>NW_027212582.1:0-4800000 GCF_041682495.2 Bombus fervidus
TTCCTTTCCGATTGAGATATTTCGACGTTTAAACGCCCAAATTACTGCATTTTACGGTCAGAACATAGTGCACGCCGTATTAAGCTTCGAAACAAGCCCAACGACTCGCAAAACTCGATCATTCGTCGATTTTAACGAAAAATGACCGTAATTTCCTTTCCGATTGAGATATTTCGACGTTTAAACGCCCAAATTACTGCATTTTAAGTGCAGAACGTAGTGCACGCCGTATTAAGCTACGAAACAAGCCCAACGACTCGCAAAACTCGATCATTCGTCGATTTTAACGAAAAATGACCGTAATTTCCTTTCCGATTGAGATATTTCGACGTTTAAACGACAAAATTACTGCATTTTACGTGCAGAACGTAGTGCACGCCGTATTAAGCTTCGAAACAAGCCCAACGATTCGCAAAACTCGATCATTCGTCGATTTTAACGAAAAATGACCGTAATTTCCTTTCCGATTGAGATATTTCGACGTTTAAACGCCCAAATTACTGCATTTTACGGTCAGAACGTAGTGCACGCCGTATTAAGCTTCGAAACAAGCCCAACGACTCGCAAAACTCGATCATTCGTCGATTTTAACGAAAAATGACCGTAATTTCCTTTCCGATTGAGATATTTCGACGTTTAAACGACCAAATTACTGCATTTTACGTGCAGAACGTAGTGCACGCCGTATTAAGCTTCGAAACAAGCCCAACGACTCGCACAACTCGATCATTCGTTGATTTTAACGAAAAATGACCGTAATTTCCTTTCCGATTGAGATTTTTCGACGTTTAAACGCCCAAATTACTGCATTTTACGTGCAGAACGTAGTGCACGCCGTATTAAGCTTCGAAACAAGCCCAACGACTCGCAAAACTCGATCATTCGTCGATTTTAACGAAAAATGACCGTAATTTCCTTTCCGATTGAGATATTTCGACGTTTAAACGACCAAATTACTGCATTTTACGTGCAGAACGTAGTGCACGCCGTATTAAGCTTCGAAACAAGCCCAACGACTCGCACAACTCGATCATTCGTTGATTTTAACGAAAAATGACCGTAATTTCCTTTCCGATTGAGATTTTTCGACGTTTAAACGCCCAAATTACTGCATTTTACGTGCAGAACGTAGTGCACGCCGTATTAAGCTTCGAAACAAGCCCAACGACTCGCAAAACTCGATCATTCGTCGATATTAACGAAAAATGACCGTAATTTCCTTTCCGATTGAGATATTTCGACGTTTAAACGCCCAAATTACTGCATTTTACGATCAGAACATAGTGCACGCCGTATTAAGCTTCGAAACAAGCCCAACGACTCGCAAAACTCGATCATTCGTCGATATTAACGAAAAATGACCGTAATTTCCTTTCCGATTGAGATATTTCGACGTTTAAACGCCCAACTTACTGCATTTTACGGTCAGAACATAGTGCACGCCGTATTAAGCTTCGAAACAAGCCCAACGACTCGCAAAACTCGATCATTCGTCGATTTTAACGAAAAATGACCGTAATTTCCATTCCGATTGAGATATTTCGACGTTTAAACGCCCAAATTACTGCATTTTACGGTCAGAACGTAGTGCACGCCGTATTAAGCTTCGAAACAAGCCCAACGACTCGCAAAACTCGATCATTCGTCGATTTTAACGAAAAATGACCGTAATTTCCTTTCCGATTGAGATATTTCGACGTTTAAACGCCCAAATTACTGCATTTTACGGTCAGAACGTAGTGCACGCCGTATTAAGCTTCGAAACAAGCCCAACGACTCGCAAATCTCGATCATTCGTCGATTTTAACGAAAAATGACCGTAATTTCCTTTCCGATTGAGATTTTTCGGCGTTTAAACGCCCAAATTACTGCATTTTACGTACAGAACATAGTGCACGCCGTATTAAGCTTCGAAACAAGCCCAACGACTCGCAAAACTCGATCATTCGTCGATATTAACGAAAAAAGACCGTAATTTCCTTTCCGATTGAGATATTTCGACGTTTAAACGCCCAAATTACTGCATTTTACGGTCAGAACATAGTGCACGCCGTATTAAGCTTCGAAACAAGCCCAACGACTCGCAAAACTCGATCATTCGTCGATTTTAACGAAAAATGACCGTAATTTCCTTTCCGATTGAGATATTTCGACGTTTAAACGCCCAAATTACTGCATTTTAAGTGCAGAACGTAGTGCACGCCGTATTAAGCTACGAAACAAGCCCAACGACTCGCAAAACTCGATCATTCGTCGATTTTAACGAAAAATGACCGTAATTTCCTTTCCGATTGAGATATTTCGACGTTTAAACGACAAAATTACTGCATTTTACGTGCAGAACGTAGTGCACGCCGTATTAAGCTTCGAAGCAAGCCAACGATTCGCAAAACTCGATCATTCGTCGATTTTAACGAAAAATGACCGTAATTTCCTTTCCGATTGAGATATTTCGACGTTTAAACGCCCAAATTACTGCATTTTACGGTCAGAACGTAGTGCACGCCGTATTAAGCTTCGAAACAAGCCCAACGACTCGCAAAACTCGATCATTCGTCGATTTTAACGAAAAGTGACCGTAATTTCCTTTCCGATTGAGATATTTCGACGTTTAAACGACCAAATTACTGCATTTTACGTGCAGAACGTAGTGCACGCCGTATTAAGCTTCGAAACAAGCCCAACGACTCGCAAAACTCGATCATTCGTCGATTTTAACGAAAAATGACCGTAATTTCCTTTCCGATTGAGATATTTCGACGTTTAAACGACCAAATTACTGCATTTTACGTGCAGAACGTAGTGCACGCCGTGTTAAGCTTCGAAACAAGCCCAACGACTCGCACAACTCGATCATTCGTTGATTTTAACGAAAAATGACCGTAATTTCCTTTCCGATTGAGATTTTTCGACGTTTAAACGCCCAAATTACTGCATTTTACGTGCAGAACGTAGTGCACACCGTATTAAGCTTCGAAACAAGCCCAACGACTCGCAAAACTCGATCATTCGTCGATTTTAACGAAAAATGACCGTAATTTCCTTTCCGTATGAGATTTTTCGACGTTTAAACGCCCAAATTACTGCATTTTACGTACAGAACATAGTGCACGCCGTATTAAGCTCCGAAACAAGCCCAACGACTCGCAAAACTCGATCATTCGTCGATTTTGACGGAAAATGACCGTAATTTCCTTTGCGATTGAGATATTTCGACGTTTAAACGCCCAAATTACTGCATTTTACGGTCAGAACATAGTGCACGCCGTATTAAGCTTCGAAACAAGCCCAACGACTCGCAAAACTCGATCATTCGTCGATATTAACGAAAAATGACCGTAATTTCCTTTCCGATTGAGATATTTCGACGTTTAAACGCCCAAATTACTGCATTTTACGGTCAGAACATAGTGCACGCCGTATTAAGCTACGAAACAAGCCCAACGACTCGCAAAACTCGATCATTCGTCGATTTTAACGAAAAATGACCGTAATTTCCTTTCCGTTTGAGATATTTCGACGTTTAAACGCCCAAATTACTGCATTTTACGTGCAGAACGTAGTGCACGCCGTATTAAGCTTCGAAACAAGCCCAACGACTCGCAAAACTCGATCATTCGTCGATTTTAACGAAAAATGACCGTAATTTCCTTTCCGATTGAGATATTTCGACGTTTAAACGACCAAATTACTGCATTTTACGTGCAGAACGTAGTGCACGCCGTATTAAGCTTCGAAACAAGCCCAACGACTCGCACAACTCGATCATTCGTTGATTTTAACGAAAAATGACCGTAATTTCCTTTCCGATTGAGATTTTTCGACGTTTAAACGCCCAAATTACTGCATTTTACGTGCAGAACGTAGTGCACGCCGTATTAAGCTTCGAAACAAGCCCAACGACTCGCAAAACTCGATCATTCGTCGATATTAACGAAAAATGACCGTAATTTCCTTTCCGATTGAGATATTTCGACGTTTAAACGCCCAAATTACTGCATTTTACGGTCAGAACATAGTGCACGCCGTATTAAGCTTCGAAACAAGCCCAACGACTCGCAAAACTCGATCATTCGTCGATATTAACGAAAAATGACCGTAATTTCCTTTCCGATTGAGATATTTCGACGTTTAAACGCCCAACTTACTGCATTTTACGGTCAGAACATAGTGCACGCCGTATTAAGCTTCGAAACAAGCCCAACGACTCGCAAAACTCGATCATTCGTCGATTTTAACGAAAAATGACCGTAATTTCAATTCCGATTGAGATATTTCGACGTTTAAACGCCAAATTACTGCATTTTACGGTCAGAACGTAGTGCACGCCGTATTAAGCTTCGAAACAAGCCCAACGACTCGCAAAACTCGATCATTCGTCGATTTTAACGAAAAATGACCGCAATTTCCTTTCCGATTGAGATATTTCGACGTTTAAACGCCCAAATTACTGCATTTTACGGTCAGAACGTAGTGCACGCCGTATTAAGCTTCGAAACAAGCCCAACGACTCGCAAATCTCGATCATTCGTCGATTTTAACGAAAAATGACCGTAATTTCCTTTCCGATTGAGATTTTTCGGCGTTTAAACGCCCAAATTACTGCATTTTACGTACAGAACATAGTGCACGCCGTATTAAGCTTCGAAACAAGCCCAACGACTCGCAAAACTCGATCATTCGTCGATATTAACGAAAAAAGACCGTAATTTCCTTTCCGATTGAGATATTTCGACGTTTAAACGCCCAAATTACTGCATTTTACGGTCAGAACATAGTGCACGCCGTATTAAGCTTCGAAACAAGCCCAACGATTCGCAAAACTCGATCATTCGTCGATTTTAACGAAAAATGACCGTAATTTCCTTTCCGATTGAGATATTTCGACGTTTAAACGCCCAAATTACTGCATTTTACGTGCAGAACGTAGTGCACGCCGTATTAAGCTTCGAAACAAGCCCAACGACTCGCAAAACTCGATCATTCGTCGATATTAACGAAAAAAGACCGTAATTTCCTTTCCGATTGAGATATTTCGACGTTTAAACGCCCAAATTACTGCATTTTACGGTCAGAACATAGTGCACGCCGTATTAAGCTTCGAAACAAGCCCAACGACTCGCAAAACTCGATCATTCGTCGATTTTAACGAAAAATGACCGTAATTTCCTTTCCGATTGAGATATTTCGACGTTTAAACGCCCAAATTACTGCATTTTAAGTGCAGAACGTAGTGCACGCCGTATTAAGCTACGAAACAAGCCCAACGACTCGCAAAACTCGATCATTCGTCGATTTTAACGAAAAATGACCGTAATTTCCTTTCCGATTGAGATATTTCGACGTTTAAACGACAAAATTACTGCATTTTACGTGCAGAACGTAGTGCACGCCGTATTAAGCTTCGAAACAAGCCCAACGACTCGCAAAACTCGATCATTCGTCGATTTTAACGAAAAATGACCGTAATTTCCTTTCCGATTGAGATATTTCGACGTTTAAACGCCCAAATTACTGCATTTTACGGTCAGAACGTAGTGCACGCCGTATTAAGCTTCGAAACAAGCCCAACGACTCGCAAAACTCGATCATTCGTCGATTTTAACGAAAAATGACCGCAATTTCCTTTCCGATTGAGATATTTCGACGTTTAAACGCCCAAATTACTGCATTTTACGGTCAGAACGTAGTGCACGCCGTATTAAGCTTCGAAACAAGCCCAACGACTCGCAAATCTCGATCATTCGTCGATTTTAACGAAAAATGACCGTAATTTCCTTTCCGATTGAGATTTTTCGGCGTTTAAACGCCCAAATTACTGCATTTTACGTACAGAACATAGTGCACGCCGTATTAAGCTTCGAAACAAGCCCAACGACTCGCAAAACTCGATCATTCGTCGATATTAACGAAAAAAGACCGTAATTTCCTTTCCGATTGAGATATTTCGACGTTTAAACGCCCAAATTACTGCATTTTACGGTCAGAACATAGTGCACGCCGTATTAAGCTTCGAAACAAGCCCAACGATTCGCAAAACTCGATCATTCGTCGATTTTAACGAAAAATGACCGTAATTTCCTTTCCGATTGAGATATTTCGACGTTTAAACGCCCAAATTACTGCATTTTACGGTCAGAACGTAGTGCACGCCGTATTAAGCTTCGAAACAAGCCCAACGACTCGCAAAACTCGATCATTCGTCGATTTTAACGAAAAATGACCGTAATTTCAATTCCGATTGAGATATTTCGACGTTTAAACGCCCAAATTACTGCATTTTACGGTCAGAACGTAGTGCACGCCGTATTAAGCTTCGAAACAAGCCCAACGACTCGCAAAACTCGATCATTCGTCGATTTTAACGAAAATGACCGCAATTTCCTTTCCGATTGAGATATTTCGACGTTTAAACGCCCAAATTACTGCATTTTACGGTCAGAACGTAGTGCACGCCGTATTAAGCTTCGAAACAAGCCCAACGACTCGCAAATCTCGATCATTCGTCGATTTTAACGAAAAATGACCGTAATTTCCTTTCCGATTGAGATTTTTCGGCGTTTAAACGCCCAAATTACTGCATTTTACGTACAGAACATAGTGCACGCCGTATTAAGCTTCGAAACAAGCCCAACGACTCGCAAAACTCGATCATTCGTCGATATTAACGAAAAAGACCGTAATTTCCTTTCCGATTGAGATATTTCGACGTTTAAACGCCCAAATTACTGCATTTTACGGTCAGAACATAGTGCACGCCGTATTAAGCTTCGAAACAAGCCCAACGATTCGCAAAACTCGATCATTCGTCGATTTTAACGAAAAATGACCGTAATTTCCTTTCCGATTGAGATATTTCGACGTTTAAACGCCCAAATTACTGCATTTTACGTGCAGAACGTAGTGCACGCCGTATTAAGCTTCGAAACAAGCCCAACGACTCGCAAAACTCGATCATTCGTCGATATTAACGAAAAAAGACCGTAATTTCCTTTCCGATTGAGATATTTCGACGTTTAAACGCCCAAATTACTGCATTTTACGGTCAGAACATAGTGCACGCCGTATTAAGCTTCGAAACAAGCCCAACGACTCGCAAAACTCGATCATTCGTCGATTTTAACGAAAAATGACCGTAATTTCCTTTCCGATTGAGATATTTCGACGTTTAAACGCCCAAATTACTGCATTTTAAGTGCAGAACGTAGTGCACGCCGTATTAAGCTACGAAACAAGCCCAACGACTCGCAAAACTCGATCATTCGTCGATTTTAACGAAAAATGACCGTAATTTCAATTCCGATTGAGATATTTCGACGTTTAAACGCCCAAATTACTGCATTTTACGGTCAGAACGTAGTGCACGCCGTATTAAGCTTCGAAACAAGCCCAACGACTCGCAAAACTCGATCATTCGTCGATTTTAACGAAAAATGACCGCAATTTCCTTTCCGATTGAGATATTTCGACGTTTAAACGCCCAAATTACTGCATTTTACGGTCAGAACGTAGTGCACGCCGTATTAAGCTTCGAAACAAGCCCAACGACTCGCAAATCTCGATCATTCGTCGATTTTAACGAAAAATGACCGTAATTTCCTTTCCGATTGAGATTTTTCGGCGTTTAAACGCCCAAATTACTGCATTTTACGTACAGAACATAGTGCACGCCGTATTAAGCTTCGAAACAAGCCCAACGACTCGCAAAACTCGATCATTCGTCGATATTAACGAAAAAAGACCGTAATTTCCTTTCCGATTGAGATATTTCGACGTTTAAACGCCCAAATTACTGCATTTTACGGTCAGAACATAGTGCACGCCGTATTAAGCTTCGAAACAAGCCCAACGATTCGCAAAACTCGATCATTCGTCGATTTTAACGAAAAATGACCGTAATTTCCTTTCCGATTGAGATATTTCGACGTTTAAACGCCCAAATTACTGCATTTTACGTGCAGAACGTAGTGCACGCCGTATTAAGCTTCGAAACAAGCCCAACGACTCGCAAAACTCGATCATTCGTCGATATTAACGAAAAAAGACCGTAATTTCCTTTCCGATTGAGATATTTCGACGTTTAAACGCCCAAATTACTGCATTTTACGGTCAGAACATAGTGCACGCCGTATTAAGCTTCGAAACAAGCCCAACGACTCGCAAAACTCGATCATTCGTCGATTTTAACGAAAAATGACCGTAATTTCCTTTCCGATTGAGATATTTCGACGTTTAAACGCCCAAATTACTGCATTTTAAGTGCAGAACGTAGTGCACGCCGTATTAAGCTACGAAACAAGCCCAACGACTCGCAAAACTCGATCATTCGTCGATTTTAACGAAAAATGACCGTAATTTCCTTTCCGATTGAGATATTTCCACGTTTAAACGACAAAATTACTGCATTTTACGTGCAGAACGTAGTGCACGCCGTATTAAGCTTCGAAACAAGCCCAACGACTCGCAAAACTCGATCATTCGTCGATTTTAACGAAAAATGACCGTAATTTCCTTTCCGATTGAGATATTTCGACGTTTAAACGCCCAAATTACTGCATTTTACGGTCAGAACGTAGTGCACGCCGTACTAAGCTTCGAAACAAGCCCAACGACTCGCAAAACTCGATCATTCGTCGATTTTAACGAAAAATGACCGTAATTTCCTTTCCGATTGAGATATTTCGACGTTTAAACGCCCAAATTACTGCATTTTACGGTCAGAACGTAGTGCACGCCGTATTAAGCTTCGAAACAAGCCCAACGACTCGCAAAACTCGATCATTCGTCGATTTTAACGAAAAATGACCGTAATTTCCTTTCCGATTGAGATATTTCGACGTTTAAACGCCCAAATTACTGCATTTTACGGTCAGAACGTAGTGCACGCCGTATTAAGCTTCGAAACAAGCCCAACGACTCGCAAATCTCGATCATTCGTCGATTTTAACGAAAAATGACCGTAATTTCCTTTCCGATTGAGATATTTCGACGTTTAAACGCCCAAATTACTGCATTTTACGGTCAGAACGTAGTGCACGCCGTATTAAGCTTCGAAACAAGCCCAACGACTCGCAAAACTCGATCATTCGTCGATTTTAACGAAAAATGACCGCAATTTCCTTTCCGATTGAGATATTTCGA
This sequence comes from Bombus fervidus, assembly GCF_041682495.2. Classification (NCBI taxonomy): domain Eukaryota; kingdom Metazoa; phylum Arthropoda; class Insecta; order Hymenoptera; family Apidae; genus Bombus; species Bombus fervidus. Next base: position 9,142 of record NW_027212582.1, read on the forward strand.
CGTTTAAACGCCCAAATTACTGCATTTTACGGTCAGAACGTAGTGCACGCCGTATTAAGCTTCGAAACAAGCCCAACGACTCGCAAATCTCGATCATTCGTCGATTTTAACGAAAAATGACCGTAATTTCCTTTCCGATTGAGATTTTTCGGCGTTTAAACGCCCAAATTACTGCATTTTACGTACAGAACATAGTGCACGCCGTATTAAGCTTCGAAACAAGCCCAACGACTCGCAAAACTCGATCATTCGTCGATATTAACGAAAAAAGACCGTAATTTCCTTTCCGATTGAGATATTTCGACGTTTAAACGCCCAAATTACTGCATTTTACGGTCAGAACATAGTGCACGCCGTATTAAGCTTCGAAACAAGCCCAACGATTCGCAAAACTCGATCATTCGTCGATTTTAACGAAAAATGACCGTAATTTCCTTTCCGATTGAGATATTTCGACGTTTAAACGCCCAAATTACTGCATTTTACGGTCAGAACGTAGTGCACGCCGTATTAAGCTTCGAAACAAGCCCAACGACTCGCAAAACTCGATCATTCGTCGATTTTAACGAAAAGTGACCGTAATTTCCTTTCCGATTGAGATATTTCGACGTTTAAACGACCAAATTACTGCATTTTACGTGCAGAACGTAGTGCACGCCGTATTAAGCTTCGAAACAAGCCCAACGACTCGCAAAACTCGATCATTCGTCGATATTAACGAAAAAAGACCGTAATTTCCTTTCCGATTGAGATATTTCGACGTTTAAAACGCCCAAATTACTGCATTTTACGGTCAGAACATAGTGCACGCCGTATTAAGCTTCGAAACAAGCCCAACGACTCGCAAAACTCGATCATTCGTCGATTTTAACGAAAAATGACCGTAATTTCCTTTCCGATTGAGATATTTCGACGTTTAAACGCCCAAATTACTGCATTTTAAGTGCAGAACGTAGTGCACGCCGTATTAAGCTACGAAACAAGCCCAACGACTCGCAAAACTCGATCATTCGTCGATTTTAACGAAAAATGACCGTAATTTCCTTTCCGATTGAGATATTTCGACGTTTAAACGACAAAATTACTGCATTTTACGTGCAGAACGTAGTGCACGCCGTATTAAGCTTCGAAACAAGCCCAACGACTCGCAAAACTCGATCATTCGTCGATTTTAACGAAAAATGACCGTAATTTCCTTTCCGATTGAGATATTTCGACGTTTAAACGCCCAAATTACTGCATTTTACGGTCAGAACGTAGTGCACGCCGTATTAAGCTTCGAAACAAGCCCAACGACTCGCAAAACTCGATCATTCGTCGATTTTAACGAAAAATGACCGTAATTTCCTTTCCGATTGAGATATTTCGACGTTTAAACGCCCAAATTACTGCATTTTACGGTCAGAACGTAGTGCACGCCGTATTAAGCTTCGAAACAAGCCCAACGACTCGCAAAACTCGATCATTCGTCGATTTTAACGAAAAATGACCGTAATTTCCTTTCCGATTGAGATATTTCGACGTTTAAACGCCCAAATTACTGCATTTTACGGTCAGAACGTAGTGCACGCCGTATTAAGCTTCGAAACAAGCCCAACGACTCGCAAATCTCGATCATTCGTCGATTTTAACGAAAAATGACCGTAATTTCCTTTCCGATTGAGATTTTTCGGCGTTTAAACGCCCAAATTACTGCATTTTACGTACAGAACATAGTGCACGCCGTATTAAGCTTCGAAACAAGCCCAACGACTCGCAAAACTCGATCATTCGTCGATATTAACGAAAAAAGACCGTAATTTCCTTTCCGATTGAGATATTTCGACGTTTAAACGCCCAAATTACTGCATTTTACGGTTAGAACATAGTGCACGCCGTATTAAGCTTCGAAACAAGCCCAACGACTCGCAAAACTCGATCATTCGTCGATTTTAACGAAAAGTGACCGTAATTTCCTTTCCGATTGAGATATTTCGACGTTTAAACGACCAAATTACTGCATTTTACGTGCAGAACGTAGTGCACGCCGTATTAAGCTTCGAAACAAGCCCAACGACTCGCAAAACTCGATCATTCGTCGATTTTAACGAAAAATGACCGTAATTTCCTTTCCGATTGAGATATTTCGACGTTTAAACGACCAAATTACTGCATTTTACGTGCAGAACGTAGTGCACGCCGTATTAAGCTTCGAAACAAACCCAACGACTCGCAAAACTCGATCATTCGTCGATATTAACGAAAAATGACCGTAATTTCCTTTCCGATTGAGATATTTCGACGTTTAAACGCCCAAATTACTGCATTTTACGGTCAGAACATAGTGCACGCCGTATTAAGCTTCGAAACAAGCCCAACGACTCGCAAATCTCGATCATTCGTCGATTTTAACGAAAAATGACCGTAATTTCCTTTCCGATTGAGATTTTTCGGCGTTTAAACGCCCAAATTACTGCATTTTACGTACAGAACATAGTGCACGCCGTATTAAGCTTCGAAACAAGCCCAACGACTCGCAAAACTCGATCATTCGTCGATATTAACGAAAAAAGACCGTAATTTCCTTTCCGATTGAGATATTTCGACGTTTAAACGCCCAAATTACTGCATTTTATGGTCAGAACATAGTGCACGCCGTATTAAGCTTCGAAACAAGCCCAACGACTCGCAAAACTCGATCATTCGTCGATTTTAACGAAAAATGACCGTAATTTCCTTTCCGATTGAGATATTTCGACGTTTAAACGCCCAAATTACTGCATTTTAAGTGCAGAACGTAGTGCACGCCGTATTAAGCTACGAAACAAGCCCAACGACTCGCAAAACTCGATCATTCGTCGATTTTAACGAAAAATGACCGTAATTTCCTTTCCGATTGAGATATTTCGACGTTTAAACGACAAAATTACTGCATTTTACGTGCAGAACGTAGTGCACGCCGTATTAAGCTTCGAAACAAGCCCAACGATTCGCAAAACTCGATCATTCGTCGATTTTAACGAAAAATGACCGTAATTTCCTTTCCGATTGAGATATTTCGACGTTTAAACGCCCAAATTACTGCATTTTACGGTCAGAACGTAGTGCACGCCGTATTAAGCTTCGAAACAAGCCCAACGACTCGCAAAACTCGATCATTCGTCGATTTTAACGAAAAGTGACCGTAATTTCCTTTCCGATTGAGATATTTCGACGTTTAAACGACCAAATTACTGCATTTTACGTGCAGAACGTAGTGCACGCCGTATTAAGCTTCGAAACAAGCCCAACGACTCGCAAAACTCGATCATTCGTCGATTTTAACGAAAAATGACCGTAATTTCCTTTCCGATTGAGATATTTCGACGTTTAAACGACCAAATTACTGCATTTTACGTGCAGAACGTAGTGCACGCCGTATTAAGCTTCGAAACAAACCCAACGACTCGCAAAACTCGATCATTCGTCGATATTAACGAAAAATGACCGTAATTTCCTTTCCGATTGAGATATTTCGACGTTTAAACGCCCAAATTACTGCATTTTAAGTGCAGAACGTAGTGCACGCCGTATTAAGCTACGAAACAAGCCCAACGACTCGCAAAACTCGATCATTCGTCGATTTTAACGAAAAATGACCGTAATTTCCTTTCCGATTGAGATATTTCGACGTTTAAACGACAAAATTACTGCATTTTACGTGCAGAACGTAGTGCACGCCGTATTAAGCTTCGAAACAAGCCCAACGACTCGCAAAACTCGATCATTCGTCGATTTTAACGAAAAATGACCGTAATTTCCTTTCCGATTGAGATATTTCGACGTTTAAACGCCCAAATTACTGCATTTTACGGTCAGAACGTAGTGCACGCCGTATTAAGCTTCGAAACAAGCCCAACGACTCGCAAAACTCGATCATTCGTCGATTTTAACGAAAAATGACCGTAATTTCCTTTCCGATTGAGATATTTCGACGTTTAAACGCCCAAATTACTGCATTTTACGGTCAGAACGTAGTGCACGCCGTATTAAGCTTCGAAACAAGCCCAACGACTCGCAAAACTCGATCATTCGTCGATTTTAACGAAAAATGACCGTAATTTCCTTTCCGATTGAGATATTTCGACGTTTAAACGCCCAAATTACTGCATTTTACGGTCAGAACGTAGTGCACGCCGTATTAAGCTTCGAAACAAGCCCAACGACTCGCAAATCTCGATCATTCGTCGATTTTAACGAAAAATGACCGTAATTTCCTTTCCGATTGAGATTTTTCGGCGTTTAAACGCCCAAATTACTGCATTTTACGTACAGAACATAGTGCACGCCGTATTAAGCTTCGAAACAAGCCCCACGACTCGCAAAACTCGATCATTCGTCGATATTAACGAAAAAAGACCGTAATTTCCTTTCCGATTGAGATATTTCGACGTTTAAACGCCCAAATTACTGCATTTTACGGTCAGAACATAGTGCACGCCGTATTAAGCTTCGAAACAAGCCCAACGACTCGCAAAACCCGATCGTTCGTGAAATTTTGACGAAAATCGACCGAAATTCCTTCCCATTGGAGATATTTCGTCGTTTAAACGCTCATTTTACTCCATTTTACACGCCGAATGTAGTGCACCACCGTTTCAGAGTGGAAACAAGCCCAGGCGCACGCAAAACCCGATCGTTCGTGAAATTTTGACGAAAATCGACCGAAATTCCTTCCCATTGGAGATATTTCGTCGTTTAAACGCTCATTTTACTCCATTTTACACGCCGAATGTAGTGCACCACCGTTTCAGAGTGGAATCAAGCCCAGGCGCTCGCAAAACCCGATCGTTCGTAAAATTTTGACGAAAATCGACTGTAATTTCCTTCCCATTGGAGATATTTCGTCGTTTAAACGCTCATTTTACTCCATTTTACACGCCGAATGTAGTGCACCACCGTTTCAGAGTGGCAACAAGCCCAGGCGCACGCAAGACCCGATCGTTCGTGAAATTTTGACGAAAATCGACTGTAATTTCCTTCCCGTTGGAGATATTTCGTCGTTTAAACGCTCATTTTACTCCATTTTACACGCCGAATGTAGTGCACCACCGTTTCAGAGTGGCAACAAGCCCAGGCGCACGCAAAACCCGATCGTTCGTGAAATTTTGACGAAAATCGACTGTAATTTCCTTCCCGTTGGAGATATTTCGTCGTTTAAACGCTCATTTTACTCCATTTTACACGCCGAATGTAGTGCACCACCGTTTCAGAGTGGACACAAGCCCAGGCGCACGCAAAACCCGATCGTTCGTGAAATTTTGACGAAAATCGACCGAAATTCCTTCCCATTGGAGATATTTCGTCGTTTAAACGCTCATTTTACTCCAGTTTACACGCCGAATGTAGTGCACCACCGTTTCAGAGTGGAAACAAGCCCAGGCGCTCGCAAAACCCGATCGTTCGTGAAATTTTGACGAAAATGGACTGAAATTCCTTCCCATTGGAGATATTTCGTCGTTTAAACGCTCATTTTACTCCATTTTACACGCCGAATGTAGTGCACCACCGTTTCAGAGTGGAAACAAGCCCAGGCGCACGCAAAACCCGATCGTTCGTGAAATTTTGACGAAAATCGACCGAAATTCCTTCCCATTGGAGATATTTCGTCGTTTAAACGCTCATTTTACTCCATTTTACACGCCGAATGTAGTGCACCACCGTTTCAGAGTGGAAACAAGCCCAGGCGCACGCAAAACCCGATCGTTCGTGAAATTTTGACGAAAATCGACCGAAATTCCTTCCCATTGGAGATATTTCGTCGTTTAAACGCTCATTTTACTCCATTTTACACGCCGAATGTAGTGCACCACCGTTTCAGAGTGGAATCAAGCCCAGGCGCTCGCAAAACCCGATCGTTCGTAAAATTTTAACGAAAAATGACCGTAATTTCCTTTCCGATTGAGATATTTCGACGTTTAAACGCCCAAATTACTGCATTTTAAGTGCAGAACGTAGTGCACGCCGTATTAAGCTACGAAACAAGCCCAACGACTCGCAAAACTCGATCATTCGTCGATTTTAACGAAAAATGACCGTAATTTCCTTTCCGATTGAGATATTTCGACGTTTAAACGACAAAATTACTGCATTTTACGTGCAGAACGTAGTGCACGCCGTATTAAGCTTCGAAACAAGCCCAACGATTCGCAAAACTCGATCATTCGTCGATTTTAACGAAAAATGACCGTAATTTCCTTTCCGATTGAGATATTTCGACGTTTAAACGCCCAAATTACTGCATTTTACGGTCAGAACGTAGTGCACGCCGTATTAAGCTTCGAAACAAGCCCAACGACTCGCAAAACTCGATCATTCGTCGATTTTAACGAAAAGTGACCGTAATTTCCTTTCCGATTGAGATATTTCGACGTTTAAACGACAAAATTACTGCATTTTACGTGCAGAACGTAGTGCACGCCGTATTAAGCTTCGAAACAAGCCCAACGACTCGCAAAACTCGATCATTCGTCGATTTTAACGAAAAATGACCGTAATTTCCTTTCCGATTGAGATATTTCGACGTTTAAACGCCCAAATTACTGCATTTTACGGTCAGAACGTAGTGCACGCCGTATTAAGCTTCGAAACAAGCCCAACGACTCGCAAAACTCGATCATTCGTCGATTTTAACGAAAAATGACCGTAATTTCCTTTCCGATTGAGATATTTCGACGTTTAAACGCCCAAATTACTGCATTTTACGGTCAGAACGTAGTGCACGCCGTATTAAGCTTCGAAACAAGCCCAACGACTCGCAAAACTCGATCATTCGTCGATTTTAACGAAAAATGACCGTAATTTCCTTTCCGATTGAGATATTTCGACGTTTAAACGCCCAAATTACTGCATTTTACGGTCAGAACGTAGTGCACGCCGTATTAAGCTTCGAAACAAGCCCAACGACTCGCAAATCTCGATCATTCGTCGATTTTAACGAAAAATGACCGTAATTTCCTTTCCGATTGAGATTTTTCGGCGTTTAAACGCCCAAATTACTGCATTTTACGTACAGAACATAGTGCACGCCGTATTAAGCTTCGAAACAAGCCCAACGACTCGCAAAACTCGATCATTCGTCGATATTAACGAAAAAAGACCGTAATTTCCTTTCCGATTGAGATATTTCGACGTTTAAACGCCCAAATTACTGCATTTTACGGTCAGAACATAGTGCACGCCGTATTAAGCTTCGAAACAAGCCCAACGACTCGCAAAACTCGATCATTCGTCGATTTTAACGAAAAGTGACCGTAATTTCCTTTCCGATTGAGATATTTCGACGTTTAAACGACCAAATTACTGCATTTTACGGTCAGAACATAGTGCACGCCGTATTAAGCTTCGAAGCAAGCCCAACGACTCGCAAATCTCGATCATTCGTCGATTTTAACGAAAAATGACCGTAATTTCCTTTCCGATTGAGATATTTCGACGTTTAAACGCCCAAATTACTGCATTTTACGGTCAAAACGTAGTGCACGCCGTATTAAGCTTCGAAACAAGCCCAACGACTCGCAAATCTCGATCATTCGTCGATTTTAACGAAAAATGACCGTAATTTCCTTTCCGATTGAGATTTTTCGGCGTTTAAACGCCCAAATTACTGCATTTTACGTACAGAACATAGTGCACGCCGTATTAAGCTTCGAAACAAGCCCAACGACTCGCAAAACTCGATCATTCGTCGATATTAACGAAAAAAGACCGTAATTTCCTTTCCGATTGAGATATTTCGACGTTTAAACGCCCAAATTACTGCATTTTACGTGCAGAACGTAGTGCACGCCGTATTAAGCTTCGAAACAAGCCCAACGACTCGCAAAACTCGATCATTCGTCGATTTTAACGAAAAATGACCGTAATTTCCTTTCCGATTGAGATTTTTCGACGTTTAAACGCCCAAATTACTGCATTTTACGGTCAGAACGTAGTGCACGCCGTATTAAGCTTCGAAACAAGCCCAACGACTCGCAAAACTCGATCATTCGTCGATATTAACGAAAAATGACCGTAATTTCCTTTCCGATTGAGATATTTCGACGTTTAAACGCCCAAATTACTGCATTTTACGGTCAGAACATAGTGCACGCCGTATTAAGCTTCGAAACAAGCCCAACGACTCGCAAAACTCGATCATTCGTCGATTTTAACGAAAAATGACCGTAATTTCCTTTCCGATTGAGATATTTCGACGTTTAAACGCCCAAATTACTGCATTTTACGGTCAGAACGTAGTGCACGCCGTATTAAGCTTCGAAACAAGCCCAACGACTCGCAAAACTCGATCATTCGTCGATTTTAACGAAAAGTGACCGTAATTTCCTTTCCGATTGAGATATTTCGACGTTTAAACGACAAAATTACTGCATTTTACGTGCAGAACGTAGTGCACGCCGTATTAAGCTTCGAAACAAGCCCAACGACTCGCAAAACTCGATCATTCGTCGATTTTAACGAAAAATGACCGTAATTTCCTTTCCGATTGAGATATTTCGACGTTTAAACGCCCAAATTACTGCATTTTACGGTCAGAACGTAGTGCACGCCGTATTAAGCTTCGAAACAAGCCCAACGACTCGCAAAACTCGATCATTCGTCGATTTTAACGAAAAATGACCGTAATTTCCTTTCCGATTGAGATATTTCGACGTTTAAACGCCCAAATTACTGCATTTTACGGTCAGAACGTAGTGCACGCCGTATTAAGCTTCGAAACAAGCCCAACGACTCGCAAAACTCGATCATTCGTCGATTTTAACGAAAAATGACCGTAATTTCCTTTCCGATTGAGATATTTCGACGTTTAAACGCCCAAATTACTGCATTTTACGGTCAGAACGTAGTGCACGCCGTATTAAGCTTCGAAACAAGCCCAACGACTCGCAAATCTCGATCATTCGTCGATTTTAACGAAAAATGACCGTAATTTCCTTTCCGATTGAGATTTTTCGGCGTTTAAACGCCCAAATTACTGCATTTTACGTACAGAACATAGTGCACGCCGTATTAAGCTTCGAAACAAGCCCAACGACTCGCAAAACTCGATCATTCGTCGATATTAACGAAAAAAGACCGTAATTTCCTTTCCGATTGAGATATTTCGACGTTTAAACGCCCAAATTACTGCATTTTACGGTCAGAACATAGTGCACGCCGTATTAAGCTTCGAAACAAGCCCAACGACTCGCAAAACTCGATCATTCGTCGATTTTAACGAAAAGTGACCGTAATTTCCTTTCCGATTGAGATATTTCGACGTTTAAACGACCAAATTACTGCATTTTACGGTCAGAACATAGTGCACGCCGTATTAAGCTTCGAAGCAAGCCCAACGACTCGCAAATCTCGATCATTCGTCGATTTTAACGAAAAATGACCGTAATTTCCTTTCCGATTGAGATATTTCGACGTTTAAACGCCCAAATTACTGCATTTTACGGTCAGAACGTAGTGCACGCCGTATTAAGCTTCGAAACAAGCCCAACGACTCGCAAATCTCGATCATTCGTCGATTTTAACGAAAAATGACCGTAATTTCCTTTCCGATTGAGATTTTTCGGCGTTTAAACGCCCAAATTACTGCATTTTACGTACAGAACATAGTGCACGCCGTATTAAGCTTCGAAACAAGCCCAACGACTCGCAAAACTCGATCATTCGTCGATATTAACGAAAAAAGACCGTAATTTCCTTTCCGATTGAGATATTTCGACGTTTAAACGCCCAAATTACTGCATTTTACGGTCAGAACATAGTGCACGCCGTATTAAGCTTCGAAACAAGCCCAACGACTCGCAAAACTCGATCATTCGTCGATTTTAACGAAAAATGACCGTAATTTCCTTTCCGATTGAGATATTTCGACGTTTAAACACCCAAATTACTGCATTTTAAGTGCAGAACGTAGTGCACGCCGTATTAAGCTACGAAACAAGCCCAACGACTCGCAAAACTCGATCATTCGTCGATTTTAACGAAAAATGACCGTAATTTCCTTTCCGATTGAGATATTTCGACGTTTAAACGACAAAATTACTGCATTTTACGTGCAGAACGTAGTGCACGCCGTATTAAGCTTCGAAACAAGCCCAACGACTCGCAAAACTCGATCATTCGTCGATTTTAACGAAAAATGACCGTAATTTCCTTTCCGATTGAGATATTTCGACGTTTAAACGCCCAAATTACTGCATTTTACGGTCAGAACGTAGTGCACGCCGTATTAAGCTTCGAAACAAGCCCAACGACTCGCAAAACTCGATCATTCGTCGATTTTAACGAAAAATGACCGTAATTTCCTTTCCGATTGAGATATTTCGACGTTTAAACGCCCAAATTACTGCATTTTACGGTCAGAACGTAGTGCACGCCGTATTAAGCTTCGAAACAAGCCCAACGACTCGCAAAACTCGATCATTCGTCGATTTTAACGAAAAATGACCGTAATTTCCTTTCCGATTGAGATATTTCGACGTTTAAACGCCCAAATTACTGCATTTTACGGTCAGAACGTAGTGCACGCCGTATTAAGCTTCGAAACAAGCCCAACGACTCGCAAATCTCGATCATTCGTCGATTTTAACGAAAAATGACCGTAATTTCCTTTCCGATTGAGATTTTTCGGCGTTTAAACGCCCAAATTACTGCATTTTACGTACAGAACATAGTGCACGCCGTATTAAGCTTCGAAACAAGCCCCACGACTCGCAAAACTCGATCATTCGTCGATATTAACGAAAAAAGACCGTAATTTCCTTTCCGATTGAGATATTTCGACGTTTAAACGCCCAAATTACTGCATTTTACGGTCAGAACATAGTGCACGCCGTATTAAGCTTCGAAACAAGCCCAACGACTCGCAAAACTCGATCATTCGTCGATTTTAACGAAAAATGACCGTAATTTCCTTTCCGATTGAGATATTTCGACGTTTAAACGCCCAAATTACTGCATTTTAAGTGCAGAACGTAGTGCACGCCGTATTAAGCTACGAAACAAGCCCAACGACTCGCAAAACTCGATCATTCGTCGATTTTAACGAAAAATGACCGTAATTTCCTTTCCGATTGAGATATTTCGACGTTTAAACGACAAAATTACTGCATTTTACGTGCAGAACGTAGTGCACGCCGTATTAAGCTTCGAAACAAGCCCAACGATTCGCAAAACTCGATCATTCGTCGATTTTAACGAAAAATGACCGTAATTTCCTTTCCGATTGAGATATTTCGACGTTTAAACGCCCAAATTACTGCATTTTAAGTGCAGAACGTAGTGCACGCCGTATTAAGCTTCGAAACAAGCCCAACGACTCGCAAAACTCGATCATTCGTCGATTTTAACGAAAAATGACCGTAATTTCCTTTCCGATTGAGATATTTCGACGTTTAAACGACCAAATTACTGCATTTTACGTGCAGAACGTAGTGCACGCCGTATTAAGCTTCGAAACAAGCCCAACGACTCGCAAAACTCGATCATTCGTCGATTTTAACGAAAAATGACCGTAATTTCCTTTCCGATTGAGATTTTTCGGCGTTTAAACGCCCAAATTACTGCATTTTACGTACAGAACATAGTGCACGCCGTATTAAGCTTCGAAACAAGCCCAACGACTCGCAAAACTCGATCATTCGTCGATATTAACGAAAAAAGACCGTAATTTCCTTTCCGATTGAGATATTTCGACGTTTAAACGCCCAAATTACTGCATTTTACGGTCAGAACATAGTGCACGCCGTATTAAGCTTCGAAACAAGCCCAACGACTCGCAAAACTCGATCATTCGTCGATTTTAACGAAAAATGACCGTAATTTCCTTTCCGATTGAGATATTTCGACGTTTAAACGCCCAAATTACTGCATTTTAAGTGCAGAACGTAGTGCACGCCGTATTAAGCTACGAAACAAGCCCAACGACTCGCAAAACTCGATCATTCGTCGATTTTAACGAAAAATGACCGTAATTTCCTTTCCGATTGAGATATTTCGACGTTTAAACGACAAAATTACTGCATTTTACGTGCAGAACGTAGTGCACGCCGTATTAAGCTTCGAAACAAGCCCAACGATTCGCAAAACTCGATCATTCGTCGATTTTAACGAAAAATGACCGTAATTTCCTTTCCGATTGAGATATTTCGACGTTTAAACGCCCAAATTACTGCATTTTAAGTGCAGAACGTAGTGCACGCCGTATTAAGCTTCGAAACAAGCCCAACGACTCGCAAAACTCGATCATTCGTCGATTTTAACGAAAAATGACCGTAATTTCCTTTCCGATTGAGATATTTCGACGTTTAAACGACCAAATTACTGCATTTTACGTGCAGAACGTAGTGCACGCCGTATTAAGCTTCGAAACAAACCCAACGACTCGCAAATCTCGATCATTCGTCGATATTAACGAAAAATGACCGTAATTTCCTTTCCGATTGAGATTTTTCGGCGTTTAAACGCCCAAATTACTGCATTTTACGTACAGAACATAGTGCACGCCGTATTAAGCTTCGAAACAAGCCCAACGACTCGCAAAACTCGATCATTCGTCGATATTAACGAAAAAAGACCGTAATTTCCTTTCCGATTGAGATATTTCGACGTTTAAACGCCCAAATTACTGCATTTTACGGTCAGAACATAGTGCACGCCGTATTAAGCTTCGAAACAAGCCCAACGACTCGCAAAACTCGATCATTCGTCGATTTTAACGAAAAATGACCGTAATTTCCTTTCCGATTGAGATATTTCGACGTTTAAACGCCCAAATTACTGCATTTTAAGTGCAGAACGTAGTGCACGCCGTATTAAGCTACGAAACAAGCCCAACGACTCGCAAAACTCGATCATTCGTCGATTTTAACGAAAAATGACCGTAATTTCCTTTCCGATTGAGATATTTCGACGTTTAAACGACAAAATTACTGCATTTTACGTGCAGAACGTAGTGCACGCCGTATTAAGCTTCGAAACAAGCCCAACGACTCGCAAAACTCGATCATTCGTCGATTTTAACGAAAAATGACCGTAATTTCCTTTCCGATTGAGATATTTCGACGTTTAAACGCCCAAATTACTGGATTTTACGGTCAGAACGTAGTGCACGCCGTATTAAGCTACGAAACAAGCCCAACGACTCGCAAAACTCGATCATTCGTCGATTTTAACGAAAAATGACCGTAATTTCCTTTCCGATTGAGATTTTTCGACGTTTAAACGCCCAAATTACTGCATTTTACGGTCAGAACGTAGTGCACGCCGTATTAAGCTTCGAAACAAGCCCAACGACTCGCAAAACTCGATCATTCGTCGATATTAACGAAAAATGACCGTAATTTCCTTTCCGATTGAGATATTTCGACGTTTAAACGCCCAAATTACTGCATTTTACGTGCAGAACGTAGTGCACGCCGTATTAAGCTTCGAAACAAGCCCAACGACTCGCAAAACTCGGTCATTCGTCGATTTTAACGAAAAATGACCGTAATTTCCTTTCCGATTGAGATTTTTCGACGTTTAAACGCCCAAATTACTGGATTTTACGGTCAGAACGTAGTGCACGCGGTATTAAGCTTCGAAACAAGCCCAGCGACTCGCAAAACTCGATCATTCGTCGATTTTGACGAAAAATGTCCGTAATTTCCTTTCCGATTGAGATTTTTCGACGTTTAAACGCCCAAATTACTGCATTTTACGTACAGAACATAGTGCACGCCGTATTAAGCTTCGAAACAAGACCAACGACTCGCAAAACTCGATCATTCGTCGATTTTAACGAAAAATGACCGTAATTTCCTTTCCGATTGAGATATTTCGACGTTTAAACGCCCAAATTACTGGATTTTACGGTCAGAACGTAGTGCACGCCGTATTAAGCTTCGAAACAAGCCCAACGACTCGCAAAACTCGATCATTCGTCGATTTTGACGAAAAATGTCCGTAATTTCCTTTCCGATTGAGATATTTCGACGTTTAAACGCCCAAATTACTGCATTTTACGTGCAGAACGTAGTGCACGCCGTATTAAGCTTCGAAACAAGCCCAACGACTCGCAAAACTCGATCATTCGTCGATTTTGACGAAAAATGACCGTAATTTCCTTTCCGATTGAGATATTTCGACGTTTAAACGCCCAAATTACTGCATTTTACGTGCAGAACGTAGTGCACGCCGTATTAAGCTACGAAACAAGCCCAACGACTCGCAAAACTCGATCATTCGTCGATTTTAACGAAAAATGACCGTAATTTCCTTTCCGATTGAGATATTTCGACGTTTAAACGACAAAATTACTGCATTTTACGTGCAGAACGTAGTGCACGCCGTATTAAGCTTCGAAACAAGCCCAACGATTCGCAAAACTCGATCATTCGTCGATTTTAACGAAAAATGACCGTAATTTCCTTTCCGATTGAGATATTTCGACGTTTAAACGCCCAAATTACTGCATTTTAAGTGCAGAACGTAGTGCACGCCGTATTAAGCTTCGAAACAAGCCCAACGACTCGCAAAACTCGATCATTCGTCGATTTTAACGAAAAATGACCGTAATTTCCTTTCCGATTGAGATATTTCGACGTTTAAACGACCAAATTACTGCATTTTACGTGCAGAACGTAGTGCACGCCGTATTAAGCTTCGAAACAAGCCCAACGATTCGCAAAACTCGATCATTCGTCGATTTTAACGAAAAATGACCGTAATTTCCTTTCCGATTGAGATATTTCGACGTTTAAACGCCCAAATTACTGCATTTTAAGTGCAGAACGTAGTGCACGCCGTATTAAGCTTCGAAACAAGCCCAACGACTCGCAAAACTCGATCATTCGTCGATTTTAACGAAAAATGACCGTAATTTCCTTTCCGATTGAGATATTTCGACGTTTAAACGACCAAATTACTGCATTTTACGTGCAGAACGTAGTGCACGCCGTATTAAGCTTCGAAACAAACCCAACGACTCGCAAATGTCGATCATTCGTCGATATTAACGAAAAATGACCGTAATTTCCTTTCCGATTGAGATTTTTCGGCGTTTAAACGCCCAAATTACTGCATTTTACGTACAGAACATAGTGCACGCCGTATTAAGCTTCGAAACAAGCCCAACGACTCGCAAAACTCGATCATTCGTCGATATTAACGAAAAAAGACCGTAATTTCCTTTCCGATTGAGATATTTCGACGTTTAAACGCCCAAATTACTGCATTTTACGGTCAGAACATAGTGCACGCCGTATTAAGCTTCGAAACAAGCCCAACGACTCGCAAAACTCGATCATTCGTCGATTTTAACGAAAAATGACCGTAATTTCCTTTCCGATTGAGATATTTCGACGTTTAAACGCCCAAATTACTGCATTTTAAGTGCAGAACGTAGTGCACGCCGTATTAAGCTACGAAACAAGCCCAACGACTCGCAAAACTCGATCATTCGTCGATTTTAACGAAAAATGACCGTAATTTCCTTTCCGATTGAGATATTTCGACGTTTAAACGACAAAATTACTGCATTTTACGTGCAGAACGTAGTGCACGCCGTATTAAGCTTCGAAACAAGCCCAACGATTCGCAAAACTCGATCATTCGTCGATTTTAACGAAAAATGACCGTAATTTCCTTTCCGATTGAGATATTTCGACGTTTAAACGCCCAAATTACTGCATTTTAAGTGCAGAACGTAGTGCACGCCGTATTAAGCTTCGAAACAAGCCCAACGACTCGCAAAACTCGATCATTCGTCGATTTTAACGAAAAATGACCGTAATTTCCTTTCCGATTGAGATATTTCGACGTTTAAACGACCAAATTACTGCATTTTACGTGCAGAACGTAGTGCACGCCGTATTAAGCTTCGAAACAAACCCAACGACTCGCAAATCTCGATCATTCGTCGATATTAACGAAAAATGACCGTAATTTCCTTTCCGATTGAGATTTTTCGGCGTTTAAACGCCCAAATTACTGCATTTTACGTACAGAACATAGTGCACGCCGTATTAAGCTTCGAAACAAGCCCAACGACTCGCAAAACTCGATCATTCGTCGATATTAACGAAAAAAGACCGTAATTTCCTTTCCGATTGAGATATTTCGACGTTTAAACGCCCAAATTACTGCATTTTACGGTCAGAACATAGTGCACGCCGTATTAAGCTTCGAAACAAGCCCAACGACTCGCAAAACTCGATCATTCGTCGATTTTAACGAAAAATGACCGTAATTTCCTTTCCGATTGAGATATTTCGACGTTTAAACGCCCAAATTACTGCATTTTAAGTGCAGAACGTAGTGCACGCCGTATTAAGCTACGAAACAAGCCCAACGACTCGCAAAACTCGATCATTCGTCGATTTTAACGAAAAATGACCGTAATTTCCTTTCCGATTGAGATATTTCGACGTTTAAACGACAAAATTACTGCATTTTACGTGCAGAACGTAGTGCACGCCGTATT
This sequence comes from Bombus fervidus, assembly GCF_041682495.2. Classification (NCBI taxonomy): domain Eukaryota; kingdom Metazoa; phylum Arthropoda; class Insecta; order Hymenoptera; family Apidae; genus Bombus; species Bombus fervidus. The sequence goes on from NW_027212582.1 coordinate 25,619, forward strand.
AAGCTTCGAAACAAGCCCAACGACTCGCAAAACTCGATCATTCGTCGATTTTAACGAAAAATGACCGTAATTTCCTTTCCGATTGAGATATTTCGACGTTTAAACGCCCAAATTACTGCATTTTACGGTCAGAACGTAGTGCACGCCGTATTAAGCTTCGAAACAAGCCCAACGACTCGCAAAACTCGATCATTCGTCGATTTTAACGAAAAATGACCGTAATTTCCTTTCCGATTGAGATATTTCGACGTTTAAACGCCCAAATTACTGTATTTTACGGTCAGAACGTAGTGCACGCCGTATTAAGCTTCGAAACAAGCCCAACGACTCGCAAAACTCGATCATTCGTCGATTTTAACGAAAAATGACCGTAATTTCCTTTCCGATTGAGATATTTCGACGTTTAAACGCCCAAATTACTGCATTTTACGGTCAGAACGTAGTGCACGCCGTATTAAGCTTCGAAACAAGCCCAACGACTCGCAAAACTCGATCATTCGTCGATTTTAACGAAAAATGACCGTAATTTCCTTTCCGATTGAGATTTTTCGACGTTTAAACGCCCAAATTACTGCATTTTACGGTCAGAACGTAGTGCACGCCGTATTAAGCTTCGAAACAAGCCCAACGACTCGCAAAACTCGATCATTCGTCGATATTAACGAAAAATGACCGTAATTTCCTTTCCGATTGAGATATTTCGACGTTTAAACGCCCAAATTACTGCATTTTACGTGCAGAACGTAGTGCACGCCGTATTAAGCTTCGAAACAAGCCCAACGACTCGCAAAACTCGGTCATTCGTCGATTTTAACGAAAAATGACCGTAATTTCCTTTCCGATTGAGATTTTTCGACGTTTAAACGCCCAAATTACTGCATTTTACGTACAGAACACAGTGCACGCCGTATTAAGCTTCGAAACAAGCCCAACGACTCGCAAAACTCGATCATTCGTCGATTTTGACGAAAAATGTCCGTAATTTCCTTTCCGATTGAGATATTTCGACGTTTAAACGCCCAAATTACTGGATTTTACGGTCAGAACGTAGTGCACGCCGTATTAAGCTTCGAAACAATCCCAACGACTCGCAAAACTCGATCATTCGTCGATTTTAACGAAAAATGACCGTAATTTCCTTTTCGATTGAGATATTTCGACGTTTAAACGCCCAAATTACTGCATTTTACGTGCAGAACGTAGTGCACGCCGTATTAAGCTTCGAAACAAGCCCCACGACTCGCAAAACTCGATCATTCGTCGATTTTGACGAAAAATGTCCGTAATTTCCTTTCCGATTCAGATATTTCGACGTTTAAACGCCCAAATTACTGCATTTTACGTGCAGAACGTAGTGCACGCCGTATTAAGCTTCGAAACAAGCCCAACGACTCGCAAAACTCGATCATTCGTCGATTTTAACGAAAAATGACCGTAATTTCCTTTCCGATTGAGATATTTCGACGTTTAAACGCCCAAATTACTGCATTTTACGTGCAGAACGTAGTGCACGCCGTATTAAGCTTCGAAACAAGCCCAACGACTCGCAAAACTCGATCATTCGTCGATTTTAACGAAAAATGACCGTAATTTCCTTTCCGATTGAGATATTTCGACGTTTAAACGCCCAAATTACTGGATTTTACGGTCAGAACGTAGTGCACGCCGTATTAAGCTTCGAAACAAGCCCAACGACTCGCAAAACTCGATCATTCGTCGATTTTAACGAAAAATGACCGTAATTTCCTTTTCGATTGAGATATTTCGACGTTTAAACGCCCAAATTACTGCATTTTACGTGCAGAACGTAGTGCACGCCGTATTAAGCTTCGAAACAAGCCCAACGACTCGCAAAACTCGATCATTCGTCGATTTTAACGAAAAATGACCGTAATTTCCTTTTCGATTGAGATATTTCGACGTTTAAACGCCCAAATTACTGCATTTTACGTGCAGAACGTAGTGCACGCCGTATTAAGCTTCGAAACAAGCCCAGCGACTCGCAAAACTCGATCATTCGTCGATTTTAACGAAAAATGACCGTAATTTCCTTTCCGATAGAGATATTTCGACGTTTAAACGCCCAAATTACTGCATTTTACTTGCAGAACGTAGTGCACGCCGTATTAAGCTTCGAAACAAGCCCAACGACTCGCAAAACTCGATCATTCGTCGATTTTAACGAAAAATGACCGTAATTTCCTTTCCGATTGAGATATTTCGACGTTTAAACGCCCAAATTACTGGATTTTACGGTCAGAACGTAGTGCACGCCGTATTAAGCTACGAAACAAGCCCAACGACTCGCAAAACTCGATCATTCGTCGATTTTAACGAAAAATGACCGTAATTTCCTTTCCGATTGAGATATTTCGACGTTTAAACGCCCAAATTACTGGATTTTACGGTCAGAACGTAGTGCACGCGGTATTAAGCTTCGAAACAAGCCCAGCGACTCGCAAAACTCGATCATTCGTCGATTTTGACGAAAAATGTCCGTAATTTCCTTTCCGATTGAGATTTTTCGACGTTTAAACGCCCAAATTACTGCATTTTACGTACAGAACATAGTGCACGCCGTATTAAGCTTCGAAACAAGACCAACGACTCGCAAAACTCGATCATTCGTCGATTTTAACGAAAAATGACCGTAATTTCCTTTCCGATTGAGATATTTCGACGTTTAAACGCCCAAATTACTGGATTTTACGGTCAGAACGTAGTGCACGCCGTATTAAGCTTCGAAACAAGCCCAACGACTCGCAAAACTCGATCATTCGTCGATTTTGACGAAAAATGTCCGTAATTTCCTTTCCGATTGAGATATTTCGACGTTTAAACGCCCAAATTACTGCATTTTACGTGCAGAACGTAGTGCACGCCGTATTAAGCTTCGAAACAAGCCCAACGACTCGCAAAACTCGATCATTCGTCGATTTTGACGAAAAATGACCGTAATTTCCTTTCCGATTGAGATATTTCGACGTTTAAACGCCCAAATTACTGCATTTTACGTGCAGAACGTAGTGCACGCCGTATTAAGCTACGAAACAAGCCCAACGACTCGCAAAACTCGATCATTCGTCGATTTTAACGAAAAATGACCGTAATTTCCTTTCCGATTGAGATATTTCGACGTTTAAACGCCCAAATTACTGCATTTTACGTGCAGAACGTAGTGCACGCCGTATTAAGCTTCGAAACAAGCCCAACGACTCGCAAAAATCGATCATTCGTCGATTTTAACGAAAAATGACCGTAATTTCCTTTCCGATTGAGATATTTCGACGTTTAAAGGCCCAAATTACTGCATCTTACGGTCAGAACATAGTGCACGCCGTATTAAGCTTCGAAACAAGCCCAACGACTCGCAAAACTCGATCATTCGTCGATTTTAACGAAAAATGACCGTAATTTCCTTTCCGATAGAGATATTTCGACGTTTAAACGCCCAAATTACTGCATTTTACGTGCAGAACGTAGTGCACGCCGTATTAAGCTTCGAAACAAGCCCAACGACTCGCAAAACTCGATCATTCGTCGATTTTAACGAAAAATGACCGTAATTTCCTTTCCGATTGAGATATTTCGACGTTTAAACGCCCAAATTACTGCATTTTACGTGCAGGACGTAGTGCACGCCGTATTAAGCTTCGAAACAAGCCCAACGACTCGCAAAACTCGATCATTCGTCGATTTTGACGAAAAATGTCCGTAATTTCCTTTCCGATTGAGATACTTCGACGTTTAAACGCCCAAATTACTGCATTTTACGTGCAGAACGTAGTGCACGCCGTATTAAGCTTGGAAACAAGCCCAACGACTCGCAAAACTCGATCATTCGTCGATTTTAACGAAAAATGACCGTAATTTCCTATCCGATTGAGATATTTCGACGTTTAAACGCCCAAATTACTGGATTTTACGGTCAGAACGTAGTGCACGCCGTATTAAGCTTCGAAACAAGCCCAACGACTCGCAAAACTCGATCATTCGTCGATTTTAACGAAAAATGACCGTAATTTCCTTTCCGATTGAGATATTTCGACGTTTAAACGCCCAAATTACTGGATTTTACGGTCAGAACGTAGTGCACGCGGTATTAAGCTTCGAAACAAGCCCAGCGACTCGCAAAACTCGATCATTCGTCGATTTTGACGAAAAATGTCCGTAATTTCCTTTCCGATTGAGATTTTTCGACGTTTAAACGCCCAAATTACTGCATTTTACGTACAGAACATAGTGCACGCCGTATTAAGCTTCGAAACAAGACCAACGACTCGCAAAACTCGATCATTCGTCGATTTTAACGAAAAATGACCGTAATTTCCTTTCCGATTGAGATATTTCGACGTTTAAACGCCCAAATTACTGGATTTTACGGTCAGAACGTAGTGCACGCCGTATTAAGCTTCGAAACAAGCCCAACGACTCGCAAAACTCGATCATTCGTCGATTTTGACGAAAAATGTCCGTAATTTCCTTTCCGATTGAGATATTTCGACGTTTAAACGCCCAAATTACTGCATTTTACGTGCAGAACGTAGTGCACGCCGTATTAAGCTTCGAAACAAGCCCAACGACTCGCAAAACTCGATCATTCGTCGATTTTGACGAAAAATGACCGTAATTTCCTTTCCGATTGAGATATTTCGACGTTTAAACGCCCAAATTACTGCATTTTACGTGCAGAACGTAGTGCACGCCGTATTAAGCTACGAAACAAGCCCAACGACTCGCAAAACTCGATCATTCGTCGATTTTAACGAAAAATGACCGTAATTTCCTTTCCGATTGAGATATTTCGACGTTTAAACGCCCAAATTACTGCATTTTACGTGCAGAACGTAGTGCACGCCGTATTAAGCTTCGAAACAAGCCCAACGACTCGCAAAAATCGATCATTCGTCGATTTTAACGAAAAATGACCGTAATTTCCTTTCCGATTGAGATATTTCGACGTTTAAAGGCCCAAATTACTGCATCTTACGGTCAGAACATAGTGCACGCCGTATTAAGCTTCGAAACAAGCCCAACGACTCGCAAAACTCGATCATTCGTCGATTTTAACGAAAAATGACCGTAATTTCCTTTCCGATAGAGATATTTCGACGTTTAAACGCCCAAATTACTGCATTTTACGTGCAGAACGTAGTGCACGCCGTATTAAGCTTCGAAACAAGCCCAACGACTCGCAAAACTCGATCATTCGTCGATTTTAACGAAAAATGACCGTAATTTCCTTTCCGATTGAGATATTTCGACGTTTAAACGCCCAAATTACTGCATTTTACGTGCAGGACGTAGTGCACGCCGTATTAAGCTTCGAAACAAGCCCAACGACTCGCAAAACTCGATCATTCGTCGATTTTGACGAAAAATGTCCGTAATTTCCTTTCCGATTGAGATACTTCGACGTTTAAACGCCCAAATTACTGCATTTTACGTGCAGAACGTAGTGCACGCCGTATTAAGCTTGGAAACAAGCCCAACGACTCGCAAAACTCGATCATTCGTCGATTTTAACGAAAAATGACCGTAATTTCCTATCCGATTGAGATATTTCGACGTTTAAACGCCCAAATTACTGGATTTTACGGTCAGAACGTAGTGCACGCCGTATTAAGCTTCGAAACAAGCCCAACGACTCGCAAAACTCGATCATTCGTCGATTTTAACGAAAAATGACCGTAATTTCCTTTCCGATTGAGATATTTCGACGTTTAAACGCCCCAATTACTGCATTTTACGTGCAGAACGTAGTGCACGCCGTATTAAGCTTCGAAACAAGCCCAACGACTCGCAAAACTCGATCATTCGTCGATTTTAACGAAAAATGACCGTAATTTCCTTTCCGATTGAGATATTTCGACGTTTAAACGCCCAAATTACTGGATTTTACGGTCAGAACGTAGTGCACGCCGTATTAAGCTTCGAAACAAGCCCAACGACTCGCAAAACTCGATCATTCGTCGATTTTAACGAAAAATGACCGTAATTTCCTTTCCGATTGAGATATTTCGACGTTTAAACGCCCAAATTACTGGATTTTACGGTCAGAACGTAGTGCACGCCGTATTAAGCTTCGAAACAAGCCCAACGACTCGCAAAACTCGATCATTCGTCGATTTTGACGAAAAATGTCCGTAATTTCCTTTCCGATTGAGATATTTCGACGTTTAAACGCCCAAATTACTGCATTTTACGTGCAGAACGTAGTGCATGCCGTATTAAGCTTCGAAACAAGCCCAACGACTCGCAAAACTCGATCATTCGTCGATTTTAACGAAAAATGACCGTAATTTCCTTTCCGTATGAGATTTTTCGACGTTTAAACGCCCAAATTACTGCATTTTACGTACAGAACATAGTGCACGCCGTATTAAGCTTCGAAACAAGCCCAACGACTCGCAAAACTCGATCATTCGTCGATTTTAACGAAAAATGACCGTAATTTCCTTTCCGATTGAGATATTTCGACGTTTAAAGGCCCAAATTACTGCATCTTACGGTCAGAACATAGTGCACGCCGTATTAAGCTTCGAAACAAGCCCAACGACTCGCAAAACTCGATCATTCGTCGATTTTAACGAAAAATGACCGTAATTTCCTTTCCGATAGAGATATTTCGACGTTTAAACGCCCAAATTACTGCATTTTACGTGCAGAACGTAGTGCACGCCGTATTAAGCTTCGAAACAAGCCCAACGACTCGCAAAACTCGGTCATTCGTCGATTTTAACGAAAAATGACCGTAATTTCCTTTCCGATTGAGATTTTTCGACGTTTAAACGCCCAAATTACTGCATTTTACGTACAGAACACAGTGCACGCCGTATTAAGCTTCGAAACAAGCCCAACGACTCGCAAAACTCGATCATTCGTCGATTTTGACGAAAAATGTCCGTAATTTCCTTTCCGATTGAGATATTTCGACGTTTAAACGCCCAAATTACTGGATTTTACGGTCAGAACGTAGTGCACGCCGTATTAAGCTTCGAAACAATCCCAACGACTCGCAAAACTCGATCATTCGTCGATTTTAACGAAAAATGACCATAATTTCCTTTCCGATAGAGATATTTCGACGTTTAAACGGCCAAATTACTGCATTTTACGTACAGAACACAGTGCACGCCGTATTAAGCTTCGAAACAAGCCCAACGACTCGCAAAACTCGATCATTCGTCGATTTTAACGAAAAATGACCGTAATTTCCTTTCCGATTGAGATTTTTCGACGTTTAAACGCCCAAATTACTGCATTTTACGTACAGAACACAGTGCACGCCGTATTAAGCTTCGAAACAAGCCCAACGACTCGCAAAACTCGATCATTCGTCGATTTTAACGAAAAATGACCGTAATTTCCTTTCCGATTGAGATATTTCGACGTTTAAACGCCCACATTACTGGATTTTACGGTCAGAACGTAGTGCACGCCGTATTAAGCTTCGAAACAAGCCCAACGACTCGCAAAACTCGATCATTCGTCGATTTTAACGAAAAATGACCGTAATTTCCTTTCCGATAGAGATATTTCGACGTTTAAACGCCCAAACTACTGCATTTTACGTGCAGAACGTAGTGCACGCCGTATTAAGCTTCGAAACAAGCCCAACGACTCGCAAAACTCGAACATTCGTCGATTTTAACGAAAAATGACCGTAATTTCCTTTCCGATTGAGATATTTCGACGTTTAAACGACCAAATTACTGGATTTTACGGTCAGAACGTAGTGCACGCCGTATTAAGCTTCGAAACAAGCCCAACGACTCGCAAAACTCGATCATTCGTCGATTTTAACGAAAAATGACCGTAATTTCCTTTCCGTATGAGATTTTTCGACGTTTAAACGCCCAAATTACTGCATTTTACGTACAGAACATAGTGCACGCCGTAATAAGCTTCGAAACAAGCCCAACGACTCGCAAAAGTCGATCATTCGTCGATTTTGACGGAAAATGACCGTAATTTCCTTTGCGATTGAGATATTTCGACGTTTAAACGCCCAAATTACTGCATTTTACGGTCAGAACATAGTGCACGCCGTATTAAGCTTCGAAACAAGCCCAACGACTCGCAAAACTCGATCATTCGTCGATTTTAACGAAAAATGACCGTAATTTCCTTTCCGATAGAGATATTTCGACGTTTAAACGCCCAAATTACTGCATTTTACGTGCAGAACGTAGTGCACGCCGTATTAAGCTTCGAAACAAGCCCAACGACTCGCAAAACTCGATCATTCGTCGATTTTAACGAAAAATGACCGTAATTTCCTTTCCGATTGAGATATTTCGACGTTTAAACGACCAAATTACTGCATTTTACGTGCAGAACGTAGTGCACGCCGTATTAAGCTTCGAAACAAGCCCAACGACTCGCAAAACTCGATCATTCGTCGATTTTAACGAAAAATGACCGTAATTTCCTTTCCGATAGAGATATTTCGACGTTTAAACGCCCAAATTACTGCATTTTACGTGCAGAACGTAGTGCACGCCGTATTAAGCTTCGAAACAAGCCCAACGACTCGCAAAACTCGATCATTCGTCGATTTTAACGAAAAATGACCGTAATTTCCTTTCCGATTGAGATATTTCGACGTTTAAACGACCAAATTACTGCATTTTACGGTCAGAACATAGTGCACGCCGTATTAAGCTTCGAAACAAGCCCAACGACTCGCAAAACTCGATCATTCGTCGATTTTAACGAAAAATGACCGTAATTTCCTTTCCGATAGAGATATTTCGACGTTTAAACGCCCAAATTACTGCATTTTACGTGCAGAACGTAGTGCACGCCGTATTAAGCTTCGAAACAAGCCCAACGACTCGCAAAACTCGATCATTCGTCGATTTTAACGAAAAATGACCGTAATTTCCTTTCCGATTGAGATATTTCGACGTTTAAACGACCAAATTACTGCATTTTACGGTCAGAACATAGTGCACGCCGTATTAAGCTTCGAAACAAGCCCAACGACTCGCAAAACTCGATCATTCGTCGATTTTAACGAAAAATGACCGTAATTTCCTTTCCGATAGAGATATTTCGACGTTTAAACGCCCAAATTACTGCATTTTACGTGCAGAACGTAGTGCACGCCGTATTAAGCTTCGAAACAAGCCCAACGACTCGCAAAACTCGATCATTCGTCGATTTTAACGAAAAATGACCGTAATTTCCTTTCCGATTGAGATATTTCGACGTTTAAACGACCAAATTACTGCATTTTACGTGCAGAACGTAGTGCACGCCGTATTAAGCTTCGAAACAAGCCCAACGACTCGCAAAACTCGATCATTCGTCGATTTTAACGAAAAATGACCGTAATTTCCTTTCCGTATGAGATTTTTCGACGTTTAAACGCCCAAATTACTGCATTTTACGTACAGAACATAGTGCACGCCGTAATAAGCTTCGAAACAAGCCCAACGACTCGCAAAACTCGATCATTCGTCGATTTTGACGGAAAATGACCGTAATTTCCTTTGCGATTGAGATATTTCGACGTTTAAACGCCCAAATTACTGCATTTTACGGTCAGAACATAGTGCACGCCGTATTAAGCTTCGAAACAAGCCCAACGACTCGCAAAACTCGATCATTCGTCGATTTTAACGAAAAATGTCCGTAATTTCCTTTCCGATAGAGATATTTCGACGTTTAAACGCCCAAATTACTGCATTTTACGTGCAGAACGTAGTGCACGCCGTATTAAGCTTCGAAACAAGCCCAACGACTCGCAAAACTCGATCATTCGTCGATTTTAACGAAAAATGACCGTAATTTCCTTTCCGATTGAGATATTTCGACGTTTAAACGACCAAATTACTGCATTTTACGTGCAGAACGTAGTGCACGCCGTATTAAGCTTCGAAACAAGCCCAACGACTCGCACAACTCGATCATTCGTTGATTTTAACGAAAAATGACCGTAATTTCTATTCCGATTGAGATTTTTCGACGTTTAAACGCCCAAATTACTGCATTTTACGTACAGAACATAGTGCACGCCGTATTAAGCTTCGAAACAAGCCCAACGACTCGCAAAACTCGATCATTCGTCGATTTTGACGGAAAATGACCGTAATTTCCTTTGCGATTGAGATATTTCGACGTTTAAACGCCCAAATTACTGCATTTTACGTGCAGAACGTAGTGCACGCCTTATTAAGCTTCGAAACAAGCCCAACGACTCGCAAAACTCGATCATTCGTCGATTTTAACGAAAAATGACCGTAATTTCCTTTCCGATTGAGATATTTCGACGTTTAAACGCCCAAATTACTGCATTTTACGTGCAGAACGTAGTGCACGCCGTATTAAGCTTCGCATCAAGCCCAACGACTCGCAAATCTCGATCATTCGTCGATTTTAACGAAAAATGACCGTAATTTCCTTTCCGATTGAGATTTTTCGGCGTTCAAACGCCCAAATTACTGCATTTTACGTACAGAACATAGTGCACGCCGTATTAAGCTTCGCATCAAGCCCAACGACTCGCAAAACTCGATCATTCGTCGATATTAACGAAAAATGACCGTAATTTCCATTCCGATAGAGATATTTCGACGTTTAAACGCCCAAATTACTGCATTTTACGGTCAGAACATAGTGCACGCCGTAGTAAGCTTCGAAGCAAGCCCAACGACTCGCAAAACTCGATCATTCGTCGATTTTAACGAAAAATGACCGTAATTTCCTTTCCGATTGAGATATTTCGACGTTTAAACACCCAAATTACTGGATTTTACGGTCAGAACGTAGTGCACGCCGTATTAAGCTTCGAAACAAGCCCAACGACTCGCAAAACTCGATCATTCGTCGATTTTAACGAAAAATGACCGTAATTTCCTTTCCGTATGAGATTTTTCGACGCTTAAACGCCCAAATTACTGCATTTTACGTACAGAACATAGTGCACGCCGTAATAAGCTTCGAAACAAGCCCAACGACTCGCAAAACTCGATCATTCGTCGATTTTAACGGAAAATGACCGTAATGTCCTTTGCGATTGAGATATTTCGACGCTTAAACGCCCAAATTACTGCATTTTACGGTCAGAACATAGTGCACGCCGTATTAAGCTTCGAAACAAGCCCAACGACTCGCAAAACTCGATCATTCGTCGATTTTAACGAAAAATGACCGTAATTTCCTTTCCGTATGAGATTTTTCGACGTTTAAACGCCCAAATTACTGCATTTTACGGTCAGAACATAGTGCACGCCGTATTAAGCTTCGAAACAAGCCCAACGACTCGCAAAACTCGATCATTCGTCGATTTTAACGAAAAATGACCGTAATTTCCTTTCCGTATGAGATTTTTCGACGTTTAAACGCCCAAATTACTGCATTTTACGTACAGAACATAGTGCACGCCGTAATAAGCTTCGAAACAAGCCCAACGACTCGCAAAACTCGATCATTCGTCGATTTTGACGGAAAATGACCGTAATTTCCTTTGCGATTGAGATATTTCGACGTTTAAACGCCCAAATTACTGCATTTTACGGTCAGAACATAGTGCACGCCGTATTAAGCTTCGAAACAAGCCCAACGACTCGCAAAACTCGATCATTCGTCGATTTTAACGAAAAATGACCGTAATTTCCTTTCCGATAGAGATATTTCGACGTTTAAACGCCCAAATTACTGCATTTTACGTGCAGAACGTAGTGCACGCCGTATTAAGCTTCGAAACAAGCCCAACGACTCGCAAAACTCGATCATTCGTCGATTTTAACGAAAAATGACCGTAATTTCCTTTCCGATTGAGATATTTCGACGTTTAAACGACCAAATTACTGCATTTTACGGTCAGAACATAGTGCACGCCGTATTAAGCTTCGAAACAAGCCCAACGACTCGCAAAACTCGATCATTCGTCGATATTAACGAAAAATGACCGTAATTTCCATTCCGATAGAGATATTTCGACGTTTAAACGCCCAAATTACTGCATTTTACGGTCAGAACATAGTGCACGCCGTAGTAAGCTTCGAAGCAAGCCCAACGACTCGCAAAACTCGATCATTCGTCGATTTTAACGAAAAATGACCGTAATTTCCTTTCCGATTGAGATATTTCGACGTTTAAACACCCAAATTACTGGATTTTACGGTCAGAACGTAGTGCACGCCGTATTAAGCTTCGAAACAAGCCCAACGACTCGCAAAACTCGATCATTCGTCGATTTTAACGAAAAATGACCGTAATTTCCTTTCCGTATGAGATTTTTCGACGCTTAAACGCCCAAATTACTGCATTTTACGTACAGAACATAGTGCACGCCGTAATAAGCTTCGAAACAAGCCCAACGACTCGCAAAACTCGATCATTCGTCGATTTTAACGGAAAATGACCGTAATGTCCTTTGCGATTGAGATATTTCGACGCTTAAACGCCCAAATTACTGCATTTTACGGTCAGAACATAGTGCACGCCGTATTAAGCTTCGAAACAAGCCCAACGACTCGCAAAACTCGATCATTCGTCGATTTTAACGAAAAATGACCGTAATTTCCTTTCCGTATGAGATTTTTCGACGTTTAAACGCCCAAATTACTGCATTTTACGGTCAGAACATAGTGCACGCCGTATTAAGCTTCGAAACAAGCCCAACGACTCGCAAAACTCGATCATTCGTCGATTTTAACGAAAAATGACCGTAATTTCCTTTCCGTATGAGATTTTTCGACGTTTAAACGCCCAAATTACTGCATTTTACGTACAGAACATAGTGCACGCCGTAATAAGCTTCGAAACAAGCCCAACGACTCGCAAAACTCGATCATTCGTCGATTTTGACGGAAAATGACCGTAATTTCCTTTGCGATTGAGATATTTCGACGTTTAAACGCCCAAATTACTGCATTTTACGGTCAGAACATAGTGCACGCCGTATTAAGCTTCGAAACAAGCCCAACGACTCGCAAAACTCGATCATTCGTCGATTTTAACGAAAAATGACCGTAATTTCCTTTCCGATAGAGATATTTCGACGTTTAAACGCCCAAATTACTGCATTTTACGTGCAGAACGTAGTGCACGCCGTATTAAGCTTCGAAACAAGCCCAACGACTCGCAAAACTCGATCATTCGTCGATTTTAACGAAAAATGACCGTAATTTCCTTTCCGATTGAGATATTTCGACGTTTAAACGACCAAATTACTGCATTTTACGTGCAGAACGTAGTGCACACCGTATTAAGCTTCGAAACAAGCCCAACGACTCGCACAACTCGATCATTCGTTGATTTTAACGAAAAATGACCGTAATTTCCTTTCCGATTGAGATTTTTCGACGTTTAAACGCCCAAATTACTGCATTTTACGTACAGAACATAGTGCACGCCGTATTAAGCTTCGAAACAAGCCCAACGACTCGCAAAACTCGATCATTCGTCGATTTTGACGGAAAATGACCGTAATTTCCTTTGCGATTGAGATATTTCGACGTTTAAACGCCCAAATTACTGCATTTTACGTGCAGAACGTAGTGCACGCCTTATTAAGCTTCGAAACAAGCCCAACGACTCGCAAAACTCGATCATTCGTCGATTTTAACGAAAAATGACCGTAATTTCCTTTCCGATTGAGATATTTCGACGTTTAAATGCCCAAATTACTGCATTTTACGTGCAGAACGTAGTGCACGCCGTATTAAGCTTCGCATCAAGCCCAACGACTCGCAAATCTCGATCATTCGTCGATTTTAACGAAAAATGACCGTAATTTCCTTTCCGATTGAGATTTTTCGGCGTTCAAACGCCCAAATTACTGCATTTTACGTACAGAACATAGTGCACGCCGTATTAAGCTTCGCATCAAGCCCAACGACTCGCAAAACTCGATCATTCGTCGATATTAACGAAAAATGACCGTAATTTCCATTCCGATAGAGATATTTCGACGTTTAAACGCCCAAATTACTGCATTTTACGGTCAGAACATAGTGCACGCCGTAGTAAGCTTCGAAGCAAGCCCAACGACTCGCAAAACTCGATCATTCGTCGATTTTAACGAAAAATGACCGTAATTTCCTTTCCGATTGAGATATTTCGACGTTTAAATGCCCAAATTACTGCATCTTACGGTCAGAACATAGTGCACGCCGTATTAAGCTTCGAAACAAGCCCAACGACTCGCAAAACTCGATCATTCGTCGATATTAACGAAAAATGACCGTAATTTCCTTTCCGATTGAGATATTTCGACGTTTAAACGCCCAAATTACTGCATTTTACGGTCAGAACATAGTGCACGCCGTATTAAGCTTCGAAGCAAGCCCAACGACTCGCAAAACTCGATCATTCGTCAATTTTAACGAAAAATGACCGTAATTTCCTTTCCGATTGAGATATTTCGACGTTTAAACGCCCAAATTACTGGATTTTACGGTCAGAACGTAGTGCACGCCGTATTAAGCTTCGAAACAAGCCCAACGACTCGCAAAACTCGATCATTCGTCGATTTTGACGAAAAATGTCCGTACTTTCCTTTCCGATTGAGATATTTCGACGTTTAAACGCCCAAATGACTGCATCTTACGGTCAGAACATAGTGCACGCCGTATTAAGCTTCGAAACAAGCCCAACGACTCGCAAAACTCGATCATTCGTCGATTTTAACGAAAAATGACCGTAATTTCCTTTCCGATTGAGATATTTCGACGTTTAAACGCCCAAATTACTGCATTTTACGTGCAGAACGTCGTGCACGCCTTATTAAGCTTCGAAACAAGCCCAACGACTCGCAAAACTCGATCATTCGTCGATTTTAACGAAAAATGACCGTAATTTCCTTTCCGATTGAGATATTTCGACGTTTAAACGGCCAAATTACTGCATCTTACGGTCAGAACATAGTGCACGCCGTATTAAGCTTGGAAACAAGCCCAACGACTCGCAAAACTCGATCATTCGTCGATATTAACGAAAAATGACCGTAATTTCCTTTCCGATTGAGATATTTCGACGTTTAAACGCCCAAATTACTGCATTTTACGGTCAGAACATAGTGCACGCCGTATTAAGCTTCGAAGCAAGCCCAACGACTCGCAAAACTCGATCATTCGTCAATTTTAACGAAAAATGACCGTAATTTCCTTTCCGATTGAGATATTTCGACGTTTAAACGCCCAAATTACTGGATTTTACGGTCAGAACGTAGTGCACGCCGTATTAAGCTTCGAAACAAGCCCAACGACTCGCAAAACTCGATCATTCGTCGATTTTGACGAAAAATGTCCGTACTTTCCTTTCCGATTGAGATATTTCGACGTTTAAACGCCCAAATGACTGCATCTTACGGTCAGAACATAGTGCACGCCGTATTAAGCTTCGAAACAAGCCCAACGACTCGCAAAACTCGATCATTCGTCGATTTTAACGAAAAATGACCGTAATTTCCTTTCCGATTGAGATATTTCGACGTTTAAACGCCCAAATTACTGCATTTTACGTGCAGAACGTCGTGCACGCCTTATTAAGCTTCGAAACAAGCCCAACGACTCGCAAAACTCGATCATTCGTCGATTTTAACGAAAAATGACCGTAATTTCCTTTCCGATTGAGATATTTCGACGTTTAAACGGCCAAATTACTGCATCTTACGGTCAGAACATAGTGCACGCCGTATTAAGCTTGGAAACAAGCCCAACGACTCGCAAAACTCGATCATTCGTCGATTTTAACGAAAAATGACCGTAATTTCCTTTCCGATTGAGATATTTCGACGTTTAAACGCCCAAATTACTGGATTTTACGGTAAGAACGTAGTGCACGCCGTATTAAGCTTCGAAACAAGCCCAACGACTCGCAAAACTCGATCATTCGTCGATTTTGACGAAAAATGTCCGTACTTTCCTTTCCGATTGAGATATTTCGACGTTTAAACGCCCAAATGACTGCATCTTACGGTCAGAACATAGTGCACGCCGTATTAAGCTTCGAAGCAAGCCCAACGACTCGCAAAACTCGATCATTCGTCGATTTTAACGAAAAATGACCGTAATTTCCTTTCCGATTGAGATATTTCGACGTTTAAACGCCCAAATTACTGCATTTTACGTGCAGAACGTAGTACACGCCGTATTAAGCTACGAAACAAGCCCAACGACTCGCAACACTCGATCATTCGTCGATATTAACGAAAAATGACCGTAATTTCCTTTCCGATTGAGATATTTCGACGTTTAAACGCCCAAATTACTGCATTTTACGTGCAGAACGTAGTGCACGCCTTATTAAGCTTCGAAACAAGCCCAACGACTCGCAAAACTCGATCATTCGTCGATTTTAACGAAAAATGACCGTAATTTCCTTTCCGATTGAGATATTTCGACGTTTAAACGCCCAAATTACTGCATTTTACGTGCAGAACGTAGTGCACGCCGTATTAAGCTTCGCATCAAGCCCAACGACTCGCAAAACTCGATCATTCGTCGATTTTGACGAAAAATGTCCGTACTTTCCTTTCCGATTGAGATATTTCGACGTTTAAACGCCCAAATGACTGCATCTTACGGTCAGAACATAGTGCACGCCGTATTAAGCTTCGAAACAAGCCCAACGACTCGCAAAACTCGATCATTCGTCGATTTTAACGAAAAATGACCGCAATTTCCTTTCCGATTGAGATATTTCGACGTTTAAACGCCCAAATTACTGCATTTTACGTGCAGAACGTAGTGCACGCCTTATTAAGCTTCGAAACAAGCCCAACGACTCGCAAAACTCGATCATTCGTCGATTTTAACGAAAAATGACCGTAATTTCCTTTCCGATTGAGATATTTCGACGTTTAAACGGCCAAATTACTGCATCTTACGGTCAGAACATAGTGCACGCCGTATTAAGCTTGGAAACAAGCCCAACGACTCGCAAAACTCGATCATTCGTCGATTTTAACGAAAAATGACCGTAATTTCCTTTCCGATTGAGATATTTCGACGTTTAAACGCCCAAATTACTGGATTTTACGGTAAGAACGTAGTGCACGCCGTATTAAGCTTCGAAACAAGCCCAACGACTCGCAAAACTCGATCATTCGTCGATTTTGACGAAAAATGTCCGTACTTTCCTTTCCGATTGAGATATTTCGACGTTTAAACGCCCAAATGACTGCATCTTACGGTCAGAACATAGTGCACGCCGTATTAAGCTTCGAAGCAAGCCCAACGACTCGCAAAACTCGATCATTCGTCGATTTTAACGAAAAATGACCGTAATTTCCTTTCCGATTGAGATATTTCGACGTTTAAACGCCCAAATTACTGCATTTTACGTGCAGAACGTAGTGCACGCCGTATTAAGCTACGAAACAAGCCCAACGACTCGCAACACTCGATCATTCGTCGATATTAACGAAAAATGACCGTAATTTCCTTTCCGATTGAGATATTTCGACGTTTAAACGCCCAAATTACTGCATTTTACGGTCAGAACATAGTGCACGCCGTATTAAGCTTCGAAGCAAGCCCAACGACTCGCAAAACTCGATCATTCGTCGATTTTAACGAAAAATGACCGTAATTTCCTTTCCGATTGAGATATTTCGACGTTTAAACGCCCAAATTACTGCATTTACGGTCAGAACATAGTGCACGCCGTATTAAGCTTCGAAGCAAGCCCAACGACTCGCAAAACTCGATCATTCGTCCATTTTAACGAAAAATGACCGTAATTTCCTTTCCGATTGAGATATTTCGACGTTTAAACGCCCAAATTACTGGATTTTACGGTCAGAACGTAGTGCACGCCGTATTAAGCTTCGAAACAAGCCCAACGACTCGCAAAACTCGATCATTCGTCGATTTTGACGAAAAATGTCCGTACTTTCCTTTCCGATTGAGATATTTCGACGTTTAAACGCCCAAATGACTGCATCTTACGGTCAGAACATAGTGCACGCCGTATTAAGCTTCGAAACAAGCCCAACGACTCGCAAAACTCGATCATTCGTCGATTTTAACGAAAAATGACCGTAATTTCCTTTCCGATTGAGATATTTCGACGTTTAAACGCCCAAATTACTGCATCTTACGGTCAGAACATAGTGCACGCCGTATTAAGCTTGGAAACAAGCCCAACGACTCGCAAAACTCGATCATTCGTCGATTTTAACGAAAAATGACCGTAATTTCCTTTCCGATTGAGATATTTCGACGTTTAAACGCCCAAATTACTGCATTTTACGGTCAGAACATAGTGCACGCCGTATTAAGCTTCGAAGCAAGCCCAACGACTCGCAAAACTCGATCATTCGTCAATTTTAACGAAAAATGACCGTAATTTCCTGTCCGATTGAGATATTTCGACGTTTAAACGCCCAAATTACTGGATTTTACGGTCAGAACGTAGTGCACGCCGTATTAAGCTTCGAAACAAGCCCAACGACTCGCAAAACTCGATCATTCGTCGATTTTGACGAAAAATGTCCGTACTTTCCTTTCCGATTGAGATATTTCGACGTTTAAACGCCCAAATGACTGCATCTTACGGTCAGAACATAGTGCACGCCGTATTAAGCTTCGAAACAAGCCCAACGACTCGCAAAACTCGATCATTCGTCGAATTTAACGAAAAATGACCGTAATTTCCTTTCCGATTGAGATATTTCGACGTTTAAACGCCCAAATTACTGCATTTTACGTGCAGAACGTAGCGCACGCCTTATTAAGCTTCGAAACAAGCCCAACGACTCGCAAAACTCGATCATTCTTCGATTTTAACGAAAAATGACATTAATTTCCTTTCCGATTGAGATTTTTCGACGTTTAAACGCCCAAATTACTGGATTTTACGGTCAGAACGTAGTGCACGCCGTATTAAGCTTCGAAACAAGCCCAACGACTCGCAAAACTCGATCATTCGTCGATTTTGACGAAAAATGTCCGTAATTTCCTTTCCGATTGAGATATTTCGACGTTTAAACGCCCAAATTACTGCATTTTACGTGCAGAACGTAGTGCACGCCGTATTAAGCTTCGAAACAAGCCCAACGACTCGCAAACTCGATCATTCGTCGATTTTAACGAAAAATGACCGTAATTTCCTTTCCGATAGAGATATTTCGACGTTTAATCGCCCAAATTACTGCATTTTACGTGCAGAACGTAGTGCACGCCGTATTAAGCTTCGAAACAAGCCCAACGACTCGCAAAACTCGATCATTCGTCGATTTTGACGAAAAATGTCCGTAATTTCCTTTCCGATTGAGATATTTCGACGTTTAAACGCCCAAATTACTGCATTTTACGTGCAGAACGTAGTGCACGCCGTATTAAGCTTCGAAACAAGCCCAACGACTCGCAAAACTCGATCATTCGTCGATTTTAACGAAAAATGACCGTAATTTCCTTTCCGATAGAGATATTTCGACGTTTAAACGCCCAAATTACTGCATTTTACGTGCAGAACGTAGTGCACGCCGTATTAAGCTTCGAAACAAGCCCAACGACTCGCAAAACTAGATCATTCGTCGATTTTAACGAAAAATGACCGTAATTTCCTTTCCGATTGAGATATTTCAACGTTTAAACGCCCAAATTACTGGATTTTACGGTCAGAACGTAGTGCACGCCGTATTAAGCTTCGAAACAAGCCCAACGTCTCGCAAAACTCGATCATTCGTCGATTTTGACGAAAATGTCCGTAATTTCCTTTCCGATTGAGATATTTCGACATTTAAACGCCCAAATTACTGCATTTTACGTGCAGAACGTAGTGCACGCCGTATTAAGCTTCGAAACAAGCCCAACGACTCGCAAAACTCGATCATTCGTCGATTTTAACGAAAAATGACCGTAATTTCCTTTCCGATAGAGATATTTCGACGTTTAAACGCCCAAATAACTGCAGTTTACGTGCAGAACGTACTGCACGCCGTATTAAGCTTCGAAACAAGCCCAACGACTCGCAAAACTCGATCATTCGTCGATTTTAACGAAAAATGACCGTAATTTCCTTTCCGATTGAGATTTTTCGACGTTTAAACGCCCAAATTACTGCATTTTACGTACAGAACACAGTGCACGCCGTATTAAGCTTCGAAACAAGCCCAACGACTCGCAAAACTCGATCATTCGTCGATTTTGACGAAAAATGAACGTAATTTCCTTTCCGATTGAGATTTTTCGTAAACGCCCAAATTACTGCATTTTACGTACAGAACACAGTGCACGCCGTATTAAGCTTCGAAAACAAGCCCAACGACTCGCAAAACTAGATCATTCGTCGATTTTAACGAAAAATGACCGTAATTTCCTTTCCGATTGAGATATTTCGACGTTTAAACGCCCAAATTACTGGATTTTACGGTCAGAACGTAGTGCACGCCGTATTAAGCTTCGAAACAAGCCCAACGACTCGCAAAACTCGATCAGTCGTCGATTTTGACGAAAAATGTCCGTAATTTCCTTTCCGATTGAGATTTTTCGACGTTTAAACGCCCAAATTACTGCATTTTACGTACAGAACACAGTGCACGCCGTATTAAGCTTCGAAACAAGCCCAACGACTCGCAAAACTCGATCATTCGTCGATTTTAACGAAAAATGACCGTAATTTCCTTTCCGATTGAGATATTTCGACGTTTAAACGCCCAAATTACTGCATTTTACGTGCAGAACGTAGTGCACGCCGTATTAAGCTTCGAAACAAGCCAACGACTCGCAAAACTCGATCATTCGTCGATTTTAACGAAAAATGACCGTAATTTCCTTTCCGATAGAGATATTTCGACGTTTAAACGCCCAAATTACTGCATTTTACGTGCAGAACGTAGTGCACGCCGTATTAAGCTTCGAAACAAGCCCAACGACTCGCAAAACTCGATCATTCGTCGATTTTAACGAAAAATGACCGTAATTTCCTTTCCGATTGAGATTTTTCGACGTTTAAACGCCCAAAGTACTGCATTTACGTACAGAACACAGTGCACGCCGTATTAAGCTTCGAAACAAGCCCAACGACTCGCAAAACTCGATCATTCGTCGATTTTAACGAAAAATGACCGTAATTTCCTTTCCGATTGAGATATTTCGACGTTTAAACGCCCAAATTACTGGATTTTACGGTCAGAACGTAGTGCACGCCGTATTAAGCTTCGAACAAGCCCAACGACTCGCAAAACTCGATCATTCGTCGATTTTGACGAAAATGTCCGTAATTTCCTTTCCGATTGAGATTTTTCGACGTTTAAACGCCCAAATTACTGCATTTTACGTACAGAACACAGTGCACGCCGTATTAAGCTTCGAAACAAGCCCAACGACTCGCAAAACTCGATCATTCGTCGATTTTACGAAAAATGACCGTAATTTCCTTTCCGATTGAGATATTTCGACGTTTAAACGCCCAAATTACTGGATTTTACGGTCAGAACGTAGTGCACGCCGTATTAAGCTTCGAAACAAGCCCAACGACTCGCAAAACTCGATCATTCGTCGATTTTGACGAAAAATGTCCGTAATTTCCTTTCCGATTGAGATATTTCGACGTTTAAACGCCCAAATTACTGCATTTTACGTGCAGAACGTAGTGCACGCCGTATTAAGCTTCGAAACAAGCCCAACGACTCGCAAAACTCGATCATTCGTCGATTTTAACGAAAAATGACCGTAATTTCCTTTCCGATAGAGATATTTCGACGTTTAAACGCCCAAATTACTGCATTTACGTGCAGAACGTAGTGCACGCCGTCTTAAGCTTCGAAACAAGCCCAACGACTCGCAAAACTCGATCATTCGTCGATTTTGACGAAAAATGTCCGTAATTTCCTTTCCGATTGAGATATTTCGACGTTTAAACGCCCAAATTACTGCATTTTACGTGCAGAACGTAGTGCACGCCGTATTAAGCTTCGAACAAGCCCAACGACTCGCAAATCTCGATCATTCGTCGATTTGACGAAAAATGTCCGTAATTTCCTTTCCGATTGAGATTTTCGACGTTTAAACGCCCAAATTACTGCATTTTACGTACAGAACACAGCGCACGCCGTATTAAGCTTCGAAACAAGCCCAACGACTCGCAAAACTCGATCATTCGTCGATTTTAACGAAAAATGACCGTAATTTCCTTTCCGATTGAGATATTTCGACGTTTAAACGCCCAAATTACTGGATTTTACGGTCCGAACGTAGTGCACGCCGTATTAAGCTTCGAAACAAGCCCAACGACTCGCAAACTCGATCATTCGTCGATTTGACGAAAAATGTCCGTAATTTCCTTTCCGATTGAGATATTTCGACGTTAAACGCCCAAGTTACTGCATTTTACGTGCAGAACGTAGTGCACGCCGTATTAAGCTTCGAAACAAGCCCAACGACTCGCAAAACTCGATCAATCGTCGATTTTAACGAAAAATGACCGTAATTTCCTTTCCGATAGAGATATTTCGACGTTTAAACGCCAAATTACTGCATTTTACGTGCAGAACGTAGTGCACGCCGTATTAAGCTTCGAAACAAGCCCAACGACTCGCAAAACTCGATCATTCGTCGATTTTAACGAAAATGACCGTAATTTCCTTCGATTGAGATTTTTCGACGTTTAAACGCCCAATTACTGCATTTTACGTACAGAACACAGTGCACGCCGTATTAAGCTTCGAAACAAGCCCAACGACTCGCAAAACTCGATCATTCGTCGATTTTAACGAAAAATGACCGTAATTTCCTTTCCGATTGAGATATTTCGACGTTTAAACGCCCAAATTACTGCATTTACGTGCAGAACGTAGTGCACGCCGTATTAAGCTTCGAAACAAGCCCAACGACTCGCAAAACTCGATCATTCGTCGATTTTAACGAAAAATGACCGTAATTTCCTTTCCGATAGAGATATTTCGACGTTTAAACGCCCAAATTACTGCATTTTACGTGCAGAACGTAGTGCACGCCGTATTAAGCTTCGAAACAAGCCCAACGACTCGCAAAACTCGATCATTCGTCGATTTTAACGAAAAATGACCGTAATTTCCTTTCCGATTGAGATATTTCGACGTTTAAACGCCCAAATTACTGCATTTTACGTGCAGAACGTAGTGCACTCCGTATTAAGCTTCCAAACAAGCCCAACGACTCGCAAAACTCGATCATTCGTCGATTTTAACGAAAAATGGCCGTAATTTCCTTTCCGATTGAGATATTTCGACGTTTAAAAGCGCAATTACTGCATCTTACGGTCAGAACATAGTGTATGCCGTATTAAGCTTCGAAACGAGCCCAACGACTCGCAAAACTTGATTATTCGTCGATTTTGACGGAAAATGACAGTAATTTCCTTCCCGGTGGAGATATTTCGACGTTTAAACGCCCAAATTACTGCATTTTACGTGCAGACATAGTGTACGCCGTATTAAGCTTCGAAACAAGCCCAACGACTCGCAAAACTCGATCATTCGTCGATTTTAACGAAAAATGACCGTAATTTCCTTTCCGATTGAGATATTTCGACGTTTAAACGCCCAAATTACTGGATTTTACGGTCAGAACGTAGTGCACGCCGTATTAAGCTTCGAAACAAGCCCAACGACTCGCAAAACTCGATCATTCGTCGATTTGACGAAAAATGTCCGTAATTTCCTTTCCGATTGAGATATTTCGACGTTTAAACGCCCAAATTACTGCATTTTACGTGCAGAACGTAGTGCACGCCGTATTAAGCTTCGAAACAAGCCCAACGACTCGCAAAACTCGATCATTCGTCGATTTTAACGAAAAATGACCGTAATTTCCTTTCGATAGAGATATTTCGACGTTTAAACGCCCAAATTACTGCATTTTACGTGCAGACGTAGTGCACGCCGTATTAAGCTTCGAAACAAGCCCAACGACTCGCAAAACTCGATCATTCGTCGATTTTAACGAAAAATGACCGTAATTTCCTTTCCGATTGAGATTTTTCGACGTTTAAACGCCCACATTACTGCATTTTACGTACAGAACACAGTGCACGCCGCATTAAGCTTCGAAACAAGCCCAACGACTCGCAAAACTCGATCATTCGTCGATTTTAACGAAAAATGACCGTAATTTCCTTCCGATTGAGATATTTCGACGTTTAAACGCCCAAATTACTGGATTTTACGGTCAGAACGTAGTGCACGCCGTATTAAGCTTCGAAACAAGCCCAACGACTCGCAAAACTCGATCATTCGTCGATTTTGATGAAAAATGTCCGTAATTTCCTTTCCGATTGAGATTTTTCGACGTTTAAACGCCCAAATTACTGCATTTTACGTACAGAACACAGTGCACGCCGTCTTAAGCTTCGAAACAAGCCAACGACTCGCAAAACTCGATCATTCGTCGATTTTAACGAAAAATGACCGTAATTTCCTTTCCGATTGAGATATTTCGACGTTTAAACGCCCAAATTACTGGATTTTACGGTCAGAACGTAGTGCACGCCGTATTAAGCTTCGAAACAAGCCCAACGACTCGCAAAACTCGATCATTCGTCGATTTTGACGAAAAATGTCCGTAATTTCCTTTCCGATTGAGATATTTCGACGTTTAAACGCCCAAATTACTGCATTTTACGTGCAGAACGTAGTGCACGCCGTATTAAGCTTCGAAACAAGCCCAACGACTCGCAAAACTCGATCATTCGTCGATTTTAACGAAAAATGACCGTAATTTCCTTTCCGATAGAGATATTTCGACGTTTAAACGCCCAAATTACTGCATTTTACGTGCAGAACGTAGTGCACGCCGTATTAAGCTTCGAAACAAGCCCAACGACTCGCAAAACTCGATCATTCGTCGATTTTAACGAAAAATGGCCGTAATTTCCTTTCCGATTGAGATATTCGACGTTTAAAAGCGCAAATTACTGCATCTTACGGTCAGAACATAGTGTATGCCGTATTAAGCTTCGAAACGAGCCCAACGACTCGCAAAACTTGATTATTCGTCGATTTTGACGGAAAATGACAGTAATTTCCTTCCCGGTGGAGATATTTCGACGTTTAAACGCCCAAATTACTGCATTTTACGTGCAGAACATAGTGTACGCCGTATTAAGCTTCGAAACAAGCCCAACGACTCGCAAAACTCGATCATTCGTCGATTTTAACGAAAAATGACCGTAATTTCCTTTCCGATTGAGATATTTCGACGTTTAAACGCCCAAATTACTGGATTTTACGGTCAGAACGTAGTGCACGCCGTATTAAGCTTCGAAACAAGCCCAACGACTCGCAAAACTCGATCATTCGTCGATTTTGACGAAAAATGTCCGTAATTTCCTTTCCGATTGAGATATTTCGACGTTTAAACGCCCAAATTACTGCATTTTACGTGCAGAACGTAGTGCACGCCGTATTAAGCTTCGAAACAAGCCCAACGACTCGCAAAACTCGATCATTCGTCGATTTTAACGAAAAATGACCGTAATTTCCTTTCCGATAGAGATATTTCGACGTTTAAACGCCCAAATTACTGCATTTTACGTGCAGAACGTAGTGCACGCCGTATTAAGCTTCGAAACAAGCCCAACGACTCGCAAAACTCGATCATTCGTCGATTTTAACGAAAAATGACCGTAATTTCCTTTCCGATTGAGATATTTCGACGTTTAAACGCCCAAATTACTGCATTTTACGTGCAGAACGTAGTGCACGCCGTATTAAGCTTCGAAACAAGCCCAACGACTCGCAAAACTCGATCATTCGTCGATTTTAACGAAAATGACCGTAATTTCCTTTCCGATTGAGATATTTCGACGTTTAAACGCCCAAATTACTGCATTTTACGTGCAGAACGTAGTGTACGCCGTATTAAGCTTCGAAACGAGCCCAACGACTCGCAAAACTTGATTATTCGTCGATTTGACGGAAAATGACAGTAATTTCCTTCCCGGTGGAGATATTTCGACGTTTAAACGCCCAAATTACTGCATTTTACGTGCAGAACATAGTGCACGAAGTATTAAGCTTCGAAACAAGCCCAACGACTCGCAAAACTCGATCATTCGTCGATTTTAACGAAAAATGACCGTAATTTCCTTTCCGATTGAGATATTTCGACGTTTAAACGCCCAAATTACTGCATTTTACGTGCAGAACGTAGTGCACGCCGTATTAAGCTTCGAAACAAGCCCAACGACTCGCAAAACTCGATCATTCGTCGATTTTAACGAAAAATGACCGTAATTTCCTTTCCGATAGAGATATTGCGACGTTTAAACGCCCAAATTACTGCATTTTACGTGCAGACGTAGTGCACGCCGTATTAAGCTTCGAAACAAGCCCAACGACTCGCAAAACTCGATCATTCGTCGATTTTAACGAAAATGACCGTAATTTCCTTTCCGATAGAGATATTTCGACGTTTAAACGCCCAAATTACTGCATTTTACGTGCAGAACGTAGTGCACGCCGTATTAAGCTTCGAAACAAGCCCAACGACTCGCAAAACTCGATCATTCGTCGATTTTAACGAAAAATGACCGTAATTTCCTTTCCGATTGAGATATTTCGACGTTTAAACGCCCAAATTACTGCATTTTACGTGCAGAACGTAGTGTACGCCGTATTAAGCTTCGAAACGAGCCCAACGACTCGCAAAACTTGATTATTCGTCGATTTTGACGGAAAATGACAGTAATTTCCTTCCCGGTGGAGATATTTCGACGTTTAAACGCCCAAATTACTGCATTTTACGTGCAGAACGTAGTGCACGCCGTATTAAGCTTCGAAACAAGCCCAACGACTCGCAAAACTCGATCATTCGTCGATTTAACGAAAAATGACCGTAATTTCCTTTCGATTGAGATATTTCGACGTTTAAACGCCCAAATTACTGCATTTTACGTGCAGAACGTAGTGTACGCCGTATTAAGCTTCGAAACGAGCCCAACGACTCGCAAAACTTGATTATTCGTCGATTTGACGGAAAATGACAGTAATTTCCTTCCCGGTGGAGATATTTCGACGTTTAAACGCCCAAATTACTGCATTTTACGTGCAGAACATAGTGCACGAAGTATTAAGCTTCGAAACAAGCCCAACGACTCGCAAAACTCGATCATTCGTCGATTTTAACGAAAAATGACCGTAATTTCCTTTCCGATTGAGATATTTCGACGTTTAAACGCCCAAATTACTGCATTTTACGTGCAGAACGTAGTGCACGCCGTATTAATCTTCGAAATAAGCCCAACGACTCGCAAAACTCGATCATTCGTCGATTTTAACGAAAAATGACCGTAATTTCCTTTCCGATTGAGATATTTCGACGTTTAAACGCCCAAATTACTGCATTTTACGTGCAGAACGTAGTACACGCCTTATTAAGCTTCGAAACGAGCCCAACGACTCGCAAAACTCGATTATTCGTCGATTTTGACGGAAAATGACAGTAATTTCTTTCCCGGTGGAGATATTTCGACGTTTAAACGCCCAAATTACTGCATCTTACGTGCAGACGTAGTGCACGCCGTATTAAGCTTCGAAACAAGCCCAACGACTCGCAAAACTCGATCATTCGTCGATTTGACGAAAAATGTCCGTAATTCCTTTCCGATTGAGATATTTCGACGTTTAAACGCCCAAATTACTGCATTTTACGTGCAGAACGTAGTGCACGCCGTATTAAGCTTCGAAACAAGCCCAGCGACTCGCAAAACTCGATCATTCGTCGATTTTAACGAAAAATGACCGTAATTTCCTTTCCGATTGAGATTTTTCGACGTTTAAACGCCCAAATTACTGCATTTTACGTACAGAACACAGTGCACGCCGTATTAAGCTTCGAAACAAGCCCAACGACTCGCAAAACTCGATCATTCGTCGATTTTAACGAAAAATGACCGTAATTTCCTTTCCGATTGAGATATTTCGACGTTTAAACGCCCAAATTACTGGATTTTACGGTCAGAACGTAGTGCACGCCGTATTAAGCTTCGAAACAAGCCCAACGACTCGCAAAACTCGATCATTCGTCGATTTTGATGAAAAATGTCCGTAATTTCCTTTCCGATTGAGATTTTGCGACGTTTAAACGCCCAAATTACTGCATTTTACGTACAGAACACAGTGCACGCCGTATTAAGCTTCGAAACAAGCCCAACGACTCGCAAAACTCGATCATTCGTCGATTTTAACGAAAAATGACCGTAATTTCCTTTCCGATTGAGATATTTCGACGTTTAAACGCCCAAATTACTGCATTTTACGGTCAGAACGTAGTGCACGCCGTATTAAGCTTCGAAACAAGCCCAACGACTCGCAAAACTCGATCATTCGTCGATTTTGACGAAAAATGTCCGTAATTTCCTTTCCGATTGAGATATTTCGACGTTTAAACGCCCAAATTACTGCATTTTACGTACAGCACACAGTGCACGCCGTATTAAGCTTCGAAACAAGCCCAACGACTCGCAAAACTCGATCATTCGTCGATTTTAACGAAAAATGACCGTAATTTCCTTTCCGATTGAGATATTTCGACGTTTAGACGCCCAAATTACTGCATTTTACGGTCAGAACATAGTGCACGCCGTATTAAGCTTCGAAGCAAGCCCAACGACTCGCAAAACTCGATCATTCGTCGATTTTAACGAAAATGACCGTAATTTCCTTTCCGATTGAGATATTTCGACGTTTAAACGCCCAAATTACTGGATTTTACGGTCAGAACGTAGTGCACGCCGTATTAAGCTTCGAAACAAGCCCAACGACTCGCAAAACTCGATCATTCGTCGATTTTGACGAAAAATGTCCGTAATTTCCTTTCCGATTGAGATATTTCGACGTTTAAACGCCCAAATTACTGCATTTTACGTGCAGAACGTAGTGCACGCCGTATTAAGCTTCGAAACAAGCCCAACAACTCGCAAAACTCGATCATTCGTCGATTTTAACGAAAATGACCGTAATTTCCATTCCGATAGAGATATTTCGACGTTTAAACGCCTAAATTACTGCATTTTACGTGCAGAACGTAGTGCACGCCGTATTAAGCTTCGAAACAAGCCCAACGACTCGCAAAACTCGATCATTCGTCGATTTTAACGAAAATGACCGTAATTCCTTTCCGATTGAGATATTTCGACGTTTAGACGCCCAAATTACTGCATTTTACGGTCAGAACATAGTGCACGCCGTATTAAGCTTCGAAGCAAGCCCAACGACTCGCAAAACTCGATCATTCGTCGATTTTAACGAAAAATGACCGTAATTTCCTTTCCGATTGAGATATTTCGACGTTTAAACGCCCAAATTACTGATTTTACGGTCAGAACGTAGTGCACGCCGTATTAAGCTTCGAAACAAGCCCAACGACTCGCAAAACTCGATCATTCGTCGATTTTGACGAAAAATGTCCGTAATTTCCTTTCCGATTGAGATATTTCGACGTTTAAACGCCCAAATTACTGCATTTTACGTGCAGAACGTAGTGCACGCCGTATTAAGCTTCGAAACAAACCCAACGACTCGCAAAACTCGATCATTCGTCGATTTTAACGAAAAGTGACCGTAATTTCCTTTCCGATTGAGATTTTTCGACGTTTAAACGCCCAAATTACTGCATTTTACGTACAGAACACAGTGCACGCCGTATTAAGCTTCGAAACAAGCCCAACGACTCGCAAAACTCGATCATTCGTCGATTTTGACGAAAAATGGCCGTAATTTCCTTTCCGATTGAGATATTTCGACGTTTAAACGCCCAAATTACTGCATTTTACGTGCAGAACGTAGTGCACGCCGTATTAAGCTTCGAAACAAACCCAACGACTCGCAAAACTCGATCATTCGTCGATTTTAACGAAAAATGACCGTAATTTCCTTTCCGATAGAGATATTTCGACGTTTAAACGCCCAAATTACTGCATTTACGTGCAGAACGTAGTGCACGCCGTATTAAGCTTCGAAACAAGCCCAACGACTCGCAAAACTCGATCATTCGTCGATTTTGACGAAAAATGTCCGTAATTTCCTTTCCGATTGAGATATTTCGACGTTTAAACGCCCAAATTACTGCATTTTACGTGCAGAACGTAGTGCACGCCGTATTAAGCTTCGAAACAAGCCCAACAACTCGCAAAACTCGATCATTCGTCGATTTTAACGAAAAATGACCGTAATTTCCTTTCCGATAGAGATATTTCGACGTTTAAACGCCTAAATTACTGCATTTTACGTGCAGAACGTAGTGCACGCCGTATTAAGCTTCGAAACAAGCCCAACGACTCGCAAAACTCGATCATTCGTCGATTTTAACGAAAAATGACCGTAATTTCCTTTCCGATTGAGATATTTCGACGTTTAGACGCCCAAATTACTGCATTTTACGGTCAGAACATAGTGCACGCCGTATTAAGCTTCGAAGCAAGCCCAACGACTCGCAAAACTCGATCATTCGTCGATTGTAACGAAAATGACCGTAATTTCCTTTCCGATTGAGATATTTCGACGTTTAAACGCCCAAATTACTGGATTTTACGGTCAGAACGTAGTGCACGCCGTATTAAGCTTCGAAACAAGCCCAACGACTCGCAAAACTCGATCATTCGTCGATTTTGACGAAAAATGTCCGTAATTTCCTTTCCGATTGAGATATTTCGACGTTTAAACGCCAAATTACTGCATTTTACGTGCAGAACGTAGTGCACGCCGTATTAAGCTTCGAAACAAACCCAACGACTCGCAAACTCGATCATTCGTCGATTTTAACGAAAAGTGACCGTAATTTCCTTTCCGATTGAGATTTTTCGACGTTTAAACGCCCAAATTACTGCATTTTACGTACAGAACACAGTGCACGCCGTATTAAGCTTCGAAACAAGCCAACGACTCGCAAAACTCGATCATTCGTCGATTTTAACGAAAAATGACCGTAATTTCCTTTCCGATTGAGATATTTCGACGTTTAAACGCCCAAATTACTGGATTTTACGGTCAGAACGTAGTGCACGCCGTATTAAGCTTCGAAACAAGCCCAAAGACTCGCAAACTCGATCATTCGTCGATTTTGAGGAAAAATGTCCGTAATTTCCTTTCCGATTGAGATATTTCGACGTTTAAACGCCCAAATTACTGCATTTTACGTGCCGAACGTAGTGCACGCCGTATTAAGCTTCGAAACAAGCCCAACAACTCGCAAAACTCGATCATTCGTCGATTTTAACGAAAAATGACCGTAATTTCCTTTCCGATAGAGATATTTCGACGTTTAAACGCCCAAATTACTGCATTTTACGTGCAGAACGTAGTGCACGCCGTATTAAGCTTCGAAACAAGCCCAACGACTCGCAAAACTCGATCATTCGTCGATTTTAACGAAAAATGACCGTAATTTCCTTTCCGATTGAGATATTTCGACGTTTAAACGCCCAAATTACTGCATTTTACGTGCAGAACGTAGTGCACGCCTTATTAAGCTTCGAAACGAGCCCAACGAATCGCAAAACTCGATTATTCGTCGATTTTGACGGAAAATGACAGTAATTTCCTTCCCGGTGCGGATATTTCGACGTTTAAACGCCCAAATTACTGCATTTTACGTGCAGAACGTAGTGCACGCCGTATTAAGCTTCGAAACAAGCCCAACGACTCGCAAAACTCGATCATTCGTCGATTTTGAGGAAAAATGTCCGTAATTTCCTTTCCGATTGAGATATTTCGACGTTTAAAAGCGCAAATTACTGCATCTTACGGTCAGAACATAGTGTACGCAGTATTAAGCTTCGAAACGAGCCCAACGACTCGCAAAACTTGATTATTCGTCGATTTTGACGGAAAATGACAGTAATTTCCTTCCCGGTGGAGATATTTCGACGTTTAAACGCCCAAATTACTGCATTTTACGTGCAGAACATAGTGCACGCCGTATTAAGCTTCGAAACAAGCCCAACGACTCGCAAAACTCGATCATTCGTCGATTTTAACGAAAAATGACCGTAATTTCCTTTCCGATTGAGATATTTCGACGTTTAAACGCCCAAATTACTGCATTTTACGTGCAGAACGTAGTGCACGCCGTATTAATCTTCGAAATAAGCCAACGACTCGCAAAACTCGATCATTCGTCGATTTTAACGAAAAATGACCGTAATTTCCTTTCCGATTGAGATATTTCGACGTTTAGACGCCCAAATTACTGCATTTACGGTCAGAACATAGTGCACGCCGTATTAAGCTTCGAAGCAAGCCCAACGACTCGCAAAACTCGATCATTCGTCGATTTAACGAAAAATGACCGTAATTTCCTTTCCGATTGAGATATTTCGACGTTTAAACGCCCAAATTACTGCATTTTACGTGCAGAACGTAGTGCACGCCTTATTAAGCTTCGAAACGAGCCCAACGACTCGCAAAACTCGATTATTCGTCGATTTTGACGGAAAATGACAGTAATTTCCTTCCGGTGGAGATATTTCGACGTTTAAACGCCCAAATTACTGCATTTTACGTGCAGAACGTAGTGCACGCCGTATTAAGCTTCGAAACAAGCCCAACGACTCGCAAAACTCGATCATTCGTCGATTTTAACGAAAAATGACCCTAATTTCCTTCGATTGAGATATTTCGACGTTTAAACGCCCAAATTACTGCACTTAACGTGCAGAACGTAGTGCACGCCGTATTAAGCTTCGAAACAAGCCCAACGACTCGCAAAACTCGATCATTCGTCGATTTTAACGAAAAATGGCCGTAATTTCCTTTCCGATTGAGATATTTCGACGTTTAAAGCGCAAATTACTG
The DNA here is from genome assembly GCF_041682495.2 of Bombus fervidus. NCBI lineage: Eukaryota > Metazoa > Arthropoda > Insecta > Hymenoptera > Apidae > Bombus > Bombus fervidus. Next base: position 58,356 of record NW_027212582.1, read on the forward strand.
CATCTTACGGCATCTTACGGTCAGAACATAGTGTACGCCGTATTAAGCTCCGAAACGAGCCCAACGACTCGCAAAACTTGATTATTCGGTCGATTTTGACGGAAAATGACAGTAATTTCCTTCCCGGTGGACATATTTCGACGTTTAACCGCCCAAATTGCTGCATTTTACGGTCAGAACATAGTGCACGCCGTATTAAGCTTCGAAGCAAGCCCAACGACTCGCAAAACTCGATCATTCGTCGATTTTAACGAAAAATGACCGTAATTCTCTTTCGATTGAGATATTTCGACGTTTAAAACGCCCAAATTACTGCATTTTACGTGCAGAACGTAGTACACGCCTTATTAAAGCTTCGAAACGAGCCCAACGACTCGCAAAACTCGATTATTCGTCGATTTTGACGGAAAATGACAGTAATTTCTTTCCCGGTGGAGATATTTCGACGTTTAAACGCCCAAATTACTGCATTTTACGTGCAGAACGTAGTGCACGCCGTATTAAGCTTCGAAACAAGTCCGACGACTCGCAAAACCTCGATCATTCGTCGATTTTAACGAAAATGACCGTAATTTCCTTTCCGATTGAGATATTTCGACGTTTAAACGCCCAAATTACTGCATGTTACGTGCAGAACGTAGTGCACGCCGTATTAAGCTTCGAAACAAGCCCAACGACTCGCAAAACTCGATCATTCGTCGATTTTAACGAAAAATGACCGTAATTTCCTTTCCGATTGAGATTTTCGACGTTTAAACGCCCAAATTACTGCATTTTACGTACAGAACACAGTGCACGCCGTATTAAGCTTCGAAACAAGCCCAACGACTCGCAAAACTCGATCATTCGTCGATTTTAACGAAAAATGACCGTAATTTCCTTTCCGATTGAGATATTTCGACGTTTAAACGCCCAAATTACTGGATTTTACGGTCAGAACGTAGTGCACCCCGTATTAAGCTTCGAAACAAGCCCAACGACTCGCAAAACTCGATCATTCGTCGATTTTAACGAAAATGACCGTAATTTCCTTTCCGATAGAGATATTTCGACGTTTAAAACGCCCAAATTACTGCTTTTACGTGCAGAACGTAGTGCACGCCGTATAAGCTTCGAAACAAGCCGAACGACTCGCAAAACTCGATCATTCGTCGATTTTAACGAGAAATGACCGTAATTTCCTTTCCGATTGAGATTTTCGACGTTTAAACGCCCAAATTACTGCATTTTACGTGCAGAACGTAGTGCACGCCGTATTAAGCTTCGAAACAAGCCCAACGACTCGCAAAACTCGATCATTCGTCGATTTTAACGAAAAATGACCGTAATTTCCTTTCGATTGAGATTTTTCGACGTTTAAACGCCCAAATTACTGCATTTTACGTACAGAACACAGTGCACGCCGTATTAAGCTTCGAAACAAGCCCAACGACTCGCAAAACTCGATCATTCGTCGATTTTAACGAAAAATGACCGTAATTTCCTTTCCGATTGAGATATTTCGACGTTTAAACGCCCAAATTACTGGATTTTACGGTCAGAACGTAGTGCACCCCGTATTAAGCTTCGAACAAGCCCAACGACTCGCAAAACTCGATCATTCGTCGATTTTAACGAAAAATGACCGTAATTTCCTTTCCGATTGAGATATTCGACGTTTAAACGGCCCAAATTACTGGATTTTACGGTCAGAAACGTAGTGCACGCCGTATTAAGCTTCGAAACAAGCCCAACGACTCGCAAACTCGATCATTCGTCGATTTTGACGAAAAATGTCCGTAATTTCCTTTCCGATTGAGATTTTTCGACGTTTTAAACGCCCAAATTACTGCATTTTACGTACAGAACACAGTGCACGCCGTATTAAGCTTCGAGACAAGCCAACGACTCGCAAAACTCGATCATTCGTCGATTTAACGAAAAATGACCGTAATTTCCTTTCCGATTGAGATATTTCGACGTTTAAACGCCCAAATTACTGGATTTTACGGTCAGAACGTAGTGCACGCCGTATTAAGCTTCGAAACAAGCCCAACGACTCGCAAAACTCGATCATTCGTCGATTTTGACGAAAAATGTCCGTAATTTCCTTTCCGATTGAGATTTTTCGACGTTTAAACGCCAAATTACTGCATTTTACGTACAGAACACAGTGCACGCCGTATTAAGCTTCGAGACAAGCCCAACGACTCGCAAACCTCGATCATCGTCGATTTTAACGAAAAATGACCGTAATTTCCTTTCCGATTGAGATATTTCGACGTTTTAAACGCCCAAATTACTGGATTTTACGGTCAGAACGTAGTGCACGCCGTATTAAGCTTCGAAACAAGCCCAACGACTCGCAAAAACTCGATCATTCGTCGATTTTAACGAAAAAATGACCGTAATTTCCTTTCCGATTGAGATATTTCGACGTTTAAACGCCCAAAATTACTGCATGTTTACGTGCAGAACGTAGTGCACGCCGTATTAAGCTTCGAAACAAGCCCAACGACTCGCAAAACTCGATCATTCGTCGATTTTGACGAAAAATGAACGTAATTTCCTTTCCGATTGAGATTTTTCGACGTTTAAACGCCCAAATTACTGCATTTTACGTACAGAACACAGTGCAGACGCCGCTATTAAGCTTCGAAACAAGCCCAACGACTTGCAAAACTCGATCATTCGTCGATTTAACGAAAAATGACCGTAATTTCTTTCCGATAGAGATATTTCGACGTTTAACCGCCCAAATTACTGCATTTTACGTGCAGAACGTAGTGCACGCCGTATTAAGCTTCGAACAAGCCGAACGACCTCGCAAAACTCCGATCATTCGTCGATTTTAACGAGAAAATGACCGTAATTTCCTTTCCGATTGAGATTTTTCGACGTTTAAACGCCCAAATTACTGCATTTTACGTGCAGAACGTAGTGCACGCCGTATTAAGCTTCGAAACAAGCCCAACGACTCGCAAAACTCGATCATTCGTCGATTTTAACGAAAAATGACCGTAATTTCCTTTCCGATTGAGATTTTTCGACGTTTAAACGCCCAAATTACTGCATTTTACGTACAGAACACAGTGCACGCCGTATTAAGCTTCGAAACAAGCCCAACGACTCGCAAAACTCGATCATTCGTCGATTTTAACGAAAAATGACCGTAATTTCCTTTCCGATTGAGATATTTCGACGTTTAAACGCCCAAATTACTGGATTTTACGGTCAGAACGTAGTGCACGCCGTATTAAGCTTCGAAACAAGCCCAACGACTCGCAAAACTCGATCATTCGTCGATTTTAACGAAAAATGACCGTAATTTCCTTTCCGATTGAGATATTTCGACGTTTAAACGCCCAAATTACTGGATTTTACGGTCAGAACGTAGTGCACGCCGTATTAAGCTTCGAAACAAGCCCAACGACTCGCAAAACTCGATCATTCGTCGATTTTGACGAAAAATGTCCGTAATTTCCTTTCCGATTGAGATTTTTCGACGTTTAAACGCCCAAATTACTGCATTTTACGTACAGAACACAGTGCACGCCGTATTAAGCTTCGAGACAAGCCCAACGACTCGCAAACCTCGATCATTCGTCGATTTTAACGAAAAATGACCGTAATTTCCTTTCCGATTGAGATATTTCGACGTTTAAACGCCCAAATTACTGGATTTTACGGTCAGAACGTAGTGCACGCCGTATTAAGCTTCGAAACAAGCCCAACGACTCGCAAAACTCGATCATTCGTCGATTTTGACGAAAAATGTCCGTAATTTCCTTTCCGATTGAGATATTTCGACGTTTAAACGCCCAAATTACTGCATTTTACGTGCAGAACGTAGTGCACGCCGTATTAAGCTTCGAAACAAGCCCAACGACTCGCAAAACTCGATCATTCGTCGATTTTAACGAAAAATGACCGTAATTTCCTTTCCGATAGAGATATTTCGACGTTTAAACGCCCAAATTACTGCATTTTACGTGCAGAACGTAGTGCACGCCGTATTAAGCTTCGAAACAAGCCCAACGACTCGCAAAACTCGATCATTCGTCGATTTTAACGAAAAATGACCGTAAATTCCTTTCCGATTGAGATTTTTCGACGTTTAAACGCCCAAATTACTGCATTTTACGTACAGAACACAGTGCACGCCGCATTAAGCTTCGAAACAAGCCCAACGACTCGCAAAACTCGATCATTCGTCGATTTTAACGAAAAATGACCGTAATTTCCTTTCCGATTGAGATATTTCGACGTTTAAACGCCCAAATTACTGGATTTTACGGTCAGAACGTAGTGCACGCCGTATTAAGCTTCGAAACAAGCCCAACGACTCGCAAAACTCGATCATTCGTCGATTTTGACGAAAAATGTCCGTAATTTCCTTTCCGATTGAGATTTTTCGACGTTTAAACGCCCAAATTACTGCATTTTACGTACAGAACACAGTGCACGCCGTATTAAGCTTCGAAACAAGCCCAACGACTTGCAAAACTCGATCATTCGTCGATTTTAACGAAAAATGACCGTAATTTCCTTTCCGATAGAGATATTTCGACGTTTAACGCCCAAATTACTGCATTTTACGTGCAGAACGTAGTGCACGCCGTATTAAGCTTCGAAACAAGCCGAACGACTCGCAAAACTCGATCATTCGTCGATTTTAACGAGAAATGACCGTAATTTCCTTTCCGATTGAGATTTTTCGACGTTTAAACGCCCAAATTACTGCATTTTACGTACAGAACACAGTGCACGCCGTATTAAGCTTCGAAACAAGCCCAACGACTCGCAAAACTCGATCATTCGTCGATTTTAACGAAAAATGACCGTAATTTCCTTTCCGATTGAGATATTTCGACGTTTAAACGCCCAAATTACTGCATTTTACGTGCAGAACGTAGTGCACGCCTCATTAAGCTTCGAAACGAGCCCAACGAATCGCAAAACTCGATTATTCGTCGATTTTGACGGAAAATGACAGTAATTTCCTTCCCGGTGCGGATATTTCGACGTTTAAACGCCCAAATTACTGCATTTTACGTGCAGAACGTAGTGCACGCCGTATTAAGCTTCCAAACAAGCCCAACGACTCGCAAAACTCGATCATTCGTCGATTTTAACGAAAAATGGCCGTAATTTCCTTTCCGATTGAGATATTTCGACGTTTAAAAGCGCAAATTACTGCATCTTACGGTCAGAACATAGTGTACGCAGTATTAAGCTTCGAAACGAGCCCAACGACTCGCAAAACTTGATTATTCGTCGATTTTGACGGAAAATGACAGTAATTTCCTTCCCGGTGGAGATATTTCGACGTTTAAACGCCCAAATTACTGCATTTTACGTGCAGAACATAGTGCACGCCGTATTAAGCTTCGAAACAAGCCCAACGACTCGCAAAACTCGATCATTCGTCGATTTTAACGAAAAATGACCCTAATTTCCTTTCCGATTGAGATATTTCGACGTTTAAACGCCCAAATTACTGCATTTAACGTGCAGAACGTAGTGCACGCCGTATTAAGCTTCGAAACAAGCCCAACGACTCGCAAAACTCGATCATTCCTCGATTTTAACGAAAAATGACCGTAATTTCCTTTCCGATTGAGATATTTCGACGTTTAAACGCCCAAATTACTGGATTTTACGGTCAGAACGTAGTGCACGCCGTATTAAGCTTCGAAACAAGCCCAACGACTCGCAAAACTCGATCATTCGTCGATTTTGACGAAAAATGTCCGTAATTTCCTTTCCGATTGAGATATTTCGACGTTTAAACGCCCAAATTACTGCATTTTACGTGCAGAACGTAGTGCACGCCGTATTAAGCTTCGAAACAAGCCCAACGACTCGCAAAACTCGATCATTCGTCGATTTTAACGAAAAATGACCGTAATTTCCTTTCCGATAGAGATATTTCGACGTTTAAACGCCCAAATTACTGCATTTTACGTGCAGAACGTAGTGCACGCCGTATTAAGCTTCGAAACAAGCCCAACGACTCGCAAAACTCGATCATTCGTCGATTTTAACGAAAAATGACCGTAATTTCCTTTCCGATTGAGATTTTTCGACGTTTAAACGCCCAAATTACTGCATTTTACGTACAGAACACAGTGCACGCCGCATTAAGCTTCGAAACAAGCCCAACGACTCGCAAAACTCGATCATTCGTCGATTTTAACGAAAAATGACCGTAATTTCCTTTCCGATTGAGATATTTCGACGTTTAAACGCCCAAATTACTGGATTTTACGGTCAGAACGTAGTGCACGCCGTATTAAGCTTCGAAACAAGCCCAACGACTCGCAAAACTCGATCATTCGTCGATTTTGACGAAAAATGTCCGTAATTTCCTTTCCGATTGAGATTTTTCGACGTTTAAACGCCCAAATTACTGCATTTTACGTACAGAACACAGTGCACGCCGTATTAAGCTTCGAAACAAGCCCAACGACTTGCAAAACTCGATCATTCGTCGATTTTAACGAAAAATGACCGTAATTTCCTTTCCGATAGAGATATTTCGACGTTTAAACGCCCAAATTACTGCATTTTACGTGCAGAACGTAGTGCACGCCGTATTAAGCTTCGAAACAAGCCGAACGACTCGCAAAACTCGATCATTCGTCGATTTTAACGAGAAATGACCGTAATTTCCTTTCCGATTGAGATTTTTCGACGTTTAAACGCCCAAATTACTGCATTTTACGTACAGAACACAGTGCACGCCGTATTAAGCTTCGAAACAAGCCCAACGACTCGCAAAACTCGATCATTCGTCGATTTTAACGAAAAATGACCGTAATTTCCTTTCCGATTGAGATATTTCGACGTTTAAACGCCCAAATTACTGCATTTTACGTGCAGAACGTAGTGCACGCCTCATTAAGCTTCGAAACGAGCCCAACGAATCGCAAAACTCGATTATTCGTCGATTTTGACGGAAAATGACAGTAATTTCCTTCCCGGTGCGGATATTTCGACGTTTAAACGCCCAAATTACTGCATTTTACGTGCAGAACGTAGTGCACGCCGTATTAAGCTTCCAAACAAGCCCAACGACTCGCAAAACTCGATCATTCGTCGATTTTAACGAAAAATGGCCGTAATTTCCTTTCCGATTGAGATATTTCGACGTTTAAAAGCGCAAATTACTGCATCTTACGGTCAGAACATAGTGTACGCAGTATTAAGCTTCGAAACGAGCCCAACGACTCGCAAAACTTGATTATTCGTCGATTTTGACGGAAAATGACAGTAATTTCCTTCCCGGTGGAGATATTTCGACGTTTAAACGCCCAAATTACTGCATTTTACGTGCAGAACATAGTGCACGCCGTATTAAGCTTCGAAACAAGCCCAACGACTCGCAAAACTCGATCATTCGTCGATTTTAACGAAAAATGACCCTAATTTCCTTTCCGATTGAGATATTTCGACGTTTAAACGCCCAAATTACTGCATTTAACGTGCAGAACGTAGTGCACGCCGTATTAAGCTTCCAAACAAGCCCAACGACTCGCAAAACTCGATCATTCGTCGATTTTAACGAAAAATGGCCGTAATTTCCTTTCCGATTGAGATATTTCGACGTTTAAAAGCGCAAATTACTGCATCTTACGGTCAGAACATAGTGTACGCCGTATTAAGCTCCGAAACGAGCCCAACGACTCGCAAAACTTGATTATTCGTCGATTTTGACGGAAAATGACAGTAATTTCCTTCCCGGTGGAGATATTTCGACGTTTAAACGCCCAAATTGCTGCATTTTACGTGCAGAACATAGTGCACGCCGTATTAAGCTTCGAAACAAGCCCAACGACTCGCAAAGCTCGATCATTCGTCGATTTTAACGAAAAATGACCGTAATTTCCTTTCCGATTGAGATATTTCGACGTTTAAACGCCCAAATTACTGCATTTTACGTGCAGAACGTAGTGCACGCCGTATTAATCTTCGAAATAAGCCCAACGACTCGCAAAACTCGATCATTCGTCGATTTTAACGAAAAGTGACCGTAATTTCCTTTCCGATTGAGATTTTTCGACGTTTAAACGCCCAAATTACTGCATTTTACGTGCAGAACGTAGTGCACGCCGTATTAAGCTTCGAAACAAGCCGAACGACTCGCAAAACTCGATCATTCGTCGATTTTAACGAGAAATGACCGTAATTTCCTTTCCGATTGAGATATTTCGACGTTTAAACGCCCAAATTACTGCATTTTACGTGCAGAACGTAGTGCACGCCTTATTAAGCTTCGAAACGAGCCCAACGACTCGCAAAACTCGATTATTCGTCGATTTTAACGAAAAATGACCGTAATTTCCTTTCCGATTGAGATATTTCGACGTTTAAACGCCCAAATTACTGCATTTTACGTGCAGAACGTAGTGCACGCCTTATTAAGCTTCGAAACGAGCCCAACGAATCGCAAAACTCGATTATTCGTCGATTTTGACGGAAAATGACAGTAATTTCCTTCCCGGTGCGGATATTTCGACGTTTAAACGCCCAAATTACTGCATTTTACGTGCAGAACGTAGTGCACGCCGTATTAAGCTTCCAAACAAGCCCAACGACTCGCAAAACTCGATCATTCGTCGATTTTAACGAAAAATGGCCGTAATTTCCTTTCCGATTGAGATATTTCGACGTTTAAACGCCCAAATTACTGCATTTTACGTGCAGAACATAGTACACGCCTCATTAAGCTTCGAAACGAGCCCAACGACTCGCAAAACTCGATTATTCGTCGATTTTGACGGAAAATGACAGTAATTTCTTTCCCGGTGGAGATATTTCGACGTTTAAACGCCCAAATTACTGCATTTTACGTGCAGAACGTAGTGCACGCCGTATTAAGCTTCGAAACAAGTCCGACGGCTCGCAAAACTCGATCATTCGTCGATTTTTACGAAAAATGACCGTAATTTCCTTTCCGATTGAGATATTTCGACGTTTAAACGCCCAAATTACTGCATGTTACGTGCAGAACGTAGTGCACGCCGTATTAAGCTTCGAAACAAGCCCAACGACTCGCAAAACTCGATCATTCGTCGATTTTGACGAAAAATGAACGTAATTTCCTTTCCGATTGAGATTTTTCGACGTTTAAACGCCCAAATTACTGCATTTTACGTACAGAACACAGTGCACGCCGTATTAAGCTTCGAAACAAGCCCAACGACTTGCAAAACTCGATCATTCGTCGATTTTAACGAAAAATGACCGTAATTTCCTTTCCGATAGAGATATTTCGACGTTTAAACGCCCAAATTACTGCATCTTACGGTCAGAACATAGTGTACGCAGTATTAAGCTTCGAAACGAGCCCAACGACTCGCAAAACTCGATCATTCGTCGATTTTAACGAAAAATGACCGTAATTTCCTTTCCGATTGAGATATTTCGACGTTTAAACGCCCAAATTACTGCATTTTACGGTCAGAACATAGTGCACGCCGTATTAAGCTTCGAAGCAAGCCCAACGACTCGCAAAACTCGATCATTCGTCGATTTTAACGAAAAATGACCGTAATTTCCTTTCCGATTGAGATATTTCGACGTTTAAACGCCCAAATTACTGCATTTTACGTGCAGAACGTAGTGCACGCCGTATTAAGCTTCGAAACAAGCCCAACGACTCGCAAAACTCGATCATTCGTCGATTTTAACGAAAAATGACCGTAATTTCCTTTCCGATTGAGATATTTCGACGTTTAAACGCCCAAATTACTGCATTTTACGTGCAGAACGTAGTGCACGCCGTATTAATCTTCGAAATAAGCCCAACGACTCGCAAAACTCGATCATTCGTCGATTTTAACGAAAAATGACCGTAATTTCCTTTCCGATTGAGATATTTCGACGTTTAAACGCCCAAATTACTGCATTTTACGTGCAGAACGTAGTACACGCCTTCTTAAGCTTCGAAACGAGCCCAACGACTCGCAAAACTCGATTATTCGTCGATTTTGACGGAAAATGACAGTAATTTCCTTCCCGGTGGAGATATTTCGACGTTTAAACGCCCAAATTACTGCATTTTACGTGCAGAACGTAGTGCACGCCGTATTAATCTTCGAAACAAGCCCAACGACTCGCAAAACTCGATCATTCGTATATTTTAACGAAAAATGACCGTAATTTCCTTTCCGATTGAGATATTTCGACGTTTAGACGCCCAAATTACTGCATTTTACGGTCAGAACATAGTGCACGCCGTATTAAGCTTCGAAGCAAGCCCAACGACTCGCAAAACTCGATCATTCGTCGATTTTAACGAAAAATGACCGTAATTTCCTTTCCGATTGAGATATTTCGACGTTTAAACGCCCAAATTACTGCATTTTACGTGCAGAACGTAGTACACGCCTTATTAAGCTTCGAAACGAGCCCAACGACTCGCAAAACTCGATTATTCGTCGATTTTGACGGAAAATGACAGTAATTTCTTTCCCGGTGGAGATATTTCGACGTTTAAACGCCCAAATTACTGCATTTTACGTGCAGAACGTAGTGCACGCCGTATTAAGCTTCGAAACAAGTCCGACGACTCGCAAAACTCGATCATTCGTCGATTTTAACGAAAAATGACCGTAATTTCCTTTCCGATTGAGATATTTCGACGTTTAAACGCCCAAATTACTGCATGTTACGTGCAGAACGTAGTGCACGCCGTATTAAGCTTCGAAACAAGCCCAACGACTCGCAAAACTCGATCATTCGTCGATTTTGACGAAAAATGAACGTAATTTCCTTTCCGATTGAGATTTTTCGACGTTTAAACGCCCAAATTACTGCATTTTACGTACAGAACACAGTGCACGCCGTATTAAGCTTCGAAACAAGCCCAACGACTTGCAAAACTCGATCATTCGTCGATTTTAACGAAAAATGACCGTAATTTCCTTTCCGATAGAGATATTTCGACGTTTAAACGCCCAAATTACTGCATTTTACGTGCAGAACGTAGTGCACGCCGTATTAAGCTTCGAAACAAGCCGAACGACTCGCAAAACTCGATCATTCGTCGATTTTAACGAGAAATGACCGTAATTTCCTTTCCGATTGAGATTTTTCGACGTTTAAACGCCCAAATTACTGCATTTTACGTACAGAACACAGTGCACGCCGTATTAAGCTTCGAAACAAGCCCAACGACTTGCAAAACTCGATCATTCGTCGATTTTAACGAAAAATGACCGTAATTTCCTTTCCGATAGAGATATTTCGACGTTTAAACGCCCAAATTACTGCATTTTACGTGCAGAACGTAGTGCACGCCGTATTAAGCTTCGAAACAAGCCGAACGACTCGCAAAACTCGATCATTCGTCGATTTTAACGAGAAATGACCGTAATTTCCTTTCCGATTGAGATTTTTCGACGTTTAAACGCCCAAATTACTGCATTTTACGTACAGAACACAGTGCACGCCGTATTAAGCTTCGAAACAAGCCCAACGACTCGCAAAACTCGATCATTCGTCGATTTTAACGAAAAATGACCGTAATTTCCTTTCCGATTGAGATATTTCGACGTTTAAACGCCCAAATTACTGCATTTTACGTGCAGAACGTAGTGCACGCCTTATTAAGCTTCGAAACGAGCCCAACGAATCGCAAAACTCGATTATTCGTCGATTTTGACGGAAAATGACAGTAATTTCCTTCCCGGTGCGGATATTTCGACGTTTAAACGCCCAAATTACTGCATTTTACGTGCAGAACGTAGTGCACGCCGTATTAAGCTTCCAAACAAGCCCAACGACTCGCAAAACTCGATCATTCGTCGATTTTAACGAAAAATGGCCGTAATTTCCTTTCCGATTGAGATATTTCGACGTTTAAAAGCGCAAATTACTGCATCTTACGGTCAGAACATAGTGTACGCCGTATTAAGCTTCGAAACGAGCCCAACGACTCGCAAAACTTGATTATTCGTCGATTTTGACGGAAAATGACAGTAATTTCCTTCCCGGTGGAGATATTTCGACGTTTAGATGCCCAAATTACTGCATTTTACGGTCAGAACATAGTGCACGCCGTATTAAGCTTCGAAGCAAGCCCAACGACTCGCAAAACTCGATCATTCGTCGATTTTAACGAAAAATGACCGTAATTTCCTTTCCGATTGAGATATTTCGACGTTTAAACGCCCAAATTACTGCATTTTACGTGGAGAACGTAGTGCACGCCTTATTAAGCTTCGAAACGAGCCCAACGACTCGCAAAACTCGATTATTCGTCGATTTTGACGGAAAATGACAGTAATTTCCTTCCCGGTGGAGATATTTCGACGTTTAAAAGCGCAAATTACTGCATCTTACGGTCAGAACATAGTGTACGCCGTATTAAGCTCCGAAACGAGCCCAACGACTCGCAAAACTTGATTATTCGTCGATTTTGACGGAAAATGACAGTAATTTCCTTCCCGGTGGAGATATTTCGACGTTTAAACGCCCAAATTGCTGCATTTTACGTGCAGAACATAGTGCACGCCGTATTAAGCTTCGAAACAAGCCCAACGACTCGCAAAACTCGATCATTCGTCGATTTTAACGAAAAATGACCGTAATTTCCTTTCCGATTGAGATATTTCGACGTTTAAACGCCCAAATTACTGCATTTTACGTGCAGAACGTAGTGCACGCCGTATTAAGCTTCGAAACAAGTCCAACGACTCGCCAAACTCGATCATTCGTCGATTTTAACGAAAAATGACCGTAATTTCCTTTCCGATTGAGATATTTCGACGTTTAAACGCCCAAACTACTGCATTTTACGTGCAGAACGTAGTGCACGCCGTATTAAGCTTCGAAACAAGCCCAACGACTCGCAAAACTCGATCATTCGTCGATTTTAACGAAAAATGACCGTAATTTCCTTTCCGATTGAGATATTTCGACGTTTAAACGCCCAAATTACTGCATTTTACGTGCAGAACGTAGTGCAGGCCGTATTAAGCTTCGAAAAAAGCACAACGACTCGCAAAACTCGATCATTCGTCGATTTTAACGAAAAATGCCCGTAATTTCCTTTCCGATTGAGATATTTCGACGTTTAAACGCCCAAATTACTGCATTTTACGGTCAGAACATAGTGCACGCCGTATTAAGCTTCGAAACAAGCCCAACGACTCGCAAAACTCGATCATTCGTCGATTTTAACGAAAAATGACCGTAATTTCCTTTCCGATTGAGATATTTCGACGTTTAAACGCCCAAATTACTGCATTTTACGTGCAGAACGTAGTACACGCCTTATTAAGCTTCGAAACGAGCCCAACGACTCGCAAAACTCGATTATTCGTCGATTTTGACGGAAAATGACAGTAATTTCTTTCCCGGTGGAGATATTTCGTCGTTTAAACGCCCAAATTACTGCATTTTACGTGCAGAACGTAGTGCACGCCGTATTAAGCTTCGAAACAAGTCCGACGACTCGCAAAACTCGATCATTCGTCGATTTTAACGAAAAATGACCGTAATTTCCTTTCCGATTGAGATATTTCGACGTTTAAACGCCCAAATTACTGCATGTTACGTGCAGAACGTAGTGCACGCCGTATTAAGCTTCGAAACAAGCCCAACGACTCGCAAAACTCGATCATTCGTCGATTTTGACGAAAAATGAACGTAATTTCCTTTCCGATTGAGATTTTTCGACGTTTAAACGCCCAAATTACTGCATTTTACGTGCAGAACGTAGTGCACGCCGTATTAAGCTTCGAAACAAGCCGAACGACTCGCAAAACTCGATCATTCGTCGATTTTAACGAGAAATGACCGTAATTTCCTTTCCGATTGAGATTTTTCGACGTTTAAACGCCCAAATTACTGCATTTTACGTGCAGAACGTAGTGCACGCCGTATTAAGCTTCGAAACAAGCCCAACGACTCGCAAAACTCGATCATTCGTCGATTTTAACGAAAAATGACCGTAATTTCCTTTCCGATTGAGATTTTTCGACGTTTAAACGCCCAAATTACTGCATTTTACGTACAGAACACAGTGCACGCCGTATTAAGCTTCGAAACAAGCCCAACGACTCGCAAAACTCGATCATTCGTCGATTTTAACGAAAAATGACCGTAATTTCCTTTCCGATTGAGATATTTCGACGTTTAAACGCCCAAATTACTGGATTTTACGGTCAGAACGTAGTACACCCCGTATTAAGCTTCGAAACAAGCCCAACGACTCGCAAAACTCGATCATTCGTCGATTTTAACGAAAAATGACCGTAATTTCCTTTCCGATTGAGATATTTCGACGTTTAAACGCCCAAATTACTGGATTTTACGGTCAGAACGTAGTGCACGCCGTATTAAGCTTCGAAACAAGCCCAACGACTCGCAAAACTCGATCATTCGTCGATTTTGACGAAAAATGTCCGTAATTTCCTTTCCGATTGAGATTTTTCGACGTTTAAACGCCCAAATTACTGCATTTTACGTACAGAACACAGTGCACGCCGTATTAAGCTTCGAGACAAGCCCAACGACTCGCAAACCTCGATCATTCGTCGATTTTAACGAAAAATGACCGTAATTTCCTTTCCGATTGAGATATTTCGACGTTTAAACGCCCAAATTACTGGATTTTACGGTCAGAACGTAGTGCACGCCGTATTAAGCTTCGAAACAAGCCCAACGACTCGCAAAACTCGATCATTCGTCGATTTTGACGAAAAATGTCCGTAATTTCGGAAGAGTTTATTCGGAAGGGAAATATTGAAATGAGATTATTGTGTATGAATTATTTATTTGGATTTCTGATTAATACGGTAGTTGCTGCCACCAGAAATAGTCTAAGGACTATTTCAAATTTTTATTTATTTCAAACGTTACGGGTAGCGTCGACTAGAGTTTAGTGCTACTGGCAAAACCGATTCCACTTTTCGGCTAACCTGCTATATGCAGGGATACTAGCACGGGGGAGGATTAAAGCTGGATACAATATTTGAATGTCAAGTTTTTCGTTGCTTGATATGGATTTATTTTTTTACGTTTGCCTTCTTCTTCTCTTTTAATTTCGCTATAATAGTTTGTTGTTAGAACCAAAGCTCAGTTCATTTGTTACGATGGATTCTATTGCCACGATTTTCTTGCCTTTGGGTTTGATTGTCGAGGATGATTCTAACGATCCTCTCTGTGTGGAACTTGTGTGATTTCGCAAGCCTTGCCCAAAGACGGGCAATATTTTGCCAACAATGGGAGGAGGAATGCGAAGATCGATAGGTGTTTTCGATAATCGAAAACACCGTTTGCACAAGCCAACACAGCGAACGATCCTTCGGGTTAAATTTTCGAAGAAAATTATTCTACTATTTCTCTCTTTTTTATAATTGCATGCGATGATGGCAAGAAAATCGGTTAATAGCAATGCCGGTATTGCTCTTAATTTTCGATCGACGTCAACGATGTATTTAATGGTCCTCTCTGCGCGGGACTTGTGTGATTTCGCAAGCCTTGCCCAAAGACGGGCAATATTTTGCCAACAATGGGAGGAGGAATGCGAAGATCAGTGGGTGTTTCAGTAGCTGAAAACACCGTTTGCACAAGCCAACACAGCGAACAACCCCTTTGTTTAAAATTTAAAATAGTGATTTTACCTTCAAACCGTTCACGAAAATAAAACGAGATCGATGATAGGTAATTCTCGAGTGCGACGAAATTATCAGAGAAGAAGGAAATTTTTAGAATTAATTTTCTTACCTTGAGAAACAAGTGCTGTCGGGTGCCATTACTTCGTCTGCTCTGATGGTCGTCGGTGTTTTTATTTCTGGGTTTATTTCTCGAACTCGGATATAATTTATTATCAAACTTTTACTTTATTTATTTATTTCGATACACGGTTTACAAATTACTAGCCGGATTAATACCGCAATTACAATGTGTTTTTTCTTCGTGTCTAAGAGATGGAATGTGAACTTCAAAATAAATTTTTCTTAGTCGCGACTCTTCTCTCTCTCTTTTTTTTTTGAACAACTAAAGACCGCCGAAACGCAAAAATAATAATAATGGACTTTAATAATGACGAACGCTTTAATAAAGAACTTTTATAAAAATGAACTTTTATAACAATCTGGACGCTGCGCTATGTTGCTACGCTTATTTATAATGCCATCCCCACGAGGTGGTGGTGGTGGTGGTGGTCCACTGGTGGTATCCTTCCGTGGAAATCGGGATTTTGCAGTTTGGGCTTTTTGAAATCGTACGTGAGAAAATGTAAGTTCCATGTCTCGACGTGGTTCCCATCGGTCCAGTGTTTCTGCTGAGCTAGCGTCTTGGAGACTT
This sequence comes from Bombus fervidus, assembly GCF_041682495.2. Classification (NCBI taxonomy): domain Eukaryota; kingdom Metazoa; phylum Arthropoda; class Insecta; order Hymenoptera; family Apidae; genus Bombus; species Bombus fervidus. The sequence continues at coordinate 74,658 of NW_027212582.1, forward strand.
GGAGCGTGCCATGCTGATCTAATCTTTTTTTTGAGAAACTTCTACGTTTGTACCGTGGGATTTACTTGTGTTTCTTCGGCACGTTGAAGGGCAACCGTTCCATGCTGGTCTAGTCTTTTCGAGAAGCTTCCACGTTTGTACCGTGGGAATTACCTGTGTTTCTTTTTTTGTTCAATATATATATATATATATCCATTGTAAAGTTATCCTTTTTGTTAAATATATTTGTAATTTTATATTTCCCTCATTTTGTTAAGGTTATCTTTTTTTTTGTTTATGTTTATTAAATATATATGTATTTAATTTTATATTTCCCCCCTTTTTTTTTGTTAAATATATATATATATATTTTTACATTTATATTTGACAATGTAGTTGCGCATAGAATTTATTAAAGAATAATGTGTTTTCATGATTTGTTTCTTGCGCCTGATTTCCATTAATCCCTAATATTCATGTCGCCATAACGCGTGTTATTGTGTCGCGTGTAAATCTAACATGGCTGCTCATAAATGTCATCAGTGAGGTTATAGTGGCGGGTCTTTAGTTTTGTTTAATATCGAAGTAATTTTCTGTCGCTTGTTTTTCCTTATTCTACCGCAATTAGAACATTTGTTTATTAATATTGTTATTATTACTTTAAGGTGACAATAGTATTGTTCGTGTGAATATACATATATATATATATATATATATTTATATTGTGTGTGATTTTAATATGACTAATGTTTCGTAATTCTTCGATAGCGTTATTTATTGTTTTGAGTAGTTTATTTTATAGAATGTTCGATAATATAAAACACACTCATACACACACGTATATATATATATGTATGTATATATACATATTTCTTCTGGCAGTGTAGTATTTATACCAAATTATTTATTTTATATTAACTTCATTTAATAAGATAGAACACACACACGCGCACGTATATATGTATATATTTCTGGCAGTGTGATTTTCATTTAGATTCTTTAGCGATGTAATGTTGTGTATTTGAGGTTATGTGTCAATTATTTGATTTCATATATAAAATATATATCTTGTATTGTGATAAAATAGTACTGAAGGTTTTATTTCCAAATTATTGTGTGTTTAATGTGTTTTTGCTTATTTGTGTTTGATGGTAGTATTTCTGTATGCAAGTCTTCAAGTCATTGCGGTGTTAATTATTTTGAACGTTTGGCCTATCGACAAGTTGTTACTTAGTCCCAAGTGTTACGTTGTGTGTTCTATTTCTTTTATAGATTATTAGTAGTAGTTTAGTTTAGAATATAGATTATATATATATATATTTTTTTTTTATATATAGACATGCATGTTTCATAATGTAGTTGCTATTTTATAACTCTTTATCGGAATGTAAGCTACTTTTAAGTATGTATCTTAGATTACTGATTTGATTTAATAATGTAGAATGCGCACATATATATATATTTCTGATAATGTAACCTTTATTTCTTTAATATTATAACATTGTATGTTTTATTTATTCTTTAGACTATTAGTTTTTGATTTCATATATACATATATTTCATAAATTGATAATATTGTATTCGTTGCATAGTATTGGAAGTACTGACTCTAATATTTACTAGGTTATTACATGTTTGGCATATATGTTTATACTTATATGTAACTCTCCGAGTTGTTGCAGCGTTGATTGATTAAAATATATTTATATATACATATATTCCTGGCGTTTCAATCATTTCCCTTTCTGCAGTTATTCTTATTTCCTGGTTTGTTTGTTTGGTTCATGACTCGTTCAATCCATTAGTTGGTTCTATTTATTTTATTTTATACTGGTTGGGTTTATATTATATTATATTGAACCATAGGTTTTCAAATTGCAAATCCGTTATTGGTAGGTTTATTTAGATTTGTGTATAGAGTGGTTTCTTGTTCTCGTTACGGCTCGTGCGGAGCGCGGGACGTGACACCCCTGCCCTTGGAGTTCAAATTTCCAAAGGATATTTGACTGATGGTGTCTCTGAGTTCGTTCATGGCGGATGTAGATGTCGTTGGTTGTTGAGTTACTACCGGTATTATCGATATCCCAATTATTGCTGCACTGACAGTTCCGAATTCCATGAAACCAGTCCATAAGCTTGATACGGTATTTTTCGCTATTGTCGTCAATATGTTTTCGTCCATCATTCCCAGGATGTTTACTGTTCCAGGGACGATTGTTTTTCCTGTCGCTCCTCTGGCCAATGTGTTCAAGACTGCAGTTTTTTCTGCCGGGAACATGACGTGGTCCCGTAGTGCGTCCAGGTCCTTTTGGGTATATATTCCGCTCGTGGCCAATGACGATGGTGCTGAATATCGCCACGTTTGGCGCACGTCCGGGCGGAGTTCTTGTGGTGCGATTGCTTCCATGGGTTTTGGTACGAATTTGTGCCAGAGTCCGTCGATGTTGTATAATGTAGGTAGTACTGCGCTACATTCTCTATGGTTTCCGTGTTGCGTTATGATGTGTGTTTTGGGTGTTAGAAATGCGGTGCGATTCCCTTGCCAAACGGGTAGCTCCGAGTAGCATTCTGTTGTATGTCGTATCTTTACTTGTACCGGAATGCATTTGACTATGTGGACCGTTGCTCCTGCGATCAGAGCCATGTGTTATTTTGATGAGGGTAAGTACGATGACCAGGTGATTCATCTTCCTATCAACAATTTATTAAATCGTTTCTTACTGTCGAGTTTATTAGAAATAAGAATAACCTTTTATTATTATTAATATACATAAAAAAAGAGAAAAAATTTTTATATTTATATATATATGTTTTATTTTGGGTTTTACGTATATGTTATCAGTGAAAATAAATATTATGAAAGTTACTTGGGTTATAATTATATACATATATGCATACGTATTGGTAAGTAATGAGATTTGTTTTATCGTTATAAATATATATGTATATATTATCAATAGAATAGATATTACAAATGTAGCTTGTTTTGAATATATATATATGTGCGTGTAATGGTAAATATGACGGCCCCTTTTTTTTTTATGAGTCACTTGCATTATCAATGGGAGTGAGTGTTATAAACATCACCCACTTTACAACATGCGTGTGTATATATTGGCAAACATAAGTAAAATTACATGCATAGTTATAAATGTTGTTTGTTTACAGGTGGATAGCATAAGTATTTGGTTTTGTGCGTAGCATACAAGTACTTTATGGTTCTACGGTGCGGAATGCTATTCCTTGAATTAAAAAGTATCTTTCAAGGTGAGTCAGATTATTGTAACCGATCATGCGTGGGATGCATGATATAGCGGGTTGTACGTCCGCTAGGTTTATATCGCACATGCGACAGTATTTTATATGTCTTCTTGCAGGTATTCCGCACAGGAAATGAGTGGGCGGCTCGTCACATAGGTACTGGTCGTCTGGATCTAAGTTGTCGAAACAGTATTGACAAAGATAGCCGTCATTGAAATGGTAGACGGAGCGTATCAACCGGACACAGAGGCAAGATTGAACATCCTCCGTCGCCTCCACATCGAATGCGGGAACGGACCCATCTGGGTCCTCCATGTCAGGGTTGATGAACTCGTCGCCCCTTCTGTACATACATATAAAACAGTTAATATATATATAAAAAAATTGTTTTTGTACGAATATTGTATCCCTGTATATAATATAATATATATATTGTGTTATGATTATGTTAGTTGTTATTTAATATATATATTTTCCTTATCTCTCTCTCTTTTTTTTTTTTTTTTTTTTTTTTTTTAGTACCTAACATTGCTATTATGATGCTGTATTACATTGTATTGGCTATTATACGTGTGAGGTGTGTATGTGTGGGGGGCGCGCGACGAATTTTTCAACATGGTCGCTCGCGTGTATCTTTGGTATGGCGTTGGTTTAATGTTAACAGTAGTGTGTTGTCGAAATAGCTAACTAATTATTAATCATTATGATTTTATTTAGTAGTGTTTTGTAATATTGTTTTGTGTTTCATGATATTGTGTGTGGAAATACCGCGTGCTACTTCAATGTAATAGTCGTGACTTGCATTTATATAACTCTTATTTAATTTAGTTAATGCTTTGTGTATTGTGTTACCAGTCATTTTCGTGTAGCATAACTTTATTCCCTTGTACCGAGTTCAGTCATGTCTTGTTGTTAACATTTAGTTAGTCTATCTTGATTAATTTCTAACCTATTTCTGTGTTTATTGACCTTTCTTATTTTCCCTATTAATTTATTATTGCTTGTACTTGTTATATGTTATTATTTTATGTATGATGTGTATTAGTTCCCTTATTAGTGATTAAAATTTATTTATTAGATTAACATTGTCTGTGATTCTTCAGATTCTACTCTTTCGATGCTGCGACACTCACCTGGATCATTCCCACAATATCATCCGATTCTTCGATATGTCTTGGATACTTACTACGGTTGCCTTCAATTGTCTTGTATCTGTGGCCTTAAAGGTACTGTTTAATTTATTTAATTTAATATGTGTATAATGCATTGTGTGCGCGACAGCTATTGTGCATTATATAATCTGCTTCTACATGTTAGATATAATAATATAACAATACTATGTAGATTAATACATGATAAAATATCCTTTTACTCCGGTTATATTTATTACTAACTCTCAATTAATCTATCTTAATTATTTCCTAACCGCTTTCTATACTTATTAGCTATTTTATTTCTTCTTATTAGTCTGCGAAATTTATGCTTGTACACTTCCTTGTATGGTGATTGATTGTTCACGAGGTAAGTTGCACTTTCACTGTTTCAGTTATTCGTTGAACTAACACGTTTTACATTCAAACAGTAATTGGAGCACTCGTAATAATCTTCTTTTCCTTTTCAGGTTTTCGCTGTCTGTGTTATTCGACGAACAGTGTCATGCTTCCGCAGTTTTGTTATAACATTTAGTAATGTTGTATTTCGCATTAAGGCTATTAAAGTTAACTTGTTCGTTTATTTTCAGCTGGCTGTCGTACATGGTGTTCCGCAGACAGGGATCCATAACCTATTTTGCACGTAAACCTTCTTGTATGATGATTACTTGTTCACAAGGTAACTTTCACTTTCACTCTTTTAATTATTTGTTGAATCAACACGTCTTATATTCAAACAATAATTGGAGTACACATAATAATTTTCGTTTTTCTTTTTAGGTTTCTGCTATCTGTATTGTTCGACGAACAGTGTCACACTTCCTTTTGATTTAACCACCATAGTTATAATCATTTAGTTACCTTGTATTTTGCACTGAGACAATTGAAACTAACTTATTCACTTATTTTAGGTGGCTGTCACACATTACGTTCCACGAACAAGGAATCATAACCTATATTTGCACATACACTTTCATGTTCACAAGGTAACTTTCACTTTCACTAGTTAATTATTCATTGAGTTAACACGTTTTATATTTAAACGATAATTGAAGCACACATAATAATTTTCCCTTTTTCTTTTAGGTTTTCACTATCTGTATTATTCGACGAACAGCACCACAACATACACTACTGCACTACGTTGCCCACTGCAATCACTTTATTCATCGTTTATTTCGATTATGCGCTAGTTTTAACTTATTTAAGTGCACTGTTCGCGGAATCCCATTTACTTCAATCTTGACGTTTTGGTTCTGCAAGATTTCTAGCACTTTATGCGGTCCTGTGTATTGATCGGAAAACTTTCCTTTGCTAGGTTCCTTTAGTAGGTATACTAGATCTCCAATTTTGAAATTTTGAGGGTTAATTCGTCTGTCGTAATATTCTTTTGATCTTAGTTTAGATTTTATCAAATTTTCTCTTGCTGTTTGCTGCACGGTGTTGATTTTATCGAACAGGTCTCTGAGATATTCCGTATAAGTTGGTTCCATGTTTTCTTCGATTAGTATTTCGCCAGTGGGTTCTCTGGCCAAGTGTCCAAAGACTAATTCGTGCGGAGAGAATTTCGTTCCTTCGTGTACAGAGGTGTTATAGGAAAACATGGCTAATTCCACCCATTCGTCCCAATTTCTGGAATTTTCGATATATAACTTGAGATATTCAATCAATACATGGTGAGATCTTTCGATTGAACCGTTACTTTGTGGATGATATGCCGTCGTGGTATATTGTTTGATGCGGAATCTTTTTGCTATTTTCTTCATTAGTGAGGATGTAAAGTTTTTTCCTTGATCGGTAAGAATAGCTCTCGGTGACCCGAAACGACAAATAAATCGTTTTATAAAAGCGTCCGCTATCTCGGCTGAAGATATTCCTCCTATTGGAATCCCGATTGAATATTTTGTTAATAAATCTTGAATTGTTAATATGTATTCGTTTCCTTTTGCTGTCTTTGGTAATGGACCGACGATATCCATACTAATTTTGTCGAAAGCCCTGCCCGGTGTATCAGTGAGTACCATTGGTTGCTTTGTTTTTATTCTAGTTAACTTTTTCAATTGGCATTCTTTACATGTTCTTACGTATTCCTGGATTTCCTTCTTCATATTTTCCCAATAATAACATTGTCGTATTCTTTGATAGGTCTTTGTTACTCCTTTATGTCCTGCTACGGATGATTCGTGTTTTTCTCTTATTATGTTATTTCGTATTTCAACAGGCGGGGTAATTACTTCCCCAGTGCAAATGGTGATGGTTAAGGTTTTTTCCATAAATATTTCTTTTAATTTTCTGATTGTATGCCGCCAGGGTATCTCTTCTAAATTTCCTTTGCTGATGCTAAAGGATGTTAATTGTTTTTCATTTACTACATCTAGTAGAGATCTTAGCAAGTTTAATAAATTTTCTGGTGTTATTGGAATATTTCTATTTTCTTTTATCGGTAGGGATACGATGTATTTCCCGGAATCGTAATTCAATCTTGCTTTTTCCAACATTAAATCTTCGTAACGAGGCAATTTTCCCGTCTCCTTCATTTCTAATGCTCCTTTATCTATCGGATTTCCATGTACATCTATAAATATTACTGTATGGTCATTTACTCTCGTAATTGAGTCTCGGGTTTCGGAAATTCTTAGTTCCGCGATTATCGTAGGTCTCGTGTCCTTTTCTCGTTGTTGAATTAGTTCTGGATCTTCAGTGGAGGGCTCTTCTTTGCTTGTTGTATCCGTGTTTTCTTTTTCTCGATCGAGCTCGGCTAGTGCTTCGTCAAAATATTTTACGGGTGTTTCTTCTATGGTGAGATGCTTTCGAGTAGAAGGTTTTCCCTGTTCATCGTAATGCGACAATACGCGTGGCTCAGCCTCGAATATCGGAGAGTCCTCGGTCGAGGTATCCAATTGAAATCTTTTTAGATGTGGATATCGATCTGGCGAATCTTCTTCTCGTTTCCTGATTGGCAAGCACATCTCTGGCGGATTTCGGGATAATGCATCTGCGTTCGCGTTCGCTCTACCTTCTTTATATTGGATATCAAATTCAAAGTCCGACAATTTCAACTTCCATTTCCAAATTCTCGACGTGGGATCTTTAATGGAATTCATCTATACTAACGGTTTGTGATCGGTTATTATCGTAAACTTTCTACCATACTGGTATGGTCTGAAATGCATCGTACAATAAACGATTGCCAGACACTCCTTTTCTATGGTAGAGTAGTTTTGTTCGGCGGAATTTAATAGTCTTGAGGCATATGCGATTGGTAAATCTTGTCCGATTGGCCCTTGACTCAGTACACCGCTTATTGCGTATCCTGATGCGTCTGTAGTAAGGTTAAAGGGTTTGGAAAAATCCGGATATTGTAGAATGGGTTCTGTCGTGAGAGTTGTTTTTAGGGAGTTGAATGCATTTTCTTGAGTTTCCTGCCACTTGAAGGGAATGTCCTTCTTTAACAATTGTGTTAGTGGTTTTGCAACTTTGGAAAAATTAGGTATGAATCTCCGGTAATATCCCGCTAATCCTAGAAATTGCTTGATGTTTCTTGCTTTCTTTGGTCGTGGAAAATTTAGTACTGCCTCGATTTTCTTTGGATCTGGTTTAACTCCATTTTCACTGATCACATGTCCCAAATAATTCACTTCATGGCGTAGAAATTCGCATTTATCGGGTTGCAATCGCAATTTAGCTTTCCTCAGTCTTTCCATTAATTTATTAAATTTGATTTCGTGTTCTTGGAGAGACCTCGAATAAATCACTATGTCATCCAGATAGACAAACATCTCTATTCCTTGCAATCCTGATAGCACTGAATTCATCAAACGTTGAAATGTTGCTGGAGCATTTTTTAATCCAAAGGGCATTCTTTTAAATTGAAAATGTCCGTATGGTGTCGAAAATGCGGTCTTGTGGGCATCCTCTCGTGTCATTCGGATCTGGTGAAAGCCTGACGCCAAGTCAAACGTGGAAAAATATTTTGCACTTCCCAATTGATCTAGTATTTCCGTGATGTTAGGTAGGGGATAAGCATCGCCAATCGTTTTATCGTTAAGCTTTCTATAATCGATAACCAGTCACCATCGTTTATTTCCCTGTGAATCTGGTTTTTTCGGCACAATCCATAACGGAGAATTGTATGGAGATATCGATGGTTCCACGACGTCAGTATCCAGTAATTCTTGAATTTGGCGATTTATCTCTTCTCGATGTGCAGGCGGATAACGATATTGTTTGACATTTATTGGTACCTCGTCTGTCGTAATTATTCGATGCTCTAGGATTTCTGTTCCTTCCAGCGTGTCTCCTGGAAGATGAAATCTGTCTTGATTCTTCTGTATTAATTCCTCGACATTTTTTCTCTCTTCTTTATTCAAGTGTTCCAGCCGTAATAATTTGATTATTTCGTCGAATCTGCTTTCCTTTGATTTCGAGATCACGTTGCACGTCATGCTAGGGAGCGAGGTGGTATTTTCGAATTCTTTGATTACCATAGTAGGAGTGATAAATTCGTAGTCTCTTGATGTGGTATTTATTATCCTTAGGTAACCTCGTCCCTTGTAGTTTCTCACAACTGCGTTACCAAAATAGACTCCCTTAATTGGCTCGATTTTTGGAATAAATCCCTCGTTTATTTCCGGATTCGCAATATTAATTGAACATGTTACTGAACTTCGCTTCGGTATAATTATTTTTTCTCTAGTGTCGAAGGGTATATAAATATTTCCCCATTTGATATGCTTTTCCTCATAATCTAAACGAGCTTTACAACCTGCAAAAAATTCGGATCCTAGGATTCCGTCTTGATCGATTAGCAATGAATCATCAACTACATGAAAAATAACTGGATGGCCCGCAACCTGTATTACCGTCTGCCCTAGGGTGACTAGGCTCGTTGCCGTGATTCCTCGAACTTCTATCGATTCTTGCTCGTTGATGATTGCTGAAGCGGGTAAGGCAGGTTTCTTGATAATATTGATTTCTGATCCGGAGTCCAGTAATAAACTCGTCTTGGTTTTTAAATCTGGGGAGACTATTCGCGCGGTTGGAGTACATAGAGAATTATTTGGCTTTATTGAAATAATCCGGAGAGGTCGTTGTCCGAATCTGAGTCCGACTCTTGGTGATTTTCCTTCGCCGGTTGCTTGTGCTTCACTCTTTCTCTTTTGTCTGGAGATTCCGGATTCTCCGTTTGCGACCTCGTTTGGTTGTGGGATGACTCCCCCACAGTATTTAATGGTTGTTCGTTCGACCTTACGGTCGGCATTGCGTTCCCTCTGTCTCTCGTTATGGGTGGTGGAGTCGATCTCGCGGGGGCGGCTGCCCTCGTTCTGTTTATTGCCGTCGGCGCCGGTCTCCTGGTTGCCGCCTGTACTCTTGGGCGATTCGGCGTATCGTTCCTTCGTGGCTCGCCCCATTCTCCCGAAGGACGTATCTGGTTTCCCGATGGTCTTGAGGTATAGGGTACGATTAATCCGGCGTCTACTCGGGCTTTAAATTTGTAACAATCTTTCACTAAATGCCCGGGTTTTTTACAATAATTACATGTGATATTTTGTCTCGTAGTATTCGAAAAATTTTGCGATGGAGGTACCGATCTTCGATCTTGGATGTTGTTCCTGGTGTAGTTATTAGGACGGTTAACGTTGTTTCGGTTGTTCCCGGTGTAATTGTTATTAGAAGGACGAGCGTTGTTTCGGTTATTATTACTTGAGAATGTCGAACGTTGGTATCGCATTCTGTCGTTTACTTGTTTTAGTTCCCGCGTTGCTTTTACGGCTTGGCGATACGCGTCTTCTAAGGATTGGTATTCTGATAACTTTACTCGTAAATATACTTCGTTCGGGAGCCCCTTGACGAAAGCCTCCCTCGTGTCCCAATCGATCGTATCTTGAACGTCTTGTGATATGGAACCGTACTGACTTCTTTCTCCATCAATTATAGCTAATCTGAGGTTTCTGACGCGGTCGATGTAATCTAATATATTTTCTCCTGGTCGTTGGAATACCGTTCCCAACTCTCCCCTGTATTCGTTAACGGTTTTTCCTGGGCCGAACATATCTTTTAATTTATTCCCGAAATCGTTTAAGGTCTCTACCTCATGGTCCTCTACGGCGAGAAACGCGTGTTCGCGAAGTTCATTCATTAATAGTTTTACCAACTGAGGCTCTTGATGCCTAGGAATCATACTTCGCGCTCGCTCGCATGATCTCAAGAATTGGAACACAGACGGTCGGTATCCGTCGAACACTGGTACTGATTCAATCGCGTCCTTTAATTTAATCGGCTGATAATTATCGGACAGTCTTGTTTCTCGCGGTGTTATCAGTGATGGTACGGGTATTTCGGTCTCGTTCGTTTGTCTGCTTAGGCGTACGTCATCTTCTAATTTAATTAGTCTTGAGCTTATGTCGGTCAATACACGGAAATTTTCGTCCCACGCTTTCAATTTTTCCGTCAACGCCAAAAGCGTATCTTCACCTAGCGAATCTCGGGCGGTCGACATTTTCTACTTATTTTCTAGTTTCTATTTGTAAGAGCTTTAATACTCTGTGGAGCGAATCCCACCGCTGCCACCAAAAATTTTTTCTCTCTGTTACGTATTTATTTGTTTTAAGTCAAGTTGAGATCGAAATTTTGTAAAAATTTTTTCCTTTTGATTTAGAGTTTATTCGGAAGGGAAATATTGAAATGAGATTATTGTGTATGAATTATTTATTTGGATTTCTGATTAATACGGTAGTTGCTGCCACCAGAAATAGTCTAAGGACTATTTCAAATTTTTATTTATTTCAAACGTTACGGGTAGCGTCGACTAGAGTTTAGTGCTACTGGCAAAACCGATTCCACTTTTCGGCTAACCTGCTATATGCAGGGATACTAGCACGGGAGAGGATTAAAGCTGGATACAATATTTGAATGTCAAGTTTTTCGTTGCTTGATATGGATTTATTTTTTTACGTTTGCCTTCTTCTTCTCTTTTAATTTCGCTATAATAGTTTGTTGTTAGAACCAAAGCTCAGTTCATTTGTTACGATGGATTCTATTGCCACGATTTTCTTGCCTTTGGGTTTGATTGTCGAGGATGATTCTAACGATCCTCTCTGTGTGGAACTTGTGTGATTTCGCAAGCCTTGCCCAAAGACGGGCAATATTTTGCCAACAATGGGAGGAGGAATGCGAAGATCGATAGGTGTTTTCGATAATCGAAAACACCGTTTGCACAAGCCAACACAGCGAACGATCCTTCGGGTTAAATTTTCGAAGAAAATTATTCTACTATTTCTCTCTTTTTTATAATTGCATGCGATGATGGCAAGAAAATCGGTTAATAGCAATGCCGGTATTGCTCTTAATTTTCGATCGACGTCAACGATGTATTTAATGGTCCTCTCTGCGCGGGACTTGTGTGATTTCGCAAGCCTTGCCCAAAGACGGGCAATATTTTGCCAACAATGGGAGGAGGAATGCGAAGATCAGTGGGTGTTTCAGTAGCTGAAAACACCGTTTGCACAAGCCAACACAGCGAACAACCCCTTTGTTTAAAATTTAAAATAGTGATTTTACCTTCAAACCGTTCACGAAAATAAAACGAGATCGATGATAGGTAATTCTCGAGTGCGACGAAATTATCAGAGAAGAAGGAAATTTTTAGAATTAATTTTCTTACCTTGAGAAACAAGTGCTGTCGGGTGCCATTACTTCGTCTGCTCTGATGGTCGTCGGTGTTTTTATTTCTGGGTTTATTTCTCGAACTCGGATATAATTTATTATCAAACTTTTACTTTATTTATTTATTTCGATACACGGTTTACAAATTACTAGCCGGATTAATACCGCAATTACAATGTGTTTTTTCTTCGTGTCTAAGAGATGGAATGTGAACTTCAAAATAAATTTTTCTTAGTCGCGACTCTTCTCTCTCTCTTTTTTTTTTGAACAACTAAAGACCGCCGAAACGCAAAAATAATAATAATGGACTTTAATAATGACGAACGCTTTAATAAAGAACTTTTATAAAAATGAACTTTTATAACAATCTGGACGCTGCGCTATGTTGCTACGCTTATTTATAATGCCATCCCCACGAGGTGGTGGTGGTGGTGGTGGTCCACTGGTGGTATCCTTCCGTGGAAATCGGGATTTTGCAGTTTGGGCTTTTTGAAATCGTACGTGAGAAAATGTAAGTTCCATGTCTCGACGTGGTTCCCATCGGTCCAGTGTTTCTGCTGAGCTAGCGTCTTGGAGACTTGGAGCGTGCCATGCTGATCTAATCTTTTTTTTGAGAAACTTCTACGTTTGTACCGTGGGATTTACTTGTGTTTCTTCGGCACGTTGAAGGGCAACCGTTCCATGCTGGTCTAGTCTTTTCGAGAAGCTTCCACGTTTGTACCGTGGGAATTACCTGTGTTTCTTTTTTTGTTCAATATATATATATATATCCATTGTAAAGTTATCCTTTTTGTTAAATATATTTGTAATTTTATATTTCCCTCATTTTGTTAAGGTTATCTTTTTTTTTGTTTATGTTTATTAAATATATATGTATTTAATTTTATATTTCCCCCCTTTTTTTTTTGTTAAATATATATATATATATTTTTACATTTATATTTGACAATGTAGTTGCGCATAGAATTTATTAAAGAATAATGTGTTTTCATGATTTGTTTCTTGCGCCTGATTTCCATTAATCCCTAATATTCATGTCGCCATAACGCGTGTTATTGTGTCGCGTGTAAATCTAACATGGCTGCTCATAAATGTCATCAGTGAGGTTATAGTGGCGGGTCTTTAGTTTTGTTTAATATCGAAGTAATTTTCTGTCGCTTGTTTTTCCTTATTCTACCGCAATTAGAACATTTGTTTATTAATATTGTTATTATTACTTTAAGGTGACAATAGTATTGTTCGTGTGAATATACATATATATATATATATATATATTTATATTGTGTGTGATTTTAATATGACTAATGTTTCGTAATTCTTCGATAGCGTTATTTATTGTTTTGAGTAGTTTATTTTATAGAATGTTCGATAATATAAAACACACTCATACACACACGTATATATATATATGTATGTATATATACATATTTCTTCTGGCAGTGTAGTATTTATACCAAATTATTTATTTTATATTAACTTCATTTAATAAGATAGAACACACACACGCGCACGTATATATGTATATATTTCTGGCAGTGTGATTTTCATTTAGATTCTTTAGCGATGTAATGTTGTGTATTTGAGGTTATGTGTCAATTATTTGATTTCATATATAAAATATATATCTTGTATTGTGATAAAATAGTACTGAAGGTTTTATTTCCAAATTATTGTGTGTTTAATGTGTTTTTGCTTATTTGTGTTTGATGGTAGTATTTCTGTATGCAAGTCTTCAAGTCATTGCGGTGTTAATTATTTTGAACGTTTGGCCTATCGACAAGTTGTTACTTAGTCCCAAGTGTTACGTTGTGTGTTCTATTTCTTTTATAGATTATTAGTAGTAGTTTAGTTTAGAATATAGATTATATATATATATATTTTTTTTTTATATATAGACATGCATGTTTCATAATGTAGTTGCTATTTTATAACTCTTTATCGGAATGTAAGCTACTTTTAAGTATGTATCTTAGATTACTGATTTGATTTAATAATGTAGAATGCGCACATATATATATATTTCTGATAATGTAACCTTTATTTCTTTAATATTATAACATTGTATGTTTTATTTATTCTTTAGACTATTAGTTTTTGATTTCATATATACATATATTTCATAAATTGATAATATTGTATTCGTTGCATAGTATTGGAAGTACTGACTCTAATATTTACTAGGTTATTACATGTTTGGCATATATGTTTATACTTATATGTAACTCTCCGAGTTGTTGCAGCGTTGATTGATTAAAATATATTTATATATACATATATTCCTGGCGTTTCAATCATTTCCCTTTCTGCAGTTATTCTTATTTCCTGGTTTGTTTGTTTGGTTCATGACTCGTTCAATCCATTAGTTGGTTCTATTTATTTTATTTTATACTGGTTGGGTTTATATTATATTATATTGAACCATAGGTTTTCAAATTGCAAATCGGTTATTGGTAGGTTTATTTAGATTTGTGTATAGAGTGGTTTCTTGTTCTCGTTACGGCTCGTGCGGAGCGCGGGACGTGACACCCAAATTACTGCATTTTACGGTCAGAACATAGTGCACGCCGTATCAAGCTTCGAAACAAGCCCAACAACTCGCATAACTCGATCATTCGTCGATTTTAACGAAAAATGACCGTAATTTCCTTCCCGGTAGGGATATTTCGTCGTTTAAACGCCCAAATTACTGTATTTTATCTGCATTATAACGTAATGGAATAAAACGTTATACGTTATAACGTAATAGTATATAACGTTAGACGTTATAAGGTTATAGAATATAACGTTGTACGATATAACGTAACACTACATATCGTTATAAATTATAACGTAATAGTATATAGCGTATACCCTTTAACGTAACAATAAATATCGTTATACGTTATAACGTAACTCTACATAACGTTATACGTTATAACGTAATAGTATATAACGATATACGTTATATGGTAATAGTATATAACGTTATACGTTATAACGCAAGGCCACCTATCGTTATAAGTTATAACGTATTAGTATATAGCGTTATACGTTGTAACGTAACACTACACATCGTTATACGTTATAACGTAATAGAATAAAACGTTATACGTTATAACGTAAGAGTACATAACGTTATACGTTATAAGGTAATAGTATATAATGTTATACTTTATAACGTAGCACTACATATCGATATAGGTTATAACGTAACACTACATATCGTCATACGTTATAGCGTAGTAGAATATCACGTTATACGTTATAACGTGAGAGTATATAACGTTATACGTTATAAGCTTATAATATATAGTGTTATACGCTATAATGTCATAGAATATAACGTTAGACGTTATAAGGTAATAGTATGTAATGTTATAAGTTATAACGTAATAGTATATAACGTTATACATTATAACGCAACGCCAGCTTTCGTTATAAATTATAATATATTAGTATATAACGTTATACGTTACAACGCAACACTACATATTGGTATACGTTATAAGGTAATAGTATATAGTGTTATACGTTATAACGTAATAGAATATAACGTTATACGTTATAACGTAATAGAATGTAACGCTATATGTTATAACGTCATAGTATATAACGTTATACGTTATAAGGTAATGGTATATAGCGTTATACGTTATAACGTAATAGTATATAACCTTATACGTTATAAGGTAATAGAATATAACGTTATACGTTATATCGTTACACTACATATCGTTATACGTTATGACGTAATAGTATATAAACTTATACGTTACAACGTAACTCCACCTATCGTTATAAGATATAACGAATTAATATATAACGTTATACGTTGTAACGTAAGGCTACACATCGTTATACGTTATAACGTAATGGAATAAAACGTTATACGTTATAACGAAATATTATATAACGTTGTACGTTATAAGGTGATACTATATAATGTTATACGTTATCACGAAACACTACATATCGTTATGCGTTATAACGTAATAGTATATAACTTTATACGTTATAACATAACAGAAAATAACGTTATACGTTATAACGCAAGAGTACATAACGTTATACGTTATAAGGTAGTAGTATATAGCGTTATACGTTATAACGTTACACTTCATATCGTTAAACATTATAACGTAATAGTATATAGCGTATACGGTAAAACGTAACACTACATATCGATATATGTTATAACGTAATAGTATATAACGTTATACGTTATAAGCTCATAGTATATAATGTTATACGTTATAATGTAATGGAATATAATGTTATACGTTATAACGTAACACTACATATCGTTATAGGTTATAACGTAATAGTATATAACGTAATGCGTTATAACGCAAGAGTATATAACGTTATACGTTATAACGTAACACTACATATCATCATACGTTATAAGGTAATAGTATATAATGTTATACGTTATCTCGTAACACTACATATCGTTATACGTAATGACGTAATAGATTATAACGTTATACGTTATAACGTAAGAGGATATAACGTTATATGTTATAAGGTAATAGTATATAGCGTTATACGTTATAACGTAACACTTCATATCGTTATACATTATAACATAATAGTATATAGCGTATACCATCTAACGTAACACTACATATCGTTATACGTTATAACGTATACTACATATCGTTAGACGTTATAACGTATTAATATATTACGTTATACGATGTAACGTAACACTACATATCGTTATACGTTGTAACGTAATACTACATATCGTTAGGCGTTATAACGTATTAATATATTATGTTATACGATGTAACGTAACACTACATATCGTTATATGTTATAACGTAATAGTACATAACCTTATACGTTACAACGTAACTCCACCTATCGTCATAAATTATATCGAATTAATATATAACGTTATAAGTTGTAACGTAAGACTACACATCGTTATACGTCATAAGGTAATGGAATAAAACGTTATACGTTATAACGAAATATTATATAACGTTGTACGTTATAAGGTGATACTATATAATGTTATACGTTATCACGAAACACTACATATCGTTATGCGTTATAACGTAATAGTATATAACTTTATACGTTATAACATAACACTACATATCATCATATGTTATAAGGTAATAGTATATAGCGTTATACGTTATAACGTAACACTTCATATCGTTATACATTATAACATAATAGTATATAGCGTATACCATCTAACGTAACACTACATATCGTTATACGTTATAACGTATACTACATATCGTTAGACGTTATAACGTATTAATATATTACGTTATACGATGTAACGTAACACTACATACCGTTATACGTTGTAACGTAATACTACATATCGTTAGGCGTTATAACGTATTAATATATTATGTTATACGATGTAACGTAACACTACATATCGTTATATGTTATAACGTAATAGTACATAACCTTATACGTTACAACGTAACTCCACCTATCGTCATAAATTATAACGAATTAATATATAACGTTATAAGTTGTAACGTAAGACTACACATCGTTATACGTTATAAGGTAATGGATAAAACGTTATACGTTATAACGCAAGGGTACATAACGTTATACGTTATAGGGTAGTAGTATATAGCGTTCTACGTTCTAACGTAACACTTTATATCGTTATACGTTATAACGTAATAGAATAAAACGTCATACGTTATAACGTAAGAGTATATAACGTCATACGTTATAAGGTAATAATATATAATGTTATATGTTATCACGAAACACTACATATCGTTATACGTTATAACGTAATGGTATATAACTTTATACGTTATAACATATTAGAAAATAACGTTATACGTTATAACGCAAGAGTACATAACGTTATACGTTATAAGGTAGTAGTATATAGCGTTATATGTTATAACGTAACACTTCATATCGTTATACGTTATAATGTAATAGTATATAATGTAAGACATTATAAGGTAATAGAATTTAATGTTATACGTTATAACGTAACACTACATATCGTTACACGTTATAACGTAATAGTATATAATGTGAGACGTTATAAGGTAACAGAATATAATGTTATACGTTATATCGTAGCACTACATATCGTTATACGTTATAATGTAATACTACATATCGTTATACGTTATAACGTAATAGTATATAATGTGAGACGTTATAAGGTAATAGAATATAAGGTTATACGTTATAACGTAACACTACATATCGTTATACGTTATAACGTAATACCATATAACGTTATACGTTATAAGCTCATAGTATATAATGTTATACGTTATCACGAAACACTACATATCGTTATACGTTATAACGTAATGGTATATAACTTTATACGTTATAACATATTAGAAAATAACGTTATACGTTATAACGCAAGAGTACATATCGTTATACGTTATAACGTAATAGTATATAACCTTATACCATATAACGTAATAGAATATAACGTTATACATTATAACGTTACACTACATATCGTTATACGTTATAACGTAATAGAATATAACGTTATACGTTATAAGGTAATAGTATATAATGTCATACGTTATAACGTAATGGAATATAATGTTATACGTTATAAGGTAACACTACATATCGTTATACGTTATAACGTAACACTACAATACGTTATACGTTATAACGTAATAGAATATAGCGTTATACATTATTACGGATGAGTACATAACGTTATATGTTATAAGGTAATAGTATATAACGTTATACGTTATAACGTAACACTACATATCGTTGTACGTTATAACGTAATAGTATATAATGTTATACCTTAAAACGTGTAAGAATATAACACTATATGTGATAATGTCATAGTATATAACGTTATACGTTACAAGGTAATGGTATGTAGCGTTCTACGTTGTAACGTAACACTTCATATCGTTATACATTATAACGTAATAGTATATAGCGTATACCCTCTAACGTAACACTAAATATCGTTATACGTTATAACGTAACACTAGATAACGTTATACGTTATAACGTAATAGGATATAACGTGAGACGTTAGAAGGTAATAGTATATAATGTTGTACGTTATAACGTAACACTACATATCGTTATACGTTATAACGTAACACTACATAACGTTATAAGTTATAACGTAATAGTATATAACCTTATATGTTACAACGTAACTCCACCTATCGTTATAAGTTATGGCGTATTAATATAAAAAGTTATACGTTGTAGCGTAACACTACACATCGTTATACGTTATAACGTAATGGAATAAGACGTTATACGTTATAACGTAAGAATACATTACGTTATACGTTGTATGGTCATAGTATATAATGTTGTACGATATAACGTAACAGTACATATCGTTATACGTTATAACGTAATAGTATATAACGTTATACCTTAAAATGTATTAGAATATAACGCTATATGTTATAACGTTATAGTATATATCGTTATACGTTATAAGGTAATGGCATATAACTTTTATTCGTTATAACGTAAAATAATATAACGATATACGTTATAACGCAAGAGTATATAACGTTATACGTTATAAGGTAATTGTATATAACGTTATACGTTATATCGTAACACTACATACCGTTATATGTTATAACATAATAGTATATAACGTTATACGATATAAGGTAATAGTATATAGCGTTATACGTTATAACGTAACGCTACCTATAGTTATACGTTACAACGTAATAGTATATAACGTGAGACGTTATAAGGTAATAGTATATAATGTTATACGTTATAACGTAACACTACATATCGTTATACGTTATAACGTAATAGTATATACCGTTATACGTTATAAGGTAATTGTATATAACGTTATACGTTATAACGTAACACTACATATCGTTATATGTTATAACGTAATAGCATATACCGTTATACGTTATAAGGTAATTGTATATAACGTTATACGTTATAACGTAACACTACATATCGTTATATGTTATAACGTAATAGTATATAACGTTATACGTTATAACGTAATAGTATATACCGTTATACGTTATAAGGTGATAGTCTATAGCGTTATACGTTATAACGAACGCTACCTATAGTTATACGTTATAACGTAATAGTATATAACGTGAGACGTTATAAGGTAATGGTATATAATGTTATACGTTATAACGTAACACTACATATCGTTATACGTTATAACGTAACACTACATAACGTTCTAAGTTATAACGTAATAGTATATAACGTTATACGTTATAACGCAAGAGTATATAACGTTAAACGTTATAACGCAAGAGTATATAACGTTATACGTTAGAAGGTAATTGTATATAACGTTATACGTTATAACGTAACACTATATACAGTTATATGTTATAACGCAATAGTATATAACGTTATACGTTATAAGGTAATGGTATATAATGTTATTCGTTATAACGTAACACTACATTTCGTTATACGTTATAACGTAACACTACATGACGTTATAAGTTATAACGTACTAGTAAGTAAGCTTATACGTTTTTACGTAACTTCACATATCGTTATAAGTTATAACGTATTAATATATAAAGTTATACGTTGTAACGTAACACTACACATCGTTTTATGTTATAACGTAATAGAATAAGACGTTATACGTTATAACGTAAGAGCATATTACGTTATACGTTATAAGGTAGTAGTATATAATGTTATACGTTATAACGTAACACTACATATCGTTATACGTTATAACGTCATACTACATACCGTTAGACGTTATAACGTAATAGAATATAACGTTATACGTTATAACGTAATAGTATATAACGTTATACGTGATATTGTAAAATAATATAACGATATACGTTATAACGCAATAGTATATAACGTTATACGTTATAAGGTAATTGTATATAACGTTATGCGTTATATTCTAATGTAATATAACGATATACGTTATAACGCAAGAGTGTATAACGTTATACGATATACGGTAATAGTATATAATGTTATACGTTATAACGTAATTTATTGAGACGTTATACGTTATAACGTAAGAGTATATTACGTTATACGTAATAAGGTAATAGTATATAATGTTATATGTCATAACGTATTACTACATATCGTTAGACGTTATAACGTAATAGTATATACCGTTATACGTTATAAGGTAATTGTATATAACGTTATACGTTAGAAGGTAATTGTATATAACGTTATACGTTATAACGTAACACTACATATCGTTATACGTTATAACGTAAAATAATATAACGACATACGTTATAACGCAAGAGTATATAATGTTATTCGTTATAACGTAACACTACATATCGTTATACGTTATAACGTAACACTACATGACGTTATAAGTTATAACGTAATAGTATATAACCTTATACGTTGCAACGTAACTTCACATATCGTTATAAGTTATAACGTATTAATATATAAAGTTATACGTTGTAACGTATCACTACACATCGTTATACGTTATAACGTAATGGAATAAGACGTTATACGTTATAACGTAAGAGCGATTACGTTATACGTTATAAGGTAATAGTATATAATGTTATACGTTATAACGTAACACTACATATCGTTATACGTTATAACGTCATACTACATACCGTTAGACGTTATAACGTAATAGAATATAACGTTATACGTTATAACGTAATAGTATATAACGTTATACGTGATATTGTAAAATAATATAACGATATACGTTATAACGCAATAGTATATAACGTTATACGTTATAAGGTAATTGTATATAACGTTATGCGTTATATTCTAATGTAATATAACGATATACGTTATAACGCAAGAGTGTATAACGTTATACGATATACGGTAATAGTATATAATGTTATACGTTATAACGTAATTTATTGAGACGTTATACGTTATAACGTAAGAGTATATTACGTTATACGTAATAAGGTAATAGTATATAATGTTATATGTCATAACGTATTACTACATATCGTTAGACGTTTTAACGTAATAGTATATACCGTTATACGTTATAAGGTAATTGTATATAACGTTATACGTTATAACGTAACACTACATATCGTTATATGTTATAACGTAATAGTATATAACGTTATACGTTATAAGGTAATAGTATATAATGTCATAAGTTATAACGTATTACTACATATCGTTAGACGTTATAACGTAATAGTATATACCGTTATACGTTATAAGGTAATTGTATATAACGTTATACGTTATAACGTAACACTACATATCGTTAGATGTTCTAACGTAATAGTATATAACGTTATACGTTATAAGGTAATAGTATATAATGTTATACGTTATAACGTAACACTACATATCGTTATACGTTATAATGTAAAATAATATAACGACATACGTTATAACGCAATAGTATATAATGTTATACGTTATAACGTAAAACTACATATCGGTATACGTTATAACGTAATACTACATATCGTTAGACGTTATAACGTAATAGAATATAACGTTATTCGTTATAACGTAAAATAATATAACGATATACGTTATAACGCATGAGTATATAACGTTATACGTTATAAGGTAATTGTATATAACGTTATACATTATAACGTAACACTACATACCGTTATATGTTATAACGTAATAGTATATAACGTTATACGTTATAAGGTAATAGTCTATAGCGTTATACGTTATAACGAACGCTACCTATAGTTATACGTTATAACGCAATAGTATATAACGTGAGAAGTTATAAGGTAATAGTATATAATGTTATACGTTATAACGTAACACTACATATCTTTATACGTTATAACGTAACACTACATAACGTTCTAAGTTATAACGTAATAGTATATAACGTTATACGTTATAACGCAAGAGTATATAACGTTAAACGTTATAACGCAAGAGTATATAACGTTATACGTTAGAAGGTAATTGTATATAACGTTATACGTTATAACGTAACACTATATACAGTTATATGTTATAACGCAATAGTATATAACGTTATACGTTATAAGGTAATGGTATATAATGTTATTCGTTATAACGTAACACTACATTTCGTTATACGTTATAACGTAACACTACATGACGTTATAAGTTATAACGTACTAGTAAGTAAGCTTATACGTTTTTACGTAACTTCACATATCGTTATAAGTTATAACGTATTAATATATAAAGTTATACGTTGTAACGTAACACTACACATCGTTTTATGTTATAACGTAATAGAATAAGACGTTATACGTTATAACGTAAGAGCATATTACGTTATACGTTATAAGGTAGTAGTATATAATGTTATACGTTATAACGTAACACTACATATCGTTATACGTTATAACGTCATACTACATACCGTTAGACGTTATAACGTAATAGAATATAACGTTATACGTTATAACGTAATAGTATATAACGTTATACGTGATATTGTAAAATAATATAACGATATACGTTATAACGCAATAGTATATAACGTTATACGTTATAAGGTAATTGTATATAACGTTATGCGTTATATTCTAATGTAATATAACGATATACGTTATAACGCAAGAGTGTATAACGTTATACGATATACGGTAATAGTATATAATGTTATACGTTATAACGTAATTTATTGAGACGTTATACGTTATAACGTAAGAGTATATTACGTTATACGTAATAAGGTAATAGTATATAATGTTATATGTCATAACGTATTACTACATATCGTTAGACGTTATAACGTAATAGTATATACCGTTATACGTTATAAGGTAATTGTATATAACGTTATACGTTAGAAGGTAATTGTATATAACGTTATACGTTATAACGTAACACTACATATCGTTATACGTTATAACGTAAAATAATATAACGACATACGTTATAACGCAAGAGTATATAATGTTATTCGTTATAACGTAACACTACATATCGTTATACGTTATAACGTAACACTACATGACGTTATAAGTTATAACGTAATAGTATATAACCTTATACGTTGCAACGTAACTTCACATATCGTTATAAGTTATAACGTATTAATATATAAAGTTATACGTTGTAACGTATCACTACACATCGTTATACGTTATAACGTAATGGAATAAGACGTTATACGTTATAACGTAAGAGCGATTACGTTATACGTTATAAGGTAATAGTATATAATGTTATACGTTATAACGTAACACTACATATCGTTATACGTTATAACGTCATACTACATACCGTTAGACGTTATAACGTAATAGAATATAACGTTATACGTTATAACGTAATAGTATATAACGTTATACGTGATATTGTAAAATAATATAACGATATACGTTATAACGCAATAATATATAACGTTATACGTTATAAGGTAATTGTATATAACGTTATGCGTTATATTCTAATGTAATATAACGATATACGTTATAACGCAAGAGTGTATAACGTTATACGATATACGGTAATAGTATATAATGTTATACGTTATAACGTAATTTATTGAGACGTTATACGTTATAACGTAAGAGTATATTACGTTATACGTAATAAGGTAATAGTATATAATGTTATATGTCATAACGTATTACTACATATCGTTAGACGTTTTAACGTAATAGTATATACCGTTATACGTTATAAGGTAATTGTATATAACGTTATACGTTATAACGTAACACTACATATCGTTATATGTTATAACGTAATAGTATATAACGTTATACGTTATAAGGTAATAGTATATAATGTTATAAGTTATAACGTATTACTACATATCGTTAGACGTTATAACGTAATAGTATATACCGTTATACGTTATAAGGTAATTGTATATAACGTTATACGTTATAACGTAACACTACATATCGTTAGATGTTCTAACGTAATAGTATATAACGTTATACGTTATAAGGTAATAGTATATAATGTTATACGTTATAACGTAACACTACATATCGTTATACGTTATAACGTAAAATAATATAACGACATACGTTATAACGCAATAGTATATAATGTTATACGTTATAACGTAAAACTACATATCGGTATACGTTATAACGTAATACTACATATCGTTAGACGTTATAACGTAATAGAATATAACGTTATTCGTTATAACGTAAAATAATATAACGATATACGTTATAACGCATGAGTATATAACGTTATACGTTATAAGGTAATTGTATATAACGTTATACATTATAACGTAACACTACATACCGTTATATGTTATAACGTAATAGTATATAACGTTATACGTTATAAGGTAATAGTCTATAGCGTTATACGTTATAACGAACGCTACCTATAGTTATACGTTATAACGTAATAGTATATAACGTGAGAAGTTATAAGGTAATAGTATATAATGTTATACGTTATAACGTAACACTACATATCTTTATACGTTATAACGTAACACTACATAACGTTCTAAGTTATAACGTAATAGTATATAACGTTATACGTTATAACGCAAGAGTATATAACGTTAAACGTTATAACGCAAGAGTATATAACGTTATACGTTATATTGTAAAATAATATAACGATATACGATATAACGCAAGATTGTATAACGTTATACGTTATACGGTAATAGTATATAATGTTATACGTTATAACGTAACACTACATATCGTTATATGTTATAACGTCATACTACATACCGTTAGACGTTATAACGTAATAGAATATAACGTTATACGTTATAAGGTAATAGTATATAACGTTATACGTTATATTGTAAGATAATATAACGATATACGTTATAACGCAAGAGTGTATAACGTTATACGTTATAAGGTAATTGTATATATCGTTATACGTTATAACGTAACACTACATATCGTTATATGTTATAACGTAATAGTATATAACGTTATACGTTATAAGGTAATAGTATATAATGTTATACGTTATAACGTAACACTACATATCGTTATATGTTATAACGTCATACTACATACCGTTAGACGTTATAACGTAATAGAATATATCGTTATACGTTATAAGGTAATAGTATATAACGTTATACGTTATATTGTAAAATAATATAACGATATACGTTATAACGCAAGAGTGTATAACGTTATACGTTATACGGTAATAGTATATAATGTTATACGCTATAACGTAACACTACATATCGTTATATGTTATAACGTCATAATACATACCGTTAGACGTTATAACGTAATAGAATATAACGTTATACGTTATAAGGTAATAGTATATAATGTTATAAGTTATAACGTATTACTACATATCGTTAGACGTTATAACGTAATAGTATATACCGTTATACGTTATAAGGTAATTGTATATAACGTTATACGTTATAACGTAACACTACATATCGTTAGATGTTATAACGTAATAGTATATAACGTTATACGTTATAAGGTAATAGTATATAATGTTATACGTTATAACGTAACACTACATATCGTTATACGTTATAACGTAAAATAATATAACGACATACGTTATAACGCAATAGTATATAATGTTATACGTTATAACGTAACACTACATATCGGTATACGTTATAACGTAATACTACATATCGTTAGACGTTATAACGTAATAGAATATAACGTTATTCGTTATAACGTAAAATAATATAACGATATACGTTATAAGGCATGAGTATATAACGTTATACATTATAAGGTAATTGTATATAACGTTATACATTATAACGTAACACTACATACCGTTATATGTTATAACGTAATAGTATATAACGTTATACGTTATAAGGTAATAGTCTATAGCGTTATACGTTATAACGAACGCTACCTATAGTTATACGTTATAACGTAATAGTATATAACGTGAGAAGTTATAAGGTAATAGTATATAATGTTATACGTTATAACGTAACACTACATATCTTTATACGTTATAACGTAACACTACATAACGTTCTAAGTTATAACGTAATAGTATATAACGTTATACGTTATAACGCAAGAGTATATAACGTTAAACGTTATAACGCAAGAGTATATAACGTTATACGTTATATTGTAAAATAATATAACGATATACGATATAACGCAAGATTGTATAACGTTATACGTTATACGGTAATAGTATATAATGTTATACGTTATAACGTAACACTACATATCGTTATATGTTATAACGTCATACTACATACCGTTAGACGTTATAAGGTAATAGTATATAATGTTATACGTTATAACGTAACACTACATATCGTTATATGTTATAACGTCATACTACATACCGTTAGACGTTATAACGTAATAGAATATAACGTTATACGTTATAAGGTAATAGTATATAACGTTATACGTTATATTGTAAAATAATATAACGATATACGTTATAACGCAAGAGTGTATAACGTTATACGTTATACGGTAATAGTATATAATGTTATACGTTATAACGTAACACTACATATCGTTATATGTTATAACGTCATAATACATACCGTTAGACGTTATAACGTAATAGAATATAACGTTATACGTTATAAGGTAATAGTATATAACGTTATACGTTATATTCTAAAATAATATAACGATATACGTTATAACGCAAGAGTGTATAACGTTATATGTTATAGGGTAATTGTATATAACGCTATACGTTATAACGTAATTTATTAAGACGTTATACGTTATAACGTAATTTATTGAGACGTTATACGTTATAACGTAAGAGTATATTACGTTACACGTTATATGGTAATATTATATAATGTTATACGTTATAACGTAACACTACATATCGTTATATGTTATAACGTCATACTACATACCGTTAGACGTTATAACGTAATAGAATATAACGTTATACGTTATAAGGTAATAGTATATAACGTTATACATTATATTGTAAAATAATATAACGATATACGTTATAACGCAAGAGTGTATAACGTTATACGTTATAAGGTAATTGTATATAATGTTATACGTTATAAGGTAATTGTATATAACGTTATACGTTATAACGTAACACTACATATCGCTATATGTTATAACGTAATAGTATATAACGTTATACGTTATAAGGTAATAGTATATAATGTTATACGTTATAACGTAACACTACATATCGTTATATGTTATAACGTCATACTACATACCGTTAGACGTTATAACGTAATAGAATATAACGTTATACGTTATAAGGTAATAGTATATAACGTTATACGTTATATTGTAAAATAATATAACGATATACGTTATAACGCAAGAGTGTATAACGTTATACGTTATAAGGTAATTGTATATAACGCTATACGTTATAACGTAATTTATTGAGACGTTATACGTTATAACGTAGGAGTATATTACGTTATACGTTATAAGGTAATAGTATACAATGTTATATGTTATAACGTATTACTACATATCGTTAGACGTTATAACGTAATAGTATATACCGTTATACGTTATAAGGTAATTGTATATAACGTTATATGTTATAACGTATTACTACATATCGTTAGACGTTAGAACGTAATAGTATATACCGTTATACGTTATATTGTAATTGTATATAACGTTATACGTTATAACGTATTACTACATATCGTTAGACGATAGAACGTAATAGTATATACCGTTATACGTTATAAGGTAATTGTATATAACGTTATACGTTATAACGTAACACTACATATCGTTATATGTTATAACGTAATAGTATATAACATTATACGATATAAGGTAATAGTATATAACGTTATACGTTATAACGTAACACTACATATCGTTATATGTTATAACGTCATAATACATACCGTTAGACGTTATAACGTAATAGAATATAACGTTATACGTTATCAGGTAATAGTATATAACGTTATACGTTATATTCTAAAATAATATAACGATATACGTTATAACGCAAGAGTGTATAACGTTATATGTTATAGGGTAATTGTATATAACGCTATACGTTATAACGTAATTTATTAAGACGTTATACGTTATAACGTAATTTATTGAGACGTTATACGTTATAGCGTAAGAGTATATTACGTTACACGTTATATGGTAATAGTATATAATGTTATATGTTATAACGTATTAGTACATATCGTTAGACGTTATAACGTTATAGTATATACCGTTATACGTTATAAGGTATTTGTATATAACGTTATACGTTATAACGTAACACTACATATCGTTATATGTTATAACGTAATAGTATATAACGTTATACGTTATAAGGTAATAGTACATAATGTCATACGTTATAAGGTAATTGTATATAACGTTATACGTTATAACGTAACACTACATATCGCTATATGTTATAACGTAATAGTATATAACGTTATACGTTATAAGGTAATAGGATATAATGTTATACGTTATAACGTAACACTACATATCGTTATATGTTATAACGTCATACAACATACCGTTAGACGTTATAACGTAATAGAATATAACGTTATACGTTATAAGGTAATAGTATATATTGTCATACGTTATAAGGTAATTGTATATAACGTTATACGTTATAACGTAACACTACATATCGCTATATGTTATCACGAAACACTACATATCGTTATACGTTATAACGTAATGGTATATAACTTTATACGTTATAACATATTAGAAAATAACGTTATACGTTATAACGCAAGAGTACATAACGTTATACGTTATAAGGTAGTAGTATATAGCGTTATATGTTATAACGTAACACTTCATATCGTTATACGTTATAATGTAATAGTATATAATGTAAGACATTATAAGGTAATAGAATTTAATGTTATACGTTATAACGTAACACTACATATCGTTACACGTTATAACGTAATAGTATATAATGTGAGACGTTATAAGGTAACAGAATATAATGTGATACGTTATATCGTAACGCTACATATCGTTATACGTTATAATGTAATACTACATATCGTTATACGTTATAACGTAATAGTATATAATGTGAGACGTTATAAGGTAATAGAATATAAGGTTATACGTTATAACGTAACACTACATATCGTTATACGTTATAACGTAATACCATATAACGTTATACGTTATAAGCTCATAGTATATAATGTTATACGTTATCACGAAACACTACATATCGTTATACGTTATAACGTAATGGTATATAACTTTATACGTTATAACATATTAGAAAATAACGTTATACGTTATAACGCAAGAGTACATATCGTTATACGTTATAACGTAATAGTATATAACCTTATACCATATAACGTAATAGAATATAACGTTATACATTATAACGTTACACTACATATCGTTATACGTTATAACGTAATAGAATATAACGTTATACGTTATAAGGTAATAGTATATAATGTCATACGTTATAACGTAATGGAATATAATGTTATACGTTATAAGGTAACACTACATATCGTTATACGTTATAACGTAACACTACAATACGTTATACGTTATAACGTAATAGAATATAGCGTTATACATTACTACGGATGAGTAGATAACGTTATATGTTATAAGGTAATAGTATATAACGTTATACGTTATAACGTAACACTACATATCGTTGTACGTTATAACGTAATAGTATATAATGTTATACCTTAAAACGTGTAACAATATAACACTATATGTGATAATGTCATAGTATATAACGTTATACGTTACAAGGTAATGGTATGTAGCGTTCTACGTTGTAACGTAACACTTCATATCGTTATACATTATAACGTAATAGTATATAGCGTATACCCTCTAACGTAACACTAAATATCGTTATACGTTATAACGTAACACTAGATAACGTTATACGTTATAACGTAATAGGATATAACGTGAGACGTTAGAAGGTAATAGTATATAATGTTGTACGTTATAACGTAACACTACATATCGTTATACGTTATAACGTAACACTACATAACGTTATAAGTTATAACGTAATAGTATACAACCTTATATGTTACAACGTAACTCCACCTATCGTTATAAGTTATGGCGTATTAATATAAAAAGTTATACGTTGTAGCGTAACACTACACATCGTTATACGTTATAACGTAATGGAATAAGACGTTATACGTTATAACGTAAGTGTATGTTACGTTATACGTTATATGGTAATTGTATATAACGTTATACGTTATAACGTAACACTACATATCGTTATACGTTATAACGTAACACTACATAACGTTATACGTTATAAGGTAATAGTATGTAGCGTTATTCGTTATAACGTAACGCTACCTATAGTTATACGTTATAACGTAATAGTATATAACGTGAGACGTTATAAGGTAATAGTATATGATGTTATACGTTATAACGTAACACTACATATCGTTATACGTTATAACGTAAAATAATATAACGACATGCGTTATAACGCAAGAGTATATTATGTTATACGTTATAACGTAACACTACATATCGTTATATGTTATAACGTCATACTACATACCGTTAGACGTTATAACGTAATAGAATATAACGTTATACGTTATGTGGTAATAATATATAATGTTATACGTTATAACGTAATGGAATATAATGTTATACGTTATAGCGTAACGCTACCTATCGTTATACGTTATAACGTAATAGTATATAATGTTATACGTTATAAGGTAATTGTATATAACGTTATACGTTATAACGTAACACTACATATCGCTATATGTTATAACGTAATAGTATATAACGTTATACGTTATAAGGTAATAGTATATAATGTTATACGTTATAACGTAACACTACATATCGTTATATGTTATAACGTCATACTACATACCGTTATACGTTATAACGTAATAGAATATAACGTTATACGTTATAAGGTAATAGTATATAATGTCATACGTTATAACGTAATGGAATATAATGTTATACGTTAGAAGGTAACACTACATATCGTTATACGTTTAAACGTAACACTACAATACGTTATACGTTATAACGTAATAGAATATAGCGTTATACATTATTACGGATGAGTACATAACGTTATATGTTATAACGTAACACTACATATCGTTGTACGTTATAACGTAATAGTATATAATGTTATACCTTAAAACGTGTAAGAATATAACACTATATGTTATAATGTCATAGTATATAACGTTATACGTTACAAGGTAATGGTATGTAGCGTTCTACGTAGTAACGTAACACTTCATATCGTTATACATTATAACGTAATAGTATATAACGTATACCCTCTAACGTAACACTAAATATCGTTACACGTTATAACGTATCGCTACATAACGTTATACGTTATAACGTAATAGTATATAATGTTAATCGTTATAAGGTAATAGTATATAACGTTATACGTCATAAGGTAATAGTATATTGTGTTATACGTTATAACGTAACAGTTCAGGCCGTTAAAAATTATAACGTAATATTATATAGCGAAGACGCTAAAGCGTAACACTACATATCGATATACGTTATAACGTAACACTTCATATCGTTATACGTTATAACGTAACACTACACATCGTTATACGTTATAACGTAATGGAATAAGACGTTATACGTTATAACGTAAGAATACATTACGTTATACGTTGTATGGTCATAGTATATGATGTTGTACGATATAACGTAACAGTACATATCGTTATACGTTATAACGTAATAGTATATAACGTTATACCTTAAAACGTATTAGAATATAACGCTATATGTTATAACGTTATAGTATATATCGTTATACGTTGTAAGGTAATGGCATATAACTTTTATTCGTTATAACGTAAAATAATATAACGATATACGTTATAACGCAAGAGTATATAACGTTATACGTTATAAGGTAATTGTATATAACGTTATACGTTATATCGTAACACTACATACCGTTATATGTTATAACATAATAGTATATAACGTTATACGATATAAGGTAATAGTATATAGCGTTATACGTTATAACGTAACGCTACCTATAGTTATACGTTACAACGTAATAGTATATAACGTGAGACGTTATAAGGTAATAGTACATAATGTTATACGTTATAACGTAACACTACATATCGTTATACGTTATAACGTAATAGTATATACCGTTATGCGTTATAAGGTAATTGTATATAACGTTATACATTATAACGTAACACTACATATCGTTATATGTTATAACGTAATAGCATATAACGTTATACGTTATAAGGTAATAGTATATAATGTTATACGTTATAACGTAACACTACATATCGTTATATGTTATAACGTCATACTACATACCGTTAGACGTTATATCGTAATAGAATATAATGTTACACGTTATAAGGTAATAGTATATAACGTTATACGTTATATTGTAAAATAATATAACGATATACGTTATAACGCAAGGGTGTATAACGTTATACGTTATAAGGTAATTGTATATAACACTATATGTTATAACGTAATTTATTGAGACGTTATACGTTATAACGTAAGAGTATATTACGTTATACGTTATAAGGTCATAGTATATAATGTTATATGTTATAACGTATTACTACATATCGTTAGACGTTATAACGTAATAGCATATACCGTTATACGTTATAAGGTAATGGTATATAACGTTATACGTTATAACGTAACACTACATATCGTTATATGTTATAACGTAATAGTATATAACGTTATACGTTATAACGTAATAGTATATACCGTTATACGTTATAAGGTGATAGTCTATAGCGTTATACGTTATAACGAACGCTACCTATAGTTATACGTTATAACGTAATAGTATATAACGTGAGACGTTATAAGGTAATGGTATATAATGTTATACGTTATAACGTAACACTACATATCGTTATACGTTATAACGTAACACTACATAACGTTCTAAGTTATAACGTAATAGTATATAACGTTATACGTTATAACGCAAGAGTATATAACGTTTAACGTTATATGGTAATAGTATATAGCGTTATACGTTATAACGTAACGCTACCTATAGTTATACATTATAACGTAATAGTATATAACGTGAGACGTTATAAGGTGATAGTATATAATGTTATAAGTTATAACGTAACACTACATATCGTTATACGTTATAGCGTAAAATAATATAACGATATACGTTATAACGTAATGGAATATAATGTTATACGTTATATCGTAACGCTACCTATCGTTATACGTTATAACGTAATAGTATATAACGTTATACGTCATAAGGTAATAGTATATTGTGTTATACGTTATAACGTAACAGTTCAGGCCGTTAAAAATTATAACGTAATATTAAATAGCGAAGACGCTAAAGCGTAACACTACATATCGATATACGTTATAACGTAACACTTCATATCGTTATACGTTATAACGTAACACTACACATCGTTATACGTTATAACGTAATGGAATAAGACGTTATACGTTATAACGTAAGAATACATTCCGTTATACGTTGTATGGTCATAGTATATAATGTTGTACGATATAACGTAACAGTACATATCGTTATACGTTATAACGTAATAGTATATAACGTTATACCTTAAAATGTATTAGAATATAACGCTATATGTTATAACGTTATAGTATATATCGTTATACGTTATAAGGTAATGGCATATAACTTTTATTCGTTATAACGTAAAATAATATAACGATATACGTTATAACGCAAGAGTATATAACGTTATACGTTATAAGGTAATTGTATATAACGTTATACGTTATATCGTAACACTACATACCGTTATATGTTATAACATAATAGTATATAACGTTATACGATATAAGGTAATAGTATATAGCGTTATACGTTATAACGTAACGCTACCTATAGTTATACGTTACAACGTAATAGTATATAACATGAGACGTTATAAGGTAATAGTATATAATGTTATACGTTATAACGTAACACTACATATCGTTATACGTTATAACGTAATAGTATATACCGTTATACGTTATAAGGTAATTGTATATAACGTTATACGTTATAACGTAACACTACATATCGTTATATGTTATAACGTAATAGCATATACCGTTATACGTTATAAGGTAATTGTATATAACGTTATACGTTATAACGTAACACTACATATCGTTATATGTTATAACGTAATAGTATATAACGTTATACGTTATAACGTAATAGTATATACCGTTATACGTTATAAGGTGATAGTCTATAGCCTTATACGTTATAACGAACGCTACCTATAGTTATACATTATAACGTAATAGTATATAACGTGAGACGTTATAAGGTAATGGTATATAATGTTATACGTTATAACGTAACACTACATATCGTTATACGTTATAACGTAACACTACATAACGTTCTAAGTTATAACGTAATAGTATATAACGTTATACGTTATAACGCAAGAGTATATAACGTTAAACGTTATAACGCAAGAGTATATAACGTTATACGTTAGAAGGTAATTGTATATAACGTTATACGTTATAACGTAACACTATATACAGTTATATGTTATAACGCAATAGTATATAACGTTATACGTTATAAGGTAATGGTATATAATGTTATTCGTTATAACGTAACACTACATTTCGTTATACGTTATAACGTAACACTACATGACGTTATAAGTTATAACGTAATAGTAAGTAAGCTTATACGTTGCTACGTAACTTCACATATCGTTATAAGTTATAACGTATTAATATATAAAGTTATACGTTGTAACGTAACACTACACATCGTTTTATGTTATAACGTAATAGAATAAGACGTTATACGTTATAACGTAAGAGCATATTACGTTATACGTTATAAGGTAGTAGTATATAATGTTATACGTTATAACGTAACACTACATATCGTTATACGTTATAACGTCATACTACATACCGTTAGACGTTATAACGTAATAGAATATAACGTTATACGTTATAACGTAATAGTATATAACGTTATACGTGATATTGTAAAATAATATAACGATATACGTTATAACGCAATAGTATATAACGTTATACGTTATAAGGTAATTGTATATAACGTTATGCGTTATATTCGAATGTAATATAACGATATACGTTATAACGCAAGAGTGTATAACGTTATACGATATACGGTAATAGTATATAATGTTATACGTTATAACGTAATTTATTGAGACGTTATACGTTATAACGTAAGAGTATATTACGTTATACGTAATAAGGTAATAGTATATAATGTTATATGTCATAACGTATTACTACATATCGTTAGACGTTATAACGTAATAGTATATACCGTTATACGTTATAAGGTAATTGTATATAACGTTATACGTTATAAGGTAATTGTATATAACGTTATGCGTTATATTCTAATGTAATATAACGATATACGTTATAACGCAAGAGTGTATAACGTTATACGATATACGGTAATAGTATATAATGTTATACGTTATAACGTAATTTATTGAGACGTTATACGTTATAACGTAATAGTATATAACGTTATACGTGATATTGTAAAATAATATAACGATATACGTTATAACGTAATAGTATATATCGTTATACGTTATAACGTAACACTACATGACGGTATAAGTTATAACGTAATAGTATATAACCTTATACGTTGCAACGTAACTTCACATATCGTTATAAGTTATAACGTATTAATATATAAAGTTATACGTTGTAACGTATCACTACACATCGTTATACGTTATAACGTAATGGAATAAGACGTTATACGTTATAACGTAAGAGCGATTACGTTATACGTTATAAGGTAATAGTATATAATGTTATACGTTATAACGTAACACTACATATCGTTATACGTTATAACGTCATACTACATACCGTTAGACGTTATAACGTAATAGAATATAACGTTATACGTTATAACGTAATAGTATATAACGTTATACGTGATATTGTAAAATAATATAACGATATACGTTATAACGCAATAGTATATAACGTTATACGTTATAAGGTAATTGTATATAACGTTATGCGTTATATTCTAATGTAATATAACGATATACGTTATAACGCAAGAGTGTATAACGTTATACGATATACGGTAATAGTATATAATGCTATACGTTATAACGTAATTTATTGAGACGTTATACGTTATAACGTAAGAGTATATTACGTTATACGTAATAAGGTAATAGTATATAATGTTATATGTCATAACGTATTACTACATATCGTTAGACGTTTTAACGTAATAGTATATACCGTTATACGTTATAAGGTAATTGTATATAACGTTATACGTTATAACGTAACACTACATATCGTTATATGTTATAACGTAATAGTATATAACGTTATACGTTATAAGGTAATAGTATATAATGTTATAAGTTATAACGTATTACTACATATCGTTAGACGTTATAACGTAATAGTATATACCGTTATACGTTATAAGGTAATTGTATATAACGTTATACGTTATAACGTAACACTACATATCGTTAGATGTTATAACGTAATAGTATATAACGTTATACGTTATAAGGTAATAGTATATAATGTTATACGTTATAACGTAACACTACATATCGTTATACGTTATAACGTCATACTACATACCGTTAGACGTTATAACGTAATAGAATATAACGTTATACGTTATAACGTAATAGTATATAACGTTATACGTGATATTGTAAAATAATATAACGATATACGTTATAACGCAATAGTATATAATGTTATACGTTATAACGTAAAACTACATATCGGTATACGTTATAACGTAATACTACATATCGTTAGACGTTATAACGTAATAGAATATAACGTTATTCGTTATAACGTAAAATAATATAACGATATACGTTATAACGCATGAGTATATAACGTTATACGTTATAAGGTAATTGTATATAACGTTATACATTATAACGTAACACTAAATACCGTTATATGTTATAACGTAATAGTATATAACGTTATACGTTATAAGGTAATAGTCTATAGCGTTATACGTTATAACGAACGCTACCTATAGTTATACGTTATAACGTAATAGTATATAACGTGAGAAGTTATAAGGTAATAGTATATAATGTTATACGTTATAACGTAACTCTACATATCTTTATACGTTATAACGTAACACTACATAACGTTCTAAGTTATAACGTAATAGTATATAACGTTAAACGTTATAACGCAAGAGTATATAACGTTATACGTTATATTGTAAAATAATATAACGATATACGATATAACGCAAGATTGTATAACGTTATACGTTATAAGGTAATAGTACATAATGTCATACGTTATAAGGTAATTGTATATAACGTTATACGTTTTAACGTAACACTACATATCGCTATATGTTATAACGTAATAGTATATAACGTTATACGTTATAAGGTAATAGGATATAATGTTATACGTTATAACGTAACACTACATATCGTTATATGTTATAACGTCATACAACATACCGTTAGACGTTATAACGTAATAGAATATAACGTTATACGTTATAAGGTAATAGTATATATTGTCATACGTTATAAGGTAATTGTATATAACGTTATACGTTATAACGTAACACTACATATCGCTATATGTTATCACGAAACACTACATATCGTTATACGTTATAACGTAATGGTATATAACTTTATACGTTATAACATATTAGAAAATAACGTTATACGTTATAACGTAACACTACATAACGTTATAAGTTATAACGTAATAGTATACAACCTTATATGTTACAACGTAACTCCACCTATCGTTATAAGTTATGGCGTATTAATATAAAAAGTTATACGTTGTAGCGTAACACTACACATCGTTATACGTTATAACGTAATGGAATAAGACGTTATACGTTATAACGTAAGTGTATGTTACGTTATACGTTATATGGTAATTGTATATAACGTTATACGTTATAACGTAACACTACATATCGTTATACGTTATAACGTAACACTACATAACGTTATACGTTATAAGGTAATAGTATGTAGCGTTATTCGTTATAACGTAACGCTACCTATAGTTATACGTTATAACGTAATAGTATATAACGTGAGACGTTATAAGGTAATAGTATATGATGTTATACGTTATAACGTAACACTACATATCGTTATATGTTATAACGTCATACAACATACCGTTAGACGTTATAACGTAATAGAATATAACGTTATACGTTATAAGGTAATAGTATATATTGTCATACGTTATAAGGTAATTGTATATAACGTTATACGTTATAACGTAACACTACATATCGCTATATGTTATCACGAAACACTACATATCGTTATACGTTATAACGTAATGGTATATAACTTTATACGTTATAACATATTAGAAAATAACGTTATACGTTATAACGTAACACTACATAACGTTATAAGTTATAACGTAATAGTATACAACCTTATATGTTACAACGTAACTCCACCTATCGTTATAAGTTATGGCGTATTAATATAAAAAGTTATACGTTGTAGCGTAACACTACACATCGTTATACGTTATAACGTAATGGAATAAGACGTTATACGTTATAACGTAAGTGTATGTTACGTTATACGTTATAACGTAATGGAATATAATGTTATACGTTATAGCGTAACGCTACCTATCGTTATACGTTATAACGTAATAGTATATAATGTTATACGTTATAAGGTAATTGTATATAACGTTATACGTTATAACGTAACACTACATATCGCTATATGTTATAACGTAATAGTATATAACGTTATACGTTATAAGGTAATAGTATATAATGTTATACGTTATAACGTAACACTACATATCGTTATATGTTATAACGTCATACTACATACCGTTATACGTTATAACGTAATAGAATATAACGTTATACGTTATAAGGTAATAGTATATAATGTCATACGTTATAACGTAATGGAATATAATGTTATACGTTAGAAGGTAACACTACATATCGTTATACGTTTAAACGTAACACTACAATACGTTATACGTTATAACGTAATAGAATATAGCGTTATACATTATTACGGATGAGTACATAACGTTATATGTTATAACGTAACACTACATATCGTTGTACGTTATAACGTAATAGTATATAATGTTATACCTTAAAACGTGTAAGAATATAACACTATATGTTATAATGTCATAGTATATAACGTTATACGTTACAAGGTAATGGTATGTAGCGTTCTACGTAGTAACGTAACACTTCATATCGTTATATATTATAACGTAATAGTATATAACGTATACCCTCTAACGTAACACTAAATATCGTTACACGTTATAACGTATCGCTACATAACGTTATACGTTATAACGTAATAGTATATAATGTTAATCGTTATAAGGTAATAGTATATAACGTTATACGTCATAAGGTAATAGTATATTGTGTTATACGTTATAACGTAACAGTTCAGGCCGTTAAAAATTATAACGTAATATTATATAGCGAAGACGCTAAAGCGTAACACTACATATCGATATACGTTATAACGTAACACTTCATATCGTTATACGTTATAACGTAACACTACACATCGTTATACGTTATAACGTAATGGAATAAGACGTTATACGTTATAACGTAAGAATACATTACGTTATACGTTGTATGGTCATAGTATATGATGTTGTACGATATAACGTAACAGTACATATCGTTATACGTTATAACGTAATAGTATATAACGTTATACCTTAAAACGTATTAGAATATAACGCTATATGTTATAACGTTATAGTATATATCGTTATACGTTGTAAGGTAATGGCATATAACTTTTATTCGTTATAACGTAAAATAATATAACGATATACGTTATAACGCAAGAGTATATAACGTTATACGTTATAAGGTAATTGTATATAACGTTATACGTTATATCGTAACACTACATACCGTTATATGTTATAACATAATAGTATAGAACGTTATACGATATAAGGTAATAGTATATAGCGTTATACGTTATAACGTAACGCTACCTATAGTTATACGTTACAACGTAATAGTATATAACGTGAGACGTTATAAGGTAATAGTACATAATGTTATACGTTATAACGTAACACTACATATCGTTATACGTTATAACGTAATAGTATATACCGTTATGCGTTATAAGGTAATTGTATATAACGTTATACATTATAACGTAACACTACATATCGTTATATGTTATAACGTAATAGCATATAACGTTATACGTTATAAGGTAATAGTATATAATGTTATACGTTATAACGTAACACTACATATCGTTATATGTTATAACGTAATAGTATATAACGTTATACGTTATAACGTAATAGTATATACCGTTATACGTTATAAGGTGATAGTCTATAGCGTTATACGTTATAACGAACGCTACCTATAGTTATACGTTATAACGTAATAGTATATAACGTGAGACGTTATAAGGTAATGGTATATAATGTTATACGTTATAACGTAACACTACATATCGTTATACGTTATAACGTAACACTACATAACGTTCTAAGTTATAACGTAATAGTATATAACGTTATACGTTATAACGCAAGAGTATATAACGTTTAACGTTATATGGTAATAGTATATAGCGTTATACGTTATAACGTAACGCTACCTATAGTTATACATTATAACGTAATAGTATATAACGTGAGACGTTATAAGGTGATAGTATATAATGTTATAAGTTATAACGTAACACTACATATCGTTATACGTTATAGCGTAAAATAATATAACGATATACGTTATAACGTAATGGAATATAATGTTATACGTTATATCGTAACGCTACCTATCGTTATACGTTATAACGTAATAGTATATAACGTTATACGTCATAAGGTAATAGTATATTGTGTTATACGTTATAACGTAACAGTTCAGGCCGTTAAAAATTATAACGTAATATTAAATAGCGAAGACGCTAAAGCGTAACACTACATATCGATATACGTTATAACGTAACACTTCATATCGTTATACGTTATAACGTAACACTACACATCGTTATACGTTATAACGTAATGGAATAAGACGTTATACGTTATAACGTAAGAATACATTCCGTTATACGTTGTATGGTCATAGTATATAA
This sequence comes from Bombus fervidus, assembly GCF_041682495.2. Classification (NCBI taxonomy): domain Eukaryota; kingdom Metazoa; phylum Arthropoda; class Insecta; order Hymenoptera; family Apidae; genus Bombus; species Bombus fervidus. The sequence continues at coordinate 116,775 of NW_027212582.1, forward strand.
TGTTGTACGATATAACGTAACAGTACATATCGTTATACGTTATAACGTAATAGTATATAACGTTATACCTTAAAATGTATTAGAATATAACGCTATATGTTATAACGTTATAGTATATATCGTTATACGTTATAAGGTAATGGCATATAACTTTTATTCGTTATAACGTAAAATAATATAACGATATACGTTATAACGCAAGAGTATATAACGTTATACGTTATAAGGTAATTGTATATAACGTTATACGTTATATCGTAACACTACATACCGTTATATGTTATAACATAATAGTATATAACGTTATACGATATAAGGTAATAGTATATAGCGTTATACGTTATAACGTAACGCTACCTATAGTTATACGTTACAACGTAATAGTATATAACATGAGACGTTATAAGGTAATAGTATATAATGTTATACGTTATAACGTAACACTACATATCGTTATACGTTATAACGTAATAGTATATACCGTTATACGTTATAAGGTAATTGTATATAACGTTATACGTTATAACGTAACACTACATATCGTTATATGTTATAACGTAATAGCATATACCGTTATACGTTATAAGGTAATTGTATATAACGTTATACGTTATAACGTAACACTACATATCGTTATATGTTATAACGTAATAGTATATAACGTTATACGTTATAACGTAATAGTATATACCGTTATACGTTATAAGGTGATAGTCTATAGCCTTATACGTTATAACGAACGCTACCTATAGTTATACATTATAACGTAATAGTATATAACGTGAGACGTTATAAGGTAATGGTATATAATGTTATACGTTATAACGTAACACTACATATCGTTATACGTTATAACGTAACACTACATAACGTTCTAAGTTATAACGTAATAGTATATAACGTTATACGTTATAACGCAAGAGTATATAACGTTAAACGTTATAACGCAAGAGTATATAACGTTATACGTTAGAAGGTAATTGTATATAACGTTATACGTTATAACGTAACACTATATACAGTTATATGTTATAACGCAATAGTATATAACGTTATACGTTATAAGGTAATGGTATATAATGTTATTCGTTATAACGTAACACTACATTTCGTTATACGTTATAACGTAACACTACATGACGTTATAAGTTATAACGTAATAGTAAGTAAGCTTATACGTTGCTACGTAACTTCACATATCGTTATAAGTTATAACGTATTAATATATAAAGTTATACGTTGTAACGTAACACTACACATCGTTTTATGTTATAACGTAATAGAATAAGACGTTATACGTTATAACGTAAGAGCATATTACGTTATACGTTATAAGGTAGTAGTATATAATGTTATACGTTATAACGTAACACTACATATCGTTATACGTTATAACGTCATACTACATACCGTTAGACGTTATAACGTAATAGAATATAACGTTATACGTTATAACGTAATAGTATATAACGTTATACGTGATATTGTAAAATAATATAACGATATACGTTATAACGCAATAGTATATAACGTTATACGTTATAAGGTAATTGTATATAACGTTATGCGTTATATTCGAATGTAATATAACGATATACGTTATAACGCAAGAGTGTATAACGTTATACGATATACGGTAATAGTATATAATGTTATACGTTATAACGTAATTTATTGAGACGTTATACGTTATAACGTAAGAGTATATTACGTTATACGTAATAAGGTAATAGTATATAATGTTATATGTCATAACGTATTACTACATATCGTTAGACGTTATAACGTAATAGTATATACCGTTATACGTTATAAGGTAATTGTATATAACGTTATACGTTATAAGGTAATTGTATATAACGTTATGCGTTATATTCTAATGTAATATAACGATATACGTTATAACGCAAGAGTGTATAACGTTATACGATATACGGTAATAGTATATAATGTTATACGTTATAACGTAATTTATTGAGACGTTATACGTTATAACGTAATAGTATATAACGTTATACGTGATATTGTAAAATAATATAACGATATACGTTATAACGTAATAGTATATATCGTTATACGTTATAACGTAACACTACATGACGGTATAAGTTATAACGTAATAGTATATAACCTTATACGTTGCAACGTAACTTCACATATCGTTATAAGTTATAACGTATTAATATATAAAGTTATACGTTGTAACGTATCACTACACATCGTTATACGTTATAACGTAATGGAATAAGACGTTATACGTTATAACGTAAGAGCGATTACGTTATACGTTATAAGGTAATAGTATATAATGTTATACGTTATAACGTAACACTACATATCGTTATACGTTATAACGTCATACTACATACCGTTAGACGTTATAACGTAATAGAATATAACGTTATACGTTATAACGTAATAGTATATAACGTTATACGTGATATTGTAAAATAATATAACGATATACGTTATAACGCAATAGTATATAACGTTATACGTTATAAGGTAATTGTATATAACGTTATGCGTTATATTCTAATGTAATATAACGATATACGTTATAACGCAAGAGTGTATAACGTTATACGATATACGGTAATAGTATATAATGCTATACGTTATAACGTAATTTATTGAGACGTTATACGTTATAACGTAAGAGTATATTACGTTATACGTAATAAGGTAATAGTATATAATGTTATATGTCATAACGTATTACTACATATCGTTAGACGTTTTAACGTAATAGTATATACCGTTATACGTTATAAGGTAATTGTATATAACGTTATACGTTATAACGTAACACTACATATCGTTATATGTTATAACGTAATAGTATATAACGTTATACGTTATAAGGTAATAGTATATAATGTTATAAGTTATAACGTATTACTACATATCGTTAGACGTTATAACGTAATAGTATATACCGTTATACGTTATAAGGTAATTGTATATAACGTTATACGTTATAACGTAACACTACATATCGTTAGATGTTATAACGTAATAGTATATAACGTTATACGTTATAAGGTAATAGTATATAATGTTATACGTTATAACGTAACACTACATATCGTTATACGTTATAACGTCATACTACATACCGTTAGACGTTATAACGTAATAGAATATAACGTTATACGTTATAACGTAATAGTATATAACGTTATACGTGATATTGTAAAATAATATAACGATATACGTTATAACGCAATAGTATATAATGTTATACGTTATAACGTAAAACTACATATCGGTATACGTTATAACGTAATACTACATATCGTTAGACGTTATAACGTAATAGAATATAACGTTATTCGTTATAACGTAAAATAATATAACGATATACGTTATAACGCATGAGTATATAACGTTATACGTTATAAGGTAATTGTATATAACGTTATACATTATAACGTAACACTAAATACCGTTATATGTTATAACGTAATAGTATATAACGTTATACGTTATAAGGTAATAGTCTATAGCGTTATACGTTATAACGAACGCTACCTATAGTTATACGTTATAACGTAATAGTATATAACGTGAGAAGTTATAAGGTAATAGTATATAATGTTATACGTTATAACGTAACTCTACATATCTTTATACGTTATAACGTAACACTACATAACGTTCTAAGTTATAACGTAATAGTATATAACGTTAAACGTTATAACGCAAGAGTATATAACGTTATACGTTATATTGTAAAATAATATAACGATATACGATATAACGCAAGATTGTATAACGTTATACGTTATAAGGTAATAGTACATAATGTCATACGTTATAAGGTAATTGTATATAACGTTATACGTTTTAACGTAACACTACATATCGCTATATGTTATAACGTAATAGTATATAACGTTATACGTTATAAGGTAATAGGATATAATGTTATACGTTATAACGTAACACTACATATCGTTATATGTTATAACGTCATACAACATACCGTTAGACGTTATAACGTAATAGAATATAACGTTATACGTTATAAGGTAATAGTATATATTGTCATACGTTATAAGGTAATTGTATATAACGTTATACGTTATAACGTAACACTACATATCGCTATATGTTATCACGAAACACTACATATCGTTATACGTTATAACGTAATGGTATATAACTTTATACGTTATAACATATTAGAAAATAACGTTATACGTTATAACGTAACACTACATAACGTTATAAGTTATAACGTAATAGTATACAACCTTATATGTTACAACGTAACTCCACCTATCGTTATAAGTTATGGCGTATTAATATAAAAAGTTATACGTTGTAGCGTAACACTACACATCGTTATACGTTATAACGTAATGGAATAAGACGTTATACGTTATAACGTAAGTGTATGTTACGTTATACGTTATATGGTAATTGTATATAACGTTATACGTTATAACGTAACACTACATATCGTTATACGTTATAACGTAACACTACATAACGTTATACGTTATAAGGTAATAGTATGTAGCGTTATTCGTTATAACGTAACGCTACCTATAGTTATACGTTATAACGTAATAGTATATAACGTGAGACGTTATAAGGTAATAGTATATGATGTTATACGTTATAACGTAACACTACATATCGTTATATGTTATAACGTCATACAACATACCGTTAGACGTTATAACGTAATAGAATATAACGTTATACGTTATAAGGTAATAGTATATATTGTCATACGTTATAAGGTAATTGTATATAACGTTATACGTTATAACGTAACACTACATATCGCTATATGTTATCACGAAACACTACATATCGTTATACGTTATAACGTAATGGTATATAACTTTATACGTTATAACATATTAGAAAATAACGTTATACGTTATAACGTAACACTACATAACGTTATAAGTTATAACGTAATAGTATACAACCTTATATGTTACAACGTAACTCCACCTATCGTTATAAGTTATGGCGTATTAATATAAAAAGTTATACGTTGTAGCGTAACACTACACATCGTTATACGTTATAACGTAATGGAATAAGACGTTATACGTTATAACGTAAGTGTATGTTACGTTATACGTTATAACGTAATGGAATATAATGTTATACGTTATAGCGTAACGCTACCTATCGTTATACGTTATAACGTAATAGTATATAATGTTATACGTTATAAGGTAATTGTATATAACGTTATACGTTATAACGTAACACTACATATCGCTATATGTTATAACGTAATAGTATATAACGTTATACGTTATAAGGTAATAGTATATAATGTTATACGTTATAACGTAACACTACATATCGTTATATGTTATAACGTCATACTACATACCGTTATACGTTATAACGTAATAGAATATAACGTTATACGTTATAAGGTAATAGTATATAATGTCATACGTTATAACGTAATGGAATATAATGTTATACGTTAGAAGGTAACACTACATATCGTTATACGTTTAAACGTAACACTACAATACGTTATACGTTATAACGTAATAGAATATAGCGTTATACATTATTACGGATGAGTACATAACGTTATATGTTATAACGTAACACTACATATCGTTGTACGTTATAACGTAATAGTATATAATGTTATACCTTAAAACGTGTAAGAATATAACACTATATGTTATAATGTCATAGTATATAACGTTATACGTTACAAGGTAATGGTATGTAGCGTTCTACGTAGTAACGTAACACTTCATATCGTTATATATTATAACGTAATAGTATATAACGTATACCCTCTAACGTAACACTAAATATCGTTACACGTTATAACGTATCGCTACATAACGTTATACGTTATAACGTAATAGTATATAATGTTAATCGTTATAAGGTAATAGTATATAACGTTATACGTCATAAGGTAATAGTATATTGTGTTATACGTTATAACGTAACAGTTCAGGCCGTTAAAAATTATAACGTAATATTATATAGCGAAGACGCTAAAGCGTAACACTACATATCGATATACGTTATAACGTAACACTTCATATCGTTATACGTTATAACGTAACACTACACATCGTTATACGTTATAACGTAATGGAATAAGACGTTATACGTTATAACGTAAGAATACATTACGTTATACGTTGTATGGTCATAGTATATGATGTTGTACGATATAACGTAACAGTACATATCGTTATACGTTATAACGTAATAGTATATAACGTTATACCTTAAAACGTATTAGAATATAACGCTATATGTTATAACGTTATAGTATATATCGTTATACGTTGTAAGGTAATGGCATATAACTTTTATTCGTTATAACGTAAAATAATATAACGATATACGTTATAACGCAAGAGTATATAACGTTATACGTTATAAGGTAATTGTATATAACGTTATACGTTATATCGTAACACTACATACCGTTATATGTTATAACATAATAGTATAGAACGTTATACGATATAAGGTAATAGTATATAGCGTTATACGTTATAACGTAACGCTACCTATAGTTATACGTTACAACGTAATAGTATATAACGTGAGACGTTATAAGGTAATAGTACATAATGTTATACGTTATAACGTAACACTACATATCGTTATACGTTATAACGTAATAGTATATACCGTTATGCGTTATAAGGTAATTGTATATAACGTTATACATTATAACGTAACACTACATATCGTTATATGTTATAACGTAATAGCATATAACGTTATACGTTATAAGGTAATAGTATATAATGTTATACGTTATAACGTAACACTACATATCGTTATATGTTATAACGTCATACTACATACCGTTAGACGTTATATCGTAATAGAATATAATGTTACACGTTATAAGGTAATAGTATATAACGTTATACGTTATATTGTAAAATAATATAACGATATACGTTATAACGCAAGGGTGTATAACGTTATACGTTATAAGGTAATTGTATATAACACTATATGTTATAACGTAATTTATTGAGACGTTATACGTTATAACGTAAGAGTATATTACGTTATACGTTATAAGGTCATAGTATATAATGTTATATGTTATAACGTATTACTACATATCGTTAGACGTTATAACGTAATAGCATATACCGTTATACGTTATAAGGTAATTGTATATAACGTTATACGTTATAACGTAACACTACATATCGTTATATGTTATAACGTAATAGTATATAACGTTATACGTTATAACGTAATAGTATATACCGTTATACGTTATAAGGTGATAGTCTATAGCGTTATACGTTATAACGAACGCTACCTATAGTTATACGTTATAACGTAATAGTATATAACGTGAGACGTTATAAGGTAATGGTATATAATGTTATACGTTATAACGTAACACTACATATCGTTATACGTTATAACGTAACACTACATAACGTTCTAAGTTATAACGTAATAGTATATAACGTTATACGTTATAACGCAAGAGTATATAACGTTTAACGTTATATGGTAATAGTATATAGCGTTATACGTTATAACGTAACGCTACCTATAGTTATACATTATAACGTAATAGTATATAACGTGAGACGTTATAAGGTGATAGTATATAATGTTATAAGTTATAACGTAACACTACATATCGTTATACGTTATAGCGTAAAATAATATAACGATATACGTTATAACGTAATGGAATATAATGTTATACGTTATATCGTAACGCTACCTATCGTTATACGTTATAACGTAATAGTATATAACGTTATACGTCATAAGGTAATAGTATATTGTGTTATACGTTATAACGTAACAGTTCAGGCCGTTAAAAATTATAACGTAATATTATATAGCGAAGACGCTAAAGCGTAACACTACATATCGATATACGTTATAACGTAACACTTCATATCGTTATACGTTATAACGTAACACTACACATCGTTATACGTTATAACGTAATGGAATAAGACGTTATACGTTATAACGTAAGAATACATTCCGTTATACGTTGTATGGTCATAGTATATAATGTTGTACGATATAACGTAACAGTACATATCGTTATACGTTATAACGTAATAGTATATAACGTTATACCTTAAAATGTATTAGAATATAACGCTATATGTTATAACGTTATAGTATATATCGTTATACGTTATAAGGTAATGGCATATAACTTTTATTCGTTATAACGTAAAATAATATAACGATATACGTTATAACGCAAGAGTATATAACGTTATACGTTATAAGGTAATTGTATATAACGTTATACGTTATATCGTAACACTACATACCGTTATATGTTATAACATAATAGTATATAACGTTATACGATATAAGGTAATAGTATATAGCGTTATACGTTATAACGTAACGCTACCTATAGTTATACGTTACAACGTAATAGTATATAACATGAGACGTTATAAGGTAATAGTATATAATGTTATACGTTATAACGTAACACTACATATCGTTATACGTTATAACGTAATAGTATATACCGTTATACGTTATAAGGTAATTGTATATAACGTTATACGTTATAACGTAACACTACATATCGTTATATGTTATAACGTAATAGCATATACCGTTATACGTTATAAGGTAATTGTATATAACGTTATACGTTATAACGTAACACTACATATCGTTATATGTTATAACGTAATAGTATATAACGTTATACGTTATAACGTAATAGTATATACCGTTATACGTTATAAGGTGATAGTCTATAGCCTTATACGTTATAACGAACGCTACCTATAGTTATACATTATAACGTAATAGTATATAACGTGAGACGTTATAAGGTAATGGTATATAATGTTATACGTTATAACGTAACACTACATATCGTTATACGTTATAACGTAACACTACATAACGTTCTAAGTTATAACGTAATAGTATATAACGTTATACGTTATAACGCAAGAGTATATAACGTTAAACGTTATAACGCAAGAGTATATAACGTTATACGTTAGAAGGTAATTGTATATAACGTTATACGTTATAACGTAACACTATATACAGTTATATGTTATAACGCAATAGTATATAACGTTATACGTTATAAGGTAATGGTATATAATGTTATTCGTTATAACGTAACACTACATTTCGTTATACGTTATAACGTAACACTACATGACGTTATAAGTTATAACGTAATAGTAAGTAAGCTTATACGTTGCTACGTAACTTCACATATCGTTATAAGTTATAACGTATTAATATATAAAGTTATACGTTGTAACGTAACACTACACATCGTTTTATGTTATAACGTAATAGAATAAGACGTTATACGTTATAACGTAAGAGCATATTACGTTATACGTTATAAGGTAGTAGTATATAATGTTATACGTTATAACGTAACACTACATATCGTTATACGTTATAACGTCATACTACATACCGTTAGACGTTATAACGTAATAGAATATAACGTTATACGTTATAACGTAATAGTATATAACGTTATACGTGATATTGTAAAATAATATAACGATATACGTTATAACGCAATAGTATATAACGTTATACGTTATAAGGTAATTGTATATAACGTTATGCGTTATATTCTAATGTAATATAACGATATACGTTATAACGCAAGAGTGTATAACGTTATACGATATACGGTAATAGTATATAATGTTATACGTTATAACGTAATTTATTGAGACGTTATACGTTATAACGTAAGAGTATATTACGTTATACGTAATAAGGTAATAGTATATAATGTTATATGTCATAACGTATTACTACATATCGTTAGACGTTATAACGTAATAGTATATACCGTTATACGTTATAAGGTAATTGTATATAACGTTATACGTTATAAGGTAATTGTATATAACGTTATGCGTTATATTCTAATGTCATATAACGATATACGTTATAACGCAAGAGTGTATAACGTTATACGATATACGGTAATAGTATATAATGTTATACGTTATAACGTAATTTATTGAGACGTTATACGTTATAACGTAATAGTATATAACGTTATACGTGATATTGTAAAATAATATAACGATATACGTTATAACGTAATAGTATATATCGTTATACGTTATAACGTAACACTACATGACGGTATAAGTTATAACGTAATAGTATATAACCTTATACGTTGCAACGTAACTTCACATATCGTTATAAGTTATAACGTATTAATATATAAAGTTATACGTTGTAACGTATCACTACACATCGTTATACGTTATAACGTAATGGAATAAGACGTTATACGTTATAACGTAAGAGCGATTACGTTATACGTTATAAGGTAATAGTATATAATGTTATACGTTATAACGTAACACTACATATCGTTATACGTTATAACGTCATACTACATACCGTTAGACGTTATAACGTAATAGAATATAACGTTATACGTTATAACGTAATAGTATATAACGTTATACGTGATATTGTAAAATAATATAACGATATACGTTATAACGCAATAGTATATAACGTTATACGTTATAAGGTAATTGTATATAACGTTATGCGTTATATTCTAATGTAATATAACGATATACGTTATAACGCAAGAGTGTATAACGTTATACGATATACGGTAATAGTATATAATGCTATACGTTATAACGTAATTTATTGAGACGTTATACGTTATAACGTAAGAGTATATTACGTTATACGTAATAAGGTAATAGTATATAATGTTATATGTCATAACGTATTACTACATATCGTTAGACGTTTTAACGTAATAGTATATACCGTTATACGTTATAAGGTAATTGTATATAACGTTATACGTTATAACGTAACACTACATATCGTTATATGTTATAACGTAATAGTATATAACGTTATACGTTATAAGGTAATAGTATATAATGTTATAAGTTATAACGTATTACTACATATCGTTAGACGTTATAACGTAATAGTATATACCGTTATACGTTATAAGGTAATTGTATATAACGTTATACGTTATAACGTAACACTACATATCGTTAGATGTTATAACGTAATAGTATATAACGTTATACGTTATAAGGTAATAGTATATAATGTTATACGTTATAACGTAACACTACATATCGTTATACGTTATAACGTCATACTACATACCGTTAGACGTTATAACGTAATAGAATATAACGTTATACGTTATAACGTAATAGTATATAACGTTATACGTGATATTGTAAAATAATATAACGATATACGTTATAACGCAATAGTATATAATGTTATACGTTATAACGTAAAACTACATATCGGTATACGTTATAACGTAATACTACATATCGTTAGACGTTATAACGTAATAGAATATAACGTTATTCGTTATAACGTAAAATAATATAACGATATACGTTATAACGCATGAGTATATAACGTTATACGTTATAAGGTAATTGTATATAACGTTATACATTATAACGTAACACTACATACCGTTATATGTTATAACGTAATAGTATATAACGTTATACGTTATAAGGTAATAGTCTATAGCGTTATACGTTATAACGAACGCTACCTATAGTTATACGTTATAACGTAATAGTATATAACGTGAGAAGTTATAAGGTAATAGTATATAATGTTATACGTTATAACGTAACTCTACATATCTTTATACGTTATAACGTAACACTACATAACGTTCTAAGTTATAACGTAATAGTATATAACGTTATACGTTATAACGCAAGAGTATATAACGTTAAACGTTATAACGCAAGAGTATATAACGTTATACGTTATATTGTAAAATAATATAACGATATACGATATAACGCAAGATTGTATAACGTTATACGTTATAAGGTAATAGTACATAATGTCATACGTTATAAGGTAATTGTATATAACGTTATACGTTATAACGTAACACTACATATCGCTATATGTTATAACGTAATAGTATATAACGTTATACGTTATAAGGTAATAGGATATAATGTTATACGTTATAACGTAACACCACATATCGTTATATGTTATAACGTCATACAACATACCGTTAGACGTTATAACGTAATAGAATATAACGTTATACGTTATAAGGTAATAGTATATATTGTCATACGTTATAAGGTAATTGTATATAACGTTATACGTTATAACGTAACACTACATATCGCTATATGTTATCACGAAACACTACATATCGTTATACGTTATAACGTAATGGTATATAACTTTATACGTTATAACATATTAGAAAATAACGTTATACGTTATAACGCAAGAGTACATAACGTTATACGTTATAAGGTAGTAGTATATAGCGTTATATGTTATAACGTAACACTTCATATCGTTATACGTTATAATGTAATAGTATATAATGTAAGACATTATAAGGTAATAGAATTTAATGTTATACGTTATAACGTAACACTACATATCGTTACACGCTATAACGTAATAGTATATAATGTGAGACGTTATAAGGTAACAGAATATAATGTTATACGTTATATCGTAACACTACATATCGTTATACGTTATAATGTAATACTACATATCGTTATACGTTATAACGTAATAGTATATAATGTGAGACGTTATAAGGTAATAGAATATAAGGTTATACGTTATAACGTAACACTACATATCGTTATACGTTATAACGTAATACCATATAACGTTATACGTTATAAGCTCATAGTATATAATGTTATACGTTATCACGAAACACTACATATCGTTATACGTTATAACGTAATGGTATATAACTTTATACGTTATAACATATTAGAAAATAACGTTATACGTTATAACGCAAGAGTACATATCGTTATACGTTATAACGTAATAGTATATAACCTTATACCATATAACGTAATAGAATATAACGTTATACATTATAACGTTACACTACATATCGTTATACGTTATAACGTAATAGAATATAACGTTATACGTTATAAGGTAATAGTATATAATGTCATACGTTATAACGTAATGGAATATAATGTTATACGTTATAAGGTAACACTACATATCGTTATACGTTATAACGTAACACTACAATACGTTATACGTTATAACGTAATAGAATATAGCGTTATACATTACTACGGATGAGTACATAACGTTATATGTTATAAGGTAATAGTATATAACGTTATACGTTATAACGTAACACTACATATCGTTGTACGTTATAACGTAATAGTATATAATGTTATACCTTAAAACGTGTAAGAATATAACACTATATGTGATAATGTCATAGTATATAACGTTATACGTTACAAGGTAATGGTATGTAGCGTTCTACGTTGTAACGTAACACTTCATATCGTTATACATTATAACGTAATAGTATATAGCGTATACCCTCTAACGTAACACTAAATATCGTTATACGTTATAACGTAACACTACATATCGTTATATGTTATAACGTCATACTACATACCGTTAGACGTTATAACGTAATAGAATATAACGTTATACGTTATAAGGTAGTAGTATATAATGTCATACGTTATAAGGTAATTGTATATAACGTTATACGTTATAACGTAACACTACATATCGCTATATGTTATCACGAAACACCACATATCGTTATACGATATAACGTAATGGTATATAACTTTATACGTTATAACATATTAGAAAATAACGTTATACGTTATAACGCAAGAGTACATAACGTTATACGTTATAAGGTAGTAGTATATAGCGTTATATGTTATAACGTAACACTTCATATCGTTATACGTTATAATGTAATAGTATATAATGTAAGACATTATAAGGTAATAGAATTTAATGTTATACGTTATAACGTAACTCTACATATCGTTACACGTTATAACGTAATAGTATATAATGTGAGACGTTATAAGGTAACAGAATATAATGTTATACGTTATATCGTAACACTACATATCGTTATACGTTATAACGTAATACCATATAACGTTATACGTTATAAGCTCATAGTATATAATGTTATACGTTATCACGAAACACTACATATCGTTATACGTTATAACGTAATGGTATATAACTTTATACGTTATAACATATTAGAAAATAACGTTATACGTTATAACGCAAGAGTACATATCGTTATACGTTATAACGTAATAGTATATAACCTTATACCATATAACGTAATAGAATATAACGTTATACATTATAACGTTACACTACATATCGTTATACGTTATAACGTAATAGAATATAACGTTATACGTTATAAGGTAATAGTATATAATGTCATACGTTATAACGTAATGGAATATAATGTTATACGTTATAAGGTAACACTACATATCGTTATACGTTATAACGTAACACTACAATACGTTATACGTTATAACGTAATAGAATATAGCGTTATACATTATTACGGATGAGTACATAACGTTATATGTTATAAGGTAATAGTATATAACGTTATACGTTATAACGTAACACTACATATCGTTGTACGTTATAACGTAATAGTATATAATGTTATACCTTAAAACGTGTAAGAATATAACACTATATGTGATAATGTCATAGTATATAACGTTATACGTTACAAGGTAATGGTATGTAGCGTTCTACGTTGTAACGTAACACTTCATATCATTATACATTATAACGTAATAGTATATAGCGTATACCCTCTAACGTAACACTAAATATCGTTATACGTTATAACGTAACACTAGATAACGTTATACGTTATAACGTAATAGGATATAACGTGAGACGTTAGAAGGTAATAGTATATAATGTTGTACGTTATAACGTAACACTACATATCGTTATACGTTATAACGTAACACTACATAACGTTATAAGTTATAACGTAATAGTATATAACCTTATATGTTACAACGTAACTCCACCTATCGTTATAAGTTATGGCGTATTAATATAAAAAGTTATACGTTGTAGCGTAACACTACACATCGTTATACGTTATAACGTAATGGAATAAGACGTTATACGTTATAACGTAAGTGTATGTTACGTTATACGTTATATGGTAATTGTATATAACGTTATACGTTATAACGTAACACTACATATCGTTATACGTTATAACGTAACACTACATAACGTTATACGTTATAAGGTAATAGTATGTAGCGTTATTCGTTATAACGTAACGCTACCTATAGTTATACGTTATAACGTAATAGTATATAACGTGAGACGTTATAAGGTAATAGTATATAATGTTATACGTTATAACGTAACACTACATATCGTTATACGTTATAATGTAATACTACATATCGTTATACGTTATAACGTAATAGTATATAATGTGAGACGTTATAAGGTAATAGAATATAAGGTTATACGTTATAACGTAACACTACATATCGTTATACGTTATAACGTAATACCATATAACGTTATACGTTATAAGCTCATAGTATATAATGTTATACGTTATCACGAAACACTACATATCGTTATACGTTATAACGTAATGGTATATAACTTTATACGTTATAACATATTAGAAAATAACGTTATACGTTATAACGCAAGAGTACATATCGTTATACGTTATAACGTAATAGTATATAACCTTATACCATATAACGTAATAGAATATAACGTTATACATTATAACGTTACACTACATATCGTTATACGTTATAACGTAATAGAATATAACGTTATACGTTATAAGGTAATAGTATATAATGTCATACGTTATAACGTAATGGAATATAATGTTATACGTTATAAGGTAACACTACATATCGTTATACGTTATAACGTAACACTACAATACGTTATACGTTATAACGTAATAGAATATAGCGTTATACATTACTACGGATGAGTACATAACGTTATATGTTATAAGGTAATAGTATATAACGTTATACGTTATAACGTAACACTACATATCGTTGTACGTTATAACGTAATAGTATATAATGTTATACCTTAAAACGTGTAAGAATATAACACTATATGTGATAATGTCATAGTATATAACGTTATACGTTACAAGGTAATGGTATGTAGCGTTCTACGTTGTAACGTAACACTTCATATCGTTATACATTATAACGTAATAGTATATAGCGTATACCCTCTAACGTAACACTAAATATCGTTATACGTTATAACGTAACACTACATATCGTTATATGTTATAACGTCATACTACATACCGTTAGACGTTATAACGTAATAGAATATAACGTTATACGTTATAAGGTAGTAGTATATAATGTCATACGTTATAAGGTAATTGTATATAACGTTATACGTTATAACGTAACACTACATATCGCTATATGTTATCACGAAACACCACATATCGTTATACGATATAACGTAATGGTATATAACTTTATACGTTATAACATATTAGAAAATAACGTTATACGTTATAACGCAAGAGTACATAACGTTATACGTTATAAGGTAGTAGTATATAGCGTTATATGTTATAACGTAACACTTCATATCGTTATACGTTATAATGTAATAGTATATAATGTAAGACATTATAAGGTAATAGAATTTAATGTTATACGTTATAACGTAACTCTACATATCGTTACACGTTATAACGTAATAGTATATAATGTGAGACGTTATAAGGTAACAGAATATAATGTTATACGTTATATCGTAACACTACATATCGTTATACGTTATAACGTAATACCATATAACGTTATACGTTATAAGCTCATAGTATATAATGTTATACGTTATCACGAAACACTACATATCGTTATACGTTATAACGTAATGGTATATAACTTTATACGTTATAACATATTAGAAAATAACGTTATACGTTATAACGCAAGAGTACATATCGTTATACGTTATAACGTAATAGTATATAACCTTATACCATATAACGTAATAGAATATAACGTTATACATTATAACGTTACACTACATATCGTTATACGTTATAACGTAATAGAATATAACGTTATACGTTATAAGGTAATAGTATATAATGTCATACGTTATAACGTAATGGAATATAATGTTATACGTTATAAGGTAACACTACATATCGTTATACGTTATAACGTAACACTACAATACGTTATACGTTATAACGTAATAGAATATAGCGTTATACATTATTACGGATGAGTACATAACGTTATATGTTATAAGGTAATAGTATATAACGTTATACGTTATAACGTAACACTACATATCGTTGTACGTTATAACGTAATAGTATATAATGTTATACCTTAAAACGTGTAAGAATATAACACTATATGTGATAATGTCATAGTATATAACGTTATACGTTACAAGGTAATGGTATGTAGCGTTCTACGTTGTAACGTAACACTTCATATCATTATACATTATAACGTAATAGTATATAGCGTATACCCTCTAACGTAACACTAAATATCGTTATACGTTATAACGTAACACTAGATAACGTTATACGTTATAACGTAATAGGATATAACGTGAGACGTTAGAAGGTAATAGTATATAATGTTGTACGTTATAACGTAACACTACATATCGTTATACGTTATAACGTAACACTACATAACGTTATAAGTTATAACGTAATAGTATATAACCTTATATGTTACAACGTAACTCCACCTATCGTTATAAGTTATGGCGTATTAATATAAAAAGTTATACGTTGTAGCGTAACACTACACATCGTTATACGTTATAACGTAATGGAATAAGACGTTATACGTTATAACGTAAGTGTATGTTACGTTATACGTTATATGGTAATTGTATATAACGTTATACGTTATAACGTAACACTACATATCGTTATACGTTATAACGTAACACTACATAACGTTATACGTTATAAGGTAATAGTATGTAGCGTTATTCGTTATAACGTAACGCTACCTATAGTTATACGTTATAACGTAATAGTATATAACGTGAGACGTTATAAGGTAATAGTATATAATGTTATACGTTATAACGTAACACTACATATCGTTATACGTTATAACGTAAAATAATATAACGACATGCGTTATAACGCAAGAGTATATTATGTTATACGTTATAACGTAACACTACATATCGTTATATGTTATAACGTCATACTACATACCGTTAGACGTTATAACGTAATAGAATATAACGTTATACGTTATGTGGTAATAATATATAATGTTATACGTTATAACGTAATGGAATATAATGTTATACGTTATAGCGTAACGCTACCTATAGTTATACGTTATAACGTAATAGTATATAACGTGAGACGTTATAAGGTAATAGTATGTAGCGTTATACGTTATAATGTAACGCTACCTATAGTTATACGTTCTTACGTAATAGTATATAACGAGAGACGTTATAAGGTAATAGTATATAATGTTATACGTTATAACGTAACACTGCACACCGTTATACGTTATAGCGTAAAATAATATAACGATATACGTTATAACGTAATAGTATATAACGTTATACGTTATAACGTAATAGTATATAACGTTATACGTTATAACGCAAGAGTATATAACGTTTAACGTTATATGGTAATAGTATATAGCGTTATACGTTATAACGTAACGCTACCTATAGTTATACATTATAACGTAATAGTATATAACGTGAGACGTTATAAGGTAATAGTATATAATGTTATAAGTAATAACGTAACACTACATATCGTTATACGTTATAGCGTAAAATAATATAACGATATACGTTATAACGTAATGGAATACAATGTTATACGTTATAAGGTAATAGTATATAATGTCATACGTTATAACGTAATGGAATATAATGTTATACGTTAGAAGGTAACACTACATATCGTTATACGTTTAAACGTAACACTACAATACGTTATACGTTATAACGTAATAGAATATAGCGTTATACATTATTACGGATGAGTACATAACGTTATATGTTATAACGTAACACTACATATCGTTGTACGTTATAACGTAATAGTATATAATGTTATACCTTAAAACGTGTAAGAATATAACACTATATGTGATAATGTCATAGTATATAACGTTATACGTTACAAGGTAATGGTATGTAGCGTTCTACGTTGTAACGTAACACTTCATATCGTTATACATTATAACGTAATAGTATATAGCGTATACCCTCTAACGCAACACTAAATATCGTTATACGTTATAACGTAACACTAGATAACGATATACGTTATAACGTAATAGTATATAATGCTAATCGTTATAAGGTAATAGTATATAACGTTATACGTCATAAGGTAATAGTATATTGTGTTATACGTTATAACGTAACAGTTCAGGCCGTTAAAAATTATAACGTAATATTATATAGCGAAGACGCTAAAGCGTAACACTACATATCGATATACGTTATAACGTAACACTTCATATCGTTATACGTTATAACGTAACACTACACATCGTTATACGTTATAACGTAATGGAATAAGACGTTATACGTTATAACGTAAGAATACATTACGTTATACGTTGTATGGTCATAGTATATAATGTTGTACGATATAACGTAACAGTACATATCGTTATACGTTATAACGTAATAGTATATAACGTTATACCTTAAAACGTATTAGAATATAACGCTATATGTTATAACGTTATAGTATATATCGTTATACGTTGTAAGGTAATGGCATATAACTTTTATTCGTTATAACGTAAAATAATATAACGATATACGTTATAACGCAAGAGTATATAACGTTATACGTTATAAGGTAATTGTATATAACGTTATACGTTATATCGTAACACTACATACCGTTATATGTTATAACATAATAGTATATAACGTTATACGATATAAGGTAATAGTATATAGCGTTATACGTTATAACGTAACGCTACCTATAGTTATACGTTACAACGTAATAGTATATAACGTGAGACGTTATAAGGTAATAGTACATAATGTTATACGTTATAACGTAACACTACATATCGTTATACGTTATAACGTAATAGTATATACCGTTATGCGTTATAAGGTAATTGTATATAACGTTATACAATATAACGTAACACTACATATCGTTATATGTTATAACGTAATAGCATATAACGTTATACGTTATAAGGTAATAGTATATAATGTTATACGTTATAACGTAACACTACATATCGTTATATGTTATAACGTCATACTACATACCGTTAGACGTTATATCGTAATAGAATATAATGTTACACGTTATAAGGTAATAGTATATAACGTTATACGTTATATTGTAAAATAATATAACGATATACGTTATAACGCAAGGGTGTATAACGTTATACGTTATAAGGTAATTGTATATAACACTATATGTTATAACGTAATTTATTGAGACGTTATACGTTATAACGTAAGAGTATATTACGTTATACGTTATAAGGTAATAGTATATAATGTTATATGTTATAACGTATTACTACATATCGTTAGACGTTATAACGTAATAGCATATACCGTTATACGTTATAAGGTAATTGTATATAACGTTATACGTTATAACGTAACACTACATATCGTTATATGTTATAACGTAATAGTATATAACGTTATACGTTATAACGTAATAGTATATACCGTTATACGTTATAAGGTGATAGTCTATAGCGTTATACGTTATAACGAACGCTACCTATAGTTATACGTTATAACGTAATAGTATATAACGTGAGACGTTATAAGGTAATGGTATATAATGTTATACGTTATAACGTAACACTACATATCGTTATACGTTATAACGTAACACTACATAACGTTCTAAGTTATAACGTAATAGTATATAACGTTATACGTTATAACGCAAGAGTATATAACGTTAAACGTTATAACGCAAGAGTATATAACGTTATACGTTAGAAGGTAATTGTATATAACGCTATACGTTATAACGTAACACTATATATAGTTATATGTTATAACGCAATAGTATATAACGTTATACGTTATAAGGTAATGGTATATAATGTTATTCGTTATAACGTAACACTACATTTCGTTATACGTTATAACGTAACACTACATGACGTTATAAGTTATAACGTAATTGTAAGTAACCTTATACGTTGCTACGTAACTTCACATATCGTTATAAGTTATAACGTATTAATATATAAAGTTATACGTTGTAACGTAACACTACACATCGTTTTATGTTATAACGTAATAGAATAAGACGTTATACGTTATAACGTAAGAGCATATTACGTTATACGTTATAAGGTAGTAGTATATAATGTTATACGTTATAACGTAACACTACATATCGTTATACGTTATAACGTCATACTACATACCGTTAGACGTTATAACGTAATAGAATATAACGTTATACGTTATATGGTAATAGTATATAACGTTATACGTTATATTGTAGAATAATATAACGATATACGTTATAACGCAAGAGTGTATAACGTTATACGTTATAAGGTAATTGTAGATAACGTTATACGTTAGAAGGTAATTGTATATAACGTTATACGTTATAACGTAACACTACATATCGTTATACGTTATAACGTCATACTACATACCGTTAGACGTTATAACGTAATAGAATATAACGTTATACGTTATAACGTAATAGTATATAACGTTATACGTGATATTGTAAAATAATATAACGATATACGTTATAACGCAATAGTATATAACGTTATACGTTATAAGGTAATTGTATATAACGTTATGCGTTATATTCTAATGTAATATAACGATATACGTTATAACGCAAGAGTGTATAACGTTATACGATATACGGTAATAGTATATAATGTTATACGTTATAACGTAATTTATTGAGACGTTATACGTTATAACGTAAGAGTATATTACGCTATACGTAATAAGGTAATAGTATATAATGTTATATGTCATAACGTATTACTACATATCGTTAGACGTTATAACGTAATAGTATATACCGTTATACGTTATAAGGTAATTGTATATAACGTTATACGTTAGAAGGTAATTGTATATAACGTTATACGTTATAAAGTAACACTACATATCGTTATACGTTATAACGTAAAATAATATAACGACATACGTTATAACGCAAGAGTATAGAATGTTATTCGTTATAACGTAACACTACATATCGTTATACGTTATAACGTAACACTACATGACGTTATAAGTTATAACGTAATAGTATATAACCTTATACGTTGCAACGTAACTTCACATATCGTTATAAGTTATAACGTATTAATATATAAAGTTATACGTTGTAACGTAACACTACACATCGTTATACGTTATAACGTAATGGAATAAGACGTTATACGTTATAACGTAAGAGCATATTACGTTATACGTTATAAGGTAATAGTATATAATGTTATACGTTATAACGTAACACTACATATCGTTATACGTTATAACGTCATACTACATACCGTTAGACGTTATAACGTAATAGAATATAACGTTATACGTTATAACGTAATAGTATATAACGTTATACGTGATATTGTAAAATAATATAACGATATACGTTATAACGCAATAGTATATAACGTTATACGTTATAAGGTAATTGTATATAACGTTATGCGTTATATTCTAATGTAATATAACGATATACGTTATAACGCAAGAGTGTATAACGTTATACGATATACGGTAATAGTATATAATGTTATACGTTATAACGTAATTTATTGAGACGTTATACGTTATAACGTAAGAGTATATTACGTTATACGTAATAAGGTAATAGTATATAATGTTATATGTCATAACGTATTACTACATATCGTTAGACGTTTTAACGTAATAGTATATACCGTTATACGTTATAAGGTAATTGTATATAACGTTATACGTTATAACGTAACACTACATATCGTTATATGTTATAACGTAATAGTATATAACGTTATACGTTATAAGGTAATAGTATATAATGTTATAAGTTATAACGTATTACTACATATCGTTAGACGTTATAACGTAATAGTATATACCGTTATACGTTATAAGGTAATTGTATATAACGTTATACGTTATAACGTAACACTACATATCGTTAGATGTTATAACGTAATAGTATACAACGTTATACGTTATAAGGTAATAGTATATAATGTTATACGTTATAACGTAACACTACATATCGTTATACGTTATAACGTAAAATAATATAACGACATACGTTATAACGCAATAGTATATAATGTTATACGTTATAACGTAACACTACATATCGGTATACGTTATAACGTAATACTACATATCGTAAGACGTTATAACGTAATAGAATATAACGTTATTCGTTATAACGTAAAATAATATAACGATATACGTTATAACGCATGAGTATATAACGTTATACGTTATAAGGTAATTGTATATAACGTTATACATTATAACGTAACACTACATACCGTTATATGTTATAACGTAATAGTATATAACGTTATACGTTATAAGGTAATAGTCTATAGCGTTATACGTTATAACGAACGCTACCTATAGTTATACGTTATAACGTAATAGTATATAACGTGAGAAGTTATAAGGTAATAGTATATAATGTTATACGTTATAACGTAACACTACATATCTTTATACGTTATAACGTAACACTACATAACGTTCTAAGTTATAACGTAATAGTATATAACGTTATACGTTATAACGCAAGAGTATATAACGTTAAACGTTATAAGGCAAGAGTATATAACGTTATACGTTATATTGTAAAATAATATAACGATATACGATATAACGCAAGATTGTATAACGTTATACGTTATACGGTAATAGTATATAATGTTATACGTTATAACGTAACACTACATATAGTTATATGTTATAACGTCATACTACATACCGTTAGACGTTATAACGTAATAGAATATAACGTTATACGTTATAAGGTAATAGTATATAACGTTATACGTTATATTGTAAGATAATATAACGATATAGGTTATAACGCAAGAGTGTATAACGTTATACGTTATAAGGTAATTGTATATATCGTTATACGTTATAACGTAACACTACATATCGTTATATGTTATAACGTAATAGTATATAACGTTATACGTTATAAGGTAATAGTATATAATGTTATACGTTATAACGTAACACTACATATCGTTATATGTTATAACGTCATACTACATACCGTTAGACGTTATAACGTAATAGAATATAACGTTATACGTTATAAGGTAATAGTATATAACGTTATACGTTATATTGTAAGATAATATAACGATATACGTTATAACGCAAGAGTGTATAACGTTATACGTTATAAGGTAATTGTATATAACGCTATACGTTCTAACGTAATTTATTGAGACGTTATACGTTATAACGTAAGAGTATATTACGTTATACGTTATAAGGTAATAGTATATAATGTTATATGTTATAACGTATAACTACACATCGTTATACGTTATAACGTAATGGAATAAGACGTTATTCGTTATAACGTAAGAGCATATTACGTTATACGTTATAAGGTAATAGTATATAATGTTATACGTTATATTGTAAAATAATATAACGATATACGTTATAACGCAAGAGTGTATAACGTTATACGTTATACGGTAATTGTATATAATGTTATACGTTATAACGTAACACTACATATCGTTATATGTTATAACGTCATAATACATACCGTTAGACGTTATAACGTAATAGAATATAACGTTATACGTTATAAGGTAATAGTATATAACGTTATACGTTATATTCTAAAATAATATAACGATATACGTTATAACGCAAGAGTGTATAACGTTATATGTTATAGGGTAATTGTATATAACGCTATACGTTATAACGTAATTTATTAAGACGTTATACGTTATAACGTAATTTATTGAGACGTTATACGTTATAACGTAAGAGTATATTACGTTACACGTTATATGGTAATAGTATATAATGTTATACGTTATAACGTAACACTACATATCGTTATATGTTATAACGTCATACTACATACCGTTAGACGTTATAACGTAATAGAATATAACGTTATACGTTATAAGGTAATAGTATATAACGTTATACGTTATATTGTAAAATAATATAACGATATACGTTATAACGCAAGAGTGTATAACGTTATACGTTATAAGGTAATTGTATATAATGTTATACGTTATAAGGTAATTGTATATAACGTTATACGTTATAACGTAACACTACATATCGCTATATGTTATAACGTAATAGTATATAACGTTATACGTTATAAGGTAATAGTATATAATGTTATACATTATAACGTAACACTACATATCGTTATATGTTATAACGTCATACTACATACCGTTAGACGTTATAACGTAATAGAATATAACGTTATACGTTATAAGGTAATAGTATATAACGTTATACGTTATATTGTAAAATAATATAACGATATACGTTATAACGCAAGAGTGTATAACGTTATACGTTATAAGGTAATTGTATATAACGCTATACGTTATAACGTAATTTATTGAGACGTTATACGTTATAACGTAAGAGTATATTACGTTATACGTTATAAGGTAATAGTATACAATGTTATATGTTATAACGTATTACTACATATCTTTAGACGTTATAACGTAATAGTATATACCGTTATACGTTATAAGGTAATTGTATATAACGTTATATGTTATAACGTATTACTACATATCGTTAGACGTTAGAACGTAATAGTATATACCGTTATACGTTATATTGTAATTGTATATAACGTTATACGTTATAACGTATTACTACATATCGTTAGACGATAGAACGTAATAGTATATACCGTTATACGTTATAAGGTAATTGTATATAACGTTATACGTTATAACGTAACACTACATATCGTTATATGTTATAACGTAATAGTATATAACATTATACGTTATAAGGTAATAGTATATAACGTTATACGTTATAACGTAACACTACATATCGTTATATGTTATAACGTCATAATACATACCGTTAGACGTTATAACGTAATAGAATATAACGTTATACGTTATAAGGTAATAGTATATAACGTTATACGTTATATTCTAAAATAATATAACGATATACGTTATAACGCAAGAGTGTATAACGTTATATGTTATAGGGTAATTGTATATAACGCTATACGTTATAACGTAATTTATTAAGACGTTGTACGTTATAACGTAATTTATTGAGACGTTATACGTTATAACGTCAGAGTATATTACGTTACACGTTATATGGTAATAGTATATAATGTTATATGTTATAACGTATTAGTACATATCGTTAGACGTTATAACGTAATAGTATATACCGTTATACGTTATAAGGTAATTGTATATAACGTTATATGTTATAACATATTACTACATATCGTTAGACGTTAGAACGTAATAGTATATACCGTTAACACGTTATAAGGTAATTGTATATAACGTTATACGTTATAACGTAACACTACATATCGTTATATGTTATAACGTAATAGTATATAACGTTATACGTTATAAGGTAATAGTATATAATGTCATACGTTATAAGGTAATTGTATATAACGTTATACGTTATAACGTAACACTACATATCGCTATATGTTATAACGTAATAGTATATAACGTTATACGTTATAAGGTAATAGTATATAATGTTATACGTTATAACGTAACACTACATATCGTTATATGTTATAACGTCATACTACATACCGTTAGACGTTATAACGTAATAGAATATAACGTTATACGTTATAAGGTAATAGTATATAACGTTATACGTTATATTGTAAAATAATATAACGATATACGTTATAACGCAAGAGTGTATAACGTTATACGTTATAAGGTAATTGTATATAACGCTATACGTTATAACGTAATTTATTGAGACGTTATACGTTATAACGTAAGAGTATATTACGTTATACGTTATAAGGTAATAGTATATAATGTTATATGTTATAACGTATTACTACATATCGTTAGACGTTATAACGTAATAGAATATACCGTTATACGTTATAAGGTAATTGTATATAACGTTATATGTTATAACGTATTACTACATATCGTTAGACGTTAGAACGTAATAGTATATACCGTTATACGTTATATTGTAATTGTACATAACGTTATACGTTATAACGTATTACTACATATCGTTAGACGTTAGAACGTAATAGTATATACCGTTAACACGTTATAAGGTAATTGTATATAACGTTATACGTTATAACGTAACACTACATATCGTTATATGTTATAACGTCATACTACATACCGTTACACGTTATAACGCAAGAGTGTATAACGTTATACGTTATAAGGTAATTGTATATAACGCTATACGTTATAACGTAATTTATTAAGACGTTATACGTTATAACGTAATTTAATGAGCCGTTATACGTTATAACGTAAGAGTACAAATTGTTATACGTTGTAGCGTAACACTACACATCGTCATACGTTATAAGGTAATAGTATATAGCGTTATACGTTATTACGTAATAGTATATAACGTGAGACGTTATAAGGTAATAGTATGTAATGTTATACGTTATAACGTAACACTACATATCGTTAGACGTTATAACGTAATAGTATATAACGTTATACGTTATAACGTAAAATAATATAACGATATACGTTATAACGCAAGAGTATATAACGTTAAACGTTATAAGGTAATAGCATATAGCGCTATACGTTATAACGTATCGCTACCTATAGTTATACATTATAACGTAATATTATATAACGTGAGACGTTATAAGGTAGTAGTATATACCGTTATACGTTATAAGGTAATTGTATATAACGTTATACGTTATAAGGTAATAGTCTATAGCGTTATACGTTATAACGAACACTACATATCGTTAGATGTTATAACGTAATAGTATACAACGTTATACGTTATAAGGTAATAGTATATAATGTTATACGTTATAACGTAACACTACATATCGTTATACGTTATAACGTAAAATAATATAACGACATACGTTATAACGCAATAGTATATAATGTTATACGTTATAACGTAACACTACATATCGGTATACGTTATAACGTAATACTACATATCGTAAGACGTTATAACGTAATAGAATATAACGTTATTCGTTATAACGTAAAATAATATAACGATATACGTTATAACGCATGAGTATATAACGTTATACGTTATAAGGTAATTGTATATAACGTTATACATTATAACGTAACACTACATATCTTTATGCGTTATAACGTAACACTACATAACGTTCTAAGTTATAACGTAATAGTATATAACGTTATACGTTATAAGGTAATAGTATATAACGTTATACGTTATATTGTAAGATAATATAACGATATACGTTATAACGCAAGAGTGTATAACGTTATACGTTATAAGGTAATTGTATATATCGTTATACGTTATAACGTAACACTACATATCGTTATATGTTATAACGTAATAGTATATACCGTTATACGTTATATGGTAATAGTATATAATGTTATACGTTATAACGTAACACTACATATCGTTATATGTTATAACGTCATACTACATACCGTTAGACGTTATAACGTAATAGAATATAACGTTATACGTTATAAGGTAATAGTATATAACGTTATACGTTATATTGTAAAATAATATAACGATATACGTTATAACGCAAGAGTGTATAACGTTATACGTTATAAGGTAATTGTATATAATGTTATACGTTATAAGGTAATTGTATATAACGTTATACGTTATAACGTAACACTACATATCGCTATATGTTATAACGTAATAGTATATAACGTTATACGTTATAAGGTAATAGTATATAATGTTATACATTATAACGTAACACTACATATCGTTATATGTTATAACGTCATACTACATACCGTTAGACGTTATAACGTAATAGAATATAACGTTATACGTTATAAGGTAATAGTATATAACGTTATACGTTATATTGTAAAATAATATAACGATATACGTTATAACGCAAGAGTGTATAACGTTATACGTTATAAGGTAATTGTATATAACGCTATACGTTATAACGTAATTTATTCAGACGTTATACGTTATAACGTAAGAGTATATTACGTTATACGTTATAAGGTAATAGTATACAATGTTATATGTTATAACGTATTACTACATATCTTTAGACGATAGAACATAATAGTATATACCGTTATACGTTATAAGGTAATTGTATATAACGTTATACGTTATAACGTAACACTACATATCGATATATGTTATAACGTAATAGTATATAACATTATACGTTATAAGGTAATAGTATATAACGTTATACGTTATAACGTAACACTACATATCGTTATATGTTATAACGTCATAATACATACCGTTAGACGTTATAACGTAATAGAATATAACGTTATACGTTATAAGGTAATAGTATATAACGTTATACGTTATATTCTAAAATAATATAACGATATACGTTATAACGCAAGAGTGTATAACGTTATATGTTATAGGGTAATTGTATATAACGCTATACGTTATAACGTAATTTATTGAGACGTTATACGTTATAACGTAAGAGTATATTACGTTATACGTTATAAGGTAATAGTATATAATGTTATATGTTATAACGTATTACTACATATCGTTAGACGTTATAACGTAATAGAATATACCGTTATACGTTATAAGGTAATTGTATATAACGTTATATGTTATAACGTATTACTACATATCGTTAGACGTTAGAACGTAATAGTATATACCGTTATACGTTATATTGTAATTGTACATAACGTTATACGTTATAACGTATTACTACATATCGTTAGACGTTAGAACGTAATAGTATATACCGTTAACACGTTATAAGGTAATTGTATATAACGTTATACGTTATAACGTAACACTACATATCGTTATATGTTATAACGTCATACTACATACCGTTACACGTTATAACGCAAGAGTGTATAACGTTATACGTTATAAGGTAATTGTATATAACGCTATACGTTATAACGTAATTTATTAAGACGTTATACGTTATAACGTAATTTAATGAGCCGTTATACGTTATAACGTAAGAGTACAAATTGTTATACGTTGTAGCGTAACACTACACATCGTCATACGTTATAAGGTAATAGTATATAGCGTTATACGTTATTACGTAATAGTATATAACGTGAGACGTTATAAGGTAATAGTATGTAATGTTATACGTTATAACGTAACACTACATATCGTTAGACGTTATAACGTAATAGTATATAACGTTATACGTTATAACGTAAAATAATATAACGATATACGTTATAACGCAAGAGTATATAACGTTAAACGTTATAAGGTAATAGCATATAGCGCTATACGTTATAACGTATCGCTACCTATAGTTATACATTATAACGTAATATTATATAACGTGAGACGTTATAAGGTAGTAGTATATAGCGTTATACGTTATAACGTAACGCAACCTATAGTTATACGTTATAACGTAACACTACATATCGTTATATGTTATAACGTAATAGTATATAACGTAATACGTTATAAGGTAATAGTATATAATGTTATAAGTTATAACGTATTACTACATATCGTTAGACGTTATAACGTAATAGTATATACCGTTATACGTTATAAGGTAATTGTATATAACGTTATACGTTATAAGGTAATAGTCTATAGCGTTATACGTTATAACGAACACTACATATCGTTAGATGTTATAACGTAATAGTATACAACGTTATACGTTATAAGGTAATAGTATATAATGTTATACGTTATAACGTAACACTACATATCGTTATACGTTATAACGTAAAATAATATAACGACATACGTTATAACGCAATCGTATATAATGTTATACGTTATAACGTAACACTACATATCGGTATACGTTATAACGTAATACTACATATCGTAAGACGTTATAACGTAATAGAATATAACGTTATTCGTTATAACGTAAAATAATATAACGATATACGTTATAACGCATGAGTATATAACGTTATACGTTATAAGGTAATTGTATATAACGTTATACATTATAACGTAACACTACATACCGTTATATGTTATAACGTAATAGTATATAACGTTATACGTTATAAGGTAATAGTCTATAGCGTTATACGTTATAACGAACGCTACCTATAGTTATACGTTATAACGTAATAGTATATAACGTGAGAAGTTATAAGGTAATAGTATATAATGTTATACGTTATAACGTAACACTACATATCTTTATGCGTTATAACGTAACACTACATAACGTTCTAAGTTATAACGTAATAGTATATAACGTTATACGTTATAACGCAAGAGTATATAACGTTAAACGTTATAACGCAAGAGTATATAACGTTATACGTTATATTGTAAAATAATATAACGATATACGATATAACGCAAGATTGTATAACGTTATACGTTATACGGTAATAGTATATAATGTTATACGTTATAACGTAACACTACATATCGTTATATGTTATAACGTCATACTACATACCGTTAGACGTTATAACGTAATAGAATATAACGTTATACGTTATAAGGTAATAGTATATAACGTTATACGTTATATTGTAAGATAATATAACGATATACGTTATAACGCAAGAGTGTATAACGTTATACGTTATAAGGTAATTGTATATATCGTTATACGTTATAACGTAACACTACATATCGTTATATGTTATAACGTAATAGTATATAACGTTATACGTTATAAGGTAATAGTATATAATGTTATACGTTATAACGTAACACTACATATCGTTATATGTTATAACGTCATACTACATACCGTTAGACGTTATAACGTAATAGAATATAACGTTATACGTTATAAGGTAATAGTATATAACGTTATACGTTATATTGTAAGATAATATAACGATATACGTTATAACGCAAGAGTGTATAACGTTATACGTTATAAGGTAATTGTATATAACGCTATACGTTCTAACGTAATTTATTGAGACGTTATACGTTATAACGTAAGAGTATATTACGTTATACGTTATAAGGTAATAGTATATAATGTTATATGTTATAACGTATAACTACACATCGTTATACGTTATAACGTAATGGAATAAGACGTTATTCGTTATAACGTAAGAGCAGATTACGTTATACGTTATAAGGTAATAGTATATAATGTTATACGTTATATTGTACAATAATATAACGATATACGTTATAAC
Source organism: Bombus fervidus (assembly GCF_041682495.2). NCBI lineage: Eukaryota > Metazoa > Arthropoda > Insecta > Hymenoptera > Apidae > Bombus > Bombus fervidus. The sequence goes on from NW_027212582.1 coordinate 149,027, forward strand.
GCAAGAGTGTATAACGTTGTACGTTATACGGTAATAGTATATAATGTTATACGTTATAACGTAACACTACATATCGTTATACGTTATAACGTCATAATACATACCGTTAGACGTTATAACGTAATAGAATATAACGTTATACGTTATAAGGTAATAGTATATAACGTTATACGTTATATTCTAAAATAATATAACGATATACGTTATAACGCAAGAGTGTATATCGTTATATGTTATAGGGTAATTGTATATAACGCTATACGTTATAACGTAATTTATTAAGACGTTATACGTTATAACGTAATTTATTGAGACGTTATACGTTATAACGTAAGAGTATATTACGTTACACTTTATATGGTAATAGTATACAATGTTATACGTTATAACGTAACACTACATATCGTTATATGTTATAACGTCATACTACATACCGTTAGACGTTATAACGTAATAGAATATAACGTTATACGTTGTAAGGTAATAGTATATAACGTTATACGTTATATTGTAAAATAATATAACGATATACGTTATAACGCAAGAGTGTATAACGTTATACGTTATAAGGTAATTGTATATAACGCTATACGTTATAACGTAATTTATTCAGACGTTATACGTTATAACGTAAAAGTATATTACGTTATACGTTATAAGGTAATAGTATACAATGTTATATGTTATAACGTATTACTACATATCTTTAGACGTTATAACGTAATAGTATATACCGTTATACGTTATAAGGTAATTGTATATAACGTTATATGTTATAACGTATTACTACATATCGTTAGACGTTAGAACGTAATAGTATATACCGTTATACGTTATATTGTAATTGTATATAACGTTATACGTTATAACGTATTACTACATATCGTTAGAGGATAGAACGTAATAGTATATACCGTTATACGTTATATGGTAATAGTATATAATGTTATACGTTATAACGTAACACTACATATCGTTATATGTTATAACGTCATACTACATACCGTTAGACGTTATAACGTAATAGAATATAACGTTATACGTTATAAGGTAATAGTATATAACGTTATACGTTATATTGTAAAATAATATAACGATATACGTTATAACGCAAGAGTGTATAACGTTATACGTTATAAGGTAATTGTATATAATGTTATACGTTATAAGGTAATTGTATATAACGTTATACGTTATAACGTAACACTACATATCGCTATATGTTATAACGTAATAGTATATAACGTTATACGTTATAAGGTAATAGTATATAATGTTATACATTATAACGCAACACTACATATCGTTATATGTTATAACGTCATACTACATACCGTTAGACGTTATAACGTAATAGAATATAACGTTATACGTTATAAGGTAATAGTATATAACGTTATACGTTATATTGTAAAATAATATAACGATATACGTTATAACGCAAGAGTGTATAACGTTATACGTTATAAGGTAATTGTATATAACGCTATACGTTATAACGTAATTTATTCAGACGTTATACGTTATAACGTAAGAGTATATTACGTTATACGTTATAAGGTAATAGTATACAATGTTATATGTTATAACGTATTACTACATATCTTTAGACGATAGAACATAATAGTATATACCGTTATACGTTATAAGGTAATTGTATATAACGTTATACGTTATAACGTAACACTACATATCGATATATGTTATAACGTAATAGTATATAACATTATACGTTATAAGGTAATAGTATATAACGTTATACGTTATAACGTAACACTACATATCGTTATATGTTATAACGTCATAATACATACCGTTAGACGTTATAACGTAATAGAATATAACGTTATACGTTATAAGGTAATAGTATATAACGTTATACGTTATATTCTAAAATAATATAACGATATACGTTATAACGCAAGAGTGTATAACGTTATATGTTATAGGGTAATTGTATATAACGCTATACGTTATAACGTAATTTATTAAGACGTTGTACGTTATAACGTAATTTATTGAGACGTTATACGTTATAACGTAAGAGTATATTACGTTACACGTTATATGGTAATAGTATATAATGTTATATGTTATAACGTATTAGTACATATCGTTAGACGTTATAACGTAATAGTATATACCGTTATACGTTATAAGGTAATTGTATATAACGTTATATGTTATAACATATTACTACATATCGTTAGACGTTAAAACGTAATAGTATATACCGTTATACGTTATAAGGTAATTGTACATAACGTTATACGTTATAACGTAACACTACATATCGTTAGACGTTATAACGTAATAGTATATAACGTTATACGTTATAACGTAAAATAATATAACGATATACGTTATAACGCAAGAGTATATAACGTTAAACGTTATAAGGTAATAGCATATAGCGCTATACGTTATAACGTATCGCTACCTATAGTTATACATTATAACGTAATATTATATAACGTGAGACGTTATAAGGTAGTAGTATATAGCGTTATACGTTATAACGTAACGCAACCTATAGTTATACGTTATAACGTAATACTACATATCGTTAGACGTTATAACGTAATAGTATATAACGTTATACGTTATAACGTAAATTAATATAGCGATATACTTCATAACGCAAGAGTATATAACGCTAAAAGTTATAAGGTAATTGTACATAACGTTATACGTTATAACGTAACACTACATATCGTTATATGTTATAACGTAATAGTATATAACGTTATACGTTATAAGGTAATAGTATATAATGTCATACGTTATAAGGTAATTGTATATAACGTTATACGTTATAACGTAACACTACATATCGCTATATGTTATAACGTAATAGTATATAACGTTATACGTTATAAGGTAATAGTATATAATGTTATACGTTATAACGTAACACTACATATCGTTATATGTTATAACGTCATACTACATACCGTTAGACGTTATAACGTAATAGAATATAACGTTATACGTTATAAGGTAATAGTATATAACGTTATACGTTATAAGGTAATAGTATATAACGTTATACGTTATATTGTAAAATAATATAACGATATACGTTATAACGCAAGAGTGTATAACGTTATACGTTATAAGGTAATTGTATATAACGCTATACGTTATAACGTAATTTATTGAGACGTTATACGTTATAACGTAAGAGTATATTACGTTATACGTTATAAGGTAATAGTATATAACGTTATATGTTATAACGTATTACTACATATCGTTAGACGTTAGAACGTAATAGTATATACCGTTATACGTTATATTGTAATTGTATATAACGTTATACGTTATAACGTATTACTACATATCGTTAGACGATAGAACGTAATAGTATATACCGTTATACGTTATAAGGTAATTGTATATAACGTTATACGTTATAACGTAACACTACATATCGTTATATGTTATAACGTAATAGTATATAACATTATACGTTATAAGGTAATAGTATATAACGTTATACGTTATAACGTAACACTACATATCGTTATATGTTATAACGTCATAATACATACCGTTAGACGTTATAACGTAATAGAATATAACGTTATACGTTATAAGGTAATAGTATATAACGTTATACGTTATATTCTAAAATAATATAACGATATACGTTATAACGCAAGAGTGTATAACGTTATATGTTATAGGGTAATTGTATATAACGCTATACGTTATAACGTAATTTATTAAGACGTTGTACGTTATAACGTAATTTATTGAGACGTTATACGTTATAACGTAAGAGTATATTACGTTACACGTTATATGGTAATAGTATATAATGTTATATGTTATAACGTATTAGTACATATCGTTAGACGTTATAACGTAATAGTATATACCGTTATACGTTATAAGGTAATTGTATATAACGTTATATGTTATAACATATTACTACATATCGTTAGACGTTAAAACGTAATAGTATATACCGTTATACGTTATAAGGTAATTGTACATAACGTTATACGTTATAACGTAACACTACATATCGTTAGACGTTATAACGTAATAGTATATAACGTTATACGTTATAACGTAAAGTAATATAACGATATACGTTATAACGCAAGAGTATATAACGTTAAACGTTATAAGGTAATAGCATATAGCGCTATACGTTATAACGTATCGCTACCTATAGTTATACATTATAACGTAATATTATATAACGTGAGACGTTATAAGGTAGTAGTATATAGCGTTATACGTTATAACGTAACGCAACCTATAGTTATACGTTATAACGTAATACTACATATCGTTAGACGTTATAACGTAATAGTATATAACGTTATACGTTATAACGTAAATTAATATAGCGATATACTTCATAACGCAAGAGTATATAACGCTAAAAGTTATAAGGTAATTGTACATAACGTTATACGTTATAACGTAACACTACATATCGTTATATGTTATAACGTAATAGTATATTACGTTATACGTTATAAGGTAATAGTATATAGCGTTATACGTTATAACGTAACGCTACCTATAGTTATACGTTATAACGTAACACTACATATCGTTATACGTTATAACGTTACAATACATAATGTTCTAAGTTATAACGTAATAGTATATAACCTTATACGTTACAACGTAACTCCACCTATCGTTATAAGTTATGACGTATTAATATATAAAGTTATACGTTGTAACGTAACACTAAACTTCGTTATACGTTATAACGTAATGGAATAAGACGTTATACGTTATAACGTAAGAGTATATTACGTTATACGTTATAAGCTAATAGTATATAATGTTATACGTTATAACGTAACACTACATATCCTTATACGTTATAACGTAACACTACATAACGTTATACCCTTATAACGTAATAGAATATAACGTTATACGTTATAAGGAAGTAGTATATAATGTTATACGTTATAACGTAATGGAATATAATGTTATACGTTATCACGTTACACTACATACCGTTATAAGTTATAACGTAACGCTACATAACGTTATACGTTATAACGTAATAGTATATAACGTTATACGTTAGAAGGTAATAGTATATAGCGTCATACGTTATAATGTAACGCTACCTATAGTTATACGTTATAACGTAATAGTATATAACGTTATACGTTATAAGGTAATAGTATATAGCGTTATACGTTATAACGTAATACTACATATCGTTATATGTTATAACGTCATACTACATACCGTTAGACGTTATAACGTAATAGAATATAACGTTATACGTTATAAGGTAATAGTATATAACGTTATACGTTGTATTGTAAAATAATATAACGATATACGTTATAACGCAAGAGTGTATAACGTTATACGTTATAAGGTAATTGTATATAACGCTATACGTTATAACGTAATTTATTGAGACGTTATACGTTATAACGTAAGAGTATATTACGTTATACGTTATAAGGTAATAGTATATAATGTTATATGTTATAACGTATTACTACATATCGTTAGACGTTATAACGTAATAGTATATACCGTTATACGTTATAAGGTAATTGTATATAACGTTATATGTTATAACGTATTACTACATATCGTTAGACGTTAGAACGTAATAGTATATACCGTTATACGTTATATCGTAATTGTATATAACGTTATACGTTATAACGTATTACTACATATCGTTAGACGTTAGAGCGTAATAGTATATACCGTTATACGTTATAAGGTAATTGTATATAACGTTATACGTTATAACGTAACACTACATATCGTGATATGTTATAACGTAATAGTGTATAACATTATACGTTATAAGGTAATAGTATATAATGTTATACGTTATAACGTAACACTACATATCGTTATATGTTATAACGTCATACTACATACCGTTAGACGTTATAACGCAAGAGTGTATAACGTTATACGTTATACGGTAATTGTATACAACGCTATACGTTATAACGTAATTTATTGAGACGTTATACGTTATAACGTAAGAGTATATTACGTTATACGTTATAAGGTAATAGTATATAATGTTATATGTTATAACGTATTACTACATATCGTTAGACGTTATAACGTAATAGTGTATACCGTTATACGTTATAAGGTAATTGTATATAACGTTATACGTTATAACGTTACACTACATATCGTTATACGTTATAACTTAAAATAATAACGACATACGTTATAACGCAAAAGTATATAATGTTATACGTTATAACATAACAATACATATCGGTATACGTTATAACGTAATACTACATATCGTTAGACGTTATAACGTAATAGAATATAACGTTATTCGTTATAACGTAAAATAATATAACGATATACGTTATAACGCAAGAGTATATAACGTTATACGTTATAAGGTAATAGTATATAGCGTTATACGTTATAACGTAACGCTACCTATAATTATACGTTATAACGTAATACTACATAACGTTATACGTTATAACGTAAAATAATATAGCGATATACTTCATAACGCAAGAGTATATAACGCTAAAAGTTATAAGGTAATTGTACATAACGTTATGCGTTATAACGTAACACTACATATCGTTATATGTTATAACATAATAGTATATAACGTTATACGTTATAAGGTAATAGTATATAGCGTTATACGTTATAACGTAACGCTACCTATAGTTATACGTTATAACGTAACACTACATATCGTTATACGTTATAACGTTACAATACATAATGTTCTAAGTTATAACGTAATAGTATATAACCTTATAAGTTACAACGTAACTCCACCTATCGTTATAAGTTATGACGTATTAATATAAAAAGTTATACGTTGTAACGTAACACTACACTTCGTTATACGTTATAACGTAATGGAATAAGACGTTATACGTTATAACGTAAGAGTATATTACGTTATACGTTATAAGCTAATAGTATATAATGTTATACGTTATAACGTAACACTACATATCCTTATACGTTATAACGTAACACTACATAACGTTATACATTTATAACGTAATAGAATATAACGTTATACGTTATAAGGAAGTAGTATATAATGTTATACGTTATAACGTAATGGAATATAATGTTATACGTTACAACGTTACACTACATACCGTTATAAGTTATAACGTAACGCTACATAACGTTATACGTTATAACGTAATAGTATATAGCGTTATACGTTATAATGTAACGCTACCTATAGTTATACGTTATAACGTAATAGTATATAACGTTATACGTTATAAGGTAATAGTATATAGCGGTATACGTTATAACGTAACGCTACATATAGTTATACGTTATAACGTTGTAGTATATAACGTTATACGTTATAAGGTAATAGTATATAGCGTTATACGTTATAACGTAACGCTACCTATAGTTATACGTTATAACGTAATAGTATATAACGTGAGACGTTATAAGGTAATAGTATATAATGTTATACGTTATAACGTAACACTACATATCGTTATACGTTGTAACGTAATACTACATATCGTTAGACGTTATAACGTAATAGTATATATCGTTATACGTTATAACGTAAAGTAATATAACGATATACGTTATTACGCAAGAGTATATAACATTAAACGTAATATGGTAATTGTATATAACGTTATACGTTATAACGTAACACTGCATATCGTTACATGTTACAACGTAATAGTATATAACGTTATACGTTATAAGGTAATAGTATATAGCGTTATACGTTATAACGTAATATTATATAACGTGAGACGTTATAAGGTAATAGTATGTAATGTTATACGTTATAACGTAACGCTACATATCGTTATACGTTATAACGTAATACTACATATCGTTAGACTTTATAACGTGATAGTATATATCGTTATACGTTATAACGTAAAATAATATAGTGATATACGTTATAACGCACGAGTATATAACGCTAAAAGTTATAAGGTAATTGTACATAACGTTAAACGTTATAACGTAACGCTACCTATAGTTATACATTATAACGTAATAGTATATAACGTGAGACGTTATAAGGTAATAGTATATAATGTTATACGTTATAACGTAACACTACATATTGTTATACGTTATAATGGAACACTACATATCGTTATACGTTATAACGTAACACTACATTACGTTATAAGTTATAACGTAATAGTATATAACCTTATACGTTGCAACGTAACTCCACATATCGTTATAAGTTATAACGTATTAATATATAAAGTTATACGTTGTAACGTAACACTACACATCGTTATACGATATAACGTAATGGAATAAGTCGTTATACGTTGTAATGTAAGAGCATATTACGTTATACGTTATACGGTAATAGTATCTAATGTTATACGTTATAGCGTAACACTACATATCGTTTTATGTTATAACGTAACACTACAAGACGTTATAAGTTATAACGTAATAATATATAACCATATACGTTGCAACGTAACTCCACATATCGTTATAAGTTATAACGTATTAATATATAAAGTTATACGTTGTAACGTCACACTACACATCGTTATACGTTATAACGTAATGGAATAAGACGTTATACGTTATAACGCAAGAGCATTTTACGTTATACGTTATAAGGTAATAGTATATAATGTTATACGTTATGTTGTAAAATATTATAACGATATACGTTATAACACAAGAGTGTATAACGTTAAACGTTATAAGGTAATAGTATATAGCGTTATACGTTATAACGCAACGCTACCTATAGTTATATATTATAACGTAGTAGTACATAACGTGAGACGTTATAAGGTAATAGTATATAATGTTATACGTTATAACGTAACACTACATATCGTTATACGTTATAACGTTATACTACATATCGTAAGACGTTATAACGTAATAGTATAGAACGTTATACGTTATATCGTAAAATAATATAACGATATACGTTATAACGCAAGAGTATACAACGTTTTACGTTAGAAGGTAATTGTATATAACGTTATACGTTATAACGTAACACTATATACCGTTATATGATATGACGCAATAGTATATAACGTTTTACGTTATAAGGTAATAGTATCTAATGTTATACGTTATAACGTAACACTACATATCGTTATACGTTATAACGTAAAATAATATAACGATATACGTTATAACGTAACACTACATGACGTTATAAGTTATAACGTTTTAATATATAAAGTTATACGTTGTAACGTAACACTACACATCGTTATACGTTATATCGTAATGGAATAAGACGTTATACGTTATAACGTAAGAGCATATTACGTTATACGTTATAAGGTAATAGTATATAATGTTATACGTTATAACGTAACACTACATATCGTTATACGTTATAACGTAACACTACAAGACGTTATAAGTTATAACGTAATAGTATATAACCTTATACGTTGCAACGTAACTCCACATATCGTTATAAGTTATAACGTATTAATATATAAAGTTATACGTTGTAACGTAACACTACACATCGTTATACGTTATAACGTAATGGAATAAGACGTTATACGTTATAACGCAAAAGCATATTACGTTATACGTTATAAGGTAATAGTATATAATGTTATACGTTATAACGTAACACTACATATCGTTATACGTTATAACGTAACACTACATATCGTTATATGTTATAACATCATACTACATGCCGTTAGATGTTATAACGTAATAGAATATAACGTTATACGTTATAAGGTAATAGTATATAACGTTATACGTTATATTGCAAAATAATATAACGATATACGTTATAACGCAAGAGTGTATAACGTTATACGTTATAAGGTAATTGTATATAACGCTATACGTTATAACGTAATAGAATATAACGTTATACGTTATAAGGTAATAGTATATAACGTTATACGTTATCTTGTAAAATAATATAACGGTATACGTTATAACGCAAGAGTGTATAACGTTATACGTTATAAGGTAATTGTATATAACGCTATACGTTATATCGTAATTTATTAAGACGTTATACGTTATAACGTAATTTATTGAGACGTTATACGTTATAACGTAAGAGTATATTACGTTATACGTTATAAGGTAATAGTATATAATGTTATACGTTATAACGTAACACTACACAACGTTATACGTTATAACGTAATGGAATAAGACGTTATACGTTATAACGCAAAAGCATATTACGTTATACGTTATAAGGTAATAGTATATAATGTTATACCTTATAACGTAACACTACATATCGTTATACGTTATAACGTAACACTACATATCGTTACATGTTATAACATCATACTACATACCATTAGACGTTATAACGTAATAGAATATAACGTTATACGTTATAACGTAATAGAATATAACGTTATACGTTATAAGGTAATAGTATATAACGTTATACGTTATCTTGTAAAATAATATAACGGTATACGTTATAACGCAAGAGTGTATAACGGTATACGTTATAAGGTAATTGTACATAACGCTATACGTTATAACGTAATTTATTAAGACGTTATACGTTATCACGTAAGAGTATATTACGTTATACGTTATAAGGAAATACTATATAATGTTATATGTTATAACGTATTACTACATATCGTTAGACGTTATAACGTAATAGTATATACCGTTATACGTTATAAGGTAATTGTATATAACGTTATACTTTATAACGTAACACTACGTATCGTTATATGTTATAACGTAATAGTATATAACGTTATACGTTATAAGGTAATAGTATACAATGTTATACGTTACAACGTCACACTACATATCGTTATATGTTATAACGTCATACTACATACCGTTAGACGTTATAACGTAATACAATATAACGTTATACGTTATAAGGTAATAGTATATAACGTTATACGTTATATTGCAAAATAATATAACGATATACGTTATAACGCAAGAGTGTATAACGTTATACGTTATAAGGTAATTGTATATAACGCTATACGTTATAACGTAATTTATTAAGACGTTATACGTTATAACGTAATTTATTGAGACGTTATACTTTATCACGTAAGAGTATATTACGTTATACGTTATAAGGTAACAGTATATAATGTTATATGTTATAACGTATTACTACATATCGTTAGACGTTATAACGTAATAGTATATACCGTTATACGTTATAAGGAAATTGTATATAACGTTATACGTTATGACGTAACAATACATATCGTTATATGTTATATCGTAATAGTATATAACGTTATACGTTATAAGGTAATAGTATATAATGTTATACGTTATAACGTAACACTACATATCGTTATACGTTATAACGTAAAATAATATAACGATATACGTTATAACGCAAGAGTGTATAACGTTATACGTTATAAGGTAATTGTATATAACGCTATACGTTATATCGTAATTTATTAAGACGTTATACGTTATAACGTAATTTATTGAGACGTTATACGTTATAACGTAAGAGTATATTACGTTATACGTTATAAGGTAATTGTATATAATGTTATACGTTATAACGTAACACTACATATCGTTATACGTTATAACGTAACACTACCGAACGTTATACGTTATAACGTAATAGAATATAACGTTATACGTTATAAGGTAATAGTATATAATGTTATACGTTATAACGTAATGGAATATAATGTTATACGTTAGGAGGTAATAGTATATAGCGTCATACGTTATAACGTAACACTACCTATAGTTATACTTTATACCGTAATAGTATATAACGTGAGACGTTATATGGTAATAGTATATAATGTTATACGTTATAACGTAACACTACATATCGTTATACGTTATAACGTAATACTACATATCGTTAGACGTTATAACGTAATAGTATATAACGTTATACGTTATATCGTAAAATAATATAACGATATTCGTTATAACGCAAGAGTGTATAACATTAAACGTTATATGGTAATTGTATATAACGTTATACGTTATAACGTAACACTACATCTCGTTATATGTTATAACGTAATAGTATATAACTTTATACGTTGTAAGGTAATAGTATATAGCGTTATACGTTATAACGTAACGCTACCTATAGTTATACGTTATAACGTAATACTACATATCGTTAGACGTTATAACGTAATAGTATGTATCGTTATACGTTATAAGGTAATAGTATATAGCGTTATACGTTATACCGTAATCGTATATAACGTTATACGTTATAAGGTAATAGTATATAGCGTTATACGTTATAACGTATCGCTACCAATAGTTATACGTTATAACGTAATACTACATATCGTTATATGTTATAACGTAACACTACATATCGTTATACGTTGTAACGTAATACTACATATCGTTAGACGTTATAACGTAATAGTACATATCGTTATACGTTATAACGTAACGCTACCTATAGTTATACGTTATAATGTAATAGTATATAACGTGAGACGTTATAAGGTAATAGTATGTAATGTTATACGTTATACCGTAACACTACATATCGTTATACGTTATAACGTAATACTACATATCGTTAGACGTTATAAGGTAATAGTATATAGCGTTATAAGTTATAACGTAACGCTACCTATAGTTATACGTTATAACGTAATACTACAAATCGTTAAACGTTATAACGTAATAGTATATAATGTTATACGTTATAACGTAACACTACATATCGTTATACGTTATAACGTTATACTACATATCGTTTTACGTTAGAAGGTAATTGTATATAACGTTATACGTTATAACGTAACACTATATACCGTTATATGTTATAACGCAATAGTATATAACGTTTTACGTTATAAGGTAATAGTATATAATGTTATACGTTATAACGTAACACTACATATCGTCATACGTTATAACGTAATACTACATATCGTTAGACGTTATAACGTAAAATAATATAACGATATACGTTATAACGCAAGAGTGTATAACGTTATACATTATAAGGTAATTGTATATAACGCTATACGTTATATCGTAATGTATTAAGACGTTATACGTTATAACGTAATTTATTGAGACGTTATACGTTATAACGTAAGAGTATATTACGTTATACGTTATAAGGTAATAGTATATAATGTTATACGTTATATCGTATTGGAATATAATGTTATACGTTATAACGTAACACTACATATCGTTATACGTTATAACGTAACGCTACATAACGTTATACGTTATAACGTAATAGTATATAACGTTATACGTTATATCGTAAAATAATATAACGATATACGTTATAACGCAAGAGTGTATAACATTAAACGTTATATGGTAATTGTATATAACGTTATACGTTATAACGTAACACCACATCTCGTTATATGTTATAACGTAAAACTACATATCGTTATATGTTATAACGTAATAGTATATAACGTTATACGTTATAACGTAAAATAATATAACGACATACGTTATAATGCAAGAGTATATAACGTTAAACGTTATAAGGTAATAGAATATAGCGTTCTACGTTATAACGTAACGCTACCTATAGTTCTACGTTATACCGTGATAGTATATAACGTGAGACGTTATATGGTAATAGTATATAATGTTATACGTTATAACGTATCACTACATATCGTTATACGTTATAACGTAATACTACATATCGTTAGACTTTATAACGTAATAGTATATAACGTTATACGTTATATCGTAAAATAATATAACGATATACGTTATAACGCAAGAGTGTATAACATTAAACGTTATATGGTAATTGTATATAACGTTATACGTTATAACGTAACACTACATCTCGTTATATGTTATAACGTAATAGTATATAACGTTATACGTTGTAAGGTAATAGTATATAGCGTTATACGTTATAACGTAACGCTACCTACAGTTATACGTTATAACGTAATACTACATATCGTTAGACGTTATAACGTAATAGTATATATCGTTATACGTTATAAGGTAATAGTATATAACGTTATACTTTATAACGTAAAATAATATAACGATATACGTTATAACGCAAGAGTATATAACGTTAAACGTTATAAGGTAATAGTATATAGCGCTATACGTTATAACGCATCGCTACCTATAGTTATACATTATAACGTAATAGTATATAACGTGAGACGTTATAAGGTAATAGTATATAGCGTTATACGTTATAACGTAACGCTACCTATAGTTAAACGTTATAACGTAATACTACATATCGTTATACGTTATGTCGTAACACTACATATCGTTATATGTTATAACGTAATAGTATATCACGTTATACGTTATAAGGTAATAGTATATAGCGTTATACGTTATAACGTAACGCTACCTATAGTTATACGTTATAACGTAAAACTACATATCGTTATACGTTATAACGTAACACTACATATCGTTATACGTTGTAACGTAATACTACATATCGTTAGACGTTATAACGTAATAGTATATATCGTTATACGTTATAACGTAACGCTACCTATAGTTATACGTTGTAACGTAATAGTATATAACGTGAGACGTTATAAGGTAATAGTATATAGCGTTATACGTTATAACGTAACGCTACCTATAGTTATACTTTATTACGTAATAGTATATAACGAGAGACGTTATAAGGTAATAGTATATAATATTATACGTTATAGCGTAACACTACATATGATTATACGTTATAACGTAAGATAATATAACGATATACGTTATAACGTAATAGTATATAACGTTATACGTTATAACGTAATAGTATATAACGTTATACGTTATAAGGTAATAGTATATATCGTTATACGTTATAACGTAACACTACATATCGTTATACCTTGTAACGTAATACTACATATCGTTAGGCGTTATAACGTAATAGTATATATCGTTATACGTTATAACGTAAAATAATATAACGATATACGTTATAACGCAAGAGTGTATAACATTAAACGTTATGTGGTAATTGTATATAACGTTATACGTTATAACGTAACACTACATCTCGTTATATGTTATAACGTAATAGTATATAACGTTATACGTTGTAAGGTAATAGTATATAGCGTTATACGTTATAACGTAACGCTACCTATAGTTATACGTTATAACGTAAACACTACATATCGTTAGACGTTATAACGTAATAGTATATATCGTTAGACGTTATAACGTAATAGTATATATCGTTATACGTTATAACGTAACGCTACCTATAGTTATACGTTACAACGTAATAGTATATAGCGTTATACGTTATAAGGTAATAGTATATAGCGTTATACGTTATAACGTGACGCTACCTATAGTTATACGTTGTAACGTAATACCACATATCGTTAGACGTTATAACGTAATAGTATATAACGTTATACGTTATAACGTAATAGTATATAACGCTATACGTTATAACGCAAGAGTATATAACGTTAAACGTTATAAAGTAATAGTATATAATGTTATACGTTATACCGTAACACTACATATCGTTATATGTTATAACGTAATAGTATATAACGTTATACGTTATAAGGTAATAGTATATAGCGTTATACGTTATAACGTAACACTTCATATCATTATATGTTATAACGTAATAGTATATATCGTTATACGTTATAAGGTAATAGTATATAGCGTTATACGTTATAACGTAACGCTACCTATAGTTATACGTTATAACGTAATACTACATATCGTTATACGTTATAACGTAACACTACATATCGTTATACGTTGTAACGTAATACTACATATCGTTAGACGTTATAACGTAATAGTATATATCGTTATAACTTATAACGTAACGCTACCTATAGTTATACGTTATAACGTAATGGTATATAACGTGAGACGTCATAAGGCAATAGTATGTAATGTTATACGTTATAACGTAACACTACATATCGTTATACGTTATAACGTAATACTACATATCGCTAGACGTTATAAGGTAATAGTATATAGCGTTATACGTTATAACGTAACGCTACCTATAGTTATACGTTATAACGTAATACTACACATCGTTAGACGTTGTAACGTAATAGTATATAACGATATACGTTATAACGTAAAATAATATAACGATATACGTCATAACGCAAGAGTATATAACGCTAAACGTTATAAGGTAATAGTATGCAATGTTATACATTATAACGTAACACTACATACGTTATACGTTATAACGTAATACTACATATCCTTAGACTTTATAACGTAATAGTATATATCGTTATACGTTATAACGTAAAGTAATATAACGTTATACGTTATATTGTAAAATGATATAACGATATACGTTATAACGTTAGAGTGTATAACGTTATACGTTATAAGGTAATTGTATATAACGCTATACGTTATACCGTAATTTATTAAGACGTTATACGTTATAACGTAATTTATTGAGACGTTATACGTTATAACGTAAGAGTATATTACGTTATACGTTATAAGGTAATAGTATATAATGTTATATGTTATAACGTATTACTACATATCGTTAGACGTTATAACGTAATAGTATATACCGTTATACGTTATAAGGTAATTGTATATAACGTTATACTTTATAACGTAACACTACCTATAGTTATACGTTATACCGTGATAGTATATAACGTGAGACGTTATATGGTAATAGTATATAATGTTATACGTTATAACGTAACACTACATATCGTTATACGTTATAACGTAATACTACATATCGTTAGACGTGATAACGTAATAGTATATAACGTTATACGTTATATCGTAAAATAATATAACGATATACGTTATAACGCAAGAGTGTATAACATTAAACGTTATGTGGTAATTGTATATAACGTTATACGTTATAACGTAACACTACATCTCGTTATATGTTATAACGTAATAGTATATAACGTTATACGTTGTAAGGTAATAGTATATAGCGTTATACGTTATAACGTAACGCTACCTATAGTTATACGTTATAACGTAATACTACATATCGTTAGACGTTATAACGTAATAGTATATATCGTTATACGTTATAAGGTAATAGTATATAGCGTTATACGTTATAACGTAATAGTATATAACGTTATACGTTATAAGGTAATAGTATATAGCGTTATACGTTATAACGTAACGCTACCTATAGTTATACGTTATAACGTAATGGTATATAACGTGAGACGTCATAAGGCAATAGTATGTAATGTTATACGTTATAACGTAACACTACATATCGTTATACGTTATAACGTAATACTACATATCGCTAGACGTTATAAGGTAATAGTATATAGCGTTATACGTTATAACGTAACGCTACCTATAGTTATACGTTATAACGTAATACTACATATCGTTAGACGTTGTAACGTAATAGTATATAACGATATACGTTATAACGTAAAATAATATAACGATATACGTCATAACGCAAGAGTATATAACGCTAAACGTTATAAGGTAATAGTATGCAATGTTATACATTATAACGTAACACTACATACGTTATACGTTATAACGTAATACTACATATCCTTAGACTTTATAACGTAATAGTATATATCGTTATACGTTATAACGTAAAGTAATATAACGTTATACGTTATATTGTAAAATGATATAACGATATACGTTATAACGTTAGAGTGTATAACGTTATACGTTATAAGGTAATTGTATATAACGCTATACGTTATACCGTAATTTATTAAGACGTTATACGTTATAACGTAATTTATTGAGACGTTATACGTTATAACGTAAGAGTATATTACGTTATACGTTATAAGGTAATAGTATATAATGTTATATGTTATAACGTATTACTACATATCGTTAGACGTTATAACGTAATAGTATATACCGTTATACGTTATAAGGTAATTGTATATAACGTTATACTTTATAACGTAACACTACCTATAGTTATACGTTATACCGTGATAGTATATAACGTGAGACGTTATATGGTAATAGTATATAATGTTATACGTTATAACGTAACACTACATATCGTTATACGTTATAACGTAATACTACATATCGTTAGACGTGATAACGTAATAGTATATAACGTTATACGTTATATCGTAAAATAATATAACGATATACGTTATAACGCAAGAGTGTATAACATTAAACGTTATGTGGTAATTGTATATAACGTTATACGTTATAACGTAACACTACATCTCGTTATATGTTATAACGTAATAGTATATAACGTTATACGTTGTAAGGTAATAGTATATAGCGTTATACGTTATAACGTAACGCTACCTATAGTTATACGTTATAATGTAATACTACATATCGTTAGACGTTATAACGTAATAGTATATATCGTTATACGTTATAAGGTAATAGTATATAGCGTTATACGTTATAACGTAATAGTATATAACGTTATACGTTATAAGGTAATAGTATATAGCGTTATACGTTATAACGTAACGCTACCTATAGTTATACGTTATAACGTAATAGTATATAACGTGAGACGTTATAAGGTAATAGTATGTAATGTTATACGTTATAACGTAACACTACATATCGTTATACGTTATAACGTAATACTACATATCGTTAGACGTTATAAGGTAATAGTATATAGCGTTATACGTTATAACGTAACGCTACCTATAGTTATACATTATAACGTACTAGTATATAACGTGAGACGTTATAAGGTAATAGTATAGAATGTTATACGTTATAACGTAACACTACATATCGTTATACGTTATAACGTAACACGACATAACGTTATACGTTATAACGTAATAGAATATAACGTTATACGTTATAAGGTAATAGTATATAATGTTATACGTTATAACGTATTGGAATATAATGTTATACGTTATAACGTAACACTACATATCGTTATACGTTATAACGTAACGCTACATAACGTTATACGTTATAACGTGATAGTATATAACGTTATACGTTGCAAGGTAATAGTATATAGCGTTATACGTTATAACGTAACGCTACCTATAGTTATACGTTATAACGTAATACTACATATCGTTAGACGTTATAACGTAATAGTATATATCGTTAGACGTTATAACGTAATAGTATATATCGTTATACGTTATAACGTAACGCTACCTATAGTTATACGTTATACCGTAATAGTATATAACGTTATACGTTATAAGGTAATAGTATATAGCGTTATACGTTATAACGTGACGCTACCTATAGTTATACGTTGTAACGTAATACTACATATCGTTAGACGTTATAACGTAATAGTATATAACGTTATACGTTATAAGGTAATAGTATATAGCGTTATACGTTATAACGTAACGCTACCTATAGTTATACGTTATAACGTAATAGTATATAACGTGAGACGTTATAAGGTAATAGTATGTAATGTTATACGTTATAACGTAACACTACATATCGTTATACGTTATAACGTAATACTACATATCGTTAGACGTTATAAGGTAATAGTATATAGCGTTATACGTTATAACGTAACGCTACCTATAGTTATACGTTATAACGTAATGGTATATAACGTGAGACGTCATAAGGCAATAGTATGTAATGTTATACGTTATAACGTAACACTACATATCGTTATACGTTATAACGTAATACTACATATCGCTAGACGTTATAAGGTAATAGTATATAGCGTTATACGTTATAACGTAACGCTACCTATAGTTATATGTTATAACGTAATACTACATATCGTTAGACGTTGTAACGTAATAGTATATAACGATATACGTTATAACGTAAAATAATATAACGATATACGTCATAACGCAAGAGTATATAACGCTAAACGTTATAAGGTAATAGTATGCAATGTTATACATTATAACGTAACACTACATACGTTATACGTTATAACGTAATACTACATATCCTTAGACTTTATAACGTAATAGTATATATCGTTATACGTTATAACGTAAAGTAATATAACGTTATACGTTATATTGTAAAATGATATAACGATATACGTTATAACGTTAGAGTGTATAACGTTATACGTTATAAGGTAATTGTATATAACGCTATACGTTATACCGTAATTTATTAAGACGTTATACGTTATAACGTAATTTATTGAGACGTTATACGTTATAACGTAAGAGTATATTACGTTATACGTTATAAGGTAATAGTATATAATGTTATATGTTATAACGTATTACTACATATCGTTAGACGTTATAACGTAATAGTATATACCGTTATACGTTATAAGGTAATTGTATATAACGTTATACTTTATAACGTAACACTACCTATAGTTATACGTTATACCGTGATAGTATATAACGTGAGACGTTATATGGTAATAGTATATAATGTTATACGTTATAACGTAACACTACATATCGTTATACGTTATAACGTAATACTACATATCGTTAGACGTGATAACGTAATAGTATATAACGTTATACGTTATATCGTAAAATAATATAACGATATACGTTATAACGCAAGAGTGTATAACATTAAACGTTATGTGGTAATTGTATATAACGTTATACGTTATAACGTAACACTACATCTCGTTATATGTTATAACGTAATAGTATATAACGTTATACGTTGTAAGGTAATAGTATATAGCGTTATACGTTATAACGTAACGCTACCTGTAGTTATACGTTATAACGTAATACTACATATCGTTAGACGTTATAACGTAATAGTATATATCGTTATACGTTATAAGGTAATAGTATATAGCGTTATACGTTATAACGTAATAGTATATAACGTTATACGTTATAAGGTAATAGTATATAGCGTTATACGTTATAACGTAACGCTACCTATAGTTATACGTTATAACGTAATAGTATATAACGTGAGACGTTATAAGGTAATAGTATGTAATGTTATACGTTATAACGTAACACTACATATCGTTATACGTTATAACGTAATACTACATATCGTTAGACGTTATAAGGTAATAGTATATAGCGTTATACGTTATAACGTAACGCTACCTATAGTTATACATTATAACGTACTAGTATATAACGTGAGACGTTATAAGGTAATAGTATAGAATGTTATACGTTATAACGTAACACTACATATCGTTATACGTTATAACGTAACACGACATAACGTTATACGTTATAACGTAATAGAATATAACGTTATACGTTATAAGGTAATAGTATATAATGTTATACGTTATAACGTATTGGAATATAATGTTATACGTTATAACGTAACACTACATATCGTTATACGTTATAACGTAACGCTACATAACGTTATACGTTATAACGTGATAGTATATAACGTTATACGTTGCAAGGTAATAGTATATAGCGTTATACGTTATAACGTAACGCTACCTATAGTTATACGTTATAACGTAATACTACATATCGTTAGACGTTATAACGTAATAGTATATATCGTTTGACGTTATAACGTAATAGTATATATCGTTATACGTTATAACGTAACGCTACCTATAGTTATACGTTATACCGTAATAGTATATAACGTTATACGTTATAAGGTAATAGTATATAGCGTTATACGTTATAACGTGACGCTACCTATAGTTATACGTTGTAACGTAATACTACATATCGTTAGACGTTATAACGTAATAGTATATAACGTTATACTTTATAACGTAAAATAATATAACGATATACGTTATAACGCAAGAGTATATAACATTAAACTTTATAAGGTAATAGTATATAGCGCTATACGTTATAACGCATCGCTACCTATAGTTATACATTATAACGTAATAGTATATAACGTGAGACGTTATAAGGTAATAGTATATAGCGTTATACGTTATAACGTAACGCTACCTATAGTTATACGTTATAACGTAATACTACATATCGTTATACGTTATATCGTAACACTACATATCGTTATATGTTATAACGTAATAGTATATAACGTTATACGTTATAAGGTAATAGTATATAGCGCTATACGTTATAACGTAACACTACATATCATTATACGTTATAACGTAAGATAATATAACGATATACGTTATAACGTAATAGTATATAACGTTATACGTTATAACGTAATAGTATATAACGTTATACGTTATAAGGTAATAGTATATATCGTTATACGTTATAACGTAACACTACATATCGTTATACCTTGTAACGTAATACTACATATCGTTAGGCGTTATAACGTAATAGTATATATCGTTATACGTTATAACGTAAAATAATATAACGATATACGTTATAACGCAAGAGTGTATAACATTAAACGTTATGTGGTAATTGTATATAACGTTATACGTTATAACGTAACACTACATCTCGTTATATGTTATAACGTAATAGTATATAACGTTATACGTTGTAAGGTAATAGTATATAGCGTTATACGTTATAACGTAACGCTACCTATAGTTATACGTTATAACGTAATACTACATATCGTTAGACGTTATAACGTAATAGTATATATCGTTAGACGTTATAACGTAATAGTATATATCGTTATACGTTATAACGTAACGCTACCTATAGTTATACGTTATAACGTAATAGTATATGACGTTATACGTTATAAGGTAATAGTATATAGCGTTATACGTTATAACGTGACGCTACCTATAGTTATACGTTGTAACGTAATACTACATATCGTTAGACGTTATAACGTAATAGTATATAACGTTATACTTTATAACGTAAAATAATATAACGATATACGTTATAACGCAATAGTATATAACGTTAAACGTTATAAGGTAATAGTATATAGCGCTATACGTTATAACGCATCGCTACCTATAGTTATACATTATAACGTAATAGTATATAACGTGAGACGTTATAAGGTAATAGTATATAGCGTTATACGTTATAACGTAACGCTACCTATAGTTATACGTTATAACGTAATACTACATATCGTTATACGTTATATCGTAACACTACATATCGTTATATGTTATAACGTAATAGTATATAACGTTATACGTTATAAGGTAATAGTATATACCGTTATACGTTATAACGTAACGCTACCTATAGTTATACGTTATAACGTAATGCTACATATCGTTATACGTTATAACGTAACACTACATATCGTTATACGTTGTAACGTAATACTACATATCGCTAGACGTTATAACGTAATAGTATATATCGTTATACGTTATAACGTAACGCTACCTATAGTTATACGTTGTAACGTAATAGTATATAACGTGAGACGTTATAAGGTAATAGTATATAATGTTATACGTTATAACGTAACACTACACATCGTTATGCGTTGTAACGTAATACTACATATCGTTAGACGTTATAACGTAATAGTATATATCGTTATACGTTATAACGTAAAGTAATATAACGATATACGTTATAGCGCAAGAGTATATAACATTAAACGTTATATGGTAATTGTATATAACGTTATACGTTATAACGTAAAACTACATATCGTTATATGTTATAACGTAATAGTATATAACGTTATACGTTATAACGTAAAATAATATTACGACATACGTTATAACGCAAGAGTATATAACGTTAAACGTTATAAGGTAATAGAATATAGCGTTATACGTTATAACGTAACGCTACCTATAGTTATACGTTATACCGTGATAGTATATAACGTGAGACGTTATATGGTAATAGTATATAATGTTATACGTTATAACGTAACACTACATATCGTTATACGTTATAACGTAATACTTCATATCGTTAGACGTTATAACGTAATAGTATATAACGTTATACGTTATATCGTAAAATAATATAACGATATACGTTATAACGCAAGAGTGTATAACATTAAAGGTTATATGGTAATTGTATATAACGTTATACGTTATAACGTAACACTACATCTCGTTATATGTTATAACGTAATAGTATATAACGTTATACGTTGTAAGGTAATAGTATATAGCGTTATACGTTATAACGTAACGCTACCTATAGTAATACGTTATAACGTAATACTACATATCGTTAGACGTTATAACGTAATAGTATATATCGTTATACGTTATAAGGTAATAGTATATAGCGTTATACGTTATAACGTAATAGTATATAACGTTATACGTTATAAGGTAATAGTATGTAATGTTATACGTTATAACGTAACACTACATATCGTCATACGTTATAACGTAATACTACATATCGTTAGACGTTATAAGGTGATAGTATATAGCGTTATACGTTATAACGTAACGCTACCTATAGTTATACGTTATAACGTAATAGTATATAACGAGAGACGTTATAAGGTAATAGTATGTAATGTTATACGTTATAACGTAACACTGCATATCGTTATACGTTATAACGTAATACTACATATCGTTAGACGTTATAAGGTAATAGTATATAGCGTTATACGTTATAACGTAACGCTACCTATAGTTATACGTTATAACGTAATACTACAAATCGTTAAACGTTATAACGTAATAGTATATAACGTTATACGTTATAACGTAAAATAACATAGCGATATATGTTATAACGCAAGAGTATATAACGTTATACGTTATAAGGTAATAGTATGTAATGTTACACGTTATAACGTAATGGAATATAATGTTATACGTTATAACGTTACACTACATTTCGTTATACGTTATAACGTAACGCTACATAACGTTATACGTTATAACGCAAGAGTATATAACGTTAAACGTTATAAAGTAATAGTATATAGCGTTATTCGTTATAACGTAACGCTGCCTATAGTTATACATTATAACGTACCAGTATATAACGTGAGACGTTATAAGGTAATAGTATATAATGTTATACGTTATAACGTAACACTACATATCGTTATACGTTATAACGTAACACTACATAACGTTCTAAGTTATAACGTAATAGTATATAACCTTATACGTTACAACGTAACTCCACCTATCGTTATAAGTTATGACGTATTAATATATAAAGTTATACGTAGTAACGTAATACTACACATCGTTAAACGTTATAACGTAATGGAATAAGACGTTATACGTTATAACGTAGGCGTATATTACGTTATACGTTATATGGTAATAGTATATAATGTTATACGTTATAGCGTAACACTACATATCGTTATACGTTATAACGTAATAGTATTTAACGTGAGACGTTATAAGGTAATAGTATGTAATGTTATACGTTATAACGTAATACTACATATCGTTAGACGTTATAACGTAATAGTATATAACGTTATACGTTATAACGTAAAATAATATAACGATATACGTTATAGCGCAAGTGTATATAACGTTAAACGTTATAAGGTAATAGTATGTAATGTTATACGTTATAACGTAACACTACATATCGTTATACTTTATAACGTAATACTACATATCGTTAGACTTTATAACGTAATAGTATATATCGTTATACGTCATAACGTAACATAATATAGCGATATACGTTATAACGCAAGAGTATATAACGCTAAAAGTTATAAGGTAATTGTATATAACGTTATACGTTATAACGTAACACTACATATCGTTATATGTTATAACGTAATAGTATATAACGTTATACGTTATAAGGTAATAGTATATAGCGTTATACGTTATAACGTAACGCTTCCTATAGTTATACGTTATAACGTCATACTACATACCGTTAGACGTTATAACGTAATAGAATATAACGTTATACGTTATAAGGTAAAAGTATATAATGTTATACGTTATAACATAACACTACATATCGTTATACGTTATAACGTAACACTAGATATCTTTATATGATATGACGTAATAGTATATAACGTTATACGTTATAAGGTAATAGTATATATCGTTATACGTTATAACGTAAAATAATATAACGATATACGTTATAACGCAAGAGTGTATAACATTAAACGTTATGTGGTAATTGTATATAGCGTTATACGTTATAACGTAACACTACATATCGTTATATGTTATAACGTAATAGTATATAACGTTATACGTTATAAGGTAATAGTATATAGCGTTATACGTTATAACGTAACACTACATATCATTATATGTTATAACGTAATAGTATATATCGTTATACGTTATAAGGTAATAGTATATAGCGTTATACGTTATAACGTGACGCTACCTATAGTTATACGTTATAACGTAATACTACATATCGTTAGACGTTATAACGCAAGAGTATATAACGTTAAACTTTATAAGGTAATAGTATATAGCGCTATACGTTATAACGCATCGCTACCTATAGTTATACATTATAACGTAATAGTATATAACGTGAGACGTTATAAGGTAATAGTATATAGCGTTATACGTTATAACGTAACGCTACCTATAGTTATACGTTATAACGTAATACTACATATCGTTATACGTTATATCGTAACACTACATATCGTTATATGTTATAACGTAATAGTATATAACGTTATACGTTATAAGGTAATAGTATATAGCGCTATACGTTATAACGTAACACTACATATCATTATACGTTATAACGTAAGATAATATAACGATATACGTTATAACGTAATAGTATATAACGTTATACGTTATAACGTAATAGTATATAACGTTATACGTTATAAGGTAATAGTATATATCGTTATACGTTATAACGTAACACTACATATCGTTATACCTTGTAACGTAATACTACATATCGTTAGGCGTTATAACGTAATAGTATATATCGTTATACGTTATAACGTAAAATAATATACCGATATACGTTATAACGCAAGAGTGTATAACATTAAACGTTATGTGGTAATTGTATATAACGTTATACGTTATAACGTAACACTACATCTCGTTATATGTTATAACGTAATAGTATATAACGTTATACGTTGTAAGGTAATAGTATATAGCGTTATACGTTATAACGTAACGCTACCTATAGTTATACGTTATAACGTAATACTACATATCGTTAGACGTTATAACGTAATAGTATATATCGTTAGACGTTATAACGTAATAGTATATATCGTTATACGTTATAACGTAACGCTACCTATAGTTATACGTTATAACGTAATAGTATATGACGTTATACGTTATAAGGTAATAGTATATAGCGTTATACGTTATAACGTGACGCTACCTATAGTTATACGTTGTAACGTAATACTACATATCGTTAGACGTTATAACGTAATAGTATATAACGTTATACTTTATAACGTAAAATAATATAACGATATACGTTATAACGCAATAGTATATAACGTTAAACGTTATAAGGTAATAGTATATAGCGCTATACGTTATAACGCATCGCTACCTATAGTTATACATTATAACGTAATAGTATACAACGTGAGACGTTATAAGGTAATAGTATATAGCGTTATACGTTATAACGTAACGCTACCTATAGTTATACGTTATAACGTAATACTACATATCGTTATACGTTATATCGTAACACTACATATCGTTATATGTTATAACGTAATAGTATATAACGTTATACGTTATAAGGTAATAGTATATACCGTTATACGTTATAACGTAACGCTACCTATAGTTATACGTTATAACGTAATGCTACATATCGTTATACGTTATAACGTAACACTACATATCGTTATACGTTGTAACGTAATACTACATATCGCTAGACGTTATAACGTAATAGTATATATCGTTATACGTTATAACGTAACGCTACCTATAGTTATACGTTGTAACGTAATAGTATATAACGTGAGACGTTATAAGGTAATAGTATATAATGTTATACGTTATAACGTAACACTACACATCGTTATGCGTTGTAACGTAATACTACATATCGTTAGACGTTATAACGTAATAGTATATATCGTTATGCGTTATAACGTAAAGTAATATAACGATATACGTTATAGCGCAAGAGTATATAACATTAAACGTTATATGGTAATTGTATATAACGTTATACGTTATAACGTAAAACTACATATCGTTATATGTTATAACGTAATAGTATATAACGTTACACGTTATAACGTAAAATAATATTACGACATACGTTATAACGCAAGAGTATATAACGTTAAACGTTATAAGGTAATAGAATATAGCGTTATACGTTATAACGTAACGCTACCTATAGTTATACGTTATACCGTGATAGTATATAACGTGAGACGTTATATGGTAATAGTATATAATGTTATACGTTATAACGTAACACTACATATCGTTATACGTTATAACGTAATACTTCATATCGTTAGACGTTATAACGTAATAGTATATAACGTTATACGTTATATCGTAAAATAATATAACGATATACGTTATAACGCAAGAGTGTATAACATTAAAGGTTATATGGTAATTGTATATAACGTTATACGTTATAACGTAACACTACATCTCGTTATATGTTATAACGTAATAGTATATAACGTTATACGTTGTAAGGTAATAGTATATAGCGTTATACGTTATAACGTAACGCTACCTATAGTAATACGTTATAACGTAATACTACATATCGTTAGACGTTATAACGTAATAGTATATATCGTTATACGTTATAAGGTAATAGTATATAGCGTTATACGTTATAACGTAATAGTATATAACGTTATACGTTATAAGGTAATAGTATGTAATGTTATACGTTATAACGTAACACTACATATCGTCATACGTTATAACGTAATACTACATATCGTTAGACGTTATAAGGTGATAGTATATAGCGTTATACGTTATAACGTAACGCTACCTATAGTTATACGTTATAACGTAATAGTATATAACGAGAGACGTTATAAGGTAATAGTATGTAATGTTATACGTTATAACGTAACACTGCATATCGTTATACGTTATAACGTAATACTACATATCGTTAGACGTTATAAGGTAATAGTATATAGCGTTATACGTTATAACGTAACGCTACCTATAGTTATACGTTATAACGTAATACTACAAATCGTTAAACGTTATAACGTAATAGTATATAACGTTATACGTTATAACGTAAAATAACATAGCGATATATGTTATAACGCAAGA
Source organism: Bombus fervidus (assembly GCF_041682495.2). NCBI lineage: Eukaryota > Metazoa > Arthropoda > Insecta > Hymenoptera > Apidae > Bombus > Bombus fervidus. Next base: position 178,041 of record NW_027212582.1, read on the forward strand.
GTATATAACGTTATACGTTATAAGGTAATAGTATGTAATGTTACACGTTATAACGTAATGGAATATAATGTTATACGTTATAACGTTACACTACATTTCGTTATACGTTATAACGTAACGCTACATAACGTTATACGTTATAACGCAAGAGTATATAACGTTAAACGTTATAAAGCAATAGTATATAGCGTTATTCGTTATAACGTAACGCTGCCTATAGTTATACATTATAACGTACCAGTATATAACGTGAGACGTTATAAGGTAATAGTATATAATGTTATACGTTATAACGTAACACTACATATCGTTATACGTTATAACGTAACACTACATAACGTTCTAAGTTATAACGTAATAGTATATAACCTTATACGTTACAACGTAACTCCACCTATCGTTATAAGTTATGACGTATTAATATATAAAGTTATACGTAGTAACGTAATACTACACATCGTTAAACGTTATAACGTAATGGAATAAGACGTTATACGTTATAACGTAGGCGTATATTACGTTATACGTTATATGGTAATAGTATATAATGTTATACGTTATAGCGTAACACTACATATCGTTATACGTTATAACGTAATAGTATTTAACGTGAGACGTTATAAGGTAATAGTATGTAATGTTATACGTTATAACGTAATACTACATATCGTTAGACGTTATAACGTAATAGTATATAACGTTATACGTTATAACGTAAAATAATATAACGATATACGTTATAGCGCAAGTGTATATAACGTTAAACGTTATAAGGTAATAGTATGTAATGTTATACGTTATAACGTAACACTACATATCGTTATACTTTATAACGTAATACTACATATCGTTAGACTTTATAACGTAATAGTATATATCGTTATACGTCATAACGTAACATAATATAGCGATATACGTTATAACGCAAGAGTATATAACGCTAAAAGTTATAAGGTAATTGTATATAACGTTATACGTTATAACGTAACACTACATATCGTTATATGTTATAACGTAATAGTATATAACGTTATACGTTATAAGGTAATAGTATATAGCGTTATACGTTATAACGTAACGCTTCCTATAGTTATACGTTATAACGTCATACTACATACCGTTAGACGTTATAACGTAATAGAATATAACGTTATACGTTATAAGGTAAAAGTATATAATGTTATACGTTATAACATAACACTACATATCGTTATACGTTATAACGTAACACTAGATATCTTTATATGATATGACGTAATAGTATATAACGTTATACGTTATAAGGTAATAGTATATATCGTTATACGTTATAACGTAAAATAATATAACGATATACGTTATAACGCAAGAGTGTATAACATTAAACGTTATGTGGTAATTGTATATAGCGTTATACGTTATAACGTAACACTACATATCGTTATATGTTATAACGTAATAGTATATAACGTTATACGTTATAAGGTAATAGTATATAGCGTTATACGTTATAACGTAACACTACATATCATTATATGTTATAACGTAATAGTATATATCGTTATACGTTATAAGGTAATAGTATATAGCGTTATACGTTATAACGTAACGCTACCTATAGTTATACGTTATAACGTAATACTACATATCGTTATACGTTATAACGTAACACTACATATCGTTATACGTTGTAACGTAATACTACATATCGTTAGACGTTATAACGTAATAGTATATATCGTTATACGTTATAACGTAACGCTACCTATAGTTATACGTTATAACGTAATGGTATATAACGTGAGACGTCATAAGGCAATAGTATGTAATGTTATACGTTATAACGTAACACTACATATCGTTATACGTTATAACGTAATACTACATATCGCGAGACGTTATAAGGTAATAGTATATAGCGTTATACGTTATAACGTAACGCTACCTATAGTTATACGTTACAACGTAATACTACATATCGTTTGACGTTGTAACGTAATAGTATATAACGATATACGTTATAACGTAAAATAATATAACGATATACGTCATAACGCAAGAGTATATAACGCTAAACGTTATAAGGTAATAGTATGCAATGTTATACATTATAACGTAACACTACATACGTTATACGTTATAACGTAATACTACATATCCTTATACTTTATAACGTAATAGTATATATCGTTATACGTTATAACGTAAAGCAATATAACGTTATACGTTATAACGCAAGAGTATATAACGTTAAACGTTATAAGGTAATAGTATGTAATGTTATACGTTATAACGTAACGCTACCTATAGTTATACATTATAACGTAATAGTATATAACGTGAGACGTTATAAGGTAATAGTATATAATGTTATACGTTATAACTTAACACTACATATCGTTATACGTTATAACGTAATACTACATACCCTTAGACGTTATAACGTAATAGTATATAACGTTATACGTTATATCGTAAAATAATATAACGATATACGTTATAACGCAAGAGTATATAACGTTATACGTTAGAAGGTAATTGTATATAACGTTATACGTTATAACGTAACACTATATATCGTTATATGTTATAACGCAGTAGTATATAACGTTATACGTTATAAGGTAATTGTATATAACGTTATACATTATAACGTAACACTACATACCGTTATATGTTATAACGTAATAGTATATAACGTGAGACGTTATAAGGTAATAGTATATAATGTTATACGTTATAACGTAACACTACATATCGTTATATGTTATAACGTCATACTACATACCGTTAGACGTTATAACGTAATAGAATATGACGTTATACGTTATATGGTAATAATATATAATGTTATACGTTATAACGTAATGGAATATAATGTTATACGTTATAACGTAACGCTACCTATAGTTATACGTCATTACGTAATAGTATATAACGAGAGAAGTTATAATGTAATAGTATATAGCGTTATACGTTATAATGTAACGCTACCTATAGTTATACGTTATAACGTAATAGTATATAACGTGAGACGTTATAAGGTAATAGTATGTAATGTTATACGTTATAACGTAACACTACATAACGTAATACGTTATAACGTAATAGAATATAACGTTATACGTTATAGCGTAATATTATATAATGTTATACGTTATAACGTAATGGAATATAATGTTATACGTTATAACGTAACACTACTAATCGTTATACGTTGTAACGTAATACTACATATCGTTAGACGTTATAACGTAACGGAATAAGACGTTATACGGTATAACGTAAGAGCATATTACGTTATACGTTATAAGGTAATAGTATATAATGTTATACGTTATAACGTAACACTACATATCGTTATATGTTATAACGTCATACTACATACCGTTAGACGTTATAACGTAATAGAATATAACGTTATACGTTATATGGTAATAATATATAATGTTATACGTTATAACGTAATGGAATATAATGTTATACGTTATAACGTAATGCTACCTATAGTTATACGTTGTAACGTAATAGTATATAACGTGAGACGTTATAAGGTAATAGTATATAGCGTTATACGTTATAACGTAACGCTACCTGTAGTTATACGTTATTACGTAATAGTATATAACGAGAGACGTTACAAGGTAATCGTATATAATATTATACGTTATAACGTAACACTACATATCGTTATACGTTATAACGTAAGATAATATAACGATATACGTTATAACGTAATAGTATATAACGTTATACGTTATAACGTAATAGTATATAACGTTATACGTTATAACGCAAGAGTATATAACGTTAAACGTTATAAAGTAATAGTATATAATGTTATACGTTATAACGTAACACTACATATCGTTATATGTTATAACGTAATAGTATAGAACGTTATATGTTATAAGGTAATAGTATATAGCGTTATACGTTATGACGTAACACTACATATCATTATATGTTATAACGTAATAGTATATATCGTTATACGTTATAAGGTAATAGTATATAGCGTTATACGTTATAACGTAACGCTACCTATAGTTAAACGTTATAACGTAATACTACATATCGTTATACGTTATAACGTAACACAACATATCGTTATACGTTATAACGTAATAGTATATAACGTGAGACGTCATAAGGCAATAGTATGTAATGTTATACGTTCTAACGTAACACTACATATCGTTATACGTTATAACGTAATACTACATATCGCTAGACGTTATAAGGTAATAGTATATAGCGTTATACGTTATAACGTAACGCTACCTATAGTTATACGTTATAACGTAATACTACATATCGTTAGACGTTGTAACGTAATAGTATATAACGATATACGTTATAACGTAAAATAATATAACGATATACGTCATAACGCAAGAGTATATAACGCTAAACGTTATAAGGTAATAGTATGCCATGTTATACATTATAACGTAACACTACATACGTTATACGTTATAACGTAATACTACATATCCTTAGAATTTATAACGTAATAGTATATATCGTTATACGTTATAACGTAAAGTAATATAACGTTATACGTTATAACGCAAGAGTATATAACGTTAAAAGTTATAAGGTAATAGTATGTAATGTTATACGTTATAACGTAACGCTACCTATAGTTATACATTATAACGTAATAGTATATAACGTGATACGTTATTAGGTAATAGTATATAATGTTATACGTTATAACGTAACACTACATATCGTTATACGTTATAACGTAATACTACATATCGTTAGACGTTATAACGTAATAGTATATAACGTGAGACGTTATAAGGTAACAGTATATAATGTTATACGTTACAACGTAACACTACACATCGTTATACGTTATAACGTAATGGAATAAGACGTTATTCGTTATAACGTAAGAGCATATTACGTTATACGTTAGAAGGTAATTGTATATAACGTTATACGTTATAACGTAACACTATATATCGTTATATGTTATAACGCAGTGGTATATAACGTTATACGTTATAAGGTAATTGTATATAACGTTATACATTATATCGTAACACTACATACCGTTATATGTTATAACGTAATAGTATATAACGTGAGACGTTATAAGGTAACAGTATATAATGTTATACGTTACAACGTAACACTACACATCGTTATACGTTATAACGTAATGGAATAAGACGTTATTCGTTATAACGTAAGAGCATATTACGTTATACGTTATAAGGTAATAGTATATAATGTTATACGTTATAACGTAACACTACATGTCGTTATACGTTATAACGTAATATTATATAATGTTATACGTTATAACGTAATGGAATATAATGTTATACGTTATAACGTAACACTACTAATCGTTATACGTTGTAACGTAATACTACATATCGTTAGACGTTATAACGTAATGGAATGAGACGTTATACGTTATCGCGTAATAGTATATAATGTTATACGTTATAACGTAACACTACATATCGTTATACGTTATAACGTAATACTACATATCGTTAGACGTTATAACGTAATAGTATATAACGTTATACGTTATAAGGTAATTGTATATAACGTTATACATTACAACGTAACACTACATACCGTTATATGTTATAACGTAATAGTATATAACGTGAGACGTTATAAGGTAATAGTATATAATGTTATACGTTATAACGTAACACTACATAACGTTCTAAGTTATAACGTAATAGTATATAACCTTATTCGTTACAACGTAACTCCACCTATCGTTATAAGTTATGACGTATTAATATATAAAGTTATACGTTGTAACGTAACACTACACATCGTTATACGTTATACCTTAATGGAATAAGACGTTATACGTTATAACGTAAGAGTATATTACGTTATACGTTATAAGGTAATAGAATATAACGTTATACGTTATAAGATAATAGTATATAACGTTATACGTTATATTGTAAAGTAATATAACGATATACGTTATAACGCAAGAGTGTATAACGTTATACGTTATAAGGTAATTGTATATAATGTTATACGTTATTACGTAACACTACATATTGTTATATGTTATAACGTCATACTACATACCGTTAGACGTTATAACGTAATAGAATATAACGTCATACGTTATAACGTAACACTACATATCGTTATACGTTATAACGTAATACTACATATCGTTAGAAGTTATAACGTATTGGAATCGGACGTTATACGTTATGACGTTAGAGCATATTACGTTATACGTTATAAGGTAATAGTATATAATGTTATACGTTATAACGTAACACTACTAATCGTTATACGTTGTAACGTAACACTACACATCGTTATACGTTATAACGTAATGGAATAAGACGTTATACGTTATAACGTAAGAGTATATTACGTTATATGTTATAAGGTAATAGTATATAATGTTATACGTTATAACGTTACACTACATATCGTTATACGTTATAACGTAACACTACATATCGTTATACGTTGTAACGTAATGCTACATATCGTTAGATGTTATAACGTAACACTACATAACGTCATACGTTATATCGTAAAATAATATAACGATATCCGTTATAACGCAATAGTATATAACATTAAACGTTATATGGTAATTGTATATAACGATATACGTTATAACGTAACACTACATATCGTTATACGTTATAACGTAACGTTACCTATAGTTATACGTTATAACGTAATAGTATATAACATGAGATGTTATAAGGTAATAGTATATAATGTTATACGTTATAACGTAATGGAATATACTGTTATACGTTATAACGTTACACTACATATCGTTATACGTTATAACGTAACGCTACATAACGTTATACGTTATAACGTAAAATAATATAACGACATACGTTATAACGCAAGAGTATATAATGTTATACGTTATAACGTAACACTACTGATCGTTATACGTTGTAACGTAATACTATATATCGTTAGTCGTTATAACGTATTGGAATCGGACGTTATACGTTATAACGTAAGAGCATATTACGTTATACGTTATAAGGTAATAGCATATAATGTTATACGTTATAACGTAACACTACATATCGTTATATGCTATAACATCATACTACATACCGTTATGCGTTATAACGTAACGCTACCTATAGTTATACGTTATAACGTTATAGTATATAACGTGGGACGTTATAAGGTAATAGTATAGAATGTTATACGTTATAACGTAACACTACTAATCGTTATACGTTGTAACGTAACACTACACATCGTTATACGTTATAACGTAATGGAACAAGACGTTATACGTTATAACGTAAGAGTGTATTACGTTATACGTTATAAGGTAATAGTATGTAGCGTTATACGTTATAACGTAACGCTACCTATAGTTATACGTTATAACGTAATAGTATACAACGTGAGACGTTATAAGGTAATAATATATAATGTTATACGTTACAACGTAACACTACATATATTTATACGTTATAACGTAACACTACATATCGTTATACATTATAACGTAACGTTACCAATAGTTATACGTTATAACGTAATAGTATATAACGTGAGATGTTATAAGGTAATGGTATATAATGTTATACGTTATAACGTAATGGAATATACTGTTATACGTTATAACGTTACACTACATACCGTTATACGTTATAACGTAACGCTACATAACGTTATACGTTATGACGTAAAATCATATAACGACATACGTTATAACGCATGAGTATATAATGTTATACGTTATAACGTAACACTACTGATCGTTATACGTTGTAACGTAATACTACATATCGTTAGACGTTATAACGTATTGGAATCGGACGTTATACGTTATAACGTAAGAGCATATTACGTTATACGTTATAAGGTAATAGCATATAATGTTATACGTTATAACGTAACACTACATATCGTTATATGCTATAACATCATACTACATACCGTTATACGTTATAACGTAACGCTACCTATTGATATACGTTATAACGTAATAGTATACAACGTGAGACGTTATAAGGCAATAATATATAATGTTATACGTTATAACGTAACACTACATGTCGTTATACGTTATAACGTAAAATAATATAACGACATACGTTATAACGCAAGAGTATATAATGTTATACGTTATAACGTAACACTACACATCGTTATACGTTATAACGTAATGGAATAAGACGTTATACGTTATAACGTAAGAGTATATTACGTTATACGTTATAAGGTAATTGTATATAATGTTATACGTTATAACGTAACACTACATATCGTTATATGTTATAACGTCATACTACATACCGTTAGACGTTATAACGTAATAGAATATAACGTTATACATTATAACGTAACACTACATATCGTTATACGTTATAACGTAAAATAATATAACGACATACGTTATAACGCAAGAGTATATAATGTTATACGTTATAACGTAACACTACATATCGTTATACGTTATAACGTAAAATAATATAACGACATACGTTATAACACAATAGTATATAACGTTATACGTTATAAGGTAATAGTATGTAGCTTTATACGTTATAACGTAACACTACATATCGTTATACGTTATAACGTTACACTACAAATCGTTATACGTTATAACGTAACACTACATAACGTTCTAAGTTATAACGTAATAGTATATAACCTTATGCGTTACAACGTAACTCCACCTATCGTTATCAGTTATGACGTATTAATATATAAAGTTATACGTTGTAACGTAACACTACACATCGTTATACGTTATAACGTAATGGAATAAGACGTTATACGTTATAACTTAAGAGTATATTACGTTATACGTTATAAGGTAATTGTATATAATGTTATACGTTATAACGTAACACTACATATCGTTATATGTTATAACGTCATACTACATACCGTTAGACGTTATAACGTAATAGAATATAACGTTATACGTTATAACGTAACACTACATATCGTTATATGTTATAACGTAAAATAATATAACGACATACGTTATAACGCAAGAGTATATAATGTTATACCTTATAACGTAACACTACATATCGTTATACGTTATAACGTAATACTACACATCGTTAGACGGAATAACGTAGTAGTATATAACGTTATACGTTATATCGTAAAATAATATAACGATATACGTTATAACGCAAGAATATATAACGTTATACGATATAAGGTAATTGTATATAACGTTATACGTTATAACGTAGCACTATATATCGTTATATGTTATAACGCAATAGTATATAACGTTATACGTTATAAGGTAATAGTATGTAGCGTTATACGTTATAACGTAACGCTACCTATAGTTATACGTTATAACGTAATAGTATATAACGTGAGATGTTATAAGGTAATAGTATATAATGTTATACGTTATAACGTAACGCTACCTATAGTTATACGTTATAACGTAATAGTATACAACGTGAGACGTTATAAGGTAATAATATATAATGTTATACGTTATAACGTAACACTACATAACGTTCTAAGTTATAACGTAATAGTATATAACCTTATTCGTTACAACGTAACTCCACCTATCGTTATCAGTTATGACGTATTAATATATAAAGTTATACGTTGTAACGTAACACTACACATCGTTATACGTTATAACGTAATGGAATAAGACGTTATACGTTATAACGTAAGAGTATATTACGTTATACGTTATAAGGTAATTGTATATAATGTTATACGTTATAACGTAACACTACATATCGTTAAATGTTATAACGTCATACTACATACCGTTAGACGTTATAACGTAATAGAATATAACGTTATACGTTATAACGTAACACTACATATCGTTATACGTTACAACGTAAAATAATATAACGACATACGTTATAACGCAAGAGTATATAATGTTATACCTTATAACGTAACACTACATATCGTTATACGTTATAACGTAATACTACATATCGTTAGACGTTATAACGTAGTAGTATATAACGTTATACGTTATATCGTAAAATAATATAACGATATACGTTATAATGCAAGAATATATAACGTTATACGATATAAGGTAATTGTATATAACGGTATACGTTATAACGTAACACTATATATCGTTATATGTTATAACGCAATAGTATATAACGTTATACGTTATAAGGTAATAGTATGTAGCGTTATACGTTATAACGTAACGCTACCTATAGTTATACGTTATAACGTAATAGTATATAACGTGAGACGTTATAAGGTAATAGTATATAATGTTATACGTTATAACGTAACACTACATATCGTTATACGTTATAACGTAAAAAATATAACGACATACGTTATAACGCAAGAGTATATAATGTTATACGTTATAACGTTACACTACATATCGTTATACGTTATAACGTAACACTACATATCGTTATACGTTGTAACGTAATACTACATATCGTTAGACGTTATAACGTAACACTACATAACGTCATACGTTATATCGTAAAATAATATAACGATATCCGTTATAACGCAATAGTATATAACATTAAACGTTATATGGTAATTGTATATATCGATATACGTTATAACGTAACACTACAAATCGTTATACGTTATAACGTAACACTACATAACGTTCTAAGTTATAACGTAATAGTATATAACCTTATTCGTTACAACGTAACTCCACCTATCGTTATAAGTTATGACGTATTAATATATAAAGTTATACGTTGTAACGTAACACTACACATCGTTATACGTTATAACGTAATGGAATATAATGTTATACGTTATAACGTAACACTACTAATCGTTATACGTTGTAACGTAATACTACATATCGTTAGACGTTATAACGTAATGGAATGAGACGTTATACGTTATCGCGTAATAGTATATAATGTTATACGTTATAACGTAACACTACATATCGTTATACGTTATAACGTAATACTACATATCGTTAGACGTTATAACGTAATAGTATATAACGTTATACGTTATAAGGTAATTGTATATAACGTTATACATTACAACGTAACACTACATACCGTTATATGTTATAACGTAATAGTATATAACGTGAGACGTTATAAGGTAATAGTATATAATGTTATACGTTATAACGTAACACTACATAACGTTCTAAGTTATAACGTAATAGTATATAACCTTATTCGTTACAACGTAACTCCACCTATCGTTATAAGTTATGACGTATTAATATATAAAGTTATACGTTGTAACGTAACACTACACATCGTTATACGTTATACCTTAATGGAATAAGACGTTATACGTTATAACGTAAGAGTATATTACGTTATACGTTATAAGGTAATAGAATATAACGTTATACGTTATAAGATAATAGTATATAACGTTATACGTTATATTGTAAAGTAATATAACGATATACGTTATAACGCAAGAGTGTATAACGTTATACGTTATAAGGTAATTGTATATAATGTTATACGTTATTACGTAACACTACATATTGTTATATGTTATAACGTCATACTACATACCGTTAGACGTTATAACGTAATAGAATATAACGTCATACGTTATAACGTAACACTACATATCGTTATACGTTATAACGTAATACTACATATCGTTAGAAGTTATAACGTATTGGAATCGGACGTTATACGTTATGACGTTAGAGCATATTACGTTATACGTTATAAGGTAATAGTATATAATGTTATACGTTATAACGTAACACTACTAATCGTTATACGTTGTAACGTAACACTACACATCGTTATACGTTATAACGTAATGGAATAAGACGTTATACGTTATAACGTAAGAGTATATTACGTTATATGTTATAAGGTAATAGTATATAATGTTATACGTTATAACGTTACACTACATATCGTTATACGTTATAACGTAACACTACATATCGTTATACGTTGTAACGTAATGCTACATATCGTTAGATGTTATAACGTAACACTACATAACGTCATACGTTATATCGTAAAATAATATAACGATATCCGTTATAACGCAATAGTATATAACATTAAACGTTATATGGTAATTGTATATAACGATATACGTTATAACGTAACACTACATATCGTTATACGTTATAACGTAACGTTACCTATAGTTATACGTTATAACGTAATAGTATATAACATGAGATGTTATAAGGTAATAGTATATAATGTTATACGTTATAACGTAATGGAATATACTGTTATACGTTATAACGTTACACTACATATCGTTATACGTTATAACGTAACGCTACATAACGTTATACGTTATAACGTAAAATAATATAACGACATACGTTATAACGCAAGAGTATATAATGTTATACGTTATAACGTAACACTACTGATCGTTATACGTTGTAACGTAATACTATATATCGTTAGTCGTTATAACGTATTGGAATCGGACGTTATACGTTATAACGTAAGAGCATATTACGTTATACGTTATAAGGTAATAGCATATAATGTTATACGTTATAACGTAACACTACATATCGTTATATGCTATAACATCATACTACATACCGTTATGCGTTATAACGTAACGCTACCTATAGTTATACGTTATAACGTTATAGTATATAACGTGGGACGTTATAAGGTAATAGTATAGAATGTTATACGTTATAACGTAACACTACTAATCGTTATACGTTGTAACGTAACACTACACATCGTTATACGTTATAACGTAATGGAACAAGACGTTATACGTTATAACGTAAGAGTGTATTACGTTATACGTTATAAGGTAATAGTATGTAGCGTTATACGTTATAACGTAACGCTACCTATAGTTATACGTTATAACGTAATAGTATACAACGTGAGACGTTATAAGGTAATAATATATAATGTTATACGTTACAACGTAACACTACATATATTTATACGTTATAACGTAACACTACATATCGTTATACATTATAACGTAACGTTACCAATAGTTATACGTTATAACGTAATAGTATATAACGTGAGATGTTATAAGGTAATGGTATATAATGTTATACGTTATAACGTAATGGAATATACTGTTATACGTTATAACGTTACACTACATATCGTTATACGTTATAACGTAACGCTACATAACGTTATACGTTATGACGTAAAATCATATAACGACATACGTTATAACGCATGAGTATATAATGTTATACGTTATAACGTAACACTACTGATCGTTATACGTTGTAACGTAATACTACATATCGTTAGACGTTATAACGTATTGGAATCGGACGTTATACGTTATAACGTAAGAGCATATTACGTTATACGTTATAAGGTAATAGCATATAATGTTATACGTTATAACGTAACACTACATATCGTTATATGCTATAACATCATACTACATACCGTTATACGTTATAACGTAACGCTACCTATTGATATACGTTATAACGTAATAGTATACAACGTGAGACGTTATAAGGCAATAATATATAATGTTATACGTTATAACGTAACACTACATGTCGTTATACGTTATAACGTAAAATAATATAACGACATACGTTATAACGCAAGAGTATATAATGTTATACGTTATAACGTAACACTACACATCGTTATACGTTATAACGTAATGGAATAAGACGTTATACGTTATAACGTAAGAGTATATTACGTTATACGTTATAAGGTAATTGTATATAATGTTATACGTTATAACGTAACACTACATATCGTTATATGTTATAACGTCATACTACATACCGTTAGACGTTATAACGTAATAGAATATAACGTTATACATTATAACGTAACACTACATATCGTTATACGTTATAACGTAAAATAATATAACGACATACGTTATAACGCAAGAGTATATAATGTTATACGTTATAACGTAACACTACATATCGTTATACGTTATAACGTAAAATAATATAACGACATACGTTATAACACAATAGTATATAACGTTATACGTTATAAGGTAATAGTATGTAGCTTTATACGTTATAACGTAACACTACATATCGTTATACGTTATAACGTTACACTACAAATCGTTATACGTTATAACGTAACACTACATAACGTTCTAAGTTATAACGTAATAGTATATAACCTTATGCGTTACAACGTAACTCCACCTATCGTTATCAGTTATGACGTATTAATATATAAAGTTATACGTTGTAACGTAACACTACACATCGTTATACGTTATAACGTAATGGAATAAGACGTTATACGTTATAACTTAAGAGTATATTACGTTATACGTTATAAGGTAATTGTATATAATGTTATACGTTATAACGTAACACTACATATCGTTATATGTTATAACGTCATACTACATACCGTTAGACGTTATAACGTAATAGAATATAACGTTATACGTTATAACGTAACACTACATATCGTTATATGTTATAACGTAAAATAATATAACGACATACGTTATAACGCAAGAGTATATAATGTTATACCTTATAACGTAACACTACATATCGTTATACGTTATAACGTAATACTACACATCGTTAGACGGAATAACGTAGTAGTATATAACGTTATACGTTATATCGTAAAATAATATAACGATATACGTTATAACGCAAGAATATATAACGTTATACGATATAAGGTAATTGTATATAACGTTATACGTTATAACGTAGCACTATATATCGTTATATGTTATAACGCAATAGTATATAACGTTATACGTTATAAGGTAATAGTATGTAGCGTTATACGTTATAACGTAACGCTACCTATAGTTATACGTTATAACGTAATAGTATATAACGTGAGATGTTATAAGGTAATAGTATATAATGTTATACGTTATAACGTAACGCTACCTATAGTTATACGTTATAACGTAATAGTATACAACGTGAGACGTTATAAGGTAATAATATATAATGTTATACGTTATAACGTAACACTACATAACGTTCTAAGTTATAACGTAATAGTATATAACCTTATTCGTTACAACGTAACTCCACCTATCGTTATCAGTTATGACGTATTAATATATAAAGTTATACGTTGTAACGTAACACTACACATCGTTATACGTTATAACGTAATGGAATAAGACGTTATACGTTATAACGTAAGAGTATATTACGTTATACGTTATAAGGTAATTGTATATAATGTTATACGTTATAACGTAACACTACATATCGTTAAATGTTATAACGTCATACTACATACCGTTAGACGTTATAACGTAATAGAATATAACGTTATACGTTATAACGTAACACTACATATCGTTATACGTTACAACGTAAAATAATATAACGACATACGTTATAACGCAAGAGTATATAATGTTATACCTTATAACGTAACACTACATATCGTTATACGTTATAACGTAATACTACATATCGTTAGACGTTATAACGTAGTAGTATATAACGTTATACGTTATATCGTAAAATAATATAACGATATACGTTATAATGCAAGAATATATAACGTTATACGATATAAGGTAATTGTATATAACGGTATACGTTATAACGTAACACTATATATCGTTATATGTTATAACGCAATAGTATATAACGTTATACGTTATAAGGTAATAGTATGTAGCGTTATACGTTATAACGTAACGCTACCTATAGTTATACGTTATAACGTAATAGTATATAACGTGAGACGTTATAAGGTAATAGTATATAATGTTATACGTTATAACGTAACACTACATATCGTTATACGTTATAACGTAAAAAATATAACGACATACGTTATAACGCAAGAGTATATAATGTTATACGTTATAACGTTACACTACATATCGTTATACGTTATAACGTAACACTACATATCGTTATACGTTGTAACGTAATACTACATATCGTTAGACGTTATAACGTAACACTACATAACGTCATACGTTATATCGTAAAATAATATAACGATATCCGTTATAACGCAATAGTATATAACATTAAACGTTATATGGTAATTGTATATATCGATATACGTTATAACGTAACACTACAAATCGTTATACGTTATAACGTAACACTACATAACGTTCTAAGTTATAACGTAATAGTATATAACCTTATTCGTTACAACGTAACTCCACCTATCGTTATAAGTTATGACGTATTAATATATAAAGTTATACGTTGTAACGTAACACTACACATCGTTATACGTTATAACGTAATGGAATAAGACGTTATACGTTATAACGTAAGAGTATATTACGTTATACGTTATAAGGTAATAGAATATAACGTTATACGTTATAAGATAATAGTATATAACGTTATACGTTATATTGTAAAATAATATAACGATATACGTTATAACGCAAGAGTGTATAACGTTATACGTTAGAAGGTAATTGTATATAATGTTATACGTTATAACGTAACACTACATATTGTTATATGTTATAACGTCATACTACATACCGTTAGACGTTATAACGTAATAGAATATAACGTCATACGTTATAACGTAACACTACATATCGTTATACGTTATAACGTAAAATAATATAACGACATACGTTATAACGCAAGAGTATATAAGGTTATACGTTATAACGTAACACTACATATCGTTATATGCTATAACATCATACTACATACCGTTATACGTTATAACGTAACGCTACCCATAGCTATACGTAATACGTAATAGTATATAACGTGAGACGTTATAAGGTAATAGTATATAACGTTATACGTTATAACGTAACACTACTAATCGTTATACGTTGTAACGTAACACTACACATCGTTATACGTTATAACGTAATGGAATAAGACGTTATACGTTATAACGTAAGAGTATACAACGTGAGACGTTATAAGGCAATAATATATAATGTTATACGTTATAACGTAACACTACATGTCGTTATACGTTATAACGTAAAATAATATAACGACATACGTTATAACGCAAGAGTATATAATGTTATACGTTATAACGTAACACTACACATCGTTATACGTTATAACGTAATGGAATAAGACGTTATACGTTATAACGTAAGAGTATATTACGTTATACGTTATAAGGTAATTGTATATAATGTTATACGTTATAACGTAACACTACATATCGTTATATGTTATAACGTCATACTACATACCGTTAGACGTTATAACGTAATAGAATATAACGTTATACATTATAACGTAACACTACATATCGTTATACGTTATAACGTAAAATAATATAACGACATACGTTATAACGCAAGAGTATATAATGTTATACGTTATAACGTAACACTACATATCGTTATACGTTATAACGTAAAATAATATAACGACATACGTTATAACACAATAGTATATAACGTTATACGTTATAAGGTAATAGTATGTAGCTTTATACGTTATAACGTAACACTACATATCGTTATACGTTATAACGTTACACTACAAATCGTTATACGTTATAACGTAACACTACATAACGTTCTAAGTTATAACGTAATAGTATATAACCTTATGCGTTACAACGTAACTCCACCTATCGTTATCAGTTATGACGTATTAATATATAAAGTTATACGTTGTAACGTAACACTACACATCGTTATACGTTATAACGTAATGGAATAAGACGTTATACGTTATAACGTAAGAGTATATTACGTTATACGTTATAAGGTAATTGTATATAATGTTATACGTTATAACGTAACACTACATATCGTTATATGTTATAACGTCATACTACATACCGTTAGACGGAATAACGTAGTAGTATATAACGTTATACGTTATATCGTAAAATAATATAACGATATACGTTATAACGCAAGAATATATAACGTTATACGATATAAGGTAATTGTATATAACGTTATACGTTATAACGTAGCACTATATATCGTTATATGTTATAACGCAATAGTATATAACGTTATACGTTATAAGGTAATAGTATGTAGCGTTATACGTTATAACGTAACGCTACCTATAGTTATACGTTATAACGTAATAGTATATAACGTGAGATGTTATAAGGTAATAGTATATAATGTTATACGTTATAACGTAACGCTACCTATAGTTATACGTTATAACGTAATAGTATACAACGTGAGACGTTATAAGGTAATAATATATAATGTTATACGTTATAACGTAACACTACATAACGTTCTAAGATATAACGTAATAGTATATAACCTTATACGTTACAACGTAACTCCACCTATCGTTATAAGTTATGACGTATTAATATATAAAGTTATACGTTGTAACGTAACACTACACATCGTTATACGTTATAACGTAATGGAATAAGACGTTATACGTTATGACGTAAAATAATATAACGACATACGTTATAACGCAAGAGTATATAATGTTATACGTTATAACGTAACACTACATATCGTTATACGTTATAACGTAAAATAATATAACGACATACGTTATAACACAATAGTATATAACGTTATACGTTATAAGGTAATAGTATGTAGCTTTATACGTTATAACGTAACACTACATATCGTTATACGTTATAACGTTACACTACAAATCGTTATACGTTATAACGTAACACTACATAACGTTCTAAGTTATAACGTAATAGTATATAACCTTATGCGTTACAACGTAACTCCACCTATCGTTATCAGTTATGACGTATTAATATATAAAGTTATACGTTGTAACGTAACACTACACATCGTTATACGTTATAACGTAATGGAATAAGACGTTATACGTTATAACGTAAGAGTATATTACGTTATACGTTATAAGGTAATTGTATATAATGTTATACGTTATAACGTAACACTACATATCGTTATATGTTATAACGTCATACTACATACCGTTAGACGGAATAACGTAGTAGTATATAACGTTATACGTTATATCGTAAAATAATATAACGATATACGTTATAACGCAAGAATATATAACGTTATACGATATAAGGTAATTGTATATAACGTTATACGTTATAACGTAGCACTATATATCGTTATATGTTATAACGCAATAGTATATAACGTTATACGTTATAAGGTAATAGTATGTAGCGTTATACGTTATAACGTAACGCTACCTATAGTTATACGTTATAACGTAATAGTATATAACGTGAGATGTTATAAGGTAATAGTATATAATGTTATACGTTATAACGTAACGCTACCTATAGTTATACGTTATAACGTAATAGTATACAACGCGAGACGTTATAAGGTAATAATATATAATGTTATACGTTATAACGTAACACTACATAACGTTCTAAGATATAACGTAATAGTATATAACCTTATACGTTACAACGTAACTCCACCTATCGTTATAAGTTATGACGTATTAATATATAAAGTTATACGTTGTAACGTAACACTACACATCGTTATACGTTATAACGTAATGGAATAAGACGTTATACGTTATAACGTAAGAGTATATTACGTTATACGTTATAAGGTAATTGTATATGTTGTTATACGTTATAGCGTAACACTACATATCGTTATACGTTATAACGTAACACTACATATCGTTATACGTTATAACGTTACACTACAAATCGTTATACGTTATAACGTAACACTACATAACGTTCTAAGTTATAACGTAATAGTATATAACCTTATTCGTTACAACGTAACTCCACCTATCGTTATCAGTTATGACGTATTAATATATAAAGTTATACGTTGTAACGTAACACTACACATCGTTATACGTTATAACGTAATGGAATAAGACGTTATACGTTATAACGTAAGAGTATATTACGTTATACGTTATAAGGTAATTGTATATAATGTTATACGTTATAACGTAACACTACATATCGTTAAATGTTATAACGTCATACTACATACCGTTAGACGTTATAACGTAATAGAATATAACGTTATACGTTATAACGTAACACTACATATCGTTATACGTTATAACGTAAAATAATATAACGACATACGTTATAACGCAAGAGTATATAATGTTATACCTTATAACGTAACACTACATATCGTTATACGTTATAACGTAATACTACATATCGTTAGACGTTATAACGTAGTAGTATATAACGTTATACGTTATATCGTAAAATAATATAACGATATACGTTATAACGCAAGAATATATAACGTTATACGATATAAGGTAATTGTATATAACGTTATACGTTATAACGTAACACTATATATCGTTATATGTTATAACGCAATAGTATATAACGTTATACGTTATAAGGTAATAGTATGTAGCGTTATACGTTATAACGTAACGCTACCTATAGTTATACGTTATAACGTAATAGTATATAACGTGAGACGTTATAAGGTAATAGTATATAATGTTATACGTTATAACGTAACACTACATATCGTTATACGTTATAACGTAAAAAATATAACGACATACGTTATAACGCAAGAGTATATAATGTTATACGTTATAACGTTACACTACATATCGTTATACGTTATAACGTAACACTACATATCGTTATACGTTGTAACGTAATACTACATATCGTTAGACGTTATAACGTAACACTACATAACGTCATACGTTATATCGTAAAATAATATAACGATATCCGTTATAACGCAATAGTATATAACATTAAACGTTATATGGTAATTGTATATATCGATATACGTTATAACGTAACACTACAAATCGTTATACGTTATAACGTAACACTACATAACGTTCTAAGTTATAACGTAATAGTATATAACCTTATTCGTTACAACGTAACTCCACCTATCGTTATAAGTTATGACGTATTAATATATAAAGTTATACGTTGTAACGTAACACTACACATCGTTATACGTTATAACGTAATGGAATAAGACGTTATACGTTATAACGTAAGAGTATATTACGTTATACGTTATAAGGTAATAGAATATAACGTTATACGTTATAAGATAATAGTATATAACGTTATACGTTATATTGTAAAATAATATAACGATATACGTTATAACGCAAGAGTGTATAACGTTATACGTTAGAAGGTAATTGTATATAATGTTATACGTTATAACGTAACACTACATATTGTTATATGTTATAACGTCATACTACATACCGTTAGACGTTATAACGTAATAGAATATAACGTCATACGTTATAACGTAACACTACATATCGTTATACGTTATAACGTAACACTACATATCGTTATACGTTATAACGTAAAATAATATAACGACATACGTTATAACGCAAGAGTATATAAGGTTATACGTTATAACGTAACACTACATATCGTTATATGCTATAACATCATACTACATACCGTTATACGTTATAGCGTAACGCTACCCATAGCTATACGTAATACGTAATAGTATATAACGTGAGACGTTATAAGGTAATAGTATATAACGTTATACGTTATAACGTAACACTACTAATCGTTATACGTTGTAACGTAACACTACACATCGTTATACGTTATAACGTAATGGAATAAGACGTTATACGTTATAACGTAAGAGTATATTACGTTATATGTTATAAGGTAATAGTATATAATGTTATACGTTATAACGTTACACTACATATCGTTATACGTTATAACGTAACACTACATATCGTTATACGTTGTAACGTAATACTACATATCGTTAGACGTTATAACGTAACACTACATAACGTCATACGTTATATCGTAAAATAATATAACGATATCCGTTATAACGCAATAGCATATAACGTTATACGTTATAAGGTAATAGTATGTAGCGTTATACGTTATAACGTAACGCTACCTATAGTTATACGTTATAACGTAATAGTATACAACGTGAGACGTTATAAGGTAATAGTATATAATGTTATACGTTATAACGTAACACTACATATAGTTATACGTTATAACGTAACGTTACCCATAGTTATACGTTATAACGTAATAGTATATAACGTGAGACGTTATAAGGTAATAGTATGTAGCGTTATACGTTATAACGTAACGCTACCTATAGTTATACGTTATAACGTAATAGTATACAACGTGAGACGTTATAAGGTAATAGTATATAATGTTATACATTATAACGTTACACTACACATCGTTATACGTTATAACGTAACACTACATATCGTTATACGTAATAACGTAATACTACATATCGTTAGACGTTATAACGTAATAGTATATAACGTTATACGTTATAACGTAACACTACATATCGTTATACGTTATAACGTAGTAGTATATAACGTATACGTTATATCGTAAAATAATATAACGACATACGTTATAACGCAATAGTATATAACGTTATACGTTATTACGTAACACTACATATCGTTATACGTTATAACGTAATACTACATATCGTTAGACGTTATAACGTAATAGTATATAACGTTATACGTTATAACGTAAAATAATATAGCGATATACGTTATAACGCAAGAGTATATAACGTTAAACGTTATAAGCTAATAGTATAAAACGTTATACGTTATAACGTAACTCTACCTATAGTTATACATTATAACGTAATAGTAAATAACGTGCGACGTAGTAAGGTAATAGTATATAATGTTGTACGTTATAACGTAACACTACATATCGTTATACGTTATAACGTAATACTACATATCGTTAGACGTTATAACGTAGTAGTATATAACGTATACGTTATATCGTAAAATAATATAACGATATACGTTATAACGCAAGAGTATATAACGTTATACGTTATAACGTAATAGTATGTAACGTGAGACGTTATAAGGTAATAGTATATAATGTTATACGTTCTAACGTAATGGAATATAATGCTATACGTTATAACGTTACACTACATATCGTTATACGTTATAACGTAAGGCTACATAACGTTATACGTTATAACGTAATAGTATATAATGTTATACGTTATAACGTAACACTACATATCGTTATACGTTATAACGTAATACTACATATCGTTAGACGTTATAACGTAGTAGTATATAACGTTATACGTTATATCGTAAAATAATATAACGATATACGTTATAACGCAAGAGTATATAACGCTAAACGTTATAAGGTAATTGTATATAACGTTATACGTTATAACGTAACGCTACATATCGTTAGACGTTATAACGTAATAGTATATAACGTTATACGTTATAAGATAATACATAGTAGGGTTATACGTTACAACGTAACTCCACCTATCGTTATAAGTTATGACGTATTAATATATAAAGTTATACGTTGTAACGTAACACTACACATCGGTATACGTTATAACGTAGTGGAATAAGACGTTATCCGTTATAGCGTAAGAGTATATTACGTTATACGTTATAAGGTAATAGTATATAATGTTATACGTTAGAACGTAACACTAAATATCGTTATACGTTATAACGTAACACTACATATCGTTATATGTTATAACGTAATAGTATATAACGTTAAACTTTATAAGGTAATATTATATAGCGTTATACGTTATAACGTAACGCTACCTATAGTTATACGTTATAACGTAATAGTATATAACGTGAAACGTTATAAGGTAATAGTATGTAATGTTATACGTTATATCGTAACACTACATATCGTTATACGTTATAACGTAATACTACATATCGTTAGACGTTATAACGTAATCGTATATATCGTTATACGTTATAAGGTCATAGTATGTAGCGTTATACGTTATAACGTAACGCTACCTATAGTTATACGTTATAACGTAATAGCATATAACGTGAGACGTTATAAGGTAATAGTATATAATGTTATACGCTATAACGTAACACTACATATCGTTATACGTTATAACGTAACACTACATAACGTTCTAAGTTATAACGTAATAGTATATAACCTTATACGTTACAACGTAACTCCACCTATCGTTATATGTTATGACGTATTAATATATAAAGTTGTACGTTGTAACGTAACACTACACATCGTTATACGTTATAACGTAATGGAATAAGACGATATCCGTTATAGCGTAAGAGTATATTACGTTATACGTTATAAGGTAATAGTATATAATGTTATACGTTATAACGTAACACTAAATATCGTTATACGTTATAACGTAACACTACATAACGTTATACGTTATAACGTAATGGAATAAGACGTTATACGTTATAACGTAATAGTATACAACGTGAAACGTTATAAGGTAATTGTATATAATGTTATACGTTATAACGTAACACTACATATCGATATACGTTGTACCATAATACTACATATTGTTATACGTTATAACGTAATAGTATATAACGTTATACGTTATAAGGTGATAGTACCTATAGTTATACATTATAACGTCATAGTATATAACGTGAGACGTTATAAGGTAATTGTATATAACGTTATACGTTATAAGGTAATAGTATATAGCGTTATACGTTATAACGTAACTCTATCTATAGTTATACGTTATAACGTAATAGTATATAACGTTATACGTTATAAGGTAATAGTATATAGCGTTATACGTTATAACGTAACGCTACCTATAGTTATACGTTATAACGTAATAGTATATAACGTGAGACGTTATCAGGTAATGGTATATAATGTTATACGTTATAACGTAACACTACATATCGTTATACGTTGTACCATAATACTACATATTGTTATACGTTATAACGTAATAGTATATAACGTTATACGTTATAAGGTAATAGTATATAATGTTATACGTTATAACGTAACACTACTTATCGTTATACGTTATAACGTAATACTACATATCGTTAGACGTTATAACGTAATAGTATATAACGTTATACGTTATAACGTAAAATAATATAGCGATATACGTTATAACGCAAGAGTATAGAACGCTAAACGTTATAAGGTAATTGTATATAACGTTATACGTTATAAGGTAATAGTATATAATGTTATACGTTATAACGTAACACTACTTATCGTTATACGTTATAACGTAATACTACATATCGTTAGACGTTATAACGTAATAGTATATAACGTTATACGTTATAACGTAAAATAATATAGCGATATACGTTATAACGCAAGAGTATAGAACGCTAAACGTTATAAGGTAATTGTATATAACGTTATACGTTATAACGTAACGCTACATAACGGTATACGTTATAACGTAATAGTATATAACGTGAGACGTTATAAGGTAATAGTATATAACGTTATACGTTATAAGGTAATAGTATATAGCGTTATACGTTATAACGTAACTCTATCTATAGTTATACGTTATAACGTAATACTATATAACGTTAAACGTTATAAGGTAATAGTATAAAACGTTATACGTTATAACGTAACTCTACCTATAGTTATACATTATAACGTAATAGTATATAACGTGAGACGTTGTAAGGTAATAGTATATAATGATGTACGTTATAACGTAACACTACATATCGTTATACGTTATAACGTAATACTACATATCGTTAGACGTTATAACGTAGTAGTATATAACGTATACGTTATATCGTAAAATAATATAACGATATACGTTATAACGCAAGAGTATATAACGTTATACGTTATAACGCAATAGTATGTAACGTGAGACGTTATAAGGTAATAGTATATAATGTTATACGTTCTAACGTAATAGTATATAATATTATACGTTGTAACGTAACACTACATATCGTTATACGTTATAACGTAAAGTAATATAACGACATACGTTATAACGCAAGAGTATATAATGTTATGCCATATAACGTAACACTACATAACGGTATACGTTATAACGTAGTAGTATATAACGTTATACGTTATAAGGTAATAGTATATAGCGTCATACGTTATAACGTAACACTACATATCGTTATACGTTATAACGTAACACTATATATCGTTATATGTTATAACGCAATAGTATATAACGTGAGACGTTATAAGGTAATAGTATATAACGTTATACGTTACAAGGTAATAGTCTATAGCGTTATACGTTATAACGTTACACTACATATCGTTATACGTTATAACGTAATACTACATATCGTTAGACGTTATAACGTAATCGTATATATCGTTATACGTTATATCGTAAAATAATATAGCGATATACGTTATAACGCAAGAGTATATTACGCTAAACGTTATAAGGTAATTGTATATAACGTTATCCGTTATAACGTAACGCTACATAACGGTATACGTTATAACGTAATAGTATATAACGTTATACGTTATAAGGTAATAGTCTATAGCGTTATACGTTATAACGAACGCTACCTATAGTTATACGTTATAACGTAATGGAATATAATGTTATACGTTGTAACGTTACACTACATATCGTTATACGTTATAACGTAACACTACATATCGTTATACGTTGTAACGTAATTCTACATATCGTTATACGTTATAACGTAATAGTGTATATCGTTATACGTTATAACGCAAGAGTATATAACGTTAAACGTTATAAGGTAATAGTATAAAACGTTATACGTTATAACGTAACTCTACCTATAGTTATACATTATGACGTAATAGTATATAACGTGAGACGTTATAAGGTAATAGTATATAATGTTATACGTTATAACGTAACACTACATATCGTTATACGTTATAACGTAATACTACATATCGTTAGACGTTATAACGTAGTAGTATATAACGTTATACGTTATATCGTAAAATAATATAACGATATACGTTATAACGCAAGAGTATATAACGTCATGCGTTATAACGTAATTGTATATAACGTTATACGTTATAGCGTAACGCTACCTATAGTTATACGTTATAACGTAATAGCATATAACGTGAGACGTTATAAGGTAATAGTATATAATGTTATACGTTATAACGTAACACTACATATCGTTATACGTTATAACGTAACACTACATAACGTTCTAAGTTATAACGTAATAGTATATAACCTTATACGTTACAACGTAACTCCACCTATCGTTATAAGTTATGACGTATTAATATATAAAGTTATACGTTGTAACGTAACACTACATATCGTTATACGTTATAACGTAATACTACATATCGTTAGACGTTATAACGTAATCGTACATATCGTTATACGTTATAACGTAAAATAATATAGCGATATACGTTATAACGCAAGAGTATATAACGCTAAACGTTATAAGGTAATTGTATATAACGTTATACGTTATAACGTAACGCTACATATCGTTAGACGTTTTAACGTAATAGTATATAACGTTATACGTTATAAGGTAATAGTATATAATGTTATACGTTATAACGTAACGCTACCTATAGTTATACGTTATAACGTAATAATATATAACGTGGGACGTTATAAGGTAATAGTATATAATGTTATTCGTTATAACGGAACACTACATATCGTTATACGTTATAACGTAAAATAATATAACGACATAAGTTATAACGCAATAGTATATAACGTTATACGTTATAAGGTAATAGTATGTAGCGTTATACGTTATAACGTAACGCTACCTATAGTTATACGGTATGACGTAATAGTATACAACGTGAAACGTTATAAGGTAATAGTATGTAATGTTATACGTTATATCGTAACACTACATATCGTTATACGTTATAACGTAATACTACATATCGTTTGACGTTATAACGTAATCGTATATATCGTTATACGTTATAAGGTAATAGTATGTAGCGTTATACGTTATAACGTAACGCTACCTATAGTTATACGTTATAACGTAATAGCATATAACGTGAGACGTTATAAGGTAATAGTATATAGTGTTATACGCTATAACGTAACACTACATATCGTTATACGTTATAACGTAACACTACATAACGTTCTAAGTTATAACGTAATAGTATATAACCTTATACGTTACAACGTAACTCCACCTATCGTTATAAGTTATGACGTATTAATATATAAAGTTATACGTTGTAACGTAATACTACATATCGTTAGACGTTATAACGTAATAGTATATAACGTTATACGTTATAAGGTAATAGTATATAATGTTATACGTTATAACGTAACACTACATAACGTTATACGTTGTAACGTAATACTACATATCGTTAGACGTTATAACGTAATAGTATATATCGTTATACGTTATAACGTAAAATAATATAACGATATACGTTATAACGCAAGAGTATATAACGTTAAACGTTATAAGGTAATAGTATATAGCGTTATACGATATAACGTAACGCTACCTATAGTTATACATTATAACGTAATAGTATATAACATGAGACGTTAGAAGGTAATTGTATATAATGTTATACGTTATAACGTAACACTACATATCGATATACGTTGTACCATAATACTACATATCGTTAGACGTTATAACGTAATAGTATATATCGTTATACGTTATATCGTAAAATAATATATCGATATACGTTATAACGCAAGAGTATATAACGTTAAACGTTATAACGTAAAATAATATAGCGATATACGTTATAACGCAAGAGTATATAACGCTAAACGTTATAAGGTAATTGTATATAACGTTATACGTTATAACGTAACGCTACATAACGGTATACGTTATAACGTAATAGTATATAACGTGAGACGTTATAAGGTAATAGTATATAGCGTTATACGTTATAAGGTAATAGTATATAGCGTTATACGTTATAACGTAACTCTATCTATAGTTATACGTTATAACGTAATACTATATAACGTTAAACGTTATAAGGTAATAGTATAAAACGTTATACGTTATAACGTAACTCTACCTATAGTTATACATTATAACGTAATAGTATATAACGTGAGACGTTGTAAGGTAATAGTATATAATGATGTACGTTATAACGTAACACTACATATCGTTATACGTTATAACGTAATACTACATATCGTTAGACGTTATAACGTAGTAGTATATAACGTATACGTTATATCGTAAAATAATATAACGATATACGTTATAACGCAAGAGTATATAACGTTATACGTTATAACGCAATAGTATGTAACGTGAGACGTTATAAGGTAATAGTATATAATGTTATACGTTCTAACGTAATGGAATATAATGTTATACGTTATAACGTTACACTACATATCGTGATACGTTATAACGTAAGGCTACATAACGTTATACGTTATAACGTAATAGTATATAATGTTATACGTTGTAACGTAACACTACATATCGTTATACGTTATAACGTAAAGTAATATAACGACATACGTTATAACGCAAGAGTATATAATGTTATGCCATATAACGTAACACTACATAACGGTATACGTTATAACGTAGTAGTATATAACGTTATACGTTATAAGGTAATAGTATATAGCGTCATACGTTATAACGTAACACTACATATCGTTATACGTTATAACGTAACACTATATATCGTTATATGTTATAACGCAATAGTATATAACGTGAGACGTTATAAGGTAATAGTATATAACGTTATACGTTACAAGGTAATAGTATATAGCGTTATACGTTATAACGTTACACTACATATCGTTATACGTTATAACGTAATACTACATATCGTTAGACGTTATAACGTAATCGTATGTATCGTTATACGTTATATCGTAAAATAATATAGCGATATACGTTATAACGCAAGAGTATATTACGCTAAACGTTATAAGGTAATTGTATATAACGTTATACGTTATAACGTAACGCTACATAACGGTATACGTTATAACGTAATAGTATGTAACGTTATACGTTATAAGGTAATAGTCTATAGCGTTATACGTTATAACGAACGCTACCTATAGTTATACGTTATAACGTAATGGAATATAATGTTATACGTTGTAACGTTACACTACATATCGTTATACGTTATAACGTAACACTACATATCGTTATACGTTGTAACGTAATTCTACATATCGTTATACGTTATAACGTAATAGTGTATATCGTTATACGTTATAACGCAAGAGTATATAACGTTAAACGTTATAAGGTAATAGTATAAAACGTTATACGTTATAACGTAACTCTACCTATAGTTATACATTATGACGTAATAGTATATAACGTGAGACGTTATAAGGTAATAGTATATAATGTTATACGTTATAACGTAACACTACATATCGTTATACGTTATAACGTAATACTACATATCGTTAGACGTTATAACGTAGTAGTATATAACGTTATACGTTATATCGTAAAATAATATAACGATATACGTTATAACGCAAGAGTATATAACGTCATGCGTTATAAGGTAATTGTATATAACGTTATACGTTATAACGTAACGCTACCTATAGTTATACGTTATAACGTAATAGCATATAACGTGAGATGTTATAAGGTAATAGTATATAATGTTATACGTTATAACGTAACACTACATATCGTTATACGTTATAACGTAACACTACATAACGTTCTAAGTTATAACGTAATAGTATATAACATTATACGTTACAACGTAACTCCACCTATCGTTATAAGTTATGACGTATTAATATATAAAGTTATACGTTGTAACGTAACACCACATATCGTTAAACGTTATAACGTAATACTACATATCGTTAGACGTTATAACGTAATCGTACATATCGTTATACGTTATAACGTAAAGTAAAATAGCGATATACGTTATAACGCAAGAGTATATAACGCTAAACGTTATAAGGTAATTGTATATAACGTTATACGTTATAACGTAACGCTACATATCGTTAGACGTTATAACGTAATAGTATATAACGTTATACGTTATAAGGTAATAGTATATAATGTTATACGTTATAACGTAACGCTACCTATAGTTATACGTTATAACGTAATAATATATAACGTGAGACGTTATAAGGTAATAGTATATAATGTTATACGTTATAACGGAACACTACATATCGTTATACGTTATAACGTAAAATAATATAACGACATAAGTTATAACGCAATAGTATATAACGTTATACGTTATAAGGTAATAGTATGTAGCGTTATACGTTATAACGTAACGCTACCTATAGTTATACGTTATAACGTAATAGCATATAACGTGAGACGTTATAAGGTAATAGTATATAGTGTTATACGCTATAACGTAATACTACATATCGTTATACGTTATATCGTAACACTACATAACGTTCTAAGTTATAACGTAATAGTATATAACCTTATACGTTACAACGTAACTCCACCTATCGTTATAAGTTATGACGTATTAATATATAAAGTTATACGTTGTAACGTAATACTACATATCGTTAGACGTTATAACGTAATAGTATATATCGTTATACGTTATAACGTAAAATAATATAACGATATACGTTATAACGCAAGAGTATATAACGTTAAACGTTATAAGGTAATAGTATATAGCGTTATACGTTATAACGTAACGCTACCTATAGTTATACATTATAACGTAATAGTATATAACGTGAGACGTTAGAAGGTAATTGTATATAATGTTATACGTTATAACGTAACACTACATATCGATATACGTTGTACCATAATACTACATATCGTTAGACGTTATAACGTAATAGTATATATCGTTATACGTTATATCGTAAAATAATATAACGATATACGTTATAACGCAAGAGTATATAACGTTAAACGTTATAACGTAAAATAATATAGCGATATACGTTATAACGCAAGAGCATATAACGCTAAACGTTATAAGGTAATTATATATAACGTTATACGTTATAACGTAACGCTACATAACGGTATACGTTATAACGTAATAGTATATAACGTGAGACGTTATAAGGTAATAGTATATAACGTTATACGTTATAAGGTAATAGTATATAGCGTTATACGTTATAACGTAACTCTATCTATAGTTATACGTTATAACGTAATACTATATAACGTTAAACGTTATAAGGTAATAGTATAAAACGTTATACGTTATAACGTAACTCTACCTATAGTTATACATTATAACGTAATAGTATATAACGTGAGACGTTGTATGGTAATAGTATATAATGATGTACGTTATAACGTAACACTACATATCGTTATACGTTATAACGTAATACTACATATCGTTAGACGTTATAACGTAGTAGTATATAACGTATACGTTACATCGTAAAATAATATAACGATATACGTTATAACGCAAGAGTATATAACGTTATACGTTATAACGCAATAGTATGTAACGTGAGACGTTATAAGGTAATAGTATATAATGTTATACGTTCTAACGTAATGGAATATAATGTTATACGTTATAACGTTACACTACATATCGTTATACGTTATGACGTAAGGCTACATAACGTTATACGTTATAACGTAATAGTATATAATGTTATACGTTGTAACGTAACACTACATATCGTTATACGTTGTAACGTAATTCTACATATCGTTATACGTTATAACGTAGTAGTGTATATCGTTATACGTTATAACGCAAGAGTATATAACTTTAAACGTTATAAGGTAATAGTATAAAACGTTATACGTTATAACGTAACTCTACCTATAGTTATACATTATGACGTAATAGTATATAATGTTATACGTTATAACGTAACACTACATATCGTTATACGTTATAACGTAACACTACATATCGTTAGACGTTATAACGTAATAGTATATAACGTTATACGTTATAAGGTAATAGTATATAATGTTATACGTTATAACGTAACGCTACCTATAGTTATACGTTATAACGTAATAATATATAACGTGAGACGTTATAAGGTAATAGTATATAATGTTATACGTTATAACGGAACACTACATTTCGTTATACGTTATAACGTAAAATAATATAACGACATAAGTTATAACGCAATAGTATATAACGTTATACGTTATAAGGTAATAGTATGTAGCGTTATACGTTATAACGTAACGCTACCTATAGTTATACGTTATGACGTAATAGTATACAACGTGAAACGTTATAAGGTAATAGTATGTAATGTTATACGTTATATCGTAACACTACATATCGTTATACGTTATAACGTAATACTACATATCGTTTGACGTTATAACGTAATCGTATATATCGTTATACGTTATAAGGTAATAGTATGTAGCGTTATACGTTATAACGTAACGCTACCTATAGTTATACGTTATAACGTAATAGCATATAACGTGAGACGTTATAAGGTAATAGTATATAGTGTTATACGCTATAACGTAACACTACATATCGTTATACGTTATAACGTAATACTACATATCGTTAGACGTTATAACGTAGTAGTATATAACGTATACGTTATATCGTAAAATAATATAACGATATACGTTATAACGCAAGAGTATATAACGTTATACGTTATAACGCAATAGTATGTAACGTGAGACGTTATAAGGTAATAGTATATAATGTTATACGTTCTAACGTAATGGAATATAATGTTATACGTTATAACGTTACACTACATATCGTTATACGTTATAACGTAAGGCTACATAACGTTATACGTTATAACGTAATAGTATATAATGTTATACGTTGTAACGTAACACTACATATCGTTATACGTTATAACGTAAAGTAATATAACGACATACGTTATAACGCAAGAGTATATAATGTTATGCCATATAACGTAACACTACATAACGGTATACGTTATAACGTAGTAGTATATAACGTTATACGCTATAAGGTAATAGTATATGGCGTCATACGTTATAACGTAACACTACATATCGTTATACGTTATAACGTAACGCTATATATCGTTATATGTTATAACGCAATAGTATATAACGTGAGACGTTATAAGGTAATAGTATATAACGTTATACGTTAGAAGGTAATAGTATATAGCGTTATACGTTATAACGTTACACTACATATCGTTATACGTTATAACGTAATACTACATATCGTTAGACGTTATAACGTAATCGTATATATCGTTATACGTTATAACGTAAAATAATATAGCGATATACGTTATAACGCAAGAGTATATTACGCCAAACGTTATAAGGTAATTGTATATAACGTTATACGTTATAACGTAACGCTACATAACGGTATACGTTATAACGTAATAGTATATAACGTTATACGTTATAAGGTAATAGTCTATAGCGTTATACGTTATAACGAACACTACCTATAGTTATACGTTATAACGTAATGGAATATAATGTTATACGTTGTAACGTTACACTACATATCGTTATACGTTATAACGTAACACTACATATCGTTATACGTTGTAACGTAATTCTACATATCGTTATACGTTATAACGTAGTAGAGTATATCGTTATACGTTATAACGCAAGAGTATATAACGTTAAACGTTATAAGGTAATAGTATAAAACGTTATACGTTATAACGTAACTCTACCTATAGTTATACATTATGACGTAATAGTATATAATGTTATACGTTATAACGTAACACTACATATCGTTATACGTTATAACGTAACACTACATATCGTTAGACGTTATAACGTAATAGTATATAACGTTATACGTTATAAGGTAATAGTATATAATGTTATACGTTATAACGTAACGCTACCTATAGTTATACGTTATAACGTAATAATATATAACGTGAGACGTTATAAGGTAATAGTATATAATGTTATACGTTATAACGGAACACTACATTTCGTTATACGTTATAACGTAAAATAATATAACGACATAAGTTATAACGCAATAGTATATAACGTTATACGTTATAAGGTAATAGTATGTAGCGTTATACGTTATAACGTAACGCTACCTATAGTTATACGTTATGACGTAATAGTATACAACGTGAAACGTTATAAGGTAATAGTATGTAATGTTATACGTTATATCGTAACACTACATATCGTTATACGTTATAACGAAATACTACATATCGTTTGACGTTATAACGTAATCGTATATATCGTTATACGTTATAAGGTAATAGTATGTAGCGTTATACGTTATAACGTAACGCTACCTATAGTTATACGTTATAACGTAATAGCATATAACGTGAGACGTTATAAGGTAATAGTATATAGTGTTATACGCTATAACGTAATACTACATATCGTTATACGTTATAACGTAACACTACATAACGTTCTAAGTTATAACGTAATAGTATATAACCTTATACGTTACAACGTAACTCCACCTATCGTTATAAGTTATGACGTATTAATATATAAAGTTATACGTTGTAACGTAATACTACATATCGTTAGACGTTATAACGTAATAGTAT
Organism: Bombus fervidus; assembly: GCF_041682495.2. Classification (NCBI taxonomy): domain Eukaryota; kingdom Metazoa; phylum Arthropoda; class Insecta; order Hymenoptera; family Apidae; genus Bombus; species Bombus fervidus. The sequence goes on from NW_027212582.1 coordinate 213,219, forward strand.
ATATCGTTATACGTTATAACGTAAAATAATATAACGATATACGTTATAACGCAAGAGTATATAACGTTAAACGTTATAAGGTAATAGTATATAGCGTTATACGTTATAACGTAACGCTACCTATAGTTATACATTATAACGTAATAGTATATAACGTGAGACGTTAGAAGGTAATTGTATATAATGTTATACGTTATAACGTAACACTACATATCGATATACGTTGTACCATAATACTACATATCGTTAGACGTTATAACGTAATAGTATATATCGTTATACGTTATATCGTAAAATAATATAACGATATACGTTATAACGCAAGAGTATATAACGTTAAACGTTATAACGTAAAATAATATAGCGATATACGTTATAACGCAAGAGTATATAACGCTAAACGTTATAAGGTAATTGTATATAACGTTATACGTTATAACGTAACGCTACATAACGGTATACGTTATAACGTAATAGTATATAACGTGAGACGTTAGAAGGTAATTGTATATAATGTTATACGTTATAACGTAACACTACATATCGATATACGTTGTACCATAATACTACATATCGTTAGACGTTATAACGTAGTAGTATATAACGTATACGTTATATCGTAAAATAATATAACGATATACGTTATAACGCAAGAGTATATAACGTTAAACGTTATAAGGTAATAGTATATAGCGTTATACGTTATAACGTAACGCTACCTATAGTTATACATTATAACGTAATAGTATATAACGTGAGACGTTAGAAGGTAATTGTATATAATGTTATACGTTATAACGTAACACTACATATCGATATACGTTGTACCATAATACTACATATCGTTAGACGTTATAACGTAATAGTATATATCGTTATACGTTATATCGTAAAATAATATAACGATATACGTTATAACGCAAGAGTATATAACGTTAAACGTTATAACGTAAAATAATATAGCGATATACGTTATAACGCAAGAGCATATAACGCTAAACGTTATAAGGTAATTATATATAACGTTATACGTTATAACGTAACGCTACATAACGGTATACGTTATAACGTAATAGTATATAACGTGAGACGTTATAAGGTAATAGTATATAACGTTATACGTTATAAGGTAATAGTATATAGCGTTATACGTTATAACGTAACTCTATCTATAGTTATACGTTATAACGTAATACTATATAACGTTAAACGTTATAAGGTAATAGTATAAAACGTTATACGTTATAACGTAACTCTACCTATAGTTATACATTATAACGTAATAGTATATAACGTGAGACGTTGTATGGTAATAGTATATAATGATGTACGTTATAACGTAACACTACATATCGTTATACGTTATAACGTAATACTACATATCGTTAGACGTTATAACGTAGTAGTATATAACGTATACGTTACATCGTAAAATAATATAACGATATACGTTATAACGCAAGAGTATATAACGTTATACGTTATAACGCAATAGTATGTAACGTGAGACGTTATAAGGTAATAGTATATAATGTTATACGTTCTAACGTAATGGAATATAATGTTATACGTTATAACGTTACACTACATATCGTTATACGTTATGACGTAAGGCTACATAACGTTATACGTTATAACGTAATAGTATATAATGTTATACGTTGTAACGTAACACTACATATCGTTATACGTTGTAACGTAATTCTACATATCGTTATACGTTATAACGTAGTAGTGTATATCGTTATACGTTATAACGCAAGAGTATATAACTTTAAACGTTATAAGGTAATAGTATAAAACGTTATACGTTATAACGTAACTCTACCTATAGTTATACATTATGACGTAATAGTATATAATGTTATACGTTATAACGTAACACTACATATCGTTATACGTTATAACGTAACACTACATATCGTTAGACGTTATAACGTAATAGTATATAACGTTATACGTTATAAGGTAATAGTATATAATGTTATACGTTATAACGTAACGCTACCTATAGTTATACGTTATAACGTAATAATATATAACGTGAGACGTTATAAGGTAATAGTATATAATGTTATACGTTATAACGGAACACTACATTTCGTTATACGTTATAACGTAAAATAATATAACGACATAAGTTATAACGCAATAGTATATAACGTTATACGTTATAAGGTAATAGTATGTAGCGTTATACGTTATAACGTAACGCTACCTATAGTTATACGTTATGACGTAATAGTATACAACGTGAAACGTTATAAGGTAATAGTATGTAATGTTATACGTTATATCGTAACACTACATATCGTTATACGTTATAACGTAATACTACATATCGTTTGACGTTATAACGTAATCGTATATATCGTTATACGTTATAAGGTAATAGTATGTAGCGTTATACGTTATAACGTAACGCTACCTATAGTTATACGTTATAACGTAATAGCATATAACGTGAGACGTTATAAGGTAATAGTATATAGTGTTATACGCTATAACGTAACACTACATATCGTTATACGTTATAACGTAATACTACATATCGTTAGACGTTATAACGTAGTAGTATATAACGTATACGTTATATCGTAAAATAATATAACGATATACGTTATAACGCAAGAGTATATAACGTTATACGTTATAACGCAATAGTATGTAACGTGAGACGTTATAAGGTAATAGTATATAATGTTATACGTTCTAACGTAATGGAATATAATGTTATACGTTATAACGTTACACTACATATCGTTATACGTTATAACGTAAGGCTACATAACGTTATACGTTATAACGTAATAGTATATAATGTTATACGTTGTAACGTAACACTACATATCGTTATACGTTATAACGTAAAGTAATATAACGACATACGTTATAACGCAAGAGTATATAATGTTATGCCATATAACGTAACACTACATAACGGTATACGTTATAACGTAGTAGTATATAACGTTATACGCTATAAGGTAATAGTATATGGCGTCATACGTTATAACGTAACACTACATATCGTTATACGTTATAACGTAACGCTATATATCGTTATATGTTATAACGCAATAGTATATAACGTGAGACGTTATAAGGTAATAGTATATAACGTTATACGTTAGAAGGTAATAGTATATAGCGTTATACGTTATAACGTTACACTACATATCGTTATACGTTATAACGTAATACTACATATCGTTAGACGTTATAACGTAATCGTATATATCGTTATACGTTATAACGTAAAATAATATAGCGATATACGTTATAACGCAAGAGTATATTACGCCAAACGTTATAAGGTAATTGTATATAACGTTATACGTTATAACGTAACGCTACATAACGGTATACGTTATAACGTAATAGTATATAACGTTATACGTTATAAGGTAATAGTCTATAGCGTTATACGTTATAACGAACACTACCTATAGTTATACGTTATAACGTAATGGAATATAATGTTATACGTTGTAACGTTACACTACATATCGTTATACGTTATAACGTAACACTACATATCGTTATACGTTGTAACGTAATTCTACATATCGTTATACGTTATAACGTAGTAGTGTATATCGTTATACGTTATAACGCAAGAGTATATAACGTTAAACGTTATAAGGTAATAGTATAAAACGTTATACGTTATAACGTAACTCTACCTATAGTTATACATTATGACGTAATAGTATATAATGTTATACGTTATAACGTAACACTACATATCGTTATACGTTATAACGTAACACTACATATCGTTAGACGTTATAACGTAATAGTATATAACGTTATACGTTATAAGGTAATAGTATATAATGTTATACGTTATAACGTAACGCTACCTATAGTTATACGTTATAACGTAATAATATATAACGTGAGACGTTATAAGGTAATAGTATATAATGTTATACGTTATAACGGAACACTACATTTCGTTATACGTTATAACGTAAAATAATATAACGACATAAGTTATAACGCAATAGTATATAACGTTATACGTTATAAGGTAATAGTATGTAGCGTTATACGTTATAACGTAACGCTACCTATAGTTATACGTTATGACGTAATAGTATACAACGTGAAACGTTATAAGGTAATAGTATGTAATGTTATACGTTATATCGTAACACTACATATCGTTATACGTTATAACGTAATACTACATATCGTTTGACGTTATAACGTAATCGTATATATCGTTATACGTTATAAGGTAATAGTATGTAGCGTTATACGTTATAACGTAACGCTACCTATAGTTATACGTTATAACGTAATAGCATATAACGTGAGACGTTATAAGGTAATAGTATATAGTGTTATACGCTATAACGTAATACTACATATCGTTATACGTTATAACGTAACACTACATAACGTTCTAAGTTATAACGTAATAGTATATAACCTTATACGTTACAACGTAACTCCACCTATCGTTATAAGTTATGACGTATTAATATATAAAGTTATACGTTGTAACGTAATACTACATATCGTTAGACGTTATAACGTAATAGTATATATCGTTATACGTTATAACGTAAAATAATATAACGATATACGTTATAACGCAAGAGTATATAACGTTAAACGTTATAAGGTAATAGTATATAGCGTTATACGTTATAACGTAACGCTACCTATAGTTATACATTATAACGTAATAGTATATAACGTGAGACGTTAGAAGGTAATTGTATATAATGTTATACGTTATAACGTAACACTACATATCGATATACGTTGTACCATAATACTACATATCGTTAGACGTTATAACGTAATAGTATATATCGTTATACGTTATATCGTAAAATAATATAACGATATACGTTATAACGCAAGAGTATATAACGTTAAACGTTATAACGTAAAATAATATAGCGATATACGTTATAACGCAAGAGTATATAACGCTAAACGTTATAAGGTAATTGTATATAACGTTATACGTTATAACGTAACGCTACATAACGGTATACGTTATAACGTAATAGTATATAACGTGAGACGTTAGAAGGTAATTGTATATAATGTTATACGTTATAACGTAACACTACATATCGATATACGTTGTACCATAATACTACATATCGTTAGACGTTATAACGTAGTAGTATATAACGTATACGTTATATCGTAAAATAATATAACGATATACGTTATAACGCAAGAGTATATAACGTTATACGTTATAACGCAATAGTATGTAACGTGAGACGTTATAAGGTAATAGTATATAATGTTATACGTTCTAACGTAATGGAATATAATGTTATACGTTATAACGTTACACTACATATCGTTATACGTTATAACGTAAGGCTACATAACGTTATACGTTATAACGTAATAGTATATAATGTTATACGTTGTAACGTAACACTACATATCGTTATACGTTATAACGTAACGCTATATATCGTTATATGTTATAACGCAATAGTATATAACGTGAGACGTTATAAGGTAATAGTATATAACGTTATACGTTAGAAGGTAATAGTATATAGCGTTATACGTTATAACGTTACACTACATATCGTTATACGTTATAACGTAATACTACATATCGTTAGACGTTATAACGTAATCGTATATATCGTTATACGTTATAACGTAAAATAATATAGCGATATACGTTATAACGCAAGAGTATATTACGCTAAACGTTATAAGGTAATTGTATATAACGTTATACGTTATAACGTAACGCTACATAACGGTATACGTTATAACGTAATAGTATATAACGTTATACGTTATAAGGTAATAGTCTATAGCGTTATACGTTATAACGAACACTACCTATAGTTATACGTTATAACGTAATGGAATATAATGTTATACGTTGTAACGTTACACTACATATCGTTATACGTTATAACGTAACACTACATATCGTTATACGTTGTAACGTAATTCTACATATCGTTATACGTTATAACGTAGTAGTGTATATCGTTATACGTTATAACGCAAGAGTATATAACGTTAAACGTTATAAGGTAATAGTATAAAACGTTATACGTTATAACGTAACTCTACCTATAGTTATACATTATGACGTAATAGTATATAATGTTATACGTTATAACGTAACACTACATATCGTTATACGTTATAACGTAACACTACATATCGTTAGACGTTATAACGTAATAGTATATAACGTTATACGTTATAAGGTAATAGTATATAATGTTATACGTTATAACGTAACGCTACCTATAGTTATACGTTATAACGTAATAATATATAACGTGAGACGTTATAAGGTAATAGTATATAATGTTATACGTTATAACGGAACACTACATATCGTTATACGTTATAACGTAAAATAATATAACGACATAAGTTATAACGCAATAGTATATAACGTTATACGTTATAAGGTAATAGTATGTAGCGTTATACGTTATAACGTAACGCTACCTATAGTTATACGTTATAACGTAATAGCATATAACGTGAGACGTTATAAGGTAATAGTATATAATGTTATACGTTATAACGTATCACTACATATCGTTATACGTTATAACGTAACACTACATATCGTTATACGTTGTAACGTAATTCTACATATCGTTAGACGTTATAACGTAATAGTATATATCGTTATACGTTATAAGGTAAAATAATATAACGATATACGTTATAACGCAAGAGTATATAACGTTAAACGTTATAAGGTAATGGTATAAAACGTTATACGTTATAACGTAACGCTACCTATAGTTATACGTTATGACGCAATAGTATATAACGTGAAACGTTATAAGGTAATAGTATGTAATGTTATACGTTATATCGTAACACTACATATCGTTATACGTTATAACGTAAAGTAATATAACGACATACGTTATAACGCAAGAGTATATAATGTTATACTATATAACGTAACACTACATATCGTTATACGTTGTAACGTAATACTACATATCGTTAGACGTTATAACGTAATAGTATATATCGTTATACGTTATAACGTAAAATAATATAACGACATAAGTTATAACGCAATAGTATATAACGTTATACGTTATAAGGTAATAGTATGTAGCGTTATACGTTATAACGTAACGCTACCTATAGTTATACGTTATAACGTAATAGCATATAACGTGAGACGTTATAAGGTAATAGTATATAATGTTATACGTTATAACGTAACACTACATATCGTTATACGTTATAACGTAACACTACATATCGTTATACGTTGTAACGTAATTCTACATATCGTTAGACGTTATAACGTAATAGTATATAACGTTAAACTTTATAAGGTAATATTATATAGCGTTATACGCTATAACGTAACGCTACCTATAGTTATACGTTATAACGCAAGAGTATATAACGTTAAACGTTATCAGGTAATAATATATAGCGTTCTACGTTATAACGTAACGCTACCTATAGTTATACGTTATGACATAATAGTATATAACGTGAGACGTTATAAGGTAATAGTATATAACGTTATACGTTATAAGGTTATAGTATATAGCGTTATACGTTATAACGTAACTCTACCTATAGTTATACGTTATAACGTAATAGTATATAATGTTATACGTTATAACGTAACACTACATATCGTTATACGTTATAACGTAAAGTAATATAACGACATACGTTATAACGCAAGAGTATATAATGTTATACTATATAACGTAACACTACATAACGGTATACGTTATAACGTAGTAGTATATAACGTTATACGTTATAAGGTAATAGTATATAGCGTCATACGTTATAACGTAACACTACATATCGTTATACGTTGTAACGTAATACTACATATCGTTAGACGTTATAACGTAATAGTATATATCTTTATACGTTATAACGTAAAATAATATAACGATATACGTTATAACGCAAGAGTATATAACGTTAAACGTTATAAGGTAATAGTATATAGCGTTATACGTTATAACGTAACGCTACCTATAGTTATACATTATAACGTAATAGTATATAACGTGAGACGTTATAAGGTAATTGTATATAATGTTATACGTTATAACGTAACACTACATATCGATATACGTTGTACCATAATACTACATATCGTTAGACGTTATAAGGTAATAGTATATATCGTTATACGTTATATCGTAAAATAACATAACGATATACGTTATAACGCAAAAGTATATAACGTTATACTTTATAAGGTAACTGTATATAACGTTATACGTTATAACGTAACACTATATATCGTTATATGCTATAACGCAATAGTATATAACGTGAGACGTTATTAGGTAATAGTATATAACGTTATACGTTATAAGGTAATAGTATATAGCGTTATACGTTTTAACGTAACTCTACCTATAGTTATACGTTATAACGTAATAGTGTATCACGTTATACGTTATAAGGTAATAGTATATAGCGTTATACGTTATAACGTAATAGTATATAACGTGAGACGTTATAAGGTAATTGTATACAATGTTATACGTTATAACGTAACACTACATATCGATATACGTTGTACCATAATACCACATATCGTTAGACGTTATAACGTAATAGTATATAACGTTAAACTTTATAAGGTAATATTATATAGCGTTATACGTTATAACGTAACGCTACCTATAGTTATACGTTATGACGCAATAGTATATAACGTGAAACGTTATAAGGTAATAGTATGTAATGTTATACGTTATATCGTAACACTACATATCGTTATACGTTATAACGTAAAGTAATATAACGACATACGTTATAACGCAAGAGTATATAATGTTATACTATATAACGTAACACTACATATCGTTATACGTTGTAACGTAATACTACATATCGTTAGACGTTATAACGTAATAGTATATATCGTTATACGTTATAACGTAAAATAATATAACGACATAAGTTATAACGCAATAGTATATAACGTTATACGTTATAAGGTAATAGTATGTAGCGTTATACGTTATAACGTAACGCTACCTATAGTTATACGTTATAACGTAATAGCATATAACGTGAGACGTTATAAGGTAATAGTATATAATGTTATACGTTATAACGTAACACTACATATCGTTATACGTTATAACGTAACACTACATATCGTTATACGTTGTAACGTAATTCTACATATCGTTAGACGTTATAACGTAATAGTATATAACGTTAAACGTTATAAGGTAATAGTATAAAACGTTATACGTTATAACGTAACTCTACCTATAGTTATACATTATAACGTAATAGTATATAACGTGAGACGTTATAAGGTAATAGTATATAATGTTATACGTTATAACGTAACACTACATATCGTTATACGTTATAACGTAAATTAATATAACGACATAAGTTATAACGCAATAGTATATAACGTTATACGTTATAAGGTAATAGTATGTAGCGTTATACGTTATAACGTAACGCTACCTATAGTTATACGTTATAACGTAATAGCATACAACTTGAGACGTTATAAGGTAATAGTATATAATGTTATACGTTATAACGTAACACTACATATCGTTATACGTTATAACGTAACACTACATAACGTTCTAAGTTATAACGTAATAGTATATAACCTTATACGTTACAACGTAACTCCACCTATCGTTATAAGTTATGACGTATTAATATATAAAGTTATACGTTGTAACGTAACACTACATATCGTTATACGTTATAACGTTATACTACATATCGTTAGACGTTATAACGTAATCGTATATATCGTTATACGTTATAACGTAAAATAATATAGCGATATACGTTATAGCGCAAGAGTATATAACGCTAAACGTTATAAGGTAATTGTATATAACGTTATACGTTATAACGTAACGCTACAAATCGTTAGACGTTATAACGTAATAGTATATAACGTTATACGTTATAAGGTAATGGTATATAATGTTATACGTTATAACGTAACGCTACCTATAGATATACGTTATAACGTAATAATATATAACGTGAGACGTTATAAGGTAATAGTATATAGCGTTATACGTTATAACGTAACGCTACCTATAGTTATACGTTATAACGTAATAGCATATAACGTGAGACGTTATAAGGTAATAGTATATAATGTTATACGCTATAACGTAACACTACATATCGTTATACGTTATAACGTAACACTACATAACGTTCTAAGTTATAACGTAATAGTATATAACCTTATACGTTACAACGTAACTCCACCTATCGTTATAAGTTATGACGTATTAATATATAAAGTTATACGTTGTAACGTAACACTACACATCGGTATACGTTATAACGTAATGGAATAAGACGTTATCCGTTATAGCGTAAGAGTATATTACGTTATACGTTATAAGGTAATAGTATATAATGTTATACGTTATAACGTAACACTAAATATCGTTATACGTTATAACGTAACACTACATAACGTTATACGTTATAGCGTAATGGAATAAGACGTTATACGTTATAACGTAAGAGTATATTACGTTATACGTTATAAGGTAATAGTATATAATGTTATACGTTATAACGTAACACTACATATCGTTATACGTTGTAACGTAATACTACATATCGTTAGACGTTATAACGTAATAGTATATATCGTTATACGTTATAACGTAAAATAATATAACGATATACGTTATAACGCAAGAGTATATAACATTAAACGTTATATGGTAACTGTATATAACGTTATACGTTATAACGTAACACTACATATCGTTATATGTTATAACGTAATAGTATATAACGTTAAACTTTATAAGGTAATATTATATAGCGTTATACGTTATAACGTAACGCTACCTATAGTTATACGTTATAACGTAATAGTATATAACGTGAAACGTTATAAGGTAATAGTATGTAATGTTATACGTTATAACGTAACACTACATGTCGTTATACGTTATAACGTAATACTACATATCGTTAGACGTTATAACGTAATAGTATATAACGTTATACGTTATAAGGTAATAGTATATAATGTTATACGTTATAACATAACACTACATATCGTTATACGTTATAACGTAATACTACATATCGTTAGACGTTATAACGTAATAGTATATAACGTTATACGTTATAACGTAAAATAATATAACGATATACGTTATAACGCAAGAGTATATAACGTTAAACGTTATAACGTAATAGTATATAGCGTTTTACGTTATAACGTAACGCTACCTATAGTTATACATTATAACGTAATAGTATATAACGTGAGACGTTATAATGTAATAGTATATAACGTTATACGTTATAAGGTAATTGTATATAGCGTTATACGCTATAACGTAACGCTACCTATAGTTATACGTTATAACGTAATAGTATATAACGTTAGACGTTATCAGGTAATAGTATATAATGTTATACGTTATAACGTAACACTACATATCGTTATACGTTGTACCATAATACTACATATTGTTATACGTTATAACGTAATAGTATATAGCGTTATACGTTATAACGTAACGCTACCTATAGTTATACGTTATAACGTAATAGTATATAACGTGAGACGTTATCAGGTAATAGTATATAATGTTATACGATATATCGTAACACTACATATCGTTATACGTTGTACCATAATACTACATATTGTTATACGTTATAACGTAATAGTATATAGCGTTATACGTTATAAGGTAATAGTATATAATGTTATACGTTATAACGTAACACTACATATCGTTATACGTTATAACGTAATACTACATATCGTTATACGTTATAACGTAAAATAATATAACGATATACGTTATAACGCAAGAGTATATAACGTTAAACGTTATAACGTAATAGTATATAGCGTTATACGTTATAACGTAACGCTACCTATAGTTATACATTATAACGTAATAGTATATAACGTGAGACGTTATAAGGTAATTGTATATAATGTTATACGTTATAACGTAACACTACATATCGATATACGTTGTACCATAATACTACATATCGTTAGACGTTATAAGGTAATAGTATATATCGTTATACGTTATATCGTAAAATAACATAACGATATACGTTATAACGCAAAAGTATATAACGTTATACTTTATAAGGTAATTGTATATAACGTTATACGTTATAACGTAACACTATATATCGTTATATGCTATAACGCAATAGTATATAACGTGAGACGTTATTAGGTAATAGTATATAACGTTATACGTTATAAGGTAATAGTATATAGCGTTATACGTTATAACGTAATAGTATATAACGTGAGACGTTATAAGGTAATAGTATATAATGTTATACGTTATAACGTAACACTACATATCGTTATACGTTATAACGTAATACTACATATCGTTAGACGTTATAACGTAGTAGTATATAACGTTATACGTTATATCGTAAAATAACATAACGATATACGTTATAACGCAAGAGTATATAACGTCATGCGTTATAAGGTAATTGTATATAACGTTATACGTTGTAACGTAACACTACATATCGATATACGTTGTACCATAATACTACATATCGTTATACGTTATAACGTAATACTACATATCGTTAGACGTTATAACGTAATCGTATATATCGTTATACGTTATAACGTAAAATAATATAGCGATATACGTTATAACGCAAGAGTATATAACGCTAAACGTTATAAGGTAATTGTATATAACGTTATACCTTATAACGTAACGCTACAAATCGTTAGACGTTATAACGTAATAGTATATAACGTTATACGTTATAAGGTAATAGTATATAATGTTATACGTTATAACGTAACGCTACCTATAGTTATACGTTATAACGTAATAATATATAACGTGAGACGTTATAAGGTAATAGTATGTAGCGTTATACGTTATAACGTAACGCTACCTATAGTTATACGTTATAACGTAATAGCATATAACGTGAGACGTTATAAGGTAATAGTATATAATGTTATACGCTATAACGTAACACTACATATCGTTATACGTTATAGCGTAACACTACATAACGTTCTAAGTTATAACGTAATAGTATATAACCTTATACGTTACAACGTAACTCCACCTATCGTTATAAGTTATGACGTATTAATATATAAAGTTATACGTTGTAACGTAACACTACACATCGGTATACGTTATAACGTAATGGAATAAGACGTTATCCGTTATAGCGTAAGAGTATATTACGTTATACGTTATAGGGTAATAGTATATAATGTTATACGTTATAACGTAACACTAAATATCGTTATACGTTATAACGTAACACTACATAACGTTATACGTTATAGCGTAATGGAATAAGACGTTATACGTTATAACGTAAGAGTATATTACGTTATACGTTATAAGGTAATAGTATATAATGTTATACGTTATACCGTAACACTACATATAGTTATACGTTATAACGTAACACTACATATCGTTATACGTTGTAACGTAATACTACATATCGTTAGACGTTATAACGTAATAGTATATATCGTTATGCGTTATAACGTAAAATAATATAACGATATACGTTATAACGCAAGAGTATATAACATTAAACGTTATATGGTAACTGTATATAACGTTATACGTTATAACGTAACACTACATATCGTTATATGTTATAACGTAATAGTATATAACGTTAAACTTTATAAGGTAATATTATATAGCGTTATACGTTATAACGTAACGCTACCTATAGTTATACGTTATAACGTAATAGTATATAACGTGAAACGTTATAAGGTAATAGTATGTAATGTTATACGTTATAACGTAACACTACATGTCGTTATACGTTATAACGTAATACTACATATCGTTAGACGTTATAACGTAATAGTATATAACGTTATACGTTATAAGGTAATAGTATATAATGTTATACGTTATAACGTGACACTACATATCGTTATACGTTATAACGTAATACTACATATCGTTCGACGTTATAACGTAATAGTATATGACGTTATACGTTATAACGTAAAATAATATAACGATATACGTTATAACGCAAGAGTATATAACGTTAAACGTTATAAGGTAATAGTATAAAGCGTTTTACGTTATAACGTAACGCTACCTATAGTTATACATTATAACGTAATAGTATATAACGTGAGACGTTATAAGGTAATAGTATATAACGTTATACGTTATAAGGTAATAGTATATAGCGTTATACGTTATAACGTAACTCTATCTATAGTTATACGTTAGAACGTAATAGTATATAACGTTATACGTTATAAGGTAATAGTATATAGCGTTATACGTTATAACGTAAAGTAATGTAACGACATACGTTATAACGAAGAGTATATAATGTTATACCATATAACGTAACTCTACATAACGGTATACGTTATAACGTAGTAGTATATAACGTTATACGTTATAAGGTAATAGTATATAGCGTCATACGTTATAACGTAACACTACATATCGTTATACGTTGTACCGTAATACTACATATCGTTAGACGTTATAACGTAATAGTATATATCGTTATACGTTATAAAGTAAAATAATATGACGATATACGTTATAACGCAAGAGTATATAACGTTAAACGTTATAAGGTAATAGTATATAGCGTTATACGTTATAACGTAACGCTACCTATAGTTATACATTATAACGTAATAGTATATAACGTGAGACGTTAGAAGGTAATTGTATATAATGTTATACGTTATAACGTAACACTACATATCGTTATACGTTATAACGTAATACTACATATCGTTAGACGTTATAACGTAATAGTATATATCGTTATACGTTATATCGTAAAATAATATAACGATATACGTTATAACGCAAAAGTATATAACGTTATACTTTATAAGGTAATTGTATATAACGTTATACGTTATAACGTAACACTACATATCGTTATACGTTATAACGTAATACTACATATCGTTAGACGTTATAACGTAATAGTATATAACGTTATACGTTAGAACGTAAAATAATATAACGATATACGTTATAACGCAAGAGTATATAACGTTAAACGTTATAACGTTATAGTATATAGCGTTTTACGTTATAACGTAACGCTACCTATAGTTATACATTATAACGTAATAGTATATAACGTGAGACGTTATAAGGTAATAGTATATAATGTTATACGTTATAACGTAACGCTACCTATAGTTATACGTTATAACGTAATAATATATAACGTGAGACGTTATAAGGTAATAGTATGTAGCGTTATACGTTATAACGTAACGCTACCTATAGTTATACGTTATAACGTAATAGCATATAACGTGAGACGTTATAAGGTAATTGTATATAATGTTATACGTTATAACGTAACACTACATATCGTTATACGTTATAACGTAATACTACATATCGTTAGACGTTATAACGTAATAGTATATATCGTTATACGTTATATCGTAAAATAATATAACGATATACGTTATAACGCAAAAGTATATAACGTTATACTTTATAAGGTAATTGTATATAACGTTATACGTTATAACGTAACACTACATATCGTTATACGTTATAACGTAATACTACATATCGTTAGACGTTATAACGTAGTAGTATATAACGTTATACGTTATATCGTAAAATAACATAACGATATACGTTATAACGCAAGAGTATATAACGTCATGCGTTATAAGGTAATTGTATATAACGTTATACGTTGTAACGTAACACTACATATCGATATACGTTGTACCATAATACTACATATCGTTATACGTTATAACGTAATACTACATATCGTTAGACGTTATAACGTAATCGTATATATCGTTATACGTTATAACGTAAAATAATATAGCGATATACGTTATAACGCAAGAGTATATAACGCTAAACGTTATAAGGTAATTGTATATAACGTTATACCTTATAACGTAACGCTACAAATCGTTAGACGTTATAACGTAATAGTATATAACGTTATACGTTATAAGGTAATAGTATATAATGTTATACGTTATAACGTAACGCTACCTATAGTTATACGTTATAACGTAATAATATATAACGTGAGACGTTATAAGGTAATAGTATGTAGCGTTATACGTTATAACGTAACGCTACCTATAGTTATACGTTATAACGTAATAGCATATAACGTGAGACGTTATAAGGTAATAGTATATAATGTTATACGCTATAACGTAACACTACATATCGTTATACGTTATAGCGTAACACTACATAACGTTCTAAGTTATAACGTAATAGTATATAACCTTATACGTTACAACGTAACTCCACCTATCGTTATAAGTTATGACGTATTAATATATAAAGTTATACGTTGTAACGTAACACTACACATCGGTATACGTTATAACGTAATGGAATAAGACGTTATCCGTTATAGCGTAAGAGTATATTACGTTATACGTTATAGGGTAATAGTATATAATGTTATACGTTATAACGTAACACTAAATATCGTTATACGTTATAACGTAACACTACATAACGTTATACGTTATAGCGTAATGGAATAAGACGTTATACGTTATAACGTAAGAGTATATTACGTTATACGTTATAAGGTAATAGTATATAATGTTATACGTTATACCGCAACACTACATATAGTTATACGTTATAACGTAACACTACATATCGTTATACGTTGTAACGTAATACTACATATCGTTAGACGTTATAACGTAATAGTATATATCGTTATGCGTTATAACGTAAAATAATATAACGATATACGTTATAACGCAAGAGTATATAACATTAAACGTTATATGGTAACTGTATATAACGTTATACGTTATAACGTAACACTACATATCGTTATATGTTATAACGTAATAGTATATAACGTTAAACTTTATAAGGTAATATTATATAGCGTTATACGTTATAACGTAACGCTACCTATAGTTATATGTTATAACGTAATAGTATATAACGTGAAACGTTATAAGGTAATAGTATGTAATGTTATACGTTATAACGTAACACTACATGTCGTTATACGTTATAACGTAATACTACATATCGTTAGACGTTATAACGTAATAGTATATAACGTTATACGTTATAAGGTAATAGTATATAATGTTATACGTTATAACGTGACACTACATATCGTTATACGTTATAACGTAATACTACATATCGTTCGACGTTATAACGTAATAGTATATAACGTTATACGTTATAACGTAAAATAATATAACGATATACGTTATAACGCAAGAGTATATAACGTTAAACGTTATAAGGTAATAGTATAAAGCGTTTTACGTTATAACGTAACGCTACCTATAGTTATACATTATAACGTAATAGTATATAACGTGAGACGTTATAAGGTAATAGTATATAACGTTATACGTTATAAGGTAATAGTATATAGCGTTATACGTTATAACGTAACTCTATCTATAGTTATACGTTAGAACGTAATAGTATATAACGTTATACGTTATAAGGTAATAGTATATAGCGTTATACGTTATAACGTAAAGTAATGTAACGACATACGTTATAACGAAGAGTATATAATGTTATACCATATAACGTAACTCTACATAACGGTATACGTTATAACGTAGTAGTATATAACGTTATACGTTATAAGGTAATAGTATATAGCGTCATACGTTATAACGTAACACTACATATCGTTATACGTTGTACCGTAATACTACATATCGTTAGACGTTATAACGTAATAGTATATATCGTTATACGTTATAAAGTAAAATAATATGACGATATACGTTATAACGCAAGAGTATATAACGTTAAACGTTATAAGGTAATAGTATATAGCGTTATACGTTATAACGTAACGCTACCTATAGTTATACATTATAACGTAATAGTATATAACGTGAGACGTTAGAAGGTAATTGTATATAATGTTATACGTTATAACGTAACACTACATATCGTTATACGTTATAACGTAATACTACATATCGTTAGACGTTATAACGTAATAGTATATATCGTTATACGTTATATCGTAAAATAATATAACGATATACGTTATAACGCAAAAGTATATAACGTTATACTTTATAAGGTAATTGTATATAACGTTATACGTTATAACGTAACACTACATATCGTTATACGTTATAACGTAATACTACATATCGTTAGACGTTATAACGTAATAGTATATAACGTTATACGTTAGAACGTAAAATAATATAACGATATACGTTATAACGCAAGAGTATATAACGTTAAACGTTATAACGTTATAGTATATAGCGTTTTACGTTATAACGTAACGCTACCTATAGTTATACATTATAACGTAATAGTATATAACGTGAGACGTTATAAGGTAATAGTATATAACGTTATACGTTATAAGGTAATAGTATATAGCGTTATGCGTTATAACGTAACTCTATCTATAGTTATACGTTATAACGTAATAGTATATAACGTTATACGTTATAAGGTAAAAGTATATAGCGTTATACGTTATAACGTAACGCTACCTATAGTTATACATTATAACGTAATAGTATATAACGTGAGACGTTAGAAGGTAATTGTATATAATGTTATACGTTATAACGTAACACTACATATCGATATACGTTGTACCATAATACTACATATCGTTAGACGTTATAACGTAACACTACATAACGTTCTAAGTTATAACGTAATAGTATATAACCTTATACGTTACAACGTAACTCCACCTACCGTTATAAGTTATGACGTATTAATATATAAAGTTATACGTTGTAACGTAACACTACATAACGTTATACGTTATAGCGTAATGGAATAAGACGTTATACGTTATAACGTAAGAGTATATTACGTTATACGTTATAAGGTAATAGTATATAATGTTATACGTTATAACGTAACACTACATATAGTTATACGTTATAACGTAACACTACATATCGTTATACGTTGTAACGTAATACTACATATCGTTAGACGTTATAACGTAATAGTATATATCGTTATACGTTATAACGTAAAATAATATAACGATATACGTTATAACGCAGGAGTATATAACATTAAACATTATATGGTAACTGTATATAACGTTATACGTTATAACGTAACACTACATATCGTTATATGTTATAACGTAATAGTATATAACGTTAAACTTTATAAGGTAATATTATATAGCGTTATACGTTATAACGTAACGCTACCTATAGTTATACGTTATAACGTAATAGTATATAACGTGAAACGTTATAAGGTAATAGTATGTAATGTTATACGTTATAACGTAACACTACATGTCGTTATACGTTATAACGTAATACTACATATCGTTAGACGTTATAACGTAATAGTATATAACGTTATACGTTATAAGGTAATAGTATATAATGTTATACGTTATAACGTAACACTACATATCGTTATACGTTATAACGTAATACTACATATCGTTAGACGTTATAACGTAATAGTATATAACGTTATACGTTATAACGTAAAATAATATAACGATATACGTTATAACGCAAGAGTATATAACGTTAAACGTTATAAGGTAATAGTATAAAGCGTTTTACGTTATAACGTAACGCTACCTATAGTTATACATTATAACGTAATAGTATATAACGTGAGACGTTATAAGGTAATAGTATATAACGTTATACGTTATAAGGTAATAGTATATAGCGTTATACGTTATAACGTAACTCTATCTATAGTTATACGTTAGAACGTAATAGTATATAACGTTATACGTTATAAGGTAATAGTATATAGCGTTATACGTTATAACGTAAAGTAATGTAACGACATACGTTTTAACGAAGAGTATATAATGTTATACCATATAACGTAACTCTACATAACGGTATACGTTATAACGTAGTAGTATATAACGTTATACGTTATAAGGTAATAGTATATAGCGTCATACGTTATAACGTAACACTACATATCGTTATACGTTGTACCGTAATACTACATATCGTTAGACGTTATAACGTAATAGTATATATCGTTATACGTTATAAAGTAAAATAATATGACGATATACGTTATAACGCAAGAGTATATAACGTTATACGTTATAAGGTAAAAGTATATAGCGTTATACGTTATAACGTAACGCTACCTATAGTTATACATTATAACGTAATAGTATATAACGTGAGACGTTAGAAGGTAATTGTATATAATGTTATACGTTATAACGTAACACTACATATCGATATACGTTGTACCATAATACTACATATCGTTAGACGTTATAACGTAACACTACATAACGTTCTAAGTTATAACGTAATAGTATATAACCTTATACGTTACAACGTAACTCCACCTATCGTTATAAGTTATGACGTATTAATATATAAAGTTATACGTTGTAACGTAACACTACATATCGTTATACGTTATAACGTAATACTACATATCGTTAGACCTTATAACGTAATCGTATATATCGTTATACGTTATAACGTAAAATAATATAGCGATATACGTTATAACGCAAGAGTATATAACGCTAAACGTTATAAGGTAATTGTATATAACGTTATACGTTATAACGTAACGCTACAAATCGTTAGACGTTATAACGTAATAGTATATAACGTTATACGTTATAAGGTAATAGTATATAATGTTATACGTTATAACGTAACGCTACCTATAGTTATACGTTATAACGTAATAATATATAACGTGAGACGTTATAAGGTAATAGTATATAATGTTATACGTTATAACGGAACACTACATATCGTTCTACGTTATAACGTAAAATAATATAACGACATAAGTTATAACGCAATAGTATATAACGTTATACGTTATAAGGTAATAGTACGTAGCGTTATACGTTATAACGTAACGCTACCTATAGTTATACGTTATAACGTAATAGCATATAACGTGAGACGTTATAAGGTAATAGTATATAATGTTATACGTTATAACGTAACACTACATATCGTTATACGTTATAACGTAACACCACATATCGTTATACGTTGTAACGTAATTCTACATATCGTTAGCAGTTATAACGTAATAGTATATATCGTTATATGTTATAACGTAAAATAATATAACGATATACGATACAACGTAAGAGTATATAACGTTAAACGTTATAAGGTAATAGTATAAAACGTTATACGTTATAGCGTAACTCTACCTATAGTTATACATTATAACGTAATAGTATATAACGTGAGACGTTATAAGGTAATAGTATATAATGTTATACGTTATAACGTAACACTACATATCGTTATACGTTATAACGTAATACTACATATCGTTAGACGTTATAACTTAATCGTATATATCGTTATACGTTATAAGGTAATAGTATGTAGCGTTATACGCTATAACGTAACGCTACCTATAGTTATACGTTATAACGTAATAGCATATAACGTGAGACGTTATAAGGTAATAGTATATAATGTTATACGCTATAACGTAACACTACATATCGTTATACGTTATAACGTAACTCTACATAACGTTCTAAGTTATAACGTAATAGTATATAACCTTATACGTTACAACGTAACTCCACCTATCGTTATAAGTTATGACGTATTAATATATAAAGTTATACGTTGTAACGTAAAACTACACATCGGTATACGTTCTAACGTAATGGAATAAGACGTTATCCGTTATAGCGTAAGGGTATATTACGTTATACGTTATAAGGTAATAGTATATAATGTTATACGTTATAACGTAACACTACATATCGTCATACGTTGTAACGTAATACTACATATCGTTAGGCGTTATAACGTAATAGTATATATCGTTATACGTTATAACGTAAAATAATATAACGATATACGTTATAACGCAAGAGTATATAACATTAAACGTTATATGGTAACTGTATATAACGTTATACGTTATAACGTAACACTACATATCGTTATATGTTATAACGTAATAGTATATAACGTTAAACTTTATAAGGTAATATTATATAGCGTTATACGTTATAACGTAACACTACATATCGATATACGTTGTACCATAATACTACATATCGTTAGACGTTATAACGTAATAGTATATATCGTTATACGTTATATCGTAAAATAATATAACGATATACGTTATAACGCAAGAGTATATAACGTTAAACGTTATAAGGTAATAGTATAAAACGTTATACGTTATAACGTAACTCTACCTATAGTTATACATCATAACGTAATAGTATATAACGTGAGACGTTATAAGGTAATAGTATATAATGTTATACGTTTTAACGTAACACTACATATCGTTATACGTTATAACGTAATACTACATATCGTTAGACGTTATAACGTAGTACTATATAACGTTATACGTTATATTGTAAAATAATATAACGATATACGTTATAACGCAAGAGTATACAACGTCATGCGTTATAAGGTAATTGTATATAACGTTATACGTTATAACGTAACACTACATATCGATATACGTTGTACCATAATACTACATATCGTTATACGTTATAACGTAATACTACATATCGTTAGACGTTATAACGTAATCGTATATATCGTTATACGTTGTAACGTAAAATAATATAGCGATATACGTTATAACGCAAGAGTATATAACGCTAAACGTTATAAGGTAATTGTATATAACGTTATACGTTATAACGTAACGCTACAAATCGTTAGACGTTATAACGTAATAGTATATAACGTTATACGTTATAAGGTAATAGTATATAATGTTATACGTTATAACGTAACGCTACCTATAGTTATACGTTATAACGTAACACTACATATCGTTATACGTTGTAACGTAATACTACATATCGTTAGACGTTATAACGTAATAGTATATATCGTTATACGTTATAACGTAAAATAATATAACGACATACGTTATAACGCAAGAGTATATAACATTAAACGTTATATGGTAACTGTATATAACGTTATACGTTATAACGTAACACTACATATCGTTATATGTTATAACGTAATAGTATATAACGTTAAACTTTATAAGGTAATATTATATAGCGTTATACGTTATAACGTAACGCTACCTATAGTTATACGTTATAACGTAATAGTATATAACGTGAAACGTTATAAGGTAATAGTATGTAATGTTATACGTTATAACGTAACACTACATGTCGTTATACGTTATAACGTAATACTACATATCGTTAGACGTTATAACGTAATAGTATATAACGTTATACGTTGTAAGGTAATAGTATATTATGTTATACGTTATAACGTAACACTACATATCGTTATACGTTATAACGTAATACTACATATCGTTAGACGTTATAACGTAACTCTATCTATAGTTATACGTTAGAACGTAATAGTATATAACGTTATACGTTATAAGGTAATATTATATAGCGTTATACGTTATAACGTAACGCTACCTATAGTTATACGTTGTAACGTAATACTACATATCGTTAGACGTTATAACGTAATAGTATATAACGTTATACGTTATAAGGTAATTGTATATAACGTTATACGTAATAACGTAATACTACATATCGTTATACGTTATAACGTAATAGTACATAACGTTATACGTTAGAACGTAATAGTATATAACGTTATACGTTATAAGGTAATAGTATATAGCGTCATACGTTATAACGTAACACTACATATCGTTATACGTTATAACGTAATACTACATATCGTTAGACGTTATAACGTAACTCTATCTATAGTTATACGTTAGAACGTAATAGTATATAACGTTATACGTTATAAGGTAATATTATATAGCGTTATACGTTATAACGTAACGCTACCTATAGTTATACGTTATAACGTAATAGTATATAACGTGAAACGTTATAAGGTAATAGTATGTAATGTTATACGTT
This sequence comes from Bombus fervidus, assembly GCF_041682495.2. Classification (NCBI taxonomy): domain Eukaryota; kingdom Metazoa; phylum Arthropoda; class Insecta; order Hymenoptera; family Apidae; genus Bombus; species Bombus fervidus. The sequence goes on from NW_027212582.1 coordinate 237,135, forward strand.
ATAACGTAACACTACATGTCGTTATACGTTATAACGTAATACTACATATCATTAGACGTTATAACGTAATAGTATATAACGTTATACGTTATAAGGTAATAGTATATAATGTTATACGTTATAACGTAACACTACATATCGTTATACGTTATAACGTAATACTACATATCGTTAGACGTTATAACGTAATAGTATATAACGTTATACGTTATAACGTAAAATAATATAACGATATACGTTATAACGCAAGAGTATATAACGTTAAACGTTATAAGGTAATAGTATAAAGGGTTTTACGTTATAACGTAACGCTACCTATAGTTACACATTATAACGTAATAGTATATAACGTGAGACGTTATAGGGTAATAGTATATAACGTTATACGTTATAAGGTAATAGTATATAGCGTTATACGTTATAACGTAACTCTATCTATAGTTATACGTTAGAACGTAATAGTATATAACGTTATACGTTATAAGGTAATAGTATATAGCGTTATACGTTATAACGTAAAGTAATGTAACGACATACGTTATAACGAAGAGTATATAATGTTATACCATATAACGTAACTCTACATAACGGTATACGTTATAACGTAGTAGTATATAACGTTATACGTTATAAGGTAATAGTATATAGCGTCATACGTTATAACGTAACACTACATATCGTTATACGTTGTACCGTAATACTACATATCGTTAGACGTTATAACGTAATAGTATATATCGTTATACGTTATAACGTAAAATAATATAACGATATACGTTATAACGCAAGAGTATATAACGTTAAACGTTATAAGGTAATAGTATATAGCGTTATACGTTATAACGTAACGCTACCTATAGTTATACATTATAACGTAATAGTATATAACGTGAGACGTTAGAAGGTAATTGTATATAATGTTATACGTTATAACGTAACACTACATATCGTTATACGTTATAACGTAATACTACATATCGTTAGACGTTATAACGTAATAGTATATAACGTTATACGTTATAACGTAAAATAATATAACGATATACGTTATAACGCAAGAGTATATAGCGTTAAACGTTATAAGGTAATAGTATATAGCGTTTTACGTTATAACGTAACGCTACCTATAGTTATACATTATAACGTAGTAGTATATAACGTTATACGTTATAAGGTAATAGTATATAGCGTCATACGTTATAACGTAACACTACATATCGTTATACGTTGTAACGTAATACTACATATCGTTAGACGTTATAACGTAATAGTATATATCGTTATACGTTATAACGTAAAATAATATAACGATATACGTTATAACGCAAGAGTATATAACGTTAAACGTTATAAGCTAATAGTATATAGCGTTATACGTTATAACGTAACGCTACCTATAGTTATACATTATAACGTAATAGTATATAACGTGAGACGTTAGAAGGTAATTGTATATAATGTTATACGTTATAACGTAACACTACATATCGATATACGTTGTACCATAATACTACATATCGTTAGACGTTATAACGTAATAGTATATATCGTTATACGTTATATCGTAAAATAATATAACGATATACGTTATAACGCAAAAGTATATAACGTTATACTTTATAAGGTAATTGTATATAACGTTATACGTTATAACGTAACACTACATATCGTTATACGTCATAACGTAATACTACATATCGTTAGACGTTATAACGTAATAGTATATAACGTTATACGTTATAACGTAATATAATATAACGATATACGTTATAACGCAAGAGTATATAACGTTAAACGTTATAACGTAATAGTATATAGCGTTTTACGTTATAACGTAACGCTACCTATAGTTATACATTATAACGTAATAGTATATAACGTGAGACGTTAAAAGGTAATAGTATATAACGTTATACGTTATAAGGTAATAGTATATAGCGTTATACGTTATAACGTAACTCTATCTACAGTTATACGTTATAACGTAATAGTATATAACGTTATACGTTATAAGGTAATAGTATATAGCGTTATACGTTATAACGTAACGCTACCTATAGTTATACGTTATAACGTAATAGTATATAACGTGAGACGTTATCAGGTAATAGTATATAATGTTATACGTTATAACGTAACACTACATATCGTTATACGTTGTACCATAATACTACATATTGTTATACGTTATAACGTAATAGTATATAGCGTTATACGTTATAAGGTAATAGTATATAATGTTATACGTTATAACGTAACACTACATATCGTTATACGTTATAACGTAATACTACATATCGTTAGACGTTATAACGTAATAGTATATAACGTTATACGTTATAACGTAAAATAATATAACGATATACGTTATAACGCAAGAGTATATAACGTTAAACGTTATAAGGTAATAGTATATAGCGTTATACGTTATAACGTAACGCTACATAACGTTATACGTTATAACGTAATAGTATATAATGTTATACGTTATAACGTAACACTACATATCGATATACGTTGTACCATAATACTACATATCGTTAGACGTTATAACGTAATAGTATATATCGTTATACGTTATATCGTAAAATAATATAACGATATACGTTATAACGCAAAAGTATATAACGTTATACTTTATAAGGTAATTGTATATAACGTTATACGTTATAACGTAACACTACATATCGTTATACGTCATAACGTAATACTACATATCGTTAGACGTTATAACGTAATAGTATATAACGTTATACGTTATAACGTAATATAATATAACGATATACGTGATAACGCAAGAGTATATAACGTCATACGTTATAACGTAACACTACATATCGTTATATGTTATAACGTAATAGTATATAACGTTATACGTTATAAGGTAATAGTATATAATGTTATACGTTATAACGTAACGCTACATAACGTTATACGTTATAATGTAACGCTAGATAACGTTATACGTTATAACGTAATAGTATATAACGTTATATGATATAAGGTAATAGTATATAGCGTTATACGTTATAACGTAAGGCTACCTATAGTTATACGTTATAACGTAATAGTATATAACGTGAGACGTTATAAGGTAATAGTATATAATGTTATACGTTATAACGTAACAATACATATCGTTATACGTTATAACGTAATACTACATATCGTTAGACGTTATAACGTAATAGTATATAACGTTATACGTTATAACGTAATAGTATATAACGTTATACGTTATAACGTAATAGTATATAACGTTCTACGTTATAACGTAAAATAATATAACGATAAACATTATAACCCAAGAGTATATAACGTTATACGTTATAAGGTAATTGTATATAACGTTATACGTTATAACGTAACACTACATATCGTTAGACGTTATAACGTAATAGTATATAACGTTATACGTTATAACGTAAGAGTATGTTACGTTATACGTTATAAGGTAATAGTATATAGCGTTATACGTTATAACGTAACGCTACCTATAGTTATACGTTATAACGTAAAATAATATAACGATATACGTTATAACGCAAGAGTATATAATGTTATACGTTATAACGTAACACTACATATCGTTATACGTTATAACGTAATGGAATATAACGTTATACGTTATAACGTAGGATTTTATTACGTTATACGTTATAAGGTAATAGTATATAATGTTATACGTTATAACGTATCATTACATATCGTCATACGTTATAACGTAATAGTATATAACGTTATACGTTATAAGGTAATAGTATATAATGTTATACGTTATAACGTAACACTACATATCGTTATACGTTATAACGTAACGCTACCTATAGTTATACGTTATAACGTAATAGTATATAACGTGAGACATTATAAGGTAATAGTATATAATGTAATACGTTGTAACGTAATGGCATATAATGTTATACGTTATAACGTAACACTACATATCGTTATACGTTATAACGTAATGGAATAAGAAGTTATACGTTATACCGTAGGAGTACATTACGTTATACGTTGTAAGGTAATAGTATATAATGTTATACGTTATAACGTAACACTACATATCGATATACGTTATAACGTAATAGTATATAACGTTATACGTTATAACGTAATAGTATATAACGTTATACGTTATAACGTAAAATAACATAACGATATACGTTATAACGCAAGAGTATATAACGTTATACGTTATAAGGTAATTGCATATAACGTTATACGTTACAACGTAACACTACATACCGTTATATGTTATAACGTAATAGTATATATAGTTATACGTTATAAGATAATAGTATATAGCGTTATACGTTGTAACGTATCGCTACCTATAGTTATACGTTATAACGTCATCGTATTTAACGTGACACTTTATAAGGTAATGGTATATAGCGTTCTACTTTGTAACGTAACACTTCATAACGTTATACGTTATAACGTAATAGAATATAACGTTATACGTTATAACGTAAAATAATATAACGATATACGTTATAACGCAAGAGTATATAACGTTATACGTTATAACGTAACACTACATATAGTTATATGTTGTAACGTAATAGTATATAACGTTATACGTTATAAGGTAATAGTATATAATGTTATACGTTATAACGTAACGCTACATAACGTTATACGTTATAATGTAACGCTAGATAACGTTATACGTTATAACGTAATAGTATATAACGTTATATGATATAAGGTAATAGTATATAGCGTTATACGTTATAACGTAATAGTATATAACGTGCGACGTTATAAGGTAATAGTATATAATGTTAGACGTTATAACGTAACAGTACATATCGTTATACGTTATAACGTAATAGTATATAACGTTATACGTTATAACGTAAAATAATATAACAATATACATTATAACGCAAGAGTATATAACGTTATACGTTATAAGGTAATTGTATATAACGTTATACGTTATAACGTAACACTACATGTCGTTAGACGTTATAACGTTATAGTATATAACGTTATACGTTATAAGATAATAGTATATAGCGTTACACGTTATCGCTACCTATAGTTATACGTTATAACGTCATCGTATATAACGTGACACTTTATAAGGTAATGGTATATAGCGTTCTACTTTGTAACGTAACGCTTCATATCGTTATACGTTATAACGTAATAGTATATAACGTTATACGTTATAAGGTAATTGTATATAACGTTATACGTTATAAAGTAATGGCATATAATGTTATACGTTATAACGTAACACTACATATCGTTAGACGTTATAACGTAATAGTATATAACGCTATACGTTATAACGTAATAGTATATAACGTTATACGTTATAACGTAATAGTATATAATGTTATACGTTAAAACGTAACACTACATATCGTTATACGCTATAACGTAACGCTACATAACATTATACGTTATAACGTAATAGTATATAACGTTATATGATATAAGGTAATAGTATATAGCGTTAGACGTTATAACGTAACTGTATATAACGTTATACGTTATAAGGTAATAGTATATAATGTTATACGTTATAACGTAACAATACATATCGTTATACGTTATAACGTAATACTACATATCGTTAGACGTTATAACGTAATAGTATATAACGTTATACGTTATAATGTAATAGTATATAACGCTAAACGTTATAACGTAATAGTATATAACGTTATACGTTATAACGTAAAATAATATAACGATATACATTATAACGCAAGAGTATATAACGTTATACGTTATAAGGTAATAGTATATAACGTTATAAGTTATAAGGTAATAGTATATATCGTTATACGTTATAACGTAACGCTACCTATAGTTATACGTTATAACGTAATAGTATATAATGTGAGACATTATAAGGTAATAGTATATAATGTAATACGTTACAACATAATGGCATATAATGTTATACGTTATAACGTAACACTACATATCGTTATACGTTATAACGTAATGGAATAAGACGTTATACGTTATAACGTAAGAGTACATTACGTTATAAGTTGTAAGGTAATAGTATATAATGTTATACGTTATAACGTAACACTACATATCGTTATACGTTATAACGTAATGGAATAAGACGTTATACGTTATAACGTAAGAGTACATTACGTTATACGTTGTAAGGTAATTGCATATAACGTTATACATTATAACGTTACACTACATACCGTTATATGTCATAACGTAATAGTATATAAATTTATACATCATAAGATAATAGTATATAACGTTATACGTTATAACGTAATAGTATATAACGTTATACATTATAACGTAAAATAACATAACGATATACGTTATAACGCAAGAGTAAATAACGTTATACGTTATAAGGTAATTGCATATAACGTTATACGTTATAACGTAACACTACATACCGTTATATGTTATAACGTAATAGTATATATAGTTATACGTTACAAGATAATAGTATATAGCGTTATACGTTATAACGTATCGCTACCTATAGTTATACGTTATAACGTCATCGTATATAACGTGACACTTTAAAAGGTAATGGTATATAGCGTTCTACTTTGTAACGTAACACTTCATAACGTTATACGTTATAACGTAATAGAATATAACGTTATACGTTATAACGTAAAATAATATAACGATATACGTTATAACGCAAGAGTATATAACGTTATACGTTATAACGTAACACTACATATAGTTATATGTTATAACGTAATAGTATATAACGTTATACGTTATAAGGTAATAGTATATAATGTTATACGTTATAACGTAACGCTACATAACGTTATACGTTATAATGTAACGCTAGATAACGTTATACGTTATAACGTAATAGTATATAACGTTATACGTTATAACGTAATAGTATATAACGTTATACGTTATAACGTAAAATAATATAACGATATACATTATAACTCAAGAGTATATAACGTTGTACGTTATAAGGTAATTGTATATAACGTTATACGTTATAACGTAACACTACATGTCGTTAGACGTTATAACGTAATAGTATATAACGTTATACGTTATAAGATAATAGTATATAGCGTTATACGTTATAACGTATCGCTACCTATAGTTATACGTTATAACGTCATCGTATATAACGTGACACTTTATAAGGTAATGGTATATAGCGTTCTACTTTGTAACGTAACACTTCATATCGTTATACGTTATAACGTAATAGTAAATAACGTTATACGTTATAAGGTAATTGTATATAACGTTATACGTTATAAAGTAATGGCATATAATGTTATACGTTAAAACGTAACACTACATATCGTTATACGTTATAACGTAACGCTACATAACATTATACGTTATAACGTAATAGTATATAACGTTATATGATATAAGGTAATAGTATATAGCGTTAGACGTTATAACGTAACTGTATATAACGTTATATGTTATAACGTAAAATTGTATAACGATATACGTTATAACGCAAGAGTATATAACGTTATACGTTATAAGGTAATTGTATATAACGTTATACGGTATAACGTAATGGCATATAATGTTATACGTTATAACGTAACACTACATATCGTTATACGTTATAACGTAACGCTACACAACGTTATACGTTATAGCGTAATAGAATATAACGTTATACGTTATAACGTAAAATAATATAACGATATACGTTATAACGCAAGAGTATATAACATTATACGTTATAAGGTAATTGTACATAACGTTATACGTTATAACGTAACACTACATATCGTTATATGTTATAACGTAATAGTATATAACGTTATACGTTATAAGGTAATAGTATATAATGTTATACGTTATAACGTAATACTACATTTCGTTAGACGTTATAACGTAATAGTATATAACTTTATACGTTATAACGTAAAATAATATAACGATATACATTATAACGCAAGAGTATATATCGTTATACGTTATAAGGTAATTGTATATAACGTTATAAGTTATAACGTAACACTACATATCGTTATACCTTATAACGTAATACTACATATCGTTAGATGTTATAACGTAACAGTATATAACGTTATACCTTATAACGTAAAACAATATAACGATATACGTTATAACACAAGAGTATATAAGGTTTTACGTTATAAGGTAATTGTATATAACGTTATATGTTATAACGTAACACTACATATCGTTATATGTTATAACGTAATAGTATATAACGTGAGACGTTATAAGGTAATAGTATATAATGTTATACGTTATAACGTAACAATACATATCGTTATACGTTATAACGTAATACTACATATCGTTATACGTTATAACGTAATAGTATATAACGTTATACGTTATAACGTAAAATAATATAACGATATACATTATAACGCAAGAGTATATAACGTTGTACGTTATAAGGTAATTGTATATAACGTTATACGTTATAACGTAACACTACATATCGTTATACCTTATAACGTAATACTACATATCGTTGGATGTTATAACGTAACAGTATATAACGTTATACCTTATAACGTAAAACAATATAACGATATACGTTATAACACAAGAGTATATAAGGTTATACGATATAAGGTAATTGTATATAACGTTATACGTTATAACGTAACACTACATATCGTTATATGTTATAACGTAACAGTATATAACGTTATACCTTATAACATAAAACAATATAACGATATACGTTATAACACAAGAGTATATACGGTTATATTTATAAGGTAATTGTATATAACGTTATACGTTATAACGTAACACTACATATCGTTATATGTTATAACGTAATAGGATATAACGTTATACGTTATAACGTAATACTATATAACGTTATACGTTATAACGTAAAATAATATAACGATATACATTATAACGCAAGAGTATATAACGTTATACGTTATAACGTAACACTACATACCGTTATATGTTTTAACGTAATAGAATATAACGTTATACGTTATAACGTAAAATAATATAACGATATACGTTATAACGCAAGAGTATATAACGTTATACGTTATAACGTAATACTACATATCGTTATTCGTTATAACGTAACGCTACATATCGTTATACATTATAACGTCATAGCATATAACGTGACACTTTATAAGGTAATGGTATATACCGTTCTAATTGTAACGTAACACTCATATCGTTATACGTTATAACGTCATAGCATATAACGTGACACTTTATAAGGTAATGGTATATAGCGTTCTAATTGTAACGTAACACTTCATATCGTTAGACGTTATAACGTAATACTACATTTCGTTAGACGTTATAACGTAATAGTATATAACGTTATACGTTATAACGTAATAGTATATAACGTTATACGTTATAACGTAATGGCATATAATGTTATACGTTATAACGTAACACTACATATCGTTATACGTTATAACGTAATGGAATAAGACGTTATACGTTATAACGTAAGAGTATATTACGTTATACGTTATAAGGTAATAGTATGTAATGTTACACGTTATAACGTAACACTACATATCGTTAGATGTTATAACGTAATAGTATATAACGTTATACGTTATAACGTAATAGTATATAACGTTATACGTTATAACGTAATAGTATATAACGTTATACGTTATAACGTATAATAATATAACGATATACGTTATAACGCAAGAGTATACAACGTTAGACGTTATAAGGTAATTGCATATAACGTTATACATTATAACGTTACACTACATACCGTTATATGTCATAACGAAATAGTATATAAAGTTATACATTATAAGATAATAGTATATAGCGTTCTACGTTATAACGTAATGGTACCTATAGTTATACGTTTTGACGTCATAGTATATAACGTTACACTTTATAAGGTAATGGTATATAGCGTTCTACGTTGTAACGTAACAATTCATATCGTTATTCGTTATAACGTAATGGAATATAACGTTATACGTTATAACGTAAGAGTATATTACGTTATACGTTATAAGGTAATAGTATATAATGTTATACGTTATAACGTAACATTACATATCGTCATACGTTATAACGTAATAGTATATAACGTTATACGTTATAAGGTAATAGTATATAATGTTATACGTTATAACGTAACACTACATATCGTTATACGTTATAACGTAACGCTACCTATAGTTATACGTTATAACGTAATAGTATATAACGTGAGACATTATAAGGTAATAGTATATAATGTAATACGTTGTAACGTAATGGCATATAATGTTATACGTTATAACGTAACACTACATATCGTTATACGTTATAACGTAATGGAATAAGAAGTTATACGTTATACCGTAGGAGTACATTACGTTATACGTTGTAAGGTACTAGTATATAATGTTATACGTTATAACGTAACACTACATATCGATATACGTTATAACGTAATAGTATATAACGTTATACGTTATAACGTAATAGTATATAACGTTATACGTTATAACGTAAAATAACATAACGATATACGTTATAACGCAAGAGTATATAACGTTATACGTTATAAGGTAATTGCATATAACGTTATACGTTATAACGTAACACTACATACCGTTATATGTTATAACGTAATAGTATATATAGTTATACGTTATAAGATAATAGTATATAGCGTTATACGTTATAACGTATCGTTACCTATAGTTATACGTTATAACGTCATCGTATTTAACGTGACACTTTATAAGGTAATGGTATATAGCGTTCTACTTTGTAACGTAACACTTCATAACGTTATACGTTATAACGTAATAGAATATAACGTTATACGTTATAACCTAAAATAATATAACGATATACGTTATAACGCAAGAGTATATAACGTTATACGTTATAACGTAACACTACATATAGTTATATGTTGTAACGTAATAGTATATAACGTTATACGTTATAAGGAAATAGTATATAATGTTATACGTTATAACGTAACGCTACATAACGTTATACGTTATAATGTAACGCTAGATAACGTTATACGTTATAACGTAATAGTATATAACGTTATATGATATAAGGTAATAGTATATAGCGTTATACGTTATAACGTAATAGTATATAACGTGAGATGTTATAAGGTAATAGTATATAATGTTAGACGTTATAACGTAACAATACATATCGTTATACGTTATAACGTAATACTACATATCGTTAGACGTTATAACGTAATAGTATATAACGTTATACGTTATAACGTAATAGTATATAACGTTATACGTTATAACGTAATAGTATATAACGTTATACGTTATAACGTAAAATAATATAACGATATACATTATAACGCAAGAGTATATAACGTTATACGTTATAAGGTAATAGTATATAATGTTATACGTTATAACGTAACGATACATAACGTTATACGTTATAACGTAATAGTATATAACGTTATATGATATAAGGTAATAGTATATAGCGTTAGACGTAATAACGTAACTGTATATCACGTTATACGTTATAAGGTAATTGTATATAACGTTATACGTTATAAAGTAATGGCATATAATGTTATACGTTATAATGTAACACAACATATCGTTATACGTTATAACGTAACACTTCATATCGTTATACGTTATAACGTAATGGAATAAGACGTTATACGTTATAACGTAAGAGTACATTACGTTATACGTTGTAAGGTAATAGTATGTAATGTTATACGTTATAACGTAACACTACATATCGATATACGTTATAACGTAATGGAATAAGACGTTATACGTTATAACGTAAGAGTACATTACGTTATACGTTGTAAGGTAATAGTATATAATGTTATACGTTATAACGTAACACTTCATATCGTTATACGTTATAACGTAATAGTATATAACGTGAGACATTATAAGGTAATAGTATATAATGTAATACGTTATAACGTAATGGCATATAATGTTATACGTTATAACGTAACACTACATATCGTTATACGTTATAACGTAATGGAATAAGACGTTATACGTTATAACGTAAGAGTACATTACGTTATACGTTGTAAGGTAATAGTATATAATGTTATACGTTATAACGTAACACTACATATCGATATACGTTATAACGTAATAGTATATAACGTTATACGTTATAACGTAATATAACATAATGATATACGTTATAACGCAAGAGTATATAACGTTATACGTTATAAGGTAATAGCATATAACGTTATACGTTATAACGTAACACTACATACCGTTATATGTTATAACGTAATAGTACATAAAGTTATACGTTATAAGATAATAGTATATAGCGTTATACGTTATAACGTATCGCTACCAATAGTTATACCTTATAACGTCATAGCATATAACGTGACACTTTATAAGCTAATGGTATATAGCGTTCTACTTTCTAACGTAACACTTCATATCGTTTTACGTTATAACGTAATAGAATATAACGTTATACGTTATAACGTAAAATAATATAACGATATACGTTATAACGCAAGAGTATATAACGCTATACGTTATAAGGTAATTGTATATAACGTTATACGTTATAACTTAAAACTACATATCGTTATATGTTATAACGTAATAGTATATAACATTATATGATATAAGGTAATAGCATATAGCGTTAGACGTTATAACGTAACTGTATATAACGTTATACGTTATAACGTAAAATAATATAACGATATACGTTATAACGCAAGAGTATATAACGTTATACGTTATAAGGTAATTGTATATAACGTTATACGTTATAACGTAATGGCATATAATGTTATACGTTAAAACGTAACACTACATACCGTTATACGTTATAACGTAACGCTACATAACGTTATACGTTATAACGTAATAGTATATAATGTTATATGATATAAGGTAATAGTATATAGCGTTATACGTTATAACGTAACACTACATATCGTTATACCTTAGAACGTAATACTACATATCGTTAGATGTTATAACGCAACAGTATATAACGTTTTACGTTATAACGTAAAATAATATAACGATATACGTTATAACGCAAGAGTATATAACGTTATACGCTATAAGGTAATTGTAAATAACGTTATACGTTATACCGTAACACTACATATCGTTATATGTTATAACGTAATAGTATATAAAGTTATACGTTAAAATGTAACACTACATATCGTTATACGTTATAACGTAACGCTACATAACGTTATACGTTATAACGTAATAGTATATAATGTTATATGATATAAGGTAATAGTATATGGCGTTATACCTTAGAACGCAATACTACATATCGTTATATGTTATAACATAACAGTATATAACGTTATACGTTATTACGTAAAATAATATAACGATATACGTTATAACGCAAGAGCATATAACGTTATACGTTATAAGGTAATTGTATATAACGTTATACGTTATACTGTAACACTACATATCGTTATATGTTATAACGTAATAGTATATAAAGTTATACGTTAAAATGTAACACTACATATCGATATACGTTATAACGTAATAGTATATAACATTATACGTTATAACGTAATAGTATATAACGTTATACGTTATAACGTAACGCTACATAACGTTATACGTTATAACGTAATAGTAATTAATGTTATATGATATAAGGTAATAGTATATGGCGTTATACCTTAGAACGCAATACTACATATCGTTATACGTTATAACGTAACGCTACATAATGTTATACGTTATAACGTAACACTACATATCGATATACGTTATAACGTAATAGTATATAACATTATACGTTATAACGTAATACTACATATCGTTAGATGTTATAACGTAACAGTATATAACGTTTTACGTTATAACGTAAAATAATATAACGATATACGTTATATCGCAAGAGTATATAACGTTATACGCTATAAGGTAATTGTATATAACGTTATACGTTATACTGTAACACTACATATCGTTATATGTTATAACGTAATAGTATATAAAGTTATACGTTAAAATGTAACACTACATATCGATATACGTTATAACGTAATAGTATATAACATTATACGTTATAACGTAATAGTATATAACGTTATACGTTATAACGTAAAATAACATCACGATATACGTTATAACGCAAGAGTATATAACGTTATACGTTATAAGGTAATTGTATATATCGTTATACGTTATAAGGTAATTGTATATAAAGTTATACGTTATAACGTAACACTACATATCGTTATACGTTATAACGTAACGCTACATAACGTTATACGTTATAACGTAATAGTATATAATGTTATATGATATAAGGTAATAGTATATAACGTTATACGTTATTACGTAAAATAATATAACGATATACGTTATAACGCAAGAGTATATAACGTTATACGTTATAAGGTAATTGTATATAAAGTTATACGTTATAACCTAACACTACATATCGTTATACGTTATAACGTAACGCTACATAACGTTATACGTTATAACGTAATAGTAATTAATGTTATATGATATAAGGTAATAGTATATGGCGTTATACCTTAGAACGCAATACTACATATCGTTAGATGTTATAACGTAACAGTATATAACGTTATACGTTATTACGTAAAATAATATAACGATATACGTTATAACGCAAGAGTATATAACGTTATACGTTATAAGGTAATTGTATATAACGTTATACGTTATAAGGTAATTGTATATAACGTTATACGTTATAAGGTAATTGTATATAACGTTATACGTAATAACGTAATACTACATATCGTTAGACGTTATAACGTAATAGTATATAACGTTATACGTTATAACGTAACACTACATACCGTTATATGTTATAACGTAATAGTATATAAAGTTATACGTTGTAAGGTAATAGTATATAATGTTATACGTTATAACGTAACACAACATATCGTTATACGTTATAAAGTAATACTACATATCGTTATACGTTATAACGTAACGCTACATAACGTTATACGTTATAACGTCATAGCATATAACGTGACACTTTATAAGGTAATGGTATATAGCGTTCTACTTTGTATCTTAACACTTCATATCGTTATACGTTATAACGTAATAGAATATAACGTTATACGTTATAAAGCAAAATAATATAACGATATACGTTATAACGGAAGAGTATATAACGTTATACGTTATAAGGTAATAGTATATAACGTTATACGTTATAACGTAACACTACATACCGTTATATGTTATAACGTAATAGTATATAACGTTATACGTTATAAGGTAATTGTATATAACGTTATACGAAATAACGTAATACTACATATCGCTAGACGTTATAACGTAATAGTACATTACGTTATACGTTATAACGTAACACTACATACCGTTATATGTTATAACGTAATAGTATATAAAGTTATACGTTATAAGGTAATAGTATATAATGTTATACGTTATAACGCAAGAGTATATAACGTTATACGTTATAAGGTAATTGTATATAACGTTATACGTTATAACGTAACACTACATATCGATATACGTTATAACGTAATAGTATATAACGTTATACGTTATAACGCAAGAGTATATAACGTTATACGTTATAAGGTAATTGTATATAACGTTATACGTTATAACGTAACACTACATATCGATATACGTTATAACGTAATAGTATATAACGTTATACGTTATAAGGTAATTGTATATAACGTTATACGTTAAGACGTAATGGCATATAATGTTATACGTTAAAATGTAACACTACATAACGTTATACGTTATAACGTAACGCTACATAACGTTATACGTTATAACGTAATAGTATATAATGTTATATGATATAAGGTAATAGTATATAGCGTTATACCTTAGAACGCAATACTACATATCGTTAGATGTTATAACGTAACAGTATATAACGTTATACGTTATAACGTAAAATAATATAACGATATACGTTATAACGCAAGAGTATATAACGTTATACGTTATAAGGTAATTGTATATAACGTTATACGTTATAACGTAACACTACATATCGATATACGTTATAACGTAATAGTATATAACGTTATATGATATAAGGTAATAGTATATAGCGATAGACGTTATGACGTAACTGTATATAACGTTATACGTTATAACGTAAAATAATATAACGATATACGTTATATCGCAAGAGTATATAACGTTATACGTTATAAGGTAATTGTATATAACGTTATACGGTATAACGTAATGGCATATAATGTTATACGTTAAAACGTAACACTACATATCGTTATACGTGATAACGGAACGCTACCAATAGTTATACGTTATAACGTCATAGTATATAACGTGACACTTTATAAGGTAATGGTATATAGCGTTCTACTTTGTAACGTAACACTTCATATCGTTATACGTTATAGCGTAATAGAATATAACGTTATACGTTATAACGTAAAATAATATAACGATATACGTTATAACGCAAGAGGATATAACGTTATACGTTATAAGGTAATTGTACATAACGTTATACGTTATAACGTAACACTACATATCGTTATATGTTATAACGTAATAGTATATAACGTTATACGTTATAAGGTAATAGTATATAATGTTATACGTTATAACGTAACGCTACATAATGTTATACGTTATAACGATATAGTGTATAACGTTATATGATATAAGGTAATAGTATATAGCGATAGACGTTATAACGTAACAGTATATAACGTTATACGTTATAACGTAAAATAATATAACGATATACGTTATAACGCAAGAGTATATAACGTTATACGTTATAAGGTAATTGTATATAACGTTATACGGTATAACGTAATGGCATATAATGTTATACGTTAAAACGTAACACTACATATCGTTATACGTTATAACGTAACGCTACATAACGTTATACGTTGTAACGTAACGCTACATAACGTTATACGTTATAACGTAATAGTATATAACGTTATATGATATAAGGTAATAGTATATAGCGTTAGACGTTATAACGTAACTGTATATAACGTTATACGTTATAACGTAAAATAATATAACGATATACGTTATAACGCAAGAGTATATAACGTTATACGTTATAAGGTAATTGTATATAACGTTATACGTTATAACGTAATGGCATATAATGTTATACGTTAAAACGTAACACTACATATCGTTATACGTTATAACGTAACGCTACATAACGTTATACGTTATAACGTAATAGTATATAATGTTATATGATATAAGGTAATAGTATATAGCGTTATACGTTATAACGTAACACTACATATCGTTATACCTTAGAACGTAATACTACATATCGTTAGATGTTATAACGTAACAGTATATAACGTTATACGTTATTACGTAAAATAATATAACGATATACGCTATAACGCAAGACCATATAACGTTATACGTTATAAGGTAATTGTATATAAAGTTATACGTTATAACGTAACACTACATATCGATATACGTTATAACGTAATAGTATATAACATTATACGTTATAACGTAATACTACATATCGTTAGATGTTATAACGTAACAGTATATAACGTTATACGTTATTACGTAAAATAATATAACGATATACGCTATAACGCAAGACCATATAACGTTATACGTTATAAGGTAATTGTATATAAAGTTATACGTTATAACGTAACACTACATATCGATATACGTTATAACGTAATAGTATATAACATTATACGTTATAACGTAACAGTATATAACGTTATACGTTATTACGTAAAATAATATAACGATATACGTTATAACGCAAGAGTATATAACGTTATACGTTATAAGGTAATTGTATATAACGTTATACGATATAAGGTAATTGTATATAAAGTTATACGTTATAACGTAACACTACATATCGTTATACGTTATAACGTAACGCTACATAACGTTATACGTTATAACGTAATAGTATATAATGTTATATGATATAAGGTAATAGTATATAACGTTATACGTTATTACGTAAAATAATATAACGATATACGTTATAACGCAAGAGTATATAACGTTATACGTTATAAGGTAATTGTATATAAAGTTATACGTTATAACGTAACACTACATATCGTTATACGGTATAACGTAACGCTACATAACGTTATACGTTATAACGTAATAGTATATAATGTTATATGATATAAGGTAATAGTATATGGCGTTATACCTTAGAACGCAATACTACATATCGTTAGATGTTATAACGTAACAGTATATAACGTTATACGTTATTACGTAAAATAATATAACGATATACGTTATAACGCAGGAGTATATAACGTTATACGTTATAAGGTAATTGTATATAAAGTTATACGTTATAACCTAACACTACATATCGATATACGTTATAACGTAATAGTATATAACATTATACGTTATAACGTAATAGTATATAACGTTATACGTTATAACGTAAAATAACATCACGATATACGTTATAACGCAAGAGTATATAACGTTATACGTTATAAGGTAATTGTATATAACGTTATACGTTATAAGGTAATTGTGTATAACGTTATACGTTATAAGGTAATTGTATATAATGTTATACGTAATAACGTAATACTACATATCGTTAGACGTTATAACGTAATAGTATATAACGTTATACGTTATAACGTAACACTACATACCGTTATATGTTATAACGTAATAGTATATAAAGTTATACGTTATAAGGTAATAGTATATAATGTTATACGTTATAACGTAACACAACATATCGTTATCCGTTATAAAGTAATACTACATATCGTTATACGTTATAAAGTAACGCTACATAACGTTATACGTTATAACGTCATAGCATATAACGTGACACTTTATAAGGTAATGGTATATAGCGTTCTACTTTGTATCGTAACACTTCATATCGTTATACGTTATAACGTAATAGAATATAACGTTATACGTTATAAAGTAAAATAATATAACGATATACGTTATAACGGAAGAGTATATAACGTTATACGTTATAAGGTAATAGTATATAACGTTATACGTTATAACGTAACACTACATACCGTTATATGTTATAACGTAATAGTATATAACGTTATACGTTATAAGGTAATTGTATATAACGTTATACGTAATAACGTAATACTACATATCGTTAGACGTTATAACGTAATAGTACATAACGTTATACGTTATAACGTAGCACTACATACCGTTATATGTTATAACGTAATAGTATATAAAGTTATACGTTATAAGGTAATAGTATATAATGTTATACGTTATAACGCAAGAGTATATAACGTTATACGTTATAAGGTAATTGTATATAACGTTATACGTTATAACGTAACACTACATATCGGTATACGTTATAACGTAATAGTATATAACGTTATATGGTATAAGGTAATAGTATATAGCGATAGACGTTATAACGTAACTGTATATAACGTTATACGTTATAACGTAACACTACATACCGTTATATGTTATAACGTAATAGTATATAAAGTTATACGTTATAACGTAATAGTATATAACGTTATACGTTATAAGGTAATTGTATATAACGTTATACGTTATAACGTAATGGCATATAATGTTATACGTTAAAATGTAACACTACATATCGTTATACGTTATAACGTAACGCTACATAACGTTATACGTTATAACGTAATAGTATATAATGTTATATGATATAAGGTAATAGTATATAGCGTTATACCTTAGAACGCAATACTACATATCGTTAGATGTTATAACGTAACAGTATATAACGTTATACGTTATAACGTAAAATAATATAACGATATACGTTATAACGCAAGAGTATATAACGTTATACGTTATAAGGTAATTGTATATAACGTTATACGTTATAACGTAACACTACATATCGATATACGTTATAACGTAATAGTATATAACGTTATTTGATATAAGGTAATAGTATATAGCGATAGACGTTATGACGTAACTGTATATAACGTTATACGTTATAACGTAAAATAATATAACGATATACGTTATATCGCAAGAGTATATAACGTTATACGTTATAAGGTAATTGTATATAACGTTATACGGTATAACGTAATGGCATATAATGTTATACGTTAAAACGTAACACTACATATCGTTATACGTGATAACGTAACGCTACCAATAGTTATACGTTATAACGTCATAGTATATAACGTGACACTTTATAAGGTAATGGTATATAGCGTTCTACTTTGTAACGTAACACTTCATATCGTTATACGTTATAGCGTAATAGAATATAACGTTATACGTTATAACGTAAAATAATATAACGATATACGTTATAACGCAAGAGTATTTAACGTTATACGTTATAAGGTAATTGTACATAACGTTATACGTTATAACGTAACACTACATATCGTTATATGTTATAACGTAATAGTATATAACGTTATACGTTATAAGGTAATAGTATATAATGTTATACGTTATAACGTAACGCTACATAATGTTATACGTTATAACGTAATAGTGTATAACGTTATATGATATAAGGTAATAGTATATAGCGATAGACGTTATAACGTAACTGTATATAACGTTATACGTTATAACGTAAAATAATATAACGGTATACGTTATAACGCAAGAGTATATAACGTTATACGTTATAAGGTAATTGTATAGAACGTTATACGGTATAACGTAATGGCATATAATGTTATACGTTAAAACGAAACACTACATATCGTTATACGTTATAACGTAACGCTACATAACGTTATACGTTGTAACGTAACGCCACATAACGTTATACGTTATAACGTAATAGTATATAACGTTATACGATATAAGGTAGTAGTATTTAGCGTTAGACGTTATAACGTAACTGTATATAACGTTATACGTTGTAACGTAAAATAATATAACGATATACGTTATAACGCAAGAGTATATAACGTTAGACGTTATAAGGTAATTGTATATAACGTTATACGTTATAACGTAACACTACATACCGTTATATGTCATAACGTAATAGTATATAAAGTCATACATTATAAGATAATAGTATATAGCGTTATACGTTATAACGTAACGATACCTATAGTTATGCGTTATAACGTAATAGTATATAACGTTATATGATATAAGGTAATAGTATATAGCGTTATACGTTATAACGTAAGGCTACCTATAGTTATACGTTATAACGTAAGAGTATATTACGTTATACGTTATAAGGTAATAGTATATAATGTTATACGTTATAACGTAACACTACATATCGATATACGTTATAACATAACGCTACATAACGTTATACGTTATAACGTAATAGTATATAACGTTATAAGTTATAAGGTAATATTATATAGCGTTATACGTTATAACGTAACGCTACCTATAGTTATACGTTATAACGTAATAGTATATAACGTGAGACATTATAAGGTAGTAGTATATAATGATATACGTTATAACGTAACACTACATATCGTTATACGTTATAACGTAACGCTACCTATAGTTATACGTTATAACGTATTAGTATATAACGTGAGACATTATAAGGTAATAGTATATAATGTAATACGTTATAACGTAATGGCATATAATGTTATACGTTATAACGTAACACTACATACCGTTATACGTTATAACGTAATGGAATAAGACGTTATACGTTATAACGTAAGAGTACATTACGTTATACGTTGTAAGGTAATAGTATATAATGTTATACGTTATAACGTAACACTACATATCGATATACGTTATAACGTAATAGTATATAACGTTATACGTTATAACGTAACATAACATAACGATATACGTTATAACGCAAGAGTATATAACGTTATACTATATAAGGTAATTGCATATAGCGTTATACGTTATAACGTATCGCTACCTATAGTTATACGTTATAACGTCATAGTATATAACGTGACACTTTATAAGGTAATGGTGTATAGCGTTCTACTTTGTAACGTAACACTTCATATCGTTATACGTTATAACGTAATAGAATATAACGTTATACGTTATAACGTAAAATAATATAACGATATACGTTATAACGCAAGAGTATATAACGTTATACGTTATAAGGTAATTGTATATAACGTTATACGTTATAACGGAACACTACATATCGTTATATGTTATAACGTAATAGTATATAACGTTATACGTTATAAGGTAATAGTATATAATGTTATACTTTATAACGTAACGCTACATAACGTTATACGTTATAACGTAATAGTATATAACGTTATATGATATAAGGTAATAGTATATAGCGTTAGACGTTATAACGTAACTGTATATAACGTTATACGTTATAACGTAAAATAATATAACGATACACGTTATAACGCAGGAGTATATAACGTTATAAGTTATAAGGTAATAGTATATAGCGTTATACGTTATAACGTAACACTACATACCGTTATACGTTATAACGTAATGGAATAAGACGTTATACGTTATAACGTAAGAGTACATTACGTTATACGTTGTAAGGTAATAGTATATAATGTTATACGTTATAACGTAACACTACATATCGATATACGTTATAACGTAATAGTATATAACGTTATACGTTATAACGTAATAGTATATAACGTTATACGTTACAACGTATCGCTACCTATAGTTATACGTTATAACGTCATAGTATATAACGTGACACTTTATAAGGTAATGGTATATAGCGTTCTACTTTGTAACGTAACACTTCATATCGTTATACGTTATAACGTAATAGAATATAACGTTATACGTTATAACGTAAAATAATATAACGATATACGTTATAACGCAAGAGTATATAACGTTATACGTTATAAGGTAATTGTATATAATGTTATACGTTAAAACGTAACGCTACATATCGTTATACGTTATAACGTAACGCTACATAACGTTATACGTTATAACGTAACGCTACATAACGTTATACGTTATAACGTCATAGCATATAACGTGACACGTTATAAGGTAATGGTATATAGCGTTCTAATTGTAACGTAACACTTCATATCGTTATACGTTATAACGTCATAGCATATAACGTGACACTTTATAAGGTAATGGTATATAGCGTTCTAATTGTAACGTAACACTTCATATCGTTAGACGTTATAACGTAATAGTATATAACGTTATACGTTATAACGTAACACTACATATCGTTATATGTTATAACGTAATAGTATATAACGTTATACGTTATAAGGTAACAGTATATAATGTTATACGTTATAACGTAACGCTACATAACGTTATACGTTATAACGTAATAGTATATAACGTTATATGATATAAGGTAATAGTATATAGCGTTAGACGTTATAACGTAACTGCATATAACGTTATACGTTATAACGTAAAATAATATAACGATACACGTTATAACGCAAGAGTATATAACGTTATACGTTATAAGGTAATTGTATATAACGTTATACGTTATAAAGTAATGGCATATAATGTTATACGTTAAAACGTAACACTACATATCGTTATACGTTATAACGTAACGCTACATAACATTATACGTTATAACGTAACAGTATATAATGTTATATGATATAAGGTAATAGTATAAAGCGTTATACGTTATAACGTAAGGCTACCTATAGTTATACGTTATAATGTAATAGTATATAACGTGATACGTTATAAGGTAATAGTATATAATGTTATACGTTATAACGTAACACAACATATCGTTATACGTTATAACGTAACACTTCATATCGTTATACGTTATAACGTAACACTTCATATCGTTATACGTTATAACGTAATAGTATATAACGTGATACATTATAAGGTAATAGTATATAATGTAATACGTTATAACGTAATGGCATATAATGTTATACGTTATAACGTAACACTACATATCGTTATACGTTATAACGTAATGGAATAAGACGTTATACGTTATAACGTAAGAGTACATTACGTTATACGTTGTAAGGTAATAGTATATAATGTTATACGTTATAACGTAACACGACATATCGATATACGTTATAACGTAACAGTATATAACGTTATACGTTATAACGTAAAATAACATAATGATATACGTTATAACGCAAGAGTATATAACGTTAGACGTTATAAGGTAATTGTATATAACGTTATACGTTATAACGTAACACTACATGCCGTTATATGTTATAACGTAATAGTACATAAAGTTATACGTTATAAGATAATAGTATATAGCGTTATACGTTATAACGTATCGCTACCAATAGTTATACGTTATAACGTCATAGTATATAACGTGACACTTTATAAGGTAATGGTATATAGCGTTCTACTTTGTAACGTAACACTTCATATCGTTATACGTTATAGCGTAATAGAATATAACGTTATACGTTATAACGTAAAATAATATAACGATATACGTTATAACGCAAGAGTATATAACGTTATACGTTATAAGGTAATTGTATATAAAGTTATACGTTATAACGTAACACTACATATCGATATACGTTATATCGTAATAGTATATAACATTATACGTTATAACGTAATACTACATATCGTTAGATGTTATAACGTAACAGTATATAACGTTTTACGTTATAACGTAAAATAATATAACGATATACGTTATAACGCAAGAGTATATAACGTTATACGCTATAAGGTAATTGTATATAACGTTATACGTTATAACGTAACACTACATATCGTTATATGTTATAACGTAATAGTATATAAAGTTATACGTTAAAATGTAACACTACATATCGATATACGTTATAACGTAATACTACATATCTTTAGATGTTATAACGTAACAGTATATAACGTTATACGTTATTACGTAAAATAATATAACGATATACGCTATAACGCAAGACCATATAACGTTATACGTTATAAGGTAATTGTATATAAAGTTATACGTTATAACGTAACACTACATATCGATATACGTTATAACGTAATAGTATATAACATTATACGTTATAACGTAACAGTATATAACGTTATACGTTATTACGTAAAATAATATAACGATATACGTTATAACGCAAGAGTATATAACGTTATACGTTATAAGATAATTGTATATAAAGTTATACGTTATAACGTAACACTACATATCGATATACGTTATAACGTAATAGTATATAACATTATACGTTATAACGTAATACTACATATCGTTAGATGTTATAACGTAACAGTATATAACGTTTTACGTTATAACGTAAAATAATATAACGATATACGTTATAACGCAAGAGTATATAACGTTACACGCTATAAGGTAATTGTATATAACGTTATACGTTATACCGTAACACTACATATCGTTATATGTTATAACGTAATAGTATATAAAGTTATACGTTAAAATGTAACACTACATATCGATATACGTTATAACGTAATAGTATATAACATTATACGTTATAACGTAATAGTATATAACGTTATACGTTAGAACGTAAAATAATATAACGATATACGTTATAACGCAAGAGTATATAACGTTATACGTTATAAGGTAATTGTATATAACGTTATACGTTATAACGTAATGGCATATAATGTTATACGTTAAAACGTAACACTACATATCGTTATACGTTATAACGTAACGCTACATAACGTTATACGTTATAACGTAACGCTACATAACGTTATACGTTATAACGTCATAGCATATAACTTGACACGTTATAAGGTAATGGTATATAGCGTTCTAATTGTAACGTAACACTTCATATCGTTATACGTTATAACGTCATAGCATATAACGTGACACTTTATAAGGTAATGGTATATAGCGTTCTAATTGTAACGTAACACTTCATATCGTTAGACGTTATAACGTAATAGTATATAACGTTATACGTTATAACGGAACACTACATATCGTTATATGTTATAACGTAATAGTATATAACGTTATACGTTATAAGGTAATAGTATATAATGTTATACTTTATAACGTAACGCTACATAACGTTATACGTTATAACGTAATAGTATATAACGTTATATGATATAAGGTAATAGTATATAGCGTTAGACGTTATAACGTAACTGTATATAACGTTATACGTTATAACGTAAAATAATATAACGATACACGTTATAACGCAGGAGTATATAACGTTATACGTTATAAGGTAATTGTATATAACGTTATACGTTATAAAGTAATGGCATATAATGTTATACGATAAAACGTAACACTACATATCGTTATACGTTATAACGTAACACTACATATCGATATACGTTATAACATAACGCTACATAACGTTATACGTTATAACGTAATAGTATATAACGTTATAAGTTATAAGGTAATAGTATATAGCGTTATACGTTATAACGTAACGCTACCTATAGTTATACGTTATGACGTAATAGTATGTAACGTGAGACATTATAAGGTAATAGTATATAATGTAATACGTTATAACGTAATGGCATATAATGTTATACGTTATAACGTAACACTACATACCGTTATACGTTATAACGTAATGGAATAAGACGTTATACGTTATAACGTAAGAGTACATTACGTTATACTTTGTAAGGTAATAGTATATAATGTTATACGTTATAACGTAACACTACATATCGATATACGTTATAACGTAATAGTATATAACGTTATACGTTATAACGTAATAGTATATAACGTTATACGTTACAACGTATCGCTACCTATAGTTATACGTTATAACGTCATAGTATATAACGTGACACTTTATAAGGTAATGGTATATAGCGTTCTACTTTGTAACGTAACACTTCATATCGTTATACGTTATAACGTAATAGAATATAACGTTATACGTTATAACGTAAAATAATATAACGATATACGTTATAACGCAAGAGTATATAACGTTATACGTTATAAGGTAATTGTATATAATGTTATACGTTAAAACGTAACGCTACATATCGTTATACGTTATAACGTAACGCTACATAACGTTATACGTTATAACGTAACGCTACATAACGTTATACGTTATAACGTCATAGCATATAACGTGACACGTTATAAGGTAATGGTATATAGCGTTCTAATTGTAACGTAACACTTCATATCGTTATACGTTATAACGTCATAGCATATAACGTGACACTTTATAAGGTAATGGTATATAGCGTTCTAATTGTAACGTAACACTTCATATCGTTAGACGTTATAACGTAATAGTATATAACGTTATACGTTATAACGTAACACTACATATCGTTATATGTTATAACGTAATAGTATATAACGTTATACGTTATAAGGTAACAGTATATAATGTTATACGTTATAACGTAACGCTACATAACGTTATACGTTATAACGTAATAGTATATAACGTTATATGATATAAGGTAATAGTATATAGCGTTAGACGTTATAACGTAACTGCATATAACGTTATACGTTATAACGTAAAATAATATAACGATACACGTTATAACGCAAGAGTATATAACGTTATACGTTATAAGGTAATTGTATATAACGTTATACGTTATAAAGTAATGGCATATAATGTTATACGTTAAAACGTAACACTACATATCGTTATACGTTATAACGTAACGCTACATAACATTATACGTTATAACGTAACAGTATATAATGTTATATGATATAAGGTAATAGTATAAAGCGTTATACGTTATAACGTAAGGCTACCTATAGTTATACGTTATAATGTAATAGTATATAACGTGATACGTTATAAGGTAATAGTATATAATGTTATACGTTATAACGTAACACAACATATCGTTATACGTTATAACGTAACACTTCATATCGTTATACGTTATAACGTAACACTTCATATCGTTATACGTTATAACGTAATAGTATATAACGTGATACATTATAAGGTAATAGTATATAATGTAATACGTTATAACGTAATGGCATATAATGTTATACGTTATAACGTAACACTACATATCGTTATACGTTATAACGTAATGGAATAAGACGTTATACGTTATAACGTAAGAGTACATTACGTTATACGTTGTAAGGTAATAGTATATAATGTTATACGTTATAACGTAACACTACATATCGATATACGTTATAACGTAATAGTATATAACGTTATACGTTATAACGTAATAGTATATAACGTTATACGTTACAACGTATCGCTACCTATAGTTATACGTTATAACGTCATAGTATATAACGTGACACTTTATAAGGTAATGGTATATAGCGTTCTACTTTGTAACGTAACACTTCATATCGTTATACGTTATAACGTAATAGAATATAACGTTATACGTTATAACGTAAAATAATATAACGATATACGTTATAACGCAAGAGTATATAACGTTATACGTTATAAGGTAATTGTATATAATGTTATACGTTAAAACGTAACGCTACATATCGTTATACGATATAACGTAACGCTACATAACGTTATACGTTATAACGTAACGCTACATAACGTTATACGTTATAACGTCATAGCATATAACGTGACACGTTATAAGGTAATGGTATATAGCGTTCTAATTGTAACGTAACACTTCATATCGTTATACGTTATAACGTCATAGCATATAACGTGACACTTTATAAGGTAATGGTATATAGCGTTCTAATTGTAACGTAACACTTCATATCGTTAGACGTTATAACGTAATAGTATATAACGTTATACGTTATAACGTAACACTACATATCGTTATATGTTATAACGTAATAGTATATAACGTTATACGTTATAAGGTAACAGTATATAATGTTATACGTTATAACGTAACGCTACATAACGTTATACGTTATAACGTAATAGTATATAACGTTATATGATATAAGGTAATAGTATATAGCGTTAGACGTTATAACGTAACTGCATATAACGTTATACGTTATAACGTAAAATAATATAACGATACACGTTATAACGCAAGAGTATATAACGTTATACGTTATAAGGTAATTGTATATAACGTTATACGTTATAAAGTAATGGCATATAATGTTATACGTTAAAACGTAACACTACATATCGTTATACGTTATAACGTAACGCTACATAACATTATACGTTATAACGTAACAGTATATAATGTTATATGATATAAGGTAATAGTATAAAGCGTTATACGTTATAACGTAAGGCTACCTATAGTTATACGTTATAATGTAATAGTATATAACGTGATACGTTATAAGGTAATAGTATATAATGTTATACGTTATAACGTAACACAACATATCGTTATACGTTATAACGTAACACTTCATATCGTTATACGTTATAACGTAACACTTCATATCGTTATACGTTATAACGTAATAGTATATAACGTGATACATTATAAGGTAATAGTATATAATGTAATACGTTATAACGTAATGGCATATAATGTTATACGTTATAACGTAACACTACATATCGTTATACGTTATAACGTAATGGAATAAGACGTTATACGTTATAACGTAAGAGTACATTACGTTATACGTTGTAAGGTAATAGTATATAATGTTATACGTTATAACGTAACACGACATATCGATATACGTTATAACGTAACAGTATATAACGTTATACGTTATAACGTAAAATAACATAATGATATACGTTATAACGCAAGAGTATATAACGTTAGACGTTATAAGGTAATTGTATATAACGTTATACGTTATAACGTAACACTACATGCCGTTATATGTTATAACGTAATAGTACATAAAGTTATACGTTATAAGATAATAGTATATAGCGTTATACGTTATAACGTATCGCTACCAATAGTTATACGTTATAACGTCATAGTATATAACGTGACACTTTATAAGGTAATGGTATATAGCGTTCTACTTTGTAACGTAACACTTCATATCGTTATACGTTATAGCGTAATAGAATATAACGTTATACGTTATAACGTAAAATAATATAACGATATACGTTATAACGCAAGAGTATATAACGTTATACGTTATAAGGTAATTGTATATAAAGTTATACGTTATAACGTAACACTACATATCGATATACGTTATATCGTAATAGTATATAACATTATACGTTATAACGTAATACTACATATCGTTAGATGTTATAACGTAACAGTATATAACGTTTTACGTTATAACGTAAAATAATATAACGATATACGTTATAACGCAAGAGTATATAACGTTATACGCTATAAGGTAATTGTATATAACGTTATACGTTATAACGTAACACTACATATCGTTATATGTTATAACGTAATAGTATATAAAGTTATACGTTAAAATGTAACACTACATATCGATATACGTTATAACGTAATACTACATATCTTTAGATGTTATAACGTAACAGTATATAACGTTATACGTTATTACGTAAAATAATATAACGATATACGCTATAACGCAAGACCATATAACGTTATACGTTATAAGGTAATTGTATATAAAGTTATACGTTATAACGTAACACTACATATCGATATACGTTATAACGTAATAGTATATAACATTATACGTTATAACGTAACAGTATATAACGTTATACGTTATTACGTAAAATAATATAACGATATACGTTATAACGCAAGAGTATATAACGTTATACGTTATAAGATAATTGTATATAAAGTTATACGTTATAACGTAACACTACATATCGATATACGTTATAACGTAATAGTATATAACATTATACGTTATAACGTAATACTACATATCGTTAGATGTTATAACGTAACAGTATATAACGTTTTACGTTATAACGTAAAATAATATAACGATATACGTTATAACGCAAGAGTATATAACGTTACACGCTATAAGGTAATTGTATATAACGTTATACGTTATACCGTAACACTACATATCGTTATATGTTATAACGTAATAGTATATAAAGTTATACGTTAAAATGTAACACTACATATCGATATACGTTATAACGTAATAGTATATAACATTATACGTTATAACGTAATAGTATATAACGTTATACGTTAGAACGTAAAATAATATAACGATATACGTTATAACGCAAGAGTATATAACGTTATACGTTATAAGGTAATTGTATATAACGTTATACGTTATAACGTAATGGCATATAATGTTATACGTTAAAACGTAACACTACATATCGTTATACGTTATAACGTAACGCTACATAACGTTATACGTTATAACGTAACGCTACATAACGTTATACGTTATAACGTCATAGCATATAACTTGACACGTTATAAGGTAATGGTATATAGCGTTCTAATTGTAACGTAACACTTCATATCGTTATACGTTATAACGTCATAGCATATAACGTGACACTTTATAAGGTAATGGTATATAGCGTTCTAATTGTAACGTAACACTTCATATCGTTAGACGTTATAACGTAATAGTATATAACGTTATACGTTATAACGGAACACTACATATCGTTATATGTTATAACGTAATAGTATATAACGTTATACGTTATAAGGTAATAGTATATAATGTTATACTTTATAACGTAACGCTACATAACGTTATACGTTATAACGTAATAGTATATAACGTTATATGATATAAGGTAATAGTATATAGCGTTAGACGTTATAACGTAACTGTATATAACGTTATACGTTATAACGTAAAATAATATAACGATACACGTTATAACGCAGGAGTATATAACGTTATACGTTATAAGGTAATTGTATATAACGTTATACGTTATAAAGTAATGGCATATAATGTTATACGATAAAACGTAACACTACATATCGTTATACGTTATAACGTAACACTACATATCGATATACGTTATAACATAACGCTACATAACGTTATACGTTATAACGTAATAGTATATAACGTTATAAGTTATAAGGTAATAGTATATAGCGTTATACGTTATAACGTAACGCTACCTATAGTTATACGTTATGACGTAATAGTATGTAACGTGAGACATTATAAGGTAATAGTATATAATGTAATACGTTATAACGTAATGGCATATAATGTTATACGTTATAACGTAACACTACATACCGTTATACGTTATAACGTAATGGAATAAGACGTTATACGTTATAACGTAAGAGTACATTACGTTATACTTTGTAAGGTAATAGTATATAATGTTATACGTTATAACGTAACACTACATATCGATATACGTTATAACGTAATAGTATATAACGTTATACGTTATAACGTAATAGTATATAACGTTATACGTTACAACGTATCGCTACCTATAGTTATACGTTATAACGTCATAGTATATAACGTGACACTTTATAAGGTAATGGTATATAGCGTTCTACTTTGTAACGTAACACTTCATATCGTTATACGTTATAACGTAATAGAATATAACGTTATACGTTATAACGTAAAATAATATAACGATATACGTTATAACGCAAGAGTATATAACGTTATACGTTATAAGGTAATTGTATATAATGTTATACGTTAAAACGTAACGCTACATATCGTTATACGTTATAACGTAACGCTACATAACGTTATACGTTATAACGTAACGCTACATAACGTTATACGTTATAACGTC
Source organism: Bombus fervidus (assembly GCF_041682495.2). Classification (NCBI taxonomy): domain Eukaryota; kingdom Metazoa; phylum Arthropoda; class Insecta; order Hymenoptera; family Apidae; genus Bombus; species Bombus fervidus. The sequence goes on from NW_027212582.1 coordinate 269,701, forward strand.
ATAGCATATAACGTGACACGTTATAAGGTAATGGTATATAGCGTTCTAATTGTAACGTAACACTTCATATCGTTATACGTTATAACGTCATAGCATATAACGTGACACTTTATAAGGTAATGGTATATAGCGTTCTAATTGTAACGTAACACTTCATATCGTTAGACGTTATAACGTAATAGTATATAACGTTATACGTTATAACGTAACACTACATATCGTTATATGTTATAACGTAATAGTATATAACGTTATACGTTATAAGGTAACAGTATATAATGTTATACGTTATAACGTAACGCTACATAACGTTATACGTTATAACGTAATAGTATATAACGTTATATGATATAAGGTAATAGTATATAGCGTTAGACGTTATAACGTAACTGCATATAACGTTATACGTTATAACGTAAAATAATATAACGATACACGTTATAACGCAAGAGTATATAACGTTATACGTTATAAGGTAATTGTATATAACGTTATACGTTATAAAGTAATGGCATATAATGTTATACGTTAAAACGTAACACTACATATCGTTATACGTTATAACGTAACGCTACATAACATTATACGTTATAACGTAACAGTATATAATGTTATATGATATAAGGTAATAGTATAAAGCGTTATACGTTATAACGTAAGGCTACCTATAGTTATACGTTATAATGTAATAGTATATAACGTGATACGTTATAAGGTAATAGTATATAATGTTATACGTTATAACGTAACACAACATATCGTTATACGTTATAACGTAACACTTCATATCGTTATACGTTATAACGTAACACTTCATATCGTTATACGTTATAACGTAATAGTATATAACGTGATACATTATAAGGTAATAGTATATAATGTAATACGTTATAACGTAATGGCATATAATGTTATACGTTATAACGTAACACTACATATCGTTATACGTTATAACGTAATGGAATAAGACGTTATACGTTATAACGTAAGAGTACATTACGTTATACGTTGTAAGGTAATAGTATATAATGTTATACGTTATAACGTAACACTACATATCGATATACGTTATAACGTAATAGTATATAACGTTATACGTTATAACGTAATAGTATATAACGTTATACGTTACAACGTATCGCTACCTATAGTTATACGTTATAACGTCATAGTATATAACGTGACACTTTATAAGGTAATGGTATATAGCGTTCTACTTTGTAACGTAACACTTCATATCGTTATACGTTATAACGTAATAGAATATAACGTTATACGTTATAACGTAAAATAATATAACGATATACGTTATAACGCAAGAGTATATAACGTTATACGTTATAAGGTAATTGTATATAATGTTATACGTTAAAACGTAACGCTACATATCGTTATACGATATAACGTAACGCTACATAACGTTATACGTTATAACGTAACGCTACATAACGTTATACGTTATAACGTCATAGCATATAACGTGACACGTTATAAGGTAATGGTATATAGCGTTCTAATTGTAACGTAACACTTCATATCGTTATACGTTATAACGTCATAGCATATAACGTGACACTTTATAAGGTAATGGTATATAGCGTTCTAATTGTAACGTAACACTTCATATCGTTAGACGTTATAACGTAATAGTATATAACGTTATACGTTATAACGTAATAGTATATAACGTTATACGTTACAACGTATCGCTACCTATAGTTATACGTTATAACGTCATAGTATATAACGTGACACTTTATAAGGTAATGGTATATAGCGTTCTACTTTGTAACGTAACACTTCATATCGTTATACGTTATAACGTAATAGAATATAACGTTATACGTTATAACGTAAAATAATATAACGATATACGTTATAACGCAAGAGTATATAACGTTATACGTTATAAGGTAATTGTATATAATGTTATACGTTAAAACGTAACGCTACATATCGTTATACGATATAACGTAACGCTACATAACGTTATACGTTATAACGTAACGCTACATAACGTTATACGTTATAACGTCATAGCATATAACGTGACACGTTATAAGGTAATGGTATATAGCGTTCTAATTGTAACGTAACACTTCATATCGTTATACGTTATAACGTCATAGCATATAACGTGACACTTTATAAGGTAATGGTATATAGCGTTCTAATTGTAACGTAACACTTCATATCGTTAGACGTTATAACGTAATAGTATATAACGTTATACGTTATAACGTAACACTACATATCGTTATATGTTATAACGTAATAGTATATAACGTTATACGTTATAAGGTAACAGTATATAATGTTATACGTTATAACGTAACGCTACATAACGTTATACGTTATAACGTAATAGTATATAACGTTATATGATATAAGGTAATAGTATATAGCGTTAGACGTTATAACGTAACTGCATATAACGTTATACGTTATAACGTAAAATAATATAACGATACACGTTATAACGCAAGAGTATATAACGTTATACGTTATAAGGTAATTGTATATAACGTTATACGTTATAAAGTAATGGCATATAATGTTATACGTTAAAACGTAACACTACATATCGTTATACGTTATAACGTAACGCTACATAACATTATACGTTATAACGTAACAGTATATAATGTTATATGATATAAGGTAATAGTATAAAGCGTTATACGTTATAACGTAAGGCTACCTATAGTTATACGTTATAATGTAATAGTATATAACGTGATACGTTATAAGGTAATAGTATATAATGTTATACGTTATAACGTAACACAACATATCGTTATACGTTATAACGTAACACTTCATATCGTTATACGTTATAACGTAACACTTCATATCGTTATACGTTATAACGTAATAGTATATAACGTGATACATTATAAGGTAATAGTATATAATGTAATACGTTATAACGTAATGGCATATAATGTTATACGTTATAACGTAACACTACATATCGTTATACGTTATAACGTAATGGAATAAGACGTTATACGTTATAACGTAAGAGTACATTACGTTATACGTTGTAAGGTAATAGTATATAATGTTATACGTTATAACGTAACACTACATATCGATATACGTTATAACGTAATAGTATATAACGTTATACGTTATAACGTAATAGTATATAACGTTATACGTTACAACGTATCGCTACCTATAGTTATACGTTATAACGTCATAGTATATAACGTGACACTTTATAAGGTAATGGTATATAGCGTTCTACTTTGTAACGTAACACTTCATATCGTTATACGTTATAACGTAATAGAATATAACGTTATACGTTATAACGTAAAATAATATAACGATATACGTTATAACGCAAGAGTATATAACGTTATACGTTATAAGGTAATTGTATATAATGTTATACGTTAAAACGTAACGCTACATATCGTTATACGTTATAACGTAACGCTACATAACGTTATACGTTATAACGTAACGCTACATAACGTTATACGTTATAACGTCATAGCATATAACGTGACACGTTATAAGGTAATGGTATATAGCGTTCTAATTGTAACGTAACACTTCATATCGTTATACGTTATAACGTCATAGCATATAACGTGACACTTTATAAGGTAATGGTATATAGCGTTCTAATTGTAACGTAACACTTCATATCGTTAGACGTTATAACGTAATAGTATATAACGTTATACGTTATAACGTAACACTACATATCGTTATATGTTATAACGTAATAGTATATAACGTTATACGTTATAAGGTAACAGTATATAATGTTATACGTTATAACGTAACGCTACATAACGTTATACGTTATAACGTAATAGTATATAACGTTATATGATATAAGGTAATAGTATATAGCGTTAGACGTTATAACGTAACTGCATATAACGTTATACGTTATAACGTAAAATAATATAACGATACACGTTATAACGCAAGAGTATATAACGTTATACGTTATAAGGTAATTGTATATAACGTTATACGTTATAAAGTAATGGCATATAATGTTATACGTTAAAACGTAACACTACATATCGTTATACGTTATAACGTAACGCTACATAACATTATACGTTATAACGTAACAGTATATAATGTTATATGATATAAGGTAATAGTATAAAGCGTTATACGTTATAACGTAAGGCTACCTATAGTTATACGTTATAATGTAATAGTATATAACGTGATACGTTATAAGGTAATAGTATATAATGTTATACGTTATAACGTAACACAACATATCGTTATACGTTATAACGTAACACTTCATATCGTTATACGTTATAACGTAACACTTCATATCGTTATACGTTATAACGTAATAGTATATAACGTGATACATTATAAGGTAATAGTATATAATGTAATACGTTATAACGTAATGGCATATAATGTTATACGTTATAACGTAACACTACATATCGTTATACGTTATAACGTAATGGAATAAGACGTTATACGTTATAACGTAAGAGTACATTACGTTATACGTTGTAAGGTAATAGTATATAATGTTATACGTTATAACGTAACACGACATATCGATATACGTTATAACGTAACAGTATATAACGTTATACGTTATAACGTAAAATAACATAATGATATACGTTATAACGCAAGAGTATATAACGTTAGACGTTATAAGGTAATTGTATATAACGTTATACGTTATAACGTAACACTACATGCCGTTATATGTTATAACGTAATAGTACATAAAGTTATACGTTATAAGATAATAGTATATAGCGTTATACGTTATAACGTATCGCTACCTATAGTTATACGTTATAACGTCATAGTATATAACGTGACACTTTATAAGGTAATGGTATATAGCGTTCTACTTTGTAACGTAACACTTCATATCGTTATACGTTATAACGTAATAGAATATAACGTTATACGTTATAACGTAAAATAATATAACGATATACGTTATAACGCAAGAGTATATAACGTTATACGTTATAAGGTAATTGTATATAATGTTATACGTTAAAACGTAACGCTACATATCGTTATACGTTATAACGTAACGCTACATAACGTTATACGTTATAACGTAACGCTACATAACGTTATACGTTATAACGTCATAGCATATAACGTGACACGTTATAAGGTAATGGTATATAGCGTTCTAATTGTAACGTAACACTTCATATCGTTATACGTTATAACGTCATAGCATATAACGTGACACTTTATAAGGTAATGGTATATAGCGTTCTAATTGTAACGTAACACTTCATATCGTTAGACGTTATAACGTAATAGTATATAACGTTATACGTTATAACGTAACACTACATATCGTTATATGTTATAACGTAATAGTATATAACGTTATACGTTATAAGGTAACAGTATATAATGTTATACGTTATAACGTAACGCTACATAACGTTATACGTTATAACGTAATAGTATATAACGTTATATGATATAAGGTAATAGTATATAGCGTTAGACGTTATAACGTAACTGCATATAACGTTATACGTTATAACGTAAAATAATATAACGATACACGTTATAACGCAAGAGTATATAACGTTATACGTTATAAGGTAATTGTATATAACGTTATACGTTATAAAGTAATGGCATATAATGTTATACGTTAAAACGTAACACTACATATCGTTATACGTTATAACGTAACGCTACATAACATTATACGTTATAACGTAACAGTATATAATGTTATATGATATAAGGTAATAGTATAAAGCGTTATACGTTATAACGTAAGGCTACCTATAGTTATACGTTATAATGTAATAGTATATAACGTGATACGTTATAAGGTAATAGTATATAATGTTATACGTTATAACGTAACACAACATATCGTTATACGTTATAACGTAACACTTCATATCGTTATACGTTATAACGTAACACTTCATATCGTTATACGTTATAACGTAATAGTATATAACGTGATACATTATAAGGTAATAGTATATAATGTAATACGTTATAACGTAATGGCATATAATGTTATACGTTATAACGTAACACTACATATCGTTATACGTTATAACGTAATGGAATAAGACGTTATACGTTATAACGTAAGAGTACATTACGTTATACGTTGTAAGGTAATAGTATATAATGTTATACGTTATAACGTAACACGACATATCGATATACGTTATAACGTAACAGTATATAACGTTATACGTTATAACGTAAAATAACATAATGATATACGTTATAACGCAAGAGTATATAACGTTAGACGTTATAAGGTAATTGTATATAACGTTATACGTTATAACGTAACACTACATGCCGTTATATGTTATAACGTAATAGTACATAAAGTTATACGTTATAAGATAATAGTATATAGCGTTATACGTTATAACGTATCGCTACCAATAGTTATACGTTATAACGTCATAGTATATAACGTGACACTTTATAAGGTAATGGTATATAGCGTTCTACTTTGTAACGTAACACTTCATATCGTTATACGTTATAGCGTAATAGAATATAACGTTATACGTTATAACGTAAAATAATATAACGATATACGTTATAACGCAAGAGTATATAACGTTATACGTTATAAGGTAATTGTATATAAAGTTATACGTTATAACGTAACACTACATATCGATATACGTTATATCGTAATAGTATATAACATTATACGTTATAACGTAATACTACATATCGTTAGATGTTATAACGTAACAGTATATAACGTTTTACGTTATAACGTAAAATAATATAACGATATACGTTATAACGCAAGAGTATATAACGTTATACGCTATAAGGTAATTGTATATAACGTTATACGTTATAACGTAACACTACATATCGTTATATGTTATAACGTAATAGTATATAAAGTTATACGTTAAAATGTAACACTACATATCGATATACGTTATAACGTAATACTACATATCTTTAGATGTTATAACGTAACAGTATATAACGTTATACGTTATTACGTAAAATAATATAACGATATACGCTATAACGCAAGACCATATAACGTTATACGTTATAAGGTAATTGTATATAAAGTTATACGTTATAACGTAACACTACATATCGATATACGTTATAACGTAATAGTATATAACATTATACGTTATAACGTAACAGTATATAACGTTATACGTTATTACGTAAAATAATATAACGATATACGTTATAACGCAAGAGTATATAACGTTATACGTTATAAGATAATTGTATATAAAGTTATACGTTATAACGTAACACTACATATCGATATACGTTATAACGTAATAGTATATAACATTATACGTTATAACGTAATACTACATATCGTTAGATGTTATAACGTAACAGTATATAACGTTTTACGTTATAACGTAAAATAATATAACGATATACGTTATAACGCAAGAGTATATAACGTTACACGCTATAAGGTAATTGTATATAACGTTATACGTTATACCGTAACACTACATATCGTTATATGTTATAACGTAATAGTATATAAAGTTATACGTTAAAATGTAACACTACATATCGATATACGTTATAACGTAATAGTATATAACATTATACGTTATAACGTAATAGTATATAACGTTATACGTTAGAACGTAAAATAATATAACGATATACGTTATAACGCAAGAGTATATAACGTTATACGTTATAAGGTAATTGTATATAACGTTATACGTTATAACGTAATGGCATATAATGTTATACGTTAAAACGTAACACTACATATCGTTATACGTTATAACGTAACGCTACATAACGTTATACGTTATAACGTAACGCTACATAACGTTATACGTTATAACGTCATAGCATATAACTTGACACGTTATAAGGTAATGGTATATAGCGTTCTAATTGTAACGTAACACTTCATATCGTTATACGTTATAACGTCATAGCATATAACGTGACACTTTATAAGGTAATGGTATATAGCGTTCTAATTGTAACGTAACACTTCATATCGTTAGACGTTATAACGTAATAGTATATAACGTTATACGTTATAACGGAACACTACATATCGTTATATGTTATAACGTAATAGTATATAACGTTATACGTTATAAGGTAATAGTATATAATGTTATACTTTATAACGTAACGCTACATAACGTTATACGTTATAACGTAATAGTATATAACGTTATATGATATAAGGTAATAGTATATAGCGTTAGACGTTATAACGTAACTGTATATAACGTTATACGTTATAACGTAAAATAATATAACGATACACGTTATAACGCAGGAGTATATAACGTTATACGTTATAAGGTAATTGTATATAACGTTATACGTTATAAAGTAATGGCATATAATGTTATACGATAAAACGTAACACTACATATCGTTATACGTTATAACGTAACACTACATATCGATATACGTTATAACATAACGCTACATAACGTTATACGTTATAACGTAATAGTATATAACGTTATAAGTTATAAGGTAATAGTATATAGCGTTATACGTTATAACGTAACGCTACCTATAGTTATACGTTATGACGTAATAGTATGTAACGTGAGACATTATAAGGTAATAGTATATAATGTAATACGTTATAACGTAATGGCATATAATGTTATACGTTATAACGTAACACTACATACCGTTATACGTTATAACGTAATGGAATAAGACGTTATACGTTATAACGTAAGAGTACATTACGTTATACTTTGTAAGGTAATAGTATATAATGTTATACGTTATAACGTAACACTACATATCGATATACGTTATAACGTAATAGTATATAACGTTATACGTTATAACGTAATAGTATATAACGTTATACGTTACAACGTATCGCTACCTATAGTTATACGTTATAACGTCATAGTATATAACGTGACACTTTATAAGGTAATGGTATATAGCGTTCTACTTTGTAACGTAACACTTCATATCGTTATACGTTATAACGTAATAGAATATAACGTTATACGTTATAACGTAAAATAATATAACGATATACGTTATAACGCAAGAGTATATAACGTTATACGTTATAAGGTAATTGTATATAATGTTATACGTTAAAACGTAACGCTACATATCGTTATACGTTATAACGTAACGCTACATAACGTTATACGTTATAACGTAACGCTACATAACGTTATACGTTATAACGTCATAGCATATAACGTGACACGTTATAAGGTAATGGTATATAGCGTTCTAATTGTAACGTAACACTTCATATCGTTATACGTTATAACGTCATAGCATATAACGTGACACTTTATAAGGTAATGGTATATAGCGTTCTAATTGTAACGTAACACTTCATATCGTTAGACGTTATAACGTAATAGTATATAACGTTATACGTTATAACGTAACACTACATATCGTTATATGTTATAACGTAATAGTATATAACGTTATACGTTATAAGGTAACAGTATATAATGTTATACGTTATAACGTAACGCTACATAACGTTATACGTTATAACGTAACGCTACATAACGTTATACGTTATAACGTAATAGTATATAACGTTATATGATATAAGGTAATAGTATATAGCGTTAGACGTTATAACGTAACTGCATATAACGTTATACGTTATAACGTAAAATAATATAACGATACACGTTATAACGCAAGAGTATATAACGTTATACGTTATAAGGTAATTGTATATAACGTTATACGTTATAAAGTAATGGCATATAATGTTATACGTTAAAACGTAACACTACATATCGTTATACGTTATAACGTAACGCTACATAACATTATACGTTATAACGTAACAGTATATAATGTTATATGATATAAGGTAATAGTATAAAGCGTTATACGTTATAACGTAAGGCTACCTATAGTTATACGTTATAATGTAATAGTATATAACGTGATACGTTATAAGGTAATAGTATATAATGTTATACGTTATAACGTAACACAACATATCGTTATACGTTATAACGTAACACTTCATATCGTTATACGTTATAACGTAACACTTCATATCGTTATACGTTATAACGTAATAGTATATAACGTGATACATTATAAGGTAATAGTATATAATGTAATACGTTATAACGTAATGGCATATAATGTTATACGTTATAACGTAACACTACATATCGTTATACGTTATAACGTAATGGAATAAGACGTTATACGTTATAACGTAAGAGTACATTACGTTATACGTTGTAAGGTAATAGTATATAATGTTATACGTTATAACGTAACACTACATATCGATATACGTTATAACGTAATAGTATATAACGTTATACGTTATAACGTAATAGTATATAACGTTATACGTTACAACGTATCGCTACCTATAGTTATACGTTATAACGTCATAGTATATAACGTGACACTTTATAAGGTAATGGTATATAGCGTTCTACTTTGTAACGTAACACTTCATATCGTTATACGTTATAACGTAATAGAATATAACGTTATACGTTATAACGTAAAATAATATAACGATATACGTTATAACGCAAGAGTATATAACGTTATACGTTATAAGGTAATTGTATATAATGTTATACGTTAAAACGTAACGCTACATATCGTTATACGTTATAACGTAACGCTACATAACGTTATACGTTATAACGTAACGCTACATAACGTTATACGTTATAACGTCATAGCATATAACGTGACACGTTATAAGGTAATGGTATATAGCGTTCTAATTGTAACGTAACACTTCATATCGTTATACGTTATAACGTCATAGCATATAACGTGACACTTTATAAGGTAATGGTATATAGCGTTCTAATTGTAACGTAACACTTCATATCGTTAGACGTTATAACGTAATAGTATATAACGTTATACGTTATAACGTAACACTACATATCGTTATATGTTATAACGTAATAGTATATAACGTTATACGTTATAAGGTAACAGTATATAATGTTATACGTTATAACGTAACGCTACATAACGTTATACGTTATAACGTAATAGTATATAACGTTATATGATATAAGGTAATAGTATATAGCGTTAGACGTTATAACGTAACTGCATATAACGTTATACGTTATAACGTAAAATAATATAACGATACACGTTATAACGCAAGAGTATATAACGTTATACGTTATAAGGTAATTGTATATAACGTTATACGTTATAAAGTAATGGCATATAATGTTATACGTTAAAACGTAACACTACATATCGTTATACGTTATAACGTAACGCTACATAACATTATACGTTATAACGTAACAGTATATAATGTTATATGATATAAGGTAATAGTATAAAGCGTTATACGTTATAACGTAAGGCTACCTATAGTTATACGTTATAATGTAATAGTATATAACGTGATACGTTATAAGGTAATAGTATATAATGTTATACGTTATAACGTAACACAACATATCGTTATACGTTATAACGTAACACTTCATATCGTTATACGTTATAACGTAACACTTCATATCGTTATACGTTATAACGTAATAGTATATAACGTGATACATTATAAGGTAATAGTATATAATGTAATACGTTATAACGTAATGGCATATAATGTTATACGTTATAACGTAACACTACATATCGTTATACGTTATAACGTAATGGAATAAGACGTTATACGTTATAACGTAAGAGTACATTACGTTATACGTTGTAAGGTAATAGTATATAATGTTATACGTTATAACGTAACACGACATATCGATATACGTTATAACGTAACAGTATATAACGTTATACGTTATAACGTAAAATAACATAATGATATACGTTATAACGCAAGAGTATATAACGTTAGACGTTATAAGGTAATTGTATATAACGTTATACGTTATAACGTAACACTACATGCCGTTATATGTTATAACGTAATAGTACATAAAGTTATACGTTATAAGATAATAGTATATAGCGTTATACGTTATAACGTATCGCTACCAATAGTTATACGTTATAACGTCATAGTATATAACGTGACACTTTATAAGGTAATGGTATATAGCGTTCTACTTAGTAACGTAACACTTCATATCGTTATACGTTATAGCGTAATAGAATATAACGTTATACGTTATAACGTAAAATAATATAACGATATACGTTATAACGCAAGAGTATATAACGTTATACGTTATAAGGTAATTGTATATAAAGTTATACGTTATAACGTAACACTACATATCGATATACGTTATATCGTAATAGTATATAACATTATACGTTATAACGTAATACTACATATCGTTAGATGTTATAACGTAACAGTATATAACGTTTTACGTTATAACGTAAAATAATATAACGATATACGTTATAACGCAAGAGTATATAACGTTATACGCTATAAGGTAATTGTATATAACGTTATACGTTATAACGTAACACTACATATCGTTATATGTTATAACGTAATAGTATATAAAGTTATACGTTAAAATGTAACACTACATATCGATATACGTTATAACGTAATACTACATATCGTTAGATGTTATAACGTAACAGTATATAACGTTATACGTTATTACGTAAAATAATATAACGATATACGCTATAACGCAAGACCATATAACGTTATACGTTATAAGGTAATTGTATATAAAGTTATACGTTATAACGTAACACTACATATCGATATACGTTATAACGTAATAGTATATAACATTATACGTTATAACGTAACAGTATATAACGTTATACGTTATTACGTAAAATAATATAACGATATACGTTATAACGCAAGAGTATATAACGTTATACGTTATAAGATAATTGTATATAAAGTTATACGTTATAACGTAACACTACATATCGATATACGTTATAACGTAATAGTATATAACATTATACGTTATAACGTAATACTACATATCGTTAGATGTTATAACGTAACAGTATATAACGTTTTACGTTATAACGTAAAATAATATAACGATATACGTTATAACGCAAGAGTATATAACGTTACACGCTATAAGGTAATTGTATATAACGTTATACGTTATACCGTAACACTACATATCGTTATATGTTATAACGTAATAGTATATAAAGTTATACGTTAAAATGTAACACTACATATCGATATACGTTATAACGTAATAGTATATAACATTATACGTTATAACGTAATAGTATATAACGTTATACGTTATAACGTAAAATAACATCACGATATACGTTATAACGCAAGAGTATATAACGTTATACGTTATAAGGTAATTGTATATAACGTTATACGATATAAGGTAATTGTATATAAAGTTATACGTTATAACGTAACACTACATATCGTTATACGTTATAACGTAACGCTACATAACGTTATACGTTATAACGTAATAGTATATAATGTTATATGATATAAGGTAATAGTATATAACGTTATACGTTATTACGTAAAATAATATAACGATATACGTTATAACGCAAGAGTATATAACGTTATACGTTATAAGGTAATTGTATATAAAGTTATACGTTATAACGTAACACTACATATCGTTATACGGTATAACGTAACGCTACATAACGTTATACGTTATAACGTAATAGTATATAATGTTATATGATATAAGGTAATAGTATATGGCGTTATACCTTAGAACGCAATACTACATATCGTTAGATGTTATAACGTAACAGTATATAACGTTATACGTTATTACGTAAAATAATATACCGATATACGTTATAACGCAAGAGTATATAACGTTATACGTTATAAGGTAATTGTATATAAAGTTATACGTTATAACTTAACACTACATATCGATATACGTTATAACGTAATAGTATATAACATTATACGTTATAACGTAATAGTATATAACGTTATACGTTATAACGTAAAATAACATCACGATATACGTTATAACGCAAGAGTATATAACGTTATACGTTATAAGGTAATTGTATATAACGTTATACGTTATAAGGTAATTGTATATAACGTTATACGTTATAAGGTAATTGTATATAACGTTATACGTAATAACGTAATACTACATATCGTTAGACGTTATAACGTAATCGTATATAACGTTATACGTTATAACGTAACACTACATACCGTTATATGTTATAACGTAATAGTATATAAAGTTATACGTTATAAGGTAATAGTATATAATGTTATACGTTATAACGTAACACAACATATCGTTATACGTTATAAAGTAATACTACATATCGTTATACGTTATAAAGTAACGCTACATAACGTTATACGTTATATCGTCATAGCATATAACGTGACACTTTATAAGGTAATGGTATATAGCGTTCTACTTTGTATCGTAACACTTCATATCGTTATACGTTATAACGTAATAGAATATAACGTTATACGTTATAAAGTAAAATAATATAACGATATACGTTATAACGGAAGAGTATATAACGTTATACGTTATAAGGTAATAGTATATAACGTTATACGTTATAACGTAACACTACATACCGTTATATGTTATAACGTAATAGTATATAACGTTATACGTTATAAGGTAATTGTATATAACGTTATACGTAATAACGTAATACTACATATCGTTAGACGTTATAACGTAATAGTACATAACGTTATACGTTATAACGTAGCACTACATACCGTTATATGTTATAACGTAATAGTATATAAAGTTATACGTTATAAGGTAATAGTATATAATGTTATACGTTATAACGCAAGAGTATATAACGTTATACGTTATAAGGTAATTGTATATAACGTTATACGTTATAACGTAACACTACATATCGGTATACGTTATAACGTAATAGTATATAACGTTATATGGTATAAGGTAATAGTATATAGCGATAGACGTTATAACGTAACTGTATATAACGTTATACGTTATAACGTAACACTACATACCGTTATATGTTATAACGTAATAGTATATAAAGTTATACGTTATAACGTAATAGTATATAACGTTATACGTTATAAGGTAATTGTATATAACGTTATACGTTATAACGTAATGGCATATAATGTTATACGTTAAAATGTAACACTACATATCGTTATACGTTATAACGTAACGCTACATAACGTTATACGTTATAACGTAATAGTATATAATGTTATATGATATAAGGTAATAGTATATAGCGTTATACCTTAGAACGCAATACTACATATCGTTAGATGTTATAACGTAACAGTATATAACGTTATACGTTATAACGTAAAATAATATAACGATATACGTTATAACGCAAGAGTATATAACGTTATACGTTATAAGGTAATTGTATATAACGTTATACGTTATAACGTAACACTACATATCGATATACGTTATAACGTAATAGTATATAACGTTATTTGATATAAGGTAATAGTATATAGCGATAGACGTTATGACGTAACTGTATATAACGTTATACGTTATAACGTAAAATAATATAACGATATACGTTATATCGCAAGAGTATATAACGTTATACGTTATAAGTTAATTGTATATAGCGTTATACGGTATAACGTAATGGCATATAATGTTATACGTTAAAACGTAACACTACATATCGTTATACGTGATAACGTAACGCTACCAATAGTTATACGTTATAACGTCATAGTATATAACGTGACACTTTATAAGGTAATGGTATATAGCGTTCTACTTTGTAACGTAACACTTCATATCGTTATACGTTATAGCGTAATAGAATATAACGTTATACGTTATAACGTAAAATAATATAACGATATACGTTATAACGCAAGAGTATTTAACGTTATACGTTATAAGGTAATTGTACATAACGTTATACGTTATAACGTAACACTACATATCGTTATATGTTATAACGTAATAGTATATAACGTTATACGTTATAAGGTAATAGTATATAATGTTATACGTTATAACGTAACGCTACATAATGTTATACGTTATAACGTAATAGTGTATAACGTTATATGATATAAGGTAATAGTATATAGCGATAGACGTTATAACGTAACTGTATATAACGTTATACGTTATAACGTAAAATAATATAACGGTATACGTTATAACGCAAGAGTATATAACGTTATACGTTATAAGGTAATTGTATAGAACGTTATACGGTATAACGTAATGGCGTATAATGTTATACGTTAAAACGAAACACTACATATCGTTATACGTTATAACGTAACGCTACATAACGTTATACGTTGTAACGTAACGCCACATAACGTTATACGTTATAACGTAATAGTATATAACGTTATACGATATAAGGTAGTAGTATTTAGCGTTAGACGTTATAACGTAACTGTATATAACGTTATACGTTGTAACGTAAAATAATATAACGATATACGTTATAACGCAAGAGTATATAACTTTAGACGTTATAAGGTAATTGTATATAACGTTATACGTTATAACGTAACACTACATACCGTTATATGTCATAACGTAATAGTATATAAAGTCATACATTATAAGATAATAGTATATAGCGTTATACGTTATAACGTAACGATACCTATAGTTATGCGTTATAACGTAATAGTATATAACGTTATATGATATAAGGTAATAGTATATAGCGTTATACGTTATAACGTAAGGCTACCTCTAGTTATACGTTATAACGTAAGAGTATATTACGTTATACGTTATAAGGTAATAGTATATAATGTTATACGTTATAACGTAACACTACATATCGATATACGTTATAACATAACGCTACATAACGTTATACGTTATAACGTAATAGTATATAACGTTATAAGTTATAAGGTAATATTATATAGCGTTATACGTTATAACGTAACGCTACCTATAGTTATACGTTATAACGTAATAGTATATAACGTGAGACATTATAAGGTAGTAGTATATAATGATATACGTTATAACGTAACACTACATATCGTTATACGTTATAACGTAACGCTACCTATAGTTATACGTTATAACGTATTAGTATATAACGTGAGACATTATAAGGTAATAGTATATAATGTAATACGTTATAACGTAATGGCATATAATGTTATACGTTATAACGTAACACTACATACCGTTATACGTTATAACGTAATGGAATAAGACGTTATACGTTATAACGTAAGAGTACATTACGTTATACGTTGTAAGGTAATAGTATATAATGTTATACGTTATAACGTAACACTACATATCGATATACGTTATAACGTAATAGTATATAACGTTATACGTTATAACGTAACATAACATAACGATATACGTTATAACGCAAGAGTATATAACGTTATACTATATAAGGTAATTGCATATAGCGTTATACGTTATAACGTATCGCTACCTATAGTTATACGTTATAACGTCATAGTATATAACGTGACACTTTATAAGGTAATGGTGTATAGCGTTCTACTTTGTAACGTAACACTTCATATCGTTATACGTTATAACGTAATAGAATATAACGTTATACGTTATAACGTAAAATAATATAACGATATACGTTATAACGCAAGAGTATATAACGTTATACGTTATAAGGTAATTGTATATAACGTTATACGTTATAACGTAATGGCATATAATGTTATACGTTAAAACGTAACACTACATATCGTTATACGTTATAACGTAACGCTACATAACGTTATACGTTATAACGTAACGCTACATAACGTTATACGTTATAACGTCATAGCATATAACTTGACACTTTATAAGGTAATGGTATATAGCGTTCTAATTGTAACGTAACACTTCATATCGTTAGACGTTATAACGTAATAGTATATAACGTTATACGTTATAACGGAACACTACATATCGTTATATTTTATAACGTAATAGTATATAACGTTATACGTTATAAGGTAATAGTATATAATGTTATACTTTATAACGTAACGCTACATAACGTTATACGTTATAACGTAATAGTATATAACGTTATATGATATAAGGTAATAGTATATAGCGTTAGACGTTATAACGTAACTGTATATAACGTTATACGTTATAACGTAAAATAATATAACGATACACGTTATAACGCAGGAGTATATAACGTTATACGTTATAAGGTAATTGTATATAACGTTATACGTTATAAAGTAATGGCATATAATGTTATACGTTAAAACGTAACACTACATATCGTTATACGTTATAACGTAATAGTATATAACGTGAGACATTATAAGGTAATAGTATATAATGATATACGTTATTACGTAACGCTACATAACGTTATACGTTATAACGTAATAGTATATAACGTTATATGATATAAGGTAATAGTATATAGCGTTAGACGTTATAACGTAACTGTATATAACGTTATACGTTATAACGTAACATAACATAACGATATACGTTGTAACGCAAGAGTATATAACGTTATACGTTATAAGGTAATTGCATATAACGTTATACGTTATAACGTAATGGCATATAATGTTATACCTTAAAACGTAACACTACATATCGTTATACGTTTTAACGTAACGCTACATAACGTTATACGTTATAACGTAACGCTACATAACGTGATACGTTATAACGTCATAGCATATAACGTGACACGTTATAAGGTAATGGTATATAGCGTTCTAATTGTAACGTAACACTTTATATCGTTATACGTTATAACGTCATAGCATATAACGTGACACTTTATAAGGTAATGGTATATAGCGTTCTACTTTGCAACGTAACACTTCCTATCGTTATACGTTATAACGTAATAGAATATAACGTTATACGTTATAACGTAAACTAATATAACGATATACGTTATAACGCAAGAGTATATAACGTTATACGTTATAAGGTAATTGTATATAACGTTATACGTTATAACGTAACACTACATACCGTTATATGTTATAACGTAATAGTATATAACCTTATACGTTACAAGGTAATAGTATATCATGTTATACGTTATCACGTAACGCTACATAACGTTATACGTTATAACGTAACAGTATATAACGTTATATGATATAAGGTAATAGTATATAGCGTTAGTCGTTATAACGTAACTGTATATAACGTTATACGTTATAACGTAAAATAATATAACGATATACGTTATAACGCAAGAGTATATAACGTTATACGTTATAAGGTAATTGTATATAACGTTATACGTTATAACGTAATGGCATTTAATGTTATACGTTAAAACGTAAAATAATATAACGATATACGTTATAATGCAAGAGTATATAACGTTATACGTTATAAGGTAACTGTATATAACGTTATACGTTATAACGTAACACTACATATCGTTATACGTTATAACGTAACGCTACATAACGTTATACGTTATAACGTCATAGCATATAACGTGACACTTTATAAGGTAATGGTATATAGCGTTCTACTTTGTAACGTAACACTTCCCATCGTTATACGTTATATCGTAATAGAATATAACGTTATACGTTATAACGTAAAATAATATAACGATATACGTTATAACGCAAGAGTATATAACGTTATACGTTATAAGGTAATTGTATATAACCTTATACGTTATAACGTAACACTACATACCGTTATATGTTATAACGTAACAGTATATAACGTTATACGTTACAAGGTAATAGTATATAATGTTATACGTTATAACGTAACGCGACATAACGTTATACGTTATAACGTAACAGTATACAACATTATATGATATAAGGTAATAGTATATAGCGTTAGACGTTATAACGTAACTGTACATAACGTTATACGTTATAACGTAAAATAATATAACGATATACGTTATAACGCAAGAGTATATAACGTTATACGTTATAAGGTAATTGTATACAACGTTACGCGTTATAACGTATTACTACATATCGTTAGACGTTATAACGTAATAGTATATAACGTTATACGTTATAACGTAACACCACATACCGTTATATGTTATAACGTAATAGTATATAAAGTTATACGTTATAAGGTAATAGTATATAATGTTATACGTTATAACGTAACGCTACATAACGTTATACGTTATAACGTAATAGTATATAACGTTATATGATATAAGGTAATAGTATATAGCGTTACACGTTATAAGGTAACTGTATATAACGATATACGTTGTAACGTAAAATAATATAACGATATACGTTATAACGCAAGAGTATATAACGTTATATGTTATAAGGTAATTGTATATAACGTTATACGTTATAACGTAACACTACATACCGTTATATGTTATATAGTCATACTACATACCGTTATACGTTATAACGTAACGCTACATTACGTTATACGTTATAACGTAATAGTATATAATGTTATATGATGTAAGATAATATTATATAGCGTTATACGTTATAACGTAAGGCTACCTATAGTTATACGTTATAACGTAATAGTATATAACGTGAGACGTTATAAGGTAATAGTATATAATGTTATACGTTATAACGTAACAATACATATCGTTATACGTTATAACGTAATACTACATATCGTTAGACGTTATAACGTAATAGTATATAACGTTATACGTTATAACGTAATAGTATATAACGTTATACGTTATAACGTAGAATAATATAACGATATACGTTATAACGCAAGAGTATATAACGTTATACGTTATATGGTAATTGTATATAACGTTATACGTTATCACGTAACACTACATATCGTTATACCTTAGAACGTAATACTACATATCGTTAGATGTTATAACGTAACAGTATAGAACGTTATACGTTATAACGTAAAATAATATAACGATATACGTTATAACGCAAGAGTATATAACGTTATACGTTGTAAGGTAATTGTATATAACGTTATACGTTATAACGTAACACTACATATCGTTATATGTTATAACGTAATAGTATATAACGTTAGACGTTATAAGGTAATAGTATATAATGTTATACGTTATAACGTAACGCTACAGAACGTTATACGTTACAAGGAAACAGTATATAACGTTATATGATATAAGGTAATAGTATATAGCGTTATACCTTATAACGCAAGAGTATATAACGTTATACGTTATAAGGTAATTGTATACAACGTTATACGTTATAACGTAATGGCATATAATGTTATACGTTAAAATGTAACACTACATATCGTTATACGTTATAACGTAACGCTACATAACGTTATACGTTATAACGTAATAGTATATAATGTTATATGATATAAGGTAATAGTATATAGCGTTATACCTTAGAACGCAATACTACATATCGTTAGATGTTATAACGTAACAGTATATAACGTTATACGTTATAACGTAAAATAATATAACGATATACGTTATAACGCAAGAGTATATAACGTTATACGTTATAAGGTAATTGTATATAACGTTATACGTTATAACGTAATGGCATGTAATGTTATACGTTAAAACGTAAAATAATATAACGATATACGTTATAACGCAAGAGTATATAACGTTATACGTTATAAGGTAATTGTATATAACGTTATACGTTATAACGTAACACTACATATCGTTATACGTTATAACGTAACGCTACATAACGTTATACGTTATAACGTCATAGCATATAACGTGACACTTTATAAGGTAATGGTATATAGCGTTATACCTTATAACGCAAGAGTATATAACGTTATACGTTATAAGGTAATTGTATATAACGTTATACGTTATAACGTAACACTGCCTATCGTTATACGTTATATCGTAATAGAATATAACGTTATACGTTATAACGTAAAATAATATAACGATATACGTTATAACGCAAGAGTATATAACGTTATACGTTATAAGGTAATTGTATATAACGTTATACGTTATAACGTAACACTACATACCGTTATATGTTATAACGTAATAGTATATAACGTTATACGTTACAAGGTAATAGTATATTATGTTATACGTTATAACGTAACGCTACATAACGTTCTACGTTATAACGTAATAGTATATAACGTTATATGATATAAGGTAATAGTATATAGCGTTAGACGTTATAAGGTAACTGTATATAACGTTATACGTTATAACGTAAAATAATATAACGATATACGTTATAACGAAAGAGTATATAACGTAATATGTTGTAAGGTAATTGTATATAACGTTATACGTTATAACGTAACACTACATACCGTTATATGTTATAAAGACATACTACATACCGTTATACGTTATAACGTAACGCTACATTACGTTATACGTTATAACGTAATAGTATATAATGTTATATGATGTAAGATAATATTATATAGCGTTATACGTTATAAAGTAAGGCTAGCTATAGTTATACGTTATAACGTAATAGTATATAACGTGAGACGTTATAAGGTAATAGTATATAATGATATACGTTATAACGTAACAATACATATCGTTATACGTTACAACGTAATACTACATATCGTTAGACGTTATAACGTAATAGTATATAACGTTATACGTTATAACGTAATAGTATATAACGTTATAGGTTATAACGTAGAATAATATACCGATATACGTTATAACGCAAGAGTATATAACGTTATACGTTATAAGGTAATTGTATATAACGTTATACGTTATCACGTAACACTACATATCGTTATACCTTAGAACGTAATACTACATATCGTTAGATGTTATAACGTAACAGTATATAACGTTATACGTTATAACGTAAAATAATATAAGGATATACGTTATAACGCAAGAGTATATAACGTTATACGTTGTAAGGTAATTGTATATAACGTTATACGTTATAACGTAACACTACATATCGTTATATGTTATAACGTAATAGTATATAACGTTAGACGTTATAAGGTAATAGTATATAATGTTATACGTTATAACGTAACGCTACATAACGTTATACGTTATAACGAAACAGTATATAACGTTATATGATATAAGGTAATAGTATATAGCGTTATACCTTATAACGCAAGAGTATATAACGTTATACGTCATAAGGTAATTGTATATAACGTTATACGTTATAACGTAATGGCATATAATGTTATACGTTAAAATGTAACACTACATATCGTTATACGTTATAACGTAACGCTACATAACGTTATACGTTATAACGTAATAGTATATAATGTTATATGATATAAGGTAATAGTATATAGCGTTATACCTTAGAACGCAATACTACATATCGTTAGATGTTATAACGTAACAGTATATAACGTTATACGTTATAACGTAAAATAATATAACGATATACGTTATAACGCAAGAGTATATAACGTTATACGTTAGAAGGTAATTGTATATAACGTTATACGTTATAACGTAACACTACATATCGTTATATGTTATAACGTAATAGTATATAACGTTAGCCGTTATAAGGTAATAGTATATAATGTTATACGTTATAACGTAATGCTACATAACGTTATACGTTATAACGTAACTGTATATAACGTTATATGATATAAGGTAATAGTATATAGCGTTATACCTTATAACGCAAGAGTATATAACGTTATACGTTAGAAGGTAATTGTATATAACGTTATACGTTATAACGTAACACTACATATCGTTATATGTTATAACGTAATAGTATATAACGTTATACGTTATAAGGTAATTGTATATAACGTTATACGGTATAACGTAATGGCATATAATGTTATACGTTAAAACGTAACACTACATATCGTAATACGTTATAACGTAACGCTACATAACGTTATACGTTGTAACGTAAAGCTACATAACGTTATACGTTATAACGTAATAGTATATAACGTTATACGATATAAGGTAGTAGTATTTAGCGTTAGACGTTATAGCGTAACTGTATATAACGTTATACGTTATAACGTAAAATAATATAACGATATACGTTATAACGCAAGAGTATATAAGGTTATACGTTATAAGGTAATTGTATATAACGTTATACGTTATAACGTAACACTACATATCGTTATATGTTGTAACGCAATAGTATATAACGTTATACGTTATAAGGTAATAGTATATAATGTTATACGTTATAACGTAACGCTACATAACGTTATACGTTATAACGTAATAGTATATAACGTTATATGATATAAGGTAATAGTACATAGCGTTAGACGTTATAACGTAACTGTATATAACGTTATACGTTATAACGTAAAATAATATAACGATATACGTTATAACGCAAGAGTATATAACGTTATACGTTATAAGGTAATTGTATATAACGTTATGCGGTATAACGTAATGGCATATAATGTTATACGTTAAAACGTAACACTACATATCGTTATACGTTATAACGTAACGCTACATAACGTTATACGTTGTAACGTAAAGCTACATAACGTTATACGTTATAACGTAATAGTATATAACGTTATACGATATAAGGTAGTAGTATTTAGCGTTAGACGTTATAACGTAACTGTATATAACGTTATACGTTATAACGTAAAATAATATAACGATATACGTTATAACGCAAGAGTATATAAGGTTATACGTTATAAGGTAATTGTATATAACGTTATACGTTATAACGTAACACTACATATCGTTATATGTTGTAACGCAATAGTATATAACGTTATACGTTATAAGGTAATAGTATATAGCGTTATACGTTATAACGTAACGATACCTATAGTTATACGTTATAACGTAATAGTATATAACGTTATATGATATAAGGTAATAGTATATAGCGTTATACGTTATAACGTAAGGCTACCTATAGTTATACGTTATAACGTAATAGTATATAACGTGAGACGTTATAAGGTAATTGTATATAATGTTATACGTTATAACGTAACAATACATATCGTTATACGTTATAACGTAATACTACATTTTGTTAGACGTTATAACGTAATAGTATATAACGTTATACGTTATAACGTAATAGTATATAACGTTATACGTTATAACGTAAAATAATATAACGATATACATTATAACGCAAGAGTATATAACGTTATACGTTATAAGGTAATTGTATATAACGTTATACGTTATAACGTAACACTACATATCGTTATACCTTATAACGTAATACTACATATCGTTAGATGTTATAAGGTAACAGTATATAACGTTATACCTTATAACGTAAAACAATATAACGATATACGTTATAACACAAGAGTATATAAGGTTATACGTTATAAGGTAATAGTATATAATGTTATACGTTGTAACGTAACACTACATATCGTTATACGTTCTAACGTAATACTACATATCGTTAGACGTTATAAGGTAATAGTATATAACGTTATACGTTATGAGGTAATAGTATATAATGTTATACGTTATAACGTAATGGCATATAATGTTATACGTTATAACGTAACACTACATATCGCTATACGTTATAACGTAATGGAATAAGACGTTATACGTTATAACGTAAGAGTATATTACGTTATACGTTATAAGGTAATAGTATATAATGTTATACGTTATAACGTAACACTACATATCGATATACGTTATAACATAACGCTACATAACGTTATACATTATAACGTAATAGTATATAACGTGATACATTATAAGGTAATAGTATATAATGATATACGTTATAACGTAACACTACATATCGTTATACGTTATAACGTAACGCTACCTATAGTTATACGTTATAACGTAATAGTATATAACGTGAGACATTATAAGGTAATAGTATATAATGTAATACGTTATAACGTAATGGCATATAATGTTATACGTTATAACGTAATACTACATACCGTTATACGTTATAACGTAATGGAATAAGACGTTATACGTTATAACGTAATAGTATATAACGTTATACGTTATAACGTAACATAACATAACGATATACATTATAACGCAAGAGTATATAACGTTATACGTTATAAGGTAATTGCATATAACGTTATACGTTATAACGTAATGGCATATAATGTTATACCTTAAAACGTAACACTACATATCGTTATACGTTTTAACGTAACGCTACATAACGTTATACGTTATAACGTAACGCTACATAACGTTATACGTTATAACGTCATAGCATATAACGTGACACGTTATAAGGTAATGGTATATAGCGTTCTAATTGTAACGTAACACTTTATATCGTTATACGTTATAACGTCATAGCATATAACGTGACACTTTATAAGGTAATGGTATATAGCGTTCTACTTTGTAACGTAACACTTCCTATCGTTATACGTTATAACGTAATAGAATATAACGTTATACGTTATAACGTAAACTAATATAACGATATACGTTATAACGCAAGAGTATATAACGTTATACGTTATAAGGTAATTGTATATAACGTTATACGTTATAACGTAACACTACATACCGTTATATGTTATAACGTAATAGTATATAACCTTATACGTTACAAGGTAATAGTATATCATGTTATACGTTATAACGTAACACTACATACCGTTATATGTTATAACGTAATAGTATATAACCTTATACGTTACAAGGTAATAGTATATAATGTTATACGTTATAACGTAACGCGACATAACGTTATACGTTGTAACGTAACAGTATACAACATTATATGATATAAGGTAAAAGTATATAGCGTTAGACGTTATAACGTAACTGTACATAACGTTATACGTTATAACGTAAAATAATATAACGATATACGTTATAACGCAAGAGTATATAACGTTATACGTTATAAGGTAATTGTATACAACGTTACGCGTTATAACGTTTTACTACATATCGTTAGACGTTATAACGTAATAGTATATAACGTTATACGTTATAACGTAACACCACATACCGTTATATGTTATAACGTAATAGTATATAAAGTTATGCGTTATAAGGTAATAGTATATAATGTTATACGTTATAACGTAACGCTACATAACGTTATACGTTATAACGTAATAGTATATAACGTGAGACATTATAAGGTAATAGTATATAATGTAATACGTTATAACGTAATGGCATATAATGTTATACGTTATAACGTAATACTACATACCGTTATACGTTATAACGTAATGGAATAAGACGTTATACGTTATAACGTAATAGTATATAACGTTATACGTTATAACGTAACATAACATAACGATATACATTATAACGCAAGAGTATATAACGTTATACGTTATAAGGTAATTGCATATAACGTTATACGTTATAACGTAATGGCATATAATGTTATACCTTAAAACGTAACACTACATATCGTTATACGTTTTAACGTAACGCTACATAACGTTATACGTTATAACGTAACGCTACATAACGTTATACGTTATAACGTCATAGCATATAACGTGACACTTTATAAGGTAATGGTATATAGCGTTCTAATTGTAACGTAACACTTTATATCGTTATACGTTATAACGTCATAGCATATAACGTGACACTTTATAAGGTAATGGTATATAGCGTTCTACTTTGTAACGTAACACTTCCTATCGTTATACGTTATAACGTAATAGAATATAACGTTATACGTTATAACGTAAACTAATATAACGATATACGTTATAACGCAAGAGTATATAACGTTATACGTTATAAGGTAATTGTATATAACGTTATACGTTATAACGTAACACTACATACCGTTATATGTTATAACGTAATAGTATATAACCTTATACGTTACAAGGTAATAGTATATCATGTTATACGTTATAACGTAACACTACATACCGTTATATGTTATAACGTAATAGTATATAACCTTATACGTTACAAGGTAATAGTATATAATGTTATACGTTATAACGTAACGCGACATAACGTTATACGTTGTAACGTAACAGTATACAACATTATATGATATAAGGTAAAAGTATACAGCGTTAGACGTTATAACGTAACTGTACATAACGTTATACGTTATAACGTAAAATAATATAACGATATACGTTATAACGCAAGAGTATATAACGTTATACGTTATAAGGTAATTGTATACAACGTTACGCGTTATAACGTTTTACTACATATCGTTAGACGTTATAACGTAATAGTATATAACGTTATACGTTATAACGTAACACCACATACCGTTATATGTTATAACGTAATAGTATATAAAGTTATGCGTTATAAGGTAATAGTATATAATGTTATACGTTATAACGTAACGCTACATAACGTTATACGTTATAACGTAATAGTATATAACGTTATGTGATATAAGGTAATAGTATATAGCGTTAGACGTTATAAGGTAACTGTATATAACGTTATACGTTATAACGTAAAATAATATAACGATATACGTTATAACGTAATAGTATATAACGTTATACGTTACAAGGTAATAGTATATAATGTTATACGTTATAACGTAACGCGACATAACGTTATACGTTATAACGTAACAGTATACAACATTATATGATATAAGGTAATAGTATATAGCTTTAGACGTTATAACGTAACTGTACATAACGTTATACGTTATAACGTAATAGTATATAACGTTATATGATATAAGGTAATAGTATATAGCGTTACACGTTATAAGGTAACTGTATATAACGTTATACGTTATAACGTAAAATAATATAACGATATACGTTATAACGCAAGAGTATATAACGTTATATGTTATAAGGTAATTGTATATAACGTTATACGTTATAACGTAACACTACATACCGTTATATGTTATAAAGTCATACAACATACCGTTATACGTTATAACGTAACGCTACATTACGTTATACGTTATAACGTAATAGTATATAATGTTATATGATGTAAGATAATATTATATAGCGTTATACGTTATAACGTAAGGCTACCTATAGTTATACGTTATAACGTAATAGTATATAACGTGAGACGTTATAAGGTAATAGTATATAATGTTATACGTTATAACGTAACAATACATATCGTTATACGTTATAACGTAATACTACATATCGTTAGACGTTATAACGTAATAGTATATAACGTTATACGTTATAACGTAACATAACATAACGATATACATTATAACGCAAGAGTATATAACGTTATACGTTATAAGGTAATTGCATATAACGTTATACGTTATAACGTAATGGCATACAATGTTATACCTTAAAACGTAACACTACATATCGTTATACGTTTTAACGTAACGCTACATAACGTTATACGTTACAACGTAACGCTACATAACGTTATACGTTATAACGTCATAGCATATAACGTGACACGTTATAAGGTAATGGTATATAGCGTTCTAATTGTAACGTAACACTTTATATCGTTATACGTTATAACGTCATAGCATATAACGTGACACTTTATAAGGTAATGGTATATAGCGTTCTACTTTGTAACGTAACACTTCCTATCGTTATACGTTATAACGTAATAGAATATAACGTTATACGTTATAACGTAAACTAATATAACGATATACGTTATAACGCAAGAGTATATAACGTTATACGTTATAAGGTAATTGTATATAACGTTATACGTTATAACGTAACACTATATACCGTTATATGTTATAACGTAATAGTATATAACCTTATACGTTACAAGGTAATAGTATATCATGTTATACGTTATAACGTAACGCTACATAACGTTATACGTTATAACGTAACAGTATATAACGTTATATGATATAAGGTAATAGTATATAGCGTTAGACGTTATAACGTAACTGTATATAACGTTATACGTTATAACGTAAAATAATATAACGATATACGTTATAACGCAAGAGTATATAACGTTATACGTTATAAGGTAATTGTATATAACGTTATACGTTATAACGTAATGGCATGTAATGTTATACGTTAAAACGTAAAATAATATAACGATATACGTTATAACGCAAGAGTATATAACGTTATACGTTATAAGGTAATTGTATATAACGTTATACGTTATAACGTAACACTACATATCGTTATACGTTATAACGTAACGCTACATAACGTTATACGTTATAACGTCATAGCATATAACGTGACACTTTATAAGGTAATGGTATATAGCGTTCTACTTTGTAACGTAACACTTCCTATCGTTATACGTTATATCGTAATAGAATATAACGTTATACGTTATAACGTAAAATAATATAACGATATACGTTATAACGCAAGAGTATATAACGTTATACGTTATAAGGTAATTGTATATAACCTTATACGTTATAACGTAACACTACATACCGTTATATGTTATAGCGTAATAGTATATAACGTTATACGTTACAAGGTAATAGTATATAATGTTATACGTTATAACGTAACGCGACATAACGTTATACGTTGTAACGTAACAGTACACAACATTATATGATATAAGGTAAAAGTATATAGCGTTAGACGTTATAACGTAACTGTACATAACGTTATACGTTATAACGTAAAATAATATAACGATATACGTTATAACGCAAGAGTATATAACGTTATACGTTATAAGGTAATTGTATACAACGTTACGCGTTATAACGTTTTACTACATATCGTTAGACGTTATAACGTAATAGTATATAACGTTATACGTTATAACGTAACACCACATACCGTTATATGTTATAACGTAATAGTATATAAAGTTATACGTTATAAGGTAATAGTATATAATGTTATACGTTATAACGTAACGCTACATAACGTTATACGTTATAACGTAATAGTATATAACGTTATATGATATAAGGTAATAGTATATAGCCTTAGACGTTATAAGGTAACTGTATATAACGTTATACGTTATAACGTAAAATAATATAACGATATACGTTATAACGCAAGAGTATATAACGTTATACGTTATAAGGTAATTGTATACAACGTTACGCGTTATAACGTATTACTACATATCGTTAGACGTTATAACGTAATAGTATATAACGTTATACGTTATAACGTAACACCACATACCGTTATATGTTATAACGTAATAGTATATAAAGTTGTACGTTATAAGGTAATAGTATATAATGTTATACGTTATAACGTAACGCTACATAACGTTATACGTTATAACGTAATAGTATATAACGTTATATGATATAAGGTAATAGTATATAGCGTTACACGTTATAAGGTAACTGTATATAACGTTATACGTTATAACGTAAAATAATATAACGATATACGTTATAACGCAAGAGTATATAACGTTATATGTTATAAGGTAATTGTATATAACGTTATACGTTATAACGTAACACTACATACCGTTATATGTTATAAAGTCATACTACATACCGTTATACGTTATAACGTAACGCTACATTACGTTATACGTTATAACGTAATAGTATATAATGTTATATGATGTAAGATAATATTATATAGCGTTATACGTTATAACGTAAGGCTACCTATAGTTATACGTTATAACGTAATAGTATATAACGTGAGACGTTATAAGGTAATAGTATATAATGTTATACGTTATAACGTAACAATACATATCGTTATACGTTATAACGTAATACTACATATCGTTAGACGTTATAACGTAATAGTATATAACGTTATACGTTATAACGTAATAGTATATAACGTTATACGTTATAACGTAGAATAATATAACGATATACGTTATAACGCAAGAGTATATAACGTTATACGTTATAAGGTAATTGTATATAACGTTATACGTTATCACGTAACACTACATATCTTTATACCTTAGAACGTAATACTACATATCGTTAGATGTTATAACGTAACAGTATAGAACGTTATACGTTATAACGTAAAATAATATAACGATATACGTTATAACGCAAGAGTATATAACGTTATACGTTGTAAGGTAATTGTATATAACGTTATACGTTATAACGTAACACTACATATCGTTATATGTTATAACGTAATAGTATATAACGTTAGACGTTATAAGGTAATAGTATATAATGTTATACGTTATAACGTAACGCTACATAACGTTATACGTTACAAGGAAACAGTATATAACGTTATATGATATAAGGTAATAGTATATAGCGTTATACCTTATAACGCAAGAGTATATAACGTTATACGTTATAAGGTAATTGTATATAACGTTATACGTTATAACGTAATGGCATATAATGTTATACGTTAAAATGTAACACTACATATCGTTATACGTTATAACGTAACGCTACATAACGTTATACGTTATAACGTAATAGTATATAATGTTATATGATATAAGGTAATAGTATATAGCGTTATACCTTAGAACGCAATACTACATATCGTTAGATGTTATAACGTAACAGTATATAACGTTATACGTTATAACGTAAAATAATATAACGATATACGTTATAACGCAAGAGTATATAACGTTATACGTTATAAGGTAATTGTATATAACGTTATACGTTATAACGTAATGGCATGTAATGTTATACGTTAAAACGTAAAATAATATAACGATATACGTTATAACGCAAGAGTATATAACGTTATACGTTATAAGGTAATTGTATATAACGTTATACGTTATAACGTAACACTACATATCGTTATACGTTATAACGTAACGCTACATAACGTTATACGTTATAACGTCACAGCATATAACGTGACACTTTATAAGGTAATGGTATATAGCGTTATACCTTATAACGCAAGAGTATATAACGTTATACATTATAAGGTAATTGTATATAACGTTATACGTTATAACGTAACACTTCCTATCGTTATACGTTATATCGTAATAGAATATAACGTTATACGTTATAACGTAAAATAATATAACGATATACGTTATAACGCAAGAGTATATAACGTTATACGTTATAAGGTAATAGTATATAACGTTATACGTTATAACGTAACACTACATACCGTTATATGTTATAACGTAATAGTATATAACGTTATACGTTACAAGGTAATAGTATATAATGTTATACGTTATAACGTAACGCTACATAACGTTATACGTTATAACGTAACAGTATATAACGTTATATGATATAAGTTAATAGTATATAGCGTTAGACGTTATAACGTAACTGTACATAACGTTATACGTTATAACGTAAAATAATATAACGATATACGTTATAAGGCAAGAGTATATAACGTTATACGTTATAAGGTAATTGTATACAACGTTACGCGTTATAACGTATTACTACATATCGTTAGACGTTATAACGTAATAGTATATAACGTTATACGTTATAACGTAACACCACATACCGTTATATGTTATAACGTAATAGTATATAAAGTTATACGTTATAAGGTAATAGTATATAATGTTATACGTTATAGCGTAACGCTACATAACGTTCTACGTTATAACGTAATAGTATATAACGTTATACGATATAAGGTAATAGTATATAGCGTTAGACGTTATAAGGTAACTGTATATAACGTAATACGTTATAACGTAAAATAATATAACGATATACGTTATAACGCAAGAGTATATAACGTTATATGTTGTAAGGTAATTGTATATAACGTTATACGTTATAACGTAACACTACATACCGTTATATGTTATAAAGACATACTACATACCGTTATAAGTTATAACGTAACTCTACATTACGTTATACGTTATAACGTAATAGTATATAATGTTATATGATGTAAGATAATATTATATAGCGTTATACGTTATAACGTAAGGCTACCTATAGTTATACGTTATAACGTAATAGTATATAACGTGAGACGTTATAAGGTAATAGTATATAATGATATACGTTATAACGTAACAATACATATCGTTATACGTTACAACGTAATACTACATATCGTTAGACGTTATAACGTAATAGTATATAACGTTATACGTTATAACGTAATAGTATATAACGTTATAGGTTATAACGTAGAATAATATAACGATATACGTTATAACGCAAGAGTATATAACGTTATACGTTATAAGGTAATTGTATATAACGTTGTACGTTATCACGTAACACTACATATCGTTATACCTTAGAACGTAATACTACATATCGTTAGATGTTATAACGTAACAGTATATAACGTTATACGTTATAACGTAAAATAATATAACGATATACGTTATAACGCAAGAGTATATAACGTTATACGTTGTAAGGTAATTGTATATAACGTTATACGTTATAACGTAACACTACATATCGTTATATGTTATAACGTAATAGTATATAACGTTAGACGTTATAAGGTAATAGTATATAATGTTATACGTTATAACGTAACGCTACATAACGTTATACGTTATAACGAAACAGTATATAACGTTATATGATATAAGGTAATAGTATATAGCGTTATACCTTATAACGCAAGAGTATATAACGTTATACGTTATAAGGTAATTGTATATAACGTTATACGTTACAACGTAATGGCATATAATGTTATACGTTAAAATGTAACACTACATATCGTTATACGTTATAACGTAATAGTATATAACGTTATATGATATAAGGTAATAGTATATATCGTTAGACGTTATAACGTAACAGTACATAACGTTATACGTTATCACGGAAACTAATATAACGATATACGTTATAACGCAAGAGTATATAACGTTATACGTTATAAGGTAATTGTATATAACGTTATACGTTATAACGTCATAGCATATAACGTGACACTTTATAAGGTATTGGTATATAGCGTTCTACTTTGTAACGTAACACTTCCTATCGTTATACGTTATAACGTAATAGAATATAACGTTATACGCTATAACGTAATAGTATATAATGTTATATGATATAAGGTAATATTACATAGCGTTATACGTTATAACGTAACGATAACTATATTTATACGTTATAACGTAATAGTATATAACGTGAGACGTTACAAGGTAATAGTATATAACGTTATACGGTATAACGTAACACTACATACCGTTATATGTTATAACGTAATAGTATATAAAGTTATACGTTATAAGATAATAGTATATAGCTTTATACGTTATAACGTATCGCTACCTATAGTTATACGTTATAACATCATAGTTTATAACGTGACACTTTATAAGGTAATGGTATATAGCGTTCTACTTTGTAACGTAACACTACATATCGTTATACGTTATAACGTAACGCTACATAACGTTATACGTTATAACGTAAAATAATATAACGATATACGTTATAACGCAAGAGCATATAACGATATACATTATAAGGTAATTGTATATAACGTTATACGTTATAACGTAACACTACATATCGTTATACCTTAGAGCGTAATACTACATATCGTTAGATGTTATAACGTAACAGTATATAACGTTGTACGTTATAACGTAAAATAATATAACGATATACGTTATAACGCAAGAGTATATAACGTTATACGTTATAAGGTAATTGTATATAACGTTATACGTTATAACGTAACACTACGTAACGTTATACGTTATAACGTAATAGTATATAATGTTATATGATATAAGGCAATAGTATATAGCGTTATACGTTATAACGTAAGGCTACCTATAGTTATACGTTATAACGTAATAGTATATAACGTGAGACGTTATAAGGTAATAGTATATAATGTTATACGTTATAACGTAGCAATACATATCGTTATACGTTATAACGTAACGCTACATAACGTTATACGTTATAACGTAAAATAATATAACGATATACGTTATAACGCAAGAGCATATAACGATATACATTATAAGGTAATTGTATATAACGTTATACGTTATTACGTAACACTACATATCGTTATACCTTAGAGCGTAATACTACATATCGTTAGATGTTATAACGTAACAGTATATAACGTTGTACGTTATAACGTAAAATAATCTAACGATATACGTTATAACGCAAGAGTATATAACGTTATACGTTATAAGGTAATTGTATATAACGTTATACGTTATAACGTAAGACTACATATCGTTATATGTTATAACGTAATAGTATATAACGTTGTACGTTATAAGGTAATAGTATATAATGTTATACGTTATAACGTAACGCTACATTACGTCTTACGTTATAACGTAATAGTATATAACGTTATATAACATAAGGTAATAGTTTATATCGTTAGACGTTATAACGTAACGCTACATAACGTTATACGTTATAACGTAATAGTATATAACGTTATATGACATAAGGTAATAGTATATATCGTTATACGTTATAACGTAACACTACATATCGTTATATGTTATAACGTAACAATACATATCGTTATACGTTATAACGTAATACTACATATCGTTAGACGTTATAACGTAATAGTATATATCGTTAGACGCTATAACGTAACGCTACATAACGTTACACGTTATAACATAATAGTATATAACTATATATGACATAAGGTAATAGTATATATCGTTATACGTTATAACGTAACACTACATATCGTTATATGTTATAACGTAATAGTATATAACGTTATACGTTATAAGGTAATATTACATAGCGTTATACGTTATAACGTAACGATAACTATATTTATACGTTATAACGTAATAGTATATAACGTGAGACGTTACAAGGTAATAGTATATAACGTTATACGGTATAACGTAACACTACATACCGTTATATGTTATAACGTAATAGTATATAAAGTTATACGTTATAAGATAATAGTATATAGCTTTATACGTTATAACGTATCGCTACCTATAGTTATACGTTATAACATCATAGTTTATAACGTGACACTTTATAAGGTAATGGTATATAGCGTTCTACTTTGTAACGTAACACTACATATCGTTATACGTTATAACGTAACGCTACATAACGTTATACGTTATAACGTAAAATAATATAACGATATACGTTATAACGCAAGAGCATATAACGATATACATTATAAGGTAATTGTATATAACGTTATACGTTATAACGTAACACTACATATCGTTATACCTTAGAGCGTAATACTACATATCGTTAGATGTTATAACGTAACAGTGTATAACGTTGTACGTTATAACGTAAAATAATCTAACGATATACGTTATAACGCAAGAGCATATAACGTTATACGTTATAAGGTAATTGTATATAACGTTATACGTTATAACGTAAGACTACATATCGTTATATGTTATAACGTAATAGTATATAACGTTGTACGTTATAAGGTAATAGTATATAATGTTATACGTTATAACGTAACGCTACATTACGTCTTACGTTATAACGTAATAGTATATAACGTTATATAACATAAGGTAATGGTATATATCGTTAGACGTTATAACGTAACGCTACATAACGTTATACGTTATAACGTAATAGTATATAACGTTATATGACATAAGGTAATAGTATATATCGTTATACGTTATAACGTAACACTACATATCGTTATATGTTATAACGTAACAATACATATCGTTATACGTTATAACGTAATACTACATATCGTTAGACGTTATAACGTAATAGTATATATCGTTATACGTTATAAGGTAATTGTATATAACGTTATACGTTATAACGTAACACTACATATCGTTATTCCTTAGAACGTAATACTACATATCGTTAGTTGTTATAACGTAACAGTATATAACGTTATACGTTATAACGTAAAATAATATAACGATATACGTTATAACGCAAGAGTATATAACGTTATACGTTATAAGGTAATTGTATATAACGTTATACGTTATAACGTAACACTACATATCGTTATATGTTATAACGTAATAGTATATAACGTTATACGTTATAAGGTAATAGTATATAATGTTATACGTTATAACGTAATACTACATATCGTTAGACGTTATAACGTAATAGTATATAACGTTATACGTTATAAGGTAGTAGTATGTAATGTTATACGTTATAACGTAATGGCATATAATGTTATACGTTATAACGTAACACTACATATCGGTATACGTTATAACGTAATGGAATAAGACGTTATACGTTATAACGTAATAGTATATAACGTTATATGACATAAGGTAATAGTATATATCGTTATACGTTATAACGTAACACTACATATCGTTATATGTTATAACGTAACAATACATATCGTTATACGTTATAACGTAATACTACATATCGTTAGACGTTATAACGTAATAGTATATATCGTTATACGTTATAAGGTAATTGTATATAATGTTATACGCTATAACGTAACACAACATATCGTTATACGTTATAACGTAATACTACATATCGTTAGACGTTATAACGTAACAGTATATAACGTTATACGTTATAACGTAAAATAATATAACGATATACGTTATAACGCAAGAGTATATAACGTTATACGTTATAAGGTAACTGTATATAACGTTATACGTTATAACGCAACGATACCTATAGTTATACGTTATAACGTAATAGTATATAACGTTATACGTTATAAGGTAATAGTATATAATGTTATACGTTATAACGTAACGATAACTATATTTATACGTTATAACGAAATAGGATATAACGTGAGACGTTATAAGGTAATAGTATACAATGTTATACGTTATAACGTAACACAACATATCGTTATATGTTATAACGTAATAGTATATAACGTTATACGTTATAAGGTAATAGTATATAATGTTATACGTTATAACGTAACGCTACATTACGTCTTACGTTATAACGTAATAGTATATAACGTTATATAACATAAGGTAATAGTATATATCGTTAGACGTTATAACGTAATGCTACATAACGTTATACGTTATAACGTAATAGTATATAATGTTATATGATATAAGGTAATAGTATATAGCGTTATACGTTATAACGTAAGGCTACCTATAGTTATACGTTATAACGTAATAGTGTATAACGTGAGACGTTATAAGGTAATAGTATATAATGATATACGTTATAACGTAGCAATACATATCGTCATACGTTATAACGTAATACTACATATCGTTAGACGTTATAACGTAATAGTATATAACGTTATACGTTATAACGTAATAGCATATAACGTTATACGTTATAACGTAAAATAATATAACGATATACGTTATAACGCAAGAGTATTTAACGTTATACGTTATAAGGTGATTGTATATAACGTTATACGTTATAACGTAACACTACATATCGTTATACCTTAGAACGTAATACTACATATCGTTAGTTGTTATAACGTAACAGTATATAACGTTATACGTTATAACGTAAAATAATATAACGATATACGTTATAACGCAAGAGTATATAACGTCATACGTTATAAGGTAATTGTATATAACGTTATACGTTATAACGTAACACTACATATCGTTATACGTTACAACGTAATACTACATATCGTTAGATGTTATAACGTAACAGTATATAACGTTATACGTTACAACGTAAAATAATATAACGATATACCTTATAACGCAAGAGTATATAACGTGATACGTTATAAGGTAATTGTATATAACGTTATACGTTATAACGTAACTCTACATACCGTTATATGTTATAACGTAATAGTATATAACGTTATACGTTATAAGGTAATAGTATATAATGTTATACGTTATAACGTAACGCTACATAACGTTATACGTTATAACGTAATAGTATATAACGTTATATGACATAAGGTAATAGTATATATCGTTAGACGTTATAACGTAACGCTACATAAAGTTATACGTTATAACGAAGTAGTATATAACGTTATATGACATAAGGTAATTGTATATAACGTTATACGTTATAACGTAACACTACATATCGTTATATGTTATAACGTAATAGTATATAACGTTATACGTTATAAGGTAATAGTATATAATGTTATACGTTATAACGTAATACTACATATCGTTAGACGTTATAACGTAATAGTATATAACGTTATACGTTATAAGGTAGTAGTATGTAATGTTATACGTTATAACGTAATGGCATATAATGTTATACGTTATAACGTAACACTACATATCGTTTTACGTTATAACGTAATGGAATAAGACGTTATACGTTATAACCTAAGAGTATATTACGTTATGCGTTATAAGGTAATAGTATATAATGTTATACGCTGTAACGTAACACAACATATCGTTATACGTTATAACGTAATACTACTTATCGTTAGACGTTATAACGTAACAGTATATAACGTTATACGTTATAACGTAAAATAATATAACGATATACGTTATAACGCAAGAGTATATAACGTTATAAGTTATAAGGTAACTGTATATAACGTTATACGTTATAACGCAACGATACCTATAGTTATACGTTATAACGTAAAATAATATAACGATATACGTTATAACGCAAGAGTATATAACGTTATACGTTATAAGGTAACTGTATATAACGTTATACGTTATAACGCAACGATACCTATAGTTATACGTTATAACGTAATAGTATATAACGTTATACGTTATGAGGTAATAGTATATAATGTTATACGTTATAACGTAGCAATACATATCGTTATACGTTATAACGTAATACTACATATCGTTAGACGATATAACGTAATAGTATATAACGTTATACGTTATAACGTAATAGCATATAACGTTATACGTTATAACGTAAAATAATATAACGATATACGTTATAACGCAAGAGTATATAACGTTATACGTTATAAGGTGATTGTATATAACGTTATACGTTATAACGTAACACTACATATCGATATACCTTAGAACGTAATACAACATATCGTTAGTTGTTATAACGTAACAGTATATAACGTTATACGTTATAACGTAAAATAATATAACGATATACGTTATAACGCAAGAGTATATAACGTTATACGTTATAAGGTAATTGTATATAACGTTATACGTTATAACGTAACACTACATATCGTTATACGTTAGAACGTAATACTGCATATCGTTAGATGTTATAACGTAACAGTATATAACGTTATACGTTACAACGTAAAATAATATAACGATATACCTTATAACGCAAGAGTATATAACGTGATACGTTATAAGGTAATTGTATATAACGTTATACGTTATAACGTGACACTACATACCGTTATATGTTATAACGTAATAGTATATAACGTTATACGTTATAAGGTAATAGTATATAATGTTATACGTTATAACGTAACGCTACATAACGTTATACGTTATAACGTAATAGTATATAACGTTATATGACATAAGGTAATAGTATATATCGTTAGACGTTATAACGTAATGCTACATAACGTTATACGTTATAACGTAATAGTATATAATGTTATATGATATAAGGTAATAGTATATAGCGTTATACGTTATAACGTAAGGCTACCTATAGTTATACGTTATAACGTAATAGTATATAACGTGAGACGTTATAAGGTAATAGTATATAATGATATACATTATAACGTAGCAATACATATCGTTATACGTTATAACGTAATACTACATATCGTTAGACGTTATAACGTAATAGCATATAACGTTATACGTTATGACGTAAAATAATATAACGATATACGTTATAACGCAAGAGTATTTAACGTTATACGTTATAAGGTGATTGTATATAACGTTATACGTTATAACGTAACACTACATATCGTTATACGTTAGAACGTAATACTACATATCGTTAGATGTTATAACGTAACAGTATATAACGTTATACGTTACAACGTGAAATAATATAACGATATACCTTATAACGCAAGAGTATATAACGTGATACGTTATAAGGTAATTGTATATAACGTTATACGTTATAACGTAACTCTACATACCGTTATATGTTATAACGTAATAGTATATAACGTTATACGTTATAAGGTAATAGTATATAATGTTATACGTTTTAACGTAACGCTACATAACGTTATACGTTATAACGTAATAGTATATAACGTTATATGACATAAGGTAATAGTATATATCGTTAGACGTTATAACGTAACGCTACATAACGTTATACGTTATAACGAAGTAGTATATAACGTTATATGACATAAGGTAATAGTATATATCGTTAGACGTTATAACGTAACGCTACATAACGTTATACGTTATAACGTAATAGTATATAACGTTATATGACATAAGGTAATAGTATATATCGTTATACGTTATAACGTAACACTACATATCGTTATATGTTATAACGTAACAATACATATCATTATACGTTATAACGTAATACTACATATCGTTAGACGTTATAACGTAATAGTATATAACGTTATACGTTATAAGGTAGCAGTATGTAATGTTATACGATATAACGTAATGGCATATAATGTTATACGTTATAACGTAACACTACATATCGTTATACGTTATAACGTAATGGAATAAGACGTTATACGTTATAACGTAAGAGTATATTACGTTATGCGTTATAAGGTAATAGTATATAATGTTATACGCTATAACGTAACACAACATATCGTTATACGTTATAACGTAATACTACATATCGTTAGACGTTATAACGTAACAGTATATAACGTTATACGTTATAACGTAAAATAATATAACGATATACGTTATAACGCAAGAGTATATAACGTTATACGTTATAAGATAACTGTATATAACGTTATACGTTATAACGCAACGA
This sequence comes from Bombus fervidus, assembly GCF_041682495.2. Taxonomy (NCBI): domain Eukaryota; kingdom Metazoa; phylum Arthropoda; class Insecta; order Hymenoptera; family Apidae; genus Bombus; species Bombus fervidus. The sequence goes on from NW_027212582.1 coordinate 312,254, forward strand.
TACCTATAGTTATACGTTATAACGTAATAGTATATAACGTTATACGTTATAAGGTAATAGTATATAATGTTATACGTTATAACGTAACGATAACTATATTTATACGTTATAACGTAACAGTATATAACGTTATACGTTATAACGTAAAATAATATAACGATATACGTTATAACGCAAGAGTATACAACGTTATACGTTATAAGGTAACTGTATATAACGTTATACGTTATAACGCAACGATACCTATAGTTATACGTTATAACGTAATAGTATATAACGTTATACGTTATAAGGTAATGGTATATAATGTTATACGTTATAACGTAGCAATACATATCGTTATACGTTATAACGTAATACTACATATCGTTAGACGTTATAACGTAATAGTATATAACGTTATACGTCATAACGTAATAGTATATAACGTTATACGTTATAAGGTAATAGTATATAATGTTATACGATATAACGTAACGCTACATAACGTTATACTTTATAACGTAATAGTATATAACGTTATATGACATAAGGTAATAGTATATATCGTTAGACGTTATAACGTAACGCTACATAACGTTATACGTTATAACGAAGTAGTATATAACGTTATATGACATAAGGTAATTGTATATAACGTTATACGTTATAACGTAACACTACATATCGTTATATGTTATAACGTAATAGTATATAACGTTATACGTTATAAGGTAATAGTATATAATGTTATACGTTATAACGTAATACTACATATCGTTAGACGTTATAACGTAATAGTATATAACGTTATACGTTATAAGGTAGTAGTATGTAATGTTATACGTTATAACGTAATGGTATATAATGTTATACGTTATAACGTAACACTACATATCGTTATACGTTATAACGTAATGGAATAAGACGTTATACGTTATAACGTAAGAGTATATTACGTTATGCGTTATAAGGTAATAGTATATAATGTTATACGCTATAACGTAACACAACATATCGTTATACGTTATAACGTAATACTACATATCGTTAGACGTTATAACGTAACAGTATATAACGTTATACGTTATAACGTAAAATAATATAACGATATACGTTATAACGCAAGAGTATATAACGTTATAAGTTATAAGGTAACTGTATATAACGTTATACGTTATAACGCAACGATACCTATAGTTATACGTTATAACGTAACAGTATATAACGTTATACGTTATAACGTAAAATAATATAACGATATACGTTATAACGCAAGAGTATATAACGTTATACGTTATAACGTAACACTACATATAGTTATACGTTATAACGTAATAGTATATAACGTTATACGTTATAAGGTAATAGTATATAATGTTATACGTTATAACGTAGCAATACATATCGTTATACGTTATAACGTAATACTACATATCGTTAGACGTTATAACGTAATAGTATATAACGTTATACGTTATAACGTAATAGCATATAACGTTATACGTTATAACGTAAAATAATATAACGATATACGTTATAACGCAAGAGTATTTAACGTTATACGTTATAAGGTGATTGTATATAACGTTATACGTTATAACGTAACACTACATATCGATATACCTTAGAACGTAATACTACATATCGTTAGTTGTTATAACGTAACAGTATATAACGTTATACGTTATAACGTAAAATAATATAACGATATACGTTATAACGCAAGAGTATATAACGTTATACGTTATAAGGTAATTGTATATAACGTTATACGTTATAACGTAACACTACATATCGTTATACGTTAGAACGTAATACTACATATCGTTAGATGTTATAACGTAAGAGTATATAACGTTATACGTTACAACGTAAAATAATATAACGATATACCTTATAACGCAAGAGTATATAACGTGATACGTTATAAGGTAATTGTATATAACGTTATACGTTATAACGTGACACTACATACCGTTATATGTTATAACGTAATAGTATATAACGTTATACGTTATAAGGTAATAGTATATAATGTTATACGTTATAACGTAACGCTACATAACGTTATAAGTTATAACGTAATAGTATATAACGTTATATGACATAAGGTAATAGTATATATCGTTAGACGTTATAGCGTAATGCTACATAACGTTATACGTTATAACGTAATAGTATATAATGTTATATGATATAAGGTAATAGTATATAGCGTTATACGTTATAACGTAAGGCTACCTATAGTTATACGTTATAACGTAATAGTATATAACGTGGGACGTTATAAGGTAATAGTATATAATGATATACATTATAACGTCGCAATACATATCGTTATACGTTATAACGTAATACTACATATCGTTAGACGTTATAACGTAATAGTATATAACGTTATACGATATAACGTAATAGCATATAACGTTATACGTTATGACGTAAAATAATATAACGATATACGTTATAACGCAAGAGTATTTAACGTTATACGTTATAAGGTGATTGTATATAACGTTATACGTTATAACGTAACACTACATATCGTTATACCTTAGAACGTAATACTACATATCGTTAGTTGTTATAACGTAACAGTATATAACGTTATACGTTATAACGTAAAATAATATAACGATATACGTTATAACGCAAGAGTATATAACGTTATACGTTATAAGGTAATTGTATATAACGTTATACGTTATAACGTAACACTACATATCGTTATACGTTAGAACGTAATACTACATATCGTTAAATGTTATAACGTAACAGTATATAACGTTATACGTTACAACGTGAAATAATATAACGATATACCTTATAACGCAAGAGTATATAACGTGATACGTTATAAGGTAATTGTATATAACGTTATACGTTATAACGTAACTCTACATACCGTTATATGTTATAACGTAATAGTATATAACGTTATACGTTATAAGGTAATAGTATATAATGTTATACGTTTTAACGTAACGCTACATAACGTTATACGTTATAACGTAATAGTATATAACGTTATATGACATAAGGTAATAGTATATATCGTTAGACGTTATAACGTAACGCTACATAACGTTATACGTTATAACGAAGTAGTATATAACGTTATATGACATAAGGTAATAGTATATATCGTTAGACGTTATAACGTAACGCTACATAACGTTATACGTTATAACGTAATAGTATATAACGTTATATGACATAAGGTAATAGTATATATCGTTATACGTTATAACGTAACACTACATATCGTTATATGTTATAACGTAACAATACATATCGTTATACGTTATAACGTAATACTACATATCGTTAGACGTTATAACGTAATAGTATATAACGTTATACGTTATAAGGTAGTAGTATGTAATGTTATACGTTATAACGTAATGGCATATAATGTTATACGTTATAACGTAACACTACATATCGTTATACGTTATAACGTAATGGAATAAGACGTTATACGTTATAACGTAAGAGTATATTACGTTATGCGTTATAAGGTAATAGTATATAATGTTATACGCTATAACGTAACACAACATATCGTTATACGTTATAACGTAATACTACATATCGTTAGACGTTTTAACGTAACAGTATATAACGTTATACGTTATAACGTAAAATAATATAACGATATACGTTATAACGCAAGAGTATATAACGTTATACGTTATAAGGTAACTGTATATAACGTTATACGTTATAACGCAACGATACCTATAGTTATACGTTATAACGTAATAGTATATAACTTTATACGTTATAAGGTAATAGTATATAATGTTATACGTTATAACGTAGCAATACATATCGTTATACGTTATAACGTAATACTACATATCGTTAGACGTTTTAACGTAACAGTATATAACGTTATACGTTATAACGTAAAATAATATAACGATATACGTTATAACGCAAGAGTATATAACGTTATACGTTATAAGGTAATTGTATATAACGTTATACGTTATAACGTAACACTACATATCGTTATACGTTAGAACGTAATACTACATATCGTTAGATGTTATAACGTAAGAGTATATAACGTTATACGTTACAACGTAAAATAATATAACGATATACCTTATAACGCAAGAGTATATAACGTGATACGTTATAAGGTAATTGTATATAACGTTATACGTTATAACGTGACACTACATACCGTTATATGTTATAACGTAATAGTATATAACGTTATATGACATAAGGTAATAGTATATATCGTTAGACGTTATAACGTAATGCTACATAACGTTATACGTTATAACGTAATAGTATATAATGTTATATGATATAAGGTAATAGTATATAGCGTTATACGTTATAACGTAAGGCTACCTATAGTTATACGTTATAACGTAATAGTATATAACGTGAGACGTTATAAGGTAATAGTATATAATGATATGCATTATAACGTAGCAATACATATCGTTATACGTTATAACGTAATACTACATATCGTTAGACGTTATAACGTAATAGTATATAACGTTATACGTTATAACGTAAAATACTATAACGATATACGTTATAACGCAAGAGTATATAACGTTATAAGTTATAAGGTAACTGTATATAACGTTATACGTTATAACGCAACGATACCTATAGTTATACGTTATAACGTAACAGTATATAACGTTATACGTTATAACGTAAAATAATATAACGATATACGTTATAACGCAAGAGTATATAACGTTATACGTTATAAGGTAACTGTATATAACGTTATACGTTATAACGCAACGATACCTATAGTTATACGTTATAACGTAATAGTATATAACGTTATACGTTATAAGGTAATAGTATATAATGTTATACGTTATAACGTAGCAATACATATCGTTATACGTTATAACGTAATACTACATATCGTTAGACGTTATAACGTAATAGTATATAACGTTATACGTTATAACGTAATAGCATATAACGTTATACGTTATAACGTAAAATAATATAACGATATACGTTATAACGCAAGAGTATTTAACGTTATACGTTATAAGGTGATTGTATATAACGTTATACGTTATAACATAACACTACATATCGATATACCTTAGAACGTAATACTACATATCGTTAGTTGTTATAACGTAACAGTATATAACGTTATACGTTATAACGTAAAATAATATAACGATATACGTTATAACCCAAGAGTATATAACGTTATACGTTACAACGTAATAGTATATAACGTTATATGACATAAGGTAATAGTATATATCGTTAGACGTTATAACGTAACACTACATATCGTTATATGTTATAACGTAATAGTATATAACGTGGGACGTTATAAGGTAATAATATATAGCGTTATACGTTATAACGTAAGGCTACCTATAGTTATACGTTATAACGTAATAGTATATAACGTGGGACGTTATAAGGTAATAGTATATAATGATATACATTATAACGTCGCAATACATATCGTTATACGTTATAACGTAATACTACATATCGTTAGACGTTATAACGTAATAGTATATAACGTTATACGATATAACGTAATAGCATATAACGTTATACGTTATGACGTAAAATAATATAACGATATACGTTATAACGCAAGAGTATTTAACGTTATACGTTATAAGGTGATTGTATATAACGTTATACGTTATAACGTAACACTACATATCGTTATACCTTAGAACGTAATACTACATATCGTTAGTTGTTATAACGTAACAGTATATAACGTTATACGTTATAACGTAACACTACATATCGTTATACGTTAGAACGTAATACTACATATCGTTAAATGTTATAACGTAACAGTATATAACGTTATACGTTACAACGTGAAATAATATAACGATATACCTTATAACGCAAGAGTATATAACGTGATACGTTATAAGGTAATTGTATATAACGTTATACGTTATAACGTAACTCTACATACCGTTATATGTTATAACGTAATAGTATATAACGTTATACGTTATAAGGTAATAGTATATAATGTTATACGTTTTAACGTAACGCTACATAACGTTATACGTTATAACGTAATAGTATATAACGTTATATGACATAAGGTAATAGTATATATCGTTAGACGTTATAACGTAACGCTACATAACGTTATACGTTATAACGAAGTAGTATATAACGTTATATGACATAAGGTAATAGTATATATCGTTAGACGTTATAACATAACGCTACATAACGTTATACGTTATAACGTAATAGTATATAACGTTATATGACATAAGGTAATAGTATATATCGTTATACGTTATAACGTAACACTACATATCGTTATATGTTATAACGTAACAATACATATCGTTATACGTTATAACGTAATACTACATATCGTTAGACGTTATAACGTAATAGTATATAACGTTATACGTTATAAGGTAGTAGTATGTATTGTTATACGTTATAACGTAATGGCATATAATGTTATACGTTATAACGTAACACTACATATCGTTATACGTTATAACGTAATGGAATAAGACGTTATACGTTATAACGTAAGAGTATATTACGTTATGCGTTATAAGGTAATAGTATATAATGTTATACGCTATAACGTAACACAACATATCGTTATACGTTATAACGTAATACTACATATCGTTAGACGTTTTAACGTAACAGTATATAACGTTATACGTTATAACGTAAAATAATATAACGATATACGTTATAACGCAAGAGTATATAACGTTATACGTTATAAGGTAACTGTATATAACGTTATACGTTATAACGCAACGATACCTATAGTTATACGTTATAACGTAATAGTATATAACGTTATACGTTATAAGGTAATAGTATATAATGTTATACGTTATAACGTAGCAATACATATCGTTATACGTTATAACGTAATACTACATATCGTTAGACGTTATAACGTAATAGTATATAACGTTATTCGTTATAACGTAATAGCATATAACGTTATACGTTATAACGTAAAATAATATAACGATATACGTTATAACGCAAGAGTATTTAACGTTATACGTTATAAGGTGATTGTATATAACGTTATACGTTATAACATAACACTACATATCGATATACCTTAGAACGTAATACTACATATCGTTAGTTGTTATAACGTGACAGTATATAACGTTATACGTTATAACGTAAAATAATATAACGATATACGTTATAACGCAAGAGTATATAACGTTATACGTTATAAGGTAATTGTATATAACGTTATACGTTATAACGTAACACTACATATCGTTATACGTTAGAACGTAATACTACATATCGTTAGATGTTATAACGTAACAGTATATAACGTTATACGTTACAACGTAAAATAATATAACGATATACCTTATAACGCAAGAGTATATAACGTGATACGTTATAAGGTAATTGTATATAACGTTATACGTTATAACGTGACACTACATACCGTTATATGTTATAACGTAATAGTACATAACGTTATACGTTATAAGGTAATAGTATATAATGTTATACGTTATAACGTAACGCTACATAACGTTATACGTTATAACGTAATAGTATATAACGTTATATGACATAAGGTAATAGTATATATCGTTAGACGTTATAACGTAATGCTACATAACGTTATACGTTATAACGTAATAGTATATAATGTTATATGATATAAGGTAATAGTATATAGCGTTATACGTTATAACGTAAGGCTACCTATAGTTATACGTTATAACGTAATAGTATATAACGTGAGACGTTATAAGGTAATAGTATATAATGATATGCATTATAACGTAGCAATACATATCGTTATACGTTATAACGTAATACTACATATCGTTAGACGTTATAACGTAATAGTATATAACGTTATACGTTATAACGTAAAATACTATAACGATATACGTTATAACGCAAGAGTATATAACGTTATAAGTTATAAGGTAACTGTATATAACGTTATACGTTATAACGCAACGATACCTATAGTTATACGTTATAACGTAACAGTATATAACGTTATACGTTATAACGTAAAATAATATAACGATATACGTTATAACGCAAGAGTATATAACGTTATACGTTATAAGGTAACTGTATATAACGTTATACGTTATAACGCAACGATACCTATAGTTATACGTTATAACGTAATAGTATATAACGTTATACGTTATAAGGTAATAGTATATAATGTTATACGTTATAACGTAGCAATACATATCGTTATACGTTATAACGTAATACTACATATCGTTAGACGTTATAACGTAATAGTATATAACGTTATACGTTATAACGTAATAGCATATAACGTTATACGTTATAACGTAAAATAATATAACGATATACGTTATAACGCAAGAGTATTTAACGTTATACGTTATAAGGTGATTGTATATAACGTTATACGTTATAACATAACACTACATATCGATATACCTTAGAACGTAATACTACATATCGTTAGTTGTTATAACGTAACAGTATATAACGTTATACGTTATAACGTAAAATAATATAACGATATACGTTATAACCCAAGAGTATATAACGTTATACGTTATAACGTAATAGTATATAACGTTATATGACATAAGGTAATAGTATATATCGTTAGACGTTATAACGTAACACTACATATCGTTATATGTTATAACGTAATAGTATATAACGTTGTACGTTATAAGGTAATAGTATATAATGTTATACGTTATAACGTAACGCTACATAACGTTATACGTTATAACGTAATAGTATATAACGTTATATGTCATAAGGTAATAGTATATATCGATAGACGTTATAACGTAACGCTACATAACTTTATACGTTATAACATAATAGTATATAACGATATATGACATAAGGTAATAGTATATATCGTTATACGTTATAACGTAACACTACATATCGTTATATGTTATAACGTAATAGTATATAACGTTATACGTTATAAGGTAATATTATATAGCGTTATACGTTATAACGTAACACTACATATCGTTATACGTTAGAACGTAATACTACATATCGTTAAATGTTATAACGTAACAGTATATAACGTTATACGTTACAACGTGAAATAATATAACGATATACCTTATAACGCAAGAGTATATAACGTGATACGTTATAAGGTAATTGTATATAACGTTATACGTTATAACGTAACTCTACATACCGTTATATGTTATAACGTAATAGTATATAACGTTATACGTTATAAGGTAATAGTATATAATGTTATACGTTTTAACGTAACGCTACATAACGTTATACGTTATAACGTAATAGTATATAACGTTATATGACATAAGGTAATAGTATATATCGTTAGACGTTATAACGTAACGCTACATAACGTTATACGTTATAACGAAGTAGTATATAACGTTATATGACATAAGGTAATAGTATATATCGTTAGACGTTATAACGTAACGCTACATAACGTTATACGTTATAACGTAATAGTATATAACGTTATATGACATAAGGTAATAGTATATATCGTTATACGTTATAACGTAACACTACATATCGTTATATGTTATAACGTAACAATACATATCGTTATACGTTATAACGTAATACTACATATCGTTAGACGTTATAACGTAATAGTATATAACGTTATACGTTATAAGGTAGTAGTATGTAATGTTATACGTTATAACGTAATGGCATATAATGTTATACGTTATAACGTAACACTACATATCGTCATACGTTATAACGTAATGGAATAAGACGTTATACGTTATAACGTAAGAGTATATTACGTTATGCGTTATAAGGTAATAGTATATAATGTTATACGCTATAACGTAACACAACATATCGTTATACGTTATAACGTAATACTACATATCGTTAGACGTTTTAACGTAACAGTATATAACGTTATACGTTATAACGTAAAATAATATAACGATATACGTTATAACGCAAGAGTATATAACGTTATACGTTATAACGCAACGATACCTATAGTTATACGTTATAACGTAATAGTATATAACGTTATACGTTATAAGGTAATAGTATATAATGTTATACGTTATAACGTAGCAATACATATCGTTATACGTTATAACGTAATACTACATATCGTTAGACGTTATAACGTAATAGTATATAACGTTATTCGTTATAACGTAATAGCATATAACGTTATACGTTATAACGTAAAATAATATAACGATATACGTTATAACGCAAGAGTATTTAACGTTATACGTTATAAGGTGATTGTATATAACGTTATACGTTATAACATAACACTACATATCGATATACCTTAGAACGTAATACTACATATCGTTAGTTGTTATAACGTGACAGTATATAACGTTATACGTTATAACGTAAAATAATATAACGATATACGTTATAACGCAAGAGTATATAACGTTATACGTTATAAGGTAATTGTATATAACGTTATACGTTATAACGTAACACTACATATCGTTATACGTTAGAACGTAATACTACATATCGTTAGATGTTATAACGTAACAGTATATAACGTTATACGTTACAACGTATAATAATATAACGATATACCTTATAACGCAAGAGTATATAACGTGATACGTTATAAGGTAATTGTATATAACGTTATACGTTATAACGTGACACTACATACCGTTATATGTTATAACGTAATAGTACATAACGTTATACGTTATAAGGTAATAGTATATAATGTTATACGTTATAACGTAACGCTACATAACGTTATACGTTATAACGTAATAGTATATAACGTTATATGACATAAGGTAATAGTATATATCGTTAGACGTTATAACGTAATGCTACATAACGTTATACGTTATAACGTAATAGTATATAATGTTATATGATATAAGGTAATAGTATATAGCGTTATACGTTATAACGTAAGGCTACCTATAGTTATACGTTATAACGTAATAGTATATAACGTGAGACGTTATAAGTTAATAGTATATAATGATATGCATTATAACGTAGCAATACATATCGTTATACGTTATAACGTAATACTACATATCGTTAGACGTTATAACGTAATAGTATATAACGTTATACGTTATAACGTAAAATACTATAACGATATACGTTATAACGCAAGAGTATATAACGTTATAAGTTATAAGGTAACTGTATATAACGTTATACGTTATAACGCAACGATACCTATAGTTATACGTTATAACGCAAGAGTATATAACGTTATACGTTATAAGGTAACTGTATATAACGTTATACGTTATAACGCAACGATACCTATAGTTATACGTTATAACGTAATAGTATATAACGTTATACGTTATAAGGTAATAGTATATAATGTTATACGTTATAACGTAGCAATACATATCGTTATACGTTATAACGTAATACTACATATCGTTAGACGTTATAACGTAATAGTATATAACGTTATACGTTATAACGTAATAGCATATAACGTTATACGTTATAACGTAAAATAATATAACGATATACGTTATAACGCAAGAGTATTTAACGTTATACGTTATAAGGTGATTGTATATAACGTTATACGTTATAACATAACACTACATATCGATATACCTTAGAACGTAATACTACATATCGTTAGTTGTTATAACGTAACAGTATATAACGTTATACGTTATAACGTAAAATAATATAACGATATACGTTATAACCCAAGAGTATATAACGTTATACGTTATAAGGTAATTGTATATAACGTTATACGTTATAACGTAACACTACATATCGTTATATGTTATAACGTAATAGTATATAACGTTGTACGTTATAAGGTAATAGTATATAATGTTATACGTTATAACGTAACGCTACATAACGTTATACGTTATAACGTAATAGTATATAACGTTATATGACATAAGGTAATAGTATATATCGATAGACGTTATAACGTAACGCTACATAACTTTATACGTTATAACATAATAGTATATAACGTTATATGACATAAGGTAATAGTATATATCGTTATACGTTATAACGTAACACTACATATCGTTATATGTTATAACGTAATAGTATATAACGTTATACGTTATAAGGTAATATTATATAGCGTTATACGTAATAACGTAACACTACATATCGTTATATGTTATAACGTAATAGTATATAACGTTCTACGTTGTAAGGTAATATTATATAGCGTTATACGTTATAACGTAACGATAACTATATTTATACGTTATAACGAAATAGTATATAACGTGAGACGTAATAAGGTAACAGTATACAATGTTATACGTTATAACGTAACACGACATATCGCTATACGTTATAACGTAATACTACATATCGTTAGACGTTATAACGTAACAGTATATAACGTTATACGTTATAACGTAAAATGATATAACGATATTCGTTATAACGCAAGAGTTTATAACGCTATACGCTAGAAGGCAATGGTATATAACGTTATACGTTATAACGTATCATTACATATCGTTATATGTTATAACGTAATAGTTTATAACGTTATACGTTATAAGGTAATAGTATATAGCGTTATACGTTATAACGTAACGATACCTATAGTTATACGTTATAACGTAATAGTATATAACGTGAGACATTATATGGTAATAGTATATAATGTTATACGTTATAACGTAACACTACATAACGTTATACGTTACAACGTAAAATAATATAACGATATACGTTATAACACAAGAGTATATAACGTTATACGTTATAAGGTAATTGTATATAAAGTTATACGTTATAACGTAACACTACATATCGTTATACCTTAGAACGTAATACTACATATCGTTAGATGTTATAACGTAACAGTATATAACGTTATACGTTATAACGTAAAATAATATAACGATATACGTTATAACGCAAGAGTATATAACGTTATACGTTATAAGGTAATTGTATATAACGTTATACGTTATAACGCAACACTACATATCGTTATACCTTAGAACGTAATACTACATATCGTTAGATGTTATAACGTAACAGTATATAACGTTATACGTTATAACGTAAAATAATATAACGATATACGTTATAACGCAAGAGTATATAACGTTATACGTTATAACGTAACGCTGCATAACGTTATACGTTATAACGTAATAGTATATAACGTTACATGATATAAGGTAACAGTATATAGCGTTAGACGTTATAACGTAACTGTATACAACGTTATACGTTATAACGTAGAATAATATAACGATATACGTTATAACGTAATAGTATATAACGTTATACGTTATAACGTGATTGTATATAACGTTATACGTTATAACGTAAAATAATATAACGATATACGTTATAACGCAAGAGTATATAACGTTATACGTTATAAGGTAATTGTATATAACGTTCTACGTTATAACGTAACACTACATACCGTTATATGTTATAACGTAATAGTATATAACGTTATACGTTATAAGGTAATAGTATATAATGTTATACGTTATAACGTAACACTACATATCGTATTACGCTATAACGTAACACTACATAACGTTATACGTTATAACGTATTAGAATATAACGTTATACGTTATAAGGTAATAGTATATAATGTTATACGTTATAACGTATTAGAATATAACGTTATACGTTATAAGGTAATAGTATATAATGTTATACGTTATAACGTAATGGAATATAATGTTATACGTTATAACGTAACACTACATATCGTTATACGTTATAACGTAATACTACATATCGTTAGACGTTATAACGTAATAGCATATAACGTTATACGTTATAACGTAATAGTATATAACGTTATACGTTAGAAGGTAATAGTATATAGCGCCATACGTTATAACGTAACGATACCTATAGTTATACGTTATAACGTAATAGTATATAACGTGAGACGTTATAAGGTAATAGTATATAATGTTATACGTTAAAACGTAACACTACATATCGTTATACGCTATAACGTAATGGAATAAGACGTTATACGTTATAACGTCAGAGTATATTACGTTATACGTCGTAAGGTAATAGTATATAATATTATACGTTATAACGTAATTGTTTATAACGTTATACGTTACAACGTAATAGTAGATAATGTTATACGTTATAACGTAATAGTATATAACGTTATACGGTATAGCGTAAAATAATATAACGATATACGTTATAACGCAAGAGTATATAACGTTAGACGTTATAAGGTAATTGTATATAACGTTATACGTTATAACGTAACACTACATACCGTTATATGTTATAACGTAATGGAATAAGACGTTATACGTTAAAACGTCACAGTATGTAACGTGACACTTTATAATGTACTGGTATATAGCGTTCTACTTTGTAACGTAACACTTCATATCGTTATACGTTATAACGCAATAGATTATAACGTTATACGTTATAAGGTAATAGTATATAATGTTATACGTTATAACGTAATGGAATATAATGTTATACGTTATAAAGTAACACTACATATCGTTATACGTTATAACGTAAAATAATATAAAGATATACGTTATAACGCAAGAGTATATAACGTTATACGTTATAAGGTAATGGTATATAACGTTATACGTTATAACGTAACACTACATACCGTTATATGTTATAACGTGAGGTATATAAAGTTATACGTTATAAGATAATAGTATATACCGTTATACGTTATAACGTAACGCTACCTATAGTTATACGTTATAACGTCATAGTATATAACGTTACACTATATAAGGTAATGGTATATAGCGTTCTACGTTGTATCGTAACACTCATATCGTCATACGTTATACCGTAGCACTACATAACGTTATACGTTACAACGTATTAGAATATAACGTTATACGTTATAAGGTAATAGTATATAATGTTATACGTTATAACGTAACGCTACATAACGTTATACGTTATAACGTAATAGGATATAACATTATATGATATAAGGTAATAGTATATAGCGTTAGACGTCTTAACGTAACAGTATATAATTTTATACGTTATAACGTAAAATGATATAACGATATACGTTATAACGCAAGAGTATATAACGTTATACATTATAAGGTAATTGTATATAACGTTATACGTTATAACGTAACACTACATATCGTTATACCTTAGAACGTAATACTACATATCGTTAGATGTTATAACGTAACAGTATATAACGTTATACGTTATAACGTAAAATAATATAACGATATACGTTATAACGTAAGAGTATATAACGTTATACGTTATAACGTAACACTACATATCGTTATATGTTATAACGTAATAGTATATAACGTTATACGTTATAAGGTAGTAGTATATAATGTTATACGTTATAACGTAACGCTACATAACGCTATACGTTATAACGTAATAGTATATAATGATATATGATATAAGGTAATAGTATATAGCGTTATACGTTATAACGTAAGGTTACCTATAGTTATACGTTATAACGTAATAGTATATAACGTGATACGTTATAAGGTAATAGTATATAATGTTATACGTTATAACGTAACAATACATATCGTTATACGTTATAACGTAATACTACATATCGTTAGACGTTATAACGCAATAGTATATAACGTTATACGTTATAACGCAATAGCATATAACGTTATACGTTATAACGTAAAATAATATAACGATATACGTTATAACGCAAGAGTATATAACGTTATACGTTATAAGGTAATTGTATATAACGTTATACGTTATAACGCAACACTACATATCGTTATACCTTAGAACGTAATACTACATATCGTTAGATGTTATAACGTAATAGCATATAACGTTATACGTTATAACGCAACACTACAAATCGTTATACCTTAGAACGTAATACTACATATCGTTAGATGTTATAACGTAACAGTATATAACGTTATACGTTATAACGTAAAATAATATAACGATATACGTTATAACGCAAGAGTATATAACGTTATACGTTATAACGTAAAATAATTTAACGATATACGTTAGAACGCAAGAGTATATAACGTTATACGTTATAAGGTAATTGTATATAACGTTATACTTTATAACGTAACACTACATATCGTTATATGTTATAACGTAATAGTATATAACGTTCTACGTTGTAAGGTAATATTATATAGCGTTATACGTTATAACGTAACGATAACTATATTTATACGTTATAACGAAATAGTATATAACGTGAGACGTAATAAGGTAACAGTATACAATGTTATACGTTATAACGTAACACGACATATCGCTATACGTTATAACGTAATACTACATATCGTTAGACGTTATAACGTAACAGTATATAACGTTATACGTTATAACGTAAAATGATATAACGATATTCGTTATAACGCAAGAGTTTATAACGCTATACGCTAGAAGGCAATGGTATATAACGTTATACGTTATAACGTAACATTACATATCGTTATATGTTATAACGTAATAGTTTATAACGTTATACGTTATAAGGTAATAGTATATAGCGTTATACGTTATAACGTAACGATACCTATAGTTATACGTTATAACGTAATAGTATATAACGTGAGACATTATATGGTAATAGTATGTAATGTTATACGTTATAACGTAACACTACATAACGTTATACGTTATAACGTAAAATAATATAACGATATACGTTATAACGCAAGAGTATATAACGTTATACGTTATAAGGTAATTGTATATAAAGTTATACGTTATAACGTAACACTACATATCGTTATACCTTAGAACGTAATACTACATATCGTTAGTTGTTATAACGTAACAGTATATAACGTTATACGTTATAACGTAAAATAATATAACGATATACGTTATAACCCAAGAGTATATAACGTTATACGTTATAAGGTAATTGTATATAACGTTATACGTTATAACGTAACACTACATATCGTTATATGTTATAACGTAATAGTATATAACGTTGTACGTTATAAGGTAATAGTATATAATGTTATACGTTATAACGTAACGCTACATAACGTTATACGTTATAACGTAATAGTATATAACGTTATATGACATAAGGTAATAGTATATATCGATAGACGTTATAACGTAACGCTACATAACTTTATACGTTATAACATAATAGTATATAACGTTATATGACATAAGGTAATAGTATATATCGTTATACGTTATAACGTAACACTACATATCGTTATATGTTATAACGTAATAGTATATAACGTTATACGTTATAAGGTAATATTATATAGCGTTATACGTAATAACGTAACACTACATATCGTTATATGTTATAACGTAATAGTATATAACGTTCTACGTTGTAAGGTAATATTATATAGCGTTATACGTTATAACGTAACGATAACTATATTTATACGTTATAACGAAATAGTATATAACGTGAGACGTAATAAGGTAACAGTATACAATGTTATACGTTATAACGTAACACGACATATCGCTATACGTTATAACGTAATACTACATATCGTTAGACGTTATAACGTAACAGTATATAACGTTATACGTTATAACGTAAAATGATATAACGATATTCGTTATAACGCAAGAGTTTATAACGCTATACGCTAGAAGGCAATGGTATATAACGTTATACGTTATAACGTAACATTACATATCGTTATATGTTATAACGTAATAGTTTATAACGTTATACGTTATAAGGTAATAGTATATAGCGTTATACGTTATAACGTAACGATACCTATAGTTATACGTTATAACGTAATAGTATATAACGTGAGACATTATATGGTAATAGTATATAATGTTATACGTTATAACGTAACACTACATAACGTTATACGTTACAACGTAAAATAATATAACGATATACGTTATAACGCAAGAGTATATAACGTTATACGTTATAAGGTAATTGTATATAAAGTTATACGTTATAACGTAACACTACATATCGTTATACCTTAGAACGTAATACTACATATCGTTAGATGTTATAACGTAACAGTATATAACGTTATACGTTATAACGTAAAATAATATAACGATATACGTTATAACGCAATAGCATATAACGTTATACGTTATAACGTAAAATAATATAACGATATACGTTATAACGCAAGAGTATATAACGTTATACGTTATAAGGTAATTGTATATAACGTTATACGTTATAACGCAACACTACATATCGTTATACCTTAGAACGTAATACTACATATCGTTAGATGTTATAACGTAATAGCATATAACGTTATACGTTATAACGCAACACTACAAATCGTTATACCTTAGAACGTAATACTACATATCGTTAGATGTTATAACGTAACAGTATATAACGTTATACGTTATAACGTAAAATAATATAACGATATACGTTATAACGCAAGAGTATATAACGTTATACGTTATAACGTAAAATAATTTAACGATATACGTTAGAACGCAAGAGTATATAACGTTATACGTTATAAGGTAATTGTATATAACGTTATACTTTATAACGTAACACTACATATCGTTATATGTTATAACGTAATAGTATATAACGTTCTACGTTGTAAGGTAATATTATATAGCGTTATACGTTATAACGTAACGATAACTATATTTATACGTTATAACGAAATAGTATATAACGTGAGACGTAATAAGGTAACAGTATACAATGTTATACGTTATAACGTAACACGACATATCGCTATACGTTATAACGTAATACTACATATCGTTAGACGTTATAACGTAACAGTATATAACGTTATACGTTATAACGTAAAATGATATAACGATATTCGTTATAACGCAAGAGTTTATAACGCTATACGCTAGAAGGCAATGGTATATAACGTTATACGTTATAACGTAACATTACATATCGTTATATGTTATAACGTAATAGTTTATAACGTTATACGTTATAAGGTAATAGTATATAGCGTTATACGTTATAACGTAACGATACCTATAGTTATACGTTATAACGTAATAGTATATAACGTGAGACATTATATGGTAATAGTATGTAATGTTATACGTTATAACGTAACACTACATAACGTTATACGTTATAACGTAAAATAATATAACGATATACGTTATAACGCAAGAGTATATAACGTTATACGTTATAAGGTAATTGTATATAAAGTTATACGTTATAACGTAACACTACATATCGTTATACCTTAGAACGTAATACTACATATCGTTAGATGTTATAACGTAACAGTATATAACGTTATACGTTATAACGTAAAATAATATAACGATATACGTTATAACGCAAGAGTATATAACGTTATACGTTATCACGTAACACTACATATCGTTATATGTTATAACGTAATAGTATATAACGTTATACGTTATAAGGTAGTAGTATATAATGTTATACGTTATAACGTAACGCTACATAACGCTATACGTTATAACGTAATAGTATATAATGATATATGATATAAGGTAATAGTATATAGCGTTATACGTTATAACGTAAGGCTACCTATAGTTATACGTTATAACGTAATAGTATATAACGTGATACGTTATAAGGTAATAGTATATAATGTTATACGTTATAACGTAACAATACGTATCGTTATACGTTATAACGTAATACTACATATCGTTAGACGTTATAACGTAATAGTATATAACGTTATACGTTATAACGTAATAGCATATAACGTTATACGTTATAACGTAAAATAATATAACGATATACGTTATAACGCAAGAGTATATAATGTTATACGTTATAACGTATTAGAATATAACGTTATACGTTATAAGGTAATAGTATATAATGTTATACGTTATAACGTAATGGAATATAATGTTATACGTTATAACGTAACACTACATATCGTTATACGTTATAACGTAATACTACATATCGTTAGACGTTATAACGTAATAGCATATAACGTTATACGTTATAACGTAATAGTAGATAACGTTATATGATATAAGGTAATAGTATATAGCGTTATACCTTATAACGTAATAGTATATAACGTTATACGGCATAGCGTAAAATAATATAACGATATACGTTATAACGCAAGAGTATATAACGTTAGACGTTATAAGGTAATTGTATATAACGTTATACGTTATAACGTAACACTACATACCGTTATGTGTTATAACGTAATGGAATAAGACGTTATACGTTAAAACGTCACAGTATGTAACGTGACACTTTATAATGTACTGGTATATAGCGTTCTACTTTGTAACGTAACACTTCATATCGTTATACGTTATAACGTAATAGATTATAACGTTATACGTTATAAGGTAATAGTATATAATGTTATACGTTATAACGTAATGGAATATAATGTTATACGTTATAAAGTAACACTACATATCGTTATACGTTATATCGTTACGCTACATAACGCTATACGTTATAAAGTAATAGTATATAACCTTATACGTTACAATATAACTCCACCTATCGTTATAAGTCATAATGTATTAATATATAAAGTTATACGTTGTAACGTAACACTACACGTCGTTATACGTTATAACGTAATGGAATAAGACGTTATACGTTATAACGTAAGAGTATATTACATTATACGTCATGAGGTAATAGTATATAATGTTATACGTTATAACGTAACACTACATAACGTCATACGTTATAACGTAACACTACATAACGTTATACGTTATAACGTATGAGAATATAACGTTATACGTTATAAGGTAATAGTATATAACGTTATACGTTATAAGGTAATAGAATATAATGTTATACGTTATAACGAAATGGCATATAATGTTATACGATAAGACGCAACACTACATATCGTTATACGTTATAACGTAAAATAATATAAAGATATACGTTATAACGCAAGAGTATATAACGTTATACGTTATAAGGTAATGGTATATAACGTTATACGTTATAACGTAACACTAAATATCATTATATGTTATAACGTAATAGTATATAACGTTATACGTTATATGGTAATAGTATATAGCGTTATACGTTATAACGTAAAATATTATAACGATATACGTTATAACGCAAGAGTATTAAACGTTATACGTTATAAGGTAATTGTATATAACGTTATACGTTATAACGTAACACTACAAATCGTTATATGTTATAACGTAATAGTATATAACGTTATACGTTATACCGTAATGGGATATAATGTTATACGTTATAACGTAACACTACATATCGTTATACGTTATAACGTAACGCTACCCAACGGTATACGCTGTAACGTAATAGTATATAACGTTACAGGTTATAACGTAAAATAATATAACGATATACGTTATAACGCAAGAGTATTAAACGTTATACGTTATAAGGTAATTGTATATAACGTTATACGTTATAACGTAACACTACAAATCGTTATATGTTATAACGTAATAGTATATAACGTTATACGTTGTAAGGCAATAGTATATAATGTTATACGTTATAACGTAACGCTACATAACGTTATACGTTATAACGTAATAGTATATAACGTTATATGATATAAGGTAATAGTATATAGCGTTAGACGTTATAACGTAACAGTATATAACGTTATACGTTATAACATAAAATAATATAACGATATACGTTATAACGCAAGAGTATATAACGTTATACGTCATAAGGAAATTGTATATAACGTTATACGTTATAACGTAACACTACATATCGTTATACGCTATAACGTAACGCTACACAACGTTATACGTTGTAACGTAATAGTATATAACGTTATACGTTATAACGTAAAATAATATAACGATATACGTTATAACGCAAGAGCATATAACGTTATACGTTATAAGGTAATTGTATATAACGTTATACGTTATAACGTAACACTACATATCGTTATATGTTATAGCGTAATAGTATATAACGTTATACGTTATAAGGTAATTGTATGTAATGTTATACGTTATAACGTAACGCTACATAACGTTATACGTTATAACGTAATAGTATATAACGTTATATGATATAAGGTAATACTATATAGCGTTATACGTTATAACGTAAGGCTACCTATAGTTATACGTTATAACGTAATAGTATATAACGTGAGACGTTATAAGGCAATAGTATATAATGTTATACGTTATAACGTAACAATACAAATCGTTATACGTTATAACGTAATAGTATATAACGTTATACGTTATAACGTAATAGTATATAACGTTATACGTTATAACGTAAAATAATATAACGATATACGTTATAACGCAAGAGTATATAACGTTATACGTTATAAGGTAATTGTATATGACGTTATACGATATAAGGTAATTGTGTATAACGTTATACGTTATAACGTAACACTACATACCGTTATATGTTATAACGTGAGGTATATAAAGTTATACGTTGTAAGGTAATTGTATATAGCGTTATACGCTATAACGTAACGCTACCTATAGTTATACGTTATAACGTCATAGTATATAACGTTACACTTTATAAGGTAATGGTATATAGCGTTCTACGTTGTATCCTAACACTTCATATCGTCATACGTTATAACGCAGCACTACATAACGTTATAGGTTATAACGTATTAGAATATAACGTTATACGTTATAAGGTAATAGTGTATAATGTTATACGTTATAACGTAATGGAATATAATGTTATACGTTGTAACGTAACACTTCACATCGTTATACGTTATAACGTAATGGAATAAGACGTTATACGTTATAACGTAAGAGTATATTACGTTATACGTCATAAGGTAATAGTATATAATGTTATACGTTATAACGTAACACTACATATCGTCATACGTTATAACGTAACACTACACATCTTTATACGTTATAACGTAATGGAATAAGACGTTATACGTTATAACGTAAGAGCATATTACGATATACGTTATAAGGTAATTGTATATAACGTTCTACGTTGTAAGGTAATATTATATAGCGTTATACGTTATAACGTAACGATAACTATATTTATTCGTTATAACGAAATAGTATATAACGTGAGACGTAATAAGGTAACAGTATATAACGTTATACGTTATAACGTAAAGTGATATAACGATATTCGTTATAACGCAAGAGTTTATAACGCTATACGCTAGAAGGCAATGGTATATAACGTTATACGTTATAACGTAACATTACATATCGTTATATGTTATAACGTAATAGTATATAACGTGAGACGTTATATGGTAATAGTATATAATGTTATACGTTATAACGTAACACTACATAACGTTATACGTTATAACGTAAAATAATATAACGATATACGTTATAACGCAAGAGTATATAACGTTATACGTTATAAGGTAATTGTATATAACGTTATACGTTATAACGTAACACGACATATCGCTATACGTTATAACGTAATACTACATATCGTTAGACGTTATAACGTAACAGTATATAACGTTATACGTTATAACGTAAAATGATATAACGATATTCGTTATAACGCAAGAGTTTATAACGCTATACGCTAGAAGGCAATGGTATATAACGTTATACGTTATAACGTAACATTACATATCGTTATATGTTATAACGTAATAGTATATAACGTGAGACGTTATATGGTAATAGTATATAATGTTATACGTTATAACGTAACACTACATAACGTTATACGTTATAACGTAAAATAATATAACGATATACGTTATAACGCAAGAGTATATAACGTTATACGTTATAAGGTAATTGTATATAACGTTATACGTTATAACGTAACACTACATATCGTTATACCTTAGAACGTAATACTACATATCGTTAGATGTTATAACGTAACAGTATATAACGTTATACGTTATAACGTAAAATAATATAACGATATACGTTATAACGCAAGAGTATATAACGTTATACGTTATAACGTAACACTACATATCGTTATATGTTATAACATAATAGTATATAACGTTATACGTTATAAGGTAGTAGTATATAATGTTATACGTTATAACGTAACGCTACATAACGCTATACGTTATAACGTAATAGTATATAATGATATATGATATAAGGTAATAGTATATAGCGTTATACGTTATAACGTAAGGCTACCTATAGTTATACGTTATAACGTAATAGTATATAACGTGATACGTTATAAGGTAATAGTATATAATGTTATACGTTATAACGTAACAATACATATCGTTATACGTTATAACGTAATACTACATATCGTTAGACGTTATAACGTAATAGTATATAACGTTATACGTTATAACGTAATAGCATATAACGTTATACGTTATAACGTAAAATAATATAACGATATACGTTATAACGCAAGAGTATATAACGTTATACGTTATAAGGTAATTGTATATAACGTTATACGTTATAACGCAACACTACATATCGTTATACCTTAGAACGTAATACTACATATCGTTAGATGTTATAACGTAACAGTATATAACGTTATACGTTATAACGTAAAATAATATAACGATATACGTTATAACGTAATAGTATATAACGTTATACGTTATAACGTGATTGTATATAACGTTATACGTTATAACGTAAAATAATATAACGATATACGTTATAACGCAAGAGTATATAACGTTATACGTTATAAGGTAATTGTATGTAACGTTATACGTTATAACGTAACACTACATACCGTTATATGTCATAACGTAATAGTATATAACGTTATACGTTATAAGGTAATAGTATATAACGTTATACGTTATAACGTAACACTACATATCGTAATACGCTATAACGTAACACTACATAACGTTATACGTTATAACGTATTAGAATATAACGTTATACGTTATAAGGTAATAGTATATAATGTTATACGTTATAACGTATTAGAATATAACGTTATACGTTATAAGGTAATAGTATATAATGTTATACGTTATAACGTAATGGAATATAATGTTATACGTTATAACGTAACGCTACATAACGTTATACGTTATAACGTATTAGAATATAACGTTATACGTTATAAGGTAATAGTATATAATGTTATACGTTATAACGTATTAGAATATAACGTTATACGTTATAAGGTAATAGTATATAATGTTATACGTTATAACGTAATGGAATATAATGTTATACGTTATAACGTAACGCTACATAACGTTATACGTTATAACGTATTAGAATATAACGTTATACGTTATAACGTATTAGAATATAACGTTATACGTTATAAGGTAATAGTATATAATGTTATACGTTATAACGTATTAGAATATAACGTTATACGTTATAAGGTAATAGTATATAATGTTATACGTTATACCGTAATGGGATATAATGTTATACGTTATAACGTAACACTACATATCGTTATACGTTATAACGTAACGCTACCCAACGTTATACGCTGTAACGTAATAGTATATAACGTTACAGGTTATAACGTAAAATAATATAACGATATACGTTATAACGCAAGAGTATTAAACGTTATACGTTATAAGGTAATTGTATATAACGTTATACGTTATAACGTAAGGCTACCTATAGTTATACGTTATAACGTAATAGTATATAACGTGAGACGTTATAAGGCAATAGTATATAATATTATACGTTATAACGTAACAATACAGATCGTTATACGTTATAACGTAATAGTATATAACGTTATACGTTATAACGTAATAGTATATAACGTTATACGTTATAACGTAAAATAATATAACGATATACGTTATAACGCAAGAGTATGTAACGTTATACGTTATAAGGTAATTGTATATGACGTTATACGTTATAAGGTAATTGTGTATAACGTTATACGTTATAACGTAACACTACATACCGTTGTATGTTATAACGTGAGGTATATAAAGTTATACGTTGTAAGGTAATTGTATATAGCGTTATAGGCTATAACGTAACGCTACCTATAGTTATACGTTATAACGTCATAGTATATAACGTTACACTTTATAAGGTAATGGTATATAGCGTTCTACGTTGTATCCTAACACTTCATATCGTCATACGTTATAACGCAGCACTACATAACGTTATAGGTTATAACGTATTAGAATATAACGTTATACGTTATAAGGTAATAGTGTATAATGTTATACGTTATAACGTAATGGAATATAATGTTATACGTTGTAACGTAACACTTCACATCGTTATACGTTATAACGTAATGGAATAAGACGTTATACGTTATAACGTAAGAGTATATTACGCTATACGTCATAAGGTAATAGTATATAATGTTATACGTTATAACGTAACACTACATATCGTCATACGTTATAACGTAATACTACACATCGTTATACGTTATAACGTAATGGAATAAGACGTTATACGTTATAACGTAAGAGCATATTACTATATACGTTAAAATTTAATAGTATATAATGTTATACGTTATAACGTAACACTACATATCCACATACGTTATAACGTAACACTACATAACGTTATACGTTATAACGTATTAGAATATAACGTTATACGTTATAAGGTGATAGTATATAATGTTATACGTTATAACGTAATGGAATATAATGTTATACGTTATAACGTAACACTACATAGCGTCATACGTTATAACGTAACACTACATAACGTTATACGTTATAACGTAATGGAATAAGACGTTATACGTTATAACGTAACACTACATATCCACATACGTTATAACGTAACACTACATATCGTCATACGTTATAACGTAACACTACACATCGTTAT
This sequence comes from Bombus fervidus, assembly GCF_041682495.2. NCBI lineage: Eukaryota > Metazoa > Arthropoda > Insecta > Hymenoptera > Apidae > Bombus > Bombus fervidus. The sequence goes on from NW_027212582.1 coordinate 338,993, forward strand.
ACGTTATAACGTAATGGAATAAGACGTTATACGTTATAACGTAAGAGCATATTACGATATACGTTATAAGGTAATTGTATATAACGTTATACTTTATAACGTAACACTACATATCGTTATATGTTATAACGTAATAGTATATAACGTTCTACGTTGTAAGGTAATATTATATAGCGTTATACGTTATAACGTAACGATAACTATATTTATACGTTATAACGAAATAGTATATAACGTGAGACGTAACAAGGTAACAGTATACAATGTTATACGTTATAACGTAACACGACATATCGCTATACGTTATAACGTAATACTACATATCGTTAGACGTTATAACGTAACACGACATATCGCTATACGTTATAACGTAATACTACATATCGTTAGACGTTATAACGTAACACGACATATCGCTATACGTTATAACGTAATACTACATATCGTTAGACGTTATAACGTAACAGTATATAACGTTATACGTTATAACGTAAAATGATATAACGATATTCGTTATAAAGCAAGAGTTTATAACGCTATACGCTAGAAGGCAATGGTATATAACGTTATACGTTATAACGTAACATTACATATCGTTATATGTTATAACGTAATAGTATATAACGTTATACGTTATAAGGTAATAGTATATAGCGTTATACGTTATAACATAACGATACCTATAGTTATACGTTATAACGTAATAGTATATAACGTGAGACGTTATATGGTAATACTATATAATGTTATACGTTATAACGTAACTCTACATAACGTTATACGTTATAACGTAAAATAATATAACGATATACGTTATAACGCAAGAGTATATAACGTTATACGTTATAAGGTAATTGTATACAACGTTATACGTTATAACGTAACACTACATATCGTTATACCTTAGAACGTAATACTACATATCGTTATATGTTATAACATAATAGTATATAACGTTATACATTATAAGGTAGTAGTATATAATGTTATACGTTATAACGTAACGCTACATAACGCTATACGTTATAACGTAATAGTATATAATGATATATGATATAAGGTAATAGTATATAACGTTATACGTTATAACGTAAAATAATATAACGATATACGTTATAACGCAAGAGTATATAACGTTATACGTTATAACGTAACACTACATATCGTTATATGTTATAACATAATAGTATATAACGTTATACGTTATAAGGTAGTAGTATATAATGTTATACGTTATAACGTAACGCTACATAACGCTATACGTTATAACGTAATAGTATATAATGATATATGATATAAGGTAATAGTATATAGCGTTATACGTTATAACGTAAGGCTACCTATAGTTATACGTTATAACGAAATAGTATATAACGTGAGACGTAATAAGGTAACAGTATACAATGTTATACGTTATAACGTAACACGACATATCGCTATACGTTATAACGTAATACTACATATCGTTAGACGTTATAACGTAACACGACATATCGCTATACGTTATAACGTAATACTACATATCGTTAGACGTTATAACGTAACATTACATATCGTTATATGTTATAACGTAATAGTATATAACGTTATACGTTATAAGGTAATAGTATATAATGTTATACGTTATAACGTAACTCTACATAACGTTATACGTTATAACGTAAAATAATATAACGATATACGTTATAACGCAAGAGTATATAACGTTATACGTTGTAAGGTAATTGTATATAACGTTATACGTTATAACTTAACACTACATATCGTTATACCTTAGAACGTAATACTACATATCGTTATATGTTATAACATAATAGTATATAACGTTATACGTTATAAGGTGGTAGTATATAATGTTATACGTTATAACGTAACGCTACATAACGCTATACGTTATAACGTAATAGTATATAATGATATATGATATAAGGTAATAGTATATAACGTTATACGTTATAACGTAAAATAATATAACGATATACGTTATAACGCAAGAGTATATAACGTTATACGTTATAACGTAACACTACATATCGTTATATGTTATAACATAATAGTATATAACGTTATACGTTATAAGGTAGTAGTATATAATGTTATACGTTATAACGTAACGCTACATAACGCTATACGTTATAACGTAATAGTATATAATGATATATGATATAAGGTAATAGTATATAGCGTTATACGTTATAACGTGATTGTATATAACGTTATACGTTATAACGTAAAATAATATAACGATATACGTTATAACGCAAGAGTATATAACGTTATACGTTATAAGGTAATTGTATATAACGTTATACGTTATAACGTAACACTACATACCGTTATACGTTATAGCGTAATAGTATATAACGTGATACGTTTTAAGGTAATAGTATATAATGTTATACGTTATAACGTAACAATACATATCGTTATACGTTATAACGTAATACTACATATCATTAGACGTTATAACGTAATAGTATATAACGTTATACGTTATAACGTAATAGCATATAACGTTATACGTTATAACGTAAAATAATATAACGATATACGTTATAACGCAAGAGTATATAACGTTATACGTTATAAGGTAATTGTATATAACGTTATACGTTATAACGCAACACTACATATCGTTATACCTTAGAACGTAATACTACATATCGTTAGATGTTATAACGTAACAGTATATAACGTTATAAGTTATAACGTAAAATAATATAACGATATACGTTATAACGCAAGAGTATATAACGTTATACGTTATAACGTAACGCTGCATAACGTTATACGTTATAACGTAATAGTATATAACATTACATGATATAAGGTAACAGTATATAGCGTTAGACGTTATAACGTAACTGTATACAACGTTATACGTTATAACGTCAAATAATATAACGATATACGTTATAACGTAATAGTATATAACGTTATACGTTATAACGTGATTGTATATAACGTTATACGTTATAACGTAAAATAATATAACGATATACGTTATAACGCAAGAGTATATAACGTTATACGTTATAAGGTAATTGTATATAACGTTATACGTTATAACGTAACACTACATACCGTTATATGTTATAACGTAATAGTATATAACGTTATACCTTATAAGGTAATAGTATATAATGTTATACGTTATAACGTAACACTACATATCGTTATACGTTATAACGTAAGACTACATATCGTTAGACGTTATAACGTAATAGCATATAACGTTATACGTTATAACGTAATAGTATATAACGTTATACGTTAGAAGGTAATAGTATATAGCGTCATACGTTATAACGTAACGATACCTATAGTTATACGTTATAACGTAATAGTATATAACGTGAGACGTTATAAGGTAATAGTATATGTTATACGTTAAAACGTAACACTACATATCGTTATACGCTATAACGTAATGGAATAAGACGTTATACGTTATAACGTCAGAGTATATTACGTTATACGTCGTAAGGTAATAGTATATAATATTATACGTTATAACGTAATTGTTTATAACGTTATTCGTTATAACGTAATAGTAGATAACGTTATACGTTATAACGTAATAGTATATAACGTTATACGGTATAGCGTAAAATAATATAACGATATACGTTATAACGCAAGAGTATATAACGTTAGACGTTATAAGGTAATTGTATATAACGTTATACGTTATAACGTAACACTACATACCGTTATATGTTATAACGTAATGGAATAAGACGTTATACGTTAAAACGTCACAGTATGTAACGTGACACTTTATAATGTACTGGTATATAGCGTTCTACTTTGTAACGTAACACTTCATATCGTTATACGTTATAACGTAATAGATTATAACGTTATACGTTATAAGGTAATAGTATATAATGTTATACGTTATAACGTAATGGAATATAATGTTATACGTTATAAAGTAACACTACATATCGTTATACGTTATATCGTTACGCTACATAACGCTATACGTTATAACGTAATAGTATATAACCTTATACGTTACAATATAACTCCACCTATCGTTATAAGTCATAATGTATTAATATATAAAGTTATACGTTGTAACGTAACACTACACATCGTTATACGTTATAACGTAATGGAATAAGACGTTATACGTTATAACGTAAGAGTATATTACATTATACGTCACGAGGTAATAGTATATAATGTTATACGTTATAACGTAACACTACATAACGTCATACGTTATAACGTAACACTACATAACGTTATACGTTATAACGTATTAGAATATAACGTTATACGTTATAAGGTAATAGTATATAACGTTATACGTTATAAGGTAATAGAATATAATGTTATACGTTATAACGAAATGGCATATAATGTTATACTATAAGACGCAACACTACATATCGTTATACGTTATAACGTAAAATAATATAAAGATATACGTTATAACGCAAGAGTATATAACTTTATACGTTAGAAGGTAATGGTATATAACGTTATACGTTATAACGTAACACTACATATCATTATATGTTATAACGTAATAGTATATAACGTTATACGTTATATGGTAATAGTATATAGCGTTATACGTTATAACGTAACGATACCTATAGTTATACGTTATAACGTAATAGTATATAACGTTATACGTTATAAGGTAATTGTATATATCGTTATACGTTATAACGAAACACTACATACCGTTATATGTTATAACGTGAGGTATATAAAGTTATACGTTATAAGATAATAGTATATACCGTTATACGTTATAACGTAACGCTACCTATAGTTATACGTTATAACGTCATAGTATATAACGTTACACTATATAAGGTAATGGTATATAGCGTTCTACGTTGTATCGTAACACTCATATCGTCATACGTTATACCGTAGCACTACATAACGTTATACGTTAGAACGTATTAGAATATAACGTTATACGTTATAAGGTAATAGTATATAATGTTATACGTTATACCGTAATGGGATATAATTTTATACGTTATAACGTAACACTACATATCGTTATATGTTATAACGTAACGCTACCCAACGTTATACGCTGTAACGTAATAGTATATAACGTTACAGGTTATAACGTAAAATGATATAACGATATACGTTATAACGCAAGAGTATATAACGTTATACGTTATAAGGTAATTGTATATAACGTTATACGTTATAACGTAACACTACATACCGTTATATGTTATAACGTGAGGTATATAAAGTTATACGTTATAAGATAATAGTATATAGCGTTATAAGTTATAACGTAACGCTACCTATAGTTATACGTTATAACGTCATAGTATATAACGTTACACTTTATAAGGTAATGGTATATAGCGTTCTACGTTGTATCGTAACACTTCATATCGTCATACGTTATAACGCAGCACTACATAACGTTATAGGTTATAACGTATTAGAATATAACGTTATACGTTATAAGGTAATAGTATATAATGTTATACGTTATACCGTAATGGGATATAATGTTATACGTTATAACGTAACACTACATATCGTTATACGTTATAACGTAACGCTACCCAACGTTATACGCTGTAACGTAATAGTATATAACGTTACAGGTTATAACGTAAAATAATATAACGATATACGTTATAACGCAAGAGTATTAAACGTTATACGTTATAAGGTAATTGTATATAACGTTATACGTTATAACGTAACACTACAAATCGTTATATGTTATAACGTAATAGTATATAACGTTATACGTTGTAAGGCAATAGTATATAATGTTATACGTTATAACGTAACGCTACATAACGTTATACGTTATAACGTAATAGTATATAACGTTATATGATATAAGGTAATAGTATATAGCGTTAGACGTTATAACGTAACAGTATATAACGTTATACGTTATAACATAAAATAATATAACGATATACGTTATAACGCAAGAGTATTAAACGTTATACGTCATAAGGTAATTGTATATAACGTTATACGTTATAACGTAACACTACATATCGTTATACGTTATAACGTAACAATACAAATCGTTATACGTTATAACGTAATAGTATATAACGTTATACGTTATAACGTAAAATAATATAACGATATACGTTATAACGCAAGAGTATATAACGTTATACGTTATAAGGTAATTGTATATGACGTTATACGTTATAAGGTAATTGTGTATAACGTTATACGTTATAACGTAACACTACATACCGTTGTATGTTATAACGTGAGGTATATAAAGTTATACGTTGTAAGGTAATTGTATATAGCGTTATACGCTATAACGTAACGCTACCTATAGTTATACGTTATAACGTCATAGTATATAACGTTACACTTTATAAGGTAATGGTATATAGCGTTCTACGTTGTATCGTAACACTTCATATCGTCATACGTTATAACGCAGCACTACATAACGTTATAGGTTATAACGTATTAGAATATAACGTTATACGTTATAAGGTAATAGTATATAATGTTATACGTTATACCGTAATGGGATATAATGTTATACGTTATAACGTAACACTACATATCGTTATACGTTATAACGTAACGCTACCCAACGTTATACGCTGTAACGTAATAGTATATAACGTTACAGGTTATAACGTAAAATAATATAACGATATACGTTATAACGCAAGAGTATTAAACGTTATACGTTATAAGGTAATTGTATATAACGTTATACGTTATAACGTAACACTACAAATCGTTATATGTTATAACGTAATAGTATATAACGTTATACGTTGTAAGGCAATAGTATATAATGTTATACGTTATAACGTAACGCTACATAACGTTATACGTTATAACGTAATAGTATATAACGTTATATGATATAAGGTAATAGTATATAGCGTTAGACGTTATAACGTAACAGTATATAACGTTATACGTTATAACATAAAATAATATAACGATATACGTTATAACGCAAGAGTATTAAACGTTATACGTCATAAGGTAATTGTATATAACGTTATACGTTATAACGTAACACTACATATCGTTATACGTTATAACGTAACAATACAAATCGTTATACGTTATAACGTAATAGTATATAACGTTATACGTTATAACGTAAAATAATATAACGATATACGTTATAACGCAAGAGTATATAACGTTATACGTTATAAGGTAATTGTATATGACGTTATACGTTATAAGGTAATTGTGTATAACGTTATACGTTATAACGTAACACTACATACCGTTGTATGTTATAACGTGAGGTATATAAAGTTATACGTTGTAAGGTAATTGTATATAGCGTTATACGCTATAACGTAACGCTACCTATAGTTATACGTTATAACGTCATAGTATATAACGTTACACTTTATAAGGTAATGGTATATAGCGTTCTACGTTGTATCCTAACACTTCATATCGTCATACGTTATAACGCAGCACTACATAACGTTATAGGTTATAACGTATTAGAATATAACGTTATACGTTATAAGGTAATAGTGTATAATGTTATACGTTATAACGTAATGGAATATAATGTTATACGTTGTAATGTAACACTTCACATCGTTATACGTTATAACGTAATGGAATAAGACGTTATACGTTATAACGTAACACTACATATCCACATACGTTATAACGTAACACTACATATCGTCATACGTTATAACGTAACACTACACATCGTTATACGTTATAACGTAATGGAATAAGACGTTATACGTTATAACGTAAGAGCATATTACGATATACGTTATAAGGTAATTGTATATAACGTTATACTTTATAACGTAACACTACATATCGTTATATGTTATAACGTAATAGTATATAACGTTCTACGTTGTAAGGTAATATTATATAGCGTTATACGTTATAACGTAACGATAACTATATTTATACGTTATAACGAAATAGTATATAACGTGAGACGTAATAAGGTAACAGTATACAATGTTATACGTTATAACGTAACACGACATATCGCTATACGTTATAACGTAATACTACATATCGTTAGACGTTATAACGTAACACGACATATCGCTATACGTTATAACGTAATACTACATATCGTTAGACGTTATAACGTAACACGACATATCGCTATACGTTATAACGTAATACTACATATCGTTAGACGTTATAACGTAACCGTATATAACGTTATACGTTATAACGTAAAATGATATAACGATATTCGTTATAAAGCAAGAGTTTATAACGCTATACGCTAGAAGGCAATGGTATATAACGTTATACGTTATAACGTAACATTACATATCGTTATATGTTATAACGTAATAGTATATAACGTTATACGTTATAAGGTAATAGTATATAGCGTTATACGTTATAACGTAACGATACCTATAGTTATTCGTTATAACGTAATAGTATATAACGTGAGACGTTATATGGTAATAGTATATAATGTTATACGTTATAACGTAACTCTACATAACGTTATACGTTATAACGTAAAATAATATAACGATATACGTTATAACGCAAGAGTATATAACGTTATACGTTATAAGGTAATTGTATATAACGTTATACGTTATAACGTAACACTACATATCGTTATACCTTAGAACGTAATACTACATATCGTTATATGTTATAACATAATAGTATATAACGTTATACGTTATAAGGTAGTAGTATATAATGTTATACGTTATAACGTAACGCTACATAACGCTATACGTTATAACGTAATAGTATATAATGATATATGATATAAGGTAATAGTATATAACGTTATACGTTATAACGTAAAATAATATAACGATATACGTTATAACGCAAGAGTATATAACGTTATACGTTATAACGTAACACTACATATCGTTATATGTTATAACATAATAGTATATAACGTTATACGTTATAAGGTAGTAGTATATAATGTTATACGTTATAACGTAACGCTACATAACGCTATACGTTATAACGTAATAGTATATAATGATATATGATATAAGGTAATAGTATATAGCGTTATACGTTATAACGTAAGGCTACCTATAGTTATACGTTATAACGAAATAGTATATAACGTGAGACGTAATAAGGTAACAGTATACAATGTTATACGTTATAACGTAACACGACATATCGCTATACGTTATAACGTAATACTACATATCGTTAGACGTTATAACGTAACACGACATATCGCAATACGTTATAACGTAATACTACATATCGTTAGACGTTATAACGTAACAGTATATAACGTTATACGTTATAACGTAAAATGATATAACGATATTCGTTATAAAGCAAGAGTTTATAACGCTATACGCTAGAAGGCAATGGTATATAACGTTATACGTTATAACGTAACATTACATATCGTTATATGTTATAACGTAATAGTATATAACGTTATACGTTATAAGGTAATAGTATATAGCGTTATACGTTATAACGTAACGATACCTATAGTTATACGTTATAACGTAATAGTATATAACGTGAGACGTTATATGGTAATAGTATATAATGTTATACGTTATAACGTAACTCTACATAACGTTATACGTTATAACGTAAAATAATATAACGATATACGTTATAACGCAAGAGTATATAACGTTATACGTTGTAAGGTAATTGTATATAACGTTATACGTTATAACTTAACACTACATATCGTTATACCTTAGAACGTAATACTACATATCGTTATATGTTATAACATAATAGTATATAACGTTATACGTTATAAGGTAGTAGTATATAATGTTATACGTTATAACGTAACGCTACATAACGCTATACGTTATAACGTAATAGTATATAATGATATATGATATAAGGTAATAGTATATAACGTTATACGTTATAACGTAAAATAATATAACGATATACGTTATAACGCAAGAGTATATAACGTTATACGTTATAACGTAACACTACATATCGTTATATGTTATAACATAATAGTATATAACGTTATACGTTATAAGGTAGTAGTATATAATGTTATACGTTATAACGTAACGCTACATAACGCTATACGTTATAACGTAATAGTATATAATGATATATGATATAAGGTAATAGTATATAGCGTTATACGTTATAACGTAAGGCTACCTATAGTTATACGTTATAACGTAATAGTATATAACGTGATACGTTATAAGGTAATAGTATATAATGTTATACGTTATAACGTAACAATACATATCGTTATACGTTATAACGTAATACTACATATCATTAGACGTTATAACGTAATAGTATATAACGTTATACGTTATAACGTAATAGCATATAACGTTATACGTTATAACGTAAAATAATATAACGATATACGTTATAACGCAAGAGTATATAACGTTATACGTTATAAGGTAATTGTATATAACGTTATACGTTATAACGCAACACTACATATCGTTATACCTTAGAACGTAATACTACATATCGTTAGATGTTATAACGTAACAGTATATAACGTTATAAGTTATAACGTAAAATAATATAACGATATACGTTATAACGCAAGAGTATATAACGTTATACGTTATAACGTAACGCTGCATAACGTTATACGTTATAACGTAATAGTATATAACATTACATGATATAAGGTAACAGTATATAGCGTTAGACGTTATAACGTAACTGTATACAACGTTATACGTTATAACGTAACATAATATAACGATATACGTTATAACGCAAGAGTATATAACGTTATACGTTATAAGGTAATTGTATATAACGTTATACGTTATAACGTAACACTACATACCGTTATATGTTATAGCGTAATACTACATATCGTTAGACGTTATAACGTAATAGCATATAACGTTATACGTTATAACGTAATAGTATATAACGTTATACGTTAGAAGGTAATAGTATATAGCGTCATACGTTATAACGTAACGATACCTATAGTTATACGTTATAACGTAATAGTATATAACGTGAGACGTTATAAGGTAATAGTATATGTTATACGTTAAAACGTAACACTACATATCGTTATACGCTATAACGTAATGGAATAAGACGTTATACGTTATAACGTCAGAGTATATTACGTTATACGTCGTAAGGTAATAGTATATAATATTATACGTTATAACGTAATTGTTTATAACGTTATACGTTATAACGTAATAGTAGATAACGTTATACGTTATAACGTAATAGTATATAACGTTATACGGTATAGCGTAAAATAATATAACGATATACGTTATAACGCAAGAGTATATAACGTTAGACGTTATAAGGTAATTGTATATAACGTTATACGTTATAACGTAACACTACATACCGTTATATGTTATAACGTAATGGAATAAGACGTTATACGTTAAAACGTCACAGTATGTAACGTGACACTATATAATGTACTGGTATATAGCGTTCTACTTTGTAACGTAACACTTCATATCGTTATACGTTATAACGTAATAGATTATAACGTTATACGTTATAAGGTAATAGTATATAATGTTATACGTTATAACGTAATGGAATATAATGTTATACGTTATAAAGTAACACTACATATCGTTATACGTTATATCGTTACGCTACATAACGCTATACGTTATAACGTAATAGTATATAACCTTATACGTTACAATATAACTCCACCTATCGTTATAAGTCATAATGTATTAATATATAAAGTTATACGTTGTAACGTAACACTACACATCGTTATACGTTATAACGTAATGGAATAAGACGTCATACGTTATAACGTAAGAGTATATTACATTATACGTCATGAGGTAATAGTATATAATGTTATACGTTATAACGTAACACTACATAACGTCATACGTTATAACGTAACACTACATAACGTTATACGTTATAACGTATTAGAATATAACGTTATACGTTATAAGGTAATAGTATATAACGTTATACGTTATAAGGTAATAGAATATAATGTTATACGTTATAACGAAATGGCATATAATGTTATACGATAAGACGCAACACTACATATCGTTATACGTTATAACGTAAAATAATATAAAGATATACGTTATAACGCAAGAGTATATAACTTTATACGTTAGAAGGTAATGGTATATAACGTTATACGTTATAACGTAACACTACATATCATTATATGTTATAACGTAATAGTATATAACGTTATACATTATATGGTAATAGTATAATGCGTTATACGTTATAACGTAACGATACCTATAGTTATACGTTATAACGTAATAGTATATAACGTTATACGTTATAAGGTAATTGTATATATCGTTATACGTTATAACGTAACACTACATACCGTTATATGTTATAACGTGAGGTATATAAAGTTATACGTTATAAGATAATAGTATATACCGTTATACGTTATAACGTAACGCTACCTATAGTTATACGTTATAACGTCATAGTATATAACGTTACACTATATAAGGTAATGGTATATAGCGTTCTACGTTGTATCGTAACACTCATATCGTCATACGTTATACCGTAGCACTACATAACGTTATACGTTAGAACGTATTAGAATATAACGTTATACGTTATAAGGTAATAGTATATAATGTTATACGTTATACCGTAATGGGATATAATGTTATACGTTATAACGTAACACTACATATCGTTATATGTTATAACGTAACGCTACCCAACGTTATACGCTGTAACGTAATAGTATATAACGTTACAGGTTATAACGTAAAATGATATAACGATATACGTTATAACGCAAGAGTATATAACGTTATACGTTATAAGGTAATTGTATATAACGTTATACGTTATAACGTAACACTACATACCGTTATATGTTATAACGTGAGGTATATAAAGTTATACGTTATAAGATAATAGTATATAGCGTTATAAGTTATAACGTAACGCTACCTATAGTTATACGTTATAACGTCATAGTATATAACGTTACACTTTATAAGGTAATGGTATATAGCGTTCTACGTTGTATCGTAACACTTCATATCGTCATACGTTATAACGCAGCACTACATAACGTTATAGGTTATAACGTATTAGAATATAACGTTATACGTTATAAGGTAATAGTATATAATGTTATACGTTATACCGTAATGGGATATAATGTTATACGTTATAACGTAACACTACATATCGTTATACGTTATAACGTAACGCTACCCAACGTTATACGCTGTAACGTAATAGTATATAACGTTACAGGTTATAACGTAAAATAATATAACGATATACGTTATAACGCAAGAGTATTAAACGTTATACGTTATAAGGTAATTGTATATAACGTTATACGTTATAACGTAACACTACAAATCGTTATATGTTATAACGTAATAGTATATAACGTTATACGTTGTAAGGCAATAGTATATAATGTTATACGTTATAACGTAACGCTACATAACGTTATACGTTATAACGTAATAGTATATAACGTTATATGATATAAGGTAATGGTATATAGCGTTAGACGTTATAACGTAACAGTATATAACGTTATACGTTATAACATAAAATAATATAACGATATACGTTATAACGCAAGAGTATTAAACGTTATACGTCATAAGGTAATTGTATATAACGTTATACGTTATAACGTAACACTACATATCGTTATACGTTATAACGTAACAATACAAATCGTTATACGTTATAACGTAATAGTATATAACGTTATACGTTATAACGTAAAATAATATAACGATATACGTTATAACGCAAGAGTATATAACGTTATACGTTATAAGGTAATTGTATATGACGTTATACGTTATAAGGTAATTGTGTATAACGTTATACGTTATAACGTAACACTACATACCGTTGTATGTTATAACGTGAGGTATATAAAGTTATACGTTGTAAGGTAATTGTATATAGCGTTATACGCTATAACGTAACGCTACCTATAGTTATACGTTATAACGTCATAGTATATAACGTTACACTTTATAAGGTAATGGTATATAGCGTTCTACGTTGTATCCTAACACTTCATATCGTCATACGTTATAACGCAGCACTACATAACGTTATAGGTTATAACGTATTAGAATATAACGTTATACGTTATAAGGTAATAGTGTATAATGTTATACGTTATAACGTAATGGAATATAATGTTATACGTTGTAACGTAACACTTCACATCGTTATACGTTATAACGTATTGGAATAAGACGTTATACGTTATAACGTATTGGAATAAGACGTTATACGTTATAACGTAAGAGTATATTACGTTATACGTCATAAGGTAATAGTATATAATGTTATACGTTATAACGTAACACTACATATCGTCATACGTTATAACGTAACACTACACATCGTGATACGTTATAACGTAATGGAATAAGACGTTATACGTTATAACGTAAGAGCATATTACGATATACGTTAAAAGGTAATAGTATATAATGTTATACGTTATAACGTAACACTACATATCGTTATACCTTAGAACGTAATACTACATATCGTTAGATGTTATAACGTAACAGTATATAACGTTATACCTTATAACGTAAAATAATATAACGATATACGTTATAACGCAAGAGTATATAACGTTATACGTTATAACGTAACGCTGCATAACGTTATACGTTATAACGTAATAGTATATAACGTTACATGATATAAGGTAACAGTATATAGCGTTAGACGTTATAACGTAACTGTATACAACGTTATACGTTATAACGTAAAATAATATAACGATATACGTTATAACGTAATAGTATATAACGTTATACGTTATAACGTGATTGTATATAACGTTATACGTTATAACGTAAAATAATATAACGATATACGTTATAACGCAAGAGTACATAACGTTATACGTTATAAGGTAATTGTATATAACGTTATACGTTATAACGTAACACTACATACCGTTATATGTTATAACGTAATAGTATATAACGTTATACGTTATAAGGTAATAGTATATAATGTTATACGTTATAACGTAACACTACATATCGTAATACGCTATAACGTAACACTACATAACGTTATACGTTATAACGTATTAGAATATAACGTTATACGTTATAAGGTAATAGTATATAATGTTATACGTTATAACGTATTAGAATATAACGTTATACGTTATAAGGTAATAGTATATAATGTTATACGTTATAACGTAATGGAATATAATGTTATACGTTATAACGTAACACTACATTTCGTTATACGTTATAACGTAATACTACATATCGTTAGACCTTATAACGTAATAGCATATAAAGTTATACGTTATAACGTAATAGTATATAACGTTATACGTTAGAAGGTAATAGTATATAGCGTCATACGTTATAACGTAACGATACCTATAGTTATACGTTATAACGTAATAGTATATAACGTGAGACGTTATAAGGTAATAGTATATAATGTTATACGTTAAAACGTAACACTACATATCGTTTTACGCTATAACGTAATGGAATAAGACGTTATACGTTATAACGTCAGAGTATATTACGTTATACGTCGTAAGGTAATAGTATATAATATTATACGTTATAACGTAATTGTTTATAACGTTATACGTTATAACGTAATAGTAGATAACGTTATACGTTATAACGTAATAGTATATAACGTTATACGGTATAGCGTAAAATAATATAACGATATACGTTATAACGCAAGAGTATATAACGTTAGACGTTATAAGGTAATTGTATATAACGTTATACGTTATAACGTAACACTACATACCGTTATATGTTATAACGTAATGGAATAAGACGTTATACGTTAAAACGTCACAGTATGTAACGTGACACTTTATAATGTACTGGTATATAGCGTTCTACTTTGTAACGTAGCACTTCATATCGTTATACGTTATAACGTAATAGATTATAACGTTATACGTTATAAGGTAATAGTATATAATGTTATACGTTATAACGTAATGGAATATAATGTTATACGTTATAAAGTAACACTACATATCGTTATACGTTATATCTTTACGCTACATAACGCTATACGTTATAACGTAATAGTATATAACCTTATACGTTACAATATAACTCCACCTATCGTTATAAGTCATAATGTATTAATATATAAAGTTATACGTTGTAACGTAACACTACACATCGTTATACGTTATAACGTAATGGAATAAGACGTTATACGTTATAACGTAAGAGTATATTACATTATACGTCATGAGGTAATAGTATATAATGTTATACGTTATAACGTAACACTACATAACGTCATACGTTATAACGTAACACTACATAACGTTATACGTTATAACGTATTAGAATATAACGTTATACGTTATAAGGCAATAGTATATAACGTTATACGTTATAAGGTAATAGAATATAATGTTATACGTTATAACGAAATGGCATATAATGTTATACGATAAGACGCAACACTACATATCGTTATACGTTATAACGTAAAATAATATAAAGATATACGTTATAACGCAAGAGTATATAACGTTATACGTTATAAGGTAATGGTATATAACGTTATACGTTATAACGTAACACTACATATCATTATATGTTATAACGTAATAGTATATAACGTTATACGTTATATGGTAATAGTATATAGCGTTATACATTATAACGTAACGATACCTATAGTTATACGTTATAACGTAATAGTATATAACGTTATACGTTATAAGGTAATTGTATATATCGTTATACGTTATAACGTAACACTACATACCGTTATATGTTATAACGTGAGGTATATAAAGTTATACGTTATAAGATAATAGTATATACCGTTATACGTTATAACGTAACGCTACCTATAGTTATACGTTATAACGTCATAGTATATAACGTTACACTATATAAGGTAATGGTATATAGCGTACTACGTTGTATCGTAACACTCATATCGTCATACGTTATACCGTAGCACTACATAACGTTATACGTTATAACGTATTAGAATATAACGTTATACGTTATAAGGTAATAGTATATAATGTTATACGTTATAACGTAACGCTACATAACGTTATACGTTATAACGTAATAGGATATAACGTTATATGATATAAGGTAATAGTATATAGCGTTAGACGTCTTAACGTAACAGTATATAACTTTATACGTTATAACGTAAAATAATATAACGATATACGTTATAACGCTAGAGTATATAACGTTATACGTTATAAGGTAATTGTATATAACGTTATACGTTATAACGTAACACTACATACCGTTATATGTTATAACGTGAGGTATATAAAGTTATACGTTATAAGATAATAGTATATAGCGTTATAAGTTATAACGTTACGCTACCTATAGTTATACGTTATAACGTCATAGTATATAACGTTACACTTTATAAGGTAATGGTATATAGCGTTCTACGTTGTATCGTAACACTTCATATCGTCATACGTTATAACGCAGCACTACATAACGTTATAGGTTATAACGTATTAGAATATAACGTTATACGTTATAAGGTAATAGTATATAATGTTATACGTTATACCGTAATGGGATATAATGTTATACGTTATAACGTAACACAACATATCGTTATACGTTATAACGTAACGCTACCCAACGTTATACGTTGTAACGTAATAGTATATAACGTTATACGTTATAACGTAAAATAATATAACGATATACGTTATAACGCAAGAGTATTAAACGTTATACGTTATAAGGTAATTGTATATAACGTTATATGTTATAACGTAACACTACAAATCGTTATATGTTATAACGTAATATTATATAACGTTATACGTTGTAAGGCAATAGTATATAATGTTATACGTTATAACGTAACGCTACATAACGTTATACGTTATAACGTAATAGTATATAACGTTATATGATATAAGGTAATAGTATATAGCGTTAGACGTTATAACGTAACAGTATATAACGTTATACGTTATAACATAAAATAATATAGCGATATACGTTATAACGCAAGAGTATATAACGTTATACGTCATAAGGTAATTGTATATATCGTTATACGTTATAACGTAACACTACATATCGTTATACGTTATAACGTAACGCTACACAACGTTATACGTTGTAACGTAATAGTATATAACGTTATACGTTATAACGTAAAATAATATAACGATATACGTTATAACGCAAGAGTATATAACGTTATACGTTATAAGGTAATTGTATATAACGTTATACGTTATAACGTAACACTACATATTGTTATATGTTATAGCGTAATAGTATATAACGTTATACGTTATAAGGTAATTGTATGTAATGTTATACGTTATAACGTAACGCTACATAACGTTATACGTTATAACGTAATAGTATATAACGTTATATGATATAAGGTAATACTATATAGCGTTATACGTTATAACGTAAGGCTACCTATAGTTATACGTTATAACGTAATAGTATATAACGTGAGACGTTATAAGGCAGTAGTATATAATGTTATACGTTATAACGTAACAATACAAATCGTTATACGTTATAACGTAATAGTATATAACGTTATACGTTATAACGTAATAGTATATAATGTTATACGTTATAACGTAAAATAATATAACGATATACGTTATAACGCAAGAGTATATAACGTTATACGTTATAAGGTAATTGTATATGACATTATACGTTATAAGGTAATTGTGTATAACGTTATACGTTATAACGTAACACTACATACCGTTATATGTTATAACGTGAGGTATATAAAGTTATACTTTGTAAGGTAATTGTATATAGCGTTATACGCTATAACGTAACGCTACCTATAGTTATACGTTATAACGTCATAGTATATAACGTTACACTTTATAAGGTAATGGTATATAGCGTTCTACGTTGTATCCTAACACTCCATATCGTCATACGTTATAACGCAGCACTACATAACGTTATAGGTTATAACGTATTAGAATATAACGTCATACGTTATAAGGTAATAGTGTATAATGTTATGCGTTATAACGTAATGGAATATAATGTTATACGTTGTAGCGTAACACTTCACATCGTTATACGTTATAACGTATTGGAATAAGATGTTATACATTATAACGTAAGAGTATATTACGTTATACGTCATAAGGTAATAGTATATAATGTTATACGTTATAACGTAACACTACATATCGTCATACGTTATAACGTAACACTACACATCGTGATACGTTATAACGTAATGGAATAAGACGTTATACGTTATAACGTAAGAGCATATTACGATATACGTTAAAAGGTAATAGTATATAATGTTATACGTTATAACGTAACACTACATATCCACATACGTCATAACGTAACACTACATAACGTTATACGTTATAACGTATTAGAATATAACGTTATACGTTATAAGGTGATAGTATATAATGTTATACGTTATAACGTAACACTACACATCGTTATACGTTATAACGTAATGGAATAAGACGTTATACGTTATAACGTAAGAGCATATTACGATATACGTTATAAGGTAATTGTATATAACGTTATACTTTATAACGTAACACTACATATCGTTATATGTTATAACGTAATAGTGTATAACGTTCTACGTTGTAAGGTAATATTATATAGCGTTATACGTTATAACGTAACGATAACTATATTTATACGTTATAACGAAATAGTATATAACGTGAGACGTAATAAGGTAACAGTATACAATGTTATACGTTATAACGTAACACGACATATCGCTATACGTTATAACGTAATACTACATATCGTTAGACGTTATAACGTAACAGTATATAACGTTATACGTTATAACGTAATAGTATATAACGTTATACGTTATAAGGTAGTAGTATATAATGTTATACGTTATAGCGTAACGCTACATAACGCTATACGTTATAACGTAATAGTATATAATGATATATGATATAAGGTAATAGTATATAGCGTTATACGTTATAACGTAAGGCTACCTATAGTTATACGTTATAACGTAATAGTATATAACGTGATACGTTATAAGGTAATAGTATATAATGTTATACGTTATAACGTAACAATACATATCGTTATACGTTATAACGTAATACTACATATCGTTAGACGTTATAACGTAATAGTATATAACGTTATACGTTATAACGTAATAGCATATAACGTTATACGTTATAACGTAAAATAATATAACGATATACGTTATAACGCAAGAGTATATAACGTTATACGTTATAAGGTAATTGTATATAACGTTATACGTTATAACGCAACACTACATATCGTTATACCTTAGAACGTAATACTACATATCGTTAGATGTTATAACGTAACAGTATATAACGTTATACCTTATAACGTAAAATAATATAACGATATAAGTTATAACGCAAGAGTATATAACGTTATACGTTATAACGTAACGCTGCATAACGTTATACGTTATAACGTAATAGTATATAACGTTACATGATATAAGGTAACAGTATATAGCGTTAGACGTTATAACGTAACTGTATACAACGTTATACGTTATAACGTAAAATAATATAACGATATACGTTATAACGTAATAGTATATAACGTTATACGTTATAACGTGATTGTATATAACGTTATACGTTATAACGTAAAATAATATAACGATATACGTTATAACGCAAGAGTACATAACGTTATACGTTATGAGGTAATTGTATATAACGTTATACGTTATAACGTAACACTACATACCGTTATATGTTATAACGTAATAGTATATAACGTTATACGTTATAAGGTAATAGTATATAATGTTATACGTTATAACGTAACACTACATATCGTAATACGCTATAACGTAACACTACATAACGTTATACGTTATAACGTATTAGAATATAACGTTATACGTTATAAGGTAATAGTATATAATGTTATACGTTATAACGTATTAGAATATAACGTTATACGTTATAAGGTAATAGTATATAATGTTATACGTTATAACGTAATGGAATATAATGTTATACGTTATAACGTAACACTACATTTCGTTATACGTTATAACGTAATACTACATATCGTTAGACGTTATAACGTAATAGCATATAACGTTATACGTTATAACGTAATAGTATATAACGTTATACGTTAGAAGGTAATAGTATATAGCGTCATACGTTATAACGTAACGATACCTATAGTTATACGTTATAACGTAATAGTATATAACGTGAGACGTTATAAGGTAATAGTATATAATGTTATACGTTAAAACGTAACACTACATATCGTTTTACGCTATAACGTAATGGAATAAGACGTTATACGTTATAACGTCAGAGTATATTACGTTATACGTCGTAAGGTAATAGTATATAATATTATACGTTATAACGTAATTGTTTATAACGTTATACGTTATAACGTAATAGTAGATAACGTTATACGTTATAACGTAATAGTATATAACGTTATACGGTATAGCGTAAAATAATATAACGATATACGTTATAACGCAAGAGTATATAACGTTAGACGTTATAAGGTAATTGTATATAACGTTATACGTTATAACGTAACACTACATACCGTTATATGTTATAACGTAATGGAATAAGACGTTATACGTTAAAACGTCACAGTATGTAACGTGACACTTTATAATGTACTGGTATATAGCGTTCTACTTTGTAACGTAGCACTTCATATCGTTATACGTTATAACGTAATAGATTATAACGTTATACGTTATAAGGTAATAGCATATAATGTTATACGTTATAACGTAATGGAATATAATGTTATACGTTATAAAGTAACACTACATATCGTTATACGTTATATCGTTACGCTACATAACGCTATACGTTATAACGTAATAGTATATAACCTTATACGTTACAATATAACTCCACCTATCCTTATAAGTCATAATGTATTAATATATAAAGTTATACGTTGTAACGTAACACTACACATCGTTATACGTTATAACGTAATGGAATAAGACGTTATACGTTATAACGTAAGAGTATATTACATTATACGTCATGAGGTAATAGTATATAATGTTATACGTTATAACGTAACACTACATAACGTCATACGTTATAACGTAAAATAATATAAAGATATACGTTATAACGCAAGAGTATATAACGTTATACGTTATAAGGTAATGGTATATAACGTTATACGTTATAACGTAACACTACATATCATTATATGTTATAACGTAATAGTATATAACGTTATACGTTATAAGGTAATAGAATATAATGTTATACGTTATAACGAAATGGCATATAATGTTATACGATAAGACGCAACACTACATATCGTTATACGTTATAACGTAAAATAATATAAAGATATACGTTATAACGCAAGAGTATATAACGTTATACGTTATAAGGTAATGGTATATAACGTTATACGTTATAACGTAACACTACATATCATTATATGTTATAACGTAATAGTATATAACGTTATACGTTATATGGTAATAGTATATAGCGTTATACATTATAACGTAACGATACCTATAGTTATACGTTATAACGTAATAGTATATAACGTTATACGTTATAAGGTAATTGTATATATCGTTATACGTTATAACGTAACACTACATACCGTTATATGTTATAACGTGAGGTATATAAAGTTATACGTTATAAGATAATAGTATATACCGTTATACGTTATAACGTAACGCTACCTATAGTTATACGTTATAACGTCATAGTATATAACGTTACACTATATAAGGTAATGGTATATAGCGTACTACGTTGTATCGTAACACTCATATCGTCATACGTTATACCGTAGCACTACATAACGTTATACGTTATAACGTATTAGAATATAACGTTATACGTTATAAGGTAATAGTATATAATGTTATACGTTATAACGTAACGCTACATAACGTTATACGTTATAACGTTATAGGATATAACGTTATATGATATAAGGTAATAGTATATAGCGTTAGACGTCTTAACGTAACAGTATATAACTTTATACGTTATAACGTAAAATAATATAACGATATACGTTATAACGCTAGAGTATATAACGTTATACGTTATAAGGGAATTGTATATAACGTTATACGTTATAACGTAACGCTACCTATAGTTATACGTTATAACGTCATAGTATATAACGTTACACTTTATAAGGTAATGGTATATAGCGTTCTACGTTGTATCGTAACACTTCATATCGTCATACGTTATAACGCAGCACTACATAACGTTATAGGTTATAACGTATTAGAATATAACGTTATACGTTATAAGGTAATAGTATATAATGTTATACGTTATACCGTAATGGGATATAATGTTATACGTTATAACGTAACACAACATATCGTTATACGTTATAACGTAACGCTACCCAACGTTATACGCTGTAACGTAATAGTATATAACGTTACAGGTTATAACGTAAAATAATATAACGATATACGTTATAACGCAAGAGTATATAACGTTATACGTTATAAGGTAATTGTATATAACGTTATACGTTATAACGTAACACTACATATTGTTATATGTTATAGCGTAATAGTATATAACGTTATACGTTATAAGGTAATTGTATGTAATGTTATACGTTATAACGTAACGCTACATAACGTTATACGTTATAACGTAATAGTATATAACGTTATATGATGTAAGGTAATACTATATAGCGTTATACGTTATAACGTAATAGTATATAACGTGAGACGTTATAAGGCAGTAGTATATAATGTTATACGTTATAACGTAACAATACAAATCGTTATACGTTATAACGTAATAGTATATAACGTTATACGTTATAACGTAATAGTATATAATGTTATACGTTATAACGTAACACTACATATCGTAATACGCTATAACGTAACACTACATAACGTTATACGTTATAACGTATTAGAATATAACGTTATACGTTATAAGGTAATAGTATATAATGTTATACGTTATAACGTATTAGAATATAACGTTATACGTTATAAGGTAATAGTATATAATGTTATACGTTATAACGTAATGGAATATAATGTTATACGTTATAACGTAACACTACATTTCGTTATACGTTATAACGTAATACTACATATCGTTAGACGTTATAACGTAATAGCATATAACGTTATACGTTATAACGTAATAGTATATAACGTTATACGTTAGAAGGTAATAGTATATAGCGTCATACGTTATAACGTAACGATAACTATAGTTATACGTTATAACGTAATAGTATATAACGTGAGACGTTATAAGGTAATAGTATATAATGTTATACGTTAAAACGTAACACTACATATCGTTTTACGCTATAACGTAATGGAATAAGACGTTATACGTTATAACGTCAGAGTATATTACGTTATACGTCGTAAGGTAATAGTATATAATATTATACGTTATAACGTAATTGTTTATAACGTTATACGTTATAACGTAATAGTAGATAACGTTATACGTTATAACGTAATAGTATATAACGTTATACGGTATAGCGTAAAATAATATAACGATATACGTTATAACGCAAGAGTATATAACGTTAGACGTTATAAGGTAATTGTATATAACGTTATACGTTATAACGTAACACTACATACCGTTATATGTTATAACGTAATGGAATAAGACGTTATACGTTAAAACGTCACAGTATGTAACGTGACACTTTATAATGTACTGGTATATAGCGTTCTACTTTGTAACGTAGCACTTCATATCGTTATACGTTATAACGTAATAGATTATAACGTTATACGTTATAAGGTAATAGTATATAATGTTATACGTTATAACGTAATGGAATATAATGTTATACGTTATAAAGTAACACTACATATCGTTATACGTTATATCGTTACGCTACATAACGCTATACGTTATAACGTAATAGTATATAACCTTATACGTTACAATATAACTCCACCTATCGTTATAAGTCATAATGTATTAATATATAAAGTTATACGTTGTAACGTAACACTACACATCGTTATACGTTATAACGTAATGGAATAAGACGTTATACGTTATAACGTAAGATTATATTACATTATACGTCATGAGGTAATAGTATATAATGTTATACGTTATAACGTAACACTACATAACGTCATACGTTATAACGTAACACTACATAACGTTATACGTTATAACGTATTAGAATATAACGTTATACGTTATAAGGTAATAGTATATAACGTTATACGTTATAAGGTAATAGAATATAATGTTATACGTTATAACGAAATGGCATATAATGTTATACGATAAGACGCAACACTACATATCGTTATACGTTATAACGTAAAATAATATAAAGATATACGTTATAACGCAAGAGTATATAACGTTATACGTTATAAGGTAATGGTATATAACGTTATACGTTATAACGTAACACTACATATCATTATATGTTATAACGTAATAGTATATAACGTTATACGTTATATGGTAATAGTATATAGCGTTATACATTATAACGTAACGATACCTATAGTTATACGTTATAACGTAATAGTATATAACGTTATACGTTATAAGGTAATTGTATATATCGTTATACGTTATAACGTAACACTACATACCGTTATATGTTATAACGTGAGGTATATAAAGTTATACGTTATAAGATAATAGTATATACCGTTATACGTTATAACGTAACGCTACCTATAGTTATACGTTATAACGTCATAGTATATAACGTTACACTATATAAGGTAATGGTATATAGCGTACTACGTTGTATCGTAACACTCATATCGTCATACGTTATACCGTAGCACTACATAACGTTATACGTTATAACGTATTAGAATATAACGTTATACGTTATAAGGTAATAGTATATAATGTTATACGTTATAACGTAACGCTACATAACGTTATACGTTATAACGTTATAGGATATAACGTTATATGATATAAGGTAATAGTATATAGCGTTAGACGTCTTAACGTAACAGTATATAACTTTATACGTTATAACGTAAAATAATATAACGATATACGTTATAACGCTAGAGTATATAACGTTATACGTTATAAGGGAATTGTATATAACGTTATACGTTATAACGTAACACTACATACCGTTATATGTTATAACGTGAGGTATATAAAGTTATACGTTATAAGATAATAGTATATAGCGTTATAAGTTATAACGTAACGCTACCTATAGTTATACGTTATAACGTCATAGTATATAACGTTACACTTTATAAGGTAATGGTATATAGCGTTCTACGTTGTATCGTAACACTTCATATCGTCATACGTTATAACGCAGCACTACATAACGTTATAGGTTATAACGTATTAGAATATAACGTTATACGTTATAAGGTAATAGTATATAATGTTATACGTTATACCGTAATGGGATATAATGTTATACGTTATAACGTAACACAACATATCGTTATACGTTATAACGTAACGCTACCCAACGTTATACGCTGTAACGTAATAGTATATAACGTTACAGGTTATAACGTAAAATAATATAACGATATACGTTATAACGCAAGAGTATTAAATGTTATACGTTATAAGGTAATTGTATATAACGTTATATGTTATAACGTAACACTACAAATCGTTATATGTTATAACGTAATATTATATAACGTTATACGTTGTAACGTAATAGTATATAACGTTATACGTTATAACGTAACACTACATATTGTTATATGTTATAGCGTAATAGTATATAACGTTATACGTTATAAGGTAATTGTATGTAATGTTATACGTTATAACGTAACGCTACATAACGTTATACGTTATAACGTAATAGTATATAACGTTATATGATATAAGGTAATACTATATAGCGTTATACGTTATAACGTAAGGCTACCTATAGTTATACGTTATAAGGTAATAGTATATAATGTTATACGTTATACCGTAATGGGATATAATGTTATACGTTATAACGTAACACAACATATCGTTATACGTTATAACGTAACGCTACCCAACGTTATACGCTGTAACGTAATAGTATATAACGTTACAGGTTATAACGTAAAATAATATAACGATATACGTTATAACGCAAGAGTATATAACGTTATACGTTATAAGGTAATTGTATATAACGTTATACGTTATAACGTAACACTACATATTGTTATATGTTATAGCGTAATAGTATATAACGTTATACGTTATAAGGTAATTGTATGTAATGTTATACGTTATAACGTAACGCTACATAACGTTATACGTTATAACGTAATAGTATATAACGTTATACGTTATAACGTAATAGTATATAATGTTATACGTTATAACGTAAAATAATATAACGATATACGTTATAACGCAAGAGTATATAACGTTATACGTTATAAGGTAATTGTATATGACATTATACGTTATAAGGTAATTGTGTATAACGTTATACGTTATAACGTAACACTACATACCGTTATATGTTATAACGTGAGGTATATAAAGTTATACGTTGTAAGGTAATTGTATATAGCGTTATACGCTATAACGTAACGCTACCTATAGTTATACGTTATAACGTCATAGTATATAACGATACATTTTATAAGGTAATGGTATATAGCGTTCTACGTTGTATCCTAACACTTCAAATCGTCATACGTTATAACGCAGCACTACATAACGTTATAGGTTATAACGTATTAGAATATAACGTTATACGTTATAAGGTAATAGTGTATAATGTTATACGTTATAACGTAATGGAATATAATGTTATACGTTGTAACGTAACACTTCACATCGTTATACGTTATAACGTAATGGAATAAGACGTTATACGTTATAACGTAAGAGTATATTACGTTATACGTCATAAGGTAATAGTATATAATGTTATACGTTATAACGTAACACTACATATCGTCATACGTTATAACGTAACACTACACATCGTTATACGTTATAACGTAATGGAATAAGACGTTATACGTCATAACGTAAGAGCATATTACGATATACGTTAAAAGGTAATAGTATATAATGTTATACGTTATAACGTAACACTACATATCCACATACGTTATAACGTAACACTACATACCGTTATATGTTATAACGTGAGGTATATAAAGTTATACGTTATAAGATAATAGTATATAGCGTTATAAGTTATAACGTAACGCTACCTATAGTTATACGTTATAACGTCATAGTATATAGCGTTACACTTTATAAGGTAATGGTATATAGCGTTCTACGTTGTATCGTAACACTTCATATCGTCATACGTTATAACGCAGCACTACATAACGTTATAGGTTATAACGTATTAGAATATAACGTTATACGTTATAAGGTAATAGTATATAATGTTATACGTTATACCGTAATGGGATATAATGTTATACGTTATAACGTAACACTACATATCGTTATACGTTATAACGTAACGCTACCCAACGTTATACGCTGTAACGTAATAGTATATAACGTTACAGGTTATAACGTAAAATAATATAACGATATACGTTATAACGCAAGAGTATTAAACGTTATACGTTATAAGGTAATTGTATATAACGTTATACGTTATAACGTAACACTACAAATCGTTATATGTTATAACGTAATAGTATATAACGTTATACGTTGTAAGGCAATAGTATATAATGTTATACGTTATAACGTAACGCTACATAACGTTATACGTTATAACGTAATAGTATATAACGTTATATGATATAAGGTAATAGTATATAGCGTTAGACGTTATAACGTAACAGTATATAACGTTATACGTTATAACATAAAATAATATAGCGATATACGTTATAACGCAAGAGTATATAACGTTATACGTCATAAGGTAATTGTATATAACGTTATACGTTATAACGTAACACTACATATCGTTATACGTTATAACGTAACGCTACACAACGTTATACGTTGTAACGTAATAGTATATAACGTTATACGTTATAACGTAAAATAATATAACGATATACGTTATAACGCAAGAGTATATAACGTTATACGTTATAAGGTAATTGTATATAACGTTATACGTTATAACGTAACACTACATATCGTTATATGTTATAGCGTAATAGTATATAACGTTATACGTTATAAGGTAATTGTATGTAATGTTATACGTTATAACGTAACGCTACATAACGTTATACGTTATAACGTAATAGTATATAACGTTATATGATATAAGGTAATACTATATAGCGTTATACGTTATAACGTAAGGCTACCTATAGTTATACGTTATAACGTAATAGTATATAACGTGAGACGTTATAAGGCAATAGTATATAATGTTATACGTTATAACGTAACAATACAAATCGTTATATGTTATAACGTGAGGTATATAAAGTTATACGTTGTAAGGTAATTGTATATAGCGTTATACGCTATAACGTAACGCTACCTACATTTATACGTTATAACGTCATAGTATATAACGTTACATTTTATAAGGTAATGGTATATAGCGTTCTACGTTGTATCCTAACACTTCATATCGTCATACGTTATAACGCAGCACTACATAACGTTATAGGTTATAACGTATTAGAACATAACGTTATACGTTATAAGGTAATAGTGTATAATGTTATACGTTATAACGTAATGGAATATAATGTTATACGTTGTAACGTAACACTTCACATCGTTATACGTTATAACGTAATGGAATAAGACGTTATACGTTATAACGTAAGAGTATATTACGTTATACGTCATAAGGTAATAGTATATAATGTTATACGTTATAACGTAACACTACATATCGTCATACGTTATAACGTAACACTACACATCGTTATACGTTATAACGTAATGGAATAAGACGTTATACGTCATAACGTAAGAGCATATTACGATATACGTTAAAAGGTAATAGTATATAATGTTATACGTTACAACGTAACACTACATATCCACATACGTTATAACGTAACACTACATAACGTTATACGTTATAACGTATTAGAATATAACGTTATACGTTATAAGGTGATAGTATATAACGTTATACGTTATAACGTAATGGAATAAGACGTTATACGTTATAACGTAACACCACATATCCACATACGTTATAACGTAACACTACATATCGTCATACGTTATAACGTAACACTACACATCGTTATACGTTATAACGTAATGGAATAAGACGTTATACGTTATAACGTAAGAGCATATTACGATATACGTTATAAGGTAATAGTATATAATGTTATACGTTATAACGCAACACTACATATCCACATACGTTATAACGTAACACTTCATATCGATATACATTATTACGTAATAGTATATAACGTTATACGTTATAACGTAAGAGTATATAACGTTATACGTTAAAAGGTAATAGTATATAACGTTTTAGAGTTATAAGGTAATAGTATATAACGTTATACATTATAATGCAAGAGTATATAATGTTATACGTTATAACGTAACACTTCATATTGTTAAACATTATAACGTAATATTATATAGCGTATACGCTAAAGCGTAACACTCCATATCGATATAATTTATAACGTAACAGCATATAACATTATACTTTGTAACGTAAAATAATATAACGATATACGTTATAACGCAAAAGTATATAACGTTATATGTTATAACGTAATAGAATATAATGTTATACGTATTAAGGCAATAGTATATAACGTTATACGTTATCGCGAAGCATTACATACCGCTATACGTTACAAGGTAATGGAATAACTCGTTATACGTTATAACGTAAGAGTATATAACGTTATACGTTATATGGTAATGGAATATAATGTTATACGTTATAACGTAACACTACATATCGTTATACGTTATAACGTAATGGAATAACTCGTTATACCTTATAACGTAAGAGTATATAACGTTATACGTTATATGGTAATGGAATATAATGTTATACGTTATAACGTAACACTACATATCGTTACACGTTATAACGTAATGGAATATAATGTTATACGTTATAGTGTAACACTACATACCGTTATACGTTATAACGTAACGCTACACAACGTTATACGTTGTAACGTAATAGTATATAACTTTATACGTTATAAGGTAATAGTATATAATGGTATACGTTATAACGTCATAGTATATAACCTTATACGTTACAACGTAACTCCTCCTATCGTTATAAGTTATAACGTATTAATATATAAAGTTATACGTTGTAACGTAACACTACACATCGTTATACGTTATAACGTAATGGAATAAGACGTTATACGTTATAACGTAACACTACATATTGTTATACCATATAAAGTAATAGTATATAACGTTAGACGCTATAACGTAATAGTATATAATGTCATACGTTATAACGTAACACTACATATCGTTATACGTTATAAGGTAATAGCATATAACGTTATACGTTATAAGGTAATGGTATATAGCGTTCTACGTTGTAACGTAACTCTTCAAATCGTTATGCATTATAACGTAATAGTATATAGCGTATACCCTCTAACGTAACACTAAATATCGTTGTACATTATAGCGTATTAGTATACAGTGAATTCGTTAAAGCGTAACACTACATATCGATATACGTTATAACGTAACACTTCATATCGTTATACATTATTACGTAATAGTATATAACGTTATACGTTATAACGTAAGAGTATATAACGTTATACGTTATAAGGTAATAGTATATAAAGTTATACGTTATAACATAATAGCATTTAACGTTATACGTTATAACGCAAGAGTATATAACGTTATACGTAATAAGGATATAGTATATAACGTTATACGTTATAACATAATAGCATTTAACGTTATACGTTATAACGCAAGAGTATATAACGTTATACGTAATAAGGATATAGTATATAGCGTCATACGTTATAACGTAACACTTCATATCGGTAAACATTATAACATAATAGTATATAGCGTACACGCTGAAACATAACACTTAATATCGATATATGTTATAACGTTATAGTATATAACGCTATACGTTATAAGGTAATAGTATATAGCGTTATATATATATATAGCGTTATATATAAAGTAAAATAATATAAGGATATACGTTATAGCGCAAGAGTATATAATGTTATACGTTATAACGTAACACTACATATCGTTAAACGATATAACGTAATAGTACATAACGTTATACTTTTGCAACGTAAAATAGTATAACGATATTCGTTGTAACGCAAGAGTATATGACGTTATACGTTATAAGGTAATTATATATAACGTTATACGCTATAACGTAAAATAATATAACGATATACGTTATAAAGCAAGAGTGTATAACGTTATAAGTTATAAGGTAATTGTATATAACGTTATACGTTATAACGTAAGAGTATATTACGTTATACGTTATACGGAAATAGTACATAATGTTATACGTTATAACGTAACGCTACATATCATTAGACGTTATAACGTAATAGCATATAACGTTATACGTTACAACGTAACTCCACCTATCGTTATAAGTAATAACGTATTAATATATAAAGTTATACGTTGTAACATAACACTACACATCGTAATACGCTATAACGTAATGGAATAAGACGTTATACGTTATAACGTAAGAGTATATTACGTTATACGTTAGGAGGTAATAGTATATAATGTTATACGTTATAACGTAATACAACATATCGTTAGACGTTATAACTTAATAGTATATAACGATATACGTTATAAGGTAATTGTATATAACGTTATACGTTATAACGTAACACTACATATCGTGATATGTTATAACGTCATAGTATATAACGATATACGTTATAAGGTAATGGTATATAGCGTTCTACGTTGTAACGTAACACTTCATATCGTTATACATTATAACGTAATAGTATATAGCGTATACACTCAAACGTAACACTAAATATCGCTATAGGTTGTAACGTAATAGAATATAATGTTATACGTATTAAGGCAATAGTATATAACGTTATACGTTATCGCGAAGCATTACATACCGCTATACGTTACAAGGTAATGAAATAACTCGTTATACGTTATAACGTAAGAGTATATAACGTTATACGTTATATGGTAATGGAATATAATGTTATACGTTATAACGTAACACTACATATCGTTATACGTTATAACGTAATGGAATAACTCGTTATACGTTATAACGTAAGAGTATATAACGTTATACGTTATATGGTAATGGAATATAATGTTATACGTTATAACGTAACACTACATATCGTTACACGTTATAACGTAATGGAATATAATGTTATACGTTATAGTGTAACACTACATACCGTTATACGTTATAACGTAACGCTACACAACGTTATACGTTGTAACGTAATAGTATATAACTTTATACGTTATAAGGTAATAGTATATAATGGTATACGTTATAACGTCATAGTATATAACCTTATACGTTACAACGTAACTCCTCCTATCGTTATAAGTTATAACGTATTAATATATAAAGTTATACGTTGTAACGTAACACTACACATCGTTATACGTTATAACGTAATGGAATAAGACGTTATACGTTATAACGTAACACTACATATTGTTGTACCATATAAAGTAATAGTATATAACGTTAGACGCTATAACGTAATAGTATATAATGTCATACGTTATAACTTAACACTACATATCGTTATACGTTATAAAGTAATAGCATATAACGTTATACGTTATAAGGTAATGGTATATAGCGTTCTACGTTGTAACGTAACTCTTCAAATCGTTATGCATTATAACGTAATAGTATATAGCGTATACCCTCTAACGTAACACTAAATATCGTTGTACATTATAGCGTATTAGTATACAGTGTATTCGTTAAAGCGTAACACTACATATCGATATACGTTATAACGTAACACTTCATATCGTTATACATTATTACGTAATAGTATATAACGTTATACGTTATAACGTAAGAGTATATAACGTTATACGTTATAAGGTAATAGTATATAACGTTATACGTTATAACATAATAGCATTTAACGTTATACGTTATAACGCAAGAGTATATAACGTTATACGTAATAAGGATATAGTATATAACGTTATACGTTATAACATAATAGCATTTAACGTTATACGTTATAACGCAAGAGTATATAACGTTATACGTAATAAGGATATAGTATATAGCGTCATACGTTATAACGTAACACTTCATATCGGTAAACATTATAACGTAATAGTATATAGCGTACACGCTGAAACATAACACTTAATATCGATATATGTTATAACGTTATAGTATATAACGCTATACGTTATAAGCTAATAGTATATAGCGTTATATATATATATAGCGTTATATATAAAGTAAAATAATATAAGGATATACGTTATAACGCAAGAGTATATAATGTTATACGTTATAACGTAACACTACATATCGCTATACGTTATAACGTAAAACTACATATCGTTAGACGTTATAACGTATTAGAATATAACATTATATGTTATAACGTAACACTACATATCGTTAAACGTTATAACGTAATAGTACATAACGTTATACTTTTGTAACGTAAAATAGTATAACGATATTCGTTATAACGCAAGAGTATATGACGTTATACGTTATAAGGTAATTATATATAACGTTATACGCTATAACGTAAAATAATATAACGATATACGTTATAAAGCAAGAGTGTATAACGTTATAAGTTATAAGGTAATTGTATATGACGTTATACGTTATAACGTAAGAGTATATTACGTTATACGTTATAAGGAAATAGTACATAATGTTATACGTTATAACGTAACGCTACATATCATTAGACGTTATAACGTAATAGCATATAACGTTATACGTTACAACGTAACTCCACCTATCGTTATAAGTAATAACGTATTAATATATAAAGTTATACGTTGTAACATAACACTACACATCGTAATACGCTATAACGTAATGGAATAAGACGTTATACGTTATAACGTAAGAGTATATTACGTTATACGTTAGGAGGTAATAGTATATAATGTTATACGTTATAACGTAATACAACATATCGTTAGACGTTAGAACGTAATAGTATATAACGATATACGTTATAAGGTAATGGTATATAGCGTTCTACGTTGTAACGTAACACTTCATATCGTTATACATTATAACGTAATAGTATATAGCGTATACACTCAAACGTAACACTAAATATCGCTATAGGTTGTAACGTAATAGAATATAACGTTATACGTTATAAGGTAATAGTATATAATGTTATACTTTATAACGTAACACTTCATATCGTTAAACATTCTAACGTAATAATATATGACGTTATACGTTATAAGGTAATTGTATATAATGTTGTACGTTATAACGTAACACTACATATCGTTATACGTTATAACGTAACAGAATATAACGTTATACGTTATAAGGTAATAGTATATAATGTTATACGTTATAACGTAACACTTCATATCGTTAAACATTCTAACGTAATAATATATGACGTTATACGTTATAAGGTAATTGTATATAATGTTGTACGTTATAACGTAACACTACATATCGTTATACGTTATAACGTAACACTACATAACGTTATACGTTATAAGGAAATAGTATATAATGTTATACGTTATAACGTAACACTAAATATCGTTATACGTTATAACGTAACGCAACATAACGTTATACGTTATAACGATAATCGTTATAAGGTAATAGTATATAACTTTATAAGTTATAAGGTAATAGTATATAGTGTTATACGTTATAACGTAACACTTCATATCGTTATACATTATAGCGTATTAGTATATAGCGAATACGCTAAAGCGTAACACTACATATCGCTATACGTTATAACGTAAAACTACATATCGTTAGACGTTATAACGTATTCGAATATAACATTATACGTTATAACGTAACACTCCATATCGTTAAACGTTATAACGTAATAGTACATAACGTTATACTTTATAACGCAAAATAGTATAACGATATTCGTTATAACGCAAGAGTA
This sequence comes from Bombus fervidus, assembly GCF_041682495.2. Classification (NCBI taxonomy): domain Eukaryota; kingdom Metazoa; phylum Arthropoda; class Insecta; order Hymenoptera; family Apidae; genus Bombus; species Bombus fervidus. The sequence continues at coordinate 375,053 of NW_027212582.1, forward strand.
TATAACGTTATACGTTATAAGGTAATTATATATAACGTTATACGTTATAACGTAAAATAATATAACGATATACGTTATAACGCAAGATTATATATTGTTATACGTTATAACGTAACACTACATATCGTTATACGTTATAACGTAATACTACATATCGTTAGACGTTATAACGTAACAGTATATAACGTTATACGTTATAACGTAAAATAATATAACGATATACGTTAAAACGCAAGAGTATATAACGTTATACGTTATAAGGAAATTGTATATAACGTTATACGTTATAACGTAACACTACATATCGTTATATGTTATAACGTGATAGTATATAACGTTATACGTTATAACGTAACACTACATATCGTTATACGTTATAACGTAACGATAGCTATAGTTATACGGTATAACGTAATAGTATATAACGCGAGACGTTATAAGGTAATAGTATATAACGTTATACGTTATAACGTAACACTACATAACGTTATATGTTATAACGTAATAGTATATAACGTTATACGTTATAACGTAACACTACATATCGTTATACGTTATAACGTAACGCTACCTATCGTTATACGTTATAACGTAATAGTATATAACGTGAGACGTTATAAGGTAATAGTATATAATGTTATACGTTATAACGCTACACTACATATCGTTATACGTTATAACGTAATACTACATATCGTTAGACGTTATAACGTAATAGTATATAACGTTACACGTTGTAAGGTAATAGTATATAATGTTATACGTTATAACGAAATGGCATATAATGTTATACGTTATAACGTAAAATAATATAACGATATACGTTATCACGCACGAGTATATAACGTTATACGTTATAACGTAACACTACATATCGTTATATGTTATAACGTGATAGTATATAACGTTATACGTTATAAGGAAATAGTATATAATGTTATACGTTATAACGTAACACTACATATCGTTATACGTTATAACGTAACGCTACCTATAGTTATACGTTATAACGTAATAGTATATAACGTGAGACGTTATAAGGTAATAGTATATAATGTTATACGTTATAACGTAACATTACATATCGTCATACGTTATAACGTAACACTACATAACGTTATACGTTATAACGTATTAGAATATAACGTTATACGTTATAAGGTAATTGTATATAATGTTATACGTTATAACGTAATGGAATATAATGTTATACGTTATAACGTAGCACTACATATTGTAATACGTTATAACGTAACGATACCTATAGTCATACGTTATAACGTAATAGTATATAACGTGGACGTTATAAGGTAATAGTATATAATGTTATACGTTATAACGTAACACTTCATATCGTTATACATTATAACGTAATAGTACATAGCGTATACACTCAAACGTAACAATAAATATCGCTATAGGTTGTAACGTAATAGAATATTACGTTATACGTTATAAGGTAATAGTATATAATGTTATACGTTATAACGTAACACTTCATATCGTTAAACATTCTAACGTAATAATATATGACGTTATACGTTATAAGGTAATTGTATATAATGTTGTACGTTATAACGTAACACTACATATCGCTATACGTTATAACGTAACACTACATAACGTTATACGTTATAAGGAAATAGTATATAATGTTATACGTTATAACGTAACACTAAATATCGTTATACGTTATAACGTAACGCAACATAACGTTATACGTTATAACGATAATCGTTATAAGGTAATAGTATATAACTTTATAAGTTATAAGGTAATAGTATATAGTGTTATACGTTATAACGTAACACTTCATATCGTTATACATTATAGCGTATTAGTATATAGCGAATACGCTAAAGCGTAACACTACATATCGCTATACGTTATAACGTAAAACTACATATCGTTAGACGTTATAACGTATTCGAATATAACATTATACGTTATAACGTAACACTACATATCGTTATATGTTATAACGTGATAGTATATAACGTGAGACGTTATAAGGTAATACTATATAACGTTATACGTTATAACGTAACACTACATACCGTTATATGTTATAACGTAATAGTATATAACGTTATACGTTATAAGGTAATAGTACATAATGTTATACGTTATAACTTAACGCTACATAACGTTATACGTTATAACGAAATAGTATATAACGTTATACGTTATAAGGTAGTAGTATTTAGCGTTAGACGTTATATCGTAACTGTATATAACGTTATACGTTATAACGTAAAATAATATGACGTTATACGTTATAACGTAACACTACATATCGTCATACGTTATAACGTAATAGTATATAACGTTATACGTTATAACGTAAAATAATATAACGCTATACGTTAAAACGCAAGAGTATATAACGTTATACGTTATAAGGAAATTGTATATAACGTTATACGTTATAACGTAACACTACATATCGTTATATGTTATAACGTGATAGTATATAACGTTATACGTTATAAGGTAATAGTATATAATGTTATACGTTATAACGTAACGCTACATAACGTTATACGTTATAACGTAATAGTATATAACGTGAGACGTTATATGGTAATACTATATAATGTTATACGTTATAACGTAACACTACATATCGTTATACGTTATAACGTAATGGAATAAGACGTTATACGTTATAACGTAAGAGTATATTACGTTATACGTTATAAGGTAACAGTATATAATGTTATACGTTATAAGGTAACACTACATATCGATATACGTTATAACGTAACGCTACATAACGTTATACGTTATAACGTAATAGTATATAACGTTACAAGTTATAAGGTAATAGTATATAGCGTTATACGTTATAACGTAACGCTACACAACGTTATACGTTGTAACGTAATAGTATATAACGTTATACGTTATAACGTAAAATAATATAACGATATACGTTATAACGCAAGAGTATATAAGGTTATACGTTATAAGGTAATTGTATATAACGTTACACGTTATAACGTAACACTACATATCGTTATATGTTATAACGTGATAGTATATAACGTTGTACGTTATAAGGTAATAGTATATAATGTTATACGTTATAACGTAATACTACCTATCGTTAGACGTTACAACGTAATTGTTTATTACGTTATACGTTATAAGGTAATAGTACATAATGTTATACGTTATAACTTAACACTATATATCGTTAGAAGTTGTAACGTAATAGTATATAACGTTATACGTTATAAGGTAATTGTATATAACATTATACGTTATAACGTAACACTACATACCGTAATATGTCATAACGTAATAGTATATAAAGTTATACATTATAAGATAATAGTATATAGCTTTATACGTTATAACGTAACGGTACCTGTAGTTATACGTTTTAACGTCATAGTAAATAACGTTACACTTTATAAGGTAATGGTATATAGCGTTCTACGTTGGAACGTAACAATTCATATCGTTATACGTTATAACGTAATGGAATATAACGTCATACGTTATAACGTAAGAGTATATAACGTTATACGTTATCAGGTAATTGTATATAACGTTATACGTTATAACGTAACACTACATATCGTCATACGTTATAACGTAATAGTATATAACGTTATACGTTATAACGTAAGAGTATATTACGTTATACGTTATACGGAAATAGTACATAATGTTATACGTTATAACGTAACGCTACATATCATTAGACGTTATAACGTAATAGCATATAACGTTATACGTTACAACGTAACTCCACCTATCGTTATAAGTAATAACGTATTAATATATAAAGTTATACGTTGTAACATAACACTACACATCGTAATACGCTATAACGTAATGGAATAAGACGTTATACGTTATAACGTAAGAGTATATTACGTTATACGTTAGGAGGTAATAGTATATAATGTTATACGTTATAACGTAATACAACATATCGTTAGACGTTATAACTTAATAGTATATAACGATATACGTTATAAGGTAATTGTATATAACGTTATACGTTATAACGTAACACTACATATCGTGATATGTTATAACGTCATAGTATATAACGATATACGTTATAAGGTAATGGTATATAGCGTTCTACGTTGTAACGTAACACTTCATATCGTTATACATTATAACGTAATAGTATATAGCGTATACACTCAAACGTAACACTAAATATCGCTATAGGTTGTAACGTAATAGAATATAATGTTATACGTATTAAGGCAATAGTATATAACGTTATACGTTATCGCGAAGCATTACATACCGCTATACGTTACAAGGTAATGAAATAACTCGTTATACGTTATAACGTAAGAGTATATAACGTTATACGTTATATGGTAATGGAATATAATGTTATACGTTATAACGTAACACTACATATCGTTATACGTTATAACGTAATGGAATAACTCGTTATACGTTATAACGTAAGAGTATATAACGTTATACGTTATATGGTAATGGAATATAATGTTATACGTTATAACGTAACACTACATATCGTTACACGTTATAACGTAATGGAATATAATGTTATACGTTATAGTGTAACACTACATACCGTTATACGTTATAACGTAACGCTACACAACGTTATACGTTGTAACGTAATAGTATATAACTTTATACGTTATAAGGTAATAGTATATAATGGTATACGTTATAACGTCATAGTATATAACCTTATACGTTACAACGTAACTCCTCCTATCGTTATAAGTTATAACGTATTAATATATAAAGTTATACGTTGTAACGTAACACTACACATCGTTATACGTTATAACGTAATGGAATAAGACGTTATACGTTATAACGTAACACTACATATTGTTGTACCATATAAAGTAATAGTATATAACGTTAGACGCTATAACGTAATAGTATATAATGTCATACGTTATAACTTAACACTACATATCGTTATACGTTATAAAGTAATAGCATATAACGTTATACGTTATAAGGTAATGGTATATAGCGTTCTACGTTGTAACGTAACTCTTCAAATCGTTATGCATTATAACGTAATAGTATATAGCGTATACCCTCTAACGTAACACTAAATATCGTTGTACATTATAGCGTATTAGTATACAGTGTATTCGTTAAAGCGTAACACTACATATCGATATACGTTATAACGTAACACTTCATATCGTTATACATTATTACGTAATAGTATATAACGTTATACGTTATAACGTAAGAGTATATAACGTTATACGTTATAAGGTAATAGTATATAACGTTATACGTTATAACATAATAGCATTTAACGTTATACGTTATAACGCAAGAGTATATAACGTTATACGTAATAAGGATATAGTATATAACGTTATACGTTATAACATAATAGCATTTAACGTTATACGTTATAACGCAAGAGTATATAACGTTATACGTAATAAGGATATAGTATATAGCGTCATACGTTATAACGTAACACTTCATATCGGTAAACATTATAACGTAATAGTATATAGCGTACACGCTGAAACATAACACTTAATATCGATATATGTTATAACGTTATAGTATATAACGCTATACGTTATAAGCTAATAGTATATAGCGTTATATATATATATAGCGTTATATATAAAGTAAAATAATATAAGGATATACGTTATAACGCAAGAGTATATAATGTTATACGTTATAACGTAACACTACATATCGCTATACGTTATAACGTAAAACTACATATCGTTAGACGTTATAACGTATTAGAATATAACATTATATGTTATAACGTAACACTACATATCGTTAAACGTTATAACGTAATAGTACATAACGTTATACTTTTGTAACGTAAAATAGTATAACGATATTCGTTATAACGCAAGAGTATATGACGTTATACGTTATAAGGTAATTATATATAACGTTATACGCTATAACGTAAAATAATATAACGATATACGTTATAAAGCAAGAGTGTATAACGTTATAAGTTATAAGGTAATTGTATATGACGTTATACGTTATAACGTAAGAGTATATTACGTTATACGTTATAAGGAAATAGTACATAATGTTATACGTTATAACGTAACGCTACATATCATTAGACGTTATAACGTAATAGCATATAACGTTATACGTTACAACGTAACTCCACCTATCGTTATAAGTAATAACGTATTAATATATAAAGTTATACGTTGTAACATAACACTACACATCGTAATACGCTATAACGTAATGGAATAAGACGTTATACGTTATAACGTAAGAGTATATTACGTTATACGTTAGGAGGTAATAGTATATAATGTTATACGTTATAACGTAATACAACATATCGTTAGACGTTAGAACGTAATAGTATATAACGATATACGTTATAAGGTAATGGTATATAGCGTTCTACGTTGTAACGTAACACTTCATATCGTTATACATTATAACGTAATAGTATATAGCGTATACACTCAAACGTAACACTAAATATCGCTATAGGTTGTAACGTAATAGAATATAACGTTATACGTTATAAGGTAATAGTATATAATGTTATACTTTATAACGTAACACTTCATATCGTTAAACATTCTAACGTAATAATATATGACGTTATACGTTATAAGGTAATTGTATATAATGTTGTACGTTATAACGTAACACTACATATCGTTATACGTTATAACGTAACAGAATATAACGTTATACGTTATAAGGTAATAGTATATAATGTTATACGTTATAACGTAACACTTCATATCGTTAAACATTCTAACGTAATAATATATGACGTTATACGTTATAAGGTAATTGTATATAATGTTGTACGTTATAACGTAACACTACATATCGTTATACGTTATAACGTAACACTACATAACGTTATACGTTATAAGGAAATAGTATATAATGTTATACGTTATAACGTAACACTAAATATCGTTATACGTTATAACGTAACGCAACATAACGTTATACGTTATAACGATAATCGTTATAAGGTAATAGTATATAACTTTATAAGTTATAAGGTAATAGTATATAGTGTTATACGTTATAACGTAACACTTCATATCGTTATACATTATAGCGTATTAGTATATAGCGAATACGCTAAAGCGTAACACTACATATCGCTATACGTTATAACGTAAAACTACATATCGTTAGACGTTATAACGTATTCGAATATAACATTATACGTTATAACGTAACACTCCATATCGTTAAACGTTATAACGTAATAGTACATAACGTTATACTTTATAACGCAAAATAGTATAACGATATTCGTTATAACGCAAGAGTATATAACGTTATACGTTATAAGGTAATTATATATAACGTTATACGTTATAACGTAAAATAATATAACGATATACGTTATAACGCAAGATTATATATTGTTATACGTTATAACGTAACACTACATATCGTTATACGTTATAACGTAATACTACATATCGTTAGACGTTATAACGTAACAGTATATAACGTTATACGTTATAACGTAAAATAATATAACGATATACGTTAAAACGCAAGAGTATATAACGTTATACGTTATAAGGAAATTGTATATAACGTTATACGTTATAACGTAACACTACATATCGATATATGTTATAACGTGATAGTATATAACGTTATACGTTATAACGTAACACTACATATCGTTATACGTTATAACGTAACGATAGCTATAGTTATACGGTATAACGTAATAGTATATAACGCGAGACGTTATAAGGTAATAGTATATAACGTTATACGTTATAACGTAACACTACATAACGTTATATGTTATAACGTAATAGTATATAACGTTATACGTTATAACGTAACACTACATATCGTTATACGTTATAACGTAACGCTACCTATCGTTATACGTTATAACGTAATAGTATATAACGTGAGACGTTATAAGGTAATAGTATATAATGTTATACGTTATAACGCTACACTACATATCGTTATACGTTATAACGTAATACTACATATCGTTAGACGTTATAACGTAATAGTATATAACGTTACACGTTGTAAGGTAATAGTATATAATGTTATACGTTATAACGAAATGGCATATAATGTTATACGTTATAACGTAAAATAATATAACGATATACGTTATCACGCACGAGTATATAACGTTATACGTTATAACGTAACACTACATATCGTTATATGTTATAACGTGATAGTATATAACGTTATACGTTATAAGGAAATAGTATATAATGTTATACGTTATAACGTAACACTACATATCGTTATACGTTATAACGTAACGCTACCTATAGTTATACGTTATAACGTAATAGTATATAACGTGAGACGTTATAAGGTAATAGTATATAATGTTATACGTTATAACGTAACATTACATATCGTCATACGTTATAACGTAACACTACATAACGTTATACGTTATAACGTATTAGAATATAACGTTATACGTTATAAGGTAATTGTATATAATGTTATACGTTATAACGTAATGGAATATAATGTTATACGTTATAACGTAGCACTACATATTGTAATACGTTATAACGTAACGATACCTATAGTCATACGTTATAACGTAATAGTATATAACGTGGACGTTATAAGGTAATAGTATATAATGTTATACGTTATAACGTAACACTTCATATCGTTATACATTATAACGTAATAGTACATAGCGTATACACTCAAACGTAACAATAAATATCGCTATAGGTTGTAACGTAATAGAATATTACGTTATACGTTATAAGGTAATAGTATATAATGTTATACGTTATAACGTAACACTTCATATCGTTAAACATTCTAACGTAATAATATATGACGTTATACGTTATAAGGTAATTGTATATAATGTTGTACGTTATAACGTAACACTACATATCGCTATACGTTATAACGTAACACTACATAACGTTATACGTTATAAGGAAATAGTATATAATGTTATACGTTATAACGTAACACTAAATATCGTTATACGTTATAACGTAACGCAACATAACGTTATACGTTATAACGATAATCGTTATAAGGTAATAGTATATAACTTTATAAGTTATAAGGTAATAGTATATAGTGTTATACGTTATAACGTAACACTTCATATCGTTATACATTATAGCGTATTAGTATATAGCGAATACGCTAAAGCGTAACACTACATATCGCTATACGTTATAACGTAAAACTACATATCGTTAGACGTTATAACGTATTCGAATATAACATTATACGTTATAACGTAACACTACATATCGTTATATGTTATAACGTGATAGTATATAACGTGAGACGTTATAAGGTAATACTATATAACGTTATACGTTATAACGTAACACTACATACCGTTATATGTTATAACGTAATAGTATATAACGTTATACGTTATAAGGTAATAGTACATAATGTTATACGTTATAACTTAACGCTACATAACGTTATACGTTATAACGAAATAGTATATAACGTTATACGTTATAAGGTAGTAGTATTTAGCGTTAGACGTTATAACGTAACTGTATATAACGTTATACGTTATAACGTAAAATAATATGACGTTATACGTTATAACGTAACACTACATATCGTCATACGTTATAACGTAATAGTATATAACGTTATACGTTATAACGTAAAATAATATAACGCTATACGTTAAAACGCAAGAGTATATAACGTTATACGTTATAAGGAAATTGTATATAACGTTATACGTTATAACGTAACACTACATATCGTTATATGTTATAACGTGATAGTATATAACGTTATACGTTATAAGGTAATAGTATATAATGTTATACGTTATAACGTAACGCTACATAACGTTATACGTTATAACGTAATAGTATATAACGTGAGACGTTATAAGGTAATACTATATAATGTTATACGTTATAACGTAACACTACATATCGTTATACGTTATAACGTAATGGAATAAGACGTTATACGTTATAACGTAAGAGTATATTACGTTATACGTTATAAGGTAACAGTATATAATGTTATACGTTATAAGGTAACACTACATATCGATATACGTTATAACGTAACGCTACATAACGTTATACGTTATAACGTAATAGTATATAACGTTACAAGTTATAAGGTAATAGTATATAGCGTTATACGTTATAACGTAACGCTACACAACGTTATACGTTGTAACGTAATAGTATATAACGTTATACGTTATAACGTAAAATAATATAACGATATACGTTATAACGCAAGAGTATATAAGGTTATACGTTATAAGGTAATTGTATATAACGTTACACGTTATAACGTAACACTACATATCGTTATATGTTATAACGTGATAGTATATAACGTTGTACGTTATAAGGTAATAGTATATAATGTTATACGTTATAACGTAATACTACCTATCGTTAGACGTTACAACGTAATTGTTTATTACGTTATACGTTATAAGGTAATAGTACATAATGTTATACGTTATAACTTAACACTATATATCGTTAGAAGTTGTAACGTAATAGTATATAACGTTATACGTTATAAGGTAATTGTATATAACATTATACGTTATAACGTAACACTACATACCGTAATATGTCATAACGTAATAGTATATAAAGTTATACATTATAAGATAATAGTATATAGCTTTATACGTTATAACGTAACGGTACCTGTAGTTATACGTTTTAACGTCATAGTAAATAACGTTACACTTTATAAGGTAATGGTATATAGCGTTCTACGTTGGAACGTAACAATTCATATCGTTATACGTTATAACGTAATGGAATATAACGTCATACGTTATAACGTAAGAGTATATAACGTTATACGTTATCAGGTAATTGTATATAACGTTATACGTTATAACGTAACACTACATATCGTCATACGTTATAACGTAATAGTATATAACGTTATACGTTATAACGTAATGGAATATAACGTTATACGTTATAACGTAAGAGTATATTGCGTTATACGTTATAAGGTAATAGTATATAATGTTATACGTTATAACGTAACACTACATATCGTTATACGTTTCAACGTAATACTACATATCGTTAGACGTTATAACGTAACAGTATATAACGTTATACGTTATAACGGAAAATAATATAACGATATACGTTAAAACGCAAGAGTATATAACGTTATACGTTATAAGGTAATTATATATAACGTTATACGTTATAACGTAAAATAATATAACGATATACGTTATAACGCAAGATTATATATTGTTATACGTTATAACGTAACACTACATATCGTTATACGTTATAACGTAATACTACATATCGTTAGACGTTATAACGTAACAGTATATAACGTTATACGTTATAACGTAAAATAATATAACGCTATACGTTAAAACGCAAGAGTATATAACGTTATACGTTATAAGGAAATTGTATATAACGTTATACGTTATAACGTAGCACTACATATCGTTATATGTTATAACGTGTTAGTATATAACGTTATACGTTATAAGGTAATAGTATATAATGTTATACGTTATAACGTAATGCTACATAACGTTATACGTTATAACGTAATAGTATATAACGTGAGACGTTATAAGGTAATACTATATAACGTTATACGTTATAACGTAATGCTACATAACGTTATACGTTATAACGTAATAGTATATAACGTGAGACGTTATAAGGTAATACTATATAACGTTATACGTTATAACGTAACACTACATATCGATATACGTTATAACGTAACGCTACATAACGTTATACGTTATAACGTAATAGTATATAACGTTACAAGTTATAAGGAAATAGTATATAGCGTTATACGTTATAACGTAACGCTACACAACGTTATACGTTGTAACGTAATAGTATATAACGTTATACGTTATAACGTAACACTACATATCGTTATATGTTATAACGTAATAGTATATAACGTTATACGTTATAAGGTAATAGTACATAATGTTATACGTTATAACTTAACGCTACATAACGTTATACGTTATAACGAAATAGTATATAACGTTATACGATATAAGGTAGTAGTATTTAGCGTTAGACGTTATAACGTAACTGTATATAACGTTATACGTTATAACGTAAAATAATATAACGTTATACGTTATAACGTAACACTACATATCGTCATACGTTATAACGTAATAGTATATAACGTCATACGTTATAACGTAAAATAATATAACGCTATACGTTAAAACGCAAGAGTATATAACGTTATACGTTATAAGGAAATTGTATATAACGTTATACGTTATAACGTAACACTACATATCGTTATATGTTATAACGTGATAGTATATAACGTTATACGTTATAAGGTAATAGTATATAATGTTATACGTTATAACGTAATGCTACATAACGTTATACGTTATAACGTAATAGTATATAACGTGAGACGTTATAAGGTAATACTATATAATGTTATACGTTATAACGTAACACTACATATCGTTATACGTTATAACGTAATGGAATAAGACGTTATACGTTATAACGTAAGAGTATATTACGTTATACGTTATAAGGTAATAGTATATAACGTTATACGTTATAACGTAACACTACATATCGTTATATGTTATAACGTGATAGTATATAACGTTATACGTTATAAGGTAATAGTATATAATGTTATACGTTATAACGTAATACTACATATCGTTAGACGTTACAACGTAATTGTTTATTACGTTATACGATATAAGGTAATAGTACATAATGTTATACGTTATAACTTAACACTACATATCGTTAGATGTTATAACGTAATAGTATATAACGTTATACGTTATAGCGTATAATAATATAACGATATACGTTATAACGCAAGATTATATAACGTTATACGTTATAAGGTAATTGTATATAACATTTTACGTTATAACGTAACACTACATACCGTAATATGTCATAACGTAATAGTATATAAAGTTATACATTATAAGATAATAGTATATAGCTTTATACGTTATACCGTAACGGTACCTATAGTTATACGTTTTAACGTCATAGTGAATAACGTTACACTTTATAAGGTAATGGTATATAGCGTTCTACGTTGGAACGTAACAATTCATATCGTTATACGTTATAACGTAATGGAATATATCGTCATACGTTATAACGTAAGAGTATATAACGTTATACGTTATAAGGTAATTGTATATAACGTTATACGTTATAACGTAACACTACATATCGTCATACGTTATAACGTAATAGTATATAACGTTATACGTTATAACGTAATGGAATATAACGTTATACGTTATAACGTAAGAGTATATTGCGTTATACGTTATAAGGTAATAGTATATAATGTTATACGTTATAACGTAACACGACATATCGTTATACGTTTTAACGTAATACTACATATCGTTATACGTTATAACGTAACACTACATATCGTTATATGTTATAACGTAATAGTATATAACGTTATACGTTATAAGGTAATAGTACATAACGTTATACGTTATAACGTAACACTACATATCGTTATATGTTATAACGTGATAGTTTATAACGTTATACGTTATAAGGTAATAGTATATAATGTTATACGTTATAACGTAATGCTACATAACGTTATACGTTATAACGTAATAGTATATAACGTGAGACGTTATAAGGTAATACTATATAATGTTATACGTTATAACGTAACACTACATATCGATATACGTTATAACGTAACGCTACATAACGTTATACGTTATAACGTAATAGTATATAACGTTACAAGTTATAAGGAAATAGTATATAGCGTTATACGTTATAACGTAACGCTACACAACGTCATACGTTGTAACGTAATAGTATATAACGTTATACGTTATAACGTAAAATAATATAACGATATACGTTATAACGCAAGAGTATATATGGTTATACGTTATAAGGTAATTGTATATAACGTTACACGTTATAACGTAACACTACATATCGTTATACGTTATAACGTAATGGAATAAGACGTTATACGTTATAACGTAACACTACATATCGTTATACGTTATAACGTAATACTACATATCGTTAGACGTTATAACGTAACAGTATATAACGTTATACGTTATAACGTAAAATAATATAACGCTATACGTTAAAACGCAAGAGTATATAACGTTATACGTTATAAGGAAATTGTATATAACGTTATACGTTATAACGTAACACTACATATCGTTATATGTTATATCGTGATAGTATATAACGTTATACGTTATAAGGAAATTATATATAACGTTATACGTTATAACGTAACACTACATAGCGTTATATGTTATAACGTGATAGTATATAACGTGAGACGTTATAAGGTAATACTATATAACGTTATACGTTATAACGTAACACTACATATCGTTATATGTTATAACGTAATAGTATATAACGTTATACGTTATAAGGTAATAGTACATAATGTTATACGTTATAACTTAACGCTACATAACGTTATACGTTATAACGAAATAGTATATAACGTTATACGATATAAGGTAGTAGTATTTAGCGTTAGACGTTATAACGTAACTGTATATAACGTTATACGTTATAACGTAAAATAATATAACGCTATACGTTAAAACGCAAGAGTATATAACGTTATACGTTATAAGGAAATTGTATATAACGTTATACGTTATAACGTAACACTACATATCGTTATATGTTATAACGTGATAGTATATAACGTTATACGTTATAAGGAAATTGTATATAACGTTATACGTTATAACGTAACACTACATATCGTTATATGTTATAACGTGATAGTATATAACGTGAGACGTTATAAGGTAATACTATATAACGTTATACGTTATAACGTAACACTACATATCGTTATATGTTATAACGTAATAGTATATAACGTTATACGTTATAAGGTAATAGTACATAATGTTATACGTTATAACGTAACACTACATATCGTTATACGTTATAACGTAATGGAATAAGACGTTATACGTTATAACGTAAGAGTATATTACGTTATACGTTATAAGGTAATACTATATAATGTTATACGTTATAACGTAACACTACATATCGATATACGTTATAACGTAACGCTACATAACGTTATACGTTATAACGTAATATTATATAACGTTACAAGTTATAAGGTAGTAGTATATAGCGTTATACGTTATAACGTAACGCTACACAACGTTATACGTTGTAACGTAATAGTATATAACGTTATATGTTATAACGTAAAATAATATAACGATATACGTTATAACGCAAGAGTATATAAGGTTATACGTTATAAGGTAATTGTATATAACGTTACACGTTATAACGTAACACTACATATCGTTATATGTTATAACGTGATAGTATATAACGTTATACGTTATAAGGTAATAGTATATAATGTTATACGTTATAACGTAATACTACATATCGTTAGACGTTACAACGTAATTGTTTATTACGTTATACGTTATAAGGTAATAGTACATAATGTTATACGTTATAACTTAACACTACATATCGTTAGATGTTATAACGTAATAGTATATAACGTTATACGTTATAACGTATAATAATATAACGATATACGTTATAACGCAAGATTATATAACGTTATACGTTATAAGGTAATTGTATATAACATTATACGTTATAACGTAACACTACATACCGTAATATGTCATAACGTAATAGTATATAAAGTTATACATTATAAGATAATAGTATATAGCTTTATACGTTATAACGTAACGGTACCTATAGTTATACGTTTTAACGTCATAGTGAATAACGTTACACTTTATAAGGTAATGGTATATAGCGTTCTACGTTGGAACGTAACAATTCATATCGTTATACGTTATAACGTAATGGAATATAACGTCATACGTTATAACGTAAGAGTATATAACGTTATACGTTATAAGGTAATTGTATATAACGTTATACGTTATAACGTAACACTACATATCGTCATACGTTATAACGTAATAGTATAGTACGTTATACGTTATAACGTAATGGAATATAACGTTATACGTTATAACGTAAGAGTATATTGCGTTATACGTTATAAGGTAATAGTATATAATGTTATACGTTATAACGTAACACTACATATCGTTATACGTTTTAACGTAATACTACATATCGTTAGACGTTATAACGTAACAGTATATAACGTTATACGTTATAACGTAAAATAATATAACGATATACGTTAAAACGCAAGAGTATATAACGTTATACGTTATAAGGTAATTATATATAACGTTATACGTTATAACGTAAAATAATATAACGATATACGTTATAACGCAAGATTATATATTGTTATACGTTATAACGTAACACTACATATCGTTATACGTTATAACGTAATACTACATATCGTTAGACGTTATAACGTAACAGTATATAACGTTATACGTTATAACGTAAAATAATATAACGCTATACGTTAAAACGCAAGAGTATATAACGTTATACGTTATAAGGAAATTGTATATAACGTTATACGTTATAACGTAACACTACATATCGTTATATGTTATAACGTGATAGTATATAACGTTATACGTTATAAGGTAATAGTATATAATGTTATACGTTATAACGTAATGCTACATAACGTTATACGTTATAA
This sequence comes from Bombus fervidus, assembly GCF_041682495.2. Taxonomy (NCBI): domain Eukaryota; kingdom Metazoa; phylum Arthropoda; class Insecta; order Hymenoptera; family Apidae; genus Bombus; species Bombus fervidus. The sequence continues at coordinate 391,712 of NW_027212582.1, forward strand.
CGTAATAGTATATAACGTGAGACGTTATAAGGTAATACTATATAACGTTATACGTTATAACGTAACACTACATATCGTTATATGTTATAACGTAATAGTATATAACGTTATACGTTATAACGTAATAGTACATAATGTTATACGTTATAACTTAACGCTACATAACGTTATACGTTATAACGAAATAGTATATAACGTTATACGATATAAGGTAGTAGTATTTAGCGTTAGACGTTATAACGTAACTGTATATAACGTTATACGTTATAACGCAAAATAATATAACGTTATACGTTATAACGTAACACTACATATCGTCATACGTTATAACGTAATAGTATATAACGTTATACGTTATAACGTAAAATAATATAACGCTATACGTTAAAACGCAAGAGTATATAGCGTTATACGTTATAACGTAGCACTACATATCGTTATATGTTTTAACGTGATAGTATATAACGTTATACGTTATAAGGTAATAGTATATAATGTTATACGTTATAACGTAATGCTACATAACGTTATACGTTATAACGTAATAGTATATAACGTGAGACGTTATAAGGTAATACTATATAACGTTATACGTTATAACGTAATGCTACATAACGTTATACGTTATAACGTAATAGTATATAACGTGAGACGTTATAAGGTAATACTATATAATGTTATACGTTATAACGTAACACTACATATCGATATACGTTATAACGTAACGCTACATAACGTTATACGTTATAACGTAATAGTATATAACGTTACAAGTTATAAGGAAATAGTATATAGCGTTATACGTTATAACGTAACGCTACACAACGTTATACGTTGTAACGTAATAGTATATAACGTTATACGTTATAACGTAAAATAATATAACGATATACGTTATAACGCAAGAGTATATAAGGTTATACGTTATAAGGTAATTGTATATAACGTTACACGTTATAACGTAACACTACATATCGTTATACGTTATAACGTAATGGAATAAGACGTTATACGTTATAACGTAACACTACATATCGTTATACGTTATAACGTAATACTACATATCGTTAGACGCTATAACGTAACAGTATATAACGTTATACGTTATAACGTAAAATAATATAACGCTATACGTTAAAACGCAAGAGTATATAACGTTATACGTTATAAGGAAATTGTATATAACGTTATACGTTATAACGTAACACTACATATCGTTATATGTTATAACGTGATAGTATATAACGTTATACGTTATGAGGAAATTGTATATAACGTTATACGTTATAACGTAACACTACATATCGTTATATGTTATAACGTGATAGTATATAACGTGAGACGTTATAAGGTAATACTATATAACGTAATACGTTATAACGTAACACTACATATCGTTATATGTTATAACGTAATAGTATATAACGTTATACGTTATAAGGTAATAGTACATAATGTTATACGTTATAACTTAACGCTACATAACGTTATACGTTATAACGAAATAGTATATAACGTTATACGATATAAGGTAGTAGTATTTAGCGTTAGACGTTATAACGTAACTGTATATAACGTTATACGTTATAACGTAAAATAATATAACGTTATACGTTATAACGTAACACTACATATCGTTATATGTTATAACGTGATAGTATATAACGTTATACGTTATAAGGTAATAGTATATAATGTTATACGTTATAACGTAATGCTACATAACGTTATACGTTATAACGTAATAGTATATAACGTGAGACGTTATAAGGTAATACTATATAATGTTATACGTTATAACGTAACACTACATATCGTTATACGTTATAACGTAATGGAATAAGACGTTATACGTTATAACGTAAGAGTATATTACGTTATACGTTATAAGGTAATAGTATATAATGTTATACGTTATAACGTAACACTACATATCGATATACGTTATAACGTAACGCTACATAACGTTATACGTTATAACGTAATAGTATATAACGTTACAAGTTATAAGGTAATAGTATATAGCGTTATACGTTATAACGTAACGCTACACAACGTTATACGTTGTAACGTAATAGTATATAACGTTATATGTTATAACGTAAAATAATATAACGATATACGTTATAACGCAAGAGTATATAAGGTTATACGTTATAAGGTAATTGTATATAACGTTACACGTTATAACGTAACACTACATATCGTTATATGTTATAACGTGATAGTATATAACGTTATACGTTATAAGGTAATAGTATATAATGTTATACGTTATAACGTAGTACTACATATCGTTAGACGTTACAACGTAATTGTTTATTACGTTATACGTTATAAGGTAATAGTACATAATGTTATACGTTATAACTTTACACTACATATCGTTAGATGTTATAACGTAATAGTATATAACGTTATACGTTATAACGTATAATAATATAACGATATACGTTATAACGCAAGATTATATAACGTTATACGTTATAAGGTAATTGTATATAACATTATACGTTATAACGTAACACTACATAGAGTAATATGTCATAACGTAATAGTATATAAAGTTATACATTATAAGATAATAGTATATAGCTTTATACGTTATAACGTAACGGTACCTATAGTTATACGTTTTAACGTCATAGTGAATAACGTTACACTTTATAAGGTAATGGTATATAGCGTTCTACGTTGGAACGTAACAATTCATATCGTTATACGTTATAACGTAATGGAATATAACGTCATACGTTATAACGTAAGAGTATATAACGTTATACGTTATAAGGTAATTGTATATAACGTTATACGTTATAACGTAACACTACATATCGTCATACGTTATAACGTAATAGTATATAACGTTATACGTTATAACGTAATGGAATATAACGTTATACGTTATAACGTAAGAGTATATTGCGTTATACGTTATAAGGTAATAGTATATAATGTTATACGTTATAACGTAACACTACATATCGTTATACGTTTTAACGTAATACTACATATCGTTAGACGTTATAACGTAACAGTATATAACGTTATACGTTATAACGTAAAATAATATAACGATATACGTTAAAACGCAAGAGTATATAACGTTATACGTTATAAGGTAATTATATATAACGTTATACGTTATAACGTAAAATAATATAACGATATACGTTATAACGCAAGATTATATATTGTTATACGTTATAAGGTAACACTACATATCGTTATACGTTATAACGTAATACTACATATCGTTAGACGTTATAACGTAACAGTATATAACGTTATACGTTATAACGTAAAATAATATAACGCTATACGTTAAAACGCAAGAGTATATAACGTTATACGTTATAAGGAAATTGTATATAACGTTATACGTTATAACGTAACACTACATATCGTTATATGTTATAACGTGATAGTATATAACGTTATACGTTATAAGGTAATAGTATATAATGTTATACGTTATAACGTAATGCTACATAACGTTATACGTTATAACGTAATAGTATATAACGTGAGACGTTATAAGGTAATACTATATAACGTTATACGTTATAACGTAACACTACATATCGTTATATGTTATAACGTAATAGTATATAACGTTATACGTTATAAGGTAATAGTACATAATGTTATACGTTATAACTTAACGCTACATAACGTTATACGTTATAACGAAATAGTATATAACGTTATACGATATAAGGTAGTAGTATTTAGCGTTAGACGTTATAACGTAACTGTATATAACGTTATACGTTATAACGCAAAATAATATAACGTTATACGTTATAACGTAACACTACATATCGTCATACGTTATAACGTAATAGTATATAACGTTATACGTTATAACGTAAAATAATATAACGCTATACGTTAAAACGCAAGAGTATATAACGTTATACGTTATAAGGAAATTGTATATAACGTTATACGTTATAACGTAACACTACATATCGTTATATGTTATAACGTGATAGTATATAACGTTATACGTTATAAGGTAATAGTATATAATGATATACGTTATAACGTAATGCTACATAACGTTATACGTTATAACGTAATAGTATATAACGTGAGACGTTATAAGGTAATACTATATAACGTTATACGTTATAACGTAACACTACATATCGTTATATGTTATAACGTGACAGTATATAACGTTATACGTTATAAGGAAATTGTATATAACGTTATACGTTATAACGTAACACTACATATCGTTATATGTTATAACGTGATAGTATATAACGTGAGACGTTATAAGGTAATACTATATAACGTTATACGTTATAACGTAACACTACATATCGTTATATGTTATAACGTAATAGTATATAACGTTATACGTTATAAGGTAATAGTACATAATGTTATACGTTATAACTTAACGCTACATAACGTTATACGTTATAACGAAATAGTATATAACGTTATACGATATAAGGTAGTAGTATTTAGCGTTAGACGTTATAACGTAACTGTATATAACGTTATACGTTATAACGGAAAATAATATAACGTTATACGTTATAACGTAACACTACATATCGTCATACGTTATAACGTAATAGTATATAACGTTATACGTTATAACGTAAAATAATATAACGCTATACGTTAAAACGCAAGAGTATATAACGTTATACGTTATAAGGAAATTGTATATAACGTTATACGTTATAACGTAACACTACATATCGTTATATGTTATAACGTGATAGTATATAACGTTATACGTTATAAGGTAATAGTATGTAATGTTATACGTTATAACGTAATGCTACATAACGTTATACGTTATAACGTAATAGTATATAACGTGAGACGTTATAAGGTAATACTATATAATGTTATACGTTATAACGTAACACTACATATCGTTATACGTTATAACGTAATGGAATAAGACGTTATACGTTATAACGTAAGAGTATATTACGTTATACGTTATAAGGTAATAGTATATAATGTTATACGTTATCACGTAACACTACATATCGATATACGTTATAACGTAACGCTACATAACGTTATACGTTATAACGTAATAGTATATAACGTTACAAGTTATAAGGTAATAGTATATAGCGTTATACGTTATAACGCAACGCTACACAACGTTATACGTTGTAACGTAATAGTATATAACGTTATATGTTATAACGTAATAGTATATAACGTGAGACGTTATAAGGTAATACTATATAATGTTATACGTTATAACGTAACACTACATATCGTCATACGTTATAACGTAATAGTATATAACGTTATACGTTATAACGTAAAATAATATAACGCTATACGTTAAAACGCAAGAGTATATAACGTTATACGTTATAAGGAAATTGTATATAACGTTATACGTTATAACGTAACACTACATATCGTTATATGTTATAACGTAATAGTATATAACGTGAGACGTTATAAGGTAATAGTATATAATGTTATACGTTATAACGTAAAATAATATAACGATATACGTTATAACGCAAGAGTATATAATGTTATACGTTATAACGTAACACTACATATCGTTATACGTTATAACGTAATACTACATATCGTTAGACGTTACAACGTAATAGTATATTACGTTATACGTTATAAGGTAATATTATATAATGTTATACGTTATAACTTAACACTACATATCGTTAGATGTTATAACGTAATAGAATATAACGTTATACGTTATAACGTATAATAATATAACGATATACGTTATAACGCAAGATTATATAACGTTATACGTTATAAGGTAATTGTATATAACATTATACGTTATAACGTAACACTACATAGAGTAATATGTCATAACGTAATAGTATATAAAGTTATACATTATAAGATAATAGTATATAGCTTTATACGTTATAACGTAACGGTACCTATAGTTATACGTTTTAACGTCATAGTGAATAACGTTACACTTTATAAGGTAATGGTATATAGCGTTCTACGTTGGAACGTAACAATTCATATCGTTATACGTTATAACGTAATGGAATATAACGTCATACGTTATAACGTAAGAGTATATAACGTTATACGTTATAAGGTAATTGTATATAACGTTATACGTTATAACGTAACACTACATATCGTCATACGTTATAACGTAATAGTATATAACGTTATACGTTATAACGTAATGGAATATAACGTTATACGTTATAACGTAAGAGTATATTGCGTTATACGTTATAAGGTAATAGTATATAATGTTATACGTTATAACGTAACACTACATATCGTTATACGTTTTAACGTAATACTACATATCGTTAGACGTTATAACGTAACAGTATATAACGTTATACGTTATAACGTAAAATAATATAACGATATACGTTAAAACGCAAGAGTATATAACGTTATACGTTATAAGGTAATTATATATAACGTTATACGTTATAACGTAAAATAATATAACGATATACGTTATAACGCAAGATTATATATTGTTATACGTTATAAGGTAACACTACATATCGTTATACGTTATAACGTAATACTACATATCGTTAGACGTTATAACGTAACAGTATATAACGTTATACGTTATAACGTAAAATAATATAACGCTATACGTTAAAACGCAAGAGTATATAACGTTATACGTTATAAGGAAATTGTATATAACGTTATACGTTATAACGTAACACTACATATCGTTATATGTTATAACGTGATAGTATATAACGTTATACGTTATAAGGTAATAGTATATAATGTTATACGTTATAACGTAATGCTACATAACGTTATACGTTATAACGTAATAGTATATAACGTGAGACGTTATAAGGTAATACTATATAACGTTATACGTTATAACGTAACACTACATATCGTTATATGTTATAACGTAATAGTATATAACGTTATACGTTATAAGGTAATAGTACATAATGTTATACGTTATAACTTAACGCTACATAACGTTATACGTTATAACGAAATAGTATATAACGTTATACGATATAAGGTAGTAGTATTTAGCGTTAGACGTTATAACGTAACTGTATATAACGTTATACGTTATAACGCAAAATAATATAACGTTATACGTTATAACGTAACACTACATATCGTCATACGTTATAACGTAATAGTATATAACGTTATACGTTATAACGTAAAATAATATAACGCTATACGTTAAAACGCAAGAGTATATAACGTTATACGTTATAAGGAAATTGTATATAACGTTATACGTTATAACGTAACACTACATATCGTTATATGTTATAACGTGATAGTATATAACGTTATACGTTATAAGGTAATAGTATATAATGATATACGTTATAACGTAATGCTACATAACGTTATACGTTATAACGTAATAGTATATAACGTGAGACGTTATAAGGTAATACTATATAACGTTATACGTTATAACGTAACACTACATATCGTTATATGTTATAACGTGACAGTATATAACGTTATACGTTATAAGGAAATTGTATATAACGTTATACGTTATAACGTAACACTACATATCGTTATATGTTATAACGTGATAGTATATAACGTGAGACGTTATAAGGTAATACTATATAACGTTATACGTTATAACGTAACACTACATATCGTTATATTTTATAACGTAATAGTATATAACGTTATACGTTATAAGGTAATAGTACATAATGTTATACGTTATAACTTAACGCTACATAACGTTATACGTTATAACGAAATAGTATATAACGTTATACGATATAAGGTAGTAGTATTTAGCGTTAGACGTTATAACGTAACTGTATATAACGTTATACGTTATAACGGAAAATAATATAACGTTATACGTTATAACGTAACACTACATATCGTCATACGTTATAACGTAATAGTATATAACGTTATACGTTATAACGTAAAATAATATAACGCTATACGTTATAAGGAAATTGTATATAACGTTATACGTTATAACGTAACACTACATATCGTTATATGTTATAACGTGATAGTATATAACGTTATACGTTATAAGGTAATAGTATATAATGTTATACGTTATAACGTAATGCTACATAACGTTATACGTTATAACGTAATAGTATATAACGTGAGACGTTATAAGGTAATACTATATAATGTTATACGTTATAACGTAACACTACATATCGTTATACGTTATAACGTAATGGAATAAGACGTTATACGTTATAACGTAAGAGTATATTACGTTATACGTTATAAGGTAATAGTATATAATGTTATACGTTATCACGTAACACTACATATCGATATACGTTATAACGTAACGCTACATAACGTTATACGTTATAACGTAATAGTATATAACGTTACAAGTTATAAGGTAATAGTATATAGCGTTATACGTTATAACGTAACGCTACACAACGTTATACGTTGTAACGTAATAGTATATAACGTTATATGTTATAACGTAAAATAATATAACGATATACGTTATAACGCAAGAGTATATAAGGTTATACGTTATAAGGTAATTGTATATAACGTTACACGTTATAACGTAACACTACATATCGTTATATGTTATAACGTGATAGTATATAACGTTATACGTTATAAGGTAATAGTATATAATGTTATACGTTATAACGTAGTACTACATATCGTTAGACGTTACAACGTAATTGTTTATTACGTTATACGTTATAAGGTAATAGTACATAATGTTATACGTTATAACTTTACACTACATATCGTTAGACGTTATAACGTAATAGTATATAACGTTATACGTTATAACGTATAATAATATAACGATATACGTTATATCGCAAGATTATATAACGTTATACGTTATAAGGTAATTGTATATAACATTATACGTTATAACGTAACACTACATACCGTAATATGTCATAACGTAATAGTATATAATGTTATACATTATAAGATAATAGTATATAGCTTTATACGTTATAACGTAACGGTACCTATGGTTATACGTTTTAACGTCATAGTGAATAACGTTACACTTTATAAGGTAATGGTATATAGCGTTCTACGTTGGAACGTAACAATTCATATCGTTATACGTTATAACGTAATGGAATATAACGTCATACGTTATAACGCAAAATAATATAACGTTATACGTTATAACGTAACACTACATATCGTCATACGTTATAACGTAATAGTATATAACGTTATACGTTATAACGTAAAATAATATAACGCTATACGTTAAAACGCAAGAGTATATAACGTTATACGTTATAAGGTAATTGTATATAACGTTATACGTTATAACGTAACACTACATATCGTCATACGTTATAACGTAATAGTATATAACGTTATACGTTATAACGTAATGGAATATAACGTTATACGTTATAACGTAAGAGTATATTGCGTTATACGTTATAAGGTAATAGTATATAATGTTATACGTTATAACGTAACACTACATATCGTTATACGTTTTAACGTAATACTACATATCGTTAGACGTTATAACGTAACAGTATATAACGTTATACGTTATAACGTAAAATAATATAACGATATACGTTAAAACGCAAGAGTATATAACGTTATACGTTATAAGGTAATTATATATAACGTTATACGTTATAACGTAAAATAATATAACGATATACGTTATAACGCAAGATTATATATTGTTATACGTTATAAGGTAACGCTACATATCGTTATACGTTATAACGTAATACTACATATCGTTAGAAGTTATAACGTAACAGTATATAACGTTATACGTTATAACGTAAAATAATATAACGCTATACGTTAAAACGCAAGAGTATATAACGTTATACGTTATAAGGAAATTGTATATAACGTTATACGTTATAACGTAACACTACATATCGTTATATGTTATAACGTGATAGTATATAACGTTATACGTTATAAGGTAATAGTATATAATGTTATACGTTATAACGTAATGCTACATAACGTTATACGTTATAACGTAATAGTATATAACGTGAGACGTTATAAGGTAATACTATATAACGTTATACGTTATAACGTAACACTACATATCGTTATATGTTATAACGTAATAGTATATAACGTTATACGTTATAACGTAAAATAATATAACGGTATACGTTAAGACGCAAGAGTATATAACGTTATACGTTATAAGGAAATTGTATATAACGTTATACGTTATAACGTAACACTACATATCGTTATATGTTATAACGTGATAGTATATAACGTTATACGTTATAAGGTAATAGTATATAATGTTATACGTTATAACGTAATGCTACATAACGTTATACGTTATAACGTAATAGTATATAACGTGAGACGTTATAAGGTAATACTATATAACGTTATACGTTATAACGTAACACTACATATCATTATATGTTATAACGTAATAGTATATAACGTTATACGTTATAAGGTAATAGTACATAATGTTATACGTTATAACTTAACGCTACATAACGTTATACGTTGTAACGAAATAGCATATAACGTTATACGATATAAGGTAGTAGTATTTAGCGTTAGACGTTATAACGTAACTGTATATAACGTTATACGTTATAACGTAAAATAATATAACGTTATACGTTATAACGTAACACTACATATCGTCATACGTTATAACGTAATAGTATATAACGTTATACGTTATAACGTAAAATAATATAACGCTATACGTTAAAACGCAAGAGTATATAACGTTATACGTTATAAGGAAATTGTATATAACGTTATACGTTATAACGTAACACTACATATCGTTATACGTTATAACGTAATGGAATAAGACGTTACACGTTATAACGTAAGAGTATATTACGTTATACGTTATAAGGTAATAGTATATAATGTTATACGTTATAACGTAACACTACATATCGATATACGTTATAACGTAACGCTACACAACGTTATACGTTGTAACGAATTAGTATATAACGTTATACGTTATAACGTAAAATAATATAACGATATACGTTATAACGCAAGAGTATATAAGGTTATACGTTATAAGGTAATTGTATATAACGTTACACGTTATAACGTAACACTACATATCGTTATATGTTATAACGTAATAGTATATAACGTGAGACGTTATAAGGTAATAGTATATAATGTTATACGTTATAACGTAAAATAATATAACGATATACGTTATAACGCAAGAGTATATAATGTTATACGTTATAACGTAACACTACATATCGTTATACGTTATAACGTAATACTACATATCGTTAGACGTTACAACGTAATAGTATATTACGTTATACGTTATAAGGTAATATTATATAATGTTATACGTTATAACTTAACACTACATATCGTTAGATGTTATAACGTAATAGAATATAACGTTATACGTTATAACGTATAATAATATAACGATATACGTTATAACGCAAGATTATATAACGTTATACGTTATAAGGTAATTGTATATAACATTATACGTTATAACGTAACACTACATATCGTTATACGTTTTAACGTAATACTACATATCGTTAGACGTTATAACGTAACAGTATATAACGTTATACGTTATAACGTAAAATAATATAACGATATACGTTAAAACGCAAGAGTATATAACGTTATACGTTATAAGGTAATTATATATAACGTTATACGTTATAACGTAAAATAATATAACGATATACGTTATAACGCAAGATTATATATTGTTATACGTTATAAGGTAACGCTACATATCGTTATACGTTATAACGTAATACTACATATCGTTAGAAGTTATAACGTAACAGTATATAACGTTATACGTTATAACGTAAAATAATATAACGCTATACGTTAAAACGCAAGAGTATATAACGTTATACGTTATAAGGAAATTGTATATAACGTTATACGTTATAACGTAACACTACATATCGTTATATGTTATAACGTGATAGTATATAACGTTATACGTTATAAGGTAATAGTATATAATGTTATACGTTATAACGTAATGCTACATAACGTTATACGTTATAACGTAATAGTATATAACGTGAGACGTTATAAGGTAATACTATATAACGTTATACGTTATAACGTAACACTACATATCGTTATATGTTATAACGTAATAGTATATAACGTTATACGTTATAACGTAAAATAATATAACGGTATACGTTAAGACGCAAGAGTATATAACGTTATACGTTATAAGGAAATTGTATATAACGTTATACGTTATAACGTAACACTACATATCGTTATATGTTATAACGTGATAGTATATAACGTTATACGTTATAAGGTAATAGTATATAATGTTATACGTTATAACGTAATGCTACATAACGTTATACGTTATAACGTAATAGTATATAACGTGAGACGTTATAAGGTAATACTATATAACGTTATACGTTATAACGTAACACTACATATCATTATATGTTATAACGTAATAGTATATAACGTTATACGTTATAAGGTAATAGTACATAATGTTATACGTTATAACTTAACGCTACATAACGTTATACGTTGTAACGAAATAGCATATAACGTTATACGATATAAGGTAGTAGTATTTAGCGTTAGACGTTATAACGTAACTGTATATAACGTTATACGTTATAACGTAAAATAATATAACGTTATACGTTATAACGTAACACTACATATCGTCATACGTTATAACGTAATAGTATATAACGTTATACGTTATAACGTAAAATAATATAACGCTATACGTTAAAACGCAAGAGTATATAACGTTATACGTTATAAGGAAATTGTATATAACGTTATACGTTATAACGTAACACTACATATCGTTATACGTTATAACGTAATGGAATAAGACGTTACACGTTATAACGTAAGAGTATATTACGTTATACGTTATAAGGTAATAGTATATAATGTTATACGTTATAACGTAACACTACATATCGATATACGTTATAACGTAACGCTACACAACGTTATACGTTGTAACGAATTAGTATATAACGTTATACGTTATAACGTAAAATAATATAACGATATACGTTATAACGCAAGAGTATATAAGGTTATACGTTATAAGGTAATTGTATATAACGTTACACGTTATAACGTAACACTACATATCGTTATATGTTATAACGTAATAGTATATAACGTGAGACGTTATAAGGTAATAGTATATAATGTTATACGTTATAACGTAAAATAATATAACGATATACGTTATAACGCAAGAGTATATAATGTTATACGTTATAACGTAACACTACATATCGTTATACGTTATAACGTAATACTACATATCGTTAGACGTTACAACGTAATAGTATATTACGTTATACGTTATAAGGTAATATTATATAATGTTATACGTTATAACTTAACACTACATATCGTTAGATGTTATAACGTAATAGAATATAACGTTATACGTTATAACGTATAATAATATAACGATATACGTTATAACGCAAGATTATATAACGTTATACGTTATAAGGTAATTGTATATAACATTATACGTTATAACGTAACACTACATACCGTAATAGGTCATAACGTAATAGTATATAAAGTTATACATTATAAGATAATAGTATATAGCTTTATACGTTATAACGTAACGGTACCTATAGTTATACGTTTTAACGTCATAGTAAATAACGTTACACTTTATAAGGTAATGGTATATAGCGTTCTACGTTGGAACGTAACAATTCATATCGTTATACGTTATAACGTAATGGAATATAACGTCATACGTTATAACGTAAGAGTATATAACGTTATACGTTATAAGGTAATTGTATATAACGTTATACGTTATAACGTAACACTACATATCGTCATACGTTATAACGTAATAGTATATAACGTTATACGTTATAACGTAATGGAATATAACGTTATACGTTATAACGTAAGAGTATATTACGTTATACGTTGTAAGGTAATAGTATATAATGTTATACGTTATAACGTAACAATACATATCGTCATACGTTATAACGTAACACTACATAACGTTATACGTTATAACGTATTAGAATATAACGTTATACGTTGTAAGGTAATATTATATAATGTTATACGTTATAACGTAATGGAATATAATGTTATACGTTATAACGTAACACTACATATCGTTATACGTTATAAAATAACGATACCTATAGTTATAGGTTATAACGTAATAGTATATATCGTGGACGTTAGAAGGTAATAGTATATAATGTTATACGTTATAACGTAATGGCATATAATGTTATACGTTATAACGTAACACTACATATCGTTATACGTTATAACGTAATGGAATAAGACGTTATACGTTATAACGTATTAGAATATAACGTTATACGTTGTAAGGTAATACTATATAACGTTATACGTTATAACGTAACACTACATATCGTTATATGTTATAACGTAATAGTATATAACGTTATACGTTATAAGGTAATAGTACATAATGTTATACGTTATAACTTAACGCTACATAACGTTATACGTTATAACGAAATAGTATATAACGTTATACGATATAAGGTAGTAGTATTTAGCGTTAGACGTTATAACGTAACTGTATATAACGTTATACGTTATAACGCAAAATAATATAACGTTATACGTTATAACGTAACACTACATATCGTCATACGTTATAACGTAATAGTATATAACGTTATACGTTATAACGTAAAATAATATAACGCTATACGTTAAAACGCAAGAGTATATAACGTTATACGTTATAAGGAAATTGTATATAACGTTATACGTTATAACGTAACACTACATATCGTTATATGTTATAACGTGATAGTATATAACGTTATACGTTATAAGGTAATAGTATATAATGTTATACGTTATAACGTAATGCTACATAACGTTATACGTTATAACGTAATAGTATATAACGTGAGACGTTATAAGGTAATACTATATAATGTTATACGTTATAACGTAACACTACATATCGTTATACGTTATAACGTAATGGTATAAGACGTTATACGTTATAACGTAACACTACATATCGTTATACGTTATAACGTAATACTACATATCGTTAGACGTTATAACGTAATAGTATATAACGTTATACGTTATAAGGTAATAGTACATAATGTTATACGTTATAACTTAACGCTACATAACGTTATATGTTATAACGTGATAGTATATAACGTTATACGTTATAAGGTAATAGAATATAATGTTATACGTTATAACGTAATGCTACATAACGTTATACGTTATAACGTAATAGTATATAACGTGAGACGTTATAAGGTAATACTATATAATGTTATACGTTATAACGTAACACTACATATCGTTATATGTTATAACGTAATGGAATAAGACGTTATACGTTATAACGTAACACTACATATCGTTATACGTTATAACGTAATACTACATATCGTTAGACGTTATAACGTAACAGTATATAACGTTATACGTTATAACGTAAAATAATATAACGGTATACGTTAAGACGCAAGAGTATATAACGTTATACGTTATAAGGAAATTGTATATAACGTTATACGTTATAACGTAACACTACATATCGTTATATGTTATAACGTGATAGTATATAACGTTATACGTTATAAGGTAATAGTATATAATGTTATACGTTATAACGTAATGCTACATAACGTTATACGTTATAACGTAATAGTATATAACGTGAGACGTTATAAGGTAATACTATATAACGTTATACGTTATAACGTAACACTACATATCATTATATGTTATAACGTAATAGTATATAACGTTATACGTTATAAGGTAATAGTACATAATGTTATACGTTATAACTTAACGCTACATAACGTTATACGTTGTAACGAAATAGCATATAACGTTATACGATATAAGGTAGTAGTATTTAGCGTTAGACGTTATAACGTAACTGTATATAACGTTATACGTTATAACGTAAAATAATATAACGTTATACGTTATAACGTAACACTACATATCGTCATACGTTATAACGTAATAGTATATAACGTTATACGTTATAACGTAAAATAATATAACGCTATACGTTAAAACGCAAGAGTATATAACGTTATACGTTATAAGGAAATTGTATATAACGTTATACGTTATAACGTAACACTACATATCGTTATATGTTATAACGTGATAGTATATAACGTTATACGTTATAAGGTAATAGTATATAATGTTATACGTTATAGCGTAATGCTACATAACGTTATACGTTGTAACGTAATAGTATATAACGTGAGACGTTATAAGGTAATACTATATAATGTTATACGTTATAACGTAACACTACATATCGTTATACGTTATAACGTAATGGAATAAGACGTTATACGTTATAACGTAAGAGTATATTACGTTATACGTTATAAGGTAATAGTATATAATGTTATACGTTATAACGTAACACTACATATCGATATACGTTATAACGTAACGCTACACAACGTTATACGTTGTAACGAAATAGTATATAACGTTATACGTTATAACGTAAAATAATATAACGATATACGTTATAACGCAAGAGTATATAAGGTTATACGTTATAAGGTAATTGTATATAACGTTATACGTTATAACGTAACACTACATATCGTTATACGTTATAACGTAATGGAATAAGACGTTATACGTTATAACGTAAGAGTATATTACGTTATACGTTATAAGGTAATAGTATATAATGTTATACGTTATAACGTAATGCTACATAACGTTATACGTTATAACGTAATAGTATATAACGTGAGACGTTATAAGGTAATACTATATAATGTTATACGTTATAACGTAACACTACATATCGTCATACGTTATAACGTAATAGTATATAACGTTATACGTTATAACGTAAAATAATATAACGCTATACGTTAAAACGCAAGAGTATATAACGTTATACGTTATAAGGAAATTGTATATAACGTTATACGTTATAACGTAACACTACATATCGTTATATGTTATAACGCAAGAGTATATAACGTTATACGTTATAAGGTAATGGTATATAACGTTACACGTTATAACGTAACACTACATATCGTTATATGTTATAACGTAATAGTATATAACGTGAGACGTTATAAGGTAATAGTATATAATGTTATACGTTATAACGTAAAATAATATAACGATATACGTTATAACGCAAGAGTATATAATGTTATACGTTATAACGTAACACTACATATCGTTATACGTTATAACGTAATACTACATATCGTTAGACGTTACAACGTAATAGTATATTACGTTATACGTTATAAGGTAATATTATATAATGTTATACGTTATAACTTAACACTACATATCGTTAGATGTTATAACGTAATAGAATATAACGTTATACGTTATAACGTATAATAATATAACGATATACGTTATAACGCAAGATTATATAACGTTATACGTTATAAGGTAATTGTATATAACATTATACGTTATAACGTAACACTACATACCGTAATATGTCATAACGTAATAGTATATAAAGTTATACATTATAAGATAATAGTATATAGCTTTATACGTTATAACGTAACGGTACCTATAGTTATACGTTTTAACGTCATAGTAAATAACGTTACACTTTATAAGGTAATGGTATATAGCGTTCTACGTTGGAACGTAACAATTCATATCGTTATACGTTATAACGTAATGGAATATAACGTCATACGTTATAACGTAAGAGTATATAACGCTATACGTTATAAGGTAATTGTATATAACGTTATACGTTATAACGTAACACTACATATCGTCATACGTTATAACGTAATAGTATATAACGTTATACGTTATAACGTAATGGAATATAACGTTATACGTTATAACGTAAGAGTATATTACGTTATACGTTGTAAGGTAATAGTATATAATGTTATACGTTATAACGTAACATTACATATCGTCATACGTTATAACGTAACACTACATAACGTTATACGTTATAACGTATTAGAATAATACGTTATACGTTATAAGGTAATAGTATATAATGTTATACGTTATAACGTAACACTACATATCGTTATACGTTATAACGTAACGATACCTATAGTTATACGTTATAAGGTAATAGTATATAACGTGGACGTTATAAGGTAATAGTATATAATGTTTTACGTTATAACGTAACACTACATATCGTTATACGTTATAACGTAACGATACCTATAGTTATACGTTATAAGGTAATAGTATATAATGTTATACGTTATAACGTAATGGCATATAATGTTATATGTTATAACGAAAGACTACATATCGTTATACGTTATAACGTAATGGAATAAGACGTTATACGTTATAACGTAAGAGTATATTACGTTATACGTTATAAGGTAATAGTATATAATGTTATACGTTATAACGTAACACTACATATCGACATACGTTATAACGTAACGCTACATAACGTTATACGTTATAACGTAATAGTATATAACGTTATAAGTTATAAGGTAATAGTATATAGCGTTATACGTTATAACGTAACGCTACCTATAGTTATACGTTATAACGTAATAGTATATAACGTGAGACATTATAAGGTAATAGTATATAACGTTATACGTTATAACGTAACACTACATATCGTTATACGTTATAACGTAATACTACATAACGTTATACGTTATAACGTAATAGTATATAACGTTATACGTTATAACGTAATGGAATATAACGTTATACGTTATAACGTAAGAGTATATTACGTTATACGTTGTAAGGTAATAGTATATAATGTTATACGTTATAACGTAACATTACATATCGTCATACGTTATAACGTAACACTACATAACGTTATACGTTATAACGTATTAGAATAATACGTTATACGTTATAAGGTAATAGTATATAATGTTATACGTTATAACGTAACACTACATATCGTTATACGTTATAACGTAACGATACCTATAGTTATACGTTATAACGTAATAGTATATAACGTGGACGTTATAAGGTAATAGTATATAACGTTATACGTTATAACGTAATGGAATATAATGTTATACGTTATAACGTAACACTACATATCGTTATACGCTATAACGTAACGATACCTATAGTTATACGTTATAACGTAATAGTATATAACGTGGACGTTATAAGGTAATAGTATATAATGTTATACGTTATAACGTAACACTACATATCGTTATACGTTATAACGTAATACTACATATCGTTAGACGTTATGACGTAATAGTATATAACGTTATAAGTTATGAGGTAATAGTATATCATGTTATACGTTATAACGTAATGGCATATAATGTTATACGTTATAACGTAACACTACATATCGTTATACGTTATAACGTAATGGAATAAGACGTTATACGTTATAACGTAAGAGTATATTACGTTATACGTTATAAGGTAATAGTATATAATGTTATACGTTATAACGTAACACTACATATCGATATACGTTATAGCGTAACGCTACATAACGTTATACGTTATAACGTAATAGTATATAACGTTACAAGTTATAAGGTAATAGTATATAGCGTTATACGTTATAACGTAACGCTACCTATAGTTATACGTTATAACGTAAAATAATATAACGATATACGTTATAACGCAAGAGTATATAATGTTATAAGTTATAACGTAACGCTACATATCGTTATACGTTATAACGTAATGGAATAATACGTTATACGTTATAACGTAAGAGTATATTACGTTATACGTTATACGGTAATAGTATATAATGTTACACGTTATAACCTAACACTACATATCGTTAGATGTTATAACGTAATAGTACATAACGTTATACGTTATAACGTAAGAGTATATTACGTTATACGTTATAAGGTAATAGTATATACTGTTATACGTTATAACGTAACATTACATATCGTCATACGTTATAACGTAACACTACATAACGTTATACGTTATAACGTAAAATAATATAACGATATACGTTATAACGCAAGAGTATATAACGTTATACGTTATAAGGTAATGGTATATAACGTTATACGTTATAACGTAACACTACATATCGTTATATGTTATAACGTAATAGTATATAACGTTATACGTTATAAGGTAATAGTATATAGCGTTATACGTTATAACGTAACGATACCTATAGTTATACGTTATAACGTAATAGTATATAACGTGAGACGTTATAAGGTAATAGTATATAATGTTATACGTTATAACGTAATGGAATATAATGTTATACGTTATAACGTAACACTACATATCGATATACGTTATAACGTAACGCTACATAACGTTATACGTTATAACGTAATAGTATATAACGTTACAAGTTATAAGGTAATAGTATATAGCGTTATACGTTATAACGTAACGCTACCTATAGTTATACGTTATAACGTAAAATAATATAACGATATACGTTATAACGCAAGAGTATATAATGTTATAAGTTATAACGTAACGCTACATATCGTTATACGTTATAACGTAATGGAATAATACGTTATACGTTATAACGTAAGAGTATATTACGTTATACGTTATAAGGTAATAGTATATAATGTTATACGTTATAACGTAACATTACATATCGTCATACGTTATAACGTAACACTACATAACGTTATACGTTATAACGTATTAGAATATAACGTTATACGTTGTAAGGTAATATTATATAATGTTATACGTTATAACGTAATGAAATATAATGTTATACGTTATAACGTAACACTACATATCGTTATACGTTATAAAATAACGATACCTATAGTTATAGGTTATAACGTAATAGTATATATCGTGGACGTTAGAAGGTAATAGTATATAATGTTATACGTTATAACGTAATGGCATATAATGTTATACGTTATAACGTAACACTACATATCGTTATACGTTATAACGTAATGGAATAAGACGTTATACGTTATAACGTATTAGAATAAAACGTTATACGTTGTAAGGTAATATTATATAATGTTATACGTTATAACGTAATGGAATATAATGTTATACGTTATAACGTAACACAACATATCGTTATACGTTATAAAATAACGATACCTATAGTTATACGCTATAACGTAATAGTATATAACGTGAGACGTTATAAGGTAATAGTATATAATGTTATACGTTATAACGTAAAATAATATAACGATATACGTTATAACGCAAGAGTATATAATGTTATACGTTATAACGTAAAACTACATATCGTTATACGTTATAACGTAATGGAATAATACGTTATACGTTATAACGTAAGAGTATATTACGTTATACGTTATAAGGAAATAGTATATAATGTTATACGTTATAACGTAAAATAATATAACGATATACGTTATAACGCAAGAGTATATAAGGTTATACGTTATAAGGTAATTGTATATAACGTTACACGTTATAACGTAACACTACATATCGTTATATGTTATAACGTAATAGTATATAACGTGCGACGTTATAAGGTAGTAGTAGATAATGTTATACGTTATAACGTAAAATAATATAACGATATACGTTATAACGCAAGAGTATATAATGTTATACGTTATAACGTAATAGTATATAACGTTATAAGTTATAAGGTAATAGTATATAGCGTTATACGTTATAACGTAACGCTACCTATAGTTATACGTTATAACGTAAAATAATATAACGATATACGTTATAACGCAAGAGTATATAATGTTATACGTTATAACGTAACACTACATATCGTTATACGTTATAACGTAATACTACATATCGTTAGACGTTACAACGTAATAGTATATTACGTTATACGTTATAAGGTAATATTATATAATGTTATACGTTATAACTTAACACTACATATCGTTAGATGTTATAACGTAATAGAATATAACGTTATACGTTATAACGTATAATAATATAACGATATACGTTATAACGCAAGATTATATAACGTTATACGTTATAAGGTAATTGTATATAACATTATACGTTATAACGTAACACTACATACCGTAATATGTCATAACGTAATAGTATATAAAGTTATACATTATAAGATAATAGTATATAGCTTTATACGTTATAACGTAACGGTACCTATAGTTATACGTTTTAACGTCATAGTAAATAACGTTACACTTTGTAAGGTAATGGTATATAGCGTTCTACGTTGGAACGTAACAATTCATATCGTTATACGTTATAACGTAATGGAATATAACGTCATACGTTATAACGTAAGAGTATATAACGTTATACGTTATAAGGTAATTGTATATAACGTTATACGTTATAACGTAACACTACATATCGTCATACGTTATAACGTAATAGTATATAAGGTTATACGTTATAACGTAATGGAATATAACGTTATACGTTATAACGTAAGAGTATATTACGTTATACGTTGTAAGGTAATAGTATATAATGTTATACGTTATAACGTAACATTACATATCGTCATACGTTATAACGTAACACTACATAACGTTATACGTTATAACGTATTAGAATAATACGTTATACGTTATAAGGTAATAGTATATAATGTTATACGTTATAACGTAACACTACATATCGTTATACGTTATAACGTAACGATACCTATAGTTATACGTTATTAGGTAATAGTATATAATGTTATACGTTATAACGTAATGGCATATAATGTTATATGTTATAACGAAAGACTACATATCGTTATACGTTATAACGTAATGGAATAAGACGTTATACGTTATAACGTAAGAGTATATTACGTTATACGTTATAAGGTAATAGTATATAATGTTATACGTTATAACGTAACACTACATATCGACATACGTTATAACGTAACGCTACATAACGTTATACGTTATAACGTAATAGTATATAACGTTATAAGTTATAAGGTAATAGTATATAGCG
Source organism: Bombus fervidus (assembly GCF_041682495.2). NCBI lineage: Eukaryota > Metazoa > Arthropoda > Insecta > Hymenoptera > Apidae > Bombus > Bombus fervidus. Next base: position 414,644 of record NW_027212582.1, read on the forward strand.
TTATACGTTATAACGTAACGCTACCTATAGTTATACGTTATAACGTAATAGTATATAACGTGAGACATTATAAGGTAATAGTATATAATGTTATACGTTATAACATAACACTACATATCGTTATACGTTATAACATAGTACTACATATCGTTAGACATTATAACGTAATAGTATATAACGTTATACGTTATAAGGTAATATTATATAATGTTATACGTTATAACGTAATGGAATATAATGTTATACGTTATAACGTAACACTACATATCGTTATACGTTATAACGTAACGATACCTATAGTTATACGTTATAACGTAATAGTATATAACGTGGACGTTATAAGGTAATAGTATATAACGTTATACGTTATAACGTAATAGTATATAACGTGAGACATTATAAGGTAATAGTATATAATGTTATACGTTATAACATAACACTACATATCGTTATACGTTATAACATAGTACTACATATCGTTAGACATTATAACGTAATAGTATATAACGTGAGACGTTATAAGGTAATAGTATATAATGTTATACGTTATAACGTAAAATAATATAACGATATACGTTATAACGCAAGAGTATATAATGTTATACGTTATAACGTAACACTACATATCGTTATACGTTATAACGTAATACTACATATCGTTAGACGTTACAACGTAATAGTATATTACGTTATACGTTATAAGGTAATATTATATAATGTTATACGTTATAACTTAACACTACATATCGTTAGATGTTATAACGTAATAGAATATAACGTTATACGTTATAACGTATAATAATATAACGATATACGTTATAACGCAAGATTATATAACGTTATACGTTATAAGGTAATTGTATATAACATTATACGTTATAACGTAACACTACATACCGTAATATGTCATAACGTAATAGTATATAAAGTTATACATTATAAGATAATAGTATATAGCTTTATACGTTATAACGTAACGGTACCTATAGTTATACGTTTTAACGTCATAGTAAATAACGTTACACTTTGTAAGGTAATGGTATATAGCGTTCTACGTTGGAACGTAACAATTCATATCGTTATACGTTATAACGTAATGGAATATAACGTCATACGTTATAACGTAAGAGTATATAACGTTATACGTTATAAGGTAATTGTATATAACGTTATACGTTATAACGTAACACTACATATCGTCATACGTTATAACGTAATAGTATATAAGGTTATACGTTATAACGTAATGGAATATAACGTTATACGTTATAACGTAAGAGTATATTACGTTATACGTTGTAAGGTAATAGTATATAATGTTATACGTTATAACGTAACATTACATATCGTCATACGTTATAACGTAACACTACATAACGTTATACGTTATAACGTATTAGAATAATACGTTATACGTTATAAGGTAATAGTATATAATGTTATACGTTATAACGTAACACTACATATCGTTATACGTTATAACGTAACGATACCTATAGTTATACGTTATTAGGTAATAGTATATAATGTTATACGTTATAACGTAATGGCATATAATGTTATATGTTATAACGAAAGACTACATATCGTTATACGTTATAACGTAATGGAATAAGACGTTATACGTTATAACGTAAGAGTATATTACGTTATACGTTATAAGGTAATAGTATATAATGTTATACGTTATAACGTAACACTACATATCGACATACGTTATAACGTAACGCTACATAACGTTATACGTTATAACGTAATAGTATATAACGTTATAAGTTATAAGGTAATAGTATATAGCGTTATACGTTATAACGTAACGCTACCTATAGTTATACGTTATAACGTAATAGTATATAACGTGAGACATTATAAGGTAATAGTATATAATGTTATACGTTATAACATAACACTACATATCGTTATACGTTATAACATAGTACTACATATCGTTAGACATTATAACGTAATAGTATATAACGTTATACGTTATAAGGTAATATTATATAATGTTATACGTTATAACGTAATGGAATATAATGTTATACGTTATAACGTAACACTACATATCGTTATACGTTATAACGTAACGATACCTATAGTTATACGTTATAACGTAATAGTATATAACGTGGACGTTATAAGGTAATAGTATATAACGTTATACGTTATAACGTAATGGAATATAATGTTATACGTTATAACGTAACACTACATATCGTTATACGTTATAACGTAATGGAATAAGACGTTATACGTTATAACGTAAGAGTATATTACGTTATACGTTATAAGGTAATAGTATATAATGTTATACGTTATAACGTAACACTACATATCGATATACGTTATAGCGTAACGCTACATAACGTTATACGTTATAACGTAATAGTATATAACGTTACAAGTTATAAGGTAATAGTATATAGCGTTATACGTTATAACGTAACGCTACCTATAGTTATACGTTATAACGTAAAATAATATAACGATATACGTTATAACGCAAGAGTATATAATGTTATAAGTTATAACGTAACGCTACATATCGTTATACGTTATAACGTAATGGAATAATACGTTATACGTTATAACGTAAGAGTATATTACGTTATACGTTATACGGTAATAGTATATAATGTTACACGTTATAACCTAACACTACATATCGTTAGATGTTATAACGTAATAGTACATAACGTTATACGTTATAACGTAAGAGTATATTACGTTATACGTTATAAGGTAATAGTATATACTGTTATACGTTATAACGTAACATTACATATCGTCATACGTTATAACGTAACACTACATAACGTTATACGTTATAACGTAAAATAATATAACGATATACGTTATAACGCAAGAGTATATAACGTTATACGTTATAAGGTAACGGTATATAACGTTATACGTTATAACGTAACACTACATATCGTTATATGTTATAACGTAATAGTATATAACGTTATACGTTATAAGGTAATAGTATATAGCGTTATACGTTATAACGTAACGATACCTATAGTTATACGTTATAACGTAATAGTATATAACGTGAGACGTTATAAGGTAATAGTATATAACGTTATACGTTATAACGTAAAATAATATAACGATATACGTTATAACGCAAGAGTATATAAGGTTATACGTTATAAGGTAATTGTATATAACGTTATACGTTATAACGTAACACTACATATCGTTATATGTTATAACGTAATAGTATATATCGTTATACGCTATAACGTAATGGAATATAACGTTATACGTTATAACGTAAGAGTATATTACGTTATACGTTATAAGGTAATAGTATATCATGTTATACGTTATAACGTAATGGAATATAATGTTATACGTTATAACGTAACACTACATATTGTAATACGTTATAACGTAACGATACCTATAGTTAGACGTTATAACGTAATAGTATATAACGTGGACATTATAAGGTAATAGTATATAATGTTATACGTTATAACGTAACACTACATATCGTTATACGTTATAACGTAATACTACATATCGTTAGACGTTATAACGTAATAGTATATAACGTTATAAGTTATGGGGTAATAGTATATAATGTTATACGTTATAACGTAATGGCATATAATGTTATACGTTATAACGTAACACTACATATCGTAATACGTTATAACGTAATGGAATAAGACGTTATACGTTATAACGTAAGAGTATATTACGTTATACGTTATAAGGTAATAGTATATAATGTTATACGTTATAACGTAGCACTACATATCGATATACGTTATAACGTAACGCTTCATAACGTTATACGTTATAACGTAATAGTATATAACGTTACAAGTTATAAGGTAATAGTATTTAGCGTTATACGTTATAACGTAACGCTACACAACGTTATACGTTGTAACGTAATAGTATATAACGTTATACGTTATAACGTAAAATAATATAACGATATAGGTTATAACGCAAGAGTATATAAGGTTATACGTTATAAGGTAATTGTATATAACGTTACACGTTATAACGTAACACTACATATCGTTATATGTTATAACGTAATAGTATATAACGTGCGACGTTATAAGGTAGTAGTAGATAATGTTATACGTTATAACGTAAAATAATATAACGATATACGTTATAACGCAAGAGTATATAATGTTATACGTTATAACGTAATAGTATATAACGTTATAAGTTATAAGGTAATAGTATATAGCGATATACGTTATAACGTAACGCTACCTATAGTTATACGTTATAACGTAAAATAATATAACGATATACGTTATAACGCAAGAGTATATAATGTTATACGTTATAACGTAACACTACATATCGTTAGATGTTATAACGTAATAGTATATAACGTTATACGTTATAACGTAATAGTATATAACGTTATACGTTATAACGTAACACTACATACCGTTATATGTCATAACGTAATAGTATATAAAGTTATACATTATAAGATAATAGTATATAGCGTTATACGTTATAACGTAACGGTACCTATAGTTATACGTTTTAACGTCATAGTAAATAACGTTACACTTTATAAGGTAATGGTATATAGCGTTCTACGTTGGAACGTAACAATTCATATCGTTATACGTTATAACGTAATGGAATATAACGTCATACGTTATAACGTAAGAGTATATAACGTTATACGTTATAAGGTAATTGTATATAACGTTATACGTTATAACGTAACACTACATATCGTCATACGTTATAACGTAATAGTATATAACGTTATACGTTATAACGTAATGGAATATAACGATATACGTTATAACGTAAGAGTATATTACGTTATACGTTATAAGGTAATAGTATGTAATGTTATACGTTATAACGTAACATTACATATCGTCATACGTTATAACGTAACACTACATAACGTTATACGTTATAACGTATTAGAATAATACGTTATACGTTATAAGGTAATAGTATATAATGTTATACGTTATAACGTAATGGAATATAATGTTATACGTTATAACGCAACACTACATATCGTTATACGTTATAACGTAACGATACCTATAGTTATACGTTATAACGTAATAGGATATAACGTGGACGTTATAAGGTAATAGTATGTAATGTTATACGTTATAACGTAACACTACATATCGTTATACGTTATAACGTAATACTACATATCGTTAGACGTTATAACGTAATAGTACATAAAGTTATACGTTATGAGGTAATAGTGCATAATGTTATACGTTATAACGTAATGGCATATAATGTTATACGTTATAACGCAACACTACATATCGTTATACGTTATAACGTAACGCTACATATCGTCATACGTTATAACGTAACACTACATACCGTAATATGTCATAACGTAATAGTATATAAAGTTATACATTATAAGATAATAGTATATAGCGTTATACGTTATAACGTAACGGTACCTATAGTTATACGTTTTAACGTCATAGTAAATAACGTTACACTTTATAAGGAAATGGTATATAGCGTTCTACGTTGGAACGTAACAATTCATATCGTTATACGTTATAACGTAACACTACATATCGTCATACGTTATAACGTAATAGTATATAACGTTATACGTTATAACGTAATGGAATATAACGTCATACGTTATAACGTAACACTACATAACGTTATACGTTATAACGTATTAGAATAATACGTTATACGTTATAAGGTAATAGTATATAATGTTATACGTTATAACGTAACACTACATATCGTTATACGTTATAACGTAACGATACCTATAGTTATACGTTATAAGGTAATAGTATATAATGTTATACGTTATAACGTAATGGCATATAATGTTATATGTTATAACGAAAGACTACATATCGTTATACGTTATAACGTAATGGAATAAGACGTTATACGTTATAAAGTAAGAGTATATTACGTTATACGTTATAAGGTAATAGTATATAGCGTTATACGTTATAACGTAACACTACATATCGACATACGTTATAACGTAACGCTACATAACGTTATACGTTATAACGTAATAGTATATAACGTTATAAGTTATAAGGTAATAGTATATAGCGTTATACGTTATAACGTAACGCTACCTATAGTTATACGTTATAACGTAATAGTATATAACGTGAGACATTATAAGGTAATAGTATATAATGTTATACGTTATAACATAACACTACATATCGTTATACGTTATAACATAGTACTACATATCGTTAGACATTATAACGTAATAGTATATAACGTTATACGTTATAAGGTAATATTATATAATGTTATACGTTATAACGTAATGGAATATAATGTTATACGTTATAACGTAACACTACATATCGTTATACGTTATAACGTAACGATACCTATAGTTATACGTTATAACGTAATAGTATATAACGTGGACGTTATAAGGTAATAGTATATAACGTTATACGTTATAACGTAATGGAATATAATGTTATACGTTATAACGTAACACTACATATCGTTATACGTTATAACGTAATGGAATAAGACGTTATACGTTATAACGTAAGAGTATATTACGTTATACGTTATAAGGTAATAGTATATAATGTTATACGTTATAACGTAACACTACATATCGATATACGTTATAGCGTAACGCTACATAACGTTATACGTTATAACGTAATAGTATATAACGTTACAAGTTATAAGGTAATAGTATATAGCGTTATACGTTATAACGTAACGCTACCTATAGTTATACGTTATAACGTAAAATAATATAACGATATACGTTATAACGCAAGAGTATATAATGTTATAAGTTATAACGTAACGCTACATATCGTTATACGTTATAACGTAATGGAATAATACGTTATACGTTATAACGTAAGAGTATATTACGTTATACGTTATACGGTAATAGTATATAATGTTACACGTTATAACCTAACACTACATATCGTTAGATGTTATAACGTAATAGTACATAACGTTATACGTTATAACGTAAGAGTATATTACGTTATACGTTATAAGGTAATAGTATATACTGTTATACGTTATAACGTAACATTACATATCGTCATACGTTATAACGTAACACTACATAACGTTATACGTTATAACGTAAAATAATATAACGATATACGTTATAACGCAAGAGTATATAACGTTATACGTTATAAGGTAACGGTATATAACGTTATACGTTATAACGTAACACTACATATCGTTATATGTTATAACGTAATAGTATATAACGTTATACGTTATAAGGTAATAGTATATAGCGTTATACGTTATAACGTAACGATACCTATAGTTATACGTTATAACGTAATAGTATATAACGTGAGACGTTATAAGGTAATAGTATATAACGTTATACGTTATAACGTAAAATAATATAACGATATACGTTATAACGCAAGAGTATATAAGGTTATACGTTATAAGGTAATTGTATATAACGTTATACGTTATAACGTAACACTACATATCGTTATATGTTATAACGTAATAGTATATATCGTTATACGCTATAACGTAATGGAATATAACGTTATACGTTATAACGTAAGAGTATATTACGTTATACGTTATAAGGTAATAGTATATAATGTTATACGTTATAACGTAATGGAATATAATGTTATACGTTATAACGTAACACTACATATTGTAATACGTTATAACGTAACGATACCTATAGTTATACGTTATAACGTAATAGTATATAACGTGGACATTATAAGGTAATAGTATATAATGTTATACGTTATAACGTAACACTACATATCGTTATACGTTATAACGTAATACTACATATCGTTAGACGTTATAACGTAATAGTATATAACGTTATAAGTTATGGGGTAATAGTATATAATGTTATACGTTATAACGTAATGGCATATAATGTTATACGTTATAACGTAACACTACATATCGTAATACGTTATAACGTAATGGAATAAGACGTTATACGTTATAACGTAAGAGTATATTACGTTATACGTTATAAGGTAATAGTATATAATGTTATACGTTATAACGTAGCACTACATATCGATATACGTTATAACGTAACGCTTCATAACGTTATACGTTATAACGTAATAGTATATAACGTTACAAGTTATAAGGTAATAGTATTTAGCGTTATACGTTATAACGTAACGCTACACAACGTTATACGTTGTAACGTAATAGTATATAACGTTATACGTTATAACGTAAAATAATATAACGATATAGGTTATAACGCAAGAGTATATAAGGTTATACGTTATAAGGTAATTGTATATAACGTTACACGTTATAACGTAACACTACATATCGTTATATGTTATAACGTAATAGTATATAACGTGCGACGTTATAAGGTAGTAGTAGATAATGTTATACGTTATAACGTAAAATAATATAACGATATACGTTATAACGCAAGAGTATATAATGTTATACGTTATAACGTAATAGTATATAACGTTATAAGTTATAAGGTAATAGTATATAGCGATATACGTTATAACGTAACGCTACCTATAGTTATACGTTATAACGTAAAATAATATAACGATATACGTTATAACGCAAGAGTATATAATGTTATACGTTATAACGTAACACTACATATCGTTAGATGTTATAACGTAATAGTATATAACGTTATACGTTATAACGTAATAGTATATAACGTTATACGTTATAACGTAACACTACATACCGTTATATGTCATAACGTAATAGTATATAAAGTTATACATTATAAGATAATAGTATATAGCGTTATACGTTATAACGTAACGGTACCTATAGTTATACGTTTTAACGTCATAGTAAATAACGTTACACTTTATAAGGTAATGGTATATAGCGTTCTACGTTGGAACGTAACAATTCATATCGTTATACGTTATAACGTAATGGAATATAACGTCATACGTTATAACGTAAGAGTATATAACGTTATACGTTATAAGGTAATTGTATATAACGTTATACGTTATAACGTAACACTACATATCGTCATACGTTATAACGTAATAGTATATAACGTTATACGTTATAACGTAATGGAATATAACGATATACGTTATAACGTAAGAGTATATTACGTTATACGTTATAAGGTAATAGTATGTAATGTTATACGTTATAACGTAACATTACATATCGTCATACGTTATAACGTAACACTACATAACGTTATACGTTATAACGTATTAGAATAATACGTTATACGTTATAAGGTAATAGTATATAATGTTATACGTTATAACGTAATGGAATATAATGTTATACGTTATAACGTAACACTACATATCGTTATACGTTATAACGTAACGATACCTATAGTTATACGTTATAACGTAATAGGATATAACGTGGACGTTATAAGGTAATAGTATGTAATGTTATACGTTATAACGTAACACTACACATCGTTATACGTTATAACGTAATACTACATATCGTTAGACGTTATAACGTAATAGTACATAAAGTTATACGTTATGAGGTAATAGTGCATAATGTTATACGTTATAACGTAATGGCATATAATGTTATACGTTATAACGCAACACTACATATCGTTATACGTTATAACGTAACGCTACATATCGTCATACGTTATAACGTAACACTACATACCGTAATATGTCATAACGTAATAGTATATAAAGTTATACATTATAAGATAATAGTATATAGCGTTATACGTTATAACGTAACGGTACCTATAGTTATACGTTTTAACGTCATAGTAAATAACGTTACACTTTATAAGGAAATGGTATATAGCGTTCTACGTTGGAACGTAACAATTCATATCGTTATACGTTATAACGTAACACTACATATCGTCATACGTTATAACGTAATAGTATATAACGTTATACGTTATAACGTAATGGAATATAACGTCATACGTTATAACGTAACACTACATAACGTTATACGTTATAACGTATTAGAATAATACGTTATACGTTATAAGGTAATAGTATATAATGTTATACGTTATAACGTAATGGAATATAATGTTATACGTTATAACGTAACACTACATATCGTTATACGTTATAACGTAACGATACCTATAGTTATACGTTATAACGTAATAGTATATAACGTGGACGTTATAAGGTAATAGTATGTAATGTTATACGTTATAACGTAACACTACATATCGTTATACGTTATAACGTAATACTACATATCGTTAGACGTTATAACGTAATAGTATATAAAGTAATACGTTATGAGGTAATAGTGCATAATGTTATACGTTATAACGTAATGGCATATAATGTTATACGTTATAACGTAACACTACATATCGTTATACGTTATAACGTAACGCTACATATCGTCATACGTTATAACGTAACACTACATAACGTTATACGTTATAACGTATTAGAATATAACGTTATACGTTGTAAGGTAATATTATATAATGTTATACGCTATAACGTAATGGAATATAATGTTATACGTTATAACGTAACACTACATATCGTTATACGTTATAAAATAACGATACCTATAGTTATACGTTATAACGTAATAGTATATATCGTGGACGTTATAAGGTAATAGTACATAATGTTATACGTTATAACGTAATGGCATGTAATGTTATACGTTATAACGTAACACTACATATCGTTATACGTTATAACGTAATGGAATAAGACGTTATACGTTATAACGTATTAGAATATAACGTTATACGTTGTAAGGTAATATTATATAATGTTATACGTTATAACGTAATGGAATATAATGTTATACGTTATAACGTAACACTACATATCGTTATACGTTATAAAATAACGATACCTATAGTTATGCGTTATAACGTAATATTATATAACGTGGACGTTATAAGGTAATAGTATATAATGTTATACGTTTTAACGTAATGGCATATAATGTTATACGTTATAACGTAACACTACATATCGTTATACGTTATAACGTAACGGTACCTATAGTTATACGTTATAACGTAATAGTATATAACGTGGACGTTATAAGGTAATAGTATATAATGTTATACGTTATAACGTAATGGCATATAATGTTATACGTTATAACATAACACTACATATCGTTATACGTTATAACGTAATGGAATAAGACGTTATACGTTATAACGTAACGCTACATAACGTTATACGTTATAACGTAATCGTATATAACGTTATAAGTTATAAGGTAATAGTATATAGCGTTATACGTTATAACGTAACGCTACCTATAGTTATACGTTATAACGTAACGCTACATAACGTTATACGTTATAACGTAATAGTATATAACGTTATAAGTTATAAGGTAATAGTATATAGCGTTATACGTTATAACGTAACGCTACCTATAGTTATACGTTATAACGTAATAGTATATAACGTGAGACATTATAAGGTAATAGTATATAATGTTATACGTTATAACATAACACTACATATCGTTAGATGTTATAACGTAATAGTATATAACGTTATACGTTATAACGTAATAGTATATAACGTTATACGTTATAACGTAACACTACATACCGTTATATGTCATAACGTAAGAGTATATAAAGTTATACATTATAAGATAATATTATATAGCGTTATACGTTATAACGTAACGGTACCTATAGTTATACGTTTTAACGTCATAGTAAATAACGTTACACTTTATAAGGTAATGGTATATAGCGTTCTACGTTGGAACGTAACAATTCATATCGTTATACGTTATAACGTAATGGAATATAACGTCATACGTTATAACGTAAGAGTATATAACGTTATACGTTATAAGGTAATTGTATATAACGTTATACGTTATAACGTAACACTACATATCGTCATACGTTATAACGTAATAGTATATAACGTTATACGTTATAACGTAATGGAATATAACGTTATACGTTATAACGTAAGAGTATATTACGTTATACGTTATAAGGTAATAGTATATAATGTTATACGTTATAACGTAACATTACATATCGTAATACGTTATAACGTAACACTACATAACGTTATACGTTATAACGTATTAGAATAATACGTTATACGTTATAAGGTAATAGTATATAATGTTATACGTTATAACGTAATGGAATATAATGTTATACGTTATAACGTAACACTACATATCGTTATACGTTATAACGTAACGATACCTATAGTTATACGTTATAACGTAATAGTATATAACGTGGACGTTATAAGGTAATAGTATGTAATGTTATACGTTATAACGTAACACTACATATCGTTATACGTTATAACGTAATACTACATATCGTTAGACGTTATAACGTAATAGTATATAAAGTTATACGTTATGAGGTAATAGTGCATAATGTTATACGTTATAACGTAATGGCATATAATGTTATACGTTATAACGTAACACTACATATCGTTATACGTTATAACGTAACGCTACATATCGTCATACGTTATAACGTAACACTACATAACGTTATACGTTATAACGTATTAGAATATAACGTTATACGTTGTAAGGTAATATTATATAATGTTATACGTTATAACGTAATGGAATATAATGTTATACGTTATAACGTAACACTACATATCGTTATACGTTATAAAATAACGATACCTATAGTTATACGTTATAACGTAATAGTATATAACGTGGACGTTATAAGGTAATAGTATATAATGTTATACGTTATAACGTAATGGCATATAATGTTATACGTTATAACGTAACACTACATATCGTTATACGTTATAACGTAATGGAATAAGACGTTATACGTTATAACGTAAGAGTATATTACGTTATACGTTATAAGGTAATAGTATATAATGTTATACGTTATAACGTAACATTACATATCGTCATACGTTATAACGTAACACTACATAACGTTATACGTTATAACGTATTAGAATATAACGTTATACGTTATAAGGTAATAGTATATAATGTTATACGTTATAACGTAATGGAATATAATGTTATACGTTATAACGTAACACTACATATTGTAATACGTTATAACGTAACGATACCTATAGTTATACGTTATAATTTAATAGTATATAACGTGGACATTATAAGGTAATAGTATATAATGTTATACGTTATAACGTAACACTACATATCGTTATACGTTATAACGTAATACTACATACCGTTATACGTTATAACGTAATAGTATATAACGTTACAAGTTATAAGGTAATAGTATATAGCGTTATACGTTATAACGTAACGCTACACAACGTTATACGTTGTAACGTAATAGTATATAACGTTATACGTTATAACGTAAAATAATATAACGATATACGTTATAACGCAAGAGTATATAAGGTTATACGTTATAAGGTAATTGTATATAACGTTACACGTTATAACGTAACACTACATATCGTTATATGTTATAACGTAATAGTATATAACGTGCGACGTTATAAGGTAATAGTAATAATGTTATACGTTATAACGTAAAATAATATAACGATATACGTTATAACGCATGAGTATATAATGTTATACGTTATAACGTAACTCTACATATCGTTATACGTTATAACGTAATACTACATATCGTTAGACGTTACAACGTAATAGTATATTACGTTATACGTTATAAGGTAATAGTATATAATGTTATACGTTATAACGTAACACTACATATCGTTATACGTTATAACGTAATGGAATAAGACGTTATACGTTATAACGTAAGAGTATATTACGTTATACGTTATAAGGTAATAGTATATAATGTTATACGTTATAACGTAACATTACATATCGTCATACGTTATAACGTAACACTACATAACGTTATACGTTATAACGTATTAGAATATAACGTTATACGTTATAAGGTAATAGTATATAATGTTATACGTTATAACGTAATGGAATATAATGTTATACGTTATAACGTAACACTACATATTGTAATACGTTATAACGTAACGATACCTATAGTTATACGTTATAACGTAATAGTATATAACGTGGACATTATAAGGTAATAGTATATAATGTTATACGTTATAACGTAACACTACATATCGTTATACGTTATAACGTAATACTACATACCGTTATACGTTATAACGTAATAGTATATAACGTTACAAGTTATAAGGTAATAGTATATAGCGTTATACGTTATAACGTAACGCTACACAACGTTATACGTTGTAACGTAATAGTATATAACGTTATACGTTATAACGTAAAATAATATAACGATATACGTTATAACGCAAGAGTATATAAGGTTATACGTTATAAGGTAATTGTATATAACGTTACACGTTATAACGTAACACTACATATCGTTATATGTTATAACGTAATAGTATATAACGTGCGACGTTATAAGGTAATAGTAATAATGTTATACGTTATAACGTAAAATAATATAACGATATACGTTATAACGCAAGAGTATATAATGTTATACGTTATAACGTAACTCTACATATCGTTATACGTTATAACGTAATACTACATATCGTTAGACGTTACAACGTAATAGTATATTACGTTATACGTTATAAGGTAATAGTATATAATGTTATACGTTATAACGTAACACTACATATCGTTAGATGTTATAACGTAATAGTATATAACGTTATACGTTATAACGTATAATAATATAACGATATACGTTATAACGCAAGAGTATATAACGTTATACCTTATAAGGTAATTGTATATAACGTTATACGTTGTAACGTAACACTACATACCGTAATATGTCATAACGTAATAGTATATAAAGTTATACATTATAAGATAATAGTATATAGCGTTATACGTTATAACGTAACGGTACCTATAGTTATACGTTTTAACGTCATAGTAAATAACGTTACACTTTATAAGGTAATGGTATATAGCGTTCTACGTTGGAACGTAACAATTCATACCGTTATACGTTATAACGTAATGGAATATAACGTCATACGTTATAACGTAAGAGTATATAACGTTATACGTTATAAGGTAATTGTATATATCGTTATACGTTATAACGTAACACTACATATCGTCATACGTTATAACGTAATAGTATATAACGTTATACGTTATAACGTAATGGAATATAACGTTATACGTTATAACGTAAGAGTATATTACGTTATACGTTATAAGGTAATAGTATATAATGTTATACGTTATAACGTAAAATAATATAACGATATACGTTATAACGCAAGAGTATATAAGGTTATACGTTATAAGGTAATTGTATATAACGTTACACGTTATAACGTAACACTACATATCGTTATATGTTATAACGTAATAGTATATAACGTGGACATTATAAGGTAATAGTATATAATGTTATACGTTATAACGTAACACTACATATCGTTATACGTTATAACGTAATACTACATACCGTTATACGTTATAACGTAATAGTATATAACGTTACAAGTTATAAGGTAATAGTATATAGCGTTATACGTTATAACGTAACGCTACACAACGTTATACGTTGTAACGTAATAGTATATAACGTTATACGTTATAACGTAAAATAATATAACGATATACGTTATAACGCAAGAGTATATAAGGTTATACGTTATAAGGTAATTGTATATAACGTTACACGTTATAACGTAACACTACATATCGTTATATGTTATAACGTAATAGTATATAACGTGCGACGTTATAAGGTAATAGTAATAATGTTATACGTTATAACGTAAAATAATATAACGATATACGTTATAACGCAAGAGTATATAATGTTATACGTTATAACGTAACTCTACATATCGTTATACGTTATAACGTAATGGAATATAACGTCATACGTTATAACGTAAGAGTATATAACGTTATACGTTATAAGGTAATTGTATATATCGTTATACGTTATAACGTAACACTACATATCGTCATACGTTATAACGTAATAGTATATAACGTTATACGTTATAACGTAATGGAATATAACGTTATACGTTATAACGTAAGAGTATATTACGTTATACGTTATAAGGTAATAGTATATAATGTTATACGTTATAACGTAACATTACATATCGTCATACGTTATAACGTAACACTACATAACGTTATACGTTATAACGTATTAGAATAATACGTTATACGTTATAAGGTAATAGTATATAATGTTATACGTTATAACGTAATGGAATATAATGTTATACGTTATAACGTAACACTACATATCGTTATACATTATAACGTAACGATACCTATAGTTATACGTTATAACGTAATAGTATATAACGTGGACGTTATAAGGTAATAGTATGTAGTGTTATACGTTATAACGTAACACTACATATCGCTATACGTTATAACGTAATACTACATATCGTTAGACGTTATAACGTAATAGTATATAAAGTTATACGTTATGAGGTAATAGTGCATAATGTTATACGTTATAACGTAATGGCATATAATGTTATACGTTATAACGTAACACTACATATCGTTATACGTTATAACGTAACGCTACATATCGTCATACGTTATAACGTAACACTACATAACGTTATACGTTATAACGTATTAGAATATAACGTTATACGTTGTAAGGTAATATTATATAATGTTATACGTTATAACGTAATGGAATATAATGTTATACGTTATAACGTAACACTACATATCGTTATGCGTTATAAAATAACGATACCTATAGTTATACGTTATAACGTAATAGTATATAACGTGGACGTTATAAGGTAATAGTATATAATGTTATACGTTATAACGTAATGGCATATAATGTTATACGTTATAACGTAACACTACATATCGTTATACGTTATAACGTAATGGAATAAGACGTTATACGTTATAACGTAAGAGTATATTACGTTATACGTTATAAGGTAATAGTATATAATGTTATACGTTATAACGTAACACTACATATCGATATACGTTATAACGTAACGCTACATAACGTTATACGTTACAACGTAATAGTATATAACGTTATAAGTTATAAGGTAATAGTATATAGCGTTATACGTTATAACGTAATGGAATATAATGTTATACGTTATAACGTAACACTACATATCGTTATACATTATAACGTAACGATACCTATAGTTATACGTTATAACGTAATAGTATATAACGTGGACGTTATAAGGTAATAGTATGTAATGTTATACGTTATAACGTAACACTACATATCGTTATACGTTATAATGTAATACTACATATCGTTAGACGTTATAACGTAATAGTATATAAAGTTATACGTTATGAGGTAATAGTGCATAATGTTATACGTTATAACGTAATGGCATATAATGTTATACGTTATAACGTAACACTACATATCGTTATACGTTATAACGTAACGCTACATATCGTCATACGTTATAACGTAACACTACATAACGTTATACGTTATAACGTATTAGAATATAACGTTATACGTTGTAAGGTAATATTATATAATGTTATACGTTATAACGTAATGGAATATAATGTTATACGTTATAACGTAACACTACATATCGTTATACGTTATAAAATAACGATACCTATAGTTATACGTTATAACGTAATAGTATATAACGTGGACGTTATAAGGTAATAGTATATAATGTTATACGTTATAACGTAATGGCATATAATGTTATACGTTATAACGTAACACTACATATCGTTATACGTTATAACGTAATGGAATAAGACGTTATACGTTATAACGTAAGAGTATATTACGTTATACGTTATAAGGTAATAGTATATAATGTTATACGTTATAACGTAACACTACATATCGATATACGTTATAACGTAACGCTACATAACGTTATACGTTACAACGTAATAGTATATAACGTTATAAGGTATAAGGTAATAGTATATAGCGTTATACGTTATAACGTAACGCTACCTATAGTTATACGTTATAACGTAATAGTATATAACGCGAGACATTATAAGGTAATAGTATATAATGTTATACGTTATAAGGTAATATTATATAATGTTATATGTTCTAACGTAATGGAATATAATGTTATACGTTATAACGTAACACTACATAACGTTATACGTTATAACGTATTAGAATATAACGTTATACGTTGTAAGGTAATATTATATAATGTTATACGTTATAACGTAATGGAATATAATGTTATACGTTATAACGTAACACTACATATCGTTATACGTTATAAAATAACGATACCTATAGTTATACGTTATAACGTAATAGTATATAACGTGGACGTTATAAGGTAATAGTATATAATGTTATACGTTATAACGTAATGGCATATAATGTTATACGTTATAACGTAACACTACATATCGTTATACGTTATAACGTAATGGAATAAGACGTTATACGTTATAACGTAAGAGTATATTACGTTATACGTTATAAGGTAATAGTATATAATGTTATACGTTATAACGTAACATTACATATCGTCATACGTTATAACGTAACACTACATAACGTTATACGTTATAACGTATTAGAATATAACGTTATACGTTATAAGGTAATAGTATATAATGTTATACGTTATAACGTAATGGAATATAATGTTATACGTTATAACGTAACACTACATATTGTAATACGTTATAACGTAACGATAGCTATAGTTATACGTTATAACGTAATAGTATATAACGTGGACATTATAAGGTGATAGTATATAATGTTATACGTTATAACGTAACACTACATATCGTTATACGTTATAACGTAATACTACATACCGTTATACGTTATAACGTAATAGTATATAACGTTACAAATTATAAGGTAATAGTATATAGCGTTATACGTTATAACGTAACGCTACACAACGTTATACGTTGTAACGTGATAGTATATAACGTTATACGTTATAACGTAATGGAATATAACGTTATACGTTATAACGTAAGAGTATATTACGTTATACGTTATAAGGTGATAGTATATAATGTTATACGTTATAACGTAACACTACATATCGTTATACGTTATAACGTAATACTACATACCGTTATACGTTATAACGTAATAGTATATAACGTTACAAGTTATAAGGTAATAGTATATAGCGTTATACGTTATAACGTAACGCTACACAACGTTATACGTTATAACGTAACACTACATATCGTCATACGTTATAACGTAATAGTATATAACGTTATACGTTATAACGTAATGGAATATAACGTTATACGTTATAACGTAAGAGTATATTACGTTATACGTTATAAGGTAATAGTATATAAAGTTATACGTTATAACGTAAAATAATATAACGATATACGTTATAACGCAAGAGTATATAAGGTTATACGTTATAAGGTAATTGTATATAACGTTACACGTTATAACGTAACACTACATATCGTTATATGTTATAACGTAATAGTATATAACGTGGACATTATAAGGTAATAGTATATAATGTTATACGTTATATCGTAACACTACATATCGTTATACGATATAACGTAATACTACATACCGTTATACGTTATAACGTAATAGTATATAACGTTACAAGTTATAAGGTAATAGTATATAGCGTTATACGTTATAACGTAACGCTACACAACGTTATACGTTGTAACGTAATAGTATATAACGTTATACGTTATAACGTAAAATAATATAACGATATACGTTATAACGCAAGAGTATATAAGGTTATACGTTATAAGGTAATTGTATATAACGTTACACGTTATAACGTAACACTACATATCGTTATATGTTATAACGTAATAGTATATAACGTGCGACGTTATAAGGTAATAGTAATAATGTTATACGTTATAACGTAAAATAATATAACGATATACGTTATAACGCAAGAGTATATAATGTTATAAGTTATAACGTAACTCTACATATCGTTATACGTTATAACGTAATACTACATGTCGTTAGACGTTACAACGTAATAGTATATTACGTTATACGTTATAAGGTAATAGTATATAATGTTATACGTTATAACGTAACACTACATATCGTTAGATGTTATAACGTAATAGTATATAACGTTATACGTTATAACGTATAATAATATAACGATATACGTTATAACGCAAGAGTATATAACGTTATACCTTATAAGGTAATTGTATATAACGTTATACGTTATAACGTAACACTACATACCGTAATATGTCATAACGTAATAGTATATAAAGTTATACATTATAAGATAATGGTATATAGCGTTATACGTTATAACGTAACGGTACCTATAGTTATACGTTTTAACGTCATAGTAAATAACGTTACACTTTATAAGGTAATGCTATATAGCGTTCTACGTTGGAACGTAACAATTCATACCGTTATACGTTATAACGTAATGGAATATAACGTCATACGTTATAACGTAAGAGTATATAACGTTATACGTTATAAGGTAATTGTATATATCGTTATACGTTATAACGTAACACTACATATCGTCATACGTTATAACGTAATAGTATATAACGTTATACGTTATAACGTAATGGAATATAACGTTATACGTTATAACGTAAGAGTATATTACGTTATACGTTATAAGGTAATAGTATATAATGTTATACGTTATAACGTAACATTACATATCGTCATACGTTATAACGTAACACTACATAACGTTATACGTTATAACGTATTAGAATAATACGTTATACGTTATAAGGTAATAGTATATAATGTTATACGTTATAACGTAATGGAATATAATGTTATACGTTATAACGTAACACTACATATCGTTATACATTATAACGTAACGATACCTATAGTTATACGTTATAACGTAATAGTATATAACGTGGACGTTATAAGGTAATAGTATGTAATGTTATACGTTATAACGTAACACTACATATCGTTATACGTTATAACGTAATACTACATATCGTTAGACGTTATATCGTAATAGTATATAAAGTTATACGTTATGAGGTAATAGTGCATAATGTTATACGTTATAACGTAATGGCATATAATGTTATACGTTATAACGTAACACTACATATCGTTATACGTTATAACGTAACGCTACATATCGTCATACGTTATAACGTAACACTACATAACGTTATACGTTATAACGTATTAGAATATAACGTTATACGTTGTAAGGTAATATTATATAATGTTATACGTTATAACGTAATGGAATATAATGTTATACGTTATAACGTAACACTACATATCGTTATACGTTATAACGTAATGGAATAAGACGTTATACGTTATAACGTAAGAGTATATTACGTTATACGTTATAAGGTAATAGTATATAATGTTATACGTTATAACGTAACACTACATATCGATATACGTTATAACGTAACGCTACATAACGTTATACGTTACAACGTAATAGTATATAACGTTATAAGGTATAAGGTAATAGTATATAGCGTTATACGTTATAACGTAACGCTACCTATAGTTATACGTTATAACGTAATAGTATATAACGCGAGACATTATAAGGTAATAGTATAATATGTTATACGTTATAAGGTAATATTATATAATGTTATATGTTATAACGTAATGGAATATAATGTTATACGTTATAACGTAACACTACATAACGTTATACGTTATAACGTATTAGAATATAACGTTATACGTTGTAAGGTAATATTATATAATGTTATACGTTATAACGTAATGGAATATAATGTTATACGTTATAACGTAACACTACATATCGTTATACGTTATAAAATATCGATACCTATAGTTATACGTTATAACGTAATAGTATATAACGTGGACGTTATAAGGTAATAGTATATAATGTTATACGTTATAACGTAATGGCATATAATGTTATACGTTATAACGTAACACTACATATCGTTATACGTTATAACGTAATGGAATAAGACGTTATACGTTATAACGTAAGAGTATATTACGTCATACGTTATAAGGTAATAGTATATAATGTTATACGTTATAACGTAACATTACATATCGTCATACGTTATAACGTAACACTACATAACGTTATACGTTATAACGTATTAGAATATAACGTTATACGTTATAAGGTAATAGTATATAATGTTATACGTTATAACGTAATGGAATATAATGTTATACGTTATAACGTAACACTACATATTGTAATACGTTATAACGTAACGATACCTATAGTTATACGTTATAACGAAATAGTATATAACGTGGACATTATAAGGTAATAGTATATAATGTTATACGTTATAACGTAACACTACATATCGTTATACGTTATAACGTAATACTACATACCGTTATACGTTATAACGTAATAGTATATAACGTTACAAGTTATAAGGTAATAGTATATAGCGTTATACGTTATAACGTAACGCTACACAACGTTATACGTTGTAACGTAATAGTATATAACGTTATACGTTATAACGTAAAATAATATAACGATATACGTTATAACGCAAGAGTATATAAGGTTATACGTTATAAGGTAATTGTATATAACGTTACACGTTATAACGTAACACTACATATCGTTATATGTTATAACGTAATAGTATATAACGTGCGACGTTATAAGGTAATAGTAATAATGTTATACGTTATAACGTAAAATAATATAACGATATACGTTATAACGCAAGAGTATATAATGTTATACGTTATAACGTAACTCTACATATCGTTATACGTTATAACGTAATACTACATATCGTTAGACGTTACAACGTAATAGTATATTACGTTATACGTTATAAGGTAATAGTATATAATGTTATACGTTATAACGTAACACTACATATCGTTAGATGTTATAACGTAATAGTATATAACGTTATACGTTATAACGTATAATAATATAACGATATACGTTATAACGCAAGAGTATATAACGTTATACCTTATAAGGTAATTGTATATAACGTTATACGTTATAACGTAACACTACATACCGTAATATGTCATAACGTAATAGTATATAAAGTTATACATTATAAGATAATAGTATATAGCGTTATACGTTATAACGTAACGGTACCTATAGTTATACGTTTTAACGTCATAGTAAATAACGTTACACTTTATAAGGTAATGGTATATAGCGTTCTACGTTGGAACGTAACAATTCATACCGTTATACGTTATAACGTAATGGAATATAACGTCATACGTTATAACGTAAGAGTATATAACGTTATACGTTATAAGGTAATTGTATATATCGTTATACGTTATAACGTAACACTACATATCGTCATACGTTATAACGTAATAGTATATAACGTTATACGTTATAACGTAATGGAATATAACGTTATACGTTATAACGTAAGAGTATATTACGTTATACGTTATAAGGTAATAGTATATAATGTTATACGTTATAACGTAACATTACATATCGTCATACGTTATAACGTAACACTACATAACGTTATACGTTATAACGTATTAGAATAATACGTTATACGTTATAAGGTAATAGTATATAATGTTATACGTTATAACGTAATGGAATATAATGTTATACGTTATAACGTAACACTACATATCGTTATACATTATAACGTAACGATACCTATAGTTATACGTTATAACGTAATAGTATATAACGTGGACGTTATAAGGTAATAGTATGTAATGTTATACGTTATAACGTAACACTACATATCGCTATACGTTATAACGTAATACTACATATCGTTAGACGTTATAACGTAATAGTATATAAAGTTATACGTTATGAGGTAATAGTGCATAATGTTATACGTTATAACGTAATGGCATATAATGTTATACGTTATAACGTAACACTACGTATCGTTATACGTTATAACGTAACGCTACATATCGTCATACGTTATAACGTAACACTACATAACGTTATACGTTATAACGTATTAGAATATAACGTTATACGTTGTAAGGTAATATTATATAATGTTATACGTTATAACGTAATGGAATATAATGTTATACGTTATAACGTAACACTACATATCGTTATACGTTATAAAATAACGATACCTATAGTTATACGTTATAACGTAATAGTATATAACGTGGACGTTATAAGGTAATAGTATATAATGTTATACGTTATAACGTAATGGCATATAATGTTATACGTTATAACGTAACACTACATATCGTTATACGTTATAACGTAATGGAATAAGACGTTATACGTTATAACGTAAGAGTATATTACGTTATACGTTATAAGGTAATAGTATATAATGTTATACGTTATAACGTAACACTACATATCGATATACGTTATAACGTAACGCTACATAACGTTATACGTTACAACGTAATAGTATATAACGTTATAAGTTATAAGGTAATAGTATATAGCGTTATACGTTATAACGTAATGGAATATAATGTTATACGTTATAACGTAACACTACATATCGTTATACATTATAACGTAACGATACCTATAGTTATACGTTATAACGTAATAGTATATAACGTGGACGTTATAAGGTAATAGTATGTAATGTTATACGTTATAACGTAACACTACATATCGTTATACGTTATAACGTAATACTACATATCGTTAGACGTTATAACGTAATAGTATATAAAGTTATACGTTATGAGGTAATAGTGCATAATGTTATACGTTATAACGTAATGGCATATAATGTTATACGTTATAACGTAACACTACGTATCGTTATACGTTATAACGTAACGCTACATATCGTCATACGTTATAACGTAACACTACATAACGTTATACGTTATAACGTATTAGAATATAACGTTATACGTTGTAAGGTAATATTATATAATGTTATACGTTATAACGTAATGGAATATAATGTTATACGTTATAACGTAACACTACATATCGTTATACGTTATAAAATAACGATACCTGTAGTTATAAGTTATAACGTAATAGTATATAACGTGGACGTTATAAGGTAATAGTATATAATGTTATACGTTATAACGTAATGGCATATAATGTTATACGTTATAACGTAACACTACATATCGTTATACGTTATAACGTAATGGAATAAGACGTTATACGTTATAACGTAAGAGTATATTACGTTATACGTTATAAGGTAATAGTATATAATGTTATACGTTATAACGTAACACTACATATCGATATACGTTATAACGTAACGCTACATAACGTTATACGTTGCAACGTAATAGTATATAACGTTATAAGTTATAAGGTAATAGTATATAGCGTTATACGTTATAACGTAACGCTACCTATAGTTATACGTTATAACGTTATAGTATATAACGTGAGACATTATAAGGTAATAGTATATAATGTTATACGTTATAAGGTAATATTATATAATGTTATATGTTATAACGTAATGGAATATAATGTTATACGTTATAACGTAACACTACATATCGTTATACGTTATAACGTAACGATACCTATAGTAATACGTTATAACGTAATAGTATATAACGTGGACGTTATAAGGTAATAGTATATAATGTTATACGTTATAACGTAATGGAATATAATGTTATACGTTATAACGTAACACTACATATCGTTATACGTTATAACGTAACGATACCTATAGTTATACGTTATAACGTAATACAACGTAATATAACGTAATATAACGTGGACGTTATAAGGTAATAGTATATAATGTTATACGTTATAACGTAATGGCATATAATGTTATACGTTATAACGTAACACTACGTATCGTTATACGTTATAACGTAATGGAATAAGACGTTATACGTTATAACGTAACGCTACATAACGTTATACGTTATAACGTAATAGTGTATAACGTTATAAGTTATAAGGTAATAGTATATAGCGTTATACGTTATAACGTAACGCTACCTATAGTTATACGTTATAACGTAAAATAATATAACGATATACGTTATAACGCAAGAGTATATAATGTTATACGTTATAACGTAACACTACATATCGTTAGATGTTATAACGTAATAGTATATAAAGTTATACGTTATAAGATAATAGTATATAGCGTTATACGTTATAACGTATCGCTACCTATAGTTATACGTTATAACGTCATAGTATATAACGTGACACTTTATAAGGTAATGGTATATAGCGTTCTACTTTGTAACGTAGCACTTCATATCGTTATACGTTATAACGTAATAGAATATAACGATATACGTTATAACGCAAGAGTATATAACGTTATACGTTATAAGGTAATTGTATATAACGTTATACGTTATAACTTAACACTACATATCGTTATATGTTATAACGTAATTGTATATAACGTTATACGTTATAACTTAACACTACATATCGTTATATGTTATAACGTAATACTACATATCGTTATACGTTATAACGTAACGCTACATAACGTTATACGTTATAACGTCATAGGATATAACGTGACACTTTATATGGTAATGGTATATAGCGTTCTAATTGTAAGGTAACACTACATATCGTTATATGTTATAACGTAATAGTATATAACGTTATATGATATAAGGCAATAGTATATAGCGTTAGACGTTATAACGTTATAGTATATAACGTTATACGTTATAACGTAACACAACATATCGTTATATGTTTTAACGTAATAGTATATAACGTTATATGATATAAGGCAATACTATATAGCGTTAGACGTTATAACGTAACTGTATATAACGTTATACGTTATAACGTAAAATAATATAACGATATACGTTATAACGCAAGAGTATATAACGTTATACGTTACAAGGTAATTGTATATAACGTTATACGTTATAACGTAATGGCATATAATGTTATACGTTAAAACGTAACACTACATATCGTTATACGTTATAACGTAACCCTACATAACATTATACGTTATAACATAATAGAATATAAAGTTATACGTTATAAGATAATAGTATATAGCGTTATACGTTATAACGTATCGCTACCTATAGTTATACGTTATAACGTCATAGTATATAACGTGACACTTTATAAGGTAATGGTATATAGCGTTCTACTTTGTAACGTAACACTTCATATCGTTATACGTTATAACGTAATAGAATATAATGTTATACGTTATAACGTAAAATAATATAACGATATACGTTATAACGCAAGAGTTTATAACGTTATACGTTATAAGGTAATTGTATATAACGTTATACGTTATAACGTAACACTACATATCGTTATATGTTATAACGTAATAGTATATAACGTTATACGTTATAAGGTAATAGTATATAATGTTATACGTTATAACGTAACATTACATATCGTCATACGTTATAACGTAACACTACATAACGTTATACGTTATAACGCATTAGAATATAACGTTATACGTTATAACGAAATAGTATATAACGTGAGACGTTATAAGGAAATGGTATATAATGTTATACGTTATAACGTAACACTACATATCGATATACCTTATAACGTAATAGTATATAACGTTATACGTTATAAAGTAAGAGTATATAACGTTATACGTTATAACGTAAAATAATATAATGACATACGTTATAACGCAAGAGTATATAACGTTATACGTTATAAGGTAATTGTATATAACGTTATACGTTATAACGTAACGCTACATAACGTTATACGTCATAACGTAATAGTATATAACGTTATATGATATAAGGTAATAGTATATAGCGTTATACGTTATAACGTAAGGCTACCTATAGTTATACGTTATAACGTAATAGTATATAACGTGAGACGTTATAAGGGAATAGTATATAATGTTATACGTTATAACGTAACACTACATATCGTTATACGTTATAACGTAATACTACATATCGTTAGACGTTATAACGTAATAGTATATAACGTTATACGTTATAACGTAATAGTATATAACGTTATACGTTATAACGTAAAATAGTATAACGATATACGTTATAACGCAAGAGTATATAACGTTCTACGTTATAAGGTAATTGTATATAACGTTATACGTTATAACGTAACACAACATATCGTTATACGTTATAACGTAATACTACATATCGTTATACGTTATAACGTAACGCTACATAACGTTATACGTTATAACGTCATAGCATATAACGTGACACTTTATAAGGTAATGGTATATAGCGTTCTAATTGTAACGTAACACTTCATATCGTTATACGTTATAACGTAATAGAATATAACGTTATACGTTATAACGTAAAATAATATAACGATATACGTTATAACGCAAGAGTATATAACGTTATACGTTATCAGGTAATTGTATATAACGTTATACGTCATAACGGAACACTACATATCGTTATATGTTATAACGTTATAGTATATAACGTTATACGTTATAACGTAACACAACATATCGTTATACGTTATAACGTAATACTACATATCGTTATACGTTATGACGTAACGCTACATAACGTTATACATTATAACGTCATAGCATATAACGTGACACTTTATAAGGTAATGGTATATAGCGTTCTACTTTGTAACGTAACACTTCATATCGTTATACGTTATAACGTAATAGAATATAACGATATACGTTATAACGCAAGAGTATATAACGTTATACGTTATAAGGTAATTGAATATAACGTTATACGTTATAACTTAACACTACATATCGTTATATGTTATAACGTAATTGTATATAACGTTATACGTTATAACTTAACACTACATATCGTTATATGTTATAACGTAATAGTACATAACGTTATACGTTATAACGTAATAGTATATAACGTTATACGTCATAACGTAAAATAATATAACGATATACCTTATAACGCATGAGTATATAACGTTATACGTTATAAGGTAATAGTATATAGCGCTATACGTTATAACGTAACGCTACCTATAGTTATACGTTATAACGTAATAGTATATAACGTGAGACATTATAAGGTAATAGTATATAATGTAAAACGTTATAACGTAACACTACATATCGTTATACGTTATAACGTAATAGTACATATCGTTAGACGTTATAACGTAATAGTAGATAACGTTATACGTTATAACGTAATAGTATATAACGTTATACGTCATAACGTAAAATAATATTACGATATACGTTATAACGCATGAGTATATAACGTTATACGTTATAAGGTAATGGTATATAACGTTATACGTTATAACGTAACGCTACATATCGTTATATGTTATAACGTAATAGTATATAACGATATACGTTATAAGGTAATAGTATATAGCGTCATACGTTATAACGCAACGATACCTATACTTATACGTTATAACGTAATAGTACATAACGTGAGACGTTATAAGGTAATAGTATATAATATTTTACGTTATAACGTAACACTACATAGCGCTATACGTTATAACGTAATACTACATATCGTTAGACGTTATAAGCTAATAGTATATAATGTTATACGTTATAACGTAATGGCATATAATGTTATACGTTATAACGTAATGGAATATAATGTTATACGTTAGAACGTAACACTACATAACGTTATACGTTATAACGTAATAGTATATAACGTTATACGTTATAACGTAACACTACATATCGTTATACGTTATAACGTAACGCTACATAACGTTATACGGTATAACGTAATAGTATATAACGTTATGAGTTATAAGGTAATAGTATATAGCGTTATACGTTATAACGTAATAGTATATAACGTGAGACATTATAAGGTAATAGTATATAATGTTATACATTATAACGTAACGCTACATAACGTTATACGGTATAACGTAATAGTATATAACGTTATATGATATAAGGTAATAGTATATAGCGTTAGACGGTATAACGTATCAGTATATAACGTTATACGTTATAACGTAAAATAATATAACGATATACGTTATAACGCATGAGTATATAACGTTATACGTGATAAGGTAATTTTAGATAACGTTATACGTTATAACTTAACACTACATATCGTTATAGGTTATAACGTAATAGTATCTAACGTTATACGTTATAAGGTAATAGTATATAATGTTATACGTCATAACGTAACGCTACATAACGCTATACGTTATAACGTAATAGTATATAACGTTATATGATATAAGGTAATAGTATATAGCGTTAGACGTTATAACGTAACTGTATATAACGTTATACGTTATAACGTAAAATAATATAACGATATACGTTATAACGCCAGAGTATATAACGTTATACGTTATATGGTAATTGTATATAACGTTATACGTTATAACGTAATGGCATATAATGTTATACGTTAAAACGTAACACTACATATCGTTATACGTTATAACGTAACGCTACATAACGTTATACGTTATAACGTAATAGTATATAATGTTATATGATATAAGGTAATAGTATATAGCGTTATACGTTATAACGTAACACTACATATCGTTATGCCTTAGAACGTAATACTACATATCGTTACATGTTATAACGTAACAGTATATTACGTTATACGATATAACGTAAAATAATATAACGATATACGTTATAACGCAAGAGTATATAACGTTATACGCTCTAAGGTAATTGTATATAACGTTATACGTTATAACGTAACACTACATATCGTTATATGTTATAACGTAATAGTATATAACGTTGTACGTTATAAGGTAATAGTATATAATGTTATACGTTATAACGTAACGCTACATAACGTTATACGTTATAACGTAATCGTATATAACGATATATGATATAAGGTAATAGTATATATCGATAGACGTTATAACGTAACAGTACATAACGTTATACGTTATAACGTAATGGCATATAATGTTATACGTTAAAATGTAACACTACATATCGTTATACGTTATAACGTAACGCTACATAACGTTATACGTTATAACGTAATAGTATATAATGTTATATGATACAAGGTAATAGTATATGGCGTTATACCTTAGAACGCAATACTACATATCGTTAGATGTTATAACGTAACAGTATATAACGTTATACGTTATAACGTAAAATAATATAACGATATACGTTATAACGCAAGAGTATATAACGTTATACGTTATAAGGCAATTGTATATAAAGTTATACGTTATAACGTAACGCTACATAACGTTATACGTTATAACGTAATAGTATATAACGTTATATGATATAAGGTAATAGTATATAGCGTTAGACGTTATAACGTATCAGTATATAACGTTATACTTTATAACGTAAAATAATATAACGATATACGTTATAACGCAAGAGTATATAACGTTATACGTGATAAGGTAATTTTAGATAACGTTATACGTTATAACTTAACACTACATATCGTTATACGTTATAACGTAATAGTATCTAACGTTATACGTTATAAGGAAATAGTATATAATGTTATACGTTATAACGTAACGCTACATAACGTTATACGTTATAACGTAATAGTATATAACATTATATGATATAAGGTAATAGTATATAGCGTTAGACGTTATAACGTAACTGTATATAACGTTATACGTTATAACGTAAAATAATATAACGATATACGTTATAACGCAAGAGTATATAACGTTATACGTTATAAGGTAATTGTAAATAACGTTATACGTTATAACGTAATGGCATATAATGTTATACGTTAGAATGTAACACTACATATCGTTATACGTTATAACGTAACGCTCCATAACGTTATACGTTATAACGTAATAGTATATAATGTTATATGATACAAGGTAATAGTATATAGCGTTATACCTTAGAACGCAATACTACATATCGTCAGATGTTATAACGTAACAGTATATAACGTTATACGTTATAACGTAAAATAATATAACGATATACGTTATAACGCAAGAGTATATAACGTTATACGTTATAAGGTAATTGCATATAACGTTATACGTTATAACGTAATAGTATATAACATTATACGTTATAACATAATAGTACATAACGTTATACGTTATAACGTAAAATAACATAACGATATACGTTATAACGCAAGAGTATATAACGTTATACGTTATAACGTAATAGTATATAACGTTATACGTTATAACGTAAAATAATATAACGATATACGTTATAACGCAAGAGTATATAACGTTATACGTTATAAGGTAATTGTATATAACGTTATACGTTATAACGCAACACTACATACCGTTATACCTTAGAACGTAATACTACATATCGTTAGATGTTATAACGTAACAGTATACAACGTTATACGTTATAACGTAAAATAATATAACGATATACGTTATAACGCAAGAGTATATAACGTTATATGTTATAACGTAATAGTATATAAAGTTATACATTATAAGGTAATAGTATATAATGTTATACGTTATAACGTAACGCTACATAACGTTATACGTTATAACGTAATAGTATATAATGTTATACGTCATAACGTAACAATACATATCGTTATACGTTATAACGTAATACTACATATCGTTAGACGTTATAACGTAATAGTATATAACGTTATACGTTATAACGTAATAGTATATAACGTTATACGTTATAACGTAAAATAATATAACGATATACGTTATAACGCATGAGTATATAACGTTATACGTTATAAGGTAATAGTATATAGCGCTATACGTTATAACGTAACGCTACCTATAGTTATACGTTATAACGTAATAGTATATAACGTGAGACATTATAAGGTAATAGTATATAATGTAAAACGTTATAACGTAACACTACATATCGTTATACGTTATAACGTAATAGTACATATCGTTAGACGTTATAACTTAACACTACATATCGTTATATGTTATAACGTAATAGTACATAACGTTATACGTTATAACGTAATAGTATATAACGTTATACGTCATAACGTAAAATAATATAATGATATACCTTATAACGCATGAGTATATAACGTTATACGTTATAAGGTAATAGTATATAGCGCTATACGTTATAACGTAACGCTACCTATAGTTATACGTTATAACGTAATAGTATATAACGTGAGACATTATAAGGTAATAGTATATAATGTAAAACGTTATAACGTAACACTACATATCGTTATACGTTATAACGTAATAGTACATATCGTTAGACGTTATAACGTAATAGTAGATAACGTTATACGTTATAACGTAATAGTATATAACGTTATACGTCATAACGTAAAATAATATTACGATATACGTTATAACGCATGAGTATATAACGTTATACGTTATAAGGTAATGGTATATAACGTTATACGTTATAACGTAACGCTACATATCGTTATATGTTATAACGTAATAGTATATAACGATATACGTTATAAGGTAATAGTATATAGCGTCATACGTTATAACGCAACGATACCTATACTTATACGTTATAACGTAATAGTACATAACGTGAGACGTTATAAGGTAATAGTATATAATATTTTACGTTATAACGTAACACTACATAGCGCTATACGTTATAACGTAATACTACATATCGTTAGACGTTATAAGCTAATAGTATATAATGTTATACGTTATAACGTAATGGCATATAATGTTATACGTTATAACGTAATGGAATATAATGTTATACGTTAGAACGTAACACTACATAACGTTATACGTTATAACGTAATAGTATATAACGTTATACGTTATAACGTAACACTACATATCGTTATACGTTATAACGTAACGCTACATAACGTTATACGTTATAACGTAATAGTATATAACGTTATGAGTTATAAGGTAATAGTATATAGCGTTATACGTTATAACGTAATAGTATATAACGTGAGACATTATAAGGTAATAGTATATAATGTTATACGTCATAACGTAACGCTACATAACGCTATACGTTATAACGTAATAGTATATAACGTTATATGATATAAGGTAATAGTATATAGCGTTAGACGTTATAACGTAACTGTATATAACGTTATACGTTATAACGTAAAATAATATAACGATATACGTTATAACGCCAGAGTATATAACGTTATACGTTATATGGTAATTGTATATAACGTTATACGTTATAACGTAATGGCATATAATGTTATACGTTAAAACGTAACACTACATATCGTTATACGTTATAACGTAACGCTACATAACGTTATACGTTATAACGTAATAGTATATAATGTTATATGATATAAGGTAATAGTATATAGCGTTATACGTTATAACGTAACACTACATATCGTTATGCCTTAGAACGTAATACTACATATCGTTACATGTTATAACGTAACAGTATATTACGTTATACGATATAACGTAAAATAATATAACGATACACGTTATAACGCAAGAGTATATAACGTTATACGCTCTAAGGTAATTGTATATAACGTTATACGTTATAACGTAACACTACATATCGTTATATGTTATAACGTAATAGTATATAACGTTGTACGTTATAAGGTAATAGTATATAATGTTATACGTTATAACGTAACGCTACATAACGTTATACGTTATAACGTAATCGTATATAACGATATATGATATAAGGTAATAGTATATATCGATAGACGTTATAACGTAACAGTACATAACGTTATACGTTATAACGTAATGGCATATAATGTTATACGTTAAAATGTAACACTACATATCGTTATACGTTATAACGTAACGCTACATAACGTTATACGTTATAACGTAATAGTATATAATGTTATATGATACAAGGTAATAGTATATGGCGTTATACCTTAGAACGCAATACTACATATCGTTAGATGTTATAACGTAACAGTATATAACGTTATACGTTATAACGTAAAATAATATAACGATATACGTTATAACGCAAGAGTATATAACGTTATACGTTATAAGGCAATTGTATATAAAGTTATACGTTATAACGTAACGCTACATAACGTTATACGTTATAACGTAATAGTATATAACGTTATATGATATAAGGTAATAGTATATAGCGTTAGACGTTATAACGTATCAGTATATAACGTTATACTTTATAACGTAAAATAATATAACGATATACGTTATAACGCAAGAGTATATAACGTTATACGTGATAAGGTAATTTTAGATAACGTTATACGTTATAACTTAACACTACATATCGTTATACGTTATAACGTAATAGTATCTAACGTTATACGTTATAAGGAAATAGTATATAATGTTATACGTTATAACGTAACGCTACATAACGTTATACGTTATAACGTAATAGTATATAACATTATATGATATAAGGTAATAGTATATAGCGTTAGACGTTATAACGTAACTGTATATAACGTTATACGTTATAACGTAAAATAATATAACGATATACGTTATAACGCAAGAGTATATAACGTTATACGTTATAAGGTAATTGTATATAACGTTATACGTTATAACGTAATGGCATATAATGTTATACGTTAGAATGTAACACTACATATCGTTATACGTTATAACGTAACGCTCCATAACGTTATACGTTATAACGTAATAGTATATAATGTTATATGATACAAGGTAATAGTATATAGCGTTATACCTTAGAA
The DNA here is from genome assembly GCF_041682495.2 of Bombus fervidus. NCBI lineage: Eukaryota > Metazoa > Arthropoda > Insecta > Hymenoptera > Apidae > Bombus > Bombus fervidus. Next base: position 450,183 of record NW_027212582.1, read on the forward strand.
CGCAATACTACATATCGTTAGATGTTATAACGTAACAGTATATAACGTTATACGTTATAACGTAAAATAATATAACGATATACGTTATAACGCAAGAGTATATAACGTTATACGTTATACTGTAATTGCATATAACGTTATACGTTATAACGTAATAGTATATAACATTATACGTTATAACATAATAGTACATAACGTTATACGTTATAACGTAAAATAACATAACGATATACGTTATAACGCAAGAGTATATAACGTTATACGTTATAACGTAATAGTATATAACGTTATACGTTATAACGTAAAATAATATAACGATATACGTTATAACGCAAGAGTATATAACGTTATACGTTATAAGGTAATTGTATATAACGTTATACGTTATAACGCAACACTACATACCGTTATACCTTAGAACGTAATACTACATATCGTTAGATGTTATAACGTAACAGTATACAACGTTATACGTTATAACGTAAAATAATATAACGATATACGTTATAACGCAAGAGTATATAACGTTATATGTTATAACGTAATAGTATATAAAGTTATACATTATAAGGTAATAGTATATAATGTTATACGTTATAACGTAACGCTACATAACGTTATACGTTATAACGTAATAGTATATAATGTTATACGTCATAACGTAACAATACATATCGTTATACGTTATAACGTAATACTACATATCGTTAGACGTTATAACGTAATAGTATATAACGTTATACGTTATAACGTAATAGTATATAACGTTATACGTTATAACGTAAAATAATATAACGATATACGTTATAACGCAAGAGTATATAACGTTATACGTTATAAGGTAATTGTAGATAATGTTATACGTTATAACGTAACACTACATATCGTTATATGTTATAACGTAACAATACATATCGTTATACGTTATAACGTAATACTACATATCGATAGGCGTTATACCGTATTAGAATATAACGTTATACCTTATGACCTAACTCTACATATCGTTATACGTTATAACGTAATGGAATAACACGTTATACGTTATAACGTAATAGTATATAACGTTATACGTTATAAGGTAATAGTATATAATGTTATACGTTATAACGTAACGCTACATAACGTTATACGTTATAACGTAATAGTATATAATGATATATGATAAGGTAATAGTATATATCGTTAGACGTTATAACGTAACAGTACATAACGTTATACGTTATAACGTAAAATAATATAACGATATACGTTATAACGCAAGAGTATATAACGTTATGCGTTATAAGGTAATTGTATATAACGTCATACGTTATAACGTAACACTACATGCCATTATACTTTAGAACGTAATACTACATATCGTTAGATGTTATAACGTAACAGTATACAACGTTATACGTTATAACGTAAAATAATATAACGATATACGTTATAACGCAAGAGTATATAACGTTATATGTTATAACGTAATAGTATATAAAGTTATACATTATAAGGTAATAGTATATAATGTTATACGTTATAACGTAACGCTACATAACGTTATACGTTATAACGTAATAGTATATAATGTTATACGTCATAACGTAACAATACATATCGTTATATGTTATAACGTAACAATACATATCGTTATACGTTATAACGTAATACTACATATCGATAGGCGTTATACCGTATTAGAATATAACGTTATACCTTATGACCTAACTCTACATATCGTTATACGTTATAACGTAATGGAATAACACGTTATACGTTATAACGTAATAGTATATAACATTGTACGTTATAACGTAAAATAATATAACGATATACGTTATAACGCAAGAGTATATAACGTTATACGTTATAAGGTAATTGTATATAATGTTATACGTTATAACGTAACACTACATATCGTTATATGTTATAACGTAACAATACATATCGTTATACGTTATAACGTAATACTACATATCGATAGGCGTTATACCGTATTAGAATATAACGTTATACCTTATGACCTAACTCTACATATCGTTATACGTTATAACGTAATGGAATAACACGTTATACGTTATAACGTAATAGTATATAACATTGTACGTTATAACATAATAGTATATAACGTTATACGTTATAACGTAAAATAACATAACGATATACGTTATAACGCAAGAGTATATAACGTTATACGTTATAAGGTAATTGTATATAACGTTATACGTTATAACGTAACACTACATACCGTTATACCTTAGAACGTAATACTACATATCGTTAGATGTTATAACGTAACAGTATACAACGTTATACGTTATAACGTAAAATAATATAACGATATACGTTATAACGCAAGAGTATATAACGTTATATGTTATAACGTAATAGTATATAAAGTTATACATTATAAGGTAATAGTATATAATGTTATACGTTATAACGTAACGCTACATAACGTTATACGTTATAACGTAATAGTATATAATGTTATACGTCATAACGTAACAATACATATCGTTATACGTTATAACGTAATACTACATATCGTTAGACGTTATAACGTAATAGTATATAACGTTATACGTTATAACGTAATAGTATATAACGTTATACGTTATAACGTAAAATAATATAACGATATACGTTATAACGCAAGAGTATATAACGTTATACGTTATAAGGTAATTGTATATAATGTTATACGTTATAACGTAACACTACATATCGTTATATGTTATAACGTAACAATACATATCGTTATACGTTATAACGTAATACTACATATCGATAGGCGTTATACCGTATTAGAATATAACGTTATACCTTATGACCTAACTCTACATATCGTTATACGTTATAACGTAATGGAATAACACGTTATACGTTATAACGTAATAGTATATAACGTTATACGTTATAAGGTAATAGTATATAATGTTATACGTTATAACGTAACGCTACATAACGTTATACGTTATAACGTAATAGTATATAATGATATATGATAAGGTAATAGTATATATCGTTAGACGTTATAACGTAACAGTACATAACGTTATACGTTATAACGTAAAATAATATAACGATATACGTTATAACGCAAGAGTATATAACGTTATGCGTTATAAGGTAATTGTATATAACGTCATACGTTATAACGTAACACTACATATCGATATACGTTATAACGTAATAGTATATAACATTGTACGTTATAACATAATAGTATATAACGTTATACGTTATAACGTAAAATAACATAACGATATACGTTATAACGCAAGAGTATATAACGTTATACGTTATAAGGTAATTGTATATAACGTTATACGTTATAACGTAACACTACATACCGTTATACCTTAGAACGTAATACTACATATCGTTAGATGTTATAACGTAACTGTATACAACGTTATACGGTATAACGTAAAATAATATAACGATATACGTTATAACGCAAGAGTATATAACGTTATACGTTATAACGTCATAGCATATAACGTGACACTTTATAAGGTAATGGTATATAGCGTTCTACTTTGTAACGTAACACTTCATATCGTTATACGTTATAACGTAACGCTACATATCGTTATACGTTATAACGTAATAGTATATAATGTTATACGTCATAACGTAACAATACATATCGTTATACGTTATAACGTAATACTACATATCGTTAGACGTTATAACGTAATAGTATATAACGTTATACGTTATAACGTAATAGTATATAACGTTATACGTTATAACGTAATAGTATATAACGATATATGATAAGGTAATAGTATATATCGTTAGACGTTATAACGTAACAGTACATAACGTTATACGTTGTAACGTAAAATAATATAACGATATACGTTATAACGCAAGAGTATATAACGTTATACGTTATAAGGTAAATGTATATAACGTTATACGTTATAACGTAATTGTATATAACGTTATACGTTATAACGTAATGGCATATAATGTTATACGTCAGAATGTAACACTACATATCGTTATACGTTATAACGTAACGCTACATAACGTTATACGTTATAACGTAATAGTATATAATGTTATATGATATAAGGTAATAGTATATAGCGTTATACCTTAGAACGCAATACTACATAACGTTAGATGTTATAACGTAACAGTATATAACGTTATACGTTATAACGTAAAATGATATAACGATATACGTTATAACGCAAGAGTATATAACGTTATACGTTATAAGGTAATTGTATATAACGTCATACGTTATAACGTAAAATAATATAACGATATACGTTATAACGCAAGAGTATATAACGTTATACGTTATAAGGTAATTGTATATAACGTTATACGTTATAACGTAACACTACATATCGTTATACCTTAGAACGTAATACTACATATCGTCAGATGTTATAACGTAGCAGTATATAACGTTATACGTTATAACGTAAAATAATATAACGATATACGTTATAACGCAAGAGTATATAACGTTATACGTTATAAGGTAATTGCATATAACGTTATACGTTATAACGTAACACTACATACCGTTATATGTTATAACGTAAAATAGTATAACGATATACGTTATAACGCAAGAGTATATAACGTTATACGTTATAAGGTAATTGTATATAACGTTATACGTTATAACGTAACACTACATATCGTTATATGTTATAACGTAATAGTATATAACGTTATACGTTATAAGGTAATAGTATATAATGTTACACGTTATAACGTAACGCTGCATAACGTTATACGTTATCACGTAACAGTATATAACGTTATATGTTATAACGTAATAGTATATAACGTTATACGTTATAAGGTAATAGTATATAATGTTATACGTTATAACGTAACGCTACATAACGTTATACGTTATAACGTAATAGTATATAACGATATATGATATACGGTAATAGTATATATCGTTAGACGTCATAACGTAACAGTACATAACGTTATACGTTATAACGTAAAATAATATAACGATATACGTTATAACGCAAGAGTATATAACGTTATACGTTATAAGGTAATTGTATATAACGTTATACGTTATAACGTAATGGCATATAATGTTATACGTTAGAATGTAACACTACATATCGTTATACGTTATAACGTAACGCTACATAACGTTATACGTTATAACGTAATAGTATATAATGTTATATGATACAAGGTAATAGTATATAGCGTTATACCTTAGAACGCAATACTACATATCGTTAGATGTTATAACGTAACAGTATATAACGTTATACGTTATAACGTAAAATAATATAACGATATACGTTATAACGCAACAGTATATAACGTTACACGTTATAAGGTAATAGTATATAATGTTATACGTTATAACGTAACGCTACATAACGTTATACGTTATAACGTAATAGTATATAATGTTATATGATACAAGGTAATAGTATATAGCGTTATACCTTAGAACGCAATACTACATATCGTTAGATGTTATAACGTAACAGTATATAACGTTATACGTTATAACGTAAAATAATATAACGATATACGTTATAACGCAAGAGTATATAACGTTATACGTTATAAGGTAAATGTATATAACGTTATACGTTATAACGTAATTGTATATAACGTTATACGTTATAACGTAATGGCATATAATGTTATACGTCAGAATGTAACACTACATATCGTTATACGTTATAACGTAACGCTACATAACGTTATACGTTATAACGTAATAGTATATAATGTTATATGATACAAGGTAATAGTATATAGCGTTATACCTTAGAACGCAATACTACATATCGTTAGATGTTATAACGTAACTGTATATAACGTTATACGTTATAACGTAAAATAATATAACGATATACGTTATAACGCAAGAGTATATAACGTTATACGTTATAAGGTAATTGTATATAACGTTATACGTTATAACGTAATGGCATATAATGTTATACGTTAGAATGTAACACTACATATCGTTATACGTTATAACGTAACGCTACATAACGTTATACGTTATAACGTAATAGTATATAATGTTATATGATACAAGGTAATAGTATATAGCGTTATACCTTAGAACGCAATACTACATATCGTTAGATGTTATAACGTAACAGTATATAACGTTATACGTTATAACGTAAAATAATATAACGATATACGTTATAACGCAAGAGTATATAACGTTACACGTTATAAGGTAATACTATATAATGTTATACGTTATAACGTAACGCTACATAACGTTATACGTTATAACGTAATAGTATATAACGATATATGATAAGGTAATGGTATATATCGTTAGACGTTATAACGTAACAGTACATAACGTTATACGTTATAACGTAAAATAATATAACGATATACGTTATAACGCAAGAGTATATAACGTTATACGTTATAAGGTAAATGTATATAACGTTATACGTTATAACGTAATTGTATATAACGTTATACGTTATAACGTAATGGCATATAATGTTATACGTCAGAATGTAACACTACATATCGTTATACGTTATAACGTAACGCTACATAACGTTATACGTTATAACGTAATAGTATATAATGTTATATGATATAAGGTAATAGTATATAGCGTTATACCTTAGAACGCAATACTACATAACGTTAGATGTTATAACGTAACAGTATATAACGTTATACGTTATAACGTAAAATGATATAACGATATACGTTATAACGCAAGAGTATATAACGTTATACGTTATAAGGTAATTGTATATAACGTCATACGTTATAACGTAACACTACATATCGATATACGTTATAACGTAATAGTATATAAAGTTATACGTTATAAGATAATTATATATAATGTTATACGTTATAACGTAACACAATATATCGTTATACGTTATAAAGTCATACTACATATCGTTATACGTTATAACGTAATGCTACATAACGTTATACGTTATTACGTCATAGCATATACCGTGACCCTATATAAGGTAATGGTATATAGCGTTCTACTTTGTAACGTAACACTTCATATCGTTATACGTTATAACGTAATAGAATATAACGTTATACGTTATAACGTAAAATAATATAACGATATACGTTATAACGCAAGAGTATATAACGTTATACGTTATAACGTCATAGCATATAACGTGACACTTTATAAGGTAATGGTATATAGCGTTCTACTTTGTAACGTAACACTTCATATCGTTATACGTTATAACGTAATAGAATATAACGTTATACGTTATAACGTAAAATAATATAACGATATACGTTATAACGTAATACTACATATCGTTAGACGTTATAACGTAATAGTATATAACGTTATACGTTATAACGTAAAATAATATAACGATATTCGTTATAACGCAAGAGTATATAACGTTATACGTTATAAGGTAATTGTATATAACGTTATACGTTATAACGTAACACTACATATCGTTATACCTTAGAACGTAGTACTACATATCGTTAGATGTTATAACGTAACAGTATATAACGTTATACGTTATAACGTAAAATAATATAACGATATACGTTATAACGCAAGAGTATATAACGTTATACGTTATAAGGTAATTGCATATAACGTTATACGTTATAACGTAACACTACATACCGTTATATGTTATAACGTAAAATAGTATAACGATATACGTTATAACGCAAGAGTATATAACGTTATACGTTATAAGGTAATTGTTTATAACGTTATACGTTATAACGTAACACTACATATCGTTATATGTTATAACGTAATAGTATATAACGTTATACGTTATAAGGTAATAGTATATAATGTTACACGTTATAACGTAACGCTACATAACGTTATACGTTATCACGTAACAGTATATAACGTTATATGTTATAACGTAATAGTATATAACGTTATACGTTATAAGGTAATAGTATATAATGTTATACGTTATAACGTAACGCTACATAACGTTATACGTTATAACGTAATAGTATATAACGATATATGATATACGGTAATAGTATATATCGTTAGACGTCATAACGTAACAGTACATAACGTTATACGTTATAACGTAAAATAGTATAACAATATACGTTATAACGCAAGAGTATATAACGTTATACGTTATAAGGTAATTGTATATAACGTTATACGTTATAACGTAATGGCATATAATGTTATACGTTAGAATGTAACACTACATATCGTTATACGTTATAACGTAACGCTACATAACGTTATACGTTATAACGTAATAGTATATAATGTTATATGATACAAGGTAATAGTATATAGCGTTATACCTTAGAACGCAATACTACATATCGTTAGATGTTATAACGTAACAGTATATAACGTTATACGTTATAACGTAAAATAACATAACGATATACGTTATAACGCAAGAGTATATAACGTTATACGTTATAACGTAATAGTATATAACGTTATACGTTATAACGTAAAATAATATAACGATATACGTTATAACGCAAGAGTGTATAACGTTATACGTTATAAGGTAATTGTATATAATGTTATACGTTATAACGTAACACTACATATCGTTATACCTTTGAACGTAATACTACATATCGTTAGATGTCATAACGTAACAGTATATAACGTTATACGTTATAACGTAAAATAATATAACGATATACGTTATAACGCAAGAGTATATAACGTTATACGTTATAAGGTAATTGTATATAACGTTATACGTTACAACGTAACACTACATATCGTTATATGTTATAACGTAATAGTATATAGCGTTATACGTTATAACGTAACGATACCTATAGTTATACGTCATAACGTAATAGTATATAACGTGAGACGTTATAAGGTTATAGTATATAATGTTATACGTTATAACGTAACACTACATATCGTTATACCTTATAACGTAATACTACATATCGTTAGACGTTATAACGTAATAGTATATAACGTTATACGTTATAAGGTAGTAGCATATAATGTTATACGTTATAACGTAATGGCATATAATGTTATACGTTAAAAGGTAACACTACATATCGTTATACGTTATAACGTAACGCTACATAACGTTATACGTTATAACGTAGTAGTATATAATGTTATATGATATAAGGTAATGACATATAATGTTATACGTGATAACGTAACACTACATATCATTATAAGTTATAACGTAATGGAATAAGACGTTATACGTTATAACGTAAGAGTATATTACGTTATACGTTATAAGGTAATAGTATATAATGTTATACGTTATAACGTAACACTACATACCGATATACGTTATAACGTAATACTACATATCGTTAGACGTTATATCGTAATACTACATATCGTTAGACGTTATAACGTAATAGTATATAACGTTATACGTTATAACGTAATAGTATATAACGTTATACGTTATAACGTAACACTACATATCGTTATACCTTAGAACGTAATACTACATATCGTTAGATGTTATAACGTAACAGTATATAACGTTATACGTTATAACGTAAAATAATATAACGATATACGTTATAACGCAAGAGTATATAACGTTATACGTTATAAGGTAATTGAATATAATGTTATACGTTATAACGTAACACTACATATCGTTATACCTTAGAACGTAATACTACATATCGTTAGATGTTATAACGTAACAGTATATAACGTTATACGTTATAACGTAAAATAATATAACGATATACGTTATAACGCAAGAGTATATAACGTTATACGTTATAAGGTAATTGTATATAACGTTATACGTTATAACGTAACACTACATATCGTTATATGTTATAACGTAATAGTATATAACGTTATACGTTATAAGATATTATTGTATAGCGTTATATGTTATAACGTAACGATAACTATATTTATACGTTATAACGAAATAGTATATAACGTGAGACGTTATAAGGTAATAGTATACAATGTTATACGTTATAACGTAACACAACATATCGTTATACGTTATAACGTAATACTACATATCGTTAGACGTTATAACGTAACAGTATATAACGTTATACGTTATAACGTAAAATAATATAACGATATACGTTATAACGTAACACTACATATCGTTATATGTTATAACGTAATAGTATATAACGTTATACGTTATAAGGTAATAGTATATAATGTTATACGTTATAACGTAACGCTACATAACGTTATACGTTATAACGTGATAGTATATAACGTTATATGATATAGGGTAATCGTATATATAGTTAGACGTTATAACGTAACAGTATATAACGTTATACGTTATAACGTAAAATAATATAACGACATACGTTATAACGAAAGAGTATATAACGTTATACGTTATAAGGTATTTGTATATAACGTTATACGTTATAACGTAACGCTACATAACGTTATACGTTATAACGTAAGAGTATATAATGTTATACGTTAAAACGTAACACTACATATCGTTATACGTTATAACGTAATACTACATATCGTTAGACGTTATAACGTAATAGTTTATAACGTTATACGTTATAACGTAATAGTATATAACGTTATACGTTATAACGTAAAATAATATAACGATATACGTTATAACGCAAGAGTATATAACGTTATACGTTATAAGGTAATTGTATATAATGTTATACGTTATAACGTAACACTACATATCGTTATACATTTGAACGTAATACTACATATCGTTAGATGTTATAACGTAACAGTATATAACGTTATACGTTATAACGTAAAATAATATAACGACATACGTTATAACGAAAGAGTATATAACGTTATACGTTATAAGGTATTTGTATATAACGTTATACGTTATAACGTAACGCTACATAACGTTATACGTTATAACGTAAGAGTATATAATGTTATACGTTAAAACGGAACACTACATATCGTTATACGTTATAACGTAATACTACATATCGTTAGACGTTATAACGTAATAGTTTATAACGTTATACGTTATAACGTAATAGTATATAACGTTATACGTTATAACGTAAAATAATATAACGATATACGTTATAACGCAAGAGTATATAACGTTATACGTTATAAGGTAATTGTATATAATGTTATACGTTATAACGTAACACTACATATCGTTATACATTTGAACGTAATACTACATATCGTTAGATGTTATAACGTAACAGTATATAACGTTATACGTTATAACGTACAATAATATAACGATATACGTTATAACGCAAGAGTATATAACGTTATACGTTATAAGGTAATTGTATATAACGTTATACGTTATAACGTAACACTACATATCGTTATATGTTATAACGTAATAGTATATAGCGTTATACGTTATAACGTATCGATACCTATAGTTATACGTTATAACGTAATAGTATATAACGTTATACGTTATAAGGTAACAGTATATAATGTTGTACGTTATAACGTAACACTACATATCGTCATACGTTATAACGTAACACTGCATAACGTTATACGTTATAACGTAAAATAATATAACGATATACGTTATAACGCAAGAGTATATAACGTAATACGTTATAAGGTAATGGTATATAACGTTATACGTTATAACGTAATACTACATATCGTTATATGTTGTAACGTAATAGTATATAACGTTATACGTTATAAGGTAATAGTATATAGTGTTATACGTTATAACGTAACGATACCTATAGTTATACGTCATAACGTAATAGTATATAACGTGAGACGTTATAAGGTTATAGTATATAATGTTATACGTTAAAAGGTAACACTACATATCGTTATACGTTATAACGTAACGCTACGTAACGTTATACGTTATAACGTAGTAGTATATAATGTTATATGATATAAGGTAATGACATATAATGTTATACGTTATAACGTAACACTACATATCATTATAAGTTATAACGTAATGGAATAAGACGTTATACGTTATAACGTAAGAGTATATTACGTTATACGTTATAACGTAATGGCATATAATGTTATACGTTAAAAGGTAACACTACATATCGTTATACGTTATAACGTAACGCTACATAACGTTATACGTTATAACGTAATAGTATATAATGTTATATGGTATAAGGTAATAGTATATAGCGATATACGTTATAAAGTAATACTACATATCGTTAGACGTTATAACGTAATAGTATATAACGTTATACGTTTTAACGTAATAGTATATAACGTTATACGTTATAACGTAAAATAATATAACGATATACGTTATAACGCAAGAGTATATAACGTTATACGTTATAAGGTAATTGTATATAACGTTATACGTTATAACGTAACACTACATATCGTTATACCTTAGAACGTAATACTACATATCGTTAGATGTTATAACGTAACAGTATATAACGTTATACGTTATAAGGTAAAATAATATAACGATATACGTTATAACGCAAGAGTATATAACGTTACACGTTATAAGGTAATTGTATATAACGTTATACGTTATAAGGTAATAGTATATAATGTTATACGTTATAACGTAACGCTACATAACGTTATACGTTATAACGTAATAGTATATAACGTTATATGATATAGGGTAATCGTATATAATGTTATACGTTATAACGTAACGCTACATAACGTTATACGTTATAACGTAATAGTATATAACGTTATATGATATAGGGTAATAGTATATATCGTTAGACGTTATAACGTAACAGTATATAACGTTATCCGTTATAACGTAAAATAATATAACGATATACGTTATAACGCAAGAGTATATAACGTTATACGTTATAAGGTATTTGTATATAACGTTATACGTTATAACGTAACACTACATATCGTTATATGTTATAACGTAATAGTATATAACGTTGTACGTTATAAGGTAATATTATATAGCGTTATACGTTATAACGTAACGATAACTATATTTATACGTTATAACGAAATAGTATATAACGTGAGACGTTATAAGGTAATAGTATACAATGTTATACGTTATAACGTAACACAACATATCGTTATACGTTATAACGTAATACTACATATCGTTAGACGTTAAAACGTAACAGTATATAACGTTATGCGTTATAACGTTAAATAATATAACGATATACGTTATAACGCAAGAGTCTATAACGCTATACGTTAGAAGGTAATGGTATATAACGTTATACGTTATAACGTAACATTACATATCGTTATATGTTATAACGTAATAGTATATAACGTTAAACGTTATAAGGTCATAGTATATAGCGTTATACGTTATAACGTAACGATACCTATAGTTATACGTTATAACGTAATAGTATATAACGTCAGACGTTATAAGGTAATAGTATATAATGTTATACGTTATAACGTAACACTACATATCGTCATACGTTATAACGTAACACCACATAACGTTATACGTTATAACGTATTAGAATATAACGTTATACGTTATAACGCAAGGGTATATAACGTTATACGTTATAAGGTAATGGTATATAACGTTATACGTTATAACGTAACAGTACATATCGTTATATGTTGTAACGTAATAGTATATAACGTTATACGTTATAAGGTGATAGTATATAGCGTTATACGTTACAACGTAACGATACCTATAGTTATACGTCATAACGTAATAGTATATAACGTGAGACGTTATAAGGTTATAGTATATAATGTTATACGTTATAACGTAACACTACATATCGTTATACGTTATAACGTAATACTACATATCGTTAGACGTTATAACGTTATAGTATATAACGTTATATGACATAAGGTAATGGTATATATCGTTAGACGTTATAACGTAACGCTACATAACGTTATACGTTATAACGTAATAGTATATAACGTTATATGACATAAGGTAATAGTATATATCGTTATACGTTATAACGTAACACTACATATCGTTATATGCTATAATGTAACAATACATATCGTTATACGTTATAACGTAATACTACATATCGTTAGACGTTATAACGTAATAGTATATAACGTTATACGTTATAACGTAATAGCATATAACGTTATACGTTATAACGTAAAATAATCTAACGATATACGTTATAACGCAAGAGCATATATCGTTATACGTTATAAGGTAATTGTATATATCGTTATACGTTATAACGTAACACTACATATCGTTATATGTTATAACGTAATTGTATATAACGTTATACGTTATAAGGTAATAGTATATAATGTTATACGTTATAACGTAACGCTACATAACGTTATACGTTATAACGTAATAGTATATAACGTTATATGATATAAGGTAATAGTATATAGCGTTAGACATTATAACGTAACTGTATATAACGTTATACGTTATAACGTAAAATAATATAACGATATAGGTTATAACGCAAGAGTACATAACGTTATACGTTATATGGTAATAGTATATAGCGTTAGACGTTATAACGTAACTGTATATAACGTTATACGTTATAACGTAAAATAATATAACGATATACGTCATAACGCAAGAGTATATAACGTTATACGTTATAAGGTAATTGTATATAACGTTATACGGTATAACGTAATGGCATATAATGTTATACGTTAAAACGTAACACTACATATCGTTATACGTTATAACGTAACGCTACATAACGTTATACGTTATAACGTAATAGTATATAACGTTATATGATATAAGGTAATAGTATATATTGTTAGACGTTATAACGTAACAGTACATAACTATATACGTTATAACGTAAAATAATATAACGATATACGTTATAACGCAAGAGTATACAACGTTATACGTTATAAGGTAATTGTATATAACGTTATACGTTAGAACGTAACACTACATATCGTTATATGTTATAACGTAATAGTATATAGCGTTATACGTTATAACGTAACGATACCTATAGTTATACGTTATAACGTAATAGTATATAACGTTATACGTTATAAGGTAATAGTATATAATGTTATACGTTATAACGTAACACTACATATCGTCATACGTTATAACGTAACACTACATAACGTTATACGTTATAACGTAAAATAATATAAAGATATACGTTATAACGTAAAATAATATAACGATATACGTTATAACGTAACACTACATATCGTTATATGTTATAACGTAACAATACATATCGTTATACGTTATAACGTAACACTACATATCGTTATATGTTGTAACGTAATAGTATATAACGTTATACGTTATAAGGTAATAGCATATAACGTTATACGTTATAACGTAAAATAATCTAACGATATACGTTATAACGCAAGAGCATATATCGTTATACGTTATAAGGTAATTGTATATAACGTTATACGTTATAACGTAACAGTACATATCGTTATACCTTAGAACGTAATACTACATATCGTTAGTTGTTATAACGTAACAGTATATAACGTTATACGTTATAACGTAAAATAATAAAACGATATACGTTATAACGCAAGAGTATATAACGTTATACGTTATAAGGTAATTGTATATAACGTTATACGTTATAACGTAACACTACATATCGTTATATGTTATAACGTAATTGTATATAACGTTATACGTTATAAGGTAATAGTATATAATGTTATACGTTATAACGTAACGCTACATAACGTTATACGTTATAACGTAATAGTATATAACGTTATATGATATAAGGTAATAGTATATAGCGTTAGACATTATAACGTAACTGTATATAACGTTATACGTTATAACGTAAAATAATATAACGATATACGTTATAACGCAAGAGTACATAACGTTATACGTTATATGGTAATAGTATATAGAGTTAGACGTTATAACGTAACTGTATATAACGTTATACGTTATAACGTAAAATAATATAACGATATACGTCATAACGCAAGAGTATATAACGTTATACGTTATAAGGTAATTGTATATAACGTTATACGGTATAACGTAATGGCATATAATGTTATACGTTAAAACGTAACACTACATATCGTTATACGTTATAACGTAACGCTACATAACGTTATACGTTATAACGTAATAGTTTATAACGTTATACGTTATAACGTAATAGTATATAACGTTATTCGTTATAACGTAAAATAATATAACGATATACGTTATAACGCAAGAGTATATAACGTTATACGTTATAAGGTAATGGTATATAATGTTATACGTTATAACGTAACACTACATATCGTTATACCTTAGAACGTAATACTACATATCGTTAGATGTTATAACGTAACAGTATATAACGTTATACGTTATAACGTAAAATAATAAAACGATATACGTTATAACGCAAGAGTATATAACGTTATACGTTATAAGGTAATTGTATATAACGTTATACGGTATAACGTAACACTACATATTGTTATATGTTATAACGTAATAGTATATAGCGTTATACGTTATAACGTTACGATACCTATAGTTATACGTTATAACGTAATAGTATATAACGTTACACGTTATAAGGTAATAGTATATAATGTTATAAGTTATAACGTAACACTACATATCGTCATACGTTATAACGTAACACTACATAACGTTATACGTTATAACGTAAAATAATATAACGATATACCTTATAACGCAAGAGTATATAACGTTATACGTTATAAGGTAATTGTATATAATGTTATACGTTATAACGTAACACTACATATCGTTATACCTTAGAACGTAATACTACATATCGTTAGATGTTATAACGTAACAGTATATAACGTTATACGTTATAACGTAAAATAATATAACGATATACGTTATAACGCAAGAGTATATAACGTTATACGTTGTAAGGTAATTGTATATAACGTTATACGGTATAACGTAACACTACATATCGTTATATGTTATAACGTAATAGTATATAGCGTTATACGTTATAACGTTACGATACCTATAGTTATACGTTATAACGTAATAGTATATAACGTTATACGTTATAAGGTAATAGTATATAATGTTATAAGTTATAACGTAACACTACATACCGATATACGTTATAACGTAATACTACATATCGTTAGACGTTATATCGTAATAGTATATAACGTTATATGATATTAGGTAATAGTATATATCGTTAGACGTTATAACGTAACAGTACATAACGTTATACGTTATAACGGAAAATAATATAACGATATACGTTATAACGCAAGAGTATATAACGTTATACGTTATAGGGTAATTGAATATAATGTTATACGTTATAACGTAACACTACATATCGTTATACCTTAGAACGTAATACTACATATCGTTAGATGTTATAACGTAACAGTATATAACGTTATACGTTATAACGTAAAATAATATAACGATATACGTTATAACGCAAGAGTATATAACGTTATACGTTATAAGGTAATTGTATATAACTTTATACGTTATAACGTAACACTACATATCGTTATATGTTATAACGTAATAGTATATAACGTTATACGTTATAAGGTAATATTGTATAGCGTTATACGTTATAACGTAACGATAACTATATTTATACGTTATAACGAAATAGTATATAACGTGAGACGTTATAAGGTAATAGTATACAATGTTATACGTTATAACGTAACACAACATATCGTTATACGTTATAACGTAATACTACATATCGTTAGACGTTATAACGTAACAGTATATAACGTTATACGTTATAACGTAAAATAATATAACGATATACGTTATAACGTAACACTTCATGACGTTATATGTTATAACGTAATAGTATATAACGTTATACGTTATAAGGTAATAGTATATATCGTTAGACGTTATAACGTAACGCTACATAACGTTATACGTTATAACGTAATAGCATATAACGTTATATGACATAAGGTAATAGTATATATCGTTATACGTTATAACGTAACACTACATATCGTTATATGTTATGACGTAACAATACATATCGTTATACGTTATAACGTAATACTACATATCGTTAGACGTTATAACGTAATAGTATATAACGTTATACGTTATAACGTAATAGCATATAACGTTATACGTTATAACGTAAAATAATCTAACGATATACGTTATAACGCAAGAGCATATATCGTTACACGTTATAAGGTAATTGTATATAACGTTATACGTTATAACGTAAAACTACATATCGTTATACCTTAGAACGTAATACTACATATCGTTAGTTGTTATAATGTAACAGTATATAACGGTATACGTTATAACGTAAAATAATATAACGATATACGTTATAACGCAAGAGTATATAACGTTATACGTTATAAGGTAATTGTATATAACGTTATACGTTATAGCGTAACACTACATATCGTTATATGTTATAACGTAATTGTATATAACGTTATACGTTATAAGGTAATAGTATATAATGTTATACGTTATAACGTAACGCTACATAACGTTATACGTTATAACGTAATAGTATATAATGTTATATGATATAAGGTAATAGTATATAGCGTTAGACGTTATAACGTAACTGTATATAACGTTATACGCTATAACGTAACTGTATATAACGTTATACGTTATAACGTAAAATAATATAACGATATACGTTATAACGCAAGAGTACATAACGTTATACGTTATAAGGTAATAGTATATAGCGTTAGACGTTATAACGTAACTGTATATAACGTTATACGTTATAACGTAAAATAATATAACGATATACGTCATAACGCAAGAGTATATAACGTTATACGTTATAAGGTAATTGTATATAATGTTATACGTTATAACGTAACACTACATATCGTTATACCTTAGAACGTAATACTACATATCGTTAGATGTTATAACGTAACAGTATATAACGTTATACGTTATAACGTAAAATAATATAACGATATACGTTATAACGCAAGAGTATATAACGTTATACGTTATAACGTAACACTACATAACGTTATACGTTATAACGTAACACTACATAACGTTATACGTTATAACGTAAAATAATATAACGATATACGATATAACGCAAGAGTATATAACGTTATACGTTATAAGGTAATAGTATATAATGTTATACGTTATAACGTAACACTACATATCGTCATACGTTATAACGTAACACTACATAACGTTATACGTTATAACGTAAAATAATATAACGATATACGTTATAACGCAAGAGTATATAACGTTATACGTTATAAGGTAATGGTATATAACGTTATACGTTATAACGTAACACTACATATCGTTATATGTTGTAACGTAATAGTATATAACGTTATACGTTATAAGGTAATAGTATATAGCGTTATACGTTATAACGTAACGATACCTATAGTTATACGTCATAACGTAATAGTATATAACGTGAGACGTTATAAGGTTATAGTATATATTGTTATACGTTATAACGTAACACTACATATCGTTATACGTTGTAACGTAATACTACATATCGTTAGACGTTATAACGTTATAGTATATAACGTTATATGACATAAGGTAATGGTATATATCGTTAGACGTTATAACGTAACGCTACATAACGTTATACGTTATAACGTAATAGTATATAACGTTATATGACATAAGGTAATAGTATATATCGTTATACGTTATAACGTAACACTACATATCGTTATATGTTATAACGTAACAATACATATCGTTATACGTTATAACGTAATACTACATATCGTTAGACGTTATAACGTAATAGTATATAACGTTATACGTTATAACGTAATAGCATATAACGTTATACGTTATAACGTAAAATAATCTAACGATATACGTTATAACGCAAGAGCATATATCGTTATACGTTATAAGGTAATTGTATATAACGTTATACGTTATAACGTAACACTACATATCGTTATACCTTAGAACGTAATACTACATATCGTTAGTTGTTATAACGTAACAGTATATAACGTTATACGTTATAACGTAAAATAATAAAACGATATACGTTATAACGCAAGAGTATATAACGTTATACGTTATAAGGTAATTGTATATAACGTTATACGTTATAACGTAACACTACATATCGTTATATGTTATAACGTAATTGTATATAACGTTATACGTTATAAGGTAATAGTATATAATGTTATACGTTATAACGTAACGCTACATAACGTTATACGTTATAACGTAATAGTATATAACGTTATATGATATAAGGTAATAGTATATAGCGTTAGACATTATAACGTAACTGTATATAACGTAATACGTTATAACGTAAAATAATATAACGATATACGTTATAACGCAAGAGTACATAACGTTATACGTTATATGGTAATAGTATATAGAGTTAGACGTTATAACGTAACTGTATATAACGTTATACGTTATAACGTAAAATAATATAGCGATATACGTCATAACGCAAGAGTATATAACGTTATACGTTATAAGGTAATTGTATATAACGTTATACGGTATAACGTAATGGCATATAATGTTATACGTTAAAACGTAACACTACATATCGTTATACGTTATAACGTAACGCTACATAACGTTATACGTTATAACGTAATAGTATATAACGTTATACGATATAAGGTAATAGTATATATCGTTAGACGTTATAACGTAACAGTACATAACGTTATACGTTATAACGGAAAATAATATAACGATATACGTTATAACGCAAGAGTATATAACGTTATACGTTATAAGGTAATTGTATATAACGTTATACGTTATAACGTAATGGCATATAATGTTATACGTTAAAACGTAACACTACATATCGTTATACGTTGTAACGTAATACTACATATCGTTAGACGTTATAACGTAATAGTTTATAACGTTATACGTTATAACGTAATAGTATATAACGTTATACGTTATAACGTAAAATAATATAACGATATACGTTATAACGCAAGAGTATATAACGTTATACGTTATATGGTAATTGTATATAATGTTATACGTTATAACGTAACACTACATATCGTTATACCTTAGAACGTAATACTACATATCGTTAGATGTTATAACGTAACAGTATATAACGTTATACGTTATAACGTAAAATAATATAACGATATACGTTATAACGCAAGAGTATATAACGTTATACGTTATAAGGTAATGGTATATAACGTTATACGTTATAACGTAACACTACATATCGTTATATGTTTTAACGTAATAGTATATAACGTTATACCTTATAAGGTAATAGTATATAGCGTTAAACGTTATAACGTAACGATACCTATAGTTATACGTCATAACGTAATAGTATATAACGTGAGACGTTATAAGGTTATAGTATATAATGTTATACGTTATAACGTAACACTACATATCGTTATACGTTATGACGTAATACTACATATCGTTAGACGTTATAACGTAATAGTATATTACGTTATACGTTATAAGGTAATAGTATATAATGTTATACGTTATAACGTAACACTACATACCGATATACGTTATAACGTAATACTACATATCGTTAGACGTTATATCGTAATAGTATATAACGTTATATGATATTAGGTAATAGTATATAATGTTATACGTTATAACGTAACACTACATATCGTCATACGTTATAACGTAACACTACATAACGTTATACGTTATAACGTAAAATAATATAACGATATACGTTATAACGCAAGAGTATATAACGTTATACGTTATAAGGTAATGGTATATAACGTTATACGTTATAACGTAACACTACATATCGTTATATGTTTTAACGTAATAGTATATAACGTTATACCTTATAAGGTAATAGTATATAGCGTTAAACGTTATAACCAAACGATACCTATAGTTATACGTCATAACGTAATAGTATATAACGTGAGACGTTATAAGGTTATAGTATATAATGTTATACGTTATAACGTAACACTACATATCGTTATACGTTATGACGTAATACTACATATCGTTAGACGTTATAACGTAATAGTATATTACGTTATACGTTATAAGGTAATAGTATATAATGTTATACGTTATAACGTAACACTACATACCGATATACGTTATAACGTAATACTACATATCGTTAGACGTTATATCGTAATAGTATATAACGTTATATGATATTAGGTAATAGTATATATCGTTAGACGTTATAACGTAACAGTACATAACGTTATACGTTATAACGGAAAATAATATAACGATATACGTTATAACGCAAGAGTACATAACGTTATACGTTATATGGTAATAGTATATAGAGTTAGACGTTATAACGTAACTGTATATAACGTTATACGTTATAACGTAAAATAATATAACGATATACGTCATAACGCAAGAGTATATAACGTTATACGTTATAAGGTAATTGTATATAACGTTATACGGTATAACGTAATGGCATATAATGTTATACGTTAAAACGTAACACTACATATCGTTATACCTTAGAACGTAATACTACATATCGTTAGATGTTATAACGTTACAGTATATAACGTTATACGTTATAACGTAAAATAATATAACGATATACGTTATAACGCAAGAGTATATAACGTTATACGTTATAAGGTAATTGTATATAACGTTATACGTTATAACGTAACACTACATAACGTTATACGTTATAACGTAAAATAATATAACGATATACGTTATAACGCAAGAGTATATAACGTTATACGTTATAAGGTAATGGTATATAACGTTATACGTTATAACGTAACACTTCATGACGTTATATGTTATAACGTAATAGTATATAACGTTATACGTTATAAGGTAATAGTATATATCGTTAGACGTTATAACGTAACGCTACATAACGTTATACGTTATAACGTAATAGCATATAACGTTATATGACATAAGGTAATAGTATATATCGTTATACGTTATAACGTAACACTACATATCGTTATATGTTATGACGTAACAATACATATCGTTATACGTTATAACGTAATACTACATATCGTTAGACGTTATAACGTAATAGTATATAACGTTATACGTTATAACGTAATAGCATATAACGTTATACGTTATAACGTAAAATAATCTAACGATATACGTTATAACGCAAGAGCATATATCGTTACACGTTATAAGGTAATTGTATATAACGTTATACGTTATAACGTAACACTACATATCGTTATACCTTAGAACGTAATACTACATATCGTTAGTTGTTATAATGTAACAGTATATAACGGTATACGTTATAACGTAAAATAATATAACGATATACGTTATAACGCAAGAGTATATAACGTTATACGTTATAAGGTAATTGTATATAACGTTATACGTTATAACGTAACACTACATATCGTTATATGTTATAACGTAATTGTATATAACGTTATACGTTATAAGGTAATAGTATATAATGTTATACGTTATAACGTAACGCTACATAACGTTATACGTTATAACGTAATAGTATATAATGTTATATGATATAAGGTAATAGTATATAGCGTTAGACGTTATAACGTAACTGTATATAACGTTATACGTTATAACGTAACTGTATATAACGTTATACGTTATAACGTAAAATAATATAACGATATACGTTATAACGCAAGAGTACATAACGTTATACGTTATAAGGTAATAGTATATAGCGTTAGACGTTATAACGTAACTGTATATAACGTTATACGTTATAACGTAAAATAATATAACGATATACGTCATAACGCAAGAGTATATAACGTTATACGTTATAAGGTAATTGTATATAATGTTATACGTTATAACGTAACACTACATATCGTTATACCTTAGAACGTAATACTACATATCGTTAGATGTTATAACGTAACGGTATATAACGTTATACGTTATAACGTAAAATAATATAACGATATACGTTATAACGCAAGAGTATATAACGTTATACGTTATAACGTAACACTACATAACGTTATACGTTATAACGTAACACTACATAACGTTATACGTTATAACGCAAAATAATATAACGATATACGTTATAACGCAAGAGTATATAACGTTATACGTTATAAGGTAATAGTATATAATGTTATACGTTATAACGTAACACTACATATCGTCATACGTTATAACGTAACACTACATAACGTTATACGTTATAACGTAAAATAATATAACGATATACGTTATAACGCAAGAGTATATAACGTTATACGTTATAAGGTAATGGTATATAACGTTATACGTTATAACGTAACACTACATATCGTTATATGTTGTAACGTAATAGTATATAACGTTATACGTTATAAGGTAATAGTATATAGCGTTATACGTTATAACGTAACGATACCTATAGTTATACGTCATAACGTAATAGTATATAACGTGAGACGTTATAAGGTTATAGTATATATTGTTATACGTTATAACGTAACACTACATATCGTTATACGTTGTAACGTAATACTACATATCGTTAGACGTTATAACGTTATAGTATATAACGTTATATGACATAAGGTAATGGTATATATCGTTAGACGTTATAACGTAACGCTACATAACGTTATACGTTATAACGTAATAGTATATAACGTTATATGACATAAGGTAATAGTATATATCGTTATACGTTATAACGTAACACTACATATCGTTATATGTTATAACGTAACAATACATATCGTTATACGTTATAACGTAATACTACATATCGTTAGACGTTATAACGTAATAGTATATAACGTTATACGTTATAACGTAATAGCATATAACGTTATACGTTATAACGTAAAATAATCTAACGATATACGTTATAACGCAAGAGCATATATCGTTATACGTTATAAGGTAATTGTATATAACGTTATACGTTATAACGTAACACTACATATCGTTATACCTTAGAACGTAATACTACATATCGTTAGTTGTTATAACGTAACAGTATATAACGTTATACGTTATAACGTAAAATAATAAAACGATATACGTTATAACGCAAGAGTATATAACGTTATACGTTATAAGGTAATTGTATATAACGTTATACGTTATAACGTAACACTACATATCGTTATATGTTATAACGTAATTGTATATAACGTTATACGTTATAAGGTAATAGTATATAATGTTATACGTTATAACGTAACGCTACATAACGTTATACGTTATAACGTAATAGTATATAACGTTATATGATATAAGGTAATAGTATATAGCGTTAGACATTATAACGTAACTGTATATAACGTTATACGTTATAACGTAAAATAATATAACGATATACGTTATAACGCAAGAGTACATAACGTTATACGTTATATGGTAATAGTATATAGAGTTAGACGTTATAACGTAACTGTATATAACGTTATACGTTATAACGTAAAATAATATAACGATATACGTCATAACGCAAGAGTATATAACGTTATACGTTATAAGGTAATTGTATATAACGTTATACGGTATAACGTAATGGCATATAATGTTATACGTTAAAACGTAACACTACATATCGTTATACGTTATAACGTAACGCTACATAACGTTATACGTTATAACGTAATAGTATATAACGTTATACGATATAAGGTAATAGTATATATCGTTAGACGTTATAACGTAACAGTACATAACGTTATACGTTATAACGGAAAATAATATAACGATATACGTTATAACGCAAGAGTATATAACGTTATACGTTATAAGGTAATTGCATATAACGTTATACGTTATAACGTAATGGCATATAATGTTATACGTTAAAACGTAACACTACATATCGTTATACGTTGTAACGTAATACTACATATCGTTAGACGTTATAACGTAATAGTTTATAACGTTATACGTTATAACGTAATAGTATATAACGTTATACGTTATAACGTAAAATAATATAACGATATACGTTATAACGCAAGAGTATATAACGTTATACGTTATAAGGTAATTGTATATAATGTTATACGTTATAACGTAACACTACATATCGTTATACCTTAGAACGTAATACTACATATCGTTAGATGTTATAACGTAACAGTATATAACGTTATACGTTATAACGTAAAATAATATAACGATATACGTTATAACGCAAGAGTATATAACGTTATACGTTATAAGGTAATTGTATATAACGTTATACGGTATAACGTAACACTACATATCGTTATATGTTATAACGTAATAGTATATAGCGTTATACGTTATAACGTTACGATACCTATAGTTATACGTTATAACGTAATAGTATATAACGTTATACGTTATAAGGTAATAGTATATAATGTTATACGTTATAACGTAACACTACATATCGTCATACGTTATAACGTAACACTACATAACGTTATACGTTATAACGTAAAATAATATAACGATATACGTTATAACGCAAGAGTATATAACGTTATACGTTATAAGGTAATGGTATATAACGTTATACGTTATAACGTAACACTACATATCGTTATATGCTTTAACGTAATAGTATATAACGTTATACGTTATAAGGTAATAGTATATAGCGTTAAACGTTATAACGTAACGATACCTATAGTTATACGTCATAACGTAATAGTATATAACGTGAGACGTTATAAGGTTATAGTATATAATGTTATACGTTATAACGTAACACTACATATCGTTATACGTTGTGACGTAATACTACATATCGTTAGACGTTATAACGTAATAGTATATTACGTTATACGTTATAAGGTAATAGTATATAATGTTATACGTTATAACGTAACACTACATACCGATATACGTTATAACGTAATACTACATATCGTTAGACGTTATATCGTAATAGTATATAACGTTATATGATATTAGGTAATAGTATATATCGTTAGACGTTATAATGTAACAGTACATAACGTTATACGTTATAACGGAAAATAATATAACGATATACGTTATAACGCAAGAGTACATAACGTTATACGTTATATGGTAATAGTATATAGAGTTAGACGTTATAACGTAACTGTATATAACGTTATACGTTATAACGTAAAATAATATAACGATATACGTCATAACGCAAGAGTATATAACGTTATACGTTATAAGGTAATTGTATATAACGTTATACGGTATAACGTAATGGCATATAATGTTATACGTTAAAACGTAACACTACATATCGTTATACGTTATAACGTAACACTACATATCGTTATATGTTATAACGTAATAGTATATAACGTTATACGTTATAAGGTAATAGTATATAGCGTTAGACGTTATAACGTAACTGTATATAACCTTATACGTTATAACGTAAAATAATATAACGATATACGTCATAACGCAAGAGTATATAACGTTATACGTTATAAGGTAATTGTATATAATGTTATACGTTATAACGTAACACTACATATCGTTATACCTTAGAACGTAATACTACATATCGTTAGATGTTATAACGTAACAGTATATAACGTTATACGTTATAACGTAAAATAATATAACGATATACGTTATAACGCAAGAGTATATAACGTTATACGTTATAAGGTAATTGTATATAACGTTATACGTTTTAACGTAACACTACATATCGTTATATGTTATAACGTAATAGTATATTACGTTATACGTTATAAGGTAATTGTATATAACGTTATACGTTATAACGTAACACTACATATCGTTATACCTTAGAACGTAATACTACATATCGTTAGTTGTTATAATGTAACAGTATATAACGGTATACGTTATAACGTAAAATAATATAACGATATACGTTATAACGCAAGAGTATATAACGTTATACGTTATAAGGTAATTGTATATAACGTTATACGTTATAACGTAACACTACATATCGTTATATGTTATAACGTAATTGTATATAACGTTATACGTTATAAGGTAATAGTATATAATGTTATACGTTATAACGTAACGCTACATAACGTTATACGTTATAACGTAATAGTATATAATGTTATATGATATAACTTAATAGTATATAGCGTTAGACGTTATAACGTAACTGTATATAACGTTATACGTTATAACGTAACTGTATATAACGTTATACGTTATAACGTAAAATAATATAACGATATACGTTATAACGCAAGAGTACATAACGTTATACGTTATAAGGTAATAGTATATAGCGTTAGACGTTATAACGTAACTGTATATAACGTTATACGTTATAACGTAAAATAATATAACGATATACGTCATAACGCAAGAGTATATAACGTTATACGTTATAAGGTAATTGTATATAATGTTATACGTTATAACGTAACACTACATATCGTTATACCTTAGAACGTAATACTACATATCGTTAGATGTTATAACGTAACGGTATATAACGTTATACGTTATAACGTAAAATAATATAACGATATACGTTATAACGCAAGAGTATATAACGTTATACGTTATAACGTAACACTACATAACGTTATACGTTATAACGCAAAATAATATAACGATATACGTTATAACGCAAGAGTATATAACGTTATACGTTATAAGGTAATAGTATATAATGTTATACGTTATAACGTAACACTACATATCGTCATACGTTATAACGTAACACTACATATCGTTATATGTTGTAACGTAATAGTATATAACGTTATACGTTATAAGGTAATAGTATATAGCGTTATACGTTATAACGTAACGATACCTATAGTTATACGTCATAACGTAATAGTATATAACGTGAGACGTTATAAGGTTATAGTATATATTGTTATACGTTATAACGTAACACTACATATCGTTATACGTTGTAACGTAATACTACATATCGTTAGACGTTATAACGTTATAGTATATAACGTTATATGACATAAGGTAATGGTATATATCGTTAGACGTTATAACGTAACGCTACATAACGTTATACGTTATAACGTAATAGTATATAACGTTATATGACATAAGGTAATAGTATATATCGTTATACGTTATAACGTAACACTACATATCGTTATATGTTATAACGTAACAATACATATCGTTATACGTTATAACGTAATAGTATATAACGTTATACGTTATAACGTAATAGCATATAACGTTATACGTTATAACGTAAAATAATCTAACGATATACGTTATAACGCAAGAGCATATATCGTTATACGTTATAAGGTAATTGTATATAACGTTATACGTTATAACGTAACACTACATATCGTTACACCTTAGAACGTAATACTACATATCGTTAGTTGTTATAACGTAACAGTATATAACGTTATACGTTATAACGTAAAATAATAAAACGATATACGTTATAACGCAAGAGTATATAACGTTATACGTTATAAGGTAATTGTATATAACGTTATACGTTATAACGTAACACTACATATCGTTATATGTTATAACGTAATTGTATATAACGTTATACGTTATAAGGTAATAGTATATAATGTTATACGTTATAACGTAACGCTACATAACGTTATACGTTATAACGTAATAGTATATAACGTTATATGATATAAGGTAATAGTATATAGCGTTAGACATTATAACGTAACTGTATATAACGTTATACGTTATAACGTAAAATAATATAACGATATACGTTATAACGCAAGAGTACATAACGTTATACGTTATATGGTAATAGTATATAGAGTTAGACGTTATAACGTAACTGTATATAACGTTATACGTTATAACGTAAAATAATATAACGATATACGTCATAACGCAAGAGTATATAACGTTATACGTTATAAGGTAATTGTATATAACGTTATACGGTATAACGTAATGGCATATAATGTTATACGTTAAAACGTAACACTACATATCGTTATACGTTATAACGTAACGCTACATAACGTTATACGTTATAACGTAATAGTATATAACGTTATACGATATAAGGTAATAGTATATATCGTTAGACGTTATAACGTAACAGTACATAACGTTATACGTTATAACGGAAAATAATATAACGATATACGTTATAACGCAAGAGTATATAACGTTATACGTTATAAGGTAATTGTATATAACGTTATACGTTATAACGTAATGGCATATAATGTTATACGTTAAAACGTAACACTACATATCGTTATACGTTGTAACGTAATACTACATATCGTTAGACGTTATAACGTAATAGTTTATAACGTTATACGTTATAACGTAATAGTATATAACGTTATACGTTATAACGTAAAATAATATAACGATATACGTTATAACGCAAGAGTATATAACGTTATACGTTATAAGGTAATTGTATATAATGTTATACGTTATAACGTAACACTACATATCGTTATACCTTAGAACGTAATACTACATATCGTTAGATGTTATAACGTAACAGTATATAACGTTATACGTTATAACGTAAAATAATATAACGATATACGTTATAACGCAAGAGTATATAACGTTATACGTCATAATGTAATACTATATAACGTTATTCGTTATAATGAAATATTATATGAGGTTATACGGTATAACGTCATACTATATAATGTTATACGTTATAAGGTAATACTATATAACGTTATACGTTATAACGTAATACTATATAACGTTATACTTTATAGCGTAATACCATATAACGTTATACGTTATAACGTAATACCATATCAAGTTATACGGTATAAAGTAATACAATATAACGTTATACGTTATAACGTAATATTATATAACGTTATACGTTATCACGTAATATTATATGACGTTATACGTAATAACGTAATACTATATAACGTTATATGTTATAACGTAATACTATATAACGTTATATGTCAGAACGTAATACTATAAAACGTTACACGTTATAACGTAATACTATAAAACGTTATACGTTATATTGTAATATTATATGACGTTATGAGTTATAATGTATTACTATATAGCGTTATACGTAATAATATAGTACTATATAACGTTATACGTTTTAACGTAATATTATATGACGTTATACGTTATAACGTCATACTATATAACGTTATACGTTATATCGTAATATTATATGTCATTATGAGTTATAAGGTATTACTATATAGCGTTATACGTAGTAAAAAATACTATATAACGTTATACGTTATAACTTAACATTATATGACTTTATACGTTATAACGTCATACTATATAACGTTATACGTTATAACGTAATACTATATATCATTATAGGTTATAAACGTCATACTATATAACGTTATACGTTATAACGTAATACTATATAACGTTATACGTTATAACGTAATATTATATGACGTTATACGTTATAACTTAATACAATATAACGTTATACGTTATAACGTAATATTATATAACGTTATACGTTATCACGTAATATTATATGACGTTATACGTTATAACGTAATACTATATAACGTTATATGTTATAACGTAATACTATATAACGTTATACGTCAGAACGTAATACTATAAAACGTTATACGTTATAACGTAATACTATAAGACGTTATACGTTATATCGTAATATTATATGACGTTATGAGTTATAATGTATGACTATATAGCGTTATACGTAATAATATAGTACTATATAACGTTATACGTTGTAACGTAATATTATATGACGTTATACGTTATGACGTCATACTATATAACGTTATACGTTATATCGTAATATTATATGACGTTATGAGTTATAACGTAATACTATATTATTTTATACTTTATAACGTAATACTATATAATGTTATAAGTTAAAACGTAACACTATATAACGTTATGCGTTATACGTCCCACATTATCTTTACATAATGTTATACTTTATAACGTAATATTATATGACGTTATACGTCATAACGTAATACTATATAACGTTATACATTATAATGTAATACTACATAACGTTATATGTTATACGATCCACATTATCTTTATATAATGTTATACTTTATAACGTCATACTATATGACGTTATGAGTTATAATGTATTACTATATAGCGTTATACGTAATAATATAGTACTATATAACGTTATACGTTTTAACGAAATATTATATAACGTTATACGTTATAACGTCATACTATATAACGTTATACGTTATATCGTAATATTATATGACGTTATGAGTTATAAGGTATTACTATATAGCGTTATACGTAATAAAATAATACTATATAACGTTATACGTTATAACTCAACATTATATGACTTTATACGTTATAACGTCATACTATATAAAGTTATACGTTATAATGTAATACTATATAACGTTATACCTTACAAGGTAATACTATATTACTTTATACTTTATAACGTAATACTATACAATGTTATAAGTTAAAACCTAACACTATATAACGTTATGCGTTATACGTTCCACATTATCTGTATATAATGTTATACTTTATAACGTCATACTACATGACGTTATACGTTATAACGTAATACTACATAACGTTATACGTCATAACGTAATACTATAAAACGTTATACGTTATATCGTAATACTATATAACGTTATACGTTATAACGTAATACTATATAACATTATAGGTTATAACGTCATACTATATAACGTTATACCTTATAACGTAATATTACATGACGTTACACGTTATGACGTAATACTATACTATTTTATACTTTATAACGTAATAGTATATAATGTTTTAATTTAAAACGTAATACTATATAACGTTATACGTTATACGTTCCACATTATCTTTATATGATGTTATACTTTATAACGTCGTACTATATGAAGTTATAAGTTCTAAGTTAATACCATATAACCTTATACGTTATAATGTAATACTATATAACGTTATTCGTTATAGCGTAATATTATATGACGTTATGAGTTATAAAGTAGTACTATATATCTTTATACTTTCTAACGTAATACCATGTAACGGTATACGTTATAACGTCAAACTATATAACGTTATACGCTACAATGTAATGCTATATAACGTCATACGTTATAATGTAAAACTATATGACGTTATACGTTATAACGTAATACTACATAACGTTATACTTTATAATGTAATACTTTATAACGTTATACGTTATAATATAATACTGTATAATGTTATACGTTTTAACGTAATATTATATGACGTTATACGTTATAACGTCATTCGATATGAAGTTATACGTTATAATGTAATACTTTTAAACGTTATACGTTATAACCTAATATTATATGACGTTATACGTCATAACGTAATACTAAATAACGTTATACGTTATAACGTAATATTATATGACGTTATGAGTTATAACGTAATACTATATAACGTTATACGTCAGAACGTAATACTATAAAACGTTATACGTTATAACGTAATACTATAAGACGTTATACGTTATATCGTAATATTATATGACGTTATGAGTTATAATGTATGACTATATAGCGTTATACGTAATAATATAATACTATATAACGTTATACGTTGTAACGTAATATTATATGACGTTATACGTTAGGCCGCAATACTATATGACGTAATAGGTTATGACGTTTTACTATGTGACGATATACGTTATGACGTAATACTATATGACGTTATACGTTATGACGTAATACTATATGACGTTATACGGTATGACGCATTATTATATGACGTTATACGTTAATCCGTAATTCTATATGACTTTGTAGGTTATGACGCATTGCTATATCTCGTTATACGTTAAACCGGAATTTTATATGATGTTATACGTTATGACGTATTACTATGTGACGTTATACGTTATGTCGTAATTCTATATGACGTTATACGGCATGACGAATTACTGTATGACATTATACGTTATGACGTGTTACTATGTGACGTTATACGTTATGCCGTAATTAGATATGTCGTTATACGTTATAACGCATTGCTATCTGGCGTTATACGTTAAACCGGAATTCTATATGACGTTATACGTTATGACGTATTACTATGTGACGTTATACGTTATGCCGTAATTCTATATGACGTTATACGTTATGACGCATTACAGTATGGTGTTATACGTTAAACCGTAATTCTATATGGCGTTATACGTTATGACGCATTGCTATATATAGTTATACGTTAATCCGGAATTCTATATGACGTTATACGTTATGACGTATTACTATGTGACGTTATACGTTATGCCGTAATTCTATATTGCGTTATACGTTATGACGCATTGCTATATCTCGTTATACGTTAATCCGGAATTCTATATGACGTTATACGTCATGCCGCAATACTATATGACGTTATACGGCATGACGAATTACTGTATGGTGTTATACGTTATGACGTATTACTATGTGACGTTATACGTTATGACGTAATTCTATATGACGTTATACCTTATGACGTATTACGATGCGACGTTATACGTTATGACGAAATTCTATATGACGTTATACGTTATCACGTATTACCATGTGGCGTTATACGTCATTCCGTAATTCTATATGACGTTATACGTTATGACGCATTGCTATATCTCGTTGTACGTTAGACCGGAACTGTATATGACGTTATACGTTATGACGTAGTACTATGTGACGTTATACGTTATGACGTAGTACTATGTGACGCTATACGTTATGACGTAATACTATATGACGTTATACGTCATGGGGCAATACAATATGACGTTATACGTTGTACCGTAATTCGATATAACGTTATACGTTATGACGTAATTCTATATGCCGCCATTCGTTGTGGCTTAGTACTATGTGACGTTATACGTTATGACGCAATACTATATGACGCTATACGGTACGACACAATACAATATAGCGCTATACGTTATGACGTATTACTATGTGGCGTTATACGTTATAAATTAATACTACACGACATTATACGTCATGACGTATTACTGTGTGACGTTATACGTTATACCTTAATACTACATGACATTATACGTTATGACGTATTACTGTGTGACGTTGTGCGTTATGACGTAACTCTGTATGACGTTATACGTTATGTCGTAACTCTATATAACGTTATACGTCACGACGCAATACTACATGAGGTTAGACGTTATGACTCAATACAATATACCGCCATACGTTATGAAGTATAACTATGTGACGGTATACGTTAAACCGCAATTCTATATGACGCTATACGTTATGACGTATTACTATGTGACGTTATACGTTATGACGTTATTCTATATGACGTTATACGTCATGACGTAATTCTATATGCCGTCATTCGTTGTGGCTTAGTACTATGTGACGTTATACGTAATGACGCAATAATATATGACGTCATACGTTATGACGTAATACTATGTGACGTTATTCGTTATCGCGTAACACTATATAACGTTATACGTTATGACGTAACTCTATATAACGTTATACGTCATGACGCAATACTACATGACATTCTACGTTATGACGTTTTACTACGTGATGTTATACGTTATGAGGTAATTCTATATGACGTTATACGTTATGACGTAATACAATATAGCGCTATACCTTACGACGTATTACTATGTGACGTTATACGTTATTACAATAACATATAACGTTGTACGTAAGGACGCATTGCTATATGACGTAATCCGTTATGACGTATTACTATGTGACTTTATACGTTATACCTTAATACTACATGACATTATACGTAAAGACGTATTACTATGTGACGTTGTACGTTATGACGTAATTCTATATGACGTTAAACGTCATGACGTAATTCTATTTGACGTTATCCGTTATGGCGTAGTACTATGTGACGTTATACCTTATTACACACTAACATATAACGTTGTACGTAAGGACGCATTACTATATGACGTAGTACTATGTGACGTTATACGTTATGACGCTATACTATATGACGTCATCCGTTATGACGTAGTACTATATGACGTTATACGTTATGACGTAATTCTATATGACGTCATCCGTTACGAAGTAATACTATGTGACGTTATACATAATGACGCAACACTATGTGACGTCATGTGTTATGACGCTATACAATATAGCGCTATACGTTATGACGTATTACTATGTGACGTTATACGTTATTAAACAATAACATGTAACGTTGTTTGTCATGACGCAATACTTTATGACGTTATATGATATGACCCAATACAATATACCGCCATACGTTATGACGTATAACTATGTGACGGTATACGTTAAACCGTAATTCTATATGACGTTATACGTTATGACGTATTACTATGTGACGTTATTCGTTATGACGCAATATTATTTGACGTCATTCGGAATGACCCAATACTATATGACGTTATATGTTATGACGCAACACAATATGACGTCATGCGTTATGACGTAATACTGTGTGACGTGATACCTTATGGAGCAATACAATATAGCGCTATACGTTATGACGTATTACTATGTGACGTTATACGTTATAAATGAATACTACATGACATTATACGTTATGACGTATTACCATATGACGTTATACGATGTACCGTAATTCTATACGACGTTATACGTCATGACGTAATTCTTTATGACGACATCCGTTCTGACACAATATTGTATGACGTTATACGTTGTTACGCAATAACATATAACGTTGTACGTCATGACGCAATACTATATGACGTTATACGTTATGACGTAATACAATATAGCGCTATACGTTATGACGTATTACTATGTGACGTTATACGTTATTACACAATAACATATAACGTTGTACGTCATGACGCAATACTATATGACGTTATAAGTTATTACACAATAACATATAACGTTGTACGTCATGACGCATTACTATGTGACGTTATACGTTATACCTTAATACTACGTGACATTATACGTTATGACGTATTACTATGCTACGTTAAACGTTATAACGTAACTCTGTATGACGTTGTACGTCATGGCGTAATTCTATATGACGTCATCCGTTGTGGCGTAGTACTATGTGAGGTAATACGTTATGACGCAATACAATATAGCGCTATACGTTATGACGTATTACTATGTGACGTTATACGTTATTACACATTAACATATAACGTTGTACGTCATGACGCAATACTATATGACGTTATACGTTATGACGTATTACTATGTGACGTTGTACGTCATGGCGTAATTCTATATGACGTTATCCGTTGTGGCGTAGTACTATGTGAGGTAATACGTTATGACTTAATACAATATAGCTCTATATGTTAAGACGTATTGCTAAGTGACTTTATACGTTATTGCACAATAACATATAACGTTGTACGTCATGACGCAATACTATATGACGTTATATGTTATGACTCAATACAATATACCGCCATACGTTATGACGTATAACTTTGTGACGGTATACGTTAAACCGTAATTCTATATGACGTTATACGTTATGACGTATTACTATGTGACGTTATACGTTATGACGCAATATTATATGACGTCATTCGGAATGACGCAATACAATACAGCGCTATACGTTATGACGTATTACAATGTGACGTTATACGTTATTACACATTAACATATAACGTACGTCATGACGCAATACTATATGACGATATACGTTGTGACGTAATACTCTATGACGTTATACGTCATGACGTATTACTGTGTGACGTTAAACGTTATACCTTAATACTACATGACATTCTACGTTATGACGTATTACTATGTGACGTCGTATGTTATGACGTAATACTGTATCACGTTGTACGTCATGGCGTAATTCTATATGACGTCATCCGTTGTGGCGTAGTACTATGTGAGGTAATACGTTATGACGCAATACAATATAGCCCTATACGTTTTGACGTATTACTATGTGACGTTATACGGTATTACACAATAACATATAACGTTGTACGTCATGACGCAATTCTATATGACGTTATACGTTATGACGTAATACAATATAGCGCTATACCTTATGGCGTATTACTATGTGACGTTATACGTTATTACACAATAACATATAACGTTGTACGTCATGACGTATTACTCTGTGACGTTAAACGTTATACCTTAATCCTACATGACATTATACGTTATGACGTATTACTATGTTACGTTATACGTTATAACGTAACTCTGTATGACGTTGTACGTCATGGCGTAATTCTATATGACGTCATCCTTTGTGGCGTAGTACTATGTGCGGTAATACGTTATGACGCAATACAATATAGCCCTATACGTTATGACGTATTACTATGTGACGTTATACGTTATTACACATTAACATATAACGTTGTACGTCATGACGCAATACTATATGACGTTATACGTTATGACGTATCACTATGTGACGTTGTACGTTATGACGTAATCCTATAAGACGTTATACGTATCGACGTAATTCTATATGACGTCATCCGTTATGGCGTTGTACTATGTGACGTTATACGTTATGACGTTGTACTTTATAACGTTATACGTGATGGCGCAATACTATATGACGTTATACGTTGTACGGTAATGCTATAAGACGTGATACGTCACGACGTAATTCTATATGACGTCATCAGTTACGAAGTAATACTATGTGACGTTATACGTTATGACGCAATACAATACAGCGCTATACGTTATGACGTATTACTTTGTGACGTTATACGTTATAACACAAGAACATATAACGTTGTACGTCATGACGCAACACTATATGACGTTATACGTTATGACGTAATACTATATGACGTTATACGTTATTGCGCAATACCATATAACGTTATCCGACATGACGCAATACGATATGACCTTATACTATGACATAATTCTATATGACTTTATACGTCATGACGTACAACGTTATATGTTAAAGTGTAATAACGTATAACGTCACATAGTAATACGTCATAACGTATTGCGCTATATTGGGTTGCGTCATAACGTATAACGTCACATAGTACTAAGCCACAACGGATGACGTCATATAGAATTACGTCATGACGTACAACGTCATACAGAATTACACCAAAACGTATAACGTATCATAGTAATACGTCACAACGTATAATGTCATGTCGTATTCATTTATAACGTATAACGTCACATAGTAATACGTCATAACGTATAACGCCACATAGTAATACGCCATAACGTATAACGGCATATAGTATTGCGTCATTCCGAATGACGTCATATAAAATTGCGTCATAACGTACAACGTCATATAGTAATACGCCATAACGTATAATGTCATGTAGTATTAAGGTATAACGTATAACGTCACATAGTTATACGTCATAACGTATAGCACTATATTGTATTGCGCCATAACGTATAACGTCACATAGTACTACATCATAACGTATAAGGTCACATAGAATTACCGTTGAGCGTATAACGTCATATAGAATTACGGCTTAACGTATAACGTCGTATAGAATTACGGTTTAACGTATAACGTCATATAGTAATACGTCATAACGTATAACGTCATATAGAATTCCAGTTTAACGTACAACGCCATATAGTAATGCGTCATAACGCATAACGTCATATATAATTACGGCATAACGTATAACGTCATATAAAATTACGGCATAACGTACAACGTCACATAGTAATACGTCATAACGTATAACGTCATACAGTAATTCGTCATAACGTATAACGTCACATAGTAATACGTCATAACGTATAACGTCACATAGTAATACGTCATAACGTATAACATCACATAGTAATACGTCATAACGTATGGCGCCAAATAGTATGGCGGCATAACGTATAACGTCACATATTAACACGTCATAACGTATAACGACATATAGAATTACGGCATGACGTATAACGTCACATAGTAATATGTCATAACGTATAACGTCATATTATAAGGCGACATGACGTATAACGTCATATAGAATTACGGTTTAACCTATAACGTCATATAGTATTACGGTTTATCGTATAACGTCATATAGTAATGCGTCATAACGTATAACGACATATAGTAACACGTCGTAACGTATAACGTTATATAGAATTACTTCATAACGTATAACGTCACATAGTAATACATCATAACGTATAACGTCATATAGAATTTCGGTTTAACGTATAGCGTCATATAGCAATGCGTCATAACGTATAACGTCACATAGTAATACGTCATAACGAATAACGTCATATAGAATTACGGTTAAACGTATAACGCCTAATAGAATTACGTTTTAACTTATAACGTAATATAGAATTACGGTGTAACGTATAACACCATAGCGTAATGCGTCATAACGTGTAACGTCACATAGTAATACGTCATAACGTATAACGTCTTATAGAATTACGTCATAACGTATAACGTCACATAGTAATACGTCATACCTAATAACGTCATATCGAATTAAGTCATAACGTATAACGTCATACAGTAATTCGTCATACCGCATAACGTCATATAGATTTCCGATTTAACGCATAACGTCATATAGGTTTACGGTTTAACGTTTAACGTCACATAATAATGCGTCATAACGTACAACGCCATATAGTAATGCGTCATGACGTATAACGTCATATAGTATTGCGTCATGACGTATAACGTCATATAGAAATACGGTTAAACGTGTAACGCCATATAGTAATGCATCATAACGTATAACGTCACATAGTAAAACGTCATACCGTATAACGTCATATCGAATTACGTCATAACGTATAGCGCCTTATAGTAATACGTCATAACGTATAACGTCATATAGCAATGCCTCATGGTGTATAACGTCATATAGAATTACGTCATAACATATAATGCCATATAGAAATACGGCATAACGTATAACGTCATATAGTAATGCGTCATAACGTATAACGCCATATAGTAATACGTCATAACGTATAACGACTTATAGAATTACGTCATAACGTATAGCGTCACATAGTAATACGTCATACCTAATAACGTCATATCGAATTAAGTCATAACGTATAACGTCATACAGTAATTCGTCATACTGCATAACGTCATATAGATTTACGACTTAACGCATAACGTCATGTAGGTTCACGGTTTAACGTTTAACGTCACATAATAATGCGTCATAACGTACAACGCCATTTAGTAATGCGTCATGACGTATAACGTCATATAGTATTGCGTCATGACGTATAACGTCATATAGAAATACGGTTAAACGTATAACGCCATATAGAGTTACGTTTTAACGTATGACGTCACATAGAATTACGGTTTAACGTATAACGCCATATAGTAATGCATCATAACGTATAACGTCACGTAGTAATACGTCATACCGTATAACGTCATATCGAATTACGTC
The DNA here is from genome assembly GCF_041682495.2 of Bombus fervidus. NCBI lineage: Eukaryota > Metazoa > Arthropoda > Insecta > Hymenoptera > Apidae > Bombus > Bombus fervidus. The sequence continues at coordinate 491,367 of NW_027212582.1, forward strand.
ATAACGCATAGCGCCTTATAGTAATACGTCATGACGTATAACGTCATATAGTAATGCGTCATAACATATAACGCCATATAGTAATACGTCATAACGTATAACGTTATATGGAATTACTTCATAACGTATAACGTCATATAGGATTATTGTTAAACGTATAACGTCATACAGTAATTCCTCATAACGTATAACGTCACATAGTAATGCGCCATAACGTATAACGTCACATAGTAATGCGTCATAACGTATAAAATCATATAGAATTACGGCATGACATATAACGTCACATAGTAATACGTCATAACGTATAACGTCATTTAATACGGCGACATGACGTATAACGTCATATGGAAATACGGTTAAACGTATAACGCCATAAGAGTTACGTTTTAACGTATAACGTCATATAGAATTACGGTTTAACGTATAACGCCATATAGTAATGCGTCATAACGTATAACGTCACATAGTAATACGTCATACCGTATAACGTCATATCGAATAACGTCATAACGTATAACGTCACATAGCAAAGCGTCATAACGTATAACGTCACATTGTAAAACGTCACAACGATAAAGTCATATAGAATTACGGTTTAACGTATAACGCCATATAGTAATGCGTCATAACGTACAACGTCACATAGTAATACGTCATAACGTATAACGTCATATAGGATTATTGTTAAACGTATAACGTCATACAGTAATTCCTCATAACGTATAACGTCACATAGTAATGCGTCATAACGGATAACGTCATATAGTATTGCGCCATGATGTATAACGTCATATCGAATTACAACATAACGTATAACGTCACATAGTAAAACGTTATAATGTATAACGATATAGAATTGCGGTATAACGTATAACGTCATACAATAATACGTCATAACGTGTAACATCATATAGTAATGCGTCATAACGTATAACGTCGTATAGAATTACGTCATGACGTATAACGTCACATAGTAATACATCATAACGTATAACGTCATGTAAAATTGCGTCATAACGTATAACGTCACATAGTAATGCGTCATAACGTATAACGTCATATAGAATTACGGTTTAGCCTATAACGTCATATAGAATTACGGTTTAACCTATAACGTCATGTCGAATTACGGTTTAACGTATAACGTCATATAGTAATGCGTCATAACGTATAACGCCATATAGTAATACGTCATAACGTATAACGTCATATAATAAGGCGACATGACGTATAACGTCATATAGAATTACGGTTTAACCTATAACGTCATGTCGAATTACGGTTTAACGTATAACGTCATATAGTAATGCGTCATAACGTATAACGCCATATAGTAATACGCCATAACGTATTACGATATATAGAATTACTTCATAACGTATAACGTCACATAGTAATACATCATAACGTATAACGTCATATAGAATTTCGGTTTAACGTATAGCGTCATATAGCAATGCGTCATAACGTATAACGTCACATCGTAATACGTCATAACGTATAACGTCATATAGGATAATTGTTTAACGTATAACGTCATACAGTAATTCCTCATAACGTATAACGTCACATAGTAATACGTCATAACGTATAACGTCACATAGTAATACGTCATAACGTATAACATCACATAGTAATACGTCATAACGTATGGCGCCAAATAGTATGGCGACATAACGTATAACGTCACATATTAACACTTATAACGTATAACGACATATAGAATTACGGCATGACGTATAACGTCACATAGTAATATGTCATAACGTATAACGTCATATAATAAGGCGACATGACGTATAACGTCATATAGAATTACGGTTTAACCTATAACGTGATACAGTATTACGGTTTAACGTATAACGTCATATAGTAATGCGTCATAACGTATAACGCCATATAGTAACACGTCGTAACGTATAACGTTATATAGAATTACTTCATAACGTATAACGTCACATAGTAATACATCATAACGTATAACGTCATATAGAATTTCGGTTTAACGTATAGCGTCATATAGCAATGCGTCATAACGTATAACGTCACATAGTAATACGTCATAACGAATAACGTCATATAGAATTACGGTTAAACGTATAACGCCTAATAGAATTACGTTTTAACTTATAACGTAATATAGAATTACGGTGTAACGTATAACACCATACCGTAATGCGTCATAACGTGTAACGTCACATAGTAATACGTCATAACGTATAACGTCACATATTAACACTTATAACGTATAACGACATATAGAATTACGGCATGACGTATAACGTCACATAGTAATATGTCATAACGTATAACGTCATATAATAAGGCGACATGACGTATAACGTCATATAGAATTACGGTTTAACCTATAACGTCATACAGTATTACGGTTTAACGTATAACGTCATATAGTAATGCGTCATAACGTATAACGCCATATAGTAACACGTCGTAACGTATAACGTTATATAGAATTACTTCATAACGTATAACGTCACATAGTAATACATCATAACGTATAACGTCATATAGAATTTCGGTTTAACGTATAGCGTCATATAGCAATGCGTCATAACGTATAACGTCACATAGTAATACGTCATAACGAATAACGTCATATAGAATTACGGTTAAACGTATAACGCCTAATAGAATTACGTTTTAACTTATAACGTAATATAGAATTACGGTGTAACGTATAACACCATACCGTAATGCGTCATAACGTGTAACGTCACATAGTAATACGTCATAACGTATAACGTCTTATAGAATTACGTCATAACGTATAACGTCACATAGTAATACGTCATACCTAATAACGTCATATCGAATTAAGTCATAACGTATAACGTCATACAGTAATTCGTCATACCGCATAACGTCATATAGATTTACGATTTAACGCATAACGTCATATAGGTTTACGGTTTAACGTTTAACGTCACATAATAATGCGTCATAACGTACAACGCCATATAGTAATGCGTCCTGACGTATAACGTCATATAGTATTGCGTCATGACGTGTAACTTCATATAGAAATACGGTTAAACGTATAACGCCATATAGAATTACGTTTTAACGTATAACGTCATATAGAATTACGGTTTAACGTATAACGCCATATAGTAATGCATCATAACGTATAACGTCACATAGTAAAACGTCATACCGTATAACGTCATATCGAATTACGTCATAACGTATAGCGCCTTATAGTAATACGTCATAACGTATAACGTCATATAGCAATGCCTCATGATGTATAACGTCATATAGAATTACGTCATAACATATAATGCCATATAGAAATACGGCATAACGTATAACGTCATATAGTAATGCGTCATAACGTATAACGCCATATAGTAATACGTCATAACGTATAACGTTATATAGAATTACTTCATAACGTATAACGTCATATAGGATTATTGTTAAACGTATAACGTCATACAGTAATTCCTCATAACGTATAACGTCACATAGTAATGCGTCATAACGTATAACGTCACATAGTAATGCGTCATAACGTATAAAGTCATATAGAATTACGGCATGACATATAAAGTCACATAGTAATACGTCATAACGTATAACGTCATTTAATAAGGCGACATGACGTATAACGTCATATGGAAATACGGTTAAACGTATAACGCCATATAGAGTTACGTTTTAACGTATAACGTCATATAGAATTACGGTTTAACGTATAACGCCATATAGTAATGCGTCATAACGTATAACGTCACATAGTAATACGTCATACCGTATAACGTCATATCGAATAACGTCATAACGTATAACGTCACATAGCAAAGCGTCATAACGTATAACGTCACATTGTAAAACGTCACAACGGTAAAGTCATATAGAATTACGGTTTAACGTATAACGCCATATAGTAATGCGTCATAACGTACAACGTCACATAGTAATACGTCATAACGTATAACGTCATATAGGATTATTGTTAAACGTATAACGTCATACAGTAATTCCTCATAACGTATAACGTCACATAGTAATGCGTCATAACGGATAACGTCATATAGTATTGCGCCATGATGTATAACGTCATATCGAATTACAACATAACGTATAACGTCACATAGTAAAACGTTATAATGTATAACGTCATATAGAATTGCGGTATAACGTATAACGTCATACAATAATACGTCATAACGTGTAACATCATATAGTAATGCGTCATAACGTATAACGTCGTATAGAATTACGTCATGACGTATAACGTCACATAGTAATACATCATAACGTATAACGTCATGTAGAATTGCGTCATAACGTATAACGTCACATTGTAATGCGTCATAACGTATAACGTCATATAGAATTACGGTTTAGCCTATAACGTCATATAGAATTACGGTTTAACCTATAACGTCATGTCGAATTACGGTTTAACGTATAACGTCATATAGTAATGCGTCATAACGTATAACGCCATATAGTAATACGTCATAACGTATAACGTCATTTAATAAGGCGACATGACGTATAACGTCATATGGAAATACGGTTAAACGTATAACGCCATATAGAGTTACGTTTTAATGTATAACGTCATATAGAATTACGGTTTAACGTATAACGCCATATAGTAATGCGTCATAACGTATAACGTCACATAGTAATACGTCATACCGTATAACGTCATATCGAATAACGTCATAACGTATAACGTCACATAGCAAAGCGTCATAACGTATAACGTCACATTGTAAAACGTCACAACGATAAAGTCATATAGAATTACGGTTTAACGTATAACGCCATATAGTAATGCGTCATAACGTATAACGTCATATAGAATTACTTCATAACGTATAACGTCACATAGTAGAACGTCATAACGTATAATGTCATATCGAATTAAGTCATAACATATAATGTCATATAGAATTACGGCATATCGTATAACGTCATATAGTAATGCGTCATAACGTATAACACCATATAGTAATACGTCATAACGTATAACGTCATATAGAATTACTTCATAACGTATAACGTCACATAGAATTACGGTTTAACGTATAACGTCATAGTGTAATGCGTCATAACGTATAACGCCATATAGGATTACGGCATAACGTATAACGTAACATAGAATTACGTCACAACGTATAACGTCTTATAGTAATACGTCATATCGTATAACGTCACATAGAATTACGGTTTAACGTATAACGTCATAGTGTAATGCGCCATAACGTATAACGCCATATAGGATTACGTCATACCGTATAACGTCATATCGAATAACGTCATAACGTATAACGTCACATAGCAAAGCGTCATAACGTATAACGTCACATAGTAAAACGTCATAACGATAAAGTCATATAGAATTATGGTTTAACGTATAACGCCATATAGTAATGCGTCATAACGTATAACGTCATATAGAATTACTTCATAACGTATAACGTCACATAGTAGAACGTCATAACGTATAACGTCATATCGAATTAAGTCATAACATATAATGTCATATAGAATTACGGCATATCGTATAACGTCATATAGTAATGCGTCATAACGTATAACACCATATAGTAATACGTCATAACGTATAACGTCATATAGAATTACTTCATAACGTATAACGTCACATAGTAGAACGTCATATCGTATAACGTCACATAGTAGAACGTCATATCGTATAACGTCACATAGAATTACGGTTTAACGTATAACGTCATAGTGTAATGCGTCATAACGTATAACGCCATATAGGATTACGGCATAACGTATAACGTAACATAGAATTACGTCACAACGTATAACGTCTTATAGTAATACGTCATATCGTATAACGTCACATAGAATTACGGTTTAACGTATAACGTCATAGTGTAATGCGCCATAACGTATAACGCCATATAGGATTACGGCATAACGTAGAACGTAACATAGAATTACGTCACAACGTATAACGTCACATAGTAATACGTCATAACGCATAACGTCATATAGAATTACGGTTTAACGTATAACGCCATATAGTAATGCGTCATATCGTATAACGCCATATAGTAATGCGTCATAACGCATAACTACATATAGTATTGCGTCATGACGTATAACGTCGTATAGATTTACGTCATAACGGATAACGTCTCATTGTAATACGTCATACCGTATAACGTCACACAGTATTACGTCATAACGTATAACGTCATATAGAATTACGATTTAACGTATAACGTCATATAGTAATGCGTCATTACGTATAACGCCATATAGTAATGCGTCATAACGTATAACGTCATACAGTAATGCGTCATAACGTAGAACGTCATATAGTATTGCGTCGTAACGTATAACGTCGTATAGATTTACGTCATAACGGATAACGTCTCATAGTAATACGTCATAACGTATAACGTCTCACAGATATACGTCATACCGTATAACGTCACACAGCATTACGTCATAACGTATAACGTCACATAGCAGAACGTCATAACGTATAAAGTCATATAGTATTGCGTCATGACGTATAACGTCAAATAGAAATACGGTGAAACGCATAACGCCATATAGAGTTACGTTTTAACGTTTAACGTTATATAGAATGACGGTTTAACGTATAACGCCATATAGTAATGCGTCATAACGTATAACGTCATACAGTAATGCGTCATAACGTATAACGTCATATAGTATTGCGTCATAACGTATAACGTCGTATAGATTTACGTCATAACGGATAACGTCTCATAGTAATGCGTCATAACGTATAACGTCACATAGTAATACGTCATACCGTATAACGTCATATCGAATTAAGTTATAACGTATAACGTCATACAGTAATTGGTCATACCGTATAACGTCATATAGATGTACGGTTTAACGTTTAACGTCATATAATAATGCGTCATAACGTATAACGCCATATAGTAATGCGTCATAACGTATAACGTCATATAGTATTGCGTCATGACGTATAACGTCATATAGAAATTCGGTTAAACGTATAACGCCATATAGAGTTACGTTTTAACGTATAACGTCATATAGAACTACGGTTTAACGTATAACGCCATATAGTAATGCGTCATAACGCATAACTACATATAGTATTGCGTCATGACGTATAACGTCGTATAGATTTACGTCATAACGGATAACGTCTCATTGTAATACGTCATACCGTATAACGTCACACAGTATTACGTCATAACGTATAACGTCATATAGAATTACGGTTTAACGTATAACGCCATATAGTAATGCGTCATATCGTATAACGCCATATAGTAATGCGTCATAACGCATAACTACATATAGTATTGCGTCATGACGTATAACGTCGTATAGATTTACGTCATAACGGATAACGTCTCATTGTAATACGTCATACCGTATAACGTCACACAGTATTACGTCATAACGTATAACGTCATATAGAATTACGATTTAACGTATAACGTCATATAGTAATGCGTCATTACGTATAACGCCATATAGTAATGCGTCATAACTTATAACGTCATACAGTAATGCGTCATAACGTAGAACGTCATATAGTATTGCGTCGTAACGTATAACGTCGTATAGATTTACGTCATAACGGATAACGTCTCATAGTAATACGTCATAACGTATAACGTCTCACAGATATACGTCATACCGTATAACGTCACACAGCATTACGTCATAACGTATAACGTCACATAGCAGAACGTCATAACGTATAAAGTCATATAGTATTGCGTCATGACGTATAACGTCAAATAGAAATACGGTGAAACGCATAACGCCATATAGAGTTACGTTTTAACGTTTAACGTTATATAGAATGACGGTTTAACGTATAACGCCATATAGTAATGCGTCATAACGTATAACGTCATACAGTAATGCGTCATAACGTATAACGTCATATAGTATTGCGTCATAACGTATAACGTCATATCGAATTAAGTTATAACGTATAACGTCATACAGTAATTGGTCATACCGTATAACGTCATATAGATGTACGGTTTAACGTTTAACGTCATATAATAATGCGTCATAACGTATAACGCCATATAGTAATGCGTCATAACGTATAACGTCATATAGTATTGCGTCATGACGTATAACGTCATATAGAAATTCGGTTAAACGTATAACGCCATATAGAGTTACGTTTTAACGTATAACGTCATATAGAACTACGGTTTAACGTATAACGCCATATAGTAATGCGTCATAACGCATAACTACATATAGTATTGCGTCATGACGTATAACGTCGTATAGATTTACGTCATAACGGATAACGTCTCATTGTAATACGTCATACCGTATAACGTCACACAGTATTACGTCATAACGTATAACGTCATATAGAATTACGATTTAACGTATAACGTCATATAGTAATGCGTCATTACGTATAACGCCATATAGAAATGCGTCATAACGTATAACGTCATACAGTAATGCGTCATAACGTAGAACGTCATATAGTATTGCGTCGTAACGTATAACGTCGTATAGATTTACGTCATAACGGATAACGTCTCATAGTAATACGTCATAACGTATAACGTCTCACAGATATACGTCATACCGTATAACGTCACACAGCATTACGTCATAACGTATAACGTCACATAGCAGAACGTCATAACGTATAAAGTCATATAGTATTGCGTCATGACGTATAACGTCAAATAGAAATACGGTGAAACGCATAACGCCATATAGAGTTACGTTTTAACGTTTAACGTTATATAGAATGACGGTTTAACGTATAACGCCATATAGTAATGCGTCATAACGTATAACGTCATACAGTAATGCGTCATAACGTATAACGTCATATAGTATTGCGTCATAACGTATAACGTCGTATAGATTTACGTCATAACGGATAACGTCTCATAGTAATGCGTCATAACGTATAACGTCACATAGTAATACGTCATACCGTATAACGTCATATCGAATTAAGTTATAACGTATAACGTCATACAGTAATTGGTCATACCGTATAACGTCATATAGATGTACGGTTTAACGTTTAACGTCATATAATAATGCGTCATAACGTATAACGCCATATAGTAATGCGTCATAACGTATAACGTCATATAGTATTGCGTCATGACGTATAACGTCATATAGAAATTCGGTTAAACGTATAACGCCATATAGAGTTACGTTTTAACGTATAACGTCATATAGAACTACGGTTTAACGTATAACGCCATATAGTAATGCGTCATAACGCATAACTACATATAGTATTGCGTCATGACGTATAACGTCGTATAGATTTACGTCATAACGGATAACGTCTCATTGTAATACGTCATACCGTATAACGTCACACAGTATTACGTCATAACGTATAACGTCATATAGAATTACGGTTTAACGTATAACGCCATATAGTAATGCGTCATATCGTATAACGCCATATAGTAATGCGTCATAACGCATAACTACATATAGTATTGCGTCATGACGTATAACGTCGTATAGATTTACGTCATAACGGATAACGTCTCATTGTAATACGTCATACCGTATAACGTCACACAGTATTACGTCATAACGTATAACGTCATATAGAATTACGATTTAACGTATAACGTCATATAGTAATGCGTCATTACGTATAACGCCATATAGTAATGCGTCATAACTTATAACGTCATACAGTAATGCGTCATAACGTAGAACGTCATATAGTATTGCGTCGTAACGTATAACGTCGTATAGATTTACGTCATAACGGATAACGTCTCATAGTAATACGTCATAACGTATAACGTCTCACAGATATACGTCATACCGTATAACGTCACACAGCATTACGTCATAACGTATAACGTCACATAGCAGAACGTCATAACGTATAAAGTCATATAGTATTGCGTCATGACGTATAACGTCAAATAGAAATACGGTGAAACGCATAACGCCATATAGAGTTACGTTTTAACGTTTAACGTTATATAGAATGACGGTTTAACGTATAACGCCATATAGTAATGCGTCATAACGTATAACGTCATACAGTAATGCGTCATAACGTATAACGTCATATAGTATTGCGTCATAACGTATAACGTCATATCGAATTAAGTTATAACGTATAACGTCATACAGTAATTGGTCATACCGTATAACGTCATATAGATGTACGGTTTAACGTTTAACGTCATATAATAATGCGTCATAACGTATAACGCCATATAGTAATGCGTCATAACGTATAACGTCATATAGTATTGCGTCATGACGTATAACGTCATATAGAAATTCGGTTAAACGTATAACGCCATATAGAGTTACGTTTTAACGTATAACGTCATATAGAACTACGGTTTAACGTATAACGCCATATAGTAATGCGTCATAACGCATAACTACATATAGTATTGCGTCATGACGTATAACGTCGTATAGATTTACGTCATAACGGATAACGTCTCATTGTAATACGTCATACCGTATAACGTCACACAGTATTACGTCATAACGTATAACGTCATATAGAATTACGATTTAACGTATAACGTCATATAGTAATGCGTCATTACGTATAACGCCATATAGAAATGCGTCATAACGTATAACGTCATACAGTAATGCGTCATAACGTAGAACGTCATATAGTATTGCGTCGTAACGTATAACGTCGTATAGATTTACGTCATAACGGATAACGTCTCATAGTAATACGTCATAACGTATAACGTCTCACAGATATACGTCATACCGTATAACGTCACACAGCATTACGTCATAACGTATAACGTCACATAGCAGAACGTCATAACGTATAAAGTCATATAGTATTGCGTCATGACGTATAACGTCAAATAGAAATACGGTGAAACGCATAACGCCATATAGAGTTACGTTTTAACGTTTAACGTTATATAGAATGACGGTTTAACGTATAACGCCATATAGTAATGCGTCATAACGTATAACGTCATACAGTAATGCGTCATAACGTATAACGTCATATAGTATTGCGTCATAACGTATAACGTCGTATAGATTTACGTCATAACGGATAACGTCTCATAGTAATGCGTCATAACGTATAACGTCACATAGTAATACGTCATACCGTATAACGTCATATCGAATTAAGTTATAACGTATAACGTCATACAGTAATTGGTCATACCGTATAACGTCATATAGATGTACGGTTTAACGTTTAACGTCATATAATAATGCGTCATAACGTATAACGCCATATAGTAATGCGTCATAACGTATAACGTCATATAGTATTGCGTCATGACGTATAACGTCATATAGAAATTCGGTTAAACGTATAACGCCATATAGAGTTACGTTTTAACGTATAACGTCATATAGAACTACGGTTTAACGTATAACGCCATATAGTAATGCGTCATAACGTAGCACGTCACATAGTAATACGTCATATGGTGTAACGTCGTATAGAATTACGACATAACATATAATGTCATATAGAATTACGTCATAACGTATAACGTCATATAGTAATGCGTCATAACGTATAACGTCATATAGTATTGCGTCATGATGTATAACGTCATATCGAATTACAACATAACGTATAACGTCAGATTGTAATGCGTCATAACGTGTAACGTCACATAGTAATACGTCATATGGTGTAACGTCGTATAGAATTACGACATAACATATAATGTCATATAGAATTACGGCATAACATATAACGTCACATAGAATTACGTCATAACGGATAACGTTACATAGTGAACGTTAGAACGTACAACGTCATTTAGAATTACATTTTAACGTATAACGTCATACAATAATGCGTCATATCGTATAACGTCATATAGAATTGCGTCATGACGTATAACGTCATATAGAATTATTGTTTAACGTATAACGTCATACAGCAATTCCGCATAACGTATAACGTCACATAGTAATACGTCACAACGAATAACGTCATATAGAATTACGGTTTAACGTAGAACGCTATATAGCAATGCGTCATAACGTACAACGTCTCATAGTAATACGTCGTAACGTATAACGTCATATCGAATTACGTCATAACGTGTTACGTCACAAAGTAGAATGTCATAACAAATAACGTCATATCGAATTACGGTTTAACGTATAACGTCATACAGTAATGCGTCATAACGTATAACGTCATATAGTATTGCGCCATGACGTATAACGTCACATAGTAATACGTCATAACGTATAATGCCATATAGTAATACCTCATAACGCATAACATCATATAGAATTACGATTTAACGTATAACGCCATATAGTGATGCGTCATAACGTATAACGTCACATAGTAATACGACATAACGTATAACGTCATATAGAATTACGGTTTAACGTATAACGTCATACAGTAATGCCTTATAACGTATAACGTCATATAGTATTGCGTCATGACGTATAACGTCGTATAGAATTACGTCATAACGGCTAACGTCTTACAGTAATACGTCATAACGTATAACGCCATATAGAATTACGTTTTAACGTTGAACGTTATATAGAATGACGGTTTAACGTATAACGCACATATAGTAATGCGTCATAACGTATAACGTCACATATTAATACGTCATACCGTATAACGTCACATAGTAAGACGTCATAACGTATAACGTCATATTGAATTACGGTTTAACGTACAACGCCATATAGTAATGCGTCATAACGTATAATTGTATTGCGTGATATTGTATTGCGTCATGACGTATAAGGTTATATGGAATTACGGTTAAACGTATAAAGCAATATAGAATTACGTATTATCGTATAACGTTATATATAATTACGGTTTAACGTATAACGCCATATAGTAATGAGTCATAACGTACAACATCACATAGTAATACGTCATAACGGTATAAGGTCTTATAGAATTACGTCATAACGTATAACGTCATATAGAAATACGGTTAAACGTATAACGCCATATAGAATTACGTATTAACGTATAACGTCATATAGAATTACGGTTCAACGTATAACGCCATATAGTAATGCGTCGTGACCTATAACGCCATATAGCAATGCGTCATAACGTATAACGCCATATAGTAATACGTCATATCGTATAACGTCATATAGAATTACGTCATAACGGATAACGTCACATAGTAAAACGTCATAACCTATAACGTCATATAGTATTGCGTGATGACGTATAACTTCGTATAGAATTGCGGTTAAACGTATAACTCCATATAGAATTACGTTTTAACGTATAACGTAATATAGAATTACGGTGTAACGTATAACGTCATACTGTAATGCGTCATAACGTATAACGTCATATAGTATTGCGTCATGACGAATAACGTCGTATAGAATTACGTCATAACGGATAACGTCTTACAGTAATACGTCATAACGTATAACGTCACATAGCAAAACGTCATAACGTATAACGTTACATAGTAAAACGTCATAACGTATAACGTCATATAGAATTACGGTTTAACGTATAACGTCATACTGTAATGCGTCATAGCGTATAACGTCATATAGTATTGCGTCATGACGTATAACTTCGTATAGAATTGCGGTTAAACGTATAACTCCATATAGAATTACGTTTTAACGTATAACGTAATATAGAATTACGGTTTAACGTATAACGTTATAGTGTAATGCGTCATAACGTATAACGCCATATAGAATTACGGCATAACGTATAACGTAACTTAGAATTACGTCATAACGGATAACATCACATAGTAGTACGTCATAACGCATAACGTCATATAGAATTACGGTTTAACGTATAACGCCATATAGTATTGCGTCATAACGTATAACGTCACATTGTAATACGTCATAACGTTTAACGTCACATAGTAAAACGTCATAACGTATAACGTCATATAGAATTACGGTGTAACGTATAACGTCATATAAAATTTCGGTTTAACGTATAACGCCATATAGAAATACGGTGAAACGTATAACGCCATATAGTAATGCGTCATAACGTATAACGTCACATAGTAATACGTCATAACGTTTAACGTCACATAGTAAAACGTCATAACGTATAACGTCATATAGAATTACGGTGTAACGTATAACGTCATATAGTATTACGGTTTAACGAATAACGTCATACAGTAATGCGTCATAACGTATAATGTCATATAGTAATACGTCACAACGAATAACGTCATATAGAATTACGGTTAAACGTATAACGCCATATAGAATTACGTTTTAACGTATAACGTAATATAGAATTACGGTGTAACGTATAATACCATAGCGTAATGCGTCATAACGTGTAACGTCACATAGTAATACGTCATAACGCATAACGTCTTATAGAATTACGGTTTCACGTATAACGCCATATAGTAGAACGTCATAACGTATAATGTCATATAGAATTACGGTTTAACGTATAACGTGATACAGTAATGCGTCATAACGTATAACGTCATATAGTATTGCGTCATGACGTATAACATCACATAGTAATACGTCATAACGTATAACGCCATATAGTAAGACGTCATAACGTATAACGCCATATAGTAATACGTCATAACGAATAACGTCATATAGTATAGCGTCATGACGTATAACGCCGCATAGCATTATGTCATAATGGATTACGTCTTCTAGTAATACGTCATAACGTATAACGTCACATAGTAAAACGTCATAACGTATAACGTCATATAGAATTACGGTTTAACGTATAACGTCATATAGTATTACCGTTTAACGTATAACGTCATACAGTAATGCGTCATAACGTATAACGTCATATAGTAATACGTCACAACGAATAACGTCATATAGAATTACGGTTAAACGTATAACGCCATATAGAATTACGTTTTAACGTATAACGTAATGCAGAATTACGGTGTAACGTATAATACCATAGCGTAATGCGTCATATCGTGTAACGTCACATAGTAATACGTCATACCGTATAACGTCATATCGAATTACATCATAACGTATAACGTTACATAGTAAAACGTCATAACGTATAACGTCATATAGAATTAAGGTTTAACGTATAACGTCATACTGTAATGCGTCATAGCATATAACGTCATATAGTATTGCGTCATGACGTATAACATCGTATAGAATTACGTCATAACGGGTAACGTCTTACAGTAATACGTCATAACGTATAACGCCATATAGCTTTGCGTCATGATGTATAACGTCATACAGAATTACGGCATAACATATAATGTCATATAGTATTACGGTTTAACGTATAACGTCATACAGTAATGCGTCATAACGAATAACGTCATATAGTAATACGTCACAACGAATAACGTCATATAGAATTACGGTTAAACGTATAACTCCATATAGAATTACGTTTTAACGTATAACGTAATATAGAATTACGGTGTAACGTATAATACCATAGCGTAATGCGTCATATCGTGTAACGTCACATAGTAATACGTCATAACGCATAACGTCATATAGAATTACGGTTTAACGTATAACGTCATACAGTAATGCATCATAACGTATAACGCCATATAGAATTACGGTTTAACGTATAACGTCATACAGTAATGCGTCATAACGTATAACGTCATATAGAACTACGGTTTAACGTATAACGTCATATAGTATTACGGTTTAACGTATAACGCCATATAGTAATGCGTCATAACGTATAACGTCTCATAGTAATACGTCATAACGTATAACGTCACATCGAATTACGTCAGAACGTATTACGTCACATAGTAGAACGTCATAACGTATAACGTCATATAGAATTACGGTTTAACGTATAACGTCATACAGTATTGCGTCATAACGTATAACGTCACATATTAATACGTCATAACGTATAACGTCATATAGAATTACGGTTAAACGTATAACGTCATATAGTAATGAGTCATAACGTATAACGCCATATAGTAATACGCCATAACGTATAACGTCATATAGAATTACTTCATAACGTATAACGTCACATAGTAATACGTCATAACGTATAACGTCATATAGAATTACGGTTTAACGTATAACGTCATATAGTAATACGTCATAACGTATAACGTCATATAGAATTACGGTTTAACGTATAACGTCATACAGTATTGCGTCATAACGTATAACGTCACATAGTAATACGTCATAACGTATAACGTCATATAGAATTATTGTTTAACGTATAACGTCATACAGCAATTCCTCATAACGTATAACGTCACATAGTAATACGTCACAACGAATAACGTCATATAGAATTACGGTTAAACGTATAACTCCATATAGAATTACGGTCTAACGTATAACGTCGTACAGTAACGCGTCATAACGTATAACGTCATATAGTATTGCACCATGACGTATAACGTCACATAGTAATACGTCATAACATATAATGTCATATAGAATTACGGCATAACGTATAACGTCATATCGTAATGTGTCATAACATATAACGCCATATAGTAATACGTCATAACGTATAACGTCATATAGAATTACTTCATAACGTATAACGTCACATAGTAATACGTCATAACGTATAACGTCATATAGAATTACGGTTAAACGTATAACGTCATATAGTAATGTGTCATAACATATAACGCCATATAGTAATACGTCATAACGTATAACGTCATATAGAATTACTTCATAACGTATAACGTCACATAGTAATACGTCATAACGTATAACGTCATATAGAATTACGGTTAAACGTATAACGTCATATAGTAATGAGTCATAACGTATAACGCCATATAGTAATACGCTATAACGTATAACGTCATATTGAATTACTGCATAACGTATAACGTCACATAGTAATACGTCATAAGGTAAAACGTCATATAGAATTTCGGTTTAACGTATAACGCCATATAGCAATGCGTCATAACGTATAACGACATATAGAATTATTGTTTAACGTATAACGTCATACAATAATTCCTCATAACGTATTACGTCACATAGTAGAACGTCATAACGTATAACGTCATATAGAATTACGGTTTAACGTATAACGTCATATAGTAATACGTCATAACGTATAACGTCATATAGAATTACGGTTTAACGTATAAAGTCATACTGTAATGCGTCATAGCGTATAACGTCATATTGTATTGCGTCATGACGTATAACGTCGTATAGAATTACGTCATAACGGATAACGTCACATAGTAAAACGTCATAACGTATAACGTCATATAGTATTACGGCATACCGTATAACGTCATATAGAATTACGGCATAACGTCTAACGTCATACAGTAATGCGTCATAACGTATAACGTCATATAGTATAGCGTCATGACGTATAACGTCGCATAGCATTATGTCATAATGGATAACGTCTTCTAGTAATACGTCATAACGTATAACGTCATATAGAATTACGGCATAACGTATTACGTCATACAGTAATTCCTCATAACGTATAACGTCACATAGTAATACGTCACAACGAATAACGTCATATAGATTTACGGTTAAACGTATAACGCCAAATAGAATTACGTTTTAACGTATAACGTAATAGAGAATTGCGGTGTAACGTATAATACCATAGCGTAATGCGTCATATCGTGTAACGTCACATAGTAATACGTCATAACGCATAACGTCATATAGAATTACGGTTTAACGTATAACGTCATATAGTATTACGGTTTAACGTATAACGTCATACAGTAATGCGTCATAACGTATAACGTCATATAGTAATACGTCACAACGTATAATTGTATTGCGTGATATTGTATTGCGTCATGACGTATAAGGTTATATGGAATTACGGTTAAACGTATAAAGCAATATAGAGTTACGTATTATCGTATAACGTTATATATAATTACGGTTTAACGTATAACGCCATATAGTAATGAGTCATAACGTACAACATCACATAGTAATACGTCATAACGGTATAAGGTCTTATAGAATTACGTCATAACGTATAACGTCATATAGAAATACGGTTAAACGTATAACGCCATATAGAATTACGTATTAACGTATAACGTCATATAGAATTACGGTTCAACGTATAACGCCATATAGTAATGCGTCGTGACCTATAACGCCATATAGCAATGCGTCATAACGTATAACGCCATATAGTAATACGTCATATCGTATAACGTCATATAGAATTACGTCATAACGGATAACGTCACATAGTAAAACGTCATAACCTATAACGTCATATAGTATTGCGTCATGACGTATAACTTCGTATAGAATTGCGGTTAAACGTATAACACCATATAGAATTACGTTTTAACGTATAACGTAATATAGAATTACGGTGTAACGTATAACGTCATACTGTAATGCGTCATAACGTATAACGTCATATAGTATTGCGTCATGACGAATAACGTCGTATAGAATTACGTCATAACGGATAACGTCTTACAGTAATACGACATAACGTATAACGTCACATAGCAAAACGTCATAACGTATAACGTTACATAGTAAAACGTCATAACGTATAACGTCATACAGAATTATGGTTTAACGTATAACGTCATACTGTAATGCGTCATAGCGTATAACGTCATATAGTATTGCGTCATGACGTATGACTTCGTATAGAATTGCGGTTAAACTTATAACTCCATATAGAATTACGTTTTAACGTATAGCGTAATATAGAATTACGGTTTAACGTATAACGTTATAGTGTAATGCGTCATAACGTATAACGCCATATAGAATTACGGCATAACGTATAACGTAACTTAGAATTACGTCATAACGGATAACATCACATAGTAGTACGTCATAACGCATAACGTCATATAGAATTACGGTTTAACGTATAACGCCATATAGTATTGCGTCATAACGTATAACGTCACATAGTAATACGTCATAACGTTTAACGTCACATAGTAAAACGTCATAACGTATAACGTCATATAGAATTACGGTTTAACGTATAACGTCATATAGTATTACGGTTTAACGAATAACGTCATACAGTAATGCGTCATAACGTATAACGTCATATAGTAATACGTCACAACGAATAACGTCATATAGAATTACGGTTAAACGTATAACGCCATATAGAATTACGTTTTAACGTATAACGTAATATAGAATTACGGTGTAACGTATAATACCATAGCGTAATGCGTCATAACGTGTAACGTCACATAGTAATACGTCATAACGCATAACGTCTTATAGAATTACGGTTTCACGTATAACGCCATATAGTAGAACGTCATAACGTATAATGTCATATAGAATTACGGTTTAACGTATAACGTGATACAGTAATGCGTCATAACGTATAACGTCATATAGTATTGCGTCATGACGTATAACATCACATAGTAATACGTCATAACGTATAACGCCATATAGTAAGACGTCATAACGTATAACGCCATATAGTAATACGTCATAACGAATAACGTCATATAGTATAGCGTCATGACGTATAACGCCGCATAGCATTATGTCATAATGGATTACGTCTTCTAGTAATACGTCATAACGTATAACGTCGCATAGCATTATGTCATAATGGATAACGTCTTCTAGTAATACGTCATAACGTATAACGTCATATAGAATTACGGCATAACGTATTACGTCATACAGTAATTCCTCATAACGTATAACGTCACATAGTAATACGTCACAACGAATAACGTCATATAGATTTACGGTTAAACGTATAACGCCAAATAGAATTACGTTTTAACGTATAACGTAATAGAGAATTGCGGTGTAACGTATAATACCATAGCGTAATGCGTCATATCGTGTAACGTCACATAGTAATACGTCATAACGCATAACGTCATATAGAATTACGGTTTAACGTATAACGTCATATAGTATTACGGTTTAACGTATAACGTCATACAGTAATGCGTCATAACGTATAACGTCATATAGTAATACGTCACAACGTATAATTGTATTGCGTGATATTGTATTGCGTCATGACGTATAAGGTTATATGGAATTACGGTTAAACGTATAAAGCAATATAGAATTACGTATTATCGTATAACGTTATATATAATTACGGTTTAACGTATAACGCCATATAGTAATGAGTCATAACGTACAACATCACATAGTAATACGTCATAACGGTATAAGGTCTTATAGAATTACGTCATAACGTATAACGTCATATAGAAATACGGTTAAACGTATAACGCCATATAGAATTACGTATTAACGTATAACGTCATATAGAATTACGGTTCAACGTATAACGCCATATAGTAATGCGTCGTGACCTATAACGCCATATAGCAATGCGTCATAACGTATAACGCCATATAGTAATACGTCATATCGTATAACGTCATATAGAATTACGTCATAACGGATAACGTCACATAGTAAAACGTCATAACCTATAACGTCATATAGTATTGCGTCATGACGTATAACTTCGTATAGAATTGCGGTTAAACGTATAACTCCATATAGAATTACGTTTTAACGTATAACGTAATATAGAATTACGGTGTAACGTATAACGTAATATAGAATTACGGTGTAACGTATAACGTCATACTGTAATGCGTCATAACGTATAACGTCATATAGTATTGCGTCATGACGAATAACGTCGTATAGAATTACGTCATAACGGATAACGTCTTACAGTAATACGTCATAACGTATAACGTCACATAGCAAAACGTCATAACGTATAACGTTACATAGTAAAACGTCATAACGTATAACGTCATACAGAATTATGGTTTAACGTATAACGTCATACTGTAATGCGTCATAGCGTATAACGTCATATAGTATTGCGTCATGACGTATGACTTCGTATAGAATTGCGGTTAAACTTATAACTCCATATAGAATTACGTTTTAACGTATAGCGTAATATAGAATTACGGTTTAACGTATAACGTTATAGTGTAATGCGTCATAACGTATAACGCCATATAGAATTACGGCATAACGTATAACGTAACTTAGAATTACGTCATAACGGATAACATCACATAGTAGTACGTCATAACGCATAACGTCATATAGAATTACGGTTTAACGTATAACGCCATATAGTATTGCGTCATAACGTATAACGTCACATAGTAATACGTCATAACGTTTAACGTCACATAGTAAAACGTCATAACTTATAACGTCATATAGAATTACGGTGTAACGTATAACGTCATATAGTATTACGGTTTAACGAATAACGTCATACAGTAATGCGTCATAACGTATAACGTCATATAGTAATACGTCACAACGAATAACGTCATATAGAATTACGGTTAAACGTATAACGCCATATAGAATTACGTTTTAACGTATAACGTAATATAGAATTACGGTGTAACGTATAATACCATAGCGTAATGCGTCATAACGTGTAACGTCACATAGTAATACGTCATAACGCATAACGTCTTATAGAATTACGGTTTCACGTATAACGCCATATAGTAGAACGTCATAACGTATAATGTCATATAGAATTACGGTTTAACGTATAACGTGATACAGTAATGCGTCATAACGTATAACGTCATATAGTATTGCGTCATGACGTATAACATCACATAGTAATACGTCATAACGTATAACGCCATATAGTAAGACGTCATAACGTATAACGCCATATAGTAATACGTCATAACGAATAACGTCATATAGTATAGCGTCATGACGTATAACGCCGCATAGCATTATGTCATAATGGATTACGTCTTCTAGTAATACGTCATAACGTATAACGTCACATAGTAAAACGTCATAACGTATAACGTCATATAGAATTACGGTTTAACGTATAACGTCATATAGTATTACCGTTTAACGTATAACGTCATACAGTAATGCGTCATAACGTATAACGTCATATAGTAATACGTCACAACGAATAACGTCATATAGAATTACGGTTAAACGTATAACGCCATATAGAATTACGTTTTAACGTATAACGTAATGCAGAATTACGGTGTAACGTATAATACCATAGCGTAATGCGTCATATCGTGTAACGTCACATAGTAATACGTCATACCGTATAACGTCATATCGAATTACGTCATAACGTATAACGTTACATAGTAAAACGTCATAACGTATAACGTCATATAGAATTAAGGTTTAACGTATAACGTCATACTGTAATGCGTCATAGCATATAACGTCATATAGTATTGCGTCATGACGTATAACATCGTATAGAATTACGTCATAACGGGTAACGTCTTACAGTAATACGTCATAACGTATAACGCCATATAGTTTTGCGTCATGATGTATAACGTCATACAGAATTACGGCATAACATATAATGTCATATAGTATTTCGGTTTAACGTATAACGTCATACAGTAATGCGTCATAACGAATAACGTCATATAGTAATACGTCACAACGAATAACGTCATATAGAATTACGGTTAAACGTATAACTCCATATAGAATTACGTTTTAACGTATAACGTAATATAGAATTACGGTGTAACGTATAATACCATAGCGTAATGCGTCATATCGTGTAACGTCACATAGTAATACGTCATAACGCATAACGTCATATAGAATTACGGTTTAACGTATAACGTCATACAGTAATGCATCATAACGTATAACGCCATATAGAATTACGGTTTAACGTATAACGTCATACAGTAATGCGTCATAACGTATAACGTCATATAGAACTACGGTTTAACGTATAACGTCATATAGTATTACGGTTTAACGTATAACGCCATATAGTAATGCGTCATAACGTATAACGTCTCATAGTAATACGTCATAACGTATAACGTCACATCGAATTACGTCAGAACGTATTACGTCACATAGTAGAACGTCATAACGTATAACGTCATATAGAATTACGGTTTAACGTATAACGTCATACAGTATTGCGTCATAACGTATAACGTCACATATTAATACGTCATAACGTATAACGTCATATAGAATTACGGTTAAACGTATAACGTCATATAGTAATGAGTCATAACGTATAACGCCATATAGTAATACGCCATAACGTATAACGTCATATAGAATTACTTCATAACGTATAACGTCACATAGTAATACGTCATAACGTATAACGTCATATAGAATTACGGTTTAACGTATAACGTCATATAGTAATACGTCATAACGTATAACGTCATATAGAATTACGGTTTAACGTATAACGTCATACAGTATTGCGTCATAACGTATAACGTCACATAGTAATACGTCATAACGTATAACGTCATATAGAATTATTGTTTAACGTATAACGTCATACAGCAATTCCTCATAACGTATAACGTCACATAGTAATACGTCACAACGAATAACGTCATATAGAATTACGGTTAAACGTATAACTCCATATAGAATTACGGTCTAACGTATAACGTCATACAGTAACGCGTCATAACGTATAACGTCATATAGTATTGCACCATGACGTATAACGTCACATAGTAATACGTCATAACATATAATGTCATATAGAATTACGGCATAACGTATAACGTCATATCGTAATGTGTCATAACATATAACGCCATATAGTAATACGTCATAACGTATAACGTCATATAGAATTACTTCATAACGTATAACGTCACATAGTAATACGTCATAACGTATAACGTCATATAGAATTACGGTTAAACGTATAACGTCATATAGTAATGAGTCATAACGTATAACGCCATATAGTAATACGCCATAACGTATAACGTCATATTGAATTACTGCATAACGTATAACGTCACATAGTAATACGTCATAAGGTAAAACGTCATATAGAATTTCGGTTTAACGTATAACGCCATATAGCAATGCGTCATAACGTATAACGACATATAGAATTATTGTTTAACGTATAACGTCATACAATAATTCCTCATAACGTATTACGTCACATAGTAGAACGTCATAACGTATAACGTCATATAGAATTACGGTTTAACGTATAACGTCATATAGTAATACGTCATAACGTATAACGTCATATAGAATTACGGTTTAACGTATAAAGTCATACTGTAATGCGTCATAGCGTATAACGTCATATTGTATTGCGTCATGACGTATAACGTCGTATAGAATTACGTCATAACGGGTAACGTCACATAGTAAAACGTCATAACGTATAACGTCATATAGTATTACGGCATACCGTATAACGTCATATAGAATTACGGCATAACGTCTAACGTCATACAGTAATGCGTCATAACGTATAACGTCATATAGTATAGCGTCATGACGTATAACGTCGCATAGCATTATGTCATAATGGATAACGTCTTCTAGTAATACGTCATAACGTATAACGTCATATAGAATTACGGCATAACGTATTACGTCATACAGTAATTCCTCATAACGTATAACGTCACATAGTAATACGTCACAACGAATAACGTCATATAGATTTACGGTTAAACGTATAACGCCAAATAGAATTACGTTTTAACGTATAACGTAATAGAGAATTGCGGTGTAACGTATAATACCATAGCGTAATGCGTCATATCGTGTAACGTCACATAGTAATACGTCATAACGCATAACGTCATATAGAATTACGGTTTAACGTATAACGTCATATAGTATTACGGTTTAACGTATAACGTCATACAGTAATGCGTCATAACGTATAACGTCATATAGTAATACGTCACAACGTATAATTGTATTGCGTGATATTGTATTGCGTCATGACGTATAAGGTTATATGGAATTACGGTTAAACGTATAAAGCAATATAGAATTACGTATTATCGTATAACGTTATATATAATTACGGTTTAACGTATAACGCCATATAGTAATGAGTCATAACGTACAACATCACATAGTAATACGTCATAACGGTATAAGGTCTTATAGAATTACGTCATAACGTATAACGTCATATAGAAATACGGTTAAACGTATAACGCCATATAGAATTACGTATTAACGTATAACGTCATATAGAATTACGGTTCAACGTATAACGCCATATAGTAATGCGTCGTGACCTATAACGCCATATAGCAATGCGTCATAACGTATAACGCCATATAGTAATACGTCATATCGTATAACGTCATATAGAATTACGTCATAACGGATAACGTCACATAGTAAAACGTCATAACCTATAACGTCATATAGTATTGCGTCATGACGTATAACTTCGTATAGAATTGCGGTTAAACGTATAACTCCATATAGAATTACGTTTTAACGTATAACGTAATATAGAATTACGGTGTAACGTATAACGTCATACTGTAATGCGTCATAACGTATAACGTCATATAGTATTGCGTCATGACGAATAGCGTCGTATAGAATTACGTCATAACGGATAACGTCTTACAGTAATACGTCATAACGTATAACGTCACATAGCAAAACGTCATAACGTATAACGTTACATAGTAAAACGTCATAACGTATAACGTCATACAGAATTATGGTTTAACGTATAACGTCATACTGTAATGCGTCATAGCGTATAACGTCATATAGTATTGCGTCATGACGTATGACTTCGTATAGAATTGCGGTTAAACTTATAACTCCATATAGAATTACGTTTTAACGTATAGCGTAATATAGAATTACGGTTTAACGTATAACGTTATAGTGTAATGCGTCATAACGTATAACGCCATATAGAATTACGGCATAACGTATAACGTAACTTAGAATTACGTCATAACGGATAACATCACATAGTAGTACGTCATAACGCATAACGTCATATAGAATTACGGTTTAATGTATAACGCCATATAGTATTGCGTCATAACGTATAACGTCACATAGTAATACGTCATAACGTTTAACGTCACATAGTAAAACGTCATAACGTATAACGTCATATAGAATTACGGTGTAACGTATAACGTCATATAGTATTACGGTTTAACGAATAACGTCATACAGTAATGCGTCATAACGTATAACGTCATATAGTAATACGTCACAACGAATAACGTCATATAGAATTACGGTTAAACGTATAACGCCATATAGAATTACGTTTTAACGTATAACGTAATATAGAATTACGGTGTAACGTATAATACCATAGCGTAATGCGTCATAACGTGTAACGTCACATAGTAATACGTCATAACGCATAACGTCTTATAGAATTACGGTTTCACGTATAACGCCATATAGTAGAACGTCATAACGTATAATGTCATATAGAATTACGGTTTAACGTATAACGTGATACAGTAATGCGTCATAACGTATAACGTCATATAGTATTGCGTCATGACGTATAACATCACATAGTAATACGTCATAACGTATAACGCCATATAGTAAGACGTCATAACGTATAACGCCATATAGTAATACGTCATAACGAATAACGTCATATAGTATAGCGTCATGACGTATAACGCCGCATAGCATTATGTCATAATGGATTACGTCTTCTAGTAATACGTCATAACGTATAACGTCACATAGTAAAACGTCATAACGTATAACGTCATATAGAATTACGGTTTAACGTATAACGTCATATAGTATTACCGTTTAACGTATAACGTCATACAGTAATGCGTCATAACGTATAACGTCATATAGTAATACGTCACAACGAATAACGTCATATAGAATTACGGTTAAACGTATAACGCCATATAGAATTACGTTTTAACGTATAACGTAATGCAGAATTACGGTGTAACGTATAATACCATAGCGTAATGCGTCATATCGTGTAACGTCACATAGTAATACGTCATACCGTATAACGTCATATCGAATTACGTCATAACGTATAACGTTACATAGTAAAACGTCATAACGTATAACGTCATATAGAATTAAGGTTTAACGTATAACGTCATACTGTAATGCGTCATAGCATATAACGTCATATAGTATTGCGTCATGACGTATAACATCGTATAGAATTACGTCATAACGGGTAACGTCTTACAGTAATACGTCATAACGTATAACGCCATATAGTTTTGCGTCATGATGTATAACGTCATACAGAATTACGGCATAACATATAATGTCATATAGTATTTCGGTTTAACGTATAACGTCATACAGTAATGCGTCATAACGAATAACGTCATATAGTAATACGTCACAACGAATAACGTCATATAGAATTACGGTTAAACGTATAACTCCATATAGAATTACGTTTTAACGTATAACGTAATATAGAATTACGGTGTAACGTATAATACCATAGCGTAATGCGTCATATCGTGTAACGTCACATAGTAATACGTCATAACGCATAACGTCATATAGAATTACGGTTTAACGTATAACGTCATACAGTAATGCATCATAACGTATAACGCCATATAGAATTACGGTTTAACGTATAACGTCATACAGTAATGCGTCATAACGTATAACGTCATATAGAACTACGGTTTAACGTATAACGTCATATAGTATTACGGTTTAACGTATAACGCCATATAGTAATGCGTCATAACGTATAACGTCTCATAGTAATACGTCATAACGTATAACGTCACATCGAATTACGTCAGAACGTATTACGTCACATAGTAGAACGTCATAACGTATAACGTCATATAGAATTACGGTTTAACGTATAACGTCATACAGTATTGCGTCATAACGTATAACGTCACATATTAATACGTCATAACGTATAACGTCATATAGAATTACGGTTAAACGTATAACGTCATATAGTAATGAGTCATAACGTATAACGCCATATAGTAATACGCCATAACGTATAACGTCATATAGAATTACTTCATAACGTATAACGTCACATAGTAATACGTCATAACGTATAACGTCATATAGAATTACGGTTTAACGTATAACGTCATATAGTAATACGTCATAACGTATAACGTCATATAGAATTACGGTTTAACGTATAACGTCATACAGTATTGCGTCATAACGTATAACGTCACATAGTAATACGTCATAACGTATAACGTCATATAGAATTATTGTTTAACGTATAACGTCATACAGCAATTCCTCATAACGTATAACGTCACATAGTAATACGTCACAACGAATAACGTCATATAGAATTACGGTTAAACGTATAACTCCATATAGAATTACGGTCTAACGTATAACGTCATACAGTAACGCGTCATAACGTATAACGTCATATAGTATTGCACCATGACGTATAACGTCACATAGTAATACGTCATAACATATAATGTCATATAGAATTACGGCATAACGTATAACGTCATATCGTAATGTGTCATAACATATAACGCCATATAGTAATACGTCATAACGTATAACGTCATATAGAATTACTTCATAACGTATAACGTCACATAGTAATACGTCATAACGTATAACGTCATATAGAATTACGGTTAAACGTATAACGTCATATAGTAATGAGTCATAACGTATAACGCCATATAGTAATACGCCATAACGTATAACGTCATATTGAATTACTGCATAACGTATAACGTCACATAGTAATACGTCATAAGGTAAAACGTCATATAGAATTTCGGTTTAACGTATAACGCCATATAGCAATGCGTCATAACGTATAACGACATATAGAATTATTGTTTAACGTATAACGTCATACAATAATTCCTCATAACGTATTACGTCACATAGTAGAACGTCATAACGTATAACGTCATATAGAATTACGGTTTAACGTATAACGTCATATAGTAATACGTCATAACGTATAACGTCATATAGAATTACGGTTTAACGTATAAAGTCATACTGTAATGCGTCATAGCGTATAACGTCATATTGTATTGCGTCATGACGTATAACGTCGTATAGAATTACGTCATAACGGGTAACGTCACATAGTAAAACGTCATAACGTATAACGTCATATAGTATTACGGCATACCGTATAACGTCATATAGAATTACGGCATAACGTCTAACGTCATACAGTAATGCGTCATAACGTATAACGTCATATAGTATAGCGTCATGACGTATAACGTCGCATAGCATTATGTCATAATGGATAACGTCTTCTAGTAATACGTCATAACGTATAACGTCATATAGAATTACGGCATAACGTATTACGTCATACAGTAATTCCTCATAACGTATAACGTCACATAGTAATACGTCACAACGAATAACGTCATATAGATTTACGGTTAAACGTATAACGCCAAATAGAATTACGTTTTAACGTATAACGTAATAGAGAATTGCGGTGTAACGTATAATACCATAGCGTAATGCGTCATATCGTGTAACGTCACATAGTAATACGTCATAACGCATAACGTCATATAGAATTACGGTTTAACGTATAACGTCATATAGTATTACGGTTTAACGTATAACGTCATACAGTAATGCGTCATAACGTATAACGTCATATAGTAATACGTCACAACGTATAATTGTATTGCGTGATATTGTATTGCGTCATGACGTATAAGGTTATATGGAATTACGGTTAAACGTATAAAGCAATATAGAATTACGTATTATCGTATAACGTTATATATAATTACGGTTTAACGTATAACGCCATATAGTAATGAGTCATAACGTACAACATCACATAGTAATACGTCATAACGGTATAAGGTCTTATAGAATTACGTCATAACGTATAACGTCATATAGAAATACGGTTAAACGTATAACGCCATATAGAATTACGTATTAACGTATAACGTCATATAGAATTACGGTTCAACGTATAACGCCATATAGTAATGCGTCGTGACCTATAACGCCATATAGCAATGCGTCATAACGTATAACGCCATATAGTAATACGTCATATCGTATAACGTCATATAGAATTACGTCATAACGGATAACGTCACATAGTAAAACGTCATAACCTATAACGTCATATAGTATTGCGTCATGACGTATAACTTCGTATAGAATTGCGGTTAAACGTATAACTCCATATAGAATTACGTTTTAACGTATAACGTAATATAGAATTACGGTGTAACGTATAACGTCATACTGTAATGCGTCATAACGTATAACGTCATATAGTATTGCGTCATGACGAATAGCGTCGTATAGAATTACGTCATAACGGATAACGTCTTACAGTAATACGTCATAACGTATAACGTCACATAGCAAAACGTCATAACGTATAACGTTACATAGTAAAACGTCATAACGTATAACGTCTTATAGAATTACGGTTTCACGTATAACGCCATATAGTAGAACGTCATAACGTATAATGTCATATAGAATTACGGTTTAACGTATAACGTGATACAGTAATGCGTCATAACGTATAACGTCATATAGTATTGCGTCATGACGTATAACATCACATAGTAATACGTCATAACGTATAACGCCATATAGTAAGACGTCATAACGTATAACGCCATATAGTAATACGTCATAACGAATAACGTCATATAGTATAGCGTCATGACGTATAACGCCGCATAGCATTATGTCATAATGGATTACGTCTTCTAGTAATACGTCATAACGTATAACGTCACATAGTAAAACGTCATAACGTATAACGTCATATAGAATTACGGTTTAACGTATAACGTCATATAGTATTACCGTTTAACGTATAACGTCATACAGTAATGCGTCATAACGTATAACGTCATATAGTAATACGTCACAACGAATAACGTCATATAGAATTACGGTTAAACGTATAACGCCATATAGAATTACGTTTTAACGTATAACGTAATGCAGAATTACGGTGTAACGTATAATACCATAGCGTAATGCGTCATATCGTGTAACGTCACATAGTAATACGTCATACCGTATAACGTCATATCGAATTACGTCATAACGTATAACGTCACATAGCAAAACGTCATAACGTATAACGTTACATAGTAAAACGTCATAACGTATAACGTCATATAGAATTAAGGTTTAACGTATAACGTCATACTGTAATGCGTCATAGCATATAACGTCATATAGTATTGCGTCATGACGTATAACATCGTATAGAATTACGTCATAACGGGTAACGTCTTACAGTAATACGTCATAACGTATAACGCCATATAGTTTTGCGTCATGATGTATAACGTCATACAGAATTACGGCATAACATATAATGTCATATAGTATTGCGTCATACCGCATGACGTCATATAGAATTACGGTATAACGTATAACGTCATACAGTAATGCGTCATAACGAATAAGGTCATATAGTATAGCGTCATGACGTATAACGTCGCATAGCATTATGTCATAATGGATAACGTCTTCTAGTAATACGTCATAACGTATAACGTCACATAGTAAAACGTCATAACGTATAACGTCATATAGAATTACGGTTTAACGTATAACGTCATATAGTATTACGGTTTAACGTATAACGTCATACAGTAATGCGTCATAACGAATAACGTCATATAGTAATACGTCACAACGAATAACGTCATATAGAATTACGGTTAAACGTATAGCTCCATATAGAATTACGTTTTAACGTATAACGTAATATAGAATTACGGTGTAACGTATAATACCATAGCGTAATGCGTCATATCGTGTAACGTCACATAGTAATACGTCATAACGCATAACGTCATATAGAATTACGGTTTAACGTATAACGTCATACAGTAATGCATCATAACGTATAACGCCATATAGAATTACGGTTTAACGTATAACATCATACAGTAATGCGTCATAACGTATAACGTCATATAGAACTACGGTTTAACGTATAACGTCATATAGTATTACGGTTTAACGTATAACGTCATACAGTAATGCGTCATAACGTATAACGTCATATAGTAATACGTCACAACGAATAACGTCATATAGAATTACGGTTAAACGTATAACTCCATATAGAATTACGTTTTAACGTATAACGTAATATAGAATTACGGTGTAACGTATAATACCATAGCGTAATGCGTCATATCGTGTAACGTCACATAGTAATACGTCATAACGCATAACGTCATATAGAATTACGGTTTAACGTATAACGTCATACACTAATGCATCATAACGTATAACGGCATATAGAATTCCGGTTTAACGTATAACGTCATACAGTAATGCGTCATAACGTATAACGTCACATAGTAATATGTCATACCGTATAACGTCATATCGAATTACGTCATAACGTATAACGTCACATAGCAAAACGTCATAACGTATAACCTCACATAGTAAAACGTCATGACGTATAACGTCATATAGAATTACGGTTTAACGTATAACGTCATACTGTAATGCGTCATAACGTATAACGTCATATAGTATTGCGTCATGACGAATAACGTCGTATAGAATTACGTCATAACGGATAACGTCTTACAGTAATACGTCATAACGTAGAACGTCATATAGCTATGCGTCATAACGTATAACGTCATACAGTAATGCGTCATAACGTATAACGTCATATAGTATTGCGTCATGACGTATAACATCACATAGTAATACGTCATGACGTATAACGCCATATTGTAATACGTCATAACGTATAACGCCATATCGTAATACGTCATAACGTATAACGTCACATAGAATTCCGGTTTAACGTATAACGTTATAGTGTAATGCGTCATAACGTATAACGCCATATAGAATTACGGCATAACGTATAACGCCATATAGAATTACGTTTTAACGTATAACGTCATATACAATTACGGTTTAACGTATAACGCCATAAAGAACTACGTCACAACGTTTAACGTCACATAGTATAACGTCATAACGTATAACGTCATATAGTATTGCGTCATGATGTATAACGTCATATCGAATTACGAAATAACGGATAAAGTCATACAGTAATTCCTCATAACGTATAACATCACATAGTAATACGTCATAACGCATAACGTCTTATAGAATTACGGTTTAACGTATAACGCCATTTAGTAATGCGTCATAACGTATAACGTCACATAGTAATACGGCATAAAGTATAACGTCATATAGAATTATTGTTTAACGTATAACGTCATAGAGTAATTCCTCATAACTTATAACGTCACATAGTAATTCGTCACAACGAATAACGTCATATAGAATTACGGTTAAACGTATAACGCCATATAGAATTACGTCATAACGTATAATGTCATATAGAAATTCGGTTTAACGTATAACGCCATATAGCAATGCGTCATAACGAATAACGTCACATAGTAATACGGCATAACGTATAACATCACAACGAATTACGTCAGAACGTATTACGTCACACAGTATAACGTCATAACGTATAACGTCATATAGTATTGCGTCATGATGTATAACGTCATATCGAATTACGAAATAACGGATAAAGTCATACAGTAATTCCTCATAACGTATAACATCACATAGTAATACGTCATAACGCATAACGTCTTATAGAATTACGGTTTAACGTATAACGTCATTGTGTAATGCGTCATAGCGTATAACGTCATATTGAATTACTTCATAACGTATTACGTAACATAGTTATACGTCGTAACGTATAACGCCATATAGAATTTCGGTTTAACGTATAACTCCATATAGCAATGCGTCATAACGTATAACGTCACATAGTAATACGGCATAAAGTATAACGTCATATAGAATTATTGTTTAACGTATAACGTCATACAGTAATTCCTCATAACTTATAACGTCACATAGTAATACGTCACAACGAATAACGTCATATAGAATTATGGTTAAACGTATAACTCCATATAGAATTACGGTATAACGTATAACTGCACATAGCAATGCGTCATAACGTATAACGTCATACAGTATTGCACCATGACGTATAACGTCACATAGTAATACGTCATACCATATAATGTCATATAGAATTACGGCATAACGTATAACGTCATATCGTAACGCGTCATAACATATAACGCCATATACTTATACGTCATAACGTATAACGTCATATAGAATTACTTCATAACGTATAACGTCACATAGTAATACGTCATAACGTATAACGTCATATAGAATTACGGTTAAACGTATAACGTCATATAGTAATGAGTCATAACGTATAACGCCATATAGTAATACGTCATAACGTATAACGTCATATTGAATTACGGCATAACGTATAACGTCATACAGTAATGCGTCATAACGAATAACGTCATATAGTATGGCGTCATGACGTATAACGTCGCATAGCATTATTTCATAATGGATAACGTCTTCTAGTAATACGTCATAACGTATAACGTCATATAGAATTACGCTGTAACGTATAACGTCATATAGTATTACTGTTTAACGTATAACGTCATACAGTAATGCGTCATAACGTATAACGTCATATAGTAATACGTCACAACGAATAACGTCATATAGAATTACGGTTAAACGTATAACGCCATATAGAAATACGTTTTAACGTATAACGTAATATAGAATTAGGGTGTAACGTATAATACCATAGCGTAATGCGTCATATCGTGTAAGGTCACATAGTAATACGTCATAACGCATAACGTCATATAGAATTACGGTTAAACGTATAACGCCATATAGAACTACGTTTTAACGTATAACGTAATATAGAATTACGGTGTAACGTATAATACCATAGCGTAATGCGTCATATCGTGTAACGTCACATAGTAATACGTCATAACGCATAACGTCATATAGAATTACGGTTTAACGTATAACGTCATACAGTAATGCGTCATAACGTATAACGTCATATAGAATTACGGTTTAACGTATAAAGCCATATAGTAATGCGTCATAACGTATAACGTCACATAGTAATACGTCATACCGTATAACGTCATATAGTATTGCGTCATAACGTATAACGTCATATAGTATTACGGCAAAACATATAACTTCACATAGAATTACGTCATAACGGATAACGTCACATAGTAAAACGTCATAACGTATAACGTCATATATTATTACGGCTTACCGAATAACGTCATATAGAATTAAAGCATAACGTATAACGTCATACAGTAATGCGTCATAACGTATAACGTCATATAGAATTGCGTCATGACGTATAACGTCGTATAGAATTACGTCATAACGGCTAACGTCTTACAGTAATACGTCATAACGTATAACGCCATATAGAATTACGGTTAAACGTATAACGCCATATAGAATTACGTTTTAACGTATAACGTCATATGCAATTACGGTTTAACGTATAACGCCATAAAGAATTACGTCACAACGTATAACGTCACATAGTATAACGTCATAACGTATAACGTCATATAGAATTACTGCATAACGTATAACGTCATAGAGTAATGCGCCATAACGTATAACGTCATATAGTATTGCGTCATGATGTATAACGTCATATCGAATTACGAAATAACGGATAAAGTCATACAGTAATTCCTCATAACGTATAACGTCACATAGTAATACGTCATAACGCATAACGTCTTATAGAATTACGGTTTAACGTATAACGCCATATAGTAATGCGTCATAACGTATAACGTCTCATAGTAATACGTCATAACGTATAACGTCACATCGAATTACGTCAGAACGTATTACGTCACATAGTATAACGTCATATAGAATTACGGTTTAACGTATAACGTCATACAGTATTGCGTCATAACGTATAACGTCACATAGTAATACGTCATAACGTATAACGTCATATAGAATTACGGTTAAACGTATAACGTCATATAGTAATGAGTCATAACGTATAACGCCATATAGTAATACGCCATAACGTATAACGTCATATTGAATTACTGCATAACGTATAACGTCACATAGTAATACGTCATAAGGTAAAACGTCATATAGAATTTCGGTTTAACGTATAACGCCATATAGCAATGCGTCATAACGTATAACGTCATATAGAATTATTGTTTAACGTATAACGTCATACAATAATTCCTCATAACGTATTACGTCACATAGTAGATCGTCATAACGTATAACGTCATATAGAATTACGGTTTAACGTATAACGTCACATAGTAATACGTCATAACGTATAACGTCATATAGAATTACGGTTAAACGTATAACGTCATATAGTAATGTGTCATAACATATAACGCCATATAGTAATACGTCATAACGTATAACGTCATATAGAATTACTTCATAACGTATAACGTCACATAGTAATACGTCATAACGTATAACGTCATATAGAATTACGGTTTAACGTATAACGTCATATAGTAATACGTCATAACGTATAACGTCATATAGAATTACGGTTAAACGTATAACGCCATATAGAATTACGTTTTAACGTATAACGTCATATGCAATTACGGTTTAACGTATAACGCCATAAAGAATTACGTCACAACGTATAACGTCACATAGTATAACGTCATAACGTATAACGTCATATAGAATTACTGCATAACGTATAACGTCATAGAGTAATGCGTCATAACGTATAACGTCATATAGTATTGCGTCATGATGTATAACGTCATATCGAATTACGAAATAACGGATAAAGTCATACAGTAATTCCTCATAACGTATAACGTCACATAGTAATACGTCATAACGCATAACGTCTTATAGAATTACGGTTTAACGTATAACGCCATATAGTAATGCGTCATAACGTATAACGTCTCATAGTAATACGTCATAACGTATCACGTCACATCGAATTACGTCAGAACGTATTACGTCACATAGTAGAACGTCATAACGTATAACGTCATATAGAATTACGGTTTAACGTATAACGTCATACAGTATTGCGTCATAACGTATAACGTCACATAGTAATACGTCATAACGTATAACGTCATATAGAATTACGGTTAAACGTATAACGTCATATAGTAATGAGTCATAACGTATAACGCCATATAGTAATACGCCATAACGTATAACGTCATATAGAATTACTTCATAACGTATAACGTCACATAGTAATACGTCATAACGTATAACGTCATATAGAATTACGGTTAAACGTATAACGTCATATAGTAATGAGTCATAACGTATAACGCCATATAGTAATACGTCATAACGTATAACGTCATATTGAATTACGGCATAACGTATAACGTCATACAGTAATGCGTCATAACGAATAACGTCATATAGTATGGCGTCATGACGTATAACGTCGCATAGCATTATTTCATAATGGATAACGTCTTCTAGTAATACGTCATAACGTATAACGTCATATAGAATTACGCTGTAACGTATAACGTCATATAGTATTACTGTTTAACGTATAACGTCATACAGTAATGCGTCATAACGTATAACGTCATATAGTAATACGTCACAACGAATAACGTCATATAGAATTACGGTTAAACGTATAACGCCATATAGAAATACGTTTTAACGTATAACGTAATATAGAATTAGGGTGTAACGTATAATACCATAGCGTAATGCGTCATATCGTGTAAGGTCACATAGTAATACGTCATAACGCATAACGTCATATAGAATTACGGTTAAACGTATAACGCCATATAGAACTACGTTTTAACGTATAACGTAATATAGAATTACGGTGTAACGTATAATACCATAGCGTAATGCGTCATATCGTGTAACGTCACATAGTAATACGTCATAACGCATAACGTCATATAGAATTACGGTTTAACGTATAACGTCATACAGTAATGCGTCATAACGTATAACGTCATATAGAATTACGGTTTAACGTATAAAGCCATATAGTAATGCGTCATAACGTATAACGTCACATAGTAATACGTCATACCGTATAACGTCATATCGAAT
The DNA here is from genome assembly GCF_041682495.2 of Bombus fervidus. Lineage (NCBI taxonomy): Eukaryota > Metazoa > Arthropoda > Insecta > Hymenoptera > Apidae > Bombus > Bombus fervidus. The sequence goes on from NW_027212582.1 coordinate 529,152, forward strand.
TACGTCATAACGTATAACGTCACATAGCAACACGTCATAACGTATAACGTCACATAGAATTACGGTTTAACGTATAACGTCATACTGTAATGCGTCATAGCGTATAACGTCATATAGTATTGCGTCATGACGTATAACGTCGTATAGAATTACGTCATAACGGGTAACGTCTTACAGTAATACGTCATAACGTATAACGCCATATAGTATTGCGTCATGATGTATAACGTCATACAGAATTACGTCATAACATATAATGTCATATAGTATTGCGTCATAACGTATAACGTCATATAGTATTACGGCAAAACATATAACTTCACATAGAATTACGTCATAACGGATAACGTCACATAGTAAAACGTCATAACGTATAACGTCATATATTATTACGGCTTACCGAATAACGTCATATAGAATTAAAGCATAACGTATAACGTCATACAGTAATGCGTCATAACGTATAACGTCATATAGAATTGCGTCATGACGTATAACGTCGTATAGAATTACGTCATAACGGCTAACGTCTTACAGTAATACGTCATAACGTATAACGCCATATAGAATTACGGTTAAACGTATAACGCCATATAGAATTACGTTTTAACGTATAACGTCATATGCAATTACGGTTTAACGTATAACGCCATAAAGAATTACGTCACAACGTATAACGTCACATAGTATAACGTCATAACGTATAACGTCATATAGAATTACTGCATAACGTATAACGTCATAGAGTAATGCGCCATAACGTATAACGTCATATAGTATTGCGTCATGATGTATAACGTCATATCGAATTACGAAATAACGGATAAAGTCATACAGTAATTCCTCATAACGTATAACGTCACATAGTAATACGTCATAACGCATAACGTCTTATAGAATTACGGTTTAACGTATAACGCCATATAGTAATGCGTCATAACGTATAACGTCTCATAGTAATACGTCATAACGTATAACGTCACATCGAATTACGTCAGAACGTATTACGTCACATAGTAGAACGTCATAACGTATAACGTCATATAGAATTACGGTTTAACGTATAACGTCATACAGTATTGCGTCATAACGTATAACGTCACATAGTAATACGTCATAACGTATAACGTCATATAGAATTACGGTTAAACGTATAACGTCATATAGTAATGAGTCATAACGTATAACGCCATATAGTAATACGCCATAACGTATAACGTCATATAGAATTACTTCGTAACGTATAACGTCACATAGTAATACGTCATAACGTATAACGTCATATAGAATTACGGTTAAACGTATAACGTCATATAGTAATGAGTCATAACGTATAACGCCATATAGTAATACGCCATAACGTATAACGTCATATTGAATTACTGCATAACGTATAACGTCACATAGTAATACGTCATAAGGTAAAACGTCATATAGAATTTCGGTTTAACGTATAACGCCATATAGCAATGCGTCATAACGTATAACGTCATATAGAATTATTGTTTAACGTATAACGTCATACAATAATTCCTCATAACGTATTACGTCACATAGTAGATCGTCATAACGTATAACGTCATATAGAATTACGGTTTAACGTATAACGTCACATAGTAATACGTCATATCGTATAACGTCATATAGAATTACGGTTAAACGTATAACGTCATATAGTAATGTGTCATAACATATAACGCCATATAGTAATACGTCATAACGTATAACGTCATATAGAATTACTTCATAACGTATAACGTCACATAGTAATACGTCATAACGTATAACGTCATATAGAATTACGGTTTAACGTATAACGTCATATAGTAATACGTCATAACGTATAACGTCATATAGAATTACGGTTAAACGTATAACGCCATATAGAATTACGTTTTAACGTATAACGTCATATGCAATTACGGTTTAACGTATAACGCCATAAAGAATTACGTCACAACGTATAACGTCACATAGTATAACGTCATAACGTATAACGTCATATAGAATTACTGCATAACGTATAACGTCATAGAGTAATGCGTCATAACGTATAACGTCATATAGTATTGCGTCATGATGTATAACGTCATATCGAATTACGAAATAACGGATAAAGTCATACAGTAATTCCTCATAACGTATAACGTCACATAGTAATACGTCATAACGCATAACGTCTTATAGAATTACGGTTTAACGTATAACGCCATATAGTAATGCGTCATAACGTATAACGTCTCATAGTAATACGTCATAACGTATAACGTCACATCGAATTACGTCATAACGTATAACGTCATATAGAATTACGGTTTAACGTATAACGTCATACAGTATTGCGTCATAACGTATAACGTCACATAGTAATACGTCATAACGTATAACGTCATATAGAATTACGGTTAAACGTATAACGTCATATAGTAATGAGTCATAACGTATAACGCCATATAGTAATACGCCATAACGTATAACGTCATATAGAATTACTTCATAACGTATAACGTCACATAGTAATACGTCATAACGTATAACGTCATATAGAATTACGGTTAAACGTATAACGTCATATAGTAAGGAGTCATAACATATAACGCCATATAGTAATACGCCATAACGTATAACGTCATATTGAATTACTGCATAACGTATAACGTCACATAGTAATACGTCATAAGGTAAAACGTCATATATAATTTCGGTTTAACGTATAACGCCATATAGCAATGCGTCATAACGTATAACGACATATAGAATTATTGTTTAACGTATAACGTCATACAATAATTCCTCATAACGTATTACGTCACATAGTAGATCGTCATAACGTATAACGTCATATAGAATTACGGTTTAACGTATAACGTCACATAGTAATACGTCATAACGTATAACGTCATATAGAATTACGGTTAAACGTATAACGTCATATAGTAATGTGTCATAACATATAACGCCATATAGTAATACGTCATAACGTATAACGTCATACAGTATTGCGTCATAACGTATAACGTCACATAGTAATACGTCATAACGTATAACGTCATATAGAATTACGGTTTAACGTATAAAGTCATACTGTAATGCGTCATAGCGTATAACGTCATATTGTATTGCGTCATGACGTATAACGTCGTATAGAATTACGTCATAACGGATAACGTCACATAGTAATACGTCATAACGTATAACGTCATATAGAATTATTGTTTAACGTATAACGTCATACAGCAATTCCTCATAACGTATAACGTCACATAGTAATACGACACAACGAATAACGTCATATAGAATTACGGTTAAACGTATAACTCCATATAGAATTACGGTCTAACGTATAACGTCATACAGTAACGCGTCATAACGTATAACGTCATATAGTATTGCACCATGACGTATAACGTCACATAGTAATACGTCATAACATATAATGTCATATAGAATTACGGCATAACGTATAACGTCATATCGTAATGTGTCATAACATATAACGCCATATAGTAATACGTCATAACGTATAACGTCATATAGAATTACTTCATAACGTATAACGTCACATAGTAATACGTCATAACGTATAACGTCATATAGAATTACGGTTAAACGTATAACGTCATATAGTAATGTGTCATAACATATAACGCCATATAGTAATACGTCATAACGTATAACGTCATATTGAATTACGGCATAACGTATAACGTCATACAGTAATGCGTCATAACGAATAACGTCATATAGTATGGCGTCATGACGTATAACGTCGCATAGCATTATTTCATAATGGATAACGTCTTCTAGTAATACGTCATAACGTATAACGTCATATAGAATTACGCTGTAACGTATAACGTCATATAGTATTACTGTTTAACGTATAACGTCATACAGTAATGCGTCATAACGTATAACGTCATATAGTAATACGTCACAACGAATAACGTCATATAGAATTACGGTTAAACGTATAACGCCATATAGAAATACGTTTTAACGTATAACGTAATATAGAATTAGGGTGTAACGTATAATACCATAGCGTAATGCGTCATATCGTGTAAGGTCACATAGTAATACGTCATAACGCATAACGTCATATAGAATTACGGTTTAACGTATAACGTCATACAGTAATGCGTCATAACGTATAACGTCATATAGAATTACGGTTTAACGTATAAAGCCATATAGTAATGCGTCATAACGTATAACGTCACATAGTAATACGTCATACCGTATAACGTCATATCGAATTACGTCATAACGTATAACGTCACATAGCAACACGTCATAACGTATAACGTCACATAGAACTACGGTTTAACGTATAACGTCATACTGCAATGCGTCATAGCGTATAACGTCATATAGTATTGCGTCATGACGTATAACGTCGTATAGAATTACGTCATAACGGGTAACGACTTACAGTAATACGTCATAACGTATAACGCCATATAGTATTGCGTCATGATGTATAACGTCATACAGAATTACGTCATAACATATAATGTCATATAGTATTGCGTCATAACGTATAACGTCATATAGTATTACGGCAAAACATATAACTTCACATAGAATTACGTCATAACGGATAAAGTCACATAGTAAAACGTCATAACGTATAACGTCATATATTATTACGGCTTACCGAATAACGTCATATAGAATTAAAGCATAACGTATAACGTCATACAGTAATGCGTCATAACGTATAACGTCATATAGAATTGCGTCATGACGTATAACGTCGTATAGAATTACGTCATAACGGCTAACGTCTTACAGTAATACGTCATAACGTATAACGCCATATAGAATTACGGTTAAACGTATAACGCCATATAGAATTACGTTTTAACGTATAACGTCATATGCAATTACGGTTTAACGTATAACGCCATAAAGAATTACGTCACAACGTATAACGTCACATAGTATAACGTCATAACGTATAACGTCATAAAGAATTACTGCATAACGTATAACGTCATAGAGTAATGCGTCATAACGTATAACGTCATATAGTATTGCGTCATGATGTATAACGTCATATCGAATTACGAAATAACGGATAAAGTCATACAGTAATTCCTCATAACGTATAACGTCACATAGTAATACGTCATAACGCATAACGTCTTATAGAATTACGGTTTAACGTATAACGCCATATAGTAATGCGTCATAACGTATAACGTCTCATAGTAATACGTCATAACGTATAACGTCACATCGAATTACGTCAGAACGTATTACGTCACATAGTAGAACGTCATAACGTATAACGTCATATAGAATTACGGTTTAACGTATAACGTCATACAGTATTGCGTCATAACGTATAACGTCACATAGTAATACGTCATAACGTATAACGTCATATAGAATTACGGTTAAACGTATAACGTCATATAGTAATGAGTCATAACGTATAACGCCATATAGTAATACGCCATAACGTATAACGTCATATAGAATTACTTCATAACGTATAACGTCACATAGTAATACGTCATAACGTATAACGTCATATAGAATTACGGTTAAACGTATAACGTCATATAGTAATGAGTCATAACGTATAACGCCATATAGTAATACGCCATAACGTATAACGTCATATTGAATTACTGCATAACGTATAACGTCACATAGTAATACGTCATAAGGTAAAACGTCATATAGAATTTCGGTTTAACGTATAACGCCATATAGCAATGCGTCATAACGTATAACGACATATAGAATTATTGTTTAACGTATAACGTCATACAATAATTCCTCATAACGTATTACGTCACATAGTAGATCGTCATAACGTATAACGTCATATAGAATTACGGTTTAACGTATAACGTCACATAGTAATACGTCATAACGTATAACGTCATATAGAATTACGGTTAAACGTATAACGTCATATAGTAATGTGTCATAACATATAACGCCATATAGTAATACGTCATAACGTATAACGTCATATAGAATTACTTCATAACGTATAACGTCACATAGTAATACGTCATAACGTATAACGTCATATAGAATTACGGTTTAACGTATAACGTCATATAGTAATACGTCATAACGTATAACGTCATATAGAATTACGGTTAAACGTATAACGCCATATAGAATTACGTTTTAACGTATAACGTCATATGCAATTACGGTTTAACGTATAACGCCATAAAGAATTACGTCACAACGTATAACGTCACATAGTATAACGTCATAACGTATAACGTCATATAGAATTACTGCATAACGTTTAACGTCATAGAGTAATGCGTCATAACGTATAACGTCATATAGTATTGCGTCATGATGTATAACGTCATATCGAATTACGAAATAACGGATAAAGTCATACAGTAATTCCTCATAACGTATAACGTCACATAGTAATACGTCATAACGCATAACGTCTTATAGAATTACGGTTTAACGTATAACGCCATATAGTAATGCGTCATAACGTATAACGTCTCATAGTAATACGTCATAACGTATCACGTCACATCGAATTACGTCAGAACGTATTACGTCACATAGTAGAACGTCATAACGTATAACGTCATATAGAATTACGGTTTAACGTATAACGTCATACAGTATTGCGTCATAACGTATAACGTCACATAGTAATACGTCATAACGTATAACGTCATATAGAATTACGGTTAAACGTATAACGTCATATAGTAATGAGTCATAACGTATAACGCCATATAGTAATACGCCATAACGTATAACGTCATATAGAATTACTTCATAACGTATAACGTCACATAGTAATACGTCATAACGTATAACGTCATATAGAATTGCGGTTAAACGTATAACGTCATATAGTAATGAGTCATAACGTATAACGCCATATAGTAATACGCCATAACGTATAACGTCATATTGAATTACTGCATAACGTATAACGTCACATAGTAATACGTCATAAGGTAAAACGTCATATAGAATTTCGGTTTAACGTATAACGCCATATAGCAATGCGTCATAACGTATAACGACATATAGAATTATTGTTTAACGTATAACGTCATACAATAATTCCTCATAACGTATTACGTCACATAGAAGATCGTCATAACGTATAACGTCATATAGAATTACGGTTTAACGTATAACGTCACATAGTAATACGTCATAACTTATAACGTCATATAGAATTACGGTTAAACGTATAACGTCATATAGTAATGTGTCATAACATATAACGCCATATAGTAATACGTCATAACGTATAACGTCATATAGAATTACTTCATAACGTATAACGTCACATAGTAATACGTCATAACGTATAACGTCATATAGAATTACGGTTTAACGTATAACGTCATATAGTAATACGTCATAACGTATAACGTCATATAGAATTACGGTTTAACGTATAACGTCATACAGTATTGCGTCATAACGTATAACGTCACATAGTAATACGTCATAACGTATAACGTCATATAGAATTATTGTTTAACGTATAACGTCATACAGCAATTCCTCATAACGTATAACGTCACATAGTAATACGTCACAACGAATAACGTCATATAGAATTACGGTTAAACGTATAACTCCATATAGAATTACGGTCTAACGTATAACGTCATACAGTAACGCGTCATAACGTATAACGTCATATAGTATTGCACCATGACGTATAACGTCACATAGTAATACGTCATAACATATAATGTCATATAGAATTACGGCATAACGTATAACGTCATATCGTAATGTGTCATAACATATAACGCCATATAGTAATACGTCATAACGTATAACGTCATATAGAATTACTTCATAACGTATAACGTCACATAGTAATACGTCATAACGTATAACGTCATATAGAATTACGGTTAAACGTATAACGTCATATAGTAATGTGTCATAACATATAACGCCATATAGTAATACGTCATAACGTATAACGTCATATAGAATTACTTCATAACGTATAACGTCACATAGTAATACGTCATAACGTATAACGTCATATAGAATTACGGTTAAACGTATAACGTCATATAGTAATGAGTCATAACGTATAACGCCATATAGTAATACGCCATAACGTATAACGTCATATTGAATTACTGCATAACGTATAACGTCACATAGTAATACGTCATAAGGTAAAACGTCATATAGAATTTCGGTTTAACGTATAACGCCATATAGCAATGCGTCATAACGTATAACGACATATAGAATTATTGTTTAAGGTATAACGTCATATAGTAATACGTCATAACGTATAACGTCATATAGAATTACGGTTTAACGTATAAAGTCATACTGTAATGCGTCATAGCGTATAACGTCATATTGTATTGCGTCATGACGTATAACGTCGTATAGAATTACGTCATAACGGATAACGTCACATAGTAAAACGTCATAACGTATAACGTCATATAGTATTACGGCATACCGTATAACGTCATATAGAATTACGGCATAACGTCTAACGTCATACAGTAATGCGTCATAACGTATAACGTCATATAGTATAGCGTCATGACGTATAACGTCGCATAGCATTATGTCATAATGGATAACGTCTTCTAGTAATACGTCATAACGTATAACGTCATATAGAATTACGGCATAACGTATTACGTCATACAGTAATTCCTCATAACGTATAACGTCACATAGTAATACGTCACAACGAATAACGTCATATAGATTTACGGTTAAACGTATAACGCCAAATAGAATTACGTTTTAACGTATAACGTAATAGAGAATTGCGGTGTAACGTATAATACCATAGCGTAATGCGTCATATCGTGTAACGTCACATAGTAATACGTCATAACGCATAACGTCATATAGAATTACGGATTAACGTATAACGTCATATAGTATTACGGTTTAACGTATAACGTCATACAGTAATGCGTCATAACGTATAACGTCATATAGTAATACGTCACAACGTATAATTGTATTGCGTGATATTGTATTGCGTCATGACGTATAAGGTTATATGGAATTACGGTTAAACGTATAAAGCAATATAGAATTACGTATTATCGTATAACGTTATATATAATTACGGTTTAACGTATAACGCCATATAGTAATGAGTCATAACGTACAACATCACATAGTAATACGTCATAACGGTAGAAGGTCTTATAGAATTACGTAATAACGTATAACGTCATATAGAAATACGGTTAAACGTATAACGCCATATAGAATTACGTATTAACGTATAACGTCATATAGAATTACGGTTCAACGTATAACGCCATATAGTAATGCATCGTGACCTATAACGCCATATAGCAATGCGTCATAACGTATAACGCCATATAGTAATACGTCATATCGTATAACGTCATATAGAATTACGTCATAACGGATAACGTCACATAGTAAAACGTCATAACCTATAACGTCATATAGTATTGCGTCATGACGTATAACTTCGTATAGAATTGCGGTTAAACGTATAACTCCATATAGAATTACGTTTTAACGTATAACGTAATATAGAATTACGGTGTAACGTATAACGTTATAGTGTAATGCGTCATAACGTATAACGCCATATAGAATTACGGCATAACGTATAACGTAACTTAGAATTACGTCATAACGGATAACATCACATAGTAGTACGTCATAACGCATAACGTCATATAGAATTACGGTTTAACGTATAACGCCATATAGTATTGCGTCATAACGTATAACGTCACATTGTAATACGTCATAACGTTTAACGTCACATAGTAAAACGTCATAACGTATAACGTCATATAGAATTACGGTGTAACGTATAACGTCATATAAAATTTCGGTTTAACGTATAACGCCATATAGAAATACGGTGAAACGTATAACGCCATATAGTAATGCGTCATAACGTATAACGTCACATAGTAATACGTCATAACGTTTAACGTCACATAGTAAAACGTCATAACGTATAACGTCATATAGAATTACGGTGTAACGTATAACGTCATATAGTATTACGGTTTAACGAATAACGTCATACAGTAATGCGTCATAACGTATAACGTCATATAGTAATACGTCACAACGAATAACGTCATATAGAATTACGGTTAAACGTATAACGCCATATAGAATTACGTTTTAACGTATAACGTAATATAGAATTACGGTGTAACGTATAATACCATAGCGTAATGCGTCATAACGTGTAACGTCACATAGTAATACGTCATAACGCATAACGTCATATCGAATTACGTCATAACGTATAACGTCACATAGCAAAACGTCATAACGTATAACGTTACATAGTAAAACGTCATAACGTATAACGTCATATAGAATTAAGGTTTAACGTATAACGTCATACTGTAATGCGTCATAGCATATAACGTCATATAGTATTGCGTCATGACGTATAACATCGTATAGAATTACGTCATAACGGGTAACGTCTTACAGTAATACGTCATAACGTATAACGCCATATAGTTTTGCGTCATGATGTATAACGTCATACAGAATTACGGCATAACATATAATGTCATATAGTATTGCGTCATACCGCATGACGTCATATAGAATTACGGTATAACGTATAACGTCATACAGTAATGCGTCATAACGAATAACGTCATATAGTATAGCGTCATGACGTATAACGTCGCATAGCATTATGTCATAATGGATAACGTCTTCTAGTAATACGTCATAACGTATAACGTCACATAGTAAAACGTCATAACGTATAACGTCATATAGAATTACGGTTTAACGTATAACGTCATATAGTATTACGGTTTAACGTATAACGTCATACAGTAATGCGTCATAACGAATAACGTCATATAGTAATACGTCACAACGAATAACGTCATATAGAATTACGGTTAAACGTATAGCTCCATATAGAATTACGTTTTAACGTATAACGTAATATAGAATTACGGTGTAACGTATAATACCATAGCGTAATGCGTCATATCGTGTAACGTCACATAGTAATACGTCATAACGCATAACGTCATATAGAATTACGGTTTAACGTATAACGTCATACAGTAATGCATCATAACGTATAACGCCATATAGAATTACGGTTTAACGTATAACATCATACAGTAATGCGTCATAACGTATAACGTCATATAGAACTACGGTTTAACGTATAACGTCATATAGTATTACGGTTTAACGTATAACGTCATACAGTAATGCGTCATAACGTATAACGTCATATAGTAATACGTCACAACGAATAACGTCATATAGAATTACGGTTAAACGTATAACTCCATATAGAATTACGTTTTAACGTATAACGTAATATAGAATTACGGTGTAACGTATAATACCATAGCGTAATGCGTCATATCGTGTAACGTCACATAGTAATACGTCATAACGCATAACGTCATATAGAATTACGGTTTAACGTATAACGTCATACACTAATGCATCATAACGTATAACGGCATATAGAATTCCGGTTTAACGTATAACGTCATACAGTAATGCGTCATAACGTATAACGTCACATAGTAATATGTCATACCGTATAACGTCATATCGAATTACGTCATAACGTATAACGTCACATAGCAAAACGTCATAACGTATAACCTCACATAGTAAAACGTCATGACGTATAACGTCATATAGAATTACGGTTTAACGTATAACGTCATATAGTATTACGGTTTAACGAATAACGTCATACAGTAATGCGTCATAACGTATAACGTCATATAGTAATACTTCACAACGAATAACGTCATATAGAATTACGGTTAAACGTATAACGCCATATAGAATTACGTTTTAACGTATAACGTAATATAGAATTACGGTGTAACGTATAATACCATAGCGTAATGCGTCATAACGTGTAACGTCACATAGTAATACGTCATAACGCATAACGTCTTATAGAATTACGGTTTCACGTATAACGCCATATAGTAGAACGTCATAACGTATAATGTCATATAGAATTACGGTTTAACGTATAACGTGATACAGTAATGCGTCATAACGTATAACGTCATATAGTATTGCGTCATGACGTATAACATCACATAGTAATACGTCATAACGTATAACGCCATATAGTAAGACGTCATAACGTATAACGCCATATAGTAATACGTCATAACGAATAACGTCATATAGTATAGCGTCATGACGTATAACGCCGCATAGCATTATGTCATAATGGATTACGTCTTCTAGTAATACGTCATAACGTATAACGTCACATAGTAAAACGTCATAACGTATAACGTCATATAGAATTACGGTTTAACGTATAACGTCATATAGTATTACCGTTTAACGTATAACGTCATACAGTAATGCGTCATAACGTATAACGTCATATAGTAATACGTCACAACGAATAACGTCATATAGAATTACGGTTAAACGTATAACGCCATATAGAATTACGTTTTAACGTATAACGTAATGCAGAATTACGGTGTAACGTATAATACCATAGCGTAATGCGTCATATCGTGTAACGTCACATAGTAATACGTCATACCGTATAACGTCATATCGAATTACGTCATAACGTATAACGTCACATAGCAAAACGTCATAACGTATAACGTTACATAGTAAAACGTCATAACGTATAACGTCATATAGAATTAAGGTTTAACGTATAACGTCATACTGTAATGCGTCATAGCATATAACGTCATATAGTATTGCGTCATGACGTATAACATCGTATAGAATTACGTCATAACGGGTAACGTCTTACAGTAATACGTCATAACGTATAACGCCATATAGTTTTGCGTCATGATGTATAACGTCATACAGAATTACGGCATAACATATAATGTCATATAGTATTGCGTCATACCGCATGACGTCATATAGAATTACGGTATAACGTATAACGTCATACAGTAATGCGTCATAACGAATAACGTCATATAGTATAGCGTCATGACGTATAACGTCGCATAGCATTATGTCATAATGGATAACGTCTTCTAGTAATACGTCATAACGTATAACGTCACATAGTAAAACGTCATAACGTATAACGTCATATAGAATTACGGTTTAACGTATAACGTCATATAGTATTACGGTTTAACGTATAACGTCATACAGTAATGCGTCATAACGAATAACGTCATATAGTAATACGTCACAACGAATAACGTCATATAGAATTACGGTTAAACGTATAGCTCCATATAGAATTACGTTTTAACGTATAACGTAATATAGAATTACGGTGTAACGTATAATACCATAGCGTAATGCGTCATATCGTGTAACGTCACATAGTAATACGTCATAACGCATAACGTCATATAGAATTACGGTTTAACGTATAACGTCATACAGTAATGCATCATAACGTATAACGCCATATAGAATTACGGTTTAACGTATAACATCATACAGTAATGCGTCATAACGTATAACGTCATATAGAACTACGGTTTAACGTATAACGTCATATAGTATTACGGTTTAACGTATAACGTCATACAGTAATGCGTCATAACGTATAACGTCATATAGTAATACGTCACAACGAATAACGTCATATAGAATTACGGTTAAACGTATAACTCCATATAGAATTACGTTTTAACGTATAACGTAATATAGAATTACGGTGTAACGTATAATACCATAGCGTAATGCGTCATATCGTGTAACGTCACATAGTAATACGTCATAACGCATAACGTCATATAGAATTACGGTTTAACGTATAACGTCATACACTAATGCATCATAACGTATAACGGCATATAGAATTCCGGTTTAACGTATAACGTCATACAGTAATGCGTCATAACGTATAACGTCACATAGTAATATGTCATACCGTATAACGTCATATCGAATTACGTCATAACGTATAACGTCACATAGCAAAACGTCATAACGTATAACCTCACATAGTAAAACGTCATGACGTATAACGTCATATAGAATTACGGTTTAACGTATAACGTCATACTGTAATGCGTCATAACGTATAGCGTCATATAGTATTGCGTCATGACGAATAACGTCGTATAGAATTACGTCATAACGGATAACGTCTTACAGTAATACGTCATAACGTAGAACGTCATATAGCTATGCGTCATAACGTATAACGTCATACAGTAATGCGTCATAACGTATAACGTCATATAGTATTGCGTCATGACGTATAACATCACATAGTAATACGTCATAACGTATAACGCCATATTGTAATACGTCATAACGTATAACGCCATATCGTAATACGTCATAACGTATAACGTCACATAGAATTCCGGTTTAACGTATAACGTTATAGTGTAATGCGTCATAACGTATAACGCCATATAGAATTACGGCATAACGTATAACGCCATATAGAATTACGTTTTAACGTATAACGTCATATACAATTACGGTTTAACGTATAACGCCATAAAGAACTACGTCACAACGTTTAACGTCACATAGTATAACGTCATAACGTATAACGTCATATAGTATTGCGTCATGATGTATAACGTCATATCGAATTACGAAATAACGGATAAAGTCATACAGTAATTCCTCATAACGTATAACATCACATAGTAATACGTCATAACGCATAACGTCTTATAGAATTACGGTTTAACGTATAACGCCATTTAGTAATGCGTCATAACGTATAACGTCTCATAGTAATACGTCATAACGTATAACGTCACAACGAATAACGTCAGAACGTATTACGTCACATAGTATAACGTCATAACGTATAACGTCATATAGTATTGCGTCATGATGTATAACGTCATATCGAATTACGAAATAACGGATAAAGTCATACAGTAATTCCTCATAACGTATAACATCACATAGTAATACGTCATAACGCATAACGTCTTATAGAATTACGGTTTAACGTATAACGTCATTGTGTAATGCGTCATAACGTATAACGTCATATTGAATTACTTCATAACGTATTACGTAACATAGTTATACGTCGTAACGTATAACGCCATATAGAATTTCGGTTTAACGTATAACTCCATATAGCAATGCGTCATAACGTATAACGTCACATAGTAATACGGCATAAAGTATAACGTCATATAGAATTATTGTTTAACGTATAACGTCATAGAGTAATTCCTCATAACTTATAACGTCACATAGTAATTCGTCACAACGAATAACGTCATATAGAATTACGGTTAAACGTATCACGCCATATAGAATTACGTCATAACGTATAATGTCATATAGAAATTCGGTTTAACGTATAACGCCATATAGCAATGCGTCATAACGAATAACGTCACATAGTAATACGGCATAAAGTATAACGTCATATAGAATTATTGTTTAACGTATAACGTCATACAGTAATTCCTCATAACTTATAACGTCACATAGTAATACGTCACAACGAATAACGTCATATAGAATTATGGTTAAACGTATAACTCCATATAGAATTACGGTATAACGTATAACTGCACATAGCAATGCGTCATAACGTATAACGTCATATAGTATTGCACCATGACGTATAACGTCACATAGTAATACGTCATAACATATAATGTCATATAGAATTACGGCATAACGTATAACGTCATATCGTAACGCGTCATAACATATAACGCCATATACTAATACGTCATAACGTATAACGTCATATAGAATTACTTCATAACGTATAACGTCACATAGTAATACGTCATAACGTATAACGTCATATAGAATTACGGTTAAACGTATAACGTCATATAGTAATGAGTCATAACGTATAACGCCATATAGTAATACGTCATAACGTATAACGTCATATTGAATTACGGCATAACGTATAACGTCATACAGTAATGCGTCATAACGAATAACGTCATATAGTATGGCGTCATGACGTATAACGTCGCATAGCATTATTTCATAATGGATAACGTCTTCTAGTAATACGTCATAACGTATAACGTCATACAGAATTACGCTGTAACGTATAACGTCATATAGTATTACTGTTTAACGTATAACGTCATACAGTAATGCGACATAACGTATAACGTCATATAGTAATACGTCACAACGAATAACGTCATATAGAATTACGGTTAAACGTATAACGCCATATAGAAATACGTTTTAACGTATAACTCCATATAGAATTACGTTTTAACGTATAACGTAATATAGAATTACGGTGTAACGTATAATACCATAGCGTAATGCGTCATATCGTGTAACGTCACATAGTAATACGTCATAACGCATAACGTCATATAGAATTACGGTTTAACGTATAACGTCATACAGTAATGCATCATAACGTATAACGCCATATAGAATTACGGTTTAACGTATAACGTCATACAGTAATGCGTCATAACGTATAACGTCACATAGTAATATGTCATACCGTATAACGTCATATCGAATTACGTCATAACGTATAACGTCACATAGCAAAACGTCATAACGTATAACCTCACATAGTAAAACGTCATGACGTATAACGTCATATAGAATTACGGTTTAACGTATAACGTCATACTGTAATGCGTCATAACGTATAACGTCATATAGTATTGCGTCATGACGAATAACGTCGTATAGAATTACGTCATAACGGATAACGTCTTACAGTAATACGTCATAACGTAGAACGTCATATAGCTATGCGTCATAACGTATAACGTCATACAGTAATGCGTCATAACGTATAACGTCATATAGTATTGCGTCATGACGTATAACATCACATAGTAATACGTCATAACGTATAACGCCATATTGTAATACGTCATAACGTATAACGCCATATCGTAATACGTCATAACGTATAACGTCACATAGAATTCCGGTTTAACGTATAACGTTATAGTGTAATGCGTCATAACGTATAACGCCATATAGAATTACGGCATAACGTATAACGCCATATAGAATTACGTTTTAACGTATAACGTCATATACAATTACGGTTTAACGTATAACGCCATAAAGAACTACGTCACAACGTTTAACGTCACATAGTATAACGTCATAACGTATAACGTCATATAGTATTGCGTCATGATGTATAACGTCATATCGAATTACGAAATAACGGATAAAGTCATACAGTAATTCCTCATAACGTATAACATCACATAGTAATACGTCATAACGCATAACGTCTTATAGAATTACGGTTTAACGTATAACGTCATTGTGTAATGCGTCATAACGTATAACGTCATATTGAATTACTTCATAACGTATTACGTAACATAGTTATACGTCGTAACGTATAACGCCATATAGAATTTCGGTTTAACGTATAACTCCATATAGCAATGCGTCATAACGTATAACGTCACATAGTAATACGGCATAAAGTATAACGTCATATAGAATTATTGTTTAACGTATAACGTCATAGAGTAATTCCTCATAACTTATAACGTCACATAGTAATTCGTCACAACGAATAACGTCATATAGAATTACGGTTAAACGTATAACGCCATATAGAATTACGTCATAACGTATAATGTCATATAGAAATTCGGTTTAACGTATAACGCCATATAGCAATGCGTCATAACGAATAACGTCACATAGTAATACGGCATAAAGTATAACGTCATATAGAATTATTGTTTAACGTATAACGTCATACAGTAATTCCTCATAACTTATAACGTCACATAGTAATACGTCACAACGAATAACGTCATATAGAATTATGGTTAAACGTATAACTCCATATAGAATTACGGTATAACGTATAACTGCACATAGCAATGCGTCATAACGTATAACGTCATACAGTATTGCACCATGACGTATAACGTCACATAGTAATACGTCATAACATATAATGTCATATAGAATTACGGCATAACGTATAACGTCATATCGTAACGCGTCATAACATATAACGCCATATACTAATACGTCATAACGTATAACGTCATATAGAATTACTTCATAACGTATAACGTCACATAGTTATACGTCATAACGTATAACGTCATATAGAATTACGGTTAAACGTATAACGTCATATAGTAATGAGTCATAACGTATAACGCCATATAGTAATACGTCATAACGTATAACGTCATATTGAATTACGGCATAACGTATAACGTCATACAGTAATGCGTCATAACGAATAACGTCATATAGTATGCCGTCATGACGTATAACGTCGCATAGCATTATTTCATAATGGATAACGTCTTCTAGTAATACGTCATAACGTATAACGTCATATAGAATTACGCTGTAACGTATAACGTCATATAGTATTACTGTTTAACGTATAACGTCATACAGTAATGCGTCATAACGTATAACGTCATATAGTAATACGTCACAACGAATAACGTCATATAGAATTACGGTTAAAGGTATAACGCCATATAGAAATACGTTTTAACGTATAACGTAATATAGAATTAGGGTGTAACGTATAATACCATAGCGTAATGCGTCATATCGTGTAAGGTCACATAGTAATACGTCATAACGCATAACGTCATATAGAATTACGGTTAAACGTATAACGCCATATAGAACTACGTTTTAACGTATAACGTAATATAGAATTACGGTGTAACGTATAATACCATAGCGTAATGCGTCATATCGTGTAAGGTCACATAGTAATACGTCATAACGCATAACGTCATATAGAATTACGGTTTAACGTATAACGTCATACAGTAATGCGTCATAACGTATAACGTCATATAGTATTGCGTCATGACGTATAACGTCGTATAGAATTACGTCATAACGGGTAACGTCTTACAGTAATACGTCATAACGTATAACGCCATATAGTATTGCGTCATGATGTATAACGTCATACAGAATTACGTCATAACATATAATGTCATATAGTATTGCGTCATAACGTATAACGTCATATAGTATTACGGCAAAACATATAACTTCACATAGAATTACGTCATAACGGATAACGTCACATAGTAAAACGTCATAACGTATAACGTCATATATTATTACGGCTTACCGACTAACGTCATATAGAATTAAAGCATAACGTATAACGTCATACAGTAATGCGTCATAACGTATAACGTCATATAGAATTGCGTCATGACGTATAACGTCGTATAGAATTACGTCATAACGGCTAACGTCTTACAGTAATACGTCATAACGTATAACGCCATATAGAATTACGGTTAAACGTATAACGCCATATAGAATTACGTTTTAACGTATAACGTCATATGCAATTACGGTTTAACGTATAACGCCATAAAGAATTACGTCACAACGTATAACGTCACATAGTATAACGTCATAACGTATAACGTCATATAGAATTACTGCATAACGTATAACGTCATACACTAATGCGTCATAACGTATAACGTCATATAGTATTGCGTCATGATGTATAACGTCATATCGAATTACGAAATAACGGATAAAGTCATACAATAATTCCTCATAACGTATTACGTCACATAGTAGAACGTCATAACGTATAACGTCATATAGAATTACGGTTTAACGTATAACGTCACATAGTAATACGTCATAACGTATAACGTCATATAGAATTACGGTTAAACGTATAACGTCATATAGTAATGTGTCATAACATATAACGCCATATAGTAATACGTCATAACGTATAACGTCATATAGAATTACTTCATAACGTATAACGTCACATAGTAATACGTCATAACGTATAACGCCATATAGTAATACGCCATAACGTATAACGTCATATTGAATAACTGCATAACGTATAACGTCACATAGTAATACGTCATAAGGTAAAACGTCATATAGAATTTCGGTTTAACGTATAACGCCATATAGCAATGCGTCATAACGTATAACGACATATAGAATTATTGTTTAACGTATAACGTCATACAATAATTCCTCATAACGTATTACGTCACATAGTAGAACGTCATAACGTATAACGTCATATAGAATTACGGTTTAACGTATAACGTCACATAGTAATACGTCATAACGTATAACGTCATATAGAATTACGGTTAAACGTATAACGTCATATAGTAATGTGTCATAACATATAACGCCATATAGTAATACGTCATAACGTATAACGTCATATAGAATTACTTCATAACGTATAACGTCACATAGTAATACGTCATAACGTATAACGTCATATAGAATTACGGTTTAACGTATAACGTCATATAGTAATACGTCATAACGTATAACGTCATATAGAATTACGGTTTAACGTATAACGTCATACAGTATTGCGTCATAACGTATAACGTCACATAGTAATACGTCATAACGTATAACGTCATATAGCATTATTGTTTAACGTATAACGTCATACAGCAATTCCTCATAACGTATAACGTCACATAGTAATACGTCACAACGAATAACGTCATATAGAATTACGGTTAAACGTATAACTCCATATAGAATTACGGTTTAACGTATAACGTCATACAGTAACGCGTCATAACGTATAACGTCATATAGTATTGCACCATGACGTATAACGTCACATAGTAATACGTCATAACATATAATGTCATATAGAATTACGGCATAACGTATAACGTCATATCGTAATGTGTCATAACATATAACGCCATATAGTAATACGTCATAACGTATAACGTCATATAGAATTACTTCATAACGTATAACGTCACATAGTAATACGTCATAACGTATAACGTCATATAGAATTACGGTTAAACGTATAACGTCATATAGTAATGAGTCATAACGTATAACGCCATATAGTAATACGCCATAACGTATAACGTCATATTGAATTACTGCATAACGTATAACGTCACATAGTAATACGTCATAAGGTAAAACGTCATATAGAATTTCGGTTTAACGTATAACGCCATATAGCAATGCGTCATAACGTGTAACGACATATAGAATTATTGTTTAACGTATAACGTCATACAATAATTCCTCATAACGTATTACGTCACATAGTAGAACGTCATAACGTATAACGTCATATAGAATTACGGTTTAACGTATCACGTCATATAGTAATACGTCATAACGTATAACGTCATATAGAATTACGGTTTAACGTATAAAGTCATACTGTAATGCGTCATAGCGTATAACGTCATATTGTATTGCGTCATGACGTATAACGTCGTATAGAATTACGTCATAACGGATAACGTCACATAGTAAAACGTCATAACGTATAACGTCATATAGTATTACGGCATACCGTATAACGTCATATGGAATTACGGCATAACGTCTAACGTCATACAGTAATGCGTCATAACGTATAACGTCATATAGTATAGCGTCATGACGTATAACGTCGCATAGCATTATGTCATAATGGATAACGTCTTCTAGTAATACGTCATAACGTATAACGTCATATAGAATTACGGCATAACGTATTACGTCATACAGTAATTCCTCATAACGTATAACGTCACATAGTAATACGTCACAACGAATAACGTCATATAGATTTACGGTTAAACGTATAACGCCAAATAGAATTACGTTTTAACGTATAACGTAATAGAGAATTGCGGTGTAACGTATAATACCATAGCGTAATGCGTCATATCGTGTAACGTCACATAGTAATACGTCATAACGCATAACGTCATATAGAATTACGGTTTAACGTATAACGTCATATAGTATTACGGTTTAACGTATAACGTCATACAGTAATGCGTCATAACGTATAACGTCATATAGTAATACGTCACAACGTATAACGTCATATAGAATTACGGTTAAACTTATAACGCCATATAGAATTACGTTTTAACGTATAACGTAATACAGAATTACGGTGTAACGTATAATACCATAGCGTAATGCGTCATATCGTGTAACGTCACATAGTAATACGTCATAACGCATAACGTCATATAGAATTACGGTTTAACGTATAACGTCATACAGTAATGCATCATAACGTATAACGTCATATAGAATTACGGTTTAACGTATAACGTCATACAGTATTGCGTCATAACGTATAACGTCGTATAGAATTACGTCATAACGGGTAACGTCTTACAGTAATACGTCATAACGTATAACGCCATATAGTATTGCGTCATGATGTATAACGTCATACAGAATTACGTCATAACATATAATGTCATATAGTATTGCGTCATAACGTATAACGTCATATAGTATTACGGCAAAACATATAACTTCACATAGAATTACGTCATAACGGATAACGTCACATAGTAAAACGTCATAACGTATAACGTCATATACTATTACGGCTTACCGAATAACGTCATATAGAATTAAAGCATAACGTATAACGTCATACAGTAATGCGTCATAACGTATAACGTCATATAGAATTGCGTCATGACGTATAACGTCGTATAGAATTACGTCATAACGGCTAACGTCTTACAGTAATACGTCATAACGTATAACGCCATATAGAATTACGGTTAAACGTATAACGCCATATAGAATTACGTTTTAACGTATAACGTCATATGCAATTACGGTTTAACGTATAACGCCATAAAGAATTACGTCACAACGTATAACGTCACATAGTATAACGTCATAACGTATAACGTCATATAGAATTACTGCATAACGTATAACGTCATACAGTAATGCGTCATAACGTATAACGTCATATAGTATTGCGTCATGATGTATAACGTCATATCGAATTACGAAATAACGGATAAAGTCATACAGTAATTCCTCATAACGTATAACGTCACATAGTAATACGTCATAACGCATAACGTCTTATAGAATTACGGTTTAACGTATAACGCCATATAGTAATGCGTCATAACGTATAACGTCTCATAGTAATACGTCATAACGTATAACGTCACATCGAATTACGTCAGAACGTATTACGTCACATAGTAGAACGTCATAACGTATAACGTCATATAGAATTACGGTTTAACGTATAACGTCATACAGTATTGCGTCATAACGTATAACGTCACATAGTAATACGTCATAACGTATAACGTCATATAGAATTATTGTTTAACGTATAACGTCATACAGCAATTCCTCATAACGTATAACGTCACATAGTAATACGTCACAACGTATAACGTCATATAGAATTACGGTTAAACGTATAACGTCATATAGTAATGAGTCATAACGTATAACGCCATATAGTAATAGGCCATAACGTATAACGTCATATTGAATTACTGCATAACGTATAACGTCACATAGTAATACGTCATAAGGTAAAACGTCATATAGAATTTCGGTTTAACGTATAACGCCATATAGCAATGCGTCATAACGTATAACGACATATAGAATTATTGTTTAACGTATAACGTCATACAATAATTCCTCATAACGTATTACGTCACATAGCAGAACGTCATAACGTATAACGTCATATAGAATTACGGTTTAACGTATAACGTCACATAGTAATACGTCATAACGTATAACGTCATATAGAATTACGGTTAAACGTATAACGTCATATAGTAATGTGTCATAACATATAACGCCATATAGTAATACGTCATAACGTATAACGTCATATAGAATTAGTTCATAACGTATAACGTCACATAGTAATACGTCATAACGTATAACGTCATATAGAATTACGGTTTAACGTATAACGTCATATAGTAATACGTCATAACGTATAACGTCATATAGAATTACGGTTTAACGTATAACGTCATACAGTATTGCGTCATAACGTATAACGTCACATAGTAATACGTCATAACGTATAACGTCATATAGAATTATTGTTTAACGTATAACGTCATACAGCAATTCCTCATAACGTATAACGTCACATAGTAATACGTCACAACGAATAACGTCATATAGAATTACGGTTAAACGTATAACTCCATATAGAATTACGGTTTAACGTATAACGTCATACAGTAACGCGTCATAACGTATAACGTCATATAGTATTGCACCATGACGTATAACGTCACATAGTAATACGTCATAACATATAATGTCATATAGAATTACGGCATAACGTATAACGTCATATCGTAATGTGTCATAACATATAACGCCATATAGTAATACGTCATAACGTATAACGTCATATAGAATTACTTCATAACGTATAACGTCTCATAGTAATACGTCATAACGTATAACGTCATATAGAATTACGGTTAAACGTATAACGTCATATAGTAATGTGTCATAACATATAACGCCATATAGTAATACGTCATAACGTATAACGTCATATAGAATTACTTCATAACGTATAACGTCACATAGTAATACGTCATAACGTATAACGTCATATAGAATTACGGTTAAACGTATAACGTCATATAGTAATGAGTCATAACGTATAACGCCATATAGTAATACGCCATAACGTATAACGTCATATTGAATTACTGCATAACGTATAACGTCACATAGTAATACGTCATAAGGTAAAACGTCATATAGAATTTCGGTTTAACGTATAACGCCATATAGCAATGCGTCATAACGTATAACGACATATAGAATTATTGTTTAACGTATAACGTCATACAATAATTCCTCATAACGTATTACGTCACATAGTAGAACGTCATAACGTATAACGTCATATAGAATTACGGTTTAACGTATAACGTCATATAGTAATACGTCATAACGTATAACGTCATATAGAATTACGGTTTAACGTATAAAGTCATACTGTAATGCGTCATAGCGTATAACGTCATATTGTATTGCGTCATGACGTATAACGTCGTATAGAATTACGTCATAACGGATAACGTCAAATAGTAAAACGTCATAACGTATAACGTCATATAGTATTACGGCATACCGTATAACGTCATATAGAATTACGGCATAACGTCTAACGTCATACAGTAATGCGTCATAACGTATAACGTCATATAGTATAGCGTCATGACGTATAACGTCGCATAGCATTATGTCATAATGGATAACGTCTTCTAGTAATACGTCATAACGTATAACGTCATATAGAATTACGGCATAACGTATTACGTCATACAGTAATTCCTCATAACGTATAACGTCACATAGTAATACGTCACAACGAATAACGTCATATAGATTTACGGTTAAACGTATAACGCCAAATAGAATTACGTTTTAACGTATAACGTAATACAGAATTACGGTGTAACGTATAATACCATAGCGTAATGCGTCATATCGTGTAACGTCACATAGTAATACGTCATAACGCATAACGTCATATAGAATTACGGTTTAACGTATAACGTCATACAGTAATGCATCATAACGTATAACGTCATATAGAATTACGGTTTAACGTATAACGTCATACAGTATTGCGTCATAACGTATAACGTCACATAGTAATATGTAATACCGTATAACGTCATATCGAATTACGTCATAATCTATAACGTCACATAGCAAAACGTCATAACGTATAACCTCACATAGTAAAACGTCATGACGTATAACGTCATATAGAATTACGGTTTAACGTATAACGTCATGCTGTAATGCGTCATAACGTATAACGTCATATAGTATTGCGTCATGACGAATAACGTCGTATAGAATTACGTCATAACGGATAACGTCTTACAGTAATATGTCATAACGTAGAACGTCATATAGCTATGCGTTATAACGTATAACGTCATACAGTAATGCGGCATAACGTATAACGTCATATAGTATTGCGTCATGACGTATAACATCACATAGTAATACGTCATAACGTATAACGCCATATAGTAATACGTCATAACGTATAACGCCATATAGTAATACGTCATAACGTATAACGTCACATAGAATTCCGGTTTAACGTATAACGTTATAGTGTAATGCGTCATAACGTATAACGCCATATAGAATTATGGCATAACGTATAACGTAACTTAGAATTACGTCATAACGGATAACGTCACATAGTAGTACGTCATAACGCATAACGTCATATAGAATTACGGTTTAACGTATAACGCCATATAGTATTGCGTCATAACGTATAACGTCACATAGTAATACGTCATAACGTTTAACGTCACATAGTAAAACGTCATAACGTATAACGTCACATAGTAATACGTCATAACGTTTAACGTCACATAGTAAAACGTCATAACGTATAACGTCATATAGAATTACGGTGTAACGTATAACGTCATATAGTATTACGGTTTAACGTATAACGTCATACAGTGATGCGTCATAACGTATAACGTCATATAGTAATACGTCACAACGAATAACGTCATATAGAATTACGGTTAAACGTATAACGCCATATAGAATTACGTTTTAACGTATAACGTAATACAGAATTACGGTGTAACGTATAATACCATAGCGTAATGCGTCATGCCGTGTAACGTCACATAGTAATACGTCATAACGCATAACGTCATATAGAATTACGGTTTAACGTATAACACCATATAGTAATGCGTCATAACGTATAACGTCACATAGTAATACGTCATAACGTATAACGTCACATAGTAAAACGTCATAATGTGTAACGTCATATAGAATTACGGTTTAACGTATAACGTCATATAGTATTACGGTTTAACATATAACGTCATACAGTAATGCGTCATAACATATAACGTCATATAGTAATACGTCACAACGAATAACGTCATATAGAATTACGGTTAAACGTATAACGCCATATAGAATTACGTTTTAACGTATAACGTAATATAGAATTACGGTGTAACGTATAATACCATAGCGTAATGCGTCATATCGTGTAACGTCACATAGTAATATGTCATACTGTATAACGTCATATCGAATTACGTCATAACGTATAACGTCACATAGCAAAACGTCATAACGTATAACCTCACATAGTAAAACGTCATAACGTATAACGTCATATAGAATTACGGTTTAACGTATAACGTCATACTGTAATGTGTCATAACGTATAACGTCATATAGTATTGCGTCATGACGAATAACGCCGTATAGAATTACGGTTTCACGTATAGCAACATACAGTAATGCGTCATAACATATAACGCCATATAGTAATCCGTCATAACGTATAACGTCATATAGTATTGCGTCATGACGTATAACGTAGGATAGAATTACGACATAACGTACTACATCAAATAGTAATACTTCATAACGTATAACGTCATATAGAATTACGACATAACGTATAACGTCACATAGTAATACGTCATAACGTTTAACGTCACATAGTAAAACGTCATAACGTATAACGTCACATAGTAATACGTCATAACGTTTAACGTCACATAGTAAAACGTCATAACGTATAACGTCATATAGAATTACGGTGTAACGTATAACGTCATAAAGAATTACTTCATAACGCATAACGTCAAATAGTAATACGTTATAACGTATAACGTCATATAGAATTGCGGTTTAACGTATAACGTCATATAGTAATGCGTCGTAACGTTTAACGCCATATAGTAATGCGTCATACCGTATAACGTCACATAGTAATACGTCATGACGTATAACGTCATAAAGAATTACTTCATAACATATAACGTCACATAGTAATGCGTTATAACGTATAACGTCATATAGAATTACGGTTTAACGTATAACGTCACATAGTAATACGTCATAACGTATAACGTCGTATAGAATTACGTCATAACGGATAACGTCTTATAGTAATACGTCATAACGTATAACGTCATATAGCAATGCGTCACAACGTATGACGCCATATAGTAATACGTCATAACGTATAACGCCATATAGTATTGCGTCATGATGTATAACGTCATATAGAACTAAGTCATAACGTACAATGTCATATAGAATTACGGCATAACGTATAACGTCATGTAGTAATGCGTCATAACGTATATCGTCACATAGAATTACGGCATAAGATATAACGTCACATAGATTTACGTCATAACGGATAACGTCACATAGTAAAACGTTATAACGTATAACGTCATATAGAATTACGGTTTAACGTATAACGCAATATAGTAATGCGTCATAACGTATAACTTCATGTAGTATTGCGTCATGATGTGTAACGTCATATAGAATTACGTCATAACATATAATGTCGTATAGAATTGCGGCATAACGTATAACGTCATATAGTAATGCGTCATAACGTATAACGCCATATAGTAAAACGTCATAACGTATAACGTCATATAGAATTACTTCATAACGTACAACGTCACATAGCAATACGTCATAACGTATAACGTCATATAGAATTACGGTTAAACGTATAACGTCATGTAGTAATGAGTCATAACGTATAACGCCATATAGTAATGCGTCATAACGTATAACGTCACACAGTGTTACGTAATAACGTATAACGTCATATAGAATTGCGGTTTAACGTATAACGTCATATAGTAATGCGTCATAACGTATAACGCCATATAGTAATGCGTCATAACGTATAACGCCATATAGTAATACGTGATAACGTATAACGTCATATAGAATTACTTCATAACGTATAACGTCATGTAGAATTACGGTTTAACGTATAACGTCATACAGTAATGCGTCATAACGTATAACGACATATAGTATTGCGTCATGACGTATAACGTCGTATAGATTAACGTCATAAGGGGTTAAGGTCTCATAGTAATCCGTCATAACGTATAACGTCACGCAGTATTACGTCATAACGTATAACGTCATATAGAATTACGGTTTAACGTATAACGTCATACAGTAATGCATCATAACGTATAACGTCATATAGAATTACGGTTTAACGTATAACGTCATACAGTATTGCGTCATAACGTATAACGTCACATAGTAATATGTAATACCGTATAACGTCATATCGAATTACGTCATAATCTATAACGTCACATAGCAAAACGTCATAACGTATAACCTCACATAGTAAAACGTCATGACGTATAACGTCATATAGAATTACGGTTTAACGTATAACGTCATGCTGTAATGCGTCATAACGTATAACGTCATATAGTATTGCGTCATGACGAATAACGTCGTATAGAATTACGTCATAACGGATAACGTCTTACAGTAATACGTCATAACGTAGAACGTCATATAGCTATGCGTTATAACGTATAACGTCATACAGTAATGCGGCATAACGTATAACGTCATATAGTATTGCGTCATGACGTATAACATCACATAGTAATACGTCATAACGTATAACGCCATATAGTAATACGTCATAACGTATAACGCCATATAGTAATACGTCATAACGTATAACGTCACATAGAATTCCGGTTTAACGTATAACGTTATAGTGTAATGCGTCATAACGTATAACGCCATATAGAATTACGGCATAACGTATAACGTAACTTAGAATTACGTCATAACGGATAACGTCACATAGTAGTACGTCATAACGCATAACGTCATATAGAATTACGGTTTAACGTATAACGCCATATAGTATTGCGTCATAACGTATAACGTCACATAGTAATACGTCATAACGTTTAACGTCACATAGTAAAACGTCATAACGTATAACGTCACATAGTAATACGTCATAACGTTTAACGTCACATAGTAAAACGTCATAACGTATAACGTCATATAGAATTACGGTGTAACGTATAACGTCATATAGTATTACGGTTTAACGTATAACGTCATACAGTGATGCGTCATAACGTATAACGTCATATAGTAATACGTCACAACGAATAACGTCATATAGAATTACGGTTAAACGTATAACGCCATATAGAATTACGTTTTAACGTATAACGTAATACAGAATTACGGTGTAACGTATAATACCATAGCGTAATGCGTCATACCGTGTAACGTCACATAGTAATACGTCATAACGCATAACGTCATATAGAATTACGGTTTAACGTATAACACCATATAGTAATGCGTCATAACGTATAACGTCACATAGTAATACGTCATAACGTATAACGTCACATAGTAAAACGTCATAATGTGTAACGTCATATAGAATTACGGTTTAACGTATAACGTCATATAGTATTACGGTTTAACATATAACGTCATACAGTAATGCGTCATAACATATAACGTCATATAGTAATACGTCACAACGAATAACGTCATATAGAATTACGGTTAAACGTATAACGCCATATAGAATTACGTTTTAACGTATAACGTAATATAGAATTACGGTGTAACGTATAATACCATAGCGTAATGCGTCATATCGTGTAACGTCACATAGTAATATGTCATACTGTATAACGTCATATCGAATTACGTCATAACGTATAACGTCACATAGCAAAACGTCATAACGTATAACCTCACATAGTAAAACGTCATAACGTATAACGTCATATAGAATTACGGTTTAACGTATAACGTCATACTGTAATGTGTCATAACGTATAACGTCATATAGTATTGCGTCATGACGAATAACGCCGTATAGAATTACGGTTTCACGTATAGCAACATACAGTAATGCGTCATAACATATAACGCCATATAGTAATCCGTCATAACGTATAACGTCATATAGTATTGCGTCATGACGTATAACGTAGGATAGAATTACGACATAACGTACTACATCAAATAGTAATACTTCATAACGTATAACGTCATATAGAATTACGACATAACGTATAGCGTCACATAGTAATACGTCATAACGTATAACGTCATAAAGAATTACTTCATAACGCATAACGTCAAATAGTAATACGTTATAACGTATAACGTCATATAGAATTGCGGTTTAACGTATAACGTCATATAGTAATGCGTCGTAACGTTTAACGCCATATAGTAATGCGTCATACCGTATAACGTCACATAGTAATACGTCATGACGTATAACGTCATAAAGAATTACTTCATAACATATAACGTCACATAGTAATGCGTTATAACGTATAACGTCATATAGAATTACGGTTTAACGTATAACGTCACATAGTAATACGTCATAACGTATAACGTCGTATAGAATTACGTCATAACGGATAACGTCTTATAGTAATACGTCATAACGTATAACGTCATATAGCAATGCGTCACAACGTATGACGCCATATAGTAATACGACATAACGTATAACGCCATATAGTATTGCGTCATGATGTATAACGTCATATAGAACTAAGTCATAACGTACAATGTCATATAGAATTACGGCATAACGTATAACGTCATGTAGTAATGCGTCATAACGTATATCGTCACATAGAATTACGGCATAAGATATAACGTCACATAGATTTACGTCATAACGGATAACGTCACATAGTAAAACGTTATAACGTATAACGTCATATAGAATTACGGTTTAACGTATAACGCAATATAGTAATGCGTCATAACGTATAACTTCATGTAGTATTGCGTCATGATGTGTAACGTCATATAGAATTACGTCATAACATATAATGTCGTATAGAATTGCGGCATAACGTATAACGTCATATAGTAATGCGTCATAACGTATAACGCCATATAGTAAAACGTCATAACGTATAACGTCATATAGAATTACTTCATAACGTACAACGTCACATAGCAATACGTCATAACGTATAACGTCATATAGAATTACGGTTAAACGTATAACGTCATGTAGTAATGAGTCATAACGTATAACGCCATATAGTAATGCGTCATAACGTATAACGTCACACAGTGTTACGTAATAACGTATAACGTCATATAGAATTGCGGTTTAACGTATAACGTCATATAGTAATGCGTCATAACGTATAACGCCATATAGTAATGCGTCATAACGTATAACGCCATATAGTAAAACGTCATAACGTATAACGTCATATAGAATTACTTCATAACGTATAACGTCACATAGCAATACGTCATAACGTATAACGTCATATAGAATTACGGTTAAACGTATAACGTCATGTAGTAATGAGTCATAACGTATAACGCCATATAGTAATACGTCATAACGTATAACGTCATATAGTAATGCGTCATAACGTATAACGCCATATAGTAATACGTGATAACGTATAACGTCATATAGAATTACTTCATAACGTATAACGTCATGTAGAATTACGGTTTAACGTATAACGTCATACAGTAATGCGTCATAACGTATAACGACATATAGTATTGCGTCATGACGTATAACGTCGTATAGATTAACGTCATAACGGATAACGTCTCATAGTAATCCGTCATAACGTATAACGTCACGCAGTATTACGTCATAACGTATAACGTCATATAGAATTACTTCATAACGTACAACGTCACATAGCAATACGTCATAACGAATAACGTCATATAGAATTACGGTTAAACGTATAACGTCATGTAGTAATGAGTCATAACGTATAACGCCATATAGTAATACGTCATAACGTATAACGTCATATAGTAATGCGTCATAACGTATAACGCCATATAGTAATACGTGATAACGTATAACGTCATATAGAATTACTTCATAACGTATAACGTCACATAGTAGAACGCCATAACGTATAACGTCATATAGAATTACGGTTAAACGTATAACGTCATGTAGTAATGAGTCATAACGTATAACGTCACATAGTAATACGTCATAACGTATAACGTCGTATAGAATTACGTCATAACGGATAACGTCTTATAGTAATACGTCATAACGTATAACGTCATATAGCAATGCGTCACAACGTATGACGCCATATAGTAATGCGTCATAACGTATAACGTCGTATCGAATTACGTCATAACGGATATCGTCTTATAGTAATACGTCATAACGTATAACGTCATATAGCAATGCGTCACAACGTATGACGCCATATAGTAATGCGTCATAACGTATAACGTCTTATAGTAATGCGTCATAACGTATAACGTCATATAGTAATGCGTCATAACGTATAACGCCATATAGTATTGCGTCATGATGTATAACGTCATATAGAACTAAGTCATAACGTATAATGTCATATATAATTATGGCATAACGTATAACGTCATGTAGTAATGCGTCACAACGAATAACGTCATATAGAATTACGGTTAGACGTATAACGCCATATAGAATTACGTTTTAACCTACAACGTCATATAGAGTTACGGTTTAACGTATAACACCATAAAGAATTACGTCGTAACGTATAACGTCACATAGTATAACGGCATAACGTATAACGTCATACAGTAATGCGTCATAACGTATAACGTCATATAGAATTACTTCATAACGTATAACGTCACATAGTAGAACGCCATAACGTATAACGTCATGTAGAATTACGGTTTAACGTATAACGTCATACAGTAATGCGTCATAACGTATAACGACATATAGTATTGCGTCATAACGTATAACGTCATATAGTATTGCGTCATAACGTATAACGTCAAATAGTAATACGTCATAACGTATAACGTCATATAGAATTATTGTTTAACGTATAACGTCATAGTGTAATGCGTCATAACGTATAACGCCATATCGAATTACGTCATAACATATAACGTCATATAGAATTTCGGTTTAACGTTAAACGCCATATAGCAATGCGTCATAACGTATAACGTCACATAGTAATACGTCATAACGTATAACGTCATATAGAATTATTGTTTATCGTATAACGTCATACAGCAATTCGTCATATCGTATAACGTGACATAGTAATACGTCACAACGAATAACGTCATATAGAATTACGGTTAAGCATATAACGCCATATAGAAATACGGTGAAACGTATAACGCCATATAGTAATACGTCATAACGGATAACGTCACACAGTGTTACGTAATAACGTATAACGTCATATAGAATTGCGGTTTAACGTATAACGTCATATAGTAATGCGTCATAACGTATAACGCCATATAGTAATGCGTCATAACGTATAACGACATATAGAATTACGGTTTCACGTATAGCAACATACAGTAATGCGTCATAACGTATAACGCCATATAGTAATCCGTCATAACGTATAACGTCACATAGTATTGCGTCATGACGTATAACGTAGGATAGAATTACGACATAACGTACTACATCAAATAGTAATACGTCATAACGTATAACGTCATATAGAATTACGACATAACGTATAGCGTCACATAGTAATACGTCATAACGTATAACGTCATAAAGAATTACTTCATAACGCATAACGTCAAATAGTAATACGTTATAACGTATAACGTCATATAGAATTACGGTTTAACGTATAACGTCATATAGTAATGCGTCGTAACGTATAACGCCATATAGTAATGCGTCATACCGTGTAACGTCACATAGTAATACGTCATGACGTATAACGTCATAAAGAATTACTTCATAACATATAACGTCACATAGTAATGCGTTATAACGTATAACGTCATATAGAATTCCGGTTTAACGTATAACGTCACATAGTAATACGTCATAACGTATAACGTCGTATAGAATTACGTCATAACGGATAACGTCATGTAGTAATGCGTCATAACGTATATCGTCACATAGAATTACGGCATAAGATATAACGTCACATAGATTTACGTCATAACGGATAACGTCACATAGTAAAACGTTATGACGTATAACGTCATATAGAATTACGGTTTAACGTATAACGCAATATAGTAATGCGTCATAACGTATAACTTCATGTAGTATTGCGTCATGATGTGTAACGTCATATAGAATTACGTCATAACATATAATGTCGTATAGAATTGCGGCATAACGTATAACGTCATATAGTAATGCGTCATAACGTATAACGCCATATAGTAAAACGTCATAACGTATAACGTCATATAGAATTACTTCATAACGTATAACGTCACATAGCAATACGTCATAACGTATAACGTCATATAGAATTACGGTTAAACGTATAACGTCATGTAGTAATGAGTCTTAACGTATAACGCCATATAGTAATGCGTCATAACGTATAACGTCACACAGTGTTACGTAATAACGTATAACGTCATATAGAATTGCGGTTTAACGTATAACGTCATATAGTAATGCGTCATAACGTATAACGCCATATAGTAATGCGTCATAACGTATAACGCCATATAGTAAAACGTCATAACGTATAACGTCATATAGGATTACTTCATAACGTATAACGTCACATAGCAATACGTCATAACGTATAACGTCATATAGAATTACGGTTAAACGTATAACGTCATGTAGTAATGAGTCATAACGTATAACGCCATATAGTAATACGTCATAACGTATAACGTCATATAGTAATGCGTCATAACGTATAACGCCATATAGTAATACGTGATAACGTATAACGTCATATAGAATTACTTCATAACGTATAACGTCACATAGTAGAACGCCATAACGTATAACGGCATGTAGAATTACGGTTTAACGTATAACGTCATACAGTAATGCGTCATAACGTATAACGACATATAGTATTGCGTCATGACGTATAACGTCGTATAGATTAACGTCATAACGGATAACGTCTCATAGTAATCCGTCATAACGTATAACGTCACACAGTATTACGTCATAACGTATAACGTCATATAGAATTACGGTTTAACGTATTACGTCATTTAGTAATGCGTCATAACGTATAACGCCACATAGTAATGCGTCATAACGTATAACGTCATATAGAATTACGGTTTAACGTATAACGTCACATAGTAATACGTCATAACGTATAAAGTCGTATAGAATTACGTCATAACGGATAACGTCTTATAGTAATACGTCATAACGTATAACGTCATATAGCAATGCGTCACAACGTATGACGCCATATAGTAATGCGTCATAACGTATAACGTCGTATAGAATTACGTCATAACGGATATCGTCTTATAGTAATACGTCATAACGTATAACGTCATATAGCAATGCGTCACAACGTATGACGCCATATAGTAATGCGTCATAACGTATAACGTCATATAGTAATGCGTCATAACGTATAACGCCATATAGTATTGCGTCATGATGTATAACGTCATATAGAACTAAGTCATAACGTATAATGTCATATAGAATTATGGCATAACGTATAACGTCATGTAGTAATGCGTCACAACGAATAACGTCATATAGAATTACGGTTAGACGTATAACGCCATATAGAATTACGTCGTAACGTATAACGTCACATAGTATAACGGCATAACGTATAACGTCATACAGTAATGCGTCA
This sequence comes from Bombus fervidus, assembly GCF_041682495.2. NCBI lineage: Eukaryota > Metazoa > Arthropoda > Insecta > Hymenoptera > Apidae > Bombus > Bombus fervidus. The sequence continues at coordinate 565,349 of NW_027212582.1, forward strand.
TAACGTATAACGTCATATAGAATTACTTCATAACGTATAACGTCACATAGTAGAACGCCATAACGTATAACGTCATGTAGAATTACGGTTTAACGTATAACGTCATACAGTAATGCGTCATAACGTATAACGACATATAGTATTGCGTCATAACGTATAACGTCATATAGTATTGCGTCACAACGTATAACGTCAAATAGTAATACGTCATGACGTATAACGTCATATAGAATTATTGTTTAACGTATAACGTCATAGTGTAATGCGTCATAACGTATAACGCCATATCGAATTACGTCATAACATATAACGTCATATAGAATTTCGGTTTAACGTTAAACGCCATATAGCAATGCGTCATAACGTATAACGTCACATAGTAATACGTCATAACGTATAACGTCATATAGAATTATTGTTTATCGTATAACGTCATACAGCAATTCGTCATATCGTATAACGTGACATAGTAATACGTCACAACGAATAACGCCATATAGAATTACGGTTAAACATATAACGCCATATAGAAATACGGTGAAACGTATAACGCCATATAGTAATACGTCATAACGTATAACGCCATATAGTAATGCGTCATAACGTATAACGTCATATAGAATTACGGTTTCACGTATAGCAACATACAGTAATGCGTCATAACGTATAACGCCATATAGTAATCCGTCATAACGTATAACGTCATATAGAATTACGGTTTCACGTATAGCAACATACAGTAATGCGTCATAACGTATAACGCCATATAGTAATGCGTCATAACGTATAACGTCATATAGAATTACGGTTTCACGTATAGCAACATACAGTAATGCGTCATAACGTATAACGCCATATAGTAATCCGTCATAACGTATAACGTCATATAGTATTGCGTCATGACGTATAACGTAGGATAGAATTACGACATAACGTACTACATCAAATAGTAATACGTCATAACGTATAACGTCATATAGAATTACGACATAACGTATAGCGTCACATAGTAATACGTCATAACGTATAACGTCATAAAGAATTACTTCATAACGCATAACGTCAAATAGTAATACGTTATAACGTATAACGTCATATAGAATTACGGTTTAACGAATAACGTCATATAGTAATGCGTCGTAACGTATAACGCCATATAGTAATGCGTCATACCGTATAACGTCACATAGTAATACGTCATGACGTATAACGTCATAAACAATTACTTCATAACATATAACGTCACATAGTAATGCGTTATAACGTATGACGTCATATAGAATTACGGTTTAACGTATAACGTCACATAGTAATACGTCATAACGTATAACGTCGTATAGAACTAAGTCATAACGTACAATGTCATATAGAATTACGGCATAACGTATAACGTCATGTAGTAATGCGTCATAACGTATATCGTCACATAGAATTACGGCATAAGATATAACGTCACATAGATTTACGTCATAACGGATAACGTCACATAGTAAAACGTTATAACGTATAACGTCATATAGAATTACGGTTTAACGTATAACGCAATATAGTAATGCGTCATAACGTATAACTTCATGTAGTATTGCGTCATGATGTGTAACGTCATATAGAATTACGTCATAACATATAATGTCGTATAGAATTGCGGCATAACGTATAACGTCATATAGTAATGCGTCATAACGTATAACGCCATATAGTAAAACGTCATAACGTATAACGTCATATAGAATTACTTCATAACGTATAACGTCACATAGCAATACGCCATAACGTATAACGTCATATAGAATTACGGTTAAACGTATAACGTCATGTAGTAATGAGTCATAACGTATAACGACATATAGTATTGCGTCATGACGTATAACGTCGTATAGATTAACGTCATAACGGATAACGTCTCATAGTAGAACGCCATAACGTATAACGTCATGTAGAATTACGGTTTAACGTATAACGTCATACAGTAATGCGTCATAACGTATAAAGACATATAGTATTGCGTCATGACGTATAACGTCGTATAGATTAACGTCATAACGGATAACGTCTCATAGTAATCCGTCATAACGTATAACGTCACACAGTATTACGTCATAACGTATAACGTCATATAGAATTACGGTTTAACGTATTACGTCATTTAGTAATGCGTCATAACGTATAACGCCACATAGTAATGCGTCATAACGTATAACGTCATATAGAATTACGGTTTAACGTATAACGTCACATAGTAATACGTCATAACGTATAACGTCGTATAGAATTACGTCATAACGGATAACGTCTTATAGTAATACGTCATAACGTATAACGTCATATAGCAATGCGTCACAACGTATGACGCCATATAGTAATGCGTCATAACGTATAACGCCATATAGTAATGCGTCATAACGTATAACGCCATATAGTATTGCGTCATGATGTATAACGTCATATATAACTAAGTCATAACGTACAATGTCATATAGAATTACGGCATAACGTATAACGTCGTGTAGTAATGCGTCATAACGTATATCGTCACATAGAATTACGGCATAAGATTTAACGTCACATAGAATTACGTCATAACGGATAACGTCACATAGTAAAACGTTATAACGTATAACGTCATATAGAATTACGGTTTAACGTATAACGCAATATAGTAATGCGTCATAACGTATAACTTCATGTAGTATTGCGTCATGATGTGTAACGTCATATAGAATTACGTCATAACATATAATGTCGTATAGAATTGCGGCATAACGTATAACGTCATATAGTAATGCGTCATAACGTATAACGCCATATAGTAAAACGTCATAACGTATAACGTCATATAGAATTACTTCATAACGTATAACGTCACATAGCAATACGCCATAACGTATAACGTCATATAGAATTACGGTTAAACGTATAACGTCATGTAGTAATGAGTCATAACGTATAACGCCATATAGTAATGCGTCATAACTTATAACGTCACACAGTGTTACGTAATAACGTATAACGTCATATAGAATTGCGGTTTAACGTATAACGTCATATAGTAATGCGTCATAACGTATAACGCCATATAGTAATGCGTCATAACGTATAACGCCATATAGTAAAACGTCATAACGTATAACGTCATATAGAATTACTTCATAACGTATAACGTCACATAGCAATACGTCATAACGTATAACGTCATATAGAATTACGGTTAAACGTATAACGTCATGTAGTAATGAGTCATAACGTATAACGCCATATAGTAATACGTCATAACGTATAACGTCATATAGTAATGCGTCATAACGTATAACGTCACATAGTAGAACGCCATAACGTATAACGTCATGTAGAATTACGGTTTAACGTATAACGTCATACAGTAATGCGTCATAACGTATAACGACATATAGTATTGCGTCATGACGTATAACGTCGTATAGATTAACGTCCTAACGGATAACGTCTCATAGTAATCCGTCATAACGTATAACGTCACACAGTGTTACGTCATAACGTATAACGTCATATAGAATTACGGTTTAACGTATTACGTCATTTAGTAATGCGTCATAACGTATAACGCCACATAGTAATGCGTCATAACGTATAACGTCATATAGAATTACGGTTAAACGTATAACGCCATATAGAATTACGTTTTAACCTATAACGTCATAGAGAATTACGGTTTAACGTATAACGCCGTAAAGAATTACGTCATGACGTATAACGTCACACAGTATAACGTCATAACGTATAACGACATATAGAATTACGGTTTAACGTATAACGTCATACTGTATTGCGTCATAACGTATAACGTCACATAGTAATACGTCATAACGTTTAACGTCACATAGTAAAACGTCATAACGTATAACGTCATATAGAATTACGGTTTAACGTATAACGTCATATAGTATTACGGTTTAACGTGTAACGTCATATAGAATTACGGTTAAACGTATAACGTCATGTAGTAATGAGTCATAACGTATAACGACATATAGTATTGCGTCATGACGTATAACGTCGTATAGATTAACGTCATAACGGATAACGTCTCATAGTAGAACGCCATAACGTATAACGTCATGTAGAATTACGGTTTAACGTATAACGTCATACAGTAATGCGTCATAACGTATAAAGACATATAGTATTGCGTCATGACGTATAACGTCGTATAGATTAACGTCATAACGGATAACGTCTCATAGTAATCCGTCATAACGTATAACGTCACACAGTATTACGTCATAACGTATAACGTCATATAGAATTACGGTTTAACGTATTACGTCATTTAGTAATGCGTCATAACGTATAACGCCACATAGTAATGCGTCATAACGTATAACGTCATATAGAATTACGGTTTAACGTATAACGTCACATAGTAATACGTCATAACGTATAACGTCGTATAGAATTACGTCATAACGGATAACGTCTTATAGTAATACGTCATAACGTATAACGTCATATAGCAATGCGTCACAACGTATGACGCCATATAGTAATGCGTCATAACGTATAACGCCATATAGTAATGCGTCATAACGTATAACGCCATATAGTATTGCGTCATGATGTATAACGTCATATATAACTAAGTCATAACGTACAATGTCATATAGAATTACGGCATAACGTATAACGTCGTGTAGTAATGCGTCATAACGTATATCGTCACATAGAATTACGGCATAAGATTTAACGTCACATAGAATTACGTCATAACGGATAACGTCACATAGTAAAACGTTATAACGTATAACGTCATATAGAATTACGGTTTAACGTATAACGCAATATAGTAATGCGTCATAACGTATAACTTCATGTAGTATTGCGTCATGATGTGTAACGTCATATAGAATTACGTCATAACATATAATGTCGTATAGAATTGCGGCATAACGTATAACGTCATATAGTAATGCGTCATAACGTATAACGCCATATAGTAAAACGTCATAACGTATAACGTCATATAGAATTACTTCATAACGTATAACGTCACATAGCAATACGCCATAACGTATAACGTCATATAGAATTACGGTTAAACGTATAACGTCATGTAGTAATGAGTCATAACGTATAACGCCATATAGTAATGCGTCATAACTTATAACGTCACACAGTGTTACGTAATAACGTATAACGTCATATAGAATTGCGGTTTAACGTATAACGTCATATAGTAATGCGTCATAACGTATAACGCCATATAGTAATGCGTCATAACGTATAACGCCATATAGTAAAACGTCATAACGTATAACGTCATATAGAATTACTTCATAACGTATAACGTCACATAGCAATACGTCATAACGTATAACGTCATATAGAATTACGGTTAAACGTATAACGTCACGTAGTAATGAGTCATAACGTATAACGCCATATAGTAATACGTCATAACGTATAACGTCATATAGTAATGCGTCATAACGTATAACGTCACATAGTAGAACGCCATAACGTATAACGTCATGTAGAATTACGGTTTAACGTATAACGTCATACAGTAATGCGTCATAACGTATAACGACATATAGTATTGCGCCATGACGTATAACGTCGTATAGATTAACGTCCTAACGGATAACGTCTCATAGTAATCCGTCATAACGTATAACGTCACACAGTGTTACGTCATAACGTATAACGTCATATAGAATTACGGTTTAACGTATTACGTCATTTAGTAATGCGTCATAACGTATAACGCCACATAGTAATGCGTCATAACGTATAACGTCATATAGAATTACGGTTAAACGTATAACGCCATATAGAATTACGTTTTAACCTATAACGTCATAGAGAATTACGGTTTAACGTATAACGCCGTAAAGAATTACGTCATGACGTATAACGTCACACAGTATAACGTCATAACGTATAACGACATATAGAATTACGGTTTAACGTATAACGTCATACTGTATTGCGTCATAACGTATAACGTCACATAGTAATACGTCATAACGTTTAACGTCACATAGTAAAACGTCATAACGTATAACGTCATATAGAATTACGGTTTAACGTATAACGTCATATAGTATTACGGTTTAACGTGTAACGTCATACAGTAATGCGTCATAACGTATAACGTCATATAGTAATACGTCACAACGAATAACGTCATATAGTATTACGGCATAACATATAAAGTCACATAGAATTGCGTCATAACGGATAACGTCACATTGTAATTCGTCATAACGTATAACGTCATATAGTAAAACGTCATAACGTATAACGTCATATAGTATTACGGCATACCGTATAACGTCATATAGAATTACGGCATAACGTATAACGTCATACAGTAATGCGTCATAACGTATAACGTTATATAGTATAGCGTTATGACGTATAACGTCACATAGTAATACGTCATAACGTATAACGTCACATAGTAAAACGTCATAACGTATAACGTCATATAGAATTACGGTTTAACGTATAACGTCATATAGTATTACGGTTTAACGTATAACGTCATACAGTAATGCGTCATAACGTATAACGTCATATAGTATTGCGTCATGACGAATAACGTCGTATAGAATTACGTCATAACGGATAACGTCTTACAGTAATACGTCATAACGTAGAACGTCATATAGCTATGCGTCATAACGTATAACGCCATATAATAATGCGTCATAACGTATAACGCCATATAGTAATGAGTCATATCGTATAACGCCATATAGTAATACGTCATAACGTATAACGTCATATTGAATTACTTCATAACGTATAACGAAACATAGTAATACGTCATAACGTATAACGTCATATAGAATTTCGGTTTAACGTATAACGCCATAAAGAATTACGTCATAACGTATAACGTCACATAGTATAACGTCATAACGTATAACGCCATATAGTAATGCGTCATAACGTATAACGCCATATAGTATTGCGTCATGATGTATAACGTCATACAGAATTACGTCATAACATATAATGTCATATAGTATTGCGTCATAACGTATAACGCCATATAGTAATACGTCATAACGTATAACGTCATATAGTAATACGTCATAACGTATAACGTCATATTGAATTACTTCATAACGTATAACGAAACATAGTAATACGTCATAACGTATAACGTCATATAGAATTTCGGTTTAACGTATAAGGCCATAAAGAATTACGTCATAACGTATAACGTCACATAGTAATGCGTCATAACGTATAACGTCATATAGAATTATTGTTTATCGTATAACGTCATACAGCAATTCGTCATATCGTATAACGTGACATAGTAATACGTCACAAAGAATAACGTCATATAGAATTATTGTTTAACGTATAACGTCATAGTGTAATGCGTCATAACGTATAACGCCATATCGAATTACGTCATAACATATAACGTCATATAGAATTTCGGTTTAACGTTAAACGCCATATAGCAATGCGTCATAACGTATAACGTCACATAGTAATACGTCATAACGTATAACGTCATATAGAATTATTGTTTATCGTATAACGTCATACAGCAATAAGTCATATCGTATAACGTGACATAGTAATACGTCACAACGAATAACGTCATATAGAATTACGGTTAAACATATAACGCCATATAGAAATACGGTGAAACGTGTAACGCCATATAGTAATACGGCATAACGGATAACGTCACACAGTGTTACGTAATAACGTATAACGTCATATAGAATTGCGGTTTAACGTATAACGTCATATAGTAATGCGTCATAACGTATAACGCCATATAGTAATGAGTCATAACGTATAACGTCATATAGAATTACGGTTTCACGTATAGCAACATACAGTAATGCGTCATAACGTATAACGCCCTATAGTAATCCGTCATAACGTATAACGTCATATAGTATTGCGTCATGACGTATAACGTAGGATAGAATTACGACATAACGTACTACATCAAATAGTAATACGTCATAACGTATAACGTCATATAGAATTACGACATAACCTATAGCGTCACATAGCAATACGTCACAACGTATAACGTCATAAAGAATTACTTCATAACGCATAACGTCAAATAGTAATACGTTATAACGTATAACGTCATATAGAATTACGGTTTAACGTATAACGTCATATAGTAATGCGTCGTAACGTATAACGCCATATAGTAATGCGTCATACCGTATAACGTCACATAGTAATACGTCATGACGTATAACGTCATAAAGAATCACTTCATAACATATAACGTCACATAGTAATGCGTTATAACGTATAACGTCATATAGAATTACGGTTTAACGTATAACGTCACATAGTAATACGTCATAACGTATAACTTCGTATAGAATTACGTCATAACGGATAACGTCTTATAGTAATACGTCATAACGTATAACGTCATATAGCAATGCGTCACAACGTATGACGCCATATAGTAATGCGTCATAACGTATAACGCCATATAGTAATGCGTCATAACGTATAACGCCATATAGTATTGCGTCATGATGTATAACGTCATATAGAACTAAGTCATAACGTACAATGTCATATAGAATTACGGCATAACGTATAACGTCATGTAGTAATGCGTCATAACGTATATCGTCACATAGAATTACGGCATAAGATATAACGTCACATAGAATTACGTCATAACGGATAACGTCACATAGTAAAACGTTATAACGTATAACGTCATATAGAATTACGGTTTAACGTACAACGCAATATAGTAATGCGTCATAACGTATAACTTCATGTAGTATTGCGTCATGATGTGTAACGTCATATAGAATTACGTCATAACATATAATGTCGTATAGAATTGCGGCATAACGTATAACGCCATATAGTAATGCGTCATAACGTATAACGTCACACAGTGTTACGTAATAACGTATAACGTCATATAGAATTGCGGTTTAACGTATAACGTCATATAGTAATGCGTCATAACGTATAACGCCATATAGTAATGCGTCATAACGTATAACGTCATATAGAATTACGGTTTCACGTATAGCAACATACAGTAATGCGTCATAACGTATAACGCCATATAGTAATCCGTCATAACGTATAACGTCATATAGTATTGCGTCATGACGTATAACGTAGGATAGAATTACGACATAACGTACTACATCAAATAGTAATACGTTATAACGTATAACGTCAAATAGAATTACGGTTTAACGTATAACGTCATATAGTAATGCGTCGTAACGTATAACGCCATATAGTAATGCGTCATACCGTATAACGTCACATAGTAATACGTCATGACGTATAACGTCATATAGAATTACGGTTTAACGTATAACGCAATATAGTAATGCGTCATAACGTATAACTTCATGTAGTATTGCGTCATGATGTGTAACGTCATATAGAATTACGTCATAACATATAATGTCGTATAGAATTGCGGCATAACGTATAACGCCATATAGTAATGCGTCATAACGTATAACGTCACACAGTGTTACGTAATAACGTATAACGTCATATAGAATTGCGGTTTAACGTATAACGTCATATAGTAATGCGTTATAACGTATAACGTCATATAGAATTGCGGTTTAACGTATAACGTCATATAGTAATGCGTTATAACGTATAACGTCATATAGAATTACGGTTTAACGTATAACGTCATATAGTAATGCGTCGTAACGTATAACGTCATATAGTAATACGTCACAACGAATAACGTCATATAGAATTACTGTTAAACGTATAACGCCATATAGAATTACGTTTTAACGTATAACGTAATATTCAATTACGGTGTAACGTATAATACCATAGCGTAATGCGTCATATCGTGTAACGTCACATAGTAATACGTCATAACGCATAACGTCATATAGAATTACGGTTTAACGTATAACGTCATATAGTATTACGGTTTAACGTATAACGTCATACAGTAATGCGTCATAACGTATAACGTCATATAGTAATACGTCACAACGAATAACGTCATATAGAAAAACGGTTTAACGTATAACGTCATACTGTAATGCGTCATAACGTATAACGTCATATAGTATTGCGTCATGACGAATAACGTCATATAGAATTACGGTTTAACGTATAACGCCATATAGTAATGCGTCATAACGTATAACGCCATATAGTATGCGTCATGATGTATAACATCATCCAGAATTACGTCATAACATATAATGTCATATAGTATTGCGTCATAACGTATAACGTCATATAGTATTACGGCATAACATATAACGTCACATAGAATTACGTCATAACGTATAACGTCATATAGAATTACGGTTTAACGTATAACGCCATATAGTAATGAGTCATAACGTATAACGCCATATAGTAATACGTCATAACGTATAACGTCATATAGAATTACTTCATAACGTATAACGTCACATAGCAATACGCCATAACGTATAACGTCATATAGAATTACGGTTAAACGTATAACGTCATGTAGTAATGAGTCATAACGTATAACGACATATAGTATTGCGTCATGACGTATAACGTCGTATAGATTAACGTCATAACGGATAACGTCTCATAGTAGAACGCCATAACGTATAACGTCACACAGTATTACGTCATAACGTATAACGTCATATAGAATTACGGTTTAACGTATTACGTCATTTAGTAATGCGTCATAACGTATAACGCCACATAGTAATGCGTCATAACGTATAACGTCATATAGAATTACGGTTTAACGTATAACGTCACATAGTAATACGTCATAACGTATAACGTCGTATAGAATTACGTCATAACGGATAACGTCTTATAGTAATACGTCATAACGTATAACGTCATATAGCAATGCGTCACAACGTATGACGCCATATAGTAATGCGTCATAACGTATAACGCCATATAGTAATGCGTCATAACGTATAACGCCATATAGTATTGCGTCATGATGTATAACGTCATATAGAACTAAGTCATAACGTACAATGTCATATAGAATTACGGCATAACGTATAACGTCATGTAGTAATGCGTCATAACGTATATCGTCACATAGAATTACGGCATAAGATATAACGTCACATAGAATTACGTCATAACGGATAACGTCACATAGTAAAACGTTATAACGTATAACGTCATATAGAATTACGGTTTAACGTACAACGCAATATAGTAATGCGTCATAACGTATAACTTCATGTAGTATTGCGTCATGATGTGTAACGTCATATAGAATTACGTCATAACATATAATGTCGTATAGAATTGCGGCATAACGTATAACGCCATATAGTAATGCGTCATAACGTATAACGTCACACAGTGTTACGTAATAACGTATAACGTCATATAGAATTGCGGTTTAACGTATAACGTCATATAGTAATGCGTCATAACGTATAACGCCATATAGTAATGCGTCATAACGTATAACGTCATATAGAATTACGGTTTCACGTATAGCAACATACAGTAATGCGTCATAACGTATAACGCCATATAGTAATCCGTCATAACGTATAACGTCATATAGTATTGCGTCATGACGTATAACGTAGGATAGAATTACGACATAACGTACTACATCAAATAGTAATACGTTATAACGTATAACGTCAAATAGAATTACGGTTTAACGTATAACGTCATATAGTAATGCGTCGTAACGTATAACGCCATATAGTAATGCGTCATACCGTATAACGTCACATAGTAATACGTCATGACGTATAACGTCATATAGAATTACGGTTTAACGTATAACGCAATATAGTAATGCGTCATAACGTATAACTTCATGTAGTATTGCGTCATGATGTGTAACGTCATATAGAATTACGTCATAACATATAATGTCGTATAGAATTGCGGCATAACGTATAACGCCATATAGTAATGCGTCATAACGTATAACGTCACACAGTGTTACGTAATAACGTATAACGTCATATAGAATTGCGGTTTAACGTATAACGTCATATAGTAATGCGTTATAACGTATAACGTCATATAGAATTGCGGTTTAACGTATAACGTCATATAGTAATGCGTTATAACGTATAACGTCATATAGAATTACGGTTTAACGTATAACGTCATATAGTAATGCGTCGTAACGTATAACGTCATATAGTAATACGTCACAACGAATAACGTCATATAGAATTACTGTTAAACGTATAACGCCATATAGAATTACGTTTTAACGTATAACGTAATATTCAATTACGGTGTAACGTATAATACCATAGCGTAATGCGTCATATCGTGTAACGTCACATAGTAATACGTCATAACGCATAACGTCATATAGAATTACGGTTTAACGTATAACGTCATATAGTATTACGGTTTAACGTATAACGTCATACAGTAATGCGTCATAACGTATAACGTCATATAGTAATACGTCACAACGAATAACGTCATATAGAAAAACGGTTTAACGTATAACGTCATACTGTAATGCGTCATAACGTATAACGTCATATAGTATTGCGTCATGACGAATAACGTCATATAGAATTACGGTTTAACGTATAACGCCATATAGTAATGCGTCATAACGTATAACGCCATATAGTATGCGTCATGATGTATAACATCATCCAGAATTACGTCATAACATATAATGTCATATAGTATTGCGTCATAACGTATAACGTCATATAGTATTACGGCATAACATATAACGTCACATAGAATTACGTCATAACGTATAACGTCATATAGAATTACGGTTTAACGTATAACGCCATATAGTAATGAGTCATAACGTATAACGCCATATAGTAATACGTCATAACGTATAACGTCATATAGAATTACTTCATAACGTATAACGTCACATAGCAATACGCCATAACGTATAACGTCATATAGAATTACGGTTAAACGTATAACGTCATGTAGTAATGAGTCATAACGTATAACGACATATAGTATTGCGTCATGACGTATAACGTCGTATAGATTAACGTCATAACGGATAACGTCTCATAGTAGAACGCCATAACGTATAACGTCACACAGTATTACGTCATAACGTATAACGTCATATAGAATTACGGTTTAACGTATTACGTCATTTAGTAATGCGTCATAACGTATAACGCCACATAGTAATGCGTCATAACGTATAACGTCATATAGAATTACGGTTTAACGTATAACGTCACATAGTAATACGTCATAACGTATAACGTCGTATAGAATTACGTCATAACGGATAACGTCTTATAGTAATACGTCATAACGTATAACGTCATATAGCAATGCGTCACAACGTATGACGCCATATAGTAATGCGTCATAACGTATAACGCCATATAGTAATGCGTCATAACGTATAACGCCATATAGTATTGCGTCATGATGTATAACGTCATATATAACTAAGTCATAACGTACAATGTCATATAGAATTACGGCATAACGTATAACGTCGTGTAGTAATGCGTCATAACGTATATCGTCACATAGAATTACGGCATAAGATTTAACGTCACATAGAATTACGTCATAACGGATAACGTCACATAGTAAAACGTTATAACGTATAACGTCATATAGAATTACGGTTTAACGTATAACGCAATATAGTAATGCGTCATAACGTATAACTTCATGTAGTATTGCGTCATGATGTGTAACGTCATATAGAATTACGTCATAACATATAATGTCGTATAGAATTGCGGCATAACGTATAACGTCATATAGTAATGCGTCATAACGTATAACGCCATATAGTAAAACGTCATAACGTATAACGTCATATAGAATTACTTCATAACGTATAACGTCACATAGCAATACGCCATAACGTATAACGTCATATAGAATTACGGTTAAACGTATAACGTCATGTAGTAATGAGTCATAACGTATAACGCCATATAGTAATGCGTCATAACTTATAACGTCACACAGTGTTACGTAATAACGTATAACGTCATATAGAATTGCGGTTTAACGTATAACGTCATATAGTAATGCGTCATAACGTATAACGCCATATAGTAATGCGTCATAACGTATAACGCCATATAGTAAAACGTCATAACGTATAACGTCATATAGAATTACTTCATAACGTATAACGTCACATAGCAATACGTCATAACGTATAACGTCATATAGAATTACGGTTAAACGTATAACGTCATGTAGTAATGAGTCATAACGTATAACGCCATATAGTAATACGTCATAACGTATAACGTCATATAGTAATGCGTCATAACGTATAACGTCACATAGTAGAACGCCATAACGTATAACGTCATGTAGAATTACGGTTTAACGTATAACGTCATACAGTAATGCGTCATAACGTATAACGACATATAGTATTGCGTCATGACGTATAACGTCGTATAGATTAACGTCCTAACGGATAACGTCTCATAGTAATCCGTCATAACGTATAACGTCACACAGTGTTACGTCATAACGTATAACGTCATATAGAATTACGGTTTAACGTATTACGTCATTTAGTAATGCGTCATAACGTATAACGCCACATAGTAATGCGTCATAACGTATAACGTCATATAGAATTACGGTTAAACGTATAACGCCATATAGAATTACGTTTTAACCTATAACGTCATAGAGAATTACGGTTTAACGTATAACGCCGTAAAGAATTACGTCATGACGTATAACGTCACACAGTATAACGTCATAACGTATAACGACATATAGAATTACGGTTTAACGTATAACGTCATACTGTATTGCGTCATAACGTATAACGTCACATAGTAATACGTCATAACGTTTAACGTCACATAGTAAAACGTCATAACGTATAACGTCATATAGAATTACGGTTTAACGTATAACGTCATATAGTATTACGGTTTAACGTGTAACGTCATACAGTAATGCGTCATAACGTATAACGTCATATAGTAATACGTCACAACGAATAACGTCATATAGTATTACGGCATAACATATAAAGTCACATAGAATTGCGTCATAACGGATAACGTCACATTGTAATTCGTCATAACGTATAACGTCATATAGTAAAACGTCATAACGTATAAGGTCATATAGTATTACGGCATACCGTATAACGTCATATAGAATTACGGCATAACGTATAACGTCATACAGTAATGCGTCATAACGTATAACGTTATATAGTATAGCGTTATGACGTATAACGTCACATAGTAATACGTCATAACGTATAACGTCACATAGTAAAACGTCATAACGTATAACGTCATATAGAATTACGGTTTAACGTATAACGTCATATAGTATTACGGTTTAACGTATAACGTCATACAGTAATGCGTCATAACGTACAACGTCATATAGTATTGCGTCATGACGAATAACGTCGTATAGAATTACGTCATAACGGATAACGTCTTACAGTAATACGTCATAACGTAGAACGTCATATAGCTATGCGTCATAACGTATAACGCCATATAATAATGCGTCATAACGTATAACGCCATATAGTAATGAGTCATATCGTATAACGCCATATAGTAATACGTCATAACGTATAACGTCATATTGAATTACTTCATAACGTATAACGAAACATAGTAATACGTCATAACGTATAACGTCATATAGAATTTCGGTTTAACGTATAACGCCATAAAGAATTACGTCATAACGTATAACGTCACATAGTATAACGTCATAACGTATAACGCCATATAGTAATGCGTCATAACGTATAACGCCATATAGTATTGCGTGATGATGTATAACGTCATACAGAATTACGTCATAACATATAATGTCATATAGTATTGCGTCATAACGTATAACGCCATATAGTAATACGTCATAACGTATAACGTCATATAGTAATACGTCATAACGTATAACGTCATATTGAATTACTTCATAACATATAACGTCATATAGAATTTCGGTTTAACGTTAAACGCCATATAGCAATGCGTCATAACGTATAACGTCACATAGTAATACGTCATAACGTATAACGTCATATAGAATTATTGTTTATCGTATAACGTCATACAGCAATAAGTCATATCGTATAACGTGACATAGTAATACGTCACAACGAATAACGTCATATAGAATTACGGTTAAACATATAACGCCATATAGAAATACGGTGAAACGTGTAACGCCATATAGTAATACGGCATAACGGATAACGTCACACAGTGTTACGTAATAACGTATAACGTCATATAGAATTGCGGTTTAACGTATAACGTCATATAGTAATGCGTCATAACGTATAACGCCATATAGTAATGAGTCATAACGTATAACGTCATATAGAATTACGGTTTCACGTATAGCAACATACAGTAATGCGTCATAACGTATAACGCCCTATAGTAATCCGTCATAACGTATAACGTCATATAGTATTGCGTCATGACGTATAACGTAGGATAGAATTACGACATAACGTACTACATCAAATAGTAATACGTCATAACGTATAACGTCATATAGAATTACGACATAACCTATAGCGTCACATAGCAATACGTCACAACGTATAACGTCATAAAGAATTACTTCATAACGCATAACGTCAAATAGTAATACGTTATAACGTATAACGTCATATAGAATTACGGTTTAACGTATAACGTCATATAGTAATGCGTCGTAACGTATAACGCCATATAGTAATGCGTCATACCGTATAACGTCACATAGTAATACGTCATGACGTATAACGTCATAAAGAATCACTTCATAACATATAACGTCACATAGTAATGCGTTATAACGTATAACGTCATATAGAATTACGGTTTAACGTATAACGTCACATAGTAATACGTCATAACGTATAACTTCGTATAGAATTACGTCATAACGGATAACGTCTTATAGTAATACGTCATAACGTATAACGTCATATAGCAATGCGTCACAACGTATGACGCCATATAGTAATGCGTCATAACGTATAACGCCATATAGTAATGCGTCATAACGTATAACGCCATATAGTATTGCGTCATGATGTATAACGTCATATAGAACTAAGTCATAACGTACAATGTCATATAGAATTACGGCATAACGTATAACGTCATGTAGTAATGCGTCATAACGTATATCGTCACATAGAATTACGGCATAAGATATAACGTCACATAGAATTACGTCATAACGGATAACGTCACATAGTAAAACGTTATAACGTATAACGTCATATAGAATTACGGTTTAACGTACAACGCAATATAGTAATGCGTCATAACGTATAACTTCATGTAGTATTGCGTCATGATGTGTAACGTCATATAGAATTACGTCATAACATATAATGTCGTATAGAATTGCGGCATAACGTATAACGCCATATAGTAATGCGTCATAACGTATAACGTCACACAGTGTTACGTAATAACGTATAACGTCATACAGAATTGCGGTTTAACGTATAACGTCATATAGTAATGCGTCATAACGTATAACGCCATATAGTAATGCGTCATAACGTATAACGTCATATAGAATTACGGTTTCACGTATAGCAACATACAGTAATGCGTCATAACGTATAACGCCATATAGTAATCCGTCATAACGTATAACGTCATATAGTATTGCGTCATGACGTATAACGTAGGATAGAATTACGACATAACGTACTACATCAAATAGTAATAAGTTATAACGTATAACGTCATATAGAATTACGGTTTAACGTATAACGTCATATAGTAATGCGTCGTAACGTATAACGCCATATAGTAATGCGTCATACCGTATAACGTCACATAGTAATACGTCATGACGTATAACGTCATATAGAATTACGGTTTAACGTATAACGCAATATAGTAATGCGTCATAACGTATAACTTCATGTAGTATTGCGTCATGATGTGTAACGTCATATAGAATTACGTCATAACATATAATGTCGTATAGAATTGCGGCATAACGTATAACGCCATATAGTAATGCGTCATAACGTATAACGTCACACAGTGTTACGTAATAACGTATAACGTCATATAGAATTGCGGTTTAACGTATAACGTCATATAGTAATGCGTTATAACGTATAACGTCATATAGAATTGCGGTTTAACGTATAACGTCATATAGTAATGCGTTATAACGTATAACGTCATATAGAATTACGGTTTAACGTATAACGTCATATAGTAATGCGTCGTAACGTATAACGTCATATAGTAATACGTCACAACGAATAACGTCATATAGAATTACTGTTAAACGTATAACGCCATATAGAATTACGTTTTAACGTATAACGTAATATTGAATTACGGTGTAACGTATAATACCATAGCGTAATGCGTCATATCGTGTAACGTCACATAGTAATACGTCATAACGCATAACGTCATATAGAATTACGGTTTAACGTATAACGTCATATAGTATTACGGTTTAACGTATAACGTCATACAGTAATGCGTCATAACGTATAACGTCATATAGTAATACGTCACAACGAATAACGTCATATAGAAATACGGTTTAACGTATAACGTCATACTGTAATGCGTCATAACGTATAACGTCATATAGTATTGCGTCATGACGAATAACGTCATATAGAATTACGGTTTAACGTATAACGCCATATAGTAATGCGTCATAACGTATAACGCCATATAGTATGCGTCATGATGTATAACATCATCCAGAATTACGTCATAACATATAATGTCATATAGTATTGCGTCATAACGTATAACGTCATATAGTATTACGGCATAACATATAACGTCACATAGAATTACGTCATAACGTATAACGTCATATAGAATTACGGTTTAACGTATAACGCCATATAGTAATGAGTCATAACGTATAACGCCATATAGTAATACGTCATAACGTATAACGTCATATTGAATTACTTCATAACGTATAACGAAACATAGTAATACGTCATAACGTATAACGTCATATAAAATTTCGGTTTAACGTATAACGCCATAAAGAACTACGTCATAACGTATAACGTCACATAGTAATGCGTCATAACGTATAACGTCATATGGAATTATTGTTTAACGTATAGCGTCATACAGGAATTCCTCATAACGTATAACGTCATATAGTAATACGTCACAACGAATAACGTCATATAGAATTACGGTTAGACGCATAACGCCATATAGAATTACGTTTTAACCTACAACGTCATATAGAGTTACGGTTTAACGTATAACACCATAAAGAATTACGTCGTAACGTATAACGTCACATAGTATAACGGCATAACGTATAACGTCATACAGTAATGCGTCATAACGTATAACGTCATATAGTATAGCATCATGACGTATAACGTCGAATAGCATTACGTCATAATGGATAACGTCTTCTAGTAATACGTCATAACGTATAACGTCATATAGTAATGCGTCATAACGTATAACGCCATATAGTAATACGTGATAACGTATAATGTCATATAGAATTACTTCATAACGTATAACGTCACATAGTAGAACGCCATAACGTATAACGTCATGTAGAATTACGGTTTAACGTATAACGTCATACAGTAATGCGTCATAACGTATAACGACATATATTATTGCGTCATGACGTATAACGTCGTATAGATTAACGTCATAACGGATAACGTCTCATAGTAATCCGTCATAACGTATAACGTCACACAGTATTACGTCATAACGTATAACGTCATATAGAATTACGGTTTAACGTATTACGTCATTTAGTAATGCGTCATAACGTATAACGCCACATAGTAATGCGTCATAACGTATAACGTCATACAGAAGTACGGTTAAACGTATAACGCCATATAGAATTACGTTTTAACCTATAACGTCATAGAGAATTACGGTTTAACGTATAACGCCTTAAAGAATTACGCCATGACGTATAACGTCACACAGTATAACGTCATAACGTATAACGTCATATAGAATTACGGTTTAACGTATAACGTCATATAGTATTACGGTTTAACGTATAACGTCATACAGTAATGCGTCATAACGTATAACGTCACATAGTAAAACGTCATAACGTATAACGTCATATAGAATTACGGTTTAACGTATAACGTCATATAGTATTACGGTTTAACGTATAACGTCATACAGTAATGCGTCATAACGTATAACGTCATATAGAATTACGGTTTAACGTATAACGTCATATAGTATTACGGTTTAACGTATAACGTCATACAGTAACGCGTCATAACGTATAACGTCATATAGTAATACGTCACAACGAATAACGTCATATAGTATTACGGCATAACATATAAAGTCACATAGAATTGCGTCATAACGGATAACGTCACATTGTAATTCGTCATAACGTATAACGTCATATAGTAAAACGTCATAACGTATAACGTCATATAGTATTACGGCATACCGTATAACGTCATATAGAATTACGGCATAACGTATAACGTCATACAGTAATGCGTCATAACGTATAACGTCATATAGTATAGCGTCATGACGTATAACGTCACATAGTAATACGTCATAACGTATAACGTCACATAGTAAAACGTCATAACGTATAACGTCATATAGAATTACGGTTTAACGTATAACATCATATAGTATTACGGTTTAACGTATAACGTCATACGGTAATGCGTCATAACGTATAACGTCATATAGTAATACGCCACAACGAATAACGTCATATAGAATTACGGTTAAACGTATAACGCCATATAGAATTACGTTTTAACGTATAACGTAATATAGAATTACGGTTTAACGTATAACGTCATACTGTAATGCGTCATAACGTATAACGTCATATAGTATTGCGTCATGACGAATAACGTCGTATACAATTACGTCATAACGGATAACGTCTTACAGTAATACGTCATAACGTAGAACGTCATATAGCTATACGTCATAACGTATAACGCCATATAATAATGCGTCATAACGTATAACGCCATATAGTAATGAGTCATAACGTATAACGCCATATAGTAATACGTCATAACGTATAACGTCATATTGAATTACTTCATAACGTATAACGAAACATAGTAATACGTCATAACGTATAACGTCATATAGAATTTCGGTTTAACGTATAACGCCATAAAGAATTACGTCATAACGTATAACGTCACATAGTATAACGTCATAACGTATAACGCCATATAGTAATGCGTCATAACGTATAACGCCATATAGTATTGCGTCATGATGTATAACGTCATACAGAATTACGTCATAACATATAATGTCATATAGTATTGCGTCATAACGTATAACGCCATACAGTAATACGTCATAACGTATAACGTCATATAGTAATACGTCATAACGTATAACGTCATATTGAATTACTTCATAACGTATAACGAAACATAGTAATACGTCATAACGTATAACGTCATATAGAATTTCGGTTTAACGTATAACGCCATAAAGAATTACGTCATAACGTATAACGTCACATAGTAATGCGTCATAATGTATAACGTCATATAGAATTATTGTTTAACGTATAGCGTCATACAGGAATTCCTCATACCGTATAACGTCATATAGTAATACGTCACAACGAATAACGTCATATAGAATTACGGTTAGACGTATAACGCCATATAGAATTACGTTTTAACCTACAACGTCATATAGAGTTACGGTTTAACGTATAACGTCATATAGTAATGAGTCATAACGCATAACGTCATATTGAATTACTTCATAACGTATAACGAAACATAGTAATCCGTCATAACGTATAACGTCATATAGAATTACTTCATAACGTATAACGTCACATAGTAGAACGCCATAACGTATAACGTCATGTAGAATTACGGTTTAACGTATAACGCCATATAGTAAAACGTCATAACGTATAACGTCATATAGAATTACTTCATAACGTATAACGTCACATAGCAATACGTCATAACGTATAACGTCATATAGAATTACGGTTAAACGTATAACGTCATGTAGTAATGAGTCATAACGTATAACGCCATATAGTAATGCGTCATAACGTATAACGTCACACAGTGTTACGTAATAACGTATAACGTCATATAGAATTGCGGTTTAACGTATAACGTCATATAGTAATGCGTCATAACGTATAACGCCATATAGTAATACGTCATAAAGTATAACGTCATATAGAATTACGGTTTCACGTATAGCAACATACAGTAATGCGTCATAACGTATAACGCCATATAGTAATCCGTCATAACGTATAACGTCATATAGTATTGCGTCATGACGTATAACGTAGGATAGAATTACGACATAACGTACTACATCAAATAGTAATACGTCATAACGTATAACGTCATATAGAATTACGACATAACATATAGCGTCACATAGTAATACGTCATAACGTATAACGTCATAAAGAATTACTTCATAACGTATAACGTCAAATAGTAATACGTTATAACGTATAACGTCATATAGAATTACGGTTTAACGTATAACGTCATATAGTAATGCGTCGTAACGTATAACGCCATATAGTAATGCGTCATACCGTATAACGTCACATAGTAATACGTCATGACGTATAACGTCATAAAGAATTACTTCATAACATATAACGTCACATAGTAATGCGTTATAACGTATAACGTCATATAGAATTACGGTTTAACGTATAACGTCATATAGTAATGCGTCGTAACGTATAACGCCATATAGTAATGCGTCATACCGTATAACGTCATATGGAAATCCGGTTTAACGTATAACGAGATATATCAATGCGTCATAACCTATAACGACATATAGAATTGCGGAATAACGTATAACATCATATAGAATTATTGTTTAACGTATAACGTCATACAGGAATTGATCATAACCTATAACGTCATATAGTAATACGTCACAACGAATAACGTCATATAGAATTACTGTTAAACGTATAACGCCATATAGAATTACGTTTTAACGTATGACGTAATATAGAATTACGGTGTAACGTATAATACCATAGCGTAATGCGTCATATCGTGTAACGTCACATAGTAATACGTCATAACACATAACGTCATATAGAATTACGATTAACGTATAACGTCATACAGTAATGCATCATAACGTATAACGTCATATAGAATTACGGTTTAACGTATGACGTCATATAGTATTGCGTCATGATGTATAACGTCATACAGAATTACGTCATAACATATAATGTCATATAGTATTGCGTCATAACGTATAACGTCATATAGTATTACGGCATAACATATAACGTCACATAGAATTACGTCATAACGGATAACGTCACATAGTAAAACGTTATAACGTAATACGTCATATAGTATTACGGCGTAACATATAACGTCACATAGAATTACGTCATAACGGATAACGTCACATAGTAAAACGTTATAACGTATAACGCCATATAGAATTACGTTTTAACGTATAACGTAATATAGAATTACGGTGTAACGTATAATACCATAGCGTAATGCGTCATATCGTGTAACGTCACATAGTAATACGTCATAACGCATAACGTCATATAGTAAAGCGTTATAACGTATAACGTCATATAGAATTTCGGTTTAACGTATAACGCCATATAGTAATGAGTCATAACGTATAACGTCATATAGCAATACGTCACAACGAATAACGTCATATAGAATTACGGTTAAACGTACAACGCCATATAGAATTACGTTTTAACCTACAATGTCATATGGAGTTACGGTTTAACGTATAACACCATAAAGAATTACGTCGTAACGTATAACGTCACATAGTATAACGGCATAACGTATAACGTCATACAGTAATGCGTCATAACGTATAACGTCATATAGTATAGCGTCATGACGTATAACGCCGTATAGCATTACGTCATAATGGATAACGTCTTCTAGTAATACGTCATAACGTATAACGTCATATAGTATTGCGTCATAACGTATAACGTCATATAGTATTGCGTCATGGTGTATAACGTCATATAGTAATGCGTCATAACGTATAACGTCACATAGTAAAACGTTATAACGTATAACCTCATATAGAATTACGGCTTAACGTATAACGTCATACAGTAATGCGTCATATCGTATAACGTCATATAGTATTGCGTCATGACGTATAACGTCGTATAGAATTACGTCATAACGGATATAACCTTATAGTAATACGTCATAACGTATAACGTCATATAGCTATGCGTCATAACGTATAACGCCATATAGTAATGCGTCATAACTTATAACGCCATATAGTAATGCGTCACAACGTATAACGCCATATAGTATTGCGACATGATGTATAACGTCATACAGAATTACGTCATAACATATAATGTCATATAGTATTGCGTCATAACGTATAACGTCATATAGTATTACGGCATAACATATAGCGTCACATAGAATTACGTCATAACGGATAACGTCTCATAGTAAAACGTTATAACGTATAACGTCATATAGAATTACGGTTTAACGTATAACGCCATATAGTAATGAGTCATAACGAATTACGCCATATAGTAATACGTCATAACGTATAACGTCATATTGAATTACTTCATAACGTATAACGAAACATAGTAATACGTCATAACGTAGAACGTCATATAGAATTACGGCATAAGGTATAACGTCATATAGTAAACCGTTATAACGTATAACGTCTCATAGTAATACGTCATAACGTATAACGTCATATAGAATTACGGTTAAACGTATAACGCCATATAGAATTACGTTTTAACCTATAACGTCATATAGAATTCCGGTTTAACGTATAACGAGATATATCAATGCGTCATAACGTATAACGACATATAGAATTGCGGAATAACGTATAACATCATATAGAATTATTGTTTAACGTATAACGTCATACAGGAATTCCTCATAACGTATAACGTCATATAGTAGTACGTCACAACGAACAACGTCATATAGAATTACTGTTAAACGTATAACGCCATATAGAATTACGTTTTAACGTATAACGTAATATAGAATTACGGTGTAACGTATAATACCATAGCGTAATGCGTCATATCGTGTAACGTCACATAGTAATACGTCATAACGCATAACGTCATATAGAATTACGATTAACGTATAACGTCATACAGTAATGCATCATAACGAATAACGACATATAGAATTACGGTTTAACGTATGACGTCATATAGTATTGCGTCATGTTGTATAACGTCATACAGAATTACGTCATAACATATAATGTCATATAGATTTGCGGCATAACGTATAACGTCATATAGTAATGCGTCATAACGTATAACGCCATATAGTAAAACGTCATATAGAATTACGGCATAAGATATAACGTCACATAGAATTACGTCATAACGGATAACGTCACATAGTAAAACGTTATAACGTATATCCTTATATAGTATTACGGTTTAACGTATAACGCAATATAGTAATGCGTCATAACGTATAACGTCATATAGTATTGCGTCATGATGTATAACGTCATATAGAATTACGTCATAACATATAATGTCATATAAAATTGCGGCATAACGTATAACGTCATATAGTAATGCGTCATAACGTATAACGCCATATAGTAAAACGTCATAACGTATAACGTCCTATAGAATTACTTCATAACGTATAACGTCACATAGCAATACGTCATAACGTATAACGTCATATAGAATTACGGTTAAAAGTATAACGTCATATAGTAATGAGTCATAACGTATAACGCCATACAGTAATACGTTATAACGTATAACGTCATTTTGAATTACTTCATAACGTATAACGTCACATAGTAATACGTCATAACGTATAAGGTCATATAGAATTTCGGTTTAACGTACAACGCCAGATAGCAATGCGTCATAACGTATAACGTCACATAGTAATACGTCATAACGTATAACGTCATATAGTATTACGGCATAACATATAACGTCACATAGAATTACGTCATAACGGATAAAGTCACATAGTAAAACGTTATAACGTAATACGTCATATAGTATTACGGCGTAACATATAACGTCACATAGAATTACGTCATAACGGATAACGTCACATAGTAAAACGTTATAACGTATAACGCCATATAGAATTACGTTTTAACGTATAACGTAATATAGTAATGCGTCATAACGTATAACGTCATATAGTATTGCGTCATGATGTATAACGTCATATAGAATTACGTCATAACATATAATGTCATATAAAATTGCGGCATAACGTATAACGTCATATAGTAATGCGTCATAACGTATAACGCCATATAGTAAAACGTCATAACGTATAACGTTATATAGAATTACTTCATAACGTATAACGTCACATAGCAATACGTCATGACGTATAACGTCATATAGAATTACGGTTAAACGTATAACGTCATATAGTAATGAGTCATAACGTATAACGCCATACAGTAATACGTTATAACGTATAACGTCATTTTGAATTACTTCATAACGTATAACGTCACATAGTAATACGTCATAACGTATAAGGTCATATAGAATTTCGGTTTAACGTACAACGCCAGATAGCAATGCGTCATAACGTATAACGTCACATAGTAATACGTCATAACGTATAACGTCATATAGAATTATTGTTTAACGTATAACGTCATAGTGTAATGCGTCATAACGTATAACGCCATATAGTAAAACGTCATAACGTATAACGTCACATAGAATTACGGCATAAGATATAACGTCACATAGAATTACGTCATAACGGATAACGTCACATAGTAAAACGTTATAACGTATATCCTTATATAGTATTACGGTTTAACGTATAACGCAATATAGTAATGCGTCATAACGTATAACGTCATATAGTATTGCGTCATGATGTATAACGTCATATAGAATTACGTCATAACATATAATGTCATATAAAATTGCGGCATAACGTATAACGTCATATAGTAATGCGTCATAACGTATAACGCCATATAGTAAAACGTCATAACGTATAACGTTATATAGAATTACTTCATAACGTATAACGTCACATAGCAATACGTCATAACGTATAACGTCATATAGAATTACGGTTAAACGTATAACGTCATATAGTAATGAGTCATAACGTATAAAGCCATACAGTAATACGTTATAACGTATAACGTCATTTTGAATTACTTCATAACGTATAACGTCACATAGTAATACGTCATAACGTATAAGGTCATATAGTAAATCGTTATAACGTATAACATCATTTAGAATTTCGGTTTAACGTGTAACGCCATATAGCAATGCGTCATAACGTATAACGTCACATAGTAATACGTCATAACGTATAACGTCATATAGAATTACGGTTTAACGTATAACGTCATACAGTAATTCCTCATAACGTATAACGTCACATAGTAATACGTCACACCGAATAACGTCATATAGAATTACGGTTAAACGCATAACGCCATATAGTAATGCGTCATAACGTATAACGTCATATAGAATTACGGTTTCACGTATAGCACCATACAGTAATGCGTCATAACGTATAACGTCATATAGTATTGCGTCATAACGTATAACGTCGTATATAATTACGTCATAACGGATAACGTCTTATAGTAATACGTCATAACGTATAACGTCATATAGCAATGCGTCATAGCGTATGACGCCATATAGTAATGCGTCATAACGTATAACGCCATATAGTAAT
Source organism: Bombus fervidus (assembly GCF_041682495.2). Lineage (NCBI taxonomy): Eukaryota > Metazoa > Arthropoda > Insecta > Hymenoptera > Apidae > Bombus > Bombus fervidus. The sequence continues at coordinate 593,043 of NW_027212582.1, forward strand.
GCGTCATAACGTATAACGCCATACAGTATTGCGTCATGACTTATAGCGTCATATAGAACTAAGTCAAAACATATAATGTCATATAGAATTACGGCATAACGTATAACGTCATATAGTAATGCGTCATAACTTGTAACGTCACATAGAATTACGGCATAATTTATAACGTCACATAGAATTACTTCATAACGGATAACGTCACATAGTAAAACGTTATAACGTATAACGTCATATAGAATTACGGTTAAACGTATAACGTCATATAGTAATGAGTCATAACGTATAACGCCATATAGTAATACGTTATAACGTATAACGTCATTTTGAATTACTTCATAACGTATAACGTCACATAGTAATACGTCATAACGTATAAGGTCATATAGAATTTCGGTTTAACGTATAACGCCAGATAGCAATGCGTCATAACGTATAACGTCAGATAGTAATACGTCATAACGTATAACGTCATATAGAATTATTGTTTATCGTATAACGTCATACAGCAATTCCTCATATCGTATAACGTCACATAGTAATACGTCACAACGAATAACGTCATATAGAATTACGGTTAAACATATAACGCCATATAGACATACGGTGAAACGTATAACGCCATATAGAGTTACGGTTTAACGTGTAACGTCATACAGTAATGCGTCATAACGTATAACGTCATATAGTATTGCGTCATGACGTATAACATCACATAGTAATACGTCATAACGTATAACGCCATATAGTAATGCCTCATAACGTATAACGTCATATAGAATTTCGGTTTAACGTATAACGCCAGATAGCAATGCGTCATAACGTATAACGTCACATAGTAATACGTCATAACGTATAACGTCATATAGAATTATTGTTTAACGTATAACGTCATACAGTAATGCGTCATAACGTATAACGTCATATAGTATTGCGTCATGACGTATAACATCACATAGTAATACGTCATAACGTATAACGCCATATAGTAATACGTCATAACGTATAACGTCATATAGAAATACGACATAACGTATAGCGTCACATAGTAATACGTCATAACGTATAACGTCATAAAGAATTACTTCATAACAAATAACGTCACATAGTAATACGTTATATCGTATAACGTCATATAGTATTACGGTTTAACGTATAACGTCATATAGTAATGCGTCGTAACGTATAACGCCATATAGTAATGCGTCATACCGTATAACGTCATATAGAATTCCGGTTTAACGTATAACGAGATATATCTATGCGTCATAACGTATAACGACATATAGAATTACGGAATAACGTATAACATCATATAGTAAGGCGTCAAGACGTATAACGTTATATCGAATTACGTCATAACGTATAACGTCACATAGTAGAACTTCATAACGTATGACGTCATATAGAATTACGGTTTAACGTATAACGTCATACAGTAATGCGTCATAACGTTTAACGTCATATAGTATTGCGTCATGACGTATAACATCACATAGTAATACGTCATAACGTATAACGTCATAAAGAATTACTTCATAACGTATAACGTCAAATAGTAATACGTTATAACGTATAACGTCATATAGAATTTCCGTTTAACGTGTAACGCCATATAGCAATGCGTCATAACGTATAACGTCACATAGTAATACGTCACAACGTATAACGTCATATAGAATTATTGTTTAACGTATAACGTCATACAGTAATTCCTCATAACGTATAACGTCACATAGTAATGCGTCTCAACGAATAACGTCATATAGAATTACGGTTTAACGTATAACGCCATATAGTAATGAGTCATAACGTATAACGCCATACAGTAATACGTCATAACGTATAACGTCATATTGAATTACGTCGTAACGTATAACGTCATATAGAATTTCGGTTTAACGTATAACGCCATAAAGAATTACGTCATAACGTATAACGTCACATAGTATAACGTCATAACGTATAACGTCATATAGAATTACGGTTTAACGTATAACGTCATACTGTAATGCGTCATAACGTATAACGTCATATAGTATTGCGTCATGTTGTATTACATCACATAGTAATACGTCATAACGTATAACGCCATATAGTAATACGTCATAACGTATAAAGCCATATAGTAATACGTCATAACGTGTAACGTCACATAGTAATACGTCATAACGTATAACGTCATATCGAATTACGTCATAACGTATAACGTCATATAGAATTTCGGTTTAACGCATAACATCATACAGTAATGCGTCATAACGTATAACGTCATATAGTATTGCGTCATGACGTATAACGTCGTATAGATTTACATCATAACGGATAACGTCTCATAGTAATACGTCATAACGTATAACGCCACACAGTATTACATAGTAACGTATAACGTCATATAGAATTACGGTTTAACGTATAACGCCATATAGCAATGCGTCATAACGTATAACGTCACATAGTAATACGTCATAACGTATAACGTCATATAGAAATACGGTGAAACGTATAACGCCATATAGAGTTACGTTTTAACGTATAACCTTATATAGCATGACGGTTTAACGTATAGCGCCATATAGTAATGCGTCATAACGTATAACGCCATTTAGAAATGCGTCGTACCGTATAACGCAATATAGTAATGCGTCATAACGTATAACGTCATGTAGTATTGCGTCATGATGTATAACGTCATATAGAATTACGTCATGACATATAATGTCATATAGAAATACCATAATGTATAACTTCACATTGTAATACGTGATAACGTATAACGTCATATAGCATTACGGTTTAGCGTATAACGTCATACAGTAATTCGTCATAACGTAAAACGTCATATCGCATTACGGTATAACGTATAACGTCACATAGTAATACGTCATAACGTATAACATCATATAGAATTTTGGTTTAACGTATAACGCCATATAGCAATGCGTCATAACGTGTAACGTCACTTAGTAATACGTCATAACGTATAACGTCACAAGGTAAAACGTTATAACGTATAACGTCATATAGTATTACGGTTTAACGTATAACGCAATATAGTAATGCGTCATAACGTATAACGTCACATAGCAATACGTCATAACGTATAACGTCATATACAATTACGGTTAAACGTATAACGTCATATAGTAATGAGTCATAACGTATAACGCCATACAGTAATACGTTATAACGTATAACGTCATTTTGAATTACTTCATAACGTATAACGTCACATAGTAATACGTCATAACGTATAAGGTCATATAGAATTATTGTTTATCGTATAACGTCATACAGCAATTCCTCATATCGTATAACGTCACATAGTAATACGTCACAACGAATAACGTCATATAGAATTACGGTTAAACATATAACGCCATATAGAAATACGGTAGAACGTATAACGCCATTTAGAGTTACGGTTTAACGTATAACGTCATACAGTAATGGGTCATAACGTATAACGTCATATAGTATTGCGTCATGACGTATAACGTAACATAGTAATACGTCATAACGTATAACGCCATATAGTAATACGTCATAACGGATAACGTCACACAGTATTACCTAATAACGTATAACGTCATATAGTAATGCGTCGTAACGTATAACGCCATATAGTAATGCGTCATACCGTATAACGTCATATAGAATTCCGGTTTAACGTATAACGAGATATATCAATGCGTCATAACGTATAACGACATATAGAATTGCGGAATAACGTATAACATCATATAGTAAGGCGTCATGACGTATAACGTCATGTCGAATTACGTCATAACGTGTAACGTCACATAGTAGAACTTCATAACGTATAACGTCATATAGAATTACGGTTTAACGTATAACGTCATACAGTAATGGGTCATAACGTTTAACGTCATATAGTAGTGCGTCATGACGTATAACGTAGAATAGAATTACGACATAACGTACTACATCAAATAGTAATACGTAATAACGTATAACGTCATATAGAATTACGACATAACGTATAGCGTCACATAGTAATACGTCATAACGTATAACGTCATAAAGAATTACTTCATAACGGATAACGTCACACAGTATTACGTAATAACGTATAACGTCATATAGAATTGCGGTTTAACGTATAACGTCATATAGTAATGCGTCATAACGTATAACGCCATATAGTAATGCGTCATAACGTATAACGTCATATAGAATTACGGTTTCACGTATAGCACCATACAGTAATGCGTCATAACGTATAACGCCATATAGTAATCCGTCATATCGTATAACGTCATATAGTATTGCGTCATGACGTATAACGTAGAATAGAATTACGACATAACGTACTACATCAAATAGTAATACGTCATAACGTATAACGTCATATAGAATTACGACATAACGTATAGCGTCACATAGTAATACGTCATAACGTATAACGTCATAAAGAATTACTTCATAACGTATAACGTCAAATAGTAATACGTCATAACGTATAACGTCATATAGAATTACGGTTTAACGTATAACGTCATATAGTAATGCGTCGTAACGTATAACGCCATATAGTAATGCGTCATACCGTATAACGTCACATAGTAATACGTCATAACGTATAACGTCATAAAGAATTACTTCATAACATATAACGTCACATAGTAATACGTTATAACGTATAACGTCATATAGAATTACGGTTTAACGTATAACGTCATATAGTAATGCGTCGTAACGTATAACGCCATATAGTAATGCGTCGTACCGTATAACGTCATATAGAATTCCGGTTTAACGTATAAGGAGATATATCAATGCGTCATAACGTATAACGACATATAGAATTGCGGCATAACGTATAACATCATATAGAATTATTGTTTAACGTATAACGTCATTCAGGTATTCCTTATAACATATAACGTCATATAGTAATACGTCACAACGAATAACGTCATATAGAATTACTGTTAAACGTATAACACCATACAGAATTACGTTTTAACGTATAACGTAATATAGAATTACGGTGTAACGTAGAATACCATAGCGTAATGCGTCATATCGTGTAAAGTCACATAGTAATACGTCATAACGCATAACGTCATATAGTATTACGGTTAAACGTATAACGTCATACAGTAATGCATCATAACGTATAACGTCATATAGAATTACGGTTTAACGTATAACGTCATACAGTAATGCGTCATAACGTTTAACGTCATATGGTATTGCGTCATGACGTATAACATCACATAGTAATACGTCATAACGTATAACGTCATAAAGAATTACTTCATAACGTATAACGTCAAATAGTAATACGTTATAACGTATAACGTCATATAGAATTTCGGTTTAACGTGTAACGCCATATAGCAATGCGTCATAACGTATAACGTCACACAATAATACGTCATAACGTATAACGTCATATAGAATTACGGTTTAACGTATAACGTCATACAGTAATTCCTCATAACGTATAACGTCACATAGTAATACGTCACAACGAATAACGTCATATAGAATTACGGATAAACGCATAACGCCATATAGTAATGCGTCATAACGTATAACGTCATATAGAATTACGGTTTCACGTATAGCACCATACAGTAATGCGTCATAACGTATAACGTCATATAGTATTGCGTCATAACGTATAACGTCGTATATAATTACGTCATAACGGATAACGTCTTATAGTAATACGTCATAACGTATAACGTCATATAGCAATGCGTCATAGCGTATGACGCCATATAGTAATGCGTCATAACGTATAACGCCATATAGTAATGCGTCATAACGTATAACGCCATACAGTATTGCGTCATGATTTATAGCGTCATATAGAACTAAGTCATAACATATAATGTCATATAGAATTACGGCATAACGTATAACGTCATATAGTAATGCGTCATAACTTGTAACGTCACAGAGAATTACGGCATAATTTATAACGTCACATAGAATTACGTCATAACGAATAACGTCACATAGTAAAACGTTATAACGTATAACGTCATATAGAATTACGGTTAAACGTATAACGTCATATAGAATTACGGTTAAACGTATAACGTCATATAGTAATGAGTCATAACGTATAACGCCATATAGTAATACGTTATAACGTATAACGTCATTTTGAATTACTTCATAACGTATAACGTCACATAGTAATACGTCATAACGTATAAGGTCATATAGAATTTCGGTTTAACGTATAACGCCATATAGCAATGCGTCATAACGTATAACGTCAGATAGTAATACGTCATAACGTATAACGTCATATAGAATTATTGTTTATCGTATAACGTCATACAGCAATTCCTCATATCGTATAACGTCACATAGTAATACGTCACAACGAATAACGTCATATAGAATTACGGTTAAACATATAACGCCTTATAGACATACGGTGAAACGTATAACGCCATATAGAGTTACGGTTTAACGTGTAACGTCATACAGTAATGTGTCATAACGTATAACGTCATATAGTATTGCGTCATGACGTATAACATCACATAGTAATACGTCATAACGTATAACGCCATATAGTAATGCCTCATAACGTATAACGTCATATAGAATTTCGGTTTAACGTATAACGCCAGATAGCAATGCGTCATAACGTATAACGTCACATAGTAATACGTCATAACGTATAACGTCATATAGAATTATTGTTTAACGTATAACGTCATACAGTAATGCGTCATAACGTATAACGTCATATAGTATTGCGTCATGACGTATAACATCACATAGTAATACGTCATAACGTATAACGCCATATAGTAATACGTTATAACGTATAACGTCATATAGAATTACGTCATAACGAATAACGTCACATAGTAAAACGTTATAACGTATAACGTCATATAGAATTACGGTTAAACGTATAACGTCATATAGAATTACGGTTAAACGTATAACGTCATATAGTATTGCGTCATGACGTATAACATCACATAGTAATACGTCATAACGTATAACGCCATATAGTAATGCCTCATAACGTATAACGTCATATAGAATTTCGGTTTAACGTATAACGCCAGATAGCAATGCGTCATAACGTATAACGTCACATAGTAATACGTCATAACGTATAACGTCATATAGAATTATTGTTTAACATATAACGTCATACAGTAATGCGTCATAACGTATAACGTCATATAGTATTGCGTCATGACGTATAACATCACATAGTAATACGTCATAACGTATAACGCCATATAGTAATACGTCATAACGTATAACGTCATATAGAATTACGACATAACGTATAGCGTCACATAGTAATACGTCATAACGTATAACGTCATAAAGAATTACTTCATAACAAATAACGTCACATAGTAATACGTTATATCGTATAACGTCATATAGTATTACGGTTTAACGTATAACGTCATATAGTAATGCGTCGTAACGTATAACGCCATATAGTAATGCGTCATACCGTATAACGTCATATAGAATTCCGGTTTAACGTATAACGAGATATATCTATGCGTCATAACGTATAACGACATATAGAATTACGGAATAACGTATAACATCATATAGTAAGGCGTCATGACGTATAACGTTATATCGAATTACGTCATAACGTATAACGTCACATAGTAGAACTTCATAACGTATGACGTCATATAGAATTACGGTTTAACGTATAACGTCATACAGTAATGCGTCATAACGTTTAACGTCATATAGTATTGCGTCATGACGTATAACATCACATTGTAATACGTCATAACGTATAACGTCATAAAGAATTACTTCATAACGTATAACGTCAAATAGTAATACGTTATAACGTATAACGTCATATAGAATTTCGGTTTAACGTGTAACGCCATATAGCAATGCTTCATAACGTATAACGTCACATAGTAATACGTCATAACGTATAACGTCATATAGAATTATTGTTTAACGTATAACGTCATACAGTAATTCCTCATAACGTATAACGTCACATAGTAATGCGTCACAACGAATAACGTCATATAGAATTACGGTTTAACGTATAACGCCATATAGTAATGAGTCATAACGTATAACGCCATACAGTAATACGTCATAACGTATAACGTCATATTGAATTACGTCTTAACGTATAACGTCATATAGAATTTCGGTTTAACGTATAACGCCATAAAGAATTACGTCATAACGTATAACGTCACATAGTATAACGTCATAACGTATAACGTCATATAGAATTACGGTTTAACGTATAACGTCATACAGTAATGCGTCATAACGTATACCGTCATATAGTATTGCGTCATGTTGTATTACATCACATAGTAATACGTCACAACGTATAACGCCATATAGTAATACGTCATAACGTATAAAGCCATATAGTAATACGTCATAACGTGTAACGTCACATAGTAATACGTCATATCGTATAACGTCATATCGAATTACGTCATAACGTATAACGTCATATAGAATTTCGGTTTAACGCATAACATCATACAGTAATGCGTCATAACGTATAACGTCATATAGTATTGCGTCATGACGTATAACGTCGTATAGATTTACATCATAACGGATAACGTCTCATAGTAATACGTCATAACGTATAACGCCACACAGTATTACATAGTAACGTATAACGTCATATAGAATTACGGTTTAACGTATAACGCCATATAGCAATGCGTCATAACGTATAACGTCACATAGTAATACGTCATAACGTATAGCGTCATATAGAATTATTGTTTAACGTATAACGTCATACAGTAATTCCTCATAACGTATAACGTCACATAGTAATACGTCACAACGAATAACGTCATATAGAATTACGGTTTAACGTATAACGCCATGTAGTAATGCCTCATAACGTATAACGTCATATAGAATTTCGGTTTAACGTATAACGCCAGATAGCAATGCGTCATAACGTATAACGTCACATAGTAATACGTCATAACGTATAACGTCATATAGAATTATTGTTTAACGTATAACGTCATACAGTAATGCGTCATAACGTATAACGTCATATAGTATTGCGTCATGACGTATAACATCACATAGTAATACGACATAACGTATAACGCCATATAGTAATACGTCATAACGTATAACGCCATATAGTAATGCGTCATAACGTATAACGTCATAAAGAATTACGGTTTCACGTATAGCACCATACAGTAATGCGTCATAACTTATAACACCATATAGTAATCCGTCATAACGTATAACGTCATATAGTATTGCGTCATGACGCATAACGTAGCATAGAATTACGACATAACGTACTACATCAAATAGTAATACGTCATAACGTATAACGTCATATAGAATTACGACATAACGTATAGCGTCACATAGTAATACGTCATACCGTATAACGTCATAAAGAATTACTTCATAACATATAACGTCACATAGTAATACGTTATATCGCATAACGTCAAATAGTATTACGGTTTAACGTATAACGTCATATAGTAATGCGTCGTAACGTATAACGCCATATAGTAATGCGTCATACCGTATAACGTCATATAGAATTCCGGTGTAACGTATAACGAGATATATCTATGCGTCATAACGTATAACGACATATAGAATTGCGGAATAACGTATAACATCATATAGTAAGGCGTCATGACGTATAACGTTATATCGAATTACGTCATAACGTATAACGTCACATAGTAGAACTTCATAACGTATGACGTCATATAGAATTACGGTTTAACGTATAACGTCATACAGTAATGCGTCATAACGTATTACGTCATATAGAATTGCGTCATGACGTATAACATCACATAGTAATAAGTCATTACGTATAACGTCATAAAGAATTACTTCATAACGTATAACGTCAAATAGTAATACGTTATAACGTATAACGTCACATAGTAATACGTCATAACGTATAACGTCATATAGAATTATTGTTTAACGTATAACGTCATACAGTAATTCCTCATAACGTATAACGTCACATAGTAATACGTCACAACGAATAACGTCATATAGAATTACGGTTTAACGTATAACGCCATATAGTAATGAGTCATAACGTATAACGCCATATAGTAATACGTCATAACGTATAACGTCATATTGAATTACGTCGTAACGTATAACGTCATATAGAATTTCGGTTTAACGTATAACGCCATAAAGAATTACGTCATAACGTATAACGTCACATAGTATAACGTCATAACGTATAACGTCATATAGAATTACGGTTTAACGTATAACGTCATACAGTAATGCGTCATAACGTATAACGTCATATAGAATTACGGTTTAACGTATAACGTCATACAGTAATGCGTCATAACGTATAACGTCATATAGTATTGCGTCATGACGTATAACATCACATAGTAATACGTCATAACGTATAACGCCATATAGTAATACGTCATAACGTATAACGTCACATAGAATTACGGTTTAACGTATGACGTCATAGTTTAATGCGTCCTAACGTATAACGCGATATAGAATTACGGCATAACGTATAACGTAACATAGAATTACGTCATAACGGATAACGTCACATAGTAGTACGTCATAACTCATAACGTCATATAGAATTACGGTTTAACGTATAACGCCATATAGTAATGCGTCATAACGTGTAACGTCACATAGTAATACGTCATAACGTATAACGTCATATCGAATTACGTCATAACGTATAACGTCATATAGCATTTCGGTTTAACGTATAACATCATACAGTAATGCGTCATAACGTATAACGTCATATAGAATTATTGTTTAACGTATAACGTCATACAGTAATTCCTCATAACGTATAACGTCACATAGTAATACGTCACAACGAATAACGTCATATAGAATTACGGTTTAACGTATAACGCCATATAGTAATGCGTCATAACGTATAACGCCATATTGTAATGCGTCATAACGTATAACGTCATATGGTATTGCGTCATGACATATAACGTCATATAGAAATACGGTGAACGTATAACGCCATATAGAGTTACGTTTTAACGTATAACCTTATATAGCATGACGGTTTAACGTATAGCGCCATATAGTAATGCGTCATAACGTATAACGCCATTTAGTAATGCGTCGTACCGTATAACGCAATATAGTAATGCGTCATAACGTATAACGTCATGTAGTATTGCGTCATGATGTATAACGTCATATAGAATTACGTCATGACATATAATGTCATATAGAAATACCATAATGTATAACTTCACATTGTAATACGTGATAACGTATAACGTCATATAGCATTACGGTTTAGCGTATAACGTCATACAGTAATTCGTCATAACGTAAAACGTCATATCGCATTACGGTATAACGTATAACGTCACATAGTAATACGTCATAACGTATAACATCATATAGAATTTTGGTTTAACGTATAACGCCATATAGCAATGCGTCATAACGTGTAACGTCACTTAGTAATACGTCATAACGTATAACGTCATATAGAATTATTGTTTAACGTATAACGTCATACAGTAATTCCGCATAACGTATAACGTCATACAGTAATTCCGCATAACGTATAACGTCATACAGAATTACGTCATAACGAATAACGTCATATAGAATTACGGTTAAACGTATAACGCCATATAGAATTACGGTTTAACGTATAACGTCATATAGTAATGCGTCATAACGTGTAATGCGACATAGTAATACGTCATAACGTATAACGTCATATAGAATTACGTCATAACGTATAACGTCACATAGTAATACGTCATAACGTATAACATCATATAGAATTTCGGTTTAACGTATAACGCCATATAGCAATGCCTCATAACGCATAACGTCATATAGAATTGCGGAATAACGTATAACATCATATAGTAAGGCGTCATGACGTATAACGTCATATAGAATTACGACATAACGTATAACGTCACATAGAAATACGTCATAACGTATAACGTCATATAGAATTACGGCTTAACGTATAACGTCATACGGTAATGCGTCATAACGAATAACGTCATATAGTATTACGTCATGACGTATATCGTCGTATAGAATTAGGACATAACGTGTTACATCAAATAGAAATACGTCATAAAGTATAACGTCATATAGAATTACGACATAACGTATAACGTCACATAGTAATACGTCATAACGTATAACGTCATATAGAATTCCGGTTGAACGTATAACACCATACAGTAATGCGTCATAACGTATAACGACATATAGAAATGCGGAATAACGTATAACGTCACATAGTATTGCGTCATGACGCATAACGTCATATAGAATTCCGGTTTAACGTATAACACCATACAGTAATGCGTCATAACGTATAACGACATATAGAAATGCGGAATAACGTATAACGTCACATAGTAATACGTCATAACGTATAACGTCACATAGGAATACGCCATAACGTATAATGCCATATAGTAATGCCTCATAACGTATAACGTCATAAAGAATTACGGTTTCACGTATAGCACCATACAGTAATGCGTCATAACTTATAACGCCATATAGTAATCCGTCATAACGTATAACGTCATATAGTATTGCGTCATGACGCATAACGTCATATAGAATTCCGGTTTAACGTATAACACCATACAGTAATGCGTCATAACGTATAACGACATATAGAAATGCGGAATAACGTATAACGTCACATAGTAATACGTCATAACGTATAACGTCACATAGGAATACGCCATAAAGTATAACGCCATAAGGTAATGCCTCATAACGTATAACGTCATATAGAATTTCGGTTTAACGTATAACGCCAGATAGCAATGCGTCATAACGTATAACGTCACATAGTAATACGTCATAACGTATAACGACATATAGAATTATTGTTTAACGTATAACGTCATACAGTAATGCGTCATAACGTATAACGTCATATAGTATTGCGTCATGACGTATAACATCACATAGTAATACGACATAACGTATAACGCCATATTGTAATGCGTCATAACGTATAACGTCATATAGTATTGCGTCATGACATATAACGTCATATCGAAATACGGTGAAACGTATAACGCCATATAGAGTTACGTTTTAACGTATAACCTTATATAGCATGACGGTTCAACGTATAGCGACATATAGTAATGCGTCATAACGTATAACGCCATTTAGTAATGCGTCGTACCGTATAACGCAATATAGTAATGCGTTATAACGTATAACGTCATATAGTATTGCGTCATGATGTATAACGTCATATAGAATTACGTCATGACATATAATGTCATATAGAAATACCATAATGTATAACGTCACATTGTAATACGTGATAACGTATAACGTCATATAGCATTACGGTTTAACGTATAACGTCATACAGTAATTCGTCATAACGTAAAACGTCATATCGAATTACGGTATAACGCATAACGTCACATAGTAATACGTCATAACGTATAACATCATATAGAATTTTGGTTTAACGTATAACGCCATATAGCAATGCGTCATAACGTGTAACGTCACTTAGTAATACGTCATAACGTATAACGTCATATAGAATTATTGTTTAACGTATAACGTCATACAGTAATTCCGCATAACGTATAACGTCATACAGTAATTCCGCATAACGTATAACGTCATACAGTATTACGTCATAACGAATAACGTCATATAGAATTACGGTTAAACGTATAACGCCATATAGAATTACGGTTTAACGTATAACGTCATATAGTAATGCGTCATAACGTATAATGTCATGTAGTATTAAGGTATAACCTATAACGTCACATTGTAATACGTCATAACGTATAGCGCTATATTGAATTGGGCGATAACGTATGAAGTCACATAGTATTACGTCATAACGTATGACGTCATATAGTATTGCGTCAAAACGTATAACGTCATATAGAACTGCGTAATAACGTATAACGTCATATAGTATGCCGCCATGACGTATAACGTTATATGATATTGTGTAATAATGTATAACGTCATATAGTATTCCGTCATAACGTATAACGTCATATAGTAATCCGCCATGACATATAACGTTATAATGCATAACGTCATATCGCATGCCGTCATATACAGTTACGGTTTAACGTATACTGTCACATAGTAATACGTCATAACGTATAGGGCTATATTGTATTGCGTCATAACGTATAACGTCACATAGTATTACGTCATAACGCATAACGTCACATAATACTACGTCAGAAAGGATGACGTCATATAGAATTACGCCATTACGTATAACGTAATATTGTACTACTTCATAACGGATAACGTCATATAGAATTACGACAGAACGTATAACGTCATATAATATTGCGTCAGAACGGATGACGTCATAAAGAATTACGTCATGACGTACAACGTCATATAGAATTACGCCATGACGGATAACGTCATATAGTATTGCGTCATTACGTATAACGTTATATGGTATTGCGTAATAACGTATAACGTCATACAATATTGCGTCTGAACGGATGACGTCATAAATACTTACGACATGACGTACAACGTCATATAATATTACGGTACAACGTATAACATCATATAGTATTGCGCCATGACGTACTACGTCACATAGTAATAAGTCATAACGTATAACGTCATATAGAATTACGGTTTAACGTATACCGTCACATAGTTATACGTCACTACGTATAGCGCTATATTGCATTACGTCATGACGTATAACGTCACATAGTACTACGTCATAACGTAGAATGTCATGTAATACTGCGTCATGACGTATAACGTTATATAGAGTTACGTCATAACGTATAACGTAATATGGTAGAGCGTAATAGTATTTAAAGTTGTACAGTATTAAGGTATAACGTAAAACGTCACATAGTATTGCTTCTTAACGGATGATGTCATATAGAATTACGTCATGACGTATAACGTCATATAGAATTACGTCATAACGTATAACGTCATATAGTATTGCGTCATATAGAATTACGTCATAACGCATAACATCATATAATTTTGCGTCAGAACGGATGGCGTCATAAAGAATTACATCATGACCTATAACGTCATATAGAATTACGTCACAACGTATAACGTCATATAGTCTTGCGTCATTCCGAATGACGTCATATAATATTGCGTCATAACGTATAACGTCACATCGTAATACGTCATAACGTACAACCGCACATAGTAATACGCCATAACGTACATTGTCATGTAGTATCAAGGTATATAGTGTATCGTCACATAGTAATACGTCATAACGGATGACGTCACATAGAACTACGTCATGACGTATAACGTCATATTGAATTACGTCATAACGTATAACGTCATATAGAATTACGTCATGACGTATAACGTCATATAGTATTGCGCCATGACGTAGAACGTTATAAAGTATAACGTCATAACTCAAAACGTCATATAGAGTTACGGTTTAACGTATACCGTCACATAGTATTCCGTCATAACGTACAACGTCACATAGTTCGACGTCAGAACGGATGACGTCATATAGAATTACCACATGACGTATAACGTCACATAGTACTACGTCAGTACGGATGACGTCATATAGAATTACGCCATGACGTACATCGTCACATAGTAATACGTCATAACGTACAACCGCACATAGTAATACGCCATAACGTACATTGTCAAGTAGTATCAAGGTATAACGTATATCGTCACATAGTAATACGTCATAACGGATGACGTCACATAGAATTACGTCATGACGTGTAACGTCATATTGAATTACGTCATAACGTATAACGTCATATAGAATTACGTCATGACGTATAACGTCATATAGTTTTGCGCCATGACGTAGAACGTTATAAAGTATAACGTCATAACTCATAACGTCATATAGAGTTACGGTTTAACGTATACCGTCACATAGTATTCCGTCATAACGTACAACGTCACATAGTTCTACGTCAGACCGGATGACGTCATGTAGAATTACCACATGACGTATAACGGCACATAGTAATACGTCATAACGTAGAACGACCTCTAGAATTACGGTTTAACGTATACCGTCACATAGTTATACGTCATAACGTATAGCGCTATATTGTATTACGTCATAACGTATAACGTCATATAGTATTGCGCCATGACGTATAACGTTATAAAGTATAACGTCATAACGGATGACGTCATGGAGTATTGCGTCATTACGTATAACGTCACATAGTAATACGTCATAACGTATAACGTCATATGAAATTACGGTTTAACGTATACCGTCACATATGTATGCGTCATGACGTACAACGTTATATGTTATTGTGTAATAACGTGTAACGTCACATAGTAATACGTTATAACGTACAATATCATGTAGTATTAAGGTATAACGTATATCGTCACATAGTAATACGTCGTGACGTATAATGTTATACTGTGTGACGTCATAACGTGTAACGTCATATAGTATTCCGTCATAACGTATAACGTCATATAGTAATCCGCCATGACGTATAACGTTATAATGCATAACGTCATATCGCATACCGTCATATAGAGTTACGGTTTAACGTATACTGTCACATAGTAATACGTCATAACCAATAGGGCTATATTGTATTGCGTCATAACGTATAACGTCACATAGTATTACGTCATAACGCATAACGTCACATAATACTACGTCAGAAAGGATGACGTTATATAGAATTACGCCATGACGTATAACGTAATATTGTATTACTTCATAACGGATAACGTCATATAGAATTACGACATAACGTATAACGTCATATAATATTGCGTCAGAACGGATGACGTCATAAAGAATTACGTCATGACGTATAACGTCATATAGAATTACGGTACAACGTATAACGTCATATAGTATTGCGCCATGACGTATAACGTTATAAAGTATAACATCATAACGGATAACATCATAGAGTATTGCGTCATTACGACTGACGTCATATAATATTTCGTCATAACGTATAACGTCACATAGTAATACGTCATAATGTATAACGTCATATGGAATTAAGGTTTAACGTATACCGTCACATAGTTATACGTCATAACGTATGGCGCCAAATTGTATTACTTCATAACGTATAACGTCACATAGAACTGCGTAATAACATATAACGTCATATAGTATTCCGCCATGACGTATAACGTTATAAAGTGTAACGTCATAACGCATAGCGTCATATAGAGTTACGGTTTAACGTATACCGTCACATAGTAATACGTCATAACGTATTGCGCTATATTGTATTGCGTAATAACGTATAACGTCACATAGTAATACGTCATAACGTATAACGTCATATGGAATTACTGTTTAACTTATACCGTCACATAGTTAGACGTCATAACGTATAGCGCCATATTGTTTTACGTCATAACGTATAACATCATATAGAACAGCGTAATAACGTATAACGTCATATAGTATGCCGCCATGACGTATAACGTTATATGATATTGTGTAATAATGTACAACGTCATATAGTAATACGTCAAAACGTATAGCGCTATATTGTATAGCGCCATAACGTATAACGTCACATAGGACTACGTCATAACGGATGACGTCATATAGTGTTGCGTCATAATGTATAACGTCACATAGTACTACGCCACAACGGACGACGTCATATAGAATTACGTCATTACGTACAACGTCATATAGAATTACGTCATAACGTACAACGTTATATGGCATCGCGTAATAACGTATAACGTCATATAATATTGCGTCAGCACGGATGACGTCATAAAGAATTACGTCAGGACGTATAACGTGATATAGAATTACGTCATAACGTACAACGTCATATAGTATTGCGTCTAAACGTGTAACGTTATATGGTATTGCATAATAACGTATAGCGTCAAATAGAATTACGTCATAACGCATAACGTCATATAGTATTGCGTCAGAACGGATGACGTCATATATTATTACGCCATGACGTATAACGTCATATAGAATTACGTCATAGCGTGTAACGTCATATAGTATTGCGAAATGACGTATAACGTTATAAAGTATAACGTCATAATGCATAAGGACATATAGAGTTACGGTTTAACGTTTACCGTCACATAGTATTCCGTCATAACGTATAACGTCACATAGTTCTACGTCATAACGTATAACGTCATATAGTATTCCGCCATAACGTATAACGTTATAAAGTATAACGTCATAACGCATAACGTCATATAGAGTTACGGTTTAACGTATACCGTCACATACTATTCCGTCATAACGTATAACGTCACAATTGTTCTACGTCAGAACGGATGACGTCATATAGAATTACGCAATGACTTGTGTCGTCATATTGAATTACGTCATAACGTATAACGTCATATAGTATTGCGCCATGACGCATAACGTTATAAAGTATAACGACATAATGTACAACGTCATGCAGTATTGCGTCATTACGACTGACTTCATATAATATTGCGTCATAACGTATAACGTCACATAGTAATACGTCATAACGTATAACGTCATATAGAGTTACGGTTTAACGTATACCGTCACATACTATTCCGTCATAACGTATAACGTCAAAATTGTTCTACGTCAGAACGGATGACGTCATATAGAATTACGCAATGACTTGTGTCGTGATATTGAATTACGTCATAACGTATAACGTCATATAATATTTCGCCATGACGTATAACGTCACGTAGTATTACGTTATGACGTATAACGTTTCAGAGTATTTCGTCATAACGTATAACGTCATATATAATTAGGTAATAACGTATATCTTCTCATAGGAATACGTCATAACGTAGAATGTCATGTAGTATTGAGTCATGACGTATAACGTTATATAGAGTTACGTCATAACATATAACGTAATATGGTAGAGCGTAATAGTGTTTAAAGTTGTACAGTATTAAGGTATAACGTAATACGTAAGACAGTATTACTTCGTAACGGATGATGTCATATAGAATTACGTCATGACGTATAACGTCATATAGAATTACGTCATAACGTATAACGTCATATAGTATTGCGTCATATGGAATTACGTCATAACGTATAACATCATATAATTTTGCGTCAGAACGGATGGCGTCATAAAGAATTACATCATGACGTATAACGTCATATAGAATTACGTCACAACGTATAACGTCATATAGTATTGCGTCATTCCGAATGACGTCATATAATATTGCGTCATAACGTATAACGTCACATAGTAATACGTCATAACGTACAACCGCACATAGTAATACGCCATAAAGTACATTGTCATGTAGTATCAAGGTATAACGTATATCGTCACATAGTAATACGCCATAACGGATGACGTCACATAGAATTACGTCATGACGTATAACGTCATTTTGAATTACGTCATCACCTATAACGTCATATAGAATTGCGTCATGACGTATAACGTTATATAGTATTGCGCCATGACGTAGAACGTTATAAAGTATAACGTCATAACTCATAACGTCATATAGAGTTACGGTTTAACGTATACCGTCACATAGTATTCCGTCATAACGTACAACGTCACATAGTTCTACGTCAGAACGGATGACGTCATATAGAATTACCACATGACGTATAACGTCACATAGTAATACGTCATAACGTATAATGTCATGTAGTATTAAGGTATACCTTATAACGTCACATAGTTATACGTCATAACGTATAGCGCTATAATGTATTAAGTCATAACGTATAACGTCATATAGTATTGCGTCAACACTTACAACGTTATATGTTATTGTGTAATAACGTATAACGTCACATAGTACTACGTCATAACGGATGACGTCATACAGAATTACGTCATAACTTATGTCACACACTCAAGGAATCATCTGATGAGTAAATAAACAGACCGAAAACTCTAAAGGCCACACCCGTTGAAACAATGGATTAACGCGACCCCCTCCAAAGGGACTAGATCCTCGGTAGAGCGACCTTCCTAAACGAGCGTAAATACAGTCTATTGTGATACTTCGATTCTATCCGTTGTAACCGTTACACAGTTGGATATTCTATAATAAATTTGATCTTTGCGTATCAAATTCTATTTTCTTCACGCTATTTGTGAAAGAATCGTTTCACTCGTGCCGCGGCGCGAGGATATCACCTGCGATTTGTTAATTTCGCGATCTTTTGTGCCTCCGACGTGACACGTACAACGTCATATAGTATTGCGTCATAACGTATAACGTTATAAAGTATAGCGTCATAACGTATAACGTCACATAGTACTACGTCACGACGTATAACGTAATATTGTGTGATGTCATAACTTATAACGTCATATAGAATTACGGTACAACGTATAACGTCATATAGTATTGCGCCGTGACGTATAACGTTATGAAGTATTGCGTCATGATGTATAACGTCATATAGAATTACGACATAACGTATAACGTCATATAGCATTGCGTCATGACGTACAACGTTATATCGAATTACGTCATGACGTACAACGAAACATAGTAATACGTCATAACGTATAATGCCATGTAGTATTAAGGTAAAACGTATAACGTCACATAGTAATACGTCATAACGCATAGCGCTATATTGTATTGCTGCATAACGTATAACGTCACATAGTATTACGTCAAAACGTATGACGTCATATAGTATTGCGTCATAACCTATAGCGTAACATAGTACTACGCCACAACGGATGACGTGATTTAGAATTACGTCAGGACGTATAACGTCACATAGTAATCGGTCATAACGTATAATGTCATGTAGTATTAAGATATAACGTATAACGTCACATAGTAATACGTCATGACGTATAACGTTATATTGTGTGACGTAATAACGTATAACGTCATATAGAATTACGGTACAACGTAAAACGTCATATAGTATTGCGCCATGACGTATAACGATATAAAGTATTGCGTCATGACGTATAACGTCATATTGAATTACGTCATAAAGTACAACGTAACATAGTAATACGTCATAACGTATAATGTCATGTAGTATTAAGGTATAACGTATAACGTCACATAGTTATACGTCATAACGTATAGCGCTATAATGAATTACGTCATAACGTATAACGTCATATAGTATTGCGTCATGACGTACTACGTTATATGTTATTGTGTAATAACGTATAACGTCACATAGTACTACGTCATAACGGATGACGTCATATAGAATTACGCGATGACGTGTAACGTCATATTGAATTACGTCATGACGTATAACGTTATAAAGTATAGCGTCATAACGTATAACGTCACATATTACTACGTCATGACGTATAACGTCATATTGTGTGACGTCATAACGTATAACGTCATATAGAATTACGGTACAACGTATAACGTCACATAGTATAGCGCCATGACGTATAACGTTATGAAGTATTGCGTCATGATGTATAACGCCATATAGAATTACGTCATAACGTATAACGTCATATAGTATTGCGTCATGACGTACAACGTTATATAGAATTACGTCACGACGTACAACGTAACATAGTAATACGTCATAACGTATAATGTCATGTAGTATTAAGGTACAACGAGTAACGTCACAGAGTTATACGTCATAACGTATAGCGCTATAATGTATTACGTCATAACGTATAACGTCATATAGTATTGCTTCATGACGTACTACGTTATATGTTATTGTGTAATAACGTATAACGTCATATAGTACTACGTCATAATGGATGACGTCATATAGAATTACGGTTTAACGTATACCGTCACATAGTTATGCGTCTTAACGTATAGCGCTATATTGAATTACGTCATAACGTATAACGTCATATAGTATTGCGTCATGACGTACAACGTTATATGTTATTGTGTAATAACGTATAACGTCACATAGAACTACGTCATAACGAATGACGTCATATAGAATTACGTCATAACGTACCACGTCATATAGTATTGCGTCATAACGTATAACGTTATAAAGTATAGCGTCATAACGTATAACGTCACATAGTACTACGTCATAACGGATGATGTCATATAGTATTGCTTTATAACGTATAACGTCACATAGAAGGACGACACAACGGATGACGTCATATAGAATTACGTCATTACGTGTAACGTCATATAGAATTACGTCATAACGTACAACGTCATATAGTATTGCGCCACGACGTATAACGTTATAAAGTATAACGTCATAACGTATAATGTCACATAGTACTACGCCACAACGGATGGCGTCATGTAGAATTACGTCATGACGTACAACGTAACATAGGAATACATCATTACGTATAATGTCATGTAGTATTAACGTATAACGTATAACGTCACATAGTAATACGTCATGACGTATAATGTCATGTAGTATTAAGGTATAACGTATAACGTCACATAGTAATACGTCATGACATATAACGTTATATTGTGTGCCGTTATAACGTATAACGTCATACAGAATTACGGTACAACGTATAACGTCATATAGTATTGCGTCATGACGTACAACGTTAAATAGAATTACGTCACGACGTACAACGTAACATAGTAATACGTCATAACGTATAATGTCATGTAGTATTAAGGTATACCTTATAACGTCACATAGTTATACGTCATAACGTATAGCGCTATAATGTATTATGTCATAACGTATAACGTCATATAGTATTGCGCCATGACGTATAACGTTATAAAGTATTGCGTAATGACGTATAACGACATATAGAATTACGTCATAACGTATAACGTCATATAGTATTGCGTCATGACGTATAACGTCACATAGTAATACGTCATAACGTATAACCTCTTACAGAATTACGGTTTAACATATACCGTTACATAGTTATACGTCATAACGTATAGCGCTATAATGTATTACGTCATAACGTATAACGACATATAGTATTGCGTCATGACGTACAACGTGATATGTTATAGTGCAATAACGTATAACGTCACGTAGTACTACGTCATAGCGGATGACGTCATATAGAATTACGTCATGACGTATAACGTCATGTAGAATTACATAATAACGTACAAAGTCACATAGTAATACGTCATAACGTATAATGTCATGCAGTATTAAGGTATATCGTATAACTTCACATAGTAATATGTCATAACGTATATCGATATATTGTATTGCGCCATAACGTATTACGTCACATAGTATTACGTCATAACGTATGACATCGTATAGTATTGCGTCATAACGTGTAACGTCACATAGTACTATGTCATAACGGATGACGTCATATGGAATTACGCCATGACGCGTAACGTCATATTGAAGTACGTCATAACTTACAACGTAACATAGTAATACGTCATAACGTATAACGGCATACAGAATTACGGTTTAACGCATACCGTTACATAGTTATACGTCATAACGTATAGCGCTATAATGTATTGCGTCATAACGTATAACGTTATATAGTATTGCGTCATGACGTACAACGTTATATGTCATTGTGTAATAACGTATAACATCACATAGTACTACGTCATAACGAATGACGTCATATAGTATTACGTCATAACGTACAACGTCATATAGTATTGCGTCATAACGTATAACGTTATAAAGTATAGCGTCACAACGTATAACTTCACATAGTACTACGTCATAACGGATGACGTCATATAGTATTGCGTCATAACGTATAACGTCACATAGTAGTACGACACAACGGATGAAGTCATATAGAATTACGTCATAACGTGTGACGTCGTATAGTATTGCGTCATAAAGTATAACATCACATAGTACTACGTCATAACGGATGACGTCATATAGAATGACGCCATGACGTGTAACGTCATATTGAATTACGTCATAACGTATAACGTCATATAGTATTGCGCCATGACGTATAACGTCATATAGAATTACGTCATAACGTATAACGCCATATAGTATTGCGTCATGACGTACAACGTTATATGTTATTGTATAATAACGTATAACGTCACATAGTAATACGTCACAACGTATAGCGCTATAATGTATTACGTCATAACGTATAACTTCATATAGTATTGCGTCATAACGTACAACGTTATATGTTATTGTGCAATAATGTATAACGTCACATAGTACTACGTCATAACGGATGACGTCATATAGAATTACATCATAGCGTATAAAGTCACATAGTTGTACGCCACAACGGATTACGTCATATAGAATTACGTCATTACGTATAACGTCACATGGTATTGCGTCATGACGTACAACGTTATATAGAATTACGGCATGACGTACAACGTAACATAGTAATACGTCATGACGTACAATGTCATATAGTATTAAGCTATAACGTATAACGTCACATAGTAATACGTCATGACGTATAACGTTATATTGTGTGACGTCATAACGTGTAACGTCATATAGAATTACGGTACAACGTATAACGTCATATAGTATTGCGTCATGACGTACAACGTTATATGTTATTGTGTAATAATGTATAACGTCACATAGTACTACGTCATAACGGATGACGTCATATAGAATTACATCATAGCGTATAACGTCACATAGTACTACGTCATAACGGATGACGTCATATAGTATTGCGTCATAACGCATAACGTCACATAGTTGTACGCCACAACGGATTACGTCATATAGAATTACGTCATTACGTATAACGTCATACAGCATTACGTCATATCGTACAACGTCATATAGTATTGCGCCATGACGTATAACGTTATAAAGTATAACGTCATAACGTATAATGTCATATAGTACTACGCCACAACGGATGACGTCATATAGAATTACGTCATAACGTATAACGTCATATAGTGTTGCGTCATGACGTACAACATTATATGTTATTGTGTAATAACGTATAACGTCACATAGTAATACGTCACAACGTATTGCGCTATATTGTACTGCGTCATAACGTATAACGTCACATAGTACTACGTCATAACGGATGACGTCATATAGAATGACGCCATGACGTGTAACGTCATATTGAATTACGTCATAACGTATAACGTCATATAGTATTGCGCCATGACGTATAACGTCATATAGAATTACGTCATAACGTATAACGTCATATAGTATTGCGTCATGACGTACAACGTTATATGTTATTGTGTAATAACGTATAACGTCACATAGTAATACGTCACAACGTATAGCGCTATATTGTACTGCGTCATAACGTATAACGTAACATAGTAATAAGTCATAACGTATAACGTAACATAGTAATACGTCATAACGTA
This sequence comes from Bombus fervidus, assembly GCF_041682495.2. Lineage (NCBI taxonomy): Eukaryota > Metazoa > Arthropoda > Insecta > Hymenoptera > Apidae > Bombus > Bombus fervidus. Next base: position 618,327 of record NW_027212582.1, read on the forward strand.
TAATGTCGTGTTCTATTAAGGTATAACGTATAACGTCACATAGTTATACGTCATAACGTATAGCGCTATAATGTATTACGTCATAACGTATAACGTCATATAGAATTGCGTCATGACGTACAACGTTATATGTTATTGTGTAATAACGTATAACGTCACATAGTTATACGTCATAACGTACAGCGCTATAATGTATTACGTCATAACGTATAACTTCATATAGTATTGCGTCATAACGTACAACGTTATATGTTATTGTGCAATAATGTATAACGTCACATAGTACTACGTCATAACGGATGACGTCATATAGAATTACATCATAGCGTATAAAGTCACATAGTTGTACGCCACAACGGATTACGTCATATAGAATTACGTCATTACGTATAACGTCATATAGAATTACGTCATAACGTACAACGTCATATAGTATTACGCCATGATGTATAACGTTATAAAGTATAACGTCATAACGTATAATGTCACATAGTACTACGCCACAACGGATGACGTCATATAGAATTACGTCATGACGTACAACGTAACATAGGAATACGTCATAACTTATAATGTCATGTAGTATTAAGGTATAACATATAACGTCACATAGTAATACGTCATGACGTATAATGTCATGTAGTATTAAGGTATAACGTATAACGTCACATAGTAATACGTCATGACGTATAACGTTATATTGTGTGACGTCATAACGTATAACGTCATATAGAATTACGGTACAACGAATAACGTCATACGGTATTGCGCCATGACGTATAACGTTATATAGAATTACGGCATGACGTACAACGTAACATAGTAATACGTCATGACGTATAATGTCATGTAGTATTAAGGTATAACGTATAACGTCACATAGTAATACGTCATGACGTATAACGTTATATTGTGTGACGTCATAACGTATAACGTCATATAGAATTACGGTACAACGTATAACGTCATATAGTATTGCGTCATGACGTACAACGTTATATGTTATTGTGTAATAATGTATAACGTCACATAGTACAACGTCATAACGGATGACGTCATATAGAATTACATCATAGCGTATAACGTCACATAGTACTACGTCATAACGGATGACGTCATATAGTATTGCGTCATAACGCATAACGTCACATATTTGTACGCCACAACGGATTACGTCATATAGAATTACGTCATTACGTATAACGTCATACAGCATTACGTCATAACGTACACCGTCATATAGTATTGCGCCATGACGTATAACGTTATAAAGTATAACGTCGTAACGTATAATGTCATATAGTACTACGCCACAACGGATGACGTCATATAGAATTACGTCATGACGTACAACGTAACATAGTAATACGTCTTAACGTATAATGTCATGTAGTATTAAGGTATAAAGTATAACGTCACATAGTAATACGTCATGACGTACAACGTTATATTGTGTGACGTCATAACGTATAACGTCATATAGAATTACGTCATGACGTACAACGTTATATGTTATTGTGTAATAGCGTATAACGTCACATAGTACTACGTCATAACAGATGACGTCATATAGTATTGCGTCATAACGTATAACGTCACATAGTAGTACGCCACAACGGATTACGTCACTTAGAATTACGTCATTACGTATAACGTCATATAGAATTACGTCATAATGTATAACGTCATATAGTATTGCGCCATGACGTATAACGTTATAAAGTATAACGTCATAACGTATAACGTCACATAGTACTACGTCATAACGGATGACGTCATATAGCATTGCGTCATAACGTGTAACGTCACATAGTAGTACGCCACAACGGATTACGTCATATAGAATTACGTCATTACGTATAGCGTCATATAGAATTACGTCATAACGTACAACGTCATATAGTATTGCGCCATGACGTATAACGTTATAAAGTATAACGTCATAACGTATAATGTCACATAGTACTACGCCACAACGGATGACGTCATATAGAATTACGTCATGACGTACAGCGTAACATAGTAATACGTCATAACGTATAATGTCATGTAGTATTAAGGTATATCGTATATAGTCACATAGTAATACGTCATGACGTACAACGTTACATTGTGTGACGTCATAACGTATAATGTCATGTAGTATTGCGTCATGACGTACAACGTTATATGTTATTGTGTAATAACGTATAACGTCACATAGTAATACGTCACAACGTATAGCGCTATATTGTACTGCGTCATAGCGTATAACGTAACATAGTAATAAGTCATAACGTATAACGTAACATAGTAATACGTCATAACGTATAATGTCGTGTTCTATTAAGGTATAACGTATAACGTCACATAGTTATACGTCATAACGTATAGCGCTATAATGTATTACGTCATAACGTATAACGTCATATAGAATTGCGTCATGACGTACAACGTTATATGTTATTGTGTAATAACGTATAACGTCACATAGTTATACGTCATAACGTATAGCGCTATAATGTATTACGTCATAACGTATAACTTCATATAGTATTGCGTCATAACGTACAACGTTATATGTTATTGTGCAATAATGTATAACGTCACATAGTACTACGTCATAACGGATGACGTCATATAGAATTACATCATAGCGTATAAAGTCACATAGTTGTACGCCACAACGGATTACGTCATATAGAATTACGTCATTACGTATAACGTCATATAGAATTACGTCATAACGTACAACGTCATATAGTATTACGCCATGACGTATAACGTTATAAAGTATAACGTCATAACGTATAATGTCACATAGTACTACGCCACAACGGATGACGTCATATAGAATTACGGTTTAACGTATACCGTCACATAGTTATACGTCATAACGTATAGCGCTATAATGTATTACGTCATAACGTATAACTTCATATAGTATTGCGTCATAACGTACAACGTTATATGTTATTGTGCAATAATGTATAACGTCACATAGTACTACGTCATAACGGATGACGTCATATAGAATTACATCATAGCGTATAAAGTCACATAGTTGTACGCCACAACGGATTACGTCATATAGAATTACGTCATTACGTATAACGTCATATAGAATTACGTCATAACGTACAACGTCATATAGTATTACGCCATGACGTATAACGTTATAAAGTATAACGTCATAACGTATAATGTCACATAGTACTACGCCACAACGGATGACGTCATATAGGATTACGTCATGACGTACAACGTAACATAGGAATACGTCATAACTTATAATGTCATGTAGTATTAAGGTATAACATATAACGTCACATAGTAATACGTCATGACGTATAATGTCATGTAGTATTAAGGTATAACGTATAACGTCACATAGTAATACGTCATGACGTATAACGTTATATTGTGTGACGTCATAACGTATAACGTCATATAGAATTACGGTACAACGAATAACGTCATACGGTATTGCGCCATGACGTATAACGTTATAAAGTATTGCGTCATGATGTATAACGACATATAGAATTACGTCATAACGTATAACGTCACATGGTATTGCGTCATGACGTACAACGTTATATAGAATTACGGCATGACGTACAACGTAACATAGTAATACGTCATGACGTATAATGTCATGTAGTATTACGGTATAACGTATAACGTCACATAGTAATACGTCATGACGTATAACGTTATATCGTGTGACGTCATAACGTATAACGTCATATAGAATTACGGTACAACGTATAACGTCATATAGTATTGCGTCATGACGTACAACGTTATATGTTATTGTGTAATAATGTATAACGTCACATAGTACAACGTCATAACGGATTACGTCATATAGAATTACGTCATTACGTATAACGTCATACAGCATTACGTCATAACGGATGACGTCATATAGTATTGCGCCATGACGTATAACGTTATAAAGTATAACGTCGTAACGTATAATGTCATATAGTACTACGCCACAACGGATGACGTCATATAGAATTACGTCATGACGTACAACGTAACATAGTAATACGTCTTAACGTATAATGTCATGTAGTATTAAGGTATAAAGTATAACGTCACATAGTAATACGTCATGACGTACAACGTTATATTGTGTGACGTCATAACGTATAACGTCATATAGAATTACGTCATGACGTACAACGTTATATGTTATTGTGTAATAGCGTATAACGTCACATAGTACTACGTCATAACGGATGACGTCATATAGTATTGCGTCATAACGTATAACGTCACATAGTAGTACGCCACAACGGATTACGTCATATAGAATTACGTCATTACGTATAACGTCATATAGAATTACGTCATAATGTATAACGTCATATAGTATTGCGCCATGACGTATAACGTTATAAAGTATAACGTCATAACGTATAACGTCACATAGTACTACGTCATAACGGATGACGTCATATAGCATTGCGTCATAACGTGTAACGTCACATAGTAGTACGCCACAACGGATTACGTCATATAGAATTACGTCATGACGTACAGCGTAACATAGTAATACGTCATAACGTATAATGTCATGTAGTATTAAGGTATATCGTATATAGTCACATAGTAATACGTCATGACGTACAACGTTACATTGTGTGACGTCATAACGTATAATGTCATGTATTATTAAGGTATAACGTACAACGTAACATAATAATACGTCATAACGTATAATGTTGTGTAGTATTAAGGAATAACGTATAACGTCACATAGTTATACGTCATAACGTATAGCGCTATAATGTATTACGTCATAACGTATAACGTCATATAGTATTGCGTCATGACGTACAACGTTATATGTTATTGTGTAATAACGTATAGCGTCACATAGTACTACGTCATAACGGATGACGTCATATAGAATTACGTCATGACGTATAACGTCATGCAGAATTACATCATATCGTACAAAGTCACATAGTAATTAGTCATAACGTATAATGTCATGTAGTATTAAGGTATAACGTATAAATTCACATAGTAATATGTCATAACGTATAGCGATATATTGTATTGCGCCATAATGTATTACGTCACATAGTATTACGTCATAACGTATGACGTCGTACAGTAATGCGTCATAACGTATAACGTCACATAGTACTACGTCATAACGGATGACGTCATATAGAATTACGCCATGACGTGTATCGTCATATTGAATTACGTCATAACGTACAACGTAACATAGTAATACGTCATAACGTATAACGACATACAGAATTACGGTTAAACGTATACCGTTACATAGTTATACGTCACAACGTATAGCGCTATAATGCATTACGTCATAACGTATAACTTCATATAGTATTGCGTCATGACGTACAACGTTATATGTTGTTGTGTAATAACGTATAACGTCATTTAGTACTACGTCATCACGGATGACGTCATATAGAATTACGTCATAACGTACAACGTCACATAGTACTACGTCATGACGGATGACGTCATATAGTATTGCGTCATAACGTATAACGTCACATAGTAGTACGCCACAACGGCTTACGTCATATAGAATTACGGTTTAACGTATGCCGTCACATAGTTATGCGTCATAACGTATAGCGCTATAATGTATTACGTCATAACGTATAACGTCATATAGAATTACGTCATAACGTACAACGTCATATAGTATTGCGCCATGACGTATAAGGTTATGAAGTATAACGTCATAACGTATAATGTCACATAGTACTACGCCACAACGGATGACGTCATATAGAATTACGTCATAGCGTACAACGTCACATAGTACTACGTCATAACGGATGACGTCATATTGTATTGCGTCATAACGTATAACGTCACATAGTTGTACGCCACAACGGATTACGTCATATAGAATTACGTCATTACGTATAACGTCATATAGAATTACGTCATAACGTACAAAGTAATATAGTATTGCGCCATGACGTATAACGTTATAAAGTATAACGTCATAACGTATAAGGTCACATAGTACTACGCCACAACGGATGACGTCATATAGAATTACGTCATGACGTACAACGTAACATAGGAATACGTCATAACTTATAATGTCATGTAGTATTAAGGTATAACATATAACGTCACATAGTAATAGGTCATGACGTACAACGTTATATTGTGTGACGTCATAACGTATAACGTCATATAGAATTACGTCATGACGTACAACGTTATATGTTATTGTGTAATAGCGTATAACGTCACATAGTACTAAATCATAACGGATGACGTCATATAGTATTGCGTGATAACGTATAACGTCACATAGTAGTACGCCACAACGGATTCCGTCATATAGAATTACGTCATTACGTATAACGTCATATAGAATTACGTCATAACGTACAACGTTATATAGTATTGCGCCATGACGTGTAACGTTATAAAGTATAACGTCATAACGTATAACGTCACATAGTACTACGTCATAACGGATGACGTCATATAGTATTGCGTCATAACGTATAACGTCACATAGTAGTACGCCACAACGGATTACGTCATATAGAATTACGGTTTAACGTATACCGTCACATAGTTATACGTCATAACGTATAGCGCTATAATGTATTACGTCATAACGTATAACTTCATATAGTATTGCGTCATAACGTACAACGTTATATGTTATTGTGAAATAATGTATAACGTCACATAGTACTACGTCATAACGGATGACGTCATATAGAATTACATCATAGCGTACAACGTCACATAGTACTACGTCATAACGGATGACGTCATATTGTATTGCGTCATAACGTATAACGTCACATAGTTGTACGCCACAACGGATTACGTCATATAGAATTACGTCATTACGTATAACGTCATATAGAATTACGTCATAACGTACAACGTCATATAGTATTGCGCCATGACGTATAACGTTATAAAGTATAACGTCATAACGTATAATGTCACATAATACTACGCCACAACGGATGACGTCATATAGAATTACGTCATGACGTACAACGTAACATAGGAATACGTCATAACTTATAATGTCATGTAGTATTAAGGTATAACATATAACGTCACATAGTAATACGTCATGACGTATAATGTCATGTAGTATTAAGGTATAATGTATAACGTCACACAGTAATACGTCATGACGGATGACGTCGTATAGGATTACGGTTTAACGTATACCGTCACGTAGTTATGCGTCTTAACGTATATCGCTATATTGTATTACGTCATAACGTATAACGTCATATAGTATTGCGTCATGACGTACAACGTTATATAGAATTACGGCATGACGTACAACGTAACATAGTAATACGTCATGACGTATAATGTCATGTAGTATTAAGGTATAACGTATAACGTCACATAGTAATACGTCATGACGTATAACGTTATGTTGTGTGACGTCATAACGTATAACGTCATATAGAATTACGGTACAACGTATAACGTCATATAGTATTGCGTCATGACGTACAACGTTATATGTTATTGTGTAATAACGTATAACGTCACATAGTAATACGTCATAACGGATGACGTCGTATAGGATTACGGTTTAACGTATACCGTCACATAGTTATGCGTCTTAACGTATATCGCTATATTGTATTACGTCATAACGTATAACGTCATGTAGTATTGCGTCATGACGTATAACGTCACATAGTAATACGTCATAACGTATAACGACATATAGTATTGCGTCATGACGTACAACGTTATATGTTATAGTGTAATAACGTATAACGACATATGGTACTACGTCATAACGGATGACGTCATATAGAATTACGTCATAACGTATAACGTCACATAGTACTACGTCATAACGGATGACGTCATATAGTGTTGCGTCATAACGTATAACGTCACATAGTAGTACGCCACAACGGATGACGTCATATAGAATTACGTCATTACGTATAACGTCATATAGAATTACGTCATAACGTACAACGTCATATAGTATTGCGCCATGACGTATAACGTTATAAAGTATAACGTCATAACGTATAATGTCACATAGTACTACGCCACAACGGATGACGTCATATAGATTTACGTCATGACGTATAACGTCATGTAGAATTACATCGTAACGTACAAAGTCACATAGTAATACGTCATAACGTATAATGTCATGTAGTATTAAGGTATAACGTATAACCTCACATAATAATATGTCATAACGTATAGCAATATATTGTATTGCGCCATAACGCATTACGTCACATAGTATTACGTCATAAAGTAGGACGTCGTATAGTATTGCGTCATTACGTATAACGTCACATAGTACTACGTCATAACGGATGACGTCATATAGAATTACGCCATGACGTGAATCGTCATAGTGAATTACGTCATAACGTACAAAGTCACATAGTAATACGTCATAACGTATAATGTCATGTAGTATTAAGGTATAACATATAACTTCACATAGTAATATGTCATAATGTATAGCGATATATTGTATTGCGCCATAACGTACTACGTCACATAGTATTACGTCATAACATATGACGTCGTATAGTATTGCGTCATAACGTATAACGTCACATAGTACTACGTCATAACGGATGACGTCATATAGAATTACGCCATGACGTGTAACGTCATATTGAATTACGTCATCACGTACAACGTAACATAGTAATACGTCATAACGTATAACGACATACAGAATTACGGTTTAACTTATACCGTTACATAGTTATACGTCATAACGTAAAGCGCTATAATGTATTACGTCATAACGTATAACGTCATATAGTATTGCGTCATGACGTACAACGTTATATGTTATTGTGTAATAACGTATAACGTTACATAGTAATACGTCATAACGAATGACGTCATATAGAATTACGTCATAACGTACAACGTCATATAGTATTGCGTCATAACGTATAACGTTATAAAGTATAGCGTCATAACGTATAACGTCACATAGTACTACGTCATAACGTACAACGTCATATAGTATTGCGCCATGACGTGTAACGTTATAAAGTATAACGTCATAACGTATAACGTCACATAGTAGTACGCCACAACGCATTACGTCATATAGAATTACGGTATAACGTATACCGTCACATAGTTATACGTCATAACGTATAGCGCTATAATGTATTACGTCATAACGTATAATGTCACATAGTACTACGCCACAACGGATGACGCCATATAGAATTACGTCATGACGTACAACGTAACATAGTAATACGTCTTAACGTATAATGTCATGTAGTATTAAGGTATAACGTATAACGTCACATAGTAATACGTCATGACGTACAACGTTATATTGTGTGACGACATAACGTAGAACGTCATATAGAATTACGTCATGACGTACAACGTTATATGTTATTGTGTAATAGCGTATAACGTCACATAGTACTACGTCATAACGGATGACGTCATATAGTACTGCGTCATAACGTATAACGTCACATAGTAGTACGCCACAACGGATTACGTCATATAGAATTACGTCATTACGTATAGCGTCATATCGAATTACGTCATAACGTACAACGTCATATAGTATTGCGCCATGACGTATAACGTTATAAAGTATAACGTCATAACGTATAATGTCACATAGTACTACGCCACAACGGATGACGTCATATAGAATTACGTCATGACGTACAGCGTAACATAGTAATACGTCATAACGTATAATGTCATGTAATATTAAGGTATAACGTATATAGTCACATAGTAATACGTCATGACGTACAACGTTATATTGTGTGACGTCCTAACGTATAATGTCATGTAGTATTAAGGTATAACGTACAACGTAACATAATAATACGTCATAACGTATAATGTTGTGTAGTATTAAGGAATAACGTATAACGTCACATAGTTATACGTCATAACGTATAGCGCTATAATGTATTACGTCATAACGTATAGCGCTATAATGTATTACGTCATAACGTATAACTTCATATAGTATTGCGTCATAACGTACAACGTTATATGTTATTGTGCAATAATGTATAACGTCACATAGTACAACGTCATAACGATGACGTCATATAGAATTACATCATAACGTATAACGTCACATAGTTGTACGCCACAACGGATTACGTCATATAGAATTACGTCATTACGTATAACGTCATATAGAATTACGTCATAACGTACAACGTCATATAGTATTGCGCCATGACGTATAACGTTATAAAGTATAACGTCATAACGTATAATGTCACATAGTACTACGCCACAACGGATGACGTCATATAGAATTACGTCATGACGTACAACGTAACATAGTAATACGTCTTAACGTATAATGTCATGTAGTATTAAGGTATAACGTATAACGTCACATAGTAATACGTCATGACGTACAACGTTATATTGTGTGACGACATAACGTAGAACGTCATATAGAATTACGTCATGACGTACAACGTTATATGTTATTGTGTAATAGCGTATAACGTCACATAGTACTACGTCATAACGGATGACGTCATATAGTACTGCGTCATAACGTATAACGTCACATAGTAGTACGCCACAACGGATTACGTCATATAGAATTACGTCATTACGTATAGCGTCATATCGAATTACGTCATAACGTACAACGTCATATAGTATTGCGCCATGACGTATAACGTTATAAAGTATAACGTCATAACGTATAATGTCACATAGTACTACGCCACAACGGATGACGTCATATAGAATTACGTCATGACGTACAGCGTAACATAGTAATACGTCATAACGTATAATGTCATGTAATATTAAGGTATAACGTATATAGTCACATAGTAATACGTCATGACGTACAACGTTATATTGTGTGACGTCCTAACGTATAATGTCATGTAGTATTAAGGTATAACGTACAACGTAACATAATAATACGTCATAACGTATAATGTTGTGTAGTATTAAGGAATAACGTATAACGTCACATAGTTATACGTCATAACGTATAGCGCTATAATGTATTACGTCATAACGTATAGCGCTATAATGTATTACGTCATAACGTATAACTTCATATAGTATTGCGTCATAACGTACAACGTTATATGTTATTGTGCAATAATGTATAACGTCACATAGTACAACGTCATAACGATGACGTCATATAGAATTACATCATAACGTATAACGTCACATAGTACTACGTCATAACGGATGACGTCATATAGTATTGAGTCATAACGTATAACGTCACATAGTTGTACGCCACAACGGATTACGTCATATAGAATTACGACATTACGTATAGCGTCATATCGAATTACGTCATAACGTACAACGTCATATAGTATTGCGCCATGACGTATAACGTTATAAAGTATAACGTCATAACGTATAATGTCACATAGTACTACGCCACAACGGATGACGTCATATAGAATTACGTCATGACGTACAGCGTAACATAGTAATACGTCATAACGTATAATGTCATGTAATATTAAGGTATAACGTATATAGTCACATAGTAATACGTCATGACGTACAACGTTATATTGTGTGACGTCCTAACGTATAATGTCATGTAGTATTAAGGTATAACGTACAACGTAACATAATAATACGTCATAACGTATAATGTTGTGTAGTATTAAGGAATAACGTATAACGTCACATAGTTATACGTCATAACGTATAGCGCTATAATGTATTACGTCATAACGTATAACGTCATATAGTATTGCGTCATGACGTACAACGTTATATGTTATTGTGTAATAACGTATAGCGTCACATAGTACTACGTCATAACGGATGACGTCATATAGAATTACGTCATGACGTATAACGTCATGTAGAATTACATCATAACGTACAAAGTCACATAGTAATACGTCATAACGTATAATGTCATGTAGTATTAAGGTATAACGTATAACTTCACATAGTAATATGTCATAACGTATAGCGATATATTGTATTGCGCCATAATGTATTACGTCACATAGTATTACGTCATAACGTATGACGTCGTACAGTAATGCGTCATATCGTATAACGTCATATAGTATTGCGTCATAACGTATAACGTTATATAGTATAGTGTCATAACGTATAACGTCACATAGTACTATGTCATGACGGATGACGTCATATAGTATTGCGTCATAACGTATAACGTCACATAGTAGTACGCCACAACGGCTTACGTCATATAGAATTACGGTTTAACGTATACCGTCACATAGTTATGCGTCATAACGTATAGCGCTATAATGTATTACGTCATAACGTATAACGTCATATAGAATTACGTCATAACGTACCACGTCATATAATATTGCGCCATGACGTATAACGTTATAAAGTATAACGTCATAACGTATAATGTCACATAGTACTACGCCACAACGGATGACGTCATATAGAATTACGTCATGACGTACAACGTATCATAGTAATACGTCATTACGTACAACGTTATATAGAATTACGTCATGACGTACAACGTAACATAGTAATACGTCATAACGGATTACGTCATATAGAATTACGTCATTACGTATAACGTCATATAGAATTACGTCATAACGTACAACGTCATATAGTAATACGTCATGACGTATAATGTCATGTAGTATTAATTTATAACGTATAACGTCACATATTAATACGTCATGACGTATAACGTTATATTGTGTGACGTCATAACGTATAACGTCATATAGAATTACATCATAGCGTATAACGTCACATAGTACTACGTCATAACGGATGACGTCATATAGTATTGCGTCATAACGTATAACGTCACATAGTACTACGTCATAACGGATGACGTCATATAGGATTACGCCATGACGTGTAACGTCATATTGAATTACGTCATGACGTACAACGTTATATGTTATTGTGTAATAGCGTATAACGTCACATAGTACTACGTCATAACGGATGACGACATATAGTATTGCGTCATAACGTATAACGTCACATAGTAGTACGCCACAACGGATTACGTCATATAGAATTACGTCATTACGTATAACGTCATATAGAATTACGTCATAACGTACAACGTCATATAGTAATTCGCCATGACGTATAACGTTATAAAGTATAACGTCATAACGTATAACGTCATATAGTACTACGTCATAACGGATGACGTCATATAGTATTGCGTCATAACGTATAACGTCACATAGTAGTACGCCACAACGGATTACGTCATATAGAATTACGTCATTACGTATAACGTCATATAGAATTACGTCATAACGTACAACGTCATATAGTAATTCGCCATGACGTATAACGTTATAAAGTATAACGTCATAACGTATAACGTCATATAGTACTACGTCATAACGGATGACGTCATATAGTATTGCGTCATAACGTATAACGTCACATAGTAGTACGCCACAACGGATTACGTCATATAGAATTACGTCATTACGTATAACGTCATATAGAATTACGTCATAACGTACAACGTCATATAGTATTGCGCCACGACGTATAACGTTATAAAGTATAACGTCATAACGTATAACGTCACATAGTACTACGTCATAACGGATGACGTCATATAGTATTGCGTCATAACGTATAACGTCACATAGTAGTACGCCACAACGGATTACGTCATATAGAATTACGTCATTACGTATAACGTCATATAGAATTACGTCATAACGTACAACGTCATATAGTAATTCGCCATGACGTATAACGTTATAAAGTATAACGTCATAACGTATAACGTCATATAGTACTACGTCATAACGGATGACGTCATATAGTATTGCGTCATAACGTATAACGTCACATAGTAGTACGCCACACCGGATTACGTCATATAGAATTACGTCATTACGTATAACGTCATATAGAATTACGTCATAACGTACAACGTCATATAGTATTGCGCCACGACGTATAACGTTATAAAGTATAACGTCATAACGTATAACGTCACATAGTACTACGTCATAACGGATGACGTCATATAGTATTGCGTCATAACGTATAACGTCACATAGTAGTACGCCACAACGGATTACGTCATATAGAATTACGGTTTAACGTATACCGTCACATAGTTATACGTCATAACGTATAGCGCTATAATGCATTACGTCATAACGTATAACTTCATATAGTATTGCGTCATAACGTACAACGTTATATGTTATTGTGCAATAATGTATAACGTCACATAGTACTACGTCATAACGGATGACGTCATATAGAATTACATCATAGCGTATAACGTCACATAGTAGTACGCCACAACGGATTACGTCATATAGAATTACGGTTTAACGTATACCGTCACATAGTTATACGTCATAACGTATAGCGCTATAATGCATTACGTCATAACGTACAACGTCATATAGTAATTCGCCATGACGTATAACGTTATAAAGTATAACGTCATAACGGATGACGTCATATAGTATTGCGCCATGACGTATAGCGTTATAAAGTATAACGTCATAACGTATAATGTCACATAGTACTACGCCACAACGGATGACGTCATATAGAATTACGTCATTACGTATAGCGTCATATAGAATTACGTCATAACGTACAACGTCATATAGTATTGCGCCATGACGTATAACGTTATAAAGTATAACGTCATAACGTATAATGTCACATAGTACTACGCCACAACGGATTACGTCATATAGAATTACGTCATGACGTACAGCGTAACATAGTAATACGTCATAACGTATAATGTCATGTAGTATTAAGGTATAACGTATATAGTCACATAGTAATACGTCATGACGTACAACGTTATATTGTGTGACGTCATAACGTATAATGTCATGTAGTATTAAGGTATAACGTACAACGTAACATTATAATACGTCATAACGTATAATGTTGTGTAGTATTAAGGAATAACGTATAACGTCACATAGGTATACGTCATAACGTATAGCGCTATAATGTATTACGTCATAACGTATAACGTCATATAGTATTGCGTCATGACGTACAACGTTATATGTTATTGTGTAATAACGTATAGCGTCACATAGTACTACGTCATAACGGATGACGTCATATAGAATTACGTCATGACGTATAACGTCATGTAGAATTACATCATAACGTACAAAGTCACATAGTAATACGTCATAACGTATAATGTCATGTAGTATTAAGGTATAACGTATAACTTCACATAGTAATATGTCATAACGTATAGCGATATATTGTATTGCGCCATAATGTATTACGTCACATAGTATTACGTCATAACGTATGACGTCGTACAGTAATGCGTCATAACGTATAACGTCACATAGTACTACGTCATAACGGATATCGTCATATAGAATTACGCCATGACGTGTATCGTCATATTGAATTACGTCATAACGTACAACGAAACATAGTAATACGTCATGACGTATAACCACATACAGAATTACGGTTAAACGTATACCGTTACATAGTTATACGTCACAACGTATAGCGCTATAATGCATTACGCCATAACGTATAACTTCATATAGTATTGCGTCATGACGTACAACGTTATATGTTGTTGTGTAATAACGTATAACGTCACATAGGTATACGTCATAACGTATAGCGCTATAATGTATTACGTCATAACGTATAACGTCATATAGTATTGCGTCATGACGTACAACGTTATATGTTATTGTGTAATAACGTATAGCGTCACATAGTACTACGTCATAACGGATGACGTCATATAGAATTACGTCATGACGTATAACGTCATGTAGAATTACATCATAACGTACACAGTCACATAGTAATACGTCATAACGTATAATGTCATGTAGTATTAAGGTATAACGTATAACTTCACATAGTAATATGTCATAACGTATAGCGATATATTGTATTGCGCCATAATGTATTACGTCACATAGTATTACGTCATAACGTATGACGTCGTACAGTAATGCGTCATAACGTATAACGTCACATAGTACTACGTCATAACGGATATCGTCATATAGAATTACGCCATGACGTGTATCGTCATATTGAATTACGTCATAACGTACAACGAAACATAGTAATACGTCATGACGTATAACCACATACAGAATTACGGTTAAACGTATACCGTTACATAGTTATACGTCACAACGTATAGCGCTATAATGCATTACGCCATAACGTATAACTTCATATAGTATTGCGTCATGACGTACAACGTTATATGTTGTTGTGTAATAACGTATAACGTCATTTAGTACTACGTCATCACGGATGACGTCATATAGAATTACGTTATAACGTACAACGTCATATAGTATTGCGTCATAACGTATAACGTCATGTAGTATTACGTCATAATTTATAACGTCACATAGTAATACGTCATAACGTATAACGTCATATAGAATTACGGCATAACGTATAACGTCACAGAGAATTACGGTTTAGCGTCTAACGTCATATAGTAATGCGTCATAACGTGTAACGTCGTATAGAATTACGTCATAACTTGTAACGTCACATAGTAAGACGTCATAACGTATAATGCCATATAGCTATGCGTCATAACGTATAACGTCATATAGATTTATGGTTTAACTCATAACGTCATATAGGTTTACGGTTTAACGTTTAACGTCATATAATAATGCGCCATAACGTATAACGCCATATAGTAATGCGTCATAACGTATAACGTCATATAGTAATGCGTCACGACGTATAACGTCAAATAGAAATACGGTTAAACGTATAACGCCATATAGAGTTACGTCTTAACGTATAACGTCACGTAATAATACGCCATAACGTATAACGTCATATAGAATTACGGTTTAACGTATAACGTCATATAGTAATTCGTCATAACGTATAACGTCATATAGTAATGCATCATAACGTATAACTTCATATAGTATTGCGTCATGAAGTATAGCGTCGTATAGATTTACGTCATAACGGATAACGTCTCATAGTAATACGTCATAACGTATAACGTCACACAGTATTACGTCATAACGTATAACGTCATATAGAATTACGGTTTAACGTATAACTTCATATAGTAATGCGTCATAACGTATAACGCCATATAGTAATGCGTCATAACGTATAACGTCATACAGTAATGCGTCATAACGCATAACGTCATATAGTATTGCGTCATAACGTATAACGTCGTATAGATTTACGTCGTAACGGATAACGTCTCATAGTAATACGTCATAACGTATAACGTCTCATAGATATACGTCATATCGTATAACGTCCCACAGCATTACGTCATAACGTATAACGTCATATAGAATTACGGTTTAACGTATAACGTTATATAGTAATGCGTCATAACGTATAACGCCATATCGAATAACGTCATAACGTATAACGTCACATAGCAAAACGTCATAACGTATAACGTCACAGAGAAAACGTCATAACGTATAAAGTCATATAGAATTACGGTTTAACGTATAACGCCATATGGTAATGCGTCATAACGTATAACGTCTTATAGAATTACGTCATAACGTATAACGTCAAATAGAAATACGGTTAAACGTATAACGCCATATAGAGTTACGTCTTAACGCATAACGTCATATAGAATTACGGTTTAACGTATAATGCCATATAGTAATGCGTCATAACGTATAACGTCACATAGTAATACGTCATACCGTATAACGTCATATCGAATAACGTCATAACGTATAACGTCACATAGCAAAGCGTCATAACGTATAACGTCACATAGAAAACGTCATAACGTATAAAGTCATATAGAATTACGGTTTAACGTATAACGCCATATAGTAATGCGTCATAACGTATAACGTCTTATAGAATTACGTCATAACGTATAACGTCACATAGTAATACGTCATACCAAATAACGTCATATCGAATTAAGTCATAACGTATTACGTCATACAGTAATTCGTCATACCGCATAACGTCATATAGATTTACGATTTAACGCATAACGTCATATAGGTTTACGGTTTAACGTTTAACGTCACATAATAATGCGTCATAACGTACAACGCCATATAGTAATGCGTCATGACGTATAACGTCATATAGTATTGCGTCATGACGTATAACGTCATATAGAAATACGGTTAAACGTATAAAGCCATATAGAGTTACGTTTTAACGTATAACGTCATATAGAATTACGGTTTAACGAATAACGCCATATAGTAATGCGTCATAACGTATAACGTCACATAGTAATACGGCATAACGTATAACGTCATATAGTAATGCGTCATAACGTATAACGCCATACAATAATACGTCATAACGTGTAACATCATATAGTAATGCGTCATAACGTATAACGTCATATAGTATTGCGTCATGATGTATAACGTCATATCGAATTTCAACATAACGTATAACGTCACATAGTAAAACGTTATAACGTATAACGTCACATAGTAAAACGTTATAACGTATAACGTCATATAGAATTGCGGTATAACGTATAACGTCATACAATAATACGTCATAACGTGTAACATCATATAGTAATGCGTCATAACGTATAACGTCGTATAGAATTACGTCATGACGTATAACGTCACATAGTAATACATCATAACGGATAACGTCATATAGAATTGCGTCATAACGTATAACGTCACATAGTAATGCGTCATAACGTATAACGTCATATAGAATTACGGCATGACATATAACGTCACATAGTAATACGTCATAACGTATAACGTCATATAATAAGGCGACATGACGTATAACGTCATATAGAATTACGGTTTAACCTATAACGTCATATAGAATTACGGTTTAACCTATAACGTCATGTCGAATTACGGTTTAACGTATAACGTCATATAGTAATGCGTCATAACTTATAACGCCATATAGTAATACGCCATAACGTATAACGATATATAGAATTACTTCATAACGTATAACGTCACATAGTAATACGTCATAACGTATAACGTCATATAGAATTACGGTTTAACGTATAACGTCAGATAGTAATGAGTCATAACGTATAACGCCATATAGTAATACGTCATAACGTATAACGTCATATAGAATTACTTCATAACGTATAACGCCACATAGTAATACATCATAACGTATAACGTCATATAGAATTTCGGTTTAACGTATAGCGTCATATAGCAATGCGTCATAACGTATAACGTCACATCGTAATACGTCATAACGTATAACGTCATATAGAATTACGGTTTAACGTATAACGTCAGATAGTAATGAGTC
The DNA here is from genome assembly GCF_041682495.2 of Bombus fervidus. Taxonomy (NCBI): domain Eukaryota; kingdom Metazoa; phylum Arthropoda; class Insecta; order Hymenoptera; family Apidae; genus Bombus; species Bombus fervidus. The sequence goes on from NW_027212582.1 coordinate 637,605, forward strand.
ATAACGTATAACGCCATATAGTAATACGTCATAACGTATAACGTCATATAGAATTACTTCATAACGTATAACGCCACATAGTAATACATCATACCGTATAACGTAATATAGAATTACGGCATAATGTATAACGTCACATAGTAATACGTCATAACGTATAACGCCATATAGCTATGCGCCATAACGTATAACGTCATATGGAATTACGGTTTAACATATAACATCATATAGTAATGCGTCATAACGTATAACGTCATATAGAATTACATCATAGCGTATAACGTCACATAGTACTACGTCATAACGGATGACGTCATATAGTATGGCGTGATAACGTATAACGTCATATAGTATTGCGTCATGACGTATAACGCCATATAGTAATGCGTCATAACGTATAACGTTATATAGTATTACGTCATAACTTATTACGTCACATAGTAATACGTCATAACGTATAACGTCATATGGAATTACGTCATAACGTATAACGCCATATAGTAATGCGTCATAACGTATAACGTCATGTAGTATTACGTCATAATTTATAACGTCACATAGTAATACGTCATAACGTATAACGTCATATGGAATTACGTCATAACGTATAACGCCATATAGTAATGCATCATAACGTATAACGTCATATAGAATTACGGCATAACGTATAACGTCACAGAGAATTACGGTTTAGCGTCTAACGTCATATAGCAATGCGTCATAACGTGTAACGTCGTATAGAATTACGTCATAACGTGTAACGTCACATAGTAAGACGTCATACCGTATAACGTAATATAGAATTACGGCATAATGTATAACGTCACATAGTAATACGTCATAACGTGTAACGTCGTATAGAATTACGTCATAACGTGTAACGTCACATAGTAAGACGTCATACCGTATAACGTAATATAGAATTACGGCATAATGTATAACGTCACATAGTAATACGTCATAACGTATAACGCCATATAGCTATGCGTCATATGGTATAACGTCATATGGAATTACGGTTTAACGTATAACGTCATATAGTAATGCGTCATAACGTATATCGCCATATAGTAAGTATGCGTCATAACTTATAACGTCATATGGAATTACGGTTTAACGTATAACTTCATATAGTAATGCGTCATAACGTATAACGCCATATAGTAATGCGTCATAACTTATAACGTCATATAGTATTGCGTCATGAAGTACAACGTCATATAGAATTACGTCACAACGTATAACGTCACATAGAATTACGGTTTAACGTATAACGTAACATAGAATTCCGGTTTAATGTACAACGTCATATAGTAATGCGTGATAACGTATAACGTCATATAGTATTGCGTCATGACGTATAACGCCATATAGTAATGCGTCATAACGTATAACGTCATATAGTATTACGTCATAACTTATAACGTCACATAGTAATACGTCATAACGTATAACGTCATATGGAATTACGTCATAACGTATAACGCCATATAGTAATGCGTCATAACGTATAACGTCATGTAGTATTACGTCATAATTTATAACGTCACATAGTAATACGTCATAACGTATAACGTCATATAGAATTACGGCATAACGTATAACGTCACAGAGAATTACGGTTTAGCGTCTAACGTCATATAGTAATGCGTCATAACGTGTAACGTCGTATAGAATTACGTCATAACTTGTAACGTCACATAGTAAGACGTCATAACGTATAATGCCATATAGCTATGCGTCATAACGTATAACGTCATATAGATTTATGGTTTAACTCATAACGTCATATAGGTTTACGGTTTAACGTTTAACGTCATATAATAATGCGCCATAACGTATAACGCCATATAGTAATGCGTCATAACGTATAACGTCATATAGTAATGCGTCACGACGTATAACGTCAAATAGAAATACGGTTAAACGTATAACGCCATATAGAGTTACGTCTTAACGTATAACGTCACGTAATAATACGCCATAACGTATAACGTCATATAGAATTACGGTTTAACGTATAACGTCATATAGTAATTCGTCATAACGTATAACGTCATATAGTAATGCATCATAACGTATAACTTCATATAGTATTGCGTCATGAAGTATAGCGTCGTATAGATTTACGTCATAACGGATAACGTCTCATAGTAATACGTCATAACGTATAACGTCACACAGTATTACGTCATAACGTATAACGTCATATAGAATTACGGTTTAACGTATAACTTCATATAGTAATGCGTCATAACGTATAACGCCATATAGTAATGCGTCATAACGTATAACGTCATACAGTAATGCGTCATAACGCATAACGTCATATAGTATTGCGTCATAACGTATAACGTCGTATAGATTTACGTCGTAACGGATAACGTCTCATAGTAATACGTCATAACGTATAACGTCTCATAGATATACGTCATATCGTATAACGTCCCACAGCATTACGTCATAACGTATAACGTCATATAGAATTACGGTTTAACGTATAACGTTATATAGTAATGCGTCATAACGTATAACGCCATATCGAATAACGTCATAACGTATAACGTCACATAGCAAAACGTCATAACGTATAACGTCACAGAGAAAACGTCATAACGTATAAAGTCATATAGAATTACGGTTTAACGTATAACGCCATATGGTAATGCGTCATAACGTATAACGTCTTATAGAATTACGTCATAACGTATAACGTCAAATAGAAATACGGTTAAACGTATAACGCCATATAGAGTTACGTCTTAACGCATAACGTCATATAGAATTACGGTTTAACGTATAATGCCATATAGTAATGCGTCATAACGTATAACGTCACATAGTAATACGTCATACCGTATAACGTCATATCGAATAACGTCATAACGTATAACGTCACATAGCAAAGCGTCATAACGTATAACGTCACATAGAAAACGTCATAACGTATAAAGTCATATAGAATTACGGTTTAACGTATAACGCCATATAGTAATGCGTCATAACGTATAACGTCTTATAGAATTACGTCATAACGTATAACGTCACATAGTAATACGTCATACCAAATAACGTCATATCGAATTAAGTCATAACGTATTACGTCATACAGTAATTCGTCATACCGCATAACGTCATATAGATTTACGATTTAACGCATAACGTCATATAGGTTTACGGTTTAACGTTTAACGTCACATAATAATGCGTCATAACGTACAACGCCATATAGTAATGCGTCATGACGTATAACGTCATATAGTATTGCGTCATGACGTATAACGTCATATAGAAATACGGTTAAACGTATAAAGCCATATAGAGTTACGTTTTAACGTATAACGTCATATAGAATTACGGTTTAACGAATAACGCCATATAGTAATGCGTCATAACGTATAACGTCACATAGTAATACGGCATAACGTATAACGTCATATAGTAATGCGTCATAACGTATAACGCCATACAATAATACGTCATAACGTGTAACATCATATAGTAATGCGTCATAACGTATAACGTCATATAGTATTGCGTCATGATGTATAACGTCATATCGAATTTCAACATAACGTATAACGTCACATAGTAAAACGTTATAACGTATAACGTCACATAGTAAAACGTTATAACGTATAACGTCATATAGAATTGCGGTATAACGTATAACGTCATACAATAATACGTCATAACGTGTAACATCATATAGTAATGCGTCATAACGTATAACGTCGTATAGAATTACGTCATGACGTATAACGTCACATAGTAATACATCATAACGGATAACGTCATATAGAATTGCGTCATAACGTATAACGTCACATAGTAATGCGTCATAACGTATAACGTCATATAGAATTACGGCATGACATATAACGTCACATAGTAATACGTCATAACGTATAACGTCATATAATAAGGCGACATGACGTATAACGTCATATAGAATTACGGTTTAACCTATAACGTCATATAGAATTACGGTTTAACCTATAACGTCATGTCGAATTACGGTTTAACGTATAACGTCATATAGTAATGCGTCATAACTTATAACGCCATATAGTAATACGCCATAACGTATAACGATATATAGAATTACTTCATAACGTATAACGTCACATAGTAATACGTCATAACGTATAACGTCATATAGAATTACGGTTTAACGTATAACGTCAGATAGTAATGAGTCATAACGTATAACGCCATATAGTAATACGTCATAACGTATAACGTCATATAGAATTACTTCATAACGTATAACGCCACATAGTAATACATCATAACGTATAACGTCATATAGAATTTCGGTTTAACGTATAGCGTCATATAGCAATGCGTCATAACGTATAACGTCACATCGTAATACGTCATAACGTATAACGTCATATAGAATTACGGTTTAACGTATAACGTCAGATAGTAATGAGTCATAACGTATAACGCCATATAGTAATACGTCATAACGTATAACGTCATATAGAATTACTTCATAACGTATAACGCCACATAGTAATACATCATACCGTATAACGTAATATAGAATTACGGCATAATGTATAACGTCACATAGTAATACGTCATAACGTATAACGCCATATAGCTATGCGCCATAACGTATAACGTCATATGGAATTACGGTTTAACATATAACATCATATAGTAATGCGTCATAACGTATAACGTCATATAGAATTACATCATAGCGTATAACGTCACATAGTACTACGTCATAACGGATGACGTCATATAGTATGGCGTGATAACGTATAACGTCATATAGTATTGCGTCATGACGTATAACGCCATATAGTAATGCGTCATAACGTATAACGTTATATAGTATTACGTCATAACTTATTACGTCACATAGTAATACGTCATAACGTATAACGTCATATGGAATTACGTCATAACGTATAACGCCATATAGTAATGCGTCATAACGTATAACGTCATGTAGTATTACGTCATAATTTATAACGTCACATAGTAATACGTCATAACGTATAACGTCATATGGAATTACGTCATAACGTATAACGCCATATAGTAATGCATCATAACGTATAACGTCATATAGAATTACGGCATAACGTATAACGTCACAGAGAATTACGGTTTAGCGTCTAACGTCATATAGCAATGCGTCATAACGTGTAACGTCGTATAGAATTACGTCATAACGTGTAACGTCACATAGTAAGACGTCATACCGTATAACGTAATATAGAATTACGGCATAATGTATAACGTCACATAGTAATACGTCATAACGTGTAACGTCGTATAGAATTACGTCATAACGTGTAACGTCACATAGTAAGACGTCATACCGTATAACGTAATATAGAATTACGGCATAATGTATAACGTCACATAGTAATACGTCATAACGTATAACGCCATATAGCTATGCGTCATATGGTATAACGTCATATGGAATTACGGTTTAACGTATAACGTCATATAGTAATGCGTCATAACGTATATCGCCATATAGTAAGTATGCGTCATAACTTATAACGTCATATGGAATTACGGTTTAACGTATAACTTCATATAGTAATGCGTCATAACGTATAACGCCATATAGTAATGCGTCATAACTTATAACGTCATATAGTATTGCGTCATGAAGTACAACGTCATATAGAATTACGTCACAACGTATAACGTCACATAGAATTACGGTTTAACGTATAACGTAACATAGAATTCCGGTTTAATGTACAACGTCATATAGTAATGCGTGATAACGTATAACGTCATATAGTATTGCGTCATGACGTATAACGCCATATAGTAATGCGTCATAACGTATAACGTCATATAGTATTACGTCATAACTTATAACGTCACATAGTAATACGTCATAACGTATAACGTCATATGGAATTACGTCATAACGTATAACGCCATATAGTAATGCGTCATAACGTATAACGTCATGTAGTATTACGTCATAATTTATAACGTCACATAGTAATACGTCATAACGTATAACGTCATATAGAATTACGGCATAACGTATAACGTCACAGAGAATTACGGTTTAGCGTCTAACGTCATATAGTAATGCGTCATAACGTGTAACGTCGTATAGAATAACGTCATAACGTGTAACGTCACATAGTAAGACGTCATAACGTATAATGCCATATAGCTATGCGTCATAACGTATAACGTCATATAGATTTACGGTTTAACTCATAACGTCATATAGGTTTACGGTTTAACGTTTAACGTCATATAATAATGCGCCATAACGTATAACGCCATATAGTAATGCGTCATAACGTATAACGTCATATAGTAATGCGTCACGACGTATAACGTCAAATAGAAATACGGTTAAACGTATAACGCCATATAGAGTTACGTCTTAACGTATAACGTCACGTAATAATACGTCATAACGTATAACGTCATATAGATTTACGGTTTAACTCATAACGTCATATAGGTTTACGGTTTAACGTTTAACGTCATATAATAATGCGCCATAACGTATAACGCCATATAGTAATGCGTCATAACGTATAACGTCATATAGTAATGCGTCACGACGTATAACGTCAAATAGAAATACGGTTAAACGTATAACGCCATATAGAGTTACGTCTTAACGTATAACGTCACGTAATAATACGTCATAACGTATAACGTCATATAGAATTACGGTTTAACGTATAACGTCATATAGTAATTCGTCATAACGTATAACGTCATATAGTAATGCATCATAACGTATAACTTCATATAGTATTGCGTCATGACGTATAGCGTCGTATAGATTTACGTCATAACGGATAACGTCTCATAGTAATACGTCATAACGTATAACGTCACACAGTATTACGTCATAACGTATAACGTCATATAGAATTACGGTTTAACGTATAACTTCATATAGTAATGCGTCATAACGTATAACGCCATATAGTAATGCGTCATAACGTATAACGTCATACAGTAATGCGTCATAACGCATAACGTCATATAGTATTGCGTCATAACGTATAACGTCGTATAGATTTACGTCGTAACGGATAACGTCTCATAGTAATACGTCATAACGTATAACGTCTCATAGATATACGTCATACCGTATAACGTCCCACAGCATTACGTCATAACGTATAACGTCATATAGAATTACGGTTTAACGTATAACGTTATATAGTAATGCGTCATAACGTATAACGCCATATCGAATAACGTCATAACGTATAACGTCACATAGCAAAACGTCATAACGTATAACGTCACAGAGAAAACGTCATAACGTATAAAGTCATATAGAATTACGGTTTAACGTATAACGCCATATGGTAATGCGTCATAACGTATAACGTCTTATAGAATTACGTCATAACGTATAACGTCAAATAGAAATACGGTTAAACGTATAACGCCATATAGAGTTACGTCTTAACGTAGAACGTCATATAGAATTACGGTTTAACGTATAATGCCATATAGTAATGCGTCATAACGTATAACATCACATAGTAATACGTCATACCGTATAACGTCACATAGTAATACGTCATACCAAATAACGTCATATCGAATTAAGTCATAACGTATTACGTCATACAGTAATTCGTCATACCGCATAACGTCATATAGATTTACGATTTAACGCATAACGTCATATAGGTTTACGGTTTAACGTTTAACGTCACATAATAATGCGTCATAACGTACAACGCCATATAGTAATGCGTCATGACGTATAACGTCATATAGTATTGCGTCATGACGTATAACGTCATATAGAAATACGGTTAAACGTATAGGGCCATATAGAGTTACGTTTTAACGTATAACGTCATATAGAATTACGGTTTAACGAATAACGCCATATAGTAATGCGTCATAACGTATAACGTCACATAGTAATACGGCATAACGTATAACGTCATATAGTAATGCGTCATAACGTATAACGCCATATAGTAATACGTCATAACGTATAACGTTATATAGAATTACTTCATAACGTATAACGTCATATAGGATTATTGTTAAACGTATTACGTCATACAGTAATTCCTCATAACGTATAACGTCACATAGTAATGCGTCATAACGTATCACGTCATATAGTATTGCGTCATGATGTATAACGTCATATCGAATTTCAACATAACGTATAACGTCACATAGTAAAACGTTATAACGTATAACGTCACATAGTAAAACGTTATAACGTATAACGTCATATAGAATTGCGGTATAACGTATAACGTCATACAATAATACGTCATAACGTGTAACATCATATAGTAATGCGTCATAACGTATAACGTCGTATAGAATTACGTCATGACGTATAACGTCACATAGTAATACATCATAACGGATAACGTCATATAGAATTGCGTCATAACGTATAACGTCACATAGTAATGCGTCATAACGTATAACGTCATATAGAATTACGGCATGACATATAACGTCACATAGTAATACGTCATAACGTATAACGTCATATAATAAGGCGACATGACGTATAACGTCATATAGAATTACGGTTTAACCTATAACGTCATATAGAATTACGGTTTAACCTATAACGTCATGTCGAATTACGGTTTAACGTATAACGTCATATAGTAATGCGTCATAACTTATAACGCCATATAGTAATACGCCATAACGTATAACGATATATAGAATTACTTCATAACGTATAACGTCACATAGTAATACGTCATAACGTATAACGTCATATAGAATTACGGTTTAACGTATAACGTCAGATAGTAATGAGTCATAACGTATAACGCCATATAGTAATACGTCATAACGTATAACGTCATATAGAATTACTTCATAACGTATAACGCCACATAGTAATACATCATAACGTATAACGTCATATAGAATTTCGGTTTAACGTATAGCGTCATATAGCAATGCGTCATAACGTATAACGTCACATCGTAATACGTCATAACGTATAACGTCATATAGGATAATTGTTTAACGTATAACGTCATACAGTAATTCCTCATAACGTATAACGTCACATAGTAATACGTCACAACGAATAACGTCATATAGAATTACGGTTAAACGTATAACGCCTTATAGAATTACGTTTTAACTTATAACGTAATTTAGAATTACGGTGTAACGTATAACACCATAGCGTAATGCGTCATAACGTGTAACGTCACATAGTAATACGTCATAACGTATAACGACTTATAGAATTACGTCATAACGTATAACGTCACATAGTAATACGTCATACCTAATAACGTCATATCGAATTAAGTCATAACGTATAACGTCATACAGTAATACGTCATACCGCATAACGTCATATAGATTTACGATTTAACGCATAACGTCATATAGGTTTAAGGTTTAACGTTTAACGTCACATAATAATGCGTCATAACGTACAACGCCATATAGTAATGCGTCATGACGTATAACGTCATATAGTATTGCGTCATGACGTATAACGTCATATAGAAATACGGTTAAACGCATAACGCCATATAGAGTTACATTTAACGTATAACGTCACATAGAATTACGGTTTAACGTATAACGCCATATAGTAATGCATCATAACGTATAACGTCACATAGTAATACGTCATACCGTATAACGTCATATCGAATAACGTCATAACGTATAACGTCACATAGCAAAGCGTCACAACGTATAACGTCACATAGTAAAACGTCATAACGTATAAAGTCATATAGAATTACGGTTTAACGTATAACGCCATATAGTAATACGCCATAACGTATAACGGCATATAGTATTGCGTCATTCCGAATGACGTCATATAATATTGCGTCATAACGTATAACGTCACATAGTAATACGTCATAACGTATAATGTTCTGTAGTAGTAAGGTATAACGCATAACGTCACATAGTAATACGTCATGACGTACAACGTTATATGTTAATGTGTAATAACGTATAACGTCACATAGTAATACGTCATAACGTATAGCGCTATATTGTATTGCGTCATAACGTATAACGTCACACAGTACTAAGCCACAACGGATGACGTCATATAGAATTACGTCAAGACGTACAACGTCATACAGAATTACGTCATAACGTATAACGTAACATAGTAATACGTCATAACGTATAATGTCATGTAGTATTAATTTATAACGTATAACGTCACATAGTAATACGTCACAACGTATAATGTCATGTCGTATTCATTTATAACGTATAACGTCACATAGTAATACGTCATAACGTATAACGCCACATAGTAATACGCCATAACGTATAACGGCATATAGTATTGCGTCATTCAGGGGAGCATGAGGCGGGCATGGGTTTTCGGGCCGTAGGACCACGTCCCGGGAAACCCCGATAGATCTGATGCTCTCTTACAGTCGGGTGGCAGCTGGTCGGTGCCTCTGGCGCCCGTCAATTTTGCCGATCCGATGCGGAGAGTTTCGGAGAAGTTGGTGGGCCCATGCCTGTCAAGACCACTCACCTCACCTTCTTGTGGGGCCCCCCGACACCCTGCACCGGCTTTGACCGGGACAGGGTGCGAAAGAGTGAGTGGCACCAGGACGGACTTTGTTGATGACCGCGGCGACAACAATGACAAACATCATGGATTGCGACCAAAAAGCGAAAATGGTTTACGGTGCAGGGGAGGGATACCCCAGTACCGGCGCAGCGGTGGGTAGTCAAGTGGGCTCACCTGCGTCGTCATCTCACGACCACGGCTGCTCGGGGGTGGACCGCCAGGCCCCCGGATGTGTTTTCACGTCTGGTGAGGCGGGAGGCAATAGTACGGAGATTCATAAGGAACCTCCGAGAAGAATAACAAGAGCATCGCGGAGAACCACGGGCGGGGCGGACGGCGCCTTCCTCGCCCCGGCCGCGGTAACGGGCCTCGCGCCGGTAAGGGAGCTAAGAGCGCGGACGAGGTCCGATGACGGGGATTCGGTCGCCTCTTCCGCGTCTCGGTCATCCCTGGGATCGATCGTCTCCGGGGGGAAGGGAAGGCGCATGATGACGCTGACCCCGGATATTTCTGTGGATTTAGCGCTGGACATACGGATGAGCTCGGCGGCCGACATGAGCGCCGAGTTCACCAGGCAGGTGTCTAAGATCTTGCGGGTGGCGACGACAGCGCTGAACCTGAAGGGAGCAAGTGTCAAGGACCTAAAAAACGCGGCGACCTACGTCGCCGCCGCATGGAGGGAGCTTAACCTACAGAGGGCTGAGGTGGTCCACAGCGGTAGCTCCACGGCCGCCAGGCTCGCGGAAGCAAGGCTGACCGCGTTGGAGGAGGAAAACGCGGCCTTGCGTAAAGAGATAACGAGGCTGGCCGCTCGCACCCACGAGTGCCCGCGGTGCAACGGTCGGGCTATTGAGCCCGGCCACCCTCCGCGGGAGGGGAAACAAGAAGGCGCGCGTCTGGACGCCCTAGAGAAAAAGATGGGCGAACTCGGTCCCTCCATCATGAGGGCCATCGAGGAACGGTTCGGGGGCCGAAGACCGCGCAGCCCCGAACCTCGGCGCAAGGCGGACCAACCCGCTGTCCCACGCGTCACCCAAGCCACAATGCTCCCGAGGGAGCAGGAGGGTGGCGAATGGAGGGTGGTGGAAAGACGGCAGCGGAAGAAAAGGGCCGCAAGGAAGGAGGAGAAAAAAGAGAGAATGCCCGCTGCTCCTTCGTCGCGAGTAACGGGCGTACGGAAGACGGGCGTCGCACTGGTGGCTAAAAAAGGAACGGCGCAGGCGACAAAAACGGCCGGGCTCCCCCGCGCACCGCGTACGTCCGCGGTGACGTTGACTATCAACGAGGGGGTTAAGACTTCATACGCCGATGTTCTCGCGACGGCGCGACAGAAGGTCCCGCTTGCGGAGATCGGCGTCGAATCCCTCGGAATGAGGAAGTCGATGACCGGGGGTATAATTATCCGGCTCCCAGGCGACAGAGACAGAGGAAAGGCGTCGCGATTGGCGACGCGTCTGGCCGAGGTGCTGGATCCGGCCGCGGTGAGAGTAGCGGCCCCGAACAGGACGGCGGAGCTGAGGGTGGCCGGGATAGACATCTCGATCGCTAAGGAGGAGCTGCGGCAGGCGCTGGCCTCAGCGGCGGGATGCGGCAGTGCGGAAGTGCGAGTCGGAGAGATCCGCACCACCAGATACGGCCTTGGGACTGCATGGGTAAGGTGCCCAGTGGCTGGAGCCCGGAAATTAGCCCGGGACGGGAAAGTAGCTCTGGGCTGGTCCACGGCGAAGGTCACGGCTATCCCGAAGAGACCCTTGCAGTGCTTTAAATGCCTGGAGCTGGGGCACATGCGGGCAACCTGCACGTCCAACGTGGATCGCGGGCATCTGTGCTACAGGTGTGGCGGTAGCGGGCATCGTGCCAGGGGGTGTCCCGCCTCCGCGCCCAAGTGCCCGTTATGCGAGTCGCTGGGGGCGCCAGCCAACCACAGGATGTGCGGGGCGGCATGTGCTCCGCCGAGAACTAAGAGGAAGCCACCGATCCGTGAACCGACCGCGGAGGTAACGCAAGAGGGGAGCACCGTCGAACATTCAGCGGCAGATGGCCGGGAGGAGGCCATGGAGGTGATTGAGTGATTTTAACCGTCTCCTCCAATGCAACTTGGGCAGATCGAGAAGGGCGCATGACCTGCTCCTCCAGACTATCCGGGAGGGAGAGGTCGCCCTCGCGACAGTGGCCGAGCCGTATCGCGTCCCTGACGCTCCCAACTGGATCGGGGATTTGGACGGACTGACGGCCATAACTTGGACGCCGACCCTGGGCGCCTTTGGCGCCCTGCTTGACCGTGGCAGCGGCTACGTCGCGGTCGAATGGGCAGGAATAGCGGTGGTGGCGGTCTACGTCTCCCCCAACAGCGGCCTGGCCGCGTTCGGGGACTTTCTGGACGATGTCGGGGAATGCGTCAAAAGGTGCTTTCCCCGTCAGGTGCTGGTCCTCGGGGACTTCAACGCTCACTCGACGCAGTGGGGGAACTCCGCGACGAACGCCAGAGGAAGATGGCTGACAGACTGGGCTGCGGGACTCGGACTCCTGCTGGTAAACAAGGGTACGGCGAGCACCTGCGTGGCGTGGAGGGGGTCCTCCGTGGTCGACATCACGTGGGCCACCTCGAAGCTGTACCCGAGGATCCGTGACTGGAGAGTGGCCGAGGGTGTCGAGACCTTGTCCGATCACCTCTACATACTTATGGAGGTGGTCTCGGAGGACGTGGACGAAAATAACAACCAAGTCGCCCGAGGTGGTGCGAGCCGCTCCGGCCCGCAACCACCCAGATGGCGCCTGAAGGAGCGGGACAGGGAGATGTTGCGGGCGGCAGCCATCGTCTCGGCGTGGAGCTGGGACGCCCAAGGGACGACCAGTCTGGGAAGCGTCGACGAAGAGGCGGAGATCCTCCAAGAATACATGAGCGCGGCGTGCGACGCCTCGATGCCGCGCTCCGTCCCGGGCGGTGGACGCAACCGCAGCGTTCACTGGTGGACGCCGGAGATAGCGGAATTGCGGGCGAGCTGCGTACGGGCACGCAGAAGATTCCTGAGGGCCCGTCGCCGTAGAAGGACGCGCGACGAGGAGGAGATCTCCCGCTGCTACGGGGTCTACAGAGAGGCGAGACGAACTCTGCAGCGGGAGATCAAGATCGCGAAGGCTCGGTCTTGGAAGGAGCTGATCGAGGCGGTTGAGTCAGACCCGTGGGGGCGGCCGTACAAGGTGGTAACGAAGAAGTTGCGACCCGCGGCCCCCTCGCTGACCGCCAACATGGATCCGGTACTGCTGGCCAGGGTCATCGGGACGCTGTTTCCGCGGCAGGACAGCGACGCGGGGTGGTCGGGATCGTCCCTCTCCTCCGGCGGGGGCGAGACGTCGTCAACAGCAGCGGTGGCGACGACGTCGACGGAGCGGAGCGAGGAGCTGCAGGTCACTCAGGAGGAGCTTCTCGCGGCGACTAAGAAGATGGCGTCCCGGGACGTGGCACCGGGTCCGGACGGAGTTCCGGGCCGAGTCTGGGCGGAGACGATGGAGGTGGTGGCCCCTCGCGTGCGGCATCTGTTTACCCGATGCCTGAGGGAGGGCATCTACCCGCGGATATGGCGGATGGCGAGATTGGTCCTGCTGCGAAAGGAGGGTCGTCCGCCGGAGTCGCCGTCAGCGTACAGGCCGATATGCCCGCTGGACGAGATCGGGAAGCTCCTCGAGAGGGTGATCGCCGCCCGTCTGGAGGCCCATATCTCGGGGCGGGTTCCCGGATGGCACGACAGTCAGTACGGCTTTCGCCGGGGTCGCTCCACGGTGGATGCTGTGAAGCGGGTGAGGAGCATGGCGGAGGACATGGTTTCCCGCTACGGAACGGCGGTAGCGGTCTCCCTGGACGTCAGCAATGCCTTCAATTCTATCCCCTGGGCGAGGATAATGGAGGCTCTGCGACATTTCGAGGTGCCGGCGCACCTGGTTGAGGTCATCGGAGCCTACCTAAACGATAGGTGGATCACCTTCACTGGGAAGAACGGGGAAGAGAGAAGGCGCGTGGAGCGCGGCGTCCCGCAGGGTTCGGTGTTGGGACCAATCTTGTGGATCACGGCCTACGACTCCGTCCTTCGATGCCCGATGCCCCCGGGCACGGGCTTGGTCTGTTACGCCGACGATACCTTGGTGCTAGCCGGGGGACGGTGGTGGAGTGAGACCGTGATTCTCGCGGAAGACGCTGTGGCATGCGCGGTGCACGCTATTCAGCGACTGGGATTGCACGTGTCGCCGGCCAAGTCGGAGGCCCTATGGTTCTTCGACCGCCGCCGCAGGGGATCCCCTCCCGATGGTTTGTCCGTGGCCATAAATGGCGAAGCGGTGCCGGTGACGTGTCGTATGAGGTACCTGGGCCTCACCATCGACAGTCGGTGGACGTTCGGACCACATTTCGAGCTCCTGGTCCCGAGGGTGACGGCTGCAGCCAACGCCTTGTGCGGCCTTCTTCCGAATATAGGCGGAGCAGGGTCGGGAGTCCGCCGACTCTACGAGGGAGTGATCCGGTCCCGGGTCCTCTATGGGGCACCGGTGTGGGCCCAAGACCTGATGGCCAACCGTCGCAGTCGTACCCTGGTGAGGAGACTGCAAAGGACGATCGCTATCCGAATAGCCAGAGGATATCGAACAATATCCTACGAGTCGGCGACAGTGCTGGCGGCGTCCCCCCCGTTCGAGCTGCGGGCCCTCGAGCTCTGTCGGATGCATGAACACCTGAGGGCACCGCCTTCGACGGTGGCGCTGTCGCTGGGCGGCCTCTCGGCCTCGAACGTCCGGGAAGAGGCAAAGCTGGAGATCTGGGAGCGGTGGCGCTCCCAGCTGATGGAGGAGGACGCCAGGCGGCCACACCGAGCCGTCCGCTCCGTGCTTCCCAATTGGGAGGCTTGGAGAGATCAAGGCGGGGTTCCGCTCACCTTCAGGACGACACAGATGCTCGCCGGACACGGGGTCTTCGGTGAGTACCTGCTGAAGATCGGGCGGGAGGTGACGTCCACCTGTCACCACTGCGGGGAAGAGGAGGACACGGCACAGCACACGCTGGAGTTCTGTCCAGCATGGGCGGAACCGCGACGCGTCCTGCAGCTCGACATCGGCGAGAGGTTGGCTCCGGAAGCGGTCGTTGAGGCCATGCTCCGAGGGCCCCGGGAGTTTAACGCTGTCCGCGCCTACTGCGAGGAGGTTATGCAGAGAAAGGAGCGGGCAGAGAGGGACCGGAAGAGAAGAGCCGATACCAGTAGATCATCGCATCAACGTCGCACGGGCTCCGTACGACGCAGGGGCGCGGCGCCGCCGTCGCTGCCCCGGGTGCGCCAGATTAGGGGACGTGGCGCTAGGAGGAGTGGTTCCCCCTAGCTTCCCAACTCAAGCCGGGATGCCTCCCTAGACAACTACAACGGCAGGGAGATAGACGACGAGGCTGCACTCGGTAGTGATTCGCAAGAGACCCCGGGTGCACCTCCGAACGTCGGGATGACCACCGTGGGGTTTTAGTCGGTAGGAGTCCGACACTACACGGTCGTTGCTACGCAGCGCCGAGTGTCCATGAGGATTTCCCCACGATAAAAAAAAAAAAAAAAAAAGTATTGCGTCATTCCGAATGACGTCATATAATATTGCGTCATAACGTATAACGTCACATAGTAATACGCCATAACGTATAATGTCATGTAGTATTAAGGTATAACGTATAACGTCACATAGTTATACGTCATAACGTATAATGTTCTGTAGTAGTAAGGTATAACGCATAACGTCACATAGTAATACGTCATGACGTACAACGTTATATGTTAATGTGTAATAACGTATAACGTCACATAGTAATACGTCATACCTAATAACGTCATATCGAATTACGTCATAACGTATAGCGCCTTATAGTAATACGTCATAACGTATAACGTCATATAGCAATGCCTCATGATGTATAACGTCATATAGAATTACGTCATAACATATAATGCCATATCGAAATACGGCATAACGTATAACGTCATATAGTAATGCGTCATAACGTATAACGCCATATAGTAATACGTCATAACGTATAACGTTATATAGAATTACTTCATAACGTATAACGTCATATAGGGTTATTGTTAAACGTATAACGTCATACAGTAATTCCTCATAACGTATAACGTCACATAGTAATGCGTCATAACGTATAACGTCATATAGTATTGCGTCATGATGTATAACGTCATATCGAATTACAACATAAAGTATAACGTCACATGGTAAAACGTTATAACGTATAACGTCATATAGAATTACGGCATGACATATAACGTCACATAGTAATACGTCAAAACGTATAATGTTCTGTAGTAGTAAGGTATAACGCAGAACGTCACATAGTAATACGTCATGACGTACAACGTTATATGTTAATGTGTAATAACGTATAACGTCACATAGTAATACGTCATAACGTATAGCGCTATATTGTATTGCGTCATAACGTATAACGTCACACAGTACTAAGCCACAACGGATGACGTCATATAGAATTACGTCATGACGTACAACGTCATACAGAATTACGTCATAACGTATAACGTAACATAGTAATACGTCATAACGTATAATGTCATGTAGTATTAATTTATAACGTATAACGTCACATAGTAATACGTCACAACGTATAATGTCATGTCGTATTCATTTATAACGTATAACGTCACATAGTAATACGTCATAATGTATAAAGTCATATAGAATTACGGTATAACGTATAACGTCACATAGTTATACGTCATAACGTATAGCACTATATTGTATTGCGCCATAACGTATAACGTCACAAAGTATTACGTCATAACGTGTAGCGCTATATTGTATTACGTCATAACGTATAACGTGATATAGTATTGCGTCATGACGTACAAAGTTATATGCTATTGTGTAATAACGTATACCGTCACATAGTACTACGCCATAACGGATGACGTCATATAGAATTACGTCATGACGTATAACGTCATATAGAATTACGTCATTACGTACAACGTCACATAGTAATACGTCATAACGTATAATGTTCTGTAGTAGTAAGGTATAACGCATAACGTCACATAGTAATACGTCATGACGTACAACGTTGTATGTTAATGTGTAATAACGTATAACGTCACATAGTAATACGTCATACCTAATAACGTCATATCGAATTAAGTCATAACGTATAACGTCATACAGTAATTCGTCATACCGCATAACGTCATATAGATTTACGATTTAACGCATAACGTCATATAGGTTTACGGTTTAACGTTTAAGGTCACATAATAATGCGTCATAACGTACAACGCCATATAGTAATGCGTCATGACGTATAACGTCATATAGTATTGCGTCATGACGTATAACGTCACATAGAAATACGGTTAAACGTATAACGCCATATAGAGTTACGTTTTAACGTATAACGTCATATAGAATTACGGTTTGACGTATAACGCCATATAGTAATGCATCATAACGTATAACGTCACATAGTAATACGTCATACCGTATAACGTCATATCGAATTACGTCATAACGTATAGCGCCTTATAGTAATACGTCATAACGTATAACGTCATACAATAAGGCGACATGACGTATAACGTCATATAGAATTACGGTTTAACCTATAACGTCACATAGAATTACGGTTTAACCTATAACGTCATGTCGAATTACGGTTTAACGTATAACGTCATATAGTAATGCGTCATAACGTATAACGCCATATAGTAATACGTCATAACGTATAACGATATATAGAATTACTTCATAACGTATAACGTAACATAGTAATACGTCATAACGTATAACGTCTCATAGATATACGTCATACCGTATAACGTCCCACAGCATTACGTCATAACGTATAACGTCATATAGAATTACGGTTTAACCTATAACGTCACATAGAATTACGGTTTAACCTATAACGTCATGTCGAATTACGGTTTAACGTATAACGTCATATAGTAATGCGTCATAACGTATAACGCCATATAGTAATACGTCATAACGTATAACGATATATAGAATTACTTCATAACGTATAACGTAACATAGTAATACGTCATAACGTATAACGTCATATAGAGTTACGGTTTAACGTATAACGTCAGATAGTAATGAGTCATTACGTATAACGCCATATAGTAATACATCATAACGTATAACGTCATATAGAATTTCGGTTTAACGTATAGCGTCATATAGCAATGCGTCATAACGTATAACGTCACATAGTCATACGTCATAACGTATAACGTCATATAGGATTATTGTTTAACCTATAACGTCATACAGTAATTCCTCATAACGAATAACGTCACATAGTAATACGTCACAACGAATAACGTCATATAGAATTACGGTTAAACGTATAACGCCTTATAGAATTACGTTTTATCTTATAAAGTAATATAGAATTACGGTGTAACGTATAACACCATAGCGTAATGCGTCATAACGTGTAACGTCATATAGAATTACGGTTTAACGTATAACTTCATATAGTAATGCGTCATAACGTATAACGCCATATAGTAATGCGTCATAACGTATAACGTCATACAGTAATGCGTCATAACGCATAACGTCATATAGTATTGCGTCATAACGTATAACGTCGTATAGATTTACGTCGTAACGGATAACGTCTCATAGTAATACGTCATAACGTATAACGTCTCATAGATATACGTCATACCGTATAACGTCCCACAGCATTACGTCATAACGTATAACGTCATATAGAATTACGGTTTAACGTATAACGTTATATAGTAATGCGTCATAATGTATAACGCCATATCGAATAACGTCATAACGTATAACGTCACATAGCAAAGCGTCATAACGTATAACGTCACATAGAAAACGTCATAACGTATAAAGTCATATAGAATTACGGTTTAACGTATAACGCCATATAGTAATGCGTCATAACGTATAACGTCTTATAGAATTACGTCATAACGTATAACGTCAAATAGAAATACGGTTAAACATATAACACCATATAGAGTTACGTCTTAACGTATAACGTCATATAGAATTACGGTTTAACGTATAATGCCATATAGTAATACGTCATAACGTATAACGTCACATAGTAATACGTCATACCGTATAACGTCATATCGAATAACGTCATAACGTATAACGTCACATAGCAAAGCGTCATAACGTATAACGTCACATAGAAAACGTCATAACGTATAAAGTCATATAGAATTACGGTTTAACGTATAACGCCATATAGTAATGCGTCATAACGTATAACGTCTTATCGAATTACGTCATAACGTATAACGTCACATAGTAATACGTCATACCAAATAACGTCATATCGAATTAAGTCATAACGTATTACGTCATACAGTAATTCGACATACCGCATAACGTCATATAGATTTACGATTTAACGCATAACGTCATATAGGTTTACGGTTTAACGTTTAACGTCACATAATAATGCGTCATAACGTACAACGCCATATAGTAATGCGTCATGACGTATAACGTCATATAGTATTGCGTCATGACGTATAACGTCATATAGAAATACGGTTAAACGTATAAAGCCATATAGAGTTACGTTTTAACGTATAACGTCATATAGAATTACGGTTTAACGTATAACGCCATATAGTAATGCGTCATAACGTATAACGTCACATAGTAATACGTCATACCGTATAACGTCATATCGAATTACGTCATAACGTATAGCGCCTTATAGTAATACGTCATAACGTATAACGTCATATAGCAATGCCTCATGATGTATAACGTCATATAGAATTACGTTATAACATATAATGCCATATAGAAATACGGCATAACGTATAACGTCATATAGTAATGCGTCATAACGTATAACGCCATATAGTAATACATCATAACGTATAACGTCATATAGAATTTCGGTTTAACGTATAGCGTCATATAGCAATGCGTCATAACGTATAACGCCAGATCGTAATACGTCATAACGTATAACGTCATATAGGATAATTGTTTAACGTATAACGTCATACAGTAATTCCTCATAACGTATAACGTCACATAGTAATACGTCACAACGAATAACGTCATATAGAATTACGGTTAAACGTATAACGCCTTATAGAATTACGTTTTAACTTATAACGTAATATAGAATTACGGTGTAACGTATAACACCATAGCGTAATGCGTCATAACGTGTAACGTCACATAGTAATACGTCATAACGTATAACGACTTATAGAATTACGTCATAACGTATAACGTCACATAGTAATACGTCATACCTAATAACGTCATATAGTATAGCGCCATGACGTATAACGTCGTATAGCGTTACGTCATAATGGATAACATCTTCTAGTAATACGTCATAACGTATAACGTCATATAGTAATGCGTCATAACGTATAACGTCATATAGTATTGCGTCATGATGTATAACGTCATATCGAATTACGGTTTAACGTATAACGTCATACAGTAATGCGTCATAACGTATAACGTCATATAGTATTGCGTCATGACGTATAACGTCGTATATAATTACGTCATAACGGATAACGTCTTATAGTAATACGTCATAACGTATAACGTCATATAGAATTACTTCATAACGTATAACGTCACACAGTAGAACGTCATAACGTGTAACGTCAAATAGAATTACGGCATAACATATAACGTCGCATAGAATTACGTCATAACGGATAAGGTCACATAGTAAACGTTAGAACGTATAACGTCATATAGAATTACATTTTAACGTATAACGCAATATAGTAATGCGTCATGACGTATAACGTCATATAGTACTGCGTCATGATGTATAACGTCATATAGAATTACGTCATAACATATAATGTCATATAGAATTACGGCATATCGTATAACGTCATATAGTAATGCGTCATAACGTATAACACCATATAGTAATACGTCATTACGTATAACGTCATATAGAATTACGGTTTAACGTATAACGTCATAGTGTAATGCGTCATAACGTATAACGCCATATAGGATTACGGCATAACGTATAACGTAACATAGAATTACGTCGCAACGTATAACGTCTTATAGTAATACGTCATATCGAATAACGTCACATAGAATTACGGTTTAACGTATAACGTCATAGCGTAATGCGCCAGAACGTATAACGCCATATAGGATTACGGCATAACGTAGAACGTAACATAGAATTACGTCACAACGTATAACGTCACATAGTAATACGTCATACCGTATAACGTCATATCGAATTACGTCATAAAGTATAGCGCCTTATAGTAATACGTCATAACGTATAACGTCATATAGCAATGCCTCATGATGTATAACGTCATATAGAATTACGTTATAACATATAATGCCATATAGAAATACGGCATAACGTATAACGTCATATAGTAATGCGTCATAACGTATAACGCCATATAGTAATACATCATAACGTATAACGTCATATAGAATTTCGGTTTAACGTATAGCGTCATATAGCAATGCGTCATAACGTATAACGTCAGATCGTAATACGTCATAACGTATAACGTCATATAGGATAATTGTTTAACGTATAACGTCATACAGTAATTCCTCATAACGTATAACGTCACATAGTAATACGTCACAACGAATAACGTCATATCGAATTACGGTTAAACGTATAACGCCTTATAGAATTACGTTTTAACTTATAACGTAATATAGAATTACGGTGTAACGTATAACACCATAGCGTAATGCGTCATAACGTGTAACGTCCCATAGTAATACGTCATAACGTATAACGACTTATAGAATTACGTCATAACGTATAACGTCACATAGTAATACGTCATACCTAATAACGTCATATAGTATAGCGCCATGACGTATAACGTCGTATAGCGTTACGTCATAATGGATAACATCTTCTAGTAATACGTCATAACGTATAACGTCATATAGTAATGCGTCATAACGTATAACGTCATATAGTATTGCGTCATGATGTATAACGTCATATCGAATTACGGTTTAACGTATAACGTCATACAGTAATGCGTCATAACGTATAACGTCATATAGTATTGCGTCATGACGTATAACGTCGTATATAATTACGTCATAACGGATAACGTCTTATAGTAATACGTCATAACGTATAACGTCATATAGAATTACTTCATAACGTATAACGTCACACAGTAGAACGTCATAACGTGTAACGTCAAATAGAATTACGGCATAACATATAACGTCGCATAGAATTACGTCATAACGGATAAGGTCACATAGTAAACGTTAGAACGTATAACGTCATATAGAATTACATTTTAACGTATAACGCAATATAGTAATGCGTCATGACGTATAACGTCATATAGTACTGCGTCATGATGTATAACGTCATATAGAATTACGTCATAACATATAATGTCATATAGAATTACGGCATATCGTATAACGTCATATAGTAATGCGTCATAACGTATAACACCATATAGTAATACGTCATTGCGTATAACGTCATATAGAATTACGGTTTAACGTATAACGTCATAGTGTAATGCGTCATAACGTATAACGCCATATAGGATTACGGCATAACGTATAACGTAACATAGAATTACGTCGCAACGTATAACGTCTTATAGTAATACGTCATATCGAATAACGTCACATAGAATTACGGTTTAACGTATAACGTCATAGCGTAATGCGCCAGAACGTATAACGCCATATAGGATTACGGCATAACGTAGAACGTAACATAGAATTACGTCACAACGTATAACGTCACATAGTAATACGTCATAACGCATAACGTCATATAGAATTACGGTTTAACGTATAACACCATATAGTAATGCGTCATAACGTATAACGCCATATAGTAATGCGTCATAACGTATAACGTCATACAGTAATGCGTCATAACGTATAACGTCATATAGTATTGCGTCATAACGTATAACGTCGTATAGATTTACGTCGTAACGGATAACGTCTCATAGTAATACGTCATAACGTATAACGTCTCATAGATATACGTCATACCGTATAACGTTCCACAGCATTACGTCATAACGTATAACGTCATATAGAATTACGGTTTAACGTATAACGTTATATAGTAATGCGTCATAACGTATAACGCCATATAGTAATGCGTCATAACGTATAACGTCATACAATAATGCGTCATAACGTATAACGTCATATAGTATTGCGTTATAACGTATAACGTCGTATAGATTTACGTCATAACGGATAACCTTCTCATAGTACTACGTCATAACGTATAACGTCACATAGTAAAACGTCATACCGTATAACGTCACATCGAATTACGTCATAACGTATAACGTCACATAGCAGAACGTCATAACGTATAAACTCATATAGTATTGTGTCATGACGTATAACGTCATATAGAAATACGGTGAAACGTATAACGCCATATAGAGTTACGTTTTAACGTTTAACGTTATATAGAATGACGGTTTAACGTATAACGCCATATAGTAATGCGTCATAACGTATAACGTCATACAGTAATGCGTCATAACGTAGAACGTCACATAGTAATACGTCATACCGTATAACGTCATATCGAATTACGTCATAACGTATAGCGGCTTATAGTAATACGTCATAACGTATAACGTCATATAGCAATGCGTCATGATGTATAACGTCATATAGAATTACGTCATAACATATAATGCCATGTAGAATTACGTCATAACGTATAACGTCTTATAGTAATGCGTCATAACGTATAACGTCATATAGTATTGCGGCATGATGTATAACGTCATATCGAATTACAACATAACGTATAACGTCAGATTGTAATGCGTCATAACGTGTAACGTCACATAGTAATACGTCATAACGTATATCGTCGTATAGAATTACGTCGTAACGGATAACGTCTTATAGTAATACGTCATAAGGTATAACGTCATATAGCAATGCGTCATAACGTATAACGCCATATAGTAATGCGTCATAACTTATAACGCCATATAGTAATGCGTCATAACGTACAACGCCATATAGTATTGCGTCATGATGTATAACGTCATATAGAATTACGACATAACATATAATGTCATATAGAATTACTTCATAACGTAAAACGTCACATAGTAGTACGTCATAACGTATAACGTCATATAGAATTACGGTTTAACATATAACGTCATACGATAATGCGTCATATCGTATAACGTCATATAGTATTGCGTCATGACGTATAACGGCACATAGTAATACGTCATAACGTATAACGCCATATAGTAATGCGTCATAACGTATAACGTCATATAGTATTGCGTCATGACGTATAACGTCATATAGAAATACGGTTAAACGTATAACGCCATATAGAGTTACGTTTTAACGTATAACGTCACATAGAATTACGGTTTAACGTATAACGCCATATAGTAATGCGTCATAACGTATAACGTCACATACTAATACGTCATGCCGTATAACGTCATATCGAATTACGTCATAACGTATAGCGGCTTATAGTAACACGTCATAAAGTATAACGTCATATTGCAATGCGTCATGATGTATAACGTCATATAGAATTACGTCATAACATATAATGCCAAATAGAATTACGTCATAACGTATAACGTCATATAGTTATGCGTCATAACCTATAACGTCATATAGTATTGCATCATGATGTATAACGTCATATCGAATTACAACATAACGTACAACGTCACATTGTAATGCGTCATAACGTGTAACGTCACATAGTAATACGTCATAACGTATAACGTCGTATAGAATTACGTCATAACGGATAACGTCTTATAGTAATACGTCATAACGTATAACGTCATATAGCAATGCGTCATAACGTATAACGCCATATAGTAATGCGTCATAACGTATAACGCCATATAGTAATGCGTCATAACGTACAACGCCATATAGTATTGCGTCATGAGGTATAACGTCATATAGAATTACGACATAACATATAATGTCATATAGAATTACGGCATAACATATAACGTCACATAGAATTACGTCATAACGGATAACGTCACATAGTGAACGTTAGAACGTACAACGTCATATAGAATTACATTTTAACGTATAACGCAATATAGTAATGCGTCATAACGTATAACGTCATATAGTATTGCGTCATGATGTATAACGTCATATAGAATTACGACATAACATATAATGTCATATAGAATTACGGCATAACATATAACGTCACATAGTAATACGTCATAACGTATAACGCCACATAGTAATACGTCATATTGTATAACGCCACATAGAATTGCGGTTTAACGTATAACGTCATAGTGTAATGCGTCATAACGTATAACGCCAATATAGGATTACGTCATAACGTATAACGTCACACAGTATTACGTCATAACGTATAACGTCATATAGAATTACGTTTTAACGTATAACGTTATATAGAATGACGATTTAACGTATAACGCCATATAGTAATGCGTCATAACGTATAAGGTCACATAGTAATACGTCATAACTTATAACGTCATATCGAATTACGTCATAACGTGTAACGTCACATAGTAAAACGTCATAACGTATAACGTCACATAGTATAACGTCATAACGTATAACGTCATATTGAATTACGGTTTAACGAATAACGTCATAGTGTAATGCGTCATACCGTATAACGTCATATCGAATTACGTCATAACGTATAGCGCCTTATAGTAATACGTCATAACGTATAACGTCATATAGCAATGCCTCATGATGTATAACGTCATATAGAATTACGTCATAACATATAATGCCATATCGAAATACGGCATAACGTATAACGTCATATAGTAATGCGTCATAACGTATAACGCCATACAGTAATGCGTCATAACGTATAACGTCATATCGAATTACAACATAACGTATAACGTCACATAGTAATACATCATAACGAATAACGTCATATAGAATTGCGTCATGACGTATAACGTCACATAGTAATGCGTCATAACGTATAAAGTCATATGGAATTACTGCATGACATATAACGTCACATAGTAACACGTCATAACGTATAACGTCATATAATAAGGCGACATGACGTATAACGTCATATAGAATTACGGTTTAACCTATAACGTCATATAGAATTACGGTTTAACCTATAACGTCATGTCGAATTACGGTTTAACGTATAACGTCATATGGTAATACGTCATAACGTATAACGATATATAGAATTACTTCATAACGTATAACGTCACATAGTAATACGTCATAACGTATCACGTCACATAGAATTACGGTTTAACGTATAACGTCAGATAGTAATGAGTCATAACGTATAACGCCATATAGTAATACGTCATAACGTATAACGTCATATAGAATTACTTCATAACGTATAACGTCACATAGTAATACATCATAACGTATAACGTCATATAGAATTTCGGTTTAACGTATAGCGTAATATAGCAATGCGTCATAACGTATAACGTCACATAGTAATACGTCATAACGTATAACGTTATATAGGATTACTGTTTAACGTATAACGTCATACAGTAATTCCTCATAACGTATAACGTCACATAGTAATACGTCACAACGAATAACGTCATATAGAATTACGGTTTAACCTATAACGTCATATAGAATTACGGTTTAACCTATAACGTCATGTCGAATTACGGTTTAACGTATAACGTCATATAGTAATACGTCATAACGTATAACGACTTATAGAATTACGTCATAACGTATAACGTCTTATAGAATTACGTCATAACTTATAACGTCACATAGTAATACGTCATACCTAATAACGTCATATCGAATTAAGTCATAACGTATAACGTCATATAGTAATACGTCATAACGTATAACGTCATATAGAATTACGGTTTAACGTACATCGTCAGATAGTAATGAGTCATAACCTATAACGCCATATAGTAATACGTCATAACGTATAACGTCATATAGAATTACTTCATAACGTATAACGTCACATAGTAATACATCATAACGTATAACGTCATATAGAATTTCGGTTTAACGTATAGCGTAATATAGTAATGCGTCATAACGTATAACGCCATACAGTAATGCGTCATAACGTATAACGTCATATCGAATTACAACATAACGTATAACGTCACATAGTAATACATCATAACGAATAACGTCATATAGAATTGCGTCATAACGTATAACGTCACATAGTAATGCGTCATAACGTATAAAGTCATATAGAATTACTGCATGACATATAACGTCACATAGTAACACGTCATAACGTATAACGTCATATAATAAGGCGACATGACGTATAACGTCATATAGAATTACGGTTTAACCTATAACGTCATATAGAATTACGGTTTAACCTATAACGTCATGTCGAATTACGGTTTAACGTATAACGTCATATGGTAATACGTCATAACGTATAACGATATATAGAATTACTTCATAACGTATAACGTCACATAGTAATACGTCATAACGTATCACGTCACATAGAATTACGGTTTAACGTATAACGTCCGATAGTAATGAGTCATAACGTATAACGCCATATAGTAATACGTCATAACGTATAACGTCATATAGAATTACTTCATAACGTATAACGTCACATAGTAATACATCATAACGTATAACGTCATATAGAATTTCGGTTTAACGTATAGCGTAATATAGCAATGCGTCATAACGTATAACGTCACATAGTAATACGTCATAACGTATAACGTTATATAGGTTTACGGTTTAACGTTTAACGTCATATAATAATGCGTCATAACGTATAACGCCATATAGTAATGCGTCAAAACGTATAACGTCATATAGTATTGCGTCATGACGTATATCGTCATATAGAAATACGGTTAAACTTATAACGCCATATAGAGTTACGTTTTAACGTATAACGTCATATAGAATTACGGTTTAACGTATAACGCCATATAGTAATGCGTCATAACGTAGAACGTCACATAGTAATACGTCATACCGTATAACGTCATATCGAATTACGTCATAACGTATAGCGGCTTATAGTAATACGTCATAACGTATAACGTCATATAGCAATGCGTCATGATGTATAACGTCATATAGAATTACGTCATAACATATAATGCCATATAGAATTACGTCATAACGTATAACGTCATATAGTAATGCGTCATAACGTATAACGTCATATAGTATTGCGGCATGATGTATAACGTCATATCGAATTACAACATAACGTATAACGTCAGATTGTAATGCGTCATAACGTGTAACGTCACATAGTAATACGTCATAACGTATAACGTCGTATAGAATTACGTCATAACGGATAACGTCTTATAGTAATACGTCATAAGGTATAGCGTCATATAGCAATGCGTCATAACGTATAACGCCATATAGTAATGCGTCATAACGTATAACGCCATATAGTAATGCGTCATAACGTATAACGTCATATAGTATTGCGTCATGACGTATAACGTCATATAGAAATACGGTTAAACGTATAACGCCATATAGAGCTACGTTTTAACGTATAACGTCATATAGAATTACGGTTTAACGTATAACGCCATAAGGTAATGTGTCATAACGTAGAACGTCACATAGTAATACGTCATACCGTAAAACGTCATATCGAATTACGTCATAACGTATAGCGGCTTATAGTAATACGTCATAACGTATAACGTCATTTAATAAGGCGACATGACGTATAACGTCATATGGAAATACGGTTAAACGTATAACGCCATATAGAGTTACGTTTTAACGTATAACGTCATATAGAATTACGGTTTAACGTATAACGCCATATAGTAATGCGTCATAACGTATAACGTCACATAGTAATACGTCATACCGTATAACGTCATATCGAATAACGTCATAACGTATAACGTCACATAGCAAAGCGTCATAACGTATAACGTCACATTGTAAAACGTCACAACGATAAAGTCATATAGAATTACGGTTTAACGTATAACGCCATATAGTAATGCGTCATAACGTACAACGTCACATAGTAATACGTCATAACGTATAACGTCATATAGGATTATTGTTAAACGTATAACGTCATACAGTAATTCCTCATAACGTATAACGTCACATAGTAGTGCGTCATAACGTATAACGTCATATAGTATTGCGTCATGATGTATAACGTCATATCGAATTACAACATAACGTATAACGTCACATAGTAAAACGTTATAACGTATAACGTCATATAGAATTGCGGTATAACGTATAACGTCATACAATAATACGTCATAACGTGTAACATCATATAGTAATGCGTCATAACGTATAACGTCGTATAGAATTACGTCATGACGTATAACGTCACATAGTAATACATCATAACGTATAACGTCATGTAGAATTACGTCATGACGTATAACGTCACATAGTAATACATCATAACGTATAACGTCATGTAGAATTACGTCATGACGTATAACGTCACATAGTAATACGTCATAACGTGTAACGTCATATAGAATTTCGGTTTAACGTATAGCGTCATATAGCAATGCGTCATAACGTATAACGTCACATCGTAATACGTCATAACGTATAACGTCATATAGGATTATTGTTTGACGTATAACGTCATACAGTAATTCCTCATAACGTATAACGTCACATAGTAATACGTCACAACGAATAACGTCATATAGAATTACGGTTAAACGTATAACGCCTTATAGAATTACGTTTTAACTTATAACGTAATATAGAATTACGGTGTAACGTATAACACCATAGCGTAATGCGTCATAACGTGTAACGTCACATAGTAATACGTCATAACGTATAACGACTTATAGAATTACGTCATAACGTATAACGTCACATAGTAATACGTCATACCGTATAACGTCATATCGAATTGAGTCATAACGTATAAAGTCATACAGTAATTCGTCATACCGTATAACGTCATATAGATTTACAGTTTAACGCATAACGTCATATAGGTTTACGGTTTAACGTTTAACGTCATATAATAATGCGCCATAACGTATAACGCCATATAGTAATGCGTCATAGCGTATAACGTCATATAGAATTACGGTTTAACGTATAACGTCATATAGTATTACGGTTTAACGTATAACGTCATACAGTAATGCGTCATAACGTATAACGTCATATAGTAATACGTCACAACGAATAACGTTATATAGTATTACGGCATAACATATAAAGTCACATAGAATTACGTCATAACGGATAACGTCACATTGTAATTCGTCATAACGTATAACGTCATATAGTAAAACGTCATAACGTATAACGTCATATAGTATTACGGCATAACGTTTAACGTCACATAGTAAAACGTCATAATGTATAACGTCATATAGAATTACGGTTTAACGTATAACGTCATATAGTATTACGGTTTAACGTATAACGTCATACAGTAATGCGTCATAACGTATAACGTCATATAGTAATACGTCACAACGAATAACGTTATATAGTATTACGGCATAACATATAAAGTCACATAGAATTACGTCATAACGGATAACGTCACATTGTAATTCGTCATAACGTATAACGTCATATAGTAAAACGTCATAACGTATAACGTCATATAGTATTACGGCATACCGTATAACGTCATATAGAATTACGGCATAACGTATAACGTCACATAGTAAAACGACATTACGTATAACGTCATATAGAATTACGGTTTAACGTATAACGTCATATAGTATTACGGTTTAACGTATAACGTCATACAGTAATGCGTCATAACGTATAACGTCATATAGTAATACGCCACAACGAATAACGTCATATAGAATTACGGTTAAACGTATAACGCCATATAGAATTACGTTTTAACGAATAACGTCATATAGTATTACGGTTTAACGTATAACGTCATACAGTAATGCGTCATAACGTATAACGTCATATAGTAATACGTCACAACGAATAACGTCATATAGAAATACGGTTTAACGTATAACGTCATACTGTAATGCGTCATAACGTATAACGTCATATAGTATTGCGTCATGACGAATAACGTCGTATAGAATTACGTCATAACGGATAACGTCTTACAGTAATACGTCATAACGTAGAACGTCATATAGCTATGCGTCATAACGTATAACGCCATATAGTAATGCGTCATAACGTATAACGCCATATAGTAATGCGTCATAACGTATAACGCCATATAGTATTGTGTCATGATGTATAACGCCATACAGAACTACGTCATAACATATAATGTCATATAGTATTGCGTCATAACGTATAACGTCATATAGTATTACGGCATAACATATAACGTCACATAGAATTACGTCATAACGAATAACGTCACATTGTAATTCGTCATAACGTATAACGTCATATAGTATTACGGCATAACATATAACGTCACATAGAATTACGTCATAACGGATAACGTCACATAGTAAAACGTTATAACGTATAACGTCATATAGAATTACGGTTTAACGTATAACGCCATATAGTAATGAGTCATAACGTATAACGCCATATAGTAATACGTCATAACGTATAACGTCATATTGAATTACTTCATAACGTATAACGAAACATAGTAATACGTCATAACGTATAACGTCATATAGAATTTCGGTTTAACGTATAACGCCATAAAGAATTACGTCATAACGTATAACGTCACATAGTATAACGTCATAACGTATAACATCATATAGTAATACGTCACAACGAATAACGTCATATAGAATTACGGTTAGACGTATGACGCCATATAGAATTACGTTTTAACCTACAACGTCATATAGAGTTACGGTTTAACGTATAACGCCATATAGTAATGAGTCATAACGTATAACGTCATATTGAATTACTTCATAACGTATAACGAAACATAGTAATACGTCATAACGTATAACGTCATATAGAATTTCGGTTTAACGTATAACGCCATAAAGAATTACGTCATAACGTATAACGTCACATAGTAATGCGTCATAACGTACAACGTCATATAGAATTATTGTTTAACGTATAGCGTCATACAGGAATTCCTCATAACGTATAACGTCATATAGTAATACGTCACCACGAATAACGTCATATAGAATTACGGTTAGACGTATAACGCCATATAGAATTACGTTTTAACCTACAACGTCATATAGAGTTACGGTTTAACGTATAACACCATAAAGAATTACGTCGTAACGTATAACGTCACATAGTATAACGGCATAACGTGTAACGTCATACAGTAATGCGTCATAACGTATAACGTCATATAGAATTACTTCATAACGTATAACGTCACATAGTAGAACGCCATAACGTATAACGTCATGTAGAATTACGGTTTAACGTATAACGTCATACAGTAATGCGTCATAACGTATAACGACATATAGTATTGCGTCATGACGTATAACGTCGTATAGATTAACGTCATAACGGATAACGTCTCATAGTAATCCGTCATAACGTATAACGTCACACAGTATAACGTCATAACGTATAACGTCATATAGAATTACGGTTTAACGTATAACGTCATACAGTAATGCGTCATAACGTATAACGTCATATAGTATTGCGTCATAACGTATAACGTCGTATAGACTTACGTCATAACGGATAACGTCTTATAGTAATACGTCATAACGTATAACGTCATATAGCAATGCATCACAACGTATGACGCCATATAGTAATGCGTCATAACGTATAACGTCATATAGTAATGCGTCATAATGTATAACGCCATATAGTATTGCGTCATGATGTATAACGTCATATAGAACTAAGTCATAACGTATAACGTCATATAGAATTATGGCATAACGTATAACGTCATGTAGTAATGCGTCAGAACGTATAACGTCACATAGAATTACGGCATAAGATACAACGTCACATAGAATTACGTCATAACGGATAACGTCACATAGTAAAACGTTATAACGTATAACGTCATATAGAATTACGGTTTAACGTATAACGCCATATAGAATTACGTTTTAACCTACAACGTCATATAGAGTTACGGTTTAACGTATAACGCCATATAGTAATGAGTCATAACGTATAACGTCATATTGAATTACTTCATAACGTATAACGAAACATAGTAATACGTCATAACGTATAACGTCATATAGAATTTCGGTTTAACGTATAACGCCATAAAGAATTACGTCATAACGTATAACGTCACATAGTAATGCGTCATAACGTACAACGTCATATAGAATTATTGTTTAACGTATAGCGTCATACAGGAATTCCTCATAACGTATAACGTCATATAGTAATACGTCACCACGAATAACGTCATATAGAATTACGGTTAGACGTATAACGCCTTATAGAATTACGTTTTAACCTACAACGTCATATAGAGTTACGGTTTAACGTATAACACCATAAAGGATTACGTCGTAACGTATAACGTCACATAGTATAACGGCATAACGTATAACGTCATACAGTAATGCGTCATAACGTATAACGTCATATAGAATTACTTCATAACGTATAACGTCACATAGTAGAACGCCATAACGTATAACGTCATGTAGAATTACGGTTTAACGTATAACGTCATACAGTAATGCGTCATAACGTATAACGACACATAGTATTGCGTCATGACGTATAACGTCGTATAGATTAACGTCATAACGGATAACGTCTCATAGTAATCCGTCATAACGTATAACGTCACACAGTATAACGTCATAACGTATAACGTCATATAGAATTACGGTGTAACGTATAACGTCATACAGTAATGCGTCATAACGTATAACGTCATATAATATTGCGTCATAACGTATAACGTCGTATAGACTTACGTCATAACGGAAAACGTCTTATAGTAATACGTCATAACGTATAACGTCATATAGCAATGCGTCACAACGTATGACGCCATATAGAAATGCGTCATAACGTATAACGTCATATAGTAATGCGTCATAATGTATAACGCCATATAGTATTGCGTCATGATGTATAACGTCATATAGAACTAAGTCATAACGTATAATGTCATATAGAATTATGACATAACGTATAACGTCATGTAGTAATGCGTCAGAACGTATAACGTCACATAGAATTACGGCATAAGATACAACGTCACATAGAATTACGTCATAACGGATAACGTCACATAGTAAAACGTTATAACGTATAACGTCATATAGAATTACGGTTTAACGTATAACGCAATATAGTAATGCGTCATAACGTATAACTTCATGTAGTATTGCGTCATGATGTGTAACGTCATATATTATTACGTCATAACATATAATGTCGTATAGAATTGCGGCATAACGTATAACGTCATAGTGTAATGCGTCATAACGTATAACGCCATATCGAATTACGTCATAACATATAACGTCATATAGAATTTCGGTTTAACGTTAAACGCCATATAGCAATGCGTCATAACGTATAACGTCACATAGTAATACGTCACAACGAATAACGTCATATAGTATTACGGCATAACATATAAAGTCACATAGAATTGCGTCATAACGGATAACGTCACATTGTAATTCGTCATAACGTATAACGTCATATAATAAAACGTCATAACGTATAACGTCATATAGTATTACGGCATACCGTATAACGTCATATAGAATTACGGCATAACGTATAACGTCATACAGTAATGCGTCATAACGTATAACGTCATATAGTATAGCGTCATGACGTATAACGTCGCATAGTAATACGTCATAACGTATAACGTCACATAGTAAAACGTCATAACGTATAACGTCATATAGAATTACGGTTTAACGTATAACGTCATATAGTATTACGGTTTAACGTATAACGTCATACAGTAATGCGTCATAACGTATAACGTCATATAGTAATACGCCACAACGAATAACGTCATATAGAATTACGGTTAAACGTATAACGCCATATAGAATTACGTTTTAACGTATAACGTAATATAGAATTACGGTGTAACGTATAATACCATAGCGTAATGCGTCATATCGTGTAACGTCACATAGTAATACGTCATAACGCATAACGTCATATAGAATTACGGTTTAACGTATAACGTCATACTGTAATGCGTCATAACGTA
This sequence comes from Bombus fervidus, assembly GCF_041682495.2. Taxonomy (NCBI): domain Eukaryota; kingdom Metazoa; phylum Arthropoda; class Insecta; order Hymenoptera; family Apidae; genus Bombus; species Bombus fervidus. The sequence goes on from NW_027212582.1 coordinate 673,349, forward strand.
TAACGTCATATAGTATTGCGTCATGACGAATGACGTCGTATAGAATTACGTCATAACGGAAAACGTCTTACAGAAATACGTCATAACGTAGAACGTCATATAGCTAAGCGTCATAACGTATAACGCCATATAATAATGCGTCATAACGTATAACGCCATATAGTAATGAGTCATAACGTATAATGCCATATAGTGATACGTCATAACGTATAACGTCATATTGAATTACTTCATAACGTATAACGAAACATAGTAATACGTCATAACGTATAACGTCATATAGAATTTCGGTTTAACGTATAACGCCATAAAGAATTACGTCATAACGTATAACGTCACATAGTATAACGTCATAACGTATAACGTCATATAGTAACGCGTCATAACGTATAACGCCATATAGTGATACGTCATAACGTATAACGTCATATAGTAATACGTCATAACGTATAACGTCAAATTGAATTACTTCATAACGTATGACGAAACATAGTAATACGACATAACGTATAACGTCATATAGTAATACGTCATAACGTATAACGTCATATAGTAATACGTCATAACGTATAACGTCATATAGAATTTCGGTTTAACGTATAACGCCATAAAGAATTACGTCATAACGTATAACGTCACATAGTAATGCGTCATAACGTATAACGTCATATAGAATTATTGTTTAACGTATAGCCTCATACAGGAATTCCTCATAACGTATAACGTCATATAGTAATACGTCACAACGAATAACGTCATATAGAATTACGGTTAGACGTATAACGCCATATAGAATTACGTTTTAACCTACAACGTCATATAGAGTTACGGTTTAACGTATAACGCCATATAGTAATGCGTCATAACGTATAACGTCATATTGAATTACTTCATAACGTATAACGAAACATAGTAATACGTCATAACGTATAACGTCATATAGAATTTCGGTTTAACGTATAACGCCATAAAGAATTACGTCATAACGTATAACGTCACATAGTAATGCGTCATAACGTACAACGTCATATAGAATTATTGTTTAACGTATAGCGTCATACAGGAATTCCTCATAACGTATAACGTCATATAGTAATACGTCACAACGAGTAACGTCATATAGTATTGCGTCATGACGTATAACGTAGGATAGAGTTACGACATAACGTACTACATCAAATAGTAATACGTCATAACGTATAACGTCATATAGAATTACGACATAACGTATAGCGTCACATAGTAATACGTCATAACGTATAACGTCATAAAGAATTACTTCATAACGCATAACGTCAAATAGTAATACGTTATATCGTATAACGTCATATAGAATTACGGTTTAACGTATAACGTCATATAGTAATGCGTCGTAACTTATAACGCCATATAGTAATGCGTCATACCGTGTAACGTCACATAGTAATACGTCATGACGTATAACGTCATAAAGAATTACTTCATAACATATAACGTCTTATAGTAATACGTCATAACGTATAACGTCATATAGCAATGCGTCACAACGTATGACGCCATATAGTAATGCGTCATAACGTATAACGCCATATAGTAATGCGTCATGATGTATAACGTCATATAGAACTAAGTCATAACGTACAATGTCATATAGAATTACGGCATAACGTATAACGTCATGTAGTAATGCGTCATAACGTATATCGTCACATAGAATTACGGCATAAGATATAACGTCACATAGAATTACGTCATAACGGATAACGTCACATAGTAAAACGTTATAACGTATAACGTCATATAGAATTACGGTTTAACGTATAACGCAATATAGTAATGCGTCATAACGTATTACTTCATGTAGTATTGCGTCATGATGTGTAACGTCATATAGAATTACGTCATAACATATAATGTCGTATAGAATTGCGGCATAACGTATAACGTCATATAGTAATGCGTCATAACGTATAACGCCATATAGTAAAACGTCATAACGTATAACGTCATATAGAACTACTTCATAACGTATAACGTCACATAGCAATACGTCATAACGTATAACGTCATATAGAATTACGGTTAAACGTATAACGTCATGTAGTAATGAGTCATAACGTATAACGCCATATAGTAATGCGTCATAACGTATAACGTCATTTAGAATTACGGTTTCACGTATAGCAACATACAGTAATGCGTCATAACGTATAACGCCATATAGTAATCCGTCATAACGTATAACGCCATATAGTATTCCGTCATGGCGTATAACGTAGGATAGAATTACGACATAACGTACTACATCAAATAGTAATGCGTCGTAACGTATAACGCCATATAGTAATGCGTCATACCGTATAACGTCACATAGTAATACGTCATGACGTATAACGTCATAAAGAATTACTTCATAACATATAACGTCACATAGTAATGCGTCATGACGTATAACGCCATATAGTATTGCGTCATGATGTATAACGTCATATAGAACTAAGTCATAACGTACAATGTCATATAGAATTACGGCATAACGTATAACGTCATGTAGTAATGCGTCATAACGTATATCGTCACATAGAATTACGGCATAAGATATAACGTCACATAGAATTACGTCATAACGGATAACGTCACATCGTAAAACGTTATAACATATAACGTCATATAGAATTTCGGTTTAACGTATAACGCCATAAAGAATTACGTCATAACGTATAACGTCACATAGTATAACGTCATAACGTATAACGTCATATAGTAATGCGTCATAACGTATAACGCCATATAGTAATACGTCATAACGTATAACGTCATATAGTAATACGTCATAACGTATAACGTCATATTGAATTACTTCATAACGTATAACGAAACATAGTAATACGACATAACGTATAACGTCATATAGTAATACGTCATAACGTATAAAGTCATATAGTATTGCGTCATGACGTATAACGTCATATAGAAATACGGTGAAACGTATAACGCCATATAGAGTTACGTTTTAACGTTTAACGTCATATAGAATGACGGTTTAACGTATAACGCCATATAGTAATGCGTCATAACGTATAACGTCATACAGTAATGCGTCATAACGTATAACGTCATATAGTATTGCGTCATAACGTATAACGTCGTATAGATTTACGTCATAACGGATAACGTCTCATAGTAATGCGTCATAACGTATAACGTCACATAGTAATACGTCATACCGTATAACGTCATATCGAATTAAGTCATAACGTATAACGTCATACAGTAATTGGTCATACCGTATAACGTCATATAGATGTACGGTTTAACGCATAACGTCATATAGGTTTACGGTTTAACGTGTAACGTCATATAATAATGCGTCATAACGTATAACGCCATATAGTAATGCGTCATAACGTATAACGTCATACAGTAATGCGTCATAACGTATAACGTCATATAGTATTGCGTCATGACGTATAACGTCATATAGAAATACGGTTAAACGTATAACGCCATATAGAGCTACGTTTTAACGTATAACGTCATATAGAATTACGGTTTAACGTATAACGCCATAAGGTAATGTGTCATAACGTAGAACGTCACATAGTAATACGTCATACCGTATAACGTCATATCGAATTACGTCATAACGTATAGCGGCTTATAGTAATACGTCATAACGTATAACGTCATATAGCAATGCGTCATGATGTATAACGTCATATAAAATTACTTCATAACATATAATGCCATATAGAATTACGTCATAACGTATAACGTCAGATAGTAATGCGTCATAACGTATAACGTCATATAGTATTGCGTCATGATGTATAACGTCATATCGAATTACAACATAACGTATAACGTCAGACTGTAATGCGTCATAACGTGTAACGTCACATAGTAATACGTCATAACGTATAACGTCGTATAGAATTACGTCATAACGGATAACGTCATACAGTAATTGGTCATACCGTATAACGTCATATAGAGGTACGGTTTAACGCATAACGTCATATAGGTTTACGGTTTAACGTTTAACGTCATGTAATAATGCGTCATAACGTATAACGCCATATAGTAATGCGTCAAAACGTATAACGTCATATAGTATTGCGTCATGACGTATATCGTCATATAGAAATACGGTTAAACTTATAACGCCATATAGAGTTACGTTTTAACGTATAACGTCATATAGAATTACGGTTTAACGTATAACGCCATATAGTAATGCGTCATAACGTAGAACGTCACATAGTAATACATCATACCGTATAACGTCATATCGAATTACGTCATATCGTATAGCGGCTTATAGTAATACGTCATAACGTATAACGTCATATAGCAATGCGTCATGATGTATAACGTCATATAGAATTACGTCATAACATATAATGCCATATAGAATTACGTCATAACGTATAACGTCATATAGTAATGCGTCATAACGTATAACGTCATATAGTATTGCGGCATGATGTATAACGTCATATCGAATTACAACATAACGTATAACGTCAGATTGTAATGCGTCATAACGTGTAACGTCACATAGTAATACGTCATAACGTATAACGTCGTATAGAATTACGTCATAACGGATAACGTCTTATAGTAATACGTCATATGGTATAGCGTCATATAGCAATGCGTCATAACGTATAACGCCATATAGTAATGCGTCATAACGTATAACGCCATATAGTAATGCGTCATAACGTACAACGCCATATAGTATTGCGTCATGATGTATAACGTCATATAGAATTACGACATAACATATACTGTCATATAGAATTACGACATAACATATAATGTCATATAGAATTACGGCATAACATATAACGTCACTTAGAATTACGTCATAACGGATAACGTCACATAGTGAACGTTAGAACGTACAACGTCATATAGAATTACATTTTAACGTATAACGCAATATAGTAATGCGTCATAACGTATAACGTCATATAGTATTGCGTCATGATGTATAACGTCATATAGAATTACGTCATAACATATAATGTCATATAGAATTACGGCATATCCTATAACGTCATATAGTAATGCGTCATAACGTATAACACCATATAGTAATACGTCATAACGTATAACGTCATATAGAATTACTTCATAACGTATAACGTCACATAGTAGAACGTCATATCGTATAACGTCACATAGAATTACGGTTTAACGTATAACGTCATAGTGTAATGCGTCATAACGTATAACGCCATATAGGATTACGGCATAACGTATAACGTAACATAGAATTACGTCGCAACGTATAACGTCTTATAGTAATACGTCATATCGTATAACGTCACATAGAATTACGGTTTAACGTATAACGTCATAGCGTAATGCGCCATAACGTATAACGCCATATAGGATTACGGCATAACGTAGAACGTAACATAGAATTACGTCACAACGTATAACGTCACATAGTAATACGTCATAACGCATAACGTCATATAGGATTACGGTTTAACGTATAACGCCATATAGTAATGCGTCATAACGTATAACGCCATATAGTAATGCGTCATAACGTATAACGTCATACAATAATGCGTCATAACGTATAACGTCATATAGTATTGCGTCATAACGTATAACGTCGTATAGATTTACGTCGTAACGGATAACGTCTCATAGTAATACGTCATAACGTATAACGTCTCATAGATATACGTCATACCGTATAACGTCCCACAGCATTACGTCATAACGTATAACGTCATATAGAATTACGGTTTAACGTATAACGTTATATAGTAATGCGTCATAACGTATAACGCCATATAGTAATGCGTCATAACGTATAACGTCATACAATAATGCGTCATAACGTATAACGTCATATAGTATTGCGTTATAACGTATAACGTCGTATAGATTTACGTCATAACGGATAACCTTCTCATAGTACTACGTCATAACGTATAACTTCACATAGTAAAACGTCATACCGTATAACGTCACATCGAATTACGTCATAACGTATAACGTCACATAGCAGAACGTCATAACGTATAAAGTCATATAGTATTGCGTCATGACGTATAACGTCATATAGAAATACGGTGAAACGTATAACGCCATATAGAGTTACGTTTTAACGTTTAACGTTATATAGAATGACGGTTTAACGTATAACGCCATATAGTAATGCGTCATAACGTATAACGTCATACAGTAATGCGTCATAACGTATAACGTCATATAGTATTGCGTCATAACGTATAACGTCGTATAGATTTACGTCATAACGGATAACGTCTCATAGTAATGCGTCATAACGTATAACGTCACATAGTAATACGTCATACCGTATAACGTCATATCGAATTAAGTCATAACGTATAACGTCATACAGTAATTGGTCATACCGTATAACGTCATATAGATGTACGGTTTAACGCATAACGTCATATAGGTTTACGGTTTAACGTTTAACGTCATATAATAATGCGTCATAACGTATAACGCCATATAGTAATGCGTCATAACGTATACCGTCATATAGTATTGCGTCATGACGTATAACGTCATATAGAAATACGGTGAAACGTATAACGCCATATAGAGTTACGTTTTAACGTTTAACGTTATATAGAATGACGGTTTAACGTATAACGCCATATAGTAATGCGTCATAACGTATAACGTCATACAGTAATGCGTCATAACGTATAACGTCATATAGTATTGCGTCATAACGTATAACGTCGTATAGATTTACGTCATAACGGATAACGTCTCATAGTAATGCGTCATAACGTATAACGTCACATAGTAATACGTCATACCGTATAACGTCATATCGAATTAAGTCATAACGTATAACGTCATACAGTAATTGGTCATACCGTATAACGTCATATAGATGTACGGTTTAACGCATAACGTCATATAGGTTTACGGTTTCACGTTTAACGTCATATAATAATGCGTCATAACGTATAACGCCATATAGTAGTGCGTCATAACGTATAACGTCATATAGTATTGCGTCATGACGTATAACGTCATATAGAAATACGGTTAAACGTATAACGCCATATAGAGCTACGTTTTAACGTATAACGTCATATAGAATTACGGTTTAACGTAGAACGCCATAAGGTAATGTGTCATAACGTAGAACGTCACATAGTAATACGTCATACCGTAAAACGTCATATCGAATTACGTCATAAAGTATAGCGGCTTATAGTAATACGTCATAACGTATAACGTCATATAGCAATGCGTCATGATGTATAACGTCATATAGAATTACTTCATAACATATAATGCCATATAGAATTACGTCATAACGTATAACGTCAGATAGTAATGCGTCATAACGTATAACGTCATATAGTATTGCGTCATGATGTATAACGTCATATCGAATTACAACATAACGTATAACGTCAGATTGTAATGCGTCATAACGTGTAACGTCACATAGTAATACGTCATAACGTATAACGTCGTATAGGATTACGTCATAACGGATAACGTCATACAGTAATTGGTCATACCGTATAACGTCATATAGAGGTACGGTTTAACGCATAACGTCATATAGGTTTACGGTTTAACGTTTAACGTCATATAATAATGCGTCATAACGTATAACGCCATATAGTAATGCGTCAAAACGTATAACGTCATATAGTATTGCGTCATGACGTATATCGTCATATAGCAATACGGTTAAACTTATAACGCCATATAGAGTTACGTTTTAACGTATAACGTCATATAGAATTACGGTTTAACGTATAACGCCATATAGTAATGCGTCATAACGTAGAACGTCACATAGTAATACGTCATACCGTATAACGTCATATCGAATTACGTCATAACGTATAGCGGCTTATAGTAATACGTCATAACGTATAACGTCATATAGCAATGCGTCATGATGTATAACATCATATAGAATTACGTCATAACATATAATGCCATATAGAATTACGTCATAACGTATAACGTCATATAGTATTGCGGCATGATGTATAACGTCATATCGAATTACAACATAACGTATAACGTCAGATTGTAATGCGTCATAACGTGTAACGTCACATAGTAATACGTCATAACGTATAACGTCGTATAGAATTACGTCATAACGGATAACGTCTTATAGTAATACGTCATAAGGTATAGCGTCATATAGCAATGCGTCATAACGTATAACGCCATATAGTAATGCGTCATAACGTATAACGCCATATAGTAATGCGTCATAACGTACAACGCCATATAGTATTGCGTCATGATGTATAACGTCATATAGAATTACGACATAACATATAATCTCATATAGAATTACGACATAACATATAATGTCATATAGAATTACGGCATAACATATATCGTCACTTAGAATTACATCATAACGGATAACGTCACATAGTGAACGTTAGAACGTACAACGTCATATAGAATTACATTTTAACGTATAACGCAATATAGTAATGCGTCATAACGTATAACGTCATATAGTATTGCGTCATGATGTATAACGTCATATAGAATTACGTCATAACATATAATGTCATATAGAATTACGGCATATCCTATAACGTCATATAGTAATGCGTCATAACGTATAACACCATATAGTAATACGTCATAACGTATAACGTCATATAGAATTACTTCATAACGTATAACGTCACATAGTAGAACGTCATATCGTATAACGTCACATAGAATTACGGTTTAACGTATAACGTCATAGTGTAATGCGTCATAACGTATAACGCCATATAGGATTACGGCATAACGTATAACGTAACATAGAATTACGTCGCAACGTATAACGTCTTATAGTAATACGTCATATCGTATAACGTCACATAGAATTACGGTTTAACGTATAACGTCATAGCGTAATGCGCCATAACGTACAACGCCATATAGGATTACGGCATAACGTAGAACGTAACATAGAATTACGTCACAACGTATAACGTCACATAGTAATACGTCATAACGCATAACGTCATATAGAATTACGGTTTAACGTATAACGCCATATAGTAATGCGTCATAACGTATAACGCCATATAGTAATGCGTCATAACGTATAACGTCATACAGTAATGCGTCATAACGTATAACGTCATATAGTATTGCGTCATAACGTATAACGTCGTATAGATTTACGTCGTAACGGATAACGTCTCATAGTAATACGTCTAACGTATAACGTCTCATAGATATACGTCATACCGTATAACGTCCCACAGCATTACGTCATAACGTATAACGTCATATAGAATTACGGTTTAACGTATAACGTTATATAGTAATGCGTCATAACGTATAACGCCATATAGTAATGCGTCATAACGTATAACGTCATACAATAATGCGTCATAACGTATAACGTCACATCGAATTACGTCATAACGTATAACGTCACATAGCAGAACGTCATAACGTATAAAGTCATATAGTATTGCTTCATGACGTATAACGTCATATAGTATTGTGTCACGACTTATAACGTTTTATGGTATTGCGTCATTACGCATAACGTCAGATAGTAATACGTCATAACGCATAACGTCATATAGAATTACGGTTTAACGTATTCCGTCACATAGTTATACGTCATAACGTATAGCGCTGTATTGTATTGCGTCATAACGTATAACGTCATATTGTATCGCGCCATAACGTATAACGTCACATAGTACTACGTCACAACAGACGACGTCAGATAGAATTACGCCATGACGTACAACGTCATATAGAATTACGTCATAACGTACAATGATTCAGAGTATTACGTTATAACGTATAACGTCAAATAAAATCACGTCATAAAGTATAACGTCATATAGTATTGCGTCATGACGTATAACGCCATATAGTAATACGTCATAACGTATAGCGTCACATAGTAATACGTCATACCTAATAACGTCATATCGAATTAAGTCATAACGTATAACGTCATACAGTAATTCGTCATACTGCATAACGTCATATAGATTTACGATTTAACGCATAACGTCATATAGGTTCACGGTTTAACGTTTAACGTCACATAATAATGCGTCATAACGTACAACGCCATTTAGTAATGCGTCATGACGTATAACGCCATATAGTAATACGTCATAACGCATAACGTCATATAGAATTACGGTTTAACGTATTCCGTCACATAGTTATACGTCATAACGTATAGCGCTGTATTGTATTGCGTCATAACGTATAACGTCATATTGTATCGCGCCATAACGTATAACGTCACATAGTACTACGTCACAACAGACGACGTCAGATAGAATTACGCCATGACGTACAACGTCATATAGAATTACGTCATAACGTACAATGATTCAGAGTATTACGTCATAACGTATAACGTCACATCGAATTACGTCATAACGTATAACGTCACATAGCAGAACGTCATAACGTATAAAGTCATATAGTATTGCGTCATGACGTATAACGTCATATAGTATTGTGTCACGACTTATAACGTTTTATGGTATTGCGTCATTACGTATAACGTCAGATAGTAATACGTCATAACGCATAACGTCATATAGAATTACGGTTTAACGTATTCCGTCACATAGTTATACGTCATAACGTATAGCGCTGTATTGTATTGCGTCATAACGTATAACGTCATATTGTATCGCGCCATAACGTATAACGTCACATAGTACTACGTCACAACAGACGACGTCAGATAGAATTACGCCATGACGTACAACGTCATATAGAATTACGTCATAACGTACAATGATTCAGAGTATTACGTCATAACGTATAACGTCAAATAAAATCACGTCATAAAGTATAACGTCATATAGTATTGCGTCATGACGTATAACGCCATATAGTAATACGTCATAACGTATAACGTCACATAGTAATACGTCATAACGTATAACGACTTATAGAATTACGTCATAACGTATAGCGTCACATAGTAATACGTCATACCTAATAACGTCATATCGAATTAAGTCATAACGTATAACGTCATACAGTAATTCGTCATACTGCATAACGTCATATAGATTTACGATTTAACGCATAACGTCATATAGGTTCACGGTTTAACGTTTAACGTCACATAATAATGCGTCATAACGTACAACGCCATTTAGTAATGCGTCATGACGTATAACGTCATATAGTATTGCGTCATGACGTATAACGTCATATCGAATTACGTCATAACGCATAGCGCCTTATAGTAATACGTCATGACGTATAACGTCATATAGCAATGAATCATGATGTATAACGTCATATAGAATTACGTCATAACATATAGTGCCATATCGAAATACGGCATAACGTATAACGTCATATAGTAATGCGTCATAACGTATGACGCCATATAGTAATACGTCATAACGTATAACGTTATATAGAATTACTTCATAACGTATAACGTCATATAGGATTATTGTTAAACGTATAACGTCATACAGTAATTCCTCATAACGTATAACGTCACATAGTAATGCGTCATAACGTATAACGTCACATAGTAATGCGTCATATCGTATAAAGTCATATAGAATTACGGCATGACATATAACGTCACATAGTAATACGTCATAACGTATAACGTCATTTAATAAGGCGACATGACGTATAACGTCATATGGAAATACGGTTAAACGTATAACGCCATATAGAGTTACGTTTTAACTTATAACGTCATATAGAATTACGGTTTAACGTATAACGCCATATAGTAATGCGTCATAACGTATAACGTCACATAGTAATACGTCATACCGTATAACGTCATATCGAATAACGTCATAACGTATAACGTCACATAGCAAAGCGTCATAACGTATAACGTCACATTGTAAAACGTCACAACGATAAAGTCATATAGAATTACGGTTTAACGTATAACGCCATATAGTAATGCGTCATAACGTATAACGCCATATAGTAATGCGTCATAACGTATAACGTCATACAATAATGCGTCATAACGTATAACGTCATATAGTATTGCGTTATAACGTATAACGTCGTATAGATTTACGTCATAACGGATAACCTTCTCATAGTACTACGTCATAACGTATAACTTCACATAGTAAAACGTCATAACGTATAACGTCATATAGAATTACGGTTTAACGTATAACGTTATATAGTAATGCGTCATAACGTATAACGCCATATAGTAATGCGTCATAACGTATAACGTCATACAATAATGCGTCATAACGTATAACGTCACATCGAATTACGTCATAACGTATAACGTCACATAGCAGAACGTCATAACGTATAAAGTCATATAGTATTGCTTCATGACGTATAACGTCATATAGTATTGTGTCACGACTTATAACGTTTTATGGTATTGCGTCATTACGCATAACGTCAGATAGTAATACGTCATAACGTATAACGTCATATAGGATTATTGTTAAACGTATAACGTCATACAGTAATTCCTCATAACGTATAACGTCACATAGTAGTGCGTCATAACGTATAACGTCATATAGTATTGCGTCATGATGTATAACGTCATATCGAATTACAACATAACGTATAACGTCACATAGTAAAACGTTATAACGTATAACGTCATATAGAATTGCGGTATAACGTATAACGTCATACAATAATACGTCATAACGTGTAACATCATATAGTAATGCGTCATAACGTATAACGTCGTATAGAATTACGTCATGACGTATAACGTCACATAGTAATACATCATAACGTATAACGTCATGTAGAATTGCGTCATAACGTATAACGTCACATAGTAATGCGTCATAACGTATAACGTCATATAGAATTACGGTTTAGCCTATAACGTCATATAGAATTACGGTTTAACCTATAACGTCATGTCGAATTACGGTTTAACGTATAACGTCAGATGGTAATGAGTCATAACGTATAACGCCATATAGTAATACGTCATAACGTATAACGTCATATAGAATTACTTCATAACGTATAACGTCATATAGCAATGAATCATGATGTATAACGTCATATAGAATTACGTCATAACATATAGTGCCATATCGAAATACGGCATAACGTATAACGTCATATAGTAATGCGTCATAACGTATGACGCCATATAGTAATACGTCATAACGTATAACGTTATATAGAATTACTTCATAACGTATAACGTCATATAGGATTATTGTTAAACGTATAACGTCATACAGTAATTCCTCATAACGTATAACGTCACATAGTAATGCGTCATAACGTATAACGTCACATAGTAATGCGTCATATCGTATAAAGTCATATAGAATTACGGCATGACATATAACGTCACATAGTAATACGTCATAACGTATAACGTCATTTAATAAGGCGACATGACGTATAACGTCATATGGAAATACGGTTAAACGTATAACGCCATATAGAGTTACGTTTTAACTTATAACGTCATATAGAATTACGGTTTAACGTATAACGCCATATAGTAATGCGTCATAACGTATAACGTCACATAGTAATACGTCATACCGTATAACGTCATATCGAATAACGTCATAACGTATAACGTCACATAGCAAAGCGTCATAACGTATAACGTCACATTGTAAAACGTCACAACGATAAAGTCATATAGAATTACGGTTTAACGTATAACGCCATATAGTAATGCGTCATAACGTATAACGCCATATAGTAATGCGTCATAACGTATAACGTCATACAATAATGCGTCATAACGTATAACGTCATATAGTATTGCGTTATAACGTATAACGTCGTATAGATTTACGTCATAACGGATAACCTTCTCATAGTACTACGTCATAACGTATAACTTCACATAGTAAAACGTCATAACGTATAACGTCATATAGAATTACGGTTTAACGTATAACGTTATATAGTAATGCGTCATAACGTATAACGCCATATAGTAATGCGTCATAACGTATAACGTCATACAATAATGCGTCATAACGTATAACGTCACATCGAATTACGTCATAACGTATAACGTCACATAGCAGAACGTCATAACGTATAAAGTCATATAGTATTGCTTCATGACGTATAACGTCATATAGTATTGTGTCACGACTTATAACGTTTTATGGTATTGCGTCATTACGCATAACGTCAGATAGTAATACGTCATAACGTATAACGTCATATAGGATTATTGTTAAACGTATAACGTCATACAGTAATTCCTCATAACGTATAACGTCACATAGTAGTGCGTCATAACGTATAACGTCATATAGTATTGCGTCATGATGTATAACGTCATATCGAATTACAACATAACGTATAACGTCACATAGTAAAACGTTATAACGTATAACGTCATATAGAATTGCGGTATAACGTATAACGTCATACAATAATACGTCATAACGTGTAACATCATATAGTAATGCGTCATAACGTATAACGTCGTATAGAATTACGTCATGACGTATAACGTCACATAGTAATACATCATATCGTATAACGTCATGTAGAATTGCGTCATAACGTATAACGTCACATAGTAATGCGTCATAACGTATAACGTCATATAGAATTACGGTTTAGCCTATAACGTCATATAGAATTACGGTTTAACCTATAACGTCATGTCGAATTACGGTTTAACGTATAACGTCAGATGGTAATGAGTCATAACGTATAACGCCATATAGTAATACGTCATAACGTATAACGTCATATAGAATTACTTCATAACGTATAACGTCACATAGTAATACGTCATAACGTGTAACGTCATATAGAATTTCGGTTTAACGTATAGCGTCATATAGCAATGCGTCATAACGTATAACGTCACATCGTAATACGTCATAACGTATAACGTCATATAGGATTATTGTTTGACGTATAACGTCATACAGTAATTCCTCATAACGTATAACGTCACATAGTAATACGTCACAACGAATAACGTCATATAGAATTACGGTTAAACGTATAACGCCTTATAGAATTACGTTTTAACTTATAACGTAATATAGAATTACGGTGTAACGTATAACACCATAGCGTAATGCGTCATAACGTGTAACGTCACATAGTAATACGTCATAACGTATAACGACTTATAGAATTACGTCATAACGTATAACGTCATATAGAATTTCGGTTTAACGTATAACGCCATAAAGAATTACGTCATAACGTATAACGTCACATAGTAATGCGTCATAACGTACAACGTCATATAGAATTATTGTTTAACGTATAGCGTCATACAGGAATTCCTCATAACGTATAACGTCATATAGTAATACGTCACCACGAATAACGTCATATAAAATTACGGTTAGACGTATAACGCCATATAGAATTACGTTTTAACCTACAACGTCATATAGAGTTACGGTTTAACGTATAACACCATAAAGAATTACGTCGTAACGTATAACGTCACATAGTATAACGGCATAACGTATAACGTCATACAGTAATGCGTCATAACGTATAACGTCATATAGAATTACTTCATAACGTATAACGTCACATTGTAAAACGTCACAACGATAAAGTGATATAGAATTACGGTTTAACGTATAACGCCATATAGTAATGCGTCATAACGTACAACGTCATATAGTAATACGTCATAACGTATAACGTCATATAGGATTATTGTTAAACGTATAACGTCATACAGTAATTCCTCATAACGTATAACGTCACATAGTGATGCGTCATAACGTATAACGTCATATAGTATTGCGTCATGATGTATAACGTCATATGGAAATACGGTTAAACGTATAACGCCATATAGAGTTACGTTTTAACGTATAACGTCATATAGAATTACGGTTTAACGTATAACGCCATATAGTAATGCGTCATAACGTATAACTCCATATAGTAATGCGACATAATGTATAACGTCATATAGTATTGCATCATGACATATAACGTCATATAGAAATACGGTTAAACGTATAACGCCATATAGAGTTACGTTTTAACGTATAACGTCATATAGAATTACGATTTAACGTATAACGCCATATAGTAATGCGTCATAACGTATAACGTCATACAGTAATGCGTCACAACGTAGAACGTCATATAGTATTGCGTCGTAACGTATAACGTCGTATAGATTTACGTCATAACGGATAACGTCTCATAGTAATACGTCATAACGTATAACGTCTCACAGATATACGTCATACCGTATAACGTCACACAGCATTACGTCATAACGTATAACGTCACATAGCAGAACGTCATAACGTATAAAGTCATATAGTATTGCGTCATGACGTATAACGTCATATAGAAATACGGTGAAACGTACAACGCCATATAGAGTTACGTTTTAACGTTTAACGTTATACAGAATGACGGTTTAACGTATAACGCCATATAGTAATGCGTCATAACGTATAACGTCATACAGTAATGCGTCATAACGTATAACGTCATATAGTATTGCGTCATAATGTATAACGTCGTATAGATTTACGTCATAACGGATAACGTCTCATAGTAATGCGTCATAACGTATAACGTCACATAGTAATACGTCATACCGTATAACGTCATATCGAGTTAAGTTATAACGTATAACGTCATACAGTAATTGGTCATACCGTATAACATCATATAGATGTACGGTTTAACGTTTAACGTCATATAATAATGCGTCATAACGTATAACGCCATATAGTAATGCGTCATAACGTATAACGTCATATAGTATTGCGTCATGACGTATAACGTCATATAGAAATTCGGTTAAACGTATAACGCCATATAGAGTTACGTTTTAACGTATAACGTCATATAGAACTACGGTTTAACGTATAACGCCATATAGTAATGCGTCATAACGTAGAACGTCACATAGTAATACGTCATACCGTATAACGTCTTATCGAATTACGTCATAACGTATAGCGGCTTATAGTAATACGTCATAACGTATAACGTCATATAGTAATACGTCATATGGTATAACGTCGTATAGAATTACGACATAACATATAATGTCATATAGAATTACGGCATAACATATAACGTCACATAGCATTACGTCATAACGCATAACGTCACATAGTGAACGTTAGAACGTACAACGTCATATAGAATTACATTTTAACGTATAACGTCATACAATAATGAGTCATATCGTATAACGTCATATAGAATTACGGTTTAACGTATAACGTCATACTGTATTGCGTCATAACGTATAACGTCACATAGTAATACGTCATAACGTTTAACGTCACATAGTAAAACGTCATAACGTATAACGTCATATAGTAATATGTCATACCGTACAACGTCATATCGAATTACGCCATAACGTATAACGTCACATAGCAAGACGTCATAACGTATAACGTCATATAGAATTTCGGTTTAACGTATAACGCCAGATAGCAATGCCTCATAACGTATAACGTCACATAGTAATACGTCATAACGTATAACGTCATATAGAATTATTGTGTAGCGTATAACGTCATAGTGTAATGCGTCATAACGTATAACGCCATATCGAATTACGTCATAACATATAACGTCATATAGAATTACGGTTAAACGCATAACGCCATATAGAATTACGGTTTAACGTATAACGTCATACAGTAATGCGTCATAACGTATAACGTCATATAGAATTACGGTTTGACGTATAAAGCCATATAGTAATGCGTCATAACGTATAACGTCACATGGTAATACGTCATACCGTATAAAGTCATATCGAATTACGTCATAACGTATAACGTCACATAGCAAAACGTCATAAAGTATAACGTCACATAGTAAAACGTCATAACTTATAACGTCATATAGAATTACGGTTTAACGTATAACGTCATACTGTAATGCGTCATAGGGTATAACGTCATATAGTATTGCGTCATGACGTATAACGTCGTATAGAATTACGTCATAACGGGTAACGTCTTACAGTAATACGTCATATCGTATAACGCCATATAGTATTGCAACATGATGTATAACGTCATACAAAATTACGTCATAACATATAATGTCATATAGTATTGCGTCATAACGTATAACGTCATATAGTATTACGGCAAAACATATAACGTCACATAGAATTACGTCATAACGGATAACGTCACATAGTAGTACGTCATAACTCATAACGTCATATAGAATTACGGTTTAACGTATAACGCCATATAGTAATGCGTCATAACGTATGACGTCACATAGTAATACGTCATAACGTTTAACGTCACATAGTAAAACGTCATAATGTATAACGTCATATAGAATTACGGTTTAACGTATAACGTCATATAGTATTACGGTTTAACGTATAACGTCATACAGTAATGCGTCATAACGTATAACGTCATATAGTAATACGTCACAACGAATAACGTTATATAGTATTACGGCATAACATATAAAGTCACATAGAATTACGTCATAACGGATAACGTCACATTGTAATTCGTCATAACGTATAACGTCATATAGTAAAACGTCATAACGTATAACGTCATTTAGTATTACGGCATACCGTATAACGTCATATAGTAAAACGACATTACGTATAACGTCATATAGAATTACGGTTTAACGTATAACGTCATATAGTATTACGGTTTAACGTATAACGTCATACAGTAATGCGTCATAACGTATAACGTCATATAGTAATACGCCACAACGAATAACGTCATATAGAATTACGGTTAAACGTATAACGCCATATAGAATTACGTTTTAACGAATAACGTCATATAGTATTACGGTTTAACGTATAACGTCATACAGTAATGCGTCATAACTTATAACGTCTTACAGTAATACGTCATAACGTAGAACGTCATATAGCTATGCGTCATAACGTATAACGTCATATAGTATTGCGTCATGACGTATAACGTCGTATAGAATTACGTCATAACGGGTAACGTCTTACAGTAATACGTCATATCGTATAACGCCATATAGTATTGCAACATGATGTATAACGTCATACAAAATTACGTCATAACATATAATGTCATATAGTATTGCGTCATAACGTATAACGTCATATAGTATTACGGTATAACATATAACGTCACATAGAATTACGTCATAACGGATAACGTCACATTGTAATTCGTCATAACGTATAACGTCATATAGTATTACGGCATAACATATAACGTCACATAGAATTACGTCATAACGGATAACGTCACATAGTAAAACGTTATAACGTATAACGTCATATAGAATTACGGTTTAACGTATAACGCCATATAGTAATGAGTCATAACGTATAACGCCATATAGTAATACGTCATAACGTATAACGTCATATTGAATTACTTCATAACGTATAACGAATCATAGTAATACGTCATAACGTATAACGTCATATAGAATTTCGGTTTAACGTATAACGCCATAAAGAATTACGTCATAACGTATAACGTCACATAGTATAACGTCATAACGTATAACATCATATAGAATTACGGCATAACGTATAACGTCATACAGTAATGCGTCATAACGTATAACGCCTAATAGTATAGCGTCATGACGTATAACGTCGTATAGCAATAAGTCATAATGGATAACGTCTTCTAGTAATACGTCATAACGTAGAACGTCATATACAATTACGGCATAAGGTATAACGTCATATAGTAAAACGTTATAACGTATAATATCATATAGAATTTCGGTTTAACGTATAACGCCATATAGCAATGCGTCATAACGTATAACGTCACATAGTAATGCGTCATAACGTATAACGTCATATAGAATTATTGTTTAACGTATAACGTCATACAGGAATTCCTCATAACGTATAACGTCATATAGTAATACGTCACAACGAATAACGTCATATAGAATTACTGTTAAACGTATAACGCCATATAGAATTACGTTTTAACGTATAACGTAATATTGAATTACGGTGTAACGTATAATACCATAGCGTAATGCGTCATATCGTGTAACGTCACATAGTAAAACGTCATAACGTATAACGTCATATAGAATTACGGTTTAACGTATAACGTCATATAGTATTACGGTTTAACGTATAACGTCATACAGTAATGCGTCATAACGTATAACGTCATATAGTAATACGCCACAACGAATAACGTCATATAGAATTACGGTTAAACGTATAACGCCATATAGAATTACGTTTTAACGTATAACGTAATATAGAATTACGGTGTAACGTATAATACCATAGCGTAATGCGTCATATCGTGTAACGTCACATAGTAATACGTCATAACGCATAACGTCATATAGAATTACGGTTTAACGTATAACGTCATACTGTAATGCGTCATAACGTATAACGTCATATAGTATTGCGTCATGACGAATAACGTCGTATAGAATTACGACATAACGGAAAACGTCTTACAGTAATACGTCATAACGTAGAACGTCATATAGCTATGCGTCATAACGTATAACGCCATATAATAATGCGTCATAACGTATAACGCCATATAGTAATGAGTCATAACGTATAATGCCGTATAGTAATACGTCATAACGTATAACGTCATATTGAATTACTTCATAACGTATAACGAAACATAGTAATACGTCATAACGTATAACGTCATATAGAATTTCGGTTTAACGTATAACGCCATAAAGAATTACGTCATAACGTATAACGTCACATAGTATAACGTCATAACGTATAACGCCATATAGTAATGCGTCATAACGTATAACGCCATATAGTAATACGTCATAACGTATAACGTCTTATAGTAATACGTCATAACGTATAACGTCATATTGAATTACTTCATAACGTATAACGAAAGATAGTAATACGACATAATGTATAACGTCATATAGTAATACGTCATAACGTATAACGTCATATAGTAATACGTCATAACGTATAACGTCATATTGAATGACTTCATAACGTATAACGAAACATAGTAATACGTCATAACGTATAACGTCATATAGAATTTCGGTATAACGTATAACGCCATAAAGAATTACGTCATAACGTATAACGTCACATAGTAATGCGTCATAACGTATAACGTCATATAGAATTATTGTTTAACGTATAGCGTCATACAGGAGTTCCTCATAACGTATAACGTCATATAGTAATACGTCACAACGAATAACGTCATATAGAATTACGGTTAGACGTATGACGCCATATAGAATTACGTTTTAACCTACAACGTCATATAGAGTTACGGTTTAACGTATAACGCCATATAGTAATGAGTCATAACGTATAACGTCATATTGAATTACTTCATAACGTATAACGAAACATAGTAATACGTCATAACGTATAACGTCATATAGAATTTCGGTTTAACGTATAACGCCATAAAGAATTACGTCATAACGTATAACGTCACATAGTAATGCGTCATAACGTACAACGTCATATAGAATTATTGTTTAACGTATAGCGTCATACAGGAATTCCTCATAACGTATAACGTCATATAGTAATACGTCACCACGAATAACGTCATATAAAATTACGGTTAGACGTATAACGCCATATAGAATTACGTTTTAACCTACAACGTCATATAGAGTTACGGTTTAACGTATAACACCATAAAGAATTACGTCGTAACGTATAACGTCACATAGTATAACGGCATAACGTATAACGTCATACAGTAATGCGTCATAACGTATAACGTCATATAGAATTACTTCATAACGTATAACGTCACATAGTAGAACGCCATAACGTATAACGTCATGTAGAATTACGGTTTAACGTATAACGTCATACAGTAATGCGTCATAACGTATAACGTCATATAGTATTGCGTCATAACGTATAACGTCGTATAGACTTACGTCATAACGGATAACGTCTTATAGTAATACGTCATAACGTATAACGTCATATAGCAATGCGTCACAACGTATGACGCCCTATAGTAATGCGTCATAACGTATAACGTCGTATAGATTAACGTCATAACGGATAACGTCTCATAGTAATCCGTCATAACGTATAACGTCAGACAGTATAACGTCATAACGTATAACGTCATATAGAATTACGGTTTAACGTATAACGTCATACAGTAATGCGTCATAACGTATAACGTCATATAATATTGCGTCATAACGTATAACGTCGTATAGACTTACGTCATAACGGATAACGTCTTATAGTAATACGTCATAACGTATAACGTCATATAGCAATGCGTCATGATGTATAACGTCATATAGAACTAAGTCATAACGTATAATGTCATATAGAATTATGACATAACGTATAACGTCATGTAGTAATGCGTCAGAACGTATAACGTCACATAGAATTACGGCATAAGATACAACGTCACATAGAATTACGTCATAACGGATAACGTCACATAGTAAAACGTTATAACGTATAACCTCATATAGAATTACGGTTTAACGTATAACGTCATACAGTAATGCGTCATAACGTATAACGTCATATAATATTGCGTCATAACGTATAACGTCGTATAGTATTACGGCATAACATATAAAGTCACATAGAATTGCGTCATAACGGATAACGTCACATTGTAATTCGTCATAACGTATAACGTCATATAGTAAAACGTCATAACGTATAACGTCATATAGTATTACGGCATACCGTATAACGTCATATAGAATTACGGCATAACGTATAACGTCATACAGTAATGCGTCATAACGTATAACGTCATATAGTATAGCGTCATGACGTATAACGTCGCATAGTAATACGTCATAACGTATAACGTCACATAGTAAAACGTCATAACGTATAACGTCATATAGAATTACGGTTTAACGTATAACGTCATATAGTATTACGGATTAACGTATAACGACATACAGTAATGCGTCATAACGTATAACGTCATATAGTAATACGCCACAACGAATAACGTCATATAGAATTACGGTTAAACGTATAACGCCATATAGAATTACGTTTTAACGTATAACGTAATATAGAATTACGGTGTAACGTATAATACCATAGCGTAATGCGTCATATCGTGTAACGTCACATAGTAATACGTCATAACGCATAACGTCATATAGAATTACGGTTTAACGTATAACGTCATACTGTAATGCGTCATAACGTATAACGTCATATAGTATTGCGTCATGACGAATAACGTCGTATAGAATTACGTCATAACGGAAAACGTCTTACAGTAATACGTCATAACGTAGAACGTCATATAGCTAAGCGTCAAAACGTATAACGCCATATAATAATGCGTCATAACGTATAACGCCATATAGTAATGAGTCATAACGTATAATGCCATATAGTGATACGTCATAACGTATAACGTCATATTGAGTTACTTCATAACGTATAACGAAACATAGTAATACGTCATAACGTATAACGTCATAAAGAATTTCGGTTTAACGTATAACGCCATAAAGAATTACGTCATAACGTATAACGTCACATAGTATAACGTCATAACGTATAACGTCATATAGTAATGCGTCATAACGTATAACGCCATATAGTAATACGTCATAACGTATAACGTCATATAGTAATACGTCATAACGTATAACGTCATATTGAATTACTTCATAACGTATAACGAAACATAGTAATACGACATAACGTATAACGTCATATAGTAATACGTCATAACGTATAACGTCATATAGTAATACGTCATAACGTATAGCGTCATATAGAATTTCGGTTTAACGTATAACGCCATAAAGAATTACGTCATAACGTATAACGTCACATAGTAATGCGTCATAACGTATAACGTCATATAGAATTATTGTTTAACGTATAGCCTCATACAGGAATTCCTCATAACGTATAAGGTCATATAGTAATACGTCACAACGAATAACGTCATATAGAATTACGGTTAGACGTATAACGCCATATAGAATTACGTTTTAACCTACTACGTCATATAGAGTTACGGTTTAACGTATAACGCCATATAGTAATGCGTCATAACGTATAACGTCATATTGAATTACTTCATAACGTATAACGAAACATAGTAATACGTCATAACGTATAACGTCATATCGAATTTCGGTTTAACGTATAACGCCATAAAGAATTACGTCATAACGTATAACGTCACATAGTAATGCGTCATAACGTACAACGTCATATAGAATTATTGTTTAACGTATAGCGTCATACAGGAATTCCTCATAACGTATAACGTCATATAGTAATACGTCACAACGAATAACGTCATATAGTATTGCGTCATGACGTATAACGTAGGATAGAATTACGACATAACGTACTACATCAAATAGTAATACGTCATAACGTATAACGTCATATAGAATTACGACATAACGTATAGCGTCACATAGTAATACGTCATAACGTATAACGTCATAAAGAATTACTTCATAACGCATAACGTCAAATAGTAATACGTTATACCGTATAACGTCATATAGAATTACGGTTTAACGTATAACGTCATATAGTAATGCGTCGTAACTTATAACGCCATATAGTAATGCGTCCTACCGTGTAACGTCACATAGTAATACGTCATGACGTATAACGTCATAAAGAATCACTTCATAACATATAACGTCACATAGTAATGCGTTATAACGTATAACGTCATATAGAATTACGGTTTAACGTATAACGTCACATAGTAATACGTCATAACGTATAACGTCGTATAGAATTACGTCATGACGGATAACGTCTTATAGTAATACGTCATAACGTATAACGTCATATAGCAATGCGTCACAACGTATGACGCCATATAGTAATGCGTCATAACGTATAACGCCATATAGTAATGCGTCATAACGTATAACGCCATATAGTATTGCGTCATGATGTATAACGTCATATAGAACTAAGTCATAACGTACAATGTCATATAGAATTACGGCATAACGTATAACGTCATGTAGTAATGCGTCATAACGTATATCGTCACATAGAATTGCGGCATAAGATATAACGTCACATAGAATTACGTCATAACGGATAACGTCACATAGTAAAACGTTATAACGTATAACGTCATATAGAATTACGGTTTAACGTATAACGCAATATAGTAATGCGTCATAACGTATAACTTCATGTAGTATTGCGTCATGATGTGTAACGTCATATAGAATTACGTCATAACATATAATATCGTATAGAATTGCGGCATAACGTATAACGTCATATAGTAATGCGTCATAACGTATAACGTCATATAGTAAAACGACATTACGTATAACGTCATATAGAATTACGGTTTAACGTATAACGTCATATAGTATTACGGTTTAACGTATAACGTCATACAGTAATGCGTCATAACGTATAACGTCATATAGTAATACGCCACAACGAATAACGTCATATAGAATTACGGTTAAACGTATAACGCCATATAGAATTACGTTTTAACGAATAACGTCATATAGTATTACGGTTTAACGTATAACGTCATACAGTAATGCGTCATAACTTATAACGTCTTACAGTAATACGTCATAACGTAGAACGTCATATAGCTATGCGTCATAACGTATAACGTCATATAGTATTGCGTCATGACGTATAACGTCGTATAGAATTACGTCATAACGGGTAACGTCTTACAGTAATACGTCATATCGTATAACGCCATATAGTATTGCAACATGATGTATAACGTCATACAAAATTACGTCATAACATATAATGTCATATAGTATTGCGTCATAACGTATAACGTCATATAGTATTACGGTATAACATATAACGTCACATAGAATTACGTCATAACGGATAACGTCACATTGTAATTCGTCATAACGTATAACGTCATATAGTATTACGGCATAACATATAACGTCACATAGAATTACGTCATAACGGATAACGTCACATAGTAAAACGTTATAACGTATAACGTCATATAGAATTACGGTTTAACGTATAACGCCATATAGTAATGAGTCATAACGTATAACGCCATATAGTAATACGTCATAACGTATAACGTCATATTGAATTACTTCATAACGTATAACGAATCATAGTAATACGTCATAACGTATAACGTCATATAGAATTTCGGTTTAACGTATAACGCCATAAAGAATTACGTCATAACGTATAACGTCACATAGTATAACGTCATAACGTATAACATCATATAGAATTACGGCATAACGTATAACGTCATACAGTAATGCGTCATAACGTATAACGCCTAATAGTATAGCGTCATGACGTATAACGTCGTATAGCAATAAGTCATAATGGATAACGTCTTCTAGTAATACGTCATAACGTAGAACGTCATATACAATTACGGCATAAGGTATAACGTCATATAGTAAAACGTTATAACGTATAATATCATATAGAATTTCGGTTTAACGTATAACGCCATATAGCAATGCGTCATAACGTATAACGTCACATAGTAATGCGTCATAACGTATAACGTCATATAGAATTATTGTTTAACGTATAACGTCATACAGGAATTCCTCATAACGTATAACGTCATATAGTAATACGTCACAACGAATAACGTCATATAGAATTACTGTTAAACGTATAACGCCATATAGAATTACGTTTTAACGTATAACGTAATATTGAATTACGGTGTAACGTATAATACCATAGCGTAATGCGTCATATCGTGTAACGTCACATAGTAAAACGTCATAACGTATAACGTCATATAGAATTACGGTTTAACGTATAACGTCATATAGTATTACGGTTTAACGTATAACGTCATACAGTAATGCGTCATAACGTATAACGTCATATAGTAATACGCCACAACGAATAACGTCATATAGAATTACGGTTAAACGTATAACGCCATATAGAATTACGTTTTAACGTATAACGTAATATAGAATTACGGTGTAACGTATAATACCATAGCGTAATGCGTCATATCGTGTAACGTCACATAGTAATACGTCATAACGCATAACGTCATATAGAATTACGGTTTAACGTATAACGTCATACTGTAATGCGTCATAACGTATAACGTCATATAGTATTGCGTCATGACGAATAACGTCGTATAGAATTACGACATAACGGAAAACGTCTTACAGTAATACGTCATAACGTAGAACGTCATATAGCTATGCGTCATAACGTATAACGCCATATAATAATGCGTCATAACGTATAACGCCATATAGTAATGAGTCATAACGTATAATGCCGTATAGTAATACGTCATAACGTATAACGTCATATTGAATTACTTCATAACGTATAACGAAACATAGTAATACGTCATAACGTATAACGTCATATAGAATTTCGGTTTAACGTATAACGCCATAAAGAATTACGTCATAACGTATAACGTCACATAGTATAACGTCATAACGTATAACGCCATATAGTAATGCGTCATAACGTATAACGCCATATAGTAATACGTCATAACGTATAACGTCTTATAGTAATACGTCATAACGTATAACGTCATATTGAATTACTTCATAACGTATAACGAAAGATAGTAATACGACATAATGTATAACGTCATATAGTAATACGTCATAACGTATAACGTCATATAGTAATACGTCATAACGTATAACGTCATATTGAATGACTTCATAACGTATAACGAAACATAGTAATACGTCATAACGTATAACGTCATATAGAATTTCGGTTTAACGTATAACGCCATAAAGAATTACGTCATAACGTATAACGTCACATAGTAATGCGTCATAACGTATAACGTCATATAGAATTATTGTTTAACGTATAGCGTCATACAGGAGTTCCTCATAACGTATAACGTCATATAGTAATACGTCACAACGAATAACGTCATATAGAATTACGGTTAGACGTATGACGCCATATAGAATTACGTTTTAACCTACAACGTCATATAGAGTTACGGTTTAACGTATAACGCCATATAGTAATGAGTCATAACGTATAACGTCATATTGAATTACTTCATAACGTATAACGAAACATAGTAATACGTCATAACGTATAACGTCATATAGAATTTCGGTTTAACGTATAACGCCATAAAGAATTACGTCATAACGTATAACGTCACATAGTAATGCGTCATAACGTACAACGTCATATAGAATTATTGTTTAACGTATAGCGTCATACAGGAATTCCTCATAACGTATAACGTCATATAGTAATACGTCACCACGAATAACGTCATATAAAATTACGGTTAGACGTATAACGCCATATAGAATTACGTTTTAACCTACAACGTCATATAGAGTTACGGTTTAACGTATAACACCATAAAGAATTACGTCGTAACGTATAACGTCACATAGTATAACGGCATAACGTATAACGTCATACAGTAATGCGTCATAACGTATAACGTCATATAGAATTACTTCATAACGTATAACGTCACATAGTAGAACGCCATAACGTATAACGTCATGTAGAATTACGGTTTAACGTATAACGTCATACAGTAATGCGTCATAACGTATAACGTCATATAGTATTGCGTCATAACGTATAACGTCGTATAGACTTACGTCATAACGGATAACGTCTTATAGTAATACGTCATAACGTATAACGTCATATAGCAATGCGTCACAACGTATGACGCCCTATAGTAATGCGTCATAACGTATAACGTCGTATAGATTAACGTCATAACGGATAACGTCTCATAGTAATCCGTCATAACGTATAACGTCAGACAGTATAACGTCATAACGTATAACGTCATATAGAATTACGGTTTAACGTATAACGTCATACAGTAATGCGTCATAACGTATAACGTCATATAATATTGCGTCATAACGTATAACGTCGTATAGACTTACGTCATAACGGATAACGTCTTATAGTAATACGTCATAACGTATAACGTCATATAGCAATGCGTCATGATGTATAACGTCATATAGAACTAAGTCATAACGTATAATGTCATATAGAATTATGACATAACGTATAACGTCATGTAGTAATGCGTCAGAACGTATAACGTCACATAGAATTACGGCATAAGATACAACGTCACATAGAATTACGTCATAACGGATAACGTCACATAGTAAAACGTTATAACGTATAACCTCATATAGAATTACGGTTTAACGTATAACGTCATACAGTAATGCGTCATAACGTATAACGTCATATAATATTGCGTCATAACGTATAACGTCGTATAGTATTACGGCATAACATATAAAGTCACATAGAATTGCGTCATAACGGATAACGTCACATTGTAATTCGTCATAACGTATAACGTCATATAGTAAAACGTCATAACGTATAACGTCATATAGTATTACGGCATACCGTATAACGTCATATAGAATTACGGCATAACGTATAACGTCATACAGTAATGCGTCATAACGTATAACGTCATATAGTATAGCGTCATGACGTATAACGTCGCATAGTAATACGTCATAACGTATAACGTCACATAGTAAAACGTCATAACGTATAACGTCATATAGAATTACGGTTTAACGTATAACGTCATATAGTATTACGGATTAACGTATAACGACATACAGTAATGCGTCATAACGTATAACGTCATATAGTAATACGCCACAACGAATAACGTCATATAGAATTACGGTTAAACGTATAACGCCATATAGAATTACGTTTTAACGTATAACGTAATATAGAATTACGGTGTAACGTATAATACCATAGCGTAATGCGTCATATCGTGTAACGTCACATAGTAATACGTCATAACGCATAACGTCATATAGAATTACGGTTTAACGTATAACGTCATACTGTAATGCGTCATAACGTATAACGTCATATAGTATTGCGTCATGACGAATAACGTCGTATAGAATTACGTCATAACGGAAAACGTCTTACAGTAATACGTCATAACGTAGAACGTCATATAGCTAAGCGTCATAACGTATAACGCCATATAATAATGCGTCATAACGTATAACGCCATATAGTAATGAGTCATAACGTATAATGCCATATAGTGATACGTCATAACGTATAACGTCATATTGAGTTACTTCATAACGTATAACGAAACATAGTAATACGTCATAACGTATAACGTCATAAAGAATTTCGGTTTAACGTATAACGCCATAAAGAATTACGTCATAACGTATAACGTCACATAGTATAACGTCATAACGTATAACGTCATATAGTAATGCGTCATAACGTATAACGCCATATAGTAATACGTCATAACGTATAACGTCATATAGTAATACGTCATAACGTATAACGTCATATTGAATTACTTCATAACGTATAACGAAACATAGTAATACGACATAACGTATAACGTCATATAGTAATACGTCATAACGTATAACGTCATATAGTAATACGTCATAACGTATAGCGTCATATAGAATTTCGGTTTAACGTATAACGCCATAAAGAATTACGTCATAACGTATAACGTCACATAGTAATGCGTCATAACGTATAACGTCATATAGAATTATTGTTTAACGTATAGCCTCATACAGGAATTCCTCATAACGTATAAGGTCATATAGTAATACGTCACAACGAATAACGTCATATAGAATTACGGTTAGACGTATAACGCCATATAGAATTACGTTTTAACCTACTACGTCATAT
This sequence comes from Bombus fervidus, assembly GCF_041682495.2. NCBI lineage: Eukaryota > Metazoa > Arthropoda > Insecta > Hymenoptera > Apidae > Bombus > Bombus fervidus. Next base: position 703,986 of record NW_027212582.1, read on the forward strand.
AGAGTTACGGTTTAACGTATAACGCCATATAGTAATGCGTCATAACGTATAACGTCATATTGAATTACTTCATAACGTATAACGAAACATAGTAATACGTCATAACGTATAACGTCATATCGAATTTCGGTTTAACGTATAACGCCATAAAGAATTACGTCATAACGTATAACGTCACATAGTAATGCGTCATAACGTACAACGTCATATAGAATTATTGTTTAACGTATAGCGTCATACAGGAATTCCTCATAACGTATAACGTCATATAGTAATACGTCACAACGAATAACGTCATATAGTATTGCGTCATGACGTATAACGTAGGATAGAATTACGACATAACGTACTACATCAAATAGTAATACGTCATAACGTATAACGTCATATAGAATTACGACATAACGTATAGCGTCACATAGTAATACGTCATAACGTATAACGTCATAAAGAATTACTTCATAACGCATAACGTCAAATAGTAATACGTTATACCGTATAACGTCATATAGAATTACGGTTTAACGTATAACGTCATATAGTAATGCGTCGTAACTTATAACGCCATATAGTAATGCGTCCTACCGTGTAACGTCACATAGTAATACGTCATGACGTATAACGTCATAAAGAATCACTTCATAACATATAACGTCACATAGTAATGCGTTATAACGTATAACGTCATATAGAATTACGGTTTAACGTATAACGTCACATAGTAATACGTCATAACGTATAACGTCGTATAGAATTACGTCATGACGGATAACGTCTTATAGTAATACGTCATAACGTATAACGTCATATAGCAATGCGTCACAACGTATGACGCCATATAGTAATGCGTCATAACGTATAACGCCATATAGTAATGCGTCATAACGTATAACGCCATATAGTATTGCGTCATGATGTATAACGTCATATAGAACTAAGTCATAACGTACAATGTCATATAGAATTACGGCATAACGTATAACGTCATGTAGTAATGCGTCATAACGTATATCGTCACATAGAATTACGGTTTAACGTATAACGTCATACTGTAATGCGTCATAACGTATAACGTCATATAGTATTGCGTCATGACGAATAACGTCGTATAGAATTACGACATAACGGAAAACGTCTTACAGTAATACGTCATAACGTAGAACGTCATATAGCTATGCGTCATAACGTATAACGCCATATAATAATGCGTCATAACGTATAACGCCATATAGTAATGAGTCATAACGTATAATGCCGTATAGTAATACGTCATAACGTATAACGTCATATTGAATTACTTCATAACGTATAACGAAACATAGTAATACGTCATAACGTATAACGTCATATAGAATTTCGGTTTAACGTATAACGCCATAAAGAATTACGTCATAACGTATAACGTCACATAGTATAACGTCATAACGTATAACGCCATATAGTAATGCGTCATAACGTATAACGCCATATAGTAATACGTCATAACGTATAACGTCTTATAGTAATACGTCATAACGTATAACGTCATATTGAATTACTTCATAACGTATAACGAAAGATAGTAATACGACATAATGTATAACGTCATATAGTAATACGTCATAACGTATAACGTCATATAGTAATACGTCATAACGTATAACGTCATATTGAATGACTTCATAACGTATAACGAAACATAGTAATACGTCATAACGTATAACGTCATATAGAATTTCGGTTTAACGTATAACGCCATAAAGAATTACGTCATAACGTATAACGTCACATAGTAATGCGTCATAACGTATAACGTCATATAGAATTATTGTTTAACGTATAGCGTCATACAGGAGTTCCTCATAACGTATAACGTCATATAGTAATACGTCACAACGAATAACGTCATATAGAATTACGGTTAGACGTATGACGCCATATAGAATTACGTTTTAACCTACAACGTCATATAGAGTTACGGTTTAACGTATAACGCCATATAGTAATGAGTCATAACGTATAACGTCATATTGAATTACTTCATAACGTATAACGAAACATAGTAATACGTCATAACGTATAACGTCATATAGAATTTCGGTTTAACGTATAACGCCATAAAGAATTACGTCATAACGTATAACGTCACATAGTAATGCGTCATAACGTACAACGTCATATAGAATTATTGTTTAACGTATAGCGTCATACAGGAATTCCTCATAACGTATAACGTCATATAGTAATACGTCACCACGAATAACGTCATATAAAATTACGGTTAGACGTATAACGCCATATAGAATTACGTTTTAACCTACAACGTCATATAGAGTTACGGTTTAACGTATAACACCATAAAGAATTACGTCGTAACGTATAACGTCACATAGTATAACGGCATAACGTATAACGTCATACAGTAATGCGTCATAACGTATAACGTCATATAGAATTACTTCATAACGTATAACGTCACATAGTAGAACGCCATAACGTATAACGTCATGTAGAATTACGGTTTAACGTATAACGTCATACAGTAATGCGTCATAACGTATAACGTCATATAGTATTGCGTCATAACGTATAACGTCGTATAGACTTACGTCATAACGGATAACGTCTTATAGTAATACGTCATAACGTATAACGTCATATAGCAATGCGTCACAACGTATGACGCCCTATAGTAATGCGTCATAACGTATAACGTCGTATAGATTAACGTCATAACGGATAACGTCTCATAGTAATCCGTCATAACGTATAACGTCAGACAGTATAACGTCATAACGTATAACGTCATATAGAATTACGGTTTAACGTATAACGTCATACAGTAATGCGTCATAACGTATAACGTCATATAATATTGCGTCATAACGTATAACGTCGTATAGACTTACGTCATAACGGATAACGTCTTATAGTAATACGTCATAACGTATAACGTCATATAGCAATGCGTCATGATGTATAACGTCATATAGAACTAAGTCATAACGTATAATGTCATATAGAATTATGACATAACGTATAACGTCATGTAGTAATGCGTCAGAACGTATAACGTCACATAGAATTACGGCATAAGATACAACGTCACATAGAATTACGTCATAACGGATAACGTCACATAGTAAAACGTTATAACGTATAACCTCATATAGAATTACGGTTTAACGTATAACGTCATACAGTAATGCGTCATAACGTATAACGTCATATAATATTGCGTCATAACGTATAACGTCGTATAGTATTACGGCATAACATATAAAGTCACATAGAATTGCGTCATAACGGATAACGTCACATTGTAATTCGTCATAACGTATAACGTCATATAGTAAAACGTCATAACGTATAACGTCATATAGTATTACGGCATACCGTATAACGTCATATAGAATTACGGCATAACGTATAACGTCATACAGTAATGCGTCATAACGTATAACGTCATATAGTATAGCGTCATGACGTATAACGTCGCATAGTAATACGTCATAACGTATAACGTCACATAGTAAAACGTCATAACGTATAACGTCATATAGAATTACGGTTTAACGTATAACGTCATATAGTATTACGGATTAACGTATAACGACATACAGTAATGCGTCATAACGTATAACGTCATATAGTAATACGCCACAACGAATAACGTCATATAGAATTACGGTTAAACGTATAACGCCATATAGAATTACGTTTTAACGTATAACGTAATATAGAATTACGGTGTAACGTATAATACCATAGCGTAATGCGTCATATCGTGTAACGTCACATAGTAATACGTCATAACGCATAACGTCATATAGAATTACGGTTTAACGTATAACGTCATACTGTAATGCGTCATAACGTATAACGTCATATAGTATTGCGTCATGACGAATAACGTCGTATAGAATTACGTCATAACGGAAAACGTCTTACAGTAATACGTCATAACGTAGAACGTCATATAGCTAAGCGTCATAACGTATAACGCCATATAATAATGCGTCATAACGTATAACGCCATATAGTAATGAGTCATAACGTATAATGCCATATAGTGATACGTCATAACGTATAACGTCATATTGAGTTACTTCATAACGTATAACGAAACATAGTAATACGTCATAACGTATAACGTCATAAAGAATTTCGGTTTAACGTATAACGCCATAAAGAATTACGTCATAACGTATAACGTCACATAGTATAACGTCATAACGTATAACGTCATATAGTAATGCGTCATAACGTATAACGCCATATAGTAATACGTCATAACGTATAACGTCATATAGTAATACGTCATAACGTATAACGTCATATTGAATTACTTCATAACGTATAACGAAACATAGTAATACGACATAACGTATAACGTCATATAGTAATACGTCATAACGTATAACGTCATATAGTAATACGTCATAACGTATAACGTCATATTGAATGACTTCATAACGTATAACGAAACATAGTAATACGTCATAACGTATAACGTCATATAGAATTTCGGTTTAACGTATAACGCCATAAAGAATTACGTCGTAACGTATAACGTCACATAGTATAACGGCATAACGTATAACGTCATACAGTAATGCGTCATAACGTATAACGTCATATAGAATTTCGGTTTAACGTATAACGCCATAAAGAATTACGTCATAACGTATAACGTCACATAGTAATGCGTCATAACGTACAACGTCATATAGAATTATTGTTTAACGTATAGCGTCATACAGGAATTCCTCATAACGTATAACGTCATATAGTAATACGTCACCACGAATAACGTCATATAAAATTACGGTTAGACGTATAACGCCATATAGAATTACGTTTTAACCTACAACGTCATATAGAGTTACGGTTTAACGTATAACACCATAAAGAATTACGTCGTAACGTATAACGTCACATAGTATAACGGCATAACGTATAACGTCATACAGTAATGCGTCATAACGTATAACGTCATATAGAATTACTTCATAACGTATAACGTCACATAGTAGAACGCCATAACGTATAACGTCATGTAGAATTACGGTTTAACGTATAACGTCATACAGTAATGCGTCATAACGTATAACGTCATATAGTATTGCGTCATAACGTATAACGTCGTATAGACTTACGTCATAACGGATAACGTCTTATAGTAATACGTCATAACGTATAACGTCATATAGCAATGCGTCACAACGTATGACGCCCTATAGTAATGCGTCATAACGTATAACGTCGTATAGATTAACGTCATAACGGATAACGTCTCATAGTAATCCGTCATAACGTATAACGTCAGACAGTATAACGTCATAACGTATAACGTCATATAGAATTACGGTTTAACGTATAACGTCATACAGTAATGCGTCATAACGTATAACGTCATATAATATTGCGTCATAACGTATAACGTCGTATAGACTTACGTCATAACGGATAACGTCTTATAGTAATACGTCATAACGTATAACGTCATATAGCAATGCGTCATGATGTATAACGTCATATAGAACTAAGTCATAACGTATAATGTCATATAGAATTATGACATAACGTATAACGTCATGTAGTAATGCGTCAGAACGTATAACGTCACATAGAATTACGGCATAAGATACAACGTCACATAGAATTACGTCATAACGGATAACGTCACATAGTAAAACGTTATAACGTATAACCTCATATAGAATTACGGTTTAACGTATAACGTCATACAGTAATGCGTCATAACGTATAACGTCATATAATATTGCGTCATAACGTATAACGTCGTATAGTATTACGGCATAACATATAAAGTCACATAGAATTGCGTCATAACGGATAACGTCACATTGTAATTCGTCATAACGTATAACGTCATATAGTAAAACGTCATAACGTATAACGTCATATAGTATTACGGCATACCGTATAACGTCATATAGAATTACGGCATAACGTATAACGTCATACAGTAATGCGTCATAACGTATAACGTCATATAGTATAGCGTCATGACGTATAACGTCGCATAGTAATACGTCATAACGTATAACGTCACATAGTAAAACGTCATAACGTATAACGTCATATAGAATTACGGTTTAACGTATAACGTCATATAGTATTACGGATTAACGTATAACGACATACAGTAATGCGTCATAACGTATAACGTCATATAGTAATACGCCACAACGAATAACGTCATATAGAATTACGGTTAAACGTATAACGCCATATAGAATTACGTTTTAACGTATAACGTAATATAGAATTACGGTGTAACGTATAATACCATAGCGTAATGCGTCATATCGTGTAACGTCACATAGTAATACGTCATAACGCATAACGTCATATAGAATTACGGTTTAACGTATAACGTCATACTGTAATGCGTCATAACGTATAACGTCATATAGTATTGCGTCATGACGAATAACGTCGTATAGAATTACGTCATAACGGAAAACGTCTTACAGTAATACGTCATAACGTAGAACGTCATATAGCTAAGCGTCATAACGTATAACGCCATATAATAATGCGTCATAACGTATAACGCCATATAGTAATGAGTCATAACGTATAATGCCATATAGTGATACGTCATAACGTATAACGTCATATTGAGTTACTTCATAACGTATAACGAAACATAGTAATACGTCATAACGTATAACGTCATAAAGAATTTCGGTTTAACGTATAACGCCATAAAGAATTACGTCATAACGTATAACGTCACATAGTATAACGTCATAACGTATAACGTCATATAGTAATGCGTCATAACGTATAACGCCATATAGTAATACGTCATAACGTATAACGTCATATAGTAATACGTCATAACGTATAACGTCATATTGAATTACTTCATAACGTATAACGAAACATAGTAATACGACATAACGTATAACGTCATATAGTAATACGTCATAACGTATAACGTCATATAGTAATACGTCATAACGTATAGCGTCATATAGAATTTCGGTTTAACGTATAACGCCATAAAGAATTACGTCATAACGTATAACGTCACATAGTAATGCGTCATAACGTATAACGTCATATAGAATTATTGTTTAACGTATAGCCTCATACAGGAATTCCTCATAACGTATAAGGTCATATAGTAATACGTCACAACGAATAACGTCATATAGAATTACGGTTAGACGTATAACGCCATATAGAATTACGTTTTAACCTACTACGTCATATAGAGTTACGGTTTAACGTATAACGCCATATAGTAATGCGTCATAACGTATAACGTCATATTGAATTACTTCATAACGTATAACGAAACATAGTAATACGTCATAACGTATAACGTCATATCGAATTTCGGTTTAACGTATAACGCCATAAAGAATTACGTCATAACGTATAACGTCACATAGTAATGCGTCATAACGTACAACGTCATATAGAATTATTGTTTAACGTATAGCGTCATACAGGAATTCCTCATAACGTATAACGTCATATAGTAATACGTCACAACGAATAACGTCATATAGTATTGCGTCATGACGTATAACGTAGGATAGAATTACGACATAACGTACTACATCAAATAGTAATACGTCATAACGTATAACGTCATATAGAATTACGACATAACGTATAGCGTCACATAGTAATACGTCATAACGTATAACGTCATAAAGAATTACTTCATAACGCATAACGTCAAATAGTAATACGTTATACCGTATAACGTCATATAGAATTACGGTTTAACGTATAACGTCATATAGTAATGCGTCGTAACTTATAACGCCATATAGTAATGCGTCCTACCGTGTAACGTCACATAGTAATACGTCATGACGTATAACGTCATAAAGAATCACTTCATAACATATAACGTCACATAGTAATGCGTTATAACGTATAACGTCATATAGAATTACGGTTTAACGTATAACGTCACATAGTAATACGTCATAACGTATAACGTCGTATAGAATTACGTCATGACGGATAACGTCTTATAGTAATACGTCATAACGTATAACGTCATATAGCAATGCGTCACAACGTATGACGCCATATAGTAATGCGTCATAACGTATAACGCCATATAGTAATACGTCATAACGTATAACGCCATATAGTATTGCGTCATGATGTATAACGTCATATAGAACTAAGTCATAACGTACAATGTCATATAGAATTACGGCATAACGTATAACGTCATGTAGTAATGCGTCATAACGTATATCGTCACATAGAATTGCGGCATAAGATATAACGTCACATAGAATTACGTCATAACGGATAACGTCACATAGTAAAACGTTATAACGTATAACGTCATATAGAATTACGGTTTAACGTATAACGCAATATAGTAATGCGTCATAACGTATAACTTCATGTAGTATTGCGTCATGATGTGTAACGTCATATAGAATTACGTCATAACATATAATATCGTATAGAATTGCGGCATAACGTATAACGTCATATAGTAATGCGTCATAACGTATAACGCCATATAGTAAAACGTCATAACGTATAACGTCATATAGAACTACTTCATAACGTATAACGTCACATAGCAATACGTCATAACGTATAACGTCATATAGAATTACGGTTAAACGTATAACGTCATGTAGTAATGAGTCATAACGTATAACGCCATATAGTAATGCGTCATAACGTATAACGTCATATAGAATTACGGTTTCACGTATAGCAACATACAGTAATGCGTCATAACGTATAACGCCATATAGTAATCCGTCATAACGTATAACGCCATATAGTATTCCGTCATGGCGTATAACGTAGGATAGAATTACGACATAACGTACTACATCAAATAGTAATGCGTCGTAACGTATAACGCCATATAGTAATGCGTCATACCGTATAACGTCACATAGTAATACGTCATGACGTATAACGTCATAAAGAATTACTTCATAACATATAACGTCACATAGTAATGCGTCATAACGTATAACGCCATATAGTATTGCGTCATGATGTATAACGTCATATAGAACTAAGTCATAACGTACAATGTCATATAGAATTACCGCATAACGTATAACGTCATGTAGTAATGCGTCATAACGTATATCGTCACATAGAATTACGGCATAAGATATAACGTCACATAGAATTACGTCATAACGGATAACGTCACATCGTAAAACGTTATAACGTATAACGTCATATAGAATTTCGGTTTAACGTATAACGCCATAAAGAATTACGTCATAACGTATAACGTCACATAGTATAACGTCATAACGTATAACGTCATATAGTAATGCGTCATAACGTATAACGCCATATAGTAATACGTCATAACGTATAACGTCATATGGTAATACGTCATAACGTATAACGTCATATTGAATTACTTCATAACGTATAACGAAACATAGTAATACGACATAACGTATAACGTCATATAGTAATACGTCATAACGTATAACGTCATATAGTAATACGTCATAACGTATAACGTCATATAGAATTTCGGTTTAACGTATAACGCCATAAAGAATTACGTCATAACGTATAACGTCACATAGTAATGCGTCATAACGTATAACGTCATATAGAATTATTGTTTAACGTATAGCCTCATACAGGAATTCCTCATAACGTATAACGTCATATAGTAATACGTCACAACGAATAACGTCATATAGAATTACGGTTAGACGTATAACGCCATATAGAATTACGTTTTAACCTACAACGTCATATAGAGTTACGGTTTAACGTATAACGCCATATAGTAATGAGTCATAACGTATAACGTCATATTGAATTACTTCATAACGTATAACGAAACATAGTAATACGTCATAACGTATAACGTCATATAGAATTTCGGTTTAACGTATAACGCCATAAAGAATTACGTCATAACGTATAACGTCACATAGTAATGCGTCATAACGTACAACGTCATATAGAATTATTGTTTAACGTATAGCGTCATACAGGAATTCCTCATAACGTATAACGTCATATAGTAATACGTCACAACGAATAACGTCATATAGTATTGCGTCATGACGTATAACGTAGGATAGAATTACGACATAACGTACTACATCAAATAGTAATACGTCATAACGTATAACGTCATATAGAATTACGACATAACGTATAGCGTCACATAGTAATACGTCATAACGTATAACGTCATAAAGAATTACCTCATAACGCATAACGTCAAATAGTAATACGTTATATCGTATAACGTCATATAGAATTACGGTTTAACGTATAATGTCATATAGTAATGCGTCGTAACTTATAACGCCATATAGTAATGCGTCATACCGTGTAACGTCACATAGTAATACGTCATGACGTATAACGTCATAAAGAATTACTTCATAACATATAACGTCACATAGTAATGCGTTATAACGTATAACGTCATATAGAATTACGGTTTAACGTATAACGTCACATAGTAATACGTCATAACGTTTAACGTCGTATAGAATTACGTCATAACGGATAACGTCTTATAGTAATACGTCATAACGTATAACGTCATATAGCAATGCGTCACAACGTATGACGCCATATAGTAATGCGTCATAACGTATAACGCCATATAGTAATGCGTCATAACGTATAACGCCATATAGTATTGCGTCATGATGTATAACGTCATATAGAACTAAGTCATAACGTACAATGTCATATAGAATTACGGCATAACGTATAACGTCATGTAGTAATGCGTCATAACGTATATCGTCACATAGAATTACGGCATAAGATATAACGTCACATAGAATTACGTCATAACGGATAACGTCACATAGTAAAACGTTATAACGTATAACGTCATATAGAATTACGGTTTAACGTATAACGCAATATAGTAATGCGTCATAACGTATAACTTCATGTAGTATTGCGTCATGATGTGTAACGTCATATAGAATTACGTCATAACATATAATGTCGTATAGAATTGCGGCATAACGTATAACGTCATATAGTAATGCGTCATAACGTATAACGCCATATAGTAAAACGTCATAACGTATAACGTCATATAGAACTACTTCATAACGTATAACGTCACATAGCAATACGTCATAACGTATAACGTCATATAGAATTACGGTTAAACGTATAACGTCATGTAGTAATGAGTCATAACGTATAACGCCATATAGTAATGCGTCATAACGTATAACGTCATATAGAATTACGGTTTCACGTATAGCAACATACAGTAATGCGTCATAACGTATAACGCCATATAGTAATCCGTCATAACGTATAACGCCATATAGTATTCCGTCATGGCGTATAACGTAGGATAGAATTACGACATAACGTACTACATCAAATAGTAATGCGTCGTAACGTATAACGCCATATAGTAATGCGTCATACCGTATAACGTCACATAGTAATACGTCATGACGTATAACGTCATAAAGAATTACTTCATTACACATAACGTCACAGAGTAATGCGTCATAACGTATAACGCCATATAGTATTGCGTCATGATGTATAACGTCATATAGAACTAAGTCATAACGTACAATGTCATATAGAATTACGGCATAACGTATAACGTCATGTAGTAATGCGTCATAACGTATATCGTCACATAGAATTACGGCATAAGGTATAACGTCACATAGAATTACGTCATAACGGATAACGTCACATAGTAAAACGTTATAACGTATAACGTCATATAGAATTACGGTTTAACGTATAACGCAATATAGTAATGCGTCATAACGTATAACTTCACGTAGTATTGCGTCATGATGTGTAACGTCATATAGAATTACGTCATAACATATAATGTCGTATAGAATTGCGGCATAACGTATAACGTCATATAGTAATGCGTCGTAACGTATAACGCCATATAGTAATGCGTCATACCGTATAATGTCATATAGAATTCCGGTTTAACGTATAACGAGATATATCAATGCGTCATAACGTATAACGACATATAGAATTGCGGAATAACGTATAACATCATATAGAATTATTGTTTAACGTATAACGTCATACAGGAATTCCTCATAACGTATAACGTCATATAGTAATACGTCACAACGAATAACGTCATATAGAATTACTGTTAAACGTATAACGCCATATAGAAATACGTTTTAACGTATGACGTAATATAGAATTACGGTGTAACGTATAATACCATAGCGTAATGCGTCATATCGTGTAACGTCACATAGTAATACGTCATAACACATAACGTCATATAGAATTACGATTAACGTATAACGTCATACAGTAATGCATCATAACGTATGACGCCATATAGTAAAACGTCATAACGTATAACGTCATATAGAATTACTTCATAACGTATAACGTCACATAGCAATACGTCATAACGTATAACGTCATATAGAATTACGGTTAAACGTATAACGTCATATAGTAATGAGTCATAACGTATAACGCCATATAGTAATACGTTATAACTTATAACGTCATTTTGAAGTACTTCATAACGTATAACGTCACATAGTAATACGTCATAACGTATAAGGTCATATAGAATTTCGGTTTAACGTATAACGCCAGATAGCAGTGCGTCATAACGTATAACGTCACATAGTATAACGTCATAACGTATAACATCATATAGAATTACGGCATAACGTTTAACGTCATACAGTAATGCGTCATAACGTATAACGCCTAATAGTATAGCGTCATGACGTATAACGTCGTATAGCAATAAGTCATAATGGATAACGTCTTCTAGTAATACGTCATAACGTAGAACGTCATATACAATTACGGCATAAGGCATAACGTCATATAGTAAAACGTTATAACGTATAATATCATATAGAATTATTGTTTAACGTATAACGTCATACAGGAATTCCTCATAACGTATAACGTCATATAGTAATACGTCACAACGAATAACGTCATATAGAATTACTGTTAAACGTATAACGTCATATAGTATTACGGTTTAACGTATAACGTCATACAGTAATGCGTCATAACGTATAACGTCATATAGTAATACGTCACAACGAATAACGTCATATAGAAATACGTCACAACGAATAACGTCATATAGAAATACGGTTTAACGTATAACGTCATACTGTAATGCGTCATAACGTATAACGTCATATAGTATTGCGTCATGACGAATAACGTCGTATAGAATTACGTCACAACGGATAACGTCTTACAGTAATACGTCATAACGTAGAACGTCATATAGCTATGCGTCATAACGTATAACGCCATATAGTAATGCGTCATAACGTATAACGCCATATAGTAATGCGTCATTACGTATAACGCCATATAGTAATGCGTCATTACGTATAACGCCATATAGTATGCGTCATGATGTATAACGTCATCCAGAATTACGTCATAACATATAATGTCATATAGTAATGCGTCATAACGTATAACGTCATACAGTATTACGGCATAACATATAACGTCACATAGAATTACGTCATAACGGATAACGTCACATAGTAAAACGTTATAACGTATAACGTCATATAGTATTACGGTTTAACGTATAACGTCATACAGTAATGCGTCATAACGTATAACGTCATATAGTAATACGTCACAACGAATAACGTCATATAGAAATACGTCACAACGAATAACGTCATATAGAAATACGGTTTAACGTATAACGTCATACTGTAATGCGTCATAACGTATAACGTCATACTGTAATGCGTCATAACGTATAACGTCATATAGTATTGCGTCATGACGAATAACGTCGTATAGAATTACGTCATAACGGATAACGTCTTACAGTAATACGTCATAACGTAGAACGTCATATAGCTATGCGTCATAACGTATAACGCCATATAATAATGCGTCATAACGTATAACGCCATATAGTAATACGTCATAACGTATAACGTCATATAGTAATACGTCATAACGTATAACGTCATATTGAATTACTTCATAACGTATAACGAAACATAGTAATACGTCATAACGTATAACGTCATATAGAATTTCGGTTTAACGTATAACGCCATAAAGAATTACGTCATAACGTATAACGTCACATAGTAATGCGTCATAACGTACAACGTCATATAGAATTATTGTTTAACGTATAGAGTCATACAGGAATTCCTCATAACGTATAACGTCATATAGTATTACGTCACAACGAATAACGTCATATAGAATTACGGTTAGACGTATAACGCCATAAAGAATTACGTCGTAACGTATAACGTCACATAGTATAACGGCATAACGTATAACGTCATACAGTAATGCGTCATAACTTATAACGTCATATAGTATAGCATCATGACGTATAACGTCGTATAGCATTACGTCATAATGGATAACGTCTTCTAGTAATACGTCATAACGTATAACGTCATATAGTAATGCGTCATAACGTATAACGCCATATAGTAATACGTGATAACGTATAACGTCATATAGAATTACGGTTAAACGTATAACGCCATATAGAATTACGTTTTAACCTATAACGTCATAGAGAATTACGGTTTAACGTATAACGCCTTAAAGAATTACGTCATGACGTATAACGTAACACAGTATAACGTCATAACGTATAACGTCATATAGAATTACGGTTTAACGTATAACGTCATACTGTATTGCGTCTAACGTATAACGTCACATAGTAATACGTCATAACTTTTAACGTCACATAGTAAAACGTCATAACGTGTAACGTCATATAGAATTACGGTTTAACGTATAACGTCATATAGTATTACGGTTTAACGTATAACGTCATACAGTAATGCGTCATAACGTATAACGTCATATAGTAATACGTCACAACGAATAACGTCATATAGTATTACGGCATAACATATAAAGTCACATAGAATTGCGTCATAACGGATAACGTCACATTGTAATTCGTCATAACGTATAACGTCATATAGTAAAACGTCATAACGTATAACGTCATATAGTATTACGGCATACCGTATAACGTCATATAGAATTACGGCATAACGTATAACGTCAAACAGTAATGCGTCATAACGTATAACGTCATATAGTATAGCGTCATGACGTATAACGTCACATAGTAATACGTCATAACGTATAACGTCACATAGTAAAACGTCATAACGTATAACGTCATATAGAATTACGGTTTAACGTATAACGTCATATAGTATTACGGGTTAACGTATAATGTCATACAGTAATGCGTCATAACGTATAACGTCATATAGTAATACGCCACAACGAATAACGTCAAATAGAATTACGGTTAAACGTATAACGCCATATAGAATTACGTTTTAACGTATAACGTAATATAGAATTACGGTGTAACGTATAATACCATAGCGTAATGCGTCATATCGTGTAACGTCACATAGTAATACGTCATAACGCATAACGTCATATAGAATTACGGTTTCACGTATAGCACCATACAGTAATGCGTCATAACGTATAACGTCATATAGTATTGCGTCATAACGTATAACGTCGTATAGAATTACGTCATAACGGATAACGTCTTATAGTAATACGTCATAACGTATAACGTCATATAGCAATGCGTCATAGCGTATGACGCTATATAGTAATGCGTCATAACGTATAACGCCATATAGTAATGCGTCATAACGTATAACGCCATACAGTATTGCGTCATGATGTATAGCGTCATATAGAACTAAGTCATAACATATAATGTCATATAGAATTACGGCATAACGTATAAAGTCATATAGTAATGCGTCATAACGTATAACGTCACATAGAATTACGGCATAATATATAACGTCACATAGAATTACGTCATAACGGATAACATCACATAGTAAAACGTTATAACGTATAACGTCATATAGAATTACGGTTAAACGTATAACGTCATATAGTAATGAGTCATAACGTATAACGCCATATAGTAATACGTTATAACGTATAACGACATTTTGAATTACTTCATAACGTATAACGTCACATAGTAATACGTCATAACGTATAAGGTCATATAGAATTTCGGTTTAACGTATAACGCCAGAGAGCAATGCGTCATAACGTATAACGTCACATAGTAATACGTCATAACGTATAACGTCATATAGAATTATTGTTTATCGTATAACGTCATACAGCAATTCTTCATATCGTATAACGTCACATAGTAATACGTCACAACGAATAACGTCATATAGAATTACGGTTAAACATATAACGCCATATAGAAATACGGTGAAACGTATAACGCCATATAGAGTTACGGTTTAACGTGTAACGTCATAAAGTAATGCGTCATAACGTATAACGTCATATAGTATTGCGTCATGACGTATAACATCACATAGTAATACGACATATCGTATAACGCCATATAGTAATACGTCATAATGTATAACGCCATATAGTAATATGTCATAACGTATAACGTCACATAGAATTACGGTTTAACGTATAACGTCATAGTTTAATGCGTCATAACGTATAATGCCATATAGTAATGCGTCATAACGTATAGCGTCATAAAGAATTACGGTTTCACGTATAGCACCATACAGTAATGCGTCATAAAGTATAACGCCATATAGTAATCCGTCATAACGTATAACGTCATATAGTATTGCGTCATGACGCATAACGTAGCATAGAATTACGACATAACGTACTACATCAAATAGTAATACGTCATAACGTATAACGTCATATAGAATTACGACATAACGTATAGCGTCACATAGTAATACGTCATAACGAATAACGTCATAAAGAATTACTTGATAACATATAACGTCACATAGTAATACGTTATATCGTATAACGTCAAATAGTATTACGGTTTAACGTATAACGTCATATAGTAATGCGTCGTAACGTATAACGCCATATAGTAATGCGTCATACCGTATAACGTCATATAGAATTCCGGTGTAACGTATAACGAGATATATCTATGCGTCATAACGTATAACGACATATAGAATTGCGGAATAACGTATAACATCATATAGTAAGGCGTCATGACGTATAACGTTATATCGAATTACGTCATAACGTATAACGTCACATAGTAGAACTTCATAACGTATGACGTCATATAGAATTACGGTTTAACGTATAACATCATACAGTAATGCGTCATAAAGTTTAACGTCATATAGTATTGCGTCATGACGTATAACATCACACAGTAATAAGTCATTACGTATAACGTCATAAGGAATTACTTCATAACGTATAACGTCAAATAGTAATACGCTATAACGTATAACGTCATATAGAATTTCGGTTTAACGTGTAACGCCATATAGCAATGCATCATAACGTATAACGTCACATAGTAATACGTCATAACGTATAACGCCATATAGTAATACGTCATAACGTGTAACGCCATATAGTAATACGTCATAACGTATAACGTCATATAGAATTATTGTTTAACGTATAACGTCATACAGTAATTCCTCATAACGCATAACGTCACATAGTAATACGTCACAACGAATAACGTCATATAGAATTACGGTTTAAGGTATAACGCCATATAGTAATGAGTCATAACGTATAACGCCATATAGTAATACGTCATAACGTATAACGCCATATAGTAATACGTCATAACGTATAACGCCATATAGTAATACGTCATAACGTGTAACGCCATATAGTAATACGTCATAACGTATAACGTCATATAGAATTATTGTTTAACGTATAACGTCATACAGTAATTCCTCATAACGTATAACGTCACATAGTAATACGTCACAACGTATAACGACATATAGAATTACGGTTTAACGTATAACGCCATATAGTAATGAGTCATAACGTATAACGCCATATAGTAATACGTCATAACGTATAACGTCATATTGAATTACGTCGTAACGTATAACGTCATATAGAATTTCGGTTTAACGTATAACGCCATAAAGAATTACGTCATAACGTATAACGTCACATAGTATAACGTCATAACGTATAACGTCATATAGAATTACGGTTTAACGTATAACGTCATAGAGTAATACGTCATAACGTATAACGCCATATAGTAATACGTCATAACGTGTAACGCCATATAGTAATACGTCATAACGTATAACGTCACATAGAATTACGGTTTAACATATAACGTCATAGTTTAATGCGTCCAAACGTATAACGCCATATAGAATTACGGCATAACGTATAACGTAACATAGAATTACGTCATAACGGATAACGTCACATAGTAGTACGTCATAACTCATAACGTCATGTAGAATTACGGTTTAACGTATAACGCCATATAGTAATGCGTCATAACGTGTAACGTCACATAGTAATACGTCATAACGTATAACGTCATATCGAATTACGTCATAACGTATAACGTCATATAGCTTTTCGGTTTAAGGTATAACATCATACAGTAATGCGTCATAACGTATAACGTCATATGGAATTATTGTTTAACGTATAACGTCATAGTGTAATGCGTCATAACGTATAACGCCATATCGAATTACGTCATAACATATAACGTCATATAGAATTTCGGTTTAACGTATAACGCCATATAGTAATGCGTCATAACGTATAACGCCATATTGTAATGCGTCATAACGTATAACGTCATATAGTATTGCGTCATGACATATAACGTCATATAGAAATACGGTGAAACGTATAACGCCATATAGAATTACGTTTTAACGTATAACCTTATATAGCATGACGGTTTAACGTATAGCGCCATATAGTAATGCGTCATAACGTATAACGCCATTTAGTAATGCGTCGTACCGTTTAACGCAATATAGTAATGCGTCATAACGTATAACGTCATATAGTATTGCGTCATGATGTATAACGTCATTTAGAATTACGTCATGACATATAATGTCATATAGAAATACCATAATGTATAACGTCACATTGTAATACGTGATAACGTATAACGTCATATAGCATTACGGTTTAACGTATAACGTCATACAGTAATTCGTCATAACGTAAAACGTCATATCGAATTACGGTATAACGTGTAACGTCACTTAGTAATACGTCATAACGTATAACGTCATATAGTATTATTATTTAACGTATAACGTCATACAGTAATTCCGCATAACGTATAACGTCATACAGTAATTCCGCATAACGTATAACGTCATACAGAATTACGTCATAACGAATAACGTCATATAGAATTACGGTTAAACGTATAACGCCATATAGAATTACGGTTTAACGTATAACGTCATATAGTAATGCGTCATAACGTGTAACGCGACATAGTAATACGTCATAACGTATAACGTCATATAGAATTACGTCATAACGTATAACGTCACATAGTAATACGTCATAACGTATAACATCATATAGAATTTCGGTTTAACGTATAACGCCATATAGCAATGCCTCCTAACGTATAACGTCATATAGAATTGCGGAATAACGTATAACATCATATAGTAAGGCGTCATGACGTATAACGTCATATAGAATTACGACATAACGTATAACGTCACATAGAAATACGTCATAACGTATAACGTCATATAGAATTACGGCTTAACGTATAACGTCATACGGTAATGCGTCATAACGAATAACGTCATATAGTATTACGTCATGACGTATAACGTCGTACAGAATTAGGACATAACGTATTACATCAAATAGTAATACGTCATAACGTATAACGTCATATAGAATTCCGGTTTAACGTATAACACCATACAGTAATGCGTTATAACGTATAACGACATATAGAAATGCGGAATAACGTATAACGTCACATAGTAATACGTCATAACGTATAACGTCACATAGGAATACGTCATAACGTATAACGTCATATAGAATTATTGTTTAACGTATAACGTCATTGTGTAATGCGGCAAAACGTATCACGCCATATCGAATTACGTCATAACATATAACATCATATAGAATTTCGGTTTAACGTATCACGCCATATAGCAATGCGTCATAACGTATAACGTCACATAGTAATACGTCATAACGTATAACTTCATATAGAATTATTGTTTATCGTATAACGTCATACAGCAATTCCTCATATCGTATAACGTCACATAGTAATACGACACAACGAATAACGTCATATAGAATTACGGTTAAACATATAACGCCATATAGAAATACGGTGAAACGTATAACGCCATATAGAGTTACGGTTTAACGTATAACGTCACACAGTAATACGTAATAACGTATAACGTCATATAGAATTGCCGTTTAACGTATAACGTCATATAGTAATGCGTCATAACGTATAACGACATATAGAAATACGGAATAACGTATAACGTCACATAATAATACGTCATAACGTACAACGTCACTTAGGAATACGCCATTGCGTATAACGCCATATAGTAATGCCTCATAATGTATAACGTCATATAGAATTTCGGTTTAACGTATAACGCCAGATAGCAATGCGTCATAACGTATAACGTCACATAGTAATACGTCATAACGTATAACGTCATATAGAATTATTGTTTAACGTATAAAGTCATAGTGTAATGCGTCATAACGTATAACGCCATATCGAATTACGTCATAACATATAACGTCATATAGAATTTCGGTTTATCGTATAACGCCATATAGCAATGCGTCATAACGTATAACGTTACATAGTAATACGTCATAATGTATAAAGTCATATAGAATTATTGTTTATCGTATAACGCCATACAGCAATTCCTCATATCGTATAACGTCACATAGTAATACGTCACAACGAAGAACGTCATATAGAATTACGGTTAAACATATAACGCCATATAGAAATACGGTGAAACGTATAACGCCATATAGAGTTACGGTTTAACGTATAACGTCATACAGTAATGCTTCATTACGTATAACGTCATATAGTATTGCGTCATGACGTATAACGTAACATAGTAATACGTCATAACGTATAACGCCATATAGTAATACGTCATAGCGGATAACGTCACACAGTATTACGTAATAACGTATAACGTCACATAGAATTGCGGTTTAACGTATAACGTCATATAGTAATGCGTCATAACGCATAACGCCATATAGTAATGCGACATAACGTATAACGTCATATAGAATTACGGTTTCACGTATAACACCATACAGTAATGCGTCATAACGTATAACGCCATATAGTAATCCGTCATAACGTATAACGTCATATAGTATTGCGTCATGACGTATAACGTAGAATAAAATTACGACATAACGTACTACATCAAATAGTAATACGTCATAACGTATAACGTCGTATAGAATTAGGACATAAAGTATTGCATCAAATAGTAATACGTCATAAAGTATAACGTCATATAGAATTACGACATAACGTATAACGTCACATAGTAATACGTCATAACGTATAACGTCATATAGAATTCCGGTTTAACGTATAAAACCATACAGTAATGCGTCATAACGTATAACGACATATAGAAATACGGAATAACGTATAACGTCACATAGTAATACGTCATAACGTATAACGTCACTTAGGAATACGCCATAACGTATAACGCCATATATTAATGCCTCATAATGTATAACGTCATATAGAATTTCGGTTTAACGTATAACGCCAGATAGCAATGCGTCATAACGTATAACGTCACATAGTAATACGTCATAACGTATAACGTCATATAGAATTATTGTTTAACGTATAACGTCATAGTGTAATGCGTCATAACGTATAACGCCATATCGAATTACGTCATAACATATAACGTCATATAGAATTTCGGTTTAACGTATAACGCCATATAGCAATGCGTCATAACGTATAACGTCACATAGTAATACGTCATAACGTATAACGTCATGTAGAATTGTTGTTTAACGTATAACGTCATACAGTAATTCCTCATAACGTATAACGTCACATAGTAATACGTCACAACGAATAACGTCATATAGAATTACGGTTTAACGTATAACGTCATATAGTAATGCGTCATAACGTATAACGCCATATTGTAATGCGTCATAACGTATAACGTCATATAGTATTGAGTCATGATGTATAACGTCATATAGAATTACGTCATGACATATAATGTCATATAGAATTACGGCATAATGTATAACGTCACATAGTAATACGTGGTAACGTATAACGTCATATAGCATTACGGTTTGACGTATAACGTCATACAGTAATTCGTCGTAACGTAAAACGTCATATCGAATTACGGTATAACGTATAACGTCACATAGTAATACGTCATAATGTATAACGTCACATAGTAATACGTCATAACGTATAACGTCATGTAGAATTGTTGTTTAACGTATAACGTCATACAGTAATTCCTCATAACGTATAACGTCACATAGTAATACGTCACAACGAATAACGTCATATAGAATTACGGTTTAACGTATAACGTCATATAGTAATGCGTCATAACGTATAACGCCATATTGTAATGCGGCATAACGTATAACGTCATATAGTATTGCGTCATGATGTATAACGTCATATACAATTACGTCATGACATATAATGTCATATAGAATTACGGCATAATGTATAACGTCACATAGTAATACGTGACAACGTATAACGTCATATAGCATTACGGTTTAACGTATAACGTCATACAGTAATTCGTCATAACGTAAAACGTCATATCGAATTACGGTATAACGTATAACGTCACATAGTAATACGTCATAATGTATAACGTCATATAGAATTACGTCATAACGTATCACGTCACATAGTAATACGTCATAACGTATTACATCATATAGAGTTTGGTTTAACGTATAACGCCATATAGCAATGCGTCATAACGTATAACGACATATAGAATTGCGGAATAACGTATAACATCATATAGTAAGGCGTCATGACGTATAACGTCATATCGAATTACGTCATCACGCACAACATCACATAGTATTTCGTCATAACGTATAACGTCATATAGAATTACTTCATAACGTATAACGTCACATATTAATACGTCATAACGTATAACGTCATATAGAATTACGACATAACGTATAACGTCACATAGTAATACGTCATAACGTATAACGTCATATAGAATTCCGGTTTAACGTATATCACCATACAGTAATGCGTCATAACGTATAACGACATATACAAATACGGAATAACGTATAACGTCACATAGTAATACGTCATAACGTCACATAGGAATACGCCATAACGTATAACGCCATATAGTAATGCCTCATAACGTATAACGTCATATAGAATTCCGGTTTAACGTATAACGAGATATAGCAATGCGTCATAACGCATAACCCCATATAGTAATGCGTCATAACCTATAACGTCATATAGGATTACGGCATAACATATAACGTCACATAGAATTACGTCATAACGGATAACGTCACATAGTAATACGTCATAACGTGTAACGTCATATAGAATTAGTTCATAACGTATAACATCACATAGTAATACGTCATAACGTATAACGTCATACACTGATTCGTCATACCGTATAACGTCATATAGAATTCCGGTTTAACGTATAACGAGATATAGCAATGCGTCATAACGTATAACGACATATAGAGTTGCGGAATAACGTATAACGTCATATAATAAGGCGTCATGACGTGTAACGTCAAATCGAATTACGTCATAACGTACTACATCACATAGTATTACGTCATAATGTATAACGTCATATAGAATTACTTCATAACGTATAACGTCACACAGTAATACGTCATAACGTGTAACGTCATATAGAATTACGGTTTAACGTATAACGTCATATGGTAATGCGTCATAACGTATAACGCCATATAGTACTGCGTCATAACGTATAACGTCATATAGTATTGCGTCATGACGTATAACGTCATATGGAATTGCTTCATAACGTATAACGTCACATAGAATTACGGTTTAACGTATAACGTCATATAGTAATGCATCATAACGTATAACGCCATATAGTAATGCGTCATAACGTATAACGTCATATATTATTGCGTCATGACGTATAACATCACATAGTATTACGTCATAACGTATAACGTCATATAGAATTCCGGTTTAACGTATAACGAGATATAGCAATGCGTCATAACGTATAACGTCATATAGAATTGCAGTCTAACGTATAACGTCATAGTGTAATGCGTCATAACGTATAACGCCATACAGAATTACGTCATAACGGATAACGTCTCATAGTAATACGTCATAACGTATAACGCCACACAGTATTACGTAATAACGTATAACGTCATATAGAATAACGGTTTAACGTATAACGTCATATAGTAATGCGTCATAACGTATAACGCCATATTGTAATGGGCCATAACGTATAACGTCATATAGTATTGCGTCATGATGTATAACGTCATATAGAATTACGTCATGACATATAATGTCATATAGAATTACGGCATAACGTATAACGTCATATAGAATTACGACATAACGTATAACGTCACATAGTAATACGTCATAACGTATAACGTCCTATAGAATTACGGCATAACGTATAACGTCACATAGAATTACGTCATGACGTATAGCGTCATATAGAATTACGGTTTAACGTATAAC
This sequence comes from Bombus fervidus, assembly GCF_041682495.2. Lineage (NCBI taxonomy): Eukaryota > Metazoa > Arthropoda > Insecta > Hymenoptera > Apidae > Bombus > Bombus fervidus. The sequence continues at coordinate 728,626 of NW_027212582.1, forward strand.
GTCATATAGTAATACGTCATAACGTATAACGTCACATAGCATTCCGCCTTAACGTATAACACCATACAATAATGCGTCATAACGTATAACGTCATATAGAAATACGGTTAAACGTATAACGCCATATAGTATTACGCTTTAACGCATAACGTCCAATAGACTTGCGGTTTAACGTATAACGCCATATAGTAATGCGTCATAACGTATAACGTCACATAGTAATACGTCATAACGTATAACGTCACATAGTAAACGTCATAACGTATAACGTCATATAGTAATGCGTCATGACGTATAATGTCATATAGTATTGCGTCATGACGTATAACATCATATAGAAATACGGTTAAACGTATAACGCCATATAGAATTCCGGTTTAACGTATAACGAGATATATCAATGCGTCATAACGTATAACGACATATAGAATTGCGGAATAACGTATAACATCATATAGAATTATTGTTTAACGTATAACGTCATACAGGAATTCCTCATAACGTATAACGTCATATAGCAATACGTCACAACCAATAACGTCATATAGAATTACTGTTAAACGTATAACGCCATATAGAATTATGTTTTAACGTATAACGTAATATAGAATTACGGTGTAACGTATAATACCATAGCGTAATGCGTCATATCGTGTAACGTCACATAGTAATACGTCATAACGCATAACATCATATAGAATTACGTTTTAACGTATAACGTCATACAGTAATGCATCATAACGTATAACGTCATATAGAATTACGGTTTAACGTATAACGTCACATAGCAAAACGTCATAACGTAAAACGTCACATATTAAAACGTCATAACGTATAACGTCATATAGAATTACGGTTTAACGTATAACGTCATACTGTAATGCGTCATAACGTATAACGTCATATAGTCTTGCGTCATGACGAATAACGTCGTATAGAATTACGTCATAACGGATAACGTCTTACAGTAATACGTCATAACGTAGAACGTCATATAGCTGTGCGTCATAACGTATAACGCCATATAGTAATGCGTCATAACATATAACGCCATATAGTAATGCGTCATAACGTATAACGCAATATAGTATTGCGTCATGATGTATAACGTCATACAGAATTACTTCATAACATATAATGTCATATAGTATTGCGTCATAACGTATAACGTCATATAGTATCACGGCATAACATATAACGTCACATAGAATTACGTCATAACGGATAACGTCACATTGTTATACGTCATAACGTATAACGTCATATAGTATTACGGCATAACGTATAACGTCATATAGTCTTGCGTCATGACGAATAACGTCGTATAGAATTACGTCATAACGGATAACGTCTTACAGTAATACGTCATACCGTAGAACGTCATATAGCTGTGCGTCATAACGTATAACGTCACATAGAATTACGTCATAACGGATAACGTCACATAGTAAAACGTTATAACGTATAACGTCATATAGAATTACGGTTTAACGTATAACGCCATATAGTAATGAGTCATAACGTATAACGCCATATAGTAATACGTCATAACGTATAACGTCATATAGTAATACGTCATAACGTATAACGTAACATAGAATTACGTCATAACGTATAACGTCATATAGAATTAGGACATAACGTATAACGTCACATAGTATTACGTCATAACGTATAACGTCATATAGAATTCCGGTTTAACGTATAACGAGATATAGCAATGCGTCATAACGTATAACGTCATATAGAATTGCAGTCTAACGTATAACGTCATAGTGTAATGCGTCATAACGTATAACGCCATACAGAATTACGTCATAACGGATAACGTCTCATAGTAATACGTCATAACGTATAACGCCACACAGTATTACGTAATAACGTATAACGTCATATAGAATAACGGTTTAACGTATAACGTCATATAGTAATGCGTCATAACGTATAACGCCATATTGTAATGGGCCATAACGTATAACGTCATATAGTATTGCGTCATGATGTATAACGTCATATAGAATTACGTCATGACATATAATGTCATATAGAATTACGGCATAACGTATAACGTCATATAGAATTACGACATAACGTATAACGTCACATAGTAATACGTCATAACGTATAACGTCCTATAGAATTACGGCATAACGTATAACGTCACATAGAATTACGTCATGACGTATAGCGTCATATAGAATTACGGTTTAACGTATAACGTCATATAGTAATACGTCATAACGTATAACGTCACATAGCATTCCGCCTTAACGTATAACACCATACAATAATGCGTCATAACGTATAACGTCATATAGAAATACGGTTAAACGTATAACGCCATATAGTATTACGCTTTAACGCATAACGTCCAATAGACTTGCGGTTTAACGTATAACGCCATATAGTAATGCGTCATAACGTATAACGTCACATAGTAATACGTCATAACGTATAACGTCACATAGTAAACGTCATAACGTATAACGTCATATAGTAATGCGTCATGACGTATAATGTCATATAGTATTGCGTCATGACGTATAACATCATATAGAAATACGGTTAAACGTATAACGCCATATAGAATTCCGGTTTAACGTATAACGAGATATATCAATGCGTCATAACGTATAACGACATATAGAATTGCGGAATAACGTATAACATCATATAGAATTATTGTTTAACGTATAACGTCATACAGGAATTCCTCATAACGTATAACGTCATATAGTAATACGTCACAACCAATAACGTCATATAGAATTACTGTTAAACGTATAACGCCATATAGAATTATGTTTTAACGTATAACGTAATATAGAATTACGGTGTAACGTATAATACCATAGCGTAATGCGTCATATCGTGTAACGTCACATAGTAATACGTCATAACGCATAACATCATATAGAATTACGTTTTAACGTATAACGTCATACAGTAATGCATCATAACGTATAACGTCATATAGAATTACGGTTTAACGTATAACGTCACATAGCAAAACGTCATAACGTAAAACGTCACATATTAAAACGTCATAACGTATAACGTCATATAGAATTAAGGTTTAACGTATAACGTCATACTGTAATGCGTCATAACGTATAACGTCATATAGTCTTGCGTCATGACGAATAACGTCGTATAGAATTACGTCATAACGGATAACGTCTTACAGTAATACGTCATAACGTAGAACGTCATATAGCTGTGCGTCATAACGTATAACGCCATATAGTAATGCGTCATAACATATAACGCCATATAGTAATGCGTCATAACGTATAACGCAATATAGTATTGCGTCATGATGTATAACGTCATACAGAATTACTTCATAACATATAATGTCATATAGTATTGCGTCATAACGTATAACGTCATATAGTATCACGGCATAACATATAACGTCACATAGAATTACGTCATAACGGATAACGTCACATTGTTATACGTCATAACGTTTAACGTCATATAGTATTACGGCATAACGTATAACGTCATATAGTCTTGCGTCATGACGAATAACGTCGTATAGAATTACGTCATAACGGATAACGTCTTACAGTAATACGTCATACCGTAGAACGTCATATAGCTGTGCGTCATAACGTATAACGTCACATAGAATTACGTCATAACGGATAACGTCACATAGTAAAACGTTATAACGTATAACGTCATATAGAATTACGGTTTAACGTATAACGCCATATAGTAATGAGTCATAACGTATAACGCCATATAGTAATACGTCATAACGTATAACGTCATATAGTAATACGTCATAACGTATAACGTAACATAGAATTACGTCATAACGTATAACGTCATATAGAATTAGGACATAACGTATAACGTCACATAGTAATACGTCATAACGTATTACGTCATATAGAATTACGGCATAACGTATAACGTAACATAGAATTACGTCATAACGGATAACGTCATATAGAATTACGGTTTAACGTATAACATCATACAGTATTGCGCCATAACGTATAACGTCATATAGTATTGCGTCATGACGTATAACATCACATAGTAATACGTCATAACGTATAACGCCATATAGTAATACGTCATAACGTATATCGTCACATAGAATTACGGTTTAACGTATAACGTCATAGTGTAATGCGTCATAACGTATAACGCCATATAGAATTACGACATAACGGATAACGTCTCATAGTAATACGTCATAACGTATAACGCCACACAGTATTACGTAATAACGTATAACGTCACATAGTAATACGTTATAACGTATAACGTCATATAGAATTACGTTTTAACGTATAACGTCATATAGTAATGCGTCGTAACGTATAACGCCATATAGTAATGCGTCATACCGTATAACGTCATATAGAATTCCGGTTTAAAGTATAACGAGATATATCAATGCGTCATAACGTATAACGACATATAGAATTGCGGAATAACGTATAACATCATATAGTATTGCGTCATGATGTATAACGTCATAAAGAATTACGTCATGACATATAATGTCATATAGAATTACGGCATAATGTATAACGTCACATAGTAATACGTGATAACGTATAACGTCATATAGCATTACGGTGTAACGTATAACGTCATACAGTAATTCGTCATAACGTAAAACGTCATTTCGAATTACGGTATATCGTATAACGTCACATAGTAATACGTCATAGTGTATAACGTCATATAGAATTACGTCATAACGTATAACGTCACATAGTAATACGTCATAACGTATTACATCATATAGAATTTCGGTTTAACGTAACACGCCATATAGCAATGCGTCATAACGTATAACGACATATAGAATTGCGGAATAACGTTTAACATCATATAGTAAGGCGTCATGACGTATAACGTCATATCGAATTACGTCATCACGTACAACATCACATAGTATTACATCATAACGTATAACGTCATATAGAATTACTTCATAACGTATAACGTCACATAGTAATACGTCATAACGTATAACGTCATATAGAATTACGACATAACGTATAACTTCACATAGTAATACGTCATAACGTATAACGTCATATAGAATTCCGGTTTAACGTATATCACCATACAGTAATGCGTCATAACGTATAACGACATATAGAAATACGGAATAACGTATAACGTCACATAGTAATACGTCATAACGTATAACTTCACATAGGAATACGCCATAACGTATAACATCATATAGTAAGGCGTCATGACGTATAACGTCATACAGAATTACGACATAACGCATAACGTCACATAGTAATACGTCATAACGTATAACGTCATATAGAATTACAGCTTAACGTATAACGTCATACAGTAATGTGTCATAACGTATAACTTCACATAGGAATACGCCATAACGTATAACGCCATATAGTAATGCCTCATAACGTATAACGTCATATAGAATTCCGGTTTAACGTATAACGAGTTATAGCAATGCGTCATAACGTATAACCCCATATAGTAATGCGTCATAACCTATAACGTCATATAGGATTACGGCATAACATATAACGTCACATAGAATAACGTCATAACGGATAACGTCACATAGTAATACGTCATAACGTGTAACGTCATATAGAATTACTTCATAACGTATAACGTCACATAGTAATACGTCATTACGTATAACGTCATATAGAATTACGGCATAACGTATAACGTCACATAGTAATACGTCATAACTTATAACGTCATACAGTGATTCGTCATACCGTATAACGTCATATAGAATTCCGGTTTAACGTATAACGAGATATAGCAATGCGTCATAACGTATAACGACCGATAGAATTGCGGAATAACGTATAACGTCACATAGTAATACGTCATAACGTATAACGTCACATAGTAATACGCCATAACGTATAACGCCATATAGGAATGCGTCATAACGTATAACGTCACATAGTAATACGTCATAACGTATAACGTCATATAGAATTCCGGTTTAACGTATAACGAGATATAGCAATGCGTCATAACGTCTAACGCCATATAGAATTACGGTTTAACGTATAACGTCATATAGTAATGCGTCATAACGTATAAAGCCATATTGTAATGCGCCATAACGTATAACGTCATATAGTATTGCGTCATGATGTATAACGTCATATAGAATTACGTCATGACATATAATGTCATATAGAATTACGGCATAACGTATAACGTCATATCGAATTACGACATAACGTATAACGTCACATAGTAATACGTCATAACGTATAACGTCCTATAGAATTACGGCATAACGTATAACGTCACATAGAATTACGTCATGACGTATAGCGTCATATAGAATTACGGTTTAACGTATAACGTCATATAGTAATACGTCATAACGTATAACGTCACATAGCATTCCGGCTTAACGTATAACACCATACAATAATGCGTCATAACGTATAACGTCATATAGAAATACGGTTAAACGTATAACGCCATATAGAATTACGCTTTAACGCATAACGTAATATAGAATTACGGTTTAACGTATAACGCCATATAGTAATGCGTCATAACGTATAACGTCACATAGTAAACGTCATAACGTATAACGTCATATAGAAATGCGTCATGACGTATAACGTCATATAGTATTGCGTCATGACGTATAACATCATATAGAAATACGGTTAAACGTATAACGCCATATAGAATTCCGGTTTAACGTATAACGCCATATAGCAATGCGTTATAACGTATAACGTCATATAGAATTGCGGCATAACGTATAACGTCATATAGAATTACGACATAACGTATAACGTCACATAGTAATACGTCATAACGTATAACGTCCTATAGAATTACGGCATAACGTATAACGTAACATAGAATTACGCTTTAACGCATAACGTAATATAGAATTACGGTTTAACGTATAACGCCATATAGTAATGCGTCATAACGTATAACGTCTCATAGTAATACGTCATAACGTATAACGCCACACAGTATTACGTAATAACGTATAACGTCATATAGAATAACGGTTTAACGTATAACGTCATATAGTAATGCGTCATAACGTATAACGCCATATTGTAATGCGCCATAACGTATAACGTCATATAGTATTGCGTCATGATGTATAACGTCATATAGAATTACGTCATGACATATAATGTCATATAGAATTACGGCATAACGTATAACGTCATATAGAATTACGACATAACGTATAACGTCACATAGTAATACGTCATAACGTATAACGTCCTATAGAATTACGGCATAACGTATAACGTAACATAGAATTACGTCATAACGTATAACGTCATATAGAATTACGACATAACGTATAACGTCACATAGTAATACGTCATAACGTATAACGTCATATAGAATTACGGCATAACGTATAACGTAACATAGAATTACGTCATAACGGATAACGTCATATAGAATTACGGTTTAACGTATAACATCATACAGTATTGCGCCATAACGTATAACGTCATATAGTATTGCGTCATGATGTATAACGTCATATAGAATTACGTCATGACATATAATGTCATATAGAATTACGGCATAACGTATCACGTCATATAGAATTACGACATAACGTATAACATCACATAGTAATACGTCATAACGTATAACGCCATATAGTAATACGTCATAACGTATAACGCCATATAGTAATACGTCATAACGTATATCGTCACATAGAATTACGGTTTAACGTATAACGTCATATAGTATTGCGTCATGACGTATAACATCACATAGTAATACGTCATAACGTATAACGCCATATAGTAATACGTCATAACGTATAACGCCATATAGTAATACGTCATAACGTATATCGTCACATAGAATTACGGTTTAACGTATAACGTCATAGTGTAATGCGTCATAACGTATAACGCAATATAGAATTACGACATAGCGGATAACGTCTCATAGTAATGCGTCATAACGTATAACGCCATATTGTAATGCGTCATAACGTATAACGCCATATAGTAATACGTCATAACGTATAACGTCATATAGAATTACGACATAACGTATAGCGACACATAGTAATACGTCATAACGTATAACGTCATAAAGAATTACTTCATAACGTATAACGTCTCATAGTAATACGTCATAACGTATAACGCCACACAGTATTACGTAATAACGTATAACGTCACATAGTAATACGTTATAACGTATAACGTCATATAGAATTACGTTTTAACGTATAACGTCATATAGTAATGCGTCGTAACGTATAACGCCATATAGTAATGCGTCATACCGTATAACGTCATATAGAATTACGACATAACGTATAGCGTCACATAGTAATACGTCATAACGTATAACGTCATAAAGAATTACTTCATAACGTATAACGTCAAATAGTAATACGTTATAACGTATAACGTCATATAGAATTACGGTTTAACGTATAACGTCATATAGTAATGCGTCGTAACGTATAGCGCCATATAGTAATGCGTCATACCGTATAACGTCACATAGTAATACGTCGTAACGTATAACGTCATAAAGAATTACTTCATAACATATAACGTCACATAGTAATACGTTATAACGTATAACGTCATATAGAATTACGGTTTAACGTATAACGTCATATAGTAATGCGTCGTAACGTATAACGCCATATAGTAATGCGTCGTACCGTATAACGTCATATAGAATTCCGGTTTAACGTATAACGAGATATATCAATGCGTCATAACGTTTAGCGACATATAGAATTGCGGAATAACGTATAACATCATATAGAATTATTGTTTAACGTATAACGTCATACAGGAATTCCTCATAACGTATAACGTCATATAGTAATACGTCACAACGAATAACGTCATATAGAATTATTGTTAAACGTATAACGCCATATAGAATTATGTTTTAACGTATAACGTAATATAGAATTACGGCGTAACGTATAATACTATAGCGTAATGCGTCATATCGTGTAACGTCACATAGTAATACGTCATAACGCATAACGTCATATAGAATTACGTTTTAACGTATAACGTCATACAGTAATGCATCATAACGAATAACGTCATATAGAATTACGGTTTAACGTATAACGTCACATAGCAAAACGTCATAACGTAAAACGTCACATATTAAAACGTCATAACGTATAACGTCATATAGAATTACGGTTTAACGTATAACGTCATACTGTCATGCGTCATAACGTATAACGTCATATAGTATTGCGTCATGACGAATAACGTCGTATAGAATTACGTCATAACGGATAACGTCTTACAGTAATACGCCATAACGTAGAATGTCACATAGCTATGCGTCATAACGTATAACGCCATATAGTAATGCGTCATAACGTATAACGCCATATAGTAATGCGTCATAACGTATAACGCAATATAGTATTGCGTCATGATGTATAACGTCATACAGAATTACGTCATAACATATAATGTCATATAGTATTGCGTCATAACGTATAACGTCATATAGTATCACGGCATAACATATAACGTCACATAGAATGACGTCATAACGGATAACGTCACATTGTAATACGTCATAACGTATAACGTCATATAGTATTACGGCATCACATATAACGTCACATAGAATTACGTCATAACGGATAACGTCACATAGTAAATCGTTATAACGTATAACGTCATATAGAATTACGGTTTAACGTATAACGCCATATAGTAATGAGTCATAACGTATAACGCCATATAGTAATACGTCATGACGTATAACATCACATAGTAATACGTCATAACGTATAACGCCATATAGTAATACGTCATAACGTATAACGCCATATAGTAATACGTCATAACGTATAACGTCACATAGAATTACGGTTTAACGTATAACGTCATAGTTTAATGCGTCATAACGTATAACGCCATATAGAATTACGGCATAACGTATAACGTAACATAGACTTTCGTCATAACGGATAACGTCACATAGTAGTACGTCATAACTCATAACGTCATATAGAATTACGGTTTAACGTATAACGCCATATAGTAATGCGTCATAACGTGTAACGTCACATAGTAATACGTCATAACGCATAACGTCATATAGTAATACGTCATAACGTATAACGCTATATAGTAATACGTCATAACGTATATCGTCACATAGAATTACGGTTTAACGTATAACGTCATAGTGTAATGCGTCATAACGTATAACGCCATATAGAATTACGACATAACGGATAACGTCTCATAGTAATACGTCATAACGTATAACGCCACACAGTATTACGTAATAACGTATAACGTCATATAGAATTACGGTTTAACGTATAACGTCATATAGTAATGCGTCATAACGTATAACGCCATATTGTAATGCGTCATAACGTATAACGCCATATAGTAATACGTCATAACGTATAACGTCATATAGAATTACGACATAACGTATAGCGTCACATAGTAATACGTCATAACGTATAACGTCATAAAGAATTACTTCATAACGTATAACGTCAAATAGTAATACGTTATAACGTATAACGTCATATAGAATTACGGTTTAACGTATAACGTCATATAGTAATGCGTCGTAACGTATAGCGCCATATAGTAATGCGTCATACCGTATAACGTCACATAGTAATACGTCGTAACGTATAACGTCATAAGGAATTACTTCATAACATATAACGTCACATAGTAATACGTCATAACGTATAACGTCATATAGAATTACGTCATAACGTATAACGTCACATAGTAATACGTCATAACGTATAACATCATATAGAATTTCGGTTTAACGTATAACGCCATATAGCAATGCCTCATAACGTATAACGTCATATAGAATTGCGGAATAACGTATAACATCAGATAGTAAGGCGTCATGACGTATAACGTCATATAGAATTACGACATAACGTATAACGCCATATAGTAATACGTCATAACGTATAACGTCACATAGAATTACGGTTTAACGTATAACGTCATAGTTTAATGCGTCATAACGTATAACGCCATATAGAATTACGGCATAACGTATAACGTAACATAGACTTTCGTCATAACGGATAACGTCACATAGTAGTACGTCATAACTCATAACGTCATATAGAATTACGGTTTAACGTATAACGCCATATAGTAATGCGTCATAACGTGTAACGTCACATAGTAATACGTCATAACGCATAACGCCATATAGTAATACGTCATAACGTGTAACGCCATATAGTAATACGTCATAACGTATAACGTCATATAGAATTATTGTTTAACGTATAACGTCATACAGTAATTCCTCATAACGCATAACGTCACATAGTAATACGTCACAACGAATAACGTCATATAGAATTACGGTTTAAGGTATAACGCCATATAGTAATGAGTCATAACGTATAACGCCATATAGTAATACGTCATAACGTATAACGCCATATAGTAATACGTCATAACGTATAACGCCATATAGTAATACGTCATAACGTGTAACGCCATATAGTAATACGTCATAACGTATAACGTCATATAGAATTATTGTTTAACGTATAACGTCATACAGTAATTCCTCATAACGTATAACGTCACATAGTAATACGTCACAACGTATAACGACATATAGAATTACGGTTTAACGTATAACGCCATATAGTAATGAGTCATAACGTATAACGCCATATAGTAATACGTCATAACGTATAACGTCATATTGAATTACGTCGTAACGTATAACGTCATATAGAATTTCGGTTTAACGTATAACGCCATAAAGAATTACGTCATAACGTATAACGTCACATAGTATAACGTCATAACGTATAACGTCATATAGAATTACGGTTTAACGTATAACGTCATAGAGTAATACGTCATAACGTATAACGCCATATAGTAATACGTCATAACGTGTAACGCCATATAGTAATACGTCATAACGTATAACGTCACATAGAATTACGGTTTAACATATAACGTCATAGTTTAATGCGTCCAAACGTATAACGCCATATAGAATTACGGCATAACGTATAACGTAACATAGAATTACGTCATAACGGATAACGTCACATAGTAGTACGTCATAACTCATAACGTCATGTAGAATTACGGTTTAACGTATAACGCCATATAGTAATGCGTCATAACGTGTAACGTCACATAGTAATACGTCATAACGTATAACGTCATATCGAATTACGTCATAACGTATAACGTCATATAGCTTTTCGGTTTAAGGTATAACATCATACAGTAATGCGTCATAACGTATAACGTCATATGGAATTATTGTTTAACGTATAACGTCATAGTGTAATGCGTCATAACGTATAACGCCATATCGAATTACGTCATAACATATAACGTCATATAGAATTTCGGTTTAACGTATAACGCCATATAGTAATGCGTCATAACGTATAACGCCATATTGTAATGCGTCATAACGTATAACGTCATATAGTATTGCGTCATGACATATAACGTCATATAGAAATACGGTGAAACGTATAACGCCATATAGAATTACGTTTTAACGTATAACCTTATATAGCATGACGGTTTAACGTATAGCGCCATATAGTAATGCGTCATAACGTATAACGCCATTTAGTAATGCGTCGTACCGTTTAACGCAATATAGTAATGCGTCATAACGTATAACGTCATATAGTATTGCGTCATGATGTATAACGTCATTTAGAATTACGTCATGACATATAATGTCATATAGAAATACCATAATGTATAACGTCACATTGTAATACGTGATAACGTATAACGTCATATAGCATTACGGTTTAACGTATAACGTCATACAGTAATTCGTCATAACGTAAAACGTCATATCGAATTACGGTATAACGTGTAACGTCACTTAGTAATACGTCATAACGTATAACGTCATATAGTATTATTATTTAACGTATAACGTCATACAGTAATTCCGCATAACGTATAACGTCATACAGTAATTCCGCATAACGTATAACGTCATACAGAATTACGTCATAACGAATAACGTCATATAGAATTACGGTTAAACGTATAACGCCATATAGAATTACGGTTTAACGTATAACGTCATATAGTAATGCGTCATAACGTGTAACGCGACATAGTAATACGTCATAACGTATAACGTCATATAGAATTACGTCATAACGTATAACGTCACATAGTAATACGTCATAACGTATAACATCATATAGAATTTCGGTTTAACGTATAACGCCATATAGCAATGCCTCCTAACGTATAACGTCATATAGAATTGCGGAATAACGTATAACATCATATAGTAAGGCGTCATGACGTATAACGTCATATAGAATTACGACATAACGTATAACGTCACATAGAAATACGTCATAACGTATAACGTCATATAGAATTACGGCTTAACGTATAACGTCATACGGTAATGCGTCATAACGAATAACGTCATATAGTATTACGTCATGACGTATAACGTCGTACAGAATTAGGACATAACGTATTACATCAAATAGTAATACGTCATAACGTATAACGTCATATAGAATTCCGGTTTAACGTATAACACCATACAGTAATGCGTTATAACGTATAACGACATATAGAAATGCGGAATAACGTATAACGTCACATAGTAATACGTCATAACGTATAACGTCACATAGGAATACGTCATAACGTATAACGTCATATAGAATTATTGTTTAACGTATAACGTCATTGTGTAATGCGGCAAAACGTATCACGCCATATCGAATTACGTCATAACATATAACATCATATAGAATTTCGGTTTAACGTATCACGCCATATAGCAATGCGTCATAACGTATAACGTCACATAGTAATACGTCATAACGTATAACTTCATATAGAATTATTGTTTATCGTATAACGTCATACAGCAATTCCTCATATCGTATAACGTCACATAGTAATACGACACAACGAATAACGTCATATAGAATTACGGTTAAACATATAACGCCATATAGAAATACGGTGAAACGTATAACGCCATATAGAGTTACGGTTTAACGTATAACGTCACACAGTAATACGTAATAACGTATAACGTCATATAGAATTGCCGTTTAACGTATAACGTCATATAGTAATGCGTCATAACGTATAACGACATATAGAAATACGGAATAACGTATAACGTCACATAATAATACGTCATAACGTACAACGTCACTTAGGAATACGCCATTGCGTATAACGCCATATAGTAATGCCTCATAATGTATAACGTCATATAGAATTTCGGTTTAACGTATAACGCCAGATAGCAATGCGTCATAACGTATAACGTCACATAGTAATACGTCATAACGTATAACGTCATATAGAATTATTGTTTAACGTATAAAGTCATAGTGTAATGCGTCATAACGTATAACGCCATATCGAATTACGTCATAACATATAACGTCATATAGAATTTCGGTTTATCGTATAACGCCATATAGCAATGCGTCATAACGTATAACGTTACATAGTAATACGTCATAATGTATAAAGTCATATAGAATTATTGTTTATCGTATAACGCCATACAGCAATTCCTCATATCGTATAACGTCACATAGTAATACGTCACAACGAAGAACGTCATATAGAATTACGGTTAAACATATAACGCCATATAGAAATACGGTGAAACGTATAACGCCATATAGAGTTACGGTTTAACGTATAACGTCATACAGTAATGCTTCATTACGTATAACGTCATATAGTATTGCGTCATGACGTATAACGTAACATAGTAATACGTCATAACGTATAACGCCATATAGTAATACGTCATAGCGGATAACGTCACACAGTATTACGTAATAACGTATAACGTCACATAGAATTGCGGTTTAACGTATAACGTCATATAGTAATGCGTCATAACGCATAACGCCATATAGTAATGCGACATAACGTATAACGTCATATAGAATTACGGTTTCACGTATAACACCATACAGTAATGCGTCATAACGTATAACGCCATATAGTAATCCGTCATAACGTATAACGTCATATAGTATTGCGTCATGACGTATAACGTAGAATAAAATTACGACATAACGTACTACATCAAA
The DNA here is from genome assembly GCF_041682495.2 of Bombus fervidus. Lineage (NCBI taxonomy): Eukaryota > Metazoa > Arthropoda > Insecta > Hymenoptera > Apidae > Bombus > Bombus fervidus. The sequence continues at coordinate 743,747 of NW_027212582.1, forward strand.
TAGTAATACGTCATAACGTATAACGTCGTATAGAATTAGGACATAAAGTATTGCATCAAATAGTAATACGTCATAAAGTATAACGTCATATAGAATTACGACATAACGTATAACGTCACATAGTAATACGTCATAACGTATAACGTCATATAGAATTCCGGTTTAACGTATAAAACCATACAGTAATGCGTCATAACGTATAACGACATATAGAAATACGGAATAACGTATAACGTCACATAGTAATACGTCATAACGTATAACGTCACTTAGGAATACGCCATAACGTATAACGCCATATATTAATGCCTCATAATGTATAACGTCATATAGAATTTCGGTTTAACGTATAACGCCAGATAGCAATGCGTCATAACGTATAACGTCACATAGTAATACGTCATAACGTATAACGTCATATAGAATTATTGTTTAACGTATAACGTCATAGTGTAATGCGTCATAACGTATAACGCCATATCGAATTACGTCATAACATATAACGTCATATAGAATTTCGGTTTAACGTATAACGCCATATAGCAATGCGTCATAACGTATAACGTCACATAGTAATACGTCATAACGTATAACGTCATGTAGAATTGTTGTTTAACGTATAACGTCATACAGTAATTCCTCATAACGTATAACGTCACATAGTAATACGTCACAACGAATAACGTCATATAGAATTACGGTTTAACGTATAACGTCATATAGTAATGCGTCATAACGTATAACGCCATATTGTAATGCGTCATAACGTATAACGTCATATAGTATTGAGTCATGATGTATAACGTCATATAGAATTACGTCATGACATATAATGTCATATAGAATTACGGCATAATGTATAACGTCACATAGTAATACGTGGTAACGTATAACGTCATATAGCATTACGGTTTGACGTATAACGTCATACAGTAATTCGTCGTAACGTAAAACGTCATATCGAATTACGGTATAACGTATAACGTCACATAGTAATACGTCATAATGTATAACGTCACATAGTAATACGTCATAACGTATAACGTCATGTAGAATTGTTGTTTAACGTATAACGTCATACAGTAATTCCTCATAACGTATAACGTCACATAGTAATACGTCACAACGAATAACGTCATATAGAATTACGGTTTAACGTATAACGTCATATAGTAATGCGTCATAACGTATAACGCCATATTGTAATGCGGCATAACGTATAACGTCATATAGTATTGCGTCATGATGTATAACGTCATATACAATTACGTCATGACATATAATGTCATATAGAATTACGGCATAATGTATAACGTCACATAGTAATACGTGACAACGTATAACGTCATATAGCATTACGGTTTAACGTATAACGTCATACAGTAATTCGTCATAACGTAAAACGTCATATCGAATTACGGTATAACGTATAACGTCACATAGTAATACGTCATAATGTATAACGTCATATAGAATTACGTCATAACGTATCACGTCACATAGTAATACGTCATAACGTATTACATCATATAGAGTTTGGTTTAACGTATAACGCCATATAGCAATGCGTCATAACGTATAACGACATATAGAATTGCGGAATAACGTATAACATCATATAGTAAGGCGTCATGACGTATAACGTCATATCGAATTACGTCATCACGCACAACATCACATAGTATTTCGTCATAACGTATAACGTCATATAGAATTACTTCATAACGTATAACGTCACATATTAATACGTCATAACGTATAACGTCATATAGAATTACGACATAACGTATAACGTCACATAGTAATACGTCATAACGTATAACGTCATATAGAATTCCGGTTTAACGTATATCACCATACAGTAATGCGTCATAACGTATAACGACATATACAAATACGGAATAACGTATAACGTCACATAGTAATACGTCATAACGTCACATAGGAATACGCCATAACGTATAACGCCATATAGTAATGCCTCATAACGTATAACGTCATATAGAATTCCGGTTTAACGTATAACGAGATATAGCAATGCGTCATAACGCATAACCCCATATAGTAATGCGTCATAACCTATAACGTCATATAGGATTACGGCATAACATATAACGTCACATAGAATTACGTCATAACGGATAACGTCACATAGTAATACGTCATAACGTGTAACGTCATATAGAATTAGTTCATAACGTATAACATCACATAGTAATACGTCATAACGTATAACGTCATACACTGATTCGTCATACCGTATAACGTCATATAGAATTCCGGTTTAACGTATAACGAGATATAGCAATGCGTCATAACGTATAACGACATATAGAGTTGCGGAATAACGTATAACGTCATATAATAAGGCGTCATGACGTGTAACGTCAAATCGAATTACGTCATAACGTACTACATCACATAGTATTACGTCATAATGTATAACGTCATATAGAATTACTTCATAACGTATAACGTCACACAGTAATACGTCATAACGTGTAACGTCATATAGAATTACGGTTTAACGTATAACGTCATATGGTAATGCGTCATAACGTATAACGCCATATAGTACTGCGTCATAACGTATAACGTCATATAGTATTGCGTCATGACGTATAACGTCATATGGAATTGCTTCATAACGTATAACGTCACATAGAATTACGGTTTAACGTATAACGTCATATAGTAATGCATCATAACGTATAACGCCATATAGTAATGCGTCATAACGTATAACGTCATATATTATTGCGTCATGACGTATAACATCACATAGTATTACGTCATAACGTATAACGTCATATAGAATTCCGGTTTAACGTATAACGAGATATAGCAATGCGTCATAACGTATAACGTCATATAGAATTGCAGTCTAACGTATAACGTCATAGTGTAATGCGTCATAACGTATAACGCCATACAGAATTACGTCATAACGGATAACGTCTCATAGTAATACGTCATAACGTATAACGCCACACAGTATTACGTAATAACGTATAACGTCATATAGAATAACGGTTTAACGTATAACGTCATATAGTAATGCGTCATAACGTATAACGCCATATTGTAATGGGCCATAACGTATAACGTCATATAGTATTGCGTCATGATGTATAACGTCATATAGAATTACGTCATGACATATAATGTCATATAGAATTACGGCATAACGTATAACGTCATATAGAATTACGACATAACGTATAACGTCACATAGTAATACGTCATAACGTATAACGTCCTATAGAATTACGGCATAACGTATAACGTCACATAGAATTACGTCATGACGTATAGCGTCATATAGAATTACGGTTTAACGTATAACGTCATATAGTAATACGTCATAACGTATAACGTCACATAGCATTCCGCCTTAACGTATAACACCATACAATAATGCGTCATAACGTATAACGTCATATAGAAATACGGTTAAACGTATAACGCCATATAGTATTACGCTTTAACGCATAACGTCCAATAGACTTGCGGTTTAACGTATAACGCCATATAGTAATGCGTCATAACGTATAACGTCACATAGTAATACGTCATAACGTATAACGTCACATAGTAAACGTCATAACGTATAACGTCATATAGTAATGCGTCATGACGTATAATGTCATATAGTATTGCGTCATGACGTATAACATCATATAGAAATACGGTTAAACGTATAACGCCATATAGAATTCCGGTTTAACGTATAACGAGATATATCAATGCGTCATAACGTATAACGACATATAGAATTGCGGAATAACGTATAACATCATATAGAATTATTGTTTAACGTATAACGTCATACAGGAATTCCTCATAACGTATAACGTCATATAGCAATACGTCACAACCAATAACGTCATATAGAATTACTGTTAAACGTATAACGCCATATAGAATTATGTTTTAACGTATAACGTAATATAGAATTACGGTGTAACGTATAATACCATAGCGTAATGCGTCATATCGTGTAACGTCACATAGTAATACGTCATAACGCATAACATCATATAGAATTACGTTTTAACGTATAACGTCATACAGTAATGCATCATAACGTATAACGTCATATAGAATTACGGTTTAACGTATAACGTCACATAGCAAAACGTCATAACGTAAAACGTCACATATTAAAACGTCATAACGTATAACGTCATATAGAATTACGGTTTAACGTATAACGTCATACTGTAATGCGTCATAACGTATAACGTCATATAGTCTTGCGTCATGACGAATAACGTCGTATAGAATTACGTCATAACGGATAACGTCTTACAGTAATACGTCATAACGTAGAACGTCATATAGCTGTGCGTCATAACGTATAACGCCATATAGTAATGCGTCATAACATATAACGCCATATAGTAATGCGTCATAACGTATAACGCAATATAGTATTGCGTCATGATGTATAACGTCATACAGAATTACTTCATAACATATAATGTCATATAGTATTGCGTCATAACGTATAACGTCATATAGTATCACGGCATAACATATAACGTCACATAGAATTACGTCATAACGGATAACGTCACATTGTTATACGTCATAACGTATAACGTCATATAGTATTACGGCATAACGTATAACGTCATATAGTCTTGCGTCATGACGAATAACGTCGTATAGAATTACGTCATAACGGATAACGTCTTACAGTAATACGTCATACCGTAGAACGTCATATAGCTGTGCGTCATAACGTATAACGTCACATAGAATTACGTCATAACGGATAACGTCACATAGTAAAACGTTATAACGTATAACGTCATATAGAATTACGGTTTAACGTATAACGCCATATAGTAATGAGTCATAACGTATAACGCCATATAGTAATACGTCATAACGTATAACGTCATATAGTAATACGTCATAACGTATAACGTAACATAGAATTACGTCATAACGTATAACGTCATATAGAATTAGGACATAACGTATAACGTCACATAGTATTACGTCATAACGTATAACGTCATATAGAATTCCGGTTTAACGTATAACGAGATATAGCAATGCGTCATAACGTATAACGTCATATAGAATTGCAGTCTAACGTATAACGTCATAGTGTAATGCGTCATAACGTATAACGCCATACAGAATTACGTCATAACGGATAACGTCTCATAGTAATACGTCATAACGTATAACGCCACACAGTATTACGTAATAACGTATAACGTCATATAGAATAACGGTTTAACGTATAACGTCATATAGTAATGCGTCATAACGTATAACGCCATATTGTAATGGGCCATAACGTATAACGTCATATAGTATTGCGTCATGATGTATAACGTCATATAGAATTACGTCATGACATATAATGTCATATAGAATTACGGCATAACGTATAACGTCATATAGAATTACGACATAACGTATAACGTCACATAGTAATACGTCATAACGTATAACGTCCTATAGAATTACGGCATAACGTATAACGTCACATAGAATTACGTCATGACGTATAGCGTCATATAGAATTACGGTTTAACGTATAACGTCATATAGTAATACGTCATAACGTATAACGTCACATAGCATTCCGCCTTAACGTATAACACCATACAATAATGCGTCATAACGTATAACGTCATATAGAAATACGGTTAAACGTATAACGCCATATAGTATTACGCTTTAACGCATAACGTCCAATAGACTTGCGGTTTAACGTATAACGCCATATAGTAATGCGTCATAACGTATAACGTCACATAGTAATACGTCATAACGTATAACGTCACATAGTAAACGTCATAACGTATAACGTCATATAGTAATGCGTCATGACGTATAATGTCATATAGTATTGCGTCATGACGTATAACATCATATAGAAATACGGTTAAACGTATAACGCCATATAGAATTCCGGTTTAACGTATAACGAGATATATCAATGCGTCATAACGTATAACGACATATAGAATTGCGGAATAACGTATAACATCATATAGAATTATTGTTTAACGTATAACGTCATACAGGAATTCCTCATAACGTATAACGTCATATAGTAATACGTCACAACCAATAACGTCATATAGAATTACTGTTAAACGTATAACGCCATATAGAATTATGTTTTAACGTATAACGTAATATAGAATTACGGTGTAACGTATAATACCATAGCGTAATGCGTCATATCGTGTAACGTCACATAGTAATACGTCATAACGCATAACATCATATAGAATTACGTTTTAACGTATAACGTCATACAGTAATGCATCATAACGTATAACGTCATATAGAATTACGGTTTAACGTATAACGTCACATAGCAAAACGTCATAACGTAAAACGTCACATATTAAAACGTCATAACGTATAACGTCATATAGAATTAAGGTTTAACGTATAACGTCATACTGTAATGCGTCATAACGTATAACGTCATATAGTCTTGCGTCATGACGAATAACGTCGTATAGAATTACGTCATAACGGATAACGTCTTACAGTAATACGTCATAACGTAGAACGTCATATAGCTGTGCGTCATAACGTATAACGCCATATAGTAATGCGTCATAACATATAACGCCATATAGTAATGCGTCATAACGTATAACGCAATATAGTATTGCGTCATGATGTATAACGTCATACAGAATTACTTCATAACATATAATGTCATATAGTATTGCGTCATAACGTATAACGTCATATAGTATCACGGCATAACATATAACGTCACATAGAATTACGTCATAACGGATAACGTCACATTGTTATACGTCATAACGTTTAACGTCATATAGTATTACGGCATAACGTATAACGTCATATAGTCTTGCGTCATGACGAATAACGTCGTATAGAATTACGTCATAACGGATAACGTCTTACAGTAATACGTCATACCGTAGAACGTCATATAGCTGTGCGTCATAACGTATAACGTCACATAGAATTACGTCATAACGGATAACGTCACATAGTAAAACGTTATAACGTATAACGTCATATAGAATTACGGTTTAACGTATAACGCCATATAGTAATGAGTCATAACGTATAACGCCATATAGTAATACGTCATAACGTATAACGTCATATAGTAATACGTCATAACGTATAACGTAACATAGAATTACGTCATAACGTATAACGTCATATAGAATTAGGACATAACGTATAACGTCACATAGTAATACGTCATAACGTATTACGTCATATAGAATTACGGCATAACGTATAACGTAACATAGAATTACGTCATAACGGATAACGTCATATAGAATTACGGTTTAACGTATAACATCATACAGTATTGCGCCATAACGTATAACGTCATATAGTATTGCGTCATGACGTATAACATCACATAGTAATACGTCATAACGTATAACGCCATATAGTAATACGTCATAACGTATATCGTCACATAGAATTACGGTTTAACGTATAACGTCATAGTGTAATGCGTCATAACGTATAACGCCATATAGAATTACGACATAACGGATAACGTCTCATAGTAATACGTCATAACGTATAACGCCACACAGTATTACGTAATAACGTATAACGTCACATAGTAATACGTTATAACGTATAACGTCATATAGAATTACGTTTTAACGTATAACGTCATATAGTAATGCGTCGTAACGTATAACGCCATATAGTAATGCGTCATACCGTATAACGTCATATAGAATTCCGGTTTAAAGTATAACGAGATATATCAATGCGTCATAACGTATAACGACATATAGAATTGCGGAATAACGTATAACATCATATAGTATTGCGTCATGATGTATAACGTCATAAAGAATTACGTCATGACATATAATGTCATATAGAATTACGGCATAATGTATAACGTCACATAGTAATACGTGATAACGTATAACGTCATATAGCATTACGGTGTAACGTATAACGTCATACAGTAATTCGTCATAACGTAAAACGTCATTTCGAATTACGGTATATCGTATAACGTCACATAGTAATACGTCATAGTGTATAACGTCATATAGAATTACGTCATAACGTATAACGTCACATAGTAATACGTCATAACGTATTACATCATATAGAATTTCGGTTTAACGTAACACGCCATATAGCAATGCGTCATAACGTATAACGACATATAGAATTGCGGAATAACGTTTAACATCATATAGTAAGGCGTCATGACGTATAACGTCATATCGAATTACGTCATCACGTACAACATCACATAGTATTACATCATAACGTATAACGTCATATAGAATTACTTCATAACGTATAACGTCACATAGTAATACGTCATAACGTATAACGTCATATAGAATTACGACATAACGTATAACTTCACATAGTAATACGTCATAACGTATAACGTCATATAGAATTCCGGTTTAACGTATATCACCATACAGTAATGCGTCATAACGTATAACGACATATAGAAATACGGAATAACGTATAACGTCACATAGTAATACGTCATAACGTATAACTTCACATAGGAATACGCCATAACGTATAACATCATATAGTAAGGCGTCATGACGTATAACGTCATACAGAATTACGACATAACGCATAACGTCACATAGTAATACGTCATAACGTATAACGTCATATAGAATTACAGCTTAACGTATAACGTCATACAGTAATGTGTCATAACGTATAACTTCACATAGGAATACGCCATAACGTATAACGCCATATAGTAATGCCTCATAACGTATAACGTCATATAGAATTCCGGTTTAACGTATAACGAGTTATAGCAATGCGTCATAACGTATAACCCCATATAGTAATGCGTCATAACCTATAACGTCATATAGGATTACGGCATAACATATAACGTCACATAGAATAACGTCATAACGGATAACGTCACATAGTAATACGTCATAACGTGTAACGTCATATAGAATTACTTCATAACGTATAACGTCACATAGTAATACGTCATTACGTATAACGTCATATAGAATTACGGCATAACGTATAACGTCACATAGTAATACGTCATAACTTATAACGTCATACAGTGATTCGTCATACCGTATAACGTCATATAGAATTCCGGTTTAACGTATAACGAGATATAGCAATGCGTCATAACGTATAACGACCGATAGAATTGCGGAATAACGTATAACGTCACATAGTAATACGTCATAACGTATAACGTCACATAGTAATACGCCATAACGTATAACGCCATATAGGAATGCGTCATAACGTATAACGTCACATAGTAATACGTCATAACGTATAACGTCATATAGAATTCCGGTTTAACGTATAACGAGATATAGCAATGCGTCATAACGTCTAACGCCATATAGAATTACGGTTTAACGTATAACGTCATATAGTAATGCGTCATAACGTATAAAGCCATATTGTAATGCGCCATAACGTATAACGTCATATAGTATTGCGTCATGATGTATAACGTCATATAGAATTACGTCATGACATATAATGTCATATAGAATTACGGCATAACGTATAACGTCATATCGAATTACGACATAACGTATAACGTCACATAGTAATACGTCATAACGTATAACGTCCTATAGAATTACGGCATAACGTATAACGTCACATAGAATTACGTCATGACGTATAGCGTCATATAGAATTACGGTTTAACGTATAACGTCATATAGTAATACGTCATAACGTATAACGTCACATAGCATTCCGGCTTAACGTATAACACCATACAATAATGCGTCATAACGTATAACGTCATATAGAAATACGGTTAAACGTATAACGCCATATAGAATTACGCTTTAACGCATAACGTAATATAGAATTACGGTTTAACGTATAACGCCATATAGTAATGCGTCATAACGTATAACGTCACATAGTAAACGTCATAACGTATAACGTCATATAGAAATGCGTCATGACGTATAACGTCATATAGTATTGCGTCATGACGTATAACATCATATAGAAATACGGTTAAACGTATAACGCCATATAGAATTCCGGTTTAACGTATAACGCCATATAGCAATGCGTTATAACGTATAACGTCATATAGAATTGCGGCATAACGTATAACGTCATATAGAATTACGACATAACGTATAACGTCACATAGTAATACGTCATAACGTATAACGTCCTATAGAATTACGGCATAACGTATAACGTAACATAGAATTACGCTTTAACGCATAACGTAATATAGAATTACGGTTTAACGTATAACGCCATATAGTAATGCGTCATAACGTATAACGTCTCATAGTAATACGTCATAACGTATAACGCCACACAGTATTACGTAATAACGTATAACGTCATATAGAATAACGGTTTAACGTATAACGTCATATAGTAATGCGTCATAACGTATAACGCCATATTGTAATGCGCCATAACGTATAACGTCATATAGTATTGCGTCATGATGTATAACGTCATATAGAATTACGTCATGACATATAATGTCATATAGAATTACGGCATAACGTATAACGTCATATAGAATTACGACATAACGTATAACGTCACATAGTAATACGTCATAACGTATAACGTCCTATAGAATTACGGCATAACGTATAACGTAACATAGAATTACGTCATAACGTATAACGTCATATAGAATTACGACATAACGTATAACGTCACATAGTAATACGTCATAACGTATAACGTCATATAGAATTACGGCATAACGTATAACGTAACATAGAATTACGTCATAACGGATAACGTCATATAGAATTACGGTTTAACGTATAACATCATACAGTATTGCGCCATAACGTATAACGTCATATAGTATTGCGTCATGATGTATAACGTCATATAGAATTACGTCATGACATATAATGTCATATAGAATTACGGCATAACGTATCACGTCATATAGAATTACGACATAACGTATAACATCACATAGTAATACGTCATAACGTATAACGCCATATAGTAATACGTCATAACGTATAACGCCATATAGTAATACGTCATAACGTATATCGTCACATAGAATTACGGTTTAACGTATAACGTCATATAGTATTGCGTCATGACGTATAACATCACATAGTAATACGTCATAACGTATAACGCCATATAGTAATACGTCATAACGTATAACGCCATATAGTAATACGTCATAACGTATATCGTCACATAGAATTACGGTTTAACGTATAACGTCATAGTGTAATGCGTCATAACGTATAACGCAATATAGAATTACGACATAGCGGATAACGTCTCATAGTAATGCGTCATAACGTATAACGCCATATTGTAATGCGTCATAACGTATAACGCCATATAGTAATACGTCATAACGTATAACGTCATATAGAATTACGACATAACGTATAGCGACACATAGTAATACGTCATAACGTATAACGTCATAAAGAATTACTTCATAACGTATAACGTCTCATAGTAATACGTCATAACGTATAACGCCACACAGTATTACGTAATAACGTATAACGTCACATAGTAATACGTTATAACGTATAACGTCATATAGAATTACGTTTTAACGTATAACGTCATATAGTAATGCGTCGTAACGTATAACGCCATATAGTAATGCGTCATACCGTATAACGTCATATAGAATTACGACATAACGTATAGCGTCACATAGTAATACGTCATAACGTATAACGTCATAAAGAATTACTTCATAACGTATAACGTCAAATAGTAATACGTTATAACGTATAACGTCATATAGAATTACGGTTTAACGTATAACGTCATATAGTAATGCGTCGTAACGTATAGCGCCATATAGTAATGCGTCATACCGTATAACGTCACATAGTAATACGTCGTAACGTATAACGTCATAAAGAATTACTTCATAACATATAACGTCACATAGTAATACGTTATAACGTATAACGTCATATAGAATTACGGTTTAACGTATAACGTCATATAGTAATGCGTCGTAACGTATAACGCCATATAGTAATGCGTCGTACCGTATAACGTCATATAGAATTCCGGTTTAACGTATAACGAGATATATCAATGCGTCATAACGTTTAGCGACATATAGAATTGCGGAATAACGTATAACATCATATAGAATTATTGTTTAACGTATAACGTCATACAGGAATTCCTCATAACGTATAACGTCATATAGTAATACGTCACAACGAATAACGTCATATAGAATTATTGTTAAACGTATAACGCCATATAGAATTATGTTTTAACGTATAACGTAATATAGAATTACGGCGTAACGTATAATACCATAGCGTAATGCGTCATATCGTGTAACGTCACATAGTAATACGTCATAACGCATAACGTCATATAGAATTACGTTTTAACGTATAACGTCATACAGTAATGCATCATAACGAATAACGTCATATAGAATTACGGTTTAACGTATAACGTCACATAGCAAAACGTCATAACGTAAAACGTCACATATTAAAACGTCATAACGTATAACGTCATATAGAATTACGGTTTAACGTATAACGTCATACTGTCATGCGTCATAACGTATAACGTCATATAGTATTGCGTCATGACGAATAACGTCGTATAGAATTACGTCATAACGGATAACGTCTTACAGTAATACGCCATAACGTAGAATGTCACATAGCTATGCGTCATAACGTATAACGCCATATAGTAATGCGTCATAACGTATAACGCCATATAGTAATGCGTCATAACGTATAACGCAATATAGTATTGCGTCATGATGTATAACGTCATACAGAATTACGTCATAACATATAATGTCATATAGTATTGCGTCATAACGTATAACGTCATATAGTATCACGGCATAACATATAACGTCACATAGAATGACGTCATAACGGATAACGTCACATTGTAATACGTCATAACGTATAACGTCATATAGTATTACGGCATCACATATAACGTCACATAGAATTACGTCATAACGGATAACGTCACATAGTAAATCGTTATAACGTATAACGTCATATAGAATTACGGTTTAACGTATAACGCCATATAGTAATGAGTCATAACGTATAACGCCATATAGTAATACGTCATGACGTATAACATCACATAGTAATACGTCATAACGTATAACGCCATATAGTAATACGTCATAACGTATAACGCCATATAGTAATACGTCATAACGTATAACGTCACATAGAATTACGGTTTAACGTATAACGTCATAGTTTAATGCGTCATAACGTATAACGCCATATAGAATTACGGCATAACGTATAACGTAACATAGACTTTCGTCATAACGGATAACGTCACATAGTAGTACGTCATAACTCATAACGTCATATAGAATTACGGTTTAACGTATAACGCCATATAGTAATGCGTCATAACGTGTAACGTCACATAGTAATACGTCATAACGCATAACGTCATATAGTAATACGTCATAACGTATAACGCTATATAGTAATACGTCATAACGTATATCGTCACATAGAATTACGGTTTAACGTATAACGTCATAGTGTAATGCGTCATAACGTATAACGCCATATAGAATTACGACATAACGGATAACGTCTCATAGTAATACGTCATAACGTATAACGCCACACAGTATTACGTAATAACGTATAACGTCATATAGAATTACGGTTTAACGTATAACGTCATATAGTAATGCGTCATAACGTATAACGCCATATTGTAATGCGTCATAACGTATAACGCCATATAGTAATACGTCATAACGTATAACGTCATATAGAATTACGACATAACGTATAGCGTCACATAGTAATACGTCATAACGTATAACGTCATAAAGAATTACTTCATAACGTATAACGTCAAATAGTAATACGTTATAACGTATAACGTCATATAGAATTACGGTTTAACGTATAACGTCATATAGTAATGCGTCGTAACGTATAGCGCCATATAGTAATGCGTCATACCGTATAACGTCACATAGTAATACGTCGTAACGTATAACGTCATAAGGAATTACTTCATAACATATAACGTCACATAGTAATACGTCATAACGTATAACGTCATATAGAATTACGTCATAACGTATAACGTCACATAGTAATACGTCATAACGTATAACATCATATAGAATTTCGGTTTAACGTATAACGCCATATAGCAATGCCTCATAACGTATAACGTCATATAGAATTGCGGAATAACGTATAACATCAGATAGTAAGGCGTCATGACGTATAACGTCATATAGAATTACGACATAACGTATAACGTCACATAGTAATACGTCATAACGTGTAACGACATATAGAATTGCGGTTTAACGTATAACGTCATATAGTATTACGGTTTAACGTATAACGTCATACAGTAATGCGTCATAACGTATAACGTCATATAGTAATACGTCACAACGAATAACGTCATATAGTATTACGGCATAACATATAAAGTCACATAGAATTACCTCATAACGGATAACGTCACATTGTAATTCGTCATAACGTATAACGTCATATAGTATTACGGCATTCCGTATAACGTCATATAGAATTACGGCATAACGTATAACGTCATACAGTAATGCGTCATAACGTATAACGTCATATAGTATAGCGTCATGACGTATAACGTCACATAGTAATACGTCATAACGTATAACGTCACATAGTAATACGTCATAACGTATAACGTCATATAGAATTCCGGTTTAACGTATATCACCATACAGTAATGCGTCATAACGTATAACGACATATACAAATACGGAATAACGTATAACGTCACATAGTAATACGTCATAACGTCACATAGGAATACGCCATAACGTATAACGCCATATAGTAATGCCTCATAACGTATAACGTCATATAGAATTCCGGTTTAACGTATAACGAGATATAGCAATGCGTCATAACGCATAACCCCATATAGTAATGCGTCATAACCTATAACGTCATATAGGATTACGGCATAACATATAACGTCACATAGAATTACGTCATAACGGATAACGTCACATAGTAATACGTCATAACGTGTAACGTCATATAGAATTAGTTCATAACGTATAACATCACATAGTAATACGTCATAACGTATAACGTCATACACTGATTCGTCATACCGTATAACGTCATATAGAATTCCGGTTTAACGTATAACGAGATATAGCAATGCGTCATAACGTATAACGACATATAGAGTTGCGGAATAACGTATAACGTCATATAATAAGGCGTCATGACGTGTAACGTCAAATCGAATTACGTCATAACGTACTACATCACATAGTATTACGTCATAATGTATAACGTCATATAGAATTACTTCATAACGTATAACGTCACACAGTAATACGTCATAACGTGTAACGTCATATAGAATTACGGTTTAACGTATAACGTCATATGGTAATGCGTCATAACGTATAACGCCATATAGTACTGCGTCATAACGTATAACGTCATATAGTATTGCGTCATGACGTATAACGTCATATGGAATTGCTTCATAACGTATAACGTCACATAGAATTACGGTTTAACGTATAACGTCATATAGTAATGCATCATAACGTATAACGCCATATAGTAATGCGTCATAACGTATAACGTCATATATTATTGCGTCATGACGTATAACATCACATAGTATTACGTCATAACGTATAACGTCATATAGAATTCCGGTTTAACGTATAACGAGATATAGCAATGCGTCATAACGTATAACGTCATATAGAATTGCAGTCTAACGTATAACGTCATAGTGTAATGCGTCATAACGTATAACGCCATACAGAATTACGTCATAACGGATAACGTCTCATAGTAATACGTCATAACGTATAACGCCACACAGTATTACGTAATAACGTATAACGTCATATAGAATAACGGTTTAACGTATAACGTCATATAGTAATGCGTCATAACGTATAACGCCATATTGTAATGGGCCATAACGTATAACGTCATATAGTATTGCGTCATGATGTATAACGTCATATAGAATTACGTCATGACATATAATGTCATATAGAATTACGGCATAACGTATAACGTCATATAGAATTACGACATAACGTATAACGTCACATAGTAATACGTCATAACGTATAACGTCCTATAGAATTACGGCATAACGTATAACGTCACATAGAATTACGTCATGACGTATAGCGTCATATAGAATTACGGTTTAACGTATAACGTCATATAGTAATACGTCATAACGTATAACGTCACATAGCATTCCGCCTTAACGTATAACACCATACAATAATGCGTCATAACGTATAACGTCATATAGAAATACGGTTAAACGTATAACGCCATATAGTATTACGCTTTAACGCATAACGTCCAATAGACTTGCGGTTTAACGTATAACGCCATATAGTAATGCGTCATAACGTATAACGTCACATAGTAATACGTCATAACGTATAACGTCACATAGTAAACGTCATAACGTATAACGTCATATAGTAATGCGTCATGACGTATAATGTCATATAGTATTGCGTCATGACGTATAACATCATATAGAAATACGGTTAAACGTATAACGCCATATAGAATTCCGGTTTAACGTATAACGAGATATATCAATGCGTCATAACGTATAACGACATATAGAATTGCGGAATAACGTATAACATCATATAGAATTATTGTTTAACGTATAACGTCATACAGGAATTCCTCATAACGTATAACGTCATATAGCAATACGTCACAACCAATAACGTCATATAGAATTACTGTTAAACGTATAACGCCATATAGAATTATGTTTTAACGTATAACGTAATATAGAATTACGGTGTAACGTATAATACCATAGCGTAATGCGTCATATCGTGTAACGTCACATAGTAATACGTCATAACGCATAACATCATATAGAATTACGTTTTAACGTATAACGTCATACAGTAATGCATCATAACGTATAACGTCATATAGAATTACGGTTTAACGTATAACGTCACATAGCAAAACGTCATAACGTAAAACGTCACATATTAAAACGTCATAACGTATAACGTCATATAGAATTACGGTTTAACGTATAACGTCATACTGTAATGCGTCATAACGTATAACGTCATATAGTCTTGCGTCATGACGAATAACGTCGTATAGAATTACGTCATAACGGATAACGTCTTACAGTAATACGTCATAACGTAGAACGTCATATAGCTGTGCGTCATAACGTATAACGCCATATAGTAATGCGTCATAACATATAACGCCATATAGTAATGCGTCATAACGTATAACGCAATATAGTATTGCGTCATGATGTATAACGTCATACAGAATTACTTCATAACATATAATGTCATATAGTATTGCGTCATAACGTATAACGTCATATAGTATCACGGCATAACATATAACGTCACATAGAATTACGTCATAACGGATAACGTCACATTGTTATACGTCATAACGTATAACGTCATATAGTATTACGGCATAACGTATAACGTCATATAGTCTTGCGTCATGACGAATAACGTCGTATAGAATTACGTCATAACGGATAACGTCTTACAGTAATACGTCATACCGTAGAACGTCATATAGCTGTGCGTCATAACGTATAACGTCACATAGAATTACGTCATAACGGATAACGTCACATAGTAAAACGTTATAACGTATAACGTCATATAGAATTACGGTTTAACGTATAACGCCATATAGTAATGAGTCATAACGTATAACGCCATATAGTAATACGTCATAACGTATAACGTCATATAGTAATACGTCATAACGTATAACGTAACATAGAATTACGTCATAACGTATAACGTCATATAGAATTAGGACATAACGTATAACGTCACATAGTATTACGTCATAACGTATAACGTCATATAGAATTCCGGTTTAACGTATAACGAGATATAGCAATGCGTCATAACGTATAACGTCATATAGAATTGCAGTCTAACGTATAACGTCATAGTGTAATGCGTCATAACGTATAACGCCATACAGAATTACGTCATAACGGATAACGTCTCATAGTAATACGTCATAACGTATAACGCCACACAGTATTACGTAATAACGTATAACGTCATATAGAATAACGGTTTAACGTATAACGTCATATAGTAATGCGTCATAACGTATAACGCCATATTGTAATGGGCCATAACGTATAACGTCATATAGTATTGCGTCATGATGTATAACGTCATATAGAATTACGTCATGACATATAATGTCATATAGAATTACGGCATAACTTATAACGTCATATAGAATTACGACATAACGTATAACGTCACATAGTAATACGTCATAACGTATAACGTCCTATAGAATTACGGCATAACGTATAACGTCACATAGAATTACGTCATGACGTATAGCGTCATATAGAATTACGGTTTAACGTATAACGTCATATAGTAATACGTCATAACGTATAACGTCACATAGCATTCCGCCTTAACGTATAACACCATACAATAATGCGTCATAACGTATAACGTCATATAGAAATACGGTTAAACGTATAACGCCATATAGTATTACGCTTTAACGCATAACGTCCAATAGACTTGCGGTTTAACGTATAACGCCATATAGTAATGCGTCATAACGTATAACGTCACATAGTAATACGTCATAACGTATAACGTCACATAGTAAACGTCATAACGTATAACGTCATATAGTAATGCGTCATGACGTATAATGTCATATAGTATTGCGTCATGACGTATAACATCATATAGAAATACGGTTAAACGTATAACGCCATATAGAATTCCGGTTTAACGTATAACGAGATATATCAATGCGTCATAACGTATAACGACATATAGAATTGCGGAATAACGTATAACATCATATAGAATTATTGTTTAACGTATAACGTCATACAGGAATTCCTCATAACGTATAACGTCATATAGTAATACGTCACAACCAATAACGTCATATAGAATTACTGTTAAACGTATAACGCCATATAGAATTATGTTTTAACGTATAACGTAATATAGAATTACGGTGTAACGTATAATACCATAGCGTAATGCGTCATATCGTGTAACGTCACATAGTAATACGTCATAACGCATAACATCATATAGAATTACGTTTTAACGTATAACGTCATACAGTAATGCATCATAACGTATAACGTCATATAGAATTACGGTTTAACGTATAACGTCACATAGCAAAACGTCATAACGTAAAACGTCACATATTAAAACGTCATAACGTATAACGTCATATAGAATTAAGGTTTAACGTATAACGTCATACTGTAATGCGTCATAACGTATAACGTCATATAGTCTTGCGTCATGACGAATAACGTCGTATAGAATTACGTCATAACGGATAACGTCTTACAGTAATACGTCATAACGTAGAACGTCATATAGCTGTGCGTCATAACGTATAACGCCATATAGTAATGCGTCATAACATATAACGCCATATAGTAATGCGTCATAACGTATAACGCAATATAGTATTGCGTCATGATGTATAACGTCATACAGAATTACTTCATAACATATAATGTCATATAGTATTGCGTCATAACGTATAACGTCATATAGTATCACGGCATAACATATAACGTCACATAGAATTACGTCATAACGGATAACGTCACATTGTTATACGTCATAACGTTTAACGTCATATAGTATTACGGCATAACGTATAACGTCATATAGTCTTGCGTCATGACGAATAACGTCGTATAGAATTACGTCATAACGGATAACGTCTTACAGTAATACGTCATACCGTAGAACGTCATATAGCTGTGCGTCATAACGTATAACGTCACATAGAATTACGTCATAACGGATAACGTCACATAGTAAAACGTTATAACGTATAACGTCATATAGAATTACGGTTTAACGTATAACGCCATATAGTAATGAGTCATAACGTATAACGCCATATAGTAATACGTCATAACGTATAACGTCATATAGTAATACGTCATAACGTATAACGTAACATAGAATTACGTCATAACGTATAACGTCATATAGAATTAGGACATAACGTATAACGTCACATAGTATTACGTCATAACGTATTACGTCATATAGAATTACGGCATAACGTATAACGTAACATAGAATTACGTCATAACGGATAACGTCATATAGAATTACGGTTTAACGTATAACATCATACAGTATTGCGCCATAACGTATAACGTCATATAGTATTGCGTCATGACGTATAACATCACATAGTAATACGTCATAACGTATAACGCCATATAGTAATACGTCATAACGTATATCGTCACATAGAATTACGGTTTAACGTATAACGTCATAGTGTAATGCGTCATAACGTATAACGCCATATAGAATTACGACATAACGGATAACGTCTCATAGTAATACGTCATAACGTATAACGCCACACAGTATTACGTAATAACGTATAACGTCACATAGTAATACGTTATAACGTATAACGTCATATAGAATTACGTTTTAACGTATAACGTCATATAGTAATGCGTCGTAACGTATAACGCCATATAGTAATGCGTCATACCGTATAACGTCATATAGAATTCCGGTTTAAAGTATAACGAGATATATCAATGCGTCATAACGTATAACGACATATAGAATTGCGGAATAACGTATAACATCATATAGTATTGCGTCATGATGTATAACGTCATAAAGAATTACGTCATGACATATAATGTCATATAGAATTACGGCATAATGTATAACGTCACATAGTAATACGTGATAACGTATAACGTCATATAGCATTACGGTGTAACGTATAACGTCATACAGTAATTCGTCATAACGTAAAACGTCATTTCGAATTACGGTATATCGTATAACGTCACATAGTAATACGTCATAGTGTATAACGTCATATAGAATTACGTCATAACGTATAACGTCACATAGTAATACGTCATAACGTATTACATCATATAGAATTTCGGTCTAACGTAACACGCCATATAGCAATGCGTCATAACGTATAACGACATATAGAATTGCGGAATAACGTTTAACATCATATAGTAAGGCGTCATGACGTATAACGTCATATCGAATTACGTCATCACGTACAACATCACATAGTATTACATCATAACGTATAACGTCATATAGAATTACTTCATAACGTATAACGTCACATAGTAATACGTCATAACGTATAACGTCATATAGAATTACGACATAACGTATAACTTCACATAGTAATACGTCATAACGTATAACGTCATATAGAATTCCGGTTTAACGTATATCACCATACAGTAATGCGTCATAACGTATAACGACATATAGAAATACGGAATAACGTATAACGTCACATAGTAATACGTCATAACGTATAACTTCACATAGGAATACGCCATAACGTATAACATCATATAGTAAGGCGTCATGACGTATAACGTCATACAGAATTACGACATAACGCATAACGTCACATAGTAATACGTCATAACGTATAACGTCATATAGAATTACAGCTTAACGTATAACGTCATACAGTAATGTGTCATAACGTATAACTTCACATAGGAATACGCCATAACGTATAACGCCATATAGTAATGCCTCATAACGTATAACGTCATATAGAATTCCGGTTTAACGTATAACGAGTTATAGCAATGCGTCATAACGTATAACCCCATATAGTAATGCGTCATAACCTATAACGTCATATAGGATTACGGCATAACATATAACGTCACATAGAATAACGTCATAACGGATAACGTCACATAGTAATACGTCATAACGTGTAACGTCATATAGAATTACTTCATAACGTATAACGTCACATAGTAATACGTCATTACGTATAACGTCATATAGAATTACGGCATAACGTATAACGTCACATAGTAATACGTCATAACTTATAACGTCATACAGTGATTCGTCATACCGTATAACGTCATATAGAATTCCGGTTTAACGTATAACGAGATATAGCAATGCGTCATAACGTATAACGACCGATAGAATTGCGGAATAACGTATAACGTCACATAGTAATACGTCATAACGTATAACGTCACATAGTAATACGCCATAACGTATAACGCCATATAGGAATGCGTCATAACGTATAACGTCACATAGTAATACGTCATAACGTATAACGTCATATAGAATTCCGGTTTAACGTATAACGAGATATAGCAATGCGTCATAACGTCTAACGCCATATAGAATTACGGTTTAACGTATAACGTCATATAGTAATGCGTCATAACGTATAAAGCCATATTGTAATGCGCCATAACGTATAACGTCATATAGTATTGCGTCATGATGTATAACGTCATATAGAATTACGTCATGACATATAATGTCATATAGAATTACGGCATAACGTATAACGTCATATCGAATTACGACATAACGTATAACGTCACATAGTAATACGTCATAACGTATAACGTCCTATAGAATTACGGCATAACGTATAACGTCACATAGAATTACGTCATGACGTATAGCGTCATATAGAATTACGGTTTAACGTATAACGTCATATAGTAATACGTCATAACGTATAACGTCACATAGCATTCCGGCTTAACGTATAACACCATACAATAATGCGTCATAACGTATAACGTCATATAGAAATACGGTTAAACGTATAACGCCATATAGAATTACGCTTTAACGCATAACGTAATATAGAATTACGGTTTAACGTATAACGCCATATAGTAATGCGTCATAACGTATAACGTCACATAGTAAACGTCATAACGTATAACGTCATATAGAAATGCGTCATGACGTATAACGTCATATAGTATTGCGTCATGACGTATAACATCATATAGAAATACGGTTAAACGTATAACGCCATATAGAATTCCGGTTTAACGTATAACGCCATATAGCAATGCGTTATAACGTATAACGTCATATAGAATTGCGGCATAACGTATAACGTCATATAGAATTACGACATAACGTATAACGTCACATAGTAATACGTCATAACGTATAACGTCCTATAGAATTACGGCATAACGTATAACGTAACATAGAATTACGCTTTAACGCATAACGTAATATAGAATTACGGTTTAACGTATAACGCCATATAGTAATGCGTCATAACGTATAACGTCTCATAGTAATACGTCATAACGTATAACGCCACACAGTATTACGTAATAACGTATAACGTCATATAGAATAACGGTTTAACGTATAACGTCATATAGTAATGCGTCATAACGTATAACGCCATATTGTAATGCGCCATAACGTATAACGTCATATAGTATTGCGTCATGATGTATAACGTCATATAGAATTACGTCATGACATATAATGTCATATAGAATTACGGCATAACGTATAACGTCATATAGAATTACGACATAACGTATAACGTCACATAGTAATACGTCATAACGTATAACGTCCTATAGAATTACGGCATAACGTATAACGTAACATAGAATTACGTCATAACGTATAACGTCATATAGAATTACGACATAACGTATAACGTCACATAGTAATACGTCATAACGTATAACGTCATATAGAATTACGGCATAACGTATAACGTAACATAGAATTACGTCATAACGGATAACGTCATATAGAATTACGGTTTAACGTATAACATCATACAGTATTGCGCCATAACGTATAACGTCATATAGTATTGCGTCATGATGTATAACGTCATATAGAATTACGTCATGACATATAATGTCATATAGAATTACGGCATAACGTATCACGTCATATAGAATTACGACATAACGTATAACATCACATAGTAATACGTCATAACGTATAACGCCATATAGTAATACGTCATAACGTATAACGCCATATAGTAATACGTCATAACGTATATCGTCACATAGAATTACGGTTTAACGTATAACGTCATATAGTATTGCGTCATGACGTATAACATCACATAGTAATACGTCATAACGTATAACGCCATATAGTAATACGTCATAACGTATAACGCCATATAGTAATACGTCATAACGTATATCGTCACATAGAATTACGGTTTAACGTATAACGTCATAGTGTAATGCGTCATAACGTATAACGCAATATAGAATTACGACATAGCGGATAACGTCTCATAGTAATGCGTCATAACGTATAACGCCATATTGTAATGCGTCATAACGTATAACGCCATATAGTAATACGTCATAACGTATAACGTCATATAGAATTACGACATAACGTATAGCGACACATAGTAATACGTCATAACGTATAACGTCATAAAGAATTACTTCATAACGTATAACGTCTCATAGTAATACGTCATAACGTATAACGCCACACAGTATTACGTAATAACGTATAACGTCACATAGTAATACGTTATAACGTATAACGTCATATAGAATTACGTTTTAACGTATAACGTCATATAGTAATGCGTCGTAACGTATAACGCCATATAGTAATGCGTCATACCGTATAACGTCATATAGAATTACGACATAACGTATAGCGTCACATAGTAATACGTCATAACGTATAACGTCATAAAGAATTACTTCATAACGTATAACGTCAAATAGTAATACGTTATAACGTATAACGTCATATAGAATTACGGTTTAACGTATAACGTCATATAGTAATGCGTCGTAACGTATAGCGCCATATAGTAATGCGTCATACCGTATAACGTCACATAGTAATACGTCGTAACGTATAACGTCATAAAGAATTACTTCATAACATATAACGTCACATAGTAATACGTTATAACGTATAACGTCATATAGAATTACGGTTTAACGTATAACGTCATATAGTAATGCGTCGTAACGTATAACGCCATATAGTAATGCGTCGTACCGTATAACGTCATATAGAATTCCGGTTTAACGTATAACGAGATATATCAATGCGTCATAACGTTTAGCGACATATAGAATTGCGGAATAACGTATAACATCATATAGAATTATTGTTTAACGTATAACGTCATACAGGAATTCCTCATAACGTATAACGTCATATAGTAATACGTCACAACGAATAACGTCATATAGAATTATTGTTAAACGTATAACGCCATATAGAATTATGTTTTAACGTATAACGTAATATAGAATTACGGCGTAACGTATAATACCATAGCGTAATGCGTCATATCGTGTAACGTCACATAGTAATACGTCATAACGCATAACGTCATATAGAATTACGTTTTAACGTATAACGTCATACAGTAATGCATCATAACGAATAACGTCATATAGAATTACGGTTTAACGTATAACGTCACATAGCAAAACGTCATAACGTAAAACGTCACATATTAAAACGTCATAACGTATAACGTCATATAGAATTACGGTTTAACGTATAACGTCATACTGTCATGCGTCATAACGTATAACGTCATATAGTATTGCGTCATGACGAATAACGTCGTATAGAATTACGTCATAACGGATAACGTCTTACAGTAATACGCCATAACGTAGAATGTCACATAGCTATGCGTCATAACGTATAACGCCATATAGTAATGCGTCATAACGTATAACGCCATATAGTAATGCGTCATAACGTATAACGCAATATAGTATTGCGTCATGATGTATAACGTCATACAGAATTACGTCATAACATATAATGTCATATAGTATTGCGTCATAACGTATAACGTCATATAGTATCACGGCATAACATATAACGTCACATAGAATGACGTCATAACGGATAACGTCACATTGTAATACGTCATAACGTATAACGTCATATAGTATTACGGCATCACATATAACGTCACATAGAATTACGTCATAACGGATAACGTCACATAGTAAATCGTTATAACGTATAACGTCATATAGAATTACGGTTTAACGTATAACGCCATATAGTAATGAGTCATAACGTATAACGCCATATAGTAATACGTCATGACGTATAACATCACATAGTAATACGTCATAACGTATAACGCCATATAGTAATACGTCATAACGTATAACGCCATATAGTAATACGTCATAACGTATAACGTCACATAGAATTACGGTTTAACGTATAACGTCATAGTTTAATGCGTCATAACGTATAACGCCATATAGAATTACGGCATAACGTATAACGTAACATAGACTTTCGTCATAACGGATAACGTCACATAGTAGTACGTCATAACTCATAACGTCATATAGAATTACGGTTTAACGTATAACGCCATATAGTAATGCGTCATAACGTGTAACGTCACATAGTAATACGTCATAACGCATAACGTCATATAGTAATACGTCATAACGTATAACGCTATATAGTAATACGTCATAACGTATATCGTCACATAGAATTACGGTTTAACGTATAACGTCATAGTGTAATGCGTCATAACGTATAACGCCATATAGAATTACGACATAACGGATAACGTCTCATAGTAATACGTCATAACGTATAACGCCACACAGTATTACGTAATAACGTATAACGTCATATAGAATTACGGTTTAACGTATAACGTCATATAGTAATGCGTCATAACGTATAACGCCATATTGTAATGCGTCATAACGTATAACGCCATATAGTAATACGTCATAACGTATAACGTCATATAGAATTACGACATAACGTATAGCGTCACATAGTAATACGTCATAACGTATAACGTCATAAAGAATTACTTCATAACGTATAACGTCAAATAGTAATACGTTATAACGTATAACATCATATAGAATTTCGGTTTAACGTATAACGCCATATAGCAATGCCTCATAACGTATAACGTCATATAGAATTGCGGAATAACGTATAACATCAGATAGTAAGGCGTCATGACGTATAACGTCATATAGAATTACGACATAACGTATAACGTCACATAGTAATACGTCATAACGTGTAACGACATATAGAATTGCGGTTTAACGTATAACGTCATATAGTATTACGGTTTAACGTATAACGTCATACAGTAATGCGTCATAACGTATAACGTCATATAGTAATACGTCACAACGAATAACGTCATATAGTATTACGGCATAACATATAAAGTCACATAGAATTACCTCATAACGGATAACGTCACATTGTAATTCGTCATAACGTATAACGTCATATAGTATTACGGCATTCCGTATAACGTCATATAGAATTACGGCATAACGTATAACGTCATACAGTAATGCGTCATAACGTATAACGTCATATAGTATAGCGTCATGACGTATAACGTCACATAGTAATACGTCATAACGTATAACGTCACATAGTAAAACGTCATAACGTATAACGTCATATAGAATTACGGTTTAACGTATAACGTCATATAGTATTACGGTTTAACGTATAACGTCATACAGTAATGCGTCATAACGTATAACGTCATATAGTAATACGCCACAACGAATAACGTCATATAGAATTACGGTTAAACGTATAACGCAATATAGAATTACGTTTTAACGTATAACGTAATATAGAATTACGGTGTAACGTATAATACCATAGCGTAATGCGTCATATCGTGTAACGTCACATAGTAATACGTCATAACGCATAACGTCATATAGAATTACGGTTTAACGTATAACGTCATACTGTAATGCGTCATAACGTATAACGTCATATAGTATTGCGTCATGACGAATAACGTCGTATAGAATTACGTCATAACGGATAACGTCTTACAGTAATACGTCATAACGTAGAACGTCATATAGCTATGCGTCATAACGTATAACGCCATATAATAATGCGTCATAACGTATAACGCCATATAGTAATGCGTCATAACGTATAACGCCATATAGTATTGTGTCATGATGTATAACGCCATACAGAACTACGTCATAACATATAACGTCATATTGAATTACTTCATAACGTATAATGAAACATAGTAATACGTCATAACGTATAACGTCATATAGAATTTCGGTTTAACGTATAACGCCATAAAGAATTACGTCATAACGTATAACGCCATATAGTAATGCGTCATAACGTATAACGCCATATAGTATTGCGTCATGATGTATAACGTCATACAGAATTACGTCATAACATATAATGTCATATAGTATTGCGTCATAACGTATAACGCCATATAGTAATACGTCATAACGTATAACGTCATAGAGTAATACGTCATAACGTATAACGTCATATAGTAATACGTCATAACGTATAACGTCATATTGAATTACTTCATAACGTATAACGAAACATAGTAATACGTCATAACGTATAACGTCATATAGAATTTCGGTTTAACGTATAACGCCATAAAGAATTACGTCATAACGTATAACGTCACATAGTAATGCGTCATAACGTATAACGTCATATAGAATTATTGTTTAACGTATAGCGTCATACAGGAATTCCTCATAACGTATAACGTCATATAGTAATACGTCACAACGAATAACGTCATATAGAATTACGGTTAGACGTATAACGCCAAATAGTATTACGTTTTAACCTACAACGTCATATAGAGTTACGGTTTAACGTATAACGCCATATAGTAATGAGTTATATCGTATAACGTCATATTGAATTACTTCATAACGTATAACGAAACATAGTAATACGTCATAACGTATAACGTCATATAGAATTTCGGTTTAACGTATAACGCCATAAAGAATTACGTCATAACGTATAACGTCACATAGTAATGCCTCATAACGTACAACGGCATATAGAATTATTGTTTAACGTATAGCGTCATACAGGAATTCCTCATAACGTATAACGTCATATAGTAATACGTCACAACGAATAACGTCATATAGAATTACGGTTAGACGTATAACGCCATATAGAATTACATTTTAACCTACAACGTCATATAGAGTTACGGTTTAACGTATAACACCATAAAGAATTGCGTCGTAACGTATAACGTCACATAGTATAACGGCATAACGTATAACGTCATACAGTAATGCGTCATAACGTATAACGTCATATAGAATTACTTCATAACGTATAACGTCACATGGTAGAACGCTATAACGTATAACGTCATGTAGAATTACGGTTTATCGTATAACGTCATACAGTAATGCGTCATAACGTATAACGACATATAGTATTGCGTCATGACGTATAACGTCGTATAGATTAACGTCATAACGGATAACGTCTCATAGTAATCCGTCATAACGTATAACGTCACGCAGTATTACGTCATAACGTATAACGTCATATAGAATTACGGTTAAACGTACAACGCCATATAGAATTACGTTTTCACCTATAACGTCATAGAGAATTACGGTTTAACGTATAACGCCTTATAGAATTACGTCATGACGTATAACGTCACACCTTATAACGTCATAACGTATAACGTCATATAGAATTACGGTTTAACGTACAACGTCATACAGTAATGCGTCATAACGTATAACGTCATATAGAATTGCGGAATAACGTATAACATCATATAGTAAGGCGTCATGACGTATAACGTCATATAGAATTACGACATAACGTATAACGTCACATAGTAATACGTCATAACGTGTAACGACATATAGAATTGCGGTTTAACGTATAACGTCATATAGTATTACGGTTTAACGTATAACGTCATACAGTAATGCGTCATAACGTATAACGTCATATAGTAATACGTCACAACGAATAACGTCATATAGTATTACGGCATAACATATAAAGTCACATAGAATTACCTCATAACGGATAACGTCACATTGTAATTCGTCATAACGTATAACGTCATATAGTAAAACGTCATAACGTATAACGTCACATAGTAAAACGTCATAACGTATAACGTCATATAGAATTACGGTTTAACGTATAACGTCATACTGTAATGCGTCATAACGTATAACGTCATATAGTATTGCGTCATGACGAATAACGTCGTATAGAATTACGTCATAACGGATAACGTCTTACAGTAATACGTCATAACGTAGAACGTCATATAGCTATGCGTCATAACGTATAACGCCATATAATAATGCGTCATAACGTATAACGCCATATAGTAATGCGTCATAACGTATAACGCCATATAGTATTGTGTCATGATGTATAACGCCATACAGAACTACGTCATAACATATAACGTCATATTGAATTACTTCATAACGTATAACGAAACATAGTAATACGTCATAACGTATAACGTCATATAGAATTTCGGTTTAACGTATAACGCCATAAAGAATTACGTCATAACGTATAACGCCATATAGTAATGCGTCATAACGTATAACGCCATATAGTATTGCGTCATGATGTATAACGTCATACAGAATTACGTCATAACATATAATGTCATATAGTATTGCGTCATAACGTATAACGCCATATAGTAATACGTCATAACGTATAACGTCATATAGTAATACGTCATAACGTATAACGTCATATAGTAATACGTCATAACGTATAACGTCATATTGAATTACTTCATAACGTATAACGAAACATAGTAATACGTCATAACGTATAACGTCATATAGAATTTCGATTTAACGTATAAC
Source organism: Bombus fervidus (assembly GCF_041682495.2). Classification (NCBI taxonomy): domain Eukaryota; kingdom Metazoa; phylum Arthropoda; class Insecta; order Hymenoptera; family Apidae; genus Bombus; species Bombus fervidus. The sequence goes on from NW_027212582.1 coordinate 774,350, forward strand.
GCCATAAAGAATTACGTCATAACGTATAACGTCACATAGTAATGCGTCATAACGTATAACGTCATATAGAATTATTGTTTAACGTATAGCGTCATACAGGAATTCCTCATAACGTATAACGTCATATAGTAATACGTCACAACGAATAACGTCATATAGAATTACGGTTAGACGTATAACGCCAAATAGTATTACGTTTTAACCTACAACGTCATATAGAGTTACGGTTTAACGTATAACGCCATCTAGTAATGAGTTATAACGTATAACGTCATATTGAATTACCTCATAACGTATAACGAAACATAGTAATACGTCATAACGTATAACGACATATAGAATTTCGGTTTAACGTATAACGCCATAAAGAATTACGTCATAACGTATAACGTCACATAGTAATGCGTCATAACGTACAACGGCATATAGAATTATTGTTTAACGTATAGCGTCATACAGGAATTCCTCATAACGTATAACGTCATATAGTAATACGTCACAACGAATAACGTCATATAGAATTACGGTTAGACGTATAACGCCATATAGAATTACAATTTAACCTACAACGTCATATAGAGTTACGGTTTAACGTATAACACCATAAAGAATTGCGTCGTAACGTATAACGTCACATAGTATAACGGCATAACGTATAACGTCATACAGTAATGCGTCATAACGTATAACGTCATCTAGAATTACTTCATAACGTATAACGTCATATAGAAATACGGTGAAACGTATAACGCCATATAGAGTTACGTTTTAACGTATAACCTTATATAGCATGACGGTTTAACGTATAGCGCCATATAGTAATGCGTCATAACGTATAACGCCATTTAGTAATGCGTCATAACGTATGACGTCACATAGTAATACGTCATAACGTTTAACGTCACATAGTAAAACGTCATAACGTATAACGTCATATAGAATTACGGTTTAACGTATAACGTCATATAGTATTACGGTTTAACGTATAACGTCATACAGTAATGCGTCATAACGTATAACGTCATATAGTAATGCGTCATAACGTATAACGTCATATAGTATTGCGTCATGATGTATAACGTCATATAGAATTACGTCATAACGAATAACGTCATATAGAATTACGGTTTAACGTATAACGTCATACAGTAATGCATCATAACGTATAACGTCATATAGAATTACGGTTTAACGTATAACGTCATATAGTATTACGGTTTAACGTATAACGTCATACAGTAATACGTCATAACGTAGAACGTCATATAGCTATGCGTCATAATGTATAACGCCATATAGTAATGCGTCATAACGTATAACGCCATATAGTAATGCGTCATAACGTATAACGTCATATAGTATCACGGCATAACGTATAACGTCACATAGAATTACGTCATAACGGATAACGTCACATTGTAATACGTCATAACGTATAACGTCATATAGTATTACGGCATAACATATCACGTCACATAGAATTACGTCATAACGGATAACGTCACATAGTAAAACGTTATAACGTATAACGTCATATAGAATTCCGGTTTAACGTATAACGTCATAGTGTAATGCGTCATAACGTATAACGCCATATAGAATTACGGCATAACGTATAACGTAACATAGAATTACGTCATAACGGATAACGTCAGATAGTAGTAGGTCATAACTCATAACGTCATATAGAAATACGGTTTAACGTATAACGCCATATAGTAATGCGTCATAACGTATGACGTCACATAGTAATACGACATAACGTTTAACGTCACATAGTAAAACGTCATAACGTATAACGTCATATAGAATTACGGTTTAACGTATAACGTCATATAGTGTTACGGTTTAACGTATAACGTCATACAGTAATGCGTCATATCGTATAACGTCATATAGTAATACGTCACAACGAATAACGTCATATAGTATTGCGTCATGATGTATAACGTCATATAGAATTACGTCATAACGGATAACCTCACATAGTAAAATGTTATAACGTATAACGTCATTTTGAATTACTTCATAACGTATAACGTCACATAGTAATACGTCATAACGTATAAGGTCATATAGAATTTCGGTTTGACGTATAACGCCTTAAAGAATTACGTCATGACGTATAACGTCACACAGTATAACGTCATAACGTATAACGTCATATAGAATTACGGTTTAACGTATAACGTCATACAGTAATGCGTCATAACGTATAACGTCATATAGTATTGCGTCATAACGTATAACGTCGTATAGAATTACGTCATAACGGATAACGTCTTATAGTAATACGTCATAATGTATAACGTCATATAGCAATGCGTCACAACGTATGACGCCATATTGTAATGCGTCATAACGTATAACGCCATATAGTAATACGTCATAACGTATAACGCCATATAGTACTGCGTCATGATGTATAACGTCATATAGAACTAAGTCATAACGTATGTCATACAGAATTACGGCATAACGTATAACGTCATGTAGTAATGCGTCATAACGTATAACGTCACATAGAATTACGGCATAAGATATAACGTCACATAGAATTACGTCATAACGTATAACGTCACATAGTTAAATGTTATAACGTATAACGTCATATAGAATTACGGTTTAACGTATAACGCAATATAGTAATGCGTCATAACGTATAACTTCATGTAGTATTGCGTCATGATGTGTAACGTCATATAGAATTACGTCATAACATATAATGTCGTATAGCATTGCGGCATAACGTATAACGTCATATAGTAATGCGTCATAACGTATAACGCCATATAGTAAAACGTCATAACGTATAACGTCATATAGAATTACTTCATAACGTATAACGTCACATAGCAATACGTCATAACGTATAACGTCATATAGAATTACGGTTAAACGTATAACGTCATATAGTAATGAGTCATAACGTATAACGCCATATAGTAATACGTTATAACGTATAACGTCATTTTGAATTACTTCATAACGTATAACGTCACATAGTAATACGTCATAACGTATAAGGTCATATAGAATTGCGGTTTAACGGATAACGTCTTATAGTAATACGTCATAACGTATAACGTCATATAGCAATGCGTCACAACGTATGACGCCATATAGTAATGCGTCATAACGTATAACGCCATATAGTAATGCGTCATAACGTATAACGCCATATAGTATTGCGTCATGATGTATAACGTCATATAGAACTAAGTCATAACGTATAATGTCATATAGAATTACGGCATAACGTATAACGTCATGTAGTAATGCGTCATAACGTATAACGTCACATAGAATTACGGCATAAGATATAACGTCACATAGAATTACGTCATAACGGATAACGTCACATAGTAAAACGTCATAACGTATAACGTCATATAGAATTACGGTACAACGTATAACGTCATATAGTATTGCGTCATGACGTATAACGTTACATGGTATAACGTAATAATGTTTAACGTTGTACAGTATTAAGGTATAACGTATAACGTCACATAGTATTACTTAGTAACCGATGATGTCGTATAGTATTACGTCATGACGTATAACGTCATATAGAATCACGTCATAACGTATAATGTCACATAGTATTGCGCCATGAAGTATAACGTCATATAGTATTACGTCATAACGTATAACGTCATATAGAATTACGGTTTAAAGTATACCGTCACATAGCTATACGTCATAACGTATGGCGCTATATTGTATTGAGTCATAACGTATAACGTCACATAGTATTACGTCATAACGGATGTCGTCATATAGAATTACTTCATAACGAATAACATCACATAGTAATACGTCTTAACGTAGAATGTCATGTAGTATTGCGTCATGACGTATAACGATATATGGTATTGCGTAATAACGTATAACGTCCTATAATATTGCGGCAGAACGGATGACGTCCTAAAGAATTACGTCATGACGTATAACGTCATATAGCATGACGGTACAACGTATAACGTCATATAGAATTACGGTACAACGTATAACGTAATATAGTATTGCGCCATGACGTATAACGTCATATGGTATTACGTCATAACGTATAACGTCATATAGAATTACGTCATAACGTACAACGTTTCAGAGTATTACGTCATAACGTATAACGTGATATAGAATTACGCCATAACGTACAACGTCACATAGTAATACGTCACAACGGATGACGTCATATAGTATTGCGTCATGACGTACAACGTTATATGTCATTGTGTAATAACGTATAACGTCACAAAGTGATGCGTCATAACGTATAGCGCTATATTGTATTGCGTCATAACGTATAACGTCATATAGTATTGCGTCATAACGTATAACGTCACATAGTGTTACGTCATATCGTATAACGTCAAATAGTATTACTTCGTAACGGCAGACGTCATATAGAATTATGTCATGACGTATAAAGTCATATAGAATTACGTCATAACGTATAATGTCACATAGTAATACGTCATAACGTATAACGTCATATAGAATTACGGTTTAACGTATACCGTCACATAGTTATACGTCATAACGTATACCGCTATATTGTATTGCGTAATAACGTATAACGTCATATAATATTGCGCCAGAACGGATGACGCCATAAAGAATTACGTCATGACGTACAACGTTTCAGAGTATTACGTCATAACGTATAACGTCATATATAAATACGTCATTACGTATAACTTCACATAGTAATACGTCATAACGTAGAATGCCATGTATTATTGCGTCATAACGTATAACGTTATATGGTATAACGCTATATGATATAACGTAATAATGTTGAACGTTGTACAGTATTAAGGTATAACGTATAGCGTCACATAGTATTACTTCGTAACTAATTATGTCATATGGAAGTACGTCATGACGTATAACGTCTTATAGAATTACGTCATAACGTGTAACGTCATATAGTATTGCGTCATGACGTATAACGATATATGGTATTGCGTAATAACGTATAACGTCATATAATATTGCAGCAGAACGGATGACGTCCGAAAGAATTACGTCATGACGTATAACGTCATATAGCATTACGGTACAACGTATAACGTCATATAGAATTACGGTACAACGTATAACGTGACATATTATAGCGTCATGACGTATAACGTTATATGGTATTGCGTAATAACGTATAACGTCATACAATGTTGCGTCAGAACGGATGACGTCATAAAGAATTACGTCATGACGTTTAACGTCGTATAGAATTACGGTACAACGTATAACGTCATATAGTATTGCGTCATGACGTATAACGTCACATAGTACTACGCCACAACTGATGACGTCATATAGAATTACGGCATGACGTATAACGTCACTTAGAATTACGTCATAACGTGCAACGTCACATAGTAATACGTCATAAAGTATAATGTTATGTAGTATTAAGGTATAACGTATAACATCACATAGTAATACGTCAATACGTATAGCGCTATATTGTATTGCGCCATAACCAATAACGTCACATAGTATTACAACATAACGTATGACGTCAAACAGTATTGCGTCATAACGTATAACGTCACATAGTACTACGCCACAACGTATGACGTCATTTACAATTACGACATACCGTATAACTTCACATAGTACTACGCCACGACGGATGAAGACATATAGAATTACGTCATAACGTATGACGTCATATTGTATTCCGTCATAACGTATAACGTCACATAGTATTACGTCATAACGTATAACGTCTTATAGTACTGCGTAATAACGTATAACGTTATAAAGTATAACGTCATAACGCGTAACGTCATATAGAGTTACGGTTTAACGTATACCGTCACATAGTATTCCGTCATAACGTATAACGTCACATAGTTCTACGTCAGAACGGATGACGTTATATAGAATTTCGCCATGACGTGTAACGTCATATTGAAATACGTCATAACGTACAACATCATCTAGTATTGCGTTGTAAGGTATAATGTCATGTAGTATTAAGGTATAACGTATAACGTCATATAGTATTGCGCCATGACGTATAACGTCTTGAAGTATATTGTCATAACGTATAACGTCATATAGTATTGCGTCATGATCTATAACGTCATATAGAATTACGTCATAACGCATAACGTCAGATAGTAATACGTCATAACGTATAACGTCACATAGAATTACGGTTTAGTTTATAACGTCATATAGAATTAGGGTTTAACGTATAACGTCATATAGAATTACGGTTTAACGTATAACGTCATATAGTTATGCGTCATAACGTATAACACCATTTAGTAATGCGTCATAACGTATAACGTCATATAGAATTACGGTTTAACGTATAACGTCATATAGTAATGCGTCATAACGTTTAACGCCATTTAGTAATTCGTCATAACGTATAACGCCATATAGTAATGCGTCCTAACGTATGACGACATATAGTATTACGTCACAACGTGTAACGTCATATAGAATTACGGCATAACGTATAACGTCACATAGAATTACGGTTTAGCGTATAACGCCATATAGTAATGCGTCATAACGTATGACGTCATATAGTATTGTGTCATGACGTATAACGTGATATAGAATTAGGTCATGACGTAGAACATCACATAGTAATACGTCATAACGTATAACGTCACATAGAATTACGGTTTAACGTATAACGTCATGTAGTAATGCGTCATACCGTATAACGCCATATAGTAAGGCGTCATGACGTATAACGTCATATAGAATTACGGTTTAACGTATAACGTCATATAGCAATGCGTCATAGAGTATAACGTCATATCGAATTACGTCATAACTGATAACGTCACATAGTAATACGTCATAACGTATAACGTCATATAGAATTACGGCATAACGTATAACGTCACATAGAATTACGGTTTAGCGTATAACGTCATATAGAATTAGGGTTTAACGTATAACGTCAGATAGAATTACGGTTTAACGTATAACGTTATATAGTAATGCGTCATAACGGATAACGCCATTTAGTAATGCGTCATAACGTATAACGTCACATAGTAATTCGTCATAACGTATAACGTCATATAGAATTACGGCATAACGTATATCGTCACATAGAATTACGGTTTAGCGTATAACGTCATACAGTAATGCGTCGTAACGTATAACGCCATATAGTAATGCGTCATACCGTATAACGTCATGTAGAATTCCGGTTTAACGTATAACGAGATATATCAATGCGTCATAACGTATAACGACATATAGAATTGCGAAATAACGTATAACATCATATAGAATTATTGTTTAACGTATAACGTCATACAGGAATTCCTCATAACGTATAACGTCATATAGTAATACGTCACAACGAATAACGTCATATAGAATTACTGTTAAACGTATAACGCCATATAGAATTACGTTTTAACGTATAACGTAATATAGAATTACGGTGTAACGTATAATGCCATAGCGTAATGCGTCATATCGTGTAACGTCATATAGTAATACGTCATAACACATAACGTCATATAGAATTACGATTAACGTATAACGTCATACAGTAATGCATCATAACGTATAACGTCATATAGAATTACGGCATAACGTATAACGTCACATAGAATTACGGTTTAGCGTATAACGTCATCTAGCAATGCGTCATAGCGTATGACGACAATTAGTAATGCGTCATAACGTATAACGCCATTTGGTAATGCGTCATAACGTATAACGCCATATAGTAATGCGTCATAACGTATGACGTCATATAGTATTGCGTCATGATGTATAACGTCAAACAGAATTACGTCATAACATATAATGTCATATAGTATTGCGTCATAACGTATAACGTCATATAGTATTACGGCATAACATATAACGTCATATAGAATTACGTCATAACGGATAACGTCACATAGTAAAACGTTATAACGTATAACGTCATATAGTATTACGGCATAACATATAACGTCACATAGAATTACGTCATAACGGATAACGTCACATAGTAAAATGTTATAACGTATAACGTCATATAGAATTACGGTTTAACGTATAACGCCATATAGTAATGCGTCATAACGTATAACGCCATATAGTAATGCGTCATAACGTATAACGCCATATAGTATTACGTCACAACGGATAACGTCACGTAGTAAAACGTCATAAAGTATAACCTCATATAGAATTACGGCATAACGTATAACGTCACATAGAATTACGGTTTAGCGTATAACGTCATATAGCAATGCGTCATAGCGTATGACGACATTTAGTAATGCGTCATGACGTATAACGTCATATAGAATTAGGTCATGACGTAGAACATCACATAGTAATACGTCATAACCTATAACGTCACATAGAATTACGGTTTAACGTATAACGTCATGTAGTAATGCGTCATACCGTATAACGCCATATAGTAAGGCGTCATGACGTATAACGTCATATAGAATTACGGTTTAACGTATAACGTCATATAGCAATGCGTCATAGAGTATAACGTCATATCGAATTACGTCATAACTGATAACGTCACATAGTAATACGTCATAACGTATAACGTCATATAGAATTACGGCATAACGTATAACGTCACATAGAATTACGGTTTAGCGTCTAACGTCATATAGCAATGCGTCATAACGTATAACGTGATACAGAAATACGGTATAACGTATAACGTCTCATAGTAATATGGCATAACGTGTAACGTCGTATGGAATTACGTCATAATGTGTAACGTCACATAGTAATACGTCATAACGTATAACGTCACTTAGAATTACGGTTTAGCGTATAACGTCATATAGAATTAGGGTTTAACGTATAACGTCAGATAGAATTACGGTTTAACGTATAACGTTATATAGTAATGCGTCATAACGGATAACGCCATTTAGTAATGCGTCATAACGTATAACGTCACATAGTAATTCGTCATAACGTATAACGTCATATAGAATTACGGCATAACGTATATCGTCACATAGAATTACGGTTTAGCGTATAACGTCATACAGTAATGCGTCGTAACGTATAACGCCATATAGTAATGCGTCATAACGTATAACGTCATATAGAATTCCGGTTTAACGTATAACGAGATATATCAATGCGTCATAACGTATAACGACATATAGAATTGCGAAATAACGTATAACATCATATAGAATTATTGTTTAACGTATAACGTCATACAGGAATTCCTCATAACGTATAACGTCATATAGTAATACGTCACAACGAATAACGTCATATAGAATTACTGTTAAACGTATAACGCCATATAGAATTACGTTTTAACGTATAACGTAATATAGAATTACGGTGTAACGTATAATGCCATAGCGTAATGCGTCATATCGTGTAACGTCACATAGTAATACGTCATAACACATAACGTCATATACAATTACGATTAACGTATAACGTCATACAGTAATGCATCATAACGTATAACGTCATATAGAATTACGGCATAACGTATAACGTCACATAGAATTACGGTTTAGCGTATAACGTCATCTAGCAATGCGTCATAGCGTATGACGACATTTAGTAATGCGTCATAACGTATAACGCCATTTGGTAATGCGTCATAACGTATAACGCCATATAGTAATGCGTCATAACGTATGACGTCATATAGTATTGCGTCATGATGTATAACGTCAAACAGAATTACGTCATAACATATAATGTCATATAGTATTGCGTCATAACGTATAACGTCATATAGTATTACGGCATAACATATAACGTCACATAGAATTACGTCATAACGGATAACGTCACATAGTAAAACGTTATAACGTATAACGTCATATAGTATTACGGCATAACATATAACGTCACATAGAATTACGTCATAACGGATAACGTCACATAGTAAAATGTTATAACGTATAACGTCATATAGAATTACGGTTTAACGTATAACGCCATATAGTAATGCGTCATAACGTATAACGCCATATAGTAATGCGTCATAACGTATAACGCCATATAGTATTGCGTCATGATGTATAACGTCATATAGAACTAAGTCACAACATATAATGTCACATAGAATTACGGCATAACGTATAACGTCATGTAGTAATGCGTGATAACGTATAACGTCACATAGAATTACGGCATAAGATACAACGTCACATAGTATTACGTCATAACGGATAACGTCACGTAGTAAAACGTTATAACGTATAACGTCATATAGAATTACGGTTTAACGTATAACGCAATATAGTAATGCGTCATAACGTATAACGTCATGTAGTATTGCGTCATGATGTGTAACGTCATATAGAAATACGTCATAACATATAATGTCGTATAGAATTGCGGCATAACGTATAACGTCATATAGTAATGCGTCATAACGTATAACGCCATATAGTAAAACGTCATAAAGTATAACCTCATATAGAATTACGGCATAACGTATAACGTCACATAGAATTACGGTTTAGCGTATAACGTCATATAGCAATGCGTCATAGCGTATGACGACATTTAGTAATGCGTCATGACGTATAACGTCATATAGAATTAGGTCATGACGTAGAACATCACATAGAAATACGTCATAACGTATAACGTCACATAGAATTACGGTTTAACGTATAACGTCATGTAGTAATGCGTCATACCGTATAACGCCATATAGTAAGGCGTCATGACGTATAACGTCATATAGAATTACGGTTTAACGTATAACGTCATATAGCAATGCGTCATAGAGTATAACGTCATATCGAATTACGTCATAACTGATAACGTCACATAGTAATACGTCATAACGTATAACGTCATATAGAATTACGGCATAACGTATAACGTCACATAGAATTACGGTTTAGCGTCTAACGTCATATAGCAATGCGTCATAACGTATAACGTGATACAGAAATACGGTATAACGTATAACGTCTCATAGTAATATGGCATAACGTGTAACGTCGTATGGAATTACGTCATAATGTGTAACGTCACATAGTAATACGTCATAACGTATAACGTCACTTAGAATTACGGTTTAGCGTATAACGTCATATAGAATTAGGGTTTAACGTATAACGTCAGATAGAATTACGGTTTAACGTATAACGTTATATAGTAATGCGTCATAACGGATAACGCCATTTAGTAATGCGTCATAACGTATAACGTCACATAGTAATTCGTCATAACGTATAACGTCATATAGAATTACGGCATAACGTATATCGTCACATAGAATTACGGTTTAGCGTATAACGTCATACAGTAATGCGTCGTAACGTATAACGCCATATAGTAATGCGTCATAACGTATAACGTCATATAGAATTCCGGTTTAACGTATAACGAGATATATCAATGCGTCATAACGTATAACGACATATAGAATTGCGAAATAACGTATAACATCATATAGAATTATTGTTTAACGTATAACGTCATACAGGAATTCCTCATAACGTATAACGTCATATAGTAATACGTCACAACGAATAACGTCATATAGAATTACTGTTAAACGTATAACGCCATATAGAATTACGTTTTAACGTATAACGTAATATAGAATTACGGTGTAACGTATAATGCCATAGCGTAATGCGTCATATCGTGTAACGTCACATAGTAATACGTCATAACACATAACGTCATATACAATTACGATTAACGTATAACGTCATACAGTAATGCATCATAACGTATAACGTCATATAGAATTACGGCATAACGTATAACGTCACATAGAATTACGGTTTAGCGTATAACGTCATCTAGCAATGCGTCATAGCGTATGACGACATTTAGTAATGCGTCATAACGTATAACGCCATTTGGTAATGCGTCATAACGTATAACGCCATATAGTAATGCGTCATAACGTATGACGTCATATAGTATTGCGTCATGATGTATAACGTCAAACAGAATTACGTCATAACATATAATGTCATATAGTATTGCGTCATAACGTATAACGTCATATAGTATTACGGCATAACATATAACGTCACATAGAATTACGTCATAACGGATAACGTCACATAGTAAAACGTTATAACGTATAACGTCATATAGTATTACGGCATAACATATAACGTCACATAGAATTACGTCATAACGGATAACGTCACATAGTAAAATGTTATAACGTATAACGTCATATAGAATTACGGTTTAACGTATAACGCCATATAGTAATGCGTCATAACGTATAACGCCATATAGTAATGCGTCATAACGTATAACGCCATATAGTATTGCGTCATGATGTATAACGTCATATAGAACTAAGTCACAACATATAATGTCACATAGAATTACGGCATAACGTATAACGTCATGTAGTAATGCGTCATAACGTATAACGTCACATAGAAATACGGCATAAGATACAACGTCACATAGTATTACGTCATAACGGATAACGTCACGTAGTAAAACGTTATAACGTATAACGTCACATAGAATTACGGTTTAGCGTATAACGTCATATAGCAATGCGTCATACCGTATGACGACATTTAGTAATGCGTCATAACGTATAACGCCATTTGGTAATGCGTCATAACGTATAACGCCATATAGTAATGCGTCATAACGTATGACGTCATATAGTATTGCGTCATGATGTATAACGTCAAACAGAATTACGTCATAACATATAATGTCATATAGTATTGCGTCATAACGTATAACGTCATATAGTATTACGGCATAACATATAACGTCACATAGAATTACGTCATAACGGATAACGTCACATAGTAAAACGTTATAACGTATAACGTCATATAGTATTACGGCATAACATATAACGTCACATAGAATTACGTCATAACGGATAACGTCACATAGTAAAATGTTATAACGTGTAACGTCATATAGAATTACGGTTTAACGTATAACGCCATATAGTAATGCGTCATAACGTATAACGCCATATAGTAATGCGTCATAACGTATAACGCCATATAGTATTGCGTCATGATGTATAACGTCATATAGAACTAAGTCACAACATATAATGTCACATAGAATTACGGCATAACGTATAACGTCATGTAGTAATGCGTCATAACGTATAACGTCACATAGAATTACGGCATAAGATACAACGTCACATAGTATTACGTCATAACGGATAACGTCACGTAGTAAAACGTTATAACGTATAACGTCATATAGAATTACGGTTTAACGTATAACGCAATATAGTAATGCGTCATAACGTATAACGTCATGTAGTATTGCGTCATGATGTGTAACGTCATATAGAAATACGTCATAACATATAATGTCGTATAGAATTGCGGCATAACGTATAACGTCATACAGTAATGCGTCATAACGTATAACGCCATATAGTAAAACGTCATAAAGTATAACCTCATATAGAATTACGGCATAACGTATAACGTCACATAGAATTACGGTTTAGCGTATAACGTCATATAGCAATGCGTCATAGCGTATGACGACATTTAGTAATGCGTCATAACGTATAACGCCATTTGGGAATGCGTCATAACGTATAACGCCATATAGTAATGCGTCATAACGTATGACGTCATATAGTATTGCGTGATGATGTATAACGACATATAGAATTACGTCATAACGTCGAATATCACATAGTAATACGTCATAACGTATAACGATATATAGCAATGCGTCATAACGTATAACGCCATATTGTAATGCGTCGGAACGTATAATGTCACATAGTAATACGTCATAACGTATAACGCCGTATTGTAATGCGTCATAACGTATAACGTCATATAGTATTGCGTCATGAAGTATAACGTCATATAGAATTACGGTTTAACGTATAACGTAATATAGAATTCCGGTTTAACGTACAACGTCATATAGTAATGCGTGATAACGTATAACGTCATATAGTATTGCGTCATGACGTATAACGTCATATAGAATTAATTCAGAACGCAGAACATCACATAGTAATACGTCATAACGTATGACGTCACATAGAATTACGGTTTAACGTATAACGTCATATAGAATTACGTCATAACGTATAACGCCATATAGTAATGCGTCATAACGTATAACGTCATATAGTATTGCGTCATGACGTATAACGTCATATAGAATGACGTCATAACGTAGAACATCACATAGTAATACGTCCTAACGTTTAACGTCATATAGAATTACGTCATAACTTATAACGTCACATAGTATTGCGTCATGACGTATAACGTCATATAGAATTACGTCACAACATATAACGTCACGTAGTAATCCGTCATAACGTATAACGTCACATAGAATTACGGTTTAACGTATAACGTAATATAGAATTCCGGTTTAACGTACAACGTCATATAGTAATGCGTGATAACGTATAACGCCATATAGTATTGCATCATGACGTATAACGTCATATAGAATTATTTCATAACGTAGAACATCACATAGTAATACGTCATAACGTATAACGTCACATAGAATTACGGTTTAACGTATGACGTCATATAGAATTACGTTTTAACCTATAACGTCATAGAGAATTACGGTTTAACATATAGCGCCTTGAAGAATTACGTCATGACGTATAACGTCACACAGTATAACGTCATAACGTATAACGTCATATAGTATTGCGTCATGACGTATAACGTCATATAGAATTACGGTTCAACGTATAACGCCATATAGAATTACGTTTTAACCTATAACGTCATAGAGAATTACGGTTTAACGTATAGCGCCTTGAAGAATTACGTCATGACGTATAACGTCACACAGTATAACGTCATAACGTATAACGTCATATAGAATTACGGTTTAACGTGTAACGTCATACAGTAATGCGTCATAACGTATGACGCCATATAGTAATGCGTCATAACGTATAACGCCATATAGTAATGCGTCATAACGTATAACGCCATATAGTATTGCGTCATGATGTATAACGTCATATAGAACTAAGTCATAACATATAATGTCATATACAATTACGGCATAACGTATAACGTCATGTAGTAATGCGTCATAACGTATAACGTCACATAGAATTACGGTATAAGATATAACGTCACATAGTAATACGTCATAACGGATAACGTCACATAGTAAAACGTTATAACGTATAACGTCATATAGAATTACGGTTTAACGTATAACGCAATATAGTAATGCGTCATAGCGTATAACGTCATGTAGTATTGCGTCATGATGTGTAACGTCATATAGAATTACGTCATAACATATAATGTCGTATAGAATTGCGGCATAACGTATAACGTCATATAGTAATGCGTCATAACGTATAACGCCATATAGTAAAACGTCATAAAGTATAACGTCATATAGAATTACTTCATAACGTATAACGTCACATAACAATACGTCATAACGTATAACGTCATATAGAAGTACGGTTAAACGTATAACGTCATATAGTAATGAGTCATAACGTATAACGCCATATAGTAATACGTTATAACGTATAACGTCATTTTGAATTACTTCATAACGTATAACGTCACATAGTAATACGTCATAACGTATAAGGTCATATAGAATTTCGGTTTAACGTATAACGCCAGATAGCAGTGCGTCATAACGTATAACGTCACATAGTAATACGTCATAACGTATAACGTCATATAGAATTATTGTTTAACGTATAACGTCATAGTGTAATGCGTCATAACGTATAACGCCATATCGAATTACGTCATAACATATAACGTCATGTAGAATTTCGGTTTAACGTTAAATGCCATATAGCAATGCGTCATAACGTATAACGTCACATAGTAATACGTCATAACGTATAACGTCATATAGAATTATTGTTTATCGTATAACGTCATACAGCAATTCCTCATATCGTATAACGTGACATAGTAATACGTCACAACGAATAACGTCATATAGAATTACGGTTAAACATATAACGCCATATAGAATTACGTTTTAACGTATAACGTAATATAGAATTACGGTGTAACGTATAATGCCATAGCGTAATGCGTCATATCGTGTAACGTCACATAGTAATACGTCATAACACATAACGTCATATAGAATTACGATCAACGTATAACGTCATACAGTAATACATCATAACGTATAACGTCATATAGAATTACGGTTTATCGTATAACGTCATACAGTAATGCGTCGTTACGTATAACGTCATATAGTATTGCGTCATGACGTATAACGTAACATAGTAGTACGTCATAACGTATAACGCCATATAGTAATACGTCATAACGGATAACGTCACACAGTGTTACGTAATAACGTATAAGGTCATATAGAATTGCGGTTTAACGTATAACGTCATGTAGTAATGCGTCATAATGTATAACGCCATATAGTAATGCGCCATAACGTATAACGTCATATAGAATTACGGTTTCACGTATAGCACCATACAGTAATGCGTCATAACGTATAACGCCATATAGTAATCCGTCATAACATATAACGTCATATAGTATTGCGTCATGACGTACAACGTAGGATAGAATTACGACATAACGTACTACATCAAATAGTAATACGTCATAACGTATAACGTCATATAGAATTACGACATAACGTATAGCGTCACATAGTAATACGTCATAACGTATAACGTCATAAAGAATTACTTCATAATGTATAACGTCAAATAGTAATACGTTATAACGTATAACGTCATATAGAATTACGGTTTAACGTATAACGTCATATAGTAATGCGTCGTAACGTATAACGCCATATAGTAATGCGTCATACCGTATAACGTCACATAGTAATACGTCATAACGTATAACGTCATAAAGAATTACTTCATAACATATAACGTCACATAGTAATGCGTTATAACGTATAACGTCATATAGAATTACGGTTTAACGTATAACGTCATATAGTAATGCGTCGTAACGTATAACGCCATATAGTAATGCGTCATACCGTATAACGTCATATAGAATTCCGGTTTAACGTAAAACGAGATATATCAATGCGTCATAACGTATAACGACATATAGAATTGCGGAATAACGTATAACATCATATAGAATTATTGTTTAACGTATAACGTCATGCAGGAATTCCTCATAACGTATAACGTCATATAGTAATACGTCACAACGAATAACGTCATATAGAATTACTGTTAAACGTATAACGCCATATAGAATTACGTGTTAACGTATAACGTAATATAGAATTACGGTGTAACGTATAATGCCATAGCGTAATGCGTCATATCGTGTAACGTCACATAGTAATACGTCATAACACATAACGTCATATAGAATTACGATTAACGTATAACGTCATACAGTAATGCATCATAACGTATAACGTCATATAGAATTACGATTTAACGTATGACGTCATATAGTATTGCGTCATTATGTATAACGTCATACAGAATTACGTCATAACATATAATGTCATATAGTATTGCGTCATAACGTATAACGTCATATAGAATTACGGTTTCACGTATAGCACCATACAGTAATGCGTCATAACGTATAACGCCATATAGTAATCCGTCATAACGTATAACGTCATATAGTATTGCGTCATGACGTATAACGTAGGATAGAATTACGACATAACGTACTACATCAAATAGTAATACGTCATAACGTATAACGTCATATAGAATTACGACATAACGTATAGCGTCACATAGTAATACGTCATAACGTATAACGTCATAAAGAATTACTTCATAATGTATAACGTCAAATAGTAATACGTCATAAAGTATAACGTCATATAGAATTACTTCATAACGTATAACGTCACATAGCAATACGTCATAACGTATAACGTCATATAGAATTACGGTTAAACGTATAACGTCATATAGTAATGAGTCATAACGTATAACGCCATATAGTAATACGTTATAACGTATAACGTCATTTAGAATTACTTCATAACGTATAACGTCACATAGTAATACGTCATAACGTATAAGGTCATATAGAATTTCGGTTTAACGTATAACGCCAGATAGCAGTGCGTCATAACGTATAACGTCACATAGTAATACGTCATAACGTATAAGGTCATATAGAATTTCGGTTTAACGTATAACGCCAGATAGCAGTGCGTCATAACGTATAACGTCACATAGTAATACGTCATAACGTATAACGTCATATAGAATTATTGTTTATCGTATAACGCCATATAGTAATGCGTCATAACGTATAACGTCACACAGTGTTACGTAATAACGTATAACGTCATATAGAATTGCGGTTTAACGTATAACGTCATATAGTAATGCGTCATAACGTATAACGCCATATAGTAATACGTCATAAAGTATAACGTCATATAGAATTACGGTTTCACGTATAGCAACATACAGTAATGCGTCATAACGTATAACGCCATATAGTAATCCGTCATAACGTATAACGTCATATAGTATTGCGTCATGACGTATAACGTAGGATAGAATTACGACATAACGTACTACATCAAATAGTAATACGTCATAACGTATAACGTCATATAGAATTACGGTTAAACGTATAACGTCATATAGTAATGAGTCATAACGTATAACGCCATTTGGGAATGCGTCATAACGTATCACGTCATATAGTAATGCGTCATAACGTATGACGTCATATAGTATTGCGTCATGATGTATAACGTCATATAGAATTACGTCATAACGTAGAACATCACATAGTAATATGTCATAACGTATAACGAGATATAGCAATGCGTCATAACGTATAACGCCATATTGTAATGCGTCAGAACGTATAATGTCACATAGTAATACGTCATAACGTATAACGCCATATTGCAATGCGTCATAACGTATAACGTCATATGGTATTGCGTCATGAAGTATAACGTCATATAGAATTACGGTTTAACGTATAACGTAATATAGAATTACGGTTTAGCGTCTAACGTCATATAGCAATGCGTCAGAACGTATAAGGCCATATAGCTATGCGTCATAACGTATAACGTCATATAGAAATACGGCATAACGTATAACGTCTCATAGTAATATGGCATAACGTGTAACGTCGTATGGAATTACGTCATAATGTGTAACGTCACATAGTAATACGTCATAACGTATAACGTCACATAGAATTACGGTTTAGCGTATAACGTCATATAGAATTAGGGTTTAACGTATAACGTCAGATAGAATTACGGTTTAACGTATAACGTTATATAGTAATGCGTCATAACGGATAACGCCATTTAGTAATGCGTCATAACGTATAACGTCACATAGTAATTCGTCATAACGTATAACGTCATACAGAATTACGGCATAACGTATATCGTCACATAGTAATACGTCATAACGTATAGCGTCACATAGTAATACGACATAACGTATAACGTCACATAGAATTACGGTTTAGCGTATAACGTCATATAGCAATGCGTCATAGCGTATGACGACATTTAGTAATGCGTCATAACGTATAACGCCATTTGGTAATGCGTCATAACGTATAACGCCATATTGTAATGCGTAATAACGTATAACGTCATACAGTATTGCCTCATGAAGTATAACGTCATATAGAATTACGTCATAACGTAGAACATCACATAGTAATACGTCATAATGTATAACGTCACATAGTAATACGTCATAACGTATAACGTCGTATAGAATTACGGTTTAACGTATAACGTAATATAGAATTCCGGTTTAACGTATAACGTCATATAGAACTACGGTTTAACGTATAACGTTATATAGTAATTCGTCATGACGGATAAAGCCATTTAGTAATGCGTCATAACGTATAATGCCTCATAGGAATACGTCATAACGTATAACGTCATATAGAATTACGGCATAACGTATAACGTCACATAGAATTACGGTTTAGCGTATAACGTCATATAGCAATGCGTCATAGCGTATGACGACATTTAGTAATGCGTCATAACGTACAACGTCACATAGTAATACGTCATAACGTATAACGTCATATAGAATTACGGCAAAACGTATAACGTCACAGAGAATTACGGTTTAGCGTCTAACGTCATATAGCAATGCGTCATAACGTATAAGGCCATATAGCAATGAGTCATAACGTATAACGTCATATAGTAATACGATATAACGTATAACGTCATATAGAATTACGGAATAACGTATAACGTCACATAGTAATACGACATAACGTATAGCGTCACATAGTAATACGTCATAATGTATAACGTCACATAGTAATACGTCATAACGTATATCGAGATATAGCAATGCGTCATAACGTATAACGCCATATTGTAATGCGTCATAACGTATAACGTCATACAGTATTGCCTCATGAAGTATAACGTCATATAGAATTACGTCATAACGTAGAACATCACATAGTAATACGTCATAACGTATAACGTCATATAGAGTTACGTCATAACTTATAACGTCACATAGTAATACGTAATAACGTTTAACGTCATATCGAATTCCGGTTTAACGTATAACGCCATATAGCAATGCGTTATAAAGTAAAACGTCACATGGCAATACGTCATAACGAATAACGTCATATAATAAGGCGACATGGCGTATAACGTCATATAGAATTACGTCACAACGTCTAACGTCACGTAGTAATACGTCATAACGTATAACGTCACATAGAATTACGGTTTAACGTATAACGTAATATAGTATTCCGGTTTAACGTACAACGTCATATAGTAATGCGTGATAACGTGTAACGTCAAATAGTATTGCGTCATGACGTATAACGTCATATAGAATTACGGTTTAGCGTCTAACGTCATATAGCAATGCGTCATAACGTATAAGGCCATATAGCAATGAGTCATAACGTATAACGTCATATAGTAATACGATATAACGTATAACGTCATATAGAATTACGGCACAACGTATAACGTCACATAGTAATACGACATAACGTGTAGCGTCACATAGTAATACGTCATAATGTATAACGTCACATAGTAATACGTCATAACGTATAACGAGATATAGCAATGCGTCATAACGTATAACGTCATATAGACTTACGGTTTAAGGTATAACGTCATATAGTAATGCGTCATAACGTATAACGCCATATTGTAATGCGTCATAACGTATAACGACATATTGTAATGCGTCATAACGTATAACGCCATATTGTAATGCGTAATAACGTATAACGTCATACAGTATTGCCTCATGAAGTATAACGTCATATAGAATTACGTCATAACGTAGAACATCACATAGTAATACGTCATAACGTATAACGTCATATAGAGTTACGTCATAACTTATAACGTCACATAGTAATACGTAATAACATTTAACGTCACATCGAATTCCGGTTTAACGTATAACGCCATATAGCAATGCGTTATAAAGTATAACATCACATGGTAATACGTCATAACGAATAACGTCAATTAAGAAGGCTACATGACGTATAACGTCATATAGTATTACGTCACAACGTATAACGTCACGTAGTAATACGTCATAACGTATAACGTCACATAGAATTACGGTTTAACGTATAACGTAATATAGTATTCCGGTTTAACGTACAACATCATATAGTAATGCGTGATAACGTATAACGTCATATAGTATTGCGTCATGACGTATAACGCCATATAGAATTATTTCATAACGTAGAACACCACATAGTAATACGTCATAACGTATAACGTTACATAGAATTACGGTTTAACGTATAACGTCATATAGTAATGCGTCATACCGTATCACGCCATTTAGTAATGCTTCATAACGTACAACGTCACATAGTAATACGTCATAACGTATAACGTCATATAGAATTACGTCATAACGTATAACGCCATATAGTAATGCGTCATAACGTATAACGTCATATAGAATTACGGCATAACGTATAACGTCACAGAGAATTACGGGTTAGCCTCTAACGTCATATAGCAATGCGTCATAACGTATAAGGCCATATAGCAGTGAGTCATAACGTATAACGTCACATAGTAATACGACATAACGTATAGCGTCACATAGTAATGCGTCATAATGTATAACGTCACATAGTAATACGTCATAACGTATAACGAGATATAGCAATGCGTCATAACGTATAACGTCATATAGAATTACGGTTTAAGGTATAACGTCATATAGTAATGCGTCATAACGTATAACGCCATATTGTAATGCGTCATAACGTATAACGCCATATTGTAATGCGTAATAACGTATAACGTCATACAGTATTGCCTCATGAAGTAAAACGTCATATAGAGTTACGTCATTACGTAGAACATCACATAGTAATACGTCATAACGTATAACGTCATATAGAGTTACGTCATAACTTATAACGTCACATAGTAATCCGTAATAACGTTTAACGTCATATCGAATTCCGGTTTAACGTATAACGCCATATAGCAATGCGTTATAAAGTATAACGTCACATGGTAATACGTCATAACGAATAACGTCATATAATAAGGCGACATAACGTATAACGTCATATAGAATTACGTCATAACGTGTAACGTCACATAGTAATACGTCATAACGTATAACTGCATAAGGAATTCCAGGTTAACGTATAACGCTATATAGCAATGCATCATACCGTATAACGTCATATAGAATTACGGCATAATGTATAACGTCACATAGTAATACGTCATAACGTATAACGCCATATAGATATGCGTCATAACGTATAACGTCATATGGAATTACGGTTTAACGTATAACGTCATATAGTAATGCGTCATAACGTATAACGCCATTTAGTAATGCGTCATAACATATAACGCCGTATAGTAATACGTCCTAACGTATAACGTCATATAGAATTACGGCATAACGTATAACGTCACAGAGAATTACGGTTTAACGTATAACGCTATATTGCAATGCGTCATACCGTAAGACGTCATATAGAAGTACGGCATAATGTATAACGTCACAAAGTAATACGGCATAACGTATAACGCCATATAGCTATGCGTCATAACGTATAAGGTCATATGGAATTACGGTTTAACGTATAACGTCATATAGTAATGCGTCATAACGTATAACGCCATATAGTAATGCGTCATACCGTATAACGTCACACAGAATTACGATTTAACGTATAACGCTATATTGCAATGCGTCATACCGTAAGACGTCATATAGAAGTACGGCATAATGTATAACGACACATAGTAATACGTCATTAAGTATAACGAAATATAGCAATGCGTCATAACGCATAACGTCATATAGACTTACGGTTTAAGGTATAACGTCATATAGTAATGCGTCATAACGTAGAACATCACATAGTAATACGTCATAACGTATAACGTCATATAGAGTTACGTTATAACTTATAACGTCACATAGTAATACGTAATAACGTTTAACGTCATATCGAATTCCGGTTTAACGTATAACGCCATATAGCAATGCGTTATAAAGTATTACGCCACATGGTAATACGTCATAACGTATAACGTCATATAGAAATACGATATAACGTATAACGTCACATAGTAATACGTCATAACGTGTAACGTCGTATCGAATTACGTCATAACGTGTAACGTCACATAGTAATACGTCATAACGTATAACGTCATATAGAATACCGGTTTAACGTATAACGCTATATTGCAATGCGTCATACCGTAAGACGTCATATAGAAGTACGGCATAATGTATAACGTCACATAGTAATACGTCATAACGTATAACGCCATATAGCTATGCGTCATAACGTATAAGGTCATATGGAATTACGGTTTAACGTATAACGTCACATAGTAATGCGTCATAACGTATAACGCCATATAGTAATGCGTCATAACGTATAACGTCACATAGAATTACGGTTTAGCGTATAACGTCATATAGCAATGCGTCATAACCTATAACGTCATATAGTATTGCGTCATGACGTATAACGTCATATGGAATTACGGTTTAACGTATAACTTCATATAGTAATGCGTCATAACGTATAACGTCATATGGAATTACGGTTTAACGTATAACTTCATATAGTAATGCGTCATAACGTATAACGCCATATAGTAATGCGTCATAACGTATGACGTCATATAGTATTGCGTCATGACGTATAACGTCATACAGAATGACGTCATAACGTAGAACATCACATAGTAATACGTCCTAACGTATAAAGTCATATAGAATTACGTCATAACTTATAACGTCATATAGTAATACGTCATAACGTATAACGTCATATAGAATTACGGCATAACGTATGACGACATATAGCAATGCGTTATAAAGTAAAACGTCACATGGCAATACGTCATAACGAATAACGTCATATAATAAGGCGACATGACGTATAACGTCATATAGAATTACGTCACAACGTCTAACGTCACGTAGTAATACGTCATAACGTATAACGTCACATAGAATTACGGTTTAACGTATAACGTAATATAGTATTCCGGTTTAACGTACAACGTCATATAGTAATGCGTGATAACGTGTAACGTCAAATAGTATTGCGTCATGACGTATAACGTCATATAGAATTACGGTTTAGCGTCTAACGTCATATAGCAATGCGTCATAACGTATAAGGCCATATAGCAATGAGTCATAACGTATAACGTCATATAGTAATACGATATAACGTATAACGTCATATAGAATTACGGCACAACGTATAACGTCACATAGTAATACGACATAACGTGTAGCGTCACATAGTAATACGTCATAAAGTATAACGTCACATAGTAATACGTCATAACGTATAACGAGATATAGCAATGCGTCATAACGTATAACGTCATATAGACTTACGGTTTAAGGTATGACGTCATATAGTAATGCGTCATAACGTATAACGCCATATTGTAATGCGTCATAACGTATAACGCCATATTGTAATGCGTCATAACGTATAACGCCATATTGTAATGCGTAATAACGTATAACGTCATACAGTATTGCCTCATGAAGTATAACGTCATATAGAATTACGTCATAACGTAGAACATCACATAGTAATATGTCATAACGTATAACGTCATATAGAGTTACGTCATAACTTATAACGTCACATAGTAATACGTAATAACGTTTAACGTCATATCGAATTCCGGTTTAACGTATAACGCCATATAGCAATGCGTTATAAAGTATAACATCACATGGTAATACGTCATAACGAATAACGTCAATTAAGAAGGCGACATGACGTATAACGTCATATAGTATTACGTCACAACGTATAACGTCACGTAGTAATACGTCATAACGTATAACGTCACATAGAATTACGGTTTAACGTATAACGTAATATAGTATTCCGGGTTAACGTACAACGTCATATAGTAATGCGTGATAACGTATAACGTCATATAGTATTGCGTCATGACGTATAACGCCATATAGAATTATTTCATAACGTAGAACACCACATAGTAATACGTCATAACGTATAACGTTACATAGAATTACGGTTTAACGTATAACGTCATATAGTAATGCGTCATACCGTATCACGCCATTTAGTAATGCTTCATAACGTACAACGTCACATAGTAATACGTCATAACGTATAACGTCATATAGAATTCCGGTTTAACGTATAACGCTATATTGCAATGCGTCATACCGTAAGACGTCATATAGAAGTACGGCATAATGTATAACGTCACATAGTAATACGTCATAACGTATGACGTCATATAGAATTACGTCATAACGTGTAACGCCATATAGCTATGCGTCATAACGTATAAGGTCATATGGAATTACGGTTTAACGTATAACGTCACATAGTAATGCGTCATAACGTATAACGCCATATAGTAATGCGTCATAACGTATAACGTCACATAGAATTACGGTTTAGCGTATAACGTCATATAGCAATGCGTCATAACCTATAACGTCATATAGTATTGCGTCATGACGTATAACGTCATATGGAATTACGGTTTAACGTATAACTCCATATAGTAATGCGTCATAACGTATAACGTCATATGGAATTACGGTTTAACGTATAACTTCATATAGTAATACGTCATAACGTATAACGCCATATAGTAATGCGTCATAACGTATGACGTCATATAGTATTGCGTCATGACGTATAACGTCATACAGAATGACGTCATAACGTAGAACATCACATAGTAATACGTCCTAACGTATAAAGTCATATAGAATTACGTCATAACTTATAACGTCATATAGTAATACGTCATAACGTATAACGTCATATAGAATTACGGTTTAACGTATAACGTAATATAGTATTCCGGTTTAACGTACAACGTCATATAGTAATGCGTGATAACGTGTAACGTCAAATAGTATTGCGTCATGACGTATAACGTCATATAGAATTAAGGTTTAGCGTCTAACGTCATATAGCAATGCGTCATAACGTATAAGGCCATATAGCAATGAGTCATAACGTATAACGTCATATAGTAATACGATATAACGTATAACGTCATATAGAATTACGGCACAACGTATAACGTCACATAGTAATACGACATAACGTGTAGCGTCACATAGTAATACGTCATAATGTATAACGTCACATAGTAATACGTCATAACGTATAACGAGATATAGCAATGCGTCATAACGTATAACGTCATATAGACTTACGGTTTAAGGTATGACGTCATATAGTAATGCGTCATAACGTATAACGCCATATTGTAATGCGTCATAACGTATAACGCCATATTGTAATGCGTCATAACGTATAACGCCATATTGTAATGCGTAATAACGTATAACGTCATACAGTATTGCCTCATGAAGTATAACGTCATATAGAATTACGTCATAACGTAGAACATCACATAGTAATACGTCATAACGTATAACGTCATATAGAGTTACGTCATAACTTATAACGTCATATAGTAATACGTAATAACGTTTAACGTCATATCGAATTCCGGTTTAACGTATAACGCCATATAGCAATGCGTTATAAAGTATAACATCACATGGTAATACGTCATAACGAATAACGTCAATTAAGAAGGCGACATGACGTATAACGTCATATAGTATTACGTCACAACGTATAACGTCACGTAGTAATACGTCATAACGTATAACGTCACATAGAATTACGGTTTAACGTATAACGTAATATAGTATTCCGGTTTAACGTACAACGTCAAATAGTAATGCGTGATAACGTATAACGTCATATAGTATTGCGTCATGACGTATAACGCCATATAGAATTATTTCATAACGTAGAACACCACATAGTAATACGTCATAACGTATAACGTTACATAGAATTACGGTTTAACGTATAACGTCATATAGTAATGCGTCATACCGTATCACGCCATTTAGTAATGCTTCATAACGTACAACGTCACATAGTAATACGTCATAACGTATAACGTCATATAGAATTACGTCATAACGTAAAACGCCATATAGTAATGCGTCATAACGTATAACGTCATATAGTATTACGTCATAACTTATAACGTCACACAGTAATACGTCCTAACGTATGACGTCATATAGAATTACGTCATAACGTGTAACGTCACATAGTAATACGTCATAACGTATAACGTCATATAGAATTCCGGTTTAACGTATAACGCTATATTGCAATGCGTCATACCGTAAGACGTCATATAGAAGTACGGCATAATGTATAACGTCACATAGTAATACGTCATAACGTATAACTTCATATAGAATTACGTCATAACGTATAACGCCATATAGTAATGCGTCATAACGTATAACGTCACATAGAATTACGGTTTAGCGTATAACGTCATATAGCAATGCGTCATAACCTATAACGTCATATAGTATTGCGTCATGACGTATAACGTCATATGGAATTACGGTTTAACGTATAACTTCATATAGTAATGCGTCATAACGTATAACGTCATATGGAATTACGGTTTAACGTATAACTTCATATAGTAATGCGTCATAACGTATAACGCCATATAGTAATGCGTCATAACGTATGACGTCATATAGTATTGCGTCATGACGTATAACGACATACAGAATGACGTCATAACGTAGAACATCACATAGTAATACGTCCTAACGTATAAAGTCATATAGAATTACGTCATAACTTATAACGTCATATAGTAATACGTCATAACGTATAACGTCATATAGAATTACGGCATAACGTATAACGTCACAGAGAATTACGGGTTAGCCTCTAACGTCATATAGCAATGCGTCATAACGTATAAGGCCATATAGAATTACGGTTTAAGGTATAACGTCATATAGTAATGCGTCATAACGTATAACGCCATATTGTAATGCGTCATAACGTATAACGCCATATTGTAATGCGTAATAACGTATAACGTCATACAGTATTGCCTCATGAAGTAAAACGTCATATAGAGTTACGTCATAACGTAGAACATCACATAGTAATACGTCATAACGTATTACGTCATATAGAGTTACGTCATAACTTATAACGTCACATAGTAATCCGTAATAGCGTTTAACGTCATATCGAATTCCGGTTTAACGTATAACGCCATATAGCAATGCGTCATAAAGTATAACGTCACATGGTAATACGTCATAACGAATAACGTCATATAGTAAGGCGACATGACGTATAACGTCATATAGAATTACGTCATAACGTGTAACGTCACATAGTAATACGTCATAACGTATAACTTCATAAAGAATTCCGGGTCAACGTATAACGCTATATAGCAATGCGTCATAACGTATAACGTCATATAGAGTTACGTCATAACTTATAACGTCATATAGTAATACGTAATAACGTTTAACGTCATATCGAATTCCGGTTTAACGTATAACGACATATAGCAATGCGTTATAAAGTATAACATCACATGGTAATACGTCATAACGAATAACGTCAATTAAGAAGGCGACATGACGTATAACGTCATATAGTATTACGTCACAACGTATAACGTCACGTAGTAATACGTCATAACGTATAACGTCACATAGAATTACGGTTTAACGTACAACGTAATATAGTATTCCGGTTTAACGTACAACGTCATATAGTAATGCGTGATAACGTATAACGTCATATAGTATTGCGTCATGACGTATAACGCCATATAGAATTATTTCATAACGTAGAACACCACATAGTAATACGTCATAACGTATAACGTTACATAGAATTACGGTTTAACGTATAACGTCATATAGCAATGCCTCATAACCTATAACGTCATATAGTATTGCGTCATGACGTATAACGTCATATGGAATTACGGTTTAACGTATAACTTCATATAGTAATGCGTCATAACGTATAACGTCATATGGAATTACGGTTTAACGTATAACTTCATATAGTAATGCGTCATAACGTATAACGCCATATAGTAATGCGTCATAACGTATGACGTCATATAGTATTGCGTCATGACGTATAACGTCATACAGAATGACGTCATAACGTAGAACATCACATAGTAATACGTCCGAACGTATAAAGTCATATAGAATTACGTCATAACTTATAACGTCATATAGTAATACGTCATAACGTATAACGTCATATAGAATTACGGCATAACGTATAACGTCACAGAGAATTACGGGTTAGCCTCTAACGTCATATAGCAATGCGTCATAACGTATAAGGCCATATAGCAGTGAGTCATAACGTATAACGTCATATAGTAATACGATATAACGTATAACGTCATATAGAATTACGGCATAGCGTATAACGTCACATAGTAATACGACATAACGTATAGCGTCACATAGTAATGCGTCATAACGTATAACGTCATATGGAATTACGGTTTAACGTATAACTTCATATAGTAATGCGTCATAACGTATAACGTCATATAGAATTACGGTTTAAGGTATAACGTCATATAGTAATGCGTCATAACGTATAACGCCATATTGTAATGCGTCATAACGTATAACGCCATATTGTAATGCGTAATATCGTATAACGTCATACAGTATTGCCTCATGAAGTAAAACGTCATATAGAGTTACGTCATAACATAGAACATCACATAGTAATACGTCATAACGTATAACGTCATATAGAGTTACGTCATAACTTATAACGTCACATAGTAATCCGTAATAACGTTTAACGTCATATCGAATTCCGGTTTAACGTATAACGCCATATAGCAATGCGTCATAAAGTATAACGTGACATGGTAATACGTCATAACGAATAACGTCATATAATAAGGCGACATGACGTATAACGTCATATAGAATTACGTCATAACGTGTAACGTCACATAGTAATACGTCATAACGTATAACTTCATAAAGAATTCCGGGTCAACGTATAACGAAATATAGCAATGCGTCATACCGTATAACGTCATATAGACTTACGGTTTAAGGTATAACGTCATATAGTAATGCGTCATAACGTAGAACATCGCATAGTAATACGTCATAACGTATAACGTCATATAGAGTTACGTTATAACTTATAACGTCACATAGTAATACGTAATAACGTTTAACGTCATATGGAATTCCGGTTTAACGTATAACGCCATATAGCAATGCGTTATAAAGTATAACGTCACATGGTAATACGTCATAACGAATGACGTCATATAATAAAGCGACATGACGTATAACGTCAAATAGAATTACGTCACAACTTATAACGGCACGTAGTAATACATCATAACGTATAACGTCACATAGTAATACGTCATAACGTATAACGTCATATAGAATTCCGGTTTAACGTATAACGCTATATTGCATTGCGCCATACCGTAAGACGTCATATAGAGGTACGGCATAATGTATAACGTCACATAGTAATACGTCATAACGTATAACGCCATATAGAATTACGTCATAACGTATAACGCCATATAGTAATGCGTCATAACGTATAACGTCGTATAGTATTACGTCATAACTTATAACGTCACATAGTAATACGTCATACCGCGTAACGTCGTATAGAATTACGTCATAACGTGTAACGTCACATAGTAATACGTCATAACGTATAACGTCATATAGAATTCCGGTTTAACGTATAACGCTATATTGCAATGCGCCATACCGTAAGACGTCATATAGAAGTACGGCATAATGTATAACGTCACATAGTAATACGTCATAACGTATAACGTCATATAGAATTACGTCATAACGTATAACGCCATATAGTAATGCGTCATAGCGTATAACGTCATATAGTATTACGTCATAACTTATAACGTCACATAGTAATACGTCCTAACGTATAACGTCATATAGAATTACGGCATAACGTATAACGTCACAGAGAATTACGGTTTAGCGTCTAACGTCATATATCAATACGTCATAACGTATAAGGCCATATAGCAATGCGTCATAACGTATAACGTCATATAGAAATACGATATAACGTATAACGTAACATAGTAATACGTCATAACGTGTAACGTCGTAT
The DNA here is from genome assembly GCF_041682495.2 of Bombus fervidus. Taxonomy (NCBI): domain Eukaryota; kingdom Metazoa; phylum Arthropoda; class Insecta; order Hymenoptera; family Apidae; genus Bombus; species Bombus fervidus. The sequence continues at coordinate 805,834 of NW_027212582.1, forward strand.
AGAAATACGTCATAACGTGTAACGTCACATAGTAATACGTCATAACGTATAACGCCATATAGCTATGCGTCATAACGTATAACGCCATATAGCTATGCGTCATAACGTATAACGTCATATGGAATTACGGTTTAACGTATAACGCCATATAGTGATGCGTCATAGCGTATAACGTCACACAGTAATACGTCATAACGTATAACGCCATATAGCTATGCGTCATAACGTATAACGTCATATGGAATTACGGAATAACGTATAACGTCCCAGAGAATTACGGTTTAGCGTCTAACGTCATATAGCAATACGTCATAACGTATAAGGCCATATGGCAATGCGTCATAACGTATAACGTCATATAGAAGTACGATATAACGTATAACGTCACATAGTAATACGTCATACCGTGTAACGTCGTATAGAATTACGTCATAACGTGTAACGTCACATAGTAGTACGTCATAACGTATAACGTCATATAGAATTCCGGTTTAACGTACAACGTCATATAGTAATGCGTGATAACGTATAACGTCATATAGTATTGCGTCATGACGTATAACGTCATATAGAATTATTTCATAACGTAGAACATCACATAGTAATACGTCATAGCGTATAACGTCACATAGAATTACGGTTTAACGTATAACGTCATATAGTAATGCGTCATACCGTATCACGCCATTTAGTAATGCGTCATAACGTACAACGTCACATAGTAATACGTCATAACGTATAACGTCATATAGAATTCCGGTTTAACGTATAACGCTATATTGCAATGCGTCATACCGTAAGACGTCATATAGAAGTACGGCATAATGTATAACGTCACATAGTAATACGTCATAACGTATAACGCCATATAGCTATGCGTCATAACGTATAACGTCATATGGAATTACGGTTTAACGTATAACGTCATATAGTAATGCGTCATAGCGTATAACGTCATATAGTATTACGTCATAACTTATAACGTCACATAGTAATACGTCCTAACGTATAACGTCATATAGAATTACGGCATAACGTATAACGTCACAGAGAATTACGGTTTAGCGTCTAACGTCATATAGCAATACGTCATAACGTATAAGGCCATATAGCAATGCGTCATAACGTATAACGTCATATAGAAATACGATATAACGTATAACGTCACATAGTAATACGTCATAACGTGTAACGTCGTATAGAATTACGTCATAACGTGTAACGTCACATAGTAATACGTCATAACGTATAACGTCATATAGAATTCCGGTTTAACGTATAACGCTATATTGCAATGCGTCATAACGTATAACGTCATATGGAATTACGGTTTAACGTATAACGTCATATAGTAATGCGTCATAACGTATAACGCCATATAGTAATGCGTCATAACGCATAACGTCACATAGAATTACGGTTTAGCGTATAACGTCATATAGCAATGCGTCATAACCTATAACGTCATATAGTATTACGTCATGACGTATAACGTCATATAGAATTACGTCATAACGTATAACGCCATATAGCCATGCGTCATAACGTATAACGTCATATGGAAATACGGTTTAACGTATAACTTCATATAGTAATGCGTCATAACGTATAACGTCTTATGGAATTACGGTTTAACGTATAACTTCATATAGTAATGCGTCATAACGTATAACGCCATATAGCTATGCGTCATAACGTATAACGCCATATAGTAATGCGTCATAACGCATAACGTCACATAGAATTACGGTTTAGCGTATAACGTCATATAGCAATGCGTCATAACCTATAACGTCATATAGTATTACGTCATGACGTATAACGTCATATAGAATTACGTCATAACGTATAACGCCATATAGCCATGCGTCATAACGTATAACGTCATATGGAATTACGGTTTAACGTATAACTTCATATAGTAATGCGTCATAACGTATAACGCCATATAGCTATGCGTCATAACGTATAACGCCATATAGTAATGCGTCATAACGCATAACGTCACATAGAATTACGGTTTAGCGTATAACGTCATATAGAATTACCTCACAACGTATAACGTCACGTAGTAATACGTCATAACGTATAACGTCACATAGAATTACGGTTTAACGTATAACGTAATATAGTATTCCGGTTTAACGTACAACGTCATATAGTAATGCGTCATACCGTATCACGCCATTTAGTAATGCGTCATAACGTACAACGTCACATAGTAATTCGTCATAACGTATAACGTCATATAGAATTACGTCATAACGTATAACGCCATATAGTAATGCGTCATAACGTATAACGTCATATAGAATTACGGCATAACGTATAACGTCACAGAGAATTACGGTTTAGCGTCTAACGTCATATAGCAATACGTCATAACGTATAAGGCCATATAGCAATGCATCATAACGTATAACGTCATATAGAAATACGATATAACGTATAACGTCACATAGTAATACGTCATAACGTGTAACGTCATATAGAATTACGGCATAACGTATAACGTCACAGAGAATTACGGTTTAGCGTCTAACGTCATATAGCAATACGTCATAACGTATAAGGCCATACAGCAATGCATCATAACGTATAACGTCATATAGAAATACGATATAACGTATAACGTCACATAGTAATACGTCATAACGTGTAACGTCGTATAGAATTACGTCATAACGTGTAACGTCACATAGTAATACGTCATAACGTATAACGTCATATAGAATTCCGGTTTATCGTATAACGCTATATTGCAATGCGTCATACCGTAAGACGTCATATAGAATTACGGCATAATGTATAACGTCACATAGTAATACGTCATAACGTATAACGCCATATAGCTATGCGTCATAACGTATAACGTCATATGGAAATACGGTTTAACGTATAACGTCATATAGTAATGCGTCATAACGTAAAACGCCATATAGTAATGCGTCATAAGGCATAACGTCACATAGAATTACGGTTTAGCGTATAACTTCATATAGCAATGCGTCATAACCTATAACGTCATATAGTATTACGTCATGACGTATAACGTCATATAGAATTACGTCATAACGTATAACGCCATATAGCCATGCGTCATAACGTATAACGTCATATGGAATTACGGTTTAACGTATAACTTCATATAGTAATGCGTCATAACGTATAACGTCTTATGGAATTACGGTTTAACGTATAACTTCATATAGTAATGCGTCATAACGTATAACGTCATATAGAATTACGTCATAACGTATAACGCCATATAGTAATGCGTCATAACGCATAACGTCATATAGTATTACGTCATAACTTATAACGTCACATAGTAATACGTCATAACGTGTAACGTCATATAGAATTACGGCATAACGTATAACGTCACAGAGAATTACGGTTTAGCGTCTAACGTCATATAGCAATACGTCATAACGTATAAGGCCATATAGCAATGCATCATAACGTATAACGTCATATAGAAATACGATATAACGTATAACGTCACATAGTAATACGTCATAACGTGTAACGTCGTATAGAATTACGTCATAACGTGTAACGTCACATAGTAATACGTCATAACGTATAACGTCATATAGAATTCCGGTTTATCGTATAACGCTATATTGCAATGCGTCATACCGTAAGACGTCATATAGAATTACGGCATAATGTATAACGTCACATAGTAATACGTCATAACGTATAACGCCATATAGCTATGCGTCATAACGTATAACGTCATATGGAAATACGGCATAATGTATAACGTCACATAGTAATACGTCATAACGTATAACGCCATATAGCTATGCGTCATAACGTATAACGTCACATAGAATTACGGTTTAGCGTATAACGTCATATAGCAATGCGTCATAACCTATAACGTCATATAGTATTACGTCATGACGTATAACGTCATATAGAATTACGTCATAACGTATAACGCCATATAGCCATGCGTCATAACGTATAACGTCATATAGAATTACGGTTTAACGTATAACTTCATATAGTAATGCGTCATAACGTATAACGTCTTATGGAATTACGGTTTAACGTATAACTTCATATAGTAATGCGTCATAACGTATAACGTCATATAGAATTACGTCATAACGTATAACGCCATATAGTAATGCGTCATAACGTATAACGTCATATAGTATTACGTCATAACTTATAACGTCACATAGTAATACGTCCTAACGTATAACGTCATATAGAATTACGGCATAACGTATAACGTCACAGAGAATTACGGTTTAGCGTCTAACGTCATATAGCACTACGTCATAACGTATAAGGCCATATAGCAATGCGTCATAACGTATAACGTCATATAGAAATACGATATAACGTATATCGTCACATAGTAATACGTCATAACGTGTAACGTCGTATAGAATTACGTCATAACGTGTAACGTCACATAGTAATACGTCATAACGTATAACGTCATATAGAATTGCGGTTTAACGTATAACGCTATATTGCAATGCGTCATACCGTAAGACGTCATATAGAAGTACGGCATAATGTATAACGTCACATAGTAATACGTCATAACGTACAACGCCATATAGCTATGCGTCATAACGTATAACGTCATATAGAATTGCGGTTTAACGTATAACGCTATATTGCAATGCGTCATACCGTAAGACGTCATATAGAAGTACGGCATAATGTATAACGTCACATAGTAATACGTCATAACGTACAACGCCATATAGCTATGCGTCATAACGTATAACGTCATATGGAATTACGGTTTAACGTATAACGTCATATAGTAATGCGTCATAACGTATAACGCAATATAGTAATGCATCATAACGTATAACGTCACATAGAATTACGGTTTAGCGTATAACGTCATATAGCAATGCGTCATAACCTATAACGTCATATAGTATTACGTCATGACGTATAACGTCATATAGAATTACGTCATAACGTATAACGCCATATAGCCATGCGTCATAACGTATAACGTCATATGGAATTACGGTTTAACGTATAACTTCATATAGGAATGCATCATAACGTATAACGCCATATAGTAATGAGTCATAACGTATGACGTGATATAGTATTGCGTCATGACGTATAACGTCATATAGAATTACGTCATAACGTAGAACATCACATAGTAATACGCCATAACGTATAGCGTCACATAGAATTACGGTTTAACGTATAACGTCATATAGAATTACGTCATAACTTATAACGTCACATGGTAATACGAAATAACGTACAACGTCATATAGAATTACGGCATAACGTATAACGTCACAGAGAATTAAGGTTTAGCGTCTAACGTCACATAGTAATGCGTCATAACGTATAACGCCATATTGTAATGCGTCATAACTTATAACGTCATGAAGTATTGCGTCATGAAGTATAACGTCATATAGAATTACGTCATAACGTAGAACATCACATAGTAATACGTCATAACGTATAACGTTATATAGAATTCCGGTTTAACGTGTAACGCTAAATTGCAATGCGTCATACCGTAAGACGTCATATAGAAGTACGGCATAATGTATAACGTCACATGGTAATACGTCATAACGTATAACGCCATATAGCTATGCGTCATAACGTATAAGGTCATATGGAATTACGGTTTAACGTATAACGTCATATAGTAATGCGTCATAACGTATAACGCAATATAGTAATGCATCATAACGTATAACGTCACATAGAATTACGGTTTAGCGTATAACGTCATATAGCAGTGCGTCATAACCTATAACGTCATATAGTATTGCGTCATGACGTATAACGTCATATAGAATTACGTCATAACGAATAACGTCATATAATAAGGCGACATGACGTATAACGTCATATAGAATTACGTCACAACGTATAACGTCACGTAGTAATACGTCATAACGTATAACGTCACATAGAATTACGGTTTAACGTATAACGTAATATAGTATTCCGGTTTAACGTACAACGTCATATAGTAATGCGTGATAACGTATAACGTCATATAGTATTGCGTCATGACGTATAACGTCATATAGTAATACGTCATAACGTATAACGTCATATAGAATTACGTCATAACGTATAACGCCATTTAGTAATGCGTCATAACGTACAACGTCACATAGTAATACGTCATAACGTATAACGTCATATAGAATTACGTCATAACGTATAACGCCATATAGTAATGCGTCATAACGTATAACGTCATTTAGTATTACGTCATAACTTATAACGTCACATAGTAATACGTCCTAACGTATAACGTCATATAGAATTACGGCATAACGTATAACGTCACAGAGAATTACGGTTTAGCGTCTAACGTCATATAGCAATACGTCATAACGTATAAGGCCCTATAGCAATGCATCATAACGTATAACGTCATATAGAAATACGATATAACGTATAACGTCACATAGTAATACGTCATAACGTGTAACGTCGTATAGAATTACGTCATAACGTGTAACGTCACATAGTAATACGTCATAACGTATAGCGTCATATGGAATTCCGGTTTAACGTATAACGCTATATTGCAATGCGTCATACCGTAAGACGTCATATAGAAGTACGGCATAATGTATAACGTCACATAGTAATACGTCATAACGTATAACGCCATATAGCTATGCGTCATAACGTATAACGTCATATGGAATTACGGTTTAACGTATAACGTCATATAGTAATGCGTCATAACGCATAACGCCATATAGTATTGCGTCATAACGCATAACGTCACATAGAATTACGGTTTAGCGTATAACGTCATATAGCAATGCGTCATAACCTATAACGTCATATAGTATTACGTCATGACGTATAACGTCATATAGAATTACGTCATAACGTATAACGCCATATAGCCATGCGTCATAACGTATAACGTCATATAGAATTACGTCATAACGTATAACGCCATATAGCCATGCGTCATAACGTATAACGTCATATGGAATTACGGTTTACCGTATAGCTTCATATAGTAATGCCTCATAACGTATAACGTCATATGGAATTACGGTTTAACGTATAACTTCATATAGTAATGCGTCATAACGTATAACGTCTTATGGAATTACGGTTTAACGTATAACTTCATATAGTAATGCGTCATAACGTATAACGTCATATAGAATTACGTCATAACGTATAACGCCATATAGTAATGCGTCATAACGCATAACGTCATATAGTATTACGTCATAACTTATAACGTCACATAGTAATACGTCATAACGTGTAACGTCATATAGAATTACGGCATAACGTATAACGTCACAGAGAATTACGGTTTAGCGTCTAACGTCATATAGCAATACGTCATAACGTATAAGGCCATATAGCAATGCATCATAACGTATAACGTCATATAGAAATACGATATAACGTATAACGTCACATAGTAATACGTCATAACGTGTAACGTCGTATAGAATTACGTCATAACGTGTAACGTCACATAGTAATACGTCATAACGTATAACGTCATATAGAATTCCGGTTTATCGTATAACGCTATATTGCAATGCGTCATACCGTAAGACGTCATATAGAATTACGGCATAATGTATAACGTCACATAGTAATACGTCATAACGTATAACGCCATATAGCTATGCGTCATAACGTATAACGTCATATGGAAATACGGTTTAACGTATAACGTCATATAGTAATGCGTCATAACGTAAAACGCCATATAGTAATGCGTCATAACGCATAACGTCACATAGAATTACGGTTTAGCGTATAACTTCATATAGCAATGCGTCATAACCTATAACGTCATATAGTATTACGTAATGACGTATAACGTCATATAGAATTACGTCATAACGTATAACGCCATATAGCCATGCGTCATAACGTATAACGTCATATGGAATTACGGTTTAACGTATAACTTCATATAGTAATGCGTCATAACGTATAACGTCTTATGGAATTACGGTTTAACGTATAACTTCATATAGTAATGCGTCATAACGTATAACGTCATATAGAATTACGTCATAACGTATAACGCCATATAGTAATGCGTCATAACGTATAACGTCATATAGTATTACGTCATAACTTATAACGTCACATAGTAATACGTCCTAACGTATAACGTCATATAGAATTACGGCATAACGTATAACGTCACAGAGAATTACGGTTTAGCGTCTAACGTCATATAGCACTACGTCATAACGTATAAGGCCATATAGCAATGCGTCATAACGTATAACGTCATATAGAAATACGATATAACGTATATCGTCACATAGTAATACGTCATAACGTGTAACGTCGTATAGAATTACGTCATAACGTGTAACGTCACATAGTAATACGTCATAACGTATAACGTCATATAGAATTCCGGTTTAACGTATAACGCTATATTGCAATGCGTCATACCGTAAGACGTCATATAGAAGTACGGCATAATGTATAACGTCACATAGTAATACGTCATAACGTATAACGCCATATAGCTATGCGTCATAACGTATAACGTCATATGGAATTACGGTTTAACGTATAACGTCATATAGTAATGCGTCATAACGTATAACGCCATATAGTAATGCGTCATAACGCATAACGTCACATAGAATTACGGTTTAGCGTATAACGTCATATAGCAATGCGTCATAACCTATAACGTCATATAGTATTACGTCATGACGTATAACGTCATATAGAATTACGTCATAACGTATAACGCCATATAGCCATGCGTCATAACGTATAACGTCATATGGAATTACGGTTTAACGTATAACTTCATATAGGAATGCTTCATAACGTATAACGCCATATAGTAATGAGTCATAACGTATGACGTCATATAGTATTGCGTCATGACGTATAACGTCATATAGAATTACGTCATAACGTAGAACATCACATAGTAATACGACATAACGTATAACGTCACATAGAATTACGGTTTAACGTATAACGTCATATAGAATTACGTCATAACTTATAACGTCACATGGTAATACGAAATAACGTACAACGTCATATAGAATTACGGCATAACGTATAACGTCACAGAGAATTAAGGTTTAGCGTCTAACGTCATATAGTAATGCGTCATAACGTATAACGCCATATTGTAATGCGTCATAACGTATAACGCAATATAGTAATGCGTCATAACGTATAACGTCACATAGAATTACGGTTTAGCGTATAACGTCATATAGCAGTGCGTCATAACCTATAACGTCATATAGTATTGCGTCATGACGTATAACGTCATATAGAATTACGTCATAACGAATAACGTCATATAATAAGGCGACATGACGTATAACGTCATATAGAATTACGTCATAACGTATAACGCCATATAGCCATGCGTCATAACGTATAACGTCATATAGAATTACGTCATAACGTATAACGCCATATAGCCATGCGTCATAACGTATAACGTCATATGGAATTACGGTTTACCGTATAGCTTCATATAGTAATGCCTCATAACGTATAACGTCATATGGAATTACGGTTTAACGTATAACTTCATATAGTAATGCGTCATAACGTATAACGTCTTATGGAATTACGGTTTAACGTATAACTTCATATAGTAATGCGTCATAACGTATAACGTCATATAGAATTACGTCATAACGTATAACGCCATATAGTAATGCGTCATAACGCATAACGTCATATAGTATTACGTCATAACTTATAACGTCACATAGTAATACGTCATAACGTGTAACGTCATATAGAATTACGGTTTAGCGTATAACGTCATATAGCAATGCGTCATAACCTATAACGTCATATAGTATTACGTCATGACGTATAACGTCATATAGAATTACGTCGTAACGTATAACGCCATATAGCCATGCGTCATAACGTATAACGTCATATAGAATTACGTCATAACGTATAACGCCATATAGCCATGCGTCATAACGTATAACGTCATATGGAATTACGGTTTACCGTATAGCTTCATATAGTAATGCCTCATAACGTATAACGTCATATGGAATTACGGTTTAACGTATAACTTCATATAGTAATGCTTCATAACGTATAACGTCTTATGGAATTACGGTTTAACGTATAACTTCATATAGTAATGCGTCATAACGTATAACGTCATATAGAATTACGTCATAACGTATAACGCCATATAGTAATGCGTCATAACGCATAACGTCATATAGTATTACGTCATAACTTATAACGTCACATAGTAATACGTCATAACGTGTAACGTCATATAGAATTACGGCATAACGTATAACGTCACAGAGAATTACGGTTTAGCGTCTAACGTCATATAGCAATACGTCATAACGTATAAGGCCATATAGCAATGCATCATAACGTATAACGTCATATAGAAATACGATATAACGTATAACGTCACATAGTAATACGTCATAACGTGTAACGTCGTATAGAATTACGTCATAACGTGTAACGTCACATAGTAATACGTCATAACGTATAACGTCATATAGAATTCCGGTTTATCGTATAACGCTATATTGCAATGCGTCATACCGTAAGACGTCATATAGAATTACGGCATAATGTATAACGTCACATAGTAATACGTCATAACGTATAACGCCATATAGCTATGCGTCATAACGTATAACGTCATATGGAAATACGGTTTAACGTATAACGTCATATAGTAATGCGTCATAACGTAAAACGCCATATAGTAATGCGTCATAACGCATAAAGTCACATAGAATTACGGTTTAGCGTATAACTTCATATAGCAATGCGTCGTAACCTATAACGTCATATAGTATTACGTCATGACGTATAACGTCATATAGAATTACGTCATAACGTATAACGCCATATAGCCATGCGTCATAACGTATAACGTCATATGGAATTACGGTTTAACGTATAACTTCATATAGTAATGCGTCATAACGTATAACGTATTATGGAATTACGGTTTAACGTATAACTTCATATAGGAATGCATCATAACGTATGACGCCATATAGTAATGAGTCATAACGTATGACGTCATACAGTATTGCGTCATGACGTATAACGTCATATAGAATTACGTCATAACGTAGAACATCACATAGTAATACGACATAACGTATAACGTCACATAGAATTACGGTTTAACGTATAACGTCATATAGAATTACGTCATAACGTATATCGTCACAGAGAATTAAGGTTTAGCGTCTAACGTCATATAGTAATGCGTCATAACGTATAACGCCATATTGTAATGCGTCATAACTTATAACGTCTTGAAGTATTGCGTCATGAAGTATAACGTCATATAGAATTACGTCATAACGTAGAACATCACATAGTAATACGTCATAACGTATAACGTCACATAGTAATACGTCATAACGTATAACGCCATATAGCTATGCGTCATAACGTATAACGTCATATAGAAATACGATATAACGTATAACGTCACATAGTAATACGTCATAACGTGTAACGTCGTATAGAATTACGTCATAACGTGTAACGTCACATAGTAATACGTCATAACGTATAACGTCATATAGAATTCCGGTTTAACGTATAACGCTATATTGCAATGCGTCATAACGTATAACGTCATATGGAATTACGGTTTAACGTATAACGTCATATAGTAATGCGTCATAACGTATAACGCCATATAGTAATGCGTCATAACGCATAACGTCACATAGTAATACGTCATAACGTGTAACGTCGTATAGAATTACGTCATAACGTGTAACGTCACATAGTAATACGACATAACGTATAACGTCACATAGAATTACGGTTTAACGTATAACGTCATATAGAATTACGTCATAACTTATAACGTCACATGGTAATACGAAATAACGTACAACGTCATATAGAATTACGGCATAACGTATAACGTCACAGAGAATTAAGGTTTAGCGTCTAACGTCATATAGTAATGCGTCATAACGTATAACGCCATATTGTAATGCGTCATAACTTATAACGTCATGAAGTATTGCGTCATGAAGTATAACGTCATATAGAATTACGTCATAACGTAGAACATCACATAGTAATACGTCATAACGTATAACGTCACATAGTAATACGTCATAACGTATAACGCCATATAGCTATGCGTCATAACGTATAAGGTCATATTGAATTACGGTTTAACGTATAACGTCATATAGTAATGCGTCATAACGTATAACGCAATATAGTAATGCGTCATAACGTATAACGTCACATAGAATTACGGTTTAGCGTATAACGTCATATAGCAGTGCGTCATAACCTATAACGTCATATAGTATTGCGTCATGACGTATAACGTCATATAGAATTACGTCATAACGAATAACGTCATATAATAAGGCGACATGACGTATAACGTCATATAGAATTACGTCACAACGTATAACGTCACGTAGTAATACGTCATAACGTATAACGTCACATAGAATTACGGTTTAACGTATAACGTAATATAGTATTCCGGTTTAACGTACAACGTCATATAGTAATGCGTGATAACGTATAACGTCATATAGTATTGCGTCATGACGTATAACGTCATATAGTAATACGTCATAACGTATAACGTCATATAGAATTACGTCATAACGTATAACGCCATTTAGTAATGCGTCATAACGTACAACGTCACATAGTAATACGTCATAACGTGTAACGTCGTATAGAATTACGTCATAACGTGTAACGTCACATAGTAATACGTCATAACGTATAACGCCATATAGCTATGCGTCATAACGTATAACGTCACATAGAATTACGGTTTAGCGTATAACGTCATATAGCAATGCGTCATAACCTATAATGTCATATAGTATTATGTCATGACGTATAACGTCATATAGAATTACGTCATAACGTATAACGCCATATAGCCATGCGTCATAACGTATAACGTCATATAGAATTCCGGTTTAACGTATAAGGCTATATTGCAATGCGTCATACCGTAAGACGTCATATAGAAGTACGGCATAATGTATAACGTCACATAGTAATACGTCATAACGTATAACGCCATATAGCTATGCGTCATAACGTATAACGTCATATGGAATTACGGTTTAACGTATAACGTCATATAGTAATGCGTCATAACGTATAACGCCATATAGTAATGCGTCATAACGCATAACGTCACATAGAATTACGGTTTAGCGTATAACGTCATATAGCAATGCGTCATAACCTATAACGTCATATAGTATTATGTCATGACGTATAACGTCATATAGAATTACGTCATAACGTATAACGCCATATAGCCATGCGTCATAACGTATAACGTCATATAGAATTACGTCATAACGTATAACGCCATATAGCCATGCGTCATAACGTATAACGTCATATGGAATTACGGTTTAACGTATAGCTTCATATAGTAATGCGTCATAACGTATAACGTCTTATGGAATTACGGTTTAACGTATAACTTCATATAGTAATGCGTCATAACGTATAACGTCATATAGAATTACGTCATAACGTATAACGCCATATAGTAATGCGTCATAACGTATAACGTCATATAGTATTACGTCATAACTTATAACGTCACATAGTAATACGTCCTAATGTATAACGTCATATAGAATTACGGCATAACGTATAACGTCACAGAGAATTACGGTTTAGCGTCTAACGTCATATAGCACTACGTCATAACGTATAAGGCCATATAGCAATGCGTCATAACGTATAACGTCATATAGAAATACGATATAACGTATAACGTCACATAGTAATACGTCATAACGTGTAACGTCGTATAGAATTACGTCATAACGTGTAACGTCACATAGTAATACGTCATAACGTATAACGTCATATAGAATTCCGGTTTAACGTATAACGCTATATTGCAATGCGTCATACCGTAAGACGTCATATAGAAGTACGGCATAATGTATAACGTCACATAGTAATAGGTCATAACGTATAACGCCATATAGCTATGCGTCATAACGTATAACGACATATGGAATTACGGTTTAACGTATAACGTCATATAGTAATGCGTCATAACGTATAACGCCATATAGTAATGCGTCATAACGTATAACGCCATATAGCTATGCGTCATAACGTATAACGCCATATAGTAATGCGTCATAACGCATAACGTCACATAGAATTACGGTTTAGCGTATAACGTCATATAACAATGCGTCATAACCTATAACGTCATATAGTATTACGTCATGACGTATAACGTCATATAGAATTACGTCATAACGTATAACGCCATATAGCCATGCGTCATAACGTATAACGTCATATGGAATTACGGTTTAACGTATAACATCATATAGTAATGCGTCATAACGTATAACGTCTTATGGAATTACGGTTTAACGTATAACTTCATATAGTAATGCGTCATAACGTATAACGCCATATAGTAATGAGTCATAACGTATGACGTCATACAGTATTGCGTCATGACGTATAACGTCATATAGAATTACGTCATAACGTAGAACATCACATAGTAATACGACATAACGTATAACGTCACATAGAATTACGGTTTAACGTATAACGTCATATAGAATTACGTCATAACTTATAATGTCACATGGTAATACGAAATAACGTATAACGTCATATAGAATTACGGCATAACGTATAACGTCACAGAGAATTACGGTTTAGCGTCTAACGTCATATAGTAATGCGTCATAACATATAACGCCATATTGTAATGCGTCATAACTTATAACGTCATGAAGTATTGCGTCATGAAGTATAACGTCATATAGAATTACCTCATAACGTAGAACATCACATAGTAATACGTCATAACGTATAACGCCATATAGCTATGCGTCATAACGTATAAGGTCATATGGAATTACGGTTTAACGTATAACGTCATATAGTAATGCGTCATAACGTATAACGCCATATAGTAATGCGTCATAACGCATAACGTCACATAGAATTACGGTTTAGCGTATAACGTCATATAGCAATGCGTCATAACCTATAACGTCATATAGTATTACGTCATGACGTATAACGTCATATAGAATTACGTCATAACGTAGAACATCACATAGTAATACGTCATAACGTATAACGTTATATAGAATTCCGGTTTAACGTATAACGCTAAATTGCAATGCGTCATACCGTAAGACGTCATATAGAAGTACGGCATAATGTATAACGTCACATAGTAATACGTCATAACGTATAACGCCATATAGCTATGCGTCATAACGTATAAGGTCATATGGAATTACGGTTTAACGTATAACGTCATATAGTAATGCGTCATAACGTATAACGCCATATAGTAATGCGTCATAACGCATAACGTCATATAGAATTACGTCATAACGTATAACGCCATATAGCCATGCGTCATAACGTATAACGTCATATAGAATTACGTCATAACGTATAACGCCATATAGCCATGCGTCATAACGTATAACGTCATATGGAATTACGGTTTAACGTATAGCTTCATATAGTAATGCGTCATAACGTATAACGTCTTATGGAATTACGGTTTAACGTATATCTTCATATAGTAATGCGTCATAACGTATAACGTCATATAGAATTACGTCATAACGTATAACGCCATATAGTAATGCGTCATAACGTATAACGTCATATAGTATTACGTCATAACTTATAACGTCACATAGTAATACGTCCTAACGTATAACGTCATATAGAATTACGGCATAACGTATAACGTCACAGCGAATTACGGTTTAGCATCTAACGTCATATAGCACTACGTCATAACGTATAAGGCCATGTAGCAATGCGTCATAACGTATAACGTCATATAGAAATACGATATAACGTATAACGTCACATAGTAATACGTCATAACGTGTAACGTCGTATAGAATTACGTCATAACGTGTAACGTCACATAGTAATACGTCATAACGTATAACGTCATATAGAATTCCGGTTTAACGTATAACGCTATATTGCAATGCGTCATACCGTAAGACGTCATATAGAAGTACGGCATAATGTATAACGTCACATAGTAATAGGTCATAACGTATAACGCCATATAGCTATGCGTCATAACGTATAACGTCATATGGAATTACGGTTAAACGTATAACGTCATATAGTAATGCGTCATAACGTATGACGCCATATAGTAATGCGTCATAACGCATAACGTCACATAGAATTACGGTTTAGCGTATAACGTCATATAGCAATGCGTCATAACCTATAACGTCATATAGTATTACGTCATGACGTATAACGTCATATAGAATTACGTCATAACGTATAACGCCATATAGCCATGCGTCATAACGTATAACGTCATATGGAATTACGGTTTAACGTATAACTTCATATAGTAATGCGTCATAACGTATAACGTCTTATGGAATTACGGTTTAACGTATAACTTCATATAGTAATGCGTCATAACGTATAACGCCATATAGCTATGAGTCATAACGTATAACGCCATATAGTAATGCGTCATAACGCATAACGTCACATAGAATTACGGTTTAGCGTATAACGTCATATAGCAATGCGTCATAACCTATAACGTCATATAGTATTACGTCATGACGTATAACGTCATATAGAATTACGTCATAACGTATAACGCCATATAGCCATGCGTCATAACGTATAACGTCATATGGAATTACGGTTTAACGTATAACTTCATATAGTAATGCGTCATAACGTATAACGTCTTATGGAATTACGGTTTAACGTATAACTTCATATAGTAATGCGTCATAACGTATAACGCCATATAGTAATGAGTCATAACGTATGACGTCATACAGTATTGCGTCATGACGTATAACGTCATATAGAATTACGTCATAACGTAGAACATCACATAGTAATACGACATAACGTATAACGTCACATAGAATTACGGTTTAACGTATAACGTCATATAGAATTACGTCATAACGTAGAACATCACATAGTAATACGACATAACGTATAACGTCATATAGAATTACGGCATAACGTATAACGTCACAGAGAATTACGGTTTAGCGTCTAACGTCATATAGTAATGCGTCATAACATATAACGCCATATTGTAATGCGTCATAACTTATAACGTCATGAAGTATTGCGTCATGAAGTATAACGTCATATAGAATTACGTCATAACGTAGAACATCACATAGTAATACGTCATAACGTATAACGTTATATAGAATTCCGGTTTAACGTATAACGCTAAATTGCAATGCGTCATACCGTAAGACGTCATATAGAAGTACGGCATAATGTATAACGTCACATAGTAATACGTCATAACGTATAACGCCATATAGCTATGCGTCATAACGTATAAGGTCATATGGAATTACGGTTTAACGTATAACGTCATAGAGTAATGCGTCATAACATATAACGCCGTATAGTAATACGTCCTCACGTATAACGTCATATAGAATTACAGCATAACGTATAACGTCACAGAGAATTACGGTTTAACGTATAACGCTATATTGCAATGCGTCATACCGTAAGACGTCATATAGAAGTACGGCATAATGTATAACGTCACAAAGTAATACGGCATAACGTATAACGCCATATAGCTATGCGTCAGAACGTATAAGGTCATATGGAATTACGGTTTAACGTATAACTTCATATAGTAATGCGTCATAACGTATAACGCCATATAGCTATGCGTCATAACGTATAACGCCTTATAGTAATGCGTCATAACGCATAACGTCACATAGAATTACGGTTTAGCGTATAACGTCATATAGCAATGCGTCATAACCTATAACGTCATATAGTATTACGTCATGACGTATAACGTCATATAGAATTACGTCATAACGTATAACGCCATATAGCCATGCGTCATAACGTATAACGTCATATGGAATTACGGTTTAACGTATAACTTCATATAGTAATGCGTCATAACGTATAACGTCTTATGGAATTACGGTTTAACGTATAACTTCATATAGTAATGCGTCATAACGTATAACGCCATATAGTAATGAGTCATAACGTATGACGTCATACAGTATTGCGTCATGACGTATAACGTCATATAGAATTACGTCATAACGTAGAACATCACATAGTAATACGACATAACGTATAACGTCACATAGAATTACGGTTTAACGTATAGCGTCATATAGAATTACGTCATAACTTATAATGTCACATGGTAATACGAAATAACGTATAACGTCATATAGAATTACGGCATAACGTATAACGTCACAGAGAATTACGGTTTAGCGTCTAACGTCATATAGTAATGCGTCATAACATATAACGCCATATTGTAATGCGTCATAACTTATAACGTCATGAAGTATTGCGTCATGAAGTATAACGTCATATAGAATTACGTCATAACGTAGAACGCCATATAGCCATGCGTCATAACGTATAACGTCATATAGAATTACGTCATTACGTATAACGCCATATAGCCATGCGTCATAACGTATAACGTCATATGGAATTACGGTTTAACGTATAACTTCATATAGTAATGCGTCATAACGTATAACGTCTTATGGAATTACGGTATAACGTATAACTTCATATAGTAATGCGTCATAACGTATAACGTCATATAGAATTACGTCATAACGTATAACGCCATATAGTAATGCGTCATAACGTATAACGTCATATAGTATTACGTCATAACGTATAACGTCACATAGTAATACGTCCTAACGTATAACGTCATATAGAATTACGGCATAACGTATAACGTCACAGAGAATTACGGTTTAGCGTCTAACGTCATATAGCACTACGTCATAACGTATAAGGCCATATAGCAATGCGTCATAACGTATAATGTCATATAGTAATACGATATAACGTATAACGTCACATAGTAATACGTCATGACGTGTAACGTCGTATAGAATTACGTCATAACGTGTAACGTCACATAGTAATACGTCATAACGTATAACGTCATATAGAATTCCGGTTTAACGTATAACGCTATATTGCAATGCGTCATACCGTAAGACGTCATATAGAAGTACGGCATAATGTATAACGTCACATAGTAATACGTCATAACGTATAACGCCATATAGCTATGCGTCATAACGTATAACGTCATATGGAATTACGGTTTAACGTATAACGTCATATAGTAATGCGTCATAACGTATAACGCCATATAGTAATGCGTCATAACGCATAACGTCTCATAGAATTACGGTTTAGCGTATAACGTCATATAGCAATGCGTCATGACCTATAACGTCATATAGTATTACGTCATGACGTATAACGTCATATAGAATTACGTCATAACGTATAACGCCATATAGCCATGCGTCATAACGTATAACGTTATATGGAATTACGGTTTAACGTATAACTTCATATAGTAATGCGTCATAACGTATAACGTCTTATGGAATTACGGTTTAACGTATAACTTCATATAGTAATGCGTCATAACGTATAACGCCATATAGCTATGCGTCATAACGTATAACGCCATATAGTAATGCGTCATAACGCATAACGTCACATAGAATTTCGGTTTAGCGTATAACGTCATATAGCAATGCGTCATAACCTATAACGTCATATAGTATTACGTCATGACGTATAACGTCATATAGAATTACGTCATAACGTATAATGCCATATAGCCATGCGTCATAACGTATAACGTCATATGGAATTACGGTTTAACGTATAACTTCATATAGTAATGCGTCATAACGTATAACGTCTTATGGAATTACGGTTTAACGTATAACTTCATATAGTAATGTGTCATAACGTAGAACATCACATAAAAATACGTCATAACGTATAACGCCATATAGCTATGCGTCATAACGTATAAGGTCATATGGAATTACGGTTTAACGTATAACGTCATATAGTAATGCGTCATAACGTATAACGCCATATAGTAATGCGTCATAACGCATAACGTCATATAGAATTACGTCATAACGTATAACGCCATATAGCCATGCGTCATAACGTATAACGTCATATAGAATTACGTCATAACGTATAACGCCATATAGCCATGCGTCATAACGTATAACGTCATATGGAATTACGGTTTAACGTATAGCTTCATATAGTAATGCGTCATAACGTATAACGTCTTATGGAATTACGGTTTAACGTATATCTTCATATAGTAATGCGTCATAACGTATAACGTCATATAGAATTACGTCATAACGTATAACGCCATATAGTAATGCGTCATAACGTATAACGTCATATAGTATTACGTCATAACTTATAACGTCACATAGTAATACGTCCTAACGTATAACGTCATATAGAATTACGGCATAACGTATAACGTCACAGCGAATTACGGTTTAGCATCTAACGTCATATAGCACTACGTCATAACGTATAAGGCCATATAGCAATGCGTCATAACGTATAACGTCATATAGAAATACGATATAACGTATAACGTCACATAGTAATACGTCATAACGTGTAACGTCGTATAGAATTACGTCATAACGTGTAACGTCACATAGTAATACGTCATAACGTATAACGTCATATAGAATTCCGGTTTAACGTATAACGCTATATTGCAATGCGTCATACCGTAAGACGTCATATAGAAGTACGGCATAATGTATAACGTCACATAGTAATAGGTCATAACGTATAACGCCATATAGCTATGCGTCATAACGTATAACGTCATATGGAATTACGGTTAAACGTATAACGTCATATAGTAATGCGTCATAACGTATGACGCCATATAGTAATGCGTCATAACGCATAACGTCACATAGAATTACGGTTTAGCGTATAACGTCATATAGCAATGCGTCATAACCTATAACGTCATATAGTATTACGTCATGACGTATAACGTCATATAGAATTACGTCATAACGTATAACGCCATATAGCCATGCGTCATAACGTATAACGTTATATGGAATTACGGTTTAACGTATAACTTCATATAGTAATGCGTCATAACGTATAACGTCTTATGGAATTACGGTTTAACGTATAACTTCATATAGTAATGCGTCATAACGTAGAACATCACATAGTAATACGTCATAACGTATAACGCCATATAGCTATGCGTCATAACGTATAAGGTCATATGGAATTACGGTTTAACGTATAACGTCATATGGTAATGCGTCATAACATATAACGCCGTATAGTAATACGTCCTAACGTATAACGTCATATAGAAATGCGTCATAACGTATAACGCCACATAGAATTACGGTTTAACGTATAACGCCATATAGCTATGCGTCATAACGTATAAGGTCATATGGAATAACGGTTTAACGTATAACGTCATATAGTAATGCCTCATAACATATAACGCCGTATAGTAATACGTCCTAACGTATAACGTCATATAGAAATGCGTCATAACGTATAACGTCACATAGTAATACGTCATAACGTATAACGAAATATAGCAATGCGTCATAACGCATAACGTCATATAGACTTACGGTTTATGGTATAACGTCATATAGTAATGCGTCATAACGTAGAACATCACATAGTAATACGTCATAACGTATAACGTCATATAGAGTTACGTCATAACTTATAACGTCACATAGTAATACGTAATAACGTTTAACGTCATATCCAATTCCGGTTTAACGTATAACGCCATATAGCAATGCGTTATAAAGTATAACGCCACATGGCAATACGTCATAACGAATAACGTCATATAATAAGGCGATATGACGTATAACGTCATATAGAATTACGTCACAACGTATAACGTCACATAGTAATACGTCATAACTTATAACGTCACATAGTAATACGTCATAACGTATAACGTCATATAGAATTACGTCATAACGTATAACGCCATATAGCTATGCGTCATAACGTATAAGGTCATATGGAATGACGGTTTAACGTATAACGTCATATAGTAATGCGTCATAACGTATAACGCCATACAGTAATGCGTCATAACGTATAACGTCACATAGAATTACGGTTTAGCGTATAACGCTATATTGCAATGCGCCATACCGTAAGACGTCATATAGAATTAAGGCATAATGTATAACGTCACATAGTAATACGTCATAACGTATAACGCCATATAGCTATGCGTCATAACGTATAAGGTCATATGGAATTACGGTTTAACGTATAACGTCATATAGTAATGCGTCATAACGTATAACGCCATATAGTAATGCGTCATAACGTATAACGTCACATAGAATTACGGTTTAGCGTATAACGTCATATAGCAATGCGTCATAACCTATAACGTCATATAGTATAGCGTCATGACGTATAATGTCATATAGAATTACGTCATAACGTATAAGGCCATATAGCCATGCTTCATAACGTATAACGTCTTATGGAATTACGGTTTAACGTATAACTTCATATAGTAATGCGTCATAACGTATAACGCCATATAGTAATGAGTCATATCGTATGACGTCATATAGTATTGCGTCATTTCGTATAACGTCATATAGAGTTACGTCATAACTTATAACGTCACATAGTAATACGTTATAACGTTTAACGTCATATCGAATTCCGGTTTAACGTATAACGCCATATAGCAATGCGTTATAAAGTATAACGTCACATGGTAATACGTCATAACGAATAACGTCATATAATAAGGCGACATGACGTATAACGTCATATAGAATTACGTCACAACTTATAACGGCACGTAGTAATACGCCATAACGTATAACGTCACATAGTAATACGTCATAACGTATAACGTCATATAGAATTACGGCATAACGTATAACGTCACAGAGAATTACGGTTTAGCGTCTAACGTCATATAGTAATGCGTCATAACATATAACGCCATATTGTAATGCGTCATAACGTATAATGTCATATAGTAATACGATATAACGTATAACGTCACATAGTAATACGTCATGACGTGTAACGTCGTATAGAATTATCTCATAACGTGTAACGTCACATAGTAATACGTCATAACGTATAACGTCATATAGAATTCCGGTTTAACGTATAACGCTATATTGCAATGCGTCATACCGTAAGACGTCATATAGAAGTACGGCATAATGTATAACGTCACATAGTAATACGTCATAACGTATAACGCCATATAGCTATGCGTCATAACGTATAACGTCATATGGAATTACGGTTTAACGTATAACGTCATATAGTAATGCGTCATAACGTATAACGCCATATAGTAATGCGTCATAACGTATAACGCCATATAGTAATGCGTCATAACGCATAACGTCTCATAGAATTACGGTTTAGCGTATAACGTCATATAGCAATGCGTCATAACCTATAACGTCATATAGTATTACGTCATGACGTATAACGTCATATAGAATTACGTCATAACGTATAACGCCATATAGCCATGCGTCATAACGTATAACGTTATATGGAATTACGGTTTAACGTATAACTTCATATAGTAATGCGTCATAACGTATAACGTCTTATGGAATTACGGTTTAACGTATAACTTCATATAGTAATGCGTCATAACGTATAACGCCATATAGCTATGCGTCATAACGTATAACGCCATATAGTAATGCGTCATAACGCATAACGTCACATAGAATTTCGGTTTAGCGTATAACGTCATATAGCAATGCGTCATAACCTATAACGTCATATAGTATTACGTCATGACGTATAACGTCATATAGAATTACGTCATAACGTATAATGCCATATAGCCATGCGTCATAACGTATAACGTCATATGGAATTACGGTTTAACGTATAACTTCATATAGTAATGCGTCATAACGTATAACGTCTTATGGAATTACGGTTTAACGTATAACTTCATATAGTAATGCGTCATAACGTAGAACATCACATAGTAATACGTCATAACGTATAACGCCATATAGCTATGCGTCATAACGTATAAGGTCATATGGAATTACGGTTTAACGTATAACGTCATATGGTAATGCGTCATAACATATAACGCCGTATAGTAATACGTCCTAACGTATAACGTCATATAGAAATGCGTCATAACGTATAACGCCACATAGAATTACGGTTTAACGTATAACGCCATATAGCTATGCGTCATAACGTATAAGGTCATATGGAATAACGGTTTAACGTATAACGTCATATAGTAATGCGTCATAACATATAACGCCGTATAGTAATACGTCCTAACGTATAACGTCATATAGAAATGCGTCATAACGTATAACGTCACATAGTAATACGTCATAACGTATAACGAAATATAGCAATGCGTCATAACGCATAACGTCATATAGACTTACGGTTTATGGTATAACGTCATATAGTAATGCGTCATAACGTAGAACATCACATAGTAATACGTCATAACGTATAACGTCATATAGAGTTACGTCATAACTTATAACGTCACATAGTAATACGTAATAACGTTTAACGTCATATCCAATTCCGGTTTAACGTATAACGCCATATAGCAATGCGTTATAAAGTATAACGCCACATGGCAATACGTCATAACGAATAACGTCATATAATAAGGCGATATGACGTATAACGTCATATAGAATTACGTCACAACGTATAACGTCACATAGTAATACGTCATAACTTATAACGTCACATAGTAATACGTCATAACGTATAACGTCATATAGAATTACGTCATAACGTATAACGCCATATAGCTATGCGTCATAACGTATAAGGTCATATGGAATGACGGTTTAACGTATAACGTCATATAGTAATGCGTCATAACGTATAACGCCATACAGTAATGCGTCATAACGTATAACGTCACATAGAATTACGGTTTAGCGTATAACGCTATATTGCAATGCGCCATACCGTAAGACGTCATATAGAATTAAGGCATAATGTATAACGTCACATAGTAATACGTCATAACGTATAACGCCATATAGCTATGCGTCATAACGTATAAGGTCATATGGAATTACGGTTTAACGTATAACGTCATATAGTAATGCATCATAACGTATAACGCCATATAGTAATGCGTCATAACGTATAACGTCACATAGAATTACGGTTTAGCGTATAACGTCATATAGCAATGCGTCATAACCTATAACGTCATATAGTATAGCGTCATGACGTATAATGACATATAGAATTACGTCATAACGTATAAGGCCATATAGCCATGCTTCATAACGTATAACGTCTTATGGAATTACGGTTTAACGTATAACTTCATATAGTAATGCGTCATAACGTATAACGCCATATAGTAATGAGTCATATCGTATGACGTCATATAGTATTGCGTCATTTCGTATAACGTCATATAGAGTTACGTCATAACTTATAACGTCACATAGTAATACGTTATAACGTGTAACGTCATATCGAATTCCGGTTTAACGTATAACGCCATATAGCAATGCGTTATAAAGTATAACGTCACATGGTAATACGTCATAACGAATAACGTCATATAATAAGGCGACATGACGTATAACGTCATATAGAATTACGTCACAACTTATAACGGCACGTAGTAATACGCCATAACGTATAACGTCACATAGTAATACGTCATAACGTATAACGTCATATAGAATTCCGGTTTAATGTATAACGCTATATTGCAATGCGCCATACCGTAAGACGTCATATAGAAGTACGGCATAATGTATAACGTCACATAGTAATACGTCATAACGTATAACGCCATATAGAATTACGTCATAACGTATAACGCCATATAGTAATGCGTCATAACGTATAACGTCATATAGTATTACGTCATAACTTATAACGTCACATAGTAATACGTCATACCGTGTCACGTCGTATAGAATTACGTCATAACGTGTAACGTCACATAGTAATACGTCAGAACGTATAACGTCATGTAGAATTCCGGTTTAACGTATAACGCTATATTGCAATGCGTCATACCGTAAGACGTCATATAGAAGTACGGCACAATGTATAACGTCACATAGTAATACGTCATAACGTATAACGCCATATAGAATTTCGTCATAACGTATAACGCCATATAGTAATGCGTCATAACGTATAACGCCATATAGCTATGCGTCATAACGTATAACGTCATATAGAATTACGTCATAACGTATAACGCCATATAGTAATGCGTCATAACGTATAACGTCATATAGTATTACGTCATAACTTATAACGTCACATAGTAATACGTCCTAACGTATAACGTCATATAGAATTACGGCATAACGTATAACGTCACAGAGAATTACGGTTTAGCGTCTAACGTCATATATCAATACGTCATAACGTATAAGGCCATATAGCAATGCGTCATAACGTATAACGTCATATACAAATACGATATAACGTATAACGTAACATAGTAATACGTCATAACGTGTAACGTCGTATAGAATTACGTCATAACGTGTAACGTCACATAGTAATACGTCATAACGTATAACGCCATATAGCTATGCGTCATAACGTATAACGTCATATAGAATTACGTCATAACGTATAACGCCATATAGCTATGCGTCATAACGTATAACGTCATATAGAATTACGTCATAACGTATAACGCCATATAGTAATGCGTCATAACGTATAACGTCATATAGTATTACGTCATAACTTATAACGTCACATAGTAATACGTCCTAACGTATAACGTCATATAGAATTACGGCATAACGTATAACGTCACAGAGAATTACGGTTTAGCGTCTAACGTCATATATCAATACGTCATAACGTATAAGGCCATATAGCAATGCGTCATAACGTATAACGTCATATACAAATACGATATAACGTATAACGTAACATAGTAATACGTCATAACGTGTAACGTCGTATAGAATTACGTCATAACGTGTAACGTCACATAGTAATACGTCATAACGTATAACGCCATATAGCTATGCGTCATAACGTATAACGTCATATAGAATTACGTCATAACGTATAACGCCATATAGTAATGCGTCATAACGTATAACGTCATATAGTATTACGTCATAACGTATAACGCCATATAGTAATGCGTCATAGCGTATAACGTCATATAGTATTACGTCATAACTTATAACGTCACATAGTAATACGTCCTAACGTATAACGTCATATAGAATTCCGGTTTAACGTATAACGCTGTATTGCAATGCGTCATACCGTAAGACGTCATATAGAAGTACGGCATAATGTATAACGTCACGTAGTAATACGTCATAACGTATAACGCCATATAGCTATGCGTCATAACGTATAAGGTCATATGGAATTACGGTTTAACGTATAACGTCATATAGAATTACGGCATAACGTATAACGTCCCAGAGAATTACGGTTTAGCGTCTAACGTCATATAGCAATACGTCATAACGTATAAGGCCATATGGCAATGCGTCATACCGTGTAACGTCGTATAGAGTTACGTCATAACGTGTAACGTCACATAGTAATACGTCATAACGTATAACGTCATATAGAATTCCGGTTTAACGTACAACGTCATATAGTAATGCGTGATAACGTATAACGTCATATAGTATTGCGTCATGACGTATAACGTCATATAGAATTATTTCATAACGTAGAACATCACATAGTAATACGTCATAACGTATAACGTCACATAGAATTACGGTTTAACGTATAACGTCATATAGTAATTCGTCATACCGTATCACGCCATTTAGTAGTGCGTCATAACGTACAACGTCACATAGTAATACGTCATAACGTATAACGTCATATAGAATTACGTCATAACGTATAACGCCATATAGTAATGCGTCATAACGTATAACGTCATATAGTATTGCGTCATAACTTATAACGTCACATAGTAATACGGCCTAACGTATAACGTCATCTGGAATTACGGTTTAACGTATAACGTCATATAGTAATGCGTCATAACGTATAACGCCATATAGTAATGCGTCATAACGCATAACGTCACATAGAATTACGGCTTAGCGTATAACGTCATATAGCAATGCGTCATAACCTATAACGTCATATAGTATTACGTCATGACGTATAACGTCATATAGAATTACGTCATAACGTATAACGCCATATAGCCATGCGTCATAACGTATAACGTCATATGGAATTACGGTTTAACGTATAACTTCATATAGTAATGCGTCATAACGTATAACGTCTTATGGAATTACGGTTTAACGTATAACTTCATATAGTAATGCGTCATAACGTATAACGCCATATAGCTATGCGTCATAACGTATAACGCCATATAGTAATGCGTCATAACGCATAACGTCACATAGAATTACGGTTTAGCGTATAACGTCATATAGCAATGCGTCATAACCTATAACGTCATATAGTATTACGTCATGACGTATAACGTCATATAGAATTACGTCATAACGTATAACGCCATATAGCCATGCGTCATAACGTATAACGTCATATGGAATTACGGTTTAACGTATAACTTCATATAGTAATGCGTCATAACGTATAACGTCTTATAGAATTACGGTTTAACGTATAACTTCATATAGTAATGCGTCATAACGTATAACGCCATATAGTAATGAGTCATAACGTATGACGTCACAGAGAATTACGGTTTAGCGTCTAACGTCATATAGCAATACGTCATAACGTATAAGGCCATAGAGCAATGCGTCATAACGTATAACGTCATATAGTAATACGTCATAACGTATAACGCCATATAGCTATGCGTCATAACGTATAACGTCATATAGAATTCCGGTTTAACGTACAACGTCATATAGTAATGCGTGATAACGTATAACGTCATATAGTATTGCGTCATGACGTATAACGTCATATAGAATTATTTCATAACGTAGAACATCACATAGTAATACGTCATAACGTATAACGTCACATAGAATTACGGTTTAACGTATAACGTCATATAGTAATGCGTCATACCGTATCACGCCATTTAGTAGTGCGTCATAACGTACAACGTCACATAGTAATACGTCATAACGTATAACGTCATATAGAATTACGTCATAACGTATAACGCCATATAGTAATGCGTCATAACGTATAACGTCATATAGTATTGCGTCATAACTTATAACGTCACATAGTAATACGGCCTAACGTATAACGTCATATAGAATTCCGGTTTAACGTATAACGCTATACTGCAATGCGTCATACCGTAAGACGTCATATAGTAATGCGTCATGACGTATAACGTCACATAGTAATACGTTATAACGTATAACGCCATATAGCTATGCGTCATAACGTATAACGTCATATGGAATTACGGTTTAACGTATAACGTCATATAGTAATGCGTCATAACGTATAACGCCATATAGTAATGCGTCATAACGCATAACGTGACATAGATTTACGGTTTAGCGTATAACGTCATATAGCAATGCGTCATAACCTATAACGTCATATAGTATTACGTCATGACGTATAACGTCATATAGAATTACGTCATAACGTATAACGCCATATAGCCATGCGTCATAACGTATAACGTCATATGGAATTACGGTTTAACGTATAACTTCATATAGTAATGCGTCATAACGTATAACGTCTTATGGAATTACGGTTTAACGTATAACTTCATATAGTAATGCGTCATAACGTATAACGCCATATAGCTATGCGTCATAACGTATAACGCCATATAGTAATGCGTCATAACGCATAACGTCACATAGAATTACGGTTTAGCGTATAACGTCATATAGCAATGCGTCATAACCTATAACGTCATATAGTATTACGTCATGACGTATAACGTCATATAGAATTACGTCATAACGTATAACGCCATATAGCCATGCGTCATAACGTATAACGCCATATAGTAATACGTCCTAACGTATAACGTCATATAGAATTACGGCATAACGTATAACGTCACAGAGAATTACGGTTTAGCGTCTAACGTCATATAGCACTACGTCATAACGTATAAGGCCATATAGCAATGCGTCATAACGTATAACGTCATATAGAAATACGATATAACGTATAACGTCACATAGTAATACGTCATAACGTGTAACGTCGTATAGAATTACGTCATAACGTGTAACGTCACATAGTAATACGTCATAACGTATAACGTCATATAGAATTCCGGTTTAACGTATAACGCTATATTGCAATGCGTCATACCGTAAGACGTCATATAGAAGTACGGCATAATGTATAACGTCACATAGTAATAGGTCATAACGTATAACGCCATATAGCTATGCGTCATAACGTATAACGTCATATGGAATTACGGTTTAACGTATAACGTCATATAGTAATGCGTCATAACGTATAACGCCATATAGTAATGCGTCATAACTTATAACGTCACATAGTAATACGTCCTAACGTATAACGTCATATAGAATTACGGCATAACGTATAACGTCACAGAGAATTACGGTTTAGCGTCTAACGTCATATAGCACTACGTCATAACGTATAAGGCCATATAGCAATGCGTCATAACGTATAACGTCATATAGAAATACGATATAACGTATAACGCCATATAGCTATGCGTCATAACGTATAACGTCATATGGAATTACGGTTTAACGTATAACGTCATATAGTAATGCGTCATAACGTATAACGCCATATAGTAATGCGTCATAACGCATAACGTCTCATAGAATTACGGTTTAGCGTATAACGTCATATAGCAATGCGTCATAACCTATAACGTCATATAGTATTACGTCATAACGTATAACGTCATATAGAGTTACGTCATAACGTATAACGCCATATAGTAATGCGTCATAACGCATAATGTCATATAGAATTACGTCATAACGTATAACGCTATATTGCAATGCGTCATACCGTAAGACGTCATATAGAAGTACGGCATAATGTATAACGTCACATAGTAATACGTCATAACGTATAACGCCATATAGCCATGCGTCATAACGTATAACGTCATATGGAATTACGGTTTAACGTATAACTTCATATAGTAATGCGTCATAACGTATAACGTCTTATGGAATTACGGTTTAACGTATAACTTCATATAGTAATGCGTCATAACGTATAACGCCATATAGCTATGCGTCATAACGTATAACGCCATATAGTAATGCGTCATAACGCATAACGTCACATAGAATTACGGTTTAGCGTATAACGTCATATAGCAATGCCTCATAACCTATAACGTCATATAGTATTACGTCATGACGTATAACGTCATATAGAGTTACGTCATAACGTATAATGCCATATAGCCATGCGTCATAACGTATAACGTCATATGGAAATACGGTTTAACGTATAACGTCATATGGTAATGCGTCATAACATATAACGCCGTATAGTAATACGTCCTAACGTATAACGTCATATAGAAATGCGTCATAACGTATAACGTCACATAGAATTACGGTTTAACGTATAACGCCATATAGCTATGCGTCATAACGTATAAGGTCATATGGAATTACGGTTTAACGTATAACGTCATATAGTAATGCGTCATAACATATAACGCCGTATAGTAATACGTCCTAACGTATAACGTCATATAGAAATGCGTCATAACGTATAACGTCACATAGTAATACGTCATAACGTATAACGAAATATAGCAATGCGTCATAACGCATAACGTCATATAGACTTACGGTTTATGGTATAACGTCATATAGTAATGCGTCATAACGTATAACGTCATATACAAATACGATATAACGTATAACGTAACATAGTAATACGTCATAACGTGTAACGTCGTATAGAATTACGTCATAACGTGTAACGTCACATAGTAATACGTCATAACGTATAACGCCATATAGCTATGCGTCATAACGTATAACGTCATATAGAATTACGTCATAACGTATAACGCCATATAGTAATGCGTCATAACGTATAACGTCATATAGTATTACGTCATAACGTATAACGCCATATAGTAATGCGTCATAGCGTATAACGTCATATAGTATTACGTCATAACTTATAACGTCACATAGTAATACGTCCTAACGTATAACGTCATATAGAATTCCGGTTTAACGTATAACGCTGTATTGCAATGCGTCATACCGTAAGACGTCATATAGAAGTACGGCATAATGTATAACGTCACATAGTAATACGTCATAACGTATAACGCCATATAGCTATGCGTCATAACGTATAAGGTCATATGGAATTACGGTTTAACGTATAACGTCATATAGAATTACGGCATAACGTATAACGTCCCAGAGAATTACGGTTTAGCGTCTAACGTCATATAGCAATACGTCATAACGTATAAGGCCATATGGCAATGCGTCATACCGTGTAACGTCGTATAGAATTACGTCATAACGTGTAACATCACATAGTAATACGTCATAACGTATAACGTCATATAGAATTCCGGTTTAACGTATAACGCTATACTGCAATGCGTCATACCGTAAGACGTCATATAGTAATGCGTCATGACGTATAACGTCACATAGTAATACGTCATAACGTATAACGCCATATAGCTATCCGTCATAACGTATAACGTCATATGGAATTACGGTTTAACGTATAACGTCATATAGTAATGCGTCATAACGTATAACGCCATATAGTAATGCGTCATAACGCATAACGTCACATAGAATTACGGTTTAGCGTATAACGTCATATAGCAATGCGTCATAACCTATAACGTCATATAGTATTACGTCATGACGTATAACGTCATATAGAATTACGTCATAACGTATAACGCCATATAGCCATGCGTCATAACGTATAACGTCATATGGAATTACGGTTTAACGTATAACTTCATATAGTAATGCGTCATAACGTATAACGTCTTATGGAATTACGGTTTAACGTATAACTTCATATAGTAATGCGTCATAACGTATAACGCCATATAGCTATGCGTCATAACGTATAACGCCATATAGTAATGCGTCATAACGCATAACGTCACATAGAATTACGGTTTAGCGTATAACGTCATATAGCAATGCCTCATAACCTATAACGTCATATAGTATTACGTCATGACGTATAACGTCATATAGAGTTACGTCATAACGTATAATGCCATATAGCCATGCGTCATAACGTATAACGTCATATGGAATTACGGTTTAACGTATAACTTCATATAGTAATGCGTCATAACGTATAACGTCTTATGGAATTACGGTTTAACGTATAACTTCATATAGTAATGCGTCATAACGTAGAACATCACATAGTAATACGTCATAACGTATAACGCCATATAGCTATGCGTCATAACGTATAAGGTCATATGGAATTACGGTTTAACGTATAACGTCATATGGTAATGCGTCATAACATATAACGCCGTATAGTAATACGTCCTAACGTATAACGTCATATAGAAATGCGTCATAACGTATAACGTCACATAGAATTACGGTTTAACGTATAACGCCATATAGCTATGCGTCATAACGTATAAGGTCATATGGAATTACGGTTTAACGTATAACGTCATATAGTAATGCGTCATAACATATAACGCCGTATAGTAATACGTCCTAACGTATAACGTCATATAGAAATGCGTCATAACGTATAACGTCACATAGTAATACGTCATAACGTATAACGAAATATAGCAATGCGTCATAACGCATAACGTCATATAGACTTACGGTTTATGGTATAACGTCATATAGTAATGCGTCATAACGTAGAACATCACATAGTAATACGTCATAACGTATAACGTCATATAGAGTTACGTCATAACTTATAACGTCACATAGTAATACGTAATAACGTTTAACGTCATATCCAATTCCGGTTTAACGTATAACGCCATATAGCAATGCGTTATAAAGTATAACGCCACATGGCAATACGTCATAACGAATAACGTCATATAATAAGGCGATATGACGTATAACGTCATATAGAAATACGTCACAACGTATAACGTCACATAGTAATACGTCATAACTTATAACGTCACATAGTAATACGTCATAACGTATAACGTCATATAGAATTACGTCATAACGTATAACGCCATATAGCTATGCGTCATAACGTATAAGGTCATATGGAATTACGGTTTAACGTATAACGTCATATAGTAATGCGTCATAACGTATAACGCCATATAGTAATGCGTCATAACGTATAACGTCACATAGAATTACGGTTTAGCGTATAACGCTATATTGCAATGCGCCATACCGTAAGACGTCATATAGAATTACGGCATAATGTATAACGTCACATAGTAATACGTCATAACGTATAACGCCATATAGCTATGCGTCATAACGTATAAGGTCATATGGAATTACGGTTTAACGTATAACGTCATATAGTAATGCGTCATAACGTATAACGCCATATAGTAATGCGTCATAACGTATAACGTCACATAGAATTACGGTTTAGCGTATAACGTCATATAGCAATGCGTCATAACCTATAACGTCATATAGTATAGCGTCATGACGTATAATGTCATATAGAATTACGTCATAACGTATAAGGCCATATAGCCATGCGTCATAACGTATAACGTCTTATGGAATTACGGTTTAACGTATAACTTCATATAGTAATGCGTCATAACGTATAACGCCATATAGTAATGAGTCATATCGTATGACGTCATATAATAAGGCGACATGACGTATAACGTCATATAGAATTACGTCACAACTTATAACGGCACGTAGTAATACGCCATAACGTATAACGTCACATAGTAATACGTCATAACGTATAACGTCATATAGAATCCCGGTTTAATGTATAACGCTATATTGCAATGCGCCATACCGTAAGACGTCATATAGAAGTACGGCATAATGTATAACGTCACATAGTAATACGTCATAACGTATAACGCCATATAGAATTACGTCATAACGTATAACGCCATATAGTAATGCGTCATAACGTATAACGTCATATAGTATTACGTCATAACTTATCACGTCACATAGTAATACGTCATATCGTGTAACGTCGTATAGAATTACGTCATAACGTGTAACGTCACATAGTAATACGTCAGAACGTATAACGTCATGTAGAATTCCGGTTTAACGTATAACGCTATATTGCAATGCGTCATACCGTAAGACGTCATATAGAAGTACGGCACAATGTATAACGTCACATAGTAATACGTCATAACGTATAACGCCATATAGAATTTCGTCATAACGTATAACGTCATATAGTATTACGTCATAACTTATAACGTCACATAGTAATACGTCCTAACGTATAACGTCATATAGAATTACGGCATAACGTATAACGTCACAGAGAATTACGGTTTAGCGTCTAACGTCATATATCAATACGTCATAACGTATAAGGCCATATAGCAATGCGTCATAACGTATAACGTCATATACAAATACGATATAACGTATAACGTAACATAGTAATACGTCATAACGTGTAACGTCGTATAGAATTACGTCATAACGTGTAACGTCACATAGTAATACGTCATAACGTATAACGCCATATAGCTATGCGTCATAACGTATAACGTCATATAGAATTACGTCATAACGTATAACGCCATATAGTAATGCGTCATAACGTATAACGTCATATAGTATTACGTCATAACGTATAACGCCATATAGTAATGCGTCATAGCGTATAACGTCATATAGTATTACGTCATAACTTATAACGTCACATAGTAATACGTCCTAACGTATAACGTCATATAGAATTCCGGTTTAACGTATAACGCTGTATTGCAATGCGTCATACCGTAAGACGTCATATAGAAGTACGGCATAATGTATAACGTCACATAGTAATACGTCATAACGTATAACGCCATATAGCTATGCGTCATAACGTATAAGGTCATATGGAATTACGGTTTAACGTATAACGTCATATAGAATTACGGCATAACGTATAACGTCCCAGAGAATTACGGTTTAGCGTCTAACGTCATATAGCAATACGTCATAACGTATAAGGCCATATGGCAATGCGTCATACCGTGTAACGTCGTATAGAATTACGTCATAACGTGTAACATCACATAGTAATACGTCATAACGTATAACGTCATATAGAATTCCGGTTTAACGTATAACGCTATACTGCAATGCGTCATACCGTAAGACGTCATATAGTAATGCGTCATGACGTATAACGTCACATAGTAATACGTCATAACGTATAACGCCATATAGCTATCCGTCATAACGTATAACGTCATATGGAATTACGGTTTAACGTATAACGTCATATAGTAATGCGTCATAACGTATAACGCCAGATAGTAATGCGTCATAACGCATAACGTCACATAGAATTACGGTTTAGCGTATAACGTCATATAGCAATGCATCATAACCTATAACGTCATATAGTATTACGTCATGACGTATAACGTCATATAGAATTACGTCATAACGTATAACGCCATATAGCCATGCGTCATAACGTATAACGTCATATGGAATTACGGTTTAACGTATAACTTCATATAGTAATGCGTCATAACGTATAACGTCTTATGGAATTACGGTTTAACGTATAACTTCATATAGTAATGCGTCATAACGTATAACGCCATATAGCTATGCGTCATAACGTATAACGCCATATAGTAATGCGTCATAACGCATAACGTCACATAGAATTACGGTTTAGCGTATAACGTCATATAGCAATGCGTCATAACCTATAACGTCATATAGTATTACGTCATGACGTATAACGTCATATAGAATTACGTCATAACGTATAACGCCATATAGCCATGCGTCATAACGTATAACGTCATATGGAATTACGGTTTAACGTATAACTTCATATAGTAATGCGTCATAACGTATAAAGTCTTATGGAATTACGGTTTAACGTATAACTTCATATAGTAATGCGTCATAACGTATAACGCCGTATAGTAATGAGTCATAACGTATGAAGTCATATAGTATTGCGTCATGACGTATAACGTCATATAGAATTACGTCATAACGTAGAACATCACATAGTAATACGACATAACGTATAACGTCACATAGAATTACGGTTTAACGTATAACGTCATATAGAATTACGTCATAACTTATAACGTCACATGGTAATACGAAATAACGTATAATGTCATATAGAATTACGGCATAACGTACAACGTCACAGAGAATTACGGTTTAGCGTCTAACGTCATATAGTAATGCGTCATAACGTATAACGCCATATTGTAATGCGTCATAACTTATAACGTCATATAGTATTGCGTCATGAAGTATAACGTCATATAGAATTACGTCATAACGTAGAACATCACATAGTAATACGACATAACGTATAACGTCACATAGAATTACGGTTTAACGTATAACGTCACATAGAATTACGGTTTAACGTATAACGTCATATAGTAATGCGTCATACCGTATCACGCCATTTAGTAATGCGTCATAACGTACAACGTCACATAGTAATACGTCATAACGTATAACGTCATATAGAATTACGTCATAACGTATAACGCCATATAGTAATGCGTCATAACGTATAACGACATATAGTATTACGTCATAACTTATAACGTCACATAGTAATACGTCCTAACGTATAACGTCATATAGAATTACGGCATAACGTATAACGTCACAGAGAATTACGGTTTAGCGTCTAACGTCATATAGCAATACGTCATAACGTATAACGCCATATAGCAATGCATCATGACGTATAACGTCATATAGAAATACGATATAACGCATAACGTCACATAGTAATACGTCATAACGTATAACGTCATATAGAATTCCGGTTTAACGTACAACGTCATATAGTAATGCGTGATAACGTATAACGTCATATAGTGTTGCGTCATGACGTATAACGTCATATAGAATTATTTCATAACGTAGAACATCACATAGTAATACGTCATAACGTATAACGTCATATAGAATTCCGGTTTAACGTACAACGTCATATTGTAATGCGTCATAACTTATAACGTCATATAGTATTGCGTCATGAAGTATAACGTCATATAGAATTACGTCATAACGTAGAACATCACATAGTAATACGTCATAACGTATAAGGCCATATGGCAATGCGTCATACCGTGTAACGTCGTATAGAATTACGTCATAACGTGTAACGTCACATAGTAATACGTCATAACGTATAACGTCATATAGAATTCCGGTTTAACGTATAACTTCATATAGTAATGCGTCATAACGTATAACGTCTTATGGAATTACGGTTTAACGTATAACTTCATATAGTAATGCGTCATAACGTATAACGCCATATAGTAATGAGTCATAACGTATGACGTCACAGAGAATTACGGTTTAGCGTATAACGCCATATAGCCATGCGTCATAACGTATAACGTCATATGGAATTACGGTTTAACGTATAACTTCATATAGTAATGCGTCATAACGTATAACGTCTTATGGAATTACGGTTTAACGTATAACTTCATATAGTAATGCGTCATAACGTATAACGCCATATAGTAATGAGTCATAACGTATGACGTCACAGAGAATTACGGTTTAGCGTCTAACGTCATATAGCAATACGTCATAACGTATAAGGCCATATAGCAATGCGTCATAACGTATAACGTCATATAGAAATACGATATAACGTATAACGTCACATAGTAATACGTCATAACGTGTAACGTCGTATAGAATTACGACATAACGTGTGACGTCACATAGTAATACGTCATAACGTATAACGTCATATAGAATTCCGGTTTAACGTATAACGCTATATTGCAATGCATCATACCGTAAGACGTCATATAGAAGTACGGCATAATGTATAACGTCATATAGTAATGCGTGATAACGTATAACGTCATATAGTATTGCGTCATGACGTATAACGTCATATGGAATTATTTCATAACGTAGAACATCACATAGTAATACGTCATAACGTATAACGTCATATAGAATTCCGGTTTAACGTACAACGTCATATTGTAATGCGTCATAACTTATAACGTCATATAGTATTGCGTCATGAAGTATAACGTCATATAGAATTACGTCATAACGTAGAACATCACATAGTAATACGTCATAACGTATAAGGCCATATGGCAATGCGTCATACCGTGTAACGTCGTATAGAATTACGTCATAACGTGTAACGTCACATAGTAATACGTCATAACGTATAACGTCATATAGAATTCCGGTTTAACGTACAACGTCATATAGTAATGCGTGATAACGTATAACGTCATATAGTATTGCGTCATGACGTATAACGTCATATAGAATTATTTCATAACGTAGAACATCACATAGTAATACGTCATAACGTATAACGTCACATAGAATTACGGTTTAACGTATAACGTCATATAGTAATGCGTCATACCGTATCACGCCATTTAGTAATGGGTCATAACGTACAACGTCACATAGTAATACGTCATAACGTATAACGTCATATAGAATTACGTCATAACGTATAACGCCATATAGAATTCCGGTTTAACGTATAACGCTATACTGCAATGCGTCATACCGTAAGACGTCATATAGTAATGCGTCATGACGTATAACGTCACATAGTAGTACGTCATAACGTATAACGCCATATAGCTATGCGTCATAACGTATAACGTCATATGGAATTACGGTTTAACGTATAACGTCATATAGTAACGCGTCATAACGTATAACGCCATATAGTAATGCGTCATAACGCATAACGTCACATAGAATTACGGTTTAGCGTATAACGTCATATAGTAATGCGTCATAACCTATCACGTCATATAGTATTACGTCATGACGTATAACGTCATATAGAATTACGTCATAACGTATAACGCCATATAGCCATGCGTCATAACGTATAACGTCATATGGAATTACGGTTTAACGTATAACTTCATATAGTAATGCGTCATAACGTATAACGTCTTATGGAATTACGGTTTAACGTATAACTTCATATAGTAATGCGTCATAACGTATAACGCCATATAGCTATGCGTCATAACGTATAACGCCATATAGTAATGCGTCATAACGCATAACGTCACGTAGAATTACGGTTTAGCGTATAACGTCATATAGCAATGCGTCATAACCTATAACGTCATATAGTATTACGTCATGACGTATAACGTCATATAGAATTATGTCATAACGTATAACGCCATATAGCCATGCGTCATAACGTATAACGTCATATGGAATTACGGTTTAACGTATAACTTCATATAGTAATGCGTCATAACGTATAACGTCTTATGGAATTACGGTTTAACGTATAACTTCATATAGTAATGCGTCATAACGTATAACGCCATATAGTAATGAGTCATAACGTATGACGTCATATAGTATTGCGTCATGACGTATAACGTCATATAGAATTACGTCATAACGTAGAACATCACATAGTAATACGACATAACGTATAACGTCACATAGAATTACGGTTTAACGTATAACGTCATATAGTAATGCGTCATAACGTATAACGCCATATAGTAATGCGTCATAACGCATAACGTCACATAGAATTACGGTTTAGCGTATAACGTCATATAGCAATGCGTCATAACCTATCACGTCATATAGTATTACGTCATGACGTATAACGTCATATAGAATTACGTCATAACGTATAACTTCATATAGTAATGCGTCATAACGTATAACGTCTTATGGAATTACGGTTTAACGTATAACTTCATATAGTAATGCGTCATAACGTATAACGCCATATAGCAATGCGTCATAACGTATAACGTCATATAGAAATACGATATAACGTATAACGTCACATAGTAATACGTCATAACGTGTAACGCCGTATAGAATTACGACATAACGTGTGACGTCACATAGTAATACGTCATAACGTATAACGTCATATAGAATTCCGGTTTAACGTATAACGCTATATTGCAATGCATCATACCGTAAGACGTCATATAGAAGTACGGCATAATGTATAACGTCATATAGTAATGCGTGATAACGTATAACGTCATATAGTATTGCGTCATGACGTATAACGTCATATAGAATTATTTCATAACGTAGAACATCACATAGTAATACGTCATAACGTATAACGTCATATAGAATTCCGGTTTAACGTACAACGTCATATTGTAATGCGTCATAACTTATAACGTCATATAGTATTGCGTCATGAAGTATAACGTCATATAGAATTACGTCATAACGTAGAACAACACATAGTAATACGTCATAACGTATAAGGCCATATGGCAATGCGTCATACCGTGTAACGTCGTATAGAATTACGTCATAACGTGTAACGTCACATAGTAATACGTCATAACGTATAACGTCATATAGAATTCCGGTTTAACGTACAACGTCATATAGTAATGCGTGATAACGTATAACGTCATATAGTATTGCGTCATGACGTATAACGTCATATAGAATTATTTCATAACGTAGAACATCACATAGTAATACGTCATAACGTATAACGTCACATAGAATTACGGTTTAACGTATAACGTCATATAGAATTCCGGTTTAACGTATAACGCTATACTGCAATGCGTCATACCGTAAGACGTCATATAGTAATGCGTCATGACGTATAACGTCACATAGTAGTACGTCATAACGTATAACGCCATATAGCTATGCG
The DNA here is from genome assembly GCF_041682495.2 of Bombus fervidus. Lineage (NCBI taxonomy): Eukaryota > Metazoa > Arthropoda > Insecta > Hymenoptera > Apidae > Bombus > Bombus fervidus. The sequence goes on from NW_027212582.1 coordinate 847,573, forward strand.
TCATAACGTATAACGTCATATGGAATTACGGTTTAACGTATAACTTCATATAGTAATGCGTCATAACGTATAACGTCTTATGGAATTACGGTTTAACGTATAACTTCATATAGTAATGCGTCATAGCGTATAACGCCATATAGTAATGAGTCATAACGTATGACGTCACAGAGAATTACGGTTTAGCGTCTAACGTCATATAGCAATACGTCATAACGTATAAGGCCATATAGCAATGCGTCATAACGTATAACGTCATATAGAAATACGATATAACGTATAACGTCACATAGTAATACGTCATAACGTGTAACGTCGTATAGAATTACGACATAACGTGTGACGTCACATAGTAATACGTCATAACGTATAACGTCATATAGAATTCCGGTTTAACGTATAACGCTATATTGCAATGCATCATAACTTATAACGTCATATAGTATTGCGTCATGAAGTATAACGTCATATAGAATTACGTCATAACGTAGAACATCACATAGTAATACGTCATAACGTATAAGGCCATATGGCAATGCGTCATACCGTGTAACGTCGTATAGAATTACGTCTTAACGTGTAACGTCACATAGTAATACGTCATAACGTATAACGTCATATAGAATTCCGGTTTAACGTACAACGTCATATAGTAATGCGTGATAACGTATAACGTCATGTAGTATTGCGTCATGACGTATAACGTCATATAGAATTATTTCATAACGTAGAACATCACATAGTAATACGTCATAACGTATAACGTCACATAGAATTACGGTTTAACGTATAACGTCATATAGTAATGCGTCATACCGTATCACGCCATTTAGTAATGGGTCATAACGTACAACGTCACATAGTAATACGTCATAACGTATAACGTCATATAGAATTACGTCATAACGTATAACGCCATATAGAATTCCGGTTTAACGTATAACGCTATACTGCAATGCGTCATACCGTAAGACGTCATATAGTAATGCGTCATGACGTATAACGTCATATGGAATTACGGTTTAACGTATAACGTCATATAGTAATGCGTCATAACGTATAACGCCATATAGTAATGCGTCATAACGCATAACGTCACATAGAATTACGGTTTAGCGTATAACGTCATATAGCAATGCGTCATAACCTATCACGTCATATAGTATTACGTCATGACGTATAACGTCATATAGAATTACGTCATAACGTATAACGCCATATAGCCATGCGTCATAACGTATAACGTCATATGGAATTACGGTTTAACGTATAACTTCATATAGTAATGCGTCATAACGTATAACGTCTTATGGAATTACGGTTTAACGTATAACTTCATATAGTAATGCGTCCTAACGTATAACGCCATATAGCTATGCGTCATAACGTATAACGCCATATAGTAATGCGTCATAACGCATAACGTCACATAGAATTACGGTTTAGCGTATAACGTCATATAGCAATGCGTCATAACCTATAACGTCATATAGTATTACGTCATGACGTATAACGTCATATAGAATTATGTCATAACGTATAACGCCATATAGCCATGCGTCATAACGTATAACGTCATATGGAATTACGGTTTAACGTATAACTTCATATAGTAATGCGTCATAACGTATAACGTCTTATGGAATTACGGTTTAACGTATAACTTCATATAGTAATGCGTCATAACGTATAACGTCTTATGGAATTACGGTTTAACGTATAACTTCATATAGTAATGCGTCATAACGTATAACGCCATATAGTAATGAGTCATAACGTATGACGTCATATAGTATTGCGTCATGACGTATAACGTCATATAGAAATACGTCATAACGTAGAACATCACATAGTAATACGACATAACGTATAACGTCACATAGAATTACGGTTTAACGTATAACGTCATATAGTAATGCGTCATAACGTATAACGCCATATAGTAATGCGTCATAACGCATAACGTCACATAGAATTACGGTTTAGCGTATAACGTCATATAGCAATGCGTCATAACCTATCACGTCATATAGTATTACGTCATGACGTATAACGTCATATAGAATTACGTCATAACGTATAACGCCATATAGCCATGCGTCATAACGTATAACGTCGTATAGAATTACGACATAACGTGTGACGTCACATAGTAATACGTCATAACGTATAACGTCATATAGAATTCCGGTTTAACGTATAACGCTATATTGCAATGCATCATACCGTAAGACGTCATATAGAAGTACGGCATAATGTATAACGTCATATAGTAATGCGTGATAACGTATAACGTCATATAGTATTGCGTCATGACGTATAACGTCATATAGAATTATTTCATAACGTAGAACATCACATAGTAATACGTCATAACGTATAACGTCATATAGAATTCCGGTTTAACGTACAACGTCATATTGTAATGCGTCATAACTTATAACGTCATATAGTATTGCGTCATGAAGTATAACGTCATATAGAATTACGTCATAACGTAGAACAACACATAGTAATACGTCATAACGTATAAGGCCATATGGCAATGCGTCATACCGTGTAACGTCGTATAGAATTACGTCATAACGTGTAACGTCACATAGTAATACGTCATAACGTATAACGTCATATAGAATTCCGGTTTAACGTACAACGTCATATAGTAATGCGTGATAACGTATAACGTCATATAGTATTGCGTCATGACGTATAACGTCATATAGAATTATTTCATAACGTAGAACATCACATAGTAATACGTCATAACGTATAACGTCACATAGAATTACGGTTTAACGTATAACGTCATATAGTAATGCGTCATACCGTATCACGCCATTTAGTAATGGGTCATAACGTACAACGTCACATAGTAATACGTCATAACGTATAACGTCATATAGAATTACGTCATAACGTATAACGCCATATAGAATTCCGGTTTAACGTATAACGCTATACTGCAATGCGTCATACCGTAAGACGTCATATAGTAATGCGTCATGACGTATAACGTCACATAGTAGTACGTCATAACGTATAACGCCATATAGCTATGCGTCATAACGTATAACGTCATATGGAATTACGGTTTAACGTATAACGTCATATAGTAATGCGTCATAACGTATAACGCCATATAGTAATGCGTCATAACGCATAACGTCACATAGAATTACGGTTTAGCGTATAACGTCATATAGCAATGCGTCATAACCTATCACGTCATATAGTATTACGTCATGACGTATAACGTCATATAGAATTACGTCATAACGTATAACGCCATATAGCCATGCGTCATAACGTATAACGTCATATGGAATTACGGTTTAACGTATAACTTCATATAGTAATGCGTCATAACGTATAACGTCTTATGGAATTACGGTTTAACGTATAACTTCATATAGTAATGCGTCATAACGTATAACGCCATATAGCTATGCGTCATAACGTATAACGCCATATAGTAATGCGTCATAACGCATAACGTCACATAGAATTACGGTTTAGCGTATAACGTCATATAGCAATGCGTCATAACCTATAACGTCATATAGTATTACGTCATGACGTATAACGTCATATAGAATTATGTCATAACGTATAACGCCATATAGCCATGCGTCATAACGTATAACGTCATATGGAATTACGGTTTAACGTATAACTTCATATAGTAATGCGTCATAACGTATAACGTCTTATGGAATTACGGTTTAACGTATAACTTCATATAGTAATGCGTCATAACGTATAACGCCATATAGTAATGAGTCATAACGTATGACGTCATATAGTATTGCGTCATGACGTATAACGTCATATAGAATTATTTCATAACGTAGAACATCACATAGAAATACGTCATAACGTATAACGTCACATAGAATTACGGTTTAACGTATAACGTCATATAGTAATGCGTCATACCGTATCACGCCATTTAGTAATGCGTCATAACGTACAACGTCACATAGTAATACGTCATAACGTATAACGTCATATAGAATTACGTCATAACGTATAACGCCATATAGTAATGCGTCATAACGTATAACGACATATAGTATTACGTCATAACTTATAACGTCACATAGTAATACGTCCTAACGTATAACGTCATATAGAATTATGGCATAACGTATAACGTCACAGAGAATTACGGTTTAGCGTCTAACGTCATATAGCAATACGTCATAACGTATAACGCCATATAGCAATGCATCATGACGTATAACGTCATATAGAAATACGATATAACGTATAACGTCACATAGTAATACGTCATAACGTGTAACGTCGTATAGAATTACGTCATAACGTGTAACGTCACATAGTAATACGTCATAACGTATAACGTCATATAGAATTCCGGTTTAACGTATAACGCTATATTGCAATGCGTCATACCGTAAGACGTCATATAGAAGTACGGCATAATGTATAACGTCACATAGTAATACGTCATAACGTATAACGCCATATAGCAATGCGTCATAACGTATAACGTCATATGGAATTACGGTTTAACGTATAACGTCATATAGTAATGCGTCATAACGTATAACGCCATATAGTAATGCGTCATAACGCATAACGTCACATAGAATTACGGTTTAGCGCATAACGTCATATAGCAATGCGTCATAACCTATAACGTCATATAGTATTACGTCATGACGTATAACGTCATATAGAATTACGTCATAACGTATAACGCCATATAGCCATGCGTCATAACGTATAACGTCATATGGAATTACGGTTTAACGTATAACTTCATATAGTAATGCGTCATAACGTATAACGTCTTATGGAATTACGGTTTAACGTATAACTTCATATAGTTATGCGTCATAACGTATAACGCCATATAGCTATGCGTCATAACGTATAACGCCATATAGTAATGCGTCATAACGCATAACGTCACATAGAATTACGGTTTAGCGTATAACGTCATATAGCAATGCGTCATAACCTATAACGTCATATAGTATTACGTCATGACTTATAACGTCATATAGAATTACGTCATAACGTATAACGCCATATAGCCATGCGTCATAACGTATAACGTCATATGGAATTACGGTTTAACGTATAACTTCATATAGTAATGCGTCATAACGTATAACGTCTTATGGAATTACGGTTTAACGTATAACTTCATATAGTAATGCGTCATAACGTATAACGCCATATAGTAATGAGTCATAACGTATAACGTCATATAGTATTACGTCATAACTTATAACGTCACATAGTAATACGTCATAACGTATAACGTCATATAGAATTACGTCATAACGTATAACGTCATATAGAAATACGATATAACGTATAACGTCACATAGTAATACGTCATAACGTATAAGGCCATATAGCAATGCGTCATAACGTATAACGTCATATAGTATTACGTCATAACTTATAACGTCACATAGTAATACGTCATAACGTATAACGTCATATAGAATTACGTCATAACGTATAACGTCATATAGAATTACGTCATAACGTATAACGTCATATAGAAATACGATATAACGTATAACGTCACATAGTAATACGTCATAACGTATAACGTCACATAGAATTACGGTTTAACGTATAGCGTCATATACTAATGCGTCATACCGTATCACGCCATTTAGTACTGCGTCATACCGTATCACGCCATTTAGTAATGCGTCATAACGTACAACGTCTCATAGTAATACGTCATAACGTATAACGTCATATAGAATTACGTCATAACGTATAACGCCATGTAGTAATGCGTCATAACGTATAACGTCATATAGTATTACGTCATAACTTATAACGTCACATAGTAATACGTCCTAACGTATAACGTCGTATAGAATTACGGCATAACGTATAACGTCACAGAGAATTACGGTTTAGCGTCTAACGTCATATAGCAATACGTCATAACGTATAAGGCCATATAGCAATGCGTCATAACGTATAACGTCATATAGAAATACGATATAACGTATAACGTCACATAGTAATACGTCATAACGTGTAACGTCGTATAGAATTACGTCATAACGTGTAACGTCACATAGTAATACGTCATAACGTATAACGTCATATAGAATTCCGGTTTAACGTATAACGCTATATTGCAATGCGTCATACCGTAAGACGTCATATAGAAGTACGGCATAATGTATAACGTCACATAGTAATACGTCATAACGTATAACGCCATATAGCTATGCGTCATAACGTATAAGGTCATATGGAATTACGGTTTAACGTATAACGTCATATAGTAATGCGTCATAACGTATAACGCCATATAGTAATGCGTCATAACGTATAACGTCACATAGAATTACGGTTTAGCGTATAACGTCATATAGCAATGCGTCATAACCTATAACGTCATATAGAATTGCGTCATGACGTATAACGTCATATGGAATTACGGTTTAACGTATAACTTCATATAGTAATGCGTCATAACGTATAACGTCTTATGAAATTACGGTTTAACGTATAACTTCATATAGTAATGCGTCATAACGTATAACGCCATATAGTAATGAGTCATAACGTATGACGTCATATAGTAATGCGTCATAACGTATAACGTCATATGGAATTACGGTTTAACGTATAACTTCATATAGTAATGCGTCATAACGTATAACGTCATGTAGAATTACGTCATAACGTATAACGCCATATAGTAATGCGTCATAACGTATAACGTCATATAGTATTACATCATAACTTATAACGTCACATAGTAATACGTCCTAACGTATAACGTCATATAGAATTACGGCATAACGTATAACGTCACAGAGAATTGCGGTTTAGCGTCTAACGTCATATAGCACTACGTCATAACGTATAAGGCCATATAGCAATGCGTCATAACGTATAACGTCATATAGAAATACGATATAAGGTATAACGTCACATAGTAATACGTCATAACGTGTAACGTCGTATAGAATTACGTCATAACGTGTAACGTCACATAGTAATACGTCATAACGTATAACGTCATATAGAAATCCGGTTTAACGTATAACGCTATATTGCAATGCGTCATACCGTAAGACGTCATATAGACGTACGGCATAATGTATAACGTCACATAGTAATACGTCATAACGTATAACGCCATATAGCTGTGCGTCATAACGTATAACGTCATATGGAATTACGGTTTAACGTATAACGTCATATAGTAATGCGTCATAACGTATAACGCCATATAGTAATGCGTCATAACGCATAACGTCACATAGAATTACGGTTTAGCGTATAACGTCATATAGCAATGCGTCATAACCTATAACGTCATATAGTATTACGTCATGACGTATAACGTCATATAGAATCACGTCATAACGTATAACGCCATATAGCCATGCGTCATAACGTATAACGTCATATGGAATTACGGTTTAACGTATAACTTCATATAGTAATGCGTCATAACGCATAACGTCACATAGAATTACGGTTTAGCGTATAACGTCATATAGCAATGCGTCATAGCCTATAACGTCATATAGTATTACGTTATGACGTATAACGTCATATAGAATTACGTCATAACGTATAACGCCATATAGCCATGCGTCATAACTTATAACGTCATATGGAATTACGGTTTAACGTATAACTTCATATAGTAATGCGTCATAACGTATAACGTCTTATGTAATTACGGTTTAACGTATAACTTCATATAGTAATGCGTCATAACGTATAACGCCATATAGTAATGAGTCATAACGTATGACGTCATACAGTATTGCGTCATGACGTATAACGTCATATAGAATTACGTCATAACGTAGAACATCACATAGTAATACGACATAACGTATAACGTCACATAGAATTACGGTTTAACGTATAACGTCATATAGAATTACGTCATAACTTATAACGTCACATGGTAATACGAAATAACGTATAACGTCATATAGAATTACGGCCTAACGTATAACGTCACAGAGAATTACGGTTTAGCGTCTAACGTCATATAGTAATGCGTCATAACGTATAACGCCATATTGTAATGCGTCATAACTTATAACGTCATGAAGTATTGCGTCATGAAGTATAACGTCATATAGAATTACGTCATAACGTAGAACATCACATAGTAATACGTCATAACGTATAACGTTATATGGAATTACGGTTTAACGTATAACTTCATATAGTAATGCGTCATAACGTATAACGTCTTATGGAATTACGGTTTAACGTATAACTTCATATAGTAATGCGTCATAACGTATAACGCCATATAGCTATGCGTCATAACGTATAACGCCATATAGTAATGCGTCATAACGCATAACGTCACATAGAATTTCGGTTTAGCGTATAACGTCATATAGCAATGCGTCATAACCTATAACGTCATATAGTATTACGTCATGACGTATAACGTCATATAGAATTACGTCATAACGTATAATGCCATATAGCCATGCGTCATAACGTATAACGTCATATGGAATTACGGTTTAACGTATAACTTCATATAGTAATGCGTCATAACGTATAACGTCTTATGGAATTACGGTTTAACGTATAACTTCATATAGTAATGCGTCATAACGTAGAACATCACATAGTAATACGTCATAACGTATAACGCCATATAGCTATGCGTCATAACGTATAAGGTCATATGGAATTACGGTTTAACGTATAACGTCATATAGTAATGCGTCATAACGTATAACGCCATATAGTAATGCGTCATAACGCATAACGTCATATAGAATTACGTCATAACGTATAACGCCATATAGCCATGCGTCATAACGTATAACGTCATATAGAATTACGTCATAACGTATAACGCCATATAGCCATGCGTCATAACGTATAACGTCATATGGAATTACGGTTTAACGTATAGCTTCATATAGTAATGCGTCATAACGTATAACGTCTTATGGAATTACGGTTTAACGTATATCTTCATATAGTAATGCGTCATAACGTATAACGTCATATAGAATTACGTCATAACGTATAACGCCATATAGTAATGCGTCATAACGTATAACGTCATATAGTATTACGTCATAACTTATAACGTCACATAGTAATACGTCCTAACGTATAACGTCATATAGAATTACGGCATAACGTATAACGTCACAGCGAATTACGGTTTAGCATCTAACGTCATATAGCACTACGTCATAACGTATAAGGCCATATAGCAATGCGTCATAACGTATAACGTCATATAGAAATACGATATAACGTATAACGTCACATAGTAATACGTCATAACGTGTAACGTCGTATAGAATTACGTCATAACGTGTAACGTCACATAGTAATACGTCATAACGTATAACGTCATATAGAATTCCGGTTTAACGTATAACGCTATATTGCAATGCGTCATACCGTAAGACGTCATATAGAAGTACGGCATAATGTATAACGTCACATAGTAATAGGTCATAACGTATAACGCCATATAGCTATGCGTCATAACGTATAACGTCATATGGAATTACGGTTAAACGTATAACGTCATATAGTAATGCGTCATAACGTATGACGCCATATAGTAATGCGTCATAACGCATAACGTCACATAGAATTACGGTTTAGCGTATAACGTCATATAGCAATGCGTCATAACCTATAACGTCATATAGTATTACGTCATGTCGTATAACGTCATATAGAATTACGTCATAACGTATAACGCCATATAGCCATGCGTCATAACGTATAACGTCATATGGAATTACGGTTTAACGTATAACTTCATATAGTAATGCGTCATAACGTATAACGTCTTATGAAATTACGGTTTAACGTATAACTTCATATAGTAATGCGTCATAACGTATAACGCCATATAGCTATGAGTCATAACGTATAACGCCATATAGTAATGCGTCATAACGCATAACGTCACATAGAATTACGGTTTAGCGTATAACGTCATATAGCAATGCGTCATAACCTATAACGTCATATAGTATTACGTCATGACGTATAACGTCATATAGAATTACGTCATAACGTATAACGCCATATAGCCATGCGTCATAACGTATAACGTCATATGGAATTACGGTTTAACGTATAACTTCATATAGTAATGCGTCATAACGTATAACGTCTTATGGAATTACGGTTTAACGTATAACTTCATATAGTAATGCGTCATAACGTATAACGCCATATAGTAATGAGTCATAACGTATGACGTCATACAGTATTGCGTCATGACGTATAACGTCATATAGAATTACGTCATAACGTAGAACATCACATAGTAATACGACATAACGTATAACGTCACATAGAATTACGGTTTAACGTATAACGTCATATAGAATTACGTCATAACGTAGAACATCACATAGTAATACGACATAACGTATAACGTCATATAGAATTACGGCATAACGTATAACGTCACAGAGAATTACGGTTTAGCGTCTAACGTCATATAGTAATGCGTCATAACATATAACGCCATATTGTAATGCGTCATAACTTATAACGTCATGAAGTATTGCGTCATGAAGTATAACGTCATATAGAATTACGTCATAACGTAGAACATCACATAGTAATACGTCATAACGTATAACGTTATATAGAATTCCGGTTTAACGTATAACGCTAAATTGCAATGCGTCATACCGTAAGACGTCATATAGAAGTACGGCATAATGTATAACGTCACATAGTAATACGTCATAACGTATACCGCCATATAGCTATGCGTCATAACGTATAAGGTCATATGGAATTACGGTTTAACGTATAACGTCATATAGTAATGCGTCATAACGTATAACGCCATATAGTAATGCGTCATAACGTATAACGTCACATAGAATTACGGTTTAGCGTATAACGTCATATAGCAATGCGTCATAACCTATAACGTCATATAGTATTGCGTCATGACGTATAAAGTCATATAGAATTACGTCATAACGAATAACGTCATATAATAAGGCGACATGACTTATAACGTCATATAGAATTACGTCACAACGTATAACGTCACGTAGTAATACGTCATAACGTATAACGTCACATAGAATTACGGTTTAACGTATAACGTAATATAGTATTCCGGTTTAACGTACAACGTCATATAGTAATGCGTGATAACGTATAACGTCATATAGTAATGCGTCATACCGTATCACGCCATTTAGTAATGCGTCATAACGTACAACGTCACATAGTAATACGTCATAACGTATAACGTCATATAGAATTACGTCATAACGTATAACGCCATATAGTAATGCGTCATAACGTATAACGTCATATAGTATTACGTCATAACTTATAACGTCACATAGTAATACGTCCTAACGTATAACGTCATATAGAATTACGGCATAACGTATAACGTCACAGAGAATTACGGTTTAGCGTCTAACGTCATATAGCAATACGTCATAACGTATAACGCCATATAGCAATGCATCATGACGTATAACGTCATATAGAAATACGATATAACGTATAACGTCACATAGTAATGCGTCATACCGTATCACGCCATTTAGTAATGCGTCATAACGTACAACGTCACATAGTAATACGTCATAACGTATAACGTCATATAGAATTACGTCATAACGTATAACGCCATATAGTAATGCGTCATAACGCATAACGTCACATAGAATTACGGTTTAGCGTATAACGTCATATAGCAATGCGTCATAACCTATAACGTCATATAGTATTACGTCATGACGTATAACGTCATATAGAATTACGTCATAACGTATAACGCCATATAGCCATGCGTCATAACGTATAACGTCATATGGAATTACGGTTTAACGTATAACTTCATATAGTAATGCGTCATAACGTAGAACATCACATAGTAATACGTCATAACGTATAACGTTATATAGAATTCCGGTTTAACGTATAACGCTCAATTGCAATGCGTCATACCGTAAGACGTCATATAGAAGTGCGGCATAATGTATAACGTCACATAGTAATACGTCATAACGTATAACGCCATATAGCTATGCGTCATAACGTATAAGGTCATATGGAATTACGGTTTAACGTATAACGTCATATAGTAATGCGTCATAACATATAACGCCGTATAGTAATACGTCCTAACGTATAACGTCATATAGAAATGCGTCATAACGTATAACGTCACATAGAATTACGGTTTAACGTATAACGTCATATAGCAATGCGTCATAACCTATAAGGTCATATAGTATTGCGTCATGACGTATAACGTCACAGAGAATTACGGTTTAACGTATAACGCTATATTGCAATGCGTCATACCGTAAGACGTCATATAGAAGTACGGCATAATGTATAACGTCACATAGTAATACGTCATAACGTATAACGAAATATAGCAATGCGTCATAACGCATAACGTCATATAGACTTACGGTTTAAGGTATAACGTCATATAGTAATGCGTCATAACGTAGAACATCACATAGTAATACGTCATAACGTATAACGTCATATAGAGTTACGTCATAACTTATAACGTCACATAGTAATACGTAATAACGTTTAACGTCATATCCAATTCCGGTTTAACGTATAACGCCATATAGCAATGCGTTATAAAGTATAACGCCACATGGCAATACGTCATAACGAATAACGTCATATAATAAGGCGATATGACGTATAACGTCATATAGAATTACGTCACAACGTATAACGTCACATAGTAATACGTCATAACTTATAACGTCACATAGTAATACGTCATAACGTATAACGTCATATAGAATTACGTCATAACGTATAACGCCATATAGCTATGCGTCATAACGTATAAGGTCATATGGAATTACGGTTTAACGTATAACGTCATATAGTAATGCGTCATAACGTATAACGCCATATGGTAATGCGTCATAACGTATAACGTCACATAGAATTACGGTTAAGCGTATAACGCTATATTGCAATGCGCCATACCGTAAGACGTCATATAGAATTACGACATAATGTATAACGTCACATAGTAATACGTCATAACGTATAACGCCATATAGCTATGCGTCATAACGTATAAGGTCATATGGAATTACGGTTTAACGTATAACGTCATATAGTAATGCGTCATAACGTATAACGCCATATAGTAATGCGTCATAACGTATAACGTCACATAGAATTACGGTTTAGCGTTTAACGTCATATAGCAATGCGTCATAACCTATAACGTCATATAGTATAGCGTCATGACGTATAATGTCATATAGAATTACGTCATAACGTATAAGGCCATATAGCCATGCGTCATAACGTATAACGTCATATGGAATTACGGTTTAACGTATAACATCATATAGTAATGCGTCATAACGTATAACGTCTTATGGAATTACGGTTTAACGTATAACTTCATATAGTAATGCGTCATAACGTATAACGTCATATAGAAATACGATATAACGTATAACGTCACATAGTAATACGTCATAACGTGTAACGTCGTATAGAATTACGTCATAACGTGTAACGTAACATAGTAATACGTCATAACGTATAACGTCATATAGAATTCCGGTTTAACGTATAACGCTATATTGCAATGCGTCATACCGTAAGACGTCATATAGAAGTACGGCATAATGTATAACGTCACATAGTAATACGTCATAACGTATAACGCCATATAGCTATGCGTCATAACGTATAACGTCATATGGAATTACGGTTTAACGTATAACGTCATATAGTAATGCGTCATAACGTATAACGCCATATAGTAATGCGTCATAACGCATAACGTCACATAGAATTACGGTTTAGCGTATAACGTCATATAGCTATGCGTCATAACCTATAACGTCATATAGTATTACGTCATGATGTATAACGTCATATAGAATTACGTCATAACGTATAACGCCATATAGCCATGCGTCATAACGTATAACGTCATATGGAATTACGGTTTAACGTATAACTTCATATAGTAATGCGTCATAACGTATAACGTCTTATGGAATTACGGTTTAACGTATAACTTCATATAGTAATGCGTCATAACGTATAACGCCATATAGCTATGCGTCATAACGTATAACGCCATATAGTAATGCGTCATAACGCATAGCGTCACATAGAATTACGGTTTAGCGTATAACGTCATATAGCAATGCGTCATAACCTATAACGTCATATAGTATTACGTCATGACGTATAACGTCATATAGAATTACGTCATAACGTATCACGCCATATAGCCATGCGTCATAACGTATAACGTCATATGGAATTACGGTTTAACGTATAACTTCATATAGTAATGCGTCATAACGTATAACGTCTTATGGAATTACGGTTTAACGTATAACTTCATATAGTAATGCGTCATAACGTAGAACATCACATAGTAATACGTCATAACGTATAACGTTATATAGAATTCCGGTTTAACGTATAACGCTCAATTGCAATGCGTCATACCGTAAGACGTCATATAGAAGTACGGCATAATGTATAACGTCACATAGTAATACGTCATAACGTATAACGCCATATAGCTATGCGTCATAACGTATAAGGTCATATGGAATTACGGTTTAACGTATAACGTCATATAGTAATGCGTCATAACATATAACGCCGTATAGTAATACGTCCTAACGTATAACGTCATATAGAAATGCGTCATAACGTATAACGTCACATAGAATTACGGTTTAACGTATAACGTCATATAGCAATGCGTCATAACCTGTAACGTCATATAGTATTGCGTCATGACGTATAACGTCACAGAGAATTACGGTTTAACGTATAATGCTATATTGCAATGCGTCATACCGTAAGACGTCATATAGAAGTACGGCATAATGTATAACGTCACATAGTAATACGTCATAACGTATAACGAAATATAGCAATGCGTCATAACGAATAACGTCATATAGACTTACGGTTTAAGGTATAACGTCATACAGTAATGCGTCATAACGTAGAACATCACATAGTAATACGTCATAACGTATAACGTCATATAGAGTTACGTCATAACTTATAACGTCACATAGTAATACGTAATAACGTTTAACGTCATATCCAATTCCGGTTTAACGTATAACGCCATATAGCAATGCGTTATAAAGTATAACGCCACATGGCAATACGTCATAACGAATAACGTCATATAATAAGGCGATATGACGTATAACGTCATATAGAATTACGTCACAACGTATAACGTCACATAGTAATACGTCATAACTTATAACGTCACATAGTAATACGTCATAACGTATAACGTCATATAGAATTACGGTTTAGCGTATAACGCTATATTGCAATGCGCCATACCGTAAGACGTCATATAGAATTACGGCATAATGTATAACGTCACATAGTAATACGTCATAACGTATAACGCCATATAGCTATGCGTCATAACGTATAAGGTCATATGGAATTACGGTTTAACGTATAACGTCATATAGTAATGCGTCATAACGTATAACGCCATATAGTAATGCGTCATAACGTATAACGTCACATAGAATTACGGTTTAGCGTATAACACTATATTGCAATGCGCCATACCGTAAGACGTCATATAGAATTACGGCATAATGTATAACGTCACATAGTAATACGTCATAACGTATAACGCCATATAGCTATGCGTCATAACGTATAAGGTCATATGGAATTACGGTTTAACGTATAACGTCATATAGTAATGCGTCATAACGTATAACGCCATATAGAAATGCGTCATAACGTATAACGTCACATAGAATTACGGTTTAGCGTATAACGGCACGTAGTAATACGCCATAACGTATAACGTCACATAGTAATACGTCATAACGTATAACGTCATATAGAATTCCGGTTTAATGTATAACGCTATATTGCAATGCGCCATACCGTAAGACGTCATATAGAAGTACGGCATAATGTATAACGTCACACAGTAATACGTCATAACGTATAACGCCATATAGAATTACGTCATAACGTATAACGCCATATAGTAATGCCTCATAACGTATAACGTCATATAGTATTACGTCATAACTTATAACGTCACATTGTAATACGTCATACCGTGTAACGTCGTATAGAATAACGTCATAACGTGTAACGTCACATAGTAATACGTCCTAACGTATAACGTCATATAGAATTCCGGTTTAACGTATAACGCTGTATTGCAATGCGTCATACCGTAAGACGTCATATAGAAGTACGGCATAATGTATAACGTCACATAGTAATACGTCATAACGTATAACGCCATATAGCTATGCGTCATAACGTATAAGGTCATATGGAATTACGGTTTAACGTATAACGTCATATAGAATTACGGCATAACGTATAACGTCCCAGAGAATTACGGTTTAGCGTCTAACGTCATATAGCAATACGTCATAACGTATAAGGCCATATGGCAATGCGTCATACCGTGTAACGTCGTATAGAATTACGTCATAACGTGTAACGTCACATAGTAATACGTCATAACGTATAACGTCATATAGAATTCCGGTTTAACGTACAACGTCATATAGTAATGCGTGATAACGTATAACGTCATATAGTATTGCGTCATGACGTATAACGTCATATAGAATTATTTCATAACGTAGAACATCACATAGTAATACGTCATAACGTATAACGTCACATAGAATTACGGTTTAACGTATAACGTCATATAGTAATGCGTCATACCGTATCACGCCATTTAGTAGTGCGTCATAACGTACAACGTCACATAGTAATACGTCATAACGTATAACGTCATATAGAATTACGTCATAACGTATAACGCCATATAGTAATGCGTCATAACGTATAACGTCATATAGTATTACGTCATAACTTATAACGTCACATAGTAATACGGCCTAACGTATAACGTCATATAGAATTCCGGTTTAACGTATAACGCTATACTGCAATGCGTCATACCGTAAGACGTCATATAGTAATGCGTCATTACGTATAACGTCACATAGTAATACGTCATAACGTATAACGCCATATAGCTATGCGTCATAACGTATAACGTCATATGGAATTACGGTTTAACGTATAACGTCATATAGTAATGCGTCATAACGTATAACGCCATATAGTAATGCGTCATAACGCATAACGTCACATAGAATTACGGTTTAGCGTATAACGTCATATAGCAATGCGTCATAACCTATAACGTCATATCGTATTACGTCATGACGTATAACGTCATATAGAATTACGTCATAACGTATAACGCCATATAGCCATGCGTCATAACGTATAACGTCATATGGAATTACGGTTTAACGTATAACTTCATATAGTAATGCGTCATAACGTATAACGTCTTATGGAATTACGGTTTAACGTATAACTTCATATAGTAATGCGTCATAACGTATAACGCCATATAGTAATGAGTCATAACGTATGACGTCATATAGTATTGCGTCATGACGTATAACGTCATATAGAATTAGGTCATAACGTAGAACATCACATAGTAATACGTCATAACGGATAACGTCACATAGAATTACGGTTTAGCGTATAACGTCATATAGCAATGCGTCATAACGTATAACGCCATTTAGTAATGCGTCATAACATATAACGCCATATAGTAATGCGTCATAACCTATAATGTCATATAGTATTGCGTCATGACGTATAACGTCATATAGAATTACGTCATAACTTATAACGTCACATAGTAATACGTCATAACGTATAACGTCATATGGAATTACGGTTTAACGTAGAACACCACATAGTAATACGTCCTAACGTATAACGTCATATAGAATTACGTCATAACTTATAACGTCATATAGTAATACATCATAACGTATAACGTCATATAGAATTACGGCATAACGTATAACGTCACAGAGAATTACGGTTTAGCGTCTAACGTCACATAGTAATACGACATATCGTATAGCGTCACATAGTAATACGTCATAATGTATAACGCCACATAGCAATGCGTTATAAAGTATAACGTCACATGGTAATACGTCATAACGAATAACGTCATATAATAAGGCGTCATGACGTATAACGTCATATAGAATTACGTCATAACTTATAACGTCATATAGTAATACGTCATAACATATAACGTCATATAGAATTACGGCATAACGTATAACGTCACAGAGATTTACGGTTTAGCGTCTAACGTCACATAGTAATACGACATAACGTATAGCGTCACATAGTAATACGTCATAATGTATAACGCCACATAGCAATGCGTTATAAAGTATAACGTCACATGGTAATACGTCATAACGAATAACGTCATATAATAAGGCGACATGACGTATAACGTCATATAGAATTACGTCAGAACGTATAACGTCACGTAGTAATACGTCATAACGTATAACGTCACATAGAATTACGGTTTAACGTATAACGTAATATAGTATTCCGGTTTAACGTACAACGTCATATAGTAATGCGTGATAACGTATAACGTCATATAGTATTGCGTCATGACGTATAACGTCATATAGAATTATTTCATAACGTAGAACATCACATAGTAGTACGTCATAACGTATAACGTCACATAGAATTACGGTTTAACGTATAACGTCACAGAGAATTACGGTTTAGCGTCTAACGTCATATAGCAATACGTTATAACGTATAAGGCCATATGGCAATGCGTCATACCGTATCACGCCATTTAGTAATGCGTCATAACGTACAACGTCACATAGTAATACGTCATAACGTATAACGTCATATAGAATTACGTCATAACGTATAACGCCATATAGTAATGCGTCATAACGTATAACGTCATATAGTATTACGTCATAACTTATAACGTCACATAGTAATACGTCCTAACGTATAACGTCATATAGAATTACGGCATAACGTATAACGTCACATAGGAATACGCCATAACGTATAACGTCACATAGTAGAACTTCATAACGTATAACGTCATATAGAATTACGGTTTAACGTATAACGTCATACAGTAATGCGTCATAACTTATAACGTCTTATAGTATTGCGTCATGACGTAACATCACATAGTAATACGTCATAACGTATAACGTCATAAAGAATTACTTCATAACGTATAACGTCACATGGTAATGCGTCACAACGAATAACGTCATATAGAATTACGGTTTAACGTATAACGTCATATAGTAATGCGTCATAACGTATAACGCCATATTGTAATGCGTCATAACGTATAACGTCATATAGTATTGCGTCATGATGTATAACGTCATATAGAATTACGTCATGACATATAATGTCATATAGAATTACGGCAAAAAGTATAACGTCACATAGTAATACGTGATAACGTATAACGTCATATAGCATTACGGTTTGATGTTTAACGTCATACAGTAATTCGTCATAACGTAAAACGCCATATAGTAATACGTCATAACGTATAACGTCGTATAGAATTAGGACATAAAGTATTGCATCAAATAGTAATACGTCATAAAGTATAACGTCATATAGTAATGCGTCATAACGTATGATCATATAGTATTGTGTCATGACGTATAACGTCATATAGAATTAGATCATAACGTAGAACATCACATAGTAATACGTCATAACGGATAACGTCACATAGAATTACGGTTTAGCATATAACGTCATATAGCAATGCGTCATAACGTATAACGCCATTTAGTAATGCGTCATAACATATAACACCATATAGTAATGCGTCATAACCTATAATGTCATATAGTATTGCGTCATGACGTATAACGTCATATAGAATGACGTCATAACGTAGAACATCACATAGTAATACGTCCGAGCGTATAACGTCATATAGAATTACGTCATAACTTATAACGTCACATAGTAATACGTCATAACGTATAACGTAATATAGAATTACGGCATAGCGTGTAACGTCACATAGTAATACGTCATAACGTATAACGTCATATAGAATTCCGGTTTAACGTATAACGCTATATAGCAATGCGTCATAACGTATAACGTCATATGGAATTACGGTTTAACGTATAACTTCATATAGTAATGCGTCATAACGTATAACGTCATATGGAATTACGGTTTAACGTATAACTTCATATAGTAATGCGTCATAACGTATAACGCCATATAGTAATGCGTCATAACGTATGACGTCATATAGTATTGCGTCATGACGTATAACGTCATATGGAATTACGGTTTAACGTATAACTTCATATAGTAATGCGTCATAACGTATAACGTCATATGGAATTACGGTTTAACGTAGAACATCACATAGTAATACGTCCTAACGTATAACGTCATATAGAATTACGTCATAACTTATAACGTCACATAGTAATACGTCATAATGTATAACGTCACATAGCAATGCGTTATAAAGTATAACGTCACATGGTAATACGTCGTAACGAATAACGTCATATAATAAGGCGACATGACGTATAACGTCATATAGAATTACGTCAGAACGTATAACGTCACGTAGTAATACGTCATAACGTATAACGTCACATAGAATTACGGTTTAACGTATAACGTAATATAGTATTCCGGTTTAACGTACAACGTCATATAGTAATGCGTGATAACGTATAACGTCATATAGTATTGCGTCATGACGTATAACGTCATATAGAATTATTTCATAACGTAGAACATCACATAGTAGTACGTCATAACGTATAACGTCACATAGTAGAACTTCATAACGTATAACGTCATATAGAATTACGGTTTAACGTATAACGTCATACAGTAATGCGTCATAACGTATAACGTCTTATAGTATTGCGTCATGACGTAACATCACATAGTAATACGTCATAACGTATAACGTCATAAAGAATTACTTCATAACGTATAACGTCAAATAGTAATACGTTATAACGTATAATGTCATATAGAATTTCGGTTTAACGTATAACGCCATATAGCAATGCGTCATAACGTATAACGTCACATAGTTATACGTCATAACGTATAACGTCATGTAGAATTGTTGTTTAACGTATAACGTCATACAGTAATTCCTCATAACGTATAACGTCACATAGTAATACGTCACAACGAATAACGTCATATAGAATTACGGTTTAACGTATAACGTCATATAGTAATGCGTCATAACGTATAACGCCATATTGTAATGCGTCATAACGTATAACGTCATATAGTATTGCGTCATGATGTATAACGTCATATAGAATTACGTCATGACATATAATGTCATATAGAATTACGGCAAAAAGTATAACGTCACATAGTAATACGTGATAACGTATAACGTCATACAGCATTACAGTTTGATGTATAACGTCATAAAGTAATTCGTCATAACGTAAAACGCCATATAGTAATACGTCATAACGTATAACGTCGTATAGAATTCCGGTTGAACGTATAACACCATACAGTAATGCGTCATAACGTATAACGACATATAGTAATGCGTCATGACGTATAACATAACATAGTAATACGTCATAACGTATAACGCCATATGGTAATACGTCATAACGGATAACGTCACACAGTATTACGTAATAACGTATAACGTCATATAGAATTGCGGTTTAACGTATAACGTCATATAGTAATGCGTCATAACGTATAACGCTATATTGCAATGCGTCATACCGTAAGACGTCATATAGAAGTACGGCATAATGTATAACGTCACATAGTAATACGCCATAACATATAACGCCATATAGCTATGCGTCATATCGTATAAGGTCATATGGAATTACGGTTTAACGTATAACGTCATATAGTAATGCGTCATAACGTATAACGCCATATAGTAATGCGTCATAACCTATATCGTCACATAGAATTACGGTTTAGCGTATAACGTCATATAGCAATGCGTCATAACCTATAACGTCATAGAGTATTACGTCATGACGTATAACGTCATATAGAATTATGTCATAACGTATAACGCCATATAGCCATGCGTCATAACGTATAACATCATATGGAATTACGGTTTAACGTATAACTTCATATAGTAATGCGTCATAACGTATAACGTCTTATGGAATTACGGTTTAACGTATAACTTCATATAGTAATGCGTCATAACGTATAACGCCATATAGTAATGAGTCATAACGTATGGCGTCATATAGTATTGCGTCATGACGTATAACGTCATATAGAATTACGTCATAACGTAGAACATCACATAGTAATACCACATAACGTATAATGTCACATAGAATTACGGTTTAACGTACAACGTCATATAGAATTACGTCATAACTTATAACGTCACATGGTAATACGAAATAACGTATAACGTCATATAGAAATACGGCATAACGTATAACGTCACAGAGAATTACGGTTTAGCGTCTAACGTCATATAGTAATGCGTCATAAAGTATAACGCCATATTGTAATTCGTCATAACTTATAACGTCATATAGTATTGCGTCATGAAGTATAACGTCATATAGAATTACGTCATAACGTAGAACATCACATAGTAATACGTCATAACGTATAACGTCACATACAATTACGGTTTATCGTATCACGTAATATAGAATTCCGGTTTAACGTACAACGTCATATAGTAATGCGTGATCACGTATAACGTCATATAGTATTGCGTCATGACGTATAACGCCATATAGAAATGCGTCATAACGTATAACGTCATATAGTATTACGTCATAACTTCTAGCGTCACATAGTAACACGTCATAACGTATAACGTCATATAGAATTACGTCACAACGTATAACGTCATATAGAAATACGATACAACGTATAACGTCACCTAGTAATACGTCATAACGTGTAACGTCGTATAGAATGACGTCATAACGTGTAACGTCACATAGTAAGACGTCATAACGTATAACGTCATATAGAATTACGTCATAACGTATAACGCCATATAGTAATGCGTCATAACGTCTAACGTCATATAGTATTATGTCATAACTTATAACGTCACATAGTAATACGTCCTAACGTATAACGTCATATAGAATTACGGCATAACGTATAACGTCACAGAGAATTACGGTTTAGCGTCTAACGTCATATAGCAATACGTCATAACGTATAAGGCCATATGGCAATGCGTCATAACGTATAACGTCATATAGAAATACGATATAACGTATAACGTCACATAGTAATACGTCATACCGTGTAACGTCGTATAGAATTACGTCATAACTTATAACGTCACATAGTAATACTTCATAACGTATAACGTCATATAGAATTACGGCATAACGTATAACATCACATGGAATTACGGTTTAGCGTATAACGTCATATAGGAATGAGTCATAACGTATAACGCCATTTAGTAATGCGTCCTAACGTATAACGTCATATAGAATTACGGTTTAACGTATACCGTCATATAGTAATGCGTCATAACGTATAACGTCATATAGAATTACGTCATAACTTATAAGGTCACATAGTAATACGTCATAACTTATAACGTCAAATAGAGTTACGGTTTAGCGTATAACGTCACATAGTAACACGTCATAACGTATAGCGTCACATAGTAATACGTCATAACGTATAACGTCACATAGTATTACTGTTTAGCGTACAACGTCATATAGTAATGCGTCATAACGTATAACTACATTTAGTAATGCGTCATAATGTATAACTTCATATAGAATTACGGTTTAACGTATAATGTCATATAGTAATGCGTCATAATGTATAACGCCATTTAGTAATGCGTCATAACGTATAACGAAATATTGTAATGCGTCATAACGTATAACGTCATATAGTATTGCGTCATGATGTATAACGTCATATAGAATTACATCATGACATATAATGTCATATAGAATTACGGCAAAAAGTATAACGTCACATAGTAATACGTGATAACGTATAACGTCATATAGCATTACGGTTTGATGTTTAACGTCATACAGTAATTCGTCATAACGTAAAACGCCATATAGTAATACGTCATAACGTATAACGTCGTATAGAATTAGGACATAAAGTATTGCATCAAATAGAAATACGTCATAAAGGATAACGTCATATAGTAATGCGTCATAACGTATGATCATATAGTATTGTGTCATGACGTATAACGTCATATAGAATTAGGTCATAACGTAGAACATCACATAGTAATACGTCATAACGGATAACGTCACATAGAATTACGGTTTAGCGTATAACGTCATATAGCAATGCGTCATAACGTATAACGCCATTTAGTAATGCGTCATAACATATAACGCCATATAGTAATGCGTCATAACCTATAATGTCATATAGTATTGCGTCATGACGTATAACGTCATATAGAATTACGTCATAACTCATAACGTCACATAGTAATACGTCATAACGTATAACGTCATATGGAATTACGGTTTAACGTAGAACACCACATAGTAATACGTCCTAACGTATAACGTCATATAGAATTACGTCATAACTTATAACGTCATATAGTAATACATCATAACGTATAACGTCATATAGAATTACGGCATAACGTATAACGTCACAGAGAATTACGGTTTAGCGTCTAACGTCACATAGTAATACGACATAACGTATAGCGTCACATAGTAATACGTCATAATGTATAACGCCACATAGCAATGCGTTATAAAGTATAACGTCACATGGTAATACGTCATAACGAATAACGTCATATAATAAGGCGTCATGACGTATAACGTCATATAGAATTACGTCATAACTTATAACGTCATATAGTAATACGTCATAACGTATAACGTCATATAGAATTACGGCATAACGTATAACGTCACAGAGATTTACGGTTTAGCGTCTAACGTCACATAGTAATACGACATAACGTATAGCGTCACATAGTAATACGTCATAATGTATAACGCCACATAGCAATGCGTTATAAAGTATAACGTCACATGGTAATACGTCATAACGAATAACGTCATATAATAAGGCGACATGACGTATAACGTCATATAGAATTACGTCAGAACGTATAACGTCACGTAGTAATACGTCATAACGTATAACGTCACATAGAATTACGGTTTAACGTATAACGTAATATAGTATTCCGGTTTAACGTACAACGTCATATAGTAATGCGTGATAACGTATAACGTCATATAGTATTGCGTCATGACGTATAACGTCATATAGAATTATTTCATAACGTAGAACATCACATAGTAGTACGTCATAACGTATAACGTCACATAGAATTACGGTTTAACGTATAACGTCACAGAGAATTACGGTTTAGCGTCTAACGTCATATAGCAATACGTTATAACGTATAAGGCCATATGGCAATGCGTCATACCGTATCACGCCATTTAGTAATGCGTCATAACGTACAACGTCACATAGTAATACGTCATAACGAATAACGTCATATAATAAGGCGTCATGACGAATAACGTCATATAGAATTACGGTTTAACGTATAACGTCATATAGTAATGCGTCATAACGTATAACGCCATATTGTAATGCGTCATAACGTATAACGTCGTATAGAATTAGGACATAAAGTATTGCATCAAATAGTAATACGTCATAAAGTATAACGTCATATAGTAATGCGTCATAACGTATGATCATATAGTATTGTGTCATGACGTATAACGTCATATAGAATTAGGTCATAACGTAGAACATCACATAGTAATACGTCATAACGGATAACGTCACATAGAATTACGGTTTAGCATATAACGTCATATAGCAATGCGTCATAACGTATAACGCCATTTAGTAATGCGTCATAACATATAACGCCATATAGTAATGCGTCATAACCTATAATGTCATATAGTATTGCGTCATGACGTATAACGTCATATAGAATGACGTCATAACGTAGAACATCACATAGTAATACGTCCGAGCGTATAACGTCATATAGAATTACGTCATAACTTATAACGTCACATAGTAATACGTCATAACGTATAACGTAATATAGAATTACGGCATAGCGTGTAACGTCACATAGTAATACGTCATAACGTATAACGTCATATAGAATTCCGGTTTAACGTATAACGCTATATAGCAATGCGTCATAACGTATAACGTCATATGGAATTACGGTTTAACGTATAACTTCATATAGTAATGCGTCATAACGTATAACGTCATATGGAATTACGGTTTAACGTATAACTTCATATAGTAATGCGTCATAACGTATAATGCCATATAGTAATGCGTCATAACGTATGACGTCATATAGTATTGCGTCATGACGTATAACGTCATATGGAATTACGGTTTAACGTATAACTTCATATAGTAATGCGTCATAACGTATAACGTCATATGGAATTACGGTTTAACGTAGAACATCACATAGTAATACGTCCTAACGTATAACGTCATATAGAATTACGTCATAACTTATAACGTCACATAGTAATACGTCATAATGTATAACGTCACATAGCAATGCGTTATAAAGTATAACGTCACATGGTAATACGTCATAACGAATAACGTCATATAATAAGGCGACATGACGTATAACGTCATATAGAATTACGTCAGAACGTATAACGTCACGTAGTAATACGTCATAACGTATAACGTCACATAGAATTACGGTTTAACGTATAACGTAATATAGTATTCCGGTTTAACGTACAACGTCATATAGTAATGCGTGATAACGTATAACGTCATATAGTATTGCGTCATGACGTATAACGTCATATAGAATTATTTCATAACGTAGAACATCACATAGTAGTACGTCATAACGTATAACGTCACATAGTAGAACTTCATAACGTATAACGTCATATAGAATTACGGTTTAACGTATAACGTCATACAGTAATGCGTCATAACGTATAACGTCTTATAGTATTGCGTCATGACGTAACATCACATAGTAATACGTCATAACGTATAACGTCATAAAGAATTACTTCATAACGTATAACGTCAAATAGTAATACGTTATAACGTATAATGTCATATAGAATTTCGGTTTAACGTATAACGCCATATAGCAATGCGTCATAACGTATAACGTCACATAGTTATACGTCATAACGTATAACGTCATGTAGAATTGTTGTTTAACGTATAACGTCATACAGTAATTCCTCATAACGTATAACGTCACATAGTAATACGTCACAACGAATAACGTCATATAGAATTACGGTTTAACGTATAACGTCATATAGTAATGCGTCATAACGTATAACGCCATATTGTAATGCGTCATAACGTATAACGTCATATAGTATTGCGTCATGATGTATAACGTCATATAGAATTACGTCATGACATATAATGTCATATAGAATTACGGCAAAAAGTATAACGTCACATAGTAATACGTGGTAACGTATAACGTCATATAGCATTACGGTTTGATGTATAACGTCATACAGTAATTCGTCATAACGTAAAACGCCATATAGTAATACGTCATAACGTATAACGTCGTATAGAATTCCGGTTTAACGTATAACACCATACAGTAATGCGTCATAACGTATAACGACATATAGTAATGCGTCATGACGTATAACATAACATAGTAATACGTCATAACGTATAACGCCATATGGTAATACGTCATAACGGATAACGTCACACAGTATTACGTAATAACGTATAACGTCATATAGAATTGCGGTTTAACGTATAACGTCATATAGTAATGCGTCATAACGTATAACGCTATATTGCAATGCGTCATACCGTAAGACGTCATATAGAAGTACGGCATAATGTATAACGTCACATAGTAATACGCCATAACATATAACGCCATATAGCTATGCGTCATATCGTATAAGGTCATATGGAATTACGGTTTAACGTATAACGTCATATAGTAATGCGTCATAACGTATAACGCCATATAGTAATGCGTCATAACCTATATCGTCACATAGAATTACGGTTTAGCGTATAACGTCATATAGCAATGCGTCATAACGTATAACGTCATATGGAATTACGGTTTAACGTATAACTTCATATAGTAATGCGTCATAACGTATAACGTCTTATGGAATTACGGTTTAACGTATAACTTCATATAGTAATGCGTCATAACGTATAACGCCATATAGTAATGAGTCATAACGTATGGCGTCATATAGTATTGCGTCATGACGTATAACGTCATATAGAATTACTTCATAACGTAGAACATCACATAGTAATACCACATAACGTATAATGTCACATAGAATTACGGTTTAACGTACAACGTCATATAGAATTACGTCATAACTTATAACGTCACATGGTAATACGAAATAACGTATAACGTCATATAGAATTACGGCATAACGTATAACGTCACAGAGAATTACGGTTTAGCGTCTAACGTCATATAGTAATGCGTCATAAAGTATAACGCCATATTGTAATTCGTCATAACTTATAACGTCATATAGTATTGCGTCATGAAGTATAACGTCATATAGAATTACGTCATAACGTAGAACATCACATAGTAATACGTCATAACGTATAACGTCACATACAATTACGGTTTATCGTATCACGTAATATAGAATTCCGGTTTAACGTACAACGTCATATAGTAATGCGTGATCACGTATAACGTCATATAGTATTGCGTCATGACGTATAACGCCATATAGAAATGCGTCATAACGTATAACGTCATATAGTATTACGTCATAACTTCTAACGTCACATCGTAACACGTCATAACGTATAACGTCATATAGAATTACGTCACAACGTATAACGTCATATAGAAATACGATACAACGTATAACGTCACCTAGTAATACGTCATAACGTGTAACGTCGTATAGAATGACGTCATAACGTGTAACGTCACATAGTAAGACGTCATAACGTATAACGTCATATAGAATTACGTCATAACGTATAACGCCATATAGTAATGCGTCATAACGTCTAACGTCATATAGTATTATGTCATAACTTATAACGTCACATAGTAATACGTCCTAACGTATAACGTCATATAGAATTACGGCATAACGTATAACGTCACAGAGAATTACGGTTTAGCGTCTAACGTCATATAGCAATACGTCATAACGTGTAAGGCCATATGGCAATGCGTCATAACGTATAACGTCATATAGAAATACGATATAACGTATAACGTCACATAGTAATACGTCATACCGTGTAACGTCGTATAGAATTACGTCATAACTTATAACGTCACATAGTAATACTTCATAACGTATAACGTCATATAGAATTACGGCATAACGTATAACATCACATGGAATTACGGTTTAGCGTATAACGTCATATAGGAATGCGTCATAACGTATAACGCCATTTAGTAATGCGTCCTAACGTATAACGTCATATAGAATTACGGTTTAACGTATACCGTCATATAGTAATGCGTCATAACGTATAACGTCATATAGAATTACGTCATAACTTATAAGGTCACATAGTAATACGTCATAACTTATAACGTCACATAGAGTTACGGTTTAGCGTATAACGTCACATAGTAACACGTCATAACGTATAGCGTCACATAGTAATACGTCATAACGTATAACGTCACATAGTATTACTGTTTAGCGTACAACGTCATATAGTAATGCGTCATAACGTATAACTACATTTAGTAATGCGTCATAATGTATAACTTCATATAGAATTACGGTTTAACGTATAATGTCATATAGTAATGCGTCATAATGTATAACGCCATTTAGTAATGCGTCATAACGTATAACGCTATATTGCAATGCGTCATACCGTAAGACGTCATATAGAAGTACGGCATAATGTATAACGTCACATAGTAATACGTCATAACATATAACGCCATATAGCTATGCGTCATATCGTATAAGGTCATATGGAATTACGGATTAACGTATAACGTCATATAGTAATGCGTCATAACGTATAACGCCATATAGTAATGCGTCATAACCTATAACGTCACATAGAATTACGGTTTAGCGTATAACGTCATATGGCAATGCGTCATAACCTATAACGTCATATAGTATTACGTCATGACGTATAACGTCATATAGAATTATGTCATAACGTATAACGCCATATAGCCATGCGTCATAACGTATAACGTCATATGGAATTACGGTTTAACGTATAACTTCATATAGTAAAGCGTCATAACGTATAACGTCTTATGGAATTACGGTTTAACGTATAACTTCATATAGTAATGCGTCATAACGTATAACGCCATATAGTAATGAGTCATAACGTATGGCGTCATATAGTATTGCGGCATGACGTATAACGTCATATAGAATGACGTCATAACGTAGAACATCACATAGTAATACGTCCGAACGTATAACGTCATATAAAATTACGTCATAACTTATAACGTCACATAGTAATACGTCATAACGTATAACGTCATATAGAATTACGGTTTAACGTATAACGCTATATTGCAGTGCGTCATAACGTATAACGTCATATGGAATTACGGTTTAACGTATAACTTCATATAGTAATGCGTCATAACGTATAACGTCATGTGGAACTACGGTTTAACGTATAACTTCATATAGTAATACGTCATAACGTATAACGTCATATAGAATTACGGCATAACGTATAACGTCACAGAGAATTACGGTTTAGCGTCTAACGTCACATAGTAATACGACATAACGTATAGCGTCACATAGTAATACGTCATAATGTATAACGTCACATAGCAATGCGTTATAAAGTATAACGTCACATGGTAATACGTCATAACGAATAACGTCATATAATAAGGCGACATGACGTATAATGTCATATAGAATTACGTCACAACGTATAACGTCACGTAGTAATACGTCATAACGTATAACGTCACATAGAATTACGGTTTAACGTATAACGTAATATAGTATTCCGGTTTAACGTCGAACGTCATATAGTAATGCGTGATAACGTATAACGTCATATAGTATTGCGACATGACGTATAACGTCATATAGAATTATTTCATAACGTAGAACATCACATAGTAATACGTCATAACGTATAACGTCACATAGAATTACGGTTTAACGTATAACGTGACAGAGAATTACGGTTTAGCGTCTAACGTCATATAGCAATACGTCATAACGTATAAGGCCATATGGCAATGCGTCATAACGTATAACGTCATATAGAAATACGATATAACGTATAACGTCACATCGTAATACGTCATACCGTGTAACGTCGTATAGAATTACGTCATAACGTATAACGCCATATAGTAATGCGTCATAACGTATAACGTCATATAGAATTCCGGTTTAACGTATAACGCTATATAGCAATGGGTCATAACGTATAACGTCATATAGAATTACGGCATAACGTGGAACATCACATAGTAATACGTCCGAACGTATAACGTCATATAGAATTACGTCATAACTTACAACGTCACATAGTAATACGTCATAACGTATAACGTCATATAGAATTACGGCATAACGTATAACATCACATGGAATTACGGTTTAGCGTATAACGTCATATAGCAATGCGTCATAACGTATAACGCCATTTAGTAATGCGTCCTAACGTATAACGTCATATAGAATTCCGGTTTAACGTATACCGTCATATAGTAATGCGTCATAACGTATAACGTCATATAGAATTACGTCATAACTTATAACGTCACATAGTAATACGTCATAACGTATAACGTCATATAGAATTACGGCATAGCGTGTAACGTCACATAGTAATACGTCCTAACGTATAACGTCATATAGAATTACGGTTTAACGTATACCGTCATATAGTAATGCGTCATAACGTATAACGTCATATAAAATTACGTCATAACTTATAACGTCACATAGTAATACGCCATAACTTATAACGTCACATAGAGTTACGGTTTAGCGTATAAAGTCATATAGAATTGGGGTTTAACGTTTAACGTCACATAGAATTACGGTTTAACGTATAACGTCACATAGAATTACGGTTTAGCGTATAACGTCATATAGAATCAGGGTTTCCCGTATAACGTCATATAGAATTACGGTTTAACGTATAACGTCACATAGTAATACGTCATAACGTGTAACGTCGTATAGAATTACGTCATAACGTATAACGTCATATAGAATTCCGGTTTAACGAATAACGCTATATAACAATGCGTCATAACGTATAACGTCATATCGAATTCCGGTTTAACGTATAACGCTATATAGCAATGGGTCATAACGTATAACGTCATATAGAATGACGGCATAACGTGGAACATCACATAGTAATACGTCCGAACGTATAACGTCATATAGAATTACGTCATAACTTATAACGTCACATAGTAATACGTCATAACGTATAACGTCATATAGAATTACGGCATAAGGTATAACGTCACATAGTAACACGTCATAACGTATAGCGTCACATAGTAATACGTCATAACGTATAACGTCACATAGTATTACTGTTTAGCGTACAACGTCATATAGCAATGCGTCATAACGTATAACGCCATTTAGTAATGCGTCCTAACGTATAACGTCATATAGAATTACGGTTTAACGTATACCGTCATATAGTAATGCGTCATAACGTATAACGTCACATAGTAAACGTCATAACGTATAACGTCATATAGAATTACGGCATAAGGTATAACGTCACATAGTAACACGTCATAACGTATAGCGTCACATAGTAATACGTCATAACGTATAACGTCACATAGTATTACTGTTTAGCGTACAACGTCATATAGTAATGCGTCATAACGTATAACTACATTTAGTAATGCGTCATAATGTATAACTTCATATAGAATTACGGTTTAACGTATAATGTCATATAGTAATGCGTCATAATGTATAACGCCATTTAGTAATGCGTCATAACGTATAACGCTATATTGCAATTCGTCATACCGTAAGACGTCATATAGAAGTACGGCATAATGTATAACGTCACATAGTAATACGTCATAACATATAACGCCATATAGCTATGCGTCATATCGTATAAGGTCATATGGAATTACGGTTTAACGTATAACGTCATATAGTAATGCGTCATAACGTATAACGCCATATAGTAATGCGTCATAACCTATAACGTCACATAGAATTACGGTTTAGCGTATAACGTCATATAGCAATGCGTCATAACCTATAACGTCATATAGTATTACGTCATGACGTATAACGTCATATAGAATTATGTCATAACGTATAACGCCATATAGCCATGCGTCATAACGTATAACGTCATATGGAATTACGGTTTAACGTATAACTTCATATAGTAAAGCGTCATAACGTATAACGTCTTATGGAATTGCGGTTTAACGTATAATTTCATATAGTAATGCGTCATAACGTATAACGCCATATAGTAATGAGTCATAACGTATGGCGTCATATAGTATTGCGGCATGACGTATAACGTCATATAGAATTACGTCATAACGTAGAACATCACATAGTAATACGACATAACGTATAACGTCACATAGAATTACGGTTTAACGTATAACGTCATATAGAATTACGTCATAACTTATAACGTCACATGGTAATACGAAATAACGTATAACGTCATATAGAATTACGGCATAACGTATAACGTCACAGAGAATTACGGTTTAGCGTCTAACGTCATATAGAAATGCGTCATAACGTATAACGTCATATAGTATTACGTCATAACTTATAACGTCACATAGTAACACGTCATAACGTATAACGTCATATAGAATTACGTCACAACGTATAACGTCATATAGAAATACGATATAACGTATAACGTCACATAGTAATACGTCATAACGTGTAACGTCGTATAGAATGACGTCATAACGTGTAACGTCACATAGTAAGACGTCATAACGTATAACGTCATATAGAATTCCGGTTTAACGTATAACGCTATATAGCAATGCGTCGTACCGTATAACGTCATATAGAATTACGGCATAATGTATAACGTCACATAGAATTAGGTCATAACGTAGAACTTCACATAGTAATACGTCATAACGTATAACGTCATATAGAATTACGGCATAATGTATAACGTCACATAGAATTAGGTCATAACGTAGAACATCACATAGTAATACGTCATAACGTATAACGTCATATAGAATTCCGGTTTAACGTATAACGCTATATAGCAATGCGTCGTACCGTATAACGCCATATGGAATTACGGTTTAACGTATAACTTCATATAGTAATGCGTCATAACGTATAACGCCATATAGTAATGCGTCATAACGTATGATCATATAGTATTGTGTCATGACGTATAACGTCATATAGAATTAGGTCATAACGTAGGACATCACATAGTAATACGTCATAACGGATAACGTCACATAGAATTACGGTTTAGCGTATAACGTCATATAGCAATGCGTCATAACGTATAACGCCATTTAGTAATGCGTCATAACATATAACGCCATATAGTAATGCGTCATAACCTATAATGTCATATAGTATAGCGTCATGACGTATAACGTCATATAGAATGACGTCATAACGTAGAACATCACATAGTAATACGTCCGAACGTATAACGTCATATAAAATTACGTCATAACTTATAACGTCACATAGTAATACGTCATAACGTATAACGTCATATAGAATTACGGTTTAACGTATAACGCTATATTGCAGTGCGTCATAACGTATAACGTCATATGGAATTACGGTTTAACGTATAACTTCATATAGTAATGCGTCATAACGTATAACGTCATATGGAATTACGGTTTAACGTATAACTTCATATAGTAATACGTCATAACGTATAACGTCATATAGAATTACGGCATAACGTATAACGTCACAGAGAATTACGGTTTAGCGTCTAACGTCACATAGTAATACGACATAACGTATAGCGTAACATAGTAATACGTCATAATGTATAACGTCACATAGCAATGCGTTATAAAGTATAACGTCACATGGTAATACGTCATAACGAATAACGTCATATAATAAGGCGACATGACGTATAACGTCATATAGAATTACGTCACAACGTATAACGTCACGTAGTAATACGTCATAACGTATAACGTCACATAGAATTACGGTTTAACGTATAACGTAATATAGTATTCCGGTTTAACGTAGAACGTCATATAGTAATGCGTGATAACGTATAACGTCATATAGTATTGCGACATGACGTATAACGTCATATAGAATTATTTCATAACGTAGAACATCACATAGTAATACGTCATAACGTATAACGTCACATAGAATTACGGTTTAACGTATAACGTGACAGAGAATTACGGTTTAGCGTCTAACGTCATATAGCAATACGTCATAACGTATAAGGCCATATGGCAATGCGTCATACCGTATCACGCCATTTAGTAATGCGTCATAACGTACAACGTCACATAGTAATACGTCATAACGTATAACGTCATATAGTAATGCGTCATAACGTATAACGCCATATAGTAATGCGTCATAACCTATAACGTCACATAGAATTACGGTTTAGCGTATAACGTCATATGGCAATGCGTCATAACCTATAACGTCATATAGTATTACGTCATGACGTATAACGTCATATAGAATTATGTCATAACGTATAACGCCATATAGCCATGCGTCATAACGTATAACGTCATATGGAATTACGGTTTAACGTATAACTTCATATAGT
Source organism: Bombus fervidus (assembly GCF_041682495.2). Taxonomy (NCBI): domain Eukaryota; kingdom Metazoa; phylum Arthropoda; class Insecta; order Hymenoptera; family Apidae; genus Bombus; species Bombus fervidus. The sequence goes on from NW_027212582.1 coordinate 883,312, forward strand.
AAAGCGTCATAACGTATAACGTCTTATGGAATTACGGTTTAACGTATAACTTCATATAGTAATGCGTCATAACGTATAACGCCATATAGTAATGAGTCATAACGTATGGCGTCATATAGTATTGCGGCATGACGTATAACGTCATATAGAATGACGTCATAACGTAGAACATCACATAGTAATACGTCATAACGTATAACGTCATATAAAATTACGTCATAACTTATAACGTCACATAGTAATACGTCATAACGTATAACGTCATATAGAATTACGGTTTAACGTATAACGCTATATTGCAGTGCGTCATAACGTATAACGTCATATGGAATTACGGTTTAACGTATAACTTCATATAGTAATGCGTCATAACGTATAACGTCATGTGGAACTACGGTTTAACGTATAACTTCATATAGTAATACGTCATAACGTATAACGTCATATAGAATTACGGCATAACGTATAACGTCACAGAGAATTACGGTTTAGCGTCTAACGTCACATAGTAATACGACATAACGTATAGCGTCACATAGTAATACGTCATAATGTATAACGTCACATAGCAATGCGTTATAAAGTATAACGTCACATGGTAATACGTCATAACGAATAACGTCATATAATAAGGCGACATGACGTATAATGTCATATAGAATTACGTCACAACGTATAACGTCACGTAGTAATACGTCATAACGTATAACGTCACATAGAATTACGGTTTAACGTATAACGTAATATAGTATTCCGGTTTAACGTCGAACGTCATATAGTAATGCGTGATAACGTATAACGTCATATAGTATTGCGACATGACGTATAACGTCATATAGAATTATTTCATAACGTAGAACATCACATAGTAATACGTCATAACGTATAACGTCACATAGAATTACGGTTTAACGTATAACGTGACAGAGAATTACGGTTTAGCGTCTAACGTCATATAGCAATACGTCATAACGTATAAGGCCATATGGCAATGCGTCATAACGTATAACGTCATATAGAAATACGATATAACGTATAACGTCACATCGTAATACGTCATACCGTGTAACGTCGTATAGAATTACGTCATAACGTATAACGCCATATAGTAATGCGTCATAACGTATAACGTCATATAGAATTCCGGTTTAACGTATAACGCTATATAGCAATGGGTCATAACGTATAACGTCATATAGAATTACGGCATAACGTGGAACATCACATAGTAATACGTCCGAACGTATAACGTCATATAGAATTACGTCATAACTTATAACGTCACATAGTAATACGTCATAACGTATAACGTCATATAGAATTACGGCATAACGTATAACATCACATGGAATTACGGTTTAGCGTATAACGTCATATAGCAATGCGTCATAACGTATAACGCCATTTAGTAATGCGTCCTAACGTATAACGTCATATAGAATTCCGGTTTAACGTATACCGTCATATAGTAATGCGTCATAACGTATAACGTCATATAGAATTACGTCATAACTTATAACGTCACATAGTAATACGTCATAACGTATAACGTCATATAGAATTACGGCATAGCGTGTAACGTCACATAGTAATACGTCCTAACGTATAACGTCATATAGAATTACGGTTTAACGTATACCGTCATATAGTAATGCGTCATAACGTATAACGTCATATAAAATTACGTCATAACTTATAACGTCACATAGTAATACGCCATAACTTATAACGTCACATAGAGTTACGGTTTAGCGTATAAAGTCATATAGAATTGGGGTTTAACGTTTAACGTCACATAGAATTACGGTTTAACGTATAACGTCACATAGAATTACGGTTTAGCGTATAACGTCATATAGAATCAGGGTTTCCCGTATAACGTCATATAGAATTACGGTTTAACGTATAACGTCACATAGTAATACGTCATAACGTGTAACGTCGTATAGAATTACGTCATAACGTATAACGTCATATAGAATTCCGGTTTAACGAATAACGCTATATAACAATGCGTCATAACGTATAACGTCATATCGAATTCCGGTTTAACGTATAACGCTATATAGCAATGGGTCATAACGTATAACGTCATATAGAATGACGGCATAACGTGGAACATCACATAGTAATACGTCCGAACGTATAACGTCATATAGAATTACGTCATAACTTATAACGTCACATAGTAATACGTCATAACGTATAACGTCATATAGAATTACGGCATAAGGTATAACGTCACATAGTAACACGTCATAACGTATAGCGTCACATAGTAATACGTCATAACGTATAACGTCACATAGTATTACTGTTTAGCGTACAACGTCATATAGCAATGCGTCATAACGTATAACGCCATTTAGTAATGCGTCCTAACGTATAACGTCATATAGAATTACGGTTTAACGTATACCGTCATATAGTAATGCGTCATAACGTATAACGTCACATAGTAAACGTCATAACGTATAACGTCATATAGAATTACGGCATAAGGTATAACGTCACATAGTAACACGTCATAACGTATAGCGTCACATAGTAATACGTCATAACGTATAACGTCACATAGTATTACTGTTTAGCGTACAACGTCATATAGTAATGCGTCATAACGTATAACTACATTTAGTAATGCGTCATAATGTATAACTTCATATAGAATTACGGTTTAACGTATAATGTCATATAGTAATGCGTCATAATGTATAACGCCATTTAGTAATGCGTCATAACGTATAACGCTATATTGCAATTCGTCATACCGTAAGACGTCATATAGAAGTACGGCATAATGTATAACGTCACATAGTAATACGTCATAACATATAACGCCATATAGCTATGCGTCATATCGTATAAGGTCATATGGAATTACGGTTTAACGTATAACGTCATATAGTAATGCGTCATAACGTATAACGCCATATAGTAATGCGTCATAACCTATAACGTCACATAGAATTACGGTTTAGCGTATAACGTCATATAGCAATGCGTCATAACCTATAACGTCATATAGTATTACGTCATGACGTATAACGTCATATAGAATTATGTCATAACGTATAACGCCATATAGCCATGCGTCATAACGTATAACGTCATATGGAATTACGGTTTAACGTATAACTTCATATAGTAAAGCGTCATAACGTATAACGTCTTATGGAATTGCGGTTTAACGTATAATTTCATATAGTAATGCGTCATAACGTATAACGCCATATAGTAATGAGTCATAACGTATGGCGTCATATAGTATTGCGGCATGACGTATAACGTCATATAGAATTACGTCATAACGTAGAACATCACATAGTAATACGACATAACGTATAACGTCACATAGAATTACGGTTTAACGTATAACGTCATATAGAATTACGTCATAACTTATAACGTCACATGGTAATACGAAATAACGTATAACGTCATATAGAATTACGGCATAACGTATAACGTCACAGAGAATTACGGTTTAGCGTCTAACGTCATATAGAAATGCGTCATAACGTATAACGTCATATAGTATTACGTCATAACTTATAACGTCACATAGTAACACGTCATAACGTATAACGTCATATAGAATTACGTCACAACGTATAACGTCATATAGAAATACGATATAACGTATAACGTCACATAGTAATACGTCATAACGTGTAACGTCGTATAGAATGACGTCATAACGTGTAACGTCACATAGTAAGACGTCATAACGTATAACGTCATATAGAATTCCGGTTTAACGTATAACGCTATATAGCAATGCGTCGTACCGTATAACGTCATATAGAATTACGGCATAATGTATAACGTCACATAGAATTAGGTCATAACGTAGAACATCACATAGTAATACGTCATAACGTATAACGTCATATAGAATTACGGCATAATGTATAACGTCACATAGAATTAGGTCATAACGTAGAACATCACATAGTAATACGTCATAACGTATAACGTCATATAGAATTCCGGTTTAACGTATAACGCTATATAGCAATGCGTCGTACCGTATAACGCCATATGGAATTACGGTTTAACGTATAACTTCATATAGTAATGCGTCATAACGTATAACGCCATATAGTAATGCGTCATAACGTATGATCATATAGTATTGTGTCATGACGTATAACGTCATATAGAATTAGGTCATAACGTAGGACATCACATAGTAATACGTCATAACGGATAACGTCACATAGAATTACGGTTTAGCGTATAACGTCATATAGCAATGCGTCATAACGTATAACGCCATTTAGTAATGCGTCATAACATATAACGCCATATAGTAATGCGTCATAACCTATAATGTCATATAGTATAGCGTCATGACGTATAACGTCATATAGAATGACGTCATAACGTAGAACATCACATAGTAATACGTCCGAACGTATAACGTCATATAAAATTACGTCATAACTTATAACGTCACATAGTAATACGTCATAACGTATAACGTCATATAGAATTACGGTTTAACGTATAACGCTATATTGCAGTGCGCCATAACGTATAACGTCATATGGAATTACGGTTTAACGTATAACTTCATATAGTAATGCGTCATAACGTATAACGTCATATGGAATTACGGTTTAACGTATAACTTCATATAGTAATACGTCATAACGTATAACGTCATATAGAATTACGGCATAACGTATAACGTCACAGAGAATTACGGTTTAGCGTCTAACGTCACATAGTAATACGACATAACGTATAGCGTCACATAGTAATACGTCATAATGTATAACGTCACATAGCAATGCGTTATAAAGTATAACGTCACATGGTAATACGTCATAACGAATAACGTCATATAATAAGGCGACATGACGTATAACGTCATATAGAATTACGTCACAACGTATAACGTCACGTAGTAATACGTCATAACGTATAACGTCACATAGAATTACGGTTTAACGTATAACGTAATATAGTATTCCGGTTTAACGTAGAACGTCATATAGTAATGCGTGATAACGTATAACGTCATATAGTATTGCGACATGACGTATAACGTCATATAGAATTATTTCATAACGTAGAACATCACATAGTAATACGTCATAACGTATAACGTCACATAGAATTACGGTTTAACGTATAACGTGACAGAGAATTACGGTTTAGCGTCTAACGTCATATAGCAATACGTCATAACGTATAAGGCCATATGGCAATGCGTCATACCGTATCACGCCATTTAGTAATGCGTCATAACGTACAACGTCACATAGTAATACGTCATAACGTATAACGTCATATAGAATTACGTCATAACGTATAACGCCATATAGTAATGCGTCATAACGTATAACGTCATATAGTATTACGTCATAACGTATAACGTCATATAGAATTACGGCATAACGTATAACGTCACAGAGAATTACGGTTTAGCGTCTAACGTCATATAGCAATACGTCATAACGTATAAGGCCATATTGTAATTCGTCATAACTTATAACGTCATATAGTATTGCGTCATGAAGTATAACGTCATATAGAATTACGTCATAACGTAGAACATCACATAGTAATACGTCATAACGTATAACGTCACATACAATTACGGTTTATCGTATCACGTAATATAGAATTCCGGTTTAACGTACAACGTCATATAGTAATGCGTGATCACGTATAACGTCATATAGTATTGCGTCATGACGTATAACGCCATATAGAAATGCGTCATAACGTATAACGTCATATAGTATTACGTCATAACTTCTAACGTCACATCGTAACACGTCATAACGTATAACGTCATATAGAATTACGTCACAACGTATAACGTCATATAGAAATACGATACAACGTATAACGTCACCTAGTAATACGTCATAACGTGTAACGTCGTATAGAATGACGTCATAACGTGTAACGTCACATAGTAAGACGTCATAACGTATAACGTCATATAGAATTACGTCATAACGTATAACGCCATATAGTAATGCGTCATAACGTCTAACGTCATATAGTATTATGTCATAACTTATAACGTCACATAGTAATACGTCCTAACGTATAACGTCATATAGAATTACGGCATAACGTATAACGTCACAGAGAATTACGGTTTAGCGTCTAACGTCATATAGCAATACGTCATAACGTGTAAGGCCATATGGCAATGCGTCATAACGTATAACGTCATATAGAAATACGATATAACGTATAACGTCACATAGTAATACGTCATACCGTGTAACGTCGTATAGAATTACGTCATAACTTATAACGTCACATAGTAATACTTCATAACGTATAACGTCATATAGAATTCCGGTTTAACGTATAACGCTATATAGCAATGGGTCATAACGTATAACGTCATATAGAATTACGGCATAACGTGGAACATCACATAGTAATACGTCCGAACGTATAACGTCATATAGAATTACGTCATAACTTATAACGTCACATAGTAATACGTCATAACGTATAACGTCATATAGAATTACGGCATAACGTATAACATCACATGGAATTACGGTTTAGCGTATAACGTCATATAGCAATGCGTCATAACGTATAACGCCATTTAGTAATGCGTCCTAACGTATAACGTCATATAGAATTCCGGTTTAACGTATACCGTCATATAGTAATGCGTCATAACGTATAACGTCATATAGAATTACGTCATAACTTATAACGTCACATAGTAATACGTCATAACGTATAACGTCATATAGAATTACGGCATAGCGTGTAACGTCACATAGTAATACGTCCTAACGTATAACGTCATATAGAATTACGGTTTAACGTATACCGTCATATAGTAATGCGTCATAACGTATAACGTCATATAAAATTACGTCATAACTTATAACGTCACATAGTAATACGCCATAACTTATAACGTCACATAGAGTTACGGTTTAGCGTATAAAGTCATATAGAATTGGGGTTTAACGTTTAACGTCACATAGAATTACGGTTTAACGTATAACGTCACATAGAATTACGGTTTAGCGTATAACGTCATATAGAATCAGGGTTTCCCGTATAACGTCATATAGAATTACGGTTTAACGTATAACGTCACATAGTAATACGTCATAACGTGTAACGTCGTATAGAATTACGTCATAACGTATAACGTCATATAGAATTCCGGTTTAACGAATAACGCTATATAACAATGCGTCATAACGTATAACGTCATATCGAATTCCGGTTTAACGTATAACGCTATATAGCAATGGGTCATAACGTATAACGTCATATAGAATGACGGCATAACGTGGAACATCACATAGTAATACGTCCGAACGTATAACGTCATATAGAATTACGTCATAACTTATAACGTCACATAGTAATACGTCATAACGTATAACGTCATATAGAATTACGGCATAAGGTATAACGTCACATAGTAACACGTCATAACGTATAGCGTCACATAGTAATACGTCATAACGTATAACGTCACATAGTATTACTGTTTAGCGTACAACGTCATATAGCAATGCGTCATAACGTATAACGCCATTTAGTAATGCGTCCTAACGTATAACGTCATATAGAATTACGGTTTAACGTATACCGTCATATAGTAATGCGTCATAACGTATAACGTCACATAGTAAACGTCATAACGTATAACGTCATATAGAATTACGGCATAAGGTATAACGTCACATAGTAACACGTCATAACGTATAGCGTCACATAGTAATACGTCATAACGTATAACGTCACATAGTATTACTGTTTAGCGTACAACGTCATATAGTAATGCGTCATAACGTATAACTACATTTAGTAATGCGTCATAATGTATAACTTCATATAGAATTACGGTTTAACGTATAATGTCATATAGTAATGCGTCATAATGTATAACGCCATTTAGTAATGCGTCATAACGTATAACGCTATATTGCATTTCGTCATACCGTAAGACGTCATATAGAAGTACGGCATAATGTATAACGTCACATAGTAATACGTCATAACATATAACGCCATATAGCTATGCGTCATATCGTATAAGGTCATATGGAATTACGGTTTAACGTATAACGTCATATAGTAATGCGTCATAACGTATAACGCCATATAGTAATGCGTCATAACCTATAACGTCACATAGAATTACGGTTTAGCGTATAACGTCATATAGCAATGCGTCATAACCTATAACGTCATATAGTATTACGTCATGACGTATAACGTCATATAGAATTATGTCATAACGTATAACGCCATATAGCCATGCGTCATAACGTATAACGTCATATGGAATTACGGTTTAACGTATAACTTCATATAGTAAAGCGTCATAACGTATAACGTCTTATGGAATTGCGGTTTAACGTATAATTTCATATAGTAATGCGTCATAACGTATAACGCCATATAGTAATGAGTCATAACGTATGGCGTCATATAGTATTGCGGCATGACGTATAACGTCATATAGAATTACGTCATAACGTAGAACATCACATAGTAATACGACATAACGTATAACGTCACATAGAATTACGGTTTAACGTATAACGTCATATAGAATTACGTCATAACTTATAACGTCACATGGTAATACGAAATAACGTATAACGTCATATAGAATTACGGCATAACGTATAACGTCACAGAGAATTACGGTTTAGCGTCTAACGTCATATAGAAATGCGTCATAACGTATAACGTCATATAGTATTACGTCATAACTTATAACGTCACATAGTAACACGTCATAACGTATAACGTCATATAGAATTACGTCACAACGTATAACGTCATATAGAAATACGATATAACGTATAACGTCACATAGTAATACGTCATAACGTGTAACGTCGTATAGAATGACGTCATAACGTGTAACGTCACATAGTAAGACGTCATAACGTATAACGTCATATAGAATTCCGGTTTAACGTATAACGCTATATAGCAATGCGTCGTACCGTATAACGTCATATAGAATTACGGCATAATGTATAACGTCACATAGAATTAGGTCATAACGTAGAACATCACATAGTAATACGTCATAACGTATAACGTCATATAGAATTACGGCATAATGTATAACGTCACATAGAATTAGGTCATAACGTAGAACATCACATAGTAATACGTCATAACGTATAACGTCATATAGAATTCCGGTTTAACGTATAACGCTATATAGCAATGCGTCGTACCGTATAACGCCATATGGAATTACGGTTTAACGTATAACTTCATATAGTAATGCGTCATAACGTATAACGCCATATAGTAATGCGTCATAACGTATGATCATATAGTATTGTGTCATGACGTATAACGTCATATAGAATTAGGTCATAACGTAGGACATCACATAGTAATACGTCATAACGGATAACGTCACATAGAATTACGGTTTAGCGTATAACGTCATATAGCAATGCGTCATAACGTATAACGCCATTTAGTAATGCGTCATAACATATAACGCCATATAGTAATGCGTCATAACCTATAATGTCATATAGTATAGCGTCATGACGTATAACGTCATATAGAATGACGTCATAACGTAGAACATCACATAGTAATACGTCCGAACGTATAACGTCATATAAAATTACGTCATAACTTATAACGTCACATAGTAATACGTCATAACGTATAACGTCATATAGAATTACGGTTTAACGTATAACGCTATATTGCAGTGCGTCATAACGTATAACGTCATATGGAATTACGGTTTAACGTATAACTTCATATAGTAATGCGTCATAACGTATAACGTCATATGGAATTACGGTTTAACGTATAACTTCATATAGTAATACGTCATAACGTATAACGTCATATAGAATTACGGCATAACGTATAACGTCACAGAGAATTACGGTTTAGCGTCTAACGTCACATAGTAATACGACATAACGTATAGCGTCACATAGTAATACGTCATAATGTATAACGTCACATAGCAATGCGTTATAAAGTATAACGTCACATGGTAATACGTCATAACGAATAACGTCATATAATAAGGCGACATGACGTATAACGTCATATAGAATTACGTCACAACGTATAACGTCACGTAGTAATACGTCATAACGTATAACGTCACATAGAATTACGGTTTAACGTATAACGTAATATAGTATTCCGGTTTAACGTAGAACGTCATATAGTAATGCGTGATAACGTATAACGTCATATAGTATTGCGACATGACGTATAACGTCATATAGAATTATTTCATAACGTAGAACATCACATAGTAATACGTCATAACGTATAACGTCACATAGAATTACGGTTTAACGTATAACGTGACAGAGAATTACGGTTTAGCGTCTAACGTCATATAGCAATACGTCATAACGTATAAGGCCATATGGCAATGCGTCATACCGTATCACGCCATTTAGTAATGCGTCATAACGTACAACGTCACATAGTAATACGTCATAACGTATAACGTCATATAGAATTACGTCATAACGTATAACGCCATATAGTAATGCGTCATAACGTATAACGTCATATAGTATTACGTCATAACGTATAACGTCATATAGAATTACGGCATAACGTATAACGTCACAGAGAATTACGGTTTAGCGTCTAACGTCATATAGCAATACGTCATAACGTATAAGGCCATATGGCAATGCGTCATAACGTATAACGTCATATAGAAATACGATATAACGTATAACGTCACATCGTAATACGTCATACCGTGTAACGTCGTATAGAATTACGTCATAACGTGCAACGTCACATAGTAATACGTCATAACGTATAACGTCATATAGAATTCCGGTTTAACGTATAACGCTATATAGCAATGGGTCATAACGTATAACGTCATATAGAATTACGGCATAACGTGGAACATCACATAGTAATACGTCCGAACGTATAACGTCATATAGAATTACGTCATAACTTATAACGTCACATAGTAATACGTCATAACGTATAACGTCATATAAAATTACGGCATAACGTATAACATCACATGGAATTACGGTTTAGCGTATAACGTCATATAGCAATGCGTCATAACGTATAACGCCATTTAGTAATGCGTCCTAACGTATAACGTCATATAGAATTCCGGTTTAACGTATACCGTCATATAGTAATGCGTCATAACGTATAACGTCATATAGAATTACGTCATAACTTATAACGTCACATAGTAATACGTCATAACGTATAACGTCATATAGAATTACGGCATAGCGTGTAACGTCACATAGTAATACGTCCTAACGTATAACGTCATATAGAATTACGGTTTAACGTATACCGTCATATAGTAATGCGTCATAACGTATAACGTCATATAAAATTACGTCATAACTTATAACGTCACATAGTAATACGCCATAACTTATAACGTCACATAGAGTTACGGTTTAGCGTATAAAGTCATATAGAATTGGGGTTTAACGTTTAACGTCACATAGAATTACGGTTTAACGTATAACGTCACATAGAATTACGGTTTAGCGTATAACGTCATATAGAATCAGGGTTTCCCGTATAACGTCATATAGAATTACGGTTTAACGTATAACGTCACATAGTAATACGTCATAACGTGTAACGTCGTATAGAATTACGTCATAACGTATAACGTCATATAGAATTCCGGTTTAACGAATAACGCTATATAACAATGCGTCATAACGTATAACGTCATATAGAATTCCGGTTTAACGTATAACGCTATATAGCAATGGGTCATAACGTATAACGTCATATAGAATGACGGCATAACGTGGAACGTCACATAGTAAGACGTCATAACGTATAACGTCATATAGCCATGCGTCATAACGTATAACGTCATATGGAATTACGGTTTAACGTATAACTTCATATAGTAAAGCGTCATAACGTATAACGTCATATAGAATTACGGTTTAACGTATAACGTCACATAGTAATACGTCATAACGTGTAACGTCGTATAGAATTACGTCATAACGTATAACGTCATATAGAATTCCGGTTTAACGAATAACGCTATATAACAATGCGTCATAACCTATAACGTCACATAGAATTACGGTTTAGCGTATAACGTCATATAGCAATGCGTCATAACCTATAACGTCATATAGTATTACGTCATGACGTATAACGTCATATAGAATTATGTCATAACGTATAACGCCATATAGCCATGCGTCATAACGTATAACGTCATATGGAATTACGGTTTAACGTATAACTTCATATAGTAAAGCGTCATAACGTATAACGTCTTATGGAATTGCGGTTTAACGTATAATTTCATATAGTAATGCGTCATAACGTATAACGCCATATAGTAATGAGTCATAACGTATGGCGTCATATAGTATTGCGGCATGACGTATAACGTCATATAGAATTACGTCATAACGTAGAACATCACATAGTAATACGACATAACGTATAACGTCACATAGAATTACGGTTTAACGTATAACGTCATATAGAATTACGTCATAACTTATAACGTCACATGGTAATACGAAATAACGTATAACGTCATATAGAATTACGGCATAACGTATAACGTCACAGAGAATTACGGTTTAGCGTCTAACGTCATATAGAAATGCGTCATAACGTATAACGTCATATAGTATTACGTCATAACTTATAACGTCACATAGTAACACGTCATAACGTATAACGTCATATAGAATTACGTCACAACGTATAACGTCATATAGAAATACGATATAACGTATAACGTCACATAGTAATACGTCATAACGTGTAACGTCGTATAGAATGACGTCATAACGTGTAACGTCACATAGTAAGACGTCATAACGTATAACGTCATATAGAATTCCGGTTTAACGTATAACGCTATATAGCAATGCGTCGTACCGTATAACGTCATATAGAATTACGGCATAATGTATAACGTCACATAGAATTAGGTCATAACGTAGAACATCACATAGTAATACGTCATAACGTATAACGTCATATAGAATTACGGCATAATGTATAACGTCACATAGAATTAGGTCATAACGTAGAACATCACATAGTAATACGTCATAACGTATAACGTCATATAGAATTCCGGTGTAACGTATAACGCTATATAGCAATGCGTCGTACCGTATAACGCCATATGGAATTACGGTTTAACGTATAACTTCATATAGTAATGCGTCATAACGTATAACGCCATATAGTAATGCGTCATAACGTATGATCATATAGTATTGTGTCATGACGTATAACGTCATATAGAATTAGGTCATAACGTAGGACATCACATAGTAATACGTCATAACGGATAACGTCACATAGAATTACGGTTTAGCGTATAACGTCATATAGCAATGCGTCATAACGTATAACGCCATTTAGTAATGCGTCATAACATATAACGCCATATAGTAATGCGTCATAACCTATAATGTCATATAGTATAGCGTCATGACGTATAACGTCATATAGAATGACGTCATAACGTAGAACATCACATAGTAATACGTCCGAACGTATAACGTCATATAAAATTACGTCATAACTTATAACGTCACATAGTAATACGTCATAACGTATAACGTCATATAGAATTACGGTTTAACGTATAACGCTATATTGCAGTGCGTCATAACGTATAACGTCATATGGAATTACGGTTTAACGTATAACTTCATATAGTAATGCGTCATAACGTATAACGTCATATGGAATTACGGTTTAACGTATAACTTCATATAGTAATACGTCATAACGTATAACGTCATATAGAATTACGGCATAACGTATAACGTCACAGAGAATTACGGTTTAGCGTCTAACGTCACATAGTAATACGACATAACGTATAGCGTCACATAGTAATACGTCATAATGTATAACGTCACATAGCAATGCGTTATAAAGTATAACGTCACATGGTAATACGTCATAACGAATAACGTCATATAATAAGGCGACATGACGTATAACGTCATATAGAATTACGTCACAACGTATAACGTCACGTAGTAATACGTCATAACGTATAACGTCACATAGAATTACGGTTTAACGTATAACGTAATATAGTATTCCGGTTTAACGTAGAACGTCATATAGTAATGCGTGATAACGTATAACGTCATATAGTATTGCGACATGACGTATAACGTCATATAGAATTATTTCATAACGTAGAACATCACATAGTAATACGTCATAACGTATAACGTCACATAGAATTACGGTTTAACGTATAACGTCACAGAGAATTACGGTTTAGCGTCTAACGTCATATAGCAATACGTCATAACGTATAAGGCCATATGGCAATGCGTCATAACGTATAACGTCATATAGTATTACGTCATAACGTATAACGTCATATAGAATTACGGCATAACGTATAACGTCACAGAGAATTACGGTTTAGCGTCTAACGTCATATAGCAATACGTCATAACGTATAAGGCCATATGGCAATGCGTCATAACGTATAACGTCATATAGAAATACGATATAACGTATAACGTCACATCGTAATACGTCATACCGTGTAACGTCGTATAGAATTACGTCATAACGTGCAACGTCACATAGTAATACGTCATAACGTATAACGTCATATAGAATTCCGGTTTAACGTATAACGCTATATAGCAATGGGTCATAACGTATAACGTCATATAGAATTACGGCATAACGTGGAACATCACATAGTAATACGTCCGAACGTATAACGTCATATAGAATTACGTCATAACTTATAACGTCACATAGTAATACGTCATAACGTATAACGTCATATAAAATTACGGCATAACGTATAACATCACATGGAATTACGGTTTAGCGTATAACGTCATATAGCAATGCGTCATAACGTATAACGCCATTTAGTAATGCGTCCTAACGTATAACGTCATATAGAATTCCGGTTTAACGTATACCGTCATATAGTAATGCGTCATAACGTATAACGTCATATAGAATTACGTCATAACTTATAACGTCACATAGTAATACGTCATAACGTATAACGTCATATAGAATTACGGCATAGCGTGTAACGTCACATAGTAATACGTCCTAACGTATAACGTCATATAGAATTACGGTTTAACGTATACCGTCATATAGTAATGCGTCATAACGTATAACGTCATATAAAAATACGTCATAACTTATAACGTCACATAGTAATACGCCATAACTTATAACGTCACATAGAGTTACGGTTTAGCGTATAAAGTCATATAGAATTGGGGTTTAACGTTTAACGTCACATAGAATTACGGTTTAACGTATAACGTCACATAGAATTACGGTTTAGCGTATAACGTCATATAGAATCAGGGTTTCCCGTATAACGTCATATAGAATTACGGTTTAACGTATAACGTCACATAGTAATACGTCATAACGTGTAACGTCGTATAGAATTACGTCATAACGTATAACGTCATATAGAATTCCGGTTTAACGAATAACGCTATATAACAATGCGTCATAACGTATAACGTCATATAGAATTCCGGTTTAACGTATAACGCTATATAGCAATGGGTCATAACGTATAACGTCATATAGAATGACGGCATAACGTGGAACATCACATAGTAATACGTCCGAACGTATAACGTCATATAGAATTACGTCATAACTTATAACGTCACATAGTAATACGTCATAACGTATAACGTCATATAGAATTACGGCATAACGTATAACATCACATGGAATTACGGTTTAGCGTATAACGTCACATAGTAATACGTCATAACGTATAACGTCATATAGAATTACGGCATAGCTTGTAACGTCACATAGTAATACGTCCTAACGTATAACGTCATATAGAATTACGGTTTAACGTATACCGTCATATAGAATTAGGGTTTAACGTATAACATCATATGGAATTACGGTTTAACGTACAACGTCATATAGAATTACGGTTTAACCTATAACGTCACATAGTAATACGTCATAACGTATAACGTCATATAGAATTCATGTTTAACGAATAACGCTAAATAACAATGCGTCATAACGTATAACGTCATATAGAATTACGGCATAATGTGTAACGTCACATAGTAATACGTCATAACGTATAACGCCATATGGAATTACGGTTTAACGTATAACTTCATATAGTAATGCGTCATAACGTATAACGCCATATAGTAATGCGTCATAATGTATGATCATATAGTATTGTGTCATGACGTATAACGTCATATAGAATTAGGTCATAACGTAGGACATCACATAGTAATACGTCATAACGGATAACGTCACATAGAATTACGGTTTAGCGTATAACGTCATATAGCAATGCGTCATAACGTATAACGCCATTTAGTAATGCGTCATAACATATAACGCCATATAGTAATGCGTCATAACCTATAATGTCATATAGTATTGCGTCATGACGTATAACGTCATATGGAATTACGGTTTAACGTATAACTTCATATAGTAATGCGTCATAACGTATAACGTCATATGGAATTACGGTTTAACGTATAACTTCATATAGTAATACGTCATAACGTATAACGTCATATAGAATTACGGCATAACGTATAACGTCACAGAGAATTACGGTTTAGCGTCTAACGTCACATAGTAATACGTCATGACGTATAACGTCATATAGAATTACGTCACAACGTATAACGTCACGTAGTAATACGTCATAACGTATAACGTCACATAGAATTACGGTTTAACGTATAACGTAATATAGTATTCCGGTTTAACGTACAACGTCATATAGTAATGCGTGATAACGTATAACGTCATATAGTATTGCGACATGACGTATAACGTCATATAGAATTATTTCATAACGTAGAACGTCACATAGTAATACGTCATAACGTATAACGTCACATAGAATTACGGTTTAACGTATAACGTGACAGAGAATTACGGTTTAGCGTCTAACGTCATATAGCAATACGTCATAACGTATAAGGCCATATGGCAATGCGTCATACCGTATCACGCCATTTAGTAATGCGTCATAACGTACAACGTCACATAGTAATACGTCATAACGTATAACGTCATATAGAATTACGTCATAACGTATAACGCCATATAGTAATGCGTCATAACGTATAACGTCATATAGTATTACGTCATAACTTATAACGTCACATAGTAATACGTCCTAACGTATAACGTCATATAGAATTGCGGTTTAACGAATAACGCTATATAACAATGCGTCATAACGTATAACGTCATATAGAATTACGGCATAATGTGTAACGCCATATAGTTATGCGTCATAACGTATAACGCCATATAGTAATGCGTCATAACGTATGACGTCATATAGTATTGTGTCATGACGTATAACGTCATATAGAATTACGTCATAACGTAGAACATCACACAGTAATACGTCATAACGTATAGCGTCACATAGAAATACGGTTTAGCGTATAACGTCATATAGCAATGCGTCATAAAATATAACGCCATATAGTAATGCGTCATAACCTATAATGTCATATAGTATTGCGTCATGACGTATAACGTCACATAGTAATACGTCATAACGTATAACGTCATATAGAATTACGGCACAGCGTGAAACGTCACATAGTAATACGTCATAACGTATAACGTCATACAGAATTCCGGTTTAACGTATAACGCTATATAGCAATGCGTCATAACGTATGACGTCATATTGAATTACGGCATAACGTAGAACATCACATAGTAATACGTCCGAACGTATAACGTCATATAGAATTACGTCATAACTTATAACGTCACATAGTAATACGTCATAACGTGTAACGTCGTATAGAATTACGTCATAACGTATAACGTCATATAGAATTCCGGTTTAACGAATAACGCTATATAACAATGCGTCATAACGTATAACGTCATATAGAATTCCGGTTTAACGTATAACGCTATATAGCAATGGGTCATAACGTATAACGTCATATAGAATGACGGCATAACGTGGAACATCACATAGTAATACGTCCGAACGTATAACGTCATATAGAATTACGTCATAACTTATAACGTCACATAGTAATACGTCATAACGTATAACGTCATATAGAATTACGGCATAACGTATAACATCACATGGAATTACGGTTTAGCGTATAACGTCACATAGTAATACGTCATAACGTATAACGTCATATAGAATTACGGCATAGCGTGTAACGTCACATAGTAATACGACCTAACGTATAACGTCATATAGAATTACGGTCTAACGTATACCGTCATATAGTAATGCGTCATAACGCATAACGTCATATAAAATTACGTCATAACTTATAACGTCACATAGTAATACGTCATAACTTATAACGTCACATAGAATTACGGTTTAGCGTATAACGTCATATAGAATTAGGGTTTAACGTATAACGTCAAATAGAATTACGGTTTAGCGTATAACGTCATATAGAATTAGGGTTTAACGTATAACATCATATGGAATTACGGTTTAACGTACAACGTCATATAGAATTACGGTTTAACCTATAACGTCACATAGTAATACGTCATAACGTATAACGTCATATAGAATTCATGTTTAACGAATAACGCTAAATAACAATGCGTCATAACGTATAACGTCATATAGAATTACGGCATAATGTGTAACGTCACATAGTAATACGTCATAACGTATAACGCCATATGGAATTACGGTTTAACGTATAACTTCATATAGTAATGCGTCATAACGTATAACGCCATATAGTAATGCGTCATAATGTATGATCATATAGTATTGTGTCATGACGTATAACGTCATATAGAATTAGGTCATAACGTAGGACATCACATAGTAATACGTCATAACGGATAACGTCACATAGAATTACGGTTTAGCGTATAACGTCATATAGCAATGCGTCATAACGTATAACGCCATTTAGTAATGCGTCATAACATATAACGCCATATAGTAATGCGTCATAACCTATAATGTCATATAGTATTGCGTCATGACGTATAACGTCATATGGAATTACGGTTTAACGTATAACTTCATATAGTAATGCGTCATAACGTATAACGTCATATGGAATTACGGTTTAACGTATAACTTCATATAGTAATACGTCATAACGTATAACGTCATATAGAATTACGGCATAACGTATAACGTCACAGAGAATTACGGTTTAGCGTCTAACGTCACATAGTAATACGTCATGACGTATAACGTCATATAGAATTACGTCACAACGTATAACGTCACGTAGTAATACGTCATAACGTATAACGTCACATAGAATTACGGTTTAACGTATAACGTAATATAGTATTCCGGTTTAACGTACAACGTCATATAGTAATGCGTGATAACGTATAACGTCATATAGTATTGCGACATGACGTATAACGTCATATAGAATTATTTCATAACGTAGAACGTCACATAGTAATACGTCATAACGTATAACGTCACATAGAATTACGGTTTAACGTATAACGTGACAGAGAATTACGGTTTAGCGTCTAACGTCATATAGCAATACGTCATAACGTATAAGGCCATATGGCAATGCGTCATACCGTATCACGCCATTTAGTAATGCGTCATAACGTACAACGTCACATAGTAATACGTCATAACGTATAACGTCATATAGAATTACGTCATAACGTATAACGCCATATAGTAATGCGTCATAACGTATAACGTCATATAGTATTACGTCATAACTTATAACGTCACATAGTAATACGTCCTAACGTATAACGTCATATAGAATTACGGCATAACGTATAGCGCCATATAGAATTCCGGTTTAACGTATAACGCTATATAGCAATGGGTCATAACGTATAACGTCATATAGAATTACGGCATAACGTGGAACATCACATAGTAATACGTCCGAACGTATAACGTCATATAGAATTACGTCATAACTTATAACGTCACATAGTAATACGTCATAACGTATAACGTCATATAGAATTACGGCATAACGTATAACATCACATGGAATTACGGTTTAGCGTATAACGTCATATAGCAATGCGTCATAACGTATAACGCCATTTAGTAATGCGTCCTAACGTATAACGTCATATAGAATTACGGTTTAACGTATACCGTCATATAGTAATGCGTCATAACGTATAACGTCATATAGAATTACGTCATAACTTATAACGTCACATAGTAATACGTCATAACGTATAACGTCATATAGAATTACGGCATAGCGTCTAACGTCACATAGTAATACGTCCTAACGTATAACGTCATATAGAATTACGGTTTAACGTATACCGTCATATGGTAATGCGTCATAACGTATAACGTCATATAAAATTACGTCATAACTTATAACGTCACATAGTAATACGTCATAACTTATAACGTCACATAGAGTTACGGTTTAGCGTATAAAGTCATATAGAATTGGGGTTTAACGTTTAACGTCACATAGAATTACGGTTTAACGTATAACGTCACATAGAATTACGGTTTAGCGTATAACGTCATATAGAATCAGGGTTTCCCGTATAACGTCATATAGAATTACGGTTTAACGTATAACGTCACATAGTAATACGTCATAACGTGTAACGTCGTATAGAATTACGTCATAACGTATAACGTCACATGCTAATACGTCATAACGTATAACGTCATATAGAATTGCGGTTTAACGAATAACGCTATATAACAATGCGTCATAACGTATAACGTCATATAGAATTACGGCATAATGTGTAACGCCATATAGTTATGCGTCATAACGTATAACGCCATATAGTAATGCGTCATAACGTATGACGTCATATAGTATTGTGTCATGACGTATAACGTCATATAGAATTACGTCATAACGTATAACGCCATATAGTAATGCGTCATAACGTATAACGTCATATAGTATTACGTCATAACTTATAACGTCACATAGTAATACGTCCTAACGTATAACGTCATATAGAATTACGGCATAACGTATAACGCCATATAGAATTCCGGTTTAACGTATAACGCTATATAGCAATGGGTCATAACGTATAACGTCATATAGAATTACGGCATAACGTGGAACATCACATAGTAATACGTCCGAACGTATAACGTCATATAGAATTACGTCATAACTTATAACGTCACATAGTAATACGTCATAACGTATAACGTCATATAGAATTACGGCATAACGTATAACATCACATGGAATTACGGTTTAGCGTATAACGTCATATAGCAATGCGTCATAACGTATAACGCCATTTAGTAATGCGTCCTAACGTATAACGTCATATAGAATTACGGTTTAACGTATACCGTCATATAGTAATGCGTCATAACGTATAACGTCATATAGAATTACGTCATAACTTATAACGTCACATAGTAATACGTCATAACGTATAACGTCATATAGAATTACGGCATAGCGTCTAACGTCACATAGTAATACGTCCTAACGTATAACGTCATATAGAATTACGGTTTAACGTATACCGTCATATGGTAATGCGTCATAACGTATAACGTCATATAAAATTACGTCATAACTTATAACGTCACATAGTAATACGTCATAACTTATAACGTCACATAGAGTTACGGTTTAGCGTATAAAGTCATATAGAATTGGGGTTTAACGTTTAACGTCACATAGAATTACGGTTTAACGTATAACGTCACATAGAATTACGGTTTAACGTATAACGTCACATAGTAATACGTCATAACGTGTAACGTCGTATAGAATTACGTCATAACGTATAACGTCACATGCTAATACGTCATAACGTATAACGTCATATAGAATTGCGGTTTAACGAATAACGCTATATAACAATGCGTCATAACGTATAACGTCATATAGAATTACGGCATAATGTGTAACGCCATATAGTTATGCGTCATAACGTATAACGCCATATAGTAATGCGTCATAACGTATGACGTCATATAGTATTGTGTCATGACGTATAACGTCATATAGAATTACGTCATAACGTAGAACATCACACAGTAATACGTCATAACGTATAGCGTCACATAGAAATACGGTTTAGCGTATAACGTCATATAGCAATGCGTCATAACATATAACGCCATATAGTAATGCGTCATAACCTATAATGTCATATAGTATTGCGTCATGACGTATAACGTCACATAGTAATACGTCATAACGTATAACGTCATATAGAATTACGGCACAGCGTGTAACGTCACATAGTAATACGTCATAACGTATAACGTCATACAGAATTCCGGTTTAACGTATAACGCTATATAGCAATGCGTCATAACGTATAACGTCATATTGAATTACGGCATAACGTAGAACATCACATAGTAATACGTTCGAACGTATAACGTCATATAGAATTACGTCATAACTTATAACGTCACATAGTAATACGTCATAACGTATAACGTCATATAGAATTACGGCATAGCGTGTAACGTCACATAGTAATACGTCATAACGTATAACGTCATATAGAATTACGGCATAACGTATAACATCACATGGAATTACGGTTTAGCGTATAACGTCATATAGCAATGCGTCATAACGTATAACGCCATTTAGTAATGCGTCCTAACGTATAACGTCATATAGAATTACGGTTTAACGTATACCGTCATATAGTAATGCGTCATAACGTATAACGTCATATAGAATTACGTCATAACTTATAACGTCACATAGTAATACGTCATAACGTATAACGTCATATAGAATTACGGCATAGCGTGTAACGTCACATAGTAATACGTCCTAACGTATAACGTCATATAGAATTACGGTTTAACGTATACTGTCATATAGTAATGCGTCATAACGTATAACGTCATATAAAATTACGTCATAACTTATAACGTCACATAGTAATATGTCATAACTTATAACGTCACATAGATTTACGGTTTAGCGTATAAAGTCATATAGAAATGGGGTTTAACGTATAACGTCACATAGAATTACGGTTTAACGTATAACGTCACATAGAATTACGGTTTAGCGTATAACGGCATATAGAATTAGGGTTTCCCGTATAACGCCATATAGAATTACGGATTAACGTACAACGTCACATAGTAATACGTCATAACGTGTAACGTCGTATAGAATTACGTCATAACGGATAACGTCACATACTAATACGTCATAACGTATAACGTCATATAGAATTCCGGTTTAACGAATAACGCTATATAACAATGCGTCATAACGTATAACGTCATATAGAATTACGGCATAATGTATAACGTCCCATAGTAATACGTCATAACGTATAACGCCATATAGTAATGCGTCATAACCTATGACGTCATATAGTATTGTGTCATGACGTATAACGTCATATAGAATTAGGTCATAACGTAGAACATCACACAGTAATACGTCATAACGTATAACGTCACATAGAAATACGGTTTAGCGTATAACGTCATATAGCAATGCGTCATAACATATAACGCCATTTAGTAATGCGTCATATCATATAACGCCATATAGTAATGCGTCATAACCTATAATGTCATATAGTATTGCGTCATGACGTATAACGTCATATAGAATGACGTCATAACGTAGAACATCACATAGTAATACGTCCGAACGTATAACGTCATATAGAATTACGTCATAACTTATAACGTCACATAGTAATACGTCATAACTTATAACGTCATATAGAATTGCGGCATAGCGTGTAACGTCACATAGTAATACGTCATAACGTATAACGTCATACAGAATTCCGGTTTAACGTATAACGCTATATAGCAATGCGTCATAACGTATAACGTCATATAGAATTACGGCATAACGTAGAACATCACATAGTAATACGTCCGAACGTATAACGTCACATAGAATTACGGTTTAACGTATAACGACATATGGAATTACGATTTAACGTATGAAGCCATGTAGAATTACGGCATAACGTATAACGTCACATAGTAATACGTCATAACGTATACCGTCATATAATAAGGCGACATGACGTATAACGTCATATAGAATTACGTCATAACGTATAACGTCACGTAGTAATACGTCATAACGTATAACGTCACATAGAATTACGGTTTAATGTATATCGTCACATAGAAATCCGGTTTAACGTATAACGCCATATAGCAATGCGTCATAACGTATAACGGCATATAGAAATACGTTATAACTTACAACGTCACATAGTAATACGTCATAACGTATAACGTCATATAGATTTACGGCATAACGTATAACATCACATGGAATTACGGTTCAGCGTATAACGTCATATAGCAATGCGTCATAACGTATAACGCCATTTAGTAATGCGTCCTTACGTATAACGTCATATAGAATTACGGTTTAACGTATACCGTCATATAGTAATGCGTCATAACGTATAACGTCACATAGAATTACGGTTTAGCGTATAACGTCATATAGCAATGCGTCATAACATATAAGGCCATATAGCCATGCGTCATAACGTATAACGTCATATAGGATTGCGCCATAACGTATAACGTCTTATAGTATTGCGTCATAACGTATAGCGCCATATAGTAGTGCGTCATAACGTATGGCGTCATATAGTCTTGCGTCATGACGTAAAACCTCATGTAGAATTAGGTCATAACGTAGAACATCACACCGTAATACGTCATAACGTATAACGTCACATAGAATTACGGTTTAACGTATAACGTCATATAGTAATGCGTCTTACCGTATAACGCCATATAGAAGGGCGTCATGACGTATAACGTCATATAGAATTAGGTCATAACGTAGAACATCACATAGTAATACGTCATAACGGATAACGTCACATAGAATTACGGTTTAGCGTATAACGTCATATAGCAATGCGTCATAACGTAGAACGTCATATAGTAATGCGTCATAACGTATAGCGCCATATAGTAATGCGTCATAACATATGACGTCATATAGTATTGCGTCATGACGTATAACGTCCTCTAGAATTAGGTCATAACGTAGAACATCACACAGTAATACGTCATAACGTATAACGTCACATAGAATTACGGTTTAACGTGTAACGTCATATAGTAATGCGTCATAACGTGTAACGCCATTTAGTAATGCGTCCTAACGTATAACGTTATATAGAATTACGTCATAACGTATAACGTCATATAGAATTACGGTTTAAGGTATAACGTCATATAGTAATGCGTCATAACGTATAACGCCATTTAGTAATGCGTCATAACGTACAACGTCACATAGTAATACGTCATAACGTATAACGTCATATAGAATTACGTCATAACGTATAACGCCATATAGTAATGCGTCATAACGTATAACGTCATATAGTATTACGTCATAACTTATAACGTCACATAGTAATACGTCCTAACGTATAACGTCATATAGAATTACGGCATAACGTATAACGTCACAGAGAATTACGGTTTAGCGTCTAACGTCATATAGCAATACGTCATAACGTATAAGGCCATATAGCAATGCGTCATAACGTATAACGTCATATAGTATTGCGTCATAACTTATAACGTAACATAGTAATACGTCATAACGTATAACGTCATATAGATTTAGGTCATAACGTTTAACGTCACATAGTAGTACGTAATAGCGTTTAACGTCATATAGAATTCCGGTTTAACGTATAACGCCATATAGCAACGCGTTATAAAGTATAACGTCATATAGTAATGCGTGATAACGTATAACGTCATATAGAATTACGGCATAACGTATAACGTCATATAGAATTACAGCATAACGTATAACGTCACATGGAATTACGGTTTAGCGTATAACGTCATATAGCAATGCGTCATAACGTATAACGCCGTTTAGTAATGCGTCATAACATATAACGCCATATAGTAATGCGTCATAATCTATAGCGTCATATAGTATTGCGTCATGACGTATAACGTCATATGGAATTACGTCATAACGTATAACGCCATATAGCCATGCGTCATAACGTATAAGGTCATAGAGTAATGCGTCATAACGTATAACGCCATATAGAAATGCGTCATAACTTATAACGTCACATAGAATTACGGTTTAGCGTATAAAGTCATATAGAATTGGGGTTTAACGTATAACGTCACACAGTAATACGTCATAACGTATAACGTCATATAGAATTACAGCATAACGTATAACGTCATATAGAATTACGGTTTAACGTATAACGAGATATCGTAATGCGTCATAACGGATAACGCTATTTAGTAATGCGTCATAACGTATAACGTCACATAGTAAACGTCATAACGTATAACGTCATATAGAATTACGGCATAAGGTATAACGTCACATAGTAACACGTCGTAACGTATAGCGTCACATAGTAATACGTCATAACGTATAACGTCACATAGTATTACTGTTTAGCGTTCAACGTCATATAGTAATGCGTCATAACGTATAACGACATTTAGTAATGCGTCATAATGTATAACTTCATATAGAATTACGGTTTAACGTATAATGTCATATAGTAATGCGTCATAATGTATAACGCCATTTAGTAATGCGTCATAACGTATAACGCCATTTAGTAATGCGTCATAACGTATAACGGCATATAGTAATGCGTCATAACGGATGACGTTATATAGTATTCCCTCATAGCGTATAACGTCATATAGAATTATGTCATAACGTAGAACATCACATAGTAATACGTCATAACGTATAACGTCATATAGAATTAGGGTTTAGCGTATAACGTCATATAGAATTCCGGTTTAACGTATAACGCCATATAGCAACGCGTTATAAAGTATTACGTCATATAGTAATGCGTGATAACGTATAACGTCATATAGAATTACGGCATAACGTATAACGTCACATAGTAATACGTCATAACGTATAGCGTCAGATAGTAATACGTCATAATGTATAACGTCACACAGTAATACGTCATAACATATAACGAGATATAGCAATGCGTCATAACGTATAACGTCATATAGAAATACGGTTTAAGGTATAACGTCATATAGTAATGCGTCATAACGTATAACGCCATTTAGTAATGCGTCATAACGTACAACGTCATATAGAATTACGTCATAACTTATAACGTCACATAGTAATACGTCATAACGTATAACGTCATATAGAATTACGGCATAGCGTGTAACGTCACATAGTAATACGTCCTAACGTATAACGTCATATAGAATTACGGTTTAACGTATACTGTCATATAGTAATGCGTCATAACGTATAACGTCATATAAAATTACGTCATAACTTATAACGTCACATAGTAATATGTCATAACTTATAACGTCACATAGATTTACGGTTTAGCGTATAAAGTCATATAGAAATGGGGTTTAACGTATAACGTCACATAGAATTACGGTTTAACGTATAACGTCACATAGAATTACGGTTTAGCGTATAACGGCATATAGAATTAGGGTTTCCCGTATAACGCCATATAGAATTACGGATTAACGTACAACGTCACATAGTAATACGTCATAACGTGTAACGTCGTATAGAATTACGTCATAACGGATAACGTCACATACTAATACGTCATAACGTATAACGTCATATAGAATTCCGGTTTAACGAATAACGCTATATAACAATGCGTCATATCGTATAACGTCATATAGAATTACGGCATAATGTATAACGTCCCATAGTAATACGTCATAACGTATAACGCCATATAGTAATGCGTCATAACCTATGACGTCATATAGTATTGTGTCATGACGTATAACGTCATATAGAATTAGGTCATAACGTAGAACATCACATAGTAATACGTCCGAACGTATAACGTCATATAGAATTACGTCATAACTTATAACGTCACATAGTAATACGTCATAACTTATAACGTCATATAGAATTACGGCATAGCGTGTAACGTCACATAGTAATACGTCCTAACGTATAACGTCATATAGAATTACGGTTTAACGTATAACGAGATATCGTAATGCGTCATAACGGATAACGCTATTTAGTAATGCGTCATAACGTATAACGTCACATAGTAAACGTCATAACGTATAACGTCATATAGAATTACGGCATAAGGTATAACGTCACATAGTAACACGTCGTAACGTATAGCGTCACATAGTAATACGTCATAACGTATAACGTCACATAGTATTACTGTTTAGCGTTCAACGTCATATAGTAATGCGTCATAACGTATAACGACATTTAGTAATGCGTCATAATGTATAACTTCATATAGAATTACGGTTTAACGTATAATGTCATATAGTAATGCGTCATAATGTATAACGCCATTTAGTAATGCGTCATAACGTATAACGCCATTTAGTAATGCGTCATAACGTATAACGGCATATAGTAATGCGTCATAACGGATGACGTTATATAGTATTCCCTCATAGCGTATAACGTCATATAGAATTATGTCATAACGTAGAACATCACATAGTAATACGTCATAACGTATAACGTCATATAGAATTAGGGTTTAGCGTATAACGTCATATAGAATTCCGGTTTAACGTATAACGCCATATAGCAACGCGTTATAAAGTATTACGTCATATAGTAATGCGTGATAACGTATAACGTCATATAGAATTACGGCATAACGTATAACGTCACATAGTAATACGTCATAACGTATAGCGTCAGATAGTAATACGTCATAATGTATAACGTCACACAGTAATACGTCATAACATATAACGAGATATAGCAATGCGTCATAACGTATAACGTCATATAGAAATACGGTTTAAGGTATAACGTCATATAGTAATGCGTCATAACGTATAACGCCATTTAGTAATGCGTCATAACGTACAACGTCGTATAGAATTACGTCATAACTTATAACGTCACATAGTAATACGTCATGACGTATAACGTCATATAGAATGACGTCATAACGTAGAACATCACATAGTAATACGTCCGAACGTATAACGTCATATAGAATTACGTCATAACTTATAACGTCACATAGTAATACGTCATAACTTATAACGTCATATAGAATTACGGCATAGCGTGTAACGTCACATAGTAATACGTCATAACGTATAACGTCATACAGAATTCCGGTTTAACGTATAACGCTATATAGCAATGCGTCATAACGTATAACGTCATATAGAATTACGGCATAACGTAGAACATCACATAGTAATACGTCCGAACGTATAACGTCACATAGAATTACGGTTTAACGTATAACGACATATGGAATTACGATTTAACGTATGAAGCCATGTAGAATTACGGCATAACGTATAACGTCACATAGTAATACGTCATAACGTATACCGTCATATAATAAGGCGACATGACGTATAACGTCATATAGAATTACGTCATAACGTATAACGTCACGTAGTAATACGTCATAACGTATAACGTCACATAGAATTACGGTTTAATGTATATCGTCACATAGAAATCCGGTTTAACGTATAACGCCATATAGCAATGCGTCATAACGTATAACGGCATATAGAAATACGTTATAACTTACAACGTCACATAGTAATACGTCATAACGTATAACGTCATATAGATTTACGGCATAACGTATAACATCACATGGAATTACGGTTCAGCGTATAACGTCATATAGCAATGCGTCATAACGTATAACGCCATTTAGTAATGCGTCCTTACGTATAACGTCATATAGAATTACGGTTTAACGTATACCGTCATATAGTAATGCGTCATAACGTATAGCGCCATATAGTAGTGCGTCATAACGTATGGCGTCATATAGTCTTGCGTCATGACGTAAAACCTCATGTAGAATTAGGTCATAACGTAGAACATCACACCGTAATACGTCATAACGTATAACGTCACATAGAATTACGGTTTAACGTATAACGTCATATAGTAATGCGTCTTACCGTATAACGCCATATAGAAGGGCGTCATGACGTATAACGTCATATAGAATTAGGTCATAACGTAGAACATCACATAGTAATACGTCATAACGGATAACGTCACATAGAATTACGGTTTAGCGTATAACGTCATATAGCAATGCGTCATAACGTAGAACGTCATATAGTAATGCGTCATAACGTATAGCGCCATATAGTAATGCGTCATAACATATGACGTCATATAGTATTGCGTCATGACGTATAACGTCCTGTAGAATTAGGTCATAACGTAGAACATCACACAGTAATACGTCATAACGTATAACGTCACATAGAATTACGGTTTAACGTGTAACGTCATATAGTAATGCGTCATAACGTGTAACGCCATTTAGTAATGCGTCCTAACGTATAACGTTATATAGAATTACGTCATAACGTATAACGTCATATAGAATTACGGTTTAAGGTATAACGTCATATAGTAATGCGTCATAACGTATAACGCCATTTAGTAATGCGTCATAACGTACAACGTCACATAGTAATACGTCATAACGTATAACGTCATATAGAATTACGTCATAACGTATAACGCCATATAGTAATGCGTCATAACGTATAACGTCATATAGTATTACGTCATAACTTATAACGTCACATAGTAATACGTCCTAACGTATAACGTCATATAGAATTACGGCATAACGTATAACGTCACAGAGAATTACGGTTTAGCGTCTAACGTCATATAGCAATACGTCATAACGTATAAGGCCATATAGCAATGCGTCATAACGTATAACGTCATATAGTATTGCGTCATAACTTATAACGTAACATAGTAATACGTCATAACGTATAACGTCATATAGATTTAGGTCATAACGTTTAACGTCACATAGTAGTACGTAATAGCGTTTAACGTCATATAGAATTCCGGTTTAACGTATAACGCCATATAGCAACGCGTTATAAAGTATAACGTCATATAGTAATGCGTGATAACGTATAACGTCATATAGAATTACGGCATAACGTATAACGTCATATAGAATTACAGCATAACGTATAACGTCACATGGAATTACGGTTTAGCGTATAACGTCATATAGCAATGCGTCATAACGTATAACGCCGTTTAGTAATGCGTCATAACATATAACGCCATATAGTAATGCGTCATAATCTATAGCGTCATATAGTATTGCGTCATGACGTATAACGTCATATGGAATTACGTCATAACGTATAACGCCATATAGCCATGCGTCATAACGTATAAGGTCATAGAGTAATGCGTCATAACGTATAACGCCATATAGAAATGCGTCATAAGGTATAACGTCACATAGTAACACGTCGTAACGTATAGCGTCACATAGTAATACGTCATAACGTATAACGTCACACAGTAATACGTCATAACATATAACGAGATATAGCAATGCGTCATAACGTATAACGTCATATAGAAATACGGTTTAAGGTATAACGTCATATAGTAATGCGTCATAACGTATAACGCCGTTTAGTAATGCGTCATAACATATAACGCCATATAGTAATGCGTCATAATCTATAGCGTCATATAGTATTGCGTCATGACGTATAACGTCATATGGAATTACGTCATAACGTATAACGCCATATAGCCATGCGTCATAACGTATAAGGTCATAGAGTAATGCGTCATAACGTATAACGCCATATAGAAATGCGTCATAACTTATAACGTCACATAGAATTACGGTTTAGCGTATAAAGTCATATAGAATTGGGGTTTAACGTATAACGTCACACAGTAATACGTCATAACGTATAACGTCATATAGAATTACAGCATAACGTATAACGTCATATAGAATTACGGTTTAACGTATAACGAGATATCGTAATGCGTCATAACGGATAACGCTATTTAGTAATGCGTCATAACGTATAACGTCACATAGTAAACGTCATAACGTATAACGTCATATAGAATTACGGCATAAGGTATAACGTCACATAGTAACACGTCGTAACGTATAGCGTCACATAGTAATACGTCATAACGTATAACGTCACATAGTATTACTGTTTAGCGTACAACGTCATATAGTAATGCGTCATAACGTATAACGACATTTAGCAATGCGTCATAATGTATAACTTCATATAGAATTACGGTTTAACGTATAATGTCATATAGTAATGCGTCATAATGTATAACGCCATTTAGTAATGCGTCATAACGTATAACGCCATTTAGTAATGCGTCATAACGTATAACGGCATATAGTAATGCGTCATAACGGATGACGTTATATAGTATTCCCTCATAGCGTATAACGTCATATAGAATTATGTCATAACGTAGAACATCACATAGTAATACGTCATAACGTATAACGTCATATAGAATTAGGGTTTAGCGTATAACGTCATATAGAATTCCGGTTTAACGTATAACGCCATATAGCAACGCGTTATAAAGTATTACGTCATATAGTAATGCGTGATAACGTATAACGTCATATAGAATTACGGCATAACGTATAACGTCACATAGTAATACGTCATAACGTATAGCGTCAGATAGTAATACGTCATAATGTATAACGTCACACAGTAATACGTCATAACATATAACGAGATATAGCAATGCGTCATAACGTATAACGTCATATAGAAATACGGTTTAAGGTATAACGTCATATAGTAATGCGTCATAACGTATAACGCCATTTAGTAATGCGTCATAACGTACAACGTCACATAGTAATACGTCATAACGTATAACGTCATATAGAATTACGTCATAACGTATAACGCCATATAGTAATGCGTCCTAACGTATAACGTCATATAGAATTACGGTTTAATGTATATCGTCATATAGAAATCCGGTTTAACGTATAACGTCATATGGAATTACGGTTTAACGTATAAAGCAATGTAGAATTACGGCATAACGCATAACGTCATATAGTAATGCGTCATAAGGTATAACGCCATACAGTAATGCGTCGTAATGTATAACGTCATGTAGTATTGCGTCATGAAGTATAACGTCATATAGAATTACGTCATGACGTAGAGCATCACATACTAATACGTCATAACGTATAAGGTCATACAGTCATTCGTCATACCGTATAAAGTCATATAGAATTACGGCATAAAGTATAACGTGACGTAGTAATACGTCATATCGTACAACGTCATATAGAATTACGGCATGACGTTTAACGTCACATAGTAATACGTCATAACGTGTAACGTCGTATAGAATTACGTCATAACGTACAACGTCACATAGTAATACGTCATAACGTATAACGTCATATAGAATTAGGGTTTAACGTATAACGTCATATAGAATTAGGGTTTAACGTATAACGTCACATAGAATTACGGTTTAGCGTATAACGTCATAGAGAATTAGGGTTTAACGTATAACGTCATATAGAATTACGGTTTAACGTATAACGTCATATAGCAATGCGTCATAACGTATAACGACATTTAGTAATGCGTCATAATGTATAACGCCAGTTAGTAATGCGTCATAACGTATAACGCCATATAGTAATGCGTCATAACGGATGACGTTATATAGTATTCCCTCATAGCGTATAACGTCATATAGAATTATGTCATAACGTAGAACATCACATAGTAATACGTCATAACGTATAACGTCATATAGAATTAGGGTTTAGCGTATAACGTCATATAGAATTCCGGTTTAACGTATAACGCCATATAGCAACGCGTTATAAAGTATAACGTCATATAGTAATGCGTGATAACGTATAACGTCATATAGAATTACGGCATAACGTATAACGTCACATAGTAATACGTCATAACGTATAGCGTCAGACAGTAATACGTCATAATGTATAACGTCACACAGTAATACGTCATAACATATAACGAGATATAGCAATGCGTCATAACGTATAACGTCATATAGAAATACGGTTTAAGGTATAACGTCATATAGTAATGCGTCATAACGTATAACGCCATTTAGTAATGCGTCATAACGTACAACGTCACATAGTAATACGTCATAACGTATAACGTCATATAGAATTACGTCATAACGTATAACGCCATATAGTAATGCGTCCTAACGTATAACGTCATATAGAATTACGGTTTAATGTATATCGTCATATAGAAATCCGGTTTAACGTATAACGTCATATGGAATTACGGTTTAACGTATAAAGCAATGTAGAATTACGGCATAACGCATAACGTCATATAGTAATGCGTCATAAGGTATAACGCCATACAGTAATGCGTCATAATGTATAACGTCATGTAGTATTGCGTCATGAAGTATAACGTCATATAGAATTACGTCATGACGTAGAGCATCACATACTAATACGTCATAACGTATAAGGTCATACAGTCATTCGTCATACCGTATAAAGTCATATAGAATTACGGCATAAAGTATAACGTGACGTAGTAATACGTCATATCGTACAACGTCATATAGAATTACGGCATGACGTTTAACGTCACATAGTAATACGTCATAACGTGTAACGTCGTATAGAATTACGTCATAACGTACAACGTCACATAGTAATACGTCATAACGTATAACGTCATATAGAATTAGGGTTTAACGTATAACGTCATATAGAATTAGGGTTTAACGTATAACGTCACATAGAATTACGGTTTAGCGTATAACGTCATAGAGAATTAGGGTTTAACGTATAACGTCATATAGAATTACGGTTTAACGTATAACGTCATATAGCAATGCGTCATAACGTATAACGACATTTAGTAATGCGTCATAATGTATAACGCCAGTTAGTAATGCATCATAACGTATAACGCCATATAGTAATGCGTCATAACGGATGACGTCATATAGTATTCCGTCATAACGTACAACGTCATATAGAATTACGTCATAACGTAGAACATCACATAGTAATACGTCATAACGTATAGCGTCACATAGTAATACGTCATAATGTATAACATCACATAGTAATACGTCATAACGTATAACGTCATATAGAGTTACGTCATAACTTATAACGTCACATAGTAGTACGTAATAAAGTTTAACGTCATATAGAATTCCGGTTTAACGTATAACGCCATATAGCAACGCGTTATAAAGTATAGCGTCATATAGAATTACGTCATAACGTATAACGCCATACAGTAATGCGTCATAACGTATAACGTCATATAGAATTAGGGTTTAACGTATAACGTCACATAGAATTACGGTTTAGCGTATAACGTCATATAGAATTAGGGTTTAACGTATAACGTCATATAGAATTAGGGTTTAACGTATAACGTCACATAGAATTACGGTTTAGCGTATAACGTCATATAGAATTAGGGTTTAACCTATAACGTCATATAGAACTACGGTTTAACGTATAACGTCACATAGTAATACGTCATAAGGTATAACGTCATATAGAATTCCGGTTTAACGAATAACGCTATATAGCAATGCGTCATAACGTATAACGTCATATAGAATTACGGCATCATGTGCAACGTCACATAGTAATACGTCATAATGTATAACGCCATATAGCAATGCCTCATAACGTATAACGTCATATAGAATTACGGTTTAACGTATAACGTCATACAGTAATGCGTCATAACGCATAACGTCACATAGTAATACGTCATAACTTATAACGTCACATAGAATTACGGTTTAGCGTATAAAGTCATATAGAATTAGTGTTTAACGTATAACGTCACATGGAATTACGGTTTAGCGTATAACGTCATATAGAATTAGGGTTTAACGTATAACGTCATATAGATTTACGGTTTAGCGTATAACGTCATATAGTAATGCGTCATAACGGATAACGCCATTTAGTAATGCGTCATAACGTATAACGTCATATAGAATTACGTCATAACGTAGAACATCACATAGTAATACGTCATAACGTATAACGTCATATAGAGTTACGTCATAACTTATAACGTCACATAGTAGTACGTAATAACGTATAACGAGATATAGCAATGCGTCATAACGTATAACGTCATATAGAATTACGTTTTAAGGTATAACGTCATATAGTAATGCGTCATAACGTATAACGCCATATAGTAATGAGTCATAACGTATAA
This sequence comes from Bombus fervidus, assembly GCF_041682495.2. Taxonomy (NCBI): domain Eukaryota; kingdom Metazoa; phylum Arthropoda; class Insecta; order Hymenoptera; family Apidae; genus Bombus; species Bombus fervidus. Next base: position 919,376 of record NW_027212582.1, read on the forward strand.
CGTCATATAGTATTGCGTCATGACGTATAACGTCATTTAGAATTACGTCATAACGTAGAACATCACATAGTAATACGTCCTAACGTGTAACGTCGTATAGAATGACGTCATAACGTGTAACGTCACATAGTAAGACGTCATTACGTATAACGTCATATAGAATTCCGGTTTAACGTATAACGCTATATAGCAATGCGTCGTACCGTATAACGTCATATAGAATTACGGCATAATGTATAACGTCACATAGAATTAGGTCATAACGTAGAACATCACATAGTAATACGTCATAACGTATAACGTCACATGGAATTACGGTTTAACGTATAACGTCATATAGTAATGCGTCATACCGTATAACGCCATATAGTAAGGCGTCATAACGTATAACGTCACATAGAATTACGGTCTAACGTGTGACGTCATATAGTAATGCGTCATAACGTGTAACGCCATTTAGTAATGCGTCCTAACGTATAACGTTATATAGAATTACGTCATAACGTATAACGTCATATAGAATTACGGTTTAAGGTATAACGTCATATAGTAATGCGTCATAACGTATAACGCCATTTAGTAATGCGTCATAACGTACAACGTCACATAGTAATACGTCATAACGTATAACGTCATATAGAATTACGTCATAACGTATAACGCCATATAGTAATGCGTCATAACGTATAACGTCATATAGTATTACGTCATAACTTATAACGTCACATAGTAATACGTCCTAACGTATAACGTCATATAGAATTACGGCATAACGTATAACGTCACAGAGAATTACGGTTTAGCGTCTAACGTCATATAGCAATACGTCATAACGTATAAGGCCATATAGCAATGCGTCATAACGTATAACGTCATATAGTATTGCGTCATAACTTATAACGTAACATAGTAATACGTCATAACGTATAACGTCATATAGAATTACAGCATAACGTATAACGTCATATAGAATTACAGCATAACGTATAACGTCATATAGAATTACAGCATAACGTATAACGTCACATGGAATTACGGTTTAGCGTATAACGTCATATAGCAATGCGTCATAACGTATAATGCCGTTTAGTAATGCGTCATAACATATAACGCCATATAGTAATGCGTCATAAGCTATAGCGTCATATAGTATAGCGTCATGACGTATAACGTCATATGGAATTACGTCATAACGTATAACGCCATATAGCCATGCGTCATAACGTATAAGGTCATATGGAATTACGGTTTAACGTATAACGTCATAGAGTAATGCGTCATAACGTATAACGCCATATAGAAATGCGTCATAACTTATAACGTCACATAGAATTACGGTTTAGCGTATAAAGTCATATAGAATTGGGGTTTAACGTATAACGTCACACAGTAATACGTCATAACGTATAACGTCATATAGAATTACAGCATAACGTATAACGTCATATAGAATTACGGTTTAACGTATAACGAGATATCGTAATGCGTCATAACGGATAACGCTATTTAGTAATGCGTCATAACGTATAACGTCACATAGTAAACGTCATAACGTATAACGTCATATAGAATTACGGCATAAGGTATAACGTCACATAGTAACACGTCATAACGTATAGCGTCACATAGTAATACGTCATAACGTATAACGTCACATAGTATTACTGTTTAGCGTACAACGTCATATAGTAATGCGTCATAACGTATAACGACATTTAGTAATGCGTCATAATGAATAACTTCATATAGAATTACGGTTTAACGTATAATGTCATATAGTAATGCGTCATAATGTATAACGCCATTTAGTAATGCGTCATAACGTATAACGCCATTTAGTAATGCGTCATAACGTATAACGCCATATAGTAATGCGTCATAACGGATGACGTTATATAGTATTCCGTCATAACGTATAACGTCATATAGAATTATGTCATAACGTAGAACATCACATAGTAATACGTCATAACGTATAACGTCATATAGAATTAGGGTTTAGCGTATAACGTCATATAGAATTACGGTTTAACGTATAACGTCATATAGTATTGCTTCACAAGGGATAACGCCATTGAGTAATGCGTCATAACGTATAACGTCACATAGTAATACGTCATAACATATAACGTCATATAGAATTACGGCATAACGTATAACGTCACATAGTAATACGTCATAACGTATAGCGTCACATAGTAATACGTCATAATGTGTAACGTCACATGGTAATACGTCATAACGTATAACGAGATATAGCAATGCGTCATAACGTATAACGTCATATAGAATTACGGTTTAAGGCATAACGTCATATAGTAATGCGTCATAACGTATAACGCCATATAGTAATGCGTCATAACGTATAACGTCATATAGTATTGCGTCATGAAGTATAACGTCATATAGAATTACCTCATAACGTAGAACATCACATAGTAATACGTCATAACGTATAACGTCATATAGATTTAGGTCATAACGTTTAACGTCATATAGTAGTACGTAATAGCGTTTAACGTCATATAGAATTCCGGTTTAACGTATAACGCCATATAGCAACGCGTTATAAAGTATAACGTCATATAGTAATGCGTGATAACATGTAACGCCTGATAGTAATGCGTCATAAGCTATAGCGTCATATAGTATTGCGTCATGACGTATAGCGTCATATAGAATTACGTCATAACGTAGAACATCACATAGTAATACGTCATAACGTATAACGTCACATAGAATTACGGTTTAGCGTATAACGTCATCTAGCAATGCGTCATAACGTATATCGCCATATAGAATTGCGTCATAACGTATAACGTCACAGAGTAATACGTCAAAACGTATAACGTCATATAGAATTCCGGTTTAACGTATAACGACATATGGAATTACGATTTAACGTATGAAGCCATGTAGAATTACGGCATAACGTATAACGTCACATAGTAATACGTCATAACGTATAACGTCACATAGAATTCCGGTTTAACGTATAACGCCATATAGCAACGCGTTATAAAGTATAACGTCATATAGTAATGCGTGATAACGTATAACGTCATATAGAATTACGGCATAACGTATAACGTCATATAGAATTACAGCATAACGTATAACGTCACATGGAATTACGGTTTAGCGTATAACGTCATATAGCAATGCGTCATAACGTATAACGCCGTTTAGTAATGCGTCATAACATATAACGCCATATAGTAATGCGTCATAATCTATAGCGTCATATAGTATTGCGTCATGACGTATAACGTCATATGGAATTACGTCATAACGTATAACGCCATATAGCCATGCGTCATAACGTATAAGGTCATAGAGTAATGCGTCATAACGTATAACGCCATATAGAAATGCGTCATAACTTATAACGTCACATAGAATTACGGTTTAGCGTATAAAGTCATATAGAATTGGGGTTTAACGTATAACGTCACACAGTAATACGTCATAACGTATAACGTCATATAGAATTACAGCATAACGTATAACGTCATATAGAATTACGGTTTAACGTATAACGAGATATCGTAATGCGTCATAACGGATAACGCTATTTAGTAATGCGTCATAACGTATAACGTCACATAGTAAACGTCATAACGTATAACGTCATATAGAATTACGGCATAAGGTATAACGTCACATAGTAACACGTCGTAACGTATAGCGTCACATAGTAATACGTCATAACGTATAACGTCACATAGTATTACTGTTTAGCGTACAACGTCATATAGTAATGCGTCATAACGTATAACGACATTTAGTAATGCGTCATAATGTATAACTTCATATAGAATTACGGTTTAACGTATAATGTCATATAGTAATGCGTCATAATGTATAACGCCATTTAGTAATGCGTCATAACGTATAACGCCATTTAGTAATGCGTCATAACGTATAACGCCATATAGTAATGCGTCATAACGGATGACGTTATATAGTATTCCCTCATAGCGTATAACGTCATATAGAATTATGTCATAACGTAGAACATCACATAGTAATACGTCATAACGTATAACGTCATATAGAATTAGGGTTTAGCGTATAACGTCATATAGAATTCCGGTTTAACGTATAACGCCATATAGCAACGCGTTATAAAGTATAACGTCATATAGTAATGCGTGATAACGTATAACGTCATATAGAATTACGGCATAACGTATAACGTCACATAGTAATACGTCATAACGTATAGCGTCAGATAGTAATACGTCATAATGTATAACGTCACATAGTAATACGTCATAACATATAACGAGATATAGCAATGCGTCATAACGTATAACGTCATATAGAAATACGGTTTAAGGTATAACGTCATATAGTAATGCGTCATAACGTATAACGCCATTTAGTAATGCGTCATAACGTACAACGTCACATAGTAATACGTCATAACGTATAACGTCATATAGAATTACGTCATAACGTATAACGCCATATAGTAATGCGTCCTAACGTATAACGTCATATAGAATTACGGTTTAATGTATATCGTCATATAGATATCCGGTTTAACGTATAACGTCATATGGAATTACGGTTTAACGTATAAAGCAATGTAGAATTACGGCATAACGTATAACGTCATATAGTAATGCGTCATAAGGTATAACGCCATATAGTAATGCGTCATAATGTATAACGTCATGTAGTATTGCGTCATGAAGTATAACGTCATATAGAATTACGTCATGACGTAGAGCATCACATAGTAATACGTCATAACGTATAAGGTCATACAGTCATTCGTCATACCGTATAACGTCATATAAAATTACGGCATAAAGTATAACGTGACGTAGAAATACGTCATATCGTACAACGTCATATAGAATTACGGCATGACGTATAACGTCACATAGTAATACGTCAAAACGTATAACGCCATATAGCAATGCGTCATAACGTATAAGGCCATATAGCAATGCGTCATAACGTATAACGTCATACGGCAATGCGTCATAACGTATAACGTCATATAGTAATGCGTCATAACGTATAGCGCCATATAGTAATGCGTCATAACGTATGACGTCATATAGAATTGCGTCATGACGTATAACGTCCTGTAGAATTAGGTCATAACGTAGAACATCACACAGTAATACGTCATAACGTATAACGTCATATAGATTTAGGTCATAACGTTTAACGTCACATAGTAGTACGTAATAGCGTATAACGTCATATAGAATTACGGTTTAACGTACAACGTCATATAGAAATACGGCATAACGTATAACGTCACATAGTAATACGTCATAACGTGTAACGTCGTATAGAATTACGTCATAACGTACAACGTCACATAGTAATACGTCATAACGTATAACGTCATATAGAATTAGGGTTTAACGTATAACGTCACATAGAATTGCGGTTTAGCGTATAACGTCATATAGAATTAGGGTTTAACGTATAACGTCATATAGAATTACAGTTTAACGTACAACGTCATATAGTAACGCGTCATAACGGATAACGCCATTTAGTAATATGTCATAACGTATAACGTCACATAGTAAACGTCATAACGTATAACGTCATATAGAATTACGGCATAAGGTATAACGTCACATAGTAATACGTCATAACGTATAGCGTCACATCGTAATACGTCATAATGTATAACGCCACATAGCAATGCGTCATAACGTATAACGTCACATAGAATTACGGCATAATGTGTAACGTCACATAGTAATGCGTCATAATGTATAACGCCATATAGCAATGCGTCATGACGTATAACGTCATATAGAATTAGGGTTTAACGTATAACGTCACATAGAATTACGGTTTAGCGTATAACGTCATATAGAATTAGGGTTTAACGTATAACGTCATATAGATTTACGGTTTAGCGTATAACGTCATATAGTAATGCGTCATAACGGATAACGCCATTTAGTAATGCGTCATAACGTATAACGTCATATAGAATTACGTCATAACGTAGAACATCACATAGTAATACGTCATAACGTATAACGTCATATAGAGTTACGTCATAACTTATAACGTCACATAGTAGTACGTAATAACGTATAACGAGATATAGCAATGCGTCATAACGTATAACGTCATATAGAATTACGGTTTAAGGTATAACGTCATATAGTAATGCGTCATAACGTATAACGCCATATAGTAATGTGTCATAACGTATAACGTCATATAGTATTGCGTCATGACGTATAACGTCATTTAGAATTACGTCATAACGTAGAACATCACATAGTAATACGTCCTGACGTGTAACGTCGTATAGAATGACGTCATAACGTGTAACGTCACATAGTAAGACGTCATAACGTATAACGTCATATAGAATTCCGGTTTAACGTATAACGCTATATAGCAATGCGTCGTACCGTATAACGTCATATAGAATTACGGCATAATGTATAACGTCACATAGAATTAGGTCATAACGTAGAACATCACATAGTAATACGTCATAACGTATAACGTCACATGGAATTACGGTTTAACGTATAACGTCATATAGTAATGCGTCATACCGTATAACGCCATATAGTAAGGCGTCATGACGTATAACGTCATATAGAATTACGGATTAACGTATAACGTCAAACAGTAATGCGTCATAACGCATAACGTCACATAGTAATACGTCATAACTTATAACGTCACATAGAATTACGGTTTAGCGTATAACGTCATATAGAATTAGGGTTTAACGTATAACGTCAAATAGAATTACGGTTTAGCGTATAACGTCATATAGAATTAGGGTTTAACGTATAACATCATATGGAATTACGGTTTAACGTACAACGTCATATAGAATTACGGTTTAACGTATAACGTCACATAGTAATACGTCATAACGTATAACGTCATATAGAATTCATGTTTAACGAATAACGCTATATAACAATGCGTCATAACGTATAACGTCATACAGAATTACGGCATAATGTGTAACGTCACATAGTAATACGTCATAACGTATAACGCCATATGGAATTACGGTTTAACGTATAACTTCATATAGTAATGCGTCATAACGTATAACGCCATATAGTAATGCGTCATAACGTATGATCATATAGTATTGTGTCATGACGTATAACGTCATATAGAATTAGGTCATAACGTAGGACATCACATAGTAATACGTCATAACGGATAACGTCACATAGAATTACGGTTTCGCGTATAACGTCATATAGCAATGCGTCATAACGTATAACGCCATTTAGTAATGCGTCATAACATATTACGCCATATAGTAATGCGTCATAACCTATAATGTCATATAGTATTGCGTCATGACGTATAACGTCATATAAAATTACGTCATAACTTATAACGTCACACAGTAGTACGTCATAACGTATAACGTCATATAGAATTACGGTTTAACGTATAACGCTATATTGCAGTGCGTCACAACGTATAACGTCATATGGAATTACGGTTTAACGTATAACTTCATATAGTAATGCGTCATAACGTATAACGTCATATGGAATTACGGTTTAACGTATAACTTCATATAGTAATACGTCATAACGTATAACGTCATATAGAATTACGGCATAACGTATAACGTCACAGAGAATTGCGGTTTAGCGTCTAACGTCACATAGTAATACGACATAACGTATAGCGTCACATAGTAATACGTCATAATGTATAACGTCACATAGCAATGCGTTATAAAGTATAACGTCACATGGTAATACGTCATAACGAATAACGTCATATAATAAGGCGACATGACGTATAACGTCATATAGAATTACGTCACAACGTATAACGTCACGTCATAATACGTCATAACGTATAACGTCACATAGAATTACGGTTTAACGTATAACGTAATATATTATTCCGGTTTAACGTACAACGTCATATAGTAATGCGTGATAACGTATAACGTCATATAGTATTGCGACATGACGTATAACGTCATATAGAATTATTTCATAACGTAGAACATCACATAGTAATACGTCATAACGTATAACGTCGCATAGAATTACGGTTTAACGTATAACGTGACAGAGAATAACGGTTTAGCGTCTAACGTCATATAGCAATACGTCATAACGTATAAGGCCATATGGCAATGCGTCATACCGTATCACGCCATTTAGTAATGCGTCATAACGTACAACGTCACATAGTAATACGTCATAACGTATAACGTCATATAGAATTACGTCATAACGTATAACGCCATATAGTAATGCGTCATAACGTATAACGTCATATAGTATTACGTCATAACTTATAACGTCACATAGTAATACGTCCTAACGTATAAAGTCATATAGAATTACGGCATAACGTATAACGTCACAGAGAATTACGGTTTAGCGTCTAACGTCATATAGCAATACGTCATAACGTATAAGGCCATATGGCAATGCGTCATAACGTATAACGTCATATAGAAATACGATATAACGTATACCGTCACATAGTAATACGTCATACCGTGTAACGTCGTATAGAATTACGTCATAACGTGTAACGTCACATAGTAATACGTCATAACGTATAACGTCATATAGAATTCCGGTTTAACGTATAACGCTATATAGCAATGGGTCATAACGTATAACGTCATATAGAATTACGGCATAATGTGGAACATCACATAGTAATACGTCCGAACGTATAACGTCATATAGAATTACGTCATAACTTATAACGTCACATAGTAATACGTCATAACGTATAACGTCATATAGAATTACGGCATAACGTATAACATCACATGGAATTACGGTTTAGCGTATAACGTCATATAGCAATGCGTCATAACGTATAACGCCATTTAGTAATGCGTCCTAACGTATAACGTCATATAGAATTACGGTTTAACGTATACCGTCATATAGTAATGCGTCATAACGTATAACGTCATATAGAATTACGTCATAACTTATAACGTCACATAGTAATACGTCATAACGTATAACGTCATATAGAATTACGGCATAGCGTGTAACGTCACATAGTAATACGTCCTAACGTATAACGTCATATAGAATTACGGTTTAACGTATACCGTCATATAGTAATGCGTCATAACGTATAACGTTATATAAAATTACGTCATAACTTATAACGTCACATAGTAATACGTCATAACTTATAACGTTACATAGAGTTACGGTTTAGCGTATAAAGTCATATAGAATTGGGGTTTAACGTTTAACGTCACATAGAATTACGGTTTAACGTATAACGTCACATAGAAATACGGTTTAGCGTATAACGTCATATAGAATCAGGGTTTCCCGTATAACGTCATATAGAATTACGGTTTAACGTATAACGTCACATAGTAATACGTCATAACGTGTAACGTCGTATAGAATTACGTCATAACGTATAACGTCACATGCTAATACGTCATAACGTATAACGTCATATAGAATTCCGGTTTAACGAATAACGCTATATAACAATGCGTCATAACGTATAACGTCATATAGAATTCCGGTTTAACGTATAACGCTATATAGCAATGGGTCATAACGTATAACGTCATATAGAATTACGGCATAACGTGGAACATCACATAGTAATACGTCCGAACGTATAACGTCATATAGAATTACGTCATAACTTATAACGTCACATAGTAATACGTCATAACGTATAACGTCATATAGAATTACGGCATAACGTATAACATCACATGGAATTACGGTTTAGCGTATAACGTCATATAGCAATGCGTCATAACGTATAACGCCATTTAGTAATGCGTCCTAACGTATAACGTCATATAGAATTACGGTTTAACGTATACCGTCATGTAGTAATGCGTCATAACGTATAACGTCATATAGAATTACGTCATAACTTATAACGTCACATAGTAATACGTCATAACGTATAACGTCATATAGAATTACGGCATAGCGTGTAACGTCACATAGTAATACGTCCTAACGTATAACGTCATATAGAATTACGGTTTAACGTATACCGTCATATAGAATTACGGTTTAGCGTATAACGTCATATAGAATTAGGGTTAAACGTATAACATCATATGGAATTACGGTTTAACGTACAACGTCACATAGTAATACGTCATAACTTATAACGTCACATAGAATTACGGTTTAGCGTATAACGTCATATAGAATTAGGGTTTAACGTATAACGTCAAATAGAATTACGGTTTAGCGTATAACGTCATATAGAATTAGGGTTAAACGTATAACATCATATGGAATTACGGTTTAACGTACAACGTCATATAGAATTACGGTTTAACGTATAACGTCACATAGTAATACGTCATAACGTATAACGCCATATGGAATTACGGTTTAACGTATAACTTCATATAGTAATGCGTCATAACGTATAACGCCATATAGTAATGCGTCATAACGTATGATCATATAGTATTGTGTCATGACGTATAACGTCATATAGAATTAGGTCATAACGTAGGACATCACATAGTAATACGTCATAACGGATAACGTCACATAGAATTACGGTTTAGCGTATAACGTCATATAGCAATGCGTCATAACGTATAACGCCATTTAGTAATGCGTCATAACATATAACGCCATATAGTAATGCGTCATAACCTATAATGTCATATAGTATTGCGTCATGACGTATAACGTCATATAGAATGACGTCATAACGTAGAACATCACATAGTAATACGTCCGCACGTATAACGTCATATAAAATTACGTCATAACTTATAACGTCACATAGTAATACGTCATAACGTATAACGTCATATAGAATTACGGTTTAACGTATAACGCTATATTGCAGTGCGTCATAACGTATAACGTCATATGGAATTACGGTTTAACGTATAACTTCATATAGTAATGCGTCATAACGTATAACGTCATATGGAATTACGGTTTAACGTATAACTTCATATAGTAATACGTCATAACGTATAACGTCATATAGAATTACGGCATAACGTATAACGTCACAGAGAATTACGGTTTAGCGTCTAACGTCACATAGTAATACGACATAACGTATAGCGTCACATAGTAATACGTCATAATGTATATCGTCACATAGCAATGCGTTATAAAGTATAACGTCACATGGTAATACGTCATAACGAATAACGTCATATAATAAGGCTACATGACGTATAACGTCATATAGAATTATTTCATAACGTAGAACATCACATAGTAATACGTCATAACGTATACCGTCACATAGAATTACGGTTTAACTTATAACGTGACAGAGAATTACGGTTTAGCGTCTAACGTCATATAGCAATACGTCATAACGTATAAGGCCATATGGCAATGCGTCATAACGTATAACGTCACATAGAAATACGATATAACGTATAACGTCACATAGTAATACTTCATACCGTGTAACGTCGTATAGAATTACGTCATAACGTGTAACGTCACATAGTAATACGTCAAACGTATAACGTCATATAGAATTCCGGTTTAACGTATAACGCTATATAGCAATGGGTCATAACGTATAACGTCATATAGAATTACGGCATAACGTGGAACATCACATAGTAATACGTCCGAACGTATAACGTCATATAGAATTACGTCATAACTTATAACGTCACATAGTAATACGTCATAACGTATAACGTCATATAGAATTACGGCATAACGTATAACATCACATGGAATTACGGTTTAGCGTATAACGTCATATAGCAATGCGTCATAACGTATAACGCCATTTAGTAATGCGTCCTAACGTATAACGTCATATAGAATTACGGTTTAACGTATACCGTCATATAGTAATGCGTCATAACGTATAACGTCATATAAAATTACGTCATAACTTATAACGTCACATAGTAATACGTCATAACTTATAACGTCACATAGAGTTACGGTTTAGCGTATAAAGTCATATAGAATTGGGGTTTAACGTTTAACGTCACATAGAATTACGGTTTAACGTATAACGTCACATAGAATTACGGTTTAGCGTATAACGTCACATGCTAATACGTCATAACGTATAACGTCATATAGAATTCCGGTTTAACGAATAACGCTATATAACAATGCGTCATAACGTATAACGTCATATAGAATTACGGCATAATGTGTAACGCCATATAGTTATGCGTCATAACGTATAACGTCATATGGAATTACGGTTTAACGTATAACGTCATATAGTAATGCGTCATAACGTATATCGCCATATAGTATTGCGTCATAACGGATAACGTCATATGGAATTACGGTTTAACGTATAACGCTATATAGCAATGCGTCATAACGTATATCGCCATATAGAATTGCGTCATAACGTATAACGTCACAGAGTAATACGTCAAAACGTATAACGTCACATAGAAATACGGTTTAGCGTATAACGTCATATAGCAATGCGTCATAACATATAACGCCATTTAGTAATGCGTCATATCATATAACGCCATATAGTAATGCGTCATAACCTATAATGTCATATAGTATTGCGTCATGACGTATAACGTCATATAGAATGACGTCATAACGTAGAACATCACATAGTAATACGTCCGAACGTATAACGTCATATAGAATTACGTCATAACTTATAACGTCACATAGTAATACGTCATAACGTATAACGTCATATAGAATTACGGCATAGCGTGTAACGTCACATAGTAATACGTCATAACGTATAACGTCATACAGAATTCCGGTTTAACGTATAACGCTATATAGCAATGCGTCATAACGTATATCGCCATATAGAATTGCGTCATAACGTATAACGTCACAGAGTAATACGTCAAAACGTATAACGTCACATAGAATTACGGTTTAACGTATAACGACATATGGAATTACGATTTAACGTATGAAGCCATGTAGAATTACGGCATAACGTATAACGTCACATAGTAATACGTCATAACGTATACCGTCATATAATAAGGCGACATGACGTATAACGTCATATAGAATTACGTCATAACGTATAACGTCACGTAGTAATACGTCATAACGTATAACGTCACATAGAATTACGGTTTAATGTATATCGTCACATAGAAATCCGGTTTAACGTATAACGTCATATGGAATTACGGTTTAACGTATAAAGCAATGTAGTATTACGGCATAAAGTATAACGTCACGTAGTAATACGTCATATCATACAACGTCATATAGAATTACGGCATGACGTATAACGTCACATAGTAATACGTCAAATCGTATAACGCCATATAGCAATGCGTCATAACGTATAACGGCATATAGAAATACGTTATAACTTATAACGTCACATAGTAATACGTCATAACGTATAACGTCATATAGAATTACGGCATAACGTATAACATCACATGGAATTACGGTTCAGCGTATAACGTCATATAGCAATGCGTCATAACGTATAACGCCATTTAGTAATGCGTCCTAACGTATAACGTCATATAGAATTACGGTTTAACGTATACCGTCATATAGTAATGCGTCATAACGTATAACGTCACATAGAATTACGGTTTAGCGTATAACGTCATATAGCAATGCGTCATAACATATACGGCCATATAGCAATGCGTCATAACGTATAACGTCATATAGGATTGCGCCATAACGTATAACGTCATATAGTATTGCGTCATAACGTATAGCGCCATATAGTAATGCGTCATAACGTATGGCGTCATATAGTATTGCGGCATGACGTATAACCTCATGTAGAATTAGGTCATAACGTAGAACATCACATCGTAATACGTCATAACGTATAACGTCACATAGAATTACGGTTTAACGTATAACGTCATATAGTAATGCGTCTTACCGTATAACGCCATATAGAAAGGCGTCATGACGTATAACGTCATATAGAATTAGGTCATAACGTAGAACATCACATAGTAATACGTCATAACGGATAACGTCACATAGAATTACGGTTTAGCGTATAACGTCATATAGCAATGCGTCATAACGTATAACGTCATATAGTAATGCGTCATAACGTATAGCGCCATACAGTAATGCGTCATAACGTATGACGTCATATAGTATTGCGTCATGACGTATAACGTCCTGTAGAATTAGGTCATAACGTAGAACATCACACAGTAATACGTCATAACGTATAACGTCACATAGAATTACGGTTTAACGTGTAACGTCATATAGTAATGCGTCATAACGTGTAACGCCATTTAGTAATGCGTCCTAACGTATAACGTTATATAGAATTACGTCATAACATATAACGTCATATAGAATTACGGTTTAAGGTATAACGTCATATAGTAATGCGTCATAACGTATAACGCCATTTAGTAATGCGTCATAACGTACAACGTCACATAGTAATACGTCATAACGTATAACGTCATATAGAATTACGTCATAACGTATAACGCCATATAGTAATGCGTCATAACGTATAACGTCATATAGTATTACGTCATAAATTATAACGTCACATAGTAATACGTCCTAACGTATAACGTCATATAGAATTACGGCATAACGTATAACGTCACAGAGCATTACGGTTTAGCGTCTAACGTCATATAGCAATACGTCATAACGTATAAGGCCATATAGCAATGCGTCATAACGTATAACGTCATATAGTATTGCGTCATAACTTATAACGTAACATAGTAATACGTCATAACGTATAACGTCATATAGAATTACAGCATAACGTATAGCGTCATATAGAATTACAGCATAACGTATAACGTCACATGGAATTACGGTTTAACGTATAACGTCATATAGCAATGCGTCATAACGTATAACGCCGTTTAGTAATGCGTCATAACATATAACGCCATATAGTAATGCGTCATAAGCTATAGCGTCATATAGTATTGCGTCATGACGTATAACGTCATATGGAATTACGTCATAACGTATAACGCCATATAGCCATGCGTCATAACGTATAAGGTCATATGGAATTACGGTTTAACGTATAACGTCATAGAGTAATGCGTCATAACGTATAACGCCATATAGAAATGCGTCATAACTTATAACGTCATATGGAATTACGGTTTAGCGTATAAGGTCATATAGAATTGGGGTTTAACGTATAACGTCACACAGTAATACGTCATAACGTATAACATCATATCGAATTACAGCATAACGTATAACGTAATATAGAATTACGGTTTAGCGTCTAACGTCATATAGCAATACGTCATAACGTATAAGGCCATATAGCAATGCGTCATAACGTATAACGTCATATAGTATTGCGTCATAACTTATAACGTAACATAGTAATACGTCATAACGTATAACGTCATATAGAATTACAGCATAACGTATAACGTCATATAGAATTACAGCATAACGTATAACGTCACATGGAATTACGGTTTAACGTATAACGTCATATAGAATTACGGCATAAGGTATAACGTCACATAGTAACACGTCATAACGTATAGCGTCACATAGTAATACGTCATAACGTGTAACGTCACATAGTATTACTGTTTAGCGTACAACGTCATATAGTAATGCGTCATAACGTATAACGACATTTAGTAATGCGTCATAATGTATAACTTCATATAGAATTACGGTTTAACGTATAATGTCATATAGTAATGCGTCATAATGTATAACGCCATTTAGTAATGCGTCATAACGTATAACGCCATTTAGTAATGCGTGATAACGTATAACGTCATATAGAATTACGGCATAACGTATAACGTCACATCGTAATACGTCATAACGTATAGCGTCAGATAGTAATACGTCATAATGTATAACGTCACATAGTAATACGTCATAACATATAACGAGATATAGCAATGCGTCATAACGTATAACGTCATACAGAAATACGGTTTAAGGTATAACGTCATATAGTAATGCGTCATAACGTATAACGCCATTTAGTAATGCGTCATAACGTACAACGTCACATAGTAATACGTCATAAAGTATAACGTCATATAGAATTACGTCATAACGTATAACGCCATATAGTAATGCGTCCTAACGTATAACGTCATATAGAATTACGGTTTAATGTATATCGTCATATAGAAATCTGGTTTAACGTATAACGTCATATGGAATTACGGTTTAACGTATAAAGCAATGTAGAATTACGGCATAACGTATAACGTCATATAGTAATGCGTCGTAAGGTATAACGCCATATAGTAATGCGTCATAATGTATAACGTCATGTAGTATTGCGTCATGAAGTATAACGTCATATAGAATTACGTCATGTCGTAGAGCATCACATAGTAATACGTCATAACGTATAAGGTCATACAGTCATTCGTCATACCGTATAAAGTCATATAGAATTACGGCATAAAGTATAACGTGACGTAGTAATACGTCATATCGTACAACGTCATATAGAATTACGGCATGACGTATAACGTCACATAGCAATACGTCAAAACGTATAACGCCATATAGCAATGCGTCATAACGTATAAGGCCATATAGCAATGCGTCATAACGTATAACGTCATACAGCAATGCGTCATAACGTATAACGTCATATAGTAATGCGTCATAACGTATAGCGCCATATAGTAATGCGTCATAACGTATGACGTCATATAGAATTGCGTCATGACGTATAACGTCCTGTAGAATTAGGTCATAACGTAGAACGTCACACAGTAATACGTCATAACGTATAACATCACATAGAATTACGGTTTAACGTGTAACGTCATATAGTAATGCGTCATAACGTATAACGCCATTTAGTAATGCGTCCTAACGTATAACGTCATATAGAATTACGGTTTAACGTACAACGTCATATAGAAATACGGCATAACGTATAACGTCACATAGTAATACGTCATAACGTGTAACGTCGTATAGAATTACGTCATAACGTACAACGTCACATAGTAATACGTCATAACGTATAACGTCATATAGAATTAGGGTTTAACGTATAACGTCACATAGAATTGCGGTTTAGCGTATAACGTCATATAGAATTAGGGTTTAACGTATAACGTCATATAGAATTACAGTTTAACGTACAACGTCATATAGTAACGCGTCATAACGGATAACGCCATTTAGTAATATGTCATAACGTATAACGTCACATAGTAAACGTCATAACGTATAACGTCATATAGAATTACGGCATAAGGTATAACGTCACATAGTAATGCGTCATAATGTATAACGCCATAGAGCAATGCGTCATGACGTATATCGTCATATAGAATTACGGTTTAACGTATAACGTCAGACAGTAATGCGTCATAACGCATAACGTCACATAGAAATACGTCATAACTTATAACGTCACATAGAATTACGGGTTAGCGTATAAAGTCATATAGAATTAGGGTTTAACGTATAACGTCACATAGAATTACGGTTTAGCGTATAAAGTCATATAGAATTAGTGTTTAACGTATAACGTCACATGGAATTACGGTTTAGCGTATAACGTCATATAGAATTAGGGTTTAACGTATAACGTCATATAGATTTACGGTTTAGCGTATAACGTCATATAGAATTAGGGTTTAACGTATAACGTCATATAGATTTACGGTTTAGCGTATAACGTCATATAGTAATGCGTCATAACGGATAACGCCATTTAGTAATGCGTCATAACGTATGACGTCATATAGTATTCCGTCATAACGTATAACGTCATATAGAATTACGTCATAGCTTAGTACATCACATAGTAATACGTCAAAACGTATAACGTCATATAGAGTTACGTCATAACTTATAACGTCACATAGTAGTACGTAATAACGTTTAACGTCATATAGAATTACGTCATAACGTATAACATCACATAGTAATACGTCATAACGTATAACGTCACATAGAATTACGGTTTAACGTATAACGTCATATAGTAATGTGTCATACCGTACCACGCCATTTAGTAATGCGTCATAACGTACAACGTCATATAGTATTGCGTCATGACGTATAACGTCATATAGAATTACGTCATAACGTATAACATCACATAGTAATACGTCTTAACGTATAACGTCACAGAGAATTACGGTTTAGCGTATAACGGCATATAGCAATGCGTCATAACGTATAACGTCATATAGAAATACGATATAACGTATAACGTCACATAGTAAGACGTCCTAACGTGTAACGTCGTAGAGAATTACGTCATAACGTGTAACGTCACATAGTAATACGTCATAACGTATAATGTCATATAGAATTCCGGTTTAACGTATAACGTCATATAGAATTCCGGTTTAACGTATAACGTCATATAGTAATGCGTCATAACGTATAACGCCATATAGTAATGCGTCATAACGTATAACGTCATGTAGTATTGCCTCATGAAGTATAACGTCATGTAGTATTGCGTCATGACGTATAACGTCATATAGAATTAGGTCATAACGTACAACATCACATAGTAATACGTCTTAACGTAAACGTCATACAGCATTACGTCATAACGTATAACGTCATATAGAGTGACGTCATAACTTATAACGTCACATATTTATACGTCATAACGTATAACGTCATATAGAATTGCGTCATGACGTATAACGTCACATAGTAATACGTCATAACGTATAACGTCATATAGAATTCCGGTATAACGTATAACGTCATATGTAATTACGGTTTAACGTGTAAAGCCATTTAGAATTACGGCATAACGTATAACCTCACATAGTAATACGTCATAACGTATAACGTCATGTAGTATTGCGTCATGAAGTATAACGTCATGTAGAATTAGGTCATAACGTAGAACATCACATAGTAATACGTCATAACGTATAACGTCATATAGAATTACGGCATAACGTATAACAACACATGGAATTACGGTTTAGCGTATAACGTCATATAGCAATGCGCCATAACGTATAACGCAATTTAGTAATGCGTCCTAACGTATAACGTCATATAGACTTACGGTCTAACGTATACCGTCATATAGAATTCCGGTTTAACGTATAACGTCATATAGTAATGCGTCATAACGTATAACGCCATATAGAAATACGTCATAACGTATAACGTCATATAGAATTCCGGTTTAACGTATAACGTCATATGTAATTACGGTTTAACGTATAAAGCCATATAGAATTACGGCATAACGTATAACGTCACATAGTAATACGTCATAACGTATAACGTCAAATAATAAGGCGACAAGACGTATAACGTTATATAGTATTGCGTCATGACGTACAACGTCATATAGTATTGCGTCATGACGTATAACGTCATATAGAATTACGTCATAACGTATAACATCACATAGTAATACATCATAACGTATAACGTCATATAGAATTACGGCATAACGTATAACATCACATGGAATTACGGTTTAGCGTATAACGTCATAGAGTAATGCGTCATAACGTATGACGCCATTTAGTAATGCGTCATAACGTATAACGCCATTTAGTAATGCGTCATAAAGTATAACGTCATATAGAATTAAGGTCTAACGTATAACGTCATATAGTAATGCGTCATAACGTATAACGTCATATAGTAATGCGTCATAACGTATAACGCCATTTAGTAATGCGTCATAACGTATAACGCCATTTAGTAATGCGTCATAACGTATAGCGCCATTTAGTAATGCGTCATAACGTATAACGCCATATAGTAATGCGTCATAACGTATGACGTCATATAGTATTCCGTCATAACGTATAACGTCATACAGAATTACGTCATAACGTAGAACATCACATAGTAATACGTCATAACGTATAACGTCATATAGAATTACGGCATGACGTATAAAGTCACATAGCAATACGTCATAACGTATAACGTCACTTTGAATTACGGTTTAGCGCATAACGTCATATGTAATTACGGTTTAATGTATAACGTCATATAGAATTACGGTTTAACGTATACCGTCATGCAGTAATGCGTCATAACGTATAACGTCACATAGAATTACGGTTTAGCGTATAACGTCACATAGAATTACGGTTTAGCTTATAACGTCATATAGAATTAGGGTTTAACGTATAACGTCATATAGTAATGCGTCATAACGTATAACGTCATATAGAATTACGTCATAACGTAGAACATCACATAGTAATACGTCATAACGTATACCGACACATAGAATTACGGTTTAACGTATAACGTCATATAGTAATGCGTCATACCGTATCACGCCATTCAGTAATGCGTCATAACGTACAACGTCACATAGTAATACGTCATAACGTATAACGTCATATAGTAATACGTCATAACGTATAACATCATACAGAGTTACGTCATAACTTATGACGTCACATAGTAGTACGTAATAACGTTTAATGTCATATAGAATTCCGGTTTAACGTATAACGCCATATTGCAACGCGTTATAAAGTTTAACGTCATATAGTAATGCGTGATAACGTATAACGTCATATAGAATTACGGTTTAACGTATAACGTCATATAGTATTGCGTCATAACGTATAACGCCATTTAGTAATGCGTCATAACGTATAACGCCATTTAGTAAAGCGTCATAACGTATAACGCCATATAGAATTACGTCATGACGTAGAAAATCACATAGTAATACGTCATAACGTATAACGTCATATAGAGTTACGTCATAACTTATAACGTCACATAGTAGTACGTAATAACGTTTAACGTCATATAGAATTCCGGTTTAACGTATAACGCCATATTGCAACGCGTGATAAAGTATAACGTCATATAGTAATGCGTGATAACGTATAACGTCATATAGAATCTGGTCATAACGTAGAACATCACATAGTAATACTCCATAACGTATAACGACACATATAATTACGGTTTAACGTATAACGTCATATAGTAATGCGTCATAACGTATAGCGCCATATAGTAATGCGTCATAACGTATGACGTCATATAGAATTGCGTCATGACGTATAACGTCCTGTAGAATTAGGTCATAACGTAGAACGTCACACAGTAATACGTCATAACGTATAACATCACATAGAATTACGGTTTAACGTGTAACGTCATATAGTAATGCGTCATAACGTATAACGCCATTTAGTAATGCGTCCTAACGTATAACGTCATATAGAATTACGGTTTAACGTACAACGTCATATAGAAATACGGCATAACGTATAACGTCACATAGTAATACGTCATAACGTGTAACGTCGTATAGAATTACGTCATAACGTACAACGTCACATAGTAATACGTCATAACGTATAACGTCATATAGAATTAGGGTTTAACGTATAACGTCACATAGAATTGCGGTTTAGCGTATAACGTCATATAGAATTAGGGTTTAACGTATAACGTCATATAGAATTACAGTTTAACGTACAACGTCATATAGTAACGCGTCATAACGGATAACGCCATTTAGTAATATGTCATAACGTATAACGTCACATAGTAAACGTCATAACGTATAACGTCATATAGAATTACGGCATAAGGTATAACGTCACATAGTAATGCGTCATAATGTATAACGCCATAGAGCAATGCGTCATGACGTATATCGTCATATAGAATTACGGTTTAACGTATAACGTCAGACAGTAATGCGTCATAACGCATAACGTCACATAGAAATACGTCATAACTTATAACGTCACATAGAATTACGGGTTAGCGTATAAAGTCATATAGAATTAGGGTTTAACGTATAACGTCACATAGAATTACGGTTTAGCGTATAAAGTCATATAGAATTAGTGTTTAACGTATAACGTCACATGGAATTACGGTTTAGCGTATAACGTCATATAGAATTAGGGTTTAACGTATAACGTCATATAGATTTACGGTTTAGCGTATAACGTCATATAGAATTAGGGTTTAACGTATAACGTCATATAGATTTACGGTTTAGCGTATAACGTCATATAGTAATGCGTCATAACGGATAACGCCATTTAGTAATGCGTCATAACGTATGACGTCATATAGTATTCCGTCATAACGTATAACGTCATATAGAATTACGTCATAGCTTAGTACATCACATAGTAATACGTCAAAACGTATAACGTCATATAGAGTTACGTCATAACTTATAACGTCACATAGTAGTACGTAATAACGTTTAACGTCATATAGAATTACGTCATAACGTATAACATCACATAGTAATACGTCATAACGTATAACGTCACATAGAATTACGGTTTAACGTATAACGTCATATAGTAATGTGTCATACCGTACCACGCCATTTAGTAATGCGTCATAACGTACAACGTCATATAGTATTGCGTCATGACGTATAACGTCATATAGAATTACGTCATAACGTATAACATCACATAGTAATACGTCTTAACGTATAACGTCACAGAGAATTACGGTTTAGCGTATAACGGCATATAGCAATGCGTCATAACGTATAACGTCATATAGAAATACGATATAACGTATAACGTCACATAGTAATACGTCCTAACGTGTAACGTCGTAGAGAATTACGTCATAACGTGTAACGTCACATAGTAATACGTCATAACGTATAATGTCATATAGAATTCCGGTTTAACGTATAACGTCATATAGAATTCCGGTTTAACGTATAACGTCATATAGTAATGCGTCATAACGTATAACGCCATATAGTAATGCGTCATAACGTATAACGTCATGTAGTATTGCCTCATGAAGTATAACGTCATGTAGTATTGCGTCATGACGTATAACGTCATATAGAATTAGGTCATAACGTACAACATCACATAGTAATACGTCTTAACGTAAACGTCATACAGCATTACGTCATAACGTATAACGTCATATAGAGTGACGTCATAACTTATAACGTCACATATTTATACGTCATAACGTATAACGTCATATAGAATTGCGTCATGACGTATAACGTCACATAGTAATACGTCATAACGTATAACGTCATATAGAATTCCGGTATAACGTATAACGTCATATGTAATTACGGTTTAACGTATAAAGCCATTTAGAATTACGGCATAACGTATAACCTCACATAGTAATACGTCATAACGTATAACGTCATGTAGTATTGCGTCATGAAGTATAACGTCATGTAGAATTAGGTCATAACGTAGAACATCACATAGTAATACGTCATAACGTATAACGTCATATAGAATTACGGCATAACGTATAACAACACATGGAATTACGGTTTAGCGTATAACGTCATATAGCAATGCGCCATAACGTATAACGCAATTTAGTAATGCGTCCTAACGTATAACGTCATATAGACTTACGGTCTAACGTATACCGTCATATAGAATTCCGGTTTAACGTATAACGTCATATAGTAATGCGTCATAACGTATAACGCCATATAGAAATACGTCATAACGTATAACGTCATATAGAATTCCGGTTTAACGTATAACGTCATATGTAATTACGGTTTAACGTATAAAGCCATATAGAATTACGGCATAACGTATAACGTCACATAGTAATACGTCATAACGTATAACGTCAAATAATAAGGCGACAAGACGTATAACGTTATATAGTATTGCGTCATGACGTACAACGTCATATAGTATTGCGTCATGACGTATAACGTCATATAGAATTACGTCATAACGTATAACATCACATAGTAATACATCATAACGTATAACGTCATATAGAATTACGGCATAACGTATAACATCACATGGAATTACGGTTTAGCGTATAACGTCATAGAGTAATGCGTCATAACGTATGACGCCATTTAGTAATGCGTCATAACGTATAACGCCATTTAGTAATGCGTCATAAAGTATAACGTCATATAGAATTAAGGTCTAACGTATAACGTCATATAGTAATGCGTCATAACGTATAACGTCATATAGTAATGCGTCATAACGTATAACGCCATTTAGTAATGCGTCATAACGTATAACGCCATTTAGTAATGCGTCATAACGTATAGCGCCATTTAGTAATGCGTCATAACGTATAACGCCATATAGTAATGCGTCATAACGTATGACGTCATATAGTATTCCGTCATAACGTATAACGTCATACAGAATTACGTCATAACGTAGAACATCACATAGTAATACGTCATAACGTATACCGACACATAGAATTACGGTTTAACGTATAACGTCATATAGTAATGCGTCATACCGTATCACGCCATTCAGTAATGCGTCATAACGTACAACGTCACATAGTAATACGTCATAACGTATAACGTCATATAGTAATACGTCATAACGTATAACATCATACAGAGTTACGTCATAACTTATGACGTCACATAGTAGTACGTAATAACGTTTAATGTCATATAGAATTCCGGTTTAACGTATAACGCCATATTGCAACGCGTTATAAAGTTTAACGTCATATAGTAATGCGTGATAACGTATAACGTCATATAGAATTACGGTTTAACGTATAACGTCATATAGTATTGCGTCATAACGTATAACGCCATTTAGTAATGCGTCATAACGTATAACGCCATTTAGTAAAGCGTCATAACGTATAACGCCATATAGAATTACGTCATGACGTAGAAAATCACATAGTAATACGTCATAACGTATAACGTCATATAGAGTTACGTCATAACTTATAACGTCACATAGTAGTACGTAATAACGTTTAACGTCATATAAAATTCCGGTTTAACGTATAACGCCATATTGCAACGCGTGATAAAGTATAACGTCATATAGTAATGCGTGATAACGTATAACGTCATATAGAATCTGGTCATAACGTAGAACATCACATAGTAATACGCCATAACGTATAACGACACATATAATTACGGTTTAACGTATAACGTCATATAGTAATGCGTCATACCGTATCACGCCATTCAGTAATGCGTCATAACGTACAACGTCACATAGTAATACGTCATAACGTATAACGTCATATAGAATTACGTCATAACGTATAACGCCATATAGCAATGCGTCATAACGTGTAACGTCATATAGTATTGCGTCATGACGTATAACGTCATATAGTATTACGTCATAAATTATAACGTCACATAGTAATACGTCCTAACGTATAACGTCATATAGAATTACGGCATAACGTATAACGTCACAGAGCATTACGGTTTAGCGTCTAACGTCATATAGCAATACGTCATAACGTATAAGGCCATATAGCAATGCGTCATAACGTATAACGTCATATAGTATTGCGTCATAACTTATAACGTAACATAGTAATACGTCATAACGTATAACGTCATATAGAATTACAGCATAACGTATAACGTCATATAGAATTACAGCATAACGTATAACGTCACATGGAATTACGGTTTAACGTATAACGTCATATAGCAATGCGTCATAACGTATAACGCCGTTTAGTAATGCGTCATAACATATAACGCCATATAGTAATGCGTCATAAGCTATAGCGTCATATAGTATTGCGTCATGACGTATAACGTCATATGGAATTACGTCATAACGTATAACACCATATAGCCATGCGTCATAACGTATAAGGTCATATGGAATTACGGTTTAACGTATAACGTCATAGAGTAATGCGTCATAACGTATAACGCCATATAGAAATGCGTCATAACTTATAACGTCACATAGAATTACGGTTTAGCGTATAAGGTCATATAGAATTGGGGTTTAACGTATAACGTCACACAGTAATACGTCATAACGTATAACATCATATCGAATTACAGCATAACGTATAACGTAATATAGAATTACGGTTTAGCGTCTAACGTCATATAGCAATACGTCATAACGTATAAGGCCATATAGCAATGCGTCATAACGTATAACGTCATATAGTATTGCGTCATAACTTATAACGTAACATAGTAATACGTCATAACGTATAACGTCATATAGAATTACAGCATAACGTATAACGTCATATAGAATTACAGCATAACGTATAACGTCACATGGAATTACGGTTTAACGTATAACGTCATATAGAATTACGGCATAAGGTATAACGTCACATAGTAACACGTCATAACGTATAGCGTCACATAGTAATACGTCATAACGTATAACGTCACATAGTATTACTGTTTAGCGTACAACGTCATATAGTAATGCGTCATAACGTATAACGACATTTAGTAATGCGTCATAATGTATAACTTCATATAGAATTACGGTTTAACGTATAATGTCATATAGTAATGCGTCATAATGTATAACGCCATTTAGTAATGCGTCATAACGTATAACGCCATTTAGTAATGCGTGATAACGAATAACGTCATATAGAATTACGGCATAACGTATAACGTCACATCGTAATACGTCATAACGTATAGCGTCAGATAGTAATACGTCATAATGTATAACGTCACATAGTAATACGTCATAACATATAACGAGATATAGCAATGCGTCATAACGTATAACGTCATACAGAAATACGGTTTAAGGTATAACGTCATATAGTAATGCGTCATAACGTATAACGCCATTTAGTAATGCGTCATAACGTACAACGTCACATAGTAATACGTCATAACGTATAACGTCATATAGAATTACGTCATAACGTATAACGCCATATAGTAATGCGTCCTAACGTATAACGTCATATAGAATTACGGTTTAATGTATATCGTCATATAGAAATCTGGTTTAACGTATAACGTCATATGGAATTACGGTTTAACGTATAAAGCAATGTAGAATTACGGCATAACGTATAACGTCATATAGTAATGCGTCATAAGGTATAACGCCATATAGTAATGCGTCATAATGTATAACGTCATGTAGTATTGCGTCATGAAGTATAACGTCATATAGAATTACGTCATGTCGTAGAGCATCACATAGTAATACGTCATAACGTATAAGGTCATACAGTCATTCGTCATACCGTATAAAGTCATATAGAATTACGGCATAAAGTATAACGTGACGTAGTAATACGTCATATCGTACAACGTCATATAGAATTACGGCATGACGTATAACGTCACATAGCAATACGTCAAAACGTATAACGCCATATAGCAATGCGTCATAACGTATAAGGCCATATAGCAATGCGTCATAACGTATAACGTCATACAGCAATGCGTCATAACGTATAACGTCATATAGTAATGCGTCATAACGTATAGCGCCATATAGTAATGCGTCATAACGTATGACGTCATATAGAATTGCGTCATGACGTATAACGTCCTGTAGAATTAGGTCATAACGTAGAACGTCACACAGTAATACGTCATAACGTATAACATCACATAGAATTACGGTTTAACGTGTAACGTCATATAGTAATGCGTCATAACGTATAACGCCATTTAGTAATGCGTCCTAACGTATAACGTCATATAGAATTACGGTTTAACGTACAACGTCATATAGAAATACGGCATAACGTATAACGTCACATAGTAATACGTCATAACGTGTAACGTCGTATAGAATTACGTCATAACGTACAACGTCACATAGTAATACGTCATAACGTATAACGTCATATAGAATTAGGGTTTAACGTATAACGTCACATAGAATTGCGGTTTAGCGTATAACGTCATATAGAATTAGGGTTTAACGTATAACGTCATATAGAATTACAGTTTAACGTACAACGTCATATAGTAACGCGTCATAACGGATAACGCCATTTAGTAATATGTCATAACGTATAACGTCACATAGTAAACGTCATAACGTATAACGTCATATAGAATTACGGCATAAGGTATAACGTCACATAGTAATGCGTCATAATGTATAACGCCATAGAGCAATGCGTCATGACGTATATCGTCATATAGAATTACGGTTTAACGTATAACGTCAGACAGTAATGCGTCATAACGCATAACGTCACATAGAAATACGTCATAACTTATAACGTCACATAGAATTACGGGTTAGCGTATAAAGTCAAAAAAATTCAGGGTTTAACGTATAACGTCACATAGAATTACGGTTTAGCGTATAAAGTCATATAGAATTAGTGTTTAACGTATAACGTCACATGGAATTACGGTTTAGCGTATAACGTCATATAGAATTAGGGTTTAACGTATAACGTCATATAGATTTACGGTTTAGCGTATAACGTCATATAGAATTAGGGTTTAACGTATAACGTCATATAGATTTACGGTTTAGCGTATAACGTCATATAGTAATGCGTCATAACGGATAACGCCATTTAGTAATGCGTCATAACGTATGACGTCATATAGTATTCCGTCATAACGTATAACGTCATATAGAATTACGTCATAGCTTAGTACATCACATAGTAATACGTCAAAACGTATAACGTCATATAGAGTTACGTCATAACTTATAACGTCACATAGTAGTACGTAATAACGTTTAACGTCATATAGAATTACGTCATAACGTATAACATCACATAGTAATACGTCATAACGTATAACGTCACATAGAATTACGGTTTAACGTATAACGACATATAGTAATGTGTCATACCGTACCACGCCATTTAGTAATGCGTCATAACGTACAACGTCATATAGTATTGCGTCATGACGTATAACGTCATATAGAATTACGTCATAACGTATAACATCACATAGTAATACGTCTTAACGTATAACGTCACAGAGAATTACGGTTTAGCGTATAACGGCATATAGCAATGCGTCATAACGTATAACGTCATATAGAAATACGATATAACGTATAACGTCACATAGTAATACGTCCTAACGTGTAACGTCGTAGAGAATTACGTCATAACGTGTAACGTCACATAGTAATACGTCATAACGTATAATGTCATATAGAATTCCGGTTTAACGTATAACGTCATATAGAATTCCGGTTTAACGTATAACGTCATATAGCAATGCGTCATAACGTATAACGCCATATAGTAATGCGTCATAACGTATAACGTCATGTAGTATTGCCTCATGAAGTATATCGTCATGTAGTATTGCGTCATGACGTATAACGTCATATAGAATTAGGTCATAACGTACAACATCACATAGTAATACGTCTTAACGTAAACGTCATACAGCATTACGTCATAACGTATAACGTCATATAGAGTGACGTCATAACTTATAACGTCACATATTTATACGTCATAACGTATTACGTCATATAGAATTGCGTCATGACGTATAACGTCACATAGTAATACGTCATAACGTATAACGTCATATAGAATTCCGGTATAACGTATAACGTCATATGTAATTACGGTTTAACGTATAAAGCCATTTAGAATTACGGCATAACGTATAACCTCACATAGTAATACGTCATAACGTATAACGTCATGTAGTATTGCGTCATGAAGTATAACGTCATGTAGAATTAGGTCATAACGTAGAACATCACATAGTAATACGTCGTAACGTATAACGTCATATAGAATTACGGCATAACGTATAACAACACATGGAATTACGGTTTAGCGTATAACGTCATATAGCAATGCGCCATAACGTATAACGCAATTTAGTAATGCGTCCTAACGTATAACGTCATATAGACTTACGGTCTAACGTATACCGTCATATAGAATTCCGGTTTAACGTATAACGTCATATAGTAATGCGTCATAACGTATAACGCCATATAGAAATACGTCATAACGTATAACGTCATATAGAATTCCGGTTTAACGTATAACGTCATATGTAATTACGGTTTAACGTATAAAGCCATATAGAATTACGGCATAACGTATAACGTCACATAGTAATACGTCATAACGTATAACGTCAAATAATAAGGCGACAAGACGTATAACGTTATATAGTATTGCGTCATGACGTACAACGTCATATAGTATTGCGTCATGACGTATAACGTCATATAGAATTACGTCATAACGTATAACATCACATAGTAATACATCATAACGTATAACGTCATATAGAATTACGGCATAACGTATAACATCACATGGAATTACGGTTTAGCGTATAACGTCATAGAGTAATGCGTCATAACGTATGACGCCATTTAGTAATGCGTCATAACGTATAACGCCATTTAGTAATGCGTCATAAAGTATAACGTCATATAGAATTAAGGTCTAACGTATAACGTCATATAGTAATGCGTCATAACGTATAACGTCATATAGTAATGCGTCATAACGTATAACGCCATTTAGTAATGCGTCATAACGTATAACGCCATTTAGTAATGCGTCATAACGTATAGCGCCATTTAGTAATGCGTCATAACGTATAACGCCATATAGTAATGCGTCATAACGTATGACGTCATATAGTATTCCGTCATAACGTATAACGTCATACAGAATTACGTCATAACGTAGAACATCACATAGTAATACGTCATAACGTATAACGTCATATAGAATTACGGCATGACGTATAAAGTCACATAGCAATACGTCATAACGTATAACGTCACTTTGAATTACGGTTTAGCGTATAACGTCATATGTAATTACGGTTTAATGTATAACGTCATATAGAATTACGGTTTAACGTATACCGTCATGCAGTAATGCGTCATAACGTATAACGTCACATAGAATTACGGTTTAGCGTATAACGTCACATAGAATTACGGTTTAGCTTATAACGTCATATAGAATTAGGGTTTAACGTATAACGTCATATAGTAATGCGTCATAACGTATAACGTCATATAGAATTACGTCATAACGTAGAACATCACATAGTAATACGTCATAACGTATACCGACACATAGAATTACGGTTTAACGTATAACGTCATATAGTAATGCGTCATACCGTATCACGCCATTCAGTAATGCGTCATAACGTACAACGTCACATAGTAATACGTCATAACGTATAACGTCATATAGTAATACGTCATAACGTATAACATCATACAGAGTTACGTCATAACTTATGACGTCACATAGTAGTACGTAATAACGTTTAATGTCATATAGAATTCCGGTTTAACGTATAACGCCATATTGCAACGCGTTATAAAGTTTAACGTCATATAGTAATGCGTGATAACGTATAACGTCATATAGAATTACGGTTTAACGTATAACGTCATATAGTATTGCGTCATAACGTATAACGCCATTTAGTAATGCGTCATAACGTATAACGCCATTTAGTAAAGCGTCATAACGTATAACGCCATATAGAATTACGTCATAACGTAGAAAATCACATAGTAATACGTCATAACGTATAACGTCATATAGAGTTACGTCATAACTTATAACGTCACATAGTAGTACGTAATAACGTTTAACGTCATATAGAATTCCGGTTTAACGTATAACGCCATATTGCAACGCGTGATAAAGTATAACGTCATATAGTAATGCGTGATAACGTATAACGTCATATAGAATCTGCTCATAACGTAGAACATCACATAGTAATACGCCATAACGTATAACGACACATAGAATTACGGTTTAACGTATAACGTCATATAGTAATGCGTCATACCGTATCACGCCATTCAGTAATGCGTCATAACGTACAACGTCACATAGTAATACGTCATAACGTATAACGTCATATAGAATTACGTCATAACGTATAACGCCATATAGCAATGCGTCATAACGTGTAACGTCATATAGTATTGCATCATGACGTATAACGTCATATAGGATGACGTCATAACGTAGAACATCACATAGTAATACGTTCTAACGTATTACGTCATATAGAATTACGTCATAACTTATAACGTCACATAGTAATACGTCATAACGTATAACGTCATATAGAATTACGGCATAACGTATAACGTCACAGAGAATTACGGTTCAGCGTATAACGTCATATAGCAATGCGTCATAACGTATAACGCCATTTAGTAATGCGTCATAACAAAGAACGACATATAGTAATGCGTCATAACCTATAACGTCATATAGTATTGCGTCATTACGTACAGCGTCATATAGTATTGTGTCATGACGTATAACGTCATATAGAATTACGTCATAACGTATAACAGCACATAGTAATACGTCTTGACGTATAACGTCATATAGAATTACGGCATGACGTATAAAGTCACATAGTAATACGTCATAACGTATAACGTCATGTTGTATTGCGTCATGACGTACAACGTCGTATAGTACTGCGTCATGACGTATAGCGTCACATAGTAATACGTCATAACGTATAACGTCACATAGTATTACTGTTTAGCGTACAACGTCATATAGTAATGCGTCATAACGTATAACGACATTTAGTAATGCGTCATAATGTATAACTTCATATAGAATTACGGTTTAACGTATAATGTCATATAGTAATGCGTCATAATGTATAACGCCATTTAGTAATGCGTCATAACGTATAACGCCATTTAGTAATGCGTGATAACGTATAACGTCATATAGAATTACGGCATAACGTATAACGTCACATCGTAATACGTCATAACGTATAGCGTCAGATAGTAATACGTCATAATGTATAACGTCACATAGTAATACGTCATAACATATAACGAGATATAGCAATGCGTCATAACGTATAACGTCATACAGAAATACGGTTTAAGGTATAACGTCATATAGTAATGCGTCATAACGTATAACGCCATTTAGTAATGCGTCATAACGTACAACGTCACATAGTAATACGTCATAACGTATAACGTCATATAGAATTACGTCATAACGTATAACGCCATATAGTAATGCGTCCTAACGTATAACGTCATATAGAATTACGGTTTAATGTATATCGTCATATAGAAATCTGGTTTAACGTATAACGTCATATGGAATTACGGTTTAACGTATAAAGCAATGTAGAATTACGGCATAACGTATAACGTCATATAGTAATGCGTCATAAGGTATAACGCCATATAGTAATGCGTCATAATGTATAACGTCATGTAGTATTGCGTCATGAAGTATAACGTCATATAGAATTACGTCATGTCGTAGAGCATCACATAGTAATACGTCATAACGTATAAGGTCATACAGTCATTCGTCATACCGTATAAAGTCATATAGAATTACGGCATAAAGTATAACGTGACGTAGTAATACGTCATATCGTACAACGTCATATAGAATTACGGCATGACGTATAACGTCACATAGCAATACGTCAAAACGTATAACGCCATATAGCAATGCGTCATAACGTATAAGGCCATATAGCAATGCGTCATAACGTATAACGTCATACAGCAATGCGTCATAACGTATAACGTCATATAGTAATGCGTCATAACGTATAGCGCCATATAGTAATGCGTCATAACGTATGACGTCATATAGAATTGCGTCATGACGTATAACGTCCTGTAGAATTAGGTCATAACGTAGAACGTCACACAGTAATACGTCATAACGTATAACATCACATAGAATTACGGTTTAACGTGTAACGTCATATAGTAATGCGTCATAACGTATAACGCCATTTAGTAATGCGTCCTAACGTATAACGTCATATAGAATTACGGTTTAACGTACAACGTCATATAGAAATACGGCATAACGTATAACGTCACATAGTAATACGTCATAACGTGTAACGTCGTATAGAATTACGTCATAACGTACAACGTCACATAGTAATACGTCATAACGTATAACGTCATATAGAATTAGGGTTTAACGTATAACGTCACATAGAATTGCGGTTTAGCGTATAACGTCATATAGAATTAGGGTTTAACGTATAACGTCATATAGAATTACAGTTTAACGTACAACGTCATATAGTAACGCGTCATAACGGATAACGCCATTTAGTAATATGTCATAACGTATAACGTCACATAGTAAACGTCATAACGTATAACGTCATATAGAATTACGGCATAAGGTATAACGTCACATAGTAATGCGTCATAATGTATAACGCCATAGAGCAATGCGTCATGACGTATATCGTCATATAGAATTACGGTTTAACGTATAACGTCAGACAGTAATGCGTCATAACGCATAACGTCACATAGAAATACGTCATAACTTATAACGTCACATAGAATTACGGGTTAGCGTATAAAGTCATATAGAATTAGGGTTTAACGTATAACGTCACATAGAATTACGGTTTAGCGTATAAAGTCATATAGAATTAGTGTTTAACGTATAACGTCACATGGAATTACGGTTTAGCGTATAACGTCATATAGAATTAGGGTTTAACGTATAACGTCATATAGATTTACGGTTTAGCGTATAACGTCATATAGAATTAGGGTTTAACGTATAACGTCATATAGATTTACGGTTTAGCGTATAACGTCATATAGTAATGCGTCATAACGGATAACGCCATTTAGTAATGCGTCATAACGTATGACGTCATATAGTATTCCGTCATAACGTATAACGTCATATAGAATTACGTCATAGCTTAGTACATCACATAGTAATACGTCAAAACGTATAACGTCATATAGAGTTACGTCATAACTTATAACGTCACATAGTAGTACGTAATAACGTTTAACGTCATATAGAATTACGTCATAACGTATAACATCACATAGTAATACGTCATAACGTATAACGTCACATAGAATTACGGTTTAACGTATAACGTCATATAGTAATGTGTCATACCGTACCACGCCATTTAGTAATGCGTCATAACGTACAACGTCATATAGTATTGCGTCATGACGTATAACGTCATATAGAATTACGTCATAACGTATAACATCACATAGTAATACGTCTTAACGTATAACGTCACAGAGAATTACGGTTTAGCGTATAACGGCATATAGCAATGCGTCATAACGTATAACGTCATATAGAAATACGATATAACGTATAACGTCACATAGTAATACGTCCTAACGTGTAACGTCGTAGAGAATTACGTCATAACGTGTAACGTCACATAGTAATACGTCATAACGTATAATGTCATATAGAATTCCGGTTTAACGTATAACGTCATATAGAATTCCGGTTTAACGTATAACGTCATATGGTAATGCGTCATAACGTATAACGCCATATAGTAATGCGTCATAACGTATAACGTCATGTAGTATTGCCTCATGAAGTATAACGTCATGTAGTATTGCGTCATGACGTATAACGTCATATAGAATTAGGTCATAACGTACAACATCACATAGTAATACGTCTTAACGTAAACGTCATACAGCATTACGTCATAACGTATAACGTCATATAGAGTGACGTCATAACTTATAACGTCACATATTTATACGTCATAACGTATAACGTCATATAGAATTGCGTCATGACGTATAACGTCACATAGTAATACGTCATAACGTATAACGTCATATAGAATTCCGGTATAACGTATAACGTCATATGTAATTACGGTTTAACGTATAAAGCCATTTAGAATTACGGCATAACGTATAACCTCACATAGTAATACGTCATAACGTATAACGTCATGTAGTATTGCGTCATGAAGTATAACGTCATGTAGAATTAGGTCATAACGTAGAACATCACATAGTAATACGTCATAACGTATAACGTCATATAGAATTACGGCATAACGTATAACAACACATGGAATTACGGTTTAGCGTATAACGTCATATAGCAATGCGCCATAACGTATAACGCAATTTAGTAATGCGTCCTAACGTATAACGTCATATAGACTTACGGTCTAACGTATACCGTCATATAGAATTCCGGTTTAACGTATAACGTCATATAGTAATGCGTCATAACGTATAACGCCATATAGAAATACGTCATAACGTATAACGTCATATAGAATTCCGGTTTAACGTATAACGTCATATGTAATTACGGTTTAACGTATAAAGCCATATAGAATTACGGCATAACGTATAACGTCACATAGTAATACGTCATAACGTATAACGTCAAATAATAAGGCGACAAGACGTATAACGTTATATAGTATTGCGTCATGACGTACAACGTCATATAGTATTGCGTCATGACGTATAACGTCATATAGAATTACGTCATAACGTATAACATCACATAGTAATACATCATAACGTATAACGTCATATAGAATTACGGCATAACGTATAACATCACATGGAATTACGGTTTAGCGTATAACGTCATAGAGTAATGCGTCATAACGTATGACGCCATTTAGTAATGCGTCATAACGTATAACGCCATTTAGTAATGCGTCATAAAGTATAACGTCATATAGAATTAAGGTCTAACGTATAACGTCATATAGTAATGCGTCATAACGTATAACGTCATATAGTAATGCGTCATAACGTATAACGCCATTTAGTAATGCGTCATAACGTATAACGCCATTTAGTAATGCGTCATAACGTATAGCGCCATTTAGTAATGCGTCATAACGTATAACGCCATATAGTAATGCGTCATAACGTATGACGTCATATAGTATTCCGTCATAACGTATAACGTCATACAGAATTACGTCATAACGTAGAACATCACATAGTAATACGTCATAACGTATAACGTCATATAGAATTACGGCATGACGTATAAAGTCACATAGCAATACGTCATAACGTATAACGTCACTTTGAATTACGGTTTAGCGTATAACGTCATATGTTATTACGGTTTAATGTATAACGTCATATAGAATTACGGTTTAACGTATACCGTCATGCAGTAATGCGTCATAACGTATAACGTCACATAGAATTACGGTTTAGCGTATAACGTCACATAGAATTACGGTTTAGCTTATAACGTCATATAGAATTAGGGTTTAACGTATAACGTCATATAGTAATGCGTCATAACGTATAACGTCATATAGAATTACGTCATAACGTAGAACATCACATAGTAATACGTCATAACGTATACCGACACATAGAATTACGGTTTAACGTATAACGTCATATAGTGATGCGTCATACCGTATCACGCCATTCAGTAATGCGTCATAACGTACAACGTCACATAGTAATACGTCATAACGTATAACGTCATATAGTAATACGTCATAACGTATAACATCATACAGAGTTACGTCATAACTTATGACGTCACATAGTAGTACGTAATAACGTTTAATGTCATATAGAATTCCGGTTTAACGTATAACGCCATATTGCAACGCGTTATAAAGTTTAACGTCATATAGTAATGCGTGATAACGTATAACGTCATATAGAATTACGGTTTAACGTATAACGTCATATAGTATTGCGTCATAACGTATAACGCCATTTAGTAATGCGTCATAACGTATAACGCCATTTAGTAAAGCGTCATAACGTATAACGCCATATAGAATTACGTCATAACGTAGAAAATCACATAGTAATACGTCATAACGTATAACGTCATATAGAGTTACGTCATAACTTATAACGTCACATAGTAGTACGTAATAACGTTTAACGTCATATAGAATTCCGGTTTAACGTATAACGCCATATTGCAACGCGTGATAAAGTATAACGTCATATAGTAATGCGTGATAACGTATAACGTCATATAGAATCTGGTCATAACGTAGAACATCACATAGTAATACGCCATAACGTATAACGACACATAGAATTACGGTTTAACGTATAACGTCATATAGTAATGCGTCATACCGTATCACGCCATTCAGTAATGCGTCATAACGTACAACGTCACATAGTAATACGTCATAACGTATAACGTCATATAGAATTACGTCATAACGTATAACGCCATATAGCAATGCGTCATAACGTGTAACGTCATATAGTATTGCGTCATGACGTATAACGTCATATAGAATGACGTCATAACGTAGAACATCACATAGTAATACGTTCTAACGTATTACGTCATATAGAATTACGTCATAACTTATAACGTCACATAGTAATACGTCATAACGTATAACGTCATATAGAATTACGGCATAACGTATAACGTCACAGAGAATTACGGTTCAGCGTATAACGTCATATAGCAATGCGTCATAACGTGTAACGCCATTTAGTAATGCGTCATAACAAAGAACGACATATAGTAATGCGTCATAACCTATAACGTCATATAGTATTGCGTCATTACGTACAGCGTCATATAGTATTGTGTCATGACGTATAACGTCATATAGAATTACGTCATAACGTATAACAGCACATAGTAATACGTCTTGACGTATAACGTCATATAGAATTACGGCATGACGTATAAAGTCACATAGTAATACGTCATAACGTATAACGTCATGTTGTATTGCGTCATGACGTACAACGTCATATAGTATTGCGTCATGACGTATAACGTCATATAGAATTACGTCATAACGTATAACATCACATAGTAATACGTCTTAACGTATAACGTCATATAGAATTACGGCATGACGTATAAAGTCACATAGTAATACGTCATAACGTATAACGTCATATAGAATTACGTCATAACGTATAACATCACATAGTAATACGTCTTAACGTATAACGTCATATAGCATTACGTCATAACGTATAACGTCATATAGAGTTACGTCATAACTTATAACGTCACATATTTATACGTAATAACGTTTAACGTCATACAGAATTCCGGTTTAACGTATAACGTCATATGTAATTACGGTTTAACGTATAAAGCCATATAGAATTACGGCATAACGTAGAACATTACATAGTAATATGTCATAACGTATAAAGTCATATAGAATTACGGCATAACGTATAACATCACATGGAATTACGGTTTAGCGTATAACGTCATATAGCAATGCGTCATAACGTATAACGCCGTATAGTAATGCGTCAGAACGTATGACGTCATATAGTATTGCGTCATGACGTATAACGTAATGCAGAATTAGGTCATAACGTAGAACATCACATAGTAATACGTCATAACGTATAAGGTCATACAGTAATTCGTCATACCGTATAAAGTCATATAGAATTACGGCATAAAGTATAACGTCACGTAGTAATACGTCATAACGTACAACGTCATATAGAATTACGGCATGACGTATAAAGTCACATAGTAATACGTCATAACGTATAACGTCACTTAGAATTACGGTTTAGCGTATAACGTCATATGTAATTACGGTTTAATGTATAACGTCATATAGAATTAGGGTTTAACGTATAACGTCATATAGTAATGCGTCATAACGGATAACGTCACATAGAATTACGGTTTAGCGTATAACGTCACACAGAATTACGGTTTAGCGTATAACGTCATATAGTAATGCGTCATAACGTATAACGCCATTTAGTAATGCGTCATAACTTATAACGTCACTTAGTAGTACGTAATAACGTTTAACGTCATATAGAATTCCGGTTTAACGTATAACGCCATATTGCAACGCGTTATAAAGTATAACGTCATATAGTAATGCGTGATAACGTATAACGTCATATAGAATTTGGTCATAACGTAGAACATCACATAGTAATACGTCATAACGTATAACGACACATAGAATTACGGTTTAACGTATAACGTCATATAGTAATGCGTCATACCGTATCACGCCATTCAGTAATGCGTCATAACGTACAACGTCACATAGTAATACGTCATAACGTATAACGTCATATAGAATTACGTCATAACGTATAACGCCATATAGCAATGCGTCATAACGTGTAACGTCATATAGTATTGCGTCATGACGTATAACGTCATATAGAATGACGTCATAACGTAGAACATCACATAGTAATACGTCCTAACGTATAACGTCATATAGAATTACGTCATAACTTATAACGTCACATAGTAATACGTCATAAAGTATAACGTCATATAGAATTACGGCATAACGTATAACGTCACAGAGAATTGCGGTTTAGCGTATAACGTCATATAGCAATGCGTCATAACGTATAACGTCATGTAGAAATGCGGCATAATGTATAACGTCACATAGTAATACGTCATAACGTATAATGTCATATAGAATTCCGGTTTAACGTATAACATCATATGTAATTACGGTTTAACGTATAAAGCCATATAGAATTACGTCATAACGTATAACGTCACGTAGTAATACGTCATAACGTATAACGTCACATAGAATTACGGTTTAACGTGTAACGTCATATAGAATTCCGGTTTAACGTATAACGTCATATAGTAATGCGTCATAACGTATAACGCCATATAGTAATTCGTCATAACGTATAACGCCATATAGCCATGCGTCATAACGTATAACGCCGTATAGTAATGCGTCAGAACGTATGGCGTCATATAGTATTGCGTCATGACGTATAACGTCATGCAGAATTAGGTCATAACGTAGAACATCACATAGTAATACGTCATAACGTATAAGGTCATACAGTAATTCGTCATACCGAATAAAGTCATATAGAATTACGGCATAAAGTATAACGTCACGTAGTAATACGTCATAACGTACAACGTCATATAGAATTACGGCATGACGTATAAAGTCACATAGTAATACGTCATAACGTATAACGTCACTTAGAATTACGGGTTAGCGTATAACGTCATATGTAATTACGGTTTAATGTATAACGTCATATAGAATTAGGGTTTAACGTATAACGTCATATAGTAATGCGTCATAACGGATAACGTCACATAGAATTACGGTTTAGCGTATAACGTCACACAGAATTGCGGTTTAGCGTATAACGTCATATAGTAATGCGTCATAACGTATAACGCCATTTAGTAATGCGTCATAACGTATAACGCCATTTAGTAATGAGTCATAACATATAACACCATATAGTAATGCGTCATATCGTATAACGTCACATAGAATTACGGTTTAGCGTATAACGTCACATAGAATTACAGTTTAGCGTATAACGTCATATAGAATTAGGGTTTAACGTATATCGTCATATAGTAATGCGTCATAACGTATAACGTCATATAGAATTACGTCATAACGTAGAACATCACATAGTAATACGTCATAACGTCTAACGTCATATAGAGTTACGTCATAACGTATAACGTCATATAGAATTGCGTCATAACGTATAACGTCACATAGTAATACGTCATAACGTATAACGTCATATAGAATTCCGGTTTAACGTATAACGTCACATAGTAATACGTCATAACGTATAACGTCATATAATAAGGCGACATGACGTATAACCCCATATAGCAATGCGTCATAACGTACAACGTCATATAGAAATACGTCATAACGTATAACTTCACATAGTAATACGTCATAACGTATAACGTCATATAGAATTCCGGTTTAACGTATAACGTCATATGTAATTACGGTTTAACGTATAAAGCCATATAGAATTACGGCATAACGTAGAACATCACATAGTAATACGTCATAACGTATAACGTCATATAATAAGGCGACATGACGTATAACCCCATATAGCAATGCGTCATAACGTACAACGTCATATAGAAATACGTCATAACGTATAACTTCACATAGTAATACGTCATAACGTATAACGTCATATAGAATTCCGGTTTAACGTATAACGTCATATGTAATTACGGTTTAACGTATAAAGCCATATAGAATTACGGCATAACGTAGAACATCACATAGTAATACGCCATAACGTATAACGTCATATAGAATTACGGCATAACGTATAACATCACATGGAATTACGGTTTAACGTATAAAGCCATATAGAATTACGGCATAACGTATAACGTCACATAGTAATACGTCATAACGTATGACGTCATATAGTATTGAGTCATGACGTATAACGTCATGTAGAATTAGGTCATAACGTAGAACATCACATAGTAATACGTCATAACGTATAAGGTCATACAGTAATTCGTCATACCGTATAAAGTCATATAGAATTACGGCATAAAGTATAACGTCACGTAGTAATACGTCATAACGTACAACGTCATATAGAATTACGGCATGACGTATAAAGTCACATAGTAATACGTCATAACGTATAACGTCACTTGGAATTACGGTTTAGCGTATAACGTCATATGTAATTACGGTTTAATGTATAACGTATAACGTCATGTAGTATTGCGTCATGAAGTATAACGTCATGTAGAATTAGGTCATAACGTAGAAAATCACATAGTAATACGTCATAACGTATAATGTCATATAGTATTACGGCATAACGTATAACATCACATGGAATTACGGTTTAGCGTATAACGTCATATAGCAATGCGTCATAACGTATAACGCCATTTAGTAATGCGTCCTAACGTATAACGTCATATAGAATTACGGGTTAACGTATACCGTCATACAGTAATGCGTCATAACGTATAACGTCACATAGAATTACGGTTTAGCGTATAACGTCACATAGAATTACGGTTTGGCGTATAACGTCATATAGAATTAGGGTTTAACGTATAACGTCATATAGTAATGCGTCATAACGTATAACGTCATATAGAATTACGTCATAACGTAGAACATCACATAGTAATACGTCATAACGTATAACGTCATATAGAATTAGGGTTTAACGCATAACGTCATATAGAATTACGGTTTAGCGTATAACGTCATATAGAATTAGGGTTTAACGTATACCGTCATACAGTAATGCGTCATAACGTATAACGTCACATAGAATTACGGTTTAGCGTATAACGTCACATAGAATTACGGCATAACGTATAACGTCATATAGAATTAGGGTTTAACGTATAACGTCATATAGAATTACGGTTTAGCGTATAACGTCATATAGAATTAGGGTCTAACGTATAACGACATATAGTAATGCGTCATAACGTATAACGTCATATAGAATTACGGATTAACGTATAACGTCATATAGTAATGCGTCATAACGTATAACGCCATTTAGTAATGCGTCATAACGTATAACGTCATATAGAAATACGGTTTAACGTATACCGTCATACAGTAATGCGTCATAACGTATAACGTCACATAGAATTAGGGTTTAACGCATAACGTCATATAGAATTACGGTTTAGCGTATAACGTCATATAGAATTAGGGTTTAACGTATAACGTCATATAGTAATGCGTCATAACGTATAACGTCATATAGAATTACGCCATAACGTAGAACATCACATAGTAATACGTCATAACGTATAACGTCATATAGA
This sequence comes from Bombus fervidus, assembly GCF_041682495.2. Taxonomy (NCBI): domain Eukaryota; kingdom Metazoa; phylum Arthropoda; class Insecta; order Hymenoptera; family Apidae; genus Bombus; species Bombus fervidus. The sequence continues at coordinate 962,398 of NW_027212582.1, forward strand.
ATTAGGGTTTAACGCATAACGTCATATAGAATTACGGTTTAGCGTATAACGTCATATAGAATTAGGGTTTAACGTATAACGTCATATAGTAATGCGTCATAACGTATAACGTCATCTAGAATTACGGTTTAACGTATACCGTCATACAGTAATGCGTCATAACGTATAACGTCACATAGAATTACGGTTTAGCGTATAACGTCACATAGAATTACGGCATAACGTATAACGTCATATAGAATTAGGGTTTAACGTATAACGTCATATAGAATTACGGTTTAGCGTATAACGTCATATAGAATTAGGGTCTAACGTATAACGTCATATAGTAATGCGTCATAACGTATATCGTCATATAGAATTACGGATTAACGTATAACGTCATATAGTAATGCGTCATAACGTATAACGCAATATCGTAATGCGTCATAACGTATGACGTCATATAGTATACCGTCATAGCGTATAACGTCATATCGAATTACGTCATAACGTAGAACATCACATAGTAATACGTCATAACATATAACATCATATAGAATTAGGGTTTAACGTATGACGTCATATAGAATTACGGTTTAACGTATAACGTCATATGGTAATGCGTCATAACGTATAACGCCATATAGTAATGAGTCATAACGTATAATGTCATATAGTATTGCGTCATGAAGCATAACGTCATATAGAATTACCTCATAACGTAGAACATCACATAGTAATACGTCTTAACGTATAACGTCATATAGCATTACGTCATAACGTCTAACGTCATATAGAGTTACGTCATAACGTATAACGTCATATAGAATTGCGTCATAACGTATAACGCCACATAGTAATACGTCATAACGTATAACGTCATATAGAATTCCGGTTTAACGTATAACGTCATATGTAATTACGGTTTAACGTATAAAGCCGTATAGAATTACGGCATAACGTATAACGTCACATAGTAATACGTCATAACGTATAACATCACATGGAATTACGGTTTAGCGTATAACGTCATATAGCAATGCGTCATAACGTATAACGCCGTATAGTAATGCGTCAGAACGTATGACGTCATATAGTATTGAGTCATGACGTATAACGTCATGTTGAATTAGGTCGTAACGTAGAACATCACATAGTAATACGTCATAACGTATAAGGTCATACAGTAATTCGTCATACCGTATAAAGTCATATAGAATTACGGCATAAAGTATAACGTCACGTAGTAATACGTCATAACGTACAACGTCATATAGAATTACGGCATGACGTAGAAAGTCACATAGTAATACGTCATAACGTATAACGTCACTTGGAATTACGGTTTAGCGTATAAAGTCATATGTAATTACGGTTTAATGTATAACGTATAACGTCATGTAGTATTGCGTCATGAAGTATAACGTCATGTAGAATTAGGTCATAACGTAGAAAATCACATAGTAATACGTCATAACGTATAACGTCATATAGTATTACGGCATAACGTATAACATCACATGGAATTACGGTTTAGCGTATAACGTCATATAGCAATGCGTCATAACGTATAACGTAATATAGAATTACGGTTTAACGTATAACGTCATATAGTAATGCGTCATAATGTATAACGCCATTTAGTAATGCGTCATAACGTATAACGCCATTTAGTAAAGCGTCATAACGTATAACGCCATATAGTAATGCGTCATAACGTATGACGTCACATAGTATTCCGTCATAGCGTATAACGTCATATAGAATTACGTCATAACGTAGAACATCACATAGTAATACGTCATAACGTATAACGTCATATAGAATTAGGGTTTAACGTATGACGTCATATAGAATTCCGGTTTAACGTATAACTCACATAGTAATACGTCATAACGTATAACGTCATATAATAAGGCGACATGACGTATAACGCCATATAGCAATGCGTCATAACGTACAACGTCATATAGTAATACGTCATAACGTATAACGCCATGTAGCCATGCGTCATAACGTATAACGTCATATGGAATTACGGTTTAACGTATAACGTCATATAGTAATGCGTGATAACGTATAACGCCATATAGTAATGCGTCATAACCTATGACGTCATATAGTATTGCGTCATGACGTACAACGTCATATAGAATTACGTTATAACGTATAACGTCATATAGAGTTACGTCATAACTTATAACGTCACATATTTATACGTAATAACGTTTAACGTCATACAGAATTCCCGTTTAACGTATAACGTCATATGTAATTACGGTTTAACGTATAAAGCCATATAGAATTACGGCATAACGTAGAACATCACATAGTAATACGTCACAACGTATAACGTCATATAGAATTACGGCATAACGTATAACATCACATGGAATTACGGTTTAGCGTATAACGTCATATAGCAATTCGTCATAACGTATAACGCCGTATAGTAATGCGTCAGAACGTATGGCGTCATATAGTATTGCGTCATGACGTATAACGTCATGCAGAATTAGGTCATAACGTAGAACATCACATAGTAATACGTCATAACGTATAAGGTCATACAGTAATTCGTCATACCGTATAAAGTCATATAGAATTACGGCATAAAGTATAACGTCACGTAGTAATACATCATAACGTACAACGTCATATAGAATTACGGCATGACGTATAAAGTCACATAGTAATACGTCATAACGTATAACGTCACTTAGAATTACGGTTTAGCGTATAACGTCATATGTAATTGCGGTTTAATGTATAACGTCATATAGAATTAGGGTTTAACGTATAACGTCATATAGTAATGCGTCATAACGGATCACGTCACATAGAATTACGGTTTAGCGTATAACGTCACACAGAATTACGGTTTAGCGTATAACGTCATATAGTAATGCGTCATAACGTATAACGCCATTTAGTAATGCGTCATAACGTATAACGCCATTTAGTAATGAGTCATAACGTATAACGCCATATAGTAATGCGTCATAACGTATAACGTCACATAGAATTACGGTTTAGCGTATAACGTCACATAGAATTACAGTTTAGCGTATAACGTCATATAGAATTAGGGTTTAACGTATAACGTCATATAGTAATGCGTCATAACGTATAACGTCATATAGAATTACGTCATAACGTAGAACGTCACGTAGTAATACATCATAACGTACAACGTCATATAGAATTACGGCATGACGTATAAAGTCACATAGTAATACGTCATAACGTATAACGTCACTTAGAATTACGGTTTAGCGTATAACGTCATATGTAATTGCGGTTTAATGTATAACGTCATATAGAATTAGGGTTTAACGTATAACGTCATATAGTAATGCGTCATAACGGATCACGTCACATAGAATTACGGTTTAGCGTATAACGTCACACAGAATTACGGTTTAGCGTATAACGTCATATAGTAATGCGTCATAACGTATAACGCCATTTAGTAATGCGTCATAACGTATAACGCCATTTAGTAATGAGTCATAACGTATAACGCCATATAGTAATGCGTCATAACGTATAACGTCACATAGAATTACGGTTTAGCGTATAACGTCACATAGAATTACAGTTTAGCGTATAACGTCATATAGAATTAGGGTTTAACGTATAACGTCATATAGTAATGCGTCATAACGTATAACGTCATATAGAATTACGTCATAACGTAGAACATCACATAGTAATACGCCATAACGTATAACGTCATATAGAATTAGGGTTTAACGCATAACGTCATATAGAATTACGGTTTAGCGTATAACGTCATATAGAATTACGGTTTAACGTATAACGTCATATAGTAATGCGTCATAACGTATAACGTCATATAGAATTACGGTTTAACGTATAACGTCATATAGTAATGCGTCATAACGTATAACGCCATTTAGTAATGCGTCATAACGTATAACGCCACTTAGTAATGAGTCATAACGTATAACGCCATATAGTAATGCGTCATAACGTATAACGTCACATAGAATTACGGTTTAGCGTATAACGTCACATAGAATTACAGTTTAGCGTATAACGTCATATAGAATTAGGGTTTAAAGTATAACGTCATATAGTAATGCGTCATAACGTATAACGTCATATAGAATTACGTCATAACGTAGAACATCACATAGTAATACGTCATAACGTATAACGTCACTTGGAATTACGGTTTAGCGTATAACGTCATATGTAATTACGGTTTAATGTATAACGTATAACGTCATGTAGTATTGCGTCATGAAGTATAACGTCATGTAGAATTAGGTCATAACGTAGAAAATCACATAGTAATACGTCATAACGTATAATGTCATATAGTATTACGGCATAACGTATAACATCAAATGGAATTACGGTTTAGCGTATAACGTCATATAGCAATGCGTCATAACGTATAACGCCATTTAGTAATGCGTCCTAACGTATAACGTCATATAGAATTACGGGTTAACGTATACCGTCATACAGTAATGCGTCATAACGTATAACGTCACATAGAATTACGGTTTAGCGTATAACGTCACATAGAATTACGGTTTGGCGTATAACGTCATATAGAATTAGGGTTTAACGTATAACGTCATATAGTAATGCGTCATAACGTATAACGTCATATAGAATTACGTCATAACGTAGAACATCACATAGTAATACGTCATAACGTATAACGTCATATAGAATTAGGGTTTAACGCATAACGTCATATAGAATTACGGTTTAGCGTATAACGTCATATAGAATTAGGGTTTAACGTATACCGTCATACAGTAATGCGTCATAACGTATAACGTCACATAGAATTACGGTTTAGCGTATAACGTCACATAGAATTACGGTTTGGCGTATAACGTCATATAGAATTAGGGTTTAACGTATAACGTCATATAGTAATGCGTCATAACGTATAACGTCATATAGAATTACGTCATAACGTAGAACATCACATAGTAATACGTCATAACGTATAACGTCATATAGAATTAGGGTTTAACGCATAACGTCATATAGAATTACGGTTTAGCGTATAACATCAAATGGAATTACGGTTTAGCGTATAACGTCATATAGCAATGCGTCATAACGTATAACGCCATTTAGTAATGCGTCCTAACGTATAACGTCATATAGAATTACGGGTTAACGTATACCGTCATACAGTAATGCGTCATAACGTATAACGTCACATAGAATTACGGTTTAGCGTATAACGTCACATAGAATTACGGTTTGGCGTATAACGTCATATAGAATTAGGGTTTAACGTATAACGTCATATAGTAATGCGTCATAACGTATAACGTCATATAGAATTACGTCATAACGTAGAACATCACATAGTAATACGTCATAACGTATAACGTCATATAGAATTAGGGTTTAACGCATAACGTCATATAGAATTACGGTTTAGCGTATAACGTCATATAGAATTAGGGTTTAACGTATACCGTCATACAGTAATGCGTCATAACGTATAACGTCACATAGAATTACGGTTTAGCGTATAACGTCACATAGTAATACGTCATAACGTATAACGTCATATAGAATTAGGGTTTAACGCATAACGTCACATAGAATTACGGTTTAGCGTATAACGTCATATAGAATTACGGTTTAGCGTATAACGTCATATAGAATTAGGGTCTAACGTATAACGACATATAGTAATGCGTCATAACGTATAACGTCATATAGAATTACGGATTAACGTATAACGTCATATAGTAATGCGTCATAACGTATAACGCCATTTAGTAATGCGTCATAACGTATAACGTCATATAGAAATACGGTTTAACGTATACCGTCATACAGTAATGCGTCATAACGTATAACGTCACATAGAATTAGGGTTTAACGCATAACGTCATATAGAATTACGGTTTAGCGTATAACGTCATATAGAATTAGGGTTTAACGTATAACGTCATATAGTAATGCGTCATAACGTATAACGTCATATAGAATTACGCCATAACGTAGAACATCACATAGTAATACGTCATAACGTATAACGTCATATAGAATTAGGGTTTAACGCATAACGTCATATAGAATTACGGTTTAGCGTATAACGTCATATAGAATTAGGGTTTAACGTATAACGTCATATAGTAATGCGTCATAACGTATAACGTCATCTAGAATTACGGTTTAACGTATACCGTCATACAGTAATGCGTCATAACGTATAACGTCACATAGAATTACGGTTTAGCGTATAACGTCACATAGAATTACGGCATAACGTATAACGTCATATAGAATTAGGGTTTAACGTATAACGTCATATAGAATTACGGTTTAGCGTATAACGTCATATAGAATTAGGGTCTAACGTATAACGTCATATAGTAATGCGTCATAACGTATATCGTCATATAGAATTACGGATTAACGTATAACGTCATATAGTAATGCGTCATAACGTATAACGCCATATCGTAATGCGTCATAACGTATGACGTCATATAGTATACCGTCATAGCGTATAACGTCATATCGAATTACGTCATAACGTAGAACATCACATAGTAATACGTCATAACATATAACATCATATAGAATTAGGGTTTAACGTATGACGTCATATAGAATTACGGTTTAACGTATAACGTCATATGGTAATGCGTCATAACGTATAACGCCATATAGTAATGAGTCATAACGTATAATGTCATATAGTATTGCGTCATGAAGCATAACGTCATATAGAATTACCTCATAACGTAGAACATCACATAGTAATACGTCTTAACGTATAACGTCATATAGCATTACGTCATAACGTCTAACGTCATATAGAGTTACGTCATAACGTATAACGTCATATAGAATTGCGTCATAACGTATAACGCCACATAGTAATACGTCATAACGTATAACGTCATATAGAATTCCGGTTTAACGTATAACGTCATATGTAATTACGGTTTAACGTATAAAGCCGTATAGAATTACGGCATAACGTATAACGTCACATAGTAATACGTCATAACGTATAACATCACATGGAATTACGGTTTAGCGTATAACGTCATATAGCAATGCGTCATAACGTATAACGCCGTATAGTAATGCGTCAGAACGTATGACGTCATATAGTATTGAGTCATGACGTATAACGTCATGTTGAATTAGGTCGTAACGTAGAACATCACATAGTAATACGTCATAACGTATAAGGTCATACAGTAATTCGTCATACCGTATAAAGTCATATAGAATTACGGCATAAAGTATAACGTCACGTAGTAATACGTCATAACGTACAACGTCATATAGAATTACGGCATGACGTAGAAAGTCACATAGTAATACGTCATAACGTATAACGTCACTTGGAATTACGGTTTAGCGTATAAAGTCATATGTAATTACGGTTTAATGTATAACGTATAACGTCATGTAGTATTGCGTCATGAAGTATAACGTCATGTAGAATTAGGTCATAACGTAGAAAATCACATAGTAATACGTCATAACGTATAACGTCATATAGTATTACGGCATAACGTATAACATCACATGGAATTACGGTTTAGCGTATAACGTCATATAGCAATGCGTCATAACGTATAACGTAATATAGAATTACGGTTTAACGTATAACGTCATATAGTAATGCGTCATAATGTATAACGCCATTTAGTAATGCGTCATAACGTATAACGCCATTTAGTAAAGCGTCATAACGTATAACGTCATATAGTATTGCGTCATGACGTACAACGTCATATAGAATTACGTTATAACGTATAACGTCATATAGAGTTACGTCATAACTTATAACGTCACATATTTATACGTAATAACGTTTAACGTCATACAGAATTCCCGTTTAACGTATAACGTCATATGTAATTACGGTTTAACGTATAAAGCCATATAGAATTACGGCATAACGTAGAACATCACATAGTAATACGTCACAACGTATAACGTCATATAGAATTACGGCATAACGTATAACATCACATGGAATTACGGTTTAGCGTATAACGTCATATAGCAATTCGTCATAACGTATAACGCCGTATAGTAATGCGTCAGAACGTATGGCGTCATATAGTATTGCGTCATGACGTATAACGTCATATAGAATTACGTCATAACGTAGAACATCACATAGTAATACGTCATAACGTATAACGTCATATAGAATTAGGGTTTAACGTATGACGTCATATATAATTACGGTTTAAGGTATAACGTCATATGGTAGTGCGTCATAACGTATAACGCCATATAGTAATCAGTCATAACGTATAACGTCATATAGTATTGCGTCATGAAGTATAACGTCATATAGAATTACGTCATAACGTAGAACATCACATAGTAATACGTCATAACGTATAACGTCATATAGAGTTACGTCATAACTTATAACGTCACATAGTAGTACGTAATAACGTTTAACGTCATATAGAATTCCGGTTTAACGTATAACGCCATATTGCAACGCGTTATAAAGTATAACGTCATATAGTAATGCGTGATAACGTATAACGTCATATAGAATTTGGTCATAACGTAGAACATCGCATAGTAATACGTCATAACGTATAACGACACATAGAATTACGGTTTAACGTATAACGTCATATAGTAATGCGTCATACCGTATCACGCCATTCAGTAATGCGTCATAACGTATAACGTCATATGGAATTACGGTTTAACGTATAACGTCATATAGTAATGCGTGATAACGTATAACGCCATATAGTAATGCGTCATAACGTATGACGTCATATAGTATTGCGTCATGACGTATAGCGTCATATAGAATTACGTCATAACGTATAACAGCACATAGTAATACGTCTTAACGTATAACGTCATATAGCATTACGTCATAACGTATAACGTCATATAGAGTTACGTCATAACTTATAACGTCACATATTTATACGTAATAACGTTTAACGTCATATAGAATTCCGGTTTAACGTATAACGTCATATAGTAATGCGTCATACCGTATCACGCCATTCAGTAATGCGTCATAACGTATAACGTCATATGGAATTACGGTTTAACGTATAACGTCATATAGTAATGCGTGATAACGTATAACGCCATATAGTAATGCGTCATAACGTATGACGTCATATAGTATTGCGTCATGACGTATAGCGTCATATAGAATTACGTCATAACGTATAACAGCACATAGTAATACGTCTTAACGTATAACGTCATATAGCATTACGTCATAACTTATAACGTCACATAGTAATACGTCATAAAGTATAACGTCATATAGAATTACGGCATAACGTATAACGTCACAGAGAATTGCGGTTTAGCGTATAACGTCATATAGCAATGCGTCATAACGTATAACGTCACGTAGTAATACGTCATAACGTATAACGTCACACAGAATTACGGTTTAACGTGTAACGTCATATAGAATTCCGGTTTAACGTATAACGCCATATAGTAATTCGTCATAACGTATAACGCCATATAGCCATGCGTCATAACGTATAACGTCATATGGAATTACGGTTTAACGTATAACGTCATATAGTAATGCGTGATAACGTATAACGCCATATAGTAATGCGTCATAACGTATGACGTCATATAGTATTGCGTCATGACGTACAACGTCATATAGTATTGCGTCATGACGTATAGCGTCATATAGAATTACGTCATAACGTATAACAGCACATAGTAATACGTCTTAACGTATAACGTCATATAGCATTACGTCATAACGTATAACGTCATATAGAGTTACGTCATAACTTATAACGTCACATATTTATACGTAATAACGTTTAACGTCATATAGAATTCCGGTTTAACGTATAACTCACATAGTAATACGTCATAACGTATAACGTCATATAATAAGGCGACATGACGTATAACGCCATATAGCAATGCGTCATAACGTACAACGTCATATAGTAATACGTCATAACGTATAACGCCATGTAGCCATGCGTCATAACGTATAACGTCATATGGAATTACGGTTTAACGTATAACGTCATATAGTAATGCGTGATAACGTATAACGCCATATAGTAATGCGTCATAACCTATAACGTCATATAGTATTGCGTCATGACGTACAACGTCATATAGAATTACGTTATAACGTATAACGTCATATAGAGTTACGTCATAACTTATAACGTCACATATTTATACGTAATAACGTTTAACGTCATACAGAATTCCCGTTTAACGTATAACGTCATATGTAATTACGGTTTAACGTATAAAGCCATATAGAATTACGGCATAACGTAGAACATCACATAGTAATACGTCACAACGTATAACGTCATATAGAATTACGGCATAACGTATAACATCACATGGAATTACGGTTTAGCGTATAACGTCATATAGCAATGCGTCATAACGTATAACGCCGTATAGTAATGCGTCAGAACGTATGGCGTCATATAGTATTGCGTCATGACGTATAACGTCATGCAGAATTAGGTCATAACGTAGAACATCACATAGTAATACGTCATAACGTATAAGGTCATACAGTAATTCGTCATACCGTATAAAGTCATATAGAATTACGGCATAAAGTATAACGTCACGTAGTAATACATCATAACGTACAACGTCATATAGAATTACGGCATGACGTATAAAGTCACATAGTAATACGTCATAACGTATAACGTCACTTAGAATTACGGTTTAGCGTATAACGTCATATGTAATTACGGTTTAATGTATAACGTCATATAGAATTAGGGTTTAACGTATAACGTCATATAGTAATGCGTCGTAACGGATCACGTCACATAGAATTACGGTTTAGCGTATAACGTCACACAGAATTACGGTTTAGCGTATAACGTCATATAGTAATGCGTCATAACGTATAACGCCATTTAGTAATGCGTCATAACGTATAACGCCATTTAGTAATGAGTCATAACGTATAACGCCATATAGTAATGCGTCATAACGTATAACGTCACATAGAATTACGGTTTAGCGTATAACGTCACATAGAATTACAGTTTAGCGTATAACGTCATATAGAATTAGGGTTTAACGTATAACGTCATATAGTAATGCGTCATAACGTATAACGTCATATAGAATTACGTCATAACGTAGAACATCACATAGTAATACGCCATAACGTATAACGTCATATAGAATTAGGGTTTAACGCATAACGTCATATAGAATTACGGTTTAGCGTATAACGTCATATAGAATTACGGTTTAACGTATAACGTCATATAGTAATGCGTCATAACGTATAACGTCATATAGAATTACGGTTTAACGTATAACGTCATATAGTAATGCGTCATAACGTATAACGCCATTTAGTAATGCGTCATAACGTATAACGCCACTTAGTAATGTGTCATAACGTATAACGCCATATAGTATTGCGTCATAACGTATGACGTCATATAGTAATCCGTCATAACGTATAACGTCATATAGAATTACGTCATAACGTAGAACATCACATAGTAATACGTCATAACGTATAACGTCATATAGAATTAGGATTTAACGTATGACGTCATATAGAATTACGTGATAACGTAGAACATCACATAGTAATACATCATAACGTATAACGTCATATAGAATTAGGGTTTAACGTATAACGTCATATAGAATTAGGGTCTAACGTATAACGTCATATAGTAATGCTTCATAACGTATAACGTCACATAGAATTACGGTTTAACGTATAACGTCATATAGTAATGCGTCATAACGTATAACGCCATTTAGTAATGCGTCATAATGTATAACGCCATTTAGTAACGCGTCATAACTTATAACGCCATATAGTAATGCGACATAACGTCTGACGTCATATAGTATTCCGTCATAGCGTATAACGTCATATAGAATTACGTCATAGCGTAGAACATCACATAGTAATACGTCATTGCGTATAACGTCACATAGAATTACGGTTTAACGTATAACGTCATATAGTAATGCGTCATACCGTATCACGCCATTTAGTAATGCGTCATAACGTACAACGTCACATAGTAATACGTCATAACATATATCGTCATATAGAATTACGTCATAACGTATAACGCCATATAGCAATGCGTCATAACGTGTAACGTCATATAGTGTTGCGTCATGACGTATAACGTCATATAGAATGTCGTCATAACGTAGAACATCACATAGTAATACGTCCTAACGTATAACGTCATATAGAATTACGTCATAACTTATAACGTCACATAGTAATACGTCATAACGTATAACGTCATATAGAATTACGGCATAACGTATAACGTCACAGAGAATTACGGTTTAGCGTATAACGTCATATAGCAATGCGTCATAACGTATAAGGCCATATAGCAATGCGTCATAACTTATAACGTCATATAGAAATACGATATAACGTATAACGCCACATAGTAATACGTACTAACGTGTAATGTCGTATAGAATTACGTCATAAAGTATAACGTCACATAGTTATGCGTGATAACGTATAACGCCATATAGTAATACGTCATAACGTATAACGTCATATAGAATTACGGCATAACGTATAACGTCACATAGAATTACGGTTTAGCGTATAACGTCATATAGCAATGCGCCATAACGTATAACGTCATTTAGTAATGCATCATAACATATAACGCCATATAGTAATGCGTCATAACCTATAACGTCATATAGTATTGCGTCATGACGTACAACGTCATATAGTATTGCGTCATGACGTATAACGTCATATAGAATTACGTCATAACGTATAACACCACATAGTAATACGTCTTAACGTATAACGTCATCTAGCATTACGTCATAACGTCTAACGTCATATAGAGTTACGTCATAACGTATAACGTCATATAGAATTGCGTCATAACGTATAACGTCACATAGTAATACGTCATAACGTATAACGTCATATAGAATTCCGGTTTAACGTATAACGTCATATGTAATTACGGTATAACGTATAAAGCCATATAGAATTACGGCATAACGTATAACGTCACATAGTAATACGTCATAACGTATAACGTCATATAATAAGGCGACGTGACGTATAACCCCATATAGCAATGCGTCATAACGTACAACGTCATATAGAAATACGTCATAACGTATGTCTTCACATAGTATTACGTCATAACGTATAACGTCATATAGAATTCCGGTTTAACGTATAACGTCATATGTAATTACGGTTTAACGTATAAAGCCATATAGAATTACGGCATAACGTAGAACATCACATAGTAATACGCCATAACGTATAACGTCATATAGAATTACGGCATAACGTATAACATCACATGGAATTACGGTTTAGCGTATAACGTCATATAGCAATGCGTCATAACGTATAACGCCGTATAGTAATGCGTCAGAACGTATGACGTCATATAGTATTGAGTCATGACGTATAACGTCATGTAGAATTAGGTCATAACGTAGAACATCACATAGTAATACGTCATAACGTATAAGGTCATACAGTAATTCGTCATACCGTATAAAGTCATATAGAATTACGGCATAAAGTATAACGTCACGTAGTAATACGTCATAACGTACAACGTCATATAGAATTACGGTTTAGCGTATAACGTCATATGTAATTACGGTTTAATGTATAACGTATAACGTCATGTAGTATTGCGTCATGAAGTATAACGTCATGTAGAATTAGGTCATAACGTAGAAAATCACATAGTAATACGTCATAACGTATAACGTCATATAGTATTACGGCATAACGTATAACATCACATGGAATTACGGTTTAGCGTATAACGTCATATAGCAATGCGTCATAACGTATAACGCCATTTAGTAATGCGTCCTAACGTATAACGTCATATAGAATTACGGGTTAACGTATAACGTCATACAGTAATGCGTCATAACGTATAACGTCACATAGAATTACGGTTTAGCGTATAACGTCACATAGAATTACGGTTTAGCGTATAACGTCATATAGAATTAGGGTTTAACGTATAACGTCATATAGTAATGCGTCATAACGTATAACGTCATATAGAATTACGTCATAACGTAGAACGTCACATAGTAATACGTCATAACGTATAACGTCATATAGAATTAGGGTTTAACGCATAACGTCATATAGAATTACGGTTTAGCGTATAACGTCATATAGAATTAGGGTTTAACGTATAACGTCATATAGTAATGCGTCATAACGTATAACTTCATATAGAATTACGGTTTAACGTATACCGTCATACAGTAATGCGTCATAACGTATAACGTCACATAGAATTACGGTTTAGCGTATAACGTCATATGTAATTACGGTTTAATGTATAACGTATAACGTCATGTAGTATTGCGTCATGAAGTATAACGTCATGTAGAATTAGGTCATAACGTAGAAAATCACATAGTAATACGTCATAACGTATAACGTCATATAGTATTACGGCATAACGTATAACATCACATGGAATTACGGTTTAGCGTATAACGTCATATAGCAATGCGTCACAACGTATAACGCCATTTAGTAATGCGTCATAACGTATAACGTCACATAGAATTACGGTTTAGCGTATAACGTCACATAGAATTACGGTTTAGCGTATAACGTCATATAGAATTAGGTTTTAACGTATAACGTCATATAGTAATGCGTCATAACGTATAACGTCATATAGAATTACGGTTTAACGTATACCGTCATACAGTAATGCGTCATAACGTATAACGTCACATAGAATTACGGTTTAGCGTTTAACGTCACATAGAATTACGTCATAACGTATAACGTCATATAGTATTACGGCATAACGTATAACATCACATGGAATTACGGTTTAGCGTATAACGTCATATAGCAATGCGTCACAACGTATAACGCCATTTAGTAATGCGTCATAACGTATAACGTCACATAGAATTACGGTTTAGCGTATAACGTCACATAGAATTACGGTTTAGCGTATAACGTCATATAGAATTAGGTTTTAACGTATAACGTCATATAGCAATGCGTCACAACGTATAACGCCATTTAGTAATGCGTCATAACGTATAACGTCTCATAGAATTACGGTTTAGCGTATAACGTCACATAGAATTACGGTTTAGCGTATAACGTCATATAGAATTAGGTTTTAACGTATAACGTCATATAGTAATGCGTCATAACGTATAACGTCATATAGAATTACGGATTAACGTATAACGTCATATAGTAATGCGTCATAACGTATAACGCCATTTAGTAATGCGTCATAACGTATAACGCCATTTAGTAAAGCGTCATAACGTATAACGCCATATAGTTATGCGTCATAACGTATAACGCCATATCGTAATGCGTCATAACGTATGACGTCATATAGTATTCCGTCATAGCGTATAACGTCATATCGAATTACGTCATAACGTAGAACATCACATAGTAATACGTCATAACGTATAACGTCATATAGAATTAGGGTTTAACGTATGACGTCATATAGAATTACGGTTTAACGTATAACGTCATATGGTAATGCGTCATAACGTATAACGCCATATAGTAATGAGTCATAACGTATAAAGTCATATAGTATTGCGTCATGAAGCATAACGTCATATAGAATTACGTCATAACGTAGAACATCACATAGTAATACGTCAAAACGTATAACGTCATATAGAGTTACGTCATAACTTATAACGTCACATAGTAGTACGTAATAACGTTTAACGTCATATAGAATTTCGGCATAACGTATAACGTCACAGAGAATTACGGTTTAGCGTATAACGTCATATAGCAATGCGTCATAACGTATAAGGCCATATAGCAATGCGTCATAACGTACAACGTCACATAGTAATACGTCATAACGTATAACGTCATATAGAATTACGTCATAACGTATAACGCCATATAGCAATGCGTCATAACGTGTAACGTCATATAGTATTGCGTCATGACGTATAACGTCATATAGAATGACGTCATAACGTAGAACATCACATAGTAATACGTCCTAACTTATAACGTCATATAGTAATTCGTCATACCGTATCACGCCATTTAGTAATGCGTCATAACGTACAACGTCTCACAGTAATACGTCATAACGTATAACGTCATATAGAATTACGTCATAACGTATAACGCCATACAGCAATGCGTCATAACGTGTAACGTCATATAGTATTGCGTCATGACGTATAACGTCATATAGAATGACGTCATAACGTAGCACATCACATAGTAATACGTCCTAACGTATAACGTCATATAGAATTACGTCATAACTTATAACGTCACATAGTAATACGTCATAACGTATAACGTCATATAGAATTTCGGCATAACGTATAACGTCACAGAGAATTACGGTTTAGCGTATAAAGTCATATAGCAATGCGTCATAACGTATAAGGCCATATAGCGATGCGTCATAACGTATAACGTCATATAGAAATACGATATAACGTATAACGTCACATAGTAATACGTACTAACGTGTAATGTCGTATAGAATTACGTCATAAAGTGTAACATCACATAGTAATACGTCATAACGTATAACGTCATATAGAATTCCGGTTTAAAGTATAACGCTATATAGCAATGCGTCATAACGTATAACGTCATGTAGAATTACGGCATAATGTATAACGTCACATAGTAATACGTCATAACGTATAACGTCACATAGTAATACGTCATAACGTATAACGTCATATAGAATTAGGGTTTAACGTATGACGTCATATAGAATTACGGTTTAACGTATAACGTCATATGGTAATGCGTCATAACGTATAACGCCATATAGTAATGAGTCATAACGTATAATGTCATATAGTATTGCGTCATGAAGCATAACGTCATATAGAATTACGTCATAACGTAGAACATCACATAGTAATACGTCAAAACGTATAACGTCATATAGAGTTACGTCATAACTTATAACGTCACATAGTAGTACGTAATAACGTTTAACGTCATATAGAATTTCGGCATAACGTATAACGTCACAAAGAATTACGGTTTAGCGTATAACGTCATATAGCAATGCGTCATAACGTATAAGGCCATATAGCAATGCGTCTTAACGTACAACGTCACATCGTAAAACGTCATAACGTGTAACGTCATATAGAATTACGTCATAACGTATAACGCCATATAGCAATGCGTCATAACGTGTAACGTCATATAGTATTGCGTCATGACGTATAACGTCATATAGAATGACGTCATAACGTATAACATCACATAGTAATACGTCCTAACGTATAACGTCATATAGTAATGCGTCATACCGTATCACGCCATTTAGTAATGCGTCATAACGTACAACGTCTCATAGTAATACGTCATAACGTATAACGTCATATAGAATTACGTCATAACGTATAACGCCATATAGCAATGCGTCATAACGTGTAACGTCATATAGTATTGCGTCATGACGTATAACGTCATATAGAATGACGTCATAACGTAGCACATCACACAGTAATACGTCCTAACGTATAACGTCATATAGAATTACGTCATAACTTATAACGTCACATAGTAATACGTCATAACGTATAACGTCATATAGAATTTCGGCATAACGTATAACGTCACAGAGAATTACGGTTTAGCGTATAACGTCATATAGCAATGCGTCATAACGTATAAGGCCATATAGCGATGCGTCATAACGTATAACGTCATATAGAAATACGATATAACGTATAACGTCACATAGTAATACGTACTAACGTGTAATGTCGTATAGAATTACGTCATAAAGTGTAACGTCACATAGTAATACGTCATAACGTATAACGTCATATAGAATTCCGGTTTAAAGTATAACGCTACATAGCAATGCGTCATAACGTATAACGTCATATAGAATTAGGGTTTAACGCATAACGTCATATAGAATTACGGTTTAGCGTATAACGTCATATAGAATTACGGTTTAACGTATAACGTCACATAGTAATACGTCATAACGTATAACGTCACATAGTAATACGTCATAACGTATAACGTCATATAGAATTCCGGTTTAACGTATAACATCATATGTAATTACGGTTTAACGTATAAAGCCATATAGAATTACGTCATAACGTATAACGTCACGTAGTAATACGTCATAACGTATAACGTCACATAGAATTCCGGTTTAGCGTATAACGTCATATAGCAATGAGTCATAACGTATAACGCCATTTAGTAATGCGTCATAACATATAACGCCATATAGTAATGCGTCATAACGTATAACGCCATTTCGTAATGCGTCATAACGTATGACGTCATATAGTATTCCGTCATAGCGTATAACGTCATATCGAATTACGTCATAACGTAGAACATCACATAGTAATACGTCATAACGTATAACGTCATATAGAATTAGGGTTTAACGTATGACGTCATATAGAATTACGGTTTAACGTATAACGTCATATAGTAATGCGTCATAACGTATAACGTCATATAGAATTACGTCATAACGTAGAACATCACATAGTAATACGCCATAACGTATAACGTCATATAGAATTAGGGTTTAACGCATAACGTCATATAGAATTACGGTTTAGCGTATAACGTCATATAGAATTACGGTTTAACGTATAACGTCACATAGTAATGCGTCATAACGTATAACGTTATATAGAAGTACGGTTTAACGTATAACGTCATATAGTAATGCGTCATAACGTATAACGCCATTTAGTAATGCGTCATAACGTATAACGCCACTTAGTAATGTGTCATAACGTATAACGCCATATAGTATTGCGTCATAACGTATGACGTCATATAGTAATCCGTCATAACGTATAACGTCATATAGAATTACGTCATAACGTAGAACATCACATAGTAATACGTCATAACGTATAACGTCATATAGAATTAGGATTTAACGTATGACGTCATATAGAATTACGTGATAACGTAGAACATCACATAGTAATACATCATAACGTATAACGTCATATAGAATTAGGGTTTAACGTATAACGTCATATAGAATTACGGTTTAGCGTATAACGTCATATAGAATTAGGGTCTAACGTATAACGTCATATAGTAATGCTTCATAACGTATAACGTCACATAGAATTACGGTTTAACTTATAACGTCATATAGTAATGCGTCATAACGTATAACGCCATTTAGTAATGCGTCATAATGTATAACGCCATTTAGTAACGCGTCATAACGTATAACGCCATATAGTAATGCGACATAACGTCTGACGTCATATAGTATTCCGTCATAGCGTATAACGTCATATAGAATTACGTCATAGCGTAGAACATCACATAGTAATACGTCATTGCGTATAACGTCACATAGAATTACGGTTTAACGTATAACGTCATATAGTAATGCGTCATACCGTATCACGCCATTTAGTAATGCGTCATAACGTACAACGTCACATAGTAATACGTCATAACGTATATCGTCATATAGAATTACGTCATAACGTATAACGCCATATAGCAATGCGTCATAACGTGTAACGTCATATAGTATTGCGTCATGACGTATAACGTCATATAGAATGTCGTCATAACGTAGAACATCACATAGTAATACGTCCTAACGTATAACGTCATATAGAATTACGTCATAACTTATAACGTCACATAGTAATACGTCATAACGTATAACGTCATATAGAATTACGGCATAACGTATAACGTCACAGAGAATTACGGTTTAGCGTATAACGTCATATAGCAATGCGTCATAACGTATAAGGCCATATAGCAATGCGTCATAACTTATAACGTCATATAGAAATACGATATAACGTATAACGCCACATAGTAATACGTACTAACGTGTAATGTCGTATAGAATTACGTCATAAAGTATAACGTCACATAGTTATGCGTGATAACGTATAACGCCATATAGTAATGCGTCATAACGTATGACGTCATTTAGTATTGCGTCATGACGTATAACGTCATATAGAATTAGGTCATAACGTAGAACATCACATAGTAATACGTCATAACGTATAACGTCACATAGAATTACGGTTTAGCGTATAACGTCATATAGCAATGCGCCATAACGTATAACGCCATTTAGTAATGCGTCATAACATATAACGCCATATAGTAATGCGTCATAACCTATAACGTCATATAGTATTGCGTCATGACGTACAACGTCATATAGTATTGCGTCATGACGTATAACGTCATATAGAATTACGTCATAACGTATAACATCACATAGTAATACGTCTTAACGTATAACGTCATCTAGCATTACGTCATAACGTCTAACGTCATATAGAGTTACGTCATAACGTATAACGTCATATAGAATTGCGTCATAACGTATAACGTCACATAGTAATACGTCATAACGTATAACTTCATATAGAATTCCGGTGTAACGTATAACGTCATATGTAATTACGGTTTAACGTATAAAGCCATATAGAATTACGGCATAACGTATAACGTCACATAGTAATACGTCATAACGTATAACGTCATATAATAAGGCGACGTGACGTATAACCCCATATAGCAATGCGTCATAACGTACAACGTCATATAGAAATACGTCATAACGTATAACTTCACATAGTAATACGTCATAACGTATAACGTCATATAGAATTCCGGTTTAACGTATAACGTCATATGTAATTACGGTTTAACGTATAAAGCCATATAGAATTACGGCATAACGTAGAACATCACATAGTAATACGCCATAACGTATAACGTCATATAGAATTACGGCATAACGTATAACATCACATGGAATTACGGTTTAGCGTATAACGTCATATAGCAATGCGTCATAACGTATAACGCCGTATAGTAATGCGTCAGAACGTATGACGTCATATAGTATTGAGTCATGACGTATAACGTCATGTAGAATTAGGTCATAACGTAGAACATCACATAGTAATACGTCATAACGTATAAGGTCATACAGTAATTCGTCATACCGTATAAAGTCATATAGAATTACGGCATAAAGTATAACGTCACGTAGTAATACGTCATAACGTACAACGTCATATAGAATTACGGCATGACGTATAAAGTCACATAGTAATACGTCATAACGTATAACGTCACTTGGAATTACGGTTTAGCGTATAACGTCATATGTAATTACGGTTTAATGTATAACGTATAACGTCATGTAGTATTGCGTCATGAAGTATAACGTCATGTAGAATTAGGTCATAACGTAGAAAATCACATAGTAATACGTCATAACGTATAACGTCATATAGTATTACGGCATAACGTATAACATCACATGGAATTACGGTTTAGCGTATAACGTCATATAGCAATGCGTCATAACGTATAACGCCATTTAGTAATGCGTCCTAACGTATAACGTCATATAGAATTACGGGTTAACGTATACCGTCATACAGTAATGCGTCATAACGTATAACGTCATATAGAATTACGTCATAACGTAGAACGTCACATAGTAATACGTCATAACGTATAACGTCATATAGAATTAGGGTTTAACGCATAACGTCATATAGAATTACGGTTTAGCGTATAACGTCATATAGCAATGCGTCATAACGTATAACGCCATTTAGTAATGCGTCCTAACGTATAACGTCATATAGAATTACGGTTTAACGTATACCGTCATACAGTAATGCGTCATAACGTATAACGTCACATAGAATTACGGTTTAGCGTATAACGTCACAGAGAATTACGGTTTAGCGTATAACGTCATATAGCAATGCGTCATAACGTATAAGGCCATATAGCAATGAGTCATAACGTACAACGTCACATAGTAATACGTCATAACGTATAACGTCATATAGAATTACGTCATAACGTATAACGCCATATAGCAATGCGTCATAGCGTGTAACGTCATATAGTATTGCGTCATGACGTATAACGTCATATAGAATGACGTCATAACGTAGAACATCACATAGTAATACGGTCTAACGTATAACGTCATATAGTAATGCGTCATACCGTATCACGCCATTTAGTAATGCGTCATAACGTACAACGTCTCATAGTAATACGTCATAACGTATAACGTCATATAGAATTACGTCATAACGTATAACGCCATACAGCAATGCGTCATAACGTGTAACGTCATGTAGTATTGCGTCATGAAGTATAACGTCATGTAGAATTAGGTCATAACGTAGAACATCACATAGTAATACGTCATAACGTATAACGTCATTTACAATTACGGTTTAACGTATACCGCCATACAGTAATGCCTCATAACGTATAACGTCACATAGAATTACGGTTTAGCGTATAGCGTCATATAGCAATGCGTCATAACGTATAAGGCCATATAGCAATGCGTCATAACGTATAACGTCATATAGAAATACTGCATAATGTATAACGTCACACAGTAATACGTCATAACGTATAACGCCCTACAGCAATGCGTCATAACGTATAACGTCATATAG
Source organism: Bombus fervidus (assembly GCF_041682495.2). NCBI lineage: Eukaryota > Metazoa > Arthropoda > Insecta > Hymenoptera > Apidae > Bombus > Bombus fervidus. The sequence goes on from NW_027212582.1 coordinate 984,907, forward strand.
AATTACGGTTTAACGTATAACGTCATATAGTAATGCGTCATAACGTATAACGCCATATAGTAATGCGTCATAACTTATAACGTCATGTAGTATTGCGACATGAAGTATAACGTCACGTAGTAATACGCCATAACGTACAACGTCATATAGAATTACGGCATGACGTATAAAGTCACATAGTAATACGTCATAACGTATAACGTCACTTGGAATTACGGTTTAGCATATAACGTCATATGTAATTACGATTTACTGTATAACGTATAACGTCATGTAGTATTGCGTCATGAAGTATGACGTCATGTAGAATTAGGTCATAACGTAGAAAATCACATAGTAATACGTCATAACGTATAACGTCATATAGTATTACGGCATAACGTATAACATGACATGGAATTACGGTTTAGCGTATAACGTCATATAGCAATGCGTCATAACGTATAACGCCATTTAGTAATGCGTCCTAACGTATAACGTCATATAGAATTACGGTTTAACGTATACCGTCATACAGTAATGCGTCATAACGTATAACGTCACATAGAATTACGGTTTAGCGTATAACGTCACATAGAATTACGGTTTAGCGTATAACGTCATATAGAATTAGGGTTTAACGTATAACGTCATATAGTAATGCGTCATAACGTATAACGTCATATAGAATTACGTCATAACGTAGAACATCACATAGTAATACCTCATAACGTATAACGTCACATAGAATTACGGTTTAGCGTATAACGTCATATAGTAATGCGTCATAACGTATAACGTCACATGGAATTACGGTTTAGCGTATAACGTCATATAGTAATGCGTCATAACGTATAACGCCATTTAGTAATGCGTCATAACGTATAACGCCATTTAGTAAAGCGTCATAACGTATAACGCCATATAGTAATGCGTCATAACGTATAACGCCATATCGTAATGCGTCATAACGTACGACGTCATATAGTATTCCGTCATAGCGTATAACGTCATATCGAATTACGTCATAACGTAGAACATCACATAGTAATACGTCATAACGTATAACGTCATATAGAATTAGCGTTTAACGTATGACGTCATATAGAATTACGGTTTAACGTATAACGTCATATGGTAATGCGTCATAACGTATAACGCCATATAGTAATGAGTCATAACGTATAATGTCATATAGTATTGCGTCATGAAGCATAACGTCATATAGAATTACGTCATAACGTAGAACATCACATGGTAATACGTCAAAACGTATAACGTCATATAGAGTTTCGTCATAACTTATAACGTCACATAGTAGTACGTAATAACGTTTAACGTCATATAGAATTTCGGCATAACGTATAACGTCACAGAGAATTACGGTTTAGCGTATAACGTCATATAGCAATGCGTCATAACGTATAAGGCCATATAGCAATGCGTCATAACGTACAACGTCACATAGTAATATGTCATAACGTATAACGTCATATAGAATTACGTCATAACGTATAACGCCATATAGCAATGCGTCATAACGTGTAACGTCATATAGTATTGCGTCATGACGTATAACGTCATATAGAATGACGTCATAACGTAGAACATCACATAGTAATACGTCCTAACTTATAACGTCATATAGTAATTCGTCATACCGTATCACGCCATTTAGTAATGCGTCATAACGTACAACGTCTCATAGTAATACGTCATAACGTATAACGTCATATAGAATTACGTCATAACGTATAACGCCATATAGCAATGCGTCATAACGTGTAACGTCATATAGTATTGCGTGATGACGTATAACGTCATATAGAATGACGTCATAACGTAGCACATCACATAGTAATACGTCCTAACGTATAACGTCATATAGAATTACGTCATAACTTATAACGTCACATAGTAATACGTCATAACGTATAACGTCATATCGAATTTCGGCATAACGTATAACGTCACAGAGAATTACGGTTTAGCGTATAAAGTCATATAGCAATGCGTCATAACGTATAAGGCCATATAGCGATGCGTCATAACGTATAACGTCATATAGAAATACGATATAACGTATAACGTCACATAGTAATACGTCATAACGTATAACGTCATATAGAATTAGGGTTTAACGTATGACGTCATATAGAATTACGGTTTAACGTATAACGTCATATGGTAATGCGTCATAACGTATAACGCCATATAGTAATGAGTCATAACGTATAATGTCATATAGTATTGCGTCATGAAGCATAACGTCATATAGAATTACGTCATAACGTAGAACGTCACATAGTAATGCGTCATAAAGTATAACGTCATATAGAATTAGGGTTTAACGTATAACGTCATATAGTAATGCGTCATAACGTATAACTTCATATAGAATTACGGTTTAACGTATACCGTCATACAGTAATGCGTCATAACGTATAACGTCACATAGAATTACGGTTTAGCGTATAACGTCATATGTAATTACGGTTTAATGTATAACGTATAACGTCATGTAGTATTGCGTCATGAAGTATAACGTCATGTAGAATTAGGTCATAACGTAGAAAATCACATAGTAATACGTCATAACGTATAACGTCATATAGTATTACGGCATAACGTATAACATCACATGGAATTACGGTTTAGCGTATAACGTCATATAGCAATGCGTCACAACGTATAACGCCATTTAGTAATGCGTCCTAACTTATAACGTCATATAGAATTACGGTTTAACGTATACCGTCATACAGTAATGCGTCATAACGTATAACGTCACATAGAATTACGGTTTAGCGTATAACGTCACATAGAATTACGGTTTAGCGTATAACGTCATATAGAATTAGGTTTTAACGTATAACGTCATATAGTAATGCGTCATAACGTATAACGTCATATAGAATTACGGTTTAACGTATACCGTCATACAGTAATGCGTCATAACGTATAACGTCACATAGAATTACGGTTTAGCGTTTAACGTCACATAGAATTACGGCATAACGTATAACGTCATATAGAATTAGGGTTTAACGTATAACGTCATATGGTAATGCGTCATAACGTATAACGCCATATAGTAATGAGTCATAACGTATAATGTCATATAGTATTGCGTCATGAAGCATAACGTCATATAGAATTACGTCATAACGTAGAACGTCACATAGTAATACGTCATAACGTATAACGTCATATAGAATTAGGGTTTAACGTATAACGTCATATAGTAATGCGTCATAACGTATAACTTCATATAGAATTACGGTTTAACGTATACCGTCATACAGTAATGCGTCATAACGTATAACGTCACATAGAATTACGGTTTAGCGTATAACGTCATATGTAATTACGGTTTAATGTATAACGTATAACGTCATGTAGTATTGCGTCATGAAGTATAACGTCATGTAGAATTAGGTCATAACGTAGAAAATCACATAGTAATACGTCATAACGTATAACGTCATATAGTATTACGGCATAACGTATAACATCACATGGAATTACGGTTTAGCGTATAACGTCATATAGCAATGCGTCACAACGTATAATGCCATTTAGTAATGCGTCCTAACGTATAACGTCATATAGAATTACGGTTTAGCGTATAACGTCATATGTAATTACGGTTTAATGTATAACGTATAACGTCATGTAGTATTGCGTCATGAAGTATAACGTCATGTAGAATTAGGTCATAACGTATAACGCCATATAGCAATGCGTCATAACGTGTAACGTCATATAGTATTGCGTGATGACGTATAACGTCATATAGAATGACGTCATAACGTAGCACATCACATAGTAATACGTCCTAACGTATAACGTCATATAGAATTACGTCATAACTTATAACGTCACATAGTAATACGTCATAACGTATAACGTCATATCGAATTTCGGCATAACGTATAACGTCACAGAGAATTACGGTTTAGCGTATAAAGTCATATAGCAATGCGTCATAACGTATAAGGCCATATAGCGATGCGTCATAACGTATAACGTCATATAGAAATACGATATAACGTATAACGTCACATAGTAATACGTCATAACGTATAACGTCATATAGAATTAGGGTTTAACGTATGACGTCATATAGAATTACGGTTTAACGTATAACGTCATATGGTAATGCGTCATAACGTATAACGCCATATAGTAATGAGTCATAACGTATAATGTCATATAGTATTGCGTCATGAAGCATAACGTCATATAGAATTAGGGTTTAACGCATAACGTCATATAGAATTACGGTTTAGCGTATAACGTCATATAGAATTAGGGTTTAACGTATAACGTCATATAGTAATGCGTCATAACGTATAACTTCATATAGAATTACGGTTTAACGTATACCGTCATACAGTAATGCGTCATAACGTATAACGTCACATAGAATTACGGTTTAGCGTATAACGTCATATGTAATTACGGTTTAATGTATAACGTATAACGTCATGTAGTATTGCGTCATGAAGTATAACGTCATGTAGAATTAGGTCATAACGTAGAAAATCACATAGTAATACGTCATAACGTATAACGTCATATAGTATTACGGCATAACGTATAACATCACATGGAATTACGGTTTAGCGTATAACGTCATATAGCAATGCGTCACAACGTATAACGCCATTTAGTAATGCGTCATAACGTATAACGTCACATAGAATTACGGTTTAGCGTATAACGTCACATAGAATTACGGTTTAGCGTATAACGTCATATAGAATTAGGTTTTAACGTATAACGTCATATAGTAATGCGTCATAACGTATAACGTCATATAGAATTACGGTTTAACGTATACCGTCATACAGTAATGCGTCATAACGTATAACGTCACATAGAATTACGGTTTAGCGTTTAACGTCACATAGAATTACGTCATAACGTATAACGTCATATAGTATTACGGCATAACGTATAACATCACATGGAATTACGGTTTAGCGTATAACGTCATATAGCAATGCGTCACAACGTATAACGCCATTTAGTAATGCGTCATAACGTATAACGTCACATAGAATTACGGTTTAGCGTATAACGTCACATAGAATTACGGTTTAGCGTATAACGTCATATAGAATTAGGTTTTAACGTATAACGTCATATAGCAATGCGTCACAACGTATAACGCCATTTAGTAATGCGTCATAACGTATAACGTCACATAGAATTACGGTTTAGCGTATAACGTCACATAGAATTACGGTTTAGCGTATAACGTCATATAGAATTAGGTTTTAACGTATAACGTCATATAGTAATGCGTCATAACGTATAACGTCATATAGAATTACGGATTAACGTATAACGTCATATAGTAATGCGTCATAACGTATAACGCCATTTAGTAATGCGTCATAACGTATAACGCCATTTAGTAAAGCGTCATAACGTATAACGCCATATAGTTATGCGTCATAACGTATAACGCCATATCGTAATGCGTCATAACGTATGACGTCATATAGTATTCCGTCATAGCGTATAACGTCATATCGAATTACGTCATAACGTAGAACATCACATAGTAATACGTCATAACGTATAACGTCATATAGAATTAGGGTTTAACGTATGACGTCATATAGAATTACGGTTTAACGTATAACGTCATATGGTAATGCGTCATAACGTATAACGCCATATAGTAATGAGTCATAACGTATAAAGTCATATAGTATTGCGTCATGAAGCATAACGTCATATAGAATTACGTCATAACGTAGAACATCACATAGTAATACGTCAAAACGTATAACGTCATATAGAGTTACGTCATAACTTATAACGTCACATAGTAGTACGTAATAACGTTTAACGTCATATAGAATATCGGCATAACGTATAACGTCACAGAGAATTACGGTTTAGCGTATAACGTCATATAGCAATGCGTCATAACGTATAAGGCCATATAGCAATGCGTCATAACGTACAACGTCACATAGTAATACGTCATAACGTATAACGTCATATAGAATTACGTCATAACGTATAACGCCATATAGCAATGCGTCATAACGTGTAACGTCATATAGAATGACGTCATAACGTAGAACATCACATAGTAATACGTCCTAACTTATAACGTCATATAGTAATTCGTCATACCGTATCACGCCATTTAGTAATGCGTCATAACGTACAACGTCTCACAGTAATACGTCATAACGTATAACGTCATATAGAATTACGTCATAACGTATAACGCCATATAGCAATGCGTCATAACGTGCAACGTCATATAGTATTGCGTCATGACGTATAACGTCATATAGAATGACGTCATAACGTAGCACATCACATAGTAATACGTCCTAACGTATAACGTCATATAGAATTACGTCATAACTTATAACGCCACATAGTAATACGTCATAACGTATAACGTCATATAGAATTTCGGCATAACGTATAACGTCACAGAGAATTACGGTTTAGCGTATAAAGTCATATAGCAATGCGTCATAACGTATAAGGCCATATAGCGATGCGTCATAACGTATAACGTCATATAGAAATACGATATAACGTATAACGTCACATAGTAATACGTACTAACGTGTAATGTCGTATAGAATTACGTCATAAAGTGTAACATCACATAGTAATACGTCATAACGTATAACGTCACATAGAATTCCGGTTTAAAGTATAACGCTATATAGCAATGCGTCATAACGTATAACGTCATGTAGAATTACGGCATAATGTATAACGTCACATAGTAATACGTCATAACGTATAACGTCACATAGTAATACGTCATAACGTATAACGTCATATAGAATTAGGGTTTAACGTATGACGTCATATAGAATTACGGTTTAACGTATAACGTCATATGGTAATGCGTCATAACGTATAACGCCATATAGTAATGAGTCATAACGTATAATGTCATATAGTATTGCGTCATGAAGCATAACGTCATATAGAATTACGTCATAACGTAGAACATCACATAGTAATACGTCAAAACGTATAACGTCATATAGAGTTACGTCATAACTTATAACGTCACATAGTAGTACGTAATAACGTTTAACGTCATATAGAATTTCGGCATAACGTATAACGTCACAAAGAATTACGGTTTAGCGTATAACGTCATATAGCAATGCGTCATAACGTATAAGGCCATATAGCAATGCGTCATAACGTACAACGTCACATCGTAAAACGTCATAACGTATAACGTCATATAGAATTACGTCATAACGTATAACGCCATATAGCAATGCGTCATAACGTGTAACGTCATATAGTATTGCGTCATGACGTATAACGTCATATAGAATGACGTCATAACGTATAACATCACATAGTAATACGTCCTAACGTATAACGTCATATAGTAATGCGTCATACCGTATCACGCCATTTAGTAATGCGTCATAACGTACAACGTCTCATAGTAATACGTCATAACGTATAACGTCATATAGAATTACGTCATAACGTATAACGCCATATAGCAATGCGTCATAACGTGTAACGTCATATAGTATTGCGTCATGACGTATAACGTCATATAGAATGACGTCATAACGTAGCACATCACACAGTAATACGTCCTAACGTATAACGTCATATAGAATTACGTCATAACTTATAACGTCACATAGTAATACGTCATAACGTATAACGTCATATAGAATTTCGGCATAACGTATAACGTCACAGAGAATTACGGTTTAGCGTATAACGTCATATAGCAATGCGTCATAACGTATAAGGCCATATAGCGATGCGTCATAACGTATAACGTCATATAGAAATACGATATAACGTATAACGTCACATAGTAATACGTACTAACGTGTAATGTCGTATAGAATTACGTCATAAAGTGTAACGTCACATAGTAATACGTCATAACGTATAACGTCATATAGAATTCCGGTTTAAAGTATAACGCTACATAGCAATGCGTCATAACGTATAACGTCATATAGAATTACGGTTTAACGTATAACGTCACATAGTAATACGTCATAACGTATAACGTCACATAGTAATACGTCATAACGTATAACGTCATATAGAATTCCGGTTTAACGTATAACATCATATGTAATTACGGTTTAACGTATAAAGCCATATAGAATTACGTCATAACGTATAACGTCACGTAGTAATACGTCATAACGTATATCGTCATATAGAATTACGTCATAACGTATAACGCCATATAGCAATGCGTCATAACGTGTAACGTCATATAGTATTGCGTCATGACGTATAACGTCATATAGAATGTCATCATAACGTAGAACATCACATAGTAATACGTCCTAACGTATAACGTCATATAGAATTACGTCATAACTTATAACGTCACATAGTAATACGTCATAACGTATAACGTCATATAGAATTACGGCATAACGTATAACGTCACAGAGAATTACGGTTTAGCGTATAACGTCATATAGCAATGCGTCATAACGTATAAGGCCATATAGCAATGCGTCATAACTTATAACGTCATATAGAAATACGATATAACGTATAACGCCACATAGTAATACGTACTAACGTGTAATGTCGTATAGAATTACGTCATAAAGTATAACGTCACATAGTTATGCGTGATAACGTATAACGCCATATAGTAATGCGTCATAACGTATGACGTCATATAGTATTGCGTCATGACGTATAACGTCATATAGAATTAGGTCATAACGTAGAACATCACATAGTAATACGTCATAACGTATAACGTCACATAGAATTACGGTTTAGCGTATAACGTCATATAGCAATGCGCCATAACGTATAACGCCATTTAGTAATGCGTCATAACATATAACGCCATATAGTAATGCGTCATAACCTATAACGTCATATAGTATTGCGTCATGACGTACAACGTCATATAGTATTGCGTCATGGCGTATAACGTCATATAGAATTACGTCATAACGTATAACATCACATAGTAATACGTCTTAACGTATAACGTCATCTAGCATTACGTCATAACGTCTAACGTCATATAGAGTTACGTCATAACGTATAACGTCATATAGAATTGCGTCATAACGTATAACGTCACATAGTAATACGTCATAACGTATAACTTCATATAGAATTCCGGTGTAACGTATAACGTCATATGTAATTACGGTTTAACGTATAAAGCCATATAGAATTACGGCATAACGTATAACGTCACATAGTAATACGTCATAACGTATAAGGTCATACAGTAATTCGTCATACCGTATAAAGTCATATAGAATTACGGCATAAAGTATTACGTCACGTAGTAATACGTCATAACGTACAACGTCATATAGAATTACGGCATGACGTATAAAGTCACATAGTAATACGTCATAACGTATAACGTCACTTGGAATTACGGTTTAGCGTATAACGTCATATGTAATTACGGTTTAATGTATAACGTATAACGTCATGTAGTATTGCGTCATGAAGTATAACGTCATGTAGAATTAGGTCATAACGTAGAAAATCACATAGTAATACGTCATAACGTATAACGTCATATAGTATTACGGCATAACGTATAACATCACATGGAATTACGGTTTAGCGTATAACGTCATATAGCAATGCGTCATAACGTATAACGCCATTTAGTAATGCGTCCTAACGTATAACGTCATATAGAATTACGGGTTAACGTATACCGTCATACAGTAATGCGTCATAACGTATAACGTCATATAGAATTACGTCATAACGTAGAACGTCACATAGTAATACGTCATAACGTATAACGTCATATAGAATTAGGGTTTAACGCATAACGTCATATAGAATTACGGTTTAGCGTATAACGTCATATAGCAATGCGTCATAACGTATAACGCCATTTAGTAATGCGTCCTAACGTATAACGTCATATAGAATTACGGTTTAACGTATACCGTCATACAGTAATGCGTCATAACGTATAACGTCACATAGAATTACGGTTTAGCGTATAACGTCACAGAGAATTACGGTTTAGCGTATAACGTCATATAGCAATGCGTCATAACGTATAAGGCCATATAGCAATGAGTCATAACGTACAACGTCACATAGTAATACGTCATAACGTATAACGTCATATAGAATTACGTCATAACGTATAACGCCATATAGCAATGCGTCATAGCGTGTAACGTCATATAGTATTGCGTCATGACGTATAACGTCATATAGAATGACGTCATAACGTAGAACATCACATAGTAATACGGTCTAACGTATAACGTCATATAGTAATGCGTCATACCGTATCACGCCATTTAGTAATGCGTCATAACGTACAACGTCTCATAGTAATACGTCATAACGTATAACGTCATATAGAATTACGTCATAACGTATAACGCCATACAGCAATGCGTCATAACGTGTGACGTCATGTAGTATTGCGTCATGAAGTATAACGTCATGTAGAATTAGGTCATAACGTAGAACATCACATAGTAATACGTCATAACGTATAACGTCATTTACAATTACGGTTTAACGTATACCGCCATACAGTAATGCCTCATAACGTATAACGTCACATACAATTACGGTTTAGCGTATAGCGTCATATAGCAATGCGTCATAACGTATAAGGCCATATAGCAATGCGTCATAACGTATAACGTCATATAGAATTACGTCATAACGTATAACGCCATATAGCAATGCGTCATAACGTGTAACGACATATAGTATTGCGTGATGACGTATAACGTCATATAGAATGACGTCATAACGTAGCACATCACATAGTAATACGTCCTAACGTATAACGTCATATAGAATTACGTCATAACTTATAACGTCACATAGTAATACGTCATAACGTATAACGTCATATCGAATTTCGGCATAACGTATAACGTCACAGAGAATTACGGTTTAGCGTATAAAGTCATATAGCAATGCGTCATAACGTATAAGGCCATATAGCGATGCGTCATAACGTATAACGTCATATAGAAATACGATATAACGTATAACGTCACATAGTAATACGTCATAACGTATAACGTCATATAGAATTAGGGTTTAACGTATGACGTCATATAGAATTACGGTTTAACGTATAACGTCATATGGTAATGCGTCATAACGTATAACGCCATATAGTAATGAGTCATAACGTATAATGTCATATAGTATTGCGTCATGAAGCATAACGTCATATAGAATTACGTCATAACGTAGAACGTCACATAGTAATACGTCATAAAGTATAACGTCATATAGAATTAGGGTTTAACGTATAACGTCATATAGTAATGCGTCATAACGTATAACTTCATATAGAATTACGGTTTAACGTATACCGTCATACAGTAATGCGTCATAACGTATAACGTCACATAGAATTACGGTTTAGCGTATAACGTCATATGTAATTACGGTTTAATGTATAACGTATAACGTCATGTAGTATTGCGTCATGAAGTATAACGTCATGTAGAATTAGGTCATAACGTAGAAAATCACATAGTAATACGTCATAACGTATAACGTCATATAGTATTACGGCATAACGTATAACATCACATGGAATTACGGTTTAGCGTATAACGTCATATAGCAATGCGTCACAACGTATAACGCCATTTAGTAATGCGTCCTAACGTATAACGTCATATAGAATTACGGTTTAACGTATACCGTCATACAGTAATGCGTCATAACGTATAACGTCACATAGAATTACGGTTTAGCGTATAACGTCACATAGAATTACGGTTTAGCGTATAACGTCATATAGAATTAGGTTTTAACGTATAACGTCATATAGTAATGCGTCATAACGTATAACGTCATATAGAATTACGGTTTAACGTATACCGTCATACAGTAATGCGTCATAACGTATAACGTCACATAGAATTACGGTTTAGCGTTTAACGTCACATAGAATTACGGTATAACGTATAACGTCATATAGAATTAGGGTTTAACGTATAACGTCATATGGTAATGCGTCATAACGTATAACGCCATATAGTAATGAGTCATAACGTATAATGTCATATAGTATTGCGTCATGAAGCATAACGTCATATAGAATTACGTCATAACGTAGAACGTCACATAGTAATACGTCATAACGTATAACGTCATATAGAATTAGGGTTTAACGTATAACGTCATATAGTAATGCGTCATAACGTATAACTTCATATAGAATTACGGTTTAACGTATACCGTCATACAGTAATGCGTCATAACGTATAACGTCACATAGAATTACGGTTTAGCGTATAACGTCATATGTAATTACGGTTTAATGTATAACGTATAACGTCATGTAGTATTGCGTCATGAAGTATAACGTCATGTAGAATTAGGTCATAACGTAGAAAATCACATAGTAATACGTCATAACGTATAACGTCATATAGTATTACGGCATAACGTATAACATCACATGGAATTACGGTTTAGCGTATAACGTCATATAGCAATGCGTCACAACGTATAACGCCATTTAGTAATGCGTCCTAACGTATAACGTCATATAGAATTACGGTTTAACGTATACCGTCATACAGTAATGCGTCATAACGTATAACGTCACATAGAATTACGGTTTAGCGTATAACGTCACATAGAATTACGGTTTAGCGTATAACGTCATATAGAATTAGGTTTTAACGTATAACGTCATATAGTAATGCGTCATAACGTATAACGTCATATAGAATTACGGTTTAACGTATACCGTCATACAGTAATGCGTCATAACGTATAACGTCACATAGAATTACGGTTTAGCGTTTAACGTCACATAGAATTACGGCATAACGTATAACGTCATATAGAATTAGGGTTTAACGTATAACGTCATATAGAATTACGGTTCAGCGTATAACGTCATATAGAATTAGGGTCTAACGCATAACGTCATATAGTAATGCGTCATAACGTATAACGTCATATAGAATTACGGATTAACGTATAACGTCATATAGTAATGCGTCATAACGTATAACGCCATTTAGTAATGCGTCATAACGTATAACGCCATTTAGTAAAGCGTCATAACGTATAACGCCATATAGTTATGCGTCATAACGTATAACGCCATATCGTAATGCGTCATAACGTATGACGTCATATAGTATTCCGTCATAGCGTATAACGTCATATCGAATTACGTCATAACGTAGAACATCACATAGTAATACGTCATAACGTATAACGTCATATAGAATTAGGGTTTAACGTATGACGTCATATAGAATTACGGTTTAACGTATAACGTCATATGGTAATGCGTCATAACGTATAACGCCATATAGTAATGAGTGATAACGTATAAAGTCATATAGTATTGCGTCATGAAGCATAACGTCATATAGAATTACGTCATAACGTATAACATCACATAGTAATACGTCAAAACGTATAACGTCATATAGAGTTACGTCATAACTTATAACGCCATATAGCAATGCGTCATAGCGTGTAACGTCATATAGTATTGCGTCATGACGTATAACGTCATATAGAATGACGTCATAACGTAGAACATCACATAGTAATACGGCCTAACGTATAACGTCATATAGTAATGCGTCATACCGTATCACGCCATTTAGTAATGCGTCATAACGTACAACGTCTCATAGTAATACTTCATAACGTATAACGTCATATAGAATTACGTCATAACGTATAACGCCATATAGCAATGCGTCATAGCGTGTAACGTCATATAGTATTGCGTCATGACGTATAACGTCATATAGAATGACGTCATAACGTAGAACATCACATAGTAATACGGCCTAACGTATAACGTCATATAGTAATGCGTCATACCGTATCACGCCATTTAGTAATGCGTCATAACGTACAACGTCTCATAGTAATACGTCATAACGTATAACGTCATATAGAATTACGTCATAACGTATAACGCCATATAGCAATGCGTCATAACGTGTAGCGTCATGTAGTATTGCGTCATGAAGTATAACGTCATGTAGAATTAGGTCATAACGTAGAACATCACATAGTAATACGTCATAACGTATAACGTCATTTACAATTACGGTTTAACGTATACCGTCATACAGTAATGCCTCATAACGTATAACGTCACATAGAATTACGGTTTAGCGTATAGCGTCATATAGCAATGCGTCATAACGTATAAGGCCATATAGCAATGCGTCATAACTTATAACGTCATATAGAAATACTGCATAATGTATAACGTCACACAGTAATACGTCATAACGTATAACGCCCTACAGCAATGCGTCATAACGTATAACGTCATATAGAATTACGGTTTAACGTATAACGTCATATAGTAATGCGTCATAACGTATAACGCCATATAGTAATGCGTCATAACTTATAACGTCATGTAGTATTGCGACATGAAGTATAACGTCACGTAGTAATACGTCATAACGTACAACGTCATATAGAATTACGGCATGACGTATAAAGTCACATAGTAATACGTCATAACGTATAACGTCACTTGGAATTACGGTTTAGCATATAACGTCATATGTAATTACGGATTACTGTATAACGTATAACGTCATGTAGTATTGCGTCATGAAGTATGACGTCATGTAGAATTAGGTCATAACGTAGAAAATCACATAGTATTACGTCATAACGTATAACGTCATATAGTATTACGGCATAACGTATAACATGACATGGAATTACGGTTTAGCGTATAACGTCATATAGCAATGCGTCATAACGTATAACGCCATTTAGTAATGCGTCCTAACGTATAACGTCATATAGAATTACGGTTTAACGTATACCGTCATACAGTAATGCGTCATAACGTATAACGTCACATAGAATTACGGTTTAGCGTATAACGTCACATAGAATTACGGTTTAGCGTATAACGTCATATAGAATTAGGGTTTAACGTATAACGTCATATAGTAATGCGTCATAACGTATAACGTCATATAGAATTACGTCATAACGTAGAACATCACATAGTAATACCTCATAACGTATAACGTCACATAGAATTACGGTTTAGCGTATAACGTCACATAGAATTACGGCATAACGTATAACGTCTTATAGAATTAGGGTTTAACGTATAACGTCATATAGAATTACGGTTTAGCGTATAACGTCATATAGAATTAGGGTCTAACGTATAACGTCATAAAGCAATGCGTCATAACGTATAACGCCATTTAGTAATGCGTCCTAACGTATAACGTCATATAGAATTACGGTTTAACGTATACCGTCATACAGTAATGCGTCATAACGTATAACGTCACATAGAATTACGGTTTAGCGTATAACGTCACATAGAATTACGGTTTAGCGTATAACGTCATATAGAATTAGGGTTTAACGTATAACGTCATATAGTAATGCGTCATAACGTATAACGTCATATAGAATTACGTCATAACGTAGAACATCACATAGTAATACGTCATAACGTATAACGTCATATAGAATTAGGGTTTAACGCATAACGTCATATAGAATTACGGTTTAGCGTATAACGTCATATAGAATTAGGGTTTAACGTATAACGTCATATAGTAATGCGGCATAACGTATAACGTCATATCGAATTACGGTTTAACGGATACCGTCATACAGTAATGCGTCATAACGTATAACGTCACATAGAACTACGGTTTAGCGTATAACGTCACATAGAATTACGGGATAACGTATAACGTCTTATAGAATTAGGGTTTAACGTATAACGTCATATAGAATTACGGTTTAGCGTATAACGTCATATAGAATTAGGGTCTAACGTATAACGTCATATAGTAATGCGTCATAACGTATAACGTCATATAGAATTACGGATTAACGTATAACGTCATATAGTAATGCGTCATAACGTATAACGCCATTTAGTAATGCGTCATAACGTATAACGCCATTTAGTAAAGCGTCATAACATATAACGCCATATAGTAATGCGTCATAACGTATAACGCCATATCGTAATGCGTCAAAACGTACGACGTCATATAGTATTCCGTCATAGCGTATAACGTCATATCGAATTACGTCATAACGTAGAACATCACATAGTAATACGTCATAACGTATAACGTCATATAGAATTAGCGTTTAACGTATGACGTCATATAGAATTACGGTTTAACGTATAACGTCATATGGTAATGCGTCATAACGTATAACGCCATATAGTAATGAGTCATAACGTATAATGTCATATAGTATTGCGTCATGAAGCATAACGTCATATAGAATTACGTCATAACGTAGAACATCACATGGTAATACGTCAAAACGTATAACGTCATATAGAGTTACGTCATAACTTATAACGTTACATAGTAGTACGTAATAACGTTTAACGTCATATAGAATTTCGGCATAACGTATAACGTCACAGAGAATTACGGTTTAGCGTATAACGTCATATAGCAATGCGTCATAACGTATAAGGCCATATAGCAATGCGTCATAACGTACAACGTCACATAGTAATATGTCATAACGTATAACGTCATATAGAATTACGTCATAACGTATAACGCCATATAGCAATGCGTCATAACGTGTAACGTCATATAGTATTGCGTCATGACGTATATCGTCATATAGAATGACGTCATAACGTAGAACATCACATAGTAATACGTCCTAACTTATAACGTCATATAGTAATTCGTCATACCGTATCACGCCATTTAGTAATGCGTCATAACGTACAACGTCTCATAGTAATACGTCATAACGTATAACGTCAGATAGAATTACGTCATAACGTATAACGCCATATAGCAATGCGTCATAACGTGTAACGTCATATAGTATTGCGTGATGACGTATAACGTAATATAGAATGACGTCATAACGAAGCACATCACATAGTAATACGTCCTAACGTATAACGTCATATAGAATTACGTCATAACTTATAACGTCACATAGTAATACGTCATAACGTATAACGTCATATAGAATTTCGGCATAACGTATAACGTCACAGAGAATTACGGTTTAGCGTATAAAGTCATATAGCAATGCGTCATAACGTATAAGGCCATATAGCGATGCGTCATAACGTATAACGTCATATAGAAATACGATATAACGTATAACGTCACATAGTAATACGTACTAACGTGTAATGTCGTATAGAATTACGTCATAAAGTGTAACATCACATAGTAATACGTCATAACGTATAACGTCATATAGAATTCCGGTTTAAAGTATAACGCTATATAGCAATGCGTCATAACGTATAACGTCATGTAGAATTACGGCATAATGTATAACGTCACATAGTAATACGCCATAACGTATAACGTCACATAGTAATACGTCATAACGTATAACGTCATATAGAATTAGGGTTTAACGTATGACGTCATATAGAATTACGGTTTAACGTATAACGTCATATGGTAATGCGTCATAACGTATAACGCCATATAGTAATGAGTCATAACGTATAATGTCATATAGTATTGCGTCATGAAGCATAACGTCATATAGAATTACGTCATAACGTAGAACATCACATAGTAATACGTCAAAACGTATAACGTCATATAGAGTTACGTCATAACTTATAACGTCACATGGTAGTACGTAATAACGTTTAACGTCATATAGAATTTCGGCATAACGTATAACGTCACAAAGAATTACGGTTTAGCGTATAACGTCATATAGCAATGCGTCATAACGTATAAGGCCATATAGCAATGCGTCATAACGTACAACGTCACATCGTAAAACGTCATAACGTATAACGTCATATAGAATTACGTCATAACGTATAACGCCATATAGCAATGCGTCATAACGTGTAACGTCATATAGTATTGCGTCATGACGTATAACGTCATATAGAATGACGTCATAACGTATAACATCACATAGTAATACGTCCTAACGTATAACGTCATATAGTAATGCGTCATACCGTATCACGCCATTTAGTAATGCGTCATAACGTACAACGTCTCATAGTAATACGTCATAACGTATAACGTCATATAGAATTACGTCATAACGTATAACGCCATATAGCAATGCGTCATAACGTGTAACGTCATATAGTATTGCGTCATGACGTATAACGTCATATAGAATGACGTCATAACGTAGCACATCACATAGTAATACGTCCTAACGTATAACGTCATATAGAATTACGTCATAACTTATAACGTCACATAGTAATACGTCATAACGTATAACGTCATATAGAATTACGTCATAACGTATAACGCCATATAGCAATGCGTCATAACGTGTAACGTCATATAGTATTGCGTCATGACGTATAACGTCATATAGAATGACGTCATAACGTAGCACATCACATAGTAATACGTCCTAACGTATAACGTCATATAGAATTACGTCATAACTTATAACGTCACATAGTAATACGTCATAACGTATAACGTCATGTAGAATTACGGCATAATGTATAACGTCAAATAGTAATACGTCATAACGTATAACGTCACATAGTAATACGTCATAACGTATAATGTCATAGAGAATTCCGGTTTAACGTATAACATCATATGTAATTACGGTTTAACGTATAAAGCCATATAGAATTACGTCATAACGTATAACGTCACGTAGTAATACGCCATAACGTATAACGTCACATAGAATTCCGGTTTAACGTATAACGTCATATGGTAATGCGTCATAACGTATAACGCCATATAGTAATGAGTCATAACGTATAATGTCATATAGTATTGCGTCATGAAGCATAACGTCATATAGTAATGCGACATAACGTCTGACGTCATATAGTAATGCGTGATAACGTATAACGTCATATAGAATTCGGTCATAACGTAGAACATCACATAGTAATACGTCATTGCGTATAACGTCACATAGAATTACGGTTTAACGTATAACGTCATATAGTAATGCGTCATACCGTTTCACGCCATTTAGTAATGCGTCATAACGTACAACGTCATATAGAATTAGGGTTTAACGTATGACGTCATATAGAATTACGGTTTAACGTATAACGTCATATGGTAATGCGTCATAACGTATAACGCCATATAGTAATGAGTCATAACGTATAATGTCATATAGTATTGCGTCATGAAGCATAACGTCATATAGTAATGCGACATAACGTCTGACGTCATATAGTATTCCGTCATAGCGTATAACGTCATATAGAATGACGTCATAACGTAGAACATCACATAGTAATACATCATAACATATAACGTCATATAGAATTACGGCATAACTTATAACGTCACATAGTAGTACGTAATAACGTTTAACGTCATATAGAATTACGGCATAACTTATAACGTCACATAGTAGTACGTAATAACGTTTAACGTCATATAGAATTCCGGTATAACGTATACCGTCATATAGCAACGCGTTATAAAGTATAACGTCATATAGTAATGCGTGATAACGTATAACGTCATATAGAATTCGGTCATAACGTAGAACATCACATAGTAATACGTCATTGCGTATAACGTCACATAGAATTACGGTTTAACGTATAACGTCATATAGTAATGCGTCATACCGTATCACGCCATTTAGTAATGCGTCATAACGTACAACGTCATATAGAATTAGGGTTTAACGTATGACGTCATATAGAATTACGGTTTAACGTATGACGTCATATAGAATTACGGTCTAACGTATAACGTCATATGGTAATGCGTCATAACGTATAACGCCATATAGTAATGAGTCATAACGTATAATGTCATATAGTATTGCGTCATGAAGCATAACGTCATATAGTAATGCGACATAACGTCTGACGTCATATAGTATTCCGTCATAGCGTATAACGTCATATAGAATGACGTCATAACGTAGAACATCACATAGTAATACGTCATAACGTATAACGTCATATAGAATTAGGGTTTAACGTATGACGTCATATAGAATTACGGTTTAACGTATAACGTCATATGGTAATGCGTCATAACGTATAACGCCATATAGTAATGAGTCATAACGTATAATGTCATATAGTATTGCGTCATGAAGCATAACGTCATATAGTAATGCGACATAACGTCTGACGTCATATAGTATTCCGTCATAGCGTATAACGTCATATAGAATGACGTCATAACGTAGAACATCACATAGTAATACATCATAACATATAACGTCATATAGAATTACGGCATAACTTATAACGTCACATAGTAGTACGTAATAACGTTTAACGTCATATAGAATTACGGCATAACTTATAACGTCACATAGTAGTACGTAATAACGTTTAACGTCATATAGAATTCCGGTATAACGTATAACGCCATATAGCAACGCGTTATAAAGTATAACGTCATATAGTATTGCGTCATGACGTATAACGTCATATAGAATGACGTCATAACGTAGCACATCACATAGTCATACGTCCTAACGTATAACGTCATATAGAATTACGTCATAACTTATAACGTCACATAGTAATACGTCATAACGTATAACGTCATATAGAATTTCGGCATAACGTATAACGTCACAGAGAATTACGGTTTAGCGTATAACGTCATATAGCAATGCGTCATAACGTATAAGGCCATATAGCGATGCGTCATAACGTATAACGTCATATAGAAATACGATATAACGTATAACGTCACATAGTAATACGTACTAACGTGTAATGTCGTATAGAATTACGTCATAAAGTGTAACGTCACATAGTAATACGTCATAACGTATAACGTCATATAGAATTCCGGTTTAAAGTATAACTCTACATAGCAATGCGTCATAACGTATAACGTCATGTAGAATTACGGCATAATGTATAACGTCAAATAGTAATACGTCATAACGTATAACGTCACATAGTAATACGTCATAACGTATAACGTCATAGAGAATTCCGGTTTAACGTATAACATCATATGTAATTACGGTTTAACGTATAAAGCCATATAGAATTACGTCATAACGTATAACGTCACGTAGTAATACGTCATAACGTATAACGTCACATAGAATTCCGGTTTAGCGTATAACGTCATATAGCAATGCGTCATAACGTATAACGCCATTTAGTAATGCGTCATTACATATAACGCCATATAGAATTAGGGTTTAACGTATGACGTCATATAGAATTACGGTTTAACGTATAACGTCATATGGTAATGCGTCATAACGTATAACGCCATATAGTAATGAGTCATAACGTATTACGCCATTTCGTAATGCGTCATAACGTATGACGTCATATAGTATTCCGTCATAGCGTATAACGTCATATCGAATTACGTCATAACGTAGAACATCACATAGTAATACGTCATAACGTATAACGTCATATAGAATTAGGGTTTAACGTATGACGTCATATAGAATTACGGTTTAACGTATAACGTCATATGGTAATGCGTCATAACGTATAACGTCACATAGAATTACGGTTTAGCGTATAACGTCATATGTAATTACGGTTTAATGTATAACGTATAACGTCATGTAGTATTGCGTCATGAAGTATAACGTCATGTAGAATTAGGTCATAACGTAGAAAATCACATAGTAATACGTCATAACGTATAACGTCATATAGTATTACGGCATAACGTATAACATCACATGGAATTACGGTTTAGCGTATAACGTCATATAGCAATGCGTCACAACGTATAACGCCATTTAGTAATGCGTCCTAACGTATAACGTCATATAGAATTACGGTTTAACGTATACCGTCATACAGTAATGCGTCATAACGTATAACGTCACATAGAATTACGGTTTAGCGTATAACGTCACATAGAATTACGGTTTAGCGTATAACGTCATATAGTAATGCGTCATAACGTATAACGTCATATAGAATTACGGTTTAAGGTATACCGTCATACAGTAATGCGTCATAACGTATAACGTCACATAGAATTACGGTTTAGCGTATAACGTCATATAGAATTAGGTTTTAACGTATAACGTCATATAGTAATGCGTCATAACGTATAACGTCATATAGAATTACGGTTTAACGTATACCGTCATACAGTAATGCGTCATAACGTATAACGTCACATAGAATTACGGTTTAGCGTTTAACGTCACATAGAATTACGGCATAACGTATAACGTCACAGAGAATTACGGTTTAGCGTATAACGTCATATAGCAATGCGTCATAACGTATAAGGCCATTTAGCAATGAGTCATAACGTACAACGTCACATAGTAATACGTCATAACGTATAACGTCATATAGAATTACGTCATAACGTATAACGCCATATAGCAATGCGTCATAGCGTGTAACGTCATATAGTATTGCGTCATGACGTATAACGTCATATAGAATGACGTCATAACGTAGAACATCACATAGAAATACGGCCTAACGTATGACGTCATATAGTAATGCGTCATACCGTATCACGCCATTTAGTAATGCGTCATAACGTACAACGTCTCATAGTAATACGTCATAACGTATAACGTCATATAGAATTACGTCATAACGTATAACGCCATATAGCAATGCGTCATAACGAGTAACGTCATATAGTATTGCGTCATGACGTATAACGTCATATAGAATGACGTCATAACGTAGCACATCACATAGTAATACGTCTTAACGTATAACGTCATATAGTAATGCGTCATAACGTATAACGCCATATAGTAATGCGTCATAACGTATAACGTCATGTAGTATTGCGTCATGAAGTATAACGTCATGTAGAATTAGGTCATAACGTAGAACATCACATAGTAATACGTCATAACGTATAACGTCATTTACAATTACGGTTTAACGTATACCGTCATACAGTAATGCCTCATAACGTATAACGTCACATAGAATTACGGTTTAGCGTATAGCGTCATATAGCAATGCGTCATAACGTATAAGGCCATATAGCGATGCGTCATAACGTATAACGTCATATAGAAATACGATATAACGTATAACGTCACATAGTAATACGTACTAACGTGTAATGTCGTATAGAATTACGTCATAAAGTGTAACATCACATAGTAATACGTCATCACGTATAACGTCATATAGAATTCCGGTTTAAAGTATAACGCTATATAGCAATGCGTCATAACGTATAACGTCATGTAGAATTACGGCATAATGTATAAAGTCACATAGTAATACGTCATAACGTATAACGTCACATAGTAATACGTCATAACGTATAACGTCATATAGAATTAGGGTTTAACGTATGACGTCATATAGAATTACGGTTTAACGTATAACGTCATATGGTAATGCGTCATAACGTATAACGCCATATAGTAATGAGTCATAACGTATAATGTCATATAGTATTGCGTCATGAAGCATAACGTCATATAGAATTACGTCATAACGTAGAACATCACATAGTAATACGTCAAAACGTATAACGTTATATAGAGTTACGTCATAACTTATAACGTCACATAGTAGTACGTAATAACGTTTAACGTCATATAGAATTTCGGCATAACGTATAACGTCACAAAGAATTACGGTTTAACGTATAACGTCATATAGCAATGCGTCATAACGTCTAAGGCCATATAGCAATGCGTCATAACGTACAACGTCACATCGTAAAACGTCATAACGTATAACGTCATATAGAATTACGTCATAACGTATAACGCCATATAGCAATGCGTCATAACGTGTAACGTCATATAGTATTGCGTCATGACGTATAACGTCATATAGAATGACGTCATAACGTATAACATCACATAGTAATACGTCCTAACGTATAACGTCATATAGTAATGCGTCATACCGTATCACGCCATTTAGTAATGCGTCATAACGTACAACGTCTCATAGTAATACGTCATAACGTATAACGTCATATCGAATTACGTCATAACGTATAACGCCATATAGCAATGCGTCATAACGTGTAACGTCATATAGTATTGCGTCATGACGTATAACGTCATATAGAATGACGTCATAACGTAGCACATCACATAGTAATACGTCCTAACGTATAACGTCATATAGAATTACGTCATAACTTATAACGTCACATAGTAATACGTCATAACGTATAACGTCATATAGAATTTCGGCATAACGTATAACGTCACAGAGAATTACGGTTTAGCGTATAACGTCATATAGCAATGCGTCATAACGTATAAGGCCATATAGCGATGCGTCATAACGTATAACGTCATATAGAAATACGATATAACGTATAACGTCACATAGTAATACGTACTAACGTGTAATGTCGTATAGAATTACGTCATAAAGTGTAACGTCACATAGTAATACGTCATAACGTAAAACGTCATATAGAATTCCGGTTTAAAGTATAACGCTACATAGCAATGCGTCATAACGTATAACGTCATGTAGAATTACGGCATAATGTATAACGTCAAATAGTAATACGTCATAACGTATAACGTCACATAGTAATACGTCATAACGTATAACGTCATATAGAATTCCGGTTTAACGTATAACATCATATGTAATTACGGTTTAACGTATAAAGCCATATAGAATTACGTCATGACGTATAACGTCACGTAGTAATACGTCATAACGTATAACGTCACATAGAATTCCGGTTTAGCGTATAACGTCATATAGCAATGCGTCATAACGTATAACGCCATTTAGTAATGCGTCATAACATATAACGCCATATAGTAATGCGTCATAACGTATAACGCCATTTCGTAATGCGTCATAACGTATGACGCCATATAGTATTCCGTCATAGCGTATAACGTCATATCGAATTACGTCATAACGTAGAACATCACATAGTAATACGTCAAAACGTATAACGTCATATAGAGTTACGTCATAACTTATAACGTCACATAGTAGTACGTAATAACGTTTAACGTCATATAGAATTTCGGCATAACGTATAACGTCACAGAGAATTACGGTTTAGCGTATAACGTCATATAGCAATGCGTCATAACGTATAAGGCCATATAGCAATGCGTCATAACGTACAACGTCACATAGTAATACGTCATAACGTATAACGTCATATAGAATTACGTCATAAAGTATAACGCCATATAGCAATGCGTCATAACGTGTAACGTCATATAGTATTGCGTCATGACGTATAACGTCATATAGAATGACGTCATAACGTAGAACATCACATAGTAATACGTCCTAACGTATAACGTCATATAGTAATTCGTCATACCGTATCACGCCATTTAGTAATGCGTCATAACGTACAACGTCTCATAGTAATACGTCATAACGTATAACGTCATATAGAATTACGTCATAACGTATAACGCCATATAGCAATGCGTCATAACGTGTAACGTCATATAGTATTGCGTCATGACGTATAACGTCATATAGAATGACGTCATAACGTAGCACATCACATAGTAATACGTCCTAACGTATAACGTCATATAGAATTACGTCATAACTTATAACGTCACATAGTAATACGTCATAACGTATAACGTCATATAGAATTTCGGCATAACGTATAACGTCACAGAGAATTACGGTTTAGCGTATAACGTCATATAGCAATGCGTCATAACGTATAAGGCCATATAGCGATGCGTCATAACGTATAACGTCATATAGAAATACGATATAACGTATAACGTCACATAGTAATACGTACTAACGTGTAATGTCGTATAGAATTACGTCATAAAGTGTAACGTCACATAGTAATACGTCATAACGTATAACGTCATATAGAATTCCGGTTTAAAGTATAACGCTATATAGCAATGCGTCATAACGTATAACGTCATGTAGAATTACGGCATAATGTATAACGTCACATAGTAATACGTCATAACGTATAACGTCACATAGTAATACGTCATAACGTATAACGTCATATAGAATTAGGGTTTAACGTATGACGTCATATAGAATTACGGTTTAACGTATAACGTCATATGGTAATGCGTCATAACGTATAACGCCATATAGTAATGAGTCATAACGTATAATGTCATATAGTATTGCGTCATGAAGCATAACGTCATATAGAATTACGTCATAACGTAGAACACCACATAGTAATACGTCAAAACGTATAACGTCATATAGAGTTACGTCATAACTTATAACGTCACATAGTAGTACGTAATAACGTTTAACGTCATATAGAATTTCGGCATAACGTATAACGTCACAGAGAATTACGGTTTAGCGTATAACGTCATATAGCAATGCGTCATAACGTATAAGGCCATATAGCAATGCGTCATAACGTACAACGTCACATAGTAAAACGTCATAACGTATAACGTCATATAGAATTACGTCATAACGTATAACGCCATATAGCAATGCGTCATAACGTTTAACGTCATATAGTATAGCGTCATGACGTATAACGTCATATAGAATTTCGGCATAACGTATAACGTCACAGAGAATTACGGTTTAGCGTATAACGTCATATAGCAATGCGTCATAACGTATAAGGCCATATAGCGATGCGTCATAACGTATAACGTCATATAGAAATACGATATAACGTATAACGTCACATAGTAATACGTACTAACGTGTAATGTCGTATAGAATTACGTCATAAAGTGTAACGTCACATAGTAATACGTCATAACGTATAACGTCATATAGAATTCCGGTTTAAAGTATAACGCTATATAGCAATGCGTCATAACGTATAACGTCATGTAGAAGTACGGCATAATGTATAACGTCACATAGTAATACGTCATAACGTATAACGTCACATAGTAATACGACATAACGTATAAAGTCATATAGAATTCCGGTTTAACGTATAACATCATATGTAATTACGGTTTAACGTATAAAGCCATATAGAATTACGTCATAACGTATAACGTCACGTAGTAATACGTCATAACGTATAACGTCACATAGAATTCCGGTTTAGCGTATAACGTCATATAGCAATGCGTCATAACGTATAACGCCATTCAGTAATGCGTCATAACATATAACGCCATATAGTAATGCGTCATAACCTATAACGTCATATAGTATTGCGTCATGAAGTTTAACGTCATATAGAATTGCGTCATAACGTATAACATCACATAGTAATACGTCTTAACGTATAACGTCATATAGCACTACGTCATAACGTATAACGTCATATAGAGTTACGACATAACTTATAACGTCACATATTTATACGTAATAACCTATAACGTCATATAGTATTGCGTCATGAAGTATAACGTCATATAGAATTACGTCATAACGTATAACTTCACATAGTAATACGTCATAACGTATATTGTCATATAATAAGGCGACATGACGTATAACGCCATATAGCAATGCGTCATAACGTACAACGTCATATAGAAATACGTCATAACGTATAACTTCACATAGTAATACGTCATAACGTATAACGTCATATAATAAGGCGACATGACGTATAACGTCATATAGAATTACGTCATAACGTATAACGTCACGTAGTAATACCTCATAACGTATAACGTCACATAGAATTCCGGTTTAACGTATAATGTCATATAGAATTCCGGTTTAACGTATAACGTCATATAGTAATGCGTCATAACGTATAACGCCATATAGTAATGCGTCATAACGTATAACGTCATGTAGTATTGCGTCATGAAGTATAACGTCATGTAGAATTAGGTCATAACGTAGAACATCACATAGTAATACGTCATAACGTATAACGTCATTTACAATTACGGTTTAACGTATACCGTCATACAGTAATGCCTCATAACGTATAACGTCACATAGAATTACGGTTTAGCGTATAGCGTCACATAGCAATGCGTCATAATGTATAAGGCCATATAGCAATGCGTCATAACGTATAACGTCATATAGAAATACGGCATAATGTATAACGTCACACAGTAATACGTCATAACGTATAGCGCCCTACAGCAATGCGTCATAACGTATAACGTCACATAGAATTACGGTTTAACGTATAACGTCATATAGTAATGCGTCATAACGTATAACGCCATATAGTAATGCGTCATAACTTATAACGTCATGTAGTATTGCGACATGAAGTATAACGTCATGTAGAATTAGGTCATAACGTTGAACATCACATAGTAATACGTCATAACGTATAACGTCATATAGAATTACGGCATAACGTATAACGTCACATAGTAGTACGTCATAACGTATAACGTCATATAGAATAACGGTTTAACGTATAACTTCACATAGTAATACGTCATAACGTATAACGTCATATAGAATTGCGTCATAACGTATAACGTCACATAGTAATACGTCATAACGTATAACGTCATATAGAAATACGATATAACGTATAACGTCACATAGTAATACGTACTAACGTGTAATGTCGTATAGAATTACGTCATAAAGTGTAACGTCACATAGTAATACGTCATAACGTATAACGTCATATAGAATTCCGGTTTAAAGTATAACGCTACATAGCAATGCGTCATAACGTATAACGTCATGTAGAATTACGGCATAATGTATAACGTCAAATAGTAATACGTCATAACGTATAACGTCACATAGTAATACGTCATAACGTATAACGTCATATAGAATTCCGGTTTAACGTATAACATCATATGTAATTACGGTTTAACGTATAAAGCCATATAGAATTACGTCATGACGTATAACGTCACGTAGTAATACGTCATAACGTATAACGTCACATAGAATTCCGGTTTAGCGTATAACGTCATATAGCAATGCGTCATAACGTATAACGCCATTTAGTAATGCGTCATAACATATAACGCCATATAGTAATGCGTCATAACGTATAACGCCATTTCGTAATGCGTCATAACGTATGACGCCATATAGTATTCCGTCATAGCGTATAACGTCATATCGAATTACGTCATAACGTAGAACATCACATAGTAATACGTCAAAACGTATAACGTCATATAGAGTTACGTCATAACTTATAACGTCACATAGAAGTACGTAATAACGTTTAACGTCATATAGAATTTCGGCATAACGTATAACGTCACAGAGAATTACGGTTTAGCGTATAACGTCATATAGCAATGCGTCATAACGTATAAGGCCATATAGCAATGCGTCATAACGTACAACGTCACATAGTAATACGTCATAACGTATAACGTCATATAGAATTACGTCATAAAGTATAACGCCATATAGCAATGCGTCATAACGTGTAACGTCATATAGTATTGCGTCATGACGTATAACGTCATATAGAATGACGTCATTACGTAGCACATCACATAGTAATACGTCCTAACGTATAACGTCATATAGTAATTCGTCATACCGTATCACGCCATTTAGTAATGCGTCATAACGTACAACGTCTCATAGTAATACGTCATAACGTATAACGTCATATAGAATTACGTCATAACGTATAACGCCATATAGCAATGCGTCATAACGTGTAACGTCATATAGTATTGCGTCATGACGTATAACGTCATATAGAATGACGTCATAACGTAGCACATCACATAGTAATACGTCCTAACGTATAACGTCATATAGAATTACGTCATAACTTATAACGTCACATAGTAATACGTCATAACGTATAACGTCATATAGAATTTCGGCATAACGTATAACGTCACAGAGAATTACGGTTTAGCGTATAACGTCATATAGCAATGCGTCATAACGTATAAGGCCATATAGCGATGCGTCATAACGTATAACGTCATATAGAAATACGATATAACGTATAACGTCACATAGTAATACGTACTAACGTGTAATGTCGTATAGAATTACGTCATAAAGTGTAACGTCACATAGTAATACGTCATAACGTATAACGTCATATAGAATTCCGGTTTAAAGTATAACGCTATATAGCAATGCGTCATAACGTATAACGTCATGTAGAATTACGGCATAATGTATAACGTCACATAGTAATACGTCATAACGTATAACGTCACATAGTAATACGTCATAACGTATAACGTCATATAGAATTAGGGTTTAACGTATGACGTCATATAGAATTACGGTTTAACGTATAACGTCATATGGTAATGCGTCATAACGTATAACGCCATATAGTAATGAGTCATAACGTATAATGTCATATAGTATTGCGTCATGAAGCATAACGTCATATAGAATTACGTCATAACGTAGAACACCACATAGTAATACGTCAAAACGTATAACGTCATATAGAGTTACGTCATAACTTATAACGTCACATAGTAGTACGTAATAACGTTTAACGTCATATAGAATTTCGGCATAACGTATAACGTCACAGAGAATTACGGTTTAGCGTATAACGTCATATAGCAATGCGTCATAACGTATAAGGCCATATAGCAATGCGTCATAACGTACAACGTCACATAGTAAAACGTCATAACGTATAACGTCATATAGAATTACGTCATAACGTATAACGCCATATAGCAATGCGTCATAACGTTTAACGTCATATAGTATAGCGTCATGACGTATAACGTCATATAGAATTTCGGCATAACGTATAACGTCACAGAGAATTACGGTTTAGCGTATAACGTCATATAGCAATGCGTCATAACGTATAAGGCCATATAGCGATGCGTCATAACGTATAACGTCATATAGAAATACGATATAACGTATAACGTCACATAGTAATACGTACTAACGTGTAATGTCGTATAGAATTACGTCATAAAGTGTAACGTCACATAGTAATACGTCATAACGTATAACGTCATATAGAATTCCGGTTTAAAGTATAACGCTATATAGCAATGCGTCATAACGTATAACGTCATGTAGAAGTACGGCATAATGTATAACGTCACATAGTAATACGTCATAACGTATAACGTCACATAGTAATACGACATAACGTATAAAGTCATATAGAATTCCGGTTTAACGTATAACATCATATGTAATTACGGTTTAACGTATAAAGCCATATAGAATTACGTCATAACGTATAACGTCACGTAGTAATACGTCATAACGTATAACGTCACATAGAATTCCGGTTTAGCGTATAACGTCATATAGCAATGCGTCATAACGTATAACGCCATTCAGTAATGCGTCATAACATATAACGCCATATAGTAATGCGTCATAACCTATAACGTCATATAGTATTGCGTCATGAAGTTTAACGTCATATAGAATTGCGTCATAACGTATAACATCACATAGTAATACGTCTTAACGTATAACGTCATATAGCACTACGTCATAACGTATAACGTCATATAGAGTTACGTCATAACTTATAACGTCACATATTTATACGTAATAACCTATAACGTCATATAGTATTGCGTCATGAAGTATAACGTCATATAGAATTACGTCATAACGTATAACTTCACATAGTAATACGTCATAACGTATATTGTCATATAATAAGGCGACATGACGTATAACGCCATATAGCAATGCGTCATAACGTACAACGTCATATAGAAATACGTCATAACGTATAACTTCACATAGTAATACGTCATAACGTATAACGTCATATAATAAGGCGACATGACGTATAACGTCATATAGAATTACGTCATAACGTATAACGTCACGTAGTAATACCTCATAACGTATAACGTCACATAGAATTCCGGTTTAACGTATAATGTCATATAGAATTCCGGTTTAACGTATAACGTCATATAGTAATGCGTCATAACGTATAACGCCATATAGTAATGCGTCATAACGTATAACGTCATGTAGTATTGCGTCATGAAGTATAACGTCATGTAGAATTAGGTCATAACGTAGAACATCACATAGTAATACGTCATAACGTATAACGTCATTTACAATTACGGTTTAACGTATACCGTCATACAGTAATGCCTCATAACGTATAACGTCACATAGAATTACGGTTTAGCGTATAGCGTCACATAGCAATGCGTCATAATGTATAAGGCCATATAGCAATGCGTCATAACGTATAACGTCATATAGAAATACGGCATAATGTATAACGTCACACAGTAATACGTCATAACGTATAGCGCCCTACAGCAATGCGTCATAACGTATAACGTCACATAGAATTACGGTTTAACGTATAACGTCATATAGTAATGCGTCATAACGTATAACGCCATATAGTAATGCGTCATAACTTATAACGTCATGTAGTATTGCGACATGAAGTATAACGTCATGTAGAATTAGGTCATAACGTTGAACATCACATAGTAATACGTCATAACGTATAACGTCATATAGAATTACGGCATAACGTATAACGTCACATAGTAGTACGTCATAACGTATAACGTCATATAGAATAACGGTTTAACGTATAACTTCACATAGTAATACGTCATAACGTATAACGTCATATAGAATTGCGTCATAACGTATAACGTCACATAGTAATACGTCATAACGTATAACGTCATATAGAATTCCGGTTTAACGTATAACTTCACATAGTAATACGTCATAACGTATAACTTCACATAGTAATACGTCATAACGTATAACGTCATATTATAAGGCGACATGACGTATAACGTCATATAGAATTACGTCATAACGTATAACGTCACGTAGTAATACGTCATAACGTATAACGTCACATAGAATTACGGTTTAACGTATAATGTCATATAGAATTCCTTTTTAACGTATAACGTCATATAGTAATGCGTCATAATGTATAACGCCATATAGTAATGCGTCATAACGTATAACGTCATGTACTATTGCGTCATGAAGTATAACGTCATGTAGAATTAGGTCATAACGTAGAACCTCACACAGTAATACGTCATAACGTATAACGTCATATAGAATTACGGCATAACATATAACATCACATGGAATTAGGGTTTAGCGTATAACGTCATATAGCAATGCGTCATAACGTATAACGCCATATAGAATTACGGCATAATATAAAACGTCACATAGTAATACGTCATAACGTATAACGCCATATAGCAATGCGTCATAACGTATAACGTCAAATAGAATTACGGTTTAACGTATAACGTCATATAGTAATGCGTCATAACGAATAACGCCATATAGTAATGTGTCATAACGTATGACGTCATATAGTATTGCGTCATGACGTATAACGTCATATAGAATTATGTCATAACGTAGAACATCACATAGTAATACGTCATAACGTATAACGTCACATAGAATTACGGTTTAGCGTATAACGCCATATAGCAATGCGTCATAACGTATAACGCCATTTAGTAATGCGTCATAACATATAACGCCATATGGTAATGCGTCATAACCTATAACTTCATATAGTATTGCGTCATGACGTACAATGTCATATAGTATTGCGTCATGACGTATAACGTCATCTAGATTTACGTCATAACGTATAACATCACATAGTAATACGTCTTAACGTATAACGTCATACAGCATTACGTCATAACGTATAACGCCATATAGCAATGCGTTATAAAGTATAACGTCACATAGTAGTACGTCATAACGTGTAACGTCATATAATAAGGCGACATGACGTATAACGCCATATAGCAATGCGTCATAACGTATGACGTCATATAGTATTGCGTCATGACGTATAACGTCATATAGAATTAGGTCATAACGTATAACGTCACGTAGTAATACGTCATAACGTATAACGTCACATAGTAATACGTCATAACGTATAACGTCATATTATAAGGCGACATGACGTATAACGTCATATAGAATTACGTCATAACGTATAACGTCACGTAGTAATACGTCATAACGTATAACGTCACATAGTAATACGTCATAACGTATAACGTCATATGGAATTACGGTTGAACGTATAACGTCATATAGAATTGCTTTTTAACGTATAACGTCATATAGTAATGCGTCATAACGTATAACGCCATATAGTAATACGTCATAACGTATAACGCCATATAGCCAAGCGCCATAACGTATAACGTCATATGGAATTACGGTTTAACGTATAACGTTATATAGTAATGCGTCATAACGTATAACGCCATATAGTAATGCGTCATAACGTATGACGTCATATAGTATTGCGTCATGACGTATAACGTCATATAGAATTAGGTCATAACGTAGAACGCCACATAGTAGTACGTAATAACGTTTAACGTCATATAGAATTCCGGTTTAACGTATAACGCCATATAGCAACGCGTTATAAAGTATAACGTCATATAGTAATGCGTGATAACGTATAATGTCATATACAATTTGGTCATAACATAGAACATCACATAGTAATACGTCATAACGTGTAACGTCACGTAGAATTACGGTTTAACGTATAACGTCATATAGTAATGCGTCATACCGCATCACGCCATTTAGTAATGCGTCATAACGTACAACGTCACATAGTAATACGTCATAACGTATAACGTCATATCAAATTACGTCATAACGTAGAACATCACATAGTAATACGTCATAACGTATAACGTCACATAGAATTGCGTCATAACGTATAACGTCACATAGTAATACGTCATAACGTATAACGTCATATCGAATTACGTCATAACGTAGAACATCACATAGTAATACGTCATAACGTATAACGTCAAATAGAATTACGGTTTAGCGTATAACGTCATATAGCAATGCGTCATAACGTATAAGGCCATATAGCAATGCGTCATAACGTATAACGTCATATAGAAATACGATATAACGTATAACGTCACATAGTAATACATACTAACGTGTAATGTCGTATAGAATTACGGCATAAAGAGTCACGTCACATGGTAATACGTCATAACGTATAACGCCATATAGCAATGCGTCATAACGTATAACGTCAAATAGAATTACGGTTTAGCGTATAACATCATATGTAATTACGGTTTAACGTATAACGCCATATAGAATTACGTCATAACGTATAACGTCACATAGTAATACGTCATAACGTATAACGTCACATAGAATTACGGTTTAACTTGTAACGTCATATAGAATTCCGGTTTAACGTATAACGTCATATAGTAATACGTCATAACGTACAACGCCATATAGTAATACGTCATAACGTATAACGCCATATAGCCATGCGCCATAACGTATAACGTCATATGGAATTACGGTTTAACGTATAACGTCATACAGTAATGCGTCATAACGTATAACGCCATATAGTAATGCGTCATATCCTATAACGTCATATAGTATTGCGTCATGACGTATAACGTCATATAGAATTACGACATAACGTATAACATCACATAGTAATACGTCTTAACGTATAACGTCATATAGCATTACGTCATAACGTATAACGTCATATAGAGTTACGTCATAACTTATAAAGTCACATATTTATACGCAATAACGTTTAACGTCATATAGAATTCCGGTGTAACGTATAACGTCACATAGTAATACGTCATAACGTATAACGTCATATAATAAGGCGACATGACGTATAACGCCATATAGCAATGCGTCATAACGTACAACGTCATATAGAAATGCGTCATAACGTGTAACTTCACATAGTAATACGTCATAACGTATAACGTCATATAATAAGGCGACATGACGAATAACGTCATATAGAATTACGTCATAACGTATAACGTCACGTAGTAATACCTCATAACGTATAACGTCACATAGAATTCCGGTTTAACGTATAACGTCATATAGAATTCCGGTTTAACGTATAACGTCATATAGTAATGCGTTATAACGTATAACGCCATATAGTAATGCGTCATAACGTATAACGTCATGTAGTATTGCGTCATGAAGTATAACGTCATGTAGAATTAGGTCATAACGTAGAATATCACATAGTAATACGTCATAACGTATAACGTCATATAGTATTACGGCATAACGTATAACATCACATGGAATTACGGTTTAGCGTATAACGTCATATAGCAATGCGTCATAACGTAAAACGCCATTTAGTAATGCGTCCTAACGTATAACGTCATTTAGAATTACGGTTTATCGTATACCGTCATACAGTAATGCCTCATAACATATAACGTCACATAGAATTACGGTTTAGCGTATAACGTCATATAGCAATGCGTCATAACGTATAACGTCATATAGAATTACGGTTTAACGTATAACATCATATAGTAATGCGTCATAATGTATAACGCCATATAGTAATGCGTCATAACCTATAACGTCATATAGTATTGCGTCATGACGCACAATGTCATATAGTATTGCGTCATGACGTATAACGTCATATATATTTACGTCATAACGTATAACATCACATAGTAATACGTCTTAACGTATAACGTCATACAGCATTACGTCATAACGTATAACGTCATATAGAGTTACGTCATAACTTATAACGTCACATATTTATACGTAATAACGTTTAACGTCATACAGAATTCCGGTTTAACGTATAACGCCATATAGCAATGCGTTATAAAGTATAACGTCACATAGTAATACGTCATAACGTATAACGTCATATAATAAGGCGACATGACGTATAACGCCATATAGCAATGCGCCATAACGTACAACGTCATAAAGAAAGACGTCATAACGTGTAACGTCACATAGTAATACGTCATAACGTATAACGTCATATAGAATTCCGGTTTAACGTATAACGTCATATGTAATTACGGTTTAGCGTATAAAGCCATATAGAATTACGGCATAACGTATAACGTCCCATAGTAATACGTCATAACGTATAACGTCATATAATAAGGCGACATGACGTATAACGCCATAAAGCAATGCGTCATAACGTACAACGTCATATAGAAATACGTCATAACGTATAACTTCACATAGTAATACGTCATAACGTATAACTTCATATAGAATTGCGTCATAACGTATAATGTCACATAGTAATACGTCATAACGTATAACGTCATATAGAATTCCTGTTTAACGTATAACGTCATATGTAATTACGGTTTAACGTATAAAGCCATATAGAATTACGGCATAACGTATAACGTCACATAGTAATACGTCATAACGTATAACGTCATATAATAAGGCGACATGACGTATAACGTCATATAGAATTAAGTCATAACGTATAACGTCACGTAGTAATACGTCATAACGTATAACGTCATATAGAATTACGGTTTAACGTATAACGTCATATAGAATTCCATTTTAACGTATAACGTCTTATAGTAATGCGTCATAACGTATAACGCCATATAGTAATGCGTCATGACTTATAACGTCATGTAGTATTGCGTCATGAAGTATAACGTCATGTAGAATTAGGTCATAACGTAGAACATCACATAGTAATACGTCATAACGTATAACGTCATATAGAATTACGGCATAATATAAAACGTCACATAGTAATACGTCATAACGTATAACGCCATATAGCAATGCGTCATAACGTATAACATCAAATAGAATTACGGTTTAACGTATAACGTCATATAGTAATGCGTCATAACGTATAATGCCATATAGTAATGTGTCATAACCTATGACGTCATATAGTATTGCGTCATGACGTATAACGTCACATAGAATTACGTCATAACGTATAACATCACATAGTAATACGTCTTAACGTATAACGTCATATAGAGTTACGTCATAACTTATAACGTCACATATTTATACGTAATAACGTTTAACGTCATACAGAATTCCGGTTTAACGTATAGCGCCATATAGCAATGCGTTATAAAGTATAACGTCACATAGTAATACGTCATAACGTATAACGTCATATAATAAGGCGTCATGACGTATAACGTCATATAGAATTACGTCATAACGTATAACATCACATAGTAATACGTCTTAACGTATAACGTCATATAGCATTACGTCATAACGTATAACGTCATATAGAGTTACGTCATAACTTATAACGTCACATATTTATACGTTATAACGTTTAACGTCATATAGAATTCCGGTTTAACGTATAACTTCACATAGTAATACGTCATAACGTATAACGTCATATAATAAGACGACATGACGTATAACACCATATAGCAATGCGTCATAACGTACAACGTCATATAGAAATACGTCATAACGTATAACGTCACATAGAATTCCGGTTTAATGTATAACGTCATATAGAATTCCGGTTTAACGTATAACGTCATATAGTAATGCGTTATAACGTATAACGCCATATAGTAATGCGTCATAACGTATAACGTCATGTAGTATTGCGTCATGAAGTATAACGTCATGTAGAATTAGGTCATAACGTAGAACATAACATAGTAATACGTCATAACGTATAACGTCATATAGAATTACGGCATAACGTATAACATCACATGGAATTACGGTTTAGCGTATAACGTCATATAGCAATGCGTCATAACGTAAAACGCCATTTAGTAATGCGTCCTAACGTATAACGTTATTTAGAATTACGGTTTAACGTATACCGTCATACAGTAATGCCTCATAACGTATAACGTCACATAGAATTACGGTTTAGCGTATAACGTCATATAGCAATGCGTCATAACGTATAAGGCCATATAGCAATGCGTCATAACGTATAACGTCATATAGAATTACGGTTTATCGTATAACGTCATATAGTAATGCGTCATAACGTATAACGCCGTATAGTAATGCATCAGAACGTATGACGTCATATAGTATTGCGTCATGACGTATAACGTCATATCGAATTATGTCATAACGTAGAACATCACATAGTAATACGTCATAACGTATAACGTCACATGGAATTACGGTTTCGCGTATAACGCCATATAGCAATGCGTCATAACGTATAACGCCATTTAGTAATGCGTCATAACATATAACGCCATATAGTAATGCGTCATAACCTATAACGTCATATGGTATTGCGTCATGACGTACAATGTCATATAGTATTGCGTCATGACGTATAACGTCATATAGATTTACGTCATAACGTATAACGTCATATAGAGTTACGTCATAACTTATAACGTCACATATTTATACGTAATAACGTTTAACGTCATACAGAATTCCGGTTTAACGTATAACGCCATATAGCAATGCGTTATAAAGTATAACGTCACATAGTAATACGTCATAACGTATAACGTCATATAATAAGGCGACATGACGTATAACGCCATATAGCAATGCGTCATAACGTACAACGTCATATAGAAATACGTCATAACGTATAACTTCGCATAGTAATACGTCATAACGTATAACGTCATATAGAATTGCGTCATAACGTATAACATCAAATAGAATTACGGTTTAACGTATAACGTCATATAGAATTCCTTTTTAACGTATAACGTCTTATAGTAATGCGTCATAACGTATAACGCCATATAGTAATGCGTCATGACTTATAACGTCATGTAGTATTGCGTCATGAAGTATAACGTCATGTAGAATTAGGTCATAACGTAGAACATCACATAGTAATACGTCATAACGTATAACGTCATATAGAATTACGGCATAATATAAAACGTCACATAGTAATACGTCATAACGTATAACGCCATATAGCAATGCGTCATAACGTATAACATCAAATAGAATTACGGTTTAAAGTATAACGTCATATAGTAATGCGTCATAACGTATAATGCCATATAGTAATGTGTCATAACCTATGACGTCATATAGTATTGCGTCATGACGTATAACGTCACATAGAATTACGTCATAACGTATAACATCACATAGTAATACGTCTTAACATATAACGTCATATAGCATTACGTCATAACGTATAACGTCATATAGAGTTACGGCATAACTTATAACGTCACATATTAATACGTAATAACGTTTAACGTCATATAGAATT
Source organism: Bombus fervidus (assembly GCF_041682495.2). Classification (NCBI taxonomy): domain Eukaryota; kingdom Metazoa; phylum Arthropoda; class Insecta; order Hymenoptera; family Apidae; genus Bombus; species Bombus fervidus. The sequence goes on from NW_027212582.1 coordinate 1,024,731, forward strand.
CCGGTTTAACGTATAACGCCATATAGCAATGCGTTATAAAGTATAACGTCACATAGAACTACGGTTTAGCGTATAACGTCATATAGCAATGCGTCATAACGTATAACGCCATTTAGTAATGCGTCATAACATATAACGCCATATAGTAATGCGTCATAACCTATAACGTCATATAGTATTGCGTCATGACGTACAATGTCATATAGTATTGCGTCATGACGTATAACGTCATATAGATTTACGTCATAACGTATAACATCACATAGTAATACGTCTTAACGTATAACGTCATACAGCATTACGTCATAACGTATAACGTCATATAGAGTTACGTCATAACTTATAACGTCACATATTTATACGTAATAACGTTTAACGTCATACAGAATTCCGGTTTAACGTATAGCGCCATATAGCAATGCGTTATAAAGTATAACGTCACATAGTAATACGTCATAACGTATCACGTCATATAATTAGGCGTCATGACGTATAACGTCATATAGAATTACGTCATAACGTATAACATCACATAGTAATACGTCTTAACGTATAACGTCATATAGCATTACGTCATAACGTATAACGTCATATAGAGTTACGTCATAACTTATAACGTCACATATTTATACGTTATAACGTTTAACGTCATATAGAATTCCGGTTTAACGTATAACTTCACATAGTAATACGTCATAACGTATAACGTCATATAATAAGACGACATGACGTATAACGTCATATAGAGTTACGTCATAACTTATAACGTCACATATTTATACGTTATAACGTTTAACGTCATATAGAATTCCGGTTTAACGTATAACTTCACATAGTAATACGTCATAACGTATAACGTCATATAATAAGACGACATGACGTATAACACCATATAGCAATGCGTCATAACGTACAACGTCATATAGAAATACGTCATAACGTATAACGTCACATAGAATTCCGGTTTAATGTATAACGTCATATAGAATTCCGGTTTAACGTATAACGTCATATAGTAATGCGTTATAACGTATAACGCCATATAGTAATGCGTCATAACGTATAACGTCATGTAGTATTGCGTCATGAAGTATAACGTCATGTAGAATTAGGTCATAACGTAGAACATAACATAGTAATACGTCATAACGTATAACGTCATATAGAATTACGGCATAACGTATAACATCACATGGAATTACGGTTTAGCGTATAACGTCATATAGCAATGCGTCATAACGTAAAACGCCATTTAGTAATGCGTCCTAACGTATAACGTTATTTAGAATTACGGTTTAACGTATACCGTCATACAGTAATGCCTCATAACGTATAACGTCACATAGAATTACGGTTTAGCGTATAACGTCATATAGCAATGCGTCATAACGTATAACGTCATATAGAATTACGGTTTAACGTATAACGTCATATGGTAATGCGTCATAATGTATAACGCCATATAGTAATGTGTCATAACGTATGACATCATATAGTATTGCGTCATGACGTATAACGTCATATCGAATTATGTCATAACGTAGAACATCACATAGTAATACGTCATAACGTATAACGTCACATAGAATTACGGTTTCGCGTATAACGCCATATAGCAATGCGTCATAACGTATAACGCCATTTAGTAATGCGTCATAACATATAACGCCATATAGTAATGCGTCATAACCTATAACGTCATATGGTATTGCGTCATGACGTACAATGTCATATGGTATTGCGTCATGACGTATAACGTCATATAGATTTACGTCATAACGTATAACGTCATATAGAGTTACGTCATAACTTATAACGTCACATATTTATACGTAATAACGTTTAACGTCATACAGAATTCCGGTTTAACGTATAACGCCATATAGCAATGCGTTATAAAGTATAACGTCACATAGTAATACGTCATAACGTATAACGTCATATAATAAGGCGACATGACGTATAACGCCATATAGCAATGCGTCATAACGTACAACGTCATATAGAAATACGTCATAACGTATAACTTCGCATAGTAATACGTCATAACGTATAACGTCATATAGAATTGCGTCATAACGTATAATGTCACATAGTAATACGTCATAACGTATAACGTCATATAGAATTCCGGTTTAACGTATAACGTCATATGTAATTACGGTTTAACGTATAAAGCCATATAGAATTACGGCATAACGTATAACGTCACATATTTATACGTCATAACGTATAACGTCATATAATAAGGCGACATGACGTATAACGCCATATAGCAATGCGTCATAACGTACAACGTCATATAGAAATACGTCATAACGTATAACTTCGCATAGTAATACGTCATAACGTATAACGTCATATAGAATTACGTCATAACGTATAACGTCACGTAGTAATACGTCATAACGTATAACGTCACATAGAATTACGGTTTAACGTATAACGTCATATAGAATTCCTTTTTAACGTATAACGTCATATAGTAATGCGTCATAACGTATAACGCCATATAGTAATGCGTCATGACTTATAACGTCATGTAGTATTGCGTCATGAAGTATAACGTCATGTAGAATTAGGTCATAACGTAGAACATCACATAGTAATACGTCATAACGTATAACGTCATATAGAATTACGGCATAACGTATAACATTACATGGAATTACGGTTTAGCGTATAACGTCATATAGCAATACGTCATAACGTATAACGCCATATAGAATTACGGCATAATATAAAACGTCACATAGTAATACGTCATAACGTATAACGCCATATAGCAATGCGTCATAACGTATAACGTCATATAGAATTACGGCATAATGTAAAACGTCACAAAGTAATACGTCATAACGTATAGCGCCATATAGCAATGCGTCATGACGTATAACGTCATATAGAATTACGGTTTAACGTATAACGTCATATAGTAATGCGTCCTAACGTATAACGCCATATAGTAATGTGTCATAACGTATGACGTCATGCAGTATTGCGTCATGACTTATAACGCCATATAGTAAGGCGTCATGACGTGTAACGTCATATAGAGTTACGTCATAACTTATAACGTCACATATTAATACGTAATAACGTTTAACGTCATATAGAATTCCGGTTTAACGTATAACGCCATATAGCAATGCGTTATAAAGTATAACGTCACATAGAACTACGGTTTAGCGTATAACGTCATATAGTAATGCGTCATAACGTATAATGCCATATAGTAATGTGTCATAACCTATGACGTCATATAGTATTGCGTCATGACGTATAACGTCACATAGAATTACGTCATAACGTATAACATCACATAGTAATACGTCTTAACGTATAACGTCATATAGCATTACGTCATAACGTATAACGTCATATAGAGTTACGTCATAACTTATAACGTCACATATTAATACGTAATAACGTTTAACGTCATATAGAATTACGGCATAATATAAAACGTCACATAGTAATACGTCATAACGTATAACGCCATATAGCAATGCGTCATAACGTATAACATCAAATAGAATTACGGTTTAACGTATAACGTCATATAGAATTCCTTTTTAACGTATAACGTCTTATAGTAATGCGTCATAACGTATAACGCCATATAGTAATGCGTCATGACTTATAACGTCATGTAGTATTGCGTCATGAAGTATAACGTCATGTAGAATTAGGTCATAACGTAGAACATCACGTAGTAATACGTCATAACGTATAACGTCATATAGAATTACGGCATAATATAAAACGTCACATAGTAATACGTCATAACGTATAACGCCATATAGCAATGCGTCATAACGTATAACATCAAATAGAATTACGGTTTAACGTATAACGTCATATAGTAATGCGTCATAACGTATAATGCCATATAGTAATGTGTCATAACCTATGACGTCATATAGTATTGCGTCATGACGTATAACGTCACATAGCATTACGTCATAACGTATAACGTCATATAGAGTTACGTCATAACTTATAACGTCACATATTAATACGTAATAACGTTTAACGTCATATAGAATTCCGGTTTAACGTATAACGCCATATAGCAATGCGTTATAAAGTATAACGTCACATAGAACTACGGTTTAGCGTATAACGTCATATAGCAATGCGTCATAACGTATAACGCCATTTAGTAATGCGTCATAACATATAACGCCATATAGTAATGCGTCATAACCTATAACGTCATATAGTATTGCGTCATGACGTACAATGTCATATAGTATTGCGTCATGACGTATAACGTCATATAGATTTACGTCATAACGTATAACATCACATAGTAATACGTCTTAACGTATAACGTCATACAGCATTACGTCATAACGTATAACGTCATATAGAGTTACGTCATAACTTATAACGTCACATATTTATACGTAATAACGTTTAACGTCATACAGAATTCCGGTTTAACGTATAGCGCCATATAGCAATGCGTTATAAAGTATAACGTCACATAGTAATACGTCATAACGTATAACGTCATATAATAAGGCGTCATGACGTATAACGTCATATAGAATTACGTCATAACGTATAACATCACATAGTAATACGTCTTAACGTATAACGTCATATAGCATTACGTCATAACGTATAACGTCATATAGAGTTACGTCATAACTTATAACGTCACATATTTATACGTTATAACGTTTAACGTCATATAGAATTCCGGTTTAACGTATAACTTCACATAGTAATACGTCATAACGTATAACGTCATATAATAAGACGACATGACGTATAACACCATATAGCAATGCGTCATAACGTACAACGTCATATAGAAATACGTCATAACGTATAACGTCACATAGAATTCCGGTTTAATGTATAACGTCATATAGAATTCCGGTTTAACGTATAACGTCATATAGTAATGCGTTATAACGTATAACGCCATATAGTAATGCGTCATAACGTATAACGTCATGTAGTATTGCGTCATGAAGTATAACGTCATGTAGAATTAGGTCATAACGTAGAACATAACATAGTAATACGTCATAACGTATAACGTCATATAGAATTACGGCATAACGTATAACATCACATGGAATTACGGTTTAGCGTATAACGTCATATAGCAATGCGTCATAACGTAAAACGCCATTTAGTAATGCGTCCTAACGTATAACGTTATTTAGAATTACGGTTTAACGTATACCGTCATACAGTAATGCCTCATAACGTATAACGTCACATAGAATTACGGTTTAGCGTATAACGTCATATAGCAATGCGTCATAACGTATAAGGCCATATAGCAATGCGTCATAACGTATAACGTCATATAGAATTACGGTTTATCGTATAACGTCATATAGTAATGCGTCATAACGTATAACGCCGTATAGTAATGCGTCAGAACGTATGACGTCATATAGTATTGCGTCATGACGTATAGCTTCATGTAGAATTAGGTCATAACGAAGAACATCACATAGTAATACGTCATAACGTATAAGGTCATACAGTAATTCGTCATACCGTATAAAGTCGTATAGAATTACGGCATAAAGTATAACGTCACATAGTAATACGTCATAACGTATAACGCCATATAGCAATGCGTCATAACGTATAACGTCATATAGAATTACGGTTTAACGTATAACGTCATATAGTAATGCGTCATAATGTATAACGCCATATAGTAATGTGTCATAACGTATGACATCATATAGTATTGCGTCATGACGTATAACGTCATATCGAATTATGTCATAACGTAGAACATCACATAGTAATACGTCATAACGTATAACGTCACATAGAATTACGGTTTCGCGTATAACGCCATATAGCAATGCGTCATAACGTATAACGCCATTTAGTAATGCGTCATAACATATAACGCCATATAGTAATGCGTCATAACCTATAACGTCATATGGTATTGCGTCATGACGTACAATGTCATATAGTATTGCGTCATGACGTATAACGTCATATAGATTTACGTCATAACGTATAACGTCATATAGAGTTACGTCATAACTTATAACGTCACATATTTATACGTAATAACGTTTAACGTCATTTAGAATTCCGGTTTAACGTATAACGTCATATAGTAATGCGTCATAACGTATAACGCCATATAGTAATGTGTCATAACCTATGACGTCATATAGTATTGCGTCATGACGTATAACGTCACATAGAATTACGTCATAACGTATAACATCACATAGTAATACGTCTTAACGTATAACGTCATATAGCATTACGTCATAACGTATAACGTCATATAGAGTTACGTCATAACTTATAACGTCACATAGAATTACGGTTTAACATATAGCGTCACATAGTAATACTTCATAACGTATAATGTCATGTAGTATTAAGGTATAACGTATAACGTCTCATAGTAATACGTCATAAGGTATAGCAATATATTGTATAGCGTCATAACGCATGTCGTCACATAGTACTACGTCATAACGTATAATGTCATGTAGTATTAAGGTAAAACATATCACGTCACATAGTAATACGTCATATCGTACAGGCCTATTTTGTATAGCGTCATAACGTATAAGGTCACATAGTAATACGTCATAACGTATAGCGCTATATTCTATTGCGTCCTAACGTATAGCGTCACATAGAATTACGGTACAACGTAAAACGTCATATAGAATGACGGTACAACGTATAACGTCATATAGAATTTCGACATAACGTATAACGTCATATAGTATTACTTCATAACGTCTAACGTCACAAAGTAATACGTCATAACGTATAGCGCTATATTTTATTGTGTAATAACGTATAACGTCACAAAGTAACACGTCATAACGTATAGCGTTATATTGTATTGCGTCATACCGTATAACGTCACATAGTACTACGTCATAACGGATGACGTCATATAGAATTACGTCATGACGTACCACGTCATACAGAATTACGTCATAACGTACAACGTAACATGGTAATGCGTCATAACGTAAAATGTCAGGTAGTATTAAGGTATAACGTATAACGTCACATAGTTATACGTCATAACGTATAGCGCTATATTGTATAGCGTCATAACGTATGACGTAACATAGTACTACGTCATAACGTATAATGTCATGTAGTATTAAGGTATAACGTATAACGTCACATAGTATTACTTCATAATGTATAACGTCATATAGTATTGCGTCATGACGTACAACGTGATATGTTATTGTGTAATAACGCATAACGTCACAAAGTAATACCTCATAGCGTATAGCGCAATATTGTATTGCGTCAAAATGTATAACGTCATATAGTATTGCGTCATGACGTACAATGTCATATAGTATTGCGTCATGACGTATAACGTCATATAGATTTACGTCATAACGTATAACATCACATAGTAATACGTCTTAACGTATAACGTCATACAGCATTACGTCATAACGTATAACGTCATATAGAGTTACGTCATAACTTATAACGTCACATATTTATACGTAATAACGTTTAACGTCATACAGAATTCCGGTTTAACGTATAGCGCCATATAGCAATGCGTTATAAAGTATAACGTCACATAGTAATACGTCATAACGTATAACGTCATATAATAAGGCGTCATGACGTATAACGTCATATAGAATTACGTCATAACGTATAACATCACATAGTAATACGTCTTAACGTATAACGTCATATAGCATTACGTCATAACGTATAACGTCATATAGAGTTACGTCATAACTTATAACGTCACATATTTATACGTTATAACGTTTAACGTCATATAGAATTCCGGTTTAACGTATAACGTCATATAGTAATGCGTCATAATGTATAACGCCATATAGTAATGTGTCATAACGTATGACATCATATAGTATTGCGTCATGACGTATAACGTCATATCGAATTATGTCATAACGTAGAACATCACATAGTAATACGTCATAACGTATAACGTCATATAGAATTACGGCATAACGTATAACATCACATGGAATTACGGTTTAGCGTATAACGTCATATAGCAATGCGTCATAACGTAAAACGCCATTTAGTAATGCGTCCTAACGTATAACGTTATTTAGAATTACGGTTTAACGTATACCGTCATACAGTAATGCCTCATAACGTATAACGTCACATAGAATTACGGTTTAGCGTATAACGTCATATAGCAATGCGTCATAACGTATAAGGCCATATAGCAATGCGTCATAACGTATAACGTCATATAGAATTACGGTTTATCGTATAACGTCATATAGTAATGCGTCATAACGTATAACGCCGTATAGTAATGCGTCAGAACGTATGACGTCATATAGTATTGCGTCATGACGTATAGCTTCATGTAGAATTAGGTCATAACGAAGAACATCACATAGTAATACGTCATAACGTATAAGGTCATACAGTAATTCGTCATACCGTATAAAGTCGTATAGAATTACGGCATAAAGTATAACGTCACATAGTAATACGTCATAACGTATAACGCCATATAGCAATGCGTCATAACGTATAACGTCATATAGAATTACGGTTTAACGTATAACGTCATATAGTAATGCGTCATAATGTATAACGCCATATAGTAATGTGTCATAACGTATGACATCATATAGTATTGCGTCATGACGTATAACGTCATATCGAATTATGTCATAACGTAGAACATCACATAGTAATACGTCATAACGTATAACGTCACATAGAATTACGGTTTCGCGTATAACGCCATATAGCAATGCGTCATAACGTATAACGCCATTTAGTAATGCGTCATAACATATAACGCCATATAGTAATGCGTCATAACCTATAACGTCATATGGTATTGCGTCATGACGTACAATGTCATATAGTATTGCGTCATGACGTATAACGTCATATAGATTTACGTCATAACGTATAACATTACATGGAATTACGGTTTAGCGTATAACGTCATATAGCAATACGTCATAACGTATAACGCCATATAGAATTACGGCATAATATAAAACGTCACATAGTAATACGTCATAACGTATAACGCCATATAGCAATGCGTCATAACGTATAACGTCATATAGAATTACGGCATAATGTAAAACGTCACAAAGTAATACGTCATAACGTATAAGGCCATATAGCAATGCGTCATGACGTATAACGTCATATAGAATTACGGTTTAACGTATAACGTCATATAGTAATGCGTCCTAACGTATAACGCCATATAGTAATGTGTCATAACGTATGACGTCATGCAGTATTGCGTCATGACTTATAACGCCATATAGTAAGGCGTCATGACGTGTAACGTCATATAGAATTACGTCATAACGTATAACGTCACATAGAATTACGGTTTAACGTATAACGTCATATAGTAATGCGTAATACCGTATAACGCCATATAGTAAAGCGTCATGACGTAAAACGTCACATAGTAATACGTCATAACGTAAAACGTCACATAGAATTACGGTTTAGCGTATAACGTCATATAGAATTAGGGTTTAAAGTATAACGTCATACAGTAATGCCTCATAACGTATAACGTCACATAGAATTACGGTTTAGCGTATAACGTCATATAGCAATGCGTCATAACGTATAAGGCCATATAGCAATGCATCATAACGTATAACGTCATATAGAAATACGGCATAATGTATAACGTCACATAGTAATACGTCATAACGTATAACGCCATATAGCAATGCGTCATAACGTATAACGTCATATAGAATTACGGCATAACGTATAACATAACATGGAAGTACGGTTTAGCGTATAACGTCATATAGCAATGCGTCATAACGTATAACGCCATTTGGTAATGCGTCATAACGTATAACGTCATATAGAATTACGGTTTAACGTATAAAGTCATATGGTAATGCATCATAACGTATAACGTCACATAGAATTACGTCATAACGTGTAACGTCACTTAGTAATACGTCATAACGTATAACGTCATATAGAATTCCGGTTTAACGTATAACGCTATATAGCAATGCGTCATAACGTATAACGTCATATAGAATTACGGCATAATGTATAACGTCACATAGTAGTACGTCATAACGTATAACGCCATATAGCAATGCGTCATAACGTATAACGTCATATAGAATTACGGTTTAACGTATAACGTCATATAGTAATGCGTCATAACGTATAACGCCATATAGTAATGCATCATAAAGTATGACGTCAAATAGTATTGCGTCATGACGTATAACGTCATGTAGAATTAGGTCATAACGTAGAACATCACATGGTAACACATCATAACGTATAACGTCACATAGACTTACGGTTTAACGTATAACGTTATATAGTAATGCGTCATACCGTATAACGCCATATAGTAATGCGTCATACCGTATAACGCCATATAGTAAGGCGTCATGACGTATAACGTTATGTGGTATTGCGTAATAACGTATAACGTCATATAATATTGCGTCAGAACGGATGACGTCATAAAGAATTACGTCATGACGTACAATGTTTCAGAGTACTACGTCATAACGTATAACGTCATAAATAAACACGTCATAACGTATAACTTCACATAGTAATACGTCATAACGTAGAATGTCATGTAGTATTGCGTCAAGACGTATAACGTTATATAGAGTTACGTCATAGCGTATAACGTTATATGGTATAATGTAATAATGTTGAACGTTGTACAGTATTACGGTATAACGTAAAATGTCACATAGTATTAGTCCGTAACGGATGATGTCATATAGTATCACGTCATGACGTATAACGTCATATAGAATAAGGGCATAACGTATAACGTCACAAAGTAATACGTCATAGCGTATACCGCAATATTGTATTGCTTCACAATGTATAACGTCACATAGTGTTACGACATAACGTATAACGTCACATAGTATTACTTCGCAATGGATGACGTCATATAGAATTAATTCATGACGCATAACGTTATAAAGTATAACGTCATAACGTATAACGTCATATAGTATTGCGTCATTACGAATGACGTCATATAATATTGCGTCATAACGTATAACGTCACATAGTAAAACGTCATAACGTAGAACGTAACATAGTAATACGTCATAACGTATAATGTCATATAGTATTAAGGTATAACGTATAACGTCATATAGAAAGACGTCATAACGGATAACGTCACATAGTACTACGTCAGAACGGATGACGTCATATAGAACTACGTCATGACGTATAACGTCATATAGAATTACGGTTTAACGTACAACGTCAGATAGTAATACGTCATAACGTACAATGTCATGTAGTATTAAGGTATAACGAATATCGTCACATAGTAATACGTCATAACGTATAACGTCATATAATAAGGCGACATGACGTATAACGCCATATAGCAATGCGTCATAACGTACAACGTCATATAGAAATACGTCATAACGTATAACTTCACATAGTAATACGTCATAACGTATAACGTCATATAGAATTGCGTCATAACGTCTAATGTCACATAGTAATACGTCGTAACGTATAACGTCATATAGAATTCCGGTTTAACGTATAACGTCATATGTAATTACGGTTTAACGTATAAAGCCATATAGAATTACGGCATAACGTATAACGTCACATAGTAATACGTCATAACGTATAACGTCATATAATAAGGCGACATGACGTATAACGTCATATAGAATTACGTCATAACGTATAACGTCACGTAGTAATACGTCTTAACGTATAACGTCATATAGCATTACGTCATAACGTAAAACGTCATATAGAGTTACGTCATAACTTATAACGTCACATATTTATACGTAATAACGTTTAACGTCATTTAGAATTCCGGTTTAACGTATAACGTCATATAGTAATGCGTCATAACGTATAACGCCATATAGTAATGTGTCATAACCTATGACGTCATATAGTATTGCGTCATGACGTATAACGTCACATAGAATTACGTCATAACGTATAACATCACATAGTAATACGTCTTAACGTATAACGTCATATAGCATTACGTCATAACGTATAACGTCATATAGAGTTACGTCATAACTTATAACGTCACATAGAATTACGGTTTAACATATAGCGTCACATAGTAATACTTCATAACGTATAATGTCATGTAGTATTAAGGTATAAAGTATAACGTCTCATAGTAATACGTCATAAGGTATAGCAATATATTGTATAGCGTCATAACGCATGTCGTCACATAGTACTACGTCATAACGTATAATGTCATGTAGTATTAAGGTAAAACATATCACGTCACATAGTAATACGTCATATCGTACAGGCCTATTTTGTATAGCGTCATAACGTATAAGGTCACATAGTAATACGTCATAACGTATAGCGCTATATTCTATTGCGTCCTAACGTATAGCGTCACATAGAATTACGGTACAACGTAAAACGTCATATAGAATGACGGTACAACGTATAACGTCATATAGAATTTCGACATAACGTATAACGTCATATAGTATTACTTCATAACGTCTAACGTCACAAAGTAATACGTCATAACGTATAGCGCTATATTTTATTGTGTAATAACGTATAACGTCACAAAGTAACACGTCATAACGTATAGCGTTATATTGTATTGCGTCATACCGTATAACGTCACATAGTACTACGTCATAACGGATGACGTCATATAGAATTACGTCATGACGTACCACGTCATACAGAATTACGTCATAACGTACAACGTAACATGGTAATGCGTCATAACGTAAAATGTCAGGTAGTATTAAGGTATAACGTATAACGTCACATAGTTATACGTCATAACGTATAGCGCTATATTGTATAGCGTCATAACGTATGACGTAACATAGTACTACGTCATAACGTATAATGTCATGTAGTATTAAGGTATAACGTATAACGTCACATAGTATTACTTCATAATGTATAACGTCATATAGTATTGCGTCATGACGTACAACGTGATATGTTATTGTGTAATAACGCATAACGTCACAAAGTAATACCTCATAGCGTATAGCGCTATATTGTATTGCGTCAAAATGTATAACGTCATATAGTATTGCGTCATGACGTACAACGTTAAATGTTATTGGGTAATAACGTATAACGTCACATAGTAATACGTCGTAACGTGTAGCGCTATATTGTGTAGCGTCATAACGTATGATGTTACATAGTACTATGTCATAACGTATGACGTCATATTGTATTGCGTCGTGACGTACAACGTTATATGTTATTGTGTAATAACGTATAACGACACATAGTAATACGTCATAACGTATAATGTCATGTAGTATTAAGGTATAACGTATAACGTCACATAGTAATACGTCATGACGTATAACGTTATATTGTGTGACGTCATAACGTATAACCTCATATAGAAGTACGGTACAACGTATAACGTCATATATAATTGCGTCATAGCTTATAACGTCACATAGTAAAATGTTATAACGTATAACGTCATATGGAATTACGGTTTAACGTATAACGCAATATAGTAATGCGTCATAACGTATAACGTCATATAGTATTGCGTCATGATGTACAACGTCATATAGAATTACGTCATAACATATAATGTCATATAGAATTACGGTTTAACGTATAACGTCATACAGTAATGCGTCATAACGTATAACGTCATATAGTATTGCGCCATGACGTATAACGTCAAATAGTAATACGTCATAACGTATAATGCCATATAGTAATACGTCACAACGTATAACGTCGCATAGAATTACGGTTTAACGTATAACGTCATAGTGTAATGCGTCATAACGTATAACGCCATATAGAATTACGGCATAACGTATAACGTAACATAGAATTACGTCAGAACGTATTACGTCACATAGTAGAACGTCATAACGTATAACGTCATATAGAATGACGGTTTAACGTATAACGCCACAAAGAATTACGTCACAACGTATAACGTCACATAGTATAACGTCATAACGTATAACGTCATATAGAATTACGGCATAACGTATAACGCCATACAGTAATGCGTCATAACGTATAACGTCATATAGTATTACCTCATGACGTATAACGTCATATAGAATTACGTCATAGCGTACAAGGTTTCAGAGTATTACGTCATAACGTATAACGTCATATATAATTACGTCATAACGTATAACTTCACATAGTAATACGTCATAACGTAGAATGTCATGTAGTATTGCGTCATGACGTATAACGTTATATAGATTTACGTCATAACGTATAACGTTATATGGTATAACGTTATATGGTATAACGTAATAATGTTGAACGTTTTACAGTTTTCAGGTATAACGTATAATGTCACATAGTATTACTTCGTAACGGATGATGTCATATACTATTACGTCATGACGTATAACGCCATATAGAATAACGTCATAACGTATAACGTCACATAGTAATACGTCACAACGTATAACGTCATACAGAATTACGGTTTAACGTATAACGTCACATAGTATTACGTCATAATGTATAACGTCATATAGTATTGCGTCATGACGTACAACGTTATATGTTATTGTGTAATAACGTATAACGTCACAAAGTAGTACCTCATAGCGTATAGCGCTATATTGTATTGCGTCAAAATGTATAACGTCATATAGTATTGCGTCATTACGTACAACGTTAAACGTTATTGTGTAATAACGTATAACGTCACATAGTAATACGTCGTAACGTATAGCGCTATATTGTGTAGCGTCATAACGTATAACCTCATATAGAATTACGGTACAACGTATAACGTCATATATAATTGCGTCACAACTTATAACGTCATATAGTAATACGTCATAATGTATAGCGCTATATTGTATTGCGGCATAACGTATAACGTCACATAGTATTACGTCATAACGTATGACGTCATATAGTAATGTGTCATAACGTATGACGTCATAGAGAATTACGTCATAACGTATAACGTCACACAGAATTACGGTTTAACGTATAACGTTATATAGTAATGCGTAATACCGTATAACGCTATATAGTAAAGCGTCATGACGTATAACGTCACATAGTATTACGTCATATCGTATGACGTCATATACTATTGCGCCATGACGTACAACGTTATATGATATTGTGTAATAACGTATAACGTCACAAGGTAATACGTCATAACGTATAGCGCTATATTGTATTGCGTCATAACATATAGCGTCACATAGTAATACGTCATAACGTATAAGGCCATATAGCAATGCGTCATGACGTATAACGTCATATAGAATTACGGTTTAACGTATAACGTCATATAGTAATGCGTCCTAACGTATAACGCCATATAGTAATGTGTCATAACGTATGACGTCATGCAGTATTGCTTCATGACTTATAACGCCATATAGTAAGGCGTCATGACGTGTAACGTCATATAGAATTACGTCATAACGTATAACGTCACATAGAATTACGGTTTAACGTATAACGTCATATAGTAATGCGTAATACCGTATAACGCCATATAGTAAAGCGTCATGACGTAAAACGTCACATAGTAATACGTCATAACGTAAAACGTCACATAGAATTACGGTTTAGCGTATAACGTCATATAGAATTAGGGTTTAAAGTATAACGTCATACAGTAATGCCTCATAACGTATAACGTCACATAGAATTACGGTTTAGCGTATAACGTCATATAGCAATGCGTCATAACGTATAAGGCCATATAGCAATGCATCATAACGTATAACGTCATATAGAAATACGGCATAATGTATAACGTCACATAGTAATACGTCATAACGTATAACGCCATATAGCAATGCGTCATAACGTATAACGTCATATAGAATTACGGCATAACGTATAACATAACATGGAAGTACGGTTTAGCGTATAACGTCATATAGCAATGCGTCATAACGTATAACGCCATTTGGTAATGCGTCATAACGTATAACGTCATATAGAATTACGGTTTAACGTATAAAGTCATATGGTAATGCGTCATAACGTATAACGTCACATAGAATTACGTCATAACGTGTAACGTCACTTAGTAATACGTCATAACGTATAACGTCATATAGAATTCCGGTTTAACGTATAACGCTATATAGCAATGCGTCATAACGTATAACGTCATATAGAATTACGGCATAATGTATAACGTCACATAGTAGTACGTCATAACGTATAACGCCATATAGCAATGCGTCATAACGTATAACGTCATATAGAATTACGGTTTAACGTATAACGTCATATAGTAATGCGTCATAACGTATAACGCCATATAGTAATGCATCATAAAGTATGACGTCAAATAGTATTGCGTCATGACGTATAACGTCATGTAGAATTAGGTCATAACGTAGAACATCACATGGTAACACATCATAACGTATAACGTCACATAGACTTACGGTTTAACGTATAACGTTATATAGTAATGCGTCATACCGTATAACGCCATATAGTAATGCGTCATACCGTATAACGCCATATAGTAAGGCGTCATGACGTATAACGTTATGTGGTATTGCGTAATAACGTATAACGTCATATAATATTGCGTCAGAACGGATGACGTCATAAAGAATTACGTCATGACGTACAATGTTTCAGAGTACTACGTCATAACGTATAACGTCATAAATAAACACGTCATAACGTATAACTTCACATAGTAATACGTCATAACGTAGAATGTCATGTAGTATTGCGTCAAGACGTATAACGTTATATAGAGTTACGTCATAGCGTATAACGTTATATGGTATAATGTAATAATGTTGAACGTTGTACAGTATTACGGTATAACGTAAAATGTCACATAGTATTAGTCCGTAACGGATGATGTCATATAGTATCACGTCATGACGTATAACGTCATATAGAATAAGGGCATAACGTATAACGTCACAAAGTAATACGTCATAGCGTATACCGCAATATTGTATTGCTTCACAATGTATAACGTCACATAGTGTTACGACATAACGTATAACGTCACATAGTATTACTTCGCAATGGATGACGTCATATAGAATTAATTCATGACGCATAACGTTATAAAGTATAACGTCATAACGTATAACGTCATATAGTATTGCGTCATTACGAATGACGTCATATAATATTGCGTCATAACGTATAACGTCACATAGTAAAACGTCATAACGTAGAACGTAACATAGTAATACGTCATAACGTATAATGTCATATAGTATTAAGGTATAACGTATAACGTCATATAGAAAGACGTCATAACGGATAACGTCACATAGTACTACGTCAGAACGGATGACGTCATATAGAACTACGTCATGACGTATAACGTCATATAGAATTACGGTTTAACGTACAACGTCAGATAGTAATACGTCATAACGTACAATGTCATGTAGTATTAAGGTATAACGAATATCGTCACATAGTAATACGTCATAACGTATAACGTCATATAATAAGGCGACATGACGTATAACGCCATATAGCAATGCGTCATAACGTACAACGTCATATAGAAATACGTCATAACGTATAACTTCACATAGTAATACGTCATAACGTATAACGTCATATAGAATTGCGTCATAACGTCTAATGTCACATAGTAATACGTCGTAACGTATAACGTCATATAGAATTCCGGTTTAACGTATAACGTCATATGTAATTACGGTTTAACGTATAAAGCCATATAGAATTACGGCATAACGTATAACGTCACATAGTAATACGTCATAACGTATAACGTCATATAATAAGGCGACATGACGTATAACGTCATATAGAATTACGTCATAACGTATAACGTCACGTAGTAATACGTCTTAACGTATAACGTCATATAGCATTACGTCATAACGTAAAACGTCATATAGAGTTACGTCATAACTTATAACGTCACATATTTATACGTAATAACGTTTAACGTCATTTAGAATTCCGGTTTAACGTATAACGTCATATAGTAATGGGTCATAACGTATAACGCCATATAGTAATGTGTCATAACCTATGACGTCATATAGTATTGCGTCATGACGTATAACGTCACATAGAATTACGTCATAACGTATAACATCACATAGTAATACGTCTTAACGTATAACGTCATATAGCATTACGTCATAACGTATAACGTCATATAGAGTTACGTCATAACTTATAACGTCACATAGAATTACGGTTTAACATATAGCGTCACATAGTAATACTTCATAACGTATAATGTCATGTAGTATTAAGGTATAACGTATAACGTCTCATAGTAATACGTCATAAGGTATAGCAATATATTGTATAGCGTCATAACGCATGTCGTCACATAGTACTACGTCATAACGTATAATGTCATGTAGTATTAAGGTAAAACATATCACGTCACATAGTAATACGTCATATCGTACAGGCCTATTTTGTATAGCGTCATAACGTATAAGGTCACATAGTAATACGTCATAACGTATAGCGCTATATTCTATTGCGTCCTAACGTATAGCGTCACATAGAATTACGGTACAACGTAAAACGTCATATAGAATGACGGTACAACGTATAACGTCATATAGAATTTCGACATAACGTATAACGTCATATAGTATTACTTCATAACGTCTAACGTCACAAAGTAATACGTCATAACGTATAGCGCTATATTTTATTGTGTAATAACGTATAACGTCACAAAGTAACACGTCATAACGTATAGCGTTATATTGTATTGCGTCATACCGTATAACGTCACATAGTACTACGTCATAACGGATGACGTCATATAGAATTACGTCATGACGTACCACGTCATACAGAATTACGTCATAACGTACAACGTAACATGGTAATGCGTCATAACGTAAAATGTCAGGTAGTATTAAGGTATAACGTATAACGTCACATAGTTATACGTCATAACGTATAGCGCTATATTGTATAGCGTCATAACGTATGACGTAACATAGTACTACGTCATAACGTATAATGTCATGTAGTATTAAGGTATAACGTATAACGTCACATAGTATTACTTCATAATGTATAACGTCATATAGTATTGCGTCATGACGTACAACGTGATATGTTATTGTGTAATAACGCATAACGTCACAAAGTAATACCTCATAGCGTATAGCGCTATATTGTATTGCGTCAAAATGTATAACGTCATATAGTATTGCGTCATGACGTACAACGTTAAATGTTATTGGGTAATAACGTATAACGTCACATAGTAATACGTCATGACGTATAACGTTATATTGTGTGACGTCATAACGTATAACCTCATATAGAAGTACGGTACAACGTATAACGTCATATATAATTGCGTCATAGCTTATAACGTCACATAGTAAAATGTTATAACGTATAACGTCATATGGAATTACGGTTTAACGTATAACGCAATATAGTAATGCGTCATAACGTATAACGTCATATAGTATTGCGTCATGATGTACAACGTCATATAGAATTACGTCATAACATATAATGTCATATAGAATTACGGTTTAACGTATAACGTCATACAGTAATGCGTCATAACGTATAACGTCATATAGTATTGCGCCATGACGTATAACGTCAAATAGTAATACGTCATAACGTATAATGCCATATAGTAATACGTCACAACGTATAACGTCGCATAGAATTACGGTTTAACGTATAACGTCATAGTGTAATGCGTCATAACGTATAACGCCATATAGAATTACGGCATAACGTATAACGTAACATAGAATTACGTCAGAACGTATTACGTCACATAGTAGAACGTCATAACGTATAACGTCATATAGAATGACGGTTTAACGTATAACGCCACAAAGAATTACGTCACAACGTATAACGTCACATAGTATAACGTCATAACGTATAACGTCATATAGAATTACGGCATAACGTATAACGCCATACAGTAATGCGTCATAACGTATAACGTCATATAGTATTACCTCATGACGTATAACGTCATATAGAATTACGTCATAGCGTACAAGGTTTCAGAGTATTACGTCATAACGTATAACGTCATATATAATTACGTCATAACGTATAACTTCACATAGTAATACGTCATAACGTAGAATGTCATGTAGTATTGCGTCATGACGTATAACGTTATATAGATTTACGTCATAACGTATAACGTTATATGGTATAACGTTATATGGTATAACGTAATAATGTTGAACGTTTTACAGTTTTCAGGTATAACGTATAATGTCACATAGTATTACTTCGTAACGGATGATGTCATATACTATTACGTCATGACGTATAACGCCATATAGAATAACGTCATAACGTATAACGTCACATAGTAATACGTCACAACGTATAACGTCATACAGAATTACGGTTTAACGTATAACGTCACATAGTATTACGTCATAATGTATAACGTCATATAGTATTGCGTCATGACGTACAACGTTATATGTTATTGTGTAATAACGTATAACGTCACAAAGTAGTACCTCATAGCGTATAGCGCTATATTGTATTGCGTCAAAATGTATAACGTCATATAGTATTGCGTCATTACGTACAACGTTAAACGTTATTGTGTAATAACGTATAACGTCACATAGTAATACGTCGTAACGTATAGCGCTATATTGTGTAGCGTCATAACGTATAACCTCATATAGAATTACGGTACAACGTATAACGTCATATATAATTGCGTCACAACTTATAACGTCATATAGTAATACGTCATAATGTATAGCGCTATATTGTATTGCGGCATAACGTATAACGTCACATAGTATTACGTCATAACGTATGACGTCATATAGTAATGTGTCATAACGTATGACGTCATAGAGAATTACGTCATAACGTATAACGTCACACAGAATTACGGTTTAACGTATAACGTTATATAGTAATGCGTAATACCGTATAACGCTATATAGTAAAGCGTCATGACGTATAACGTCACATAGTATTACGTCATAACGTATGACGTCATATACTATTGCGCCATGACGTACAACGTTATATGATATTGTGTAATAACGTATAACGTCACAAGGTAATACGTCATAACGTATAGCGCTATATTGTATTGCGTCATAACATATAGCGTCACATAGTAATACGTCATAACGTATAACGCCATATAGCAATGCGTCATAACGTATAACGTCATACAGAATTACGGAGTAACGTATAACGTCATATAGTAATGCGCCCTAACGTATAACGCCATATAGTAATGTGTCATAACGTATGACGTCATAGAGAATTACGTCATAACGTATAACGTCACACAGAATTACGGTTTAACGTATAACGTTATATAGTAATGCGTAATACCGTATAACGCTATATAGTAAAGCGTCATGACGTATAACGTCACATAGTAATACGTCATAACGTACAACGTTACATAGAATTACGGTTTAGCGTATAACGTCATATAGAATTAGGGTTTAACGTATAACGTCATACAGTAATGCCACATAACGTATAACGTCACATAGAATTACCGTTTAGCGTATAACGTCATATAGCAATGCGTCATAACGTATAAGGCCATATAGCAATGCATCATAACGTATAACGTCATATAGAAATACGGCATAATGTATAACGTCACATAGTAATACGTCATAACGTATCACGCCATATAGCAATGCGACATAACGTATAACGTCATATAGAATTACGGTTTAACGTATACCGTCATATAGTAATGCGTCATAACGTATAACGTCACATAGAATTACGTCATAACGTGTAACGTCACATAGTAATACGTCATAACGTATAACGTCATATAGAATTCCGGTTTAACATATAACGCTATATAGCAATGCGTCATAACGTATAACGTCATATAGAATTACGGCATAATGTATAACGGCACATAGTAGTACGTCATAACGTATAACGCCATATAGCAATGCGTCATAACGTATAACGTCATATAGAATTACGGTTTAACGTATAACGTCATATAGTAATGCGTCATAACGTATAACGCCATATAGTAATGCATCATAAAGTATGACGTCAAATAGAATTACAGTTTAACGTATACCGTCATATAGTAATGCGTCATAACGTATAACGTCATGTAGAATTAGGTCATAACGTAGAACATCATATGGTAACACGTCATAACGTATAACGTCACAGAGAATTACGGTTTAACGTATAACGTCATATAGAATTACGGTTTAACGTATAACGTCATATAGTAATGCGTCATACCGTATAACGCCATATAGTAAGGCGTCATGACGTATAACGTTATGTGGTATTGCGTAATAACGTATAACGTCATATAATATTGCGTCAGAACGGATGACGTCATAAAGAATTACGTCATGACGTACAATTTTTCAGAGTACTACGTCATAACGTATAACGTCATAAATAAACACGTCATAACGTATAACTTCACATAGTAATACGTCATAACGTAGAATGTCATGTAGTATTGCGTCATGACGTATAACGTTATATAGAGTTACGTCATAGCGTATAACGTTATATGGTATAATGTAATAATGTTGAACGTTTTACAGTATTATGGTATAACGTATAATGTCACATAGTATTAGTCCCTAACGGATGATGTCATATAGTATCACGTCATGACGTATAACGTCATATAAAATAACGGCATAAGGTATAACGTCACATAGTAATACGTCATAATGTATAACGTCATATAGTAATGCGTCATGACGCACAACGTTATATGTTATTGTGTAATAACGTATAACGTCACAAAGTAATACCTCATAGCGTATAGCGTTATATTGTATTGCGTCAAAATGTATAACGTCATGTAACATTGCGTCACTCCGAATGACGTCATATAATACTGCGTTATAACGTATAATGTCACATAGTAATACGTCATAACGTATAATGTCATGTAGTATTAATTTATAACTTATAACGTCACATACTAATACGTCATAACGTATAATGTCATGTAGTATTAAGGTATAACGTATAACGTCACATAGTAATACGTCATAACGTATGAAGTCATATAGTATTGCGTCATAACGTATTGCGCTATATTCTATTGCGTCCTAACGTATAACGTCACATAGAATTACGGTACAACGTATAACGTCAAATAGTAATACGTCATAACGTATAATGCCATATAGTAATACGTCATAACGTATTACGTCGCATAGAATTACGGTTTAACGTATAACGTCATAGTGTAATGCGTCATAACGTATAACGCCATATAGAATTACGGCATAACGAATAACGTAACACAGAATTACGTCAGAACGTATTACGTCACATAGTAGAACGTCATAACGTATAACGTCATATAGAATGACGGTTTAACGTATAACGCCACAAAGAACTACGTCACAACGTATAACGTCACATAGTATAACGTCATAACGTATAACGTCATATAGAATTACGGCATAACGTATAACGTCATACAGTAATGCGTCATAACGTATAACGTCATATAGTATTACCTCATGACGTATAACGTCATATAGAATTACGTCATAGCGTACAAGGTTTCAGAGTATTACGTCATAACGTATAACGTCATATATAATTACGTCATAACGTATAACTTCACATAGTAATACGTCATAACGTAGAATGTCATGTAGTATTGCGTCATGACGTATAACGTTATATAGATTTACGTCATAACGTTATATGGTATAACGTTATATGGTATAACGTAATAATGTTGAACGTTTTACAGTTTTAAGGTATAACGTATAATGTCACATAGTATTACTTCGTAACGGATGATGTCATATACTATTACGTCATGACGTATAACGCCATATAGAATAACGTCATAACGTATAACGTCACATAGTAATACGTCACAACGTATAACGTCATACTGAATTACGGTTTAACGTATAACGTCACATAGTATTACGTCATAATGTATAACGTCATATAGTATTGCGTCATGACGTACAACGTTATATGTTATTGTGTAATAACGTATAACGTCACAAAGTAATACCTCATAGCGTATAGCGCTATATTGTATTGCGTCAAAATGTATAACGTCATATAGTATTGCGTCATTACGTACAACGTTAAACGTTATTGTGTAATAACGTATTACGTCACATAGTAATACGTCGTAACGTATAGCGCTATATTGTGTAGCGTGATAACGTATAACCTCATATAGAATTACGGTACAACGTATAACGTCATATATAATTGCGTCATAACTTATAACGTCATATAGTAATACGTCATAACGTATAGCGCTATATTGTATTGCGGCATAACGTATAACGTCACATAGTATTACGTCATAACGTATGACGTCATATACTATTGCGCCATGACGTACAACGTTATATGTTATTGTGTAATAACGTATAACGTCACAAGGTAATACGTCATAACGTATAGCGCTATATTGTATTGCGTCATAACATATAGCGTCACATAGTAATACGTCATAACGTATAACGCCATATAGCAATGCGTCATAACGTATAACGTCATACAGAATTACGGAGTAACGTATAACGTCATATAGTATTGCGTCCTAACGTATAACGCCTTATAGTAATGTGTCATAACGTATGACGTCATGCAGTATTGCGTCATGACGTATAACGCCATA
Organism: Bombus fervidus; assembly: GCF_041682495.2. Lineage (NCBI taxonomy): Eukaryota > Metazoa > Arthropoda > Insecta > Hymenoptera > Apidae > Bombus > Bombus fervidus. The sequence goes on from NW_027212582.1 coordinate 1,049,362, forward strand.
TAGTATGGCGTCATGACGTATAACGTCATAGAGAATTACGTCATAACGTATAACGTCACATAGAATTACGGTTTAACGTATAACGTCATATAGTAATGCGTAATACCGTATAACGCTATATAGTAAAGCGTCATGACGTATAACGTCACATAGTAATACGTCATAACGTACAACGTCACATAGAATTACGGTTTAGCGTATAACGTCATATAGAATTACGGCATAATGTATAACGGCACATAGTAGTACGTCATAACGTATAACGCCATATAGCAATGCGTCATAACGTATAACGTCTTATAGAATTACGGTTTAACGTATAACGTCATACAGTAATGCGTCATAACGTATAACGCCATATAGTAATGCATCATAAAGTATGACGTCAAATAGAATTACAGTTTAACGTATACCGTCATATAGTAATGCGTCATGACGTATAACGTCATGTAGAATTAGGTCATAACGTAGAACATCACATGGTAACACGTCATAACGTATAACGTCACATAGAATTACGGTTTAACGTATAACGTCATATAGAATTACGGTTTAACGTATAACGTCATATAGTAATGCGTCATACCGTATAACGCCATATAGTAAGGCGTCATGACGTATAACGTTATGTGGTATTGCGTAATAACGTATAACGTCATATAATATTGCGTCAGAACGAATGACGTCATAAAGAATTACGTCATGACGTACAATGTTTCAGAGTACTACGTCATAACGTATAACGTCATAAATAAACACGTCATAACGTATAACTTCACATAGTAATACGTCATAACGTAGAATGTCATGTAGTATTGCGTCATGACGTATAACGTTATATGGTATAATGTAATAATGTTGAACGTTTTACAGTATTATGGTATAACGTATAATGTCACATAGTATTAGTCCCTAACGGATGATGTCATATAGTATCACGTCATGACGTATAACGTCATATAAAATAACGGCATAACGTATAACGTCACATAGTAATACGTCATAATGTATAACGTCATATAGTAATGCGTCATGACGTACAACGTTATATGTTATTGTGTAATAACGTATAACGTCACAAAGTAATACCTCATAGCGTATAGCGTTATATTGTATTGCGTCAAAATGTATAACGTCATGTAACATTGCGTCACTCCGAATGACGTCATATAATACTGCGTTATAACGTATAATGTCACATAGTAATACGTCATAACGTATAATGTCATGTAGTATTAATTTATAACTTATAACGTCACATACTAATACGTCATAACGTATAATGTCATGTAGTATTAAGGTATAACGTATAACGTCACATAGTAATACGTCATAACGTATGAAGTCATATAGTATTGCGTCATAACGTATTGCGCTATATTCTATTGCGTCCTAACGTATAACGTCACATAGAATTACGGTACAACGTATAACGTCAAATAGTAATACGTCATAACGTATAATGCCATATAGTAATACGTCATAACGTATAACGTCGCATAGAATTACGGTTTAACGTATAACGTCATAGTGTAATGCGTCATAACGTATAACGCCATATAGAATTACGGCATAACGAATAACGTAACATAGAATTACGTCAGAACGTCTTACGTCACATAGTAGAACGTCATAACGTATAACGTCATATAGAATGACGGTTTAACGTATAACGCCACAAAGAATTACGTCACAACGTATAACGTCACATAGTATAACGTCATAACGTATAACGTCATATAGAATTACGGCATAACGTATAACGTCATACAGTAATGCGTCATAACGTATAACGTCATATAGTATTACCTCATGACGTATATCGTCATATAGAATTACGTCATAGCGTACAAGGTTTCAGAGTATTACGTCATAACGTATAACGTTATATATAATTACGTCATAACGTATAACTTCACATAGTAATACGTCATAACGTAGAATGTCATGTAGTATTGCGTCATGACGTATAACGTTATATAGATTTACGTCATAACGTATAACGTTATATGGTATAACGTTATATGGTATAACGTAATAATGTTGAACGTTTTACAGTTTTAAGGTATAACGTATAATGTCACATAGTATTACTTCGTAACGGATGATGTCATATACTATACGTCATGACGTATAACGCCATATAGAATAACGTCATAACGTATAACGTCACATAGTAATACGTCACAACGTATAACGTCATACAGAATTACGGTTTAACGTATAACGTCACATAGTATTACGTCATAACGTATAACGTCATATAGTATTGCGTCATGACGTATAACGTCACATAGAATTACCGTTTAGCGTATAACGTCATATAGCAATGCGTCATAACGTATAAGGCCATATAGCAATGCATCATAACGTATAACGTCATATAGAAATACGGCATAATGTATAACGTCACATAGTAATACGTCATAACGTATAACGCCATATAGCAATGCGTCATAACGTATAACGACATATAGAATTACGGTTTAATGTATAACGTCATATAGTAATGTGTAATACCGTATAACGCCATATAGTAAAGCGTCATGACGTATAACGTCACATAGTAATACGTCATAACGTATAACGTCACATAGAATTACGGTTTAGCGTATAACGTCATATAGAATTAGGGTTTAACGTATAACGTCATACAGTAATGCCTCATAACGTATAACGTCACATTGAATTACGGTACAACGTAAAACGTCATATAGAATGACGGTACAACGTATAACGTCGTATAGAATTACGACATAACGTATAACGTCACATAGTATTACTTCATAATGTATAACGTCATATAGTATTGCGTCATGACGTACAACGTTATATGTTATTGTGTAATAACGCATAACGTCACAAAGTAATACCTCATAGCGTATAGCGCTATATTGTATTGCGTCAAAATGTATAACGTCATATAGTATTGCGTCATGACGTACAACGTCATATAGTATTGCGTCATGATGTATAACGTCATATCGAATTACGAAATAACGGATAAAGTCATACAGTAATTCCTCATAACGTATAACGTCACATAGTAATACGTCATAACGCATAACGTATTATAGAATTACGGTGTAACGTATAACGCCATATAGTAATGCGTCATAACGTATAACGTCTCATAGTAATACGTCATAACGTATAACGTCACATCGAATTACGTCAGAACGTATTACGTCACATAGTAGAACGCCATAACGTATAACGTCATATAGAATGACGGTTTAACGTATAACGTCATACAGTATTGTGTCATAACGTATAACGTCATGTAGTATTGCGCCATGACGTATAACGTCACAGAGTAATACGTCATAACGTATAATGCCATATAGTAATAAGTCATAACGTATAACGTCACATAGAATTACGGTTTAACGTATAACGTCATAGTGTAATGCGTCATAACGTATAACGTCATATTGAATTACTTCATAACGTATTACGTAACATAGTTATACGTCATAACGTATAACGCCATATAGAATTTCGGTTTAACGTATAACTCCATATAGCAATGCGTCATAACGTATAACGTCACATAGTAATACGGCATAACGCATAACGTCATATAGAATTATTGTATAACGTATAACGTCATAGAGTAATTCCTCATAACTTATAACGTCACATAGTAATACGTCACAACGAATAACGTCATATAGAATTACGGTTAAACGTATAACGCCATATAGAATTACGTCATAACCTATAACGTCATATAGAATTTCGGTTTATCGTATAACGCCATATAGCAATGCGTCATAACGAATAACGTCACATAGTAATACGTCATAACGTATAACGTCATATAGAATTATTGTTTAACGTATAACGTCATACAGCAATTCCACATAACGTATAACGTCACATAGTAATACGTCACAACGAATAACGTCATATAGAATTACGGTTAAACGTATAACTCCATATAGAACTACGTATTAACGTATAACGTAATATAGAATTACGGTGCAACGTATAACGTCATACATTAATGAGTCACAACGTATAACGTCATACATTAATGAGTCACAACGTATAACGTCATATCGAATTACGTCATAACGTATAACGTCATATGGTATTGCGTCATGACGGATAACGTCTTACAGTAATACGTCATAACATATAACGTCATATAGGAATGCGTAATAACGTATAACGCCATATAGTAATGCGTCATAACGTATAACGCCATATAGTATTGCGTCATAACGTATAACGTCATATAGTATTACGGCATAACATATAACGTCACATAGAATTACGTCATAACGGATAACGTCACATAGTAATACGTCATAACGTATAACGTCATATAGTATTACGGCATAACATATAACGTCACATAGAATTACGTCATAACGGATAACGTCACATAGTAAAACGTTATAACGAATAATGTCATATGGAATTTCGGTTTAACGTATAACGCCATATAGCAATGCGTCATAACATATAACGTCACATAGTAATGCGTCATAACGAATAACGTCATATAGAATTACGGTTAAACGTATAACGCCATATAGAATTACGTTTTAACGTATAACGTAATATAGAATTACGGTTTAACGTATAACGTCATAGTGTAATGCGTCGTAACGTATAACGCCATATAGAATTACGGCATAACGTATAACGTAACATAGAAATACGTCATAACGGATAACGTCACATAGTAATACGTCATAACGTATAACGTCACATAGTAAAACGTCATAACGTATAACGTCATACATATTTGCGGTTTAACGTATAACTCCATATAGCAATGTGTCATAACGTATAACGTCACATAGAATTACGGTTTAACGTATAACGTCATAGTGTAATGCGTCATAACGTATAACGTCATATTGAATTACTTCATAACGTATTACGTAACATAGATATACGTCATAACGTATAACGCCATATAGAATTTCGGTTTAACGTATAACTCCATATAGCAATGTGTCATAACGTATAACGTCACATAGTAATACGGCATAACGTATAACGTCATATAGAATTATTGTTTAACGTATAACGTCATAGAGTAATTCCTCATAACTTATAACGTCACATAGTGATACGTCACAACGAATAACGTCATATAGAATTACGGTTAAACGTATAACGCCATATAGTAATTCGTCATAACGTATAACGTCATACAGTATTGCGTCATAACGTATAACGGCATATAGTATTGCGCCATGACGTATAACGTCATAGTGTAATGCGTCATTACGTATAACGCCATATAGAATTACGTCATAACGTATAACGTCATATAGAATTTCGGTTTAACGTATAGCGCCATATAGCAATGCGTCATAACGTATAACGTCACATAGTAATACGTCATAACGTATAACGTCATATAGAATTTTGTTTAACGTATAACGTCATACGGCAATTCCTCATAACGTATAACGTCACATAGTAATACGTCACAACGAATAACGTCATATAGAATTACGGTTAAACGTATAACGCCATATAGAATTACGTTTTAACGTATAACGTAATATAGAATTACGGTGTAACGTATACTACCATAGCGTAATGCGTCATAACGTATAACGTCATACCGAATTACGTCATAACGTATTACGTCACATAGTAGAACGTCATAACGTATAACGTCATATAGAATTACGGTTTAACGTATAACGTCACACAGTAATGAGTCATAACGTATAACGTCATATCGAATTATGTCATAACGTATAACGTCATATAGTATTGCGTCATGACGGATAGCGTCTTACAGTAATACGTCATAACGTATAACGTCATATAGGAATGCGTCATAACGTATAACGCCATATAGTAATGCGTCATAACGTATAACGCCATATAGTATTGCGTCATGATGTATAACGTCATACATAATTACGTCATAACATATAATGTCATATAGTATTGCGTCATAACGTATAACGTCATATAGTATTACGGCATAACATATAACGTCACATAGAATTACGTCATAACGGATAACGTCACATAGTAATACGTCATAACGTATAACGTCATATAGTATTACGGCATAACATATAACGTCACATAGAATTACGTCATAACGGATAACGTCACATAGTAATACGTCACAACGAATAACGTCATATAGAATTACGGTTAAACGTATAACGCCGTATAGAATTACGTTTTACCGTATAACGTAATATAGAATTACGGTGTAACGTATAATACCATTGCGTAATGCGTCATAACGTGTAACGTCACATAGTAATACGTCATAACGCATAACGTCTTATAGAATTACGGTTTAACGTATAACGCCATATAGTAATGCGTCATAACGTATAACGTCTCATTGTAATACGTCTTAACGTATAACGTCACATAGAATTACGGTGTCACGTCCCGCGCTCCGCACGAACCGTAACGAGAACAAGAAACCACTCTATACACAAATCTAAATAAACATACCAATAACCGACTTGCAATTTGAAACCATGTTTACAGTATTTGAAGTGAAAGGCAGTTAAAGCCTCTAAAAGCTATATCTTGCGAAAATTTATCTATGTTTATCTAATTATGTTTTCATAATGATATTGAGACAATTTGAATTGTAAACAAAGTCGTCAGTTGAACAAACGTTGGAGATCTTCCCAAACATTTTCAAAGGAAGGACCCCGACGCTTTTCCATCTCCGACAGATATAAATAAATGTAGCGACTCAGAGAAGTCAGTATAATAATTATCCTTCGTCTATCGAATAACAATATTACCGTTCAAAGAGTTATCATGTTGTCAACCGAAGAATTTTATATCTGTCAGTCAATTGTCAATATCAAAATCGAATTAGAATAGAATGGGGCGAGCCACGAAGGAACGATACGCCGAATCGCCCAATGAGTACCGGTGGCAACCAGGAGACCGGCGCCGACGGCAACGAACAGAACGAGGGCAGCCGCCCCCGCGAGATCGACTCCACCACCCATAACGAGAGCCAGAGGGAACGCAATGCCGACCGTAAGGTCGAACGAACAACCGTTAAATACTACGGGGGAGTCATCCCACAACCAAACGAGGTCGCAAACGGAGAATCCGGAATCTCCAGACAAAAGAAAAAGAATGAAGCACAAGCAACCGGCGAAGGAAAATCACCAAGAGTCGGACTCAGATTCGGGTAACGACCTCTTCGGATTATTTCAATAAAGCCAAGTAATTCTCTATGTACTCCAACCGCGCGAATAGTCTCCCCAGATTTAAAAACCAAGACGAGTTTATTACTGGACTCCGGATCAGAAATCAATATTATCAAGAAACCTGCCTTACCCGCTTCAGCAATCATCAACGAGCAAGAATCGATAGAAGTTCGAGGAATCACGGCAACGAGCCTGGTCTCCCTAGGGCAGACGGTAATACAGGTTGCGGGCCATCCAGTTATTTTTCATGTAGTTGATGACTCATTGCTGATCGATCAAGACGGAATCCTAGGATCCGAATTTTTTGCAGGTTGTAAAGCACGTTTAGATTATGAGAAAAAACATATCAAATGGGGAAATATTTATATACCCTTCGACACTAGAGAAAAAATAATTATACCGAAGCGAAGTTCAGTAACATTTTCAATCAATATTGCAAACCCGGAAATAAACGACGGATTTATTCCAAAAATCGAGCCAATTAAGGGAGTCTATTTTGGTAACGCAGTTGTGAGAAACTACAAGGGACGAGGTTACCTAGGGATAATAAATACCACATCAAGAGACTACGAATTTATCACTCCTACTATGGTAATCAAAGAATTCGAAAATACCACTCACTCCCTAGCATGACGTGCAACGTGATCTCGAAATCAAAGGAAAGCAGATTCGACGAAATAATCAAATTATTACGGCTCGAACACTTGTATAAAGAAGGTAGAGCGAACGCGAACGCGGATGCATTATCCCGAAATCCGCCAGAGATGTGCTTGCCAATCAGGAAACGAGAAGAAGATTCGCCAGATCGATATCCACATCTAAAAAGATTTCAATCGGATACCTCGACCGAGGACTCTCCGATATTCGAGGCTAAGCCACGCGTATTGTCGCATTACGATAAACAGGGAAAACCTACTCGAAAGCATCTCACCATAGAAGAAACACCCGTAAAATATTTTGACGAAGCACTAGCCGAGCTCGATCGAGAAAAAGAATACACGGATACAACAAGCGAAGAAGAGCCCTCCACTGAAGATCCAGAACTAATTCAACAACGAAAAAAGGACACGAGACCTACGATAATCGCGGAACTAAGAATTTTAGAAACCCGAGACTCAATTACGAGAGTAAATGACCATAGAGTAATATTTATAGATGTACATGGAAATCCGATAGATAAAGGAGCATTAGAAATGAAGGAGACGGGAAAATTGCCTCGTTACGAAGATTTAATGTTGGAAAAAGCAAGATTGAATTACGATTCCGGGAAATACATCGTATCCCTACCGATAAAAGAAAATAGAAATATTCCAATAACACCAGAAAATTTATTAAACTCGCTAAGATATCTACATCCGCCATGAACAAACTCAGAGACACCATCAGTCAAATTTCCTTTGGAAATTTGAACACCAAGGGCGGGGGTGTCACGTCCCGCGCTCCGCACGAACCGTAACGAGAACAAGAAACCACTCTATACACAAATCTAAATAAACATACCAATAACCGACTTGCAATTTGAAACCATGTTTACAGTATTTGAAGTGAAAGGCAGTTAAAGCCTCTAAAAGCTATATCTTGCGAAAATTTATCTATGTTTATCTAATTATGTTTTCATAATGATATTGAGACAATTTGAATTGTAAACAAAGTCGTCAGTTGAACAAACGTTGGAGATCTTCCCAAACATTTTCAAAGGAAGGACCCCGACGCTTTTCCATCTCCGACAGATATAAATAAATGTAGCGACTCAGAGAAGTCAGTATAATAATTATCCTTCGTCTATCGAATAACAATATTACCGTTCAAAGAGTTATCATTTTGTCAACCGAAGAATTTTATATCTGTCAGTCAATTGTCAATATCAAAATCGAGCAAGATTTGAATAAATCATTAGATATTGTTAAACTACTTTCAACCAGCTTTAATCCTCTCCCGTGCTAGTATCCCTGCACATAGCAGGTTAGCCGAAAAGTGGAATCGGTTTTCGCCAGTAGCACCAAACTCTAGTCCACGCTACCCGTAACGTTTGAAATAAATAAAAATTTGAAATAGTCCTTGGACTATTTCTGGTGGCAGCAACTACCAATTTCGATCTCAACTTGACTTAGAACAAATAAATACGTAACAACGGCATAAGATATAGCGCCACATAGTAATACGTCATAACGTATAACGTCATATATTATTACGGCATAACATATAACGTCATATAGAATTACGGTTTAACGTATAACGTCATACAGTAATGCGTCATAACGTATAACGTCATATCGAATTACGTCATAACGTATAACGTCACATAGTAAAACGTTATAACGTATAACGTCATATAGAATTACAGTTTAACGTATAACGTCATACAGTAATGCGTCATAACGTATCACGTCATATAGTATTGCGTCATGACGTATAACGTCACATAGTAATACGTCATAACGTATAACGTCTCAAAGAACTACGGTTTAACGTATAACGTCATACAGTAATGCGTCAAAACGTATAACGTCATACCGAATTACGTCATAACGTATAACGTCATATAGAATTACGGCATAACGTAAAACGTCATATAGTAATGCGTCATAACGTATAACGTCATATAGTATTGCGTCATGACGTATAACGTCATATAGAAATACGGTGAAACATATAACGCCATATAGAGTTACGTTTTAACGTATAACGTTATATAGTATGACGGTTTAATGTATAAAGCCATATAGTAATGCGTGATAACGTATAACGTCACATAGTAATACGTCATACCGTATAACGTCATATCGAATTACGTCATAACGTATAACGTCACATAGCAAAACGTCATAACGTATAACGTCACATAGTAAAACGTCATAACGTATAACGTCATACAGATTTACGGTTTAACGTATAACGTCATACAGTAATGCGTCATAACGTATAACGTCATATCGAATTACGTCATAACGTATAACGTCACATAGTAAAACGTTATAACGTATAACGTCATATAGAATTACAGTTTATTGTATAACGTCATACAGTAATGCGTCATAACGTATAACGTCATATAGTATTGCGTCATGACGTATAACGTCATATAGTAATACGTCACAACGTATAACGTCATATCGAATTACGTCATAACGTATTACGTCACATAGCAGAACGTCATAACGTATAACGTCATATAGAATTACGGTTTAACGTATAACGTCATACAGTAATGCGTCATAACGTATAACGTCATATAGAATTGCGTCATGACGTATAACTTCATATAGAAATACGGTGAAACATATAACGCCATATAGAGTTACGTTTTAACGTATAACGTTATATAGTATGACGGTTTAATGTATAAAGCCATATAGTAATGCGTGATAACGTATAACGTCACATAGTAATACGTCATACCGTATAACGTCATATCGAATTACGTCATAACGTATAACGTCACATAGCAAAACGTCATAACGTATAACGTCATATAGAATTACGGTTTAACGTACAATGTCATATAGTATTACAATTTGACGTATAGCGTAATATAGAATAACGGTGTAACGTATAATACCATTGCGTAATGCGCCATAACGTGTAACGTCACATAGTAATACTTCATAACGCATAACGTCATATAGAATTACGGTTAAACGTATAACGCCATATAGTAATGCGTCATAACGTATAACGTCTCATAGTAATACGTCATAACGTATAACGTCACATCGAATTACGTCAGAACGTATTACGTCACATAGTAGAACGCCATAACGTATAACGTCATATAGAATGACGGTTTAACGTATGACGTCATACAGTATTGCGTCATAACGTATAACGTCATATAGTATTGCGCCCTGACGTATAACGTCACAGAGTAATACGTCATAACGTATAATGCCATATAGTAATAAGTCATAACGTATAACGTCACATAGAATTACGGTTTAACGTATAACGTCATAGTGTAATGCGTCATAACGTATAACGTCATATTGAATTACTTCATAACGTATTACGTAACATAGTTATACGTCATAACGTATAACGCCATATAGAATTTCGGTTTAACGTATAACTCCATATAGCAATGCGTCATAACGTATAACGTCACATAGTAATACGGCATAACGCATAACGTCATATAGAATTATTGTTTAACGTATAACGTCATAGAGTAATTCCTCATAACTTATAACGTCACATAGTAATACGTCACAACGAATAACGTCATATAGAATTACGGTTAAACGTATAACGTCATATCGAACTACGTCATAACGTATAACGTCACATAGTAAAACGTCATAACGTATAACGTCACATAGTAATACGTCACAACGAATAACGTCATATAGAATTACGGTTAAACGTTTAACGCCATATAGTAATGCGTCATAACGTATAACGTCTCATTGTAATACGTCTTAACGTATAACGTCACATAGAATTACGGCATAAGATATAGCGCCACATAGTAATACGTCATAACGTATAACGTCACATAGTAATACGGCATAACGTATAACGTCATATAGAATTATTGTTTAACGTATAACGTCATAGAGTAATTCCTCATAACGTATAACGTCACATAGTAATACGTCACAACGAATAACGTCATACAGATTTACGGTTTAACGTATAACTCCATATAGCAATGTGTCATAACGTATAACGTCACTGAGTAATACGTCATAACGTATAATGCCATATAGTAATACGTCATAACGTATAACTTCACATAGAATTACGGTTTAACGTATAACGTCATAGTGTAATGCGTCATAACGTATAACGTCATATTGAATTACTTCATAACGTATTACGTAACATAGTTATACGTCATAACGTATAACGCCATATAGAATTTCGGTTTAACGTATAACTCCATATAGCAATGTGTCATAACGTATAACGTCACATAGTAATACGGCATAACGTATAACGTCATACAGAATTATTGTTTAACGTATAACGTCATAGAGTAATTCCTCATAACTTATAACGTAACATAGTGATACGTCACAACGAATAACGTCATATAGAATTACGGTTAAACGTATAACGCCATATAGTAATTCGTCATAACGTATAACGTCATACAGTATTGCGTCATAACGTATAACGTCATATAGTATTGCGCCATGACGTATAACGTCATAGTGTAATGCGTCATTACGTATAACGCCATATAGAATTACGTCATAACGTATAACGTCATATAGAATTTCGGTTTAACGTATAGCGCCATATAGCAATGCGTCATAACGTATAACGTCACATAGTAATACGTCATAACGTATAACGTCATATAGAATTTTGTTTAACGTATAACGTCATACGGCAATTCCTCATAACGTATAACGTCACATAGTAATACGTCACAACGAATAACGTCATATAGAATTACGGTTAAACGTATAACGCCATATAGAATTACGTTTTAACGTATAACGTAATATAGAATTACGGTTTAACGTATAACGTCATGGTGTAATGCGTCGTAACGTATAACGTCATATAGTATTGCGTTATGACGTATAACGACGTATAGAATTACGTCATAACGGATAACGTCTTACAGTAATACGTCATAACGCGTAACGTCATATAGCAATGCGTCATAACGTATAACGCCATATAGTAATGTGTCATAACGTATAACGCCATATAGTCATGCGTCATAACGTATAACGTCATATAGTATTGCGTCATGATGTATAACGTCATACAGAATTACGTCATGATGTATAACGTCATACAGTATTACGTCATAACATATAATGTCATATAGTATTGCGTCATAACGTATAACGTCATATAGTATTACGGCATAACATATAACGTCACATAGAATTACGTCATAACGGATAAAGTCAGATAGTAAAACGTCATAACGTATAACGTCATATAGAATTATTGTTTAGCGTATAACGTCATGGAGCAATTCCTCATAACGTATAACGTCACATAGTAATACGTCACAACGAATAACGTCTTCTAGTAATACGTCATAACGCATAACGTCATATAGAATTACGGCATAACGTATAACGTCATACAGTATTACGGCATAACATATAACGTCACATAGAATTACGTCATAACGTATAACGTCACATAGTAATACGTCACAACGAATAACGTCATATAGAATTACGTTTTAACGTATAACGTAATATAGAATTACGGTTTAACGTATAACGTCATAGTGTAATGCGTCCTAACGTATGACGCCATATAGAATTACGGCATAACGTATAACGTAACATAGAAATACGTCATAACGCATAACGTCACATAGAATCACGGTTTAACGTATAACGTCATAGCGTAATGCGTCGTAACGTATAACGCCATATAGAATTACGGCATAACGTATAACGTAACATAGAATTACGTCATAACGGATAACGTCACATAGTAATACGTCATAACGCATAACGTCATATAGAATTACGGTTTAACGTATAACGCCATATAGTAATGCGTCATAACGTATAACGTCACATAGTTATACTTCATAACGTATAACGCCATAAAGAATTACGTCATAACGTATAACGCCATAAAGAATTACGTCATAACGTATAACGTCACATAGTAATACGTCATAACGCATAACGTCACATAGACTTACGGTTTAACGTATAACGTCATACTGAAATGCGTCATAACGTATAACGTCATATAGTATTGCGTCATGACGTATAACGTTGTATAGAATTATGTCATAACGGATAACATCTTACAGTAATGCGTCATAACGTATAACGCCATATAGTCATGCGTCATAACGTATAACGCCATATAGTATTACGGCATAACGTATAACGTCATACAGTAATGCGTCATGACGTATAACGTCATATAGTATAGCGTCATGACCTATAACGTCGTATAGCATTACATCATAATGGATAACGTCTTCTAGTAATACGTCATAACGTATAACGTCATATAGAATTACGGTTTAACGAATGACGTCATACTGAAATGCGTCATAACGTATAAGGCCATATAGTATTGCGTCATGACGTATAACGTTGTATAGAATTACGTCATAACGGATAACGTCTTACAGTAATGCGTCATAACGTATAACGCCATATAGTCATGCGTCATAACGTATAACGCCATATAGAATTACGGCATAACGTATAACGTCATACAGTAATGCGTCACAACGTATAACGTCATATAGTATTGCGTCATGACGAATATCGTCGTATAGATTTACGTCATAACGTATAACGTCATATCGAATTACGTCATAACGTATAACGTCACATAGTAATACGTCACAACGAATAACGTCATATAGAATTACGGTTAAACGTATAACGCCATATAGAATTACGTTTTAACCTATAACGTCATATAGAGTTACGGTTTAACGTATACCGCCATAAAGAATTACGTCATAACGTATAACGTCACATAGTATAACGTCATCACGTATAACGTCATATAGAATTAAGGCATAAAGTATAACGTCATACAGTAATTCCTCATAACGTATAACGTCACATAGTAATGCGTCACAACGAATAACGTCATATCGAATTACGGTTAAACGTATAACGCCATATAGAATTACGTTTTAACGTATAACGTAATATAGAATTACGGTTTAACGTATAACGTCATGGTGTAATGCGTCGGAACGTATAACGTCATATAGTATTGCGTTATGACGTATAACGACGTATAGAATTACGTCATAACGGATAACGTCATACAGTATTACGTCATAACATATAATGTCATATAGTATTGCGTCATAACGTATAACGTCATATAGTATTACGGCATAACATATAACGTCACATAGAATTACGTCATAACGGATAAAGTCAGATAGTGAAACGTCATAACGTATAACGTCATATAGAATTATTGTTTAGCGTATAACGTCATACAGCAATTCCTCATAACGTATAACGTCACATAGTAATACGTCACAACGAACAACCTCTTCTAGTAATACGTCATAACGCATAACGTCATATAGAATTACGGCATAACGTATAACGTCATACAGAATTTCCTCATAACGTATAACGTCACATAGTAATACGTCACAACGAATAACGTCATATAAAATTACGGTTAAACGTATAACGCCATATAGAATTACGTTTTAACGTATAACGTAATATAGAATTACGGTTTAACGTATAACGTCATAGTGTAATGCGTCCTAACGTATGACGCCATATAGAATGACGGCGTAACGTTTAACGTAACATAGAAATACGTCATAACGCATAACGTCACATAGAATTACGGTTTAACGTATAACGTCATAGTGTAATGCGCTGTAACGTATAACGCCATATAGAATTACGGCATAACGTATAACGTAACATAGAATTACGTCATAACGGATAACGTCACATAGTAACACGTCATAACGCATAACGTTATATAGAATTACGGCATAACGTATAACGTCATACAGAATTTCCTCATAACGTATAACGTCACATAGTAATACGTCACAACGAATAACGTCATATAAAATTACGGTTAAACGTATAACGCCATATAGAATTACGTTTTAACGTATAACGTAATATAGAATTACGGTTTAACGTATAACGTCATACTGAAATGCGTCATAACGTATAACGTCATATAGTATTGCGTCATAACGTATAACGTTGTATAGAATTACGTCATAACGGATAACGTCTTACAGTAATGCGTCATAACGTATAACGCCATATAGTCATGCGTCATAACGTATAACGCCATATAGTCATGCGTCATAACGTATAACGCCATATAGAATTACGGCATAACGTATAACGTCATACAGTAGTGCGTCATAACGTATAACGTCGTATAGATTTACGTCATAACGTATAACGTCATATCGAATTACGTCATAACGTATAACGTCACATAGTAATACGTCACAACGAATAACGTCATATAAAATTACGGTTAAACGTATAACGCCATATAGAATTACGTTTTAACGTATAACGTAATATAGAATTACGGTTTAACGTATAACGTCATAGTGTAATGCGTCCTAACGTATGACGCCATATAGAATGACGGCGTAACGTATAACGTAACATAGAAATACGTCATAACGCATAACGTCACATAGAATTACGGTTTAACGTATAACGTCATAGTGTAATGCGCTGTAACGTATAACGCCATATAGAATTACGGCATAACGTATAACGTAACATAGAATTACGTCATAACGGATAACGTCACATAGTAACACGTCATAACGCATAACGTCATATAGAATTACGGCATAACGTATAACGTCATACAGAATTTCCTCATAACGTATAACGTCACATAGTAATACGTCACAACGAATAACGTGATATAAAATTACGGTTAAACGTATAACGCCATATAGAATTACGTTTTAACGTATAACGTAATATAGAATTACGGTTTAACGTATAACGTCATACTGAAATGCGTCATAACGTATAACGTCATATAGTATTGCGTCATAACGTATAACGTTGTATAGAATTACGTCATAACGGATAACGTCTTACAGTAATGCGTCATAACGTATAACGCCATATAGTCATGCGTCATAACGTATAACGCCATATAGTCATGCGTCATAACGTATAACGCCATATAGAATTACGGCATAACGTATAACGTCATACAGTAGTGCGTCATAACGTATAACGTCGTATAGATTTACGTCATAACGTATAACGTCATATCGAATTACGTCATAACGTATAACGTCACATAGCAAAACGTCATAACGTATAACGTCACATAGTAAAACGTCATAACGTATAACGTCACATAGTAAAACGTCAAAACGTATAACGACATACTGAAATGCGTCATAACGTATAACGCCATATAGTTATGCCTCATAACGTATAACGCCATATAGTCATGCGTCATAACGTATAACGTCATATAGTATTGCGTCATGATGTATAACGTCATACAGTATTACGTCATAACATATAATGTCATATAGTATTGCGTCATAACGTCTAACGTCATATAGTATTACGGCATAACATATAACGTCACATAGAATTACGTCATAACGGATAAAGTCAGATAGTGAAACGTCATAACGTATAACGTCATATAGAATTATTGTTTAGCGTATAACGTCATACAGCAATTCCTCATAACGTATAACGTCACATAGTAATACGTCACAACGAATAACCTCTTCTAGTAATACGTCATAACGCATAACGTCATATAGAATTACGGCATAACGTATAACGTCATACAGAATTTCCTCATAACGTATAACGTCACATAGTAATACGTCACAACGAATAACGTCATATAAAATTACGGTTAAACGTATAACGCCATATAGAATTACGTTTTAACGTATAACGTAATATAGAATTACGGTTTAACATATAACGTCATAGTGTAATGCGTCCTAACGTATGACGCCATATAGAATGACGGCGTAACGTATAACGTAACATAGAATTACGGTTTAACGTATAACGTCATAGTGTAATGCGCTGTAACGTATAACGCCATATAGAATTACGGCATAACGTATAACGTAACATAGAATTACGTCATAACGGATAACGTCACATAGTAACACGTCATAACGCATAACGTCATATAGAATTACGGCATAACGTATAACGTCATACAGAATTTCCTCATAACGTATAACGTCACATAGTAATACGTCACAACGAATAACGTCATATAAAATTACGGTTAAACGTATAACGCCATATAGAATTACGTTTTAACGTATAACGTAATATAGAATTACGGTTTAACGTATAACGTCATAGTGTAATGCGTCCTAACGTATGACGCCATATAGAATGACGGCGTAACGTATAACGTAACATAGAAATACGTCATAACGCATAACGTCACATAGAATTACGGTTTAACGTATAACGTCATAGTGTAATGCGCTGTAACGTATAACGCCATATAGAATTACGGCATAACGTATAACGTAACATAGAATTACGTCATAACGCATAACGTCACATAGTAACACGTCATAACGCATAACGTCATATAGAATTACGGCATAACGTATAACGTCATACAGAATTTCCTCATAACGTATAACGTCACATAGTAATACGTCACAACGAATAACGTCATATAAAATTACGGTTAAACGTATAACGCCATATAGAATTACGTTTTAACGTATAACGTAATATAGAATTACGGTTTAACGTATAACGTCATACTGAAATGCGTCATAACGTATAACGTCATATAGTATTGCGTCATAACGTATAACGTTGTATAGAATTACGTCATAACGGATAACGTCTTACAGTAATGCGTCATAACGTATAACGCCATATAGTCATGCGTCATAACGTATAACGCCATATAGTCATGCGTCATAACGTATAACGCCATATAGAATTACGGCATAACGTATAACGTCATACAGTAGTGCGTCATAACGTATAACGTCGTATAGATTTACGTCATAACGTATAACGTCATATCGAATTACGTCATAACGTATAACGTCACATAGTAATATGTCACAACGAATAACGTCATATAAAATTACGGTTAAACGTATAACGCCACATAGAATTACGTTTTAACGTATAACGTAATATAGAATTACGGTTTAACGTATAACGTCATAGTGTAATGCGTCCTAACGTATGACGCCATATAGAATGAGGGCGTAACGTATAACGTAACATAGAAATACGTCATAACGCATAACGTCACATAGAATTACGGTTTAACGTATAACGTCATAGTGTAATGCGCTGTAACGTATAACGCCATATAGAATTACGGCATAACGTATAACGTAACATAGAATTACGTCATAACGGATAACGTCACATAGTAACACGTCATAACGCATAACGTCATATAGAATTACGGCATAACGTATAACGTCATACAGAATTTCCTCATAACGTATAACGTCACATAGTAATACGTCACAACGAATAACGTCATATAAAATTACGGTTAAACGTATAACGCCATATAGAATTACGTTTTAACGTATAACGTAATATAGAATTACGGTTTAACGTATAACGTCATACAGGAATTCCTCATAACGTATAACGTCTTATAGTAATACGTCACAACGAATAACGTCATATAGAGTTACGGTTTAACGTATAACGTCATACAGTAATGCGTCATGACGTATAACGTCATATAGTATTGTACCATGACGTATAACGTCATATTGAATTACTGCATAACGTATAACGCCATATAGTAATTCGTCATAACGTATAACGTCTCACAGTAGTACGTCATAACGTATAACGTCATATCGAATTACGTCATAACGTATTACGTCACATAGTAGAATGTCATAACGTATAACGTCATATAGAATTACGGTTTAACGTATAACGTCATACAGTAGTGCGTCATAACGTATAACGTCATATAGTATTGCACCATGACGTATAACGTCATACTGAATTACTGCATAACGTATAACGTCACATAGTAATACGTCATAACGTAAAACGTCATATAGAATTTCGGTTTAACGTATAACGCCATATAGCAATGCGTCATAACGTATAACGTCATATAGAATTATTGTTTAACGTATAACGTCATACAGTAATTCCTCATAACGTATTACGTCACATAGTAGAACGTCATAACGTATAACGTCATATAGAGTTACGGTTTAACGTATAACGTCATACAGTAATGCGTCATGACGTATAACGTCATATAGTATTGTACCATGACGTATAACGTCATATTGAATTACTGCATAACGTATAACGCCATATAGTAATTCGTCATAACGTATAACGTCTCACAGTAGTACGTCATAACGTATAACGTCATATCGAATTACGTCATAACGTATTACGTCACATAGTAGAATGTCATAACGTATAACGTCATATAGAATTACGGTTTAACGTATAACGTCTTACAGTAATGCGTCATAACGCATAACGCCATATAGTCATGCGTCATAACGTATAACGCCATATAGAATTACGGCATAACGTATAACGTCATACAGTAATGCGTCATAACGTATAACGTCATATAGTATATCGTCATGACGTATAACGTCGTATAGCATTACATCATAATGGATAACGTCTTCCAGTAATACGTCATAACGTATAGCGTCATATAGAATTACGGTTTAACGAATGACGTCATACTGTAATGCGTCATAACGTATAACGTCATATAGTATTGCGTCATGACGTATAACGTTGTATAGAATTACGTCATAACGGATAACGTCTTACTGTAATGCGTCATAACGTATAACGCCATATAGTCATGCGTCATAACGTATAACGCCATATAGAATTACGGCATAACGTATAACGTCATATAGTATTGCGTCATGACGTGTAACGTCACATAGCAAAACGTCATAACGTATAACGTCACATAGCAAAACGTCATAACGTATAACGTCACATAGTATAACGTCATAACTTATAACGTCATATAGAATTACTGTTTAACGTATCACGTCATACTGTAATGCGTCATAACGTATAACGTCATATAGTATTGCGTCATGACGTATGACGTCGTATAGAATTACGTCATAACGGATAACGTCTTACAGTAATACGTCATAACGTATAACGTTATATAGCAATGCGTCATAACGTATAACGTCACATAGAATTACGTCATAACGGATAACGTCACATAGTAATACGTCATAACGTATAACGTCATATAGTATTACGGCATAACATATAACGTCACATAGAATTACGTCATAACGGATAACGTCACATAGTAAAACGTTATAACGTATAACGTCATATAGAATTTCGGTTAAACGTATAACGCCATATAGAATTACGTTTTAACGTATAACGTAATATAGAATTACGGTTTAACGTATAACGCCATAGTGTAATTCGTCCTAACGTATGACGCCATATAGAATTACGGCATAACGTATAACGTAACATAGAAATACGTCATAACGGATAACGTCACATAGTAATACGTCATAACGTATAACGTCACATAGAATTGCGGTTACACGTATAACGTCATACAGTAATGCGTCATAACGTATAACGTCATATAGTATTGCGTCATGACGTATAACGTCGTATAGATTTACGTCATAACGGATAACGTCTCATAGTAATACGTCATACCGTATAACGTCATATCGAATTACGTCATGACGTATAACGTCGTACAGAATTACGTCATAACGGATAACGTCATACAGTATTACGTCATAACATATAATGTCATATAGTATTGCGTCATAACGTATAACGTCATATAGTATTACGGCATAACATATAACGTCACATAGAATTACGTCATAACGGATAAAGTCAGATAGTGAAACGTCATAACGTATAACGTCATATAGAATTATTGTTTAGCGTATAACGTCATACAGCAATTCCTCATAACGTATAACGTCACATAGTAATACGTCACAACGAACAACCTCTTCTAGTAATACGTCATAACGCATAACGTCATATAGAATTACGGCATAACGTATAACGTCATACAGAATTTCCTCATAACGTATAACGTCACATAGTAATACGTCACAACGAATAACGTCATATAAAATTACGGTTAAACGTATAACGCCATATAGAATTACGTTTTAACGTATAACGTAATATAGAATTACGGTTTAACGTATAACGTCATAGTGTAATGCGTCCTAACGTATGACGCCATATAGAATGACGGCGTAACGTATAACGTAACATAGAAATACGTCATAACGCATAACGTCACATAGAATTACGGTTTAACGTATAACGTCATAGTGTAATGCGCTGTAACGTATAACGCCATATAGAATTACGGCATAACGTATAACGTAACATAGAATTACGTCATAACGGATAACGTCACATAGTAACACGTCATAACGCATAACGTCATATAGAATTACGGCATAACGTATAACGTCATACAGAATTTCCTCATAACGTATAACGTCACATAGTAATACGTCACAACGAATAACGTCATATAAAATTACGGTTAAACGTATAACGCCATATAGAATTACGTTTTAACGTATAACGTAATATAGAATTACGGTTTAACGTATAACGTCATACTGAAATGCGTCATAACGTATAACGTCATATAGTATTGCGTCATAACGTATAACGTTGTATAGAATTACGTCATAACGGATAACGTCTTACAGTAATGCGTCATAACGTATAACGCCATATAGTCATGCGTCATAACGTATAACGCCATATAGTCATGCGTCATAACGTATAACGCCATATAGAATTACGGCATAACGTATAACGTCATACAGTAGTGCGTCATAACGTATAACGTCGTATAGATTTACGTCATAACGTATAACGTCATATCGAATTACGTCATAACGTATAACGTCACATAGTAATACGTCACAACGAATAACGTCATATAAAATTACGGTTAAACGTATAACGCCATATAGAATTACGTTTTAACGTATAACGTAATATAGAATTACGGTTTAACGTATAACGTCATAGTGTAATGCGTCCTAACGTATGACGCCATATAGAATGACGGCGTAACGTATAACGTAACATAGAAATACGTCATAACGCATAACGTCACATAGAATTACGGTTTAACGTATAACGTCATAGTGTAATGCGCTGTAACGTATAACGCCATATAGAATTACGGCATAACGTATAACGTAACATAGAATTACGTCATAACGGATAACGTCACATAGTAACACGTCATAACGCATAACGTCATATAGAATTACGGCATAACGTATAACGTCATACAGAATTTCCTCATAACGTATAACGTCACATAGTAATACGTCACAACGAATAACGTGATATAAAATTACGGTTAAACGTATAACGCCATATAGAATTACGTTTTAACGTATAACGTAATATAGAATTACGGTTTAACGTATAACGTCATACTGAAATGCGTCATAACGTATAACGTCATATAGTATTGCGTCATAACGTATAACGTTGTATAGAATTACGTCATAACGGATAACGTCTTACAGTAATGCGTCATAACGTATAACGCCATATAGTCATGCGTCATAACGTATAACGCCATATAGTCATGCGTCATAACGTATAACGCCATATAGAATTACGGCATAACGTATAACGTCATACAGTAGTGCGTCATAACGTATAACGTCGTATAGATTTACGTCATAACGTATAACGTCATATCGAATTACGTCATAACGTATAACGTCACATAGCAAAACGTCATAACGTATAACGTCACATAGTAAAACGTCATAACGTATAACGTCACATAGTAAAACGTCATAACGTATAACGACATACTGAAATGCGTCATAACGTATAACGCCATATAGTTATGCCTCATAACGTATAACGCCATATAGTCATGCGTCATAACGTATAACGTCATATAGTATTGCGTCATGATGTATAACGTCATACAGTATTACGTCATAACATATAATGTCATATAGTATTGCGTCATAACGTCTAACGTCATATAGTATTACGGCATAACATATAACGTCACATAGAATTACGTCATAACGGATAAAGTCAGATAGTGAAACGTCATAACGTATAACGTCATATAGAATTATTGTTTAGCGTATAACGTCATACAGCAATTCCTCATAACGTATAACGTCACATAGTAATACGTCACAACGAATAACCTCTTCTAGTAATACGTCATAACGCATAACGTCATATAGAATTACGGCATAACGTATAACGTCATACAGAATTTCCTCATAACGTATAACGTCACATAGTAATACGTCACAACGAATAACGTCATATAAAATTACGGTTAAACGTATAACGCCATATAGAATTACGTTTTAACGTATAACGTAATATAGAATTACGGTTTAACATATAACGTCATAGTGTAATGCGTCCTAACGTATGACGCCATATAGAATGACGGCGTAACGTATAACGTAACATAGAATTACGGTTTAACGTATAACGTCATAGTGTAATGCGCTGTAACGTATAACGCCATATAGAATTACGGCATAACGTATAACGTAACATAGAATTACGTCATAACGGATAACGTCACATAGTAACACGTCATAACGCATAACGTCATATAGAATTACGGCATAACGTATAACGTCATACAGAATTTCCTCATAACGTATAACGTCACATAGTAATACGTCACAACGAATAACGTCATATAAAATTACGGTTAAACGTATAACGCCATATAGAATTACGTTTTAACGTATAACGTAATATAGAATTACGGTTTAATGTATAACGTCATAGTGTAATGCGTCCTAACGTATGACGCCATATAGAATGACGGCGTAACGTATAACGTAACATAGAAATACGTCATAACGCATAACGTCACATAGAATTACGGTTTAACGTATAACGTCATAGTGTAATGCGCTGTAACGTATAACGCCATATAGAATTACGGCATAACGTATAACGTAACATAGAATTACGTCATAACGGATAACGTCACATAGTAACACGTCATAACGCATAACGTCATATAGAATTACGGCATAACGTATAACGTCATACAGTATTTCCTCATAACGTATAACGTCACATAGTAATACGTCACAACGAATAACGTCATATAGAATTACGGTTAAACGTATAACGCCATATAGAATTACGTTTTAACGTATAACATAATATAGAAATACGGTTTAACGTATAACGTCATAGTGTAATGCGTCCTAACGTATGACGCCATATAGAATTACGGCATTACGTATAACGTAACATAGAAATACGTCATAACGGATAACGTCACATAGTAATACGTCATAACGCATAACGTCCAATAGAATTGCGGTTTAACGTATAGCGTCATACAGTAATGCGTCATAACGTATAACGTCATATAGTATTGCGTCATGACGTATAACGTCGTATAGATTTACGTCATAACGGATAACGTCTCATAGTAATACGTCATACCGTATAACGTCATATCGAATTACGTCATGACGTATAACGTCGTACAGAATTACGTCATAACGGATAACGTCTTATAGTAATACGTCATAACGTATAACGTCACACAGTATTACGTCATAACGTATAACGTCATATAGAATTACGGTTTAACGTATTACGTCATATAGTAATGCGTCATAACGCATAACGTCATATAGTATTGCGTCATGACGTGTAACGTCACATAGTCATACGTCATACCGTATAACGTCATACAGAATTACGTCATAACGTATAACGTCACATAGCAAAACGTCATAACGTATAACGTCACATAGTATAACGTCATAACTTATAACGTCATATAGAAATACTGTTTAACGTATCACGTCATACTGTAATGCGTCATAACGTATAACGTCATATAGTATTGCGTCATGACGTATAACGTCGTATAGAATTACGTCATAACGGATAACGTCTTACAGTAATACGTCATAACGTATAACGTTATATAGCAATGCGTCATAACGTATAACGTCACATAGAATTACGTCATAACGGATAACGTCACATAGTAATACGTCATAACGTATAACGTCATATAGTATTACGGCATAACATATAACGTCACATAGAATTACGTCATAACGGATAACGTCACATAGTAAAACGTTATAACGTATAACGTCATATAGAATTTCGGTTAAACGTATAACGCCATATAGAATTACGTTTTAACGTATAACGTAATATAGAATTACGGTTTAACGTATAACGTCATAGTGTAATTCGTCCTAACGTATGACGCCATATAGAATTACGGCATAACGTATAACGTAACATAGAAATACGTCATAACGGATAACGTCACATAGTAATACGTCATAACGTATAACGTCACATAGAATTGCGGTTACACGTATAACGTCATACAGTAATGCGTCATAACGTATAACGTCATATAGTATTGCGTCATGACATATAACGTTGTATAGTATTGCGTCATGACGTATAACGTTGTATAGAAATACGTCATAACGGATAACGTCTTACAGTAATACGTCATAACGTATAACGTCATATAGCAATGCGTCATAACGTATAACGCCATATAGTAATGCGTCATAACGTATAACGCCATATAGTATTGCGTCATGATGTATAACGTCATACAGAATTACGTCATAACATATAATGTCATATAGTAATGCGTCATAACGTATAACGTCATATGGTAACGAGTCATACCGTACAACGTCATATAGTAATACGTCATAACGTATAACGTCATATTGAATTACTTCATAACGTATAACGACACATAGTAATACGTCATAACGTTAAACGTCATATAGAATTTCGGTTTAACGTATAACGCCATATAGCAATGCGCCATAACGTATAACGTCACATAGTAATGCGTCATAACGTATAACGTCATATAGAATTATTGTTTAACGTATAACGTCATACAGGAATTCCTCATAACGTATAACGTCTTATAGTAATACGTCACAACGAATAACGTCATATAGAGTTACGGTTTAACGTATAACGTCATACAGTAATGCGTCATGACGTATAACGTCATATAGTATTGTACCATGACGTATAACGTCATATTGAATTACTGCATAACGTATAACGCCATATAGTAATTCGTCATAACGTATAACGTCTCACAGTAGTACGTCATAACGTATAACGTCATATCGAATTACGTCATAACGTATTACGTCACATAGTAGAATGTCATAACGTATAACGTCATATAGAATTACGGTTTAACGTATAACGTCATACAGTAATGCGTCATAACGTATAACGTCATATAGTATTGCACCATGACGTATAACGTCATATTGAATTACTGCATAACGTATAACGTCACATAGTAATACGTCATAACGTAAAACGTCATATAGAATTTCGGTTTAACGTATAACGCCATATAGCAATGCGTCATAACGTATAACGTCATATAGAATTATTGTTTAACGTATAACGTCATACAGTAATTCCTCATAACGTATTACGTCACATAGTAGAACGTCATAACGTATAACGTCATATAGAATTACGGTTTAACGTATAACGTCATAGAGTAATTCCTCATAACGTATAACGTCACATAGTAATAAGTCACAACGAATAACGTCATACAGATTTACGGTTTAACGTATAACTCCATATAGCAATGTGTCATAACGTATATCGTCACAGAGTAATACGTCATAACGTATAATGCCATATAGTAATACGTCATAACGTATAACTTCACATAGAATTACGGTTTAACGTATAACGTCATAGTGTAATGCGTCATAACGTATAACGTCATATTGAATTACTTCATAACGTATTACGTAACATAGTTATACGTCATAACGTATAACGCCATATAGAATTTCGGTTTAACGTATAACTCCATATAGCAATGTGGCATAACGTATAACGTCACATAGTAATACGGCATAACGTATAACGTCATATAGAATTATTGTTTAACGTATAACGTCATAGAGTAATACCTCATAACTTATAACGTCACATAGTAATACGTCACAACGAATAACGTCATATAGAATTACGGTTAAACGTATAACGCCATATAGTAATTCGTCATAACGTATAACGTCATACAGTATTGCGTCATAACGTATAACGTCATATAGCATTGCGCCATGACGTATAACGTCATAGTGTAATGCGTCATTACGTATAACGCAATATAGAATTACGTCATAACGTATAACGTCATATAGAATTTCGGTTTAACGTATAGCGCCATATAGCAATGCGTCATAACGTATAACGTCACATAGTAATACGTCATAACGTATAACGTCATATAGAATTTTGTTTAACGTATAACGTCATACGGCAATTCCTCATAACGTATAACGTCACATAGTAATACGTCACAACGAATAACGTCATATAGAATTACGGTTAAACGTATAACGCCATATAGAATTACGTTTTAACGTATAACGTAATATAGAATTACGGTGTAACGTATACTACCATAGCGTAATGCGTCATAACGTATAACGTCATACCGAATTACGTCATAACGTATTACGTCACATAGTAGAACGTCATAACGTATAACGTCATATAGAATTACGGTTTAACGTATAACGTCATACAGTAATGAGTCATAACGTATAACGTCATATCAAATTATGTCATAACGTATAACGTCATATAGTATTGCGTCATGACGGATAACGTCTTACAGTAATACGTCATAACGTATAACGTCATATAGGAATGCGTCATAACGTATAACGCCATATAGTAATGCGTCATAACGTATAACGCCATATAGTATTGCGTCATGATGTTTAACGTCATACATAATTACGTCATAACATATAATGTCATATAGTATTGCGTCATAACGTATAACGTCATATAGTATTACGACATAACATATAACGTCACATAGAATTACGTCATAACGGATAACGTCACATAGTAATACGTCATAACGTATAACGTCATATAGTATTACGGCATAACATATAACGTCACATAGAATTACGTCATAACGGATAACGTCACATAGTAATACGTCACAACGAATTACGTCATATAGAATTACGGTTAAACGTATAACGCCGTATAGAATTACGTTTTACCGTATAACGTAATATAGAATTACGGTGTAACGTATAATACCATTGCGTAATGCGTCATAACGTGTAACGTCACATAGTAATACGTCATAACGCATAACGTCTTATAGAATTACGGTTTAACGTATAACGCCATATAGTAATGCGTCATAACGTATAACGTCTCATTGTAATACGTCTTAACGTATAACGTCACATAGAATTACGGCATAAGATATAGCGCCACATAGTAATACGTCATAACGTATAACGTCATATATTATTACGGCATAACATATAACGTCATATAGAATTACGGTTTAACGTATAACGTCATACAGTAATGCGTCATAACGTATAACGTCATATCGAATTACGTCATAACGTATAACGTCACATAGTAAAACGTTATAACGTATAACGTCTTATAGAATTACAGTTTAACGTATAACGTCATACAGTAATGCGTCATAACGTATAACGCCATATAGTATTGCGTCATGACGTATAACGTCACATAGTAATACGTCATAACGTGTAACGTCTCAAAGAACTACGGTTTAACGTATAACGTCATACAGTAATGCGTCATAACGTATAACGTCATATCGAATTACGTCATAACGTATAACGTCACATAGTAAAACGTTATAACGTATAACGTCTTATCGAATTACGGTTTAACGTATAACGCCATATAGTAATGCGTCATAACGTATAACGTCTCATTGTAATACGTCTTAACGTATAACGTCACATAGAATTACGGCATAAGATATAGCGCCACATAGTAATACGTCATAACGTATAACGTCACATAGAATTACGGCATAAGATATAGCGCCACATAGTAATACGTCATAACGTATAACGTCATATATTATTACGGCATAACATATAACGTCATATAGAATTACGGTTTAACGTATAACGTCATACTGAAATGCGTCATAACGTATAACGTCATATAGTATTGCATCATGACGTATAACGTTGTATAGAATTACGTCATAACGGATAACGTCTTACAGTAATACGTCATAACGTATAACGTCATATAGCAATGCGTCATAACGTATAACGCCATGTAGTAATGCGTCATAACGTATAACGCCATATTGTAATGCGTCATAACGTATAACGCCATATAGTATTGCGTCATGATGTATAACGTCATACAGAATTACGTCATAACATATAATGTCATATAGTATTGCGTCATAACGTATAACGTCATATAGTATTACGGCAAAACATATAACGTCATATAGTATTACGGCAAAACATATAACGTCACATAGAATTACGTCATAACGGATAACGTCACATAGTAAAACGTCATAACGTATAACACCATATAGTATTACGGCGTACCGTATAACATCATATAGCATTACATCATAATGGATAACGTCTTCTAGTAATACGTCATAACGTATAACGTCATATCGAATTACGTCATGACGTATAACGTCGTCCAGAATTACGTCATAACGGATAACCTCTTATAGTATTACGTCATAACGTATAACGTCACACAGTATTACGTCATAACGTATAACGTCATATAGAATTACGGTTTAACGTATTACGTCATATAGTAATGCGTCATAACGTATAACGTCATACAGTATTACGGCATAACATATAACGTCACATAGAATTACGTCAGAACGGATAACGTCACATAGTAATACGTCATAACGTATAACGTCATATAGTATTACGGCATAACGTATAACGTCAGATAGAATTACGGCATAACGTATAACGTCATACAGTAATTCTTCATAACGTATAACGTCACATAGTAATACGTCACAACGAATAACGTCATATAGAATTACGGTTAAACGTATAACGCCATATAGAATTACGTTTTAACGAATAACGTAATATAGAGTTACGCTGTAACGTATAATACCATAGCGTAATGCGTCATATCGTGTAGCGTCACATAGTAATACGTCATAACGCATAACGTCACATAGAATTACGGTTTAACGTACAACGTCATACTGTAATGCGTCATAACGTATAACGTCATATAGTATTGCGTCATGACGTATAACGTCGTATAGAATTACGTCATAACGGATAACGTCTTACAGTAATACGTTATAACGTATAACGCCATATAGTATTGCGTCATGATGTATAACATAATACAGAATTACGTCATAACATACAATGTCTTATAGTATTGCGTCATAACGTAAAACGTCATATAGTATTACGGTATAACATATAACGTCACATAGAATTACGTCATAACGGATAACGTCACATAGTAATACGTCATAACGTATAACGTCATACAGTATTACGACATAACGTATAACGTCAGATAGAATTACGGCATAACGTATAACGTCATACAGTAATTCCTCATGACGTATAACGTCACATAGTAATACGTCACAACGAATAACGTCATATAGAATTACGGTTTGACGTATAACGTCATACAGTAATGCGTCATAACGTATAACGTCATATAGTATTGCGTCATGACGAATAACGTCGTATAGATTTACGTCATAACGTATATCGTCATATCGAATTACGTCATAATGTATAACGTCACATAGCAAAACGTCATAACGTATAACGTCACATAGTAAAACGTCATAACGTATAACGTCATACTGAAATGCGTCATAACGTATAACGTCATATAGTATTGCGTCATGACATATAACGTTGTATATTATTGCGTCATGACGTATAACGTTGTATAGAAATACGTCATAACGGATAACGTCTTACAGTAATACGTCATAACGTATAACGTCATATAGCAATGCGTCATAACGTATAACGCCATATAGCAATGCGTCATAACGTATAACGCCATATAGCAATGCGCCATAACGTATAACGTCACATAGTAATGCGTCATAACGTATAACGTCATATAGAATTATTGTTTAACGTATAACGTCATACAGGAATTCCTCATAACGTATAACGTCTCATAGTAATACGTCACAACGAATAACGTCATATAGAGTTACGGTTTAACGTATAACGTCATACAGTACTGCGTCATGACGTATAACGTCATATAGTATTGTACCATGACGTATAACGTCATATTGAATTACTGCATAACGTATAACGCCATATAGTAATTCGTCATAACGTATAACGTCTCACAGTAGTACGTCATAACGTATAACGTCATATCGAATTACGTCATAACGTATTACGTCACATAGTAGAATGTCATAACGTATAACGTCATATAGAATTACGGTTTAACGTATAACGTCATACAGTAATGCGTCATAACGTATAACGTCATATAGTATTGCACCATGACGTATAACGTCATATTGAATTACTGCATAACGTATAACGTCACATAGTAATACGTCATAACGTAAAACGTCATATAGAATTTCGGTTTAACGTATAACGCCATATAGCAATGCGTCATAACGTATAACGTCATATAGAATTATTGTTTAACGTATAACGTCATACAGTAATTCCTCATAACGTATTACGTCACATAGTAGAACGTCATAACGTATAACGTCATATAGAATTACAGTTTAACGTATAACGTCATACAGTAATGCGTCATAACGTATAACGTCATATAGTATTGCGTCTTGACGTATAACGTCACATGGTAATACGTCATAACGTATAACGTCTCATAGAACTACGGTTTAACGTATAACGTCATAGTGTAATGCGTCATTACGTATAACGCCATATAGAATTACGTCATAACGTATAACGTCATATAGAATTTCGGTTTAACGTATAGCGCCATATAGCAATGCGTCATAACGTATAACGTCACATAGTAATACGTCATAACGTATAACGTCATATAGAATTTTGTTTAACGTGTAACGTCATAGAGTAATTCCTCATAACGTATAACGTCACATAGTAATAAGTCACAACGAATAACGTCATACAGATTTACGGTTTAACGTATAACTGCATATAGCAATGTGTCATAACGTATATCGTCACAGAGTAATACGTCATAACGTATAATGCCATATAGTAATACGTCATAACGTATAACTTCACATAGAATTACGGTTTAACGTATAACGTCATAGTGTAATGCGTCATAACGTATAACGTCATATTGAATTACTTCATAACGTATAACGTCACATAGTATAACGTCATAACGTATAACGTCATATAGAATTACGGCATAACGTATAACGTCATACAGTAATGTGTCATAACGTATAACGTCACATAGTAATACGTCATACCGTATAACGTCATATCGAATTACGTCATGACGTATAACGTCACATAGCAAAACGTCATAACGTATAACGTCTAATAGTAGAACGTCATAACGTATAACGTCATACTGAAATGCGTCATAACGTATAACGTCATATAGAATTGCGTCATGACGTATAACGTTGTATAGAATTACGTCATAACGGATAACGTCTTACTGTAATACGTCATAACGTATAACGTCATATAGCAATGCGTCATAACGTATAACGCCATGTAGTAATGCGTCATAACGTATAACGCCATATTGTAATGCGTCATAACGTATAACGCCATATAGTATTGCGTCATGATGTATAACGTCATACAGAATTACGTCATAACATATAATGTCATAGTATTGCGTCATAACATATAACGTCATATAGTATTACGGCAAAACATATAACGTCACATAGAATTACGTCATAACGGATAACGTCTTCTAGTAATACGTCATAACGTATAACGTCATATAGAATTACGGTTTAACGAATAACGACAGACTGTAATGCGTCATAACGTATAACGTCATATAGTATTGCGTCATGACGTATAACGTCGTATAGAATTACGTCATAACGGATAACGTCATATAGCAATGCGTCATAACGTATAACGCCATGTAGTAATGCGTCATAACGTATAACGCCATATAGTAATGCGTCATAACGTATAACGCCATATAGTACTGCGTCATGATGTATAACGTCATACAGAATTACGTCATGATGTATAACGTCATACAGAATTACGTCATAACATATACTGTCATATAGTATTGCGTCATAACGTATAACGTCATATAGTATTACGGCATAACATATAACGTCACATAGAATTACGTCATAACTGATAACGTCACATAGTAAAACGTCATAACGTATAACGTCATATAGTATTACGGCATACCGTATAACGTCATATAGAATTACGATATAACGTATAACGTCATACAGTAATGCGTCATAACGTATAACGTCATATAGTATAGCGTCATAACGTATAACGTCATATAGAATTACGGTTTAACGTATAACGTCATACAGTAATGCGTCATAACGTATAACGTCACATGGTAATACATCATACAGTATAACGTCATATGGAATCACGTCATGACGTATAACGTCACATAGCAAAACGTCATAACGTATAACGTCACATAGTAAAACGTCATAACGTATAACGTCATACTGAAATGCGTCATAACGCATAACGTCATATAGTATTGCGTCATGACGTATAACGTTGTATAGAATTACGTCATAACGGATAACGTCTTACAGTAATACGTCATAACGTATAACGTCATATAGCAATGCGTCATAACGTATAACGCCATGTAGTAATGCGTCATAACGTATAACGCCATATAGTAATGCGTCATAACGTATAACGCCATATAGTATTGCGTCATGATGTATAACGTCATACAGAATTACGTCATAACATATAATGTCATAGTATTGCGTCATAACATATAACGTCATATAGTATTACGGCAAAACATATAACGTCACATAGAATTACGTCATAACGGATAACGTCTTCTAGTAATACGTCATAACGTATAACGTCATATAGAATTACGGTTTAACGAATAACGACAGACTGTAATGCGTCATAACGTATAACGTCATATAGTATTGCGTCATGACGTATAACGTCGTATAGAATTACGTCATAACGGATAACGTCATATAGCAATGCGTCATAACGTATAACGCCATGTAGTAATGCGTCATAACGTATAACGCCATATAGTAATGCGTCATAACGTATAACGCCATATAGTACTGCGTCATGATGTATAACGTCATACAGAATTACGTCATGATGTATAACGTCATACAGAATTACGTCATAACATATACTGTCATATAGTATTGCGTCATAACGTATAACGTCATATAGTATTACGGCATAACATATAACGTCACATAGAATTACGTCATAACTGATAACGTCACATAGTAAAACGTCATAACGTATAACGTCATATAGTATTACGGCATACCGTATAACGTCATATAGAATTACGATATAACGTATAACGTCATACAGTAATGCGTCATAACGTATAACGTCATATAGTATAGCGTCATAACGTATAACGTCATATAGAATTACGGTTTAACGTATAACGTCATACAGTAATGCGTCATAACGTATAACGTCACATGGTAATACGTCATACAGTATAACGTCATATCGAATCACGTCATGACGTATAACGTCACATAGCAAAACGTCATAACGTATAACGTCACATAGTAAAACGTCATAACGTATAACGTCATACTGAAATGCGTCATAACGCATAACGTCATATAGTATTGCGTCATGACGTATAACGTTGTATAGAATTACGTCATAACGGATAACGTCTTACAGTAATACGTCATAACGTATAACGTCATATAGCAATGCGTCATAACGTATAACGCCATGTAGTAATGCGTCATAACGTATAACGCCATATAGTAATGCGTCATAACGTATAACGCCATATAGTATTGCGTCATGATGTATAACGTCATACAGAATTACGTCATAACATATAATGTCATATAGTATTGCGTCATAACGTATAACGTCATATAGTATTACGGCAAAACATATAACGTCACATAGAATTACGTCATAACGGATAACGTCACATAGTAAAACGTCATAACGTATAACGTCATATAGTATTACGGCGTACCGTATAACATCATATAGCATTACATCATAATGGATAACGTCTTCTAGTAATACGTCATAACGCATAACGTCATATAGAATTACGGTTTAACGAATAACGTCATACTGTAATGCGTCATAACGTATAACGTTATATAGTATTGCGTCGTGACGTATAACGTCGTATAGAATTACGTCATAACGGATAACGTCTTACAGTAATACGTCATAACGTATAACGTCATATAGCAATGCGTCATAACGTATAACGCCATATAGTAATGCGTCATAACGTATAACGTCATATAGTATAGCGTCATGATGTAAACGTCATATCGAATTACGACATAACGTATAACGTCACATAGTAAAACGTTATAACGTATAACGTCATATAGAATTACGGTTTAACGTATAACGTCATATAGTATAGCGTCATGATGTAAACGTCATATCGAATTACGACATAACGTATAACGTCATATAGTATAACGTTAGAACGTATAACGTCATATAGAATTACTGTTTAACGTATAACGCAATATAGTAATG
Organism: Bombus fervidus; assembly: GCF_041682495.2. Taxonomy (NCBI): domain Eukaryota; kingdom Metazoa; phylum Arthropoda; class Insecta; order Hymenoptera; family Apidae; genus Bombus; species Bombus fervidus. The sequence continues at coordinate 1,085,605 of NW_027212582.1, forward strand.
CGTCATAACGTATAACGTTAAATAGTATTGCGTCATGACCTATAACGCCATATAGCAATGCGTCATAACGTATAACGCCATATCGTAATACGTCATATCGTATAACGTCATATAGAATTACTTCATAACGTATAACGTCACATAGTATAACGTCATAACGTATAACGTCATATAGAATTACGTCATAACGTATAACGTCATATAGAGCTACGGTTTAACGTATTACGTCATATAGTAATGCGTCATGACGTATAACGCCACATAGTAATGCGTCATAACGTATAAAGTCATATAGTACTTCATCATGACGTATAACGTCGTACAGAATTACGTCATAACGGATAACGTCTTATAGTAATACGTCATAACGTATAACGTTACACAGTATTACGTCATAACGTATAACGTCATATAGAATTACGGTTTAACGTATTACGTCATATAGTAATACGTCATACCGTATAACGTCATATCGAATTACGTCATGACGTATAACGTGGTCCAGAATTACGTCATAACGGATAACGTCTTATAGTATTACGTCATAACGTATAACGTCACACAGTATTACGTCATGACGTATAACGTCATATAGAATTACGGTTTAACGTATTACGTCATATAGTAATGCGTCATAACGTATAACGTCATATCAAATTATGTCATAACGTATAACGTCATATAGTATTGCGTCATGACGGATAACGTCTTACAGTAATACGTCATAACGTATAACGTCATATAGGAATGCCTGATAACGTATAACGCCATATAGTAATGCGTCATAACGTATAACGCCATATAGTATTGCGTCATGATGTTTAACGTCATACATAATTACGTCATAACATATAATGTCATATAGTATTGCGTCATAACGTATAACGTCATATAGTATTACGGCATAACATTTAACGTCACATAGAATTACGTCATAACGGATAACGTCACATAGTAATACGTCATAACGTATAACGTCATATAGTATTACGGCATAACATATAACGTCACATAGAATTACGTCATAACGGATAACGTCACATAGTAATACGTCACAACGAATTACGTCATATAGAATTACGGTTAAACGTATAACGCCGTATAGAATTACGTTTTACCGTATAACGTAATATAGAATTACGGTGTAACGTATAATACCATTGCGTAATGCGTCATAACGTGTAACGTCACATAGTAATACGTCATAACGCATAACGTCTTATAGAATTACGGTTTAACGTATAACGCCATATAGTAATGCGTCATAACGTATAACGTCTCATTGTAATACGTCTTAACGTATAACGTCACATAGAATTACGGCATAAGATATAGCGCCACATAGTAATACGTCATAACGTATAACGTCATATATTATTACGGCATAACATATAACGTCATATAGAATTACGGTTTAACGTATAACGTCATACAGTAATGCGTCATAACGTATAACGTCATATCGAATTACGTCATAACGTATAACGTCACATAGTAAAACGTTATAACGTATAACGTCATATAGAATTACAGTTTAACGTATAACGTCATACAGTAATGCGTCATAACGTATAACGTCATATAGTATTGCGTCATGACGTATAACGTCACATAGTAATACGTCATAACGTATAACGTCTCAAAGAACTACGGTTTAACGTATAACGTCATACAGTAATGCGTCATAACGTATAACGTCATATCGAATTACGTCATAACGTATAACGTCACATAGTAAAACGTTATAACGTATAACGTCTTATAGAATTACGGTTTAACGTATAACGCTATATAGTAATGCGTCATAACGTATAACGTCTCATTGTAATACGTCTTAACGTATAACGTCACATAGAATTACGGCATAAGATATAGCGCCACATAGTCATACGTCATAACGTATAACGTCATATAGAATTACGGCATAACGTAAAACGTCATATAGTAATGCGTCATAACGTATAACGCCATATAGTAATGCGTCATAACGTATAACGCCATATAGTATTGCGTCATGATGTATAACGTCATACAGAATTATGTCATAACATTTAATGTCATATAGTATTGCGTCATAACGTATAACGTCATATAGTAACGAGTCATAACGTATAACGTCATATAGTAATACGTCATAACGTATAACGTCATATTGAATTACTTCATAACGTATAACGTCACATAGTAATACGTCATAACGTATAACGTCATATAGAATTTCGGTTTAACGTATAACGGCATATAGCAATGCGACATAACGTATAGCGTCACATAGTAATGCGTCATAACGTATAACGTCATATAGAATCATTGTTTAACGTATAACGTCATACAGGAATTATTCATAACGTATAACGTCTCATAGTAATACGTCACAACGAATAACGTTATATAGAGTTACGGTTTAACGTATAACGCCATAAAGAATTACTTCATAACGTATAACGTCACATAGTATAACGTCATAACGTATAACGTCATACTGAAATGCGTCATAACGTATAACGTCATATAGTATTGCGTCATGACGTATAACGTCGTATAGAATTACGTCATAACGGATAACGTCTTACAGTAATACGTCATAACGTATAACGTCATATAGCAATGCGTCATAACGTATAACGCCATATAGTAATGCGTCATAACGTATAACGCCATATAGTCATGCGTCATAACGTATAACGCCATATAGTATTGCGTCATGATGTATAACGTCATACAGAATTACGTCATGATGTATAACGTCATACAGAATTACGTCATAACATATAATGTCATATTGTATTGCGTCATAACGTATAACGTCATATAGTATTACGGCATACCGTATAACGTCATATAGAATTACGGCATAACGTATAACGTCATACAGTAATGCGTCATAACGTATAACGTCATATAGTATTGCGTCATGACGTATAACGCCGTATAGTAATGCGCCAGAACGTATAACGCCATATAGTATTGCGTCATGATGTATAACGTCATATCGAATTACAACATAACGTATAACGTCACATAGTAAAACGTTATAACGTATAACGTCATATAGAATTACGGTTTAACGTATAACGTAATACAGTAATGAGTCATAACGTATAACGTCATATAGTATTGCGTCATCACGTATAACGTCGTATAGCATTACATCATAATGGATAACGTCTTCTAGTAATGCGTCATAACGTATAACGTCATATAGTATAGCGTCATGATGTAAACGTCATATCGAATTACGACATAACGTATAACGTCACATAGTAAAACGTTATAACGTATAACGTCATATAGAATTACGGTTTAACGTATAACGTCATATAGTATTGCGTCATGACGTATAACGCCACATAGTAATGCGTCAGAACGTATAACGCCATATAGTATTGCGTCATGATGTATACCGTCATATAGAATTACGACATAACATATAATGTCATATAGAATTACGGCATAACGTATAACGTCATATAGTATAACGTTAGAACGTATAACGTCATATAGAATTACTGTTTAACGTATAACGCAATATAGTAATGCGTCATAGCGTATAACGTTAAATAGTATTGCGTCATGACCTATAACGCCATATAGCAATGCGTCATAACGTATAACGCCATATAGTAATACGTCATATCGTATAACGTCATATAGAATTACTTCATACCGTATAACGTCACATAGTATAACGTCATAACGTATAACGTCATATAGAATTACGTCATAACGTATAACGTCATATAGAGCTGCGGTTTAACGTATTACGTCATATAGTAATGCGTCATAACGTATAACGCCACATAGTAATGCGTCATAACGTATAAAGTCATATAGTACTTCATCATGACGTATAACGTCGTACAGAATTACGTCATAACGGATAACGTCTTATAGTAATACGTCATAACGTATAACGTTACACAGTATTACGTCATAACGTATAACGTCATATAGAGCTACGGTTTAACGTATTACGTCATATAGTAATGCGTCATAACGTATAACGCCACATAGTAATGCGTCATAACGTATAAAGTCATATAGTACTTCATCATGACGTATAACGTCGTACAGAATTACGTCATAACGGATAACGTCTTATAGTAATACGTCATAACGTATAACGTTACACAGTATTACGTCATAACGTATAACGTCATATAGAGCTACGGTTTAACGTATAACGTCATATAGTATTACGGCATAACGTATAACGTCATACAGTAATTCCTCATAACGTATAACGTCACATAGTAATACGTCACAACGAATAACGTCATATAGAATTACGGTTAAACGTATAACGTCATACAGTAATGCGTCATAACGTATAACGTCACATAGTAATACGTCATACCGTATAACGTCATATCGAATTACGTCATGACGTATAACGTCACATAGCAAAACGTCATAACGTATAACGTCACATAGTAAAACGTCATAACGTATAACGTCATACTGAAATGCGTCATAACGTGTAACGTCATATAGTATTGCGTCATGACGTATAACGTTGTATAGAATTACGTCATAACGGATAACGTCTTACAGTAATACGTCATAACGTATAACGTCATATAGCAATGCGTCATAACGTATAACGCCATGTAGTAATGCGTCATAACGTATAACGCCATATAGTAATGCGTCATAACGTATAACGCCATATAGTATTGCGTCATGATGTATAACGTCATACAGAATTACGTCATAACATATAATGTCATATAGTATTGCGTCATAACGGATAACGTCACATAGTAAAACGTCATAACGTATAACTCCATATAGTCATGCGTCATAACGTATAACGCCATATAGTATTGCGTCATGATGTATAACGTCACACAGTATTACGTAATAACGTATTACGTCACATAGAATTACGTCATAACGGATAACGTCACGTAGTAAAACGTCATAACGTACAACGTCATATAGTATTGCGTCATGACGTATAACGTTGTATAGAATTACGTCATAACGGATAACGTCTTACAGTAATACGTCATAACGTATAACGTCATATAGCAATGCGTCATGACGTATAACGCCGTATAGTAATGCGCCAGAACGTATAACGCCATATAGTATTGCGTCATGATGTATAACGTCATATCGAATTACAACATAACGTATAACGTCACATAGTAAAACGATATAACGTATAACGTCATATAGAATTACGGTTTAACGTATAACGTAATACAGTAATGAGTCATAACGTATAACGTCATATAGTATTGCGTCATCACGTATAACGTCGTATAGCATTACATCATTTGGATAACGTCTTCTAGTAATGCGTCATAACGTATAACGTCATATAGTATTACGGCATACCGTATAACGTCATATAGAATTACAGCATAACGTATAACGTCATACAGTAATGCGTCATAACGTATAACGTCATATAGTATTGCGTCATGACGTATAACGCCGTATAGTAATGCGCCAGAACGTATAACGCCATATAGTATTGCGTCATGATGTATAACGTCATATCGAATTACAACATAACGTATAACGTCACATAGTAAAACGATATAACGTATAACGTCATATAGAATTACGGTTTAACGTATAACGTCATATAGTATTGCGTCATGACGTATAACGCCATATAGTAATGCGTCAGAACGTATAACGCCATATAGTATTGCGTCATGATGTATACCGTCATATAGAATTACGACATAACATATAATGTCATATAGATTTACGGCATAACGTATAACGTCATATAGTATAACGTTAGAACGTATAACGTCATATAGAATTACTGTTTAACGTATAACGCAATATAGTAATGCGTTATAACGTATAACGTTAAATAGTATTGCGTCATGACCTATAACGCCATATAGCAATGCGTCATAACGTATAACGCCATATAGTAATACGTCATATCGTATAACGTCATATAGAATTACTTCATAACGTATAACGTCACATAGTATAACGTCATAACGTATAACGTCATATAGAATTACGTCATAACGTATAACGTCATATAGAGCTACGGTTTAACGTATTACGTCATATAGTAATGCGTCATAACGTTTAACGCCACATAGTAATGCGTCTTAACGTATAAAGTCATATAGTACTTCATCATGACGTATAACGTCGTACAGAATTACGTCATAACGGATAACGTCTTATAGTAATACGTCATAACGTATAACGTTACACAGTATTACGTCATAACGTATAACGTCATATAGAATTACGGTTTAACGTATTACGTCATATAGTAATACGTCATACCGTATAACGTCATATCGAATTACGTCATGACGTATAACGTGGTCCAGAATTACGTCATAACGGATAACGTCTTACAGTAGTACGTCATAACGTATAACGTCATACAGTAATACGTCATAACGTATAACGTCATATAGAATTACGATTTAACGTATAACGTCGTACAGTATTACGGTTTAACGTACAACCTCGTACAGTAATGCGTCATAACGTATAACGCCATATAGTAATACGTCACAACGAATAGCATCATATGGAATTACCGTTAAACGTATAACGCCATATAGAATTACGTTTTAACGTATAACGTAATATAGAATTACGGTCTAACGCATAATACCATAGCGTAATGCGTCATATCGTGTAACGTCACATAGTAATACGTCATAACGCATAAAGTCATATAGAATTACGGTTTAACGTATAACGTTATACAGTAATACGTCATAACGTATATCGTCATATAGCAATGCGTCATAACGTATAACGTCATATCGAATTACGTCATAACGTATAACGTCACATAGCAAAACGTCATAACGTATAACGTCACATAGTAAAACGTCATAACGTATAACGTCACACAGTATTACGTAATAACGAATAACGTCACATAGAATTACGTCATAACGGATAACGTCACATAGTAAAACGTCATAACGTACAACGTCATATAGTATTGCGTCATGACGTATAACGTTGTATAGAATTACGTCATAACGGATAACGTCTTACAGTAATACGTCATAACGTATAACGTCATATAGCAATGCGTCATAACGTATAACGCCATGTAGTAATGCGTCATAACGTATAACGCCATATAGTAATGCGTCATAACGTATAACGCCATATAGTATTGCGTCATGATGTATAACGTCATACAGAATTACGTCATAACATATAATGTCATATAGTATTGCGTCATAACGTATAACGTCATATAGTATTACGGCAAAACATATAACGTCACATAGAATTACGTCATAACGGATAACGTCTCATAGTAAAACGTCATAACGTATAACGTCATATAGTATTACGGCGTACCGTATAACATCATATAGCATTACATCATAATGGATAACGTCTTCTAGTAATACGTCATAACGTATAACGTCATATAGAATTACGGTTTAACGAATAACGTCATACTGTAATGCGTCATAACGTATAACGTCATATAGTATTGCGTCATGACGTATAACGTCGTATAGAATTACGTCATAACGGATAACGTCTTACAGTAATACGTCATAACGTATAACGTCATATAGCAATGCGTCATAACGTATAACGCCATATAGTAATGCGTCATAACGTATAACGCCATATAGTCATGCGTCATAAAGTATAACGCCATATAGTATTGCGTCATGATGTATAACGTCATACAGAATTACGTCATGATGTATAACGTCATACAGAATTACGCCATAACATATAATGTCTTATTGTATTGCGTCATAACGTATAACGTCATATAGTATTACGGCATAACATATAACGTCACATAGAATTACGTCATAACGGATAACGTCACATAGTAAAACGTCATAACGTATAACGTCATATAGTATTACGGCATACCGTATAACGTCATATAGAATTACGGCATAACGTATAACGTCATACAGTAATGCGTCATAACGTATAACGTCATATAGTATTGCGTCATAACGTATAACGCCGTATAGTAATGCGCCAGAACGTATAACGCCATATAGTATTGCGTCATGATGTATAACGTCATATCGAATTACAACATAACGTATAACGTCATATAGTAAAACGTTATAACGTATAACGTCATATAGAATTACGGTTTAACGTATAACGTAATACAGTAATGAGTCATAACGTATAACGTCATATAGTATTGCGTCATCACGCATAACGTCGTATAGCATTACATCATAATGGATAACGTCTTCTAGTAATGCGTCATAACGTATAACGTCATATAGTATAGCGTCATGATGTAAACGTCATATCGAATTACGACATAACGTATAACGTCACATAGTAAAACGTTATAACGTATAACGTCACATAGTAAAACGTCATAACGTATAACGTCATATAGAATTACGGTTTAACGTATAACGTCATATAGTATTGCGTCATGACGTATAACGCCATATAGTAATGCGTCAGAACGTATAGCGCCATATAGTATTGCGTCATGATGTATACCGTCATATAGAATTACGACATAACATATAATGTCATATAGAATTACGGCATAACGTATAACGTCATATAGTATAACGTTAGAACGTATTACGTCATATAGAATTACTGTTTAACGTATAACGCAATATAGTAATGTGTCATAACGTATAACGTTAAATAGTATTGCGTCATGACCTATAACGCCATATAGCAATGCGTCATAACGTATAACGCCATATAGTAATACGTCATATCGTATAACGTCATATAGAATTACCTCATAACGTATAACGTCACATAGTATAACGTCATAACGTATAACGTCATATAGAATTACGTCATAACGTATAACGTCATATAGAGCTACGGTTTAACGTATTACGTCATATAGTAATGCGTCATAACGTATAACGCCACATAGCAATGCGACATAACGTATAAAGTCATATAGTACTTCATCATGACGTATAACGTCGTACAGAATTACGTCATAACGGATAACGTCTTATAGTAATACGTCATAACGTATAACGTCACACAGCATTACGTCATAACGTATAACGTCATATAGAATTACGGTTTAACGTATTACGTCATATAGTAATACGTCATACCGTATAACGTCATATCGAATTACGTCATGACGTATAACGTGGTCCAGAATTACGTCATGACGTATAACGTCACACAGTATTACGTCATAACGTGTAATGTCATATAGAATTACGGTTTAACGTATAACGTCACATAGTAATACGTCACAACGAGTAACGTCATATAGAATTACGGCATAACGTATAACGTCATACAGAATTTCCTCATAACGTATAACGTCACATAGTAATACGTCACAACGAATAACGTCATATAAAATTACGGTTAAACGTATAACGCCATATAGAATTACGTTTTAAAGTATAACGTAATATAGAATTACGGTTTAACGTATAACGTCATACTGAAATGCGTCATAACGTATAACGTCATATAGTATTGCGTCATAACGTATAACGTTGTATAGAATTACGTCATAACGGATAACGTCTTACAGTAATGCGTCATAACGTATAACGCCATATAGTCATGCGTCATAACGTATAACGCCATATAGTCATGCGTCATAACGTATAACGCCATATAGAATTACGGCATAACGTATAACGTCATACAGTAGTGCGTCATAACGTATAACGTCGTATAGATTTACGTCATAACGTATAACGTCATATCGAATTACGTCATAACGTATAACGTCACATAGCAAAACGTCATAACGTATAACGTCACATAGTAAAACGTCATAACGTATAACGTCACATAGTAAAACGTCATAACGTATAACGACATACTGAAATGCGTCATAACGTATAACGTCAAATAGTATTGCGTCATAACGTATAACGTTGTATAGAATTACGTCATAACGGATAACGTCTTACAGTAATGCGTCATAACGTATAACGCCATATAGTCATGCGTCATAACGTATAACGCCATATAGTCATGCGTCATAACGTATAACGCCATATAGAATTACGTCATAACGTATAACGTTATATAGCAATGCGTCATAACGTATAACGTCACATAGAATTACGTCATAACGGATAACGTCACATAGTAATACGTCATAACGTATAACGTCACATAGAATTGCGGTTAAACGTATAACGTCATACAGTAATGCGTCATAACGTATAACGTCACATAGAATTGCGGTTAAACGTATAACGTCATACAGTAATGCGTCATAACGTATAACGTCACATAGTAATACGTCATACCGTATAACGTCATATCGAATTACGTCATGACGTATAACGTCACATAGCAAAACGTCATAACGTATAACGTCACATAGTAATACGTCATAACGTATAACGTCACATAGAATTGCGGTTAAACGTATAACGTCATACTGAAATGCGTCATAACGTATAACGTCATATAGTATTGCGTCATGTCGTATAACGTTGTATAGAATTACGTCATAGCGGATAACGTCTTACAGTAATACGTCATAACGTATAACGTCATATAGTAATGCGTCATAACGTATAACGTCATACAGAATTACGTCATAACATATAACGTCTTATAGTAATGCGTCATAACGTATAACGCCATATAGTAATGCGTCATAACGTATAACGTCATATAGAATTACTTCATAACGTATAACGTCACATAGCAATACGTCATAACGTAGAGCGTCATATAGAATTACGGTTAAACGTATAACGTCATATAGTAATGAGTCATAACGTATAACGCCATATAGTAATACGTCATAACGTATAACGTCATTTTGAATTACTTCATAACGTATAACGTCACATAGTAATACGCCATAACGTATAACGTCATATAGAATTTCGGTTTAACGTATAACGGCAGATAGCAATGCGTCATAACGTATAACGTCACATAGTAATACGTCATAACGTATAACGTCATATAGAATTATTGTTTAACGTATAACGTCATACTGTAATGCGTCATAACGTATAACGTCATATAGCATTGCTTCATGACGAATAACGTCGTATAGAATTACGTCATAACGGATAACGTCTTACAGTAATGCGTCATAACGTATAACGCCATATAGTAATGCGTCATAACGTATAACGTCATACAGAATTACGTCATAACATATAACGTCTTATAGTAATGCGTCATAACGTATAACGCCATATAGTATTACGGCATACCGTATAACGTCATATAGAATTACGGCATAACGTATAACGTCATACAGTAATGCGTCATAACGTATAACGTCATATAGTATTGCGTCATAACGTATAACGCCGTATAGTAATGCGCCAGAACGTATAACGCCATATAGTATTGCGTCATGATGTATAACGTCATATCGAATTACAACATAACGTATAACGTCATATAGTAAAACGTTATAACGTATAACGTCATATAGAATTACGGTTTAACGTATTACGTAATACAGTAATGAGTCATAACGTATAACGTCATATAGTATTGCGTCATCACGCATAACGTCGTATAGCATTACATCATAATGGATAACGTCTTCTAGTAATGCGTCATAACGTATAACGTCATATAGTATAGCGTCATGATGTAAACGTCATATCGAATTACGACATAACGTATAACGTCACATAGTAAAACGTTATAACGTATAACGTCACATAGTAAAACGTCATAACGTATAACGTCATATAGAATTACGGTTTAACGTATAACGTCATATAGTATTGCGTCATGACGTATAACGCCATATAGTAATGCGTCAGAACGTATAGCGCCATATAGTATTGCGTCATGATGTATACCGTCATATAGAATTACGACATAACATATAATGTCATATAGAATTACGGCATAACGTATAACGTCATATAGTATAACGTTAGAACGTATAACGTCATATAGAATTACTGTTTAACGTATAACGCAATATAGTAATGCGTCATAACGTATAACGTTAAATAGTATTGCGTCATGACCTATAACGCCATATAGCAATGCGTCATAACGTATAACGCCATATAGTAATACGTCATATCGTATAACGTCATATAGAATTACTTCATAACGTATAACGTCACATAGTATAACGTCATAACGTATAACGTCATATAGAATTACGTCATAACGTATAACGTCATATAGAGCTACGGTTTAACGTATTACGTCATATAGTAATGCGTCATAACGTATAACGCCACATAGTAATGCGTCATAACGTATAAAGTCATATAGTACTTCATCATGACGTATAACGTCGTACAGAATTACGTCATAACGGATAACGTCTTATAGTAATACGTCATAACGTATAACGTCACACAGCATTACGTCATAACGTATAACGTCATATAGAATTACGGTTTAACGTATTACGTCATATAGTAATACGTCATACCGTATAACGTCATATCGAATTACGTCATGACGTATAACGTGGTCCAGAAGAACGTCATAACGTATAACGTCACACAGTATTACGTCATAACGTATAATGTCATATAGAATTACGGTTTAACGTATAACGTCACATAGTAATACGTCACAACGAGTAACGTCATATAGAATTACGGCATAACGTATAACGTGATACAGAAATTCCTCATAACGTATAACGTCACATAGTAATACGTCACAACGAATAACGTCATATAAAATTACGGTTAAACGTATAACGCCATATAGAATTACGTTTTAACGTATAACGTAATATAGAATTACGGTTTAACGTATAACGTCATACTGAAATGCGTCATAACGTATAACGTCATATAGTATTGCGTCATAACGTATAACGTTGTATAGAATTACGTCATAACGGATAACGTCTTACAGTAATGCGTCATAACGTATAACGCCATATAGTCATGCGTCATAACGTATAACGCCATATAGTCATGCGTCATAACGTATAACGCCATATAGAATTACGGCATAACGTATAACGTCATACAGTAGTGTGTCATAACGTATAACGTCGTATAGATTTACGTCATAACGTATAACGTCATATCGAATTACGTCATAACGTATAACGTCACATAGCAAAACGTCATAACGTATAACGTCACATAGTAAAACGTCATAACGTATAACGTCACATAGTAAAACGTCATAACGTATAACGACATACTGAAATGCGTCATAACGTATAACGTCATATAGTATTGCGTCATAACGTATAACGTTGTATAGAATTACGTCATAACGGATAACGTCTTACAGTAATGCGTCATAACGTATAACGCCATATAGTCATGCGTCATAACGTATAACGCCATATAGTCATGCGTCATAACGTATAACGCCATATAGAATTACGTCATAACGTATAACGTTATATAGCAATGCGTCATAACGTATAACGTCACATAGAATTACGTCATAACGGATAACGTCACATAGAAATACGTCATAACGTATAACGTCATATAGTATTACGGCATAACATATAACGTCACATAGAATTACGTCATAACGGATAACGTCACATAGTAAAACGTTATAACGTATAACGTCATATAGAATTTCGGTTAAACGTATAACGCCATATAGAATTACGTTTTAACGTATAACGTAATATAGAATTACGGTTTAACGTATAACGCCATAGTGTAATTCGTCCTAACGTATGACGCCATATAGAATTACGGCATAACGTATAACGTCATACAGTAGTGTGTCATAACGTATAACGTCGTATAGATTTACGTCATAACGTATAACGTCATATCGAATTACGTCATAACGTATAACGTCACATAGCAAAACGTCATAACGTATAACGTCACATAGTAAAACGTCATAACGTATAACGTCACATAGTAAAACGTCATAACGTATAACGACATACTGAAATGCGTCATAACGTATAACGTCATATAGTATTGCGTCATAACGTATAACGTAACATAGAAATACGTCATAACGGATAACGTCACATAGTAATACGTCATAACGTATAACGTCACATAGAATTGCGGTTAAACGTATAACGTCATACAGTAATGCGTCATAACGTATAACGTCACATAGTAATACGTCATACCGTATAACGTCATATCGAATTACGTCATGACGTATAACGTCACATAGCAAAACGTCATAACGTATAACGTCACATAGTAAAACGTCATAACGTATAACGTCATACTGAAATGCGTCATAACGTATAACGTCATATAGTATTGCGTCATGACGTATAACGTTGTATAGAATTACGTCATAGCGGATAACGTCTTACAGTAATACGTCATAACGTATAACGTCATATAGAATTACGGTTTAACGAATAACGTCATACTGTAATGCGTCATAACGTATAACGTCATATAGTATTGCGTCATGACGTATAACGTCGTATAGAATTACGTCATAACGGATAACGTCTTACAGTAATACGTCATAACGTATAACGTCATATAGCAATGCGTCATAACGTATAACGCCATATAGTCATGCGTGATAACGTATAACGCCATATAGTCATGCGTCATAACGTATAACGCCATATAGTACTGCGTCATGATGTATAACGTCATACAGAATTACGTCATGATGTATAACGTCATACAGAATTACGTCATAACATATAATGTCATATAGTATTGCGTCATAACGTATAACGTCATATAGTATTACGGCATAACATGTAACGTCACATAGAATTACGTCATAACGGATAACGTCACATAGTAAAACGTCATAACGTATAACGTCATATAGTATTACGGCATACCGTAGAACGTCATATAGTCATGCGTCATAACGTATAACGCCATATAGAATTACGTCATAACGTATAACGTTATATAGCAATGCGTCATAACGTATAACGTCACATAGAATTACGTCATAACGGATAACGTCACATAGAAATACGTCATAACGTATAACGTCATATAGTATTACGGCATAACATATAACGTCACATAGAATTACGTCATAACGGATAACGTCACATAGTAAAACGTTATAACGTATAACGTCATATAGAATTTCGGTTAAACGTATAACGCCATATAGAATTACGTTTTAACGTATAACGTAATATAGAATTACGGTTTAACGTATAACGCCATAGTGTAATTCGTCCTAACGTATGACGCCATATAGAATTACGGCATAACGTATAACGTAACATAGAAATACGTCATAACGGATAACGTCACATAGTAATGCGTCATAACGTATAACGTCACATAGTAATACGTCATACCGTATAACGTCATATCGAATTACGTCATGACGTATAACGTCACATAGCAAAACGTCATAACGTATAACGTCACATAGTAAAACGTCATAACGTATAACGTCATACTGAAATGCGTCATAACGTATAACGTCATATAGTATTGCGTCATGACGTATAACGTTGTATAGAATTACGTCATAGCGGATAACGTCTTACAGTAATACGTCATAACGTATAACGTCATATAGAATTACGGTTTAACGAATAACGTCATACTGTAATGCGTCATAACGTATAACGTCATATAGTATTGCGTCATGACGTATAACGTCGTATAGAATTACGTCATAACGGATAACGTCTTACAGTAATACGTCATAACGTATAACGTCATATAGCAATGCGTCATAACGTATAACGCCATATAGTCATGCGTCATAACGTATAACGCCATATAGTCATGCGTCATAACGTATAACGCCATATAGTACTGCGTCATGATGTATAACGTCATACAGAATTACGTCATGATGTATAACGTCATACAGAATTACGTCATAACATATAATGTCATATAGTATTGCGTCATAACGTATAACGTCATATAGTATTACGGCATAACATGTAACGTCACATAGAATTACGTCATAACGGATAACGTCACATAGTAAAACGTCATAACGTATAACGTCATATAGTATTACGGCATACCGTAGAACGTCATATAGAATTACGATATAACGTATAACGTCAAACAGTAATACGTCATAACGTATAACGTCATATAGAATTACGATTTAACGTATAACGTCATACAGTATTACGGTTTAACGTACAACGTCATACAGTAATGCGTCATAACGTATAACGCCATATAATAATACGTCACAACGAATAGCATCATATAGAATTACCGTTAAACGTATAACGCCATATAGAAATACGTTTTAACGTATAACGTAATATAGAATTACGGTGTAACGCATAATACCATAGCGTAATGCGTCATATCGTGTAACGTCACATAGTAATACGTCATAACGCATAAAGTCATATAGAATTACGGTTTAACGTATAATGTTATACAGTAATACGTCATAACGTATATCGTCATATAGCAATGCGTCATAACGTATAACGTCATATCGAATTACGTCATAACGTATAACGTCACATAGCAAAACGTCATAACGTATAACGTCACATAGTAAAACGTCATAACGTATAACGTCACACAGTATTACGTAATAACGTATAACGTCATATAGAATTACGGTTTAACGTATAACGTCATATAGTAATGCGTCATAACGTATAACGCCATATAGTAATGCGTCATAAAGTATAACGCCATATAGTATTGCGTCATGCTGTATAACGTCATACAGAATTACGTCATAACATACAATGTCATATAGTATTGCGTCATAACGTATAACGTCACATAGTAATACGTCATAACGCATAACGTCATATAGAATTACGGTTTAGCGCATAACGCCATATAGTAATGCGTCATAACGTATAACGTCACATAGTAATACGTCATAACGTCTAACGACATATCGAATTACGTCATAACGCATAACGTCACATAGTAAAACGTCATAACGTATAACGTCATACAGTAATGCGTCATAACGTATAACGTCATATAGTATTGCGTCATGACGCATAACGTCGTATAGATTAACGTCATAACGGATAACGTCTCATAGTAGTACGTCATAACGTATAACGTCACACAGTATTACGTAATAACGTATAACGTCATATAGAATTACGGTTTAACGTATAACGTCATATAGTAATGCGTCATAACGTATAACGCCATATAGTAATGCGTCATAACGTATAACGTCATATCGAATTACGTCATAACGTATAACGTCACATAGCAAAACGTCATAACGTATAACGTCACATAGTAAAACGTCATAACGTATAACGTCATGTAGAATTACGGTTCAACGTATAACGTCATACTGTAATGCGTCATAACGTATAACGTCATATAGTATTGCGTCATGACGTATAACGTCGTATAGAATTACGTCATAACGGATAACGTCTTACAGTAATACGTCATAACGTATAACGCCTTATAGTATTGCGTCATGATATATAACGTCATGCAGAATTACGTCATAACATATAATGTCATAGAGTATTGCGTCATAACGTATAACGTCATATAGTATAACGGCAAAACATATAACGTCACATAGAATTACGTCATAACGGATAACGTCACATAGTAAAACGTCATAACGTATAACGTCATACAGTAATTCCTCATAACGTATAAAGTCACATAGTAATACGTCACAACGAATAACGTCATATAGAATTACGGTTAAACGTATAACTCCATATAGAATTACGGTTAAACGTATAACACCATATAGAGTTACGTTTTAACGTATAACGTAATATAGAATTACGGTGTAACGTATAATACCATAGCGTAATGCGTCATATCGCGTAACGTCACATAGTAATACGTCATAACGCATAACGTCATACTGAAATGCGTCATAACGTATAACGTCATATAGTATTGCGTCATGACGTATAACGTTGTATAGAATTACGTCATAGCGGATAACGTCTTACAGTAATACGTCATAACGTATAACGTCATACTGAAATGCGTCATAACGTATAACGTCATATAGTATTGCGTCATGACGTATAACGTTGTATAGAATTACGTCATAGCGGATAACGTCTTACAGTAATACGTCATAACGTATAACGTCATATAGAATTACGGTTTAACGAATAACGTCATACTGTAATGCGTCATAACGTATAACGTCATATAGTATTGCGTCATGACGTATAACGTCGTATAGAATTACGTCATAACGGATAACGTCTTACAGTAATACGTCATAACGTATAACGTCATATAGCAATGCGTCATAACGTATAACGCCATATAGTCATGCGTCATAACGTATAACGCCATATAGTCATGCGTCATAACGTATAACGCCATATAGTACTGCGTCATGATGTATAACGTCATACAGAATTACGTCATGATGTATAACGTCATACAGAATTACGTCATAACATATAATGTCATATAGTATTGCGTCATAACGTATAACGTCATATAGTATTACGGCATAACATGTAACATCACATAGAATTACGTCATAACGGATAACGTCACATAGTAAAACGTCATAACGTATAACGTCATATAGTATTACGGCATACCGTAGAACGTCATATAGTCATGCGTCATAACGTATAACGCCATATAGAATTACGTCATAACGTATAACGTTATATAGCAATGCGTCATAACGTATAACGTCACATAGAATTACGTCATAACGGATAACGTCACATAGAAATACGTCATAACGTATAACGTCATATAGTATTACGGCATAACATATAACGTCACATAGAATTACGTCATAACGGATAACGTCACATAGTAAAACGTTATAACGAATAACGTCATATAGAATTACGGTTAAACGTATAACTCCATATAGAATTACGGTTAAACGTATAACGCCATATAGAGTTACGTTTTAACGTATAACGTAATATAGAATTACGGTGTAACGTATAATACCATAGCGTAATGCGTCATATCGCGTAACGTCACATAGTAATACGTCATAACGCATAACGTCATATAGAATTACGGTTTAACGTATAACGTCATTCAGTAATGCGTCATAACGTATAACGTCACATAGTAATATGTCATACCGTATAACGTCATATCGAATTACGTCATAACGTATAAGGTCACATAGCAAAACATCATAACGTATAACGTCATATAGACTCACGGTTTAACGTATAACGTCATATAGAATTACGGTTTAACGTATAACGTCATACTGTAATGCGTCATAACGTATAACGTCATATAGCATTGCGTCATGACGAATAACGTCGTATAGAATTACGTCATAACGGATAACGTCTTACAGTAATGCGTCATAACGTATAACGCCATATAGTAATGCGTCATAACGTATAACGTCATACAGAATTACGTCATAACATATAACGTCTTATAGTAATGCGTCATAACGTATAACGCCATATAGTAATGCGTCATAACGTATAACGTCATATAGAATTACTTCATAACGTATAACGTCACATAGCAATACGTCATAACGTAGAGCGTCATATAGAATTACGGTTAAACGTATAACGTCATATAGTAATGAGTCATAACGTATAACGCCATATAGTAATACGTCATAACGTATAACGTCATTTTGAATTACTTCATAACGTATAATGTCACATAGTAATACGTCATAACGTATAACGTCATATAGAATTTCGGTTTAACGTATAACGGCAGATAGCAATGCGTCATAACGTATAACGCCACATAGTAATACGTCATAACGTATAACGTCATATAGAATTATTGTTTAACGTATAAGGTCATAGTGTAATGCGTCATAACGTATAACGCCATATCGAATTACGTCATAACATATAACGTCATATAAAATTTCGGTTTAACGTATAGCGCCATATAGAAATACGGTGAAACGTATAACGCCATATAGAGTTACGGTTTAACGTACAACGTCATACAGTAATGCGTCATAACGTATAACGTCATATAGTATTGCGTCATGACGTATAACGTAACATAGTAATACGTCATAACGTATGACGCCATATAGTAGTACGTCATAACGGATAACGTCACACAGTATTACGTAATAACGTATAACGTCATATAGAATTGCGGTTTAACGTATAACGTCATATAGTAATGCGTGATAACGTATAACGCCACATAGTAATGCGTCATAACGTATAACGTCATATAGAATTACGGTTTAACGTATAACACCATACCGTAATGCGTCATAACGTATAACGTCATATAGTATTGCGTCATGACGTATAACGTAGAATAGAATTACGACATAGCGTGCTACATGAAATAGTAATACGTCATAACGTATAACGTCATATAGAATTACGACATAACGTATAGCGTAACATAGTAATACGTCATAACGTATAACGTCATAAAGAATTACTTCATAACGTATTACGTCATATAGTAATGTGTCGTAAAGTATAACGCCATATAGTAATGCGTCATACCGTATAACGTCACATAGTAATACGTCATAACGTATAACGTCATAAAGAATTACTTCATAACGTATAACGTCAAATAGTAATACGTTATAACGTATAACGTCATATAGAATTACGGTTTAACGTATAACGTCATATAGTAATGCGTCGTAACGTATAACGCCATGTAGTAATGCGTCATACCGTATAACGTCACATAGTAATACGTTATAACCTATAACGTCATATAGAATTACAGTTTAACGTATAACGCCATATAGCAATGCGTCATAACGTATAACCTCACATAGTAATACGTCACAACGTATAACGTCATATAGAATTATTGTTTAACGTATAACGTCATACAGAAATTCCTCATAACGTATAACGTCACATAGTAATACGTCATAACGAATAACGTCATATAGAATTACGGTTAAACGCATAACGCCATATAGAATTACGTTTTAACGTATAACGTAATATAGAATTACGGTTTAACGTATAACGCCATATAGCAATGCGTCATAACGTATAACCTCACATAGTAATACGTCATAACGTATAACGTCATATAGAATTATTGTTTAACGTATAACGTCATACAGTAATTCCTCATAACGTATAACGTCACATAGTAATACGTCACAACGAATAACGTCATATAGAATTACGGTTAAACGCATAACGCCATATAGAATTACGTTTTAACGTATAACGTAATGTAGATTTACGGTGTAACGTATAATACCATAGCGTAATGCGTCATAACGTGTAACGTCACATAGTAATACGTCATAACGCATAACGTCTTATAGAATTACGGTTTAACGTATAACGCCATATAGTAGAACGTCATAACGTATAATGTCATATAGAATTACGGTTTAACGTATAACGCCATATAGCAATGCGTCATAACGTATAACCTCACATAGTAATACGTCATAACGTATAACGTCATAAAGAATTACTTCATAACGTATAACGTCAAATAGTAATACGTTATAACGTATAACGTCATATAGAATTACGGTTTAACGTATAACGTCATACAGTAATACGTCATAACGCATAACGTCTTATAGAATTACGGTTTAACGTATAACGCCATATAGTAGAACGTCATAACGTATAATGTCATATAGAATTACGGTTTAACGTATAACGTCATACAGTAATGCGTCATAACGTATAACGTCATATAGTATTGCGTCATACCGTATAACGTCACATAGTAATACGTCATAACGTATAACGTCATATAGAATTACGGTTTAACGTATAACGTCATACAGTAATACGTCATAACGCATAACGTCTTATAGAATTACGGTTTAACGTATAACGCCATATAGTAGAACGTCATAACGTATAATGTCATATAGAATTACGGTTTAACGTATAACGTCATACAGTAATGCGTCATAACGTATAACGTCATATAGTATTGCGTCATACCGTATAACGTCACATAGTAATACGTCATAACGTATAACGTCATAAAGAATTACATCATAACGTATAACGTCAAATAGTAATACGTTATAACGTATAACGTCATATAGTATCGCGTCATACCGTATAACGTCACATAGTAATACGTCATAACGCATAACGTCTTATAGAATTACGGTTTAGCGTATAACGCCATATAGTAATACGTCATAACGTATAACGTCACATAGAATTCCGGTTTAACGTATAACGTTATAGTGTAATGCGTCATAACGTATAACGCCATATAGAATTACGGCATAACGTATAACGTAACATAGAATTACGTCATAACGGATAACGTCACATAGTAGTACGTCATAACGCATAACGTCATATAGAATTACGGTTTAACGTATAACGCCACATAGTAATGCGTCATAACGTCTAACGTAACATAGTAATACGTCATACCGTATAACGTCATATGGAATTACGTCATAACGTATAACGTCACATAGCAAAACGTCATAACGTATAACGTCACATAGTAAAACGTCATAACGTATAACGTCATATAGTATTACGGCATACCGTATAACGTCATATAGAATTACAGCATAACGTATAACGTCATACAGTAATGCGTCATAACGCATAACGTCATATAGTATAGCGTCATGACGTATAACGTCGCATAGCATTATGTCATAACGGATAACGTCTTCTAGTAATACGTCATAACGTATAACGTCATATAGAATTACGGCATAACGTATTACGTCATACAGTAATTTCTCATAACGTATAACGTCACATAGTAATACGTCACAACGGATAACGTCATATAGAATTACGGTTAAACGTATAACGCCATATAGAATTACGGTTAAACGCATAACGCCATATAGAATTACGTTTTGACGTATAACGTAATATAGAATTACGGTGTAACGTATAATACCGTAGCGTAATGCGTCATAACGCATAACGTCATATAGTATTGCGTCATACCGTATAACGTCACATAGTAATACGTCATAACGTATAACGTCATAAAGAATTACTTCATAACGTATAACGTCAAATAGTAATACGTCATAACGCATAACGTCTTATAGAATTACGGTTTAACGTATAACGCCATATAGTAGAACATCATAACGTATAATGTCATATAGAATTACGGTTTAACGTATAACGTCATACAGTAATGCGTCATAACGTATAACGTCATATAGTATTGCGTCATACCGTATAACGTCACATAGTAATACGTCATAACGTATAACGTCATAAAGAATTACTTCATAACGTATAACGTCAAATAGTAATACGTTATAACGTATAACGTCATATAGTATCGCGTCATCCCGTATAACGTCACATAGTAATACGTCATAACGCATAACGTCTTATAGAATTACGGTTTAGCGTATAACGCCATATAGTAGAACGTCATAACGTATAATGTCATATAGAATTACGGTTTAACGTATAACGTCATACAGTAATGCGTCATAACGTATAACGTCATATAGTATTGCGTCATGACGTATAACATCACATAGTAATACGTCATAACGTATAACGCCATATAGTAAGACGTCATAACATATAACGCCATATAGTAATACGTCATAACGTATAACGTCACATAGTAATACGTCATAACGCATAACGTCTTATAGAATTACGGTTTAACGTATAAAGCCATATAGTAATGCGTCTTATCGTATAACGTCACATAGTAATACGTCATACCGTATAACGTCATATGGAATTACGTCATAACGTATAACGTCACATAGCAAAACGTCATAACGTATAACGTCACATAGTAAAACGTCATAACGTATAACGTCATATAGTATTACGGCATACCGTATAACGTCATATAGAATTACAGCATAACGTATAACGTCATACAGTAATGCGTCATAACGCATAACGTCATATAGTATAGCGTCATGACGTATAACGTCGCATAGCATTATGTCATAATGGATAACGTCTTCTAGTAATACGTCATAACGTATAATGTCATATAGTAATACGTCACAACGAATAACGTCATATAGAATTACGGTTAAACGTATAACTCCATATAGAATTACATTTTAACGTATAACGTAATATAGAATTACGGTGTAACGTATAAAGCCATATAGTAATGCGTCATAACGGATAACGTCACATAGTAGTACGTCATAACGCATAACGTCATATAGAATTACGGTTTAACGTATAACGTCATACAGTAATGCGTCATAACGTATAACGTCATATAGTAATACGTCACAACGAATAACGTCATATAGAATTACGGTTAAACGTATAACGCCATATAGAATTACATTTTAACGTATAACGTAATATAGAATTACGGTGTAACGTATAAAGCCATATAGTAATGCGTCATAACGTATAACGTCACATAGTAATACGTCACAACGGATAACGTCATATAGAATTACGGTTAAACGTATAACGCCATATAGAATTACGTTTGAACGTATAACGTAATAGAGAATTACGGTGTAACGTATAATACCATAGCGTAATGCGTCATATCGTGTAACGTCACATAGTAATACGACCTAACGCATAACGTCATATAGAATTACGGTTTAACGTATAACGTCATATAGTATTACGGTTTAACGTATAACGTCATACAGCAATGCGTCATAACGTATAACGTCATATAGTAATACGTCACAACGAATAACGTCATATAGAATTACGATTAAACGTATAACGCCATATAGAATTACATTTTAACGTATAACGTAATATAGAATTACGGTGTAACGTATAAAGCCATATAGTAATGCGTCATAACGTATAACGTCACATAGTAATACGTCATAACGTTTAACGTCACATAGTAAAACTTCATAACGTATAACGTCATATAGAATTACGGTTTAACGTATAACGTCATATAGTAATGCGTCGTAACGTATAACGCCATGTAGTAATGCGTCATACCGTATAACGTCACATAGTAATACGTTATAACGTATAACGTCATATAGAATTACAGTTTAACGTATAACGCCATATAGCAATGCGTCATAACGTATAACCTAACACAGTAATACGTCATAACGTATAACGTCATATAGAATTACGATTTAACGTATAACGTCATACAGTATTACGGTTTAACGTACAACGTCATACAGTAATGCGTCATAACGTATAACGCCATATAATAATACGTCACAACGAATAGCATCATATAGAATTACCGTTAAACGTATAACGCCATATAGAAATACGTTTTAACGTATAACGTAATATAGAATTACGGTGTAACGCATAATACCATAGCGTAATGCGTCATATCGTGTAACGTCACATAGTAATACGTCATAACGCATAAAGTCATATAGAATTACGGTTTAACGTATAATGTTATACAGTAATACGTCATAACGTATATCGTCATATAGCAATGCGTCATAACGTATAACGTCATATCGAATTACGTCATAACGTATAACGTCACATAGCAAAACGTCATAACGTATAACGTCACATAGTAAAACGTCATAACGTATAACGTCACACAGTATTACGTAATAACGTATAACGTCATATAGAATTACGGTTTAACGTATAACGTCATATAGTAATGCGTCATAACGTATAACGCCATATAGTAATGCGTCATAAAGTATAACGCCATATAGTATTGCGTCATGCTGTATAACGTCATACAGAATTACGTCATAACATACAATGTCATATAGTATTGCGTCATAACGTATAACGTCACATAGTAATACGTCATAACGCATAACGTCATATAGAATTACGGTTTAGCGCATAACGCCATATAGTAATGCGTCATAACGTATAACGTCACATAGTAATACGTCATAACGTCTAACGACATATCGAATTACGTCATAACGCATAACGTCACATAGTAAAACGTCATAACGTATAACGTCATACAGTAATGCGTCATAACGTATAACGTCATATAGTATTGCGTCATGACGCATAACGTCGTATAGATTAACGTCATAACGGATAACGTCTCATAGTAGTACGTCATAACGTATAACGTCACACAGTATTACGTAATAACGTATAACGTCATATAGAATTACGGTTTAACGTATAACGTCATATAGTAATGCGTCATAACGTATAACGCCATATAGTAATGCGTCATAACGTATAACGTCATATCGAATTACGTCATAACGTATAACGTCACATAGCAAAACGTCATAACGTATAACGTCACATAGTAAAACGTCATAACGTATAACGTCATGTAGAATTACGGTTCAACGTATAACGTCATACTGTAATGCGTCATAACGTATAACGTCATATAGTATTGCGTCATGACGTATAACGTCGTATAGAATTACGTCATAACGGATAACGTCTTACAGTAATACGTCATAACGTATAACGCCTTATAGTATTGCGTCATGATATATAACGTCATGCAGAATTACGTCATAACATATAATGTCATAGAGTATTGCGTCATAACGTATAACGTCATATAGTATAACGGCAAAACATATAACGTCACATAGAATTACGTCATAACGGATAACGTCACATAGTAAAACGTCATAACGTATAACGTCATACAGTAATTCCTCATAACGTATAAAGTCACATAGTAATACGTCACAACGAATAACGTCATATAGAATTACGGTTAAACGTATAACTCCATATAGAATTACGGTTAAACGTATAACACCATATAGAGTTACGTTTTAACGTATAACGTAATATAGAATTACGGTGTAACGTATAATACCATAGCGTAATGCGTCATATCGCGTAACGTCACATAGTAATACGTCATAACGCATAACGTCATACTGAAATGCGTCATAACGTATAACGTCATATAGTATTGCGTCATGACGTATAACGTTGTATAGAATTACGTCATAGCGGATAACGTCTTACAGTAATACGTCATAACGTATAACGTCATACTGAAATGCGTCATAACGTATAACGTCATATAGTATTGCGTCATGACGTATAACGTTGTATAGAATTACGTCATAGCGGATAACGTCTTACAGTAATACGTCATAACGTATAACGTCATATAGAATTACGGTTTAACGAATAACGTCATACTGTAATGCGTCATAACGTATAACGTCATATAGTATTGCGTCATGACGTATAACGTCGTATAGAATTACGTCATAACGGATAACGTCTTACAGTAATACGTCATAACGTATAACGTCATATAGCAATGCGTCATAACGTATAACGCCATATAGTCATGCGTCATAACGTATAACGCCATATAGTCATGCGTCATAACGTATAACGCCATATAGTACTGCGTCATGATGTATAACGTCATACAGAATTACGTCATGATGTATAACGTCATACAGAATTACGTCATAACATATAATGTCATATAGTATTGCGTCATAACGTATAACGTCATATAGTATTACGGCATAACATGTAACATCACATAGAATTACGTCATAACGGATAACGTCACATAGTAAAACGTCATAACGTATAACGTCATATAGTATTACGGCATACCGTAGAACGTCATATAGTCATGCGTCATAACGTATAACGCCATATAGAATTACGTCATAACGTATAACGTTATATAGCAATGCGTCATAACGTATAACGTCACATAGAATTACGTCATAACGGATAACGTCACATAGAAATACGTCATAACGTATAACGTCATATAGTATTACGGCATAACATATAACGTCACATAGAATTACGTCATAACGGATAACGTCACATAGTAAAACGTTATAACGAATAACGTCATATAGAATTACGGTTAAACGTATAACTCCATATAGAATTACGGTTAAACGTATAACGCCATATAGAGTTACGTTTTAACGTATAACGTAATATAGAATTACGGTGTAACGTATAATACCATAGCGTAATGCGTCATATCGCGTAACGTCACATAGTAATACGTCATAACGCATAACGTCATATAGAATTACGGTTTAACGTATAACGTCATTCAGTAATGCGTCATAACGTATAACGTCACATAGTAATATGTCATACCGTATAACGTCATATCGAATTACGTCATAACGTATAAGGTCACATAGCAAAACATCATAACGTATAACGTCATATAGACTCACGGTTTAACGTATAACGTCATATAGAATTACGGTTTAACGTATAACGTCATACTGTAATGCGTCATAACGTATAACGTCATATAGCATTGCGTCATGACGAATAACGTCGTATAGAATTACGTCATAA
This sequence comes from Bombus fervidus, assembly GCF_041682495.2. NCBI lineage: Eukaryota > Metazoa > Arthropoda > Insecta > Hymenoptera > Apidae > Bombus > Bombus fervidus. The sequence continues at coordinate 1,113,599 of NW_027212582.1, forward strand.
CGGATAACGTCTTACAGTAATGCGTCATAACGTATAACGCCATATAGTAATGCGTCATAACGTATAACGTCATACAGAATTACGTCATAACATATAACGTCTTATAGTAATGCGTCATAACGTATAACGCCATATAGTAATGCGTCATAACGTATAACGTCATATAGAATTACTTCATAACGTATAACGTCACATAGCAATACGTCATAACGTAGAGCGTCATATAGAATTACGGTTAAACGTATAACGTCATATAGTAATGAGTCATAACGTATAACGCCATATAGTAATACGTCATAACGTATAACGTCATTTTGAATTACTTCATAACGTATAATGTCACATAGTAATACGTCATAACGTATAACGTCATATAGAATTTCGGTTTAACGTATAACGGCAGATAGCAATGCGTCATAACGTATAACGCCACATAGTAATACGTCATAACGTATAACGTCATATAGAATTATTGTTTAACGTATAAGGTCATAGTGTAATGCGTCATAACGTATAACGCCATATCGAATTACGTCATAACATATAACGTCATATAAAATTTCGGTTTAACGTATAGCGCCATATAGAAATACGGTGAAACGTATAACGCCATATAGAGTTACGGTTTAACGTACAACGTCATACAGTAATGCGTCATAACGTATAACGTCATATAGTATTGCGTCATGACGTATAACGTAACATAGTAATACGTCATAACGTATGACGCCATATAGTAGTACGTCATAACGGATAACGTCACACAGTATTACGTAATAACGTATAACGTCATATAGAATTGCGGTTTAACGTATAACGTCATATAGTAATGCGTGATAACGTATAACGCCACATAGTAATGCGTCATAACGTATAACGTCATATAGAATTACGGTTTAACGTATAACACCATACCGTAATGCGTCATAACGTATAACGTCATATAGTATTGCGTCATGACGTATAACGTAGAATAGAATTACGACATAGCGTGCTACATGAAATAGTAATACGTCATAACGTATAACGTCATATAGAATTACGACATAACGTATAGCGTAACATAGTAATACGTCATAACGTATAACGTCATAAAGAATTACTTCATAACGTATTACGTCATATAGTAATGTGTCGTAAAGTATAACGCCATATAGTAATGCGTCATACCGTATAACGTCACATAGTAATACGTCATAACGTATAACGTCATAAAGAATTACTTCATAACGTATAACGTCAAATAGTAATACGTTATAACGTATAACGTCATATAGAATTACGGTTTAACGTATAACGTCATATAGTAATGCGTCGTAACGTATAACGCCATGTAGTAATGCGTCATACCGTATAACGTCACATAGTAATACGTTATAACCTATAACGTCATATAGAATTACAGTTTAACGTATAACGCCATATAGCAATGCGTCATAACGTATAACCTCACATAGTAATACGTCACAACGTATAACGTCATATAGAATTATTGTTTAACGTATAACGTCATACAGAAATTCCTCATAACGTATAACGTCACATAGTAATACGTCATAACGAATAACGTCATATAGAATTACGGTTAAACGCATAACGCCATATAGAATTACGTTTTAACGTATAACGTAATATAGAATTACGGTTTAACGTATAACGCCATATAGCAATGCGTCATAACGTATAACCTCACATAGTAATACGTCATAACGTATAACGTCATATAGAATTATTGTTTAACGTATAACGTCATACAGTAATTCCTCATAACGTATAACGTCACATAGTAATACGTCACAACGAATAACGTCATATAGAATTACGGTTAAACGCATAACGCCATATAGAATTACGTTTTAACGTATAACGTAATGTAGATTTACGGTGTAACGTATAATACCATAGCGTAATGCGTCATAACGTGTAACGTCACATAGTAATACGTCATAACGCATAACGTCTTATAGAATTACGGTTTAACGTATAACGCCATATAGTAGAACGTCATAACGTATAATGTCATATAGAATTACGGTTTAACGTATAACGCCATATAGCAATGCGTCATAACGTATAACCTCACATAGTAATACGTCATAACGTATAACGTCATAAAGAATTACTTCATAACGTATAACGTCAAATAGTAATACGTTATAACGTATAACGTCATATAGAATTACGGTTTAACGTATAACGTCATACAGTAATACGTCATAACGCATAACGTCTTATAGAATTACGGTTTAACGTATAACGCCATATAGTAGAACGTCATAACGTATAATGTCATATAGAATTACGGTTTAACGTATAACGTCATACAGTAATGCGTCATAACGTATAACGTCATATAGTATTGCGTCATACCGTATAACGTCACATAGTAATACGTCATAACGTATAACGTCATATAGAATTACGGTTTAACGTATAACGTCATACAGTAATACGTCATAACGCATAACGTCTTATAGAATTACGGTTTAACGTATAACGCCATATAGTAGAACGTCATAACGTATAATGTCATATAGAATTACGGTTTAACGTATAACGTCATACAGTAATGCGTCATAACGTATAACGTCATATAGTATTGCGTCATACCGTATAACGTCACATAGTAATACGTCATAACGTATAACGTCATAAAGAATTACATCATAACGTATAACGTCAAATAGTAATACGTTATAACGTATAACGTCATATAGTATCGCGTCATACCGTATAACGTCACATAGTAATACGTCATAACGCATAACGTCTTATAGAATTACGGTTTAGCGTATAACGCCATATAGTAATACGTCATAACGTATAACGTCACATAGAATTCCGGTTTAACGTATAACGTTATAGTGTAATGCGTCATAACGTATAACGCCATATAGAATTACGGCATAACGTATAACGTAACATAGAATTACGTCATAACGGATAACGTCACATAGTAGTACGTCATAACGCATAACGTCATATAGAATTACGGTTTAACGTATAACGCCACATAGTAATGCGTCATAACGTCTAACGTAACATAGTAATACGTCATACCGTATAACGTCATATGGAATTACGTCATAACGTATAACGTCACATAGCAAAACGTCATAACGTATAACGTCACATAGTAAAACGTCATAACGTATAACGTCATATAGTATTACGGCATACCGTATAACGTCATATAGAATTACAGCATAACGTATAACGTCATACAGTAATGCGTCATAACGCATAACGTCATATAGTATAGCGTCATGACGTATAACGTCGCATAGCATTATGTCATAACGGATAACGTCTTCTAGTAATACGTCATAACGTATAACGTCATATAGAATTACGGCATAACGTATTACGTCATACAGTAATTTCTCATAACGTATAACGTCACATAGTAATACGTCACAACGGATAACGTCATATAGAATTACGGTTAAACGTATAACGCCATATAGAATTACGGTTAAACGCATAACGCCATATAGAATTACGTTTTGACGTATAACGTAATATAGAATTACGGTGTAACGTATAATACCGTAGCGTAATGCGTCATAACGCATAACGTCATATAGTATTGCGTCATACCGTATAACGTCACATAGTAATACGTCATAACGTATAACGTCATAAAGAATTACTTCATAACGTATAACGTCAAATAGTAATACGTCATAACGCATAACGTCTTATAGAATTACGGTTTAACGTATAACGCCATATAGTAGAACATCATAACGTATAATGTCATATAGAATTACGGTTTAACGTATAACGTCATACAGTAATGCGTCATAACGTATAACGTCATATAGTATTGCGTCATACCGTATAACGTCACATAGTAATACGTCATAACGTATAACGTCATAAAGAATTACTTCATAACGTATAACGTCAAATAGTAATACGTTATAACGTATAACGTCATATAGTATCGCGTCATCCCGTATAACGTCACATAGTAATACGTCATAACGCATAACGTCTTATAGAATTACGGTTTAGCGTATAACGCCATATAGTAGAACGTCATAACGTATAATGTCATATAGAATTACGGTTTAACGTATAACGTCATACAGTAATGCGTCATAACGTATAACGTCATATAGTATTGCGTCATGACGTATAACATCACATAGTAATACGTCATAACGTATAACGCCATATAGTAAGACGTCATAACATATAACGCCATATAGTAATACGTCATAACGTATAACGTCACATAGTAATACGTCATAACGCATAACGTCTTATAGAATTACGGTTTAACGTATAAAGCCATATAGTAATGCGTCTTATCGTATAACGTCACATAGTAATACGTCATACCGTATAACGTCATATGGAATTACGTCATAACGTATAACGTCACATAGCAAAACGTCATAACGTATAACGTCACATAGTAAAACGTCATAACGTATAACGTCATATAGTATTACGGCATACCGTATAACGTCATATAGAATTACAGCATAACGTATAACGTCATACAGTAATGCGTCATAACGCATAACGTCATATAGTATAGCGTCATGACGTATAACGTCGCATAGCATTATGTCATAATGGATAACGTCTTCTAGTAATACGTCATAACGTATAATGTCATATAGTAATACGTCACAACGAATAACGTCATATAGAATTACGGTTAAACGTATAACTCCATATAGAATTACATTTTAACGTATAACGTAATATAGAATTACGGTGTAACGTATAAAGCCATATAGTAATGCGTCATAACGGATAACGTCACATAGTAGTACGTCATAACGCATAACGTCATATAGAATTACGGTTTAACGTATAACGTCATACAGTAATGCGTCATAACGTATAACGTCATATAGTAATACGTCACAACGAATAACGTCATATAGAATTACGGTTAAACGTATAACGCCATATAGAATTACATTTTAACGTATAACGTAATATAGAATTACGGTGTAACGTATAAAGCCATATAGTAATGCGTCATAACGTATAACGTCACATAGTAATACGTCACAACGGATAACGTCATATAGAATTACGGTTAAACGTATAACGCCATATAGAATTACGTTTGAACGTATAACGTAATAGAGAATTACGGTGTAACGTATAATACCATAGCGTAATGCGTCATATCGTGTAACGTCACATAGTAATACGACCTAACGCATAACGTCATATAGAATTACGGTTTAACGTATAACGTCATATAGTATTACGGTTTAACGTATAACGTCATACAGCAATGCGTCATAACGTATAACGTCATATAGTAATACGTCACAACGAATAACGTCATATAGAATTACGATTAAACGTATAACGCCATATAGAATTACATTTTAACGTATAACGTAATATAGAATTACGGTGTAACGTATAAAGCCATATAGTAATGCGTCATAACGTATAACGTCACATAGTAATACGTCATAACGTTTAACGTCACATAGTAAAACTTCATAACGTATAACGTCATATAGAATTACGGTTTAACGTATAACGTCATATAGTAATGCGTCGTAACGTATAACGCCATGTAGTAATGCGTCATACCGTATAACGTCACATAGTAATACGTTATAACGTATAACGTCATATAGAATTACAGTTTAACGTATAACGCCATATAGCAATGCGTCATAACGTATAACCTAACACAGTAATACGTCATACCGTATAACGTCATATCGAATTGCGTCATAACGTATAACGTCACATAGCAAAACATCATAACGTATAACGTCACATAGTAATACGTCATAACTTATAACGTCATATAGAATTACGGTTTAACGTATAACGTCATACTGTAATGCGTCATAGTTTATAACGTCATATAGTATTGCGTCATGACGTATAACGTCGTATAGAATTACTTCATAACGTATAACTTCACATAGTAATACGTCATAACGTATAAGGTCATATAGAATTTCGGTTTAACGTATAACGCCAGATAGCAGTGCGTCATGACGTATAACGTCACATAGTAATACGTCATAACGTATAACGTCATAAAGAATTACTTCATAACGTATAACGTCAAATAGTATTGCGTCATACCGTATAACGTCACATAGTAATACGTCATAACGTATAACGTCACATAGTAATACGTCATAACTTATAACGTCATATAGAATTACGGTTTAACGTATAACGTCATACTGTAATGCGTCATAGTTTATAACGTCATATAGTATTGCGTCATGACGTATAACGTCGTATAGAATTACTTCATAACGTATAACTTCACATAGTAATACGTCATAACGTATAAGGTCATATAGAATTACGGTTTAACGTATAACGTCATACAGTAATACGTCATAACGCATAACGTCTTATAGAATTACGGTTTAACGTATAACGCCATATAGTAGAACGTCATAACGTATAATGTCATATAGAATTACGGTTTAACGTATAACGTCATACAGTAATGCGTCATAACGTAAAACGTCATATAGTATTGCGTCATACCGTATAACGTCACATAGTAATACGTCATAACGTATAACGTCATAAAGAATTACTTCATAACGTATAACGTCAAATAGTAATACGTTATAACGTATAACGTCATATAGTATCGCGTCATACCGTATAACGTCACATAGTAATACGTCATAACGCATAACGTCTTATAGAATTACGGTTTAGCGTATAACGCCATATAGTAGAACGTCATAACGTATAATGTCATATAGAATTACGGTTTAACGTATAACGTCATACAGTAATGCGTCATAACGTATAACGTCATATAGTATTGCGTCATGACGTATAACATCACATAGTAATACGTCATAACGTATAACGCCATATAGTAAGACGTCATAACATATAACGCCATATAGTAATACGTCATAACGTATAACGTCACATAGAATTCCGGTTTAACGTATAACGTTATAGTGTAATGCGTCATAACGTATAACGCCATATAGAATTACGGCATAACGTATAACGTAACATAGAATTACGTCATAACGGATAACGTCACATAGTAGTACGTCATAACGCATAACGTCATATAGAATTACGGTTTAACGTATAACGCCATATAGTAATGCGTCATAACGTCTAACGTAACATAGAATTACGTCATAACGGATAACGTCACATAGTAGTACGTCATAACGCATAACGTCATATAGAATTACGGTTTAACGTATAACGTCATACAGTAATGCGTCATAACGTATAACGTCATATAGTAATACGTCACAACGAATAACGTCATATAGAATTACGGTTAAACGTATAACGCCATATAGAATTACATTTTAACGTATAACGTAATATAGAATTACGGTGTAACGTATAAAGCCATATAGTAATGCGTCATAACGTGTAACGTCACATAGTAATACGTCATAACGCATAACGTCTTATAGAATTACGGTTTAACGTATAAAGCCATATAGTAATGCGTCATATCGTATAACGTCACATAGTAATACGTCATACCGTATAACGTCATATGGAATTACGTCATAACGTATAACGTCACATAGCAAAACGTCATAACGTATAACGTCACATAGTAAAACGTCATAACGTATAACGTCATATAGTATTACGGCATACCGTATAACGTCATATAGAATTACAGCATAACGTATAACGTCATACAGTAATGCGTCATAACGCATAACGTCATATAGTATAGCGTCATGACGTATAACGTCGCATAGCATTATGTCATAATGGATAACGTCTTCTAGTAATACGTCATAACGTATAATGTCATATAGTAATACGTCACAACGAATAACGTCATATAGAATTACGGTTAAACGTATAACGCCATATAGAATTACATTTTAACGTATAACGTAATATAGAATTACGGTGTAACGTATAAAGCCATATAGTAATGCGTCATAACGGATAACGTCACATAGTAGTACGTCATAACGCATAACGTCATATAGAATTACGGTTTAACGTATAACGTCATACAGTAATGCGTCATAACGTATAACGTCATATAGTAATACGTCACAACGAATAACGTCATATAGAATTACGGGTAAACGTATAACGCCATATAGAATTACATTTTAACGTATAACGTAATATAGAATTACGGTGTAACGTATAAAGCCATATAGTAATGCGTCATAACGTATAACGTCACATAGTAATACGTCACAACGGATAACGTCATATAGAATTACGGTTAAACGTATAACGCCATATAGAATTACGTTTTAACGTATAACGTAATAGAGAATTACGGTGTAACGTATAATACCATAGCGTAATGCGTCATATCGTGTAACGTCACATAGTAATACGACCTAACGCATAACGTCATATAGAATTACGGTTTAACGTATAACGTCATATAGTATTACGGTTTAACGTATAACGTCATACAGCAATGCGTCATAACGTATAACGTCATATAGTAATACGTCACAACGAATAACGTCATATAGAATTACGATTAAACGTATAACGCCATATAGAATTACATTTTAACGTATAACGTAATATAGAATTACGGTGTAACGTATAAAGCCATATAGTAATGCGTCATAACGTATAACGTCACATAGTAATACGTCATAACGTTTAACGTCACATAGTAAAACTTCATAACGTATAACGTCATATAGAATTACGGTTTAACGTATAACGTCATATAGTAATGCGTCGTAACGTATAACGCCATGTAGTAATGCGTCATACCGTATAACGTCACATAGTAATACGTTATAACGTATAACGTCATATAGAATTACAGTTTAACGTATAACGCCATATAGCAATGCGTCATAACGTATAACCTAACACAGTAATACGTCATACCGTATAACGTCATATCGAATTGCGTCATAACGTATAACGTCACATAGCAAAACATCATAACGTATAACGTCACATAGTAATACGTCATAACGTATAACGTCATATAGAATTACGGTTTAACGTATAACGTCATACTGTAATGCGTCATAGTTTATAACGTCATATAGTATTGCGTCATGACGTATAACGTGGTATAGAATTACTTCATAACGTATAACTTCACATAGTAATACGTCATAACGTATAAGGTCATATAGAATTTCGGTTTAACGTATAACGCCAGATAGCAGTGCGTCATGACGTATAACGTCACATAGTAATACGTCATAACGTATAACGTCATAAAGAATTACTTCATAACGTATAACGTCAAATAGTAATACGTTATAACGTATAACGTCATATAGAATTACGGTTTAACGTATAACGTCATACAGTAATACGTCATAACGCATAACGTCTTATAGAATTACGGTTTAACGTATAACGCCATATAGTAGAACGTCATAACGTATAATGTCATATAGAATTACGGTTTAACGTATAACGTCATACAGTAATGCGTCATAACGTAAAACGTCATATAGTATTGCGTCATAGCGTATAACGTCACATAGTAATACGTCATAACGTATAACGTCATAAAGAATTACTTCATAACGTATAACGTCAAATAGTAATACGTTATAACGTATAACGTCATATAGTATCGCGTCATACCGTATAACGTCACATAGTAATACGTCATAACGCATAACGTCTTATAGAATTACGGTTTAGCGTATAACGCCATATAGTAGAACGTCATAACGTATAATGTCATATAGAATTACGGTTTAACGTATAACGTCATACAGTAATGCGTCATAACGTATAACGTCATATAGTATTGCGTCATGACGTATAACATCACATAGTAATACGTCATAACGTATAACGCCATATAGTAAGACGTCATAACATATAACGCCATATAGTAATACGTCATAACGTATAACGTCACATAGAATTCCGGTTTAACGTATAACGTTATAGTGTAATGCGTCATAACGTATAACGCCATATAGAATTACGGCATAACGTATAACGTAACATAGAATTACGTCATAACGGATAACGTCACATAGTAGTACGTCATAACGCATAACGTCATATAGAATTACGGTTTAACGTATAACGCCATATAGTAATGCGTCATAACGTCTAACGTAACATAGAATTACGTCATAACGGATAACGTCACATAGTAGTACGTCATAACGCATAACGTCATATAGAATTACGGTTTAACGTATAACGTCATACAGTAATGCGTCATAACGTATAACGTCATATAGTAATACGTCACAACGAATAACGTCATATAGAATTACGGTTAAACGTATAACGCCATATAGAATTACATTTTAACGTATAACGTAATATAGAATTACGGTGTAACGTATAAAGCCATATAGTAATGCGTCATAACGTGTAACGTCACATAGTAATACGTCATAACGCATAACGTCTTATAGAATTACGGTTTAACGTATAAAGCCATATAGTAATGCGTCATATCGTATAACGTCACATAGTAATACGTCATACCGTATAACGTCATATGGAATTACGTCATAACGTATAACGTCACATAGCAAAACGTCATAACGTATAACGTCACATAGTAAAACGTCATAACGTATAACGTCATATAGTATTACGGCATACCGTATAACGTCATATAGAATTACAGCATAACGTATAACGTCATACAGTAATGCGTCATAACGCATAACGTCATATAGTATAGCGTCATGACGTATAACGTCGCATAGCATTATGTCATAATGGATAACGTCTTCTAGTAATACGTCATAACGTATAATGTCATATAGTAATACGTCACAACGAATAACGTCATATAGAATTACGGTTAAACGTATAACGCCATATAGAATTACATTTTAACGTATAACGTAATATAGAATTACGGTGTAACGTATAAAGCCATATAGTAATGCGTCATAACGGATAACGTCACATAGTAGTACGTCATAACGCATAACGTCATATAGAATTACGGTTTAACGTATAACGTCATACAGTAATGCGTCATAACGTATAACGTCATATAGTAATACGTCACAACGAATAACGTCATATAGAATTACGGGTAAACGTATAACGCCATATAGAATTACATTTTAACGTATAACGTAATATAGAATTACGGTGTAACGTATAAAGCCATATAGTAATGCGTCATAACGTATAACGTCACATAGTAATACGTCACAACGGATAACGTCATATAGAATTACGGTTAAACGTATAACGCCATATAGAATTACGTTTTAACGTATAACGTAATAGAGAATTACGGTGTAACGTATAATACCATAGCGTAATGCGTCATATCGTGTAACGTCACATAGTAATACGACCTAACGCATAACGTCATATAGAATTACGGTTTAACGTATAACGTCATATAGTATTACGGTTTAACGTATAACGTCATACAGCAATGCGTCATAACGTATAACGTCATATAGTAATACGTCACAACGAATAACGTCATATAGAATTACGATTAAACGTATAACGCCATATAGAATTACATTTTAACGTATAACGTAATATAGAATTACGGTGTAACGTATAAAGCCATATAGTAATGCGTCATAACGTATAACGTCACATAGTAATACGTCATAACGTTTAACGTCACATAGTAAAACTTCATAACGTATAACGTCATATAGAATTACGGTTTAACGTATAACGTCATATAGTAATGCGTCGTAACGTATAACGCCATGTAGTAATGCGTCATACCGTATAACGTCACATAGTAATACGTTATAACGTATAACGTCATATAGAATTACAGTTTAACGTATAACGCCATATAGCAATGCGTCATAACGTATAACCTAACACAGTAATACGTCATACCGTATAACGTCATATCGAATTGCGTCATAACGTATAACGTCACATAGCAAAACATCATAACGTATAACGTCACATAGTAATACGTCATAACGTATAACGTCATATAGAATTACGGTTTAACGTATAACGTCATACTGTAATGCGTCATAGTTTATAACGTCATATAGTATTGCGTCATGACGTATAACGTGGTATAGAATTACTTCATAACGTATAACTTCACATAGTAATACGTCATAACGTATAAGGTCATATAGAATTTCGGTTTAACGTATAACGCCAGATAGCAGTGCGTCATGACGTATAACGTCACATAGTAATACGTCATAACGTATAACGTCATAAAGAATTACTTCATAACGTATAACGTCAAATAGTAATACGTTATAACGTATAACGGCATATAGAATTACGGTTTAACGTATAACGTCATATTGAATTTCGGTTTAACGTTAAACGCCATATAGCAATGCGTCATAACGTATAACGTCACATAGTAATACGTCATAACGTATAACGTCATATAGAATTATTGGTTATCGTATAACGTCATACAGCAATTCCTCATATCGTATAACGTGACATAGTAATACGTCACAACGAATAACGTCATATAGAATTACTGTTAAACATATAACGCCATATAGAAATACGGTGAAACGTATAACGCCATATAGAGTTACGGTTTAACGTATAACGTCATATAGTAATGCGTCATAACGTATAACGCCATATAGTAATGCGTCATAACGTATAACGTCATATAGAATTACGGTTTCACGTATAGCACCATACAGTAATGCGTCGTAACGTGTAACGTCATATAGTATTGCGTCATGACGTATAACGTAACATAGTAACACGTCATAACGTATAACGCCATACAGTAATACGTCATAACGGATAACTTCACACAGTGTTACGTAATAACGTATAACGTCATATAGAATTGCGGTTTAACGTATAACGTCATATAGTAATGCGTCATAACGTATAACGCCATATAGTAATGCGTCATAACGTATAACGTCATATAGAATTACGGTTTCACGTATAGCACCATACAGTAATGCGTCATAGCGAATAACGTCATATAGTATTGCGTCATGACGTATAACATCGTATAGAATTACGTCATAACGGGTAACGTATTACAGTAATACGTCATAACGTATAACGCCATATAGTATTGCGTCATGATGTATAACGTCATACAGAATTACGTCATAACATATTATGTCATATAGTATTGCGTCATACCGCATAACGTCATATAGAATTACGGCATAACGTATAACGTCATACAGTAATGCGTCATAACGAATAACGTCATATAGTATAGTGTCATGACGTATAACGTCGCATAGCATTATGTCATAATGGATAACGTCTTCTAGTAATACGTCATAACGTATAACGTCATATAGAATTACGGTGTAACGTATAACGTCATATAGTATTACGGTTTAACGTATAACGTCATACAGTAATGCGTCATAACGTATAACGTCATATAGTAATACGTCACAACGAATAACGTCATATAGAATTACGGTTAAACGTATAACGCCATATAGAATTACGTTTTAACGTATAACGTAATATAGAATTACGGTGTAACGTATAATACCATAGCGTAATCCGTCATAACGTATAACGTCACATAGTAATACGTCATACCGTATAACGTCATATCGAATTACGTCATAACGTATAACGTCACATAGCAAAACATCATAACGTATAACGTCACATAGTACTACGTCATAACGTATAACGTCATATAGAATTACGGTTTAACGTATAACGTCATACTGTAATGCGTCATAGTTTATAACGTCATATAGTATTGCGTCATGACGTATAACGTCGTATAGAATTACTTCATAACGTATAACTTCACATAGTAATACGTCATAACGTATAAGGTCATATATAATTATTGTTTATCGTATAACGTCATACAGCAATTCCTCATATCGTATAACGTGACATAGTAATACGTCACAACGAATAACGTCATATAGAATTATTGTTTAACGTACAACGTCATAGTGTAATGCGTCATAACGTATAACGCCATATCGAATTACGTCATAACATATAACGTCATATTGAATTTCGGTTTAACGTTAAACGCCATATAGCAATGCGTCATAACGTATAACGTCACATAGTAATACGTCATAACGTATAACGTCATATATAATTATTGTTTATCGTATAACGTCATACAGCAATTCCTCATATCGTATAACGTGACATAGTAATACGTCACAACGAATAACGTCATATAGAATTACTGTTAAACATATAACGCCATATAGAAATGCGGTGAAACGTATAACGCCATATCGAGTTACGGTTTAACGTATAACGTCATATAGTAATCCGTCATAACGTATAACGTCATATAGTATTGCGTCATGACGTATAACGTAGAATAGAATTACGACATAACGTACTACATCAAATAGTAATACGTCATAACGTATAACGTCATATAGAATTACGGTTTAACGTATAACGTCATATAGTAATGCGTCGTAACGTATAACGCCATATAGTAATGCGTCATACCGTATAACGTCATATAGAATTCCGGTTTAACGTATAACGAGATATATCAATGCGTCATAACGTATAACGACATATAGAATTGCGGAATAACGTATAACATCATATAGAATTATTGTTTAACGTATAACGTCATACAGGAATTCCTCATAACGTATAACGTCATATAGTAATACGTCACAACGAATAACGTCATATAGAATTACTGTTAATCGTATAACGCCATATAGAATTACGTTTTAACGTATAACGTAATATAGAATTACGGTGTAACGTATAATACCATAGCGTAATGCGTCATATCGTGTAACGTCACATAGTAATACGTCATAACGCATAACGTCATATAGAATTACGGTTTAACGTATAACGCCATATAGTAATGAGTCATAACGTATAACGCCATATAGTAATACGTCATAACGCATAACGACATATAGAATTATTGTTTATCGTATAACGTCATACAGCAATCCCTCATATTGTATAACGTCACATAGTAATACGTCACAACGAATAACGTCATATAGAATTACGGTTAAACATATAACGCCATATAGAAATACGGTGAAACGAATAACGCCATATAGAGTTACGGTTTAACGTATAACGTCATACAGTAATGCGTCATAGCGTATAACGTCATATAGTATTGCGTCATGACGTATAACGTAACATAGTAATCCGTCATAACGTATAACGTCATATAGTATTGCGTCATGACGTATAACGTAGAATAGAATTACGACATAACGTACTACATCAAATAGTAATACGTCATAACGTATAACGTCATATAGAATTACGGTTTAACGTATAACGCCATATAGTAATGAGTCATAACGTATAACGCCATATAGTAATACGTCATAACGCATAACGACATATAGAATTACGACATAACGTATAGCGTCACATAGTAATACGTTATAACGTATAACGTCATATAGAATTACGGTTTAACGTATAACGTCAAATAGTAATACGTTATAACGTGTAACGTCATATAGTATTACGGCATAACATATAACGTCATATTGAATTACGTCATAACGTATATCGTCATATAGAATTTCGGTTTAACGTATAACGCCATAAAGAATTACTTCATAACATATAACGTCACATAGTAATACGTTATAACGTATAACGTCATATAGAATTACGGTTTAACGTATAACGAGATATATCAATGCGTCATAACGTATAACGACATATAGAATTGCGGAATAACGTATAACAGCATATAGAACTATTGTTTAACGTATAACGTCATACAGGAATTCCTCATAACGTATAACGTCATATAGTAATACGTCACAACGAATAACGTCATATAGAATTACTGTTAAACGTATAACGCCTTATAGAATTATGTTTTCACGTATAACGTAATATAGAATTACGGTGTAACGTATAATACCATACAGTAATGCGTCATAGCGAATAACGTCATATAGTATTGCGTCATGACGTATAACATCGTATAGAATTACGTCATAACGGGTAACGTATTACAGTAATACGTCATAACGTATAACGCCATATAGTATTGCGTCATGATGTATAACGTCATACAGAATTACGTCATAACATATAATGTCATATAGTATTGCGTCATACCGCATAACGTCATATAGAATTACGGCATAACGTATAACGTCATACAGTAATGCGTCATAACGAATAACGTCATATAGTATAGTGTCATGACGTATAACGTCGCATAGCATTATGTCATAATGGATAACGTCTTCTAGTAATACGTCATAACGTATAACGTCATATAGAATTACGGTGTAACGTATAACGTCATATAGTATTACGGTTTAACGTATAACGTCATACAGTAATGCGTCATAACGTATAACGTCATATAGTAATACGTCACAACGAATAACGTCATATAGAATTACGGTTAAACGTATAACGCCATATAGAATTACGTTTTAACGTATAACGTAATATAGAATTACGGTGTAACGTATAATACCATAGCGTAATCCGTCATAACGTATAACGTCACATAGTAATACGTCATACCGTATAACGTCATATCGAATTACGTCATAACGTATAACGTCACATAGCAAAACATCATAACGTATAACGTCACATAGTACTACGTCATAACGTATAACGTCATATAGAATTACGGTTTAACGTATAACGTCATACTGTAATGCGTCATAGTTTATAACGTCATATAGTATTGCGTCATGACGTATAACGTCGTATAGAATTACTTCATAACGTATAACTTCACATAGTAATACGTCATAACGTATAAGGTCATATAGAATTTCGGTTTAACGTATAACGCCAGATAGCAGTGCGTCATGACGTATAACGTCACATAGTAATACGTCATAACGTATAACGTCATATAGAATTATTGTTTAACGTACAACGTCATAGTGTAATGCGTCATAACGTATAACGCCATATCGAATTACGTCATAACATATAACGTCATATTGAATTTCGGTTTAACGTTAAACGCCATATAGCAATGCGTCATAACGTATAACGTCACATAGTAATACGTCATAACGTATAACGTCATGTATAATTATTGTTTATCGTATAACGTCATACAGCAATTCCTCATATCGTATAACGTGACATAGTAATACGTCACAACGAATAACGTCATATAGAATTACTGTTAAACATATAACGCCATATAGAAATACGGTGAAACGTATAACGCCATATCGAGTTACGGTTTAACGTATAACGTCATATAGTAATCCGTCATAACGTATAACGTCATATAGTATTGCGTCATGACGTATAACGTAGAATAGAATTACGACATAACGTACTACATCAAATAGTAATACGTCATAACGTATAACGTCATATAGAATTACGGTTTAACGTATAACGTCATATAGTAATGCGTCGTAACGTATAACGCCATATAGTAATGCGTCATACCGTATAACGTCATATAGAATTCCGGTTTAACGTATAACGAGATATATCAATGCGTCATAACGTATAACGACATATAGAATTGCGGAATAACGTATAACATCATATAGAATTATTGTTTAACGTATAACGTCATACAGGAATTCCTCATAACGTATAACGTCATATAGTAATACGTCACAACGAATAACGTCATATAGAATTACTGTTAAACGTATAACGCCATATAGAATTACGTTTTAACGTATAACGTAATATAGAATTACGGTGTAACGTATAATACCATAGCGTAATGCGTCATATCGTGTAACGTCACATAGTAATACGTCATAACGCATAACGTCATATAGAATTACGATTAACGTATAACGTCATACAGTAATGCATCATAACGTATAACGTCATATAGAATTACGGTTTAACGTATGACGCCATATAGTATTGCGTCATGATGTATAACGTCATACAGAATTACGTCATAACATATAATGTCATATAGTATTGCGTCATAACGTATAACGTCATATAGTATTACGGCATAACATATAACGTCACATAGAATTACGTCATAACGGATAACGTCACATTGTATTACGTCATAACGTATAACGTCATATAGTATTACGGCATAACATATAACGTCACATAGAATTACGTCATAACGGATAACGACACATAGTAAAACGTTATAACGTATAACGTCATATAGAATTACGGTTTAACGTATAACGCCATATAGTAATGAGTCATAACGTATAACGCCATATAGTAATACGTCATAACGCATAACGACATATAGAATTATTGTTTATCGTATAACGTCATACAGCAATCCCTCATATCGTATAACGTCACATAGTAATACGTCACAACGAATAACGTCATATAGAATTACGGTTAAACATATAACGCCATATAGAAATACGGTGAAACGTATAACGCCATATAGAGTTACGGTTTAACGTATAACGTCATACAGTAATGCGTCATAACGTATAACGTCATATAGTATTGCGTCATGACGTATAACGTAACATAGTAATACGTCATAACGTATAACGCCATATAGTAATACGTCATAACGGATAACGTCACACAGTATTACGTAATAACGTATAACGTCATATAGAATGGCGGTGTAACGTATAACGTCATATAGTAATGCGTCATAACGTATAACGCCATATAGTAATGCGTCATAACGTATAACGTCATATAGAATTACGGTTTCACGTATAGCACCATACAGTAATGCGTCATAACGTATAACGCCATATAGTAATCCGTCATAACGTATAACGTCATATAGTATTGCGTCATGACGTATAACGTAGAATAGAATTACGACATAACGTACTACATCAAATAGTAATACGTCATAACGTATAACGTCATATGGAATTTCGGTTTAACGTATAACGTCATATAGTAATGCGTCGTAACGTATAACGCCATATAGTAATGCGTCATACCGTATTTCGCTACATAGTAATACGTCATAACGTATAACGTTATAAAGAATTACTTCATTACATATAACGTCTCATAGCAATACGTTATATCGTATAACGTAATATAGAATTACGGTTTAACGTATAACGTCATATAGTAATGCGTCATAACGTATAACGCCATATAGTAATGCGTCATAACGTATAACGTCATATAGAATTACGGTTTAACGTATAACGAGATATATCAATGCGTGATAACGAATAACGACATATAGAATTGCGGAATAACGTATAACATCATATAGTAAGGCGTCATGACGTATAACGTCATATCGAATTACGTCAGAACGTATAACGTCTCATAGTAGAACTTCATAACGTATAACGTCATATAGAATTACGGTTTAACGTATAACGTCATACAGTAATGCGTCATAACGTATAACGTCATATAGTATTGCGTCATGACGTATAACATCACATAGTAATAGGTCATAACGTATAACGTCATAAAGAATTACTTCATAACGTATAACGTCAAATAGTAATACGTTATAACGTATAACGTCATATAGAATTTCGGTTTCACGTGTAACGCCATATAGCAATGCGACATAACGTATAACGTCATATAGAATTACTGTTTCACGTATAGCACCATACAGTAATGCGTCATAACGTATAACGCCATATAGTAATCCGTCAAAACGTATAACGTCATATAGTATTGCGTCATGACGTATAACGTAGAATACAATTACGACATAACGTACTACATCAAATAGTAATACGTCATAACGTATAACGTCATATAGAATTACGACATAACGTATAGCGCCACATAGTAATACGTCATAACGTATAACGTCATAAAGAATTACTCCATAACGTATAACGTCAAATAGTAATACGTTATAACGTATAACGTCATATAGAATTATTGTTTAACGTGTAACGCCATATAGCAATACGTCATAACGTATAACGTCACATAGTAATACGTTATAACGTATAACGTCATATAGAATTACGGTTTCACGTATAGCACCATACAGTAATGCATCATAACGTATAACGCCATATAGTAATCCGTCATAACGTATAACGTCATATAGTATTGCGTCATGACGTATAACGTAGAATAGAATTACGACATAACGTACCACATCAAATAGTAATACGTCATAACGTATAACGTCATATAGAATTACGGTTTAACGTATAACGCCATATAGTAATGAGTCATAACGTATAACGCCATATAGTAATACGTCATAACGCATAACGACATATAGAATTATTGTTTATCGTATAACGTCATACAGCAATCCCTCATATTGTATAACGTCACATAGTAATACGTCACAACGAATAACGTCATATAGAATTACGGTTAAACATATAACGCCATATAGAAATACGGTGAAACGAATAACGCCATATAGAGTTACGGTTTAACGTATAACGTCATACAGTAATGCGTCATAGCGTATAACGTCATATAGTATTGCGTCATGACGTATAACGTAACATAGTAATCCGTCATAACGTATAACGTCATATAGTATTGCGTCATGACGTATAACGTAGAATAGAATTACGACATAACGTACTACATCAAATAGTAATACGTCATAACGTATAACGTCATATAGAATTACGGTTTAACGTATAACGCCATATAGTAATGAGTCATAACGTATAACGCCATATAGTAATACGTCATAACGCATAACGACATATAGAATTACGACATAACGTATAGCGTCACATAGTAATACGTTATAACGTATAACGTCATATAGAATTACGGTTTAACGTATAACGTCAAATAGTAATACGTTATAACGTATAACGTCATATAGAATTACGGTTTAACGGATAACGTCACATTGTAATACGTCATAACGTATAACGTCATATAGTATTACGGCATAACATATAACGTCATATTGAATTACGTCATAACGTATATCGTCATATAGAATTTCGGTTTAACGTATAACGCCATAAAGAATTACTTCATAACATATAACGTCACATAGTAATACGTTATAACGTATAACGTCATATAGAATTACGGTTTAACGTATAACGAGATATATCAATGCGTCATAACGTATAACGACATATAGAATTGCGGAATAACGTATAACAGCATATAGAATTATTGTTTAACGTATAACGTCATACAGGAATTCCTCATAACGTATAACGTCATATAGTAATACGTCACAACGAATAACGTCATATAGAATTACTGTTAAACGTATAACGCCTTATAGAATTATGTTTTCACGTATAACGTAATATAGAATTACGGTGTAACGTATAATACCATAGCGTAATGCGTCATATCGTGTAACGTCACATAGTAATACGTCGTAACGCATAACGTCATATAGAATTACGGTTTAACGTATAACGTCATACAGTAATGCATCATAACGTATAACGTCATATAGAATTACGGTTTAACGTATAACGCCATATAGTAATGCGTCATAACGTATAACGCCATATAGTATTGCGTCATGATGTATAGCGTCATATAGAAATAAGTCATAACATATAATGTCATATAGAATTACGGCATAACGTATAACGTCACATAGTAATGCGTCATAACGTATAACGTCACATAGAATTACGGCATAATATATAACGTCACATAGAATTACGTCATAACGGATAACGTCACATAGTAAAACGTTATGACGTATAACGTCATATAGAATTACGGTTAAACGTATAACGTCATATAGTAATGAGTCATAACGTATAACGCCATATAGTAATACGTTATAACGTATAACGTCATTTTGAATTACTTCATAACGTATAACGTCACATAGTAATACGTCATAACGTATAACGCCACACAGTATTACGTAGTAACGTATAACGTCATATTGAATTACGGTTTAACGTATAACGCCATATAGTAATGCGTCATAACGTGTAACGTCATATAGTATTGCGTCATGACATATAACGTCATATAGAAATACGGTGAAAGGTATAACGCCATATAGAGTTACGTTTTAACGTATAACCTTATATAGCATGACGGTTTAACGTATAGCGCCATATAGTAATGCGTCATAACGTATTACGTCATATAGAATTACGATTTCACGTATAACACCATACAGTAATGCGTCATAACGTATGACGCCATATAGTAATCCGTCATAACGTATAACGTCATATAGTATTGCGTCATGACGTATAACGTAGAATAAAAATACGACATAACGTACTACATCAAATAGTAATACGTCATAACGTATAACGTCGTATAGAATTAGGACATAAAGTACTGCATCAAATAGAAATACGTCATAAAGTATAACGTCATATAGAATTACGACATAACGTATAACGTCACATAGTAATACGTCATAACGTATAACGTCATATAGAATTCCGGTTTAACGTATAACACCATACAGTAATGCGTCATAACGTATAACGACATATAGAAATACGGAATAACGTATAACGTCACATAGTAATACGTCATAACGTATAACGTCACTTAGGAATACGCCATAAAGTATAACGCCATATAGTAATGCCTCATAATGTATAACGTCATATAGAATTTCGGTTTAACGTATAACGCCAGATAGCATTGCGTCATAACGTATAACGTCACATAGTAATACGTCATAAAGTATAACGTCATATAGAATTATTGTTTAACGTATAACGTCATAGTGTAATGCGTCATAACGTATAACGCCATATCGAATTACGTCATAACATATAACGTCATATAGAATTTCGGTTTAACGTATAACGCCATATAGCAATACGTCATAACGTATAACGTCATGTAGAATTATTGTTTATCGTATAACGTCATACAGCAAATCCTCATATCGTATAACGTCACATAGGAATACGCCATAACGTATAACGTCACATAGTAGAACTTCATAACGTATAACGTCATATAGAATTACGGTTTAACGTATAACGTCATACAGTAATGCGTCATAACGTATAACGTCATATAGTATTGCGTCATGACGTATAACATCACACAGTAATACGTCATAACGTATAACGTCATAAAGAATTACTTCATAACGTATAACGTCAAATAGTAATACGTTATAACGTATAATGTCATATAGAATTTCGGTTTAACGTATAACGCCATATAGCAATGCGTCATGACGTATAACGTAACATAGTAATACGTCATAACGTATAACGTCATGTAGAATTGTTGTTTAACGTATAACGTCATACAGTAATTCCTCATAACGTATAACGTCACATAGTAATACGTCACAACGAATAACGTCATATAGAATTACAGTTCAACGTATAACGTCATATAGTAATGCGTCATAACGTATAACGCCATATAGAATTATTGTTTAACGTATAACGTCATAGTGTAATGCGTCATAACGTATAACGCCATATCGAATTACGTCATAACATATAACGTCATATAGAATTTCGGTTTAACGTATAACGCCATATAGCAGTGCGTCATAACGTATAACGTAACATAGTAATACGTCATAACGTATAACGTCATGTAGAATTGTTGTTTAACGTATAATGTCATACAGTAGTTCCTCATAACGTATAACGTCACATAGTAATACGTCACAACGAATAACGTCATATAGAATTCCGGTTTAACGTATAACGTCATATAGTAATGCGTCATAACGTATAATGTCATATAGAATTTCGGTTTAACGTATAACGCCATATAGCAATGCGTCATAACGTATAACGTAACATAGTAATACGTCATAACGTATAACGTCATGTAGAATTGTTGTTTAACGTATAACGTCATACAGTAATTCCTCATAACGTATAACGACATATAGAAATACGGAATAACGTATAACGTCACATAGTAATACGTCATAACGTATAACGTCACATAGGAATACGCCATAACGTATAACGTCACATAGTAGAACTTCATAACGTATAACGTCATATAGAATTACGGTTTAACGTATAACGTCATACAGTAATGCGTCATAACGTATAACGTCATATAGTATTGCGTCATGACGTATAACATCACATAGTAATACGTCATAACGTATAACGTCATAAAGAATTACTTCATAACGTATAACGTCAAATAGTAATACGTTATAACGTATAATGTCATATAGAATTTCGGTTTAACGTATAACGCCATATAGCAATGCGTCATAACGTATAACGTAACATAGTAATACGTCATAACGTATAACGTCATGTAGAATTGTTGTTTAACGTATAACGTCATACAGTAATTCCTCATAACGTATTACGTCACATAGTAATACGTCACAACGTATAACGTCATATAGAATTATTGTTTATCGTATAACGTCATACAGCAATTCCTCATATCGTATAACGTCACATAGTAATACGTCACAACGAATAACGTCATATAGAATTATTGTTTATCGTATAACGTCATACAGCAATTCCTCATATCGTATAACGTCACATAGTAATACGTCACAACGAATAACGTCATATAGAATTACGGTTAAACATACAACGCCATATAGAAATACGGTGAAACGTATAACGCCATATAGAGTTACGGTTTAATGTATAACGTCATACAGTAATGCGTCATAACGTATAACGTCATATAGTATTGCGTCATGACGTATAACGTAACATAGTAATACGTCATAACGTATAACGCCATATAGTAATACGTCATAACGGATAACGTCACACAGTATTACGTAATAACGTATAACGACATATAGAAATACGGAATAACGTATAACGTCACATTGTAATACGTCATAACGTATCACGTCACATAGGAATACGCCATAACGTATAACGTCACATAGTAGAACTTCATAACGTATAACGTCATATAGAATTACGGTGTAACGTATAACGTCATACAGTAATGCGTCATAACGTATAACGTCATATAGTATTGCGTCATGACGTATAACATGACACAGTAATACGTCATAACGTATAACGTCATAAAGAATTACTTCATAACGTATAACGTCAAATAGTAATACGTTATAACGTATAATGTCATATAGAATTTCGGTTTAACGTATAACGCCATATAGCAATGCGTCATAACGTATAACGTAACATAGTAATACGTCATAACGTATAACGTCCTGTAGAATTGTTGTTTAACGTATAACGTCATACAGTAATTCCTCATAACGTATAACGTCACATAGTAATACGTCACAACGAATAACGTCATATAGAATTACAGTTTAACGTATAACGTCATATAGTAATGCGTCATAACGTATAACGCCATATAGAATTATTGTTTAACGTATAACGTCATAGTGTAATGCGTCATAACGTATAACGCCATATCGAATTACGTCATAACATATAACGTCATATAGAATTTCGGTTTAACGTATAACGCCATATAGCAGTGCGTCATAACGTATAACGTCATGTAGAATTGTTGTTTAACGTATAATGTCATACAGTAGTTCCTCATAACGTATAACGTCACATAGTAATACGTCACAACGAATAACGTCATATAGAATTACGGTTTAACGTATAACGTCATATAGTAATGCGTCATAACGTATAATGTCATATAGAATTTCGGTTTAACGTATAACGCCATATAGCAATGCGTCATAACGTATAACGTAACATAGTAATACGTCATAACGTATAACGTCATGTAGAATTGTTGTTTAACGTATAATGTCATACAGTAGTTCCTCATAACGTATAACGTCACATAGTAATACGTCACAACGAATAACGTCATATAGAATTACGGTTTAACGTATAACGTCATATAGTAATGCGTCATAACGTATAATGTCATATAGAATTTCGGTTTAACGTATAACGCCATATAGCAATGCGTCATAACGTATAACGTAACATAGTAATACGTCATAACGTATAACGTCATGTAGAATTGTTGTTTAACGTATAACGTCATACAGTAATTCCTCATAACGTATAACGTCACATAGTAATACGTCACAACGAATAACGTCATATAGTATTACGGTTTAACGTATAACGTCATATAGTAATGCGTCATAACGTATAACGCCATATTGTAATGCGTCATAACGTATAACGCCATATAGTATTGCGTCATGACGTATAACATCACATAGTAATACGTCATAACGTATAACGTCATAAAGAATTACTTCATAACGTATAACGTCAAATAGTAATACGTTATAACGTATAATGTCATTTAGAATTTCGGTTTAACGTATAACGCCATATAGCAATGCGTCATAACGTATAACGTAACATAGTAATACGTCATAACGTATAACGTGATGTAGAATTGTTGTTTAACGTATAACGTCATACAGTAATTCCTCATAACGTATAACGTCACATAGTAATACGTCACAACGAATAACGTCATATAGAATTACGGTTTAACGTATAACGTCATATAGTAATGCGTCATAACGTATAACGCCATATTGTAATGCGTCATAACGTATAACGCCATATCGAATTACGTCATAACATATAACGTCATATAGAATTGCGGTTTATCGTATAACGCCATATAGCAATGCGTCATAACGTATAACGTTACATAGTAATACGTCATAACGTATAACGTCATATAGAATTATTGTTTATCGTATAACGCCATACAGCAATTTCTCATATCGTATAACGTCACATAGTAATACGTCACAACGAATTACGTCATATCGAATTACGGATAAACATATAACGCCATATAGAAATACGGTGAAACGTATAACGCCATATAGAGTTACGGTTTAAAGTATAACGTCATACAGTAATGCGTCATAACGTATAACGCCATATAGTAATCCGTCATAACGTATAACGTCATATAGTATTGCGTCATGACGTATAACGTAGAATAAAAATACGACATAACGTACTACATCAAATAGTAATACGTCATAACGTATAACGTCGTATAGAATTAGGACATAAAGTATTGCATCAAATAGTAATACGTCATAAAGTATAACGTCATATATAATTACGACATAACGTATAACGTCACATAGTAATACGTCATAACGTATAACGTCATATAGAATTCCGGTTTAACGTATAACACCATACAGTAATGCGTCATAACGTATAACGACATATAGAAATACGGAATAACGTATAACGTAACATAGTAATACGTCATAACGTATAACGTCACTTAGGAATACGCCATAAAGTATAACGCCATATAGTAATGCCTCATAATGTATAACGTCATATAGAATTTCGGTTTAACGTATAACGCCAGATAGCAATGCGTCATAACGTATAACGTCACATAATAATACGTCATAAAGTATAACGTCATATAGAATTATTGTTTAACGTATAACGTCATAGTGTAATGCGTCATAACGTATAACGCCATATCGAATTACGTCATAACATATAACGTCATATAGAATTTCGGTTTAACGTATAACGCCATATAGCAATACGTCATATCGTATAACGTTACATAGTAATACGTCATAACGTATAACGTCATATAGAATTATTGTTTATCGTATAACGTCATACAGCAATTCCTCATATCATATAACGTCACATAGTAATACGTCACAACGAATAACGTCATATAGAATTACGGTTAAACATACAACGCCATATATAAATACGGTGAAACGTATAACGCCATATAGAGTTACGGTTTAATGTATAACGTCATACAGTAATGCGTCATAACGTATAACGTCATATAGTATTGCGTCATGACGTATAACGTAGAATAAAATTACGACATGACGTACTACATCAAATAGTAATACGTCATAACGTATAACGTCGTATAGAATTAGGACATAAAGTATTGCAACAAATAGTAATACGGCATAAAGTATAACGTCATATAGAATTACGACATAACGTATAACGTCACATAGTAATACGTCATAACGTATAACGTCATATAGAATTCCGGTTTAACGTATAACACCATACAGTAATGCATCATAACGTATAACAACATATAGTATTGCGTCATGACGTATAACGTAACATAGTAATACGTCATAACGTATAACGCCATATAGTAATACGTCATAACGTATAACGTCATATAGAATTATTGTTTAACGTATAACGTCATAGTGTAATGCGTCATAACGTATAACGCCATATCGAATTACGTCATAACATATAACGTCATATAGAATTACGACATAACGTATAACGTCACATAGTAATACGTCATAACGTATAACGTCATATAGAATTCCGGTTTAACGTATAACACCATACAGTAATGCGTCATAACGTATAACGGCATATAGAAGTACCTAATAACGTATAACGTCACATAGTAATACGTCATAACGTATAACGTCACATAGGAATACGCCATAACGTATAACGTCACATAGTAGAACTTCATAACGTATAACGTCATATAGCAATACGTCATAACGTATAACGTCACATAGTAATACGTTATAACGTATAACGTCATATAGAATTACGGTTTCACGTATAGCACCATACAGTAATGCATCATAACGTATAACGCCATATAGTAATCCGTCATAACGTATAACGTCATATAGTATTGCGTCATGACGTATAACGTAGAATAGAATTACGACATAACGTACCACATCAAATAGTAATACGTCATAACGTATAACGTCATATAGAATTACGGTTTAACGTATAACGCCATATAGTAATGAGTCATAACGTATAACGCCATATAGTAATACGTCATAACGCATAACGACATATAGAATTATTGTTTATCGTATAACGTCATACAGCAATCCCTCATATTGTATAACGTCACATAGTAATACGTCACAACGAATAACGTCATATAGAATTACGGTTAAACATATAACGCCATATAGAAATACGGTGAAACGAATAACGCCATATAGAGTTACGGTTTAACGTATAACGTCATACAGTAATGCGTCATAGCGTATAACGTCATATAGTATTGCGTCATGACGTATAACGTAACATAGTAATCCGTCATAACGTATAACGTCATATAGTATTGCGTCATGACGTATAACGTAGAATAGAATTACGACATAACGTACTACATCAAATAGTAATACGTCATAACGTATAACGTCATATAGAATTACGGTTTAACGTATAACGCCATATAGTAATGAGTCATAACGTATAACGCCATATAGTAATACGTCATAACGCATAACGACATATAGAATTACGACATAACGTATAGCGTCACATAGTAATACGTTATAACGTATAACGTCATATAGAATTACGGTTTAACGTATAACGTCAAATAGTAATACGTTATAACGTATAACGTCATATAGAATTACGGTTTAACGGATAACGTCACATTGTAATACGTCATAACGTATAACGTCATATAGTATTACGGCATAACATATAACGTCATATTGAATTACGTCATAACGTATATCGTCATATAGAATTTCGGTTTAACGTATAACGCCATAAAGAATTACTTCATAACATATAACGTCACATAGTAATACGTTATAACGTATAACGTCATATAGAATTACGGTTTAACGTATAACGAGATATATCAATGCGTCATAACGTATAACGACATATAGAATTGCGGAATAACGTATAACAGCATATAGAATTATTGTTTAACGTATAACGTCATACAGGAATTCCTCATAACGTATAACGTCATATAGTAATACGTCACAACGAATAACGTCATATAGAATTACTGTTAAACGTATAACGCCTTATAGAATTATGTTTTCACGTATAACGTAATATAGAATTACGGTGTAACGTATAATACCATAGCGTAATGCGTCATATCGTGTAACGTCACATAGTAATACGTCGTAACGCATAACGTCATATAGAATTACGGTTTAACGTATAACGTCATACAGTAATGCATCATAACGTATAACGTCATATAGAATTACGGTTTAACGTATAACGCCATATAGTAATGCGTCATAACGTATAACGCCATATAGTATTGCGTCATGATGTATAGCGTCATATAGAAATAAGTCATAACATATAATGTCATATAGAATTACGGCATAACGTATAACGTCACATAGTAATGCGTCATAACGTATAACGACACATAGAATTACGGCATAATATATAACGTCACATAGAATTACGTCATAACGGATAACGTCACATAGTAAAACGTTATGACGTATAACGTCATATAGAATTACGGTTAAACGTATAACGTCATATAGTAATGAGTCATAACGTATAACGCCATATAGTAATACGTTATAACGTATAACGTCATTTTGAATTACTTCATAACGTATAACGTCACATAGTAATACGTCATAACGTATAACGCCACACAGTATTACGTAGTAACGTATAACGTCATATTGAATTACGGTTTAACGTATAACGCCATATAGTAATGCGTCATAACGTGTAACGTCATATAGTATTGCGTCATGACATATAACGTCATATAGAAATACGGTGAAAGGTATAACGCCATATAGAGTTACGTTTTAACGTATAACCTTATATAGCATGACGGTTTAACGTATAGCGCCATATAGTAATGCGTCATAACGTATTACGTCATATAGAATTACGATTTCACGTATAACACCATACAGTAATGCGTCATAACGTATGACGCCATATAGTAATCCGTCATAACGTATAACGTCATATAGTATTGCGTCATGACGTATAACGTAGAATAAAAATACGACATAACGTACTACATCAAATAGTAATACGTCATAACGTATAACGTCGTATAGAATTAGGACATAAAGTACTGCATCAAATAGAAATACGTCATAAAGTATAACGTCATATAGAATTACGACATAACGTATAACGTCACATAGTAATACGTCATAACGTATAACGTCATATAGAATTCCGGTTTAACGTATAACACCATACAGTAATGCGTCATAACGTATAACGACATATAGAAATACGGAATAACGTATAACGTCACATAGTAATACGTCATAACGTATAACGTCACTTAGGAATACGCCATAAAGTATAACGCCATATAGTAATGCCTCATAATGTATAACGTCATATAGAATTTCGGTTTAACGTATAACGCCAGATAGCATTGCGTCATAACGTATAACGTCACATAGTAATACGTCATAAAGTATAACGTCATATAGAATTATTGTTTAACGTATAACGTCATAGTGTAATGCGTCATAACGTATAACGCCATATCGAATTACGTCATAACATATAACGTCATATAGAATTTCGGTTTAACGTATAACGCCATATAGCAATACGTCATAACGTATAACGTCATGTAGAATTATTGTTTATCGTATAACGTCATACAGCAAATCCTCATATCGTATAACGTCACATAGGAATACGCCATAACGTATAACGTCACATAGTAGAACTTCATAACGTATAACGTCATATAGAATTACGGTTTAACGTATAACGTCATACAGTAATGCGTCATAACGTATAACGTCATATAGTATTGCGTCATGACGTATAACATCACACAGTAATACGTCATAACGTATAACGTCATAAAGAATTACTTCATAACGTATAACGTCAAATAGTAATACGTTATAACGTATAATGTCATATAGAATTTCGGTTTAACGTATAACGCCATATAGCAATGCGTCATGACGTATAACGTAACATAGTAATACGTCATAACGTATAACGTCATGTAGAATTGTTGTTTAACGTATAACGTCATACAGTAATTCCTCATAACGTATAACGTCACATAGTAATACGTCACAACGAATAACGTCATATAGAATTACAGTTCAACGTATAACGTCATATAGTAATGCGTCATAACGTATAACGCCATATAGAATTATTGTTTAACGTATAACGTCATAGTGTAATGCGTCATAACGTATAACGCCATATCGAATTACGTCATAACATATAACGTCATATAGAATTTCGGTTTAACGTATAACGCCATATAGCAGTGCGTCATAACGTATAACGTAACATAGTAATACGTCATAACGTATAACGTCATGTAGAATTGTTGTTTAACGTATAACGTCATACAGTAATTCCTCATAACGTATTACGTCACATAGTAATACGTCACAACGTATAACGTCATATAGAATTATTGTTTATCGTATAACGTCATACAGCAATTCCTCATATCGTATAACGTCACATAGTAATACGTCACAACGAATAACGTCATATAGAATTATTGTTTATCGTATAACGTCATACAGCAATTCCTCATATCGTATAACGTCACATAGTAATACGTCACAACGAATAACGTCATATAGAATTACGGTTAAACATACAACGCCATATAGAAATACGGTGAAACGTATAACGCCATATAGAGTTACGGTTTAATGTATAACGTCATACAGTAATGCGTCATAACGTATAACGTCATATAGTATTGCGTCATGACGTATAACGTAACATAGTAATACGTCACAACGAATAACGTCATATAGAATTCCGGTTTAACGTATAACGTCATATAGTAATGCGTCATAACGTATAATGTCATATAGAATTTCGGTTTAACGTATAACGCCATATAGCAATGCGTCATAACGTATAACGTAACATAGTAATACGTCATAACGTATAACGTCATGTAGAATTGTTGTTTAACGTATAACGTCATACAGTAATTCCTCATAACGTATAACGACATATAGAAATACGGAATAACGTATAACGTCACATAGTAATACGTCATAACGTATAACGTCACATAGGAATACGCCATAACGTATAACGTCACATAGTAGAACTTCATAACGTATAACGTCATATAGAATTACGGTTTAACGTATAACGTCATACAGTAATGCGTCATAACGTATAACGTCATATAGTATTGCGTCATGACGTATAACATCACATAGTAATACGTCATAACGTATAACGTCATAAAGAATTACTTCATAACGTATAACGTCAAATAGTAATACGTTATAACGTATAATGTCATATAGAATTTCGGTTTAACGTATAACGCCATATAGCAATGCGTCATAACGTATAACGTAACATAGTAATACGTCATAACGTATAACGTCATGTAGAATTGTTGTTTAACGTATAACGTCATACAGTAATTCCTCATAACGTATTACGTCACATAGTAATACGTCACAACGTATAACGTCATATAGAATTATTGTTTATCGTATAACGTCATACAGCAATTCCTCATATCGTATAACGTCACATAGTAATACGTCACAACGAATAACGTCATATAGAATTATTGTTTATCGTATAACGTCATACAGCAATTCCTCATATCGTATAACGTCACATAGTAATACGTCACAACGAATAACGTCATATAGAATTACGGTTAAACATACAACGCCATATAGAAATACGGTGAAACGTATAACGCCATATAGAGTTACGGTTTAATGTATAACGTCATACAGTAATGCGTCATAACGTATAACGTCATATAGTATTGCGTCATGACGTATAACGTAACATAGTAATACGTCATAACGTATAACGCCATATAGTAATACGTCATAACGGATAACGTCACACAGTATTACGTAATAACGTATAACGACATATAGAAATACGGAATAACGTATAACGTCACATTGTAATACGTCATAACGTATCACGTCACATAGGAATACGCCATAACGTATAACGTCACATAGTAGAACTTCATAACGTATAACGTCATATAGAATTACGGTGTAACGTATAACGTCATACAGTAATGCGTCATAACGTATAACGTCATATAGTATTGCGTCATGACGTATAACATGACACAGTAATACGTCATAACGTATAACGTCATAAAGAATTACTTCATAACGTATAACGTCAAATAGTAATACGTTATAACGTATAATGTCATATAGAATTTCGGTTTAACGTATAACGCCATATAGCAATGCGTCATAACGTATAACGTAACATAGTAATACGTCATAACGTATAACGTCCTGTAGAATTGTTGTTTAACGTATAACGTCATACAGTAATTCCTCATAACGTATAACGTCACATAGTAATACGTCACAACGAATAACGTCATATAGAATTACAGTTTAACGTATAACGTCATATAGTAATGCGTCATAACGTATAACGCCATATAGAATTATTGTTTAACGTATAACGTCATAGTGTAATGCGTCATAACGTATAACGCCATATCGAATTACGTCATAACATATAACGTCATATAGAATTTCGGTTTAACGTATAACGCCATATAGCAGTGCGTCATAACGTATAACGTCATGTAGAATTGTTGTTTAACGTATAATGTCATACAGTAGTTCCTCATAACGTATAACGTCACATAGTAATACGTCACAACGAATAACGTCATATAGAATTACGGTTTAACGTATAACGTCATATAGTAATGCGTCATAACGTATAATGTCATATAGAATTTCGGTTTAACGTATAACGCCATATAGCAATGCGTCATAACGTATAACGTAACATAGTAATACGTCATAACGTATAACGTCATGTAGAATTGTTGTTTAACGTATAATGTCATACAGTAGTTCCTCATAACGTATAACGTCACATAGTAATACGTCACGACGAATAACGTCATATAGAATTACGGTTTAACGTATAACGTCATATAGTAATGCGTCATAACGTATAATGTCATATAGAATTTCGGTTTAACGTATA
The DNA here is from genome assembly GCF_041682495.2 of Bombus fervidus. NCBI lineage: Eukaryota > Metazoa > Arthropoda > Insecta > Hymenoptera > Apidae > Bombus > Bombus fervidus. Next base: position 1,148,044 of record NW_027212582.1, read on the forward strand.
ACGCCATATAGCAATGCGTCATAACGTATAACGTAACATAGTAATACGTCATAACGTATAACGTCATGTAGAATTGTTGTTTAACGTATAACGTCATACAGTAATTCCTCATAACGTATAACGTCACATAGTAATACGTCACAACGAATAACGTCATATAGTATTACGGTTTAACGTATAACGTCATATAGTAATGCGTCATAACGTATAACGCCATATTGTAATGCGTCATAACGTATAACGCCATATAGTATTGCGTCATGACGTATAACATCACATAGTAATACGTCATAACGTATAACGTCATAAAGAATTACTTCATAACGTATAACGTCAAATAGTAATACGTTATAACGTATAATGTCATTTAGAATTTCGGTTTAACGTATAACGCCATATAGCAATGCGTCATAACGTATAACGTAACATAGTAATACGTCATAACGTATAACGTGATGTAGAATTGTTGTTTAACGTATAACGTCATACAGTAATTCCTCATAACGTATAACGTCACATAGTAATACGTCACAACGAATAACGTCATATAGAATTACGGTTTAACGTATAACGTCATATAGTAATGCGTCATAACGTATAACGCCATATTGTAATGCGTCATAACGTATAACGCCATATCGAATTACGTCATAACATATAACGTCATATAGAATTGCGGTTTATCGTATAACGCCATATAGCAATGCGTCATAACGTATAACGTTACATAGTAATACGTCATAACGTATAACGTCATATAGAATTATTGTTTATCGTATAACGCCATACAGCAATTTCTCATATCGTATAACGTCACATAGTAATACGTCACAACGAATTACGTCATATCGAATTACGGATAAACATATAACGCCATATAGAAATACGGTGAAACGTATAACGCCATATAGAGTTACGGTTTAAAGTATAACGTCATACAGTAATGCGTCATAACGTATAACGCCATATAGTAATCCGTCATAACGTATAACGTCATATAGTATTGCGTCATGACGTATAACGTAGAATAAAAATACGACATAACGTACTACATCAAATAGTAATACGTCATAACGTATAACGTCGTATAGAATTAGGACATAAAGTATTGCATCAAATAGTAATACGTCATAAAGTATAACGTCATATATAATTACGACATAACGTATAACGTCACATAGTAATACGTCATAACGTATAACGTCATATAGAATTCCGGTTTAACGTATAACACCATACAGTAATGCGTCATAACGTATAACGACATATAGAAATACGGAATAACGTATAACGTAACATAGTAATACGTCATAACGTATAACGTCACTTAGGAATACGCCATAAAGTATAACGCCATATAGTAATGCCTCATAATGTATAACGTCATATAGAATTTCGGTTTAACGTATAACGCCAGATAGCAATGCGTCATAACGTATAACGTCACATAATAATACGTCATAAAGTATAACGTCATATAGAATTATTGTTTAACGTATAACGTCATAGTGTAATGCGTCATAACGTATAACGCCATATCGAATTACGTCATAACATATAACGTCATATAGAATTTCGGTTTAACGTATAACGCCATATAGCAATACGTCATATCGTATAACGTTACATAGTAATACGTCATAACGTATAACGTCATATAGAATTATTGTTTATCGTATAACGTCATACAGCAATTCCTCATATCATATAACGTCACATAGTAATACGTCACAACGAATAACGTCATATAGAATTACGGTTAAACATACAACGCCATATATAAATACGGTGAAACGTATAACGCCATATAGAGTTACGGTTTAATGTATAACGTCATACAGTAATGCGTCATAACGTATAACGTCATATAGTATTGCGTCATGACGTATAACGTAGAATAAAATTACGACATGACGTACTACATCAAATAGTAATACGTCATAACGTATAACGTCGTATAGAATTAGGACATAAAGTATTGCAACAAATAGTAATACGGCATAAAGTATAACGTCATATAGAATTACGACATAACGTATAACGTCACATAGTAATACGTCATAACGTATAACGTCATATAGAATTCCGGTTTAACGTATAACACCATACAGTAATGCATCATAACGTATAACAACATATAGTATTGCGTCATGACGTATAACGTAACATAGTAATACGTCATAACGTATAACGCCATATAGTAATACGTCATAACGTATAACGTCATATAGAATTATTGTTTAACGTATAACGTCATAGTGTAATGCGTCATAACGTATAACGCCATATCGAATTACGTCATAACATATAACGTCATATAGAATTACGACATAACGTATAACGTCACATAGTAATACGTCATAACGTATAACGTCATATAGAATTCCGGTTTAACGTATAACACCATACAGTAATGCGTCATAACGTATAACGGCATCTAGAAGTACCTAATAACGTATAACGTCACATAGTAATACGTCATAACGTATAACGTCACATAGGAATACGCCATAACGTATAACGTCACATAGTAGAACTTCATAACGTATAACGTCATATAGAATTACGGTTTAACGTATAACGTCATACAGTAATGCGTCATAACGTATAACGTCATATAGTATTGCGTCATGACGTATAACATCACATAGTAATACGTCATAACGTATAACGTCATAAAGAATTACTTCATAACGTATAACGTCAAATAGTAATACGTTATAACGTATAATGTCATATAGAATTTCGGTTTAACGTATAACGCCATATAGCAATGCGTCATAACGTATAACGTAACATAGTAATACGTCATAACGTATAACGTCATGTAGAATTGTTGTTTAACGTATAACGTAACATAGTAATACGTCATAACGTATAACGTCATGTAGAATTGTTGTTTAACGTATAACGTCATACAGTAATTCCTCATAACGTATAACGTCACATAGTAATACGTCACAACGAATAACGTCATATAGAATTACGGTTTAACGTATAACGTCATATAGTAATGCGTCATAACGTATAACGCCATATTGTAATGCGTCATAACGTATAACGTCATATAGTATTGCGTCATGATGTATAACGTCATTTTGAATTACTTCATAACGTATAACGTCACATAGTAATACGTCATAACGTATAAGGTCATATAGAATTTCGGTTTAACGTATAACACCAGATAGCAATGCGTCATAACGTATAACGTCACACAGTAATACGTCATAACGTATAACGTCATATAGAATTATTGTTTATCGTATAACGTCATACAGCAATTCCTCATATCGTATAACGTCACATAGTAATACGTCACAACGAATAACGTCATATAGAATTACGGTTAAACATATAAGGCCATATAGAAATACGGTGAAACGTATAACGCCATATAGAGTTACGGTTTACCGTGTAACGTCATACAGTAATGCGTCATAACGTATAACGCCATATAGTAATGCGTCATAACGTATAACGTCATTTTGAATTACTTCATAACGTATAACGTCACATAGTAATACGTCATAACGTATAACGCCACACAGTATTACGTAGTAACGTATAACGTCATATTGAATTACGGTTTAACGTATAACGTCATATAGTAATGAGTCATAACGTATAACGCCATATAGTAATACGTTATAACGTATAACGTCATTTTGAATTACTTCATAACGTATAACGTCACATAGTAATACGTCATAACGTATAACGCCACACAGTATTACGTAGTAACGTATAACGTCATATTGAATTACGGTTTAACGTATAACGCCATATAGTAATGCGTCATAACGTGTAACGTCATATAGTATTGCGTCATGACATATAACGTCATATAGAAATACGGTGAAAGGTATAACGCCATATAGAGTTACGTTTTAACGTATAACCTTATATAGCATGACGGTTTAACGTATAGCGCCATATAGTAATGCGTCATAACGTATTACGTCATATAGAATTACGATTTCACGTATAACACCATACAGTAATGCGTCATAACGTATAACGCCATATAGTAATCCGTCATAACGTATAACGTCATATAGTATTGCGTCATGACGTATAACGTAGAATAAAAATACGACATAACGTACTACATCAAATAGTAATACGTCATAACGTATAACGTCGTATAGAATTAGGACATAAAGTACTGCATCAAATAGTAATACGTCATAAAGTATAACGTCATATAGAATTACGACATAACGTATAACGTCACATAGTAATACGTCATAACGTATAACGTCATATAGAATTCCGGTTTAACGTATAACACCATACAGTAATGCGTCATAACGTATAACGACATATAGAAATACGGAATAACGTATAACGTCACATAGTAATACGTCATAACGTATAACGTCACTTAGGAATACGCCATAAAGTATAACGCCATATAGTAATGCCTCATAATGTATAACGTCATATAGAATTTCGGTTTAACGTATAACGCCAGATAGCATTGCGTCATAACGTATAACGTCACATAGTAATACGTCATAAAGTATAACGTCATATAGAATTATTGTTTAACGTATAACGTCATAGTGTAATGCATCATAACGTATAACGCCATATCGAATTACGTCATAACGTATAACGTCATATAGAATTTCGGTTTAACGTATAACGCCATATAGCAATACGTCATAACGTATAACGTTACATAGTAATACGTCATAACGTATAACGTCATATAGAATTATTGTTTATCGTATAACGTCATACAGCAATTCCTCATATCATATAACGTCACATAGTAATACGTCACAACGAATAACGTCATATAGAATTACGGTTAAACATACAACGCCATATAGAAATACGGTGAAACGTATAACGCCATATAGAGTTACGGTTTAATGTATAACGTCATACAGTAATGCGTCATAACGTATAACGTCATATAGTATTGCGTCATGACGTATAACGTAGAATAAAATTACGACATGACGTACTACATCAAATAGTAATACGTCATAACGTATAACGTCGTATAGAATTAGGACATAAAGTATTGCAACAAATAGTAATACGGCATAAAGTATAACGTCATATAGAATTACGACATAACGTATAACGTCACATAGTAATACGTCATAACGTATAACGTCATATAGAATTCCGGTTTAACGTATAACACCATACAGTAATGCATCATAACGTATAACGACATATAGTATTGCGTCATGACGTATAACGTAACATAGTAATACGTCATAACGTATAACGCCATATAGCAATGCGTCATAACGTATAACGTAACATAGTAATACGTCATAACGTATAACGTCATGTAGAATTGTTGTTTAACGTATAACGTCATACAGTAATTCCTCATAACGTATAACGTCACATAGTAATACGTCACAACGAATAACGTCATATAGAATTACAGTTTAACGTATAACGTCATATAGTAATGCGTCATAACGTATAACGTAACATAGTAATAGGTCATAACGTATAACGTCATGTAGAATTGTTGTTTAACGTATAACGTCATACAGTAATTCCTCATAACGTATAACGTCACATAGTAATACGTCACAACGAATAACGTCATATAGAATTACGGTTTAACGTATAACGTCATATAGTAATGCGTCATAACGTATAACGCCATATTGTAATGCGTCATAACGTATAACGTCATATAGTATTGCGTCATGATGTATAACGTCATATAGAATTACGTCATGACATATAATGTCATATAGTATTACGGCATAATGTATAACGTCACATAGTAATGCCTCATAACGTTTAACGTCATATAGAATTTCGGTTTAGCGTATAACGCCAGATAGCAATGCGTCATAACGTATAACGTCACATAGTAGAACTTCATAACGTATAACGTCATATAGAATTACGGTTTAACGTATAACGTCATACAGTAATGCGTCATAACGTATAACGTCATACAGTATTGCGTCATGACCTATAACTTCACATAGTAATACGTCATAACGTATAACGTCATAAAGAATTACTTTATAACGTGTAACGTCAAATAGTAATACGTTATAACGTATAACGTCATATAGAATTTCGGTTTAACGTATAACGCCATATAGCAATGCGTCATAACGTATAACGTCACACAGTAATACGTCATAACGTATAACGTCATGTAGAATTGTTGTTTAACGTATAACGTCATACAGTAATTCCTCATAACGTATAACGTCACATAGTAATACGTCACAACGAATAACGTCATATAGTATTGCGTCATGATGTATAACGTCATATAGAATTACGTCATGACATATAATGTCATATAGAATTACGGCATAATGTATAACGTCACATAGTAATACGTGATAACGTATAACGTCGTATAGCATTACGGTTTAAGGTATAACGTCATACAGTAATTCGTGATAACGTAAAACGTCATATCGAATTACGGTATAACGTATAACGTCACATAGTAATACGTCATAATGTATAACGTCATATAGAATTACGTCATAACGTATAACGTCACATAGTAATACGTCATAACGTATTACATCATATAGAATTTCGGTTTAACGTAACACGCCATATAGCAATGCGTCATAACATATAACGACATATAGAATTGCGGAATAACGTATAACATCATATAGTAAGGCGTCATGACGTATAACGTCATATCGAATTACGACATCACGTACAACATCACATAGTATTACGTCATAACGTATAACGTCATATAGAATTACTTCATAACGTATAACGTCACATAGTAATACGTCATAACGTATAACGTCATATAGAATTACGACATAACGTATAACGTCACATAGTAATACGTCATAACGTATAACGTCATATGGAATTCCGGTTTAACGTATATCTCCATACAGTAATGCGTCATAACGTATAACGACATATAGAAATACGGAATAACGTATAACGTCACATAGTAATACGTCATAACGTATAACTTCACATAGGAATACGCCATAACGTAAAACGCCATATAGTAATGCCTCATAACGTATAACGTCATATAGAATTGCGGAATAACGTATAACATCATATAGTAAGGCGTCATGACGTATAACGTCATATAGAATTACGACATAACGTATAACGTCACATAGTAATACGTCATAACGTATAACGTCATATAGAATTACAGCTTAACGTATAACGTCATACAGTAATGTGTCATAACGTATAACTTCACATAGGAATACGCCATAACGTATAACGTCATACAGTGATTCGTCATACCGTATAACGTCATATAGAATTCCGGTTTAACGTATAACGAGATATAGCAATGCGTCATAACGTATAACTACATATAGAATTGCGGAATAACGTATAACGTCATATAATAAGGCGTCATGACGTGTATCGCCAAATCGAATTACGTCATAACGTACAACATCACATAGTATTACGTAATAACATATAACGTCATATAGAATTACTTCGTAACGTATAACGTCACAAAGTAATACGTCATAACGTGTAACGTCATATAGAATTACGGATTAACGTATAACGTCATAGTGTAATGCGTCATAACGTATAACGCCATACAGAATTTCGTCATAACGGATAACGCATCATAGTAATACGTCAAAGCGTATAACGCCACACAGTATAACGTAATAACGTATAACGTCATATAGAATTACGGTTTAACGTATAACGTCATATAGTAATGCGTCATAACGTATGACGCCATATTGTAATGCGCCATAACGTATAACGTCATATAGTATTGCGTCATGATGTATAACGTCATATAGAATTACGTCATGACATGTAATGTCATATAGAATTACGGCATAACGTATAACGTCATATAGAATTACGACATAACGTATAACGTCACATAGTAATACGTCATAACGTATAACGTCCTATAGAATTACGGCATAACGTATAGCGTCACATAGTAATACGTCATAACGTATAACGTCATAAAGAATTACTTCATAACGTATAACGTAAAATAGTAATACGTTATAACGTATAACGTCATATAGAATTACGGTTTAACGTATAACGCCATATAGTAATGCGTCGTAACGTATAACGCCATATAGTAATGCGTCATACCGTATAACGTCACATAGTAATACGTCGTAACGTATAACGTCATAAAGAATTACTTCATAACATATAACGTCACATAATAATACGTTATAACGTATAACGTCATATAGAATTACGGTTTAACGTATAACGTCATATAGTAATGCGTCGTAACGTATAACGCCTTATAGTAATGCGTCGTACCGTATAACGTCATATAGAATTCCGGTTTAACGTATAACGAGATATATCAATGCGTCATAACGTATAACGACATATAGAATTGCGGAATAACGTATAACATCATATAGAATTATTGTTTAACGTATAACGTCATAGAGCAATTCCTCATAACGTATAACGTCATATAGTAATACGTCACAACGAATAACGTCATATAGAATTACTGTTAAACGTATAACGCCATTTAGAATTATGTTTTAACGTATAAGGTAATATAGAATTACGGTGTAACGTATAATACCATGGCGTAATGCGTCATATCGTGTAACGTCACATAGTAATACGTCATAACGCATAACGTCATATAGAATTACGGTTTAACGTATAACGTCATACAGTAATGTATCATAACGTATAACGTCATATGGAATTACGGTTTAACGTATAACGTCACATAGCAAAACGTCATAACGTATAACGTCACATATTAAAACGACATAACGTATAACGTCATATAGAATTACGGTTTAACATATAACGTCATACTGTAATGCTTCATAACGTATAACGTCATATAGTATTGCGTCATGACGAATAACGTCGTATAGAATTACGTCATAACGGATAACGTCTTACAGTAATACGTCATATCGTAGATCGTCATATAGCTATGCGTCATAACGTATAACGCCATATAGTAATGCGTCATAACGTATAACGCCATATAGTAATGCGTCATAACGTATAACGCAATATAGTATTGCGTCATGATGTATAACGTCATACAGAATTACGTCATAACATATAATGTCATATAGTATTGCGTCATAACGTATAACGTCATATAGTATCACGGCATAACATATAACGTCACATAGAATTACGTCATAACGGATAACGTCACATTGTAATACGTCATAATGTATAACGTCATATAGTATTACGGCATAACATATAACGTCACATAGAATTACGTCATAACGTATAACGTCACATAGTATAACGTCATAACGTATAACGTCATATAGAATTACGGTTTAACGTATAACGTCATACAGTAATGCGTCATAACGTATAACGTCATATAGTATTGCGTCATAACGTATAACGCCATATAGTAATGCGTCATAACGTATAACGCCATATAGTAATGCGTCATAACGTATAACGCAATATAGTATTGCGTCATGATGTATAACGTCATACAGAATTACGTCATAACATATAATGTCATATAGTATTGCGTCATAACGTATAACGTCATATAGTATCACGGCATAACATATAACGTCACATCGAATTACGTCATAACGGATAACGTCACATTGTAATACGTCATAACGTATAACGTCATATAGTATTACGGCATAACATATAACGTCACATAGAATTACGTCATAACGTATAACGTCACATAGTATAACGTCATAACGTATAACGTCATATAGAATTACGGTTTAACGTATAACGTCATACAGTAATGCGTCATAACGTATAACGTCATATAGTATTGCGTCATAACGTATAACGTCGTATAGAATTACGTCATAACGGATAACGTCTTATAGTAATACGTCATAACGTATAACGTCATATAGCCATGCGTCATAACGTATGACGCCATATAGTAATGAGTCATAACGTATAACGCCATATAGTAATGTGTCATAACGTATAACGCCATATAGTATTGCGTCATGATGTATAGCGTCATATAGAACTAAGTCATAACATATAAGGTCATATAGAATTACGGCATAACGTATAACGTCATATAGTAATGCGTCATAACGTATAACGTCACATAGAATTACGGCATAATATATAACGTCACATAGAATTCCGTCATAACGGATAACGTCACATAGTAAAACGTTATAACGTATAACGTCATATAGAATTACGGTTAAACGTATAACGTCATATAGTAATGAGTCATAACGTATAACGCCATATAGTAATACGTCATAACGTATAACGTCATATAGAATTATTCTTTATCGTATAACGTCATACAGCAATTCCTCATATCGTATAACGTCACATAGTAATACGACACAACGAATAACGTCGTATAGAATTACGGTTAAACATATAACGCCATATAGAAATACGGTGAAACGTATAACGTCATATACCAATGAGTCATAACGTATAACGCCATATAGTAATACGGTATAACGTATAACGTCATTTTGAATTACTTCATAACGTATAACGTCACATAGTAATCCGTCATAACGTATAACGTCATATAGAATTCCGGTTTAACGTATATCTCCATACAGTAATGCGTCATAACGTATAACGACATATAGAAATACGGAATAACGTATAACGTCACATAGTAATACGTTATAACCTATAACGTCATATAGAATTTCGGTTTAATGTATAACGCCATATAGCAATGCGTCATAACGTATAACGACATATAGAATTGCGGAATAACGTATAACATCATATAGTAAGGCGTCATGACGTATAACGTCACATCGAATTACGTCATAACATATAACGTCACATAGTAGAACTTCATAACGTATAACGTCATATAGAATTACGGTTTAACGTATAACGTCATACAGTAATGCGTCATAACGTATAACGTCATATAGTATTGCGTCATGACGTATAACATCACATAGTAATACGTCATAACGTATAACGTCATAAAGAATTACTTCATAACGTATAACGTCAAATAGTAATACGTTATAACCTATAACGTCATATAGAATTTCGGTTTAACGTATAACGCCATATAGCAATGCGTCATAACGTATAACGTCACATAGTAATACGTCATAACGTATAACGTCATGTAGAATTGTTGTTTAACGTATAACGTCATACAGTAATTCCTCATAACGTATAACGTCACATAGTAATACGTCACAACGAATAACGTCATATAGTATTGCGTCATGATGTATAACGTCATATAGAATTACGTCATGACATATAATGTCATATAGAAATACGGCATAATGTATAACGTCACATAGTAATACGTGATAACGTATAACGTCATATAGCATTACGGTTTAACGTATACCGTCATACAGTAATTCGTCATAACGTAAAACGTCATATCGAATTACGGTATAACGTATAACGTCACATAGTAATACGTCATAATGTATAACGTCATATAGAATTACGTCATAACGTATAACGTCACATAGTAATACGTCATAACGTATTACATCATATAGAATTTCGGTTTAACGTAACACGCCATATAGCAATGCGTCATAACATATAACGACATATAGAATTGCGGAATAACGTATAACATCATATAGTAAGGCGTCATGACGTATAACGTCATATCGAATTACGACATCACGTACAACATCACATAGTATTACGTCATAACGTATAACGTCATATAGAATTACTTCATAACGTATAACGTCACATAGTAATACGTCATAACGTATACCGTCATATAGAATTACGACATAACATATAACGTCACATAGTAATACGTCATAACGTATAACGTCATATGGAATTCCGGTTTAACGTATATCTCCATACAGTAATGCGTCATAACGTATAACGACATATAGAAATACGGAATAACGTATAACGTCACATAGTAATACGTCATAACGTATAACTTCACATAGGAATACGCCATAACGTAAAACGCCATATAGTAATGCCTCATAACGTATAACGTCATATAGAATTGCGGAATAACGTATAACATCATATAGTAAGTCGTCATGACGTATAACGTCATATAGAATTACGACATAACGTATAACGTCACATAGTAATACGTCATAACGTATAACGTCATATAGAATTACAGCTTAACGTATAACGTCATACAGTAATGTGTCATAACGTATAACTTCACATAGGAATACGCCATAACGTATAACGTCATACAGAGTGATTCGTCATACCGTATAACGTCATATAGAATTCCGGTTTAACGTATAACGAGATATAGCAATGCGTCATAACGTATAACTACATATAGAATTACGACATAACGTACTACACCAAATAGTAATACGTCATAACGTATAACGTCATATAGAATTACGACATAACGTATAGCGTCACATAGTAATACGTCATAACGTATAACGTCATAAAGAATTACTTCATAACATATAACGTCACATAGTAATACGTTATATCGTATAACGTCATATAGTATTACGGTTTAACGTATAACGTCATATAGTAATGCGTCGTAACGTATAACGCCATATAGTAATGCGTCATACCGTATAACGTCACATAGTAATACGTCGTAACGTATAACGTCATTAAGAATTACTTCATAACATATAACGTCACATAGTAATACGTTATAACGTATAACGTCATATAGAATTACGGTTTAACGTATAACGTCATATAGTAATGCGTCGTAACGTATAACGCCTTATAGTAATGCGTCGTACCGTATAACGTCATATAGAATTCCGGTTTAACGTATAACGAGATATATCAACGCGTCATAACGTATAACGACATATAGAATTGCGGAATAACGTATAGCATCATATAGAATTATTGTTTAACGTATAACGTCATACAGCAATTTCTCATAACGTATAACGTCATATAGTAATACGTCACAACGAATAACGTCATATAGAATTACTGTTAAACGTATAACGCCATTTAGAATTATGTTTTAACGTATAACGTAATATAGAATTACGGTGTAACGTATAATACCATAGCGTAATGCGTCATATCGTGTAACGTCACATAGTAATACGTCATAACGCATAACGTCATATAGAATTACGGTTTAACGTATAACGTCATACAGTAATGCATCATAACGTATAACGTCATATAGAATTACGGTTTAACGTATAACGTCACATAGCAAAACGTCATAACGTATAACGTCACATATTAAAACGTCATAACGTATAACGTCATATAGTATTGCGTCATGACGCATAACGTAGCATAGAATTACGACATAACGTACTACACCAAATAGTAATACGTCATAACGTATAACGTCATATAGAATTACGACATAACGTATAGCGTCACATAGTAATACGTCATAACGTATAACGTCATAAAGAATTACTTCATAACATATAACGTCACATAGTAATACGTTATATCGTATAACGTCATATAGTATTACGGTTTAACGTATAACGTCATATAGTAATGCGTCGTAACGTATAACGCCATATAGTAATGCGTCATACCGTATAACGTCACATAGTAATACGTCGTAACGTATAACGTCATTAAGAATTACTTCATAACATATAACGTCACATAGTAATACGTTACAACGTATAACGTCATATAGAATTACGGTTTAACGTATAACGTCATATAGTAATGCGTCGTAACGTATAACGCCTTATAGTAATGCGTCGTACCGTATAACGTCATATAGAATTCCGGTTTAACGTATAACGAGATATATCAACGCGTCATAACGTATAACGACATATAGAATTGCGGAATAACGTATAACGTCATATAGTATCACGGCATAACATATAACGTCACATAGAATTACGTCATAACGGATAACGTCACATTGTAATACGTCATAACGTATAACGTCATATAGTATTACGGCATATCATATAACGTCACATAGAATTACGTCATAACGGATAACGTCACATAGTAAAACGTTATAACGTATAACGTCATATAGAATTACGGTTTAACGTATAACGCCATATAGTAATGAGTCATAACGTATAACGCCATATAGTAATACGTCATAACGTATAACGTCATATAGTATTGCGTCATAACGTATAACGTCGTATAGAATTACGTCATAACGGATGACGTCTTATAGTAATACGTCATAACGTATAACGTCATATAGCAATGCGTCATAACGTATGACGCCATATAGTAATGCGTCATAACGTATAGCGCCATATAGTAATGCGTCATAACGTATAACGCCATATAGTATTGCGTCATGATGTATAGCGTCATAGAGAACTAAGTCATAACATATAATGTCATATAGAATTGCGGCATAACGTATAACGTCATATAGTAATGCGTCATAACGTATAACGTCACATAGAATTACGGCATAATATATAACGTCACATAGAATTACGTCATAACGGATAACGTCACATAGTAAAACGTTATAACGTATAACGTCATATAGAATTACGGTTAAACGTATAACGTCATATAGTAATGAGTCATAACGTATAACGCCATATAGTAATACGGTATAACGTATAACGTCATTTTGAATTACTTCATAACGTATAACGTCACATAGTAATACGTCATAACGTATAAGGTCATATGGAATTTCGGTTTAACGTATAACGCCAGATAGCAATGCGTCATAACGTATAACGTCACATAGTAATACGTCATAACGTATAACGTCATATAGAATTATTGTTTATCGTATAACGTCATACAGCAATTCCTCATATCGTATAACGTAACATAGTAATACGTCACAACGAATAACGTCATATAGAATTACGGTTAAACATATAACGCCATATAGAAATGCGGTGAAACGTATAACGCCATATAGAGTTACGGTTTAACGTGTAACGTCATACAGTAATGCGTCATAACGTATAACGTCATATAGTATTGCGTCATGACGTATAACGTAACATAGTAATATGTCATAACGTATAAAGCCATTTAGTAATACGTCATAACGGATACCGTCACACAGTATTACGTAATAACGTATAACGTCATATAGAATTGCGGTCTAACGTATAACGTCATATAGTAGTGCGTCATAACGTATAACGCCATATAGTAATGCGTCATATGGTATAACGTCATAAAGAATTACGGTTTCAAGTATAGCACAATACAGTAATGCGTCATAACGTATAACGCCATATAGTAATCCGTCATAACGTATAACGTCATATAGTATTGCGTCATGACGCATAACGTAGCATAGAATTACGACATAACGTACTACACCAAATAGTAATACGTCATAACGTATAACGTCATATAGAATTACGACATAACGTATAGCGTCACATAGTAATACGTCATAACGTATAACGTCATAAAGAATTACTTCATAACATATAACGTCACATAGTAATACGTTATATCGTATAACGTCATATAAAATTACGGTTTAACGTATAACGTCATACAGTAATGTATCATAACGTATAACGTCATATGGAGTTACGGTTTAACGTATAACGTCACATAGCAAACCGTCATAACGTATAACGTCACATATTAAAACGACATAACGTATAACGTCATATAGAATTACGGTTTAACATATAACGTCATACTGTAATGCTTCATAACGTATAACGTCATATAGTATTGCGTCATGACGAATAACGTCGTATAGAATTACGTCATAACGGATAACGTCTTACAGTAATACGTCATATCGTAGAACGTCATATAGCTATGCGTCATAACGTATAACGCCATATAGTAATGCGTCATAACGTATAACGCCATATAGTAATGCGTCATAACGTATAACGCAATATAGTATTGCGTCATGATGTATAACGTCATACAGAATTACGTCATAACATATAATGTCATATAGTATTGCGTCATAACGTATAACGTCATATAGTATCACGGCATAACATATAACGTCACATAGAATTACGTCATAACGGATAACGTCACATTGTAATACGTCATAACGTATAACGTCATATAGTATTACGGCATAACATATAACGTCACATAGAATTACGTCATAACGTATAACGTCACATAGTATAACGTCATAACGTATAACGTCATATAGAATTACGGTTTAACGTATAACGTCATACAGTAATGCGTCATAACGTATAACGTCATATAGTATTGCGTCATAACGTATAACGTCGTATAGAATTACGTCATAACGGATAACGTCTTATAGTAATACGTCATAACGTATAACGTCATATAGCAATGCGTCATAACGTATGACGCCATATAGTAATGCGTCATAACGTTTAACGCCATATAGTAATGTGTCATAACGTATAACGCCATATAGTATTGCGTCATGATGTATAGCGTCATATAGAACTAAGTCATATAAGGTCATATAGAATTACGGCATAACGTATAACGTCATATAGTAATGCGTCATAACGTATAACGTCACATAGAATTACGGCATAATATATAACGTCACATAGAATTCCGTCATAACGGATAACGTCACATAGTAAAACGTTATAACGTATAACGTCATATAGAATTACGGTTAAACGTATAACGTCATATAGTAATGAGTCATAACGTATAACGCCATATAGTAATACGTCATAACGTATAACGTCATATAGAATTATTCTTTATCGTATAACGTCATACAGCAATTCCTCATATCGTATAACGTCACATAGTAATACGACACAACGAATAACGTCGTATAGAATTACGGTTAAACATATAACGCCATATAGAAATACGGTGAAACGTATAACGTCATATACCAATGAGTCATAACGTATAACGCCATATAGTAATACGGTGTAACGTATAACGTCATTTTGAATTACTTCATAACGTATAACGTCACATAGTAATCCGTCATAACGTATAACGTCATATAGAATTCCGGTTTAACGTATATCTCCATACAGTAATGCGTCATAACGTATAACGACATATAGGAATACGGAATAACGTATAACGTCACATAGTAATACGTTATAACCTATAACGTCATATAGAATTTCGGTTTAATGTATAACGCCATATAGCAATGCGTCATAACGTATAACGACATATAGAATTGCGGAATAACGTATAACATCATATAGTAAGGCGTCATGACGTATAACGTCACATCGAATTACGTCATAACATATAACGTCACATAGTAGAACTTCATAACGTATAACGTCATATAGAATTACGGTTTAACGTATAACGTCATACAGTAATGCGTCATAACGTATAACGTCATATAGTATTGCGTCATGACGTATAACATCACATAGTAATACGTCATAACGTATAACGTCATAAAGAATTACTTCATAACGTATAACGTCAAATAGTAATACGTTATAACCTATAACGTCATATAGAATTTCGGTTTAACGTATAACGCCATATAGCAATGCGTCATAACGTTTAACGTCACATAGTAATACGTCATAACGTATAACGTCATGTAGAATTGTTGTTTAACGTATAACGTCATACAGTAATTCCTCATAACGTATAACGTCACATAGTAATACGTCACAACGAATAACGTCATATAGTATTGCGTCATGATGTATAACGTCATATAGAATTACGTCATGACATATAATGTCATATAGAAATACGGCATAATGTATAACGTCACATAGTAATACGTGATAACGTATAACGTCATATAGTATTACGGTTTAACGTATACCGTCATACAGTAATTCGTCATAACGTAAAACGTCATATCGAATTACGGTATAACGTATAACGTCACATAGTAATACGTCATAATGTATAACGTCATATAGAATTACGTCATAACGTATAACGTCACATAGTAATACGTCATAACGTATTACATCATATAGAATTTCGGTTTAACGTAACACGCCATATAGCAATGCGTCATAACAAATAACGACATATAGAATTGCGGAATAACGTATAACATCATATAGTAAGGCGTCATGACGTATAACGTCATATCGAATTTCGACATCACGTACAACATCACATAGTATTACGTCATAACGTATAACGTCATATAGAATTACTTCATAACGTATAACGTCACATAGTAATACGTCATAACGTATAACGTCATATAGAATTACGACATAACGTATAACGTCACATAGTAATACGTCATAACGTATAACGTCATATGGAATTCCGGTTTAACGTATATCTCCATACAGTAATGCGTCATAACGTATAACGACATATAGAAATACGGAATAACGTATAACGTCACATAGTAATACGTCATAACGTATAACTTCACATAGGAATACGCCATAACGTAAAACGCCATATAGTAATGCCTCATAACGTATAACGTCATATAGAATTGCGGAATAACGTATAACATCATATAGTAAGTCGTCATGACGTATAACGTCATATAGAATTACGACATAACGTATAACGTCACATAGTAATACGTCATAACGTATAACGTCATATAGAATTACAGCTTAACGTATAACGTCATACAGTAATGTGTCATAACGTATAACTTCACATAGGAATACGCCATAACGTATAACGTCATACAGAGTGATTCGTCATACCGTATAACGTCATATAGAATACCGGTTTAACGTATAACGAGATATAGCAATGCGTCATAACGTATAACTACATATAGAATTACGACATAACGTACTACACCAAATAGTAATACGTCATAACGTATAACGTCATATAGAATTACGACATAACGTATAGCGTCACATAGTAATACGTCATAACGTATAACGTCATAAAGAATTACTTCATAACATATAACGTCACATAGTAATACGTTATATCGTATAACGTCATATAGTATTACGGTTTAACGTATAACGTCATATAGTAATGCGTCGTAACGTATAACGCCATATAGTAATGCGTCATACCGTATAACGTCACATAGTAATACGTCGTAACGTATAACGTCATTAAGAATTACTTCATAACATATAACGTCACATAGTAATACGTTATAACGTATAACGTCATATAGAATTACGGTTTAACGTATAACGTCATATAGTAATGCGTCGTAACGTATAACGCCTTATAGTAATGCGTCGTACCGTATAACGTCATATAGAATTCCGGTTTAACGTATAACGAGATATATCAACGCGTCATAACGTATAACGACATATAGAATTGCGGAATAACGTATAGCATCATATAGAATTATTGTTTAACGTATAACGTCATACAGCAATTTCTCATAACGTATAACGTCATATAGTAATACGTCACAACGAATAACGTCATATAGAATTACTGTTAAACGTATAACGCCATTTAGAATTATGTTTTAACGTATAACGTAATATAGAATTACGGTGTAACGTATAATACCATAGCGTAATGCGTCATATCGTGTAACGTCACATAGTAATACGTCATAACGCATAACGTCATATAGAATTACGGTTTAACGTATAACGTCATA
Organism: Bombus fervidus; assembly: GCF_041682495.2. NCBI lineage: Eukaryota > Metazoa > Arthropoda > Insecta > Hymenoptera > Apidae > Bombus > Bombus fervidus. The sequence goes on from NW_027212582.1 coordinate 1,167,431, forward strand.
CAGTAATGCATCATAACGTATAACGTCATATAGAATTACGGTTTAACGTATAACGTCACATAGCAAAACGTCATAACGTATAACGTCACATATTAAAACGTCATAACGTATAACGTCATATAGTATTGCGTCATGACGCATAACGTAGCATAGAATTACGACATAACGTACTACACCAAATAGTAATACGTCATAACGTATAACGTCATATAGAATTACGACATAACGTATAGCGTCACATAGTAATACGTCATAACGTATAACGTCATAAAGAATTACTTCATAACATATAACGTCACATAGTAATACGTTATATCGTATAACGTCATATAGTATTACGGTTTAACGTATAACGTCATATAGTAATGCGTCGTAACGTATAACGCCATATAGTAATGCGTCATACCGTATAACGTCACATAGTAATACGTCGTAACGTATAACGTCATTAAGAATTACTTCATAACATATAACGTCACATAGTAATACGTTATAACGTATAACGTCATATAGAATTACGGTTTAACGTATAACGTCATATAGTAATGCGTCGTAACGTATAACGCCTTATAGTAATGCGTCGTACCGTATAACGTCATATAGAATTCCGGTTTAACGTATAACGAGATATATCAACGCGTCATAACGTATAACGACATATAGAATTGCGGAATAACGTATAACGTCATATAGTATCACGGCATAACATATAACGTCACATAGAATTACGTCATAACGGATAACGTCACATTGTAATACGTCATAACGTATAACGTCATATAGTATTACGGCATAACATATAACGTCACATAGAATTACGTCATAACGGATAACGTCACATAGTAAAACGGTATAACGTATAACGTCATATAGAATTACGGTTTGACGTATAACGCCATATAGTAATGAGTCATAACGTATAACGCCATATAGTAATACGTCATAACGTATAACGTCATATAGTATTGCGTCATAACGTATAACGTCGTATAGAATTACGTCATAACGGATGACGTCTTATAGTAATACGTCATAACGTATAACGTCATATAGCAATGCGTCATAACGTATGACGCCATATAGTAATGCGTCATAACGTATAGCGCCATATAGTAATGCGTCATAACGTATAACGCCATATAGTATTGCGTCATGATGTATAGCGTCATAGAGAACTAAGTCATAACATATAATGTCATATAGAATTGCGGCATAACGTATAACGTCATATAGTAATGCGTCATAACGTATAACGTCACATAGAATTACGGCATAATATATAACGTCACATAGAATTACGTCATAACGGATAACGTCACATAGTAAAACGTTATAACGTATAACGTCATATAGAATTACGGTTAAACGTATAACGTCATATAGTAATGAGTCATAACGTATAACGCCATATAGTAATACGGTATAACGTATAACGTCATTTTGAATTACTTCATAACGTATAACGTCACCTAGTAATACGTCATAACGTATAAGGTCATATGGAATTTCGGTTTAACGTATAACGCCAGATAGCAATGCGTCATAACGTATAACGTCACATAGTAATACGTCATAACGTATAACGTCATATAGAATTATTGTTTATCGTATAACGTCATACAGCAATTCCTCATATCGTATAACGTCACATAGTAATACGTCACAACGAATAACGTCATACAGAATTACGGTTAAACATATAACGCCATATAGAAATGCGGTGAAACGTATAACGCCATATAGAGTTACGGTTTAACGTGTAACGTCATACAGTAATGCGTCATAACGTATAACGTCATATAGTATTGCGTCATGACGTATAACGTAACATAGTAATATGTCATAACGTATAAAGCCATTTAGTAATACGTCATAACGGATACCGTCACACAGTATTACGTAATAACGTATAACGTCATATAGAATTGCGGTCTAACGTATAACGTCATATAGTAGTGCGTCATAACGTATAACGCCATATAGTAATGCGTCATATGGTATAACGTCATAAAGAATTACGGTTTCAAGTATAGCACAATACAGTAATGCGTCATAACGTATAACGCCATATAGTAATCCGTCATAACGTATAACGTCATATAGTATTGCGTCATGACGCATAACGTAGCATAGAATTACGACATAACGTACTACACCAAATAGTAATACGTCATAACGTATAACGTCATATAGAATTACGACATAACGTATAGCGTCACATAGTAATACGTCATAACGTATAACGTCATAAAGAATTACTTCATAACATATAACGTCACATAGTAATACGTTATATCGTATAACGTCATATAGTATTACGGTTTAACGTATAACGTCATATAGTAATGCGTCGTAACGTATAACGCCATATAGTAATGCGTCATACCGTATAACGTCACATAGTAATACGTCGTAACGTATAACGTCATAAAGAATTACTTCATAACATATAACGTCACATAGTAATACGTTATAACGTATAACGTCACATAGTAATACGTCATAACGTATAACGTCATGTAGAATTGTTGTTTAACGTATAACGTCATACAGTAATTCCTCATAACGTATAACGTCACATAGTAATACGTCACAACGAATAACGTCATATAGTATTGCGTCATGATGTATAACGTCATATAGAATTACGTCATGACATATAATGTCATATAGAAATACGGCATAATGTATAACGTCACATAGTAATACGTGATAACGTATAACGTCATATAGCATTACGGTTTAACGTATACCGTCATACAGTAATTCGTCATAACGTAAAACGTCATATCGAATTACGGTATAACGTATAACGTCACATAGTAATACGTCATAATGTATAACGTCATATAGAATTACGTCATAACGTATAACGTCACATAGTAATACGTCATAACGTATTACATCATATAGAATTTCGGTTTAACGTAACACGCCATATAGCAATGCGTCATAACATATAACGTCATATAGAATTGCGGAATAACGTATAACATCATATAGTAAGGCGTCATGACGTATAACGTCATATCGAATTACGACATCACGTACAACATCACATAGTATTACGTCATAACGTATAACGTCATATAGAATTACTTCATAACGTATAACGTCACATAGTAATACGTCATAACGTATAACGTCATATAGAATTACGACATAACGTATAACGTCACATAGTAATACGTCATAACGTATAACGTCATATGGAATTCCGGTTTAACGTATATCTCCATACAGTAATGCGCCATAACGTATAACGACATATAGAAATACGGAATAACGTATAACGTCACATAGTAATACGTCATAACGTATAACTTCACATAGGAATACGCCATAACGTAAAACGCCATATAGTAATGCCTCATAACGTATAACGTCATATAGAATTGCGGAATAACGTATAACATCATATAGTAAGTCGTCATGACGCATAACGTCATATAGAATTCCGACATAACGTATAACGTCACATAGTAATACGTCATAACGTATAACGTCATATAGAATTACAGCTTAACGTATAACGTCATACAGTAATGTGTCATAACGTATAACTTCACATAGGAATACGCCATAACGTATAACGTCATACAGAGTGATTCGTCATACCGTATAACGTCATATAGAATTCCGGTTTAACGTATAACGAGATATAGCAATGCGTCATAACGTATAACTACATATAGAATTACGACATAACGTACTACACCAATTAGTAATACGTCATAACGTATAACGTCATATAGAATTACGACATAACGTATAGCGTCACATAGTAATACGTCATAACGTATAACGTCATAAAGAATTACTTCATAACATATAACGTCACATAGTAATACGTTATATCGTATAACGTCATATAGTATTACGGTTTAACGTATAACGTCATATAGTAATGCGTCGTAACGTATAACGCCATATAGTAATGCGTCATACCGTATAACGTCACATAGTAATACGTCGTAACGTATAACGTCATTAAGAATTACTTCATAACATATAACGTCACATAGTAATACGTTATAACGTATAACGTCATATAGAATTACGGTTTAACGTATAACGTCATATAGTAATGCGTCGTAACGTATAACGCCTTATAGTAATGCGTCGTACCGTATAACGTCATATAGAATTCCGGTTTAACGTATAACGAGATATATCAACGCGTCATAACGTATAACGACATATAGAATTGCGGAATAACGTATAACGTCATATAGTATCACGGCATAACATATAACGTCACATAGAATTACGTCATAACGGATAACGTCACATTGTAATACGTCATAACGTATAACGTCATATAGTATTACGGCATAACATATAACGTCACATAGAATTACGTCATAACGGATAACGTCACATAGTGAAACGTTATAACGTATAACGTCATATAGAATTACGGTTTAACGTATAACGCCATATAGTAATGAGTCATAACGTATAACGCCATATAGTAATACGTCATAACGTATAACGTCATATAGTATTGCGTCATAACGTATAACGTCGTATAGAATTACGTCATAACGGATGACGTCTTATAGTAATACGTCATAACGTATAACGTCATATAGCAATGCGTCATAACGTATGACGCCATATAGTAATGCGTCATAACGTATAGCGCCATATAGTAATGCGTCATAACGTATAACGCCATATAGTATTGCGTCATGATGTATAGCGTCATAGAGAACTAAGTCATAACATATAATGTCATATAGAATTGCGGCATAACGTATAACGTCATATAGTAATGCGTCATAACGTATAACGTCACATAGAATTACGGCATAATATATAACGTCACATAGAATTACGTCATAACGGATAACGTCACATAGTAAAACGTTATAACGTATAACGTCATATAGAATTACGGTTAATCGTATAACGTCATATAGTAATGAGTCATAACGTATAACGCCATATAGTAATACGGTATAACGTATAACGTCATTTTGAATTACTTCATAACGTATAACGTCACATAGTAATACGTCATAACGTATAAGGTCATATGGAATTTCGGTTTAACGTATAACGCCAGATAGCAATGCGTCATAACGTATAACGTCACATAGTAATACGTCATAACGTATAACGTCATATAGAATTATTGTTTATCGTATAACGTCATACAGCAATTCCTCATATCGTATAACGTCACATAGTAATACGTCACAACGAATAACGTCATATAGAATTACGGTTAAACATATAACGCCATATAGAAATGCGGTGAAACGTATAACGCCATATAGAGTTACGGTTTAACGTGTAACGTCATACAGTAATGCGTCATAACGTATAACGTCATATAGTATTGCGTCATGACGTATAACGTAACATAGTAATATGTCATAACGTATAAAGCCATTTAGTAATACGTCATAACGGATACCGTCACACAGTATTACGTAATAACGTATAACGTCATATAGAATTGCGGTCTAACGTATAACGTCATATAGTAGTGCGTCATAACGTATAACGCCATATAGTAATGCGTCATATGGTATAACGCCATAAAGAATTACGGTTTCAAGTATAGCACAATACAGTAATGCGTCATAACGTATAACGCCATATAGTAATCCGTCATAACGTATAACGTCATATAGTATTGCGTCATGACGCATAACGTAGCATAGAATTACGACATAACGTACTACACCAAATAGTAATACGTCATAACGTAAAACGTCATATAGAATTACGACATAACGTATAGCGTCACATAGTAATACGTCATAACGTATAACGTCATAAAGAATTACTTCATAACATATAACGTCACATAGTAATACGTTATATCGTATAACGTCATATAGTATTACGGTTTAACGTATAACGTCATATAGTAATGCGTCGTAACGTATAACGCCATATAGTAATGCGTCATACCGTATAACGTCACATAGTAATACGTCGTAACGTATAACGTCATAAAGAATTACTTCATAACATATAACGTCACATAGTAATACGTTATAACGTATAACGTCATATAGAATTACGGTTTAACGTATAACGTCATATAGTAATGCGTCGTAACGTATAACGCCTTATAGTAATGCGTCGTACCGTATAACGTCATATAGAATTCCGGTTTAACGTATAACGAGATATATCAAGGCGTCATAACGTATAACGACATATAGAATTGCGGAATAACGTATAGCATCATATAGAATTATTGTTTAACGTATAACGTCATACAGCAAATCCTCATAACGTATAACGTCATATAGTAATACGTCACAACGAATAACGTCATATAGAATTACTGTTAAACGTATAACGCCATTTAGAATTATGTTTTAACGTATAACGTAATATAGAATTACGGTGTAACGTATAATACCATAGCGTAATGCGTCATATCGTGTAACGTCACATAGTAATACGTCATAACGCATAACGTCATATAGAATTACGGTTTAACGTATAACGTCATACAGTAATGCATCATAACGTGTAACGTCATATAGAATTACGGTTTAACGTATAACGTCACATAGCAAAACGTCATAACGAATAACGTCACATAGTAAAACGTTATAACGTATAACGTCATATAGAATTACGGTTTAACGTATAACGCCATATAGTAATGAGTCATGACGTATAACGCCATATAGTAATACGTCATAACGTATAACGTCATATTGAATTACGTCATAACGTATAACGTCATATAGAATTTCGGTTTAACGTATAACGCCATAAAGAATTACGTCATAACGTATAACGTCACATAGTATAACGTCATAACGTATAACGTCATATAGAATTACGGTTTAACGTATAACGTCATACAGTAATGCGTCATAACGTATAACGTCATATAGTATTGCGTCATTACATATAACGTCATATAGAAATACGGTGAAACGTATAACGCCATATAGAGTTACGTTTTAACGTATAACCTTATATAGCATGACGGTTTAACGTATAGCGCCATATAGTAATGCGTCATAACGTATAACACCATTTAGTAATGCGTCGTACCGTATAACGCAATATAGTAATGCGTCATAACGTATAACGTCATATAGTATTGCGTCATGATGTATAACGTCATATAGAATTACGTCATGACATATAATGTCATATAGAAATACCATAATGTATAACGTCACATTGTAATACGTGATAACGTATAACGTCATATAGCATTACGGTTTAACGTGTAACGTCATACAGTAATTCGTCATAACGTAAAACGTCATATAGAGTTATTGTTTAACGTATAACGTCATACAGTAATTCCGCATAACGTATAACGTCATACAGAATTACGTCATAACGAATAACGTCATATAGAATTACGGTTAAACGTATAACGCCATATAGAATTACGGTTTAACGTATAACGTCATAGTTTAATGCGTCATAACGTATAACGCCATATAGAATTACGGCATAACGTATAACGTAACATAGAATTACGTCATAACGGATAACGTCACATAGTAGTACGTCATAACTCATAACGTCATATAGAATTACGGTTTAACGTATAACGCCATATAGTAATGGGTCATAACGTGTAACGTCACATAGTAATACGTCATAACGTATAACGTCATATCGAATTACGTCATAACGTATAACGTCATATAGAATTTCGGTTTAACGTATAACATCATACAGTATTGCGTCATGACTTATAACGTCGTATAGATTTACATCATAACGGATAACGTCTCATAGTAATACGTCATAACGTATAACGTCACATAGAATTACGGTTTAACGTATAACGTCATAGTTTAATGCGTCATAACGTATAACGCCATATAGAATTACGGCATAACGTATAACGTAACATAGAATTACGTCATAACGGATAACGTCACATAGTAGTACGTCATAACTCATAACGTCATATAGAATTACGGTTTAACGTATAACGCCATATAGTAATGCGTCATAACGTGTAACGTCACATAGTAATACGTCATAACGTATAACGTCATATCGAATTACGTCATAACGTATAACGTCATATAGAATTTCGGTTTAACGTATAACATCATACAGTATTGCGTCATGACGTATAACGTCGTATAGATTTACATCATAACGGATAACGTCTCATAGTAATACGTCATAACGTATAACGCCACACAGTATTACGTAATAACGTATAACGTCATATAGAATTACGGTTTAACGTATAACGCCATATAGTAATGCGTCATAACGTGTAACGTCACATAGTAGTACGTCATAACTCATAACGTCATATAGAATTACGGTTTAACGCTTAACGCCATATAGTAATGCGTCATAACGTATAACGCCATATTGTAATGCGTCATAACGTATAACGTCATATAGTATTGCGTCATTACATATAACGTCATATAGAAATACGGTGAAACGTATAACGCCATATAGTGTTATGTTTTAACGTATAACCTTATATAGCATGACGGTTTAACGTATAGCGCCATATAGTAATGCGTCGTAACGTATAACGCCTTATAGTAATGCGTCGTACCGTATAACGCAATATAGTAATGCGTCATAACGTATAACGTCATATAGTATTGCGTCATGATGTATAACGTCATATAGAATTACGTCATGACATATAATGTCATATAGAAATACCATAATGTATAACGTCACATTGTAATATGTGATAACGTATAACGTCATATAGCATTACGGTTTAACGTGTAACGTCATACAGTAATTCGTCATAACGTAAAACGTCATATAGAGTTATTGTTTAACGTATAACGTCACATAGTAATACGTCATAACGTATAACATCATATAGAATTTCGGTTTAACGTATAACGCCATATAGCAATGCCTCATAACGTATAACGTCATATAGAATTGCGGAATAACGTATAACATCATATAGTAAGGCGTCATGACGTATAACGTCATATAGTATTGCGTCATGACATATATCGTCATATAGAAATACGGTGAAACGTATAACGCCATATAGAGTTACGTTTTAACGTATAACCTTATATAGCATGACGGTTTAACGTATAGCGCCATATAGTAATGCGTCATAACGTATAACGCCATAAAGAATTACGTCATAACGTATAACGTCACATAGTATAACGTCATAACGTATAACGTCATATAGAATTACGGTTTAACGTATAACGTCATACAGTAATGCGTCATAACGTATAACGTCATATAGTATTGCGTCATAACGTATAACGTCGTATAGAATTACGTCATAACGGATGACGTCTTATAGTAATACGTCATAACGTATAACGTCATATAGCAATGCGTCATAACGTATGACGCCATATAGTAATGCGTCATAACGTATAGCGCCATATAGTAATGCGTCATAACGTATAACGCCATATAGTATTGCGTCATGATGTATAGCGTCATATAGAACTAAGTCATAACATATAATGTCATATAGAATTGCGGCATAACGTATAACGTCATATAGTAATGCGTCATAACGTATAACGTCACATAGAATTACGGCATAATATATAACGTCACATAGAATTACGTCATAACGGATAACGTCACATAGTAAAACGTTATAACGTATAACGTCATATAGAATTACGGTTAAACGTATAACGTCATATAGTAATGAGTCATAACGTATAACGCCATATAGTAATACGGTATAACGTATAACGCCATATAGTAATACGTCATAACGTATAACGTCACATAGAATTACGGTTTAACGTATAACGTCATAGTTTAATGCGTCATAACGTATAACGCCATATAGAATTACGGCATAACGTATAACGTAACATAGAATTACGTCATAACGGATAACGTCACAAAGTAGTACGTCATAACTCATAACGTCATATAGAATTACGGTTTAACGTATAACGCCATATAGTAATGCGTCATAACGTGTAACGTCACATAGTAATACGTCATAACGTATAACGTCATATCGAATTACGTCATAACGTATAACGTCATATAGAATTTCGGTTTAACGTATAACATCATACAGTAATGAGTCATAACGTATAACGTCATATAGTATTGCGTCATGACGTATAACGTCGTATAGATTTACATCATAACGGATAACGTCTCATAGTAATACGTCATAACGTATAACGTCATAAAGAATTACTTCATAACATATAACGTCACATAGTAATACGTTATATCGTATAACGTCATATAGTAATACGTCATAACGTATATGGTCATATAGTATTACGGTTTAACGTATAACATCATATAGTAAGGCGTCATGACGTATAACGTCATATAGAATTATTGTTTAACGTATAACGTCATACAGTAATTCCTCATAACGTATAACGTCACATAGTAATACGTCATAACGTATAACGTCATATAGAATTATTGTTTAACGTATAACGTCATACAGTAATTCCGCATAACGTATAACGTCACATAGTGATACGTCACAACGAATAACGTCATATAGAATTACGGTTTAACGTATAACGCCATATAGTAATGAGTCATAACGTATAACGCCATATAGTAATACGTCATGACGTATAACATCACATAGTAATTCGTCATAACGTATAACGCCATATAGTAATACGTCATAACGTATAACGCCATATAGTAATACGTCATAACGTATAACGTCACATAGAATTACGGTTTAACGTATAACGTCATAGTTTAATGCGTCATAACGTATAACGCCATATAGAATTACGGCATAACGTATAACGTAACATAGAATTACGTCATAACGGATAACGTCACAAAGTAGTACGTCATAACTCATAACGTCATATAGAATTACGGTTTAACGTATAACGCCATATAGTAATGCGTCATAACGTGTAACGTCACATAGTAATACGTCATAACGTATAACGTCATATCGAATTACGTCATAACGTATAACGTCATATAGAATTTCGGTTTAACGTATAACATCATACAGTAATGCGTCATAACGTATAACGTCATATAGTATTGCGTCATGACGTATAACGTCGTATAGATTTACATCATAACGGATAACGTCTCATAGTAATACGTCATAACGTATAACGTCATAAAGAATTACTTCATAACATATAACGTCACATAGTAATACGTTATATCGTATAACGTCATATAGTAATGCGTCGTAACGTATAACGTCATATAGTATTGCGTCATGACGCATAACGTAGCATAGAATTACGACATAACGTACTACACCAAATAGTAATACGTCATAACGTATAACGTCATATAGAATTACGACATAACGTATAGCGTCACATAGTAATACGTCATAACGTATAACGTCATAAAGAATTACTTCATAACATATAACGTCACATAGTAATACGTTATATCGTATAACGTCATATAGTAATGCGTCGTAACGTATAACGCCATACAGTAATGCGTCGTAACGTATAACGCCATATAGTAATGCGTCATACCGTATAACGTCACATAGTAATACGTCGTAACGTATAACGTCATTAAGAATTACTTCATAACATATAACGTCACATAGTAATACGTTATAACGTATAACGTCATATAGAATTACGGTTTAACGTATAACGAGATATATCAACGCGTCATAACGTATAACGACATATAGAATTGCGGAATAACGTATAGCATCATATAGAATTATTGTTTAACGTATAACGTCATACAGCAATTCCTCATAACGTATAACGTCATATAGTAATACGTCACAACGAATAACGTCATATAGAATTACTGTTAAACATATAACGCCATTTAGAATTATGTTTTAACGTATAACGTAATATAGAATTACGGTGTAACGTATAATACCATAGCGTAATGCGTCATATCGTGTAACGTCACATAGTAATACGTCATAACGCATAACGTCATATAGAATTACGGTTTAACGTATAACGTCATACAGTAATGCATCATAACGTATAACGTCATATCGAATTACGGTTTAACGTATAACGTAACATAGCAAAACGTCATAACGTATAACGTCACATATTAAAACGTCATAACGTATAACGTCATATAGAATTACGGTTTAACATATAACGTCATACTGTAATGCTTCATAACGTATAACGTCATATAGTATTGCCTCATGACGAATAACGTCGTATAGAATTACGTCATAACGGATAACGTCTTACAGTAATACGTCATAACGTAGAACGCCATATAGCTATGCGTCATAACGTATAACGCCATATAGTAATGCGTCATAACGTATAACGCCATATAGTAATGCGTCATAACGTATAACGCAATATAGTATTGCGTCATGATGTATAACGTCATACAGAATTACGTCATAACATATAATGTCATATAGTATTGCGTCATAACGTATAACGTCATATAGTATCACGGCATAACATATAACGTCACATAGAATTACGTCATAACGGATAACGTCACATTGTAATACGTGATAACGTATAACGTCATATAGCATTACGGTTTAACGTGTAACGTCATACAGTAATTCGTCATAACGTAAAACGTCATATAGAGTTATTGTTTAACGTATAACGTCATACAGTAATTCCGCATAACGTATAACGTCATACAGTAATTCCGCATAACGTATAACGTCATACAGAATTACGTCATAACGAATAACGTCATATAGAATTACGGTTAAACGTATAACGCCATATAGAATTACGGTTTAACGTATAACGTCATATAGTAACGCGTCATAACGTGTAACGCGACATAGTAATACGTCATAACGTATAACGTCATATAGACTTATTGTTTAACGTATAACGTCATACAGTAATTCCTCATAACGTATAACGTCACATAGTAATACGTCACAACGAATAACGTCATATAGAATTACGGTTTAACGTATAACGCCATATAGTAATGAGTCATAACGTATAACGCCATATAGTAATACGTCATGACGTATAACATCACATAGTAATTCGTCATAACGTATAACGCCATATAGTAATACGTCATAACGTATAACGCCATATAGTAATACGTCATAACGTATAACGCCATATAGAATTACGGCATAACGTATAACGTAACATAGAATTACGTCATAACGGATAACGTCACATAGTAGTACGTCATAACTCATAACGTCATATAGAATTACGGTTTAACGTATAACGCCATATAGTAATGCGTCATAACGTGTAACGTCACATAGTAATACGTCATAACGTATAACGTCATATCGAATTACGTCATAACGTATAACGTCATATAGAATTTCGGTTTAACGTATAACATCATACAGTAATGCGTCATAACGTATAACGTCATATAGTATTGCGTCATGACGTATAACGTCGTATAGATTTACATCATAACGGATAACGTCTCATAGTAATACGTCATAACGTATAACGTCATAAAGAATTACTTCATAACATATAACGTCACATAGTAATACGTTATATCGTATAACGTCATATAGTAATGCGTCGTAACGTATAACGTCATATAGTATTGCGTCATGACGCATAACGTAGCATAGAATTACGACATAACGTACTACACCAAATAGTAATACGTCATAACGTATAACGTCATATAGAATTACGACATAACGTATAGCGTCACATAGTAATACGTCATAACGTATAACGTCATAAAGAATTACTTCATAACATATAACGTCACATAGTAATACGTTATATCGTATAACGTCATATAGTAATGCGTCGTAACGTATAACGCCATACAGTAATGCGTCGTAACGTATAACGCCATATAGTAATGCGTCATACCGTATAACGTCACATAGTAATACGTCGTAACGTATAACGTCATTAAGAATTACTTCATAACATATAACGTCACATAGTAATACGTTATAACGTATAACGTCATATAGAATTACGGTTTAACGTATAACGAGATATATCAACGCGTCATAACGTATAACGACATATAGAATTGCGGAATAACGTATAGCATCATATAGAATTATTGTTTAACGTATAACGTCATACAGCAATTCCTCATAACGTATAACGTCATATAGTAATACGTCACAACGAATAACGTCATATAGAATTACTGTTAAACATATAACGCCATTTAGAATTATGTTTTAACGTATAACGTAATATAGAATTACGGTGTAACGTATAATACCATAGCGTAATGCGTCATATCGTGTAACGTCACATAGTAATACGTCATAACGCATAACGTCATATAGAATTACGGTTTAACGTATAACGTCATACAGTAATGCATCATAACGTATAACGTCATATCGAATTACGGTTTAACGTATAACGTAACATAGCAAAACGTCATAACGTATAACGTCACATATTAAAACGTCATAACGTATAACGTCATATAGAATTACGGTTTAACATATAACGTCATACTGTAATGCTTCATAACGTATAACGTCATATAGTATTGCCTCATGACGAATAACGTCGTATAGAATTACGTCATAACGGATAACGTCTTACAGTAATACGTCATAACGTAGAACGCCATATAGCTATGCGTCATAACGTATAACGCCATATAGTAATGCGTCATAACGTATAACGCCATATAGTAATGCGTCATAACGTATAACGCAATATAGTATTGCGTCATGATGTATAACGTCATACAGAATTACGTCATAACATATAATGTCATATAGTATTGCGTCATAACGTATAACGTCATATAGTATCACGGCATAACATATAACGTCACATAGAATTACGTCATAACGGATAACGTCACATTGTAATACGTGATAACGTATAACGTCATATAGCATTACGGTTTAACGTGTAACGTCATACAGTAATTCGTCATAACGTAAAACGTCATATAGAGTTATTGTTTAACGTATAACGTCATACAGTAATTCCGCATAACGTATAACGTCATACAGTAATTCCGCATAACGTATAACGTCATACAGAATTACGTCATAACGAATAACGTCATATAGAATTACGGTTAAACGTATAACGCCATATAGAATTACGGTTTAACGTATAACGTCATATAGTAACGCGTCATAACGTGTAACGCGACATAGTAATACGTCATAACGTATAACGTCATATAGAATTATTGTTTAACGTATAACGTCATACAGTAATTCCTCATAACGTATAACGTCACATAGTAATACGTCACAACGAATAACGTCATATAGAATTACGGTTTAACGTATAACGCCATATAGTAATGAGTCATAACGTATAACGCCATATAGTAATACGTCATGACGTATAACATCACATAGTAATTCGTCATAACGTATAACGCCATATAGTAATACGTCATAACGTATAACGCCATATAGTAATACGTCATAACGTATAACGTCACATAGAATTACGGTTTAACGTATAACGTCATAGTTTAATGCGTCATAACGTATAACGCCATATAGAATTACGGCATAACGTATAACGTAACATAGAATTACGTCATAACGGATAACGTCACATAGTAGTACGTCATAACTCATAACGTCATATAGAATTACGGTTTAACGTATAACGCCATATAGTAATGCGTCATAACGTGTAACGTCACATAGTAATACGTCATAACGTATAACGTCATATCGAATTACGTCATAACGTATAACGTCATATAGAATTTCGGTTTAACGTATAACATCATACAGTAATGCGTCATAACGTATAACGTCATATAGTATTGCGTCATGACGTATAACGTCGTATAGATTTACATCATAACGGATAACGTCTCATAGTAATACGTCATAACGTATAACGCCACACAGTATTACGTAATAACGTATAACGTCATATAGAATTACGGTTTAACGTATAACGCCATATAGTAATGCGTCATAACGTGTAACGTCACATAGTAGTACGTCATAACTCATAACGTCATATAGAATTACGGTTTAACGCTTAACGCCATATAGTAATGCGTCATAACGTATAACGCCATATTGTAATGCGTCATAACGTATAACGTCATATAGTATTGCGTCATTACATATAACGTCATATAGAAATACGGTGAATCGTATAACGCCATATAGAGTTACGTTTTGACGTATAACCATATATAGCATGACGGTTTAACGTATAGCGCCATATAGTAATGCGTCATAACGTATAACGCCATTTAGTAATGCGTCGTACCGTATAACGCAATATAGTAATGCGTCATAACGTATAACGTCATATAGTATTGCGTCATGATGTATAACGTCATATAGAATTACGTCATGACATATAATGTCATATAGAAATACCATAATGTATAACGTCACATTGTAATACGTGATAACGTATAACGTCATATAGCATTACGGATTAACGTGTAACGTCATACAGTAATTCGTCATAACGTAAAACGTCATATAGAGTTATTGTTTAACGTATAACGTCATACAGTAATTCCGCATAACGTATAACGTCATACAGTAATTCCGCATAACGTATAACGTCATGCAGAATTACGTCATAACGAATAACGTCATATAGAATTACGGTTAAACGTATAACGCCATATAGAATTACGGTTTAACGTATAACGTCATATAGTAACGCGTCATAACGTGTAACGCGACATAGTAATACGTCATAACGTATAACGTCATATAGAATTACGTCATAACGTATAACGTCACATAGTAATACGTCATAACGTATAACATCATACAGAATTTCGGTTTAACGTATAACGCCATATAGCAATGCCTCATAACGTATAACGTCATATAGAATTGCGGAATAACGTATAACATCATATAGTAAGGCGTCATGACGTATAACGTCATATAGTATTGCGTCATGACATATAACGTCATATAGAAATACGGTGAAACGTATAACGCCATATAGAGTTACGTTTTAACGTATAACCTTATATAGCATGACGGTTTAACGTATAGCGCCATATAGTAATGCGTCATAACGTATAACGCCATTTAGTAATGCGTCGTACCGTACAACGCAATATAGTAATGCGTCATAACGTATAACGTCATATAGTATTGCGTCATGATGTATAACGTCATATAGAATTACGTCATGACATATAATGTTATATAGAAGTACCATAATGTATAACGTCACATTGTAATACGTGATATCGTATAACGTCATATAGCATTACGGTTTAACGTGTAACGTCATACAGTAATTCGTCATAACGTAAAACGTCATATAGAGTTATTGTTTAACGTATAACGTCATACAGTAATTCCGCATAACGTATAACGTCATACAGTTATTCCGCATAACGTATAACGTCATACAGAATTACGTCATAACGAATAACGTCATATAGAATTACGGTTAAACGTATAACGCCATATAGAATTACGGTTTAACGTATAACGTCATATAGTAACGCGTCATAACGTGTAACGCGACATAGTAATACGTCATAACGTATAACGTCATATAGAATTACGTCATAACGTATAACGTCACATAGTAATACGTCATAACGTATAACATCATATAGAATTTCGGTTTAACGTATAACGCCATATAGCAATGCCTCATAACGTATAACGTCTTATAGAATTGCGGAATAACGTATAACATCATATAGTAAGGCGTCATGACGTATAACGTCATATAGAATTACGACATAACGTACAACGTCACATAGTAATACGTCATAACGTATAACGTCATATAGAATTACGGCATAACGTATAACGTCATACGCTAATGCGTCACAACGAATAACGTCATATAGTAATACGTCATAACGTATAACGTCATGTAGAATTCCGGTTTAACGCATAACACCATACAGTAATGCGTCATAACGTATAATGACATATAGAAATGCGGAATAACGTATAACGTCACATAGTAATACGTCATAACGTATAACGTCACATAGGAATACGCCATAACGTATAACGCCATATAGTAATGCCTCATAACGTATAACGTCATATAGAATTTCGGTTTAACGTATAACGCCAGATAGCAATGCGTCATAACGTATTACGTGACATAGTAATACGTCATAACGTATAACGTCATATAGAATTATTGTTTAACGTATAACGTCATAGTGTAATGCGTCATAACGTATAACGCCATATCGAAGTACGTCATAACATATAACGTCATATAGAATTTCGGTTTAACGTATAACGCCATATAGCAATGCGTCATAACGTATAACGTCACATAGTAATACGTCATAACGTATAACGTCATATAGAATTATTGTTTATCGTATAACGTCATACAGCAATCCCTCATATCGTATAACGTCACATAGTAATACGTCACAACGAATAACGTCATATAGAATTACGGTTAAACATATAACGCCATATAGAAATACGGTGAAACGTATAACGCCATATAGAGTTACGGTTTAACGTATAACGTCATACAGTATTACGTAATAACGTATAAC
Organism: Bombus fervidus; assembly: GCF_041682495.2. NCBI lineage: Eukaryota > Metazoa > Arthropoda > Insecta > Hymenoptera > Apidae > Bombus > Bombus fervidus. The sequence goes on from NW_027212582.1 coordinate 1,185,809, forward strand.
GTCATATAGAATTGCGGTTTAACGTATAACGTCATATAGTAATGCGTCATAACGTATAACGCCATATAGTAATGCGTCATAACGTATAACGTCATATAGAATTACGGTTTCACGTATAACACCATACAGTAATGCGTCATAACGTATAACGCCATATAGTAATCCGTCATAACGTATAACGTCATATAGTATTGCGTCATGACATATAAAGTCATATAGAAATACGGTGAAACGTATAACGCCATATAGAGTTACGTTTTAACGTGTAACGTCATAGTGTAATGCGTCATAACGTATAACGCCATATCGAATTACGTCATAACATATAACGTCATATAGAATTTCGGTTTAACGTATAACGCCATATAGTAATACGTCATAACGGATAACGTCACACAGTATTACGTAATAACGTATAACGTCATATAGAATTGCGGTTTAACGTATAACGTCATATAGTAATGCGTCATAACGTATAACGCCATATAGTAATGCGTCATAACGTATAACGCCATATAGTAATGCGTCATAACGTATAACGTCATATAGAATTACGGTTTCACGTATAACACCATACAGTAATGCGTCATAACGTATAACGCCATATAGTAATCCGTCATAACGTATAACGTCATATAGTATTGCGTCATGACATATAAAGTCATATAGAAATACGGTGAAACGTATAACGCCATATAGAGTTACGTTTTAACGTGTAACGTCATAGTGTAATGCGTCATAACGTATAACGCCATATCGAATTACGTCATAACATATAACGTCATATAGAATTTCGGTTTAACGTATAACGCCATATAGTAATACGTCATAACGGATAACGTCACACAGTATTACGTAATAACGTATAACGTCATATAGAATTGCGGTTTAACGTATAACGTCATATAGTAATGCGTCATAACGTATAACGCCATATAGTAATGCGTCATAACGTATAACGCCATATAGTAATGCGTCATAACGTATAACGTCATATAGAATTACGGTTTCACGTATAACACCATACAGTAATGCGTCATAACGTATAACGCCATATAGTAATCCGTCATAACGTATAACGTCATATAGTATTGCGTCATGACGTGTAACGTAACATAGTAATACGTCATAACGTCTAACGCCATATAGTAATACGTCATAACGGATAACGTCACACAGTATTACGTAATAACGTATAACGTCATATAGAATTGCGGTTTAACGCATAACGTCATATATTAATGCGTCATAACGTATAACGCCATATAGTAATGCGTCATAACGTATAACGTCACATAGAATTACGGTTTCACGTATAACACCATACAGTAATGCGTCATAACGTATAACGCCATATAGTAATCCGTCATAACGTATAACGTCATATAGTATTGCGTCATGACGTATAACGTAGAATAAAATTACGACATAACGTACTACATCAAATAGTAATACGTCATAACGTATTACGTCGTATAGAATTAGGACATAAAGTATTGAGTCAAATAGTAATACGTCATAAAGTATAACGTCATATAGAATTACGACATAACGTATAACGTCACATAGTAATACGTCATAACGTATAACGTCATATAGAATTCCGGTTTAACGTATAACACCATACAGTAATGCGTCATAACGTATAACGACATATAGAAATACGGAATAACGTATAACGTCACATAGTAATACGTCATAACGTATAACGTCACTTAGGAATACGCCATAACGTATAACGCCATATAGAATTCCGGTTTAACGTATAACGTCATATAGAGTTACGTTTTAACGTATAACGTCATAGTTTAATGCGTCATAACGTATAACGCCATATCGAATTACGTCATAACATATAACGTCATATAGAATTTCGGTTTAACGTATAACGCCATATAGCAATGCGTCATAACGTATAACGTTACATAGTAATACGTCATAACGTATAACGTCATATAGAATTACGACATAACGTATAGCGTAACATAGTAAAACGTTATAACGTATAACGTCATATAGAATTACGGTTAAACGTATAACGTCATATAGTAATGAGTCATAACGTATAACGCCATATAGTAATACGGTATAACGTATAACGTCATTTTGAATTACTTCATAACGTATAACGTCACATAGTAATACGTCATAACGTATAAGGTCATATAGAATTTCGGTTTAACGTATAACGCCAGATAGCAATGCGTCATAACGTATAACGTCACATAGTAATACGTCATAACGTATAACGTCATATAGAATTATTGTTTATCGTATAACGTCATACAGCAATTCCTCATATCGTATAACGTCACATAGTAATACGTCACAACGAATAACGTCATATAGAATTGCGGTTAAACATATAACGCCATATAGAAATGCGGTAAAACGTATAACGCCATATAGAGTTACGGTTTAACGTGTAACGTCATATAGTAGTGCGTCATAACGTATAACGCCATATACTAATGCGTCATATCGTATAACGTCATAAAGAATTACGGTTTCAAGTATAGCACCATACAGTAATGCGTCATAACGTATAACGCCATATAGTAATCCGTCATAACGTATAACGTCATATAGTATTGCGTCATGACGCATAACGTAGCATAGAATTACGACATAACGTACTACACCAAATAGTAATACGTCATAACGTATAACGTCATATAGAATTACGACATAACGTATAGCGTCACATAGTAATACGTCATAACGTATAACGTCATAAAGAATTACTTCATAACATATAACGTCACATAGTAATACGTTATATCGTATAACGTCATATAGTATTACGGTTTAGCGTATAACGTCATATAGTAATGCGTCGTAACGTATAACGCCAAATAGTAATGCGTCATACCGTATAACGTCATATAGAATTCCGGTTTAACGTATAACGAGATATATCTATGCGTCATAACGTATAACGACATATAGAATTGCGGAATAACGTATAACATCATATAGTAAGGCGTCATGACGTATAACGTCATATAGAATTATTGTTTAACGTATAACGTCATACAGTAATTCCTCATAACGTATAACGTCACATAGTAATACGTCATAACGTATAACGTCATATAGAATTATTGTTTAACGTATAACGTCATACAGTAATTCCTCATAACGTATAACGTCACATAGTAATACGTCACAACGAATAACGTCATATAGAATTACGGTTTAACGTATAACGCCATATAGTAATGAGTCATAACGTATAACACCATATAGTAATACGTCATGACGTATAACATCACATAGTAATTCGTCATAACGTATAACGCCATATAGTAATACGTCATAACGTATAACGCCATATAGTAATACCTCATAACGTATAACGTCACATAGAATTACGGTTTAACGTATAACGTCATAGTTTAATGCGTCATAACGTATAACGCCATATAGAATTACGGCATAACGTATAACGTAACATTGAATTACGTCATAACGGATAACGTCACATAGTAGTACGTCATAACTCATAACGTCATATAGAATTACGGTTTAACGTATAACGCCATATAGTAATGCGTCATAACGTGTAACGTCACATAGTAATACGTCATAACGTATAACGTCTTATCGAATTACGTCATAACGTATAACGTCATATAGAATTTCGGTTTAACGTATAACATCATACAGTAATGCGTCATAACGTATAACGTCATATAGTATTGCGTCATGACGTATAACGTCGTATAGATTTACATCATAACGGATAACGTCTCATAGTAATACGTCATAACGTATAACGCCACACAGTATTACGTAATAACGTATAACGTCATATCGAATTACGTCATAACGTATAACGTCATATAGAATTTCGGTTTAACGTATAACATCATACAGTAATGCGTCATAACGTATAACGTCATATAGTATTGCGTCATGACGTATAACGTCGTATAGATTTACATCATAACGGATAACGTCTCATAGTAATACGTCATAACGTATAACGCCACACAGTATTACGTAATAACGTATAACGTCATATAGAATTACGGTTTAACGTATAACTCCATATAGTAATGCGTCATAACGTGTAACGTCACATAGTAGTACGTCATAACTCATAACGTCATATAGAATTACGGTTTAACGCTTAACGCCATATAGTAATGCGTCATAACGTATAACGCCATATTGTAATGCGTCATAACGTATAACGTCATATAGTGTTGCGTCATTACATATAACGTCATATAGAAATACGGTGAAACGTATAACGCCATATAGAGTTACGTTTTAACGTATAACCTTATATAGCATGACGGTTTAACGTATAGCGCCATATAGTAATGCGTCATAACGTATAACGCCATTTAGTAATGCCTCATAACGTATAACGTCACATAGAATTACGGTTTAACGTATAACGTCATAGTTTAATGCGTCATAACGTATAACGCCATATAGAATTACGGCATAACGTATAACGTAACATTGAATTACGTCATAACGGATAACGTCACATAGTAGTACGTCATAACTCATAACGTCATATAGAATTACGGTTTAACGTATAACGCCATATAGTAATGCGTCATAACGTGTAACGTCACATAGTAATACGTCATAACGTATAACGTCTTATCGAATTACGTCATAACGTATAACGTCATATAGAATTTCGGTTTAACGTATAACATCATACAGTAATGCGTCATAACGTATAACGTCATATAGTATTGCGTCATGACGTATAACGTCGTATAGATTTACATCATAACGGATAACGTCTCATAGTAATACGTCATAACGTATAACGCCACACAGTATTACGTAATAACGTATAACGTCATATCGAATTACGTCATAACGTATAACGTCATATAGAATTTCGGTTTAACGTATAACATCATACAGTAATGCGTCATAACGTATAACGTCATATAGTATTGCGTCATGACGTATAACGTCGTATAGATTTACATCATAACGGATAACGTCTCATAGTAATACGTCATAACGTATAACGCCACACAGTATTACGTAATAACGTATAACGTCATATAGAATTACGGTTTAACGTATAACGCCATATAGTAATGCGTCATAACGTGTAACGTCACATAGTAGTACGTCATAACTCATAACGTCATATAGAATTACGGTTTAACGCTTAACGCCATATAGTAATGCGTCATAACGTATAACGCCATATTGTAATGCGTCATAACGTATAACGTCATATAGTGTTGCGTCATTACATATAACGTCATATAGAAATACGGTGAAACGTATAACGCCATATAGAGTTACGTTTTAACGTATAACCTTATATAGCATGACGGTTTAACGTATAGCGCCATATAGTAATGCGTCATAACGTATAACGCCATTTAGTAATGCCTCATAACGTATAACGTCATATAGAATTGCGGAATAACGTATAACATTATATAGTAAGGCGTCATGACGTATAACGTCATATAGAATTACGTCATGACATATAATGTCATATAGAAATACGGTGAAACGTATAACGCCATATAGAGTTACGTTTTAACGTATAACCTTATATAGCATGACGGTTTAACGTATAGCGCCATATAGTAATGCGTCATAACGTATAACGCCATTTAGTAATGCGTCGTACCGTATAACGCAATATAGTAATGCGTCATAGCGTATAACGTCATATAGTATTGCGTCATGATGTATAACGTCATATAGAATTACGTCATGACATAGAATGTCATATAGAAATACCATAATGTGTAACGTCACATTGTAATACGTTATAACGTATAACGTCATATAGCATTACGGTTTAACGTGTAACGTCATACAGTAATTCGTCATAACGTAAAACGTCATATAGAGTTATTGTTTAACGTATAACGTCATACAGTAATTCCGCATAACGTATAACGTCATACAGTTAATCCGCATAACGTATAACGTCATACAGAATTACGTCATAACGAATAACGTCATATAGAATTACGGTTAAACGTATAACGCCATATAGAATTACGGTTTAACGTATAACGTCATATAGTAACGCGTCATAACGTGTAACGCGACATAGTAATACGTCATAACGTATAACGTCATATAGAATTACGTCATAACGTATAACGTCACATAGTAATACGTCATAACGTATAACATCATATAGAATTTCGGTTTAACGTATAACGCCATATAGCAATGCCTCATAACGTATAACGTCTTATAGAATTGCGGAATAACGTATAACATCATATAGTAAGGCGTCATGACGTATAACGTCATATAGAATTATTGTTTAACGTATAACGTCATACAGTAATTCCTCATAACGTATAACGTCACATAGTAATACGTCATAACATATAACGTCATATAGAATTATTGTTTAACGTATAACGTCATACAGTAATTCCTCATAACGTATAACGTCACATAGTAATACGTCACAACGAATAACGTCATATAGAATTACGGTTTAACGTATAACGCATATAGTAATGAGTCATAACGTATAACACCATATAGTAATACGTCATGACGTATAACATCACATAGTAATTCGTCATAACGTATAACGCCATATAGTAATACGTCATAACGTATAACGCCATATAGTAATACGTCATAACGTATAACGTCACATAGAATTACGGTTTAACGTATAACGTCATAGTTTAATGCGTCATAACGTATAACGCCATATAGAATTACGGCATAACGTATAACGTAACATTGAATTACGTCATAACGGATAACGTCACATAGTAGTACGTCATAACTCATAACGTCATATAGAATTACGGTTTAACGTATAACGCCATATAGTAATGCGTCATAACGTGTAACGTCACATAGTAATACGTCATAACGTATAACGTCTTATCGAATTACGTCATAACGTATAACGTCATATAGAATTTCGGTTTAACGTATAACATCATACAGTAATGCGTCATAACGTATAACGTCATATAGTATTGCGTCATGACGTATAACGTCGTATAGATTTACATCATAACGGATAACGTCTCATAGTAATACGTCATAACGTATAACGCCACACAGTATTACGTAATAACGTATAACGTCATATCGAATTACGTCATAACGTATAACGTCATATAGAATTTCGGTTTAACGTATAACATCATACAGTAATGCGTCATAACGTATAACGTCATATAGTATTGCGTCATGACGTATAACGTCGTATAGATTTACATCATAACGGATAACGTCTCATAGTAATACGTCATAACGTATAACGCCACACAGTATTACGTAATAACGTATAACGTCATATAGAATTACGGTTTAACGTATAACGCCATATAGTAATGCGTCATAACGTGTAACGTCACATAGTAGTACGGCATAACTCATAACGTCATATAGAATTACGGTTTAACGCTTAACGCCATATAGTAATGCGTCATAACGTATAACGCCATATTGTAATGCGTCATAACGTATAACGTCATATAGTGTTGCGTCATTACATATAACGTCATATAGAAATACGGTGAAACGTATAACGCCATATAGAGTTACGTTTTAACGTATAACCTTATATAGCATGACGGTTTAACGTATAGCGCCATATAGTAATGCGTCATAACGTATAACGCCATTTAGTAATGCCTCATAACGTATAACGTCATATAGAATTGCGGAATAACGTATAACATTATATAGTAAGGCGTCATGACGTATAACGTCATATAGAATTACGTCATGACATATAATGTCATATAGAAATACGGTGAAACGTATAACGCCATATAGAGTTACGTTTTAACGTATAACCTTATATAGCATGACGGTTTAACGTATAGCGCCATATAGTAATGCGTCATAACGTATAACGCCATTTAGTAATGCGTCGTACCGTATAACGCAATATAGTAATGCGTCATAACGTATAACGTCATATAGTATTGCGTCATGATGTATAACGTCATATAGAATTACGTCATGACATATAATGTCATATAGAAATACCATAATGTGTAACGTCACATTGTAATACGTTATAACGTATAACGTCATATAGCATTACGGTTTAACGTGTAACGTCATACAGTAATTCGTCATAACGTAAAACGTCATATAGAGTTATTGTTTAACGTATAACGTCATACAGTAATTCCGCATAACGTATAACGTCATACAGTTAATCCGCATAACGTATAACGTCATACAGAATTACGTCATAACGAATAACGTCATATAGAATTACGGTTAAACGTATAACGCCATATAGAATTACGGTTTAACGTATAACGTCATATAGTAACGCGTCATAACGTGTAACGCGACATAGTAATACGTCATAACGTATAACGTCATATAGAATTACGTCATAACGTATAACGTCACATAGTAATACGTCATAACGTATAACATCATATAGAATTTCGGTTTAACGTATAACGCCATATAGCAATGCCTCATAACGTATAACGTCTTATAGAATTGCGGAATAACGTATAACATCATATAGTAAGGCGTCATGACGTATAACGTCATATAGAATTACGACATAACGTACAACGTCACATAGTAATACGTCATAACGTATAACGTCATATAGAATTACGGCTTAACGTATAACGTCATATGCTAATGCGTCACAACGAATAACGTCATATAGTAATACTTCATAACGTGTAACGTCATATAGAATTCCGGTTTAACGTATAACACCATACAGTAATGCGTCATAACGTATAACGACATATAGAAATGCGGAATAACGTATAACGTCACATAGTAATACGTCATAACGTATAACGTCACATAGGAATACGCCATAACGTATAACGCCATATAGTAATGCCTCATAACGTATAACGTCATATAGAATTTCGGTTTAACGTATAACGCCAGATAGCAATGCGTCATAACGTATTACGTGACATAGTAATACGTCATAACGTATAACGTCATATAGTATTGCGTCATGACGTATAACGTAACATAGTAATACGTCATAACGTATAACGCCATATAGTAATACGTCATAACGGATAACGTCACACAGTATTACGTAATAACGTATAACGTCATATAGAATTGCGGTTTAACGCATAACGTCATATAGTAATGCGTCATAACGTATAACGCCATATAGTAATGCGTCATAACGTATAACGCCATATAGTAATGCGTCATAACGTATAACGTCATATAGAATTACGGTTTCACGTATAACACCATACAGTAATGCGTCATAACGTATAACGCCATATAGTAATACGTCATAACGGATAACGTCACACAGTATTACGTAATAACGTATAACGTCATATAGAATTGCGGTTTAACGCATAACGTCATATAGTAATGCGTCATAACGTATAACGCCATATAGTAATGCGTCATAACGTATAACGTCACATAGAATTACGGTTTCACGTATAACACCATACAGTAATGCGTCATAACGTATAACGCCATATAGTAATCCGTCATAGCGTATAACGTCATATAGTATTGCGTCATGACGTATAACGTAGAATAAAATTACGACATAACGTACTACATCAAATAGTAATACGTCATAACGTATTACGTCGTATAGAATTAGGACATAAAGTATTGAGTCAAATAGTAATACGTCATAAAGTATAACGTCATATAGAATTACGACATAACGTATAACGTCACATAGTAATACGTCATAACGTATAACGTCATATAGAATTCCGGTTTAACGTATAACACCATACAGTAATGCGTCATAACGTATAACGACATATAGAAATGCGGAATAACGTATAACGTCACATAGTAATACGTCATAACGTATAACGTCACATAGGAATACGCCATAACGTATAACGCCATATAGTAATGCCTCATAACGTATAACGTCATATAGAATTTCGGTTTAACGTATAACGCCAGATAGCAATGCGTCATAACGTATTACGTGACATAGTAATACGTCATAACGTATAACGCCATATCGAAGTACGTCATAACATATAACGTCATATAGAATTTCGGTTTAACGTATAACGCCATATAGCAATGCGTCATAACGTATAACGTCACATAGTAATACGTCATAACGTATAACGTCATATAGAATTATTGTTTATCGTATAACGTCATACAGCAATCCCTCATATCGTATAACGTCACATAGTAGTACGTCACAACGAATAACGTCATATAGAATTACGGTTAAACATATAACGCCATATAGAAATACGGTGAAACGTATAACGCAATATAGAGTTACGGTTTAACGTATAACGTCATAGAGTAATGCGTCATAACGTATAACGTCATATAGTATCGCGTCATAACGTATAACGTAACATAGTAATACGTCATAACGTATAACGCCATATAGTAATACGTCATAACGTATAACATCATATAGAATTTCGGTTTAACGTATAACGCCATATAGCAACGCCTCATAACGTATAACGTCATATAGAATTGCGGAATAACGTATAACATCATATAGTAGGGCGTCATGACGTATAACGTCATATAGAATTACGACATAACGTATAACGTCACATAGTAATACGTCATAACGTATAACGTCATATAGAATTACGGCTTAACGTATAACGTCATACGGTAATGCGTCATAACGAATAACGTCATATAGTATTACGTCATGACGTATAACGTCGTATAGAATTAGGACATAACGTATTACATCAAATAGTAATACGTCATAAAGTATAACGTCATATAGAATTACGGCTTAACGTATAACGTCATACGGTAATGCGTCATAACGAATAACGTCATATAGTAATACGTCATAACGTATAACGTCATATAGAATTCCGGTTTAACGTATAACACCATACAGTAATGCGTCATAACGTATAACGACATATAGAAATGCGGAATAACGTATAACATCACATAGTAATACGTCATAACGTATAACGTCACATAGGAATACGCCATAACGTATAACGCCATATAGTAATGCCTCATAACGTATAACGTCATATAGAATTTCGGTTTAACGTATAACGCCAGATAGCAATGCGTCATAACGTATAACGTTACATAGTAATACGTCATAACGTATAACGTCATATAGAATTATTGTTTAACGTATAACACCATACAGTAATGCGTCATAACGTATAACGACATATAGAAATGCGGAATAACGTATAACGTCACATAGTAATACGTCATAACGTATATCGTCACATAGGAATACGCCATAACGTATAACGCCATATAGTAATGCCTCATAACGTATAACGTCATATAGAATTTCGGTTTAACGTATAACGCCATATAGCAATGCGTCATAACGTATAACGTCACATAGTAATACGTCATAACGTATAACGTCATATAGAATTATTGTTTATCGTATAACGTCATACAGCAATTCCTCATATCGTATAACGTCACATAGTAATACGTCACAACGAATAACGTCATATAGAATTACGGTTAAACATATAACGCCATATAGAAATACGGTGAAACGTATAACGCCATATAGAGTTACGGTTTAACGTATAACGTCATACAGTATTACGTAATAACGTATAACGTCATATAGAATTGCGGTTTAACGTATAACGTCATATAGTAATGCGTCATAACGTATAACGCCGTATAGTAATGCGTCATAACGTATAACGTCATATAGAATTACGGTTTCACGTATAACACCATACAGTAATGCGTCATAACGTATAACGCCATATAGTAATGCGTCATAACGTATAACGTCATATAGAATTGCGGTTTAACGTATAACGTCATATAGTAATGCGTCATAACGTATAACGCCATATAGCAATGCGTCATAACGTATAACGTCACATAATAATACGTCATAACGTATAACGTCATATAGAATTATTGTTTATCGTATAACGTCATACAGCAATTCCTCATATCGTATAACGTCACATAGTAATACGTCACAACGAATAACGTCATATAGAATTACGGTTAAACATATAACGCCATATAGAAATACGTATAACGTCATATAGTAATGCGTCATAACGTATAACGCCATATAGTAATGCGTCATAACGTATAACGCCATATAGTAATGCGTCATAACGTATAACGTCATATAGAATTACGGTTTCACGTATAACACCATACAGTAATGCGTCATAACGTATAACGCCATATAGTATTCGGTCATAACGTATAACGTCATATAGTATTGCGTCATGACGTATAACGTAACATAGTAATACGTCATAACGTATAACGCCATATAGTAATACGTCATAACGGATTACGTCATATCGAATTACGTCATAACGTATAACGTCATATAGAATTGCGGTTTAACGCATAACGTCATATAGTAATGCGTCATAACGTATAACGCCATATAGGAATGCGTCATAACGTATAACGTCACATAGAATTACGGGTTCACGTATAACACCATACAGTAATGCGTCATAACGTATAACGCCATATAGTAATGCGTCATAACGTATAACGTCATATAGAATTGCGGTTTAACGTATAACGTCATATAGTAATGCGTCATAACGTATAACGCCATATAGCAATGCGTCATAACGTATAACGTCACATAGAATTACGGGTTCACGTATAACACCATACAGTAATGCGTCATAACGTTTAACGCCATATAGTAATCCGACATAACGTATAACGTCATATAGTATTGCGTCATGACGTATAACGTAGAATAAAATTACGACATAACGTACTACATCAAATAGTAATACGTCATAACGTATTACGTCGTATAGAATTAGGACATAAAGTATTGAGTCAAATAGTAATACGTCATAAAGTATAACGTCATATAGAATTACGACATAACGTATAACGTCACATAGTAATACGTCATAAGGTATAACGTCATATAGAATTCCGGTTTAACGTATAACACCATACAGTAATGCGTCATAACGTATAACGACATATAGAAATACGGAATAACGTATAACGTCACATAGTAATACGTCATAACGTATAACGTCACTTAGGAATACGCCATAACGTATAACGCCATATAGAATTCCGGTTTAACGTATAACGTCATATAGAGTTACGTTTTAACGTATAACGTCATAGTTTAATGCGTCATAACGTATAACGCCATATCGAATTACGTCATAACATATAACGTCATATAGAATTTCGGTTTAACGTATAACGCCATATAGCAATGCGTCATAACGTATAACGTTACATAGTAATACGTCTTAACGTATAACGTCATATAGAATTATTGTTTATCGTATAACGTCATACAGCAATTCCTCATATCGTATAACGTCACATAGTAATAGGTCACAACGAATAACGTCATATAGAATTACGGTTAAACATATAACGCCATATAGAAATACGGTGAAACGTATAACGCCATATAGAGTTATGGTTTAACGTATAACGTCATACAGTAATGCGTCATAACGTATAACGTCATATAGTATTGCGTCATAACGTATACCGTCGTATAGAATTACGGCATAACGTATAACGTTATATAGTAATTTGTCATAACGTATAAAGTCACATAGTAATACGTCATAACGTATAACGTCATATAGAATTATTGTTTATCGTATAACGTCATACAGCAATTCCTCATATCGTATAACGTCACATAGTAATACGTCACAACGAATAACGTCATATAGAATTACGGTTAAACATATAACGCCATATAGAAATACGGTGAAACGTATAACGCCATATAGAGTTACGTTTTAACGTATAACCTTATATAGCATGACGGTTTAACGTATAGCGCCATATAGTAATGCGTCATAACGTATAACGCCATTTAGTAATGCCTCATAACGTATAACGTCACATAGAATTACGGTTTAACGTATAACGTCATAGTTTAATGCGTCATAACGTATAACGCCATATAGAATTACGGCATAACGTATAACGTAACATTGAATTACGTCATAACGGATAACGTCACATAGTAGTACGTCATAACTCATAACGTCATATAGAATTACGGTTTAACGTATAACGCCATATAGTAATGCGTCATAACGTGTAACGTCACATAGTAATACGTCATAACGTATAACGTCTTATCGAATTACGTCATAACGTATAACGTCATATAGAATTTCGGTTTAACGTATAACATCATACAGTAATGCGTCATAACGTATAACGTCATATAGTATTGCGTCATGACGTATAACGTCGTATAGATTTACATCATAACGGATAACGTCTCATAGTAATACGTCATAACGTATAACGCCACACAGTATTACGTAATAACGTATAACGTCATATCGAATTACGTCATAACGTATAACGTCATATAGAATTACGACATAACGTATAACGTCACATAGTAATACGTCATAAGGTATAACGTCATATAGAATTCCGGTTTAACGTATAACACCATACAGTAATGCGTCATAACGTATAACGACATATAGAAATACGGAATAACGTATAACGTCACATAGTAATACGTCATAACGTATAACGTCACTTAGGAATACGCCATAACGTATAACGCCATATAGAATTCCGGTTTAACGTATAACGTCATATAGAGTTACGTTTTAACGTATAACGTCATAGTTTAATGCGTCATAACGTATAACGCCATATCGAATTACGTCATAACATATAACGTCATATAGAATTTCGGTTTAACGTATAACGCCATATAGCAATGCGTCATAACGTATAACGTTACATAGTAATACGTCTTAACGTATAACGTCATATAGAATTATTGTTTATCGTATAACGTCATACAGCAATTCCTCATATCGTATAACGTCACATAGTAATAGGTCACAACGAATAACGTCATATAGAATTACGGTTAAACATATAACGCCATATAGAAATACGGTGAAACGTATAACGCCATATAGAGTTACGGTTTAACGTATAACGTCATACAGTAATGCGTCATAACGTATAACGTCATATAGTATTGCGTCATAACGTATACCGTCGTATAGAATTACGGCATAACGTATAACGTTATATAGTAATGCGTCATAACGTATAAAGTCACATAGTAATACGTCATAACGTATAACGTCATATAGAATTATTGTTTATCGTATAACGTCATACAGCAATTCCTCATATCGTATAACGTCACATAGTAATACGTCACAACGAATAACGTCATATAGAATTACGGTTAAACATATAACGCCATATAGAAATACGGTGAAACGTATAACGCCATATAGAGTTACGTTTTAACGTATAACCTTATATAGCATGACGGTTTAACGTATAGCGCCATATAGTAATGCGTCATAACGTATAACGCCATTTAGTAATGCCTCATAACGTATAACGTCACATAGAATTACGGTTTAACGTATAACGTCATAGTTTAATGCGTCATAACGTATAACGCCATATAGAATTACGGCATAACGTATAACGTAACATTGAATTACGTCATAACGGATAACGTCACATAGTAGTACGTCATAACTCATAACGTCATATAGAATTACGGTTTAACGTATAACGCCATATAGTAATGCGTCATAACGTGTAACGTCACATAGTAATACGTCATAACGTATAACGTCTTATCGAATTACGTCATAACGTATAACGTCATATAGAATTTCGGTTTAACGTATAACATCATACAGTAATGCGTCATAACGTATAACGTCATATAGTATTGCGTCATGACGTATAACGTCGTATAGATTTACATCATAACGGATAACGTCTCATAGTAATACGTCATAACGTATAACGCCACACAGTATTACGTAATAACGTATAACGTCATATCGAATTACGTCATAACGTATAACGTCATATAGAATTTCGGTTTAACGTATAACATCATACAGTAATGCGTCATAACGTATAACGTCATATAGTATTGCGTCATGACGTATAACGTCGTATAGATTTACATCATAACGGATAACGTCTCATAGTAATACGTCATAACGTATAACGCCACACAGTATTACGTAATAACGTATAACGTCATATAGAATTACGGTTTAACGTATAACGCCATATAGTAATGCGTCATAACGTGTAACGTCACATAGTAGTACGTCATAACTCATAACGTCATATAGAATTACGGTTTAACGCTTAACGCCATATAGTAATGCGTCATAACGTATAACGCCATATTGTAATGCGTCATAACGTATAACGTCATATAGTGTTGCGTCATTACATATAACGTCATATAGAAATACGGTGAAACGTATAACGCCATATAGAGTTACGTTTTAACGTATAACCTTATATAGCATGACGGTTTAACGTATAGCGCCATATAGTAATGCGTCATAACGTATAACGCCATTTAGTAATGCCTCATAACGTATAACGTCATATAGAATTGCGGAATAACGTATAACATTATATAGTAAGGCGTCATGACGTATAACGTCATATAGAATTACGTCATGACATATAATGTCATATAGAAATACGGTGAAACGTATAACGCCATATAGAGTTACGTTTTAACGTATAACCTTATATAGCATGACGGTTTAACGTATAGCGCCATATAGTAATGCGTCATAACGTATAACGCCATTTAGTAATGCGTCGTACCGTATAACGCAATATAGTAATGCGTCATAGCGTATAACGTCATATAGTATTGCGTCATGATGTATAACGTCATATAGAATTACGTCATGACATATAATGTCATATAGAAATACCATAATGTGTAACGTCACATTGTAATACGTTATAACGTATAACGTCATATAGCATTACGGTTTAACGTGTAACGTCATACAGTAATTCGTCATAACGTAAAACGTCATATAGAGTTATTGTTTAACGTATAACGTCATACAGTAATTCCGCATAACGTATAACGTCATACAGTTAATCCGCATAACGTATAACGTCATACAGAATTACGTCATAACGAATAACGTCATATAGAATTACGGTTAAACGTATAACGCCATATAGAATTACGGTTTAACGTATAACGTCATATAGTAACGCGTCATAACGTGTAACGCGACATAGTAATACGTCATAACGTATAACGTCATATAGAATTACGTCATAACGTATAACGTCACATAGTAATACGTCATAACGTATAACATCATATAGAATTTCGGTTTAACGTATAACGCCATATAGCAATGCCTCATAACGTATAACGTCTTATAGAATTGCGGAATAACGTATAACATCATATAGTAAGGCGTCATGACGTATAACGTCATATAGAATTATTGTTTAACGTATAACGTCATACAGTAATTCCTCATAACGTATAACGTCACATAGTAATACGTCATAACATATAACGTCATATAGAATTATTGTTTAACGTATAACGTCATACAGTAATTCCTCATAACGTATAACGTCACATAGTAATACGTCACAACGAATAACGTCATATAGAATTACGGTTTAACGTATAACGCCATATAGTAATGAGTCATAACGTATAACACCATATAGTAATACGTCATGACGTATAACATCACATAGTAATTCGTCATAACGTATAACGCCATATAGTAATACGTCATAACGTATAACGCCATATAGTAATACGTCATAACGTATAACGTCACATAGAATTACGGTTTAACGTATAACGTCATAGTTTAATGCGTCATAACGTATAACGCCATATAGAATTACGGCATAACGTATAACGTAACATTGAATTACGTCATAACGGATAACGTCACATAGTAGTACGTCATAACTCATAACGTCATATAGAATTACGGTTTAACGTATAACGCCATATAATAATGCGTCATAACGTGTAACGTCACATAGTAATACGTCATAACGTATAACGTCTTATCGAATTACGTCATAACGTATAACGTCATATAGAATTTCGGTTTAACGTATAACATCATACAGTAATGCGTCATAACGTATAACGTCATATAGTATTGCGTCATGACGTATAACGTCGTATAGATTTACATCATAACGGATAACGTCTCATAGTAATACGTCATAACGTATAACGCCACACAGTATTACGTAATAACGTATAACGTCATATCGAATTACGTCATAACGTATAACGTCATATAGAATTTCGGTTTAACGTATAACATCATACAGTAATGCGTCATAACGTATAACGTCATATAGTATTGCGTCATGACGTATAACGTCGTATAGATTTACATCATAACGGATAACGTCTCATAGTAATACGTCATAACGTATAACGCCACACAGTATTACGTAATAACGTATAACGTCATATAGAATTACGGTTTAACGTATAACGCCATATAGTAATGCGTCATAACGTGTAACGTCACATAGTAGTACGTCATAACTCATAACGTCATATAGAATTACGGTTTAACGCTTAACGCCATATAGTAATGCGTCATAACGTATAACGCCATATTGTAATGCGTCATAACGTATAACGTCATATAGTGTTGCGTCATTACATATAACGTCCTATAGAAATACGGTGAAACGTATAACGCCATATAGAGTTACGTTTTAACGTATAACCTTATATAGCATGACGGTTTAACGTATAGCGCCATATAGTAATGCGTCATAACGTATAACGCCATTTAGTAATGCCTCATAACGTATAACGTCATATAGAATTGCGGAATAACGTATAACATTATATAGTAAGGCGTCATGACGTATAACGTCATATAGAATTACGTCATGACATATAATGTCATATAGAAATACGGTGAAACGTATAACGCCATATAGAGTTACGTTTTAACGTATAACCTTATATAGCATGACGGTTTAACGTATAGCGCCATATAGTAATGCGTCATAACGTATAACGCCATTTAGTAATGCGTCGTACCGTATAACGCAATATAGTAATGCGTCATAACGTATAACGTCATATAGTATTGCGTCATGATGTATAACGTCATATAGAATTACGTCATGACATATAATGTCATATAGAAATACCATAATGTGTAACGTCACATTGTAATACGTTATAACGTATAACGTCATATAGCATTACGGTTTAACGTGTAACGTCATACAGTAATTCGTCATAACGTAAAACGTCATATAGAGTTATTGTTTAACGTATAACGTCATACAGTAATTCCGCATAACGTATAACGTCATACAGTTAATCCGCATAACGTATAACGTCATACAGAATTACGTCATAACGAATAACGTCATATAGAATTACGGTTAAACGTATAACGCCATATAGAATTACGGTTTAACGTATAACGTCATATAGTAACGCGTCATAACGTGTAACGCGACATAGTAATACGTCATAACGTATAACGTCATATAGAATTACGTCATAACGTATAACGTCACATAGTAATACGTCATAACGTATAACATCATATAGAATTTCGGTTTAACGTATAACGCCATATAGCAATGCCTCATAACGTATAACGTCTTATAGAATTGCGGAATAACGTATAACATCATATAGTAAGGCGTCATGACGTATAACGTCATATAGAATTACGACATAACGTACAACGTCACATAGTAATACGTCATAACGTATAACGTCATATAGAATTACGGCTTAACGTATAACGTCATATGCTAATGCGTCACAACGAATAACGTCATATAGTAATACTTCATAACGTATAACGTCATATAGAATTCCGGTTTAACGTATAACACCATACAGTAATGCGTCATAACGTATAACGACATATAGAAATGCGGAATAACGTATAACGTCACATAGTAATACGTCATAACGTATAACGTCACATAGGAATACGCCATAACGTATAACGCCATATAGTAATGCCTCATAACGTATAACGTCATATAGAATTTCGGTTTAACGTATAACGCCAGATAGCAATGCGTCATAACGTATTACGTGACATAGTAATACGTCATAACGTATAACGTCATATAGTATTGCGTCATGACGTATAACGTAACATAGTAATACGTCATAACGTATAACGCCATATAGTAATACGTCATAACGGATAACGTCACACAGTATTACGTAATAACGTATAACGTCATATAGAATTGCGGTTTAACGCATAACGTCATATAGTAATGCGTCATAACGTATAACGCCATATAGTAATGCGTCATAACGTATAACGCCATATAGTAATGCGTCATAACGTATAACGTCATATAGAATTACGGTTTCACGTATAACACCATACAGTAATGCGTCATAACGTATAACGCCATATAGTAATCCGTCATAACGTATAACGTCATATAGTATTGCGTCATGACGTATAACGTAACATAGTAATACGTCATAACGTATAACGCCATATAGTAATACGTCATAACGGATAACGTCACACAGTATTACGTAATAACGTATAACGTCATATAGAATTGCGGTTTAACGCATAACGTCATATAGTAATGCGTCATAACGTATAACGCCATATAGTAATGCGTCATAACGTATAACGTCACATAGAATTACGGTTTCACGTATAACACCATACAGTAATGCGTCATAACGTATAACGCCATATAGTAATCCGTCATAGCGTATAACGTCATATAGTATTGCGTCATGACGTATAACGTAGAATAAAATTACGACATAACGTACTACATCAAATAGTAATACGTCATAACGTATTACGTCGTATAGAATTAGGACATAAAGTATTGAGTCAAATAGTAATACGTCATAAAGTATAACGTCATATAGAATTACGACATAACGTATAACGTCACATAGTAATACGTCATAACGTATAACGTCATATAGAATTCCGGTTTAACGTATAACACCATACAGTAATGCGTCATAACGTATAACGACATATAGAAATGCGGAATAACGTATAACGTCACATAGTAATACGTCATAACGTATAACGTCACATAGGAATACGCCATAACGTATAACGCCATATAGTAATGCCTCATAACGTATAACGTCATATAGAATTTCGGTTTAACGTATAACGCCAGATAGCAATGCGTCATAACGTATTACGTGACATAGTAATACGTCATAACGTATAACGTCATATAGAATTATTGTTTAACGTATAACGTCATAGTGTAATGCGTCATAACGTATAACGCCATATCGAAGTACGTCATAACATATAACGTCATATAGAATTTCGGTTTAACGTATAACGCCATATAGCAATGCGTCATAACGTATAACGTCACATAGTAATACGTCATAACGTATAACGTCATATAGAATTATTGTTTATCGTATAACGTCATACAGCAATCCCTCATATCGTATAACGTCACATAGTAGTACGTCACAACGAATAACGTCATATAGAATTACGGTTAAACATATAACGCCATATAGAAATACGGTGAAACGTATAACGCAATATAGAGTTACGGTTTAACGTATAACGTCATAGAGTAATGCGTCATAACGTATAACGTCATATAGTATCGCGTCATAACGTATAACGTAACATAGTAATACGTCATAACGTATAACGCCATATAGTAATACGTCATAACGTATAACATCATATAGAATTTCGGTTTAACGTATAACGCCATATAGCAACGCCTCATAACGTATAACGTCATATAGAATTGCGGAATAACGTATAACATCATATAGTAGGGCGTCATGACGTATAACGTCATATAGAATTACGACATAACGTATAACGTCACATAGTAATACGTCATAACGTATAACGTCATATAGAATTACGGCTTAACGTATAACGTCATACGGTAATGCGTCATAACGAATAACGTCATATAGTATTACGTCATGACGTATAACGTCGTATAGAATTAGGACATAACGTATTACATCAAATAGTAATACGTCATAAAGTATAACGTCATATAGAATTACGGCTTAACGTATAACGTCATACGGTAATGCGTCATAACGAATAACGTCATATAGTAATACGTCATAACGTATAACGTCATATAGAATTCCGGTTTAACGTATAACACCATACAGTAATGCGTCATAACGTATAACGACATATAGAAATGCGGAATAACGTATAACATCACATAGTAATACGTCATAACGTATAACGTCACATAGGAATACGCCATAACGTATAACGCCATATAGTAATGCCTCATAACGTATAACGTCATATAGAATTTCGGTTTAACGTATAACGCCAGATAGCAATGCGTCATAACGTATAACGTTACATAGTAATACGTCATAACGTATAACGTCATATAGAATTATTGTTTAACGTATAACACCATACAGTAATGCGTCATAACGTATAACGACATATAGAAATGCGGAATAACGTATAACGTCACATAGTAATACGTCATAACGTATATCGTCACATAGGAATACGCCATAACGTATAACGCCATATAGTAATGCCTCATAACGTATAACGTCATATAGAATTTCGGTTTAACGTATAACGCCATATAGCAATGCGTCATAACGTATAACGTCACATAGTAATACGTCATAACGTATAACGTCATATAGAATTATTGTTTATCGTATAACGTCATACAGCAATTCCTCATATCGTATAACGTCACATAGTAATACGTCACAACGAATAACGTCATATAGAATTACGGTTAAACATATAACGCCATATAGAAATACGGTGAAACGTATAACGCCATATAGAGTTACGGTTTAACGTATAACGTCATACAGTATTACGTAATAACGTATAACGTCATATAGAATTGCGGTTTAACGTATAACGTCATATAGTAATGCGTCATAACGTATAACGCCGTATAGTAATGCGTCATAACGTATAACGTCATATAGAATTACGGTTTCACGTATAACACCATACAGTAATGCGTCATAACGTATAACGCCATATAGTAATGCGTCATAACGTATAACGTCATATAGAATTGCGGTTTAACGTATAACGTCATATAGTAATGCGTCATAACGTATAACGCCATATAGCAATGCGTCATAACGTATAACGTCACATAATAATACGTCATAACGTATAACGTCATATAGAATTATTGTTTATCGTATAACGTCATACAGCAATTCCTCATATCGTATAACGTCACATAGTAATACGTCACAACGAATAACGTCATATAGAATTACGGTTAAACATATAACGCCATATAGAAATACGTATAACGTCATATAGTAATGCGTCATAACGTATAACGCCATATAGTAATGCGTCATAACGTATAACGCCATATAGTAATGCGTCATAACGTATAACGTCATATAGAATTACGGTTTCACGTATAACACCATACAGTAATGCGTCATAACGTATAACGCCATATAGTATTCGGTCATAACGTATAACGTCATATAGTATTGCGTCATGACGTATAACGTAACATAGTAATACGTCATAACGTATAACGCCATATAGTAATACGTCATAACGGATTACGTCATATCGAATTACGTCATAACGTATAACGTCATATAGAATTGCGGTTTAACGCATAACGTCATATAGTAATGCGTCATAACGTATAACGCCATATAGGAATGCGTCATAACGTATAACGTCACATAGAATTACGGGTTCACGTATAACACCATACAGTAATGCGTCATAACGTATAACGCCATATAGTAATGCGTCATAACGTATAACGTCATATAGAATTGCGGTTTAACGTATAACGTCATATAGTAATGCGTCATAACGTATAACGCCATATAGCAATGCGTCATAACGTATAACGTCACATAGAATTACGGGTTCACGTATAACACCATACAGTAATGCGTCATAACGTTTAACGCCATATAGTAATCCGACATAACGTAAAACGTCATATAGTATTGCGTCATGACGTATAACGTAGAATAAAATTACGACATAACGTACTACATCAAATAGTAATACGTCATAACGTATTACGTCGTATAGAATTAGGACATAAAGTATTGAGTCAAATAGTAATACGTCATAAAGTATAACGTCATATAGAATTACGACATAACGTATAACGTCACATAGTAATACGTCATAAGGTATAACGTCATATAGAATTCCGGTTTAACGTATAACACCATACAGTAATGCGTCATAACGTATAACGACATATAGAAATACGGAATAACGTATAACGTCACATAGTAATACGTCATAACGTATAACGTCACTTAGGAATACGCCATAACGTATAACGCCATATAGAATTCCGGTTTAACGTATAACGTCATATAGAGTTACGTTTTAACGTATAACGTCATAGTTTAATGCGTCATAACGTATAACGCCATATCGAATTACGTCATAACATATAACGTCATATAGAATTTCGGTTTAACGTATAACGCCTTATAGCAATGCGTCATAACGTATAACGTTACATAGTAATACGTCTTAACGTATAACGTCATATAGAATTATTGTTTATCGTATAACGTCATACAGCAATTCCTCATATCGTATAACGTCACATAGTAATAGGTCACAACGAATAACGTCATATAGAATTACGGTTAAACATATAACGCCATATAGAAATACGGTGAAACGTATAACGCCATATAGAGTTACGGTTTAACGTATAACGTCATACAGTAATGCGTCATAACGTATAACGTCATATAGTATTGCGTCATAACGTATACCGTCGTATAGAATTACGGCATAACGTATAACGTTATATAGTAATGCGTCATAACGTATAAAGTCACATAGTAATACGTCATAACGTATAACGTCATATAGAATTATTGTTTATCGTATAACGTCATACAGCAATTCCTCATATCGTATAACGTCACATAGTAATACGTCACAACGAATAACGTCATATAGAATTACGGTTAAACATATAACGCCATATAGAAATACGGTGAAACGTATAACGCCATATAGAGTTACGGTTTAACGTATAACGTCATACAGTATTACGTAATAACGTATAACGTCATATAGAATTGCGGTTTAACGTATAACGTCATATAGTAATGCGTCATAACGTATAACGCCGTATAGTAATGCGTCATAACGTATAACGTCATATAGAATTACGGTTTCACGTATAACACCATACAGTAATGCGTCATAACGTATAACGCCATATAGTAATGCGTCATAACGTATAACGTCATATAGAATTGCGGTTTAACGTATAACGTCATATAGTAATGCGTCATAACGTATAACGCCATATAGCAATGCGTCATAACGTATAACGTCACATAATAATACGTCATAACGTATAACGTCATATAGAATTATTGTTTATCGTATAACGTCATACAGCAATTCCTCATATCGTATAACGTCACATAGTAATACGTCACAACGAATAACGTCATATAGAATTACGGTTAAACATATAACGCCATATAGAAATACGTATAACGTCATATAGTAATGCGTCATAACGTATAACGCCATATAGTAATGCGTCATAACGTATAACGCCATATAGTAATGCGTCATAACGTATAACGTCATATAGAATTACGGTTTCACGTATAACACCATACAGTAATGCGTCATAACGTATAACGCCATATAGTATTCGGTCATAACGTATAACGTCATATAGTATTGCGTCATGACGTATAACGTAACATAGTAATACGTCATAACGTATAACGCCATATAGTAATACGTCATAACGGATTACGTCATATCGAATTACGTCATAACGTATAACGTCATATAGAATTGCGGTTTAACGCATAACGTCATATAGTAATGCGTCATAACGTATAACGCCATATAGGAATGCGTCATAACGTATAACGTCACATAGAATTACGGGTTCACGTATAACACCATACAGTAATGCGTCATAACGTATAACGCCATATAGTAATGCGTCATAACGTATAACGTCATATAGAATTGCGGTTTAACGTATAACGTCATATAGTAATGCGTCATAACGTATAACGCCATATAGCAATGCGTCATAACGTATAACGTCACATAGAATTACGGGTTCACGTATAACACCATACAGTAATGCGTCATAACGTTTAACGCCATATAGTAATCCGACATAACGTATAACGTCATATAGTATTGCGTCATGACGTATAACGTAGAATAAAATTACGACATAACGTACTACATCAAATAGTAATACGTCATAACGTATTACGTCGTATAGAATTAGGACATAAAGTATTGAGTCAAATAGTAATACGTCATAAAGTATAACGTCATATAGAATTACGACATAACGTATAACGTCACATAGTAATACGTCATAAGGTATAACGTCATATAGAATTCCGGTTTAACGTATAACACCATACAGTAATGCGTCATAACGTATAACGACATATAGAAATACGGAATAACGTATAACGTCACATAGTAATACGTCATAACGTATAACGTCACTTAGGAATACGCCATAACGTATAACGCCATATAGAATTCCGGTTTAACGTATAACGTCATATAGAGTTACGTTTTAACGTATAACGTCATAGTTTAATGCGTCATAACGTATAACGCCATATCGAATTACGTCATAACATATAACGTCATATAGAATTTCGGTTTAACGTATAACGCCATATAGCAATGCGTCATAACGTATAACGTTACATAGTAATACGTCTTAACGTATAACGTCATATAGAATTATTGTTTATCGTATAACGTCATACAGCAATTCCTCATATCGTATAACGTCACATAGTAATAGGTCACAACGAATAACGTCATATAGAATTACGGTTAAACATATAACGCCATATAGAAATACGGTGAAACGTATAACGCCATATAGAGTTACGGTTTAACGTATAACGTCATACAGTAATGCGTCATAACGTATAACGTCATATAGTATTGCGTCATAACGTATACCGTCGTATAGAATTACGGCATAACGTATAACGTTATATAGTAATGCGTCATAACGTATAAAGTCACATAGAATTACGGCATAATATATAACCTCACATAGAATTACGTCATAACGGATAACGTCACATAGTAATACGTCATAACGTATAAGGTCATATAGAATTTCGGTTTAACGTATAACGCCAGATAGCAATGCATCATAACGTATAACGTCACATAGTAATACGTCATAACGTATAACGTCATATAGAATTATTGTTTATCGTATAACGTCATACAGCAATTCCTCATATCGTATAACGTCACATAGTAAAACGTTATAACGTATAACGTCATATAGAATTACGGTTAAACGTATAACGTCATATAGTAATGAGTCATAACGTATAACGTCATATAGGAATACGTCATAACGTATAACGCCATATAGTAATGCCTCATAACGTATAACGTCATATAGAATTTCGGTTTAACGTATAACGCCAGATAGCAATGCGTCATAACGTATAACGCCATATCGAATTACGTCATAACATATAACGTCATATAGAATTTCGGTTTAACGTATAACGCCATATAGCAATGCGTCATAACGTATAACGCCATAATGTAATGCGTCATAACGTATAACGACATATAGAAATACGGAATAACGTATAACGTCACATAGTAATACGTCATAACGTATAACGTCACATAGGAATACGTCATAACGTATAACGCCATATAGTAATGCCTCATAACGTATAACGTCATATAGAATTTCGGTTTAACGTATAACGCCAGATAGCAATGCGTCATAACGTATAACGCCATATCGAATTACGTCATAACATATAACGTCATATAGAATTTCGGTTTAACGTATAACGCCATATAGCAATGCGTCATAACGTATAACGCCATAATGTAATGCGTCATAACGTATAACGTCATATAGTATTGCGTCATGATGTATAACGTCATATAGAATTACGTCATGACATATAATGTCATATAGAATTACGGCATAATGTATAACGTCACATAGTAATACGTGATAACATATAACGTCATATAGAATTGCGGTTTAACGTATAACGTCATATAGTAATGCGTCATAACTTATAACGAAAAATAGAATTCCGGTTTAACGTATAACACCATACAGTAATGCGTCATAACGTATAACGACATATAGAAATACGGAATAACGTATAACGTCACATAGTAATACGTCATAACGTATAACGTCACATAGGAATACGTCATAACGTATAACGCCATATAGTAATGCCTCATAACGTATAACGTCATATAGAATTACGGTTTAACGTATCACCCCATATAGTAATGCGTCATAACCTATAACGTCATATAGAATTCCGGTTCAACGTATAACGAGATATAGCAATGCGTCATAACGTATAACGACATATAGAATTGCGGAATAACGTATAACATTATATAGTAAGGCGTCATGACCTATAACGTCATATCGAATTACGTCATAACGTACAACATCACATAGTATTACGTCATAACGTATAACGACACATAGAATTACTTCAGAACTTGTAACGTCACATAGTAATACGTCATAACGTATAACGTCATATAGCATTACTTCATAACGTATAACGTCACATAGTAATACGTCATAACGTATAACGTCATATCGAATTACGGTATAACGTATAACGTCACATAGTAATACGTCATAACGTATAACGTCATATAGAATTACGTCATAACTTATAACGTCACATAGTAATACGTCATAACGTATAACATCATATAGAATTTCGGTTTAACGTATAACGCCATATAGTAATGCGTCATAACGTATGACGACATATAGAATTGCGGAATGACGTATAACATCATATAGTAAGGCGTCATGACGTATAACGTCACATAGGAATACGTCATAACGTATAACGTCATATCGAATTACGGTATAACGTATAACGTCATATAGAATTACGTCATAACTTATAACGTCACATAGTAATACGTCATTACGTATAACATCATATAGAATTTCGGTTTAACGTATAACGTCATATAGTAATGCGTCATAACGTATAACGCCATATTGTAATGCGCCATAACGTATGACGACATATAGAATTGCGGAATGACGTATAACATCATATAGTAAGGCGTCATGACGTATAACGTCACATAGTAATACGTCATAACGTATAACGTCATATCGAATTACGGTATAACGTACAACATCACATAGTATTACGTCATAACGTATAACGTCATATCGAATTACGGTATAACGTACAACATCACATAGTATTACGTCATAACGTATAACGTCATATAGAATTACTTCATAACGTATAACGTCACATAGTATTACGCCATAACGTATAACGCCATATAGTAATGCCTCATAACGTATAACGTCACATAGCATTCCGGCTTAACGTATAACACCATACAATAATGCGTCATAACGTATAACGTCCCATAGTAATACGTCATAACGTATAACGCCACACAGTATTACGTGATAACGTATAACGTCATATAGAATTACGGTTTAACGTATAACGTCATATAGTAATGCGTCATAACTTATAACGAAAAATAGAATTCCGGTTTAACGTATAACACCATACAGTAATGCGTCATAACGTATAACGACATATAGAAATACGGAATAACGTATAACGTCACATAGTAATACGTCATAACGTATAACGTCACATAGGAATACGTCATAACGTATAACGCCATATAGTAATGCCTCATAACGTATAACGTCATATAGAATTACGGTTTAACGTATCACCCCATATAGTAATGCGTCATAACCTATAACGTCATATAGAATTCCGGTTCAACGTATAACGAGATATAGCAATGCGTCATAACGTATAACGACATATAGAATTGCGGAATAACGTATAACATTATATAGTAAGGCGTCATGACCTATAACGTCATATCGAATTACGTCATAACGTACAACATCACATAGTATTACGTCATAACGTATAACGACACATAGAATTACTTCAGAACTTGTAACGTCACATAGTAATACGTCATAACGTATAACGTCATATAGCATTACTTCATAACGTATAACGTCACATAGTAATACGTCATAACGTATAACGTCATATCGAATTACGGTATAACGTATAACGTCACATAGTAATACGTCATAACGTATAACGTCATATAGAATTACGTCATAACTTATAACGTCACATAGTAATACGTCATAACGTATAACATCATATAGAATTTCGGTTTAACGTATAACGCCATATAGTAATGCGTCATAACGTATGACGACATATAGAATTGCGGAATGACGTATAACATCATATAGTAAGGCGTCATGACGTATAACGTCACATAGGAATACGTCATAACGTATAACGTCATATCGAATTACGGTATAACGTATAACGTCATATAGAATTACGTCATAACTTATAACGTCACATAGTAATACGTCATTACGTATAACATCATATAGAATTTCGGTTTAACGTATAACGTCATATAGTAATGCGTCATAACGTATAACGCCATATTGTAATGCGCCATAACGTATGACGACATATAGAATTGCGGAATGACGTATAACATCATATAGTAAGGCGTCATGACGTATAACGTCACATAGTAATACGTCATAACGTATAACGTCATATCGAATTACGGTATAACGTACAACATCACATAGTATTACGTCATAACGTATAACGTCATATCGAATTACGGTATAACGTACAACATCACATAGTATTACGTCATAACGTATAACGTCATATAGAATTACTTCATAACGTATAACGTCACATAGTATTACGCCATAACGTATAACGCCATATAGTAATGCCTCATAACGTATAACGTCACATAGCATTCCGGCTTAACGTATAACACCATACAATAATGCGTCATAACGTATAACGTCCCATAGTAATACGTCATAACGTATAACGCCACACAGTATTACGTGATAACGTATAACGTCATATAGAATTACGGTGTAACGTATAACGTCATATAGTAATGCGTCATAACGTATAACGCCATATTGTAATGCGCCATAACGTATAACGTCATATAGTATTGCGTCATGATGTATAACGTCATATAGAATTACGTCATGACATATAATGTCATATAGAATTACGGCATAACGTATAACGTCACATAGCATTCCGGCTTAACGTATAACACCATACAATAATGCGTCATAACGTATAACGTCACATAGTAATACGTCATAACGTATAACGTCACATAGGAATACGTCATAACGTATAACGCCATACAGTAATGCCTCATAACGTATAACGTCATATAGAATTTCGGTTTAACGTATAACGCCAGATAGCAATGCGTCATAACGTATAACGCCATATCGAATTACGTCATAACATATAACGTCATATAGAATTTCGGTTTAACGTATAACGCCATATAGCAATGCGTCATAACGTATAACGCCATAATGTAATGCGTCATAACGTATAACGTCATATAGTATTGCGTCATGATGTATAACGTCATATAGAATTACGTCATGACATATAATGTCATATAGAATTACGGCATAATGTATAACGTCACATAGTAATACGTGATAACATATAACGTCATATAGAATTACGGTTTAACGTATAACGTCATATAGTAATGCGTCATAACTTATAACGAAAAATAGAATTCCGGTTTAACGTATAACACCATACAGTAATGCGTCATAACGTATAACGACATATAGAAATACGGAATAACGTATAACGTCACATAGTAATACGTCATAACGTATAACGTCACATAGGAATACGTCATAACGTATAACGCCATATAGTAATGCCTCATAACGTATAACGTCATATAGAATTACGGTTTAACGTATCACCCCATATAGTAATGCGTCATAACCTATAACGTCATATAGAATTCCGGTTCAACGTATAACGAGATATAGCAATGCGTCATAACGTATAACGACATATAGAATTGCGGAATAACGTATAACATTATATAGTAAGGCGTCATGACCTATAACGTCATATCGAATTACGTCATAACGTACAACATCACATAGTATTACGTCATAACGTATAACGACACATAGAATTACTTCAGAACTTGTAACGTCACATAGTAATACGTCATAACGTATAACGTCATATAGCATTACTTCATAACGTATAACGTCACATAGTAATACGTCATAACGTATAACGTCATATCGAATTACGGTATAACGTATAACGTCACATAGTAATACGTCATAACGTATAACGTCATATAGAATTACGTCATAACTTATAACGTCACATAGTAATACGTCATAACGTATAACATCATATAGAATTTCGGTTTAACGTATAACGCCATATAGTAATGCGTCATAACGTATGACGACATATAGAATTGCGGAATGACGTATAACATCATATAGTAAGGCGTCATGACGTATAACGTCACATAGGAATACGTCATAACGTATAACGTCATATCGAATTACGGTATAACGTATAACGTCATATAGAATTACGTCATAACTTATAACGTCACATAGTAATACGTCATTACGTATAACATCATATAGAATTTCGGTTTAACGTATAACGTCATATAGTAATGCGTCATAACGTATAACGCCATATTGTAATGCGCCATAACGTATGACGACATATAGAATTGCGGAATGACGTATAACATCATATAGTAAGGCGTCATGACGTATAACGTCACATAGTAATACGTCATAACGTATAACGTCATATCGAATTACGGTATAACGTACAACATCACATAGTATTACGTCATAACGTATAACGTCATATCGAATTACGGTATAACGTACAACATCACATAGTATTACGTCATAACGTATAACGTCATATAGAATTACTTCATAACGTATAACGTCACATAGTATTACGCCATAACGTATAACGCCATATAGTAATGCCTCATAACGTATAACGTCACATAGCATTCCGGCTTAACGTATAACACCATACAATAATGCGTCATAACGTATAACGTCCCATAGTAATACGTCATAACGTATAACGCCACACAGTATTACGTGATAACGTATAACGTCATATAGAATTACGGTTTAACGTATAACGTCATATAGTAATGCGTCATAACGTATAACGCCATATTGTAATGCGCCATAACGTATAACGTCATATAGTATTGCGTCATGATGTATAACGTCATATAGAATTACGTCATGACATATAATGTCATATAGAATTACGGCATAACTTATAACGTCATATAGAATTACGACATAACGTATAACGTCACATAGTAATACGTCATAACGTATAACGTCATATAGAATTACGGTATAACGTATAACGTAACATAGAATTACGTCATAACGGATAACGTCATATAGAATTACGGTTTAACGTATAACATCATACAGTAATGCGCCATAACGTATAACGTCATATAGTATTGCGTCATGACGTGTAACATCACATAGTAATACGTCATAACGTATAACGTCACATAGTAATACGTCATAACGTATAACGTCATATCGAATTACGGTATAACGTATAACGTCATATAGAATTACGTCATAACTTATAACGTCACATAGTAATACGTCATAACGTATAACATCATATAGAATTTCGGTTTAACGTATAACGCCATATAGTAATACGTCATAACGTATAACGCCATATAGTAATACGTCATAACGTATAACGACATATAGAATTACTTCAGAACTTGTAACGTCACATAGTAATACGTCATAACGTATAACGTCATATAGCATTACTTCATAGCGTATAACGTCACATAGTAATACGTCATAACGTATAACGTCATATAGAATTATGTCATAACTTATAACGTCACATAGTAATACGTCATAACGTATAACGTCATATCGAAATTCGGTTTAACGTATAACGCCATATAGTAATGCGTCATAACGTATAACGACATATAGAATTGCGGAATAACGTATAACATTATATAGTAAGGCGTCATGACCTATAACGTCATATCGAATTACGTCATAACGTACAACATCACATAGTATTACGTCATAACGTATAACGACATATAGAATTACTTCAGAACTTGTAACGTCACATAGTAATACGTCATAACGTATAACGTCATATAGCATTACTTCATAACGTATAACGTCACATAGTAATACGTCATAACGTATAACGTCATATCGAATTACGGTATAACGTATAACGTCACATAGTAATACGTCATAACGTATAACGTCATATAGAATTACGTCATAACTTATAACGTCACATAGTAATACGTCATAACGTATAACATCATATAGAATTTCGGTTTAACGTATAACGCCATATAGTAATGCGTCATAACGTATAACGACCTATAGAATTGCGGAATGACGTATAACATCATATAGTAAGGCGTCATGACGTATAACGTCATATCGAATTACGTCATCACGTACAACATCACATAGTATTACGCCATAAAGCATAACGTCATATAGAATTACTTCATAACGTATAACGTCACATAGTAATACGTCATTACGTATAACGTCATATAGAATACGGCATAACGTATAACGTCATATAGTAATACGTCATAACGTATAACGTCATACAGTGATTCGTCATACCGTATAACGTCATATAGAATTCCGGTTTAACGTATAGCGAGATATAGCAATGCGTCATAACGTATAACGACATATAGAATTGCGGAATAACGTATAACGTCATATAATAAGGCGTCATGACGTGTAACGTCAAATCGAATTACGTCATAACGTACAACATCACATAGTATTATGTCATAACGTATAACGTCATATAGAATTACTTCATAACGTATAACGTCAAATAGTAATACGTCATAACGTATAACGCCATATAGAATTACGACATAACGTATAACGTCACATAGTAATACGTCATATCGTATAACGTCATATAGAATTACGGCATAACGTATAACGTAACATAGAATTACGTCATAACGGATAACGTCACATAGTAGTACGTCATAACGCATAACGTCATATAGATTTACGGTTTAACGTATAGCGCCATATAGTAATGCGTCATAAAGTGTAACGTCACAAAGTAATACGTCATAACGTATAACGTCATATCGAATTACGTCATAACGTATAACGTCATATAGAATTACGGTTTAACGTATACCATCATACAGTAATGCGTCATAACGTATAACGTCATATAGTATTGCGTCATGACGTATACATCACATAGTAATACGTCATAACGTATAACGCCATATAGTAATACGTCATAACGTATAACGCCATATAGTAATACGTCATAAAGTATAACGTCACATAGAATTACGGTTTAACGTATAACGTCATAGTGTAATGCGTCATAACGTATAACGCCATATAGAATTACGTCATAAGGGATAACGTCTCATAGTAATACTTCATAACGTATAACGCCACATAGTAATACGTGATACCGTATAACGTCATATAGCATTACGGTTTAACGTATAACGTCATACAGTATTTCGTCATAACGTAAAACGTCATATCGAATTACGGTATAACGTATAACGTCACATGGTAATACGTCATAACGTATAACGTCACATAGTATCGCGTCATGACGTATAACGTCATACAGAATTACGGTTTAACGTATAACGTCATATAGTAATCTGTCATTATGTATAACGCCATACAGTAATACGGCATAATGTATAACGTCATATAGAAATACGGTTAAACGTATAACGCCACATAGAATTACGTTTTAACGTATAACGTCATATCGAAATACGGTTTAACGTATAACGTCATATAGTCTTGCGTCATAACGTATAATGACACATAGTAAAACGTCATAACTTATAACGTCATATAGAATTACGTTTTAACGTATAACGCCATACAGAATTAAGTCATAACGAATAACGTCATATAGAATTACGGTTAAACGTCTAACGCCATATAGAGTTACGTTTTAAAGTATATCGTCATACAGTAATGCGTCATAACGTGTAACGTCATATAGTATTGAGTCATGACGTATAACGTCGTATAGAATTACGTCATAACGTATAACGTCATATAGAATTCCGGTTTAACGTATGACGCCATACAGTATTGCGTCATAACGTATAACTTCATATAGAATTTCGGCTAAAGTATAACGTCACATATTAATACGTCATAACGTATAACGTAATATGGAATTCCGGTTTAACGTATAGAGCCATATAGCAATGCGTCATGCCGTATAACGTCATACAGAATTATGGCATAACGTATAACGTCACATAGTAATACGTCATAACGTTTAACGTCATATAGAATTCCGGTTTAACGTATAACGCCATATAGCAATGCGTTATAGCGTATAACGTCATATAGCATTCCGGTTTAACGTATAACACCATACAGTAATGCGTCATAACGTATAACGTCATATAGAATTACGGCATAACGTATAACGTCACATATTAATACGTCATAACGTTTAACGTCATATAGAATTCCGGTTTAACGTATGGCGCCATATAGCAATGCGTCATGCCGTATAACGTCATATAGAATTACGGCATAACGTATAACGTCACATAGTAATACGTCATAACGTATAACGTCATATAGAATTACGGTTTAACGTATAGCGTCATATAGTAATGTGTCATATCGTACAACGTCATATAGAACTACGTCATAACGTACAACGTCACATAGTAATACGTCATAACGTATAACGTCATATAGCATTCCAGCTTAACGTATAACACCATACTATAATGCGTCATAACGTATAACGTCATATAGTAAGGCGTCATGATTTATCACGTCATATGGTATTGCGTCAAGACGTATATTGTCACATAGTAATACGTCATGCCGTATAACGTCATATAGTATTGCGTCATGACGTATAACGTCATATAGAATTACGTCATAACGTACAACGTCACATAGTAATACGTCATAACGTATAACGTCACATGGCATTCCAGCTTAACGTATAACACCATACAATAATGCGTCATAACGTATAACGTCATATAGTAAGGCGTCATGACTTATCACGTCATATGGTATTGCGTCATGACGTATATTGTCACATAGTAATACGTCATGCCGTATAACGTCATATAGTATTGCGTCATGACGTATAACGTCATATAGAATTACGTCATAACGTATAACGCCATATCGTAATGCTTCATAACGTATAACGTCATATAGTATTGCGTCATGACGTATAACGTCACATAGTGATACGTCATAACGTATAACGTCATCTAGAATTACTTCATAACGTATAACGTCACATAGTAATGCGTCATAACGTATAACGACATATAGAATTGCGGAATAACGTATAACATCATATAGTATTACGTCACAACGTACAACGTCATATAGAAGTACGACATAACGTATAACGTCACATAGTAATACGTCATAACGTATAACGTCATATAGAATTCCGGCTTAACGTATAACACCATACAGTAATGCGTCATAACGTATAACGTCATATCGTAATGCGTCATTACGTATAACGTCATATAGGATTACGGCATAACATATAACGTCACATAGAATTACGTCATAACGTATAACGTCACATAGTAGTACGTCATAACGTATAACGTCATGGAGAATTACTTCATAACGTATAACGTCACATAGTAATACTCCATAATGTATAACGCGATATAGTAATGCGTCATAACGTATAACGTCACATAGTAATACGTCATAACGTATAACGTCATATAGAATTACGGTTTAACGTATTACGTCATACAGTAAAGCGTCAGAACGTACAAGGTCATATAGTATTGCGTCATAACGTGTAACGTCACATAGTAATACGTCATAACGTATAAGGTCATACAGTAATTCGTCATACCGTATAACGTCATATAGAGTTACAGGATAACGTATAACGTCATATAGTAATGCGTCATAAAGTATAACGCCATATAGTAATGCGTCATAACGCATAACGTCATGTAGCATTGCGTCATGACGTATAACGTCATATAGAATTACGGTTAAACGTATAACGTCATACAGTAAATCGTCATAACGTATAACGTCACATAGTATCGCGTCATGACGTATAACGTCATACAGAATTACGGTTTAACGTATAACGTCATATAGTAATCTGTCATAACGTATAACGTCACATAGTAATACGTCATAACGTATAACGTCATATAGAATTACGGTTTAACGTATTACGTCATACAGTAAAGCGTCAGAACGTACAACGTCATATAGTATTGCGTCATAACGTGTAACGTCACATAGTAATACGTCATAACGTATAAGGTCATACAGTAATTCGTCATAACGTATAACGTCATATAGAATTACGGCATAACGTATAACGTCACATATTAATACGTCATAACGTTTAACGTCATATAGAATTCCGGTTTAACGTATGGCGCCATATAGCAATGCGTCATGCCGTATAACGTCATATAGAATTACGGCATAACGTATAACGTCACATAGTAATACGTCATAACGTATAACGTCATATAGAATTGCGGAATAACGTATAACATCATATAGTATTACGTCACAACGTACAACGTCATATAGAAGTACGACATAACGTATAACGTCACATAGTAATACGTCATAACGTATAACGTCATATAGAATTCCGGCTTAACGTATAACACCATACAGTAAAACGTCATAACTTATAACGTCATATAGAATTACGTTTTAACGTATAACGCCATACAGAATTACGTCATAACGAATAACGTCATATAGAATTACGGTTAAACGTCTAACGCCATATAGAGTTACGTTTTAAAGTATATCGTCA
Source organism: Bombus fervidus (assembly GCF_041682495.2). Taxonomy (NCBI): domain Eukaryota; kingdom Metazoa; phylum Arthropoda; class Insecta; order Hymenoptera; family Apidae; genus Bombus; species Bombus fervidus. Next base: position 1,224,417 of record NW_027212582.1, read on the forward strand.
TACAGTAATGCGTCATAACGTGTAACGTCATATAGTATTGAGTCATGACGTATAACGTCGTATAGAATTACGTCATAACGTATAACGTCATATAGAATTCCGGTTTAACGTATGACGCCATACAGTAATGCGTCATAACGTATAACTTCATATAGAATTTCGGCTAAAGTATAACGTCACATATTAATACGTCATAACGTATAACGTAATATGGAATTCCGGTTTAACGTATAGAGCCATATAGCAATGCGTCATGCCGTATAACGTCATACAGAATTACGGCATAACGTATAACGTCACATAGTAATACGTCATTACGTTTAACGTCATATAGAATTCCGGTTTAACGTATAACGCCATATAGCAATGCGTTATAGCGTATAACGTCATATAGAATTCCGGTTTAACGAATAACACCATACAGTAATGCGTCATAACGTATAACGTCATATAGAATTACGTCATAACGTATAACGTCACATATTAATACGTCATAACGTATAAAGTCACATAGTATTACGTCATAACGTATAACGTCGTAGAGAATTACTTCATAACGTATTACTTCACATAGTAATACGTCATAACGTATAACGTCACATAGAATTACGGTGTAACGTATAGCGTCATATAGAATTACGGTTTAACGTACAACGTCATATGGTAATGCGTCATAACGTTTAACGCTATATAGTAATGCGTCATAACGTATAACGTCATATAGTATGGCGCCATGACGTATAACGTCATATAGTATTGCGTCATGACGGAATAACGTCATATAGAATTACGTCATAACGTATAACATCACATAGTATTACGTCATAACGTATAACGTCACATAGTATTTCGTCATATCGTATAAGGTCATATAGAATTACGTCATAACGTATAACGTCACATAGTAATACACCATAACGTATAACGTCATATAGTATTGGGTCATGACGTATAACGTCATACAGAATTACGACATAACGTACAACATCACATAGTATTACGTCATAACGTATAACGTCATGGAGAATTACTTCATAACGTATAACGTCACATAGTAATACGCAATAATGTATAACACGATATAGTAATGCGTCATAACGTATAACGTCACATAGTAATACGCCATAACGTATAACGTCATATAGTATTGGGTCATTACGTATAACGTCATACAGAATTACGACATAACGTACAACATCACATAGTATTACGGTTTAACGTATAACGTCATATAGAATTATGGATTAACGTATAACGTCATATAGAATTACGTCATAACGTATAACGTCATATAGTATTGCGCGATGACTTATAACGTCACATAGTGATACGTCATAACGTATAACGTCATCTAGAAGTACTTCATAACGTATAACGTCACATAGTAATACGTCATAACGTATAACGCCATATGGTAATGCGTCACAACGTATAACGTCATATAGAATTACGTCATAACGTATAACGTCACATAGAATTACGGTTTAACGTATAACGTCATATAGAATTATGGATTAACGTATAACGTCATATAGAATTACGTCATAACGTATAACGTCATATAGTATTGCGCGATGACGTATAACGTCATATAGTATTGCGTCATGACGTATAACGTCATACAGTAATGCGTCATAACGAATAACGTCATATAGTATTACGTCATGACGTATATAGGCGTATAGAATTAGGACATAACGTATTACATCAAATCGTAATACGTCATAATGTATAACGTCATATAGAATTACGACATAACGTATAACATCATAGAGTAGTACGTCATAACGTATAACGTCATATGGAATTACGTCATAACGTATAACGTCACATAGTAATACGTCATAACGTCTAACGTCATATAGAATTACGTCATAACGTATAACGTCACATAGTAATACGTCATATCGTATAACATCATATAGAATTTCGGTTTAAGGTATAACGCCATATAGCAATGCGTCATAACGTATAACGTCATATAGAATTACGACATAACGTATAACGTCACATAGTAATACGTCATAACGTATAACGTCATATAGAATTCCGGTTTAACGTATATCACCATACAGTAATGCGTCATAACGTATATCGACATATAGAAATACGGAATAACGTATAACGCCATATCGTAATGCGTCATAACGTATAACGTCAAATAGTATTGCGTCATGACGTATAACGTCATATAGAATTACGTCATAACGTATAACGTCATATAGAATTCCGGTTTAACGTATAACGAGATATAGCAATTCGTCATAACGTATAACGACATATAGAATTGCGGAATAACGTATAACATCATATAGTAAGGCGTCATGACGTATAACGTCATATCGAATTACGTCATCACGTACAACATCACATAGTATTACGTCATAACGTATAACGTCATATAGAATTACTTCATAACGTATAACGTCACATAGTAATGCGTCATAACGTATAACGACATATAGAATTGCGGAATAACGTATAACATCATATAGTATTACGTCACAACGTACAACGTCATATAGAAGTACGACATAACGTATAACGTCACATAGTAATACGTCATAACGTATAACGTCATATAGAATTCCGGCTTAACGTATAACACCATACAGTAATGCGTCATAACGTATAACGTCATATCGTAATGCGTCATTACGTATAACGTCATATAGTATTACGGCATAACATATAACGTCACATAGAATTACGTCATAACGTATAACGTCACATAGTAGTACGTCATAACGTATAACGTCATGGAGAATTACTTCATAACGTATAACGTCACATAGTAATACTCAATAATGTATAACGCGATATAGTAATGCGTCATAACGTATAACGTCACATAGTAATACGTCATAACGTATAACGTCATATAGAATTACGGTTTAACGTATTACGTCATACAGTAAAGCGTCATAACGTACAACGTCATATAGTATTGCGTCATAACGTGTAACGTCACATAGTAATACGTCATAACGTATAAGGTCATACAGTAATTCGTCATACCGTATAACGTCATATAGAGTTACAGGATAACGTATAACGCCATATAGTAATGCGTCATAACGCATAACGTCATATAGCATTGCGTCATGACGTATAACGTCATATAGAATTACGGTTAAACGTATAACGTCATACAGTAAATCGTCATAACGTATAACGTCACATAGTATCGCGTCATCACGTATAACGTCATACAGAATTACGGTTAAACGTATAACGCCATATAGAATTACATTTTAACGTATAACGTTATATCGAAATACGCCTTAACGTATAACGTCATATAGTCTTGCGTCATAACGTATAACGTCACATAGTAAAACGTCATGACGTATTACGTCATATAGAATTACGGTTTAACGTATAACGTCACATATTAATACGTCATAATGTATAACGTCATATAGAATTACGGCATAACGTATAACGTCATACAGTAATTCGTCATATCGTATAACGTCATATAGAATTACGTCATGACGAATAACGTCATATGGAATAACGCTTAAACGTATAACGCCATATAGAATTACGTTTTAACGTATAACGTCATATCGAATTACGGTTTAACGTATAACGTCATATAGTCTTGCGTCATAAGGTATAGCGTCACATGATGAAACGTCATAACGTATAACGTCATATAGAATTACGGCTTAACGTATACCGTCACAAGGTTATACGTCTTAACGTATAGCGCTATATTGTATTACGTCATAACGTATAACGTCATATAGTATTGCGTCATGACGTACAACGTTATATGTTATTGTGTAACAACGTATAACGTTACATAGTAATACGTGATGACGTATAACGTTATATTGTGTGACGTCATAACGTATAACGTCATATAGAATTACGTCATGACGAATAACGTCATATGGAATAACGCTTAAACGTATAACGCCATATAGAATTACGTTTTAACGTATAACGTCATATCGAATTACGGTTTAACGTATAACGTCATATAGTCTTGCGTCATAAGGTATAGCGTCACATGATGAAACGTCATAACGTATAACGTCATATAGAATTACGGTTTAACGTATAACGTCACATATTAATACGTCATAATGTATAACGTCATATAGAATTACGGCATAACGTATAACGTCATACAGTAATTCGTCATATCGTATAACGTCATATAGAATTACGTCATGACGAATAACGTCATATGGAATAACGCTTAAACGTATAACGCCATATAGAATTACGTTTTAACGTATAACGTCATATCGAATTACGGTTTAACGTATAACGTCATATAGTCTTGCGTCATAACGCATAACGTCATATAGCATTGCGTCATGACGTATAACGTCATATAGAATTACGGTTAAACGTATAACGTCATACAGTAAATCGTCATAACGTATAACGTCACATAGTATCGCGTCATCACGTATAACGTCATACAGAATTACGGTTAAACGTATAACGCCATATAGAATTACATTTTAACGTATAACGTTATATCGAAATACGCTTTAACGTATAACGTCATATAGTCTTGCGTCATAACGTATAACGTCACATAGTAAAACGTCATGACGTATTACGTCATATAGAATTACGGTTTAACGTATAACGTCACATATTAATACGTCATAATGTATAACGTCATATAGAATTACGGCATAACGTATAACGTCATACAGTAATTCGTCATATCGTATAACGTCATATAGAATTACGTCATGACGAATAACGTCATATGGAATAACGCTTAAACGTATAACGCCATATAGAATTACGTTTTAACGTATAACGTCATATCGAATTACGGTTTAACGTATAACGTCATATAGTCTTGCGTCATAAGGTATAGCGTCACATGATGAAACGTCATAACGTATAACGTCATATAGAATTACGGCTTAACGTATACCGTCACAAGGTTATACGTCTTAACGTATAGCGCTATATTGTATTACGTCATAACGTATAACGTCATATAGTATTGCGTCATGACGTACAACGTTATATGTTATTGTGTAACAACGTATAACGTTACATAGTAATACGTCATGACGTATAACGTTATATTGTGTGACGTCATAACGTATAACGTCATATAGAATTACGTCATGACGAATAACGTCATATGGAATAACGCTTAAACGTATAACGCCATATAGAATTACGTTTTAACGTATAACGTCATATCGAATTACGGTTTAACGTATAACGTCATATAGTCTTGCGTCATAAGGTATAGCGTCACATGATGAAACGTCATAACGTATAACGTCATATAGAATTACGGTTTAACGTATAACGTCATACAGTAATGCGTCATAACGTATAACGCCATATAGTAATGCGTCATAACGTATAACGTCATATAGTATTGCGCCATGACTTATAACGTCATATAGAGGTAAGGTGAAACGTATAACGCCATATAGAGTTACGTTTTAACGTATAACGTTATATAGAATTACGGTTTAACGTATAACGCCATATAGTAATGCGTCATAAAGAATAACGTCATATAGTAATACGTCATACCGTATAACGTCATATCGAATTACGTCGTAACGTATAACATCACATAGTAATACGACAAAACGTACAACGTCATATAGAATTAAGTTTTAACGTATAACGTCATATAGAATTATTGTTTAACGTAAAACGTCATACAGTAATTCCGCATAACGTATAACGTCATACAGAATTACGTCATAACGTATAACGTCATATAGGATTGCGTCATGACGTATAACGTCGTATAGAATGACGTCATAACGGATAACGTCTCATAGTAATACGTCATAAAGTATAACATCACACAGTATTACGTCGTAACCTATAACGTCATATAGAATTACGGTTTATCGTATAACGTCATATAGTAATGCGTCATAACGTATAACGTCACATAGTAATACGTCATAACGTATAACGTCTTATAGTATTGCGCCAAGACGTATAGCGTTATTAAGTATAACGTCATAACGTATAACGTCATATAGTATTACGTCATAACGTATAGCGCTATATTGTATTGCGTCATAACGTATAACCTTATATAGTATTACGTCATAACGTATAACGTCACATAGTAATACGTCATGACGTACAACGTTATATGTTATTGTGTAATAGCGTATAACATCACATAGTAATACGTCATAACGTATAGCGCTATATTGTATTACGTCATGACGTATAACGTTATATAGTGTTACGTATTAAGGTATAACGTTATATGGTATAACGTAATAATGTTGAACGTTGTGCAGTTTTAAGGTATGACGTATGACGTCACATAGTATTACTTCGTAACGGATAATGTCATATAGTATTGCGTCATGACGTATAACGTTATATGGTATTGCGTAATAACGTATAACGTCAAATAGTTTTGCGTCATTCCGAATGACGTCATATAATATTGCGTCATAACGTACAACGTCACATAGTAATACGTTATAACGTATAACGTCATATAAAATTAAGGTTTAACGTATAACGTCGCATAGTTATACGTCATAACGTATAACGTCATATAGAATTGCGGAATAACGTATAACATCATATAGTAAGGCGTCATGACGTATAACGTCATATAGAATTACGACATAACGTATAACGTCACATAGTAATACGTCATAACGGATGACGTCATATAGAATTACGTCATGACGTATAAAATCATATTGAATTACGTCATAACGTATAATGTCATATAGAATTACGTCATGACGTATAACGTTTATGGTATTGCGTAATAACGTATAACGTCATATAGAATTCCGCCATGAGGTATAACGTCATACAGAGTTGCGTCATTACGAATGACGTCATATAATATTGCGTCATAACGTATAACGTCACACAGTAATACGTCATAACGTACAACCGCACATAGTAATACGTCATAACGTACAATGTCATGTAGTATTAAGGTATAACGTATATCGTCACATAGTAATACGTCATAACGTATAATGTCATGTAGTATTAAGGTATAACGTATAACGTCACATAGTAATACGCCACAACGGATAACGTCATATAGAATTACGTCATAACGTACAACGTCACATAGTAATACGTCATAACGTATAATATCATGTAGTATTAAGGTATAACGTATAACGTCACATAGTAATACGTCATAACGTATAGCGCTATATTGTATTGCGCCATAACGTATAACGCCACATAGTATTACGTCATAACGTATGACGTCACATAGTACTACGCCACAACGGATAACGTCATATAGAATTACATCATAAAGTATAACCTCACATAGCAATACGTCATAACGTGGATTGTCATGTACTATTGCGTCATGACGTATAACGTTATATAGAGTTACGTCATAACGTATAACGTTATATAGTAGGACGTAATAAAGTTTAACGTTGTACAGTATTAAGGTATAACGTATAACATCACATAGTATTACTTCGTAACGGATGATGACATATAGAATTACGTCATGACGTATAACGTCATATGGAATTACGTCATAACGTACAACCGCACACAGTAATACGTCATAACGTACAATGTAATGTAGTATTAAGGTATAACGTATATCGTCACATAGTAATACGTCATAACGTATGACGTTATATGGTATTGCGTCATAACGTATAACGTCATATAGCATTACGGTACAACGTATAACGTCATATGGTATTACGCCATGTCGTATAATGTTATAAAGTATAACGTCATATCGCATAACGTCATATAGAGTTACGGTTTAACGTATACTGACACATAGTAATATGTCATAACTTATAGCGCTATATTGTATTGCGTCATAACGTATAACGTCACATAGTATTACGTCATAACGAATAGCGTCACATAGTACTACGTCAAAACGGATGACGTCATATAGAATTGCGCCATGATGTATAACGTCATATAGTATTGCGCCATGACGTGGAACGTTATAAAGTATAACGTCATAACGTATAACGTCACATAGTAATACGTCACAACGTATAACGTCATATGGAATTACGGTTTAACGTATACCGTCACATAATTATACGTCATAACGTATAGCGCCATATTGTATTACGTCATAACGTATAACGTCATATAGTACTACGTAATAACGTATAACGTTATATGGTATTGCGTAATAACGTATAACGTCATATAGTATTCCGCCATAACGTATAACGTTATAAAGTATAACGTCATATAGTATTCCGCCATGACGTATAACGTTATAAAGTATAACGTCATAGCGCATAACGTCATATAGAGTTGCGTCATTACGAATGACGTCATATAATATTGAGTCATAACGTATAACGTCACATAGTAATACGTCATAACGTACAACCGCACATAGTATTACGTCATAACGTATAACGTCATATAGTACTGCGTAATAACGTATAACGTCATATTATATTTCGCCATGACGTATAACGTTATAAAGTATAACGTCATAACGCATAACGTCATATGGAGTTACGGTTTAACGTATACCGTCACATAGTTATACGTCATAACGTATAGCGCTATATTGTATTACGTCATAACGTATAACGTCATATAGTATTGCGGCATTACGACGGACGTCATATAATATTGCGTCATCACGTATAACGTCACATAGTATTACGTCATAACGTATAACGTCACATAGTACTACGTCAGAACGGATGACGTCAAATACAATTACGCCATGACGTATAACGTCATATAGAATTACGTCATAACGTATAACATCATATAGTAATACGTCATAACGTATAACGTCATATGGAATTACGGTTTAACGTATACCGTCACATATTTCGACGTCATAACGGATGACGTCATATAGAATTACGTCATGACGTATAACGTCATATTGAATTACGTCATAACGTATAACGTCATATAGAATTACGTCATGACGTATAACGTCATATAGTATTGCGCCACGACGTAGAACGTTATAAAGTATAACGTCATGACGTATAACGTCATATAGTAATGCGTCATTACGACTGACATCATATAATATTGCGCCATAACGTATAACGTCACATAGTAATACGTCATAACGTACAATCGCACACAGTAATACGCCATAACGTACAATGTCATGTAGTATTAAGGTATAACGTATATCATCACATAGTAATACGTCATAACGGATGACGTCATATCGAATTGCGTCATGGCTAATAACGTTATTTGGTATTGCGTAATAACGTATAACGTCATATAATTTTGCGTCAGAACGGATGACGTCATAAAGAATTACATCATGACGTATAACGCCATGAGGAATTACGGTAGAACGTATAACGTCATATAGTATTGCGACATTCCAAATGAGGTCATATAATATTGCGTCATAACGTATAACGTCACATAGTGTTGCGTCGTGACGTACAACGTAACATAGTAATACGTCATAACGTATAATGTCATGTAGTATTAAGGTATAACGTATAACGTCACATAGTAATACGTCATAACGTATAGCGCTTTATTGTATTGCTGCATAACGTATAACGTCTCATAGTATTACGTCCTGACTTATAACGTCAATCAGAATTACGTCATAAAGCACAACGTCACATAGTAATAGGTCATATCGTATATTGTCATGTAGTATTAAGGTATAACGTATAACGTCACATAGTAGTACGTGATGACGCACAACGTTATATTGTGTGACGTCATAACGTATAACGTCATATAGAATTACGTCATAACGTATAACGTCATATAGTATTGCGTCATGACGTACAACGATATATGTTATTGTGTCATAACGTGTAACGTCACATAGTAATACGTCACAACATATAGCGCTATATTGTAAAGCGTCATAACGTATAACGTCACATAGTACTACGTCATAACGGATGACGTCATATAGAATTACGTCATGACGTATAACGTCATATATAATTACGTCATAATGTACAACCGCACATAGTAACACGTCATAACGTATAACGTCACATAGAATTACGGCATAATATATAACGTCACATAGAATTATGTCATAACGGATAACGTCACATAGTAATACGTCATAACGTATAACGAGATATAGCAATGCGTCATAACGTATAACGTCATATAGAATTACGGTTTAAGGTATAACGTCATATAGTAATGCGTCATAACGAATAACGCCATATAGTAATGAGTCATAACGTATAACGTCATATAGTATTGCGTCATGACGTATAACGTCATTTAGAATTACGTCATAACGTAGAACATCACATAGTAATACGTCATAACGTATAACGTCATATAGAGTTACGTCATAACTTATAACGTCACATAGTAGTACGTAATAACGTTTAACGTCATATAGAATTCTGGTTTAACGTACAACTCCATATAGCAACGTGTTATAAAGTATAACGTCATATAGTAATGCATGATAACGTATAACGTCATATAGTATTGCGTCATGACGTATAACGTCATATAGAATTAGGTCATAACGTATAACGTCACATAGAATTACGGTTTAACGTATAACGTCATATAGTAATGTGTCATACCGTATCACGCCATTGAGTAATGCGTCATAACGTACAACGTCATATAGTATTGCGTCATGACGTATAACGTCATATAGAATTACGTCATAACGTAGAACATCACATAGTAATACGTCTTAACGTAAACGTCATACAGCATTACGTCATAACGTATAACGTCATATAGAGTGACGTCATAACTTATAACGTCACATACTTATACGTCATAACGTATAACGTCATATAGAATTGCGTCATGACGTATAACGTCACACAGTAATACGTCATAACGTATAACGTCATATAGAATTCCGGTATAACGTATAACGTCATATGTAATTACGGTTTAACGTATAAAGCCATTTAGAATTACGGCATAACGTATAACCTCACATAGGAATACGTCATAACGTATAACGTCATGTAGTATTGCGTCATGAAGTATAACGTCATGTAGAATCAGGTCATAACGTAGAACATCACATAGTAATACGTCATAACGTATAACGTCATATAGAATTACGGCATAACGTATAACAACACATGGAATTACGGTTTAGCGTATAACGTCATATAGCAATGCGCCATAACGTATAACGCAATTTAGTAATGCGTCCTAACGTATAACGTCATATAGACTTACGGTCTAACGTATACCGTCATATAGAATTCCGGTTTAACGTATAACGTCATATAGTAATGCGTCATAACGTATAACGCCATATAGAAATACGTCATAACGTATAACTTCACATAGTAAAACGTCATAACGTATAACGTCATATAGAATTGCGTCATAACGTATAACGTCACATAGTAATACGTAATAACGTATAACGTCATATAGAATTCCGGTTTAACGTATAACGTCATATGTAATTACGGTTTAACGTATAAAGCCATATAGAATTACGGCATAACGTATAACGTCACACAGTAATACGTCATAACGTATAACGTCATATAGAATTACAGCATAACGTATAACGTCATATAGAATTACGGTTTAACGTATAACGAGATATCGTAATGCGTCATAACGGATAACGCTATTTAGTAATGCGTCATAACGTATAACGTCATATAGAATTACGGCATAACGTATAACGTCATAGAGAATTAGGGTTTAACGCATAACGTCATATAGAATTACGGTTTAGCGTATAACGTCATATAGAATTAGGGTTTAACGTATAACGTCATATAGTAATGCGTCATAACGTATAACGTAATATAGAATTACGGTTTAACGTATAACGTCATATAGTAATGCGTCATAACGTATAACGCCATTTAGTAATGCGTCATAACGTATAACGCCATTTAGTAAAGCGTCATAACGTATAACGCCATATAGTAATGCGTCATAACGTATGACGTCACATAGTATTCCGTCATAGCGTATAACGTCATATAGAATTACGTCATAACGTAGAACATCACATAGTAATACGTCATAACGTATAACGTCATATAGAATTGGGGTTTAACGTATGACGTCATATAGAATTACGGTTTAACGTATAACGTCATATGGTATTGCGTCATAACGGATAACGCCATTTAGTAATGCGTCATAACGTATAACGTCACATAGTAATACGTCATAACATATAACGTCATATAGAATTACGGCATAACGTATAAGGTCACATAGTAATACGACATAACGTATAGCGTCACATAGTAATACGTCATAATGTATAACGTCACATAGTAATACGTCATAACGTATACAGAGATATAGCAATGCGTCATAACGTATAACGTCATATAGAATTACGGTTTAAGGTATAACGTCATATGGTAGTGCGTCATAACGTATAACGCCATATAGTAATGAGTCATAACGTATAACGTCATATAGTACGCGTCATGAAGTATAACGTCATATAGAATTACGTCATAACGTAGAACATCACATAGAAATACGTCATAACGTATAACGTCATATAGAGTTACGTCATAACTTATAACGTCACATAGTAGTACGTAATAAAGTTTAACATCATATAGAATTCCGGTTTAACGAATAACGCTATATAGCAATGCGTCATAACGTATAACGTCATATAGAATTACGGCATCATGTGCAACGTCACATAGTAATACGTCATAATGTATAACGCCATATAGCAATGCGTCATAACGTATAACGTCATATAGAAATACGGTTTAACGTACAACGTCATACAGTAATGCGTCATAACGCATGACGTCACATAGTAATACGTCATAACTTATAACGTCACATAGAATTACGGTTTAGCGTATAAAGTCATATAGAATTAGTGTTTAACGCATAACGTCACATGGAATTACGGTTTAGCGTATAACGTCATATAGAATTAGGGTTTAACGTATAACGTCATATAGATTTACGGTTTAGCGTATAACGTCATATAGTAATGCGTCATAACGGATAACGCCATTTAGTAATGCGTCATAACGTATAACGTCATATAGAATTACGTCATAACGTATAACGCCATATAGTAATGCGTCATAACGTATAACGTCTTATAGAATTACGGTTTAACGTATAACGTCATATAGTAGTGCGTCATAACGTATGACGTCATATAGTATTCCGTCATAACGTATCACGTCATATAGAATTACGTCATAGCTTAGTACATCACATAGTAATACGTCATAACGTATAACGTCATATAGAATTACGGTTTAACGTATAACGTCATATAGAATTACGGTTTAACGTATAACGTCATATAGTATTGCGTCATGAAGGATAACGCCATCTTGTAATGCGTCATAACGTATAACGTCACATAGTAATACGTCATAACGTATGGCGTCGCATAGTAATACGTCATAATGGATAACGTCACATAGTAATACGTCATAACGTATAACGAGATATAGCAATGCGTCATAACGTATAACGTCATATAGAATTACGGTTTAAGGTATAACGTCATATAGTAATGCGTCATAACGTATAACGCCATATAGTAATGAGTCATAACGTATAACGTCATATAGTATTGCGTCATGACGTATAACGTCATTTAGAATTACGTCATAACGTAGAACATCACATAGTAATACGTCATAACGTATAACGTCATATAGAGTTACGTCATAACTTATAACGTCACATAGTAGTACGTAATAACGTTTAACGTCATATAGAATTCTGGTTTAACGTACAACTCCATATAGCAACGTGTTATAAAGTATAACGTCATATAGTAATGCATGATAACGTATAACGTCATATAGTATTGCGTCATGACGTATAACGTCATATAGAATTAGGTCATAACGTATAACGTCACATAGAATTACGGTTTAACGTATAACGTCATATAGTAATGTGTCATACCGTATCACGCCATTTAGTAATGCGTCATAACGTACAACGTCATATAGTATTGCGTCATGACGTATAACGTCATATAGAATTACGTCATAACGTAGAACATCACATAGTAATACGTCTTAACGTAAACGTCATACAGCATTACGTCATAACGTATAACGTCATATAGAGTGACGTCATAACTTATAACGTCACATATTTATACGTCATAACGTATAACGTCATATAGAATTGCGTCATGACGTATAACGTCACATAGTAATACGTCATAACGTATAACGTCATATAGAATTCCGGTATAACGTATAACGTCATATGTAATTACGGTTTAACGTATAAAGCCATTTAGAATTACGGCATAACGTATAACCTCACATAGGAATACGTCATAACGTATAACGTCATGTAGTATTGCGTCATGAAGTATAACGTCATGTAGAATCAGGTCATAACGTAGAACATCACATAGTAATACGTCATAACGTATAACGTCATATAGAATTACGGCATAACGTATAACAACACATGGAATTACGGTTTAGCGTATAACGTCATATAGCAATGCGCCATAACGTATAACGCAATTTAGTAATGCGTCCTAACGTATAACGTCATATAGACTTACGGTCTAACGTATACCGTCATATAGAATTCCGGTTTAACGTATAACGTCATATAGTAATGCGTCATAACGTATAACGCCATATAGAAATACGTCATAACGTATAACTTCACATAGTAATACGTCATAACGTATAACGTCATATAGAATTGCGTCATAACGTATAACGTCACATAGTAATACGTAATAACGTATAACGTCATATAGAATTCCGGTTTAACGTATAACGTCATATGTAATTACGGTTTAACGTATAAAGCCATATAGAATTACGGCATAACGTATAACGTCACACAGTAATACGTCATAACGTATAACGTCATATAGAATTACAGCATAACGTATAACGTCATATAGAATTACGGTTTAACGTATAACGAGATATCGTAATGCGTCATAACGGATAACGCTATTTAGTAATGCGTCATAACGTATAACGTCATATAGAATTACGGCATAACGTATAACGTCATAGAGAATTAGGGTTTAACGCATAACGTCATATAGAATTACGGTTTAGCGTATAACGTCATATAGAATTAGGGTTTAACGTATAACGTCATATAGTAATGCGTCATAACGTATAACGTAATATAGAATTACGGTTTAACGTATAACGTCATATAGTAATGCGTCATAACGTATAACGCCATTTAGTAATGCGTCATAACGTATAACGCCATTTAGTAAAGCGTCATAACGTATAACGCCATATAGTAATGCGTCATAACGTATGACGTCACATAGTATTCCGTCATAGCGTATAACGTCATATAGAATTACGTCATAACGTAGAACATCACATAGTAATACGTCATAACGTATAACGTCATATAGAATTGGGGTTTAACGTATGACGTCATATAGAATTACGGTTTAACGTATAACGTCATATGGTATTGCGTCATAACGGATAACGCCATTTAGTAATGCGTCATAACGTATAACGTCACATAGTAATACGTCATAACATATAACGTCATATAGAATTACGGCATAACGTATAAGGTCACATAGTAATACGACATAACGTATAGCGTCACATAGTAATACGTCATAATGTATAACGTCACATAGTAATACGTCATAACGTATACAGAGATATAGCAATGCGTCATAACGTATAACGTCATATAGAATTACGGTTTAAGGTATAACGTCATATGGTAGTGCGTCATAACGTATAACGCCATATAGTAATGAGTCATAACGTATAACGTCATATAGTACGCGTCATGAAGTATAACGTCATATAGAATTACGTCATAACGTAGAACATCACATAGTAATACGTCATAACGTATAACGTCATATAGAGTTACGTCATAACTTATAACGTCACATAGTAGTACGTAATAACGTTTAACGTCATATAGAATTCCGGTTTAACGTATAACGCCATATTGCAACGCGTTATAAAGTATAACGTCTTATAGTGATGCGTGATAACGTATAACGTCATATAGAATTTGGTCATAACGTAGAACATCACATAGTAATACGTAATAACGTATAACGACACATAGAATTACGGTTTAACGTATAACGTCATATAGTAATGCGTCATACCGTATCACGCCATTCAGTAATGCGTCATAACGTACAACGTCACATAGTAATACGTCATAACGTATAACGTCATATAGAATTACGTCATAACGTATAACGCCATATAGCAATGCGTCATAACGTGTAACGTCATATAGTATTGCGTCATGACGTATAACGTCATATAGAATGACGTCATAACGTAGAACATCACATAGTAATACGTCCTAACGTATAACGTCATATAGAATTACGTCATAACTTATAACGTCACATAGTAATACGTCATAAAGTATAACGTCATATAGAATTACGGCATAACGTATAACGTCACAGAGAATTGCGGTTTAGCGTATAACGTCATATAGCAATGCGTCATAACGTATAACGTCACATAGTAATACGTCATAACGTATAATGTCATATAGAATTCCGGTTTAACGTATAACATCATATGTAATTACGGTTTAACGTATAAAGCCATATAGAATTACGTCATAACGTATAACGTCACGTAGTAATACGTCATAACGTATAACGTTACATAGAATTACGGTTTAACGTGTAACGTCATATAGAATTCCGGTTTAACGTATATCGTCATATAGTAATGCGTCATAACGTATAACGCCATATAGTAATTCGTCATAACGTATAACGCCATATAGCCATGCGTCATAACGTATAACGTCATATGGAATTACGGTTTAAGGTATAACGTCATATAGTAATGCGTGATAACGTATAACGCCATATAGTAATGCGTCATAACGTATGACGTCATATAATATTGCGTCATGACGTATAACGTCATATAGAATTAGGTCATAACGTAGAACATCACATAGTAATACGTCATAACGTATAACGTCACATAGAATTACGGTTTAGCGTATAACGTCATATAGCAATGCGTCATAACGTATAACGCCATTTAGTAATGCGTCATAACATATAACGCCATATAGTAATGCGTCATAACCTATAACGTCATATAGTATTGCGTCATGACGTACAACGTCATATAGTATTGCGTCATGACGTATAACGTCATATAGAATTACGTCATAACGTATAACAGCACATAGTAATACGTCTTAATGTATAACGTCATATAGCATTACGTCATAACGTATAACGTCATATAGAGTTACGTCATAACTTATAACGTCACATATTTATACGTAATAACGTTTAACGTCATATAGAATTCCGGTTTAACGTATAACTTCACATAGTAATACGTCATAACGTATAACGTCATATAATAAGGCGACATGACGTATAACGCCATATAGTATTACGTCATAACGTATAACGTCATATAGTATTGCGCCATGACGTATAACGTTATATTGTGTGACGTCATAACGTATAACGTCATATAGTATTACTTCATAACGTATAACGTCACATAGAATTGTGTCATCACGTACAACGTTATATGTTATTGTGTAATAACGTATAACGTCACAAAGCAATACGTCGTAACGTATGGCGCTATATTGTATTGCGTCATAACGTACAAGGTCACTTAGTGTTACGTTATATCGTATAACGTCACATAGTATTACTTCGTAACGGATAACGTCATATAGAATTACGTCATGACGTATAAAGTCATATAGAATTACGTCATAACGTATAACGTCATATAGTATTGCGTCATGACGTTTAACGTTTTGTGGTATTGCGTCATGACGTACAACGTTATATGTTATTGTGTAATAACGTATAACGTCACATAGTAATACGTCATAACGTATAGCGCTATATTGAATTGCGCGATAACGTATGATGTCACATAGTATTACGTCATAACGTATGACGTCATATAGTATTGCGTCATAACGTATAACGTCACATATTACTACGCCACAACGGATGACGTCATGTAGAATTACATCATGACGTATAGCGTCATACAGAATTACGTCATAACGCACAACATCACACAGTAAAACGTCATAACTTATAATGTCATGTAGTATTAAGGTATAACCTATGACGTCGCATAGTAATACGTCATAACGTATAGCGCTATATTGAATTGCGCGATAACGTATGATGTCACATAGTATTACGTCATAACGTATGACGTCATATAGTATTGCGCCATGACGTATAACGTCATACAGTATTACGTCATAACGTATAACGTCATATAGTATAACGTCATAACGTATACAGACATATAGCATTGCGCCATGACGTACAACGTTATAAAGTATAACGTCATAACGTATAACGTCATATAGTATTACGTTATAACGTATAACGTCATATAGTATTGTGTCATCACGTACAACGTTATATGTTATTGTGTAATAACGTATAACGTCACAAAGCAATACGTCGTAACGTATAGCTCTATATTCTATTGCGTCATAACGTACAACGTCACTTAGTGATACGTTATATCGTATAACGTCACATAGTATTACTTCGTAACGGATAACGTCATATAGAATTACGTCTTGACGTATAAAGTCATATAGAATTACGTCATAACGTATAACGTCATATAGTATTGCGTCATGACGTACAACGTTATATGTGATTGTGTAATAACGTATAACGTCGCAAAGTAATACGTCATAACGTATAACGTCATATAGAATTTCGGTTTAACGTATAGCGTCATATAGCAATGCGTCATAACGTATAACGTCACATCGTAATACGTCATAACGTATAACGTCATACAGTAATTCCTCATAACGTATAACGTCACATAGTAATACGTCACAACGAATAACGTCATATAGAATTACGGTTAAACGTATAACGCCATATAGAGTTACGTTTTCACGTATAACGTCATATAGAATTACGGTTAAACGTATAACGCCTTATAGAATTACGTTTTAACTTATAACGTAATATAGAATTACGGTGTAACGTATAACACCATAGCGTAATGCGTCATAACGTGTAACGTCACATAGTAATACGTCATAACGTATAATGACTTATAGAATTACGTCATAACGTATAACGTCACATAGTAATACGTCATACCGTATAACGTCATATCGAATTAAGTCATAACGTATAAAGTCATACAGTAATTCGTCATACCGTATAACGTCATATAGATTTACAGTTTAACGCATAACGTCATATAGAATTAGGGTTTAACGTATAACGTCATATAGTAATGCGTCATAACGGATAACGTCACATAGTAATGCGTCATAACGTATAACGCCATATAGTAATTCGTCATAACGTATAACGCCATATAGCCATGCGTCATAACGTATAACGTCATATAGAATTACGTCATAACATATAATGCCATATAGAAATACGGCATAACGTATAACGTCATATCGTAATGCGTCATAACGTATAACGCCATATAGTAATACGTCATAACGTATAACGTCATATAGAATTACGGTTTAACGTACAACGTCAGATAGTAATGAGTCATAACCTATAACGCCATATAGTAATACTTCATAACGTATAACGTCATATAGAACTGCTTCATAACGTATAACGTCACATAGTAATACATCATAACGTATAACGTCATATAGTATTTCGGTTCAACGTATAACGTCATATAGTATCGCGTCATGATGTATAACGACATATCGAATTACGGTTTAACGTATAACGTCCTACAGTAATGCGTCTCAACGTATAACGTCATATAGTGTTGCGTCATGATGTATAACGACATATCGAATTACGGTTTAACGTATAACGTCATATAGTAATGCGTCATAACGTATAACGTCATATAGTATTGCGTCATGATGTATAACGACATATCGAATTACGGTTTAACGTATAACGTCATACAGTAATGCGTCTCAACGTATAACGTCATATAGTATTGCGTCATGACGTATAACGTCGTATAGAATTACGTCATAACGGATAACGTCTTATAGTAATACGTCATAACGAATAACGTCATATAGAATTACTTCATAACGTATAACGTCAAATAGAATTACGGCATAACATATAACGTCGCATAGAATTACGTCATAACGGATAACGTCACATAGTAAACGTTAGAACGTATAACGTCATATAGAATTACATTTTAACGTATAACGCAATATAGTAATGCGTCATAACGTATAACGTCATATAGTATTGCGTCATGACGTATAACGTTGTATAGAATTACGTCATAACGGATAACGTCTTACAGTAATACGTCATAACGTATAACGTCATATAGCAATGCGTCATAACGTATAACGCCATGTAGTAATGCGTCATAACGTATAACGCCATATAGTAATGCGTCATAACGTATAACGCCATATAGTATTGCGTCATGATGTATAACGTCATACAGAATTACGTCATAACATATAATGTCATATAGTATTGCGTCATAACATATAACGTCATATAGTATTACGGCAAAACATATAACGTCACATAGAATTACGTCATAACGGATAACGTCTTCTAGTAATACGTCATACCGTATAACGTCATATCGAATTACGTCATGACGTATAACGTCACATAGCAAAACGTCATAACGTATAACGTCACATAGTAAAACGTCATAACGTATAACGTCATACTGAAATGCGTCATAACGTATAACGTCATATAGTATTGCGTCATGACGTATTACGTTGTATAGAATTACGTCATAACGGATAACGTCTTACAGTAATACGTCATAACGTATAACGTCATATAGCAATGCGTCATAACGTATAACGTCACATGGTAATACGTCATACAGTATAACGTCATATCGAATTACGTCATGCCGTATAACGTCACATAGCAAAACGTCATAACGTATAACGTCACATAGTAAAACGTCATAACGTATAACGTCATACTGAAATGCGTCATAACGCATAACGTCACATAGTAATACGTCATAACGTATAACGCCATATAGTATTGCGTCATGATGTATAACGTCATACAGAATTACGTCATAACATATAATGTCATATAGTATTGCGTCATAACATATAACGTCATATAGTATTACGGCAAAACATATAACGTCACATAGAATTACGTCATAACGGATAACGTCTTCTAGTAATACGTCATACCGTATAACGTCATATCGAATTACGTCATGACGTATAACGTCACATAGCAAAACGTCATAACGTATAACGTCACATAGTAAAACGTCATAACGTATAACGTCATACTGAAATGCGTCATAACGTATAACGTCATATAGTATTGCGTCATGACGTATAACGTTGTATAGAATTACGTCATAACGGATAACGTCTTACAGTAATACGTCATAACGTATAACGTCATATAGAATTACGGTTTAACGTACAACGTCAGATAGTAATGAGTCATAACCTATAACGCCATATAGTAATACTTCATAACGTATAACGTCATATAGAACTGCTTCATAACGTATAACGTCACATAGTAATACATCATAACGTATAACGTCATATAGTATTTCGGTTCAACGTATAACGTCATATAGTATCGCGTCATGATGTATAACGACATATCGAATTACGGTTTAACGTATAACGTCCTACAGTAATGCGTCTCAACGTATAACGTCATATAGTGTTGCGTCATGATGTATAACGACATATCGAATTACGGTTTAACGTATAACGTCATATAGTAATGCGTCATAACGTATAACGTCATATAGTATTGCGTCATGATGTATAACGACATATCGAATTACGGTTTAACGTATAACGTCATACAGTAATGCGTCTCAACGTATAACGTCATATAGTATTGCGTCATGACGTATAACGTCGTATAGAATTACGTCATAACGGATAACGTCTTATAGTAATACGTCATAACGAATAACGTCATATAGAATTACTTCATAACGTATAACGTCAAATAGAATTACGGCATAACATATAACGTCGCATAGAATTACGTCATAACGGATAACGTCACATAGTAAACGTTAAAACGTATAACGTCATATAGAATTACATTTTAACGTATAACGCAATATAGTAATGCGTCATAACGTATAACGTCATATAGTATTGCGTCATGACGTATAACGTTGTATAGAATTACGTCATAACGGATAACGTCTTACAGTAATACGTCATAACGTATAACGTCATATAGCAATGCGTCATAACGTATAACGCCATGTAGTAATGCGTCATAACGTATAACGCCATATAGTAATGCGTCATAACGTATAACGCCATATAGTATTGCGTCATGATGTATAACGTCATACAGAATTACGTCATAACATATAATGTCATATAGTATTGCGTCATAACATATAACGTCATATAGTATTACGGCAAAACATATAACGTCACATAGAATTACGTCATAACGGATAACGTCTTCTAGTAATACGTCATACCGTATAACGTCATATCGAAATTACGTCATGACGTATAACGTCACATAGCAAAACGTCATAACGTATAACGTCACATAGTAAAACGTCATAACGTATAACGTCATACTGAAATGCGTCATAACGTATAACGTCATATAGTATTGCGTCATGACGTATAACGTTGTATAGAATTACGTCATAACGGATAACGTCTTACAGTAATACGTCATAACGTATAACGTCATATAGCAATGCGTCATAACGTATAACGTCACATGGTAATACGTCATACAGTATAACGTCATATCGAATTACGTCATGCCGTATAACGTCACATAGCAAAACGTCATAACGTATAACGTCACATAGTAAAACGTCATAACGTATAACGTCATACTGAAATGCGTCATAACGCATAACGTCACATAGTAATACGTCATAACGTATAACGTCATATAGCAATGCGTCATAACGTATAACGCCATGTAGTAATGCGTCATAACGTATAACGCCATATAGTAATGCGTCATAACGTATAACGCCATATAGTATTGCGTCATGATGTATAACGTCATACAGAATTACGTCATAACATATAATGTCATATAGTATTGCGTCATAACGTATAACGTCATATAGTATTACGGCAAAACATATAACGTCACATAGAATTACGTCATAACGGATAACGTCACATAGTAAAACGTCATAACGTATAACGTCATATAGTATTACGGCGTACCGTATAACATCATATAGCATTACATCATAATGGATAACGTCTTCTAGTAATACGTCATAACGCATAACGTCATATAGAATTACGGTTTAACGAATAACGTCATACTGTAATGCGTCATAACGTATAACGTCATATAGTATTGCGTCATGACGTATAACGTCGTATAGAATTACGTCATAACGGATAACGTCTTACAGTAATACGTCATAACGTATAACGTCATATAGCAATGCGTCATAACGTATAACGCCATATAGTAATGCGTCATAACGTATAACGCCATATAGTCATGCGTCATAACGTATAACGCCATATAGTATTGCGTCATGATGTATAACGTCATACAGAATTACGTCATGATGTATAACGTCATACAGAATTACGTCATAACATATAATGTCATATTGTATTGCGTCATAACGGATAACGTCATATAGTATTACGGCATACCGTAGAACGTCATATAGAATTACGATATAACGTATAACGTCATACAGTAATACGTCATAACGTATAACGTCATATAGAATTACGATTTAACGTATAACGTCATACAGTATTACGGTTTAACGTACAACGTCATACAGTAATGCGTCATAACGTATAACGTCATATAGTGTTGCGTCATGATGTATAACGACATATCGAATTACGGTTTAACGTATAACGTCATATAGTAATGCGTCATAACGTATAACGTCATATAGTATTGCGTCATGATGTATAACGACATATCGAATTACGGTTTAACGTATAACGTCATACAGTAATGCGTCTCAACGTATAACGTCATATAGTGTTGCGTCATGATGTATAACGACATATCGAATTACGGTTTAACGTATAACGTCATATAGTAATGCGTCATAACGTATAACGTCATATAGTATTGCGTCATGATGTATAACGACATATCGAATTACGGTTTAACGTATAACGTCATATAGTAATGCGTCATAACGTATAACGTCATATAGTATTGCGTCATGACGTATAACGTTGTATAGAATTACGTCATAACGGATAACGTCTTACAGTAATACGTCATAACGTATAACGTCATATAGCAATGCGTCATAACGTATAACGCCATGTAGTAATACGTCATAACGTATAACGTCATATAGAATTACGGTTTAACGTACAACGTCAGATAGTAATGAGTCATAACCTATAACGCCATATAGTAATACTTCATAACGTATAACGTCATATAGAACTGCTTCATAACGTATAACGTCACATAGTAATACATCATAACGTATAACGTCATATAGTATTTCGGTTCAACGTATAACGTCATATAGTATCGCGTCATGATGTATAACGACATATCGAATTACGGTTTAACGTATAACGTCATACAGTAATGCGTCTCAACGTATAACGTCATATAGTGTTGCGTCATGATGTATAACGACATATCGAATTACGGTTTAACGTATAACGTCATATAGTAATGCGTCATAACGTATAACGTCATATAGTATTGCGTCATGATGTATAACGACATATCGAATTACGGTTTAACGTATAACGTCATACAGTAATGCGTCTCAACGTATAACGTCATATAGTATTGCGTCATGACGTATAACGTCATATAGAATTACGTCATAACGGATAACGTCTTATAGTAATACGTCATAACGAATAACGTCATATAGAATTACTTCATAACGTATAACGTCAAATAGAATTACGGCATAACATATAACGTCGCATAGAATTACGTCATAACGGATAACGTCACATAGTAAACGTTAGAACGTATAACGTCATATAGAATTACATTTTAACGTATAACGCAATATAGTAATGCGTCATAACGTATAACGTCATATAGTATTGCGTCATGATGTATAACGTCATATAGAATTACGTCATAACATATAATGTCATATAGAATTACGGCATATCGTATAACGTCATATAGATTTACAGTTTAACGCATAACGTCATATAGGTTTACGGTTTAACGTTTAACGTCATATAATAATGCGCCATAACGTATAACGCCATATAGTAATGCGTCATAGCGTATAATGTCATATAGTGTTGCGTCATGACGTATAACGTCACATAGAAATACGGTTAAACGTATAACGCCATATAGAGTTACGTTTTAACGTATAACGTCATATAGAATTACGGTTAAACGTATAACGCCTTATAGAATTACGTTTTAACTTATAACGTAATATAGAATTACGGTGTAACGTATAACACCATAGCGTAATGCGTCATAACGTGTAACGTCACATAGTAATACGTCATAACGTATAACGTCATATAGAATTACATTTTAACGTATAACGCAATATAGTAATGCGTCATAACGTATAACGTCATATAGTATTGCGTCATGATGTATAACGTCATATAGAATTACGTCATAACATATAATGCCATATAGAAATACGGCATAACGTATAACGTCATATCGTAATGCGTCATAACGTATAACGCCATATAGTAATACGTTATAACGTATAACGTCATATAGAATTACGGTTTAGCGTATAAAGTCATATAGAATTAGTGTTTAACGTATAACGTCACATGGAATTACGGTTTAGCGTATAACGTCATATAGAATTAGGGTTTAACGTATAACGTCATATAGATTTACGGTTTAGCGTATAACGTCATATAGTAATGCGTCATAACGGATAACGCCATTTAGTAATGCGTCATAACGTATAACGTCATATAGAATTACGTCATAACGTATAACGCCATATAGTAATGCGTCATAACGTATAACGTCTTATAGAATTACGGTTTAACGTATAACGTCATATAGTAATGCGTCATAACGTATGACGTCATATAGTATTCCGTCATAACGTATAACGTCATATAGAATTACGTCATAGCTTAGTACATCACATAGTAATACGTCACAACGAATAACGTCATATAGAATTACGGTTAAACGTATAACGTCATACAGTAATGCGTCATAACGTATAACGTCACATAGTAATACGTCATACCGTATAACGTCATATCGAATTACGTCATGACGTATAACGTCACATAGCAAAACGTCATAACGTATAACGTCACATAGTAAAACGTCATAACGTATAACGTCATACTGAAATGCGTCATAACGTATAACGTCATATAGTATTGCGTCATGACGTATAACGTTGTATAGAATTACGTCATAACGGATAACGTCTTACAGTAATACGTCATAACGTATAACGTCATATAGCAATGCGTCATAACGTATAACGCCATGTAGTAATGCGTCATAACGTATAACGCCATATAGTAATGCGTCATAACGTATAACGCCATATAGTATTGCGTCATGATGTATAACGTCATACAGAATTACGTCATAACATATAATGTCATATAGTATTGCGTCATAACATATAACGTCATACAGTATTACGGCAAAACATATAACGTCACATAGAATTACGTCATAACGGATAACGTCTTCTAGTAATACGTCATAACGTATAACGTCATATAGAATTACGGTTTAACGTATAACGTCATACAGTAATGCGTCATAACGTATAACGTCACATGGTAATACGTCATACAGTATAACGTCATATCGAATTACGTCATGACGTATAACGTCACATAGCAAAACGTCATAACGTATAACGTCACATAGTAAAACGTCATAACGTATAACGTCATACTGAAATGCGTCATAACGCATAACGTCACATAGTAATACGTCATAACGTATAACGTCATATAGCAATGCGTCATAACGTATAACGCCATGTAGTAATGCGTCATAACGTATAACGCCATATAGTAATGCGTCATAACGTATAACGCCATATAGTATTGCGTCATGATGTATAACGTCATACAGAATTACGTCATAACATATAATGTCATATAGTATTGCGTCATAACGTATAACGTCATATAGTATTACGGCAAAACATATAACGTCACATAGAATTACGTCATAACGGATAACGTCACATAGTAAAACGTCATAACGTATAACGTCATACTGAAATGCGTCATAACGCATAACGTCACATAGTAATACGTCATAACGTATAACGTCATATAGCAATGCGTCATAACGTATAACGCCATATAGTAATGCGTCATAACGTATAACGCCATATAGTCATGCGTCATAACGTATAACGCCATATAGTATTTCGTCATGATGTATAACGTCATACAGAATTACGTCATGATGTATAACGTCATACAGAATTACGTCATAACATATAATGTCATATTGTATTGCGTCATAACGGATAACGTCATATAGTATTACGGCATACCGTAGAACGTCATATAGAATTACGATATAACGTATAACGTCATACAGTAATACGTCATAACGTATAACGTCATATAGAATTACGATTTAACGTATAACGTCATACAGTATTACGGTTTAACGTACAACGTCATACAGTAATGCGTCATAACGTATAACGCCATATAGGAATACGTCACAACGAATAGCATCATATGGAATTACCGTTAAACGTATAACGCCATATAGAATTACGTTTTAACGTATAACGTAATATAGAATTACGGTGTAACGCATAATACCATAGCGTAATGCGTCATATCGTGTAACGTCACATAGTAATATGTCATAACGCATAAAGTCATATAGAATTACGGTTTAACGTATAACGTTATACAGTAATACGTCATAACGTATATCGTCATATAGCAATGCGTCATAACGTATAACGTCATATCGAATTACGTCATAACGTATAACGTCACATAGCAAAACGTCATAACGTATAACGTCACATAGTAGAACGTCATAACGTATAACGTCACACAGTATTACGTAATAACGTATAACGTCACATAGAATTACGTCATAACGGATAACGTCACACAGTAAAACGTCATAACGTACAACGTCATATAGTATTGCGTCATGACGTATAACGTTGTATAGAATTACGTCATAACGGATAACGTCTTACAGTAATACGTCACAACGCATAACGTCATATAGCAATGCGTCATAACGTATCACGCCATGTAGTAATGCGTCATAACGTATAACGCCATATAGTAATGCGTCATAACGTATCACGCCATATAGTATTGCGTCATGATGTATAACGTCATACAGAATTACGTCATAACATATAATGTCATATAGTATTGCGTCATAACGTATAACGTCATATAGTATTACGGCAAAACATATAACGTCACATAGAATTACGTCATAACGGATAACGTCACATAGTAAAACGTCATAACGTATAACGTCACATAGTAAAACGTCATAACGTATAACGTCACACAGTATTACGTAATAACGTATAACGTCACATAGAATTACGTCATAACGGATAACGTCACATAGTAAAACGTCATAACGTATAACGTCATATAGTATTACGGCATACCGTATAACGTCATATAGAATTACGGCATAACGTATAACGTCATACAGTAATGCGTCATAACGTATAACGTCATATAGTATTGCGTCATGACGTATAACGCCGTATAGTAATGCGCCAGAACGTATAACGCCATATAGTATTCCGTCATGATGTATAACGTCATATCGAATTACAACATAACGTATAACGTCACATAGTAAAACGATATAACGTATAACGTCATATAGAATTACGGTTTAACGTATAACGTAATACAGTAATGAGTCATAACGTATAACGTCATATAGTATTGCGTCATCACGTATAACGTCGTATAGCATTACATCATTTGGATAACGTCTTCTAGTAATGCGTCATAACGTATAACGTCATATAGTATAGCGTCATGATGTAAATGTCATATCGAATTACGACATAACGTATAACGTCACATAGTAAAACGTCATAACGTATAACGTCATATAGTGTTGCGGCATACCGTATAACATCATATAGAATTACGGCATAACGTATAACGTCATACAGTAATGCGTCATAACGTATAACGTCATATAGTATTACGGCATAACATATAACGTCACATAGAATTACGTCATAACGGATAACGTCACATAGTAAAACGTCATAACGTATAACGTCATATAGTATTACGGCATACCGTATAACGTCATATAGAATTACGGCATAACGTATAACGTCATACAGTAATGCGTCATAACGTATAACGTCATATAGTATTGCGTCATGACGTATAACGCCGTATAGTAATGCGCCAGAACGTATAACGCCATATAGTATTGCGTCATGATGTATAACGTCATATCGAATAACAACATAACGTATAACGTCACATAGTAAAACGATATAACGTATAACGTCATATAGAATTACGGTTTAACGTATAACGTCATATAGTATTGCGTCATGACGTATAACGCCATATAGTAATGCGTCAGAACGTATAACGCCATATAGTATTGCGTCATGATGTATACCGTCATATAGAATTACGACATAACATATAATGTCATATAGAATTACGGCATAACGTATAACGTCATATAGTATAACGTTAGAACGTATAACGTCATATAGAATTACTGTTTAACGTATAACGCAATATAGTAATGCGTCATAACGTATAACGTTAAATAGTATTGCGTCATGACCTATAACGCCATATAGCAATGCGTCATAACGTATAACGCCATATAGTAATACGTCATATCGTATAACGTCATATAGAATTACTTCATAACGTATAACGTCACATAGTATAACGTCATAACGTATAACGTCATATAGAATTACGTCATAACGTATAACGTCATATAGAGCTACGGTTTAACGTATTACGTCATATAGTAATGCGTCATAACGTTTAACGCCACATAGTAATGCGTCATAACGTATAAAGTCATATAGTACTTCATCATGACGTATAACGTCGTACAGATTTACGTCATAACGGATAACGTCTTATAGTAATACGTCATAACGTATAACGTTACACAGTATTACGTCATAACGTATAACGTCATATAGAATTACGGTTTAACGTATTACGTCATATAGTAATACGTCATACCGTATAACGTCATATCGAATTACGTCATGACGTATAACGTGGTCCAGAATTACGTCATAACGGATAACGTCTTATAGTATTACGTCATAACGTATAACGTCACACAGTATTACGTCATAACGTATAACGTCATATAGAATTACGGTTTAACGTATTACGTCATATAGTAATGCGTCATAACGTATAACGTCATACAGTATTACGGCATAACATATAACGTCACATAGAATTACGTCAGAACGGAGAACGTCACATAGTAATACGTCATAACGTATAACGTCATATAGTATTGCGGCATAACGTATAACGTCATACAGTAATTCCTCATAACGTATAACGTCACATAGTAATACGTCACAACGAATAACGTCATATAGAATTACGGTTAAACGTATAACGTCATACAGTAATACGTCATAACGTATAACGTCGTACAGAATTACGTCATAACGGATAACGTCTTATAGTAATACGTCATAACGTATAACGTTACACAGTATTACGTCATAACGTATAACGTCATATAGAATTACGGTTTAACGTATTACGTCATATAGTAATACGTCATACCGTATAACGTCATATCGAATTACGTCATGACGTATAACGTGGTCCAGAATTACGTCATAACGGATAACGTCACATAGTAAAACGTCATAACGTATAACGTCATACTGAAATGCGTCATAACGTATAACGTCATATAGTATTGCGTCATGACGTATAACGTTGTATAGAATTACGTCATAGCGGATAACGTCTTACAGTAGTACGTCATAACGTATAACGTCATATAGAATTACGGTTTAACGAATAACGTCATACTGAAATGCGTCATAACGTATAACGTCATATAGTATTGCGTCATGACGTATAACGTTGTATAGAATTACGTCATAGCGGATAACGTCTTACAGTAGTACGTCATAACGTATTACGTCATATAGAATTACGGTTTAACGAATAACGTCATACTGTAATGCGTCATAACGTATAACGCCATATAGTCATGCGTCATAACGTATAACGCCATATAGTACTGCGTCATGATGTATAACGTCATACAGAATTACGTCATGATGTATAACGTCATACAGAATTACGTCATAACATATAATGTCATATAGCATTGCGTCATAACGTATAACGTCATATAGTATTACGGCATAACATGTAACGTCACATAGAATTACGTCATAACGGATAACGTCACATAGTAAAACGTCATAACGGATAACGTCATATAGTATTACGGCATACCGTAGAACGTCATATAGAATTACGATATAACGTATAACGTCATACAGTAATACGTCATAACGTATAACGTCATATAGAATTACGATTTAACGTATAACGTCATACAGTATTACGGTTTAACGTACAACGTCATACAGTAATGCGTCATAACGTATAACGCCATATAGTAATACGTCACAACGAATAGCATCATATGGAATTACCGTTAAACGTATAACGCCATATAGAATTACGTTTTAACGTATAACGTAATATAGAATTACGGTGTAACGCATAATACCATAGCGTAATGCGTCATATCGTGTAACGTCACATAGTAATACGTCATGACGTATAACGTTATATTGTGTGACGTCATAACGTATAACGTCACATAGAATTACGGTACAACGTATAACGTCATATAGTATTGCGCCATAACGTATATCGTCACATAGTGTTACGTCATATCGTATAACGTCACATAGTATGACGTCATGACGTATGACGTCATATAGTATTGCTTCATAACGTGTAGCGTCACATAGTAACACGTCATGACGTATAACGTTATATTGTGTGACGTCATAACGTATAACGTCACATAGAATTACGGTACAACGTATAACGTCATATAGTATTGCGCCATAACGTATGACGTCATATAGTATTACGTCATAACGTATAACGTCATATAGTATTGCGTCATGACGTACAACGTTATATGTTATTGTGTAATAACGTATAACGTCACAAAGTAATACGTCATAACGTATAGCGCTATATTGTATTGCGTCATGACGTATAACGTCATATAGAATGACGTCATAACGTATAACGTCACATAGTAATACGTCATAATGTATAACGTCATACAGAGTTACGGTTTAACGTATACCATCACATAGTATTCTGTCATAACGTATAACGTCACATTGTTCCACGTCAGTACGGTTGACGTCATATATAATTACGCCATGACGTATAACGTCATATTGAATTACGTCATAACGTATAACGTCATATAGTATTGCGTCATTACGAATGACGTCATATAATATTGCGTCATGAGGTATAACGTCACATAGTAATACGTCGTAACGGATGACGTCACATGGAATTACGCCATGACGTATAACGTCATATTGAATTACGGTTTAACGTATACCGTCACATAGTTATACGTCATAACGTATAGCGCTATATTGTATTACGTCATAACGTATAATGTCATATAGTATTGCGTCATGTCGTACAACGTTATATGATATTGTGTAATAACGTATAACGACACATAGTAATACGTCATAACGTATAACGTTATATTGTGTGACGTCATAACGTATAACATCATATGGAATTACGGTACAACGTATAACGTCATATAGTATTGAGCCATGACGCATAACGTTATCTGGTATTGCGTAATAACGTATAACGTCATATGTAATTACGTCATAAGGTATAACGTCACATAGTACTACGCCACAACGGATGACGTCATATAGAATTACGTCATAACGTACAACGTAACATTGTAATACGTCATAACGTATAATGTCATATGGAATTACGGTTTAATGTATAACGTCACATAGTTATACGTCATAACGTATAGCGCTATATTGTATTACGTCATAACTTATAACGTCATATAGTGTTGCGTCATGACGTTCAACGTTATATGTTATTGTGTAATAACATATAACGTCATATAGTATTGCGCCATGACGTATAACGTTATCAAGTATAACGTCATAACGTATAACGTCATATAGTATTGCGTCATTACGACTGACGTCATATAATATTGCGTCATAACGTATAACTTCAGATAGTATTGCGTCATGACGAGCAACGTTATATGTTATTGTGTAATAACGTATAACGTCACAAAGTTATACGTCATAACGTATAGCGCTATATTGTATTGCGTCATGACGTATATCGTCACATAGTGTTACGTCATATCGTATAACGTCACATAGTATGACGTCATGACGTATGACGTCATATAGTATTGCTTCATAACGTATAGCGTCACATAGTAACACGTCATGACGTATAACGTTATATTGTGTGACGTCATAACGTATAACGTCACATAGAATTACGGTACAACGTATAACGTCATATAGTATTGCGCCATAACGTATAACGTCATATAGTATTACGTCATAACGTATAACGTCATATAGTATTGCGTCATGACGTACAACGTTATATGTTATTGTGTAATAACGTATACCATCACATAGTATTCTGTCATAACGTATAACGTCACATTGTTCCACGTCAGAACGGATGACGTCATATATAATTACGCCATGACGTATAACGTCATATTGAATTACGTCATAACGTATAACGTCATATAGTATTGCGTCATTACGAATGACGTCATATAATATTGCGTCATGAGGTATAACGTCACATAGTAATACGTCATAACGGATGACGTCATATGGAAATACGCCATGACGTATAACGTCATATTGAATTACGGTTTAACGTATACCGTCACATAGTTATACGTCATAACGTATAGCGCTATATTGTATTACGTCATAACGTATAATGTCATATAGTATTGCGTCATGTCGTACAACGTTATATGATATTGTGTAATAACGTATAACGACACATAGTAATACGTCATAACGTATAACGTTATATTGTGTGACGTCATAACGTATAACATCATATAGAATTACGGTACAACGTATAACGTCATATAGTATTGAGCCATGACGCATAACGTTATCTGGTATTGCGTAATAACGTATAACGTCATATGTAATTACGTCGTAAGGTATAACGTCACATAGTACTACGCCACAACGGATGACGTCATATAGAATTACGTCATAACGTACAACGTAACATAGTAATACGTCATAACGTATAATGTCATATGGCATTACGGTTTAATGTATACCGTCACATAGTTATACGTCATAACGTATAGCGCCATATTGTATTACGTCATATCGTATAACGTCATATAGTACTGCGTAATAACGTATAACGTCATATAGTATTTCGCCATGACGTATAACGTTATAAAGTATAACGTCATAACGCATAACGTCATATAGAGTTACGGTTTAACGTATAGCGTCACATAGTATTCCGTCATAACGTATGACGTCACATTGTTCTACGTCAGAACGGAAGACGTCATATATAATTACGCCATGACGTATAACGTCATATTGAATTACGCCATAACGTATAACGTCATATAGTATTGCGTCATTACGAATGACGTCATATAATATTGCGTCATAACGTATAACGTCACATAGTAATACGTCATAACGGATGACGTCATATGTAATTACGCCATGACGTATAACGTCATATTGAATTACGGTTTAACGTATACCGTCAGATAGTTATACGTCATAACGTATAGCGCTATATTGTATTACGTCATAACGTATAACTTCGTATAGAATTACGGTACAACGTATAACGTCATATAGTATTGCGCCATGACGTATAACGTTATCTCGTATTGCGTAATAACGTATAACGTCATATGTAATTACGTCATAAAGTATAACATCACATAGTACTGCGCCACAACGGATGACGACATATACAATTACGTCATAACGAACAGTGTAACATAGTAATACGTCATAACGTATAATGTCATGTACTATTAAGGTATAACGTATAACGTCACATAGTAATACGTCATAACGTATGACGTCATATAGTATTACGTCATAACGTATGACGTCATATAGTATTGCGTCATAGCATATAACGTCAAATAGTACTACGCCACAAGGGATGACGTCATATAGAATTACGTCATGACGTACAACGTAACATAGTAATACGTCATAACGTATAATATCATGTAGTATTAAGGTATAACGTATAACGTTATATTGTTTGACGTCATAACGTATAACCTCATATAGAATTACGGTACAACGTATAACGTCATATAGTATTGCGCCTCGACGTATAAGGTTATAAAGTATAACGTCATATCGCATAACGTCATATAGAGTTACGGTTTAACGTATACTGTCACATAGTAATACGTCATAACTTATAGCGCTATATTGAATTACGTCATAACGCAAAACGTCATATAGTATTGCGTCGTTACGACTGACGTCATATAATATTGCGTCATAACGTATAACGTCTCATAGTAATACGTCATAACGTATAACGTCATATTGAATTACGGTTTAACGTATACCGTCACATAGTTATACGTCATAACGTATAAAGTCATATAGAATTACGGTTTAACGTATAACGTCACATAGTTATACGTCATAATGTATAACGTCATACAGAGTTTCGGTTTAACGTATACCATCACATAGTATTCCGTCATAACGTATAACATCACATTGTTCTACGTCAGAACGGATGACGTCATATATAATTACGCCATGACGTATAACGTCATATTGAATTACGTCATAACGTATAACGTCATATAGTATTGCGTCATTACGAATGACGTCATATAATATTGCATCATGAGGTATAACGTCACATAGTAATACGTCATAACGGATGACGTCATATATAATTACGCCATGACGTATAACGTCATATTGAATTACGGTTTAACGTATACCGTCACATAGTTATACGTCATAACGTATAACGTCATATAGTATTGCGTCATGACGTACAACGTTATATGTTATTGTGTAATAACGTATAACGTCACAAAGTAATACGTCATAACGTATAGCGCTATATTGTATTGCGCCATGGCCTATAACGTCATATAGTATTACGTCATAACGTATTACGGCTTATAGTATTGCGTCATTCCGATTGACGTCATATAATATTGCGTCATAACGTATAACGTCACATATTAATACGCCATAACGTATAACGTCATATGGAATTACGGTTTAACGTATACCATCACATAGTTATACGTCTTAACATATAGCGCTATATAGTATAGCGTCATAACGTATAACGTCACATAGTTCTACGTCAGAACGGATGACGTCATATAGAATTACGTCATGACGTATAACGTCATACACAATTACGTCATAACGCACAACGTCACTGAGTTATACGTCATAACGTATAATGTCATGCAGTGGTAAGGTATAACGTATAACGTCACATAGTAATACGTCATGACGTATAACGTTATATTATGTGACGTCGTAACGTATAACGTCATATAGAATTACGGTACAACGTATAACGTCATATAGTATTGCGCCATGACGTATAACGTTATATGGTATTGCGTCATGACGTAAAACGTCGTATAGAATTACGTCATAACGTATAACGTCATACAGAATTACGTCATAACGTATAACGTCATATAGAATTACGGTACAACGTATAACGTCATATAGTATTGCGCGAGGACGTATAACGTTATAAAGTATAACGTCATAACGTATAACGTCATATAGTATTACGTCATAACGTAAAACGTCATATAGCATTGCGCCATGACGTACAACGTTATATGTTATTGTGTTATAACGTATAACGACACAAGGTAATACGCCATAACGTATAATGTCATGTAGTATTAATTTATAACGTATAACGTCACATAGTAATACGTCATGACGTATAGCGCTATATTGTATTGCGTCATAACGGATAACGTCACATAGTATTGCATCATTCCGAATGACGTCATATAGTATTCCGCCATGACGTATAACGTCATATTGAATTACGTCATAACGTATAACGTCATATTGAATTACGTCATAACGTATAACGTCACACAGTTCTACGTCAGAACGGATGACATCATATAGAATTACGCCATGACGTATAACGTCATATTGAATTACGTTATAACGTATAACGTCATATAGTATTGCGCCATGACGTATAACGTTATGTGTTATTGTGTAAAAAGGTATAACGTCACATAGTACTACGCCACAACGGATGACGTCATATAGTATTACGTCATAACGCACGTCACATAGTAATACGTCATATCTTATAATGTCATGTAGTATTAAGGTAGAACGTATAACGTCACACAGTAATACGTCTTGACGCATAACGTTATATTGTGTGACGTAATAACGTATAACGTAACATAGTAATACGCCATAACGTATAACGTCATATAGTATTACGTCATTCCGAATGACGTCATATAATATTGCGCCATGACGTATAACGTCATATAGTATTACGTCATAACGTAGAACGTCATATAGTATTGTGTCATGACGTTCAACGTTATATGTTATTGTGTAATAACGTAAAACGTCACAAAGTAATTCGTCATAACGTATAGCGCTATATTGTATTGCGCCATAACGTATAACGTCACATAGTTCTCCGTCAGAACGGATGACGTCATATAGAATTACGTCATGACGTATAACGTCATACACAATTACGTCATTACGCACAACGTCACTGAGTTATACGTCATAACGTATAATGTCATGCAGTAGTAAGGTATAACGTATAACGTCACATAGTAATACGTCATGACGTATAACGTTATATTGTGTGACGTCGTAACGTATAACGTCATATAGAATTACGGTACAACGTATAACGTCATATAGTATTGCGCCATGACGTATAACGTTATATGGTATTGCTTAATAACGTATAACGTCATATAATATTGTGTCAGAACGGATGACGTCATAAAGAATTACGTCATGACGTGTAACGTTATATGGTATTGCGTAATAACGCATAACAACACATAGTACTACGCCACAACGGATGACGTACTACAGAATTACGTCATGACGGATAACGTCATATAGTATTACGTCATGACGTACAACGTTTGAGAGTATTACGTCATAACTTATAACGCCACATAGTAATACGCCATAACGTATCACGGCATATAGTATTGTGTCATTCCGAATGACGACATATAATATTGCGTCATAACGTACAACGTTTCATAGTAATACGTCATAACGTATAATGTCATGTAGTATTAAGGTAGAACGTATAACGTCACACAGTAATACGTCTTGACGCATAACGTTATATTGTGTGACGTAATAACGTATAACGTCATATAGAATTACGGTACAACGTATAACGTCATATAGTATTGCGCCATGCCGTATAACGCCATAGTATTACGTCATAACGTATAACGTCATATAGTATTGCGTAATGACGTACAACGTTATATGTTATTGTGTAATAACGTATAACGTCACAAAGTAATTCGTCATAACGTATAGCGCTATATTGTATTGCGTCA
This sequence comes from Bombus fervidus, assembly GCF_041682495.2. Lineage (NCBI taxonomy): Eukaryota > Metazoa > Arthropoda > Insecta > Hymenoptera > Apidae > Bombus > Bombus fervidus. The sequence goes on from NW_027212582.1 coordinate 1,262,983, forward strand.
TAACGTATAACGTCACATAGTATTTCGTCATAACGGATGACGTCATATAGAATTACGTCATGACGTACAACGTCATTCAGAATTACGTCATCACGTACAACGTCACATAGTAATACGTCACAACGTATAAGGTCATATAGAATATCGGTTTAACGTATACCGTCACATAGTTATACGTCATAACGTATAGCGCTATATTGTATTACGTCATGACGTATAACGTTATATGGTATTGCGTAATAACGTATAACGACATATAGTATTACGTCATAACTTATAACGTCACATAGTACTACGTCATAACGGATGACGTCATATAGAAATACGTCATGACGTATAACGTTATTTAGTATTGCGCCATGACATACAACGTTATATGTTATTGTGTAATAACCTATAACGTCCCATAGTAATACGTCATAACCTATAGCGCTATATTGTATAGCGTCATAACGTATGACGTCACATAGTACTACGTCATAACGCATAATTTCATGTAGTATTAAGGTATAACGTATAACGTCACATAGTACTACGCCACAACGGATGACGTCATTTAGTATTACGTCATAACGCACGTCACATAGTAATACGTCATATCTTATAATGTCATGTAGTATTATGGTAGAACGTATAACGTCACACAGTAATACGTCTTGACGCATAACGTTATATTGTGTGACGTCATAACGTATAACGTCATATAGAATTACGGTACAACGTATAACGTCATATAGTATTGCGCCATGACGTATAACGTCATAGTATTACGTCATAACGTTTAACGTCATATAGTATTGCGTCATGACGTACAACGTTATATGTTATTGTGTAATAACGTATAACGTCACAAAGTAATTCGTCATAACATATAGCGCTATATTGTATTTAGTCATAACGTATAACGTCACATAGTATTGCGTCATAACGGATGACGTCATATAGAATTACTTCATGACGTACAACGTCATTCAGAATTACGTCATAACGTACAACGTACCATAGTAATACGTCATAACGTATAATGTCATGTAGTATTAAGGTATAACGTATAACGTCACATAGTAATACGTCATAACGTACAGCGCTATATTGTAAAGCGTTATAACGTATAACGTCAGCTAGTACTACGCCACAACGGATGACGTCATATAGACTTACGTCATGACGTATAACGTCATATAGAATTACGTCATAACGTACAACGTCACATAGTAATACGTCATAACGTATAATGTCATGTTGCATTAATTTATAACGTATAAAGTCACATAGTACTACGTCATAACGTATGACGTCATATAGTATTGCGTCATAACGTATAGCGTCTCATAGTACTACGCCACAACGGATGACGTCATATAGTATTACGTCATGACGTATAACGTCATACAGAATTACGTCATGACGTGCAACGTCACATAGGAATACGCCACAACGGATGACGTCATATAGAATTACGTCATGTCGTACAACGTCATACAGAATTACGTCATAACGTACAACGTAACACAGTAATACGTCATAACGTATAATGTCATGTAGTATTAAGGTATAACTTATAACGTCACATAGTAATACGTCATAACGTATGACGTCATATAGTATTGCGTCATAACGTATAGCGTCTCATAGTACTACGCCACAACGGATGACGTCATATAGTATTACGTCATAACGTATAATGTCATGTAGTATTAAGGTAGAACGTATAACGTCACACAGTAATACGTCATGACGCATAACGTTGTATTGTGTGACGTCATAACGTATAACGTCATATAGAATTACGGTACAACGTATAACGTCATATAGTATTGCGCCATGCCGTATAACGTCATAGTATTACGTCATAACGTATAATGTCATGTAGTATTATGGTAGAACGTATAACGTCACACAGTAATACGTCATGACGCATAACGTTGTATTGTGTGACGTCATAACGTATAACGTCATATAGTATTACGTCATAACGTATAACGTCGTATAGTATTGCGCCATGACGTATAACATCATATAGAATAAGGTCATAACGTATAACGTCACATACTAATACGTCATAACGTATAGCGTCATATAGAATTACGGCTTAACGTATACCGTCACATAGTTATACGTCATAACGTATGGCGGTATATTGTATTGAGTCATAACGTATAACGTCATATAGTATTACGTCATGACGTATAACGTCTAGTAGAATTACGGTTTAACGTATACCGTAACATAGTAATACGTCATAACGTATAGCGCTATATTGTATAGCGTCATAACGTATAACGTCACATAGTACTACTTCATAACGGATGACGTCATATAGTATTGCGTCATAACGTATAGCGTTACATAGTACTACGCCACAACGGATGACGTCATATAGAATTACGTCATGACGTATAACGGCATACCGAATATCGTCATAACGCACAGCGTCACAGGGTAATACGTCATAACGTATAACGTCATATAGTATTGTGTCATGACGTACAACGTTATATGTTATTGTGTAATAACGTATAACGTCACAAAGTAATTCGTCATAACGTATTGCGCTATATTGTATTGCGCCATAACGTATAACGTCACATAGTATTGCGTCAATCCGAATGACGTCATATAGAATTACGTCATAACGTACAACGTCACATAGTAATACGTCATATCGTATAGCGCTATATTGTATAGCGTCACAACGTATAACGTCACATAGTACTACGTCATAACGGAGGACGTCATATAGTATTGCGTCATAACGGATGACTTCATACAGTATTGCGTCATAACGTATAACGTTAGAAAGTATAGCGTCATAACGTGTAACGTCACATAGTACTACGTCATAACGGATGACGTCATATAGTATTGCGTCAAAACGTATAACGTCACATCGTAATACTCCACAACGGATGACGTCATATAGAATTACGTCATGACGTACAACGTCATACAGAATTACGTCATCACGTACAATGTAACTTCGTAATACGTCATAACGTATAATGTCATGTAGTATTAAGGTATAACGTATAACCTCACATAGTAATACGTCATGATGTATAACGTTATATTGTGTGACGTCATAACGTATAACGTCATATAGAATTACGTTACAACGTATAACCTCATATAGTATTGCGCCAGGACGTATAACGATATAAAGTATAACGTCACAACGTATAACGTCATATAGTATTGCGTCAGTCCGAATGACGTCATATAATATTGCGTCATAACGTATAACGTCACATAGTAATACGTCACAAGGTATAAGGTCATATAGAATATCGGTTTAACGTATACCGTCACATAGTTATACGTCATAACGTATAGCGCTATATTGTATTACGTCATGACGTATAACGTTATATGGTATTGCGTAATAACGTATAACGACATATAGTATTACGTCATAACGTATAACGTCACATAGTACTACGTCATAACGGATGACGTCATATAGAAATACGTCATGACGTATAACGTTATTTAGTATTGCGCCATGACGTACAACGTTATATGTTATTGTGTAATAACCTATAACGTCCCATAGTAATACGTCATAACGTATAGCGCTATATTGTATAGCGTCATAACGTATGACGTCGCATAGTACTACGTCATAACGCATAATTTCATGTAGTATTAAGGTGTAACGTATAACGTCACATAGTACTACGCCACAACGGATGACGTCATATAGTATTACGTCATAACGCACGTCACATTGTAATACGTCATATCTTATAATGTCATGTAGTATTATGGTAGAACATATAACGTCACACAGTAATACGTCTTGACGCATAACGTTATATTGTGTGACGTCATAACGTATAACGTCAAATAGAATTACGGTACAACGTATAACGTCATATAGTATTGCGCCATGCCGTATAACGTTATATGTTATTGTGTAATAACGTATAACGTCACAAAGTAATTCGTCATAACGTATAGCGCTATATTGTATTGCGTCATAACGTATCACGTCACATAGTATTGCGTCATAACGGATGACGTCATATAGAATTACGTCATGACGTACAACGTCATTCAGAATTACGTCATAACGTACAACGTAACATAGTAATACGTCATAACGCATAATGTCATGTAGTATTAAGGTATAACGTATAACGTCACATAGTAATACGTCATAGCGTACAGCGCTATATTGTATAGCGTTATAACGTATAACGTCAGCTAGTACTACGCCACAACGGATGACGTCATATAGACTTACGTCATGACGTATAACGTCATATAGAATTACGTCATAACGTACAACGTCACATAGTAATACGTCATAACGTATAATGTCATGTAGTATTAATTTATAACGTATAGAGTCACATAGTACTACGTCATAACGTATGACGTCATAAAGTATTGCGTCATGACGTATAGCGTCACCTAGTACTACGCCACAACTGATGACGTCATATAGAATTACGTCATGTCGTACAACGTCATACAGAATTACATCATAACGTACAACGTAACATAGTAATACGTCATAACGTATAATGTCATGTAGTATTAAGGTATAATGTATAACGTCACATAGTAATACGTCATAACGTATGACGTCATATAGTATTGCGTCATAACGTATAGCGCCTCATAGTACTACGCCACAACGGATGACGTCATATAGTATTACGTCATAACGTATAATGTCATGTAGTATTAAGGTAGAACGTATAACGTCACACAGTAATACGTCATGACGCATAACGTTGTATTGTGTGACGTCATAACGTATGACGTCATATAGTATTGCGTCATAACGTATAGCGTCTCATAGTACTACGCCACAACGGATGACGTCATTTAGTATTACGTCATAACGTATAATGTCATGTAGTATTAAGGTAGAACGTATAACGTCACACAGTAATACGTCATGACGCATAACGTTGTATTGTGTGACGTCATAACGTTTAACGTCATATAGTATTGCGTCATGACGTACAACGTTATATGTTATTGTGTAATAACGTATAACGTCACCAAGTAATTCGTCATAACGTATAGCGCTATATTGTATTGCGTCATAACGTATAACGTCACATAGTATTGCGTCATAACGGATGACGTCATATAGAATTACGTCATGACGTACAACGTCATTCAGAATTACGTCATAACGTACAACGTAACATAGTAATACGTCATAACGTATAATGTCATGTAGTATTAAGGTATAACGTATAACGTCACATAGTACTACGTCATAACGTATGACGTCATAAAGTATTGCGTCATGACGTATAGCGTCACATAGTACTACCCCACAACGGATGACGTCATATAGAATTACGTCATGACGTACAACGTCACATAGTAATACGCCATACCGTATAACGGCATATAGTATTGTGTCATTCCGAATGACGTCATATAATATTGCGTCATAACGTATAACGTCAAATTGTAATACGTCATAACGTATAATGTCATGTAGTAATAAGGTAGAACGTATAACGTCACATTGCAATACGTCATAACATATAGCGCTATATTGAATTGCGCGATAACGTATAACGTCACATGGTATTACGTCATAACGTATGACGTCATATAATATTGCGTCATAACGTATAACGTCACATCGTAATACTCCACAACGGATGACGTCATATAGAATTACGTCATGACGTACAACGTCATACAGAATTACGTCATAACGTACAATGTAACTTCGTAATACGTCATAACGTATAATGTCATGTAGTATTAAGGTATAACGTATAACCTCACATAGTAATACGTCATGATGTATAACGTTATATTGTTTGACGTCATAACGTATAACGTCATATAGAATTACGTTACAACGTATAACCTCATATAGTATTGCGCCAGGACGTATAACGATATAAAGTATAACGTCATAACGTATAACGTCATATAGTATTGCGTCAGTCCGAATGACGTCATATAATATTGCGTCATAACGTATAACGTCACATAGTAATAGGTCACAAGGTATAAGGTCATATAGAATATCGGTTTAACGTATACCGTCACATAGTTATACGTCACAGCGTATAGCGCTATATTGAATTACGTCATGACGTATAACGTTATATGGTATTGCGTAATAACGTATAACGACATATAGCATTACGTCATAACGTATAACGTCACATAGTACTACGTCATAACGGATGACGTCATATAGAAATACGTCATGACGTATAACGTTATTTAGTATTGCGCCATGACGTACAACGTTATATGTTATTGTGTAATAACCTATAACGTCCCATAGTAATACGTCATAACGTATAGCGCTATATTGTATAGCGTCATAACGTATGACGTCACATAGTACTACGTCATAACGCATAATTTCATGTAGTATTAAGGTATAACGTATTACGTCACATAGTACTACGCCACAACGGATGACGTCATATATTATTACGCCATGACAGTATAACGTCATATAGAATTATTTCATAACGTATAACGTCACATAGTATTGCGTCATAACGGATGACGTCATATAGAATTACGTCATGACGTACAACGTCATTCAGAATTACGTCATAACGTACAACGTAACATAGTAATACGTGATAACGTATAATGTCATGTAGTATTAAGGTATAACGTATAACGTCACATAGTAATACGTCATAACGTATAACGCCACATAGTAATACGTGATACCGTATAACGTCATATAGCATTACGGTTTAACGTATAACGTCATACAGTAATTCGTCATAACGTAAAACGTCACATAGTAATACGTCACAACGTATAAGGTCATATAGAATATCGGTTTAACGTATACCGTCACATAGTTATACGTCATAACGTATAGCGCTATATTGTATTACGTCATGACGTATAACGTTATATGGTATTGCGTAATAACGTATAACGACATATAGTATTACGTCATAACTTATAACGTCACATAGTACTACGTCATAACGGATGACGTCATATAGAAATACGTCATTACGTATAACGTTATTTAGTATTGCGCCATGACGTACAACGTTATATGTTATTGTGTAATAACCTATAACGTCCCATAGTAATACGTCATAACATATAGCGCTATATTGTATAGCGTCATAACGTATGACGTCACATAGTACTACGCCACAACGGATGACGTCATATAGAATTACGTCATGACGTACAACGTCATTCAGAATTACGTCATAACGTACAACGTAACATAGTAATACGTCATAACGTATAATGTCATGTAGTATTAAGGTATAACGTATAACGTCACATAGTACTACGTCATAACGTATGACGTCATACAGTATTGCGTCATGACGTATAGCGTCACATAGTACTACGCCACAACTGACGACGTCATATAGAATTACGTCATGACGTGTAACGTCATACAGAATTACGTCATAACGTACAACGTAACCTAGTAATACGTCATAACGTATAATGTCATGTAGCATTAAGGTATAACGTATAACGTCACATAGTACTACGTCATAACGTATGACGTCATACAGTATTGCGTCATGACGTATAGCGTCACATAGTACTACGCCACAACTGACGACGTCATATAGAATTACGTCATGACGTGTAACGTCATACAGAATTATGTCATAACGTACAACGTCACATAGTAATACGCCACAACGGATGACGTCATATAGAATTACGTCATGTCGTACAACGTCATACAGAATTACGTCATAACGTATGACGTCATATAGTATTGCGTCATAACGTATAGCGTCTCATAGTACTACGCCACAACGGATGACGTCATATAGTATTACGTCATAACGCACGTCACATAGTAATACCTCATATCGTATAATGTCATGTAGTATGAAGGTAGAACATATAACGTCACACAGTAATACGTCATGACGCATAACGTTGTATTGTGTGACGTCATAACGTATAACGTCATATAGAATTACGGTACAACGTATAACGTCATATAGTATTGCGCCATGCCGTATAACGTCATAGTATTACGTCATAACGTATAACGTCATATAGTATTGCGTCAGTCCGAATGACGTCATATAATATTGCGTCATAACGTATAACGTCACATAGTAATACGTCACAACGTATAAGGTCATATAGAATATCGGTTTAACGTATACCGTCACATAGTTATACGTCATAACGTATAGCGCTATATTGTATTACGTCATGACGTATAACGTTATATGGTATTGCGTAATAACGTATAACGACATATAGTATTACGTCATAACGTATAACGTCACATAGTACAACGTCATAACGGATGACGTCATATAGAAATACGTCATGACGTATAACGTTATTTAGTATTGCGCCATGACATACAACGTTATATGTTATTGTGTAATAACCTATAACGTCCCATAGTAATACGTCATAACCTATAGCGCTATATTGTATAGCGTCATAACGTATGACGTCACATAGTACTACGTCATAACGCATAATTTCATGTAGTATTAAGGTATAACGTATAACGTCATATAGAATTACGGTACAACGTATAACGTCATATAGTATTGCGCCATGCCGTATAACGTCATAGTATTACGTCATAACGTATAACGTCATATAGTATTGCGTCAGTCCGAATGACGTCATATAATATTGCGTCATAACGTATAACGTCACATAGTAATACGTCACAACGTATAAGGTCATATAGAATATCGGTTTAACGTATACCGTCACATAGTTATACGTCATAACGTATAGCGCTATATTGTATTACGTCATGACGTATAACGTTATATGGTATTGCGTAATAACGTATAACGACATATAGTATTACGTCATAACGTATAACGTCACATAGTACAACGTCATAACGGATGACGTCATATAGAAATACGTCATGACGTATAACGTTATTTAGTATTGCGCCATGACGTACAACGTAATATGTTATTGTGTAATAACCTATAACGTCCCATAGTAATACGTCATAACGTATAGCGCTATATTGTATAGCGTCATAACGTATGACGTCACATAGTACTACGTCATAACGCATAATTTCATTTAGTATTAAGGTATAACGTATAACGTCACATAGTACTACGCCAAAACGGATGACGTCATATAGTATTACGTCATAACACACGTCACATAGTAATACGTCATATCTTATAATGTCATGTAGTATTATGGTAGAACGTATAACGTCACACAGTAATACGTCTTGACGCATAACGTTATATTGTGTGACGTCATGACGTATAACGTCATATAGAATTACGGTACAACGTATAAAGTCATATAGTATTGCGCCATGCCGTATAACGTCATAGTATTACGTCATAACGTTTAACGTCATATAGTATTGCGTCATGACGTACAACGTTATATGTTATTGTGTAATAACGTATAACGTCACAAAGTAATTCGTCATAACATATAGCGCTATATTGTATTTAGTCATAACGTATAACGTCACATAGTATTGCGTCATAACGGATGACGTCATATAGAATTACTTCATGACGTACAACGTCATTCAGAATTACGTCATAAGGTACAACGTAACATAGTAATACGTCATAACGTATAATGTCATGTACTATTAAGGTATAACGTATAACGTCACATAGTAATACGTCATAACGTATGACGTCATATAGTATTACGTCATAACGTATGACGTCATATAATATTGCGTCATAGCATATAACGTCACATAGTACTACGCCACAACGGATGACGTCATATAGAATAACGTCATAATGTACAACGTAACATAGTAATACGTCATAACGTATAATATCATGTAGTATTAAGGTATAACGTATAACGTCTCATAGTAATACGTCATAACGTATAGCGCTATATTGTATTGCGTCATAACGTATAACGTTATATGATATTGTGTAATAACGTATAGCGTCACAAAGTAATACGTCATAACGTATAACGTTATATTGTGTGACGTCATAACGTATAACGTCATATCGAATTACGGTACAACGTATAACGTTATATGGTGTGACGTCATAACGTATAACGTCATATAGAATTACGGTACAACGTATAACGTTATATTGTGTGACGTCATAACGTATAACGTCATATAGAATTACGGTACAACGTATAACGTCATATAATATTGCGTCATAACGTATAACGTCACATATTAATACTCCATAACGTATAACGTCATATGGAATTACGGTTTAACGTATACCATCACATAGTTATACGTCTTAACATATAGCGCTATATAGTATAGCGTCATAACGTATAACTTCACATAGTACTACGTCATGACGGATGACGTCATATAGTATTGCGTCATGACGTACAACGTTATATGTTACTGTGTAATAACGTATAATGTCACATAGTAATACGCCATAGCGTATAACGTCATATAGTATTGTGTCATTCCGAATGACGTCATATAATATTGCGCCATGACGTATCACGTCATATAGTATTACGCCATAACGTATAACGTCATATAGTATTGTGTCATGACGTTCAACGTTATATGTTATTGTGTAATAACGTATAACGTCACATAGTAATACGTCATAACGTATAACGTCATATAGAATTACGGTTTAACGTATACCGTCACATAGTTATACGTTATAACGTATGGCGGTATATTGTATTGAGTCATAACGTATAACGTCATATAGTATTGCGTCATGACGTACAACGTTATATGTTATTGTAATAACGTATAACGTCACATAGATATACGTCATAACGTATAGCGCTATATTGTATTACGTCATAACGTATAACGTTATATAGTATTGCGTCATGACGTACAACGTTATGTGTTATTGTGAAATAACGAATAACGTCACATAGTAATACGTCATAACGTATAGCGCTATATAGTATTGCGTCATAACGTATAGCGTCTCATAGTACTACGCCACAACGGATGACGTCATATAGTATTACATCATGACGCACGTCACATAGTAATACGTCATGACGGATGACGTCATATAGTATTGCGTCATAACGTATAACGTCACATAGTATTACGTCATAACGTATAGCGCTATATTGTATAGCGTCATAACGTATAACGTCACATATAATTACCTCATAACGTATAACATCACATAGTAATACGTCATAACGTAGAATGTCATGTAGTATTGCGTCATGACTTGTAACGTTATATAGAGTTACGTCATAACGTATAACGTTATATGGTATAACGTTATATGGTATAACGTAATAATGTTGAACGTTGTACAGTATTAAGGTATAACGTATAACGTCACATAGTATTACTTCGCAACGGATGATGTCATATAGTATTACGTCACGACGTATAACGTCATATAGAATAACGTCATAACGTATAACGTCACATAGTAATACGTCATAACGTATAATGTCATGTAGTATTAATTTATAATGTATAACGTCACATAGTAATGCGCCATAACGTTTAATGGCAGATAGTATTGCGTCATTCCGAATGACGTCTTATAATATTGCGCCATGACGTATAACGTCATATAGTATTACGTCATAACGTATAACATCATATAGTATTGTGTCATGACGTTCAACGTTATATGTTATTGTGTAATAACGTATAACGTCACAAAGTAATTCGTCATAACGTATAGCGCTATATTGTATTGCGCCATAACGTATAACGTCACATAGTATTACGTGATAACGTATGACGTCATATAGTATTGCGTCATAACGTATAACGTCACATAGAACTAAGCCACAGCGAATGACGTCATATAGAATAACGTCATGACGTATAACGTCATATAGAATTACGTCATAAAGCACAACGTCACATATTAATACGTCATAACGTATAATGTCATGTAGTATTAAGGTATAACGTATAACGTCACACAGTAATACGTCATGATGTATAACGTTATATTGTGTGACGTCATAACGTATAACGTCATATCGAATTATGGTACAACGTATAACGTTATACTGTGTGACGTCATAACGTATAACGTCATATAGAATTACGGTACAACGGATAACGTCATATAGTATTGCGCCATGGCGTATAACGTCATATCGTGTTTCGTCATAACGCATAACGGCTTATAGTATTGCGTCATTCCGATTGACGTCATATAATATTGCGTCATAACGTATAACGTCACATATTAATACGCCATAACGTATAACGTCATATGGAATTACTGTTTAACGTATACCATCACATAGTTATACGTCTTAACATATAGCGCAATATAGTATAGCGTCATAACGTATAATGTCACATAGTACTACGTCATAACGGATGACGTCATATAGTATTGCGTCATAACGTATAACGTTATATAGAATTACGTTGTGACGTATAACGTTATATGTTATTGTGTAATAACGTATAACGTCACATAGTAATACGTCATAACGTATAGCGCTATATGGTATAGCGTCATAACGTATAACGTCGCATAGTACTACGTCATAACGGATGACGTCATATAGTATTGCGTCATGACGTATAACGTGATATAGAGTTACGTCATAACGTATAACGTTATATGGTATAACGTTATATGGTATAACGTAATAATGTTGAACGTTGTACAGTATTAAGGTATAACGTATAACGTCACATAGTAATACTTCGTAACGGATGATGTCATATAGTATTACGTCATGACGTATAACGTCATATAGAATAACGTCATAACGTATAACGTCACATAGTAATACGCCATATCGTATAATGTCATGTAGTATTACTATATAACGTATAACGTCACATAGTAATACGTCATAACGTATAGCGCTATATTGTATTGCGTCATAACGGATAACGTCTCATAGTACTACGCCACAACGGATGACGTCATATAGTATTACATCATAACGCACGTCACATAGTAATACGTCATATCGTATAATGTCATGTAGTATTAAGGTAGAACGTATAACGTCACACAGAAATATGTCATGACGCATAACGTTATATTGTGTGAAGCCATAACGTATAACGTCATATAGTGTTACGTCATGACGTACAACGTTATATGTTATTGTGTAATAACGTGTAACGTCACAAAGTAATTCGTCATAACGTATAGCGCTATATTGTATTGTGTCATAACGTATAACGTCACATAGTATTGCGTCATAACGTATGACGTCATATATTATTGCGTCATAACGTATAGCGTCTCATAGTACTACGCCACAACGGATGACGTCATATAGTATTACATCATAACGCACGTCACATAGTAATACGTCATATCGTATAATGTCATGTAGTATTAAGGTGGAACGTATAACGTCACACAGAAATACGTCATGACGCATAACGTTATATTGTGTGACGCCATAACGTATAACGTCATATAGAATTACGGTACAACGTATAATGTCATATAGTATTGCGCCATGCCGTATAACGTCATAGTATTACGTCATAACGTATAACGTCATATAGTATTGCGTCATGACGTACAACGTTATATGTTATTGTGTAATAACGTGTAACGTCACAAAGTAATTCGTCATAACGTATAGCGCTACATTGTATTGTATCATAACGTATAACGTCACATGGTATTCCGTCATAACGTATGACGTCATATAGTATTGCGTCATAACGTATAGCGTCTCATAGTATTGCGTCATAACGTATGACGTCATATAGTATTGCGTCATAACGTATAGCGCTATATTGTATTACGTCACTACGTATGACGTCATATAGTATTGCGTCATGACGTACAACGTGATATAGAGTTACGTCATAACGTATAACGTTATATGGTATAACGTTATAAGGTATAACGTAATAATGTTGAACGTTGTACAGTATTAAGGTATAACGTATAACGTCACATAGTAATACTTCGTAACGGATGATGCCATATAGTATTACGTCATGACGTATAACATCATATAGAATAACGTCATAACGTATAACGTCATATTGAATTACGCCATAACGTATAACGTCATATTGAATTACGTCACTACGTATGACGTCATATAGTATTGCGTCATGACGTACAACGTGATATAGAGTTACGTCATAACGTATAACGTTATATGGTATAACGTTATAAGGTATAACGTAATAATGTTGAACGTTGTACAGTATTAAGGTATAACGTATAACGTCACATAGTAATACTTCGTAACGGATGATGCCATATAGTATTACGTCATGACGTATAACATCATATAGAATAACGTCATAACGTATAACGTCATATTGAATTACGCCATAACGTATAACGTCATATTGAATTACGTCATAACGTATAACGTCACATGGTTCTACGTCAGAACGGATGACGTCATATAGAATTACGTAATCACGTATAACGACATATAGTATTGCGTCATAACGTATAACGTCACATAGAACTAAGCCACAACGAATGACGTCATATAGACTAACGTCATGACGTATAACGTCGTACAGATTTACGTCATAACGCACAACGTCACAGAGTAATACGACATAACGTATAATGTCATGTAGTACTAAGGTATAACGTATAACGTCACATAGTAATACGTCATAACGTATAGCGCTATATTGTATTACGTCACTACGTATGACGTCATATAGTATTGCGTCATGACGTACAACGTTATGTGTTATTGTGAAATAACGTATAACGTCACATAGTAGTACGTCATAACGTATAGCGCTATATAGTATGGCGTCATAACGTATAACGGCACATAGTACTACGTCATAACGGATGACGTCATATAGTATTGCGTCATGACGTATAACGTGATATAGAGTTACGTCATAACGTATAACGTCATACAGAATTACGTTATAACGCACCACGTCACATAGTAATACGTCATAACGTATAACGTCATATAGTATTGCGTCATTACGTACAACGTTATATGTTATTGTGTAATAACGTGTAACGTCACAAAGTAATTCGTCATAACGTATAGCGCTATATTGTATTGTGTCATAACGTATAACGTCACATGGTATTCCGTCATAACGTATGACGTCATATAGTATTGCGTCATAACGTATAGCGTCTCATAGTACTACGCCACAACGGATGACGTCATATAGTATTACATCATGACGTACGTCACATAGTAATACGTCATATCGTATAATGTCATGTAGTATTAAGGTAGAACGTATAACGTCACACAGTAATACGTCATGACGCATAACGTTATATTGTGTGACGCCATAACGTATAACGTCATATAGAATTACGGTACAACGTATAATGTCAGATAGTATTGCGCTATGCCGTATAACGTCATAGTATTACGTCATAACGTATAACGTCATTCAGAATTACGTCTTAACGTACAACGTAACATAGTAATACGTCATAACGTATAATGTCATGTAGTATTAAGGTATAACGTATAACGTCACATAGTAATACGTCATAACGTATAGCGCTATATTGTATAGCGTTATAACGTATAACGTCAGCTAGTACTACGTCACAACGGATGACGTCATATAGAATTACGTCATGACGTATAACGTCATATAGAATTACGTCATAACGTACAACGTCACATAGTAATACGTCATAACGTGTAATGTCATGTAGTATTAATTTATAACGTATAAAGTCACATAGTACTACGTCAGAACGGATGACGTCATATAGAATTACGCCATTACATATATCGTCATATAGAATTACGTCATGACGTGTAATGTCATATAGAATTACGTCATAACGTATAACGTCACATCGTAATACGTCATGACGTATAACGTCATACAGAATTACGGTTTAACGTGTACCGTCACATAGTTATACGTCATAACGTATTGCGCTGTATTGTATTACGTCATAACGTATAACGTCATATTGTATTGCGCCATGACGTATAACGTTATAAAGTATAACGTCATAACGTATAAAGTCATATAGTATTGCGTCATGACGTACAACGTTATATGTTAATGTGTAATAACGTATAACGTCACATAGTAACACGTCATAACGTATAGCGCTACATAGTATAGCGTCATAACGTATAACGTCACATAGTACTACGCCACAACGGATGACGTCATATAGAATAACGTCATGACATACAACGTCATATAGAATTACGTCATAACGTACAACGTAACATAGTAATACGTCATAACGTATAATGTCATGTAGTATTAAGGTATAACGTATAACGTCATATAGTATTGCGTCATGACGTACAACGTTATATGTTATTGAGTAATAACGTATAACGTCACATAGTATTACGTCATAACGTATGACGTCATATAGTATTGCGTCATAACGTATAACGTCATATAATACAACGCCACAACGGATGACGCTTTATAGAATTACGTCATAACGTATGACGTCATATAGAATTACGTCATAACGTATGACGTCACATAGAATTACGTCATAACGTATAACTTCACATAGTATTCCGCCATGACGTATAACGTTATAATGTATAACGTCATAACGCATAACGTCATATAGAGTTACGGTTTATCGTATACCGTCACATAGTAATACGTCATAACGTATAATGTCATGTAGTATTAAGGTATAACGTACAACGTCACATAGTAATACGTCATAACGTGTAATGTCATGTAGTATTAATTTATAACGTATAAAGTCACATAGTACTACGTCAGAACGGATGACGTCATATAGAATTACGCCATTACATATATCGTCATATAGAATTACGTCATGACGTGTAATGTCATATAGAATTACGTCATAACGTATGACGTCACATAGAATTACGTCATAACGTATAACTTCACATAGTATTCCGCCATGACGTATAACGTTATAATGTATAACGTCATAACGCATAACGTCATATAGAGTTACGGTTTATCGTATACCGTCACATAGTAATACGTCATAACGTATAGCGCATTATTGTATAGCGTCATAACGTATATCGTCATATAGAATTACGTCATAACGTATAACGTCATATAATACTACGCCACAACGGATGACGTTATATAGAATTACGTCATAACGTATGACGTCATATTGTCTTGCGTAATATCGTATAACGTCATATAGCAATCCGCCATGATGTATAACGTTATAATGTATAACGTCATATCGCATAACGTCATATAGAGTTACGGTTTAACGTACACTGTCATATAGTAATACGTCATAACGAATAGCGCTATATTGTATTGCGTCATAACGTATAACGTCACATAGTATTACGTCGTGACGAATAATGTTACATAGTACTACGCCACAGCGGATGACCCTATATAGAATTACGGCATAACGTATGACGTCATATCGAATTACGTCATAACGTATAACGTTATAAACTATAACGTCATAACGTATAACGTCATATAGAATTACGGTTTAACGTATACTGTCACATAGTTATACGTCATAACGTATAGCGCTATATTGTATTACGTCATCACGTATAACGTCACATAGTACTACGTCATAACGGAATACGTCATATAGAATTACGTTATTACGTATAACGTCATATAGAATTACGTCATAACGTACAACGTAATATAGTAATACGTCATAACGTATAATGTCATGTAGTATTAAGGTATAGCGTATAAGGTCATATATTATTGCGCCACGACGTATAACGTTCTAAAGTATAACGTCAAAACGTATAACGTCATATAGTATTCCGCCATGACGTATAACGTTATAAAGTATAACGTCAAAATGCATAACCTCATATAGAGTTACGGTTTAACGTATAAGGTCACATAGTAATGCGTCATAACGTATAGCGCTATATTGTATTGCGCCATAACGTATAACGTGGCATAGTATTACGTCATAACGTATGACGTCATATAGTATTGCGTCATGACGTATAACGTTATATATTATTGTGTTATAACGTATAACGTCACATAGTAATACCTCATAACGTATAGCGCTATATTGTATAGCGTCATAACGTATAACGTCATATAGTATTCCGCCATGACTTATAACGTTACAAAGTATAGCGTCAAAACGCATAACCGCATATAGAGTTACGGTTTAACGTATAAGGTCACATAGTAATGCGTCATAACGTATAGCGCAATATTGTATTGCGCCATAACGTATAACGTGGCATAGTATTACGTCATAACGTATGACGTCATATAGTATTGCGTCATGACGTATAACGTTATATATTATTGTGTTATAACGTATAACGTCACATAGTAATACCTCATAACGTATAGTGCTATATTGTATAGCGTCATAACGTATAACGTCATATAGTATTGCGTAATAACGTATAACGTTATAATGTATAAGGTCATAACGTATAACGTCATATCGTATTCCGTCATAACGTATAACGTCACATAGTACTACGCCACAACGGCTGACGTCATATATAATTACGTCATAACGTATAACTTCACATAGTACTACGCCACAACGGATGACGTCATATTGTATTACGTCATAACGTATAACGTCATATAGTACTGCGTAATAACGTAATACGTCATACAGTATTGCGTCATGACGTGTAACGTTATATGTTATTGTGTAATAAGGTATAACGTCACATAGTAACACGTCATAACGTATAGCGCTATATCGTATTGCGTCATAACGTATAACGTCATATAGTAGTGCCTCATTGCGACTGACGTCATATAATATTGCGTCATAACGTATAATGTCACATAGTAATACGTCAAAACGTATAACGTCAGATAGAATTACGGTTTAACGTATACCGTCACATAGCTATACGTCGAAACGTATAGGGCCATATTGTATTACGTCATAACGTATAACGTCATATAGTACTGCGTAATAACGTAATACGTCATATAGTATTCCGCCATGACGTATAACGTTATAATGTATAAGGTCATAACGCATAACGTCATATAGAGTTACGGCTTAACGTATACCGTCACATAGTAATACGTCATAACGTATAGCGCTATATTGTATAGCGTCATAACGTATAACGTCATATAGACTTACGTCATAACGTAAAACGTCATATAGTATTGCGTCGTGACGTATAACGTTATATGTTATTGTCTAATGAGGTATAACGTCACATAGTATTACGTCATAACGTATGACGTCATATAGTCTTGCGTCATAACGTATAACGTCACATAGTACTACGCCACAACGTATGACGTCATATAGAAATACGTCATAACGTATAACTTCACATAGTACTACGCCACAACGGATAACGTCATATAGAATTACGTCATAACTTATAACGTCATATAGTATTGCGCCATGACGTATAACGTTATAAAGTATAACGTCATAACGTATAACGTCATATAGAATTACGGTAAAACGTATAACGTCATATAGTATTGTGCCATGACGTATAACGTTATAAAGTATAACGTCATAACGTATAACATCATATAGTATTACGTCATAACGTATAACGTCATATAGTATTGCGCCATGACGTACAACGTTATATGTTATTGTGTTATAACATATATCGTCACAAGGTAATACGTCATAACGTATGACGTCATAAAGTATTGCGTCATGACGTATAGCGACACACAGCACTACGCCACAACGGATGACGTCATATAGTATTACGTCATAACGCACGTCACATAGTAATACGTCATATTTTATAATGTCATGTAGTATTAAGGTAGAACGTATAACGTCACACAGTAATACGTCATGACGCATAACGTTATATTGTGTGACGTCATAACGTATAACGGCATATAGAATTACGGTACAACGTATAACGTCATATAGTATTGCGCCATGCCGTATAACGTCATAGTATTACGTCATAACGTATAACGTCATATAGTATTGAGTCATGACGTGCAACGTTATATGTTATTGTGTAATGACGTATAACGTCACAAAGTAATTCGTCATAACGTATAGCGCTATATTGTATTGCGTCATAAAGTAAAACGACACATAGTATTGCGTCATAACGGATGACATCATATAGAATTACGTCATGACGTACAACGTCATTCAGAATTACGTCATAACGTACAACGTAACATAGTAATACGTCATAACGTATAATGTCATGTAGTATTAAGGTATAACCTACAACGTCACATAGTAAGACGTCATAACGTATAGCGCTATATTGTATAGCGTTATAACGTATAACGTCAGCTAGTACTACGCCACAACGGATGACGTCATATAGACTTACGTCATGACGTATAACGTCATATAGAATTACGTCATAACGTACAATGTAACATAGTAATACGTCATAACGTATAATGTCATGTAGTATTAAGGTATAACGTATACCGTCACATAGTTATACGTCATAACGTATAGCGCTATATTGTATTACGTCATAACGTATAACGTCACATAGTACTACGTCATAACGGATGACGTCATATAGAAATACGTCATGACGTATAATGTCATGTCGTATTACGGTATAACGTATCACGTCACATAGTAATACGTCATATCGTATAATGTCATGTAGTATTAAGATATAACGTATATGGTCACATAGTAACACATCATGACGTATAACGTTAAATTGTGTTACGTCATAACGTATAACGTCATATAGAATTACGGTAAAACGTATAACGTCCTATAGTATTGTGCCATGACGTATAACCTTATAAAGTATATCGTCATAACGTATAACATCATATAGTATTACGTCATAACGTATACCGTCATATAGTATTGCGCCATGAGGTACAACGTTATATGTTATTGTGTTATAACATATATCGTCACAAGGTAATACGTCATAACGTATGACGTCATAAAGTATTGCGTCATGACGTATAGCGACACACAGTACTACGCCACAACGGATGACGTCATATAGTATTACGTCATAACGCACGTCACATAGTAATACGTCATATTTTATAATGTCATGTAGTATTAAGGTAGAACGTATAACGTCACACAGTAATACGTCATGACGCTTAACGTTATATTGTGTGACGTCATAACGTATAACGTCATATAGAATTACGGTACAACGTATAACGTCATATAGTATTGCGCCATGCCGTATAACGTCATAGTATTACGTCATAACGTATAACGTCA
Organism: Bombus fervidus; assembly: GCF_041682495.2. Classification (NCBI taxonomy): domain Eukaryota; kingdom Metazoa; phylum Arthropoda; class Insecta; order Hymenoptera; family Apidae; genus Bombus; species Bombus fervidus. The sequence continues at coordinate 1,284,009 of NW_027212582.1, forward strand.
TATAGTATTGCGTCATGACGTGCAACGTTATATGTTATTGTGTAATGACGTATAACGTCACAAAGTAATTCGTCATAACGTATAGCGCTATATTGTATTGCGTCATAACGTATAACGTCACATAGTATTGCGTCATAACGGATGACGTCATATAGAATTACGTCATGACGTACAACGTCATTCAGAATTACGTCATAACGTACAACGTAACATAGTAATACGTCATAACGTATAATGTCATGAAGTATTAAGGTATAACCTACAACGTCACATAGTAAGACGTCATAACGTACAGCGCTATATTGTATAGCGTTATAACGTACAACGTCACATAGTAATACGCCACAACGGATGACGTCATATAGAATTACGTTATGACGGATAACGTCATATAGAATTACGTCATAACGTACAACGTCTCACAGTAGTACGCCATGACGTATAACGTCATATAGTATTACGTCATAATGTATAACGTCATATAGTATTCGTCATGACGTACAACGTTATATGTTATTGTGTAATAACGTATAACGTCACAAAGTAATACGTCATAACGTATAGCGCCATATTGTATTGCGTCATAACGTATAACGTCACATAGTGTTACGTCATATCGTAAAACGTCACATAGTATTACTTCGTAACGGATGACGTCATATGGAATTACGTCATGACGTATAAAGTCATATAGAATTACGTCATAACGTATACCGTCATACAGTATTGCGTCATGACGTATAACGTTATAAAGTATAACGTCATAACGTATAACGTCAAACAGTATTACGTCATAACGTATAACGTCATATAGTATTGCGCCATGACGTACAACGTTATATGTTATTGTGTTACAACGTATAACGTCACAAAGTAATACGTCATAACGTATAACGTCATATAGAATTACGGTTTAACGTATACCGTCACATAGTTATACGTCGTAACGTATGGCGGTATATTGTATTGAGTCATAACGTATAACGTCATATAGTATTCGTCATGACGTATAACGTTATATGGTTTTGCGTAATAACGTATAACGTCACATAGTACTACGCCACAACGGCTGTCGTCATATAGTATTGCGTCATGACGTATAACGTTATATGGTATTGCGTAATAACGTAAAACCTCACATTGTAAGACGTCATGACGTAGTACGTCATATAGTACTACGCCACAACGGATGACGTCATATAGTATTGCGTCATGATGTATAACGGTATATGGTTTTGCGTAATAACGTATAACGTCACATAGTAATAAGTCGCAACGGATGACGTCATATAGAATTACGCCATGACGTATAACGTGATATTGAACTACGTTATAACGTATAGCGACATATAGTATTGCGCCATGACGTATAACGTCATAAAGAATAACGTCATATCGTATAGCGTCATATAGTAATTCATCATAACGCATAACGTCACATAGAATTACGGTTTAACGTATTCCGTCACATAGTTATATGTCATAACGTACAGCGCTATATTGTATTACGTCATAACGTATAACGTCATAGAGTATTGCGCCATGACGTATAACGTTATAAAGTATAACGTCATAACGTATAACGTCATATAGTATTGCGTCATGACGTATAACGTTATTTGGTCTTGCGTAATAACGTATAACGTCACATAGTGCTACGCCACAACGGATGACGTCATCTAGAATTACGCCATGACGTATAACGTCATATTGAATTACGTCATAACGTATAGCGTCATATAGTAATACATCATAACGCATAACGTCATATAGAATTTCGGCTTAACGCATTCCGTCACATAGTTATATGTCATAACGTATAGAGCTATATTTTTTACGTCATAACGTATAACGTCATATCGTATTGCTTCATGAGGTATAACGTCATTTGGTATTTCGTAATAACGTATAATGTCGCATAGTATCACTTCGTAACGGATGACGCCATATAGAATTACGGTTTAACGTATTCCGTCACCTACGTATACGTCATAACGTATAGCCATGTATTGTATTACGTCATAACGTATAACGTCATATTGTATTGCGCCATGACGTATAACGTTATAAAATATAACGTCATAACATATAACGTCACATAGTATTCCGCCATTACGTATAACGTCATATAGAATTACGTCATAACGTATAACTTCACATAGTACAACGACACAACGGATGACGTTATATAGAATTACGTCATAACGTATGACGTCATATTGTATTGCGTCATAACGTATAACGTCACATAGTATTCCGCCATGACGTATAACGTTATAATGTATAACGTCATAACGCATAACGTCATATAGATTTACGGTTTAACGTATACCGTCACAAAGTAATACGTCATAACGTTTAGCGCTATATTCTATTACGTCATAACGTATAACGGCATATAGTATTGCGACATGACGTACAACGTTATATGTTATTGTGTAATAAAGTATGACGTCACATAGTAATACGTCATAACGTATAGCGCTATATTGTATAGCGTCATAACGTGTAGCGTCATATAGAATTACGTCATAACGTATAACGTCATATAGTATTGCGCCATTCCGAATGACGCCATATAATATTGCGTCATAACGTATAACGTCACATAGGATTGCGTCAGAACGGATGACGTCATAAAGTATTACGTCATGACGTATAACGTCATATAGAATTACGGTACAACGTATAACGTCATATAGTATTGCGCCATGACTTATAACGTTATAAAGTAGAATGTCATAACGTATAACGTCATATAGTATTGCGTCATTCCGAATGACGTCATATAATATTGCGTCATAACGTATAACGTCACATAGCTCTACGTCAGAACGGATGACGTCATATCGAAATACGCCATGACGTATAACGTCATATTGAATTACTTCATAACGTATAACGTCATATAGTATTGCTCCATGACGTATAACGTCATAAAGTATAACGTCATAACGTATAACGTCATATATTATGGCGTCATTACGAATGACGTCATATAATATTGCGTCATAACGTATAACGTCGCATCGTAATACTTCATAACGTAGAACGTCCTATATAATTACGGTTTAACGTATACCGTCACATAGTACTACGTCATAACGTATAACGTTATAAAGTGTATCGTCATAATGTATAACGTCATATAGTATTGCGTCATTACGACTGACGTCATATAATATTGAGTCATAACGTACAACGTCACATAGTAATACGTCATAACGTATAATGTTATGTAGTATTAAGGAATAACGTATAACATCACACAGTAATACGTCAATAAGTATAGCGCTATATTGTATTGCGCCATAACGTATTACGGCATATAGTATTGCGACATTACGACTGACGTCATATAATATTGAGTCATAACGTACAACGTCACATAGTAATACGTCATAACGTATAACGTCATATAGTATTGCGTCATGACGTATAATGTCATATAGAATTACGGTTTAACGTATACCGTCACATAGTTATACGTCATAACGTATTGCGCTATATTGTATTGCGTCATAACGTATAACGTCACATAGTATCGCTTCATAACGTATAACGTCACATAGTAATACGCCACAACGGATTACGTCATATAAAATACGGTTTAGAATATACCGTCACATAGTCATACGTCATAACGTATAGCGCTATATTGTATTACGTCATAACGTATAACGTTACATGGTATTACGTAATAATGTTTAACGTTGTACAGTATTAAGGTATAACGCATAACGTCACATAGTACATCGTCAGAACGTATTCCGTCACATAGTTATACGTCATAACGTATAGCGCTATATTGCATTACATCATAACGTATAACGTCATATAGTATTGCGTAATGACGTATAACGTTATATGGTATTTCGTAATAACGTATAACGTCACATAGTATCACTTGGTAATCGATGACTTCATATAGAATGACGTCATGACGTATAACGTCATATTGAAGTACGTCATAACGTATAACGTCATAGAGTATTGCGCCATGACGTATAACGTTATAAAGTATATCGTCATAACGTATAACGTCATATAGTATTGCGTCATAACGTATAACGTCACATAGTAATTAGTCGCAACGGATGACGTCATATAGAATTACGCCATGACGTATAACGTCATAAAGAATAACGTCATATCGTATAGCGTCATATAGTAATTCATCATTACGCATAACGTCACATAGAATTACGGTTTAACGTATTCCGTCACATAGTTATATGTCATAACGTACAGCGCTATATTGTATTACGTCATAACGTATAACGTCATAGAGTATTGCGCCACGACGTATCACGTTATAAAGTATAACGTCATAACGTATAACGTCATATATTATTGCGTCATTACGAATGGCGTTATATAGTATGGTGTCATGACGTATAACGTCATATAGAATTGCGGTTTAACGTATTCCGTCACATAGTTATACGTCATAAGTATAGCGCTATATTGTATTACGTCATGACGTATAACGTCATATGGAATTGCGCCATAACGTATAACGTTATATGGTATTGCGTAATAACGTATAACGTCATAGAGTATTGTGCCATAACGTATAACGTCACATAGTAATACGCCGCAACGGAAGACGTCATATAGAATTACGGTTTGACGTATACCGTCACCTACTTATACGTCATAACGTATAGCCATGTATTGTATTACGTCATAACGTATAACGTCATATTGTATTGCGCCATGACGTATAACGTTATAAAATATAACGTCATAACATATAACGTCATATAGTATTGCGTCATGACGTATAACGTTATATGGTTTTGCGTAATAACGTATAACGTCACATAGTACTACGCCACAACGGATGACGTCATATAGAAATACGTCATGACGTATAACGTCATATAGAATTACGTCATAACGTACAACGTCTCACAATAGTACGTCATGACTTATAACGTCATATATAATTTCGTTATAACGAATAACTTCACATAGTAATACGTCATAACGTGTAATGTTATGTAGTATTGCGTCATGCTGTATAACGTTATATAGAGTTACGTCATAACGTATAACGTTATATGGTATTGCGCCATGACGTATAACGTTATATGGTTTTGCGTAATAACGTATATCGTCATATAGTACTACGTCAGAACGGATGACGTCATATAGAATTACGCCATGACGTATAACGTCACCTAGAATTACGGTTTAACGTATGCCGTCACATAGTTATATGTCATAACGTGTAGCCCTATATTGTACTACGCCATAACGGATAACGTCATTTAGAATTACGCCATGACGTATAACGTCATATTGAATTACGTCATAACGTATAACGTCATAGAGTACTGCGCCATGACGTATAACGTTATAAAGTATAACGTCATAACGTATAACGTCATATAGTGTTGCGTCATAACGTATAACGTCGCATAGAATTACGGTTTAACGTATACCGTCACATAGCTATACGTCATGACGTATAGCGCTGTATTGTATTACGTCATAACGTATAACGTCATAGAGTATTGCGCCATGACGTATAACGTTATAAAGTTTAACGTCATAACGTATAACGTCACATAGTACTACGCCACAACGGATGACGTCATGTAGAATTACGTCATGACGTATAACGTTATATAGTATTGCGTCGTAACGTATAACGTTATAAAGTATAACGTCATAACGTATATCGCCACATAGTAATACGTTATAACGTACAATGTCATGTAGTATTAAGGAATACGTATATCGTCACATAGTAATACGTCGTGACGTATAGTGTTATATTGTGTGACGTCATAACGTTTAACGTCACACAGTATTACGTCATAACGTATAACATCACATAGTACTACGTCAGAACGGATGACGTCATATATTATTACGCCATGACAGTATAACGTCATATAGAATTATTTCATAACGTATAACGTCACATAGTATTCCGCCATGACGTATAACGTCATATAGAATTACGTCATAACGTATAACTTCACATAGTACAACGACACAACGGATGACGTTATATAGAATTACGTCATAACGTATGACGTCATATTGTATTGCGTCATAACGTATAACGTCACATAGTATTCCGCCATGACGTATAACGTTATAATGTATAACGTCATAACGCATAACGTCATATAGATTTACGGTTTAACGTATACCGTCACAAAGTAATACGTCATAACGTTTAGCGCTATATTCTATTACGTCATAACGTATAACGGCATATAGTATTGCGACATGACGTACAACGTTATATGTTATTGTGTAATAAAGTATGACGTCACATAGTAATACGTCATAACGTATAGCGCTATATTGTATAGCGTCATAACGTTTAACGTCATATAGAATTACGTCATAACGTATAACGTCATATAGTATTGCGCCATTCCGAATGACGCCATATAATATTGCGTCATAACGTATAACGTCACATAGTAATACGTCCGACGTATAACGTCATATAGTAATGCCTCCTAACATATAACGTTCTAAAGAATAACGTCATAACGTATAGCGTCTGATAGTAATACGTCATAACGTATAACGTCATATAGTATTGCGTCAGAACGGATGACGTCATAAAGTATTACGTCATGACGTATAACGTCATATAGAATTACGTTACAACGTATAACGTCATATAGTATTGCGCCATGACGTATAACGTTATAAAGTAGAATGTCATAACGTATAACGTCATATTGTATTGCGCCATCACGTATAACGTTATAAAGTATAACGTCATAAGGTATAACGCCATATAGTATTGCGTCATGACGTATAACGTTATATGATTTTGCGTAATAACGTATAACGTCACATGGTACTACGCCACAACGGATGACGTCATGTAGAATTACGCCATGACGTATAACGTCAAATTGAATCACGTCATAACGTATAGCGTCTTATAGTATTGCGCCATGACGTATAACGTCATAAAGAATAACGTCATATCGTATTGCGTCATATAGTAATACGTCATAACGTATAACGTCATAGAGTATTGCGCCACGACGTATCACGTTATAAAGTATAACGTCATAACGTATAACGTCATAGAGTATTGCGCCATGACGCATAACGTTATAGAGTTTAACGTCATAACGTATAACGTCACATAGTACTACGCCACAACGGATGACGTCATATAGAAATACGTCATGACGTATAACGTCATATAGAATTACGTCATAACGTACAACGTCTCACAATAGTACGTCATGACTTATAACGTCATATATAATTTCGTTATAACGAATAACTTCACATAGTAATACGTCATAACGTGTAATGTTATGTAGTATTGCGTCATGATGTATAACGTTATATAGAGATACGTCATAACGTATAACGTTATATGGTATTGCGCCATGACGTATAACGTTATATGGTTTTGCGTAATAACGTATATCGTCATATAGTACTACGTCAGAACGGATGACGTCATATAGAATTACGCCATGACGTATAACGTCATATTGAATTACGTCATAACGTATAACGTCATAGAGTATTGCGCCATGACGTATAACGTTATAAAGTATAACGTCATAACGTATAACGTCATATAGTATTGCGTCATAACGTATAACGTCGCATAGAATTACGGTTTAACGTATACCGTCACATAGCTATACGTCATGACGTATAGCGCTGTATTGTATTACGTCATAACGTATAACGTCATAGAGTATTGCGCCATGACGTATAACGTTATAGAGTTTAACGTCATAACGTATAACGTCACATAGTACTACGCCACAACGGATGACGTCATGTAGAATTACGTCATGACGTATAACGTTATATAGTATTGCGTCGTAACGTATAACGTTATAAAGTATAACGTCATTACGTATATCGTCACATAGTAATACGTCATAACGTATAACGTCATATAGAATTACGGTTTAACGTATACCGTCACCTAATTCTACGTCAGAACGGATTTCGTCATATAGAATAACGCCATGCCGTGTAACGTCATATTGAAATACGTCATAACGTACAACGTCATATAGTATTGCGTCGTAACGTATAACGTTATAAAGTATAACGTCATAACGTATATCGCCACATAGTAATACGTCATAACGTACAACGTCATATAGTAATGCGTCATGACGTATAACGTTATATGGTATTGCGTAATAACGTATAACGTCACATAGTATTACGTCATAACGTATAACGTCACGTAGCAATACTTCATAACGTAGAACGTCCTATAGAATAACGGTTTAACGTATACCGTCACATAGTTATACGTCATAACGTATAGCGCTATGTTGTATTACATCATAACGTATAACTTCACATAGTACTATGCCACAACGGATGATGTCATATAGAATTACGTCATAACGTATGACGTCATATTGTATTGCGTCGTAACGGATAACGTCACATAGTATTACGTCATAACGTATAACGTCACGTAGCAATACTTCATAACGTAGAACGTCCTATAGAACTACGGTTTAACGTATACCGTCACATTGTTATACGTCATAACGTATAGCGCTATGTTGTATTACGTCATAACGTATAACTTCACATAGTACTACGCCACAACGGTTGACGTCATATAGAATTACGTCATAACGTATGACGTCATAATGTATTGCGTCGTATCGTATAACGTCACATAGTATTACGTCATAACGTATAACGTCACGTAGCAATACTTCATAACGTAGAACGTCCTATAGAATTACGGTTTAACGTATACCGTCACATAGTTATACGTCATAACGTATAGCGCTATGTTGTATTACGTCATAACGTATAACGTCACATAGTATTACGTCATAACGTATAACGTCACGTAGCAATACTTCATAACGTAGAACGTCCTATAGAATTACGGTTTAACGTATACCGTCAAATAGTTATACGTCATAACGTATAGCGCTATATTGTATGACGTCATAACGTATAACGTCATATAGTATTGCGCCATGACGTATAATGTTATGTGTTATTGTGTAATAAGGTATAACGTCACCTAGTAATACGTCATAACGTATAGCGCTATATTGTACAGCGTCATAACGATTAACGTCACATAGTACTACGCCACAACGGATGACGTCATATAGAATTACGTCATGACGTTAAACGTCGTACAGAATTACGTCATAACGCACAAGGTCACATAGTAATACGTCATAACGTATAACGTCATATGGAATTACGGTTTAACGTATACCGTCACATAGTTATACGTCATAACGTATGGCGGTATATTGTATTGAGTCATAACGTGTAACGTCATATAGTATTGCGTCATGACGTATAACGTTATGTGGTATTGCGTAATAACGTGTAACGTCATATAGAATTACGGTACAACGTATAACGTCTGATAGTATTGCGTCATGACATACAACGTTATATGTTATTGTGTTACAACGTATAACGTCACCAAGTAATACGCCATAACGTATAGCGCTATATTGTATTGCGTCATAACGTATAACGTCACATAGTATTACTTCGTAACGGATGACGTCATATAGAATTACGTCATAACGTATGACGTCGTATAGATTTACGGTACAACGTATAATGTCATACAGTACTGCGCCATGACGTACAACGTTATGTGTTATTGTGAAATAACGTATAACGTCACATAGTAATACGTCATAACGTATAGCGCTATATAGTATGGCGTCATAACGTAAAACGTCACATAGTACTACGTCATAACGGATGACGTCATATAGTATTGCGTCATAACGTATAACGTCACATAGTACTACGTCATAACGGATGACGTCATATAGTATTGCGTCATAACGTATAACGTCACATAGTATTACGTCATAACGTATAGCGCTATATTGTATAGCGTCATAACGTATAACGTCACATAGTACTACGTCATAACGGATGACGTCATATATTATTGCGTCATAACGTATAACGTCATATAGTATTGCGTCGTGACGTACAACGTTTCAGAGTGTTACGTCATAACGTATAACGTCATATATAATTACCTCATAAAGTATAACATCACATAGCAATACGTCATAACGTAGAATGTCATGTAGTATTGCGTCATGACGTATAACGTGATATAGAGTTACGTCATAACGTATAACGTTATATGGTATAACGTAATAATGTTGAACGTTGTACAGTATTAAGGTATAACGTATAACGTCACATAGTATTACTTCGTAACGGATGATGTCATATAGTATTACGTCATGACGTATAACGTCATATAGATTGACGTCATAACGTATAACGTCACATAGTAATACGTCATAACGTATAGCGCTATATTGTATTGCGTCATAACGTATAACGTCACATAGTATTGCGTCATAACGTATGACGTCATATAATATTGCGTCATAACGTATAACGTCACATAGTACTACACCACAACGGATGACGTCATATAGAATTACGTCATGACGTACAACGTCATTCAGAATTACGTCATAACGTATAACGTCATATAGTATTGCGCCATGACGTATAACGTTATGTGTTATTGTGTAATAAGGTATAACGTCACATAGTAAGACGTCATAACGTACAGCGCTATATTGTATAGCGTTATAACGTATAACGTCAGCTAGTACTACGCCACAACGGATGACGTCATATAGACTTACGTCATGACGTATAACGTATGAACATATAGCGCTATATTGTATTACGTCATAACGTATAACGTCATATAGTATAGCATCATGACGTACAACGTTATATGTTATTATGTAATAACGTATAACGTCACATAGTAATACGTCATAACGTATAGCGCTATATTGCATTGCGTCATAACGTATAACGTCACATAGTATTGCGTCATAACGTATGACGTCATATAATATTGCGTCATAACGTATAACGTCACATAGTACTACACCACAACGGATGACGTCATATAGAATTACGTCATGACGTACAACGTCATTCAGAATTACGTCATAACGTATAACGTCACATAGTAATACGCCATAACGTATAACGTCATATGGAATTACGGTTTAACGTATACCGTCACATAGTTATACGTCTTAACGTATAGAGCTATATTGTATTACGTCATAACGTATAACGTCATATAGTATTACGTCATAACGTATATCGTCACATCGTAATACGTCAGGACGTACAACGTTATATGTTATTGTGTAATAACGTATAACGTCACATAGTAATACGTCATAACATATAGCGCTATATTGTATTACGTCATAACGTATAACGTCATATAGAATTACTGTTTAACGTATGCCGTCACATAGTTATACGTCACAACGTTTGGCGCTATATTGTATTGAGTCATAACGTATAACGTCATATAGTATTGCATCATGACGTACAACGTTGTATGTTATTGTGTAATAACGTATAACGTCACACACTAATACGTCATAACGTGTAGCGCTATATTGTATTACGTCATAACGTATAACGTCATATAGTATTGCGTCATGACGTATAACGTTATATGGTATTGCGTAATAACGTATAACGTCATAAAATATTGCGTCAGAACGGGTGACGTCATAAAGAATTACGTCATGACGTGTAACGTTATATGGTACTGCGTAATAACGTATAACGTCATATAGAATTACGGTACAACGTATAACGTCATATAGTATTATGCCATAACGTATAACGTCATATAATATTACGTCATAACGTATAACATCATATCGTATTGTCATGTCGTACGACGTTATATGTTATTGTGTAATAACGTATAACGTCACCAAGTAATACGTCATAACGTATACCGCTATATTGTATTGCGTCATCACGTATAAGGTCACATAGTATTGCGTCATTCCGAATGACGTCATATAATATTGCGTCATAACATATAACGTCACATAGCAATATGTCATAACGTATAATGTCATGTATTATTAAGGTATAACGTATAACGTCATATAGTAATACGTCATGACGTATAACGTTATAGTGTGTGACGTCATAACGTACAACGTCATATAGTAGTGCGTCATAACGTACAACGACACATAGTAATACGTCATAACGTATAATATCATGTAGTATTAATTTATAACGTATAACGTCACATAGTAATACGTCATAACGTCTAGCGCTATATTGTATTGCGCCATAACGTATAACGTCACATAGTACTACGCCACAACGGATGACGTCATATAGAATTACGTCATGACTTATAACGTCATATAGAATCACGTCATAACGCACAACGTCACATGGTAATACGTCATAACGTATAATGTCATGTAGTATTACGTCATAACGTATAACGTCTTATAGTATTTTGTCATGACGTACAACGATATGTGTTATTGTGTAATAACGTATAACGTCAGAAAGTAATACGTCATAACGTATAGCGCTATATTGTATTGCGTCATAACGTATAACGTCACATAGTGTTACGTCATATCGTATAACGTCACATATCATTACTTCGTAACGGATGACGTCATATAGAATTACGTCATGACGTATAAAGTCATATAGAATTACGTCATAACGGATGACGTCATATAGAATTGCGTCATGACGTATAACGTCATACGGAATTACGTCATAACGCACAATGTCACATAGTAATACGTCATAACGTATAATGTCATGTAGTATTAAGAGATAACATATAACGTCACATAGTAATACGGCATGACATATAACGTTATACTGTGTGACGTCATAACGTATAACGTCATATAGAATTACGGTACAACGTATAACGTCACATAGTATTACTTCGTAACGGATGACGTCATATAGAATTACGTCATAACGTATCACGTCGTATAGAATTACGGTACAACGTATAACGTCATATAGTATTGCCCCATGACGGATAACGTTATAAAGTACAACGTCATAACGTATAACGTCACATAGTAATACGTTAAAACGTATAGCGCTATATTGTAATGCGTCATAACGTATAACGTCACATAGTATTACTTCGCAACGTATAACGTCATATAGTATTGCGTCATGATGTCCAACGTTATATGTTATTGTGTAATAACGTAGAACGTCACATAGTAATACGTCATAACGTATTGCGCTATATAGTATAGCGTCATCACGTATAACGTCACATAGTACTACGTCATAAAGGATGACATCATATAGTATTGCGTCATGACATAGAACGTTATATGTTATTGTGTAATAACGTATAACGTCACATAGTACTACGCCATAACAGATGTCGTCATATAGAATTACGTCATGAAGTATAACGTCATACAGAATTACGTCATAGCGCACAACGTCACACAGTAATACGTCATAACGTATAATGTGATGTAGTATTAAGGTATAACGTATAACGTCACACAGTAATACGTCATGACGTATAACGTTATACTGTGTGACATCATAACGTATAACGTCATATAGAATTACGGTACAACGTATGACGTCATATAATATTACGTCATAACGTACAACGTCACATAGTAATACGTCATAACGTACAATGTAATGTAGTATTAATTTATAACGTATAACGTCACATAGTAATACGCCATAACAGATGACGTCATATAGAATTACGTCATGAAGTATAACGTCATACAGAATTACGTCATAGCGCACAACGTCACACAGTAATACGTCATAACGTACAATGTAATGTAGTACTAATTTATAACGTATAACGTCACATAGTAATACGTCATAACGTATAATGTCATGTCGAATTACGGTACAACGTATAACGTCATATTGTATTGCGCCATGACGTATAACGTCATATAGTATTGCGTCATGACGTACAACGTTTCAGAGTATTACGTCATAACGTATAACGTCATATATAATTACGTCATAACGTATAACTTCACATAGCAATACGTCATAACGTAGAATGTCATGTAGTATTGCGTCATGACGTATAACGTTATATAGTACTGCGTAATAACATATAACGTCATATAGTATTGCGTCATTCCGAATGACGTCATATAGTATTGCGTCATTCCGAATGACGTCATATAGTATTGCGTCATTCCGAATGACGTCATATAATATTGCGTCATAAAGTATAGCGCCACATAGTACTACGCCACAACGGATGACGGCATATAGAATTACGTCATTACGTATAACGTCATACAGAATTACGTCATGACGTACAACATCATACTAAATTACGTCATAACGTACAACGTAACATAGTAATACGACATAACGTATAACGTCATATAGTATTGCGCCATGACGTATAACGTTATAAAGTATAACGTCATAACGTATAACGTTATATGTTATTGTGTAATAACGTATAACGTCACATAGTATTACGTCATAACGGATGACGTCATATAGAATTACGTCATAACGTATAACGTCATATAGACTTACGGTGTAACGTATACCGTCACATACTTATACGTCATAACGTATAGCGCTATGTTGTATTACGTCATAACGTATAACTTCACATAGTACTACGCCACAACGGATGACGTTATAAATTGTAACGTCATAACGTATAACGTCATATAGAGTTACGTCATAACGTATAACGTTATATGGTATAACGTTATACGTTATAACGTAATAATGTTGAACGTTGTACAGTATTAAGGTATAACGTATAACGTCACATAGTATTACTTCGTAACGGATGATGTCATATAGTATTACGTCATGACGTATAACGTCATATAGAATGACGTCATAACGTATAACGTCACATAGTAATACGTCATAACGTATAGCGCTATATTGTATTGCGTCATAACGTATAACGTCACATAGTATTGCGTCATAACGTATGACGTCATATAATATTGCGTCATAACGTATAACGTCACATAGTACTACACCACAATGGATGACGTCATATAGAATTACGTCATGACGTACAACGTCATTCAGAATTACGTCATAACGTATAACGTCATATAGTATTGCGCCATGACGTATAACGTTATGTGTTATTGTGTAATAAGGTATAACGACACATAGTAAGACGTCATAACGTACAGCGCTATATTGTATAGCGTTATAACGTATAACGTCAGCTAGTACTACGCCACAACGGATGACGTCATATAGACTTACGTCATGACGTATAACGTCATATAGAATTACGTCATAACGTACAACGTCACATAGTAATACGTCATAACGTATAATGTCATGAAGTATTAATTTATAACGTATAAAGTCACATAGTACTACGTCATAACGTATGACGTCATCAAGTATTGCGTCATGACGTATAGCGTCACATAGTACTACGCCACAACGGATGACGTCATATAGAATTACGTCATGACGGATAACGTCATACAGAATTACGTCATAACGTACAACGTCACATAGTAATACGTCATAACGTATGACGACAAATAATATCGCGTCATAACGTCTAATGTCATGTAGTATTAATTTATAACGTATAGCGTCACATAGTACTACGCCACAATGGATGACGTCATATAGAATTACGTCATGACGTATAACGTCATACAGAATTACGTCATAACGCACAACGTCACATAGTAATACGTCATAACGTATAATTTCATATGGAATTACTGTTTAACGTATACCGTCACACAGTTATACGTCTTAACATATAGCGCTATATTGTATTACGTCATAACGTATAACGTCATATAGTATAGCATCATGACGTACAACGTTATATGTTATTATGTAATAACGTATAACGTCACATAGTAATACGTCATAACGTATAGCGCTATATAATATAGCGTCATAACGTACACGTCACATAGTAATACGCCATAACGTATATCGTCATATGGAATTACGGTTTAACGTATACCGTCACATAGTTATACGTCTTAACGTATAGCGCTATATTGTATTACGTCATAACGTATAACGTCATATAGTATTACGTCATAACGTATATCGTCACATCGTAATACGTCAGGACGTACAACGTTATATGTTATTGTGTAATAACGTATAACGTCACATAGTAATACGTCATAACATATAGCGCTATATTGTATTACGTCATAACGTATAACGTCATATAGAATTACTGTTTAACGTATGCCGTCACATAGTTATACGTCACAACGTTTGGCGCTATATTGTATTGAGTCATAACGTATAACGTCATATAGTATTGCATCATGACGTACAACGTTGTATGTTATTGTGTAATAACGTATAACGTCACACACTAATACGTCATAACGTGTAGCGCTATATTGTATTACGTCATAACGTATAACGTCATATAGTATTGCGTCATGACGTATAACGTTATATGTTATTGTGTAATAACGTATAACGTCATATAGTACTACGTCATAACGGATGACGTCATATAAAATTACGGTTTAACGTATACCGTCACGTAGTAATGCGTCTTAACGTATAGCGCTATATTGTATTACGTCATAACGTATGACGTCATATAGTATTGCGTCATGACGTATAACGTTATATGTTATTGTGTAATAAGGTATAACGTCACATAGTATTACGTCATAACGTATGACGTCATATAGAATTACGTCATAACGTATAACGTCATATAGACTTACGGTTTAACGTATACCGTCACATACTTATACGTCATAACGTATAGCGCTATGTTGTATTACGTCATAACGTATAACTTCACATAGTACTACGCCACAACGGATGACGTTATAAAGTGCAACGTCATAACGTATAACGTCATATAGAATTACGTCATAACGTATAACGTCATATAGTATTGCGTCATGACGTATAACGTTATATGTTATTGTGTAATAAGGTATAACGTCACATAGTTATACGTCATAACGTATAGCGCCATATTGTATTGCGTCATAACGTATAACGTCATATAGAATTACGGTTTAACGTATACCGTCACATAGTTCTACGTTAGAACGGATGACGTCATATAGAATTACGCCATGACGTGTAACGTCATATTGAAATACGTCATAACGTACAACGTCATATAGTATTGCGTCGTAACGTATAACGTTATAAAGTATAACGTCATAACGTATATCGTCACATAGTAATACGTCATAACGTACAACGTCATATAGTAATGCGTCATGACGTATAACGTTATATGGTATTGCGTAATAACGTATAACGTCACATAGTATTACGTCATAACGTATAACGTCACGTAGCAATACTTCATAACGTAGAACGTCCTATAGAATAACGGTTTAACGTATACCGTCACATAGTTATACGTCATAACGTATAGCGCTATGTTGTATTACATCATAACGTATAACTTCACATAGTACTATGCCACAACGGATGACGTCATATAGAATTACGTCATAACGTATGACGTCATATTGTATTGCGTCGTAACGGATAACGTCACATAGTATTACGTCATAACGTATAACGTCACGTAGCAATACTTCATAACGTAGAACGTCCTATAGAATTACGGTTTAACGTATACCGTCACATTGTTATACGTCATAACGTATAGCGCTATGTTGTATTACGTCATAACGTATAACGTCACATAGTATTACGTCATAACGTATAACGTCACGTAGCAATACTTCATAACGTAGAACGTCCTATAGAATTACGGTTTAACGTATACCGTCAAATAGTTATACGTCATAACGTATAGCGCTATATTGTATGACGTCATAACGTATAACGTCATATAGTATTGCGCCATGACGTATAATGTTATGTGTTATTGTGTAATAAGGTATAACGTCACCTAGTAATACGTCATAACGTATAGCGCTATATTGTACAGCGTCATAACGATTAACGTCACATAGTACTACTTCATAACGGATGACGTCATATAGTATTGCGTCATAACGAATAGCGTCACATAGTACTACGCCACAACGGATGACGTCATATAGAATTACGTCATGACGTTAAACGTCGTACAGAATTACGTCATAACGCACAAGGTCACATAGTAATACGTCATAACGTATAACGTCATATGGAATTACGGTTTAACGTATACCGTCACATAGTTATACGTCATAACGTATGGCGGTATATTGTATTGAGTCATAACGTGTAACGTCATATAGTATTGCGTCATGACGTATAACGTTATGTGGTATTGCGTAATAACGTGTAACGTCATATAGAATTACGGTACAACGTATAACGTCTGATAGTATTGCGTCATGACATACAACGTTATATGTTATTGTGTTACAACGTATAACGTCACCAAGTAATACGCCATAACGTATAGCGCTATATTGTATTGCGTCATAACGTATAACGTCACATAGTATTACTTCGTAACGGATGACGTCATATAGAATTACGTCATGACGTATCACGTCGTATAGATTTACGATACAACGTATAATGTCATACAGTACTGCGCCATGACGTATAACGTTATAAAGTATAACGTCATAACTTATAACGTCACATAGTAATACGTCATGACGTGCAATGTTATATGTTATTGTGTAATAACGCATAACGTCACATAGTAATACGTCATAACGTATAGCGCTATATTGTATTACGTCATAACGTATAACGTCATATAGTATTGCGTCATGACGTACAACGTTATGTGTTATTGTGAAATAACGTATAACGTCACATAGTAATACGTCATAACGTATAGCGCTATATAGTATGGCGTCATAACGTAAAACGTCACATAGTACTACGTCATAACGGATGACGTCATATAGTATTGCGTCATAACGTATAACGTCACATAGTACTACGTCATAACGGATGACGTCATATAGTATTGCGTCATAACGTATAACGTCACATAGTATTACGTCATAACGTATAGCGCTATATTGTATAGCGTCATAACGTATAACGTCACATAGTACTACGTCATAACGGATGACGTCATATATTATTGCGTCATAACGTATAACGTCATATAGTATTGCGTCGTGACGTACAACGTTTCAGAGTCTTACGTCATAACGTATAACGTCATATATAATTACCTCATAACGTATAACATCACATAGCAATACGACATAACGTAGAATGTCATGTAGTATTGCGTCATGACGTATAACGTGATATAGAGTTACGTCATAACGTATAACGTTATATGGTATAACGTAATAATGTTGAACGTTGTACAGTATTAAGGTATAACGTATAACGTCACATAGTATTACTTCGTAACGGATGATGTCATATAGTATTACGTCATGACGTATAACGTCATATAGATTGACGTCATAACGTATAACGTCACATAGTAATACGTCATAACGTATAGCGCTATATTGTATTGCGTCATAACGTATAACGTCACATAGTATTGCGTCATAACGTATGACGTCATATAATATTGCGTCATAACGTATAACGTCACATAGTACTACACCACAACGGATGACGTCATATAGACTTACGTCATGACGTATAACGTATGAACATATAGCGCTATATTGTATTACGTCATAACGTATAACGTCATATAGTATAGCATCATGACGTACAACGTTATATGTTATTATGTAATAACGTATAACGTCACATAGTAATACGTCATAACGTATAGCGCTATATAGTATAGCGTCATAACGTACACGTCACATAGTAATACGCCATAACGTATAACGTCATATGGAATTACGGTTTAACGTATACCGTCACATAGTTATACGTCTTAACGTATAGAGCTATATTGTATTACGTCATAACGTATAACGTCATATAGTATTACGTCATAACGTATATCGTCACATCGTAATACGTCAGGACGTACAACGTTATATGTTATTGTGTAATAACGTATAACGTCACATAGTAATACGTCATAACATATAGCGCTATATTGTAATACGTCATAACGTATAACGTCATATAGAATTACTGTTTAACGTATGCCGTCACATAGTTATACGTCACAACGTTTGGCGCTATATTGTATTGAGTCATAACGTATAACGTCATATAGTATTGCATCATGACGTACAACGTTGTATGTTATTGTGTAATAACGTATAACGTCACACACTAATACGTCATAACGTGTAGCGCTATATTGTATTACGTCATAACGTATAACGTCATATAGTATTGCGTCATGACGTATAACGTTATATGGTATTGCGTAATAACGTATAACGTCATAAAATATTACGTCAGAACGGATGACGTCATAAAGAATTACGTCATGACGTGTAACGTTATATGGTACTGCGTAATAACGTATAACGTCATATAGAATTACGGTACAACGTATAACGTCATATAGTATTATGCCATAACGTATAACGTCATATAATATTACGTCATAACGTATAACATCATATCGTATTGTGTCATGTCGTACAACGTTATATGTTATTGTGTAATAACGTATAACGTCACCAAGTAATACGTCATAACGTATACCGCTATATTGTATTGCGTCATCACGTATAAGGTCACATAGTATTGCGTCATTCCGAATGACGTCATATAATATTGCGTCATAACATATAACGTCACATAGTAATACGCCATAACGTATAACGGCATATAGAATTACGTCATAACGTACAACGTCACATAGTAATACGTCATAACGTATAACGTCATATACAATTACGTCATAACGTATAACTTCACATAGCAATATGTCATAACGTATAATGTCATGTATTATTAAGTTATAACGTATAACGTCATATAGTAATACGCCATGACGTATAACGTTATAGTGTGTGACGTCATATAGTAGTGCGTCATAACGTACAACGACACATAGTAATACGTCATAACGTATAATGTCATGTAGTATGAATTTATAACGTATAACGTCACATAGTAATACGTCATAACGTCTAGCGCTATATTGTATTGCGCCATAACGTATAACGTCACATAGTACTACGCCACAACGGATGACGTCATATAGAATTACGTCATGACGTATAACGTCATATAGAATTACGTCATGACGTATAACGTCATATAGAATCACGTCATAACGCACAACGTCACATAGTAATACGTCATAACGTATAATGTCATGTAGTATTACGTCATAACGTATAACGTCTTATAGTATTGCGTCATGACGTACAACGATATGTGTTATTGTGTAATAACGTATAACGTCAGAAAGTAATACGTCATAACGTATAGCGCTATATTGTATTGCGTCATAACGTATAACGTCACATAGTGTTACGTCATAACGTATCACGTCGTATAGAATTACGGTACAACGTATAACGTCATATAGTATTGCGCCATGACGGATAACGTTATAAAGTATAACGTCATAACGTATAACGTCACATAGTAATACGTTATAACGCATAGCGCTATATTGTAATGCGTCATAACGTATAACGTCACATAGTATTACTTCGTAACGTATAACGTCATATAGTATTGCGTCATGATGTCCAACGTTATATGTTATTGTGTAATAACGTAGAACGTCACATAGTAATACGTCATAACGTATTGCGCTATATAGTATAGCGTCATCACGTATAACGTCACATAGTACTACGTCATAACGGATGACGTCATATAGTATTGCGTCATGACATAGAACGTTATATGTTATTGTGTAATAACGTATAACGTCACATAGTACTACGCCATAACAGATGACGTCATAGAGAATTACGTCATGAAGTATAACGTCATACAGAATTGCGTCATAGCGCACAACGTCACACAGTAATACGTCATAACGTATAATGTCATGTAGTATTAAGGTATAACGTATAACGTCACACAGTAATACGTCATGACGTATAACGTTATATTGTGTGACATCATAACGTATAACGTCATATAGAATTACGGTACAACGTATGACGTCATATAATATTACGTCATAACGTACTACGTCACATAGTAATACGTCATAACGTACAATGTAATGTAGTATTAATTTATAACGTATAACGTCACATAGTAATACGTCATAACGTATAATGTCATGTCGAATTACGGTACAACGTATAACGTCATATTGTATTGCGCCATGACGTATAACGTCATATAGTATTACGTCATAACGTATAATGTCATGTAGTATTAAGGTATAACGTATAACGTCACACAGTAATACGTCATGACGTATAACGTTATATTGTGTGACATCATAACGTATAACGTCATATAGAATTACGGTACAACGTATGACGTCATATAATATTACGTCATAACGTACTACGTCACATAGTAATACGTCATAACGTACAATGTAATGTAGTATTAATTTATAACGTATAACGTCACATAGTAATACGTCATAACGTATAATGTCATGTAGTATTAAGGTACAACGTATAACGTCATATTGTATTGCGCCATGATGTATAACGTCATATAGTATTACGTCATAACTTATAACGTCATATAGTATTGCGTCATGACGTACAACGTTTCAGAGTATTACGTCATAACGTATAACGTCATATATAATTACGTCATAACGCACAACGTCACATAGCAATACGTCATAACGTAGAATGTCATGTAGTATTGCGTCATGACGTATAACGTTATATGGTACTGCGTAATAACATATAACGTCATATAGTATTGCGTCATGCCGAATGACGTCATATAATATTACGTCATAAAGTACAGCGCCACATAGTACTACGAACACAATGGATGACGTCATATAGAATTACGTCATGACGTATAACGTCATATAGTATTGCGTCATAACGTACAACGTCACACAGTAATACGTCATAACGTATAATGTCATGTAGTATTAAGGTATAACGTATAACGTCACATAGTAATACGTCATAACGTATGACGTCATATGGAACTATTGTTTAACGTATACCGTCACATAGTTATGCGTCTTGACGTATAGCGCTATATTCTATTACGTCATAACGTATAACGTCATATAGTATTGCGTCATGACGTATAACGTCACATAGTAATACGTCATAATGTATAACGTCATATAGAGTTACGGTTTAACGTATACCGTCACATAGTATTCCGTCATAACGTATAACGTCACATTGTTCTACGTCAGAACGGATGACGTCATATAGAATTACGCCATGACGTATGACGTCATATTGAATCACGTCATAACGTACAACGTCACATAGTAATACGTCATGACGTATAATGTCATGTAGTATTAAGGTATAACGTATAACGTCACATAGTAATACGTCATAACGTATAACACTATATTGTATTGCGCCATAACGTATAACGTGACATAGTATTACGTCATAACGTGCGACGTCATATAGTATTGCGTCATAACGTATAACGTCACATAGTACTATGCCACAACGGATCTTGTCATATAGAATTACGTCATTACGTATAACGTCATATAGAATTACGTCATAACGTACAACGTCACATAGTAATACGTCATAACGTATAATGTCATGTAGTATTAAGGTATAACGTACAACGTCATACAGAATTACGTCACAACGTGCAACGTAACATAGTAATACGTCATAACGTATAACGTCACATAGTAATACGTCATAACGTATAACGTCATACAGAATTACGGTTTAACGTATTCCGTCACATAGTTACACGCCATAACGAATAGCGCTATATTTTATTACGTCATAACGCATACCGTCATATAGTATTGCGTCATGACGTATAAAGTTATATTTTATTGTGTAATAAGGCATAACGTCACATAGTAATACGTCATAACGTATAACGTCATATAGTATTGTGGCATGACGTATAACGTTATAAAGTATAACGTCATAACGTATATCGTCACAAGGTAATACGTCATAACGTATAGCGCTATATTGTATTGCGTCATAACGTATAACGTCACATAGCATTACTTCGTTACGGATGACGTCATATAGAATTACGTCATAACGTATAACGTTATATAGTATTGCGTCATTCCGAATGACGTCATATAATATTGCGTCATAACGTATAACGTCACATAGTAATACGCCATAACGTATAACGGCATATAGTACTGCGTCATTCCGAATGACGTCATATAATATTGCGTCATAACGTATAACGTCACATAGTAATACGCCATAATGTATAACGTCATATGGAATTACGGTTTAACGTATACCGTCACATAGTTATACGTCTTAACATATAGCGCTATTTAGTATAGCGTCATAACGTATAACGTCACATAGTATTGCGTCATAACGTATAACGTCACATAGTACTACGCCACAACGGATGACGTCATATAGAATTACGTCATGACGTATAACGTCATACACAATTACGTCATAACGCACAACGTCACTGAGTTATACGTCATAACGTATAATGTCATGTAGTATTAAGGTATAACGTATAACGTCACACAGTAATACGTCATGACGTACAACGTTATATTGCGTGACGTCGTAACGTATAACGTCATATAGAATTACGGTACAACGTATAACGTCATATAGTATTGCGCCATGACGTATAACGTTATATGGTATTGCGTAATAACGCATAACGACACATAGTACTACGCCACAACGGATGACGTACTACAGAATTACGTCATGACGTATAACGTCATATAGTATTACGTCATGACGTGCAACGTTTCAGAGTATTACTTCATAACTTATAACGTCACATAGTAATACGTCATAACGTATAATGTCATGTAGTATTAAGGTATAACGTATATCGTCACACAGTTTCACGTCATGACGTATAACGTTAAATTGTGTGACGTCATAACGTATAACGTCATATAGTATTGCGTCATAACGTATAACGTCACATAGAACTAAGCCACAACGAATGACGTCATATAGAATAACGTCATGACGTATAATGTCATATAGAATTACGTCATAAAGCACAACGTCACATAGTAATACGTCATAACGTATAATGTCATGTAGTATTAAGGTATAACGTATAACGACACACAGTAACACGTCATGATGTATAACGTTATATTGTGTGACGTCATAACGTATAACGTCATATCGATTTATGGTACAACGTATAACGTTATATTGTGTGACGTCATAACGTATAACGTCATATAGAATTACGTCATAACGTATAACGGCTTACAGTTTTGCTTCATTCCGATTGACGTCATATAATATTGCGTCATAACGTATAACATCACATATTAATACGCCATAACGTATAACGTCATATGGAATTACGGTTTAACGTATACCATCACATAGTTATACGTCTTAACATATAGCGCTATATAGTATAGCGTCGTAACGTATAACGTCACATAGTATTGCGTCATAACGTATAACGTCACATAGTACTACGCCACAACGGATGACGTCATATAGAAATACGTCATGACGTATAACGTCATACACAATTACGTCATAACGCACAACGTCACTGAGTTATACGTCATAACGTATAATGTCATGTAGTATTAAGGTATAACGTATAACGTCACACAGTAATACGTCATGACGTACAACGTTATATTGCGTGACGTCATAACGTATAACGTCATACAGTATTGCGTCATAACGTATAGCGTCACATAGTACAACGCCACAACGGATGACGTCATATAGAATTACGTCATGACGTATAACGTCGTACAGAATTACGTCATAACGTACAACGTCACATAGTAATACGTCATAACGTATAATGTCATGCAGTATTAAGATATAACGTATAACGTCACATAGTAATACGTCATGACGTATAACGTTATATGGTGTGACGTCGTAACGTATAACGTCATATAGAATTACGGTACAACGTATAACGTCATATAGTATTGCGCCATGACGTATAACGTTATATGGTATTGCGTAATAACGCATAACGACACATAGTACTACGCCACAACGGATGACGTACTACAGAATTACGCCATGACGTATAACGTCATATAGTATTACGTCATGACGTACAACGTTTCAGAGTATTACGTCATAACTTATAACGTCACATAGTAATACGTCATAACGTATAATGTCATGTAGTATTAAGGTATAACGTATATCGTCACACAGTTTCACGTCATGACGTATAACGTTAAATTGTGTGACGTCATAACGTATAACGTCATATAGAAGGACGGTAAAAGGTATAACGTCATATAGTATTGCGCCATGACGTATAACGTTATATTGAGTGACGTCATATCGTATAACGTCATATATTATTGCGTCATTCCGAATGACGTCATATAATATTGCGTCATAAGGTATAACGTCACATAGTAATACGTCATTACGTATAACGTCATGTAGTATTAAGGTATAACATATAACGTCACATAGTAATACGTCATAACGGATGACGTCATATAGTGTTGCGTCATAACGTATAGCGTCACATAGTACTACGCCACAACGGATGACGGCATATAGAATTACGTCATTACGTATAACGTTATATAGAATTACGTCATAACGTATAGCACTATATTGTATAGCGTCATAACGTATAACGTCACACAGTAATACGTCATGATGTATAACGTTATATTGTGTGACGTCATAACGTATAACGTCATATCGATTTATGGTACAACGTATAACCTTATATGTGTTGCGCCATAACGTATAACGTCACATAGTATTACGTCATAACGTATGACGTCATATAGTATTGCGTCATAACGTATAACGTCACATAGAACTAAGCCACAACGAATGACGTCATATAGGATAACGTCATGACGTATAACGTCATATAGAATTACGTCATAAAGCACAACGTCACATAGTAATACGTCATAACGTATAATGTCATGTAGTATTAAGGTATAACGTATAACGTCACACAGTAATACGTCTTGATGTACAACGTTATATTGTGTGACGTCGTAACGTATAACGTCATATAGTATTACGTCATGACGTACAACGTTTCGGAGTATTACGTCATAACTTATAACGTCACATAGTTATACGTCATAACGTATAATGTCATGTAGTATTAAGGTATAGCATATATCGTCACACAGTTTCACGTCATGACGTATAACGTTAAATTGTGTGACGTCATAACGTATAACGTCATATCGAATTACGGTACAACGTATAACGTTATATTGTGTGACGTCATAACGTCTAACGTCATATAGAATTACGGTACAACGTATAACGTCATATAGTATTGCGCCATGGCGTATAACGTCATATAGTATTACGTCATAACGTATAACGGCTTATAGTATTGCGTCATTCCGATTGACGTCATATAATATTGCGTCATAAGGTATAACGTCACACATTAATACGCCATAACGTATAACGTCATATGGAATTACGGTTTAACGTATACCATCACATAGTTATACGTCTTAACATATAGCGCTATATAGAATAGCGTCATAACGTATAACGTCACATAGTACTACGTCATAACGGATGACGTCATATAGTATTGCGTCATAACGTATAACGTCATATAGTATTGCGTCATGACGAACAACGTTATATTTCAATGTGTAATAACGTATAACGTCACATAGTAATACACCATAACGTATAACGTCATATAGTATTGCGTCATTCCGAATGACGTCATATAGAAATACGTCATGACGTATAACGTTCTTTAGTATTGCGCCATGACGTATAGCGGCACATAGTACTACGCCACAACGGATGACGTCATATAGTATTACGTCATAACGCACGTCACAGAGTAATACGTCATATCTTATAATGTCATGTAGTATTAAGGTAGAACGTATAACGTCACACAGCAATACGTCTTGACGCATAACGTTATATTGTGTGACGTAGTAACGTATAACGTCATATAGTATTACGTCATAACGTATAACGTCATATAGTATATCGACATGACGATTAACGTTATATGGTATTGCGTAATAACGTATAACGACACATAGTACTACTCCACAACGGATGACATCATATAGAATTACGTCATTACGTATAACGTTATATAGAATTACGTCATAACGTATAGCACTATATTGTATAGCGTCATAACGTATAACGTCACATAGTACTACGTCATAACGGATGACGTCATATAGTATTGCGTCATAACGTATAACGTCATATATAATTATCTCATAACCTATAACATCACATAGTAATACGTCATAACGTAGAATGTCATGCAGTATTGCGTCATGACGTATAACGTGATATAGAGTAACGTCATAACGTATAACGTCACATAGCAATACGTCATAACGTATAATGTCATGTAGTATTAATTTATAACGTATAACGTCATATAGTATTATGTCATAACGTATAGCGCTATATTGTATTGCGTCATAACGCATAACGTCACATAGTATTGCGTCATTCCGAATGACGTCATATAATATTGCGTCATAACGTATAACGTCACATAGTAATACGCCATAACGTATAATGGCATATAGTATTGCGTCATTCCGAATGACGTCATATAATATTGCGCCATGACGTATAACGTCATATAGTATTACGTCATAACGTTTAACGTCATATAGTATTGTGTCATGACGTTCAACGTTATATGTTATTGTGTAATAACGTATAACGTCACAAAGTAATTCGTCATAACGTATAGCGCTATATTGTATTGCGCCATAACGTATAACGTCACATAGTATTACGTCATAACGTATGACGTCATATAGTATTGCGTCATGACGTATAACGTTATATTGTGTGACGTCGTAACGTATAACGTCACATAGTAATACGTCATAACGTATAGCGCTATATTGTATAGCGTCATAACGTATAGCGTCACATAGTCACATAGAATTACGTCATGACGTATAACGTCCTACAGAATTACGTCATAACGCACAACGTCACAGAGTAATACGCCATAACGTACAATGTCATGTAGTAATAAGGTATAACGTATAACGTTACATAGTAATACGTCATAACATATAGCGCTATATGGTATTGCGCCATAACGTATAACGTCACATAGTATTACGTCATAACGTATGACGTCATATAGTATTGCGTCATAACGTATAACGTCATATAGTATTGCGTCATGACGAACAACGTTATATTTCAATGTGTAATAACGTATAACGTCACATAGTAATACACCATAACGTATAAGGTCATATAGTATTGCGTCATTCCGAATGACGTCATATAATATTGCGCCATGACGTATAACGTCATATAGTATTACGTCATAACGTATAACGTCATATAGTATTGCGTCATGACGTACAACGTTTCAGAGTATTACGTCATAACGTATAGCGTCATATATAATTATCTCATAACGTATAACATCACATAGTAATACGTCATAACGTAGAATGTCATGTAGTATTGCGTCATGACGTATAACGTGATATAGAATTACGTCATGACGTATAACGTCATATAGAATTATGTCATGACGTACAACGTCATTCAGAATTACGTCATAACGTACAACGTAACATAGTAATACGTCATAACGTATAATGTCATGTAGTATTAAGGTATAACGTACAACGTCACATAGTAATACGTCATAACGTATAATGTCATGTAGTATTAATTTATAACGTATAAAGTCACATAGTACTACGTCATAACGTATGACGTCATAAAGTATTGCGTCATGACGTATAGCGTCGCATAGTACTACGCCACAACGGATGACGTCATATAGCATTACGTCATGTCGTATAGCGTCATATAGAATTACGTCATAACGTACATCGTAGCATTGTAATACGTCATAACGTATAATGTCATGTAGGATGAAGGTATAACGTATAACGTCACATAGTAATACGTCAGGACGTACAACGTTATATGTTCTTGTGTAATAACGTATAACGTCACATAGTAATACGTCATAACATATAGCGCTATATTGTATTACGTCATAACGTATAACGTCACATAGTAATACGTCATAACGTATAACGTCATATAGAATTACTGTTTAACGTATGCCGTCACATAGTTATACGTCACAACGTTTGGCGGTATATTGTATTGAGTCATAACGTATAACGTCATTTAGTATTGCATCATGACGTACTACGTTGTATGTTATTGTGTAACAACGTATAACGTCACATACTAATACGTCATAACGTGTAGCGCTATATTGTATTACGTCATAACGTATAACGTCATATAGTATTGCGTCATGACGTACAACGTTATATGTTACTGCGTAATAACGTATAACGTCATACAACATTAAGTCAGAACGGTTGACATCATAAAGAATTACGTCGTGACGTATAACGTCGTATAGTATTACGGTACAACGTATAACGTCATATAGTATTGCGCCATGACGTATAACGTTATAAAGTATATCGTCATAACGTATTACGGCATATAGTATTATGTCATAACGTATAACGTCATATAGTATTGCGTCATTCCGAATGACGTCATATAATATTGCGTCATAACGTATAACGTCACATAGTACTACGCCATAACGGATGACGTTAAATTGTGTTACGTCATAACGTATAACGTCATATAGAATTACGGTAAAAGGTATAAGGTCATATAGTATTGCGCCATGACGTACAACGTCATATAATATTGCGTCATAACGTATAACTTCACATAGTAATACGCCATAACGTATCACGGCATATAGTATTGTGTCATTCCGAATGACGACATATAATACTGCGTCATTACGTACAACGTCACATAGTAATACGTCATAACGTATAATGTCATGTAGTAATAAGGTAGAACGTATAACGTCACATAGTAATACGTCATAACATATAGCGCTATATTGAATTGCGCGATAACGTATAACGTCACATAGTATTACGTCACAACATATGACGTCATATAGAGTTACGTCATGACGTACAGCGTCATACAGAATTACGTCATAACGTACAATGAAACATAGTAACACGTCATAACGTATAATGTCATGTAGTATTAAGGTATAACGTAAAACGTCATATAGCATTGCGCCATGACGTACAACGTTATATGTTATTGTGTTATAACGTATAACGTCACAAGGTAATACGCCATAACGTATAATGTCATGTAGTATTAATTTATAACGTATAACGTCACATAGTAATACGTCATAACGTATAGCGCTATATTGTATTGCCTCATAACGGATAACGTCACATAGTATTGCGTCATTCCGAATGACGTCATATAATATTGCGTCATAACGTATAACGTCACATAGTAATACGCCATAAAGTATAACGTCATATAGTATTGCGTCATGACGAACAACGTTATATTTTAATGTGTAATAACGAATAACGTAACATAGTAATACGCCATAACGTATAACGTCATATAGTATTGCGTCATTCCGAATGACGTCATATAATATTGCGCCATGACGTATAACGTCATATAGTATTACGTCATAACGTATAACGTCATATAGTATTGTGTAATGACGTTCAACGTTATATGTTATTGTGTAATAACGTATAACGTCACAAAGTAATTCGTCATAACGTATAGCGCTATATTGTATTGCGCCATAACGTATAACGTCACACAGTAATACGTCATAACGTATGACGTCATATAGTATTGCGTCATAACGTATAACGTCACATAGAACTAAGCCACAACGAATGACGTCATATAGAATAACGTCATATAGAATTACGTCATAAAGCACAACGTCACATAGTAATACGTCATAACGTATAATGTCATGTAGTATTGAGGTATAACGTATAACGTCATATAGTATTGCGCCATGGCGTATAACGTCATATAGTATAACGTCATAACGTATAACGGCATATAGTATTGCGTCATTCCGATTGACGTCATATAGTATTGTGTCATGACGTTCAACGTTATATGTTATTGTGTAATAACGTATAACGTCACATAGTAATACGTCATAACGTATAGCGCTATATTGCATTGCGTCATAACGGATAACGTCACATAGTATTGCGTCATTCCGAATGACGTCATATAGTATTCCGCCATGACGTATAACGTCATATTGAATTACGTCATAACGTATAATGTCATGTAGTATTAAGGTATAACGTATATCGTTCCATAGTAACACGTCATGACGTATAACGTTAAATTGTGTTACGTCATAACGTATAACGTCATATAGAATTACGGTAAAACGTATAACGTCATATAGTATTGCGCCATGACGTACAACGTCATATAATATTGCGTCATAACGTATAACTTCACATAGTAATACGCCATAACGTATCACGGCATATAGTATTGTGTCATTCCGAATGACGACACATAATACTGCGTCATAACGTCCAACGTCACATAGTAATACGTCATAACGTATAATGTCATGTAGTAATAAGGTAGAACGTATAACGTCACATAGTAATACGTCATAACATATAGCGCTATATTGAATTGCGCGATAACGTATAACGTCACATAGTATTGCGTCATAACATATGACGTCA
Source organism: Bombus fervidus (assembly GCF_041682495.2). Classification (NCBI taxonomy): domain Eukaryota; kingdom Metazoa; phylum Arthropoda; class Insecta; order Hymenoptera; family Apidae; genus Bombus; species Bombus fervidus. Next base: position 1,316,329 of record NW_027212582.1, read on the forward strand.
TATAGAGTTACGTCATGACGTACAGCGTCATACAGAATTACGTCATAACGTACAATGTAACATAGTAACACGTCATAACGTATAATGTCATGTAGTATTAAGGTATAACGTATAACGTCACACAGTAATACGTCATGACGTATAACGTTATATTGTGTGACGTCATAACGTATAACGTCATATAGAATTACGTTACAACGTATAACGTCATATAGTATTGCGCCAGAACGTATAACGTTATAAAGTATAACGTCATAACGTATAACGTCATATAGTATTACGTCATAACGTAAAACGTCATATAGCATTGCGCCATGACGTACAACGTTATATGTTATTGTGTTATAACGTATAACGTCACAAGGTAATACGCCATAACGTATAATGTCATGTAGTATTAATTTATAACGTATAACGTCACATAGTAATACGTCATAACGTATAGCGCTATATTGTATTGCCTCATAACGGATAACGTCACATAGTATTGCGTCATTCCGAATGACGTCATATAGTATTCCGTCATGATGTATAACGTCATATTGAATTACGTCATAACGTATAACGTTACACAGTTCTACGTCAGAACGGATGACGTCATATAGAATTACGCCATGACGTATAACGTCATATTGAATTACGTCATAACGTATAACGTCATATAGTATTGCGGCCATGACGTATAACGTTATGTGTTATTGTGTAAAAAGGTATAACGTCACATAGTACTACGCCACAACGGATGACGTCATATAGTATTACGTCATAACGCACGTCACATAGTAATACGTCATATCTTATAATGTCATGTAGTATTAAGGTAGAACGTATAACGTCACACAGTAATACGTCTTGACGCATAACGTTATATTGTGTGACGTAATAACGTATAACGTCATATAGAGTTACGGTACAACGTATAACGTCACATAGTGCTACGTCAGAACGGATGACGTCATATAGAATTACGCCATGACGTATAACGTCACATAGTAATACGTCATAACGTATAGCGCTATATTGTATTGCGTCATAACGGATAACGCCACATAGTATTGCGTCATGACGAACAACGTTATATTTTAATGTGTAATAACGTATAACGTAACATAGTAATACGCCATAACGTATAACGTCATATAGTATTGCGTCATTCCGAATGACGTCATATAATATTGCCCCATGACGTATAACGTCATATAGTATTACGTCATAACGTATAACGTCATATAGTAGTGTGTCATGACGTTCAACGTTATATGTTATTGTGTAATAACGTATAAGGTCACAAAGTAATTCGTCATAACGTATAGCGCTATATTGTATTGCGCCATAACGTATAACGTCATATAGTATTGCGCCATGGCGTATAACGTCATATAGTATAACGTCATAACGTATAACGGCATATAGTATTGCGTCATTCCGATTGACGTCATATAGTATTGTGTCATGACGTTCAACGTTATTTGTTATTGTGCAATAACGTATAACGTCACATAGTAATACGTCATAACGTATAGCGCTATATTGCATTGCGTCATAACGGATAACGTCACATAGTATTGCGTCATTCCGAATGACGTCATATAGTATTCCGCCATGACGTATAACGTCATATTGAATTACGTCATAACGTATAATGTCATGCAGTATTAAGGTATAACGTATAACGTCACATAGTAATACGTCATGACGTATAACGTTATATTGTGTGCCGTCGTAACGTATAACGCCATATAGAAGTACGGTACAACGTATAACGTCATATAGTATTGCGCCATGACGTATAACGTTATATGGTATTGCGTAATAACGTATAACGTCATATAATATTGTGTCAGAACGGATGATGTCATAAAGAATTACGTCATGACGTGTAACGTTATATGGTATTGCGTAATAACTTATAACGACACATAGTACTACGCCACAACGGATGACGTACTACAGAATTACGTCATGACGTATAACGTCATATAGTATTACGTCATGACGTACAACGCTCCAGAGTATTACGTCATAACTTATAACGTCACATAGTAATACGTCACAACGTATAATGTCATGTAGTATTAAGGTATAACGTATATCGTCCCATAGTAACACGTCATGACGTATAACGTTAAATTGTGTTACGTCATAACGTGTAACGCCATATAGAATTACGGTAAAACGTATAACGTCATATAGTATTGCGCCATGACGTACAACGTCATATAATATTGCGTCATAACGTATAACGTCACATAGTAGTACGTCTTGACGCATAACGTTATATTGTGTGACATAATAACGTATAACGTCACGTAGTAATACGTCATGGCGTAAAACGTTATATTGTGTGACGTCATAACGTATAACGTCACATAGTAATACGTCATAACGTATAGCGCTATATTGTATAGCGTCATAACGTATAGCGTCACATAGTCACATAGAATTACGTCATGACGTATAACGTCACATAGTAATACGTCATAACGTATAGCGCTATATTGTATTGCGTCATAACGCATAACGTCACATAGTATTGCGTCATTCCGAATGACGTCACATAATATTGCGTCATAACGTATAACGTCACATAGTAATACGCCATAACGTATAATGGCATATAGTATTGCGTCATTCCGAATGACGTCATATAATATTGCGCCATGACGTATAACGTCATATAGTATTACGTCATAACATATAACGTCGTATAGTATTGTGTCATGACGTTCAACGTTATATGTTATTGTGTAATAACGTATAACGTCACAAAGTAATTCGTCATAACGTATAGCGCTATATTGTATTGCGCCATAACGTATAAAGTCACATAGTATTACGTCATAACGTATGACGTCATATAGTATTGCGTCATAACGTATAACGTCACATAGAAGTAAGCCACAACGAATGACGTCGTACAGAATTACGTCATAACGCACAACGTCACAGAGTAAAACGCCATAACGTACAATGTCATGTAGTACTAAGGTATAACGTATAACGTCACATAGTAATACGTCATAACATATAGCGCTATATGGTATTGCGTCATAACGTATAACGTCACATAGTAATACGTCATAACGTATAGCGCTATATTGTATTACGTCATGACGTATGACGTCATATAGTATTACGTCATAACGTATAACGTCATATATAATTATCTCATAACGTATAACGTCATACAGAATTACGTCATAACGTACAACGTCACATAGTAATACGTCATAACGTATAATGTCATGTAGTATTAAGGTATAACGTATACCGTCACATAGTAATACGTCATGACGTATAACGTTATATTGTGTGACGTCATAACGTATAACGTCACATAGTAATACGTCATAACGTATAGCGCTATGTAGTATGGCGTCATAACGTATAACGTCACATAGTACTACATCATAACGGATGACGTCATATAGTATTGCGTCATAACGTATAACGTCATATATAATTATCTCATAACGTATAACATCACATAGTAATACGTCATAACGTAGAAAGTCATGTAGTATTGCGTCATGACGTATAACGTGATATAGAGTTACGTCATAACGTATAACGTTATATGGTATAACGTTATATGGTATAACGTAATAATGTTGAACGTTGTACAGTATTAAGGAATAACGTATAACGTCACATAGTATTACTTCGTAACGGATGATGTCATATTGTATTACGTCATGACGTATAACGTCATATAGAATAACGTCATAACGTATAACGCTATATTGTATTGCGTCATAACGGATAACGTCTCATAGTATTGTGTCATTCCGAATGACGTCATATAATATTGCGTCATAACGTATAACGTCACATAGTAATACGCCATAACGTATCACGTCATATAGTATTGCGTCATGACGAACAACGTTATATTTTAATGTGTAATAATGTATAACGTAACATAGTAATACGCCATAACGTATAACGTCATATAGTATTGCGTCATTCCGAATGACGTCATATAATATTGCGCCATGACGTATAACGTCATATAGTATTGTGTCATGACGTTCAACGTTATATGTTATTGTGTAATTACGTATAACGTCACATAGTAATACGTCATAACGTATAGCGCTATATTGTATTGCGTCATAACGGATAACGTCACATAGTATTGCGTCATTCCGAATGATGTCATATAGTCTTCCGCCATGACGTATAACGTCATATTGAATTACGTCATAACGTATAATGTCATGTAGTATTAAGGTATAACGTATATCGTCCCATAGTAACACGTCATGACGTATAACGTTAAATTGTGTTACGTCATAACGTATAACGTCATATAGAATTACGGTAAAACGTATAAGGTCATATAGTATTGCGCCATGACGTACAACGTCATATAATATTGCGTCATAACGTATAACTTCACATAGTAATACGCCATAACGTATCACGGCATATAGTATTGTGTCATTCCGAATGACGACATATAATATTGCGTCATAACGTACAACGTCACATAGTAATACGTCATAACGTATAATGTCATGTAGTAATAAGGTAGAACGTATAACGTCACATCGTAATACGTCATAACATATAGCGCTATATTGAATTGCGCGATAACGTATAACGTCACATAGTATTACGTCATAACATATGACGTCATATAATATTGCGTCACAACGCATAACGTCACATAGTAATACGCCACAACGGATGACGTCATATAGAGTTACGTCATGACGTACAGCGTCATACAGAATTACGTCATAACGTACAATGTAACATAGTAACACGTCATAACGTATAATGTCATGTAGTATTAAGGTATAACGTATAACGTCACACAGTAATACGTCATGACGTATAACGTTATATTGTGTGACGTCATAACGTATAACGTCATATAGAATTACGTTACAACGTATAACGTCATGTAGTATTGCGCCAGAACGTATAACGTTATAAAGTATAACGTCATAACGTATAACGTCATATAGTATTACGTCATAACGCAAAACGTCATATAGCATTGCGCCATGACGTACAATGTTATATGTTATTGTGTTATAACGTATAACGTCACAAGGTAATACGCCATAACGTATAGCGCTATATTGAATTGCGCGATAACGTATAGCGTCACATAGTATTACGTCATAACATGTGACGTCATATAATATTGCGTCACAACGCATAACGTCACATAGTAATACGCCACAACGGATGACGTCATATAGAGTTACGTCATGACGTACAGCGTCATACAGAATTACGTCATAACGTACAATGTAACATAGTAACACGTCATAACGTATAATGTCATGTAGTATTAAGGTATAACGTATAACGTCACACAGTAATACGTCATGACGTATAACGTTATATTGTGTGACGTCATAACGTATAACGTCATATAGAATTACGTTACAACGTATAACGTCATATAGTATTGCGCCAGAACGTATAACGTTATAAAGTATAACGTCATAACGTATAACGTCATATAGTATTACGTCATAACGCAAAACGTCATATAGCATTGCGCCATGACGTACAATGTTATATGTTATTGTGTTATAACGTATAACGTCACAAGGTAATACGCCATAACGTATAATGTCATGTAGTATTAATTTATAACGTATAACGTCACATAGTAATACCTCATAACGTATAGCGCTATATTGTATAGCGTCCTTACGTATAACGTCATATCGTATTGCGTAATAACGTATAACGTTATAAAGTATAAGGTCATAACGTATAACGTCATACAGTATTCCGTCATAACGTATAACGTCACATAGTTCTACGTCAGAACGGATGACGTCATATAGTATTGCGTCATAACGTATAACATCACATAGTATTACGTCATAACGTATAGCGCTATATTGTATAGCGTCATAACGTATAACGTCACATAGTACTACGTCATAACGGATGACGTCATATAGTATTGCGTCATAACATATAACGTCATATAGTATTGCGTCATGACGTACAACGTTTCAGAGTATTTCGTCATAACGTATGACGTCATATAGTATTGCGTCATAACGTATGACGTCACATAGAACTAAGCCACAACGAATGACGTCATATAGAATAACGTCATGACGTATAACGTCATATAGAATTACGTCATAAAGCAGAACGTCACATAGTAATACGTCATAACGTTTAATGTCATGTAGTATTAAGGTATAACGTATAACGTCACACAGTAATACGTCATGATGTATAACGTTATATTGTGTGACGTCGTAACGTATAACGTCATATAGAATTACGGTACAACGTATAACGTCATATAGTATTGCGCCATGACGTATAACGTTATATGGTATTGCGTAATAACGTGTAACGTCATATAATATTGCGTCAGAACGGATGACGTCATAAAGAATTACGTCATGACGTGTAACGTTATATGGTATTGCGTAATAACGCATAACGACACATAGTACTACGCCACAACGGATGACGTACTACAGAATTACCTCATAACGTATAACATCACATAGTAATACGTCATAACGTAGAATGTCATGTAGTATTGCGTCATGACGTATAACGTTATATAGAGTTACGTCATAACGTATAACGTTATATGGTATAACGTAATAATGTTGAACGTTGTACAGTATTAAGGTATAACGTATAACGTCACATAGTATTGCATCATTCCGAATGACGTCATACAATATTGCGTCATAACGTATAACGTCACATAGTATTACTTCGTAACGGATGATATCATATAGTATTACGTCATGACGTATAACGTCACATAGAACTAAGCCACAACGAATGACGTCATATAGAATATCGTCATAACGTATAACGTCACATAGCCATACGTCATAACGTATAATGTCATGTAGTATTAATTTATAACGTATAACGTCATATAGTATTACGTCATAACCTATAACGTCACCTAGTATTACGTCATAACGTATAACGTCACATAGAACTAAGCCACAACGAATGACGTCATATAGAATAACGTCAAGACGTATAACGTCATATAGAATTACGGTACAACGTATAACGTCATATAGTATTGCGCCATGGCGTATAACGTCATATAGTATTACGTCATAACGTATAACGGCTTATAGTATTGCGTCATTCCGATTGACGTCATATAATATTGCGTCATAACGTATAACGTCACATAATAATACGCCATAACGTATAACGTCATATGGAATTACGGTTTAACGTATACCATCACATAGTTATACGTCTTAACATATAGCGCTATACAGAATAGCGTCATAACGTATAACGTTATATAGTATTGCGTCATGACGTACAACGTTTCAGAGTATTACGTCATAACGTATAACGTCATATATAATTATCTCATAACGTATAACATCACATAGTAATACGTCATAACGTAGAATGTCATGTAGTATTGCGTCATGACGTATAACGTGATATCGAGTTACGTCATAACGTATAACGTTATATGGTATAACGTTATATGGTATAACGTAATAATGTTGAACGTTGTACAGTATTAAGGAATAACGTATAACGTCACATAGTATTACTTCGTAACGGATGATGTCATATAGTATTACGTCATGACGTATAACGTCATATAGAATAACGTCATAACGTATAACGTCACATAGTAATACGCCATAACGTATAATGTCATGTAGTATTCCGCCATGACGTATAACGTCATATTGAATTATGTCATAACGTATAACGTCATATTAAATTACGTCATAACGTATAACGTCACATAGTTCTACGTCAGAACGGATGACGTCATATAGAATTACGCCATGACGTATAACGTCACATAGTAATACGTCATAACGTATAGCGCTATATTGTATTGCGTCATAACGGATAACGTCACATAGTATTGTGTCATTCCGAATGACGTCATATAATATTGCGTCATAACGTATAACGTCACATAGTAATACGCCATAACGTATAACGTCATATAGTATTGCGTCATGACGAACAACGTTATATTTTAATGTGTAATAACGTATAACGTAACATAGTAATACGCCATAACGTATAGCGCTATATTGTATTGCGCCATAACGTATAACGTCACATAGTATTACGTCATAACGTATGACGTCATATAGTATTGCGTCATAACGTATAACGTCATATTGAATTATGTCATAACGTATAACGTCATATTAAATTACGTCATAACGTATAACGTCACATAGTTCTACGTCAGAACGGATGACGTCATATAGAATTACGCCATGACGTATAACGTCACATAGTAATACGTCATAACGTATAGCGCTATATTGTATTGCGCCATAACGTATAACGTCACATAGTAATACGTCATTACGTATGACGTCATATAGGATTGCGTCATAACGTATAACGTCACATAGAACTAAGCCACAACGAATGACGTCATATAGAATAACGTCAAGACGTATAACGTCATATAGAATTACGGTACAACGTATAACGTCATATAGTATTGCGCCATGGCGTATAGCGTCACATAGTACTACGCCACAACGGATGACGTCATATAGAATTGCGTCATGACGTATAACGTTATACAGAATTACGACATAACGTACAACGTCCCATAGTAATACGCCACAACGGATGACGTCATATAGAATTACGTCATGACGTACCACGTCATACATAATTACGTCATAACGTACATCGTAACATAGTAATACGTCATAACGTATAAAGTCATATAGTATTGCGTCATGAAGTACAACGTTATATGTTATTGTGTAATAACGTATAACGTCACAAAGTAATTCGTCATAACGTATAGCGCTATATTGTATTGCGTCATAACGTATAACGTCACATAGTATTGCGTCATATCGTATGACGTCATAAAGTATTGCGTCATGACGTATAGCGTCACATAGTACTATGCCACAACGGATGACGTCATATAGAATTACGTCATGTCGTATAACGTCATATAGAATTACGTCATAACGTACATCGTAACATAGTAATACGTCATAACGTATAATGTCATGTAGTATTAATTTATAACGTATAAAGTCACATAGTACTACGTCATAACGTATGACGTCATAAAGTATTGCGTCATGACGTATAGCGTCACATAGTACTACGCCACAACGGATGAAGTCATATAGAATTGCGTCATGACGTATAACGTATACAGAATTACGTCATAACGTACAACGTCCCATAGTAATACGCCACAACGGATGACGTCATATAGAATTACGTCATGACGTACAACGTCATACAGAATTACGTCATAGCGTACATCGTAACATAGTAATACGTCATAACGTATAAAGTCATATAGTATTGCGTCATGAAGTACAACGTTATATGTTATTGTGTAATAACGTATAACGTCACAAAGTAATTCGTCATAACGTATAGCGCTATATTGTATTGCGTCATAACGTATAACGTCACATAGTATTGCGTCATATCGTATGACGTCATAAAGTATTGCGTCATGACGTATAGCGTCACATAGTACTACGCCACAACGGATGACGTCATATAGAATTACGTCATGTCGTATAACGTCATATAGAATCACGTCATAACGTACATCGTAACATAGTAATACGTCATAACGTATAATGTCATGTAGGATTAAGGTATAACTTATAGCGTCACATAGTAATACGTCATGACGCATAACGTTATATTGTGTGACGTCATAACGTATAACGTTATATAGTATTGCGTCATAACGTATAGCGTCACATAGTACTACGCCACAACGGATGACGTCATATAGAATTGCGTCATGACGTATAACGTTATACAAAATTACGTCATAACGTACAACGTCACATAGTAATACGCCACAACGGATGACGTCATATAGAATTTCGTCATGACGTACAACGTCATACAGAGTTACGTCAAAACGTACATCGTAACATAGTAATACGTCATAACGTATAAAGTCATATAGTATTGCGTCATGACGTACAACGTTATATGTTATTGTGTAATAACGTATAACGTCACAAAGTAATTCGTCATAACGTATAGCGCTATATTGTATTGCGTCATAACGTATAACGTCACATAGTATTGCGTCATATCGTATGACGTCATATAATATTGCGTCATAACGTATAGCGTCACATAGTACTACGCCACAACGGATGATGTCATATAGAATTACGTCATAACGCACGTCACATAGTAATACGTCATAACGTATAATGTCATGTAGTATTAAGGTATAACTTTTAACGTCACATAGTAATACGTCATGACGCATAACGTTATATTGTGTGACGGCATAACGTATAACGTCATATAGTATTACGTCATGACGTATAACGTCATATAGTATTCGTCATGACGTATAACGTCATATAGAATTCCGTCATAACGTACAACGTCACATAGTAATACGGCACAACGTATAAGGTCATATAGAATATCGGTTTAACGTATACCGTCACATAGTTATACGTCATCACGTATAGCGCTATATTGTATTACGTCATGACGTATAACGTCATATAGTATTGCGTCATGACGTACAACAATATATGTTATTGTGTAATAACGTATAACGTCACAAAGTAATTCGTCATAACGTATAGCGCTATATTGTATAGCGTCATAACGTATAACGTCACATAGTATTGCGTCATAACGGATGACGTCATATAGAATTACGTCATGACGTACAACGTCATTCAGAATTACGTCATAACGTACAACGTAACATAGTAATACGTCATAACGTATAATGTCATGTAGTATTAAGGTATAATGTATAACGTCACATAGTAATACGTCATAGCGTACAGCGCTATATTGCATAGCGTTATAACGTATAACGTCAGCTAGTACTACGCCACAACGGATGACGTCATATAGACTTACGTCATGACGTATAACGGTATACAGAATTACGTCATAACGTACAACGTCACATAGTAATACGTCATAACGTATAATGTCATGTAGTATTAATTTATAACGTATAAAGTCACATAGTACTACGTCATAACGTATGACGTCATAAAGTATTGCGTCATGACGTATAGCGTCACATAGTACTACGCCACAACTGATGACGTCATATAGACTTACGTCATGACGTATAACGTCATATAGAATTACGTCATAACGTACAACGTCACATAGTAATACGTCACAACGTATAAGGTCATATAGAATATCGGTTTAACGTATACCGTCACATAGTTATACGTCATAACGTATAGCGCTATATTGTATTACGTCATAACGTATAACGTCACATAGTATTGCGTCATAACGGATGACGTCATATAGAATTATGTCATGACGTACAACGTCATTCAGAATTACGTCATAACGTACAACGTAACATAGTAATACGTCATAACGTATAATGTCATGTAGTATTAAGGTATAACGTATAACGTCACATAGTAATACGTCATAACGTACAGCGCTATATTGTATAGCGTTATAACGTATAACGTCAGGTAGTACTACGCCACAACGGATGACGTCATATAGACTTACGTCATGACGTATAACGTCATATAGAATTACGCCATAACGTACAACGTCACATAGTAATACGTCACAACGTATAAGGTCATATAGAATATCGGTTTAACGTATACCGTCACATAGTTATACGTCATAACGTATAGCGCTATATTGTATTACGTCATGACGTATAACGTTATATGGTATTGCGTAATAACGTATAACGACATATAGTATTACGTCATAACGTATAACGTCACACAGTAATACGTCTTGACGCATAACGTTATATTGTGTGACGTCATAACGTATAACGTCATATAGAATTACGGTACAACGTATAACGTCATATAGTATTGCGCCATGCCGTATAACGTCGTAGTATTACGTCATAACTTTTAACGTCATATAGTATTGCGTCATGACGTACAACGTTATATGTTATTGCGTAATAACGTATAACGTCACCAAGTAATTCGTCATAACGTATAGCGCTATATTGTATTGCGTCATAACGTATAACGTCACATAGTATTGCGTCATAACGCATGACGTCATATAATATTGCGTCATAACGTATAATGTCACATAGTACTACGCCACAACGGATGACGTCATATAGAATTACGCCATGATGTACAACGTCATTCAGAATTACGTCATAACGTACAACGTAACATAGTAATACGTCATAACGTATAATGTCATGTAGTATTAAGGTATAACGTATAACGTCACATAGTACTACGTCATAACGTATGACGTCATACAGTATTGCGTCATGACGTATAGCGTCACATAGTACTACGCCACAACTGACGACGTCATACAGAATTACGTCATGACGTGTAACGTCATACAGAATTACGTCATAACGTACAACGTCACATAGTAATACGCCACAACGGATGACGTCATATAGAATTACGTCATGTCGTACAACGTCATACAGAATTACGTCATAACGTATGACGTCATATAGTATTGCGTCATAACGTATAGCGTCTCATAGTACTACGCCACAACGGATGACGTCATATAGTATTACGTCATAACGCACGTCACATAGTAATACCTCATATCGTATAATGTCATGTAGTATTAAGGTAGAACATATAACGTCACACAGTAATACGTCATGACGCATAACGTTGTATTGTGTGACGTCATAACGTATAACGTCATATAGAATTACGGTACAACGTATAACGTCATATAGTATTGCGCCACGCCGTATAACGTCATAGTATTACGTCATAACGTATAACGTCATATACTATTGCGTCAGTCCGAATGACGTCATATAATATTGCGTCATAACGTATAACGTCACATAGTAATACGTCACAACGTATAAGGTCATATAGAATATCGGATTAACGTATACCGTCACATAGTTATACGTCATAACGTATAGCGCTATATTGTATTACGTCATGACGTATAACGTTATACGGTATTGCGTAATAACGTATAACGACATATAGTATTACGTCATAACGTATAACGTCACATAGTACTACGTCATAACGGATGACGTCATATAGAAATACGTCATGACGTATAACGTTATTTAGTATTGCGCCATGACGTACAACGTTATATGTTATTGTGTAATAACCTATAACGTCCCATAGTATTACGTCATAACGTTTAACGTCATATAGTATTGCGTCATGACGTACAACGTTATATGTTATTTTGTAATAACGTATAACGTCACAAAGTAATTCGTCATAACGTATAGCGCTATATTGTATTGCGTCATAACGTATAACGGCACATAGTATTGCGTCATAACGGATGACGTCATATAGAATTACTTCATGACGTACAACGTCATTCAGAATTACGTCATAACGTACAACGTAACATAGTAATACGTCATGACGTATAATGTCATGTAGTATTAATGTATAACGTATAACGTCACATACTAATACGTCATAACGTACAGCGCTATATTGTATAGCGTTATAACGTATAACGTCAGCTAGTACTACGCCACAACGGATGACGTCATATAGACTTACGTCATGACGTATAACGTCATATAGAATTACGTCATAACGTACAACGTCACATAGTAATACGTCATAACGTATAATGTCATGTTGTATTAATTTATAACGTATAATGTCACATAGTACTACGTCATAACGTATGACGTCATAAAGTATTGCGTCATGACGTATAGCGTCACATAGTACTACGCCACAACGGATGACGTCATATAGAATTACGTCATGTCGTACAACGTTATACAGAATTACGTCATAACGTACAACGGAACATAGTAATACGTCACAACGTATAATGTCATGTAGGATTAAGGTATAACTTATAGCGTCACATAGTAATACGTCATGACGCATAACGTTATATTGTGTGACATCATAACGTATGACGTCATATAGTATTGCGTCATAACGTATAGCGTCTCATAGTACTACGCCACAACGGATGACGTCATATAGTATTACGTCATGACGTATAACGTCATACAGAATTACGTCATGACGTACAACGTCACATAGTAATACGCCACAACGGATGACGTCATATAGAATTACGTCATGTCGTACAACGTCATACAGAATTACGTCATAACGTACAACGTAACATAGTAATACGTCATAACGTATAATGTCATGTAGTATTAAGGTATAACGTATAACGTCACATAGTAATACGTCATAACGTATGACGTCATATAGTATTGCGTCATAACGTATAGCGTCTCATAGTACTACGCCACAACGGATGACGTCATATAGTATTACGTCATAACGTATAATGTCATGTAGTATTAAGGTAGAACGTATAACGTCACACAGTAATACGTCATGACGCATAACGTTGTATTGTGTGACGTCATAACGTATAACGTCATATAGAATAACGGTACAACGTATAACGTCATATAGTATTGCGCCATGCCGTATAACGTCATAGTATTACGTCATAACGTATAACGTCATATAGTATTGCGTCATGACGTACAACGTTATATGTTATTGTGTAGTAACGTATAACGTCACAAAGTAATTCGTCATAACGTATGACGTCATATAATATTGCGTCATAACGTATAACGTCACATCGTACTACGCCACAACGGATGACGTCATATAGAATTACGTCATGACGTACAACGTCACATAGTAATACGCCATAACGTATAACGGCATATAGTATTGCGTCATTCCGAATGACGTCATATAATATTGCGTCATAGCGTATAACGTCAAATAGTAATACGGCATAACGTATAATGTCATGTAGTAATACGGTAGAACGTGTAACGTCACATAGTAATACGTCATAACATATAGCGCTATATTGAATTGCGCGATAACGTATAACGTCACATAGTATTACGCCATAACGTATGACGTCATATAATATTGCGTCATAACGTATAACGTCACATCGTAATACGCCACAACGGATGACGTCATATAGAATTACGTCATAACGTATAGCGTCTCATAGTACTACGCCACAACGGATGACGTCATATAGTATTACGTCATGACGTAAAACGTCATACAGAATTACGTCATGACGTACAACGTCACATAGTAATACGCCACAACGGATGACGTCATATAGAATTACGTCATATCGTACAACGTCATACAGAATTACGTCATAACGTATAACGTCATATAGTATTGCGTCATGACGTACAACGTTATATGATATTGTGTAATAACGTATAACGTCACATAGTAATACGTCATAACGTATAGCGCTATATTGTATAGCGTCGTAACGTATAACGTCACATAGTTCTACGTCATAACGGATGACGTCATATAGAATTACGTCAAGACGTATAACGTCATATAGTATTACGTCAAAACGTATGACGTCATATAGTATTGCGTCATGACGTACAACGTTATATGTTATTGTGTAATAACGCATAACGTCACAAAGTAATACGTCATAACGTATAGCGCTATATTGTATTGCGTCATAACGTATAAGGTCACATTGTATTGGGTCATGACGTACAACGTCATATGTTATTGTGTAATAACGTATAACGTCACTTAGTTATACGTCATAACGTATAGCGCTATATTGTATTGCGTCATAACGTACAACGTCACATAGTAATACGTCATAACGTACAATGTCACATAGTACTACGTGAGAACGGATGACGTCATATAGAATTACGTCATTACGTATAACGTTATGTAGAATTACGTCATAACGTACAACGTCACATAGTAAGACGTCATAACGTATAACGTCATATAGAATTACGGTTAAACGTATAACGTCACATAGTTATACGTCATAACGTATAGCGCCATATTGTATTACGTCATAACGTATAACGTCATATAGTAATCCGCCATGACGTATAACGTTATAATGTATAACGTCATATCGCATAACGTCATATAGAGTTACGGTTTAATTTATACTGTCACATAGTACTACGTCATAACGTATAACGTCACATAGTACTTCGTCAGAACGGATCACGTCATATCTAATAACGTCGTGACGTATAAAGTCATATAGAATTACGACATAACGTATAACGTTATATGGTATAACGTTATATGGTATAACGTTATATGGTATAACGTAATAATGTTGAACGTTGTACAGTATTAAGGTATAACGTATAACGTCACATGGTATTCCGTCATAACGTATAACGTCACATAGTATTACGTCATAACAATGACGTCATATAGTGTTGCGTCATAACGTATAACGTTATGAAGTATAAGGTCATAACGTATAACGTCATATAGTATTACGTCATAACGTATAACGTCATATAGTATTCCGCCATGACGTATAACGTTATAAAGTATAACGTCATAACGCATAACGTCATATAGAGTTACGGTTTAACGTATACCGTCACATAGTATTCCGTCATAACGTATAACGTCACATAGTTCTACGTCAGAACGGATGACGTCATATAGTATTAGCCATGACGTATAACGTCATATTGAATTACGTCATAACGTATAACGTCATATAGTAATGCGCCATGACGTATAACGTTATAAAGTATAACGCCATAACGTATATCGACATATAGTATTGCGTCATTGCGAACGACGTCATATAATATTGCTTCATAACATATAACATCACATAGTAATACGTCATAACGGATGACATGATATGGAATTACGCCAGGACGTATAACGTCATATTGAATTACTTCATAACTTATAACGTCATATAATATTGCGCCATGACGTATAACGTTATAAAGTACTACGATATAACGTATAACGTCATATAGTATTGCGTCATTACGAATGACGTCATGTAATATTGCGTCATAACGTATAACGTCACATAGTAATACGTCATAACGTATAACGTCATGTAATATTGCGTCAGAACGGATGACGTCATATAGTATTCCGCCATGACGTATAACGTTATAAAGTATAACGTCATAACGCATAACGTCATACGGAGTTACGGTTTAACGTATACCGTCACATGGTATTCCGTCATAACGTATAACGTCATATAGTATTGCGCCATGACGAATAACGTTATAAAGTATAACGTCATAACGTATAACCTCATATAGTATGGCGTCATTACGAATGACGTCATATGATATTACGTCATAACGTATAACGTCGCATAGTAATACGACATAACGTAGAACGTCCTATAGAATTACGGTTTAACGTATACCGTCACATAGTTATACGTCATAACGTACAGCGCTATATTGTATTACGTCATAACGTAGAACGTCATATAGTATTGCGTCATGACGTATAACGTTATATGTTATTGTGTAATAAGGTATAACGTCACATAGTAACACGTCATAACGTATAGCGCTATATTGTATTGCGTCATAACGTATAACGTCACATAGTACTACGTCATAACGTAGAACGTCATATAGTATTGCGTCATGACGTATAACGTTATATGGTATTTTGTCATAACGTATAACGTCACATAGTTCTACGTCAGAACGGATGACGTCACATAGAATTGCGCCATGACGTGTAACGTCATATTGAAATACGTCATAACGTACAACGTCAAATAGTATTGCGCCGTAACGTATAACGTTATAAAGTATATCGTCATAACGTATAACGTCATATAGAATTACGGTTTAACGTATACCGTCACATAGTTATACGTCATAACGTATAGCGCTATATTGTATTACGTCATAACGTATAACGGCATATAGTATTGCGACATGACGTTCAACGTTATATGTTATTGTGTAATAACGTATAACGTCACATAGTAATACGTCATAACGTATAATGTCATGTAGTATTAAGGTATATCGTATAACGTCACATAGTAATACGTCATGACGTATAACGTTATATTGTGTGACAACATAACGTATAACGTCATATAGAATTACGGTACAACGTATAACGACATATAGTATTGCGCCATGACGTATAACGTTATAAAGCATAACGTCATAACGCATAACGTCATATAGAGTTACGGTTTAACCTATACCGCCACATAGCAATACGTCATAACGTATAGCGCTATGTTGTATTGCGCCATAACGTATAACGTCACATAGTAATACGTCATAACGTATAATGTCATGTAGTATTAAGGTATAGCGTATAACGTCACTTAGTAATAAGTCATGACGTATAACGTTATATTGTGTGACGTCATAACGTATAACTTCATGTAAAATTACGGTACAACGTATAACGTCATATAGTATTGCGCCATGACTTGTAACGTTCTAAAGTATAACGTCATAACGTATAACGTCATATAGTACTACGTCATAACGGATGACGTCATATAGAATTACGGTTTAACGTATACCGTCACATAGTTATGCGTCTTAACGTATAGCGCTATATTGTATTAGGTCATAACGTATGACGTCATATAGTAATCCGCCATGACGTATAACGTTATAATGTATAACGTCATATCGCATAACGTCATATAGAGTTACGGTTTAACGTATACTGTCACATAGTAATACGTCATAACGAATAGCGCTATATTGTATTGCGTCATAACGTACAACGTCACATAGTATTACGTCATAACGTATAACATCACATAGTACTACGTCAGAACGGATGACGTCATATAATATTACGCCATGACATATAACGTCATATAGAATTACGTCATAACGTGTAACGTCATATATTATTGCGCCATGACGTATAGCGTTATAAAGTATAACGTCATATATAGTTACGGTTTAACGTATACCGTCACATACTATTCCGTCATAACGTATAACGTCACACAGTTCTACGTCATAACGTAGAACATCATATAGTACTGCGCCATGATGTATAACGTTATAAAGTATAACGTCACAACGTATAACGTCATATAGTATTGCGCCATGACGTATAACGTTATAAAATATAAGGTCATATAGTATTGCGTCATTACGAATGACGTCATATTATATTGCGTCATAACGCATAACGTCACATGGTAATATGCCGCAACGGAAGATGTCGTATTGAATTACGTCATAACGTACAACGTCACATGGTACTATGCCACAACGGAAGACGTCATATAGAATTACTTGATAACGTATAAAGTCATATAGTATTGCGCCATGACGTATAACGTTATAAAGTATAACGTCATAACGTATATCGTCATATAGTACTGCGTCATGACGTACAACGTTATATGATATTGTGTAATAACGTATAACGTAACATAGTAATACGTCATAACGTATAATGTCATGTAGTATTAAGGTATAACGTATAACGTCACATAGTAAGACGTCATAACGTATAACGTCATATAGTATTCCGCCATAACGTATAACGTTATAAAGTATAACGTCATAACGCATAACGTCATATAGTATTGCGTCATGACGTATAACGTTATATGGTATTGCGTAATAACGTATAACGTCATATAGTATTGCGTCAGAACGGATGACCTCATAAAGAATTACGTCGTAACGTATAACGTTATAAAGTATAAGGTCATAACGTATATCGTCATATAGTACTGCGTAATAACGTATAACGTCATATAGTATTCCGCCATGACGTATAACGTTGTAATGTATAACGTCATAACATATACCGTCATATAGAGTTACGGTTTAACATATACCATCACATAGTAATACGTCATAGCGTATAGGGCTATATTGTATAGCGTCATAACTTATAACGTCATATAGAAATACGTCATAACGTATAACGTCATATAATATTGCGTCAGAACGGATGACGTCATAAAGAATTACGTCATGACGTGTAACGTCATATAGAATTACGGTACAACGTATGACGTCATATAGTATTGCGTCATAACGTATAACGTCACATAGTACTACGCCACAACCTATGACGTCGTATAGAATTACGTCATAACGTATAACTTCACATAGTACTACGCCACAACGGATGACGTCATATGGAATTACGTCATGACATATAACGTCATATTGAATTACGTCATAACGTATAACGTGAAATAGTATTGCGCCATGACGTATAACGTTATAAAGTATAACGACATAACTTATAACGTCATATAGATTTACGTCATAACGTACAACGTAACATAGTAATACGTCATAACGTATAATATAAAGTAGTATTAAGGTATAACGTATAACATCACGTAGTAATACGTCATGACGTATAGCTTTATATTGTGTGACGTCATAACGTATAACGTCATATAGAATTACGGTACAACGTATAACGTGATATAGTATTGCGCCATGACGTATATCGTTACAAAGTATAACGTCATAACGTATAACGTCATATAGAATTACACCATGACGTATAACGTCATATTGAATTACGTCATAACGTATAACGTCAAACAGTATTGCACCATGACTTATAACGTTATAAAGTATAACGACATAACGTATAACGTCATATAGTATTGCGTCATGACGAATAACGTTATATGGTATTGCGTAATAACGTATAACGTCACATAGTATTACGTCATAATATAATGCTGTGTTGTATTACGTCATAACGTATGACGTCATATAGAACTACGGTATAACGTGCAACGTCGTACATTATTACGTCATAACGTATAACGTCATATATAATTACGTCATAACGTATAACATCACATAGTATTACGTCATAACGTATAATGTCATGTAGTATTGCGTCATGACGTATAACGTTATATAGAGTTACGTCATAACGTGTAGCGTTATATGGTATAACGTAATAATGTTTAACGTTGTACAGTATTAAGGTATAACGTATACCGTCACATAGCAACACGCCATGACGTATAACGTCATATTGATTTACTTCATAACGTATAACGACATATACTATTGCGTCATGACGTATAACGTCATATAGTATTGCGTCCTAACGTATAACGTTATAAAGTATAACGTCATAACGTATAGCGTCACAGAGTATTGCGACATGACGTACAACGTTATATGTTATTGTGTTATAACGTATAACGTCACATAGTAATGCGTCGTAAAGTATAGCGCTATTTTGTATAGAGTCACAACGTGTGACGTCACATAGTACTACGTAATAACGTATAATGTCATGTAGTATTAAGGTATACCGTATAACGTCACATAGTAATACGTCATAACGTATAGCGCTATTTTGTATTGCTGCATAACGTATAACATCACATAGTATTACGTCATAACGTATAATGTCATGTAGTATTGCGTCATGACGTATAACGTTATATAGAGTTACGTCATAACGTGTAGCGTTATATGGTATAACGTAATAATGTTTAACGTTGTACAGTATTAAGGTATAACGTATACCGTCACATAGCAACACGCCATGACGTATAACGTCATATTGATTTACTTCATAACTTATAACGTCATATAATATTGCGCCATGACGTATAACGTTATAAAGTACTACGATATAACGTATAACGTCATATAGTATTGCGTCATTACGAATGACGTCATGTAATATTGCGTCATAACGTATAACGTCACATAGTAATACGTCATAACGTATAACGTCATGTAATATTGCGTCAGAACGGATGACGTCATATAGTATTCCGCCATGACGTATAACGTTATAAAGTATAACGTCATAACGCATAACGTCATACGGAGTTACGGTTTAACGTATACCGTCACATGGTATTCCGTCATAACGTATAACGTCATATAGTATTGCGCCATGACGAATAACGTTATAAAGTATAACGTCATAACGTATAACCTCATATAGTATGGCGTCATTACGAATGACGTCATATGATATTACGTCATAACGTATAACGTCGCATAGTAATACGACATAACGTAGAACGTCCTATAGAATTACGGTTTAACGTATACCGTCACATAGCTATACGTCATAACGTACAGCGCTATATTGTATTACGTCATAACGTAGAACGTCATATAGTATTGCGTCATGACGTATAACGTTATATGTTATTGTGTAATAAGGTATAACGTCACATAGTAACACGTCATAACGTATAGCGCTATATTGTATTGCGTCATAACGTATAACGTCACATAGTACTACGTCATAACGTATAACGTTATAAAGTGTAACGTCATAACGTATAACGTTATATAGTATTGCGTCGTAACGTATAACGTTATAAAGTATAACGTCATTACGTATATCGTGACATAGTAATACGTCATAACGTATAACGTCATATAGAATTACGGTTTAACGTATACCGTCACATAGTTATATGTAATAACGTATAGCGCTATATTGTATTACGTCATAACGTAGAACGTCATATAGTATTGCGTCATGACGTATAACGTTATATGTTATTGTGTAATAAGGTATAACGTCACATAGTAACACGTCATAGCGTATAGCGCTATATTGTATTGCGTCATAACGTATAACGTCACATAGTACTACGTCATAACGTATAACGTTATAAAGTGTAACGTCATGACGTATAACGTTATAAAGTATATCGTCATAACGTATAACGTCATATAGAATTACGGTTTAACGTATACCGTCACATAGTTATACGTCATAACGTATAGCGCTATATTGTATTACGTCATAACGTATAACGGCATATAGTATTGCGACATGACGTACAACGTTATATGTTATTGTGTAATAACGTATAACGTCACATAGTAATACGTCAAAACGTATAGCGCTATATTGTATAGCGTCATAGCGTATAACGTCATATAGAATTACGTCATAACGTATAACGTCATATAGTATTGCGTCATGACGTATAACGTTATATGGTATTTTGTCATAACGTATAACGTCACATAGTTCTACGTCAGAACGGATGACGTCACATAGAATT
Source organism: Bombus fervidus (assembly GCF_041682495.2). Classification (NCBI taxonomy): domain Eukaryota; kingdom Metazoa; phylum Arthropoda; class Insecta; order Hymenoptera; family Apidae; genus Bombus; species Bombus fervidus. Next base: position 1,339,126 of record NW_027212582.1, read on the forward strand.
GCGCCATGACGTGTAACGTCATATTGAAATACGTCATAACGTACAACGTCAAATAGTATTGCGCCGTAACGTATAACGTTATAAAGTATATCGTCATAACGTATAACGTCATATAGAATTACGGTTTAACGTATACCGTCACATAGTTATACGTCATAACGTATAGCGCTATATTGTATTACGTCATAACGTATAACGGCATATAGTATTGCGACATGACGTTCAACGTTATATGTTATTGTGTAATAACGTATAACGTCACATAGTAATACGTCATAACGTATAATGTCATGTAGTATTAAGGTATATCGTATAACGTCACATAGTAATACGTCATGACGTATAACGTTATATTGTGTGACAACATAACGTATAACGTCATATAGAATTACGGTACAACGTATAACGACATATAGTATTGCGCCATGACGTATAACGTTATAAAGCATAACGTCATAACGCATAACGTCATATAGAGTTACGGTTTAACCTATACCGCCACATAGCAATACGTCATGACGTATAGCGCTATGTTGTATTGCGCCATAACGTATAACGTCACATAGTAATACGTCATAACGTATAATGTCATGTAGTATTAAGGTATAGCGTATAACGTCACTTAGTAATAAGTCATGACGTATAACGTTATATTGTGTGACGTCATAACGTATAACTTCATGTAAAATTACGGTACAACGTATAACGTCATATAGTATTGCGCCATGACTTGTAACGTTCTAAAGTATAACGTCATAACGTATAACGTCATATAGTACTACGTCATAACGGATGACGTCATATAGAATTACGGTTTAACGTATACCGTCACATAGTTATGCGTCTTAACGTATAGCGCTATATTGTATAGCGTTATATCGTATGTCGTCACATAGTACTACGTCATAGCGTATAATGTCATGTAGTATTAAGGTATAACGTATAACGTTACATAGTAATACGTCATAACGTATAACGTCATATAGAGTTACGGTTTAACGTATACCGTCACATAGTATTCCGTCATAACGTATAACGTCACATAGTTCTACGTCAGAACGGATGACGTCACATAAAATTACGGTTTAACGTATACCGTCACGTAGTAATGCGTCTTAACGTATAGCGCTATATTGTATTACGTCATAACGTATGACGTCATATAGTATTGCGTCATAAGATATAACGTCACATAGTAATACGCCATAACGTACAACCTCACATAGTAATACGTTGTAACGTACAATGTCATGTAGTATTTAGGTATACGTATATCGTCACATAGTAATACGTCGTGACGTATAATGTTATATTGTGTGACGTCATAACGTATAACGTCATATAGTATTCCGTCATAAGGTATAACATCATATAGTATTGTGTCATGACGCATAACGTTATATGGTATTGCGTAATAACGTATAACGTCACATAGCATTGCGCCATGACGTATAACGTCATAAAGTATAACGTCATAACGTATAACGTCATATAGTATTGCGTCAGAACGGATGACGTCATAAAGAATTACGTCATGACGTATAACGTCATATAGAATTACAGTACAACGTATAACGTCATATAGCATTGCGCCATGATGTATAACGTTATAAAGTATAATGTCATAACGTATGACGTCATATAGTATTGCGTCATAACGTATAACGTCACATAGTACTACGCCACAACGAATGACGTCATATAGAATAACGTCATGACGTATAACGTCATATAGTATTGTGTCATAACGTATAATGTCACATAGTAATACGTCATAACGTATAACGTCATATAGAATTGCGCTTTAACGTATACCGTCACATACTTATACGTCATAACGTATAGCGCCATATTGTATTACGTCATAACGTATAACGTCATATAATACTGCGTAATAATGTATAACGTCACATAGTACTACGCCACAACGTATGACGTCATATAGTATTGCGTCATAACGTAAAACGTCACATAGTTCTACGTCATAACGTACAACTTCATATAGTACTACGCCACAACGGATGACGTCATATAGTATTCCGCCATGACGTATAACGTTATAATGTATAACGTCATAACGCATAACGTCATATAGAGTTACGGTTTAACGTATACCGTCACATAGTAATACGTCATATCGTATAGCGTTATATATTGTGTAGCGTCATAACGTATAACGTCACATAGAATTACGTCATAACGTATAACGTCATATAGTATTGCGTCAGAACGGATGACGTCATAAAGAATTACGTCATGACGTATAACGTCATATAGAATTACAGTACAACGTATAACGTCATATAGCATTGCGCCGTGACGTATAACGTTATAAAGTATACTGTCATAACGTATGACGTCATATAGTATTGCGTCATAACGTATAACGTCACATAGTACTACGCCACAACGGATGACGTCATATAGTATTCTGTCATGACGTATAACGTTATATGGTATTGCGTAATAACATATAACGTCGTATAGTAATCCGCCATGATGTATAACGTTACAATGTATAACGTCATATCGCATAACGTCATATAGTTACGGTTTAACGTATACTGTCACATAGTAATACGTCATAACGTATAGCGCTATATTGTATTACGCCATGACGTATAACATCATATAGAATTACGTCATACCGTATAACGTCATATAGTATTGCGTCATGACGTATAACGTTATATGTTATTGTGTAATAAGGTATAACGTCACATAGTCCTACGTCATAACGTATAACGTCATATAGTATTGCGTCATTACGACTGACGTCATATAATATTGCTTCATAACGTATAATGTCACATAGTAATACGTCATAACGTATAACGATATAAAGTGTAACGTCATAACGTATAGCGTCATATAGTATTGCGTCAGAACGGATGACGTCATAAAGTATTACGTCATGACGTATAACGTCATATTGAATTACGTCATAACGTATAACGCCATATAGTATTGCGCCATGACGTATAACATTATAAAGTATAACGTCATATAGTATTGCGTCATTACGAATGACATCATATAATATTGCGTCATAACGTATACCGTCACATAGTTATACGTCATAAAGTATAGCGCTATATTGTATTACGTCATAACGTATAACGTCATATAGTATAGCGTCATTACGAATGACGTCATATATAATTGCGTCATAAGGTATAACGTCACATAGTACTACGCCACAGCGGATGACGTCATATAGAATTACGCTATTACGTATAACGTCATATAGAATTACGTCATAAGGTACAACGTCATATAGTATTGCGCCATGACGTATAACGTTATAAAGTATAACGTCATATCGTATAATGTCACATAGTATTACGTCATAACGTATAACGTCATACAGAATTACGGTTTAACGTATCCCGTCATATAATTATACGTCATAACGTATATCGCTATATTGTATTACGTCATAACGTATAACGTCACATAGTATTGCGTCATGACGTAGAACGTTATATAGAGTTACGTCATAACGTATAATGATATATGGTATAACGTTATATGGTATAACGTAATAATGTTGAACGTTGTAGAGTATTAAGGTGTAACGTATGACGTCACATAGTATTACTTCGTAACGGATGATGTCATATAGTATTACGCCATGACGTATAACGTGATAAAGTATAACGTCATATTGAATTACGTCATAACCTGTAGCGTCATATAGTATTGCGCCATGACGTATAACGTCACAAAGTACAACGTCATAACGTATATCGCTATATTGTATTACGTCATAACGTATAACGTCATATAGTATAGCGTCATTACGAATGACGTCATATAATATTGCGTCATAACGTATAACGTCGCATAGTAATACTTCATAACGTAGAACGTCCTATATAATTACGGTTTAACGTATACCGTCACATAGTAATACGTCATAACGTATAGCGCTATATATTGTGTAGCGTCATAACGTATAACGTCACATAGAATTACGTCATATCGTATAACGTCATATAGTATTGCGTCAGAACTGATGACGTCATAAAGAATTACGTCATGACGTATAACGTCATATAGAATTACAGTACAACGTATAACGTCATATTGAATTACGTCATAACGTATAGCGTCATATAGTATTGCGCCATAACGTATAACGTGATAAAGTATAACGTCATATAGTATTGCGTCATAACGTATAACGTCACATAGTACTACACCACAACGGATGACGTCATACAGGATTACGCCATGACGTATAACGTCATATTGAATTACGTCATAACGTGTAGCGTCATATAGAATTGCGCCATGACGTATAACGTCACAAAGTACAACGTCATAACGTATAGCGTCATATAATAATACATCATAACGCATAACGTCATATAGATTTACGGTTTAACGTATACCGTCACATAGTTATACGTTATAACGTATAGCGCTGTATTGTATTACGTCATAACGTATACCGTCATATTGTATTGCGCCATGACGTATAACGTTATATGGTTTTGCGTAATAACGTATAACGTCACATAGTACTACACCACAACGGATGACGTCATATAGTATTGCGTCATGACGTATAACGTTGTATGGTATTGCGTAATAACGTAAAACCTCACTTCGTAAGACGTCATGATTTAGAACGTCATATAGTACTACGTCAGAACGGATGACGTCATATAGAATTACGTCATGACGTATAACGTCATCTAGAATTAGGGTTTAACGTATTCCGTCACATAGTTATATGTCATAACGTGTAGCCCTATATTGTATTACGTCATAACGTATAAAGTCATATAGTAGTGCGTCATGACGTATAACGTTATATGTTATGGTGTAATAAGGTATAACGTCACACAGTAATACGTCATAACGTATAGCGCAATATTGTATTGCGTCATAACGTATAACGTCACATAGTACTACGTCATAACGTACAACGTCATATAGCATTACGTCATAACGTATATCGTCACATCGTAATACGTCATAACGTATAATGTCATGTAGTATTAAGGTATAACGTATAACGTCACATAGTAATACGTCAGGACGTACAACGTTATATGTTATTGTGTAATAACGTATAACGTCACATAGTAATACGTCATAACATATAGCGCTATATTGTATTACGTCATAACGTATAACGTCATATAGAATTACTGTTTAACGTATGCCGTCACATAGTTATACGTCACAACGTTTGGCGCTATATTGTATTGAGTCATAACGTATAACGTCATATAGTATTGCATCCTGACGTACAACGTTGTATGTTATTGTGTGATAACGTATAACGTCACATACTAATACGTCATAACGTGTAGCGCTATATTGTATTACGTCATAACGTATAACGTCATATAGTATTGCGTCATGACGTATAACGTTATATGGTATTGCGTAATAACGTATAACGTCATAAAATATTGCGGCAGAACGCATGACGTCATAAAGAATTACGTCATGACGTGTAACGTTATATGGTATTGCGTAATAACGTATAACGTCATATAGAATTACGGTACAACGTATAACGTCATATAGTATTATGCCATGACGTATACCGTCATATAATATTACGTCATAACGTATAACATCATATCGTATTGTGTCATGTCGTACAACGTTATATGTTATTGTGTAATAACGTATAACGTCACCAAGTAATACGTCATAACGTATACCGCTATATTGTATTGCGTCATCACGTATAAGGTCACATAGTATTGCGTCATTCCGAATGACGTCATATAATATTGCGTCATAACATATAACGTCACATAGTAATACGCCATAACGTATAACGGCATATAGGATTACGTCATAACGCACAACGTCACATAGTAATACGTCATAACGTATAACGTCATATACAATTACGTCATAACGTATAACTTCACATAGCAATATGTCATAACGTATAATGTCATGTATTATTAAGGTATAACGTATAACGTCATATAGTAATACGTCATGACGTATAACGTTATAGTGTGTGACGTCATAACGTACAACGTCATATAGTAGTGCGTCATAACGTACAACGACACATAGTAATACGTCATAACGTATAATGTCATGTAGTATTAATTTATAACGTATAACGTCACATAGTAATACGTCATAACGTCTAGCGCTATATTGTATTGCGCCATAACGTATAACGTCACATAGTACTACGCCACAACGGATGACGTCATATAGAATTACGTCATGACGTATAACGTCATATAGAATCACGTCATAACGCACAACGTCACATAGTAATACGTCATAACGTATAATGTCATGTAGTATTACGTCATAACGTATAACGTCTTATAGTATTGCGTCATGACGTACAAGGATATGTGTTATTGTGTAATAACGTATAACGTCAGAAAGTAATACGTCATAACGTATAGCGCTATATTGTATTGCGTCATAACGTATAACGTCACATAGTGTTACGTCATAACGTATCACGTCGTATAGAATTACGGTACAACGTATAACGTCTAATAGTATTGCGCCATGACGGATAACGTTATAAAGTATAACGTCATAACGTATAACGTCACATAGTAATACGTTATAACGTATAGAGCTATATTGTAATGCGTCATAACGTATAACGTCACATAGTATTACTTCGTAACGTATAACGTCATATAGTATTGCGTCATGATGTCCAACGTTATATGTTATTGTGTAATAACGTAGAACGTCACATAGTAATACGTCATAACGTATTGCGCTATATAGTACAGCGTCATCACGTAATACGTCACATAGTACTACGTCATAACGGATGACGACATATAGTATTGCGTCATGACATAGAACGTTATATGTTATTGTGTAATAACGTATAACGTCACATAGTACTACGCCATAACAGATGACGTCATATAGAATTACGTCATGAAGTATAACGTCATACAGAATTACGTCATAGCGCACAACGTCACACAGTAATACGTCATAACGTATAATGTCATGTAGTATTAAGGTATAACGTATAACGTCACACAGTAATACGTCATGACGTATAACGTTATATTGTGTGACATCATAACGTATAACGTCATATAGAATTACGGTACAACGTATGACGTCATATAATATTACGTCATAACGTACTACGTCACATAGTAATACGTCATAACGTACAATGTAATGTAGTATTAATTTATAACGTATAACGTCACATAGTAATACGTCATAACGTATAATGTCATGTCGAATTACGGTACAACGTATAACGTCATATTGTATTGCGCCATGACGTATAACGTCATATAGTATTACGTCATAACTTATAACGTCATATAGTATTGCGTCATGACGTACAACGTTTCAGAGTATTACGTCATAACGTATAATGTCATATATAATTACGTCATAACGTATAACTTCACGTAGCAATACGTCATAGCGTAGAATGTCATGTAGTATTGCGTCATGACGTATAACGTTATATGGTACTGCGTAATAACATATAACGTCATATAGTATTGCGTCATTCCGAATGACGTCATACAATATTGCGTCATAAAGTACAGCGCCACATAGTACTACGCCACAACGGATGACGGCATATAGAATTACGTCATTACGTAAAACGTCATATAGAATTACGTCATAACGTGCAACGTCACACAGTAATCCGTCATAACGTATAATGTCATGTAGTATTAAGGTATAACGTATAACGTCACATAGTAATACGTCATAACGTATGACGTCATATGGAACTATTGTTTAACGTATACCGTCACATAGTTATGCGTCTTGACGTATAGCGCTATATTCTATTACGTCATAACGTATAACGTCATATAGTATTGCGTCATGACGTATAACGTCACATAGTAATACGTCATAATGTATAACGTCATATAGAGTTACGGTTTAACGTATACCGTCACATAGTATTCCGTCATAACGTATAACGTCACATTGTTCTACGTCAGAACGGATGACGTCATATAGAATTACGCCATGACGTATGACGTCATATTGAAACACGTCATAACGTATAACGTCATATAGTATTGCGTCATAACGTATAACGTCACATAGAACTAAGCCACAACGAATGACGTCATATAGAATAACGTCATGACGTATAACGTCATATAGAATTACGTCATAAAGCACAACGTCACATAGTAATACGTCATAACGTATAATGTCATGTAGTATTAAGGTATGACGTATAACGTCACACAGTAATACGTCATGATGTATAACGGTATATTGTGTGACGTCATAACGTATAACGTCATATCGATTTATGGTACAACGTATAACGTTATATTGTGTGACGTCATAACGTATAACGTCATATAGAATTACGTCATAACGTATAACGGCTTACAGTATTGCGTCATTCCGATTGACGTCATATAATATTGCGTCATAACGTATAACGTCACATATTAATACGCCATAACGTATAACGTCATATGGAATTACGGTTTAACGTATGCCATCACATAGTTATACGTCTTAACATATAGCGCTATATAGTATAGCGTCATAACTTATAACGTCACATAGTATTGCGTCATAACGTATAACGTCACATAGTACTACGCCACAACGGATGACGTACTACAGAATAACGTCATGACGTATAACGTCATATAGAATTACGTCATAAAGCACAACGTCACATAGTAATACGTCATAACGTATAATGTCATGTAGTATTAAGGTATAACGTATGTCGTCACACAGTTTCACGTCATGACGTATAACGTTAAATTGTGTGACGTCATAACGTATAACGTCATATAGAAGTACGGTAAAACGTATAACGTCATATAGTATTGCGCCATGACGTATAACGTTATATTGAGTGACGTCATAACGTATAACGTCATATAGTATTGCGTCATTCCGAATGACGTCATATAATATTGCGTCATAAGGTATAACGTCACATAGCAATACGTCATAACGTATAACGTCATGTAGTATTAAGGTATAACATATAACGTCACATAGTAATACGTCATAACGGATGACGTCATATAGTGTTGCGTCATAACGTATAACGTCACATAGTACTACGCCACAACGGATGACGGCATATAGAATTACGTCATTACGTATAACGTTATATAGAATTACGTCATAACGTATAGCGCTATATTGTATAGCGTCATAACGTATAACGTCACATAGTACGACGTCATAACGGATGACGTCATATAGTATTGCGTCATAAAGTATAACGTCACATAGCATTACGTCATAACGTATAGCGCTATATTGTATAGCGTCATAACGTATAACGTCACATAGTACTACGTCATAACGGGTGACGTCATATAGTATTGCGTCATAACCTATAACGTCACATAGTATTACTTCGTAACGGATGATGTCATATAGTATTACGTCATGACGTATGACGTCATATAGAATAACGTCATAACGTATAACGTCATATAGAATTACGTCATAACGTATAACGGCTTATAGTATTGCGTCATTCCGATTGACGTCATATAATATTGCGTCATAACGTATAACGTCACATATTAATACGCCATAACGTATAACGTCATATGGAATTACGGTTTAACGTATACCATCACATAATTATACGTCTTAACATATAGCGCTATATAGTATAGCGTCATAACGTATGACGTCACATAGTACTACGTCATAACGGATGACGTCATATAGTATTGCGTCATAACGTATAACGTCATATAGTATTGCGTCATGACGAACAACGTTATATTTTAATGTGTAATAACGTATAACGTCACATAGTAATACGCCATAACGTATAACGTCATATAGTATTGCGTCATTCCGAATGACGTCATGTAGTATTAAGGTATAACGTATAACGTCACATAGTAATACGTCATAACGGATGACGTCATATAGTGTTGCATCATAACGTATAGCGTCACATAGAACTACGCCACAACGGATGACGGCATATAAAATTACGTCATTACGTATAACGTTATATAGCATTACGTCATAACGTATAGCACTATATTGTATAGCGTCATAACGTATAACGTCACATAGTACGACGTCATAACGGATGACGTCATATAGTATTGCGTCATAACGTATAACGTCACACAGTATTACGTCATAACGTATAGCGCTATATTGTATAGCGTCATAACGTATAACGTCACATAGTACTACGTCATAACGGAGGACGTCATATAGTATTGCGTCATAACGTATAACGTCACATAGTACTACGTCATAACGGATGACGTCATATAGTATTGCGTCATAACGTATAACGTCACACAGTATTACGTCATAACGTATAGCGCTATATTGTATAGCGTCATGACGTATAACGTTATATGGTATTGCGTAATAACGTATAACGACATATAGTATTACGTCATAACGTATAACGTCCCATAGTACTACGTCATGACGTACAACGTTATATTGCGTGACGTCGTAAAGTATAACGTCATATAGAATTACGGTACAACGTATAACGTCATATAGTATTGCGCCATGACGTATAACGTTATATGGTATTGCGTAATAACGCATAACGACACATAGTACTACGCCACAACGGATGACGGCATATAGAATTACGTCATTACGTATAACGTTATATAGAATTACGTCATAACGTATAGCGCTATATTGTATAGCGTCATAACGTATAACGTCACATAGTACGACGTCATAACGGATGACGTCATATAGTATTGCGTCATAAAGTATAACGTCACATAGCATTACGTCATAACGTATAGCGCTATATTGTATAGCGTCATAACGTATAACGTCACATAGTACTACGTCATAACGGGTGACGTCATATAGTATTGCGTCATAACCTATAACGTCACATAGTATTACTTCGTAACGGATGATGTCATATAGTATTACGTCATGACGTATGACGTCATATAGAATAACGTCATAACGTATAACGTCATATAGAATTACGTCATAACGTATAACGGCTTATAGTATTGCGTCATTCCGATTGACGTCATATAATATTGCGTCATAACGTATAACGTCACATATTAATACGCCATAACGTATAACGTCATATGGAATTACGGTTTAACGTATACCATCACATAGTTATACGTCTTAACATATAGCGCTATATAGTATAGCGTCATAACGTATGACGTCACATAGTACTACGTCATAACGGATGACGTCATATAGTATTGCGTCATAACGTATAACGTCATATAGTATTGCGTCATGACGAACAACGTTATATTTTAATGTGTAATAACGTATAACGTCACATAGTAATACGCCATAACGTATAACGTCATATAGTATTGCGTCATTCCGAATGACGTCATGTAGTATTAAGGTATAACGTATAACGTCACATAGTAATACGTCATAACGGATGACGTCATATAGTGTTGCATCATAACGTATAGCGTCACATAGAACTACGCCACAACGGATGACGGCATATAAAATTACGTCATTACGTATAACGTTATATAGAATTACGTCATAACGTATAGCACTATATTGTATAGCGTCATAACGTATAACGTCACATAGTACGACGTCATAACGGATGACGTCATAGAGTATTGCGTCATAACGTATAACGTCACACAGTATTACGTCATAACGTATAGCGCTATATTGTATAGCGTCATAACGTATAACGTCACATAGTACTACGTCATAACGGAGGACGTCATATAGTATTGCGTCATAACGTATAACGTCACATAGTACTACGTCATAACGGATGACGTCATATAGTATTGCGTCATAACGTATAACGTCACACAGTATTACGTCATAACGTATAGCGCTATATTGTATAGCGTCATGACGTATAACGTTATATGGTATTGCGTAATAACGTATAACGACATATAGTATTACGTCATAACGTATAACGTCCCATAGTACTACGTCATGACGTACAACGTTATATTGCGTGACGTCGTAAAGTATAACGTCATATAGAATTACGGTACAACGTATAACGTCATATAGTATTGCGCCATGACGTATAACGTTATATGGTATTGCGTAATAACGCATAACGACACATAGTACTACGCCACAACGGATGACGTACAACAGAATTACGTCATGACGTATAACGTCATATAGTATTACGTCATGACGTGCAACGTTTCAGAGTATTACTTCATAACTTATAACGTCACATAGTAATACGTCATAACGTATAATGTCATGTAGTATTAAGGTATAACGTATATCGTCACACAGTTTCACGTCATGACGTATAACGTTAAATTGTGTGACGTCATAACGTATAACGTCATATAGTATTGCGTCATAACGTATAACGTCACATAGAACTAAGCCACAACGAATGACGTCATATAGAATAACGTCATGACGTAGAACGTCATATAGAATTACGTCATAAAGCACAACGTCACATAGTAATACGTCATAACGTATAATGTCATGTAGTATTAAGGTATAACGTATAACGTCACACAGTAATACGTCATGATGTATAACGTTATATTGTGTGACGTCATAACGTATAACGTCATATCGATTTATGGTACAACGTATAACGTTATATTGTGTGACGTCATAACGTATAACGTCATATAGAATTACGTCATAACGTATAACGGCTTACAGTATTGCGTCATTCCGATTGACGTCATATAATATTGCGTCATAACGTATAACGTCACATATTAATACGCCATAACGTATAACGTCATATGGAATTACGGTTTAACGTATACCATCACATAGTTATACGTCTTAACATATAGCGCTATATAGTATAGCGTCATAACGTATAACGTCACATAGTATTGCGTCATAACGTATAACGTCACATAGTACTACGCCACAACGGATGACGTCATATAGAATTACGTCATGACGTATAACGTCATACACAATTACGTCATAACGCACAACGTCACTGAGTTATACGTCATAACGTATAATGTCATGTAGTATTAAGGTATAACGTATAACGTCACACAGTAATACGTCATGACGCACAACGTTATATTGCGTGACGTCATAACGTATAACGTCATACAGTATTGCGTCATAACGTATAGCGTCACATAGAAAGACGCCACAACGGATGACGTCATATAGAATTACGTCATGACGTATAACGTCGTACAGAATTACGTCATAACGTACAACGTCACATAGTAATACGTCATAACGTATAATGTCATGCAGTATTAAGATATAACGTATAACGTCACATAGTAATACGTCATGACGTATAACGTTATATGGTGTGACGTCGTAACGTATAACGTCATATAGAATTGCGGTCCAACGTATAACGTCATATAGTATTGCGCCATGACGTATAACGTTATATGGTATTGCGTAATAACGCATAACGACACATAGTACTACGCCACAACGGATGACGTACTACAGAATTACGTCATGACGTATAACGTCATATAGTATTACGTCATGACGTACAACGTTTCAGAGTATTACGTCATAACTTATAACGTCACATAGTAATACGTCATAACGTATAATGTCATGTAGTATTAAGGTATAACGTATATCGTCACACAGTTTCACGTCATGACGTATAACGTTAAATTGTGTGACGTATTAACGTATAACGTCATATAGAAGTACGGTAAAAGGTATAACGTCATATAGTATTGCGCCATGACGTATAACGTTATATTGAGTGACGTCATAACGTATAACGTCATATAGTATTGCGTCATACCGAATGACGTCATATAATATTGCGTCATAAGGTATAACGTCACATAGTAATACGTCATTACGTATAACGTCATGTAGTATTAAGGTATATCATATAACGTCACATAGTAATTCGTCATAACGGATGACGTCATATAGTGTTGCGTCATAACGTATAGCGTCACATAGTACTACGCCACAACGGATGACGGCATATAGAATTACGTCATTACGTATAACGTTATATAGAATTACGTCATAACGTATAGCACTATATTGTATAGCGTCATAACGTATAACGTCACATAGTACGACGTCATAACGGATGACGTCATATAGTATTGCGTCATAACGTATAACGTCACACAGTATTACGTCATAACGTATAGCGCTATATTGTATAGCGTCATAACGTATAACGTCACATAGTACTACGTCATAACGGATGACGTCATATAGTATTGCGTCATCACCTATAACGTCATACAGTATTGCGTCATAACGTATAGCGTCACATAGAAAGACGCCACAACGGATGACGTCATATAGAATTACGTCATGACGTATAACGTCGTACAGAATTACGTCATAACGTACAACGTCACATAGTAATACGTCATAACGTATAATGTCATGCAGTATTAAGATATAACGTATAACGTCACATAGTAATACGTCATGACGTATAACGTTATATGGTGTGACGTCGTAACGTATAACGTCATATAGAATTGCGGTCCAACGTATAACGTCATATAGTATTGCGCCATGACGTATAACGTTATATGGTATTGCGTAATAACGCATAACGACACATAGTACTACGCCACAACGGATGACGTACTACAGAATTACGTCATGACGTATAACGTCATATAGTATTACGTCATGACGTACAACGTTTCAGAGTATTACGTCATAACTTATAACGTCACATAGTAATACGTCATAACGTATAATGTCATGTAGTATTAAGGTATAACGTATATCGTCACACAGTTTCACGTCATGACGTATAACGTTAAATTGTGTGACGTATTAACGTATAACGTCATATAGAAGTACGGTAAAAGGTATAACGTCATATAGTATTGCGCCATGACGTATAACGTTATATTGAGTGACGTCATAACGTATAACGTCATATAGTATTGCGTCATACCGAATGACGTCATATAATATTGCGTCATAAGGTATAACGTCACATAGTAATACGTCATTACGTATAACGTCATGTAGTATTAAGGTATATCATATAACGTCACATAGTAATTCGTCATAACGGATGACGTCATATAGTGTTGCGTCATAACGTATAGCGTCACATAGTACTACGCCACAACGGATGACGGCATATAGAATTACGTCATTACGTATAACGTTATATAGAATTACGTCATAACGTATAGCACTATATTGTATAGCGTCATAACGTATAACGTCACATAGTACGACGTCATAACGGATGACGTCATATAGTATTGCGTCATAACGTATAACGTCACACAGTATTACGTCATAACGTATAGCGCTATATTGTATAGCGTCATAACGTATAACGTCACATAGTACTACGTCATAACGGATGACGTCATATAGTATTGCGTCATCACCTATAACGTCATATAGTATTGCGTCATGACGTACAACGTTTCAGAGTATTACGTCATAACGTAAAACGTCACATATAATTACCTCATAACGTATAACATCACATAGTAATACGTCATAACGTAGAATGTCATGTAGTATTGCGTCATGACGTATAACGTTATATAGAGTTACCTCATAACGTATAACGTTATATGGTATAACGTAATAATGTTGAACGTTGTACAGTATTAAGGTATAACGTATAACGTCACATAGTAATACGTCATAACGTATAATGTCATGTAGTATTAATTTATAACGTATAACGTCACATAGTAATACGTCATAACGTATAGCGCTGTATTGTATTGCGTCATAACGGATAACGTCACATAGTATTGCATCATTCCGAATGACGTCATATAATATTGCGTCATAACGTATAACGTCACATAGTATTACTTCGTAACGGATGATATCATATAGTATTACGTCATGACGTATAACGTCATATAGAATATCGTCATAACGTATAACGTCACATAGCAATACGTCATAACGTATAATGTCATGTAGTATTAATTTATAACGTATAACGTCATATAGTATTATGTCATAACGTATAACGTCATATAGTATTGTGTCATGCCGTTCAACGTTATATGTTATTGTGTAATAACGTATAACGTCACATTGTAATACGTCATAACGTATAGCGCTATATAGTATGGCGTCATAACGTATAACGTCACATAGTACGACGTCATAACGGATGACGTCATATAGTATTGCATCATAACGTATAACGTCACACAGTATTACGTCATAACGTATAGCGCTATATTGTATAGCGTCATAACGTATAACGTCACATAGTACTACGTCATAACGGATGACGTCATATAATATTGCGTCATAACGTATAACGTCACATAGTATTACTTCGTAACGGATGATATCATATAGTATTACGTCATGACGTATAACGTCATATAGAATATCGTCATAACGAATAACGTCACATAGCAATACGTCATAACGTATAATGTCATGTAGTATTAATTTATAACGTATAACGTCATATAGTATTATGTCATAACGTATAACGTCATATAGTATTGCGTCATGACGTACAACGTTATGTGTTATTGTGAAATAACGTATAACGTCACATAGTAATACGTCATAACGTATAGCGCTATATAGCATGGCGTCATAACGTATAACGTCACATAGTACTACGTCATAACGGATGACGTCATATAGTATTGCGTCATAACGTATAACGTCACATAGTATTACGTCATAACGTATAGCGCTATATTGTATAGCGTCATAACTAATAACGTCACATAGTACTACGTCATAACGGATGACGTCATATAGTATTGCGTCATGACGTACAACGTTTCAGAGTATTACGTCATAACGTATAACGTCTAATATAATTATCTCATAACGTATAACATCACATAGTAATACGTCATAACGTAGAATGTCATGTAGTATTGCGTCATGACGTATAACGTGATATAGAGTAACGTCATAACGTATAACGTTATATGGTATAACGTTATATGGTATAACGTAATAATGTTGAACGTTGTACAGTATTAAGGTATAACGTATAACGTCACATAGTATTACTTCGTAACGGATGATGTCATATAGTATTACGTCATGACGTATAACGTCATATAGAAGAACGTCATAACGTACAACGTCACATAGTAATACGCCATAACGTATAATGTCATGTAGTATTCCGCCATGACGTATAACGTCATATTGAATTACGTCATAACGTATAACGTCATATTAAATTACGTCATAACGTATAACGTCACATAGTTCTACGTCAGAACGGATGACGTCATATAGAATTACGCCATGACGTATAACGTCACATAGTAATACGTCATAACGTATAGCGCTATATTGTATTGCGTCATAACGCATAACGTCACATAGTTTTGCGTCATTCCGAATGACGTCATATAATATTGCGTCATAACGTATAACGTCACATAGTAATACGCCATAACGTATAATGGCATATAGTATTGCGTCATTCCGAATGACGTCATATAATATTGCGCCATGACGTATAACGTCATATAGTATTACGTCATAACGTATAACGTCATATAGTATTGTGTCATGACGTTCAACGTTATATGTTATTGTGTAATAACGTATAACGTCACAAAGTAATACGTCATGACGCACAACGTTATATTGCGTGACGTCATAACGTATAACGTCATACAGTATTGCGTCATAACGTATAGCGTCACATAGAAAGACGCCACAACGGATGACGTCATATAGAATTACGTCATGACGTATAACGTCGTACAGAATTACGTCATAACGTACAACGTCACATAGTAATACGTCATAACGTATAATGTCATGCAGTATTAAGATATAACGTATAACGTCACATAGTAATACGTCATGACGTATAACGTTATATGGTGTGACGTCGTAACGTATAACGTCATATAGAATTGCGGTCCAACGTATAACGTCATATAGTATTGCGCCATGACGTATAACGTTATATGGTATTGCGTAATAACGCATAACGACACATAGTACTACGCCACAACGGATGACGTACTACAGAATTACGTCATGACGTATAACGTCATATAGTATTACGTCATGACGTACAACGTTTCAGAGTATTACGTCATAACTTATAACGTCACATAGTAATACGTCATAACGTATAATGTCATGTAGTATTAAGGTATAACGTATATCGTCACACAGTTTCACGTCATGACGTATAACGTTAAATTGTGTGACGTATTAACGTATAACGTCATATAGAAGTACGGTAAAAGGTATAACGTCATATAGTATTGCGCCATGACGTATAACGTTATATTGAGTGACGTCATAACGTATAACGTCATATAGTATTGCGTCATACCGAATGACGTCATATAATATTGCGTCATAAGGTATAACGTCACATAGTAATACGTCATTACGTATAACGTCATGTAGTATTAAGGTATATCATATAACGTCACATAGTAATTCGTCATAACGGATGACGTCATATAGTGTTGCGTCATAACGTATAGCGTCACATAGTACTACGCCACAACGGATGACGGCATATAGAATTACGTCATTACGTATAACGTTATATAGAATTACGTCATAACGTCTAGCACTATATTGTATAGCGTCATAACGTTTAACGTCACATAGTACGACGTCATAACGGATGACGTCATATAGTATTGCGTCATAACGTATAACGTCACACAGTATTACGTCATAACGTATAGCGCTATATTGTATAGCGTCATAACGTATAACGTCACATAGTACTACGTCATAACGGATGACGTCATATAGTATTGCGTCATCACCTATAACGTCATATAGTATTGCGTCATGACGTACAACGTTTCAGAGTATTACGTCATAACGTAAAACGTCACATATAATTACCTCATAACGTATAACATCACATAGTAATACGTCATAACGTAGAATGTCATGTAGTATTGCGTCATGACGTATAACGTTATATAGAGTTACCTCATAACGTATAACGTTATATGGTATAACGTAATAATGTTGAACGTTGTACAGTATTAAGGTATAACGTATAACGTCACATAGTAATACGTCATAACGTATAATGTCATGTAGTATTAATTTATAACGTATAACGTCACATAGTAATACGTCATAACGTATAGCGCTGTATTGTATTGCGTCATAACGGATAACGTCACATAGTATTACTTCGTAACGGATGATATCATATAGTATTACGTCATGACGTATAACGTCATATAGAATATCGTCATAACGTATAACGTCACATAGCAATACGTCATAACGTATAATGTCATGTAGTATTAATTTATAACGTATAACGTCATATAGTATTATGTCATAACGTATAACGTCATATAGTATTGTGTCATGCCGTTCAACGTTATATGTTATTGTGTAATAACGTATAACGTCACATTGTAATACGTCATAACGTATAGCGCTATATAGTATGGCGTCATAACGTATAACGTCACATAGTACGACGTCATAACGGATGACGTCATATAGTATTGCATCATAACGTATAACGTCACACAGTATTACGTCATAACGTATAGCGCTATATTGTATAGCGTCATAACGTATAACGTCACATAGTACTACGTCATAACGGATGACGTCATATAATATTGCGTCATAACGTATAACGTCACATAGTATTACTTCGTAACGGATGATATCATATAGTATTACGTCATGACGTATAACGTCATATAGAATATCGTCATAACGAATAACGTCACATAGCAATACGTCATAACGTATAATGTCATGTAGTATTAATTTATAACGTATAACGTCATATAGTATTATGTCATAACGTATAACGTCATATAGTATTGCGTCATGACGTACAACGTTATGTGTTATTGTGAAATAACGTATAACGTCACATAGTAATACGTCATAACGTATAGCGCTATATAGCATGGCGTCATAACGTATAACGTCACATAGTACTACGTCATAACGGATGACGTCATATAGTATTGCGTCATAACGTATAACGTCACATAGTATTACGTCATAACGTATAGCGCTATATTGTATAGCGTCATAACTAATAACGTCACATAGTACTACGTCATAACGGATGACGTCATATAGTATTGCGTCATGACGTACAACGTTTCAGAGTATTACGTCATAACGTATAACGTCTAATATAATTATCTCATAACGTATAACATCACATAGTAATACGTCATAACGTAGAATGTCATGTAGTATTGCGTCATGACGTATAACGTGATATAGAGTAACGTCATAACGTATAACGTTATATGGTATAACGTTATATGGTATAACGTAATAATGTTGAACGTTGTACAGTATTAAGGTATAACGTATAACGTCACATAGTATTACTTCGTAACGGATGATGTCATATAGTATTACGTCATGACGTATAACGTCATATAGAAGAACGTCATAACGTACAACGTCACATAGTAATACGCCATAACGTATAATGTCATGTAGTATTCCGCCATGACGTATAACGTCATATTGAATTACGTCATAACGTATAACGTCATATTAAATTACGTCATAACGTATAACGTCACATAGTTCTACGTCAGAACGGATGACGTCATATAGAATTACGCCATGACGTATAACGTCACATAGTAATACGTCATAACGTATAGCGCTATATTGTATTGCGTCATAACGCATAACGTCACATAGTTTTGCGTCATTCCGAATGACGTCATATAATATTGCGTCATAACGTATAACGTCACATAGTAATACGCCATAACGTATAATGGCATATAGTATTGCGTCATTCCGAATGACGTCATATAATATTGCGCCATGACGTATAACGTCATATAGTATTACGTCATAACGTATAACGTCATATAGTATTGTGTCATGACGTTCAACGTTATATGTTATTGTGTAATAACGTATAACGTCACAAAGTAATTCGTCATAACGTATAGCGCTATATTGTATTGCGCCATAACGTATAACGTCACATAGAACTAAGCCACAACGAATGACGTCATATAGGATAACGTCATGACGTATAACGTCATATAGAATTACGTCATAAAGCACAACGTCACATAGTAATACGTCATAACGTATAATGTCATGTAGTATTAAGGTATAACGTATAACGTCACACAGTAATACGTCTTGATGTACAACGTTATATTGTGTGACGTCGTAACGTATAACGTCATATAGTATTACGTCATGACGTACAACGTTTCGGAGTATTACGTCATAACTTATAACGTCACATAGTTATACGTCATAACGTATAATGTCATGTAGTATTAAGGTATAACGTATATCGTCACACAGTTTCACGTCATGACGTATAACGTTAAATTGTGTGACGTCATAACGTATAACGTCATATCGAATTACGGTACAACGTATAACGTTATATTGTGTGACGTCATAACGTATAACGTCATATAGAATTACGGTACAACGTATAACGTCATATAGTATTGCGCCATGGCGTATAACGTCATATAGTATTACGTCATAACGTATAACGGCTTATAGTATTGCGTCATTCCGATTGACGTCATATAATATTGCGTCATAACGTATAACGTCACACATTAATACGCCATAACGTATAACGTCATATGGAATTACGGTTTAACGTATACCATCACATAGTTATACGTCTTAACATATAGCGCTATATAGTATAGCGTCATAACGTATAACGTCACATAGTACTACGTCATAACTGATGACGTCATATAGTATTGCGTCATAACGTATAACGTTATATAGTATTGCGTCATGACGAACAACGTTATATTTCAATGTGTAATAACGTATAACGTCACATAGTAATACACCATAACGTATAACGTAATATAGTGTTGCGTCATTCCGAATGACGTCATATAATATTGCGCCATGACGTATAACGTCATATAGTATTACGTCATAACGTATAACGTCATATAGTATTGTGTCATGGCGTTCAACGTTATATGTTATTGTGTAATAACGTATAACGTCACCAAGTAATACGTCATAACGTATACCGCTATATTGTATTGCGTCATAATGTATAACGTCACATAGTGTTACGTCATAACGTATAACGTAACATAGTATTACTTCGTATCCGATGACGTCATATAGTATTGCGCCATGACGTATTACGTCATATAGTACTGCGTAATAACGTATAACGTCACATAGTACTACGCAACAACGTATGACGTCATATAGAATTACGTCATAACGTAAAACTTCATATAGTACTACGCCACAACGGATGACGTCATATAGTATACCGCCATGACGTATAACGTTATAATGTATAACGTCATAACGCATAACGTCATATAGAGTTACGGTTTAACGTATACCGTCACATAGTAATACGTCAGAACGGATGACGTCATATAGTAGACCGCCATGACGTATAACGTCATATTGAATTACGTCATAACGTATAACGTCATAGAGTATTGCGTCATGACGTACAACGTTATATGTTATTGTGTAATAACGTATAACGTCACAAAGTAATACGTCATAACGTATAGCGCTATATATTGTGTAGCGTCATAACGTATAACGTCACATAGAATTACGTTATAACATATAACGTCATATAGTATTGCGTCAGAACGGATGACGTCATAAAGATTTACGTCATGACGTATAACGTCATATTGAATTATGTCATAAGGTACAACGTCATATAGTATTGCGCCATGACGTATAACGTTATAAAGTATAACGTCATAACGTATAATGTCACATAGTATTACGTCATAACGTATAACGTCATACAGAATTACGGTTTAACGTATCCCGTCATATAATTATACGTCATAACGTATATCGCTATATTGTATTACGTCATAACGTATAACGTCACATAGTATTGCGTCATGACGTAGAACGTTATATAGAGTTACGTCATAACGTATAATGATATATGGTATAGCGTCATTACGAATGACGTCATATAATATTGCGTCATAACGTATAACGTCGCATAGTAATACTTCATAACGTAGAACGTCCTATATAATTACGGTTTAACGTATACCGTCACATAGTAATACGTCATAACGTATAGCGCTATATATTGTGTAGCGTCATAACGTATAACGTCACATAGAATTACGTCATATCGTATAACGTCATATAGTATTGCGTCAGAACTGATGACGTCATAAAGAATTACGTCATGACGTATAACGTCATATTGAATTACGTCATAACGTGTAGCGTCATATTGTATTGCGCCATGACGTATAACGTTATATGGTTTTGCGTAATAACGTATAACGTCACATAGTACTACACCACAACGGATGACGTCATATAGTATTGCGTCATGACGTATAACGTCATATAGTATAGCGTCATTACGACTGACGTCATATAATATTGCGTCATAACGTATAACGTCGCATAATAATACATCATAACGCATAACGTCATATAGAATTACGGTTTAACATATTCCGTCCCATAGTTATACGTCATAACGTATAGCGCTATATTGTATTACGTCATAACGTATAACGTCATATAGTATCACTTCGTAACGGATGACGTCATATAGATTTACGGTTTAACGTATACCGTCACATAGTTATACGTTATAAAGTATAGCGCTGTATTGTATTACGTCATAACGTATAAAGTCATATAGTAGTGCGTCATGACGTATAACGTTATATGTTATGGTGTAATAAGGTATAACGTCACACAGTAATACGTCATAACGTATAGCGCAATATTGTATTGCGTCATAACGTATAACGTCACATAGTACTACGTCATAACGTATAACGTCATATAGCATTACGTCATAACGTATATCGTCACATCGTAATACGTCATAACGTATAATGTCATGTAGTATTAAGGTATAACGTATAACGTCACATAGTAATACGTCAGGACGTACAACGTTATATGTTATTGTGTAATAACGTATAACGTCACATAGTAATACGTCATAACATATAGCGCTATATTGTATTACGTCATAACGTATAACGTCATATAGAATTACTGTTTAACGTATGCCGTCACATAGTTATACGTCACAACGTTTGGCGCTATATTGTATTGAGTCATAACGTATAACGTCATATAGTATTGCATCATGACGTACAACGTTGTATGTTATTGTGTAATAACGTATAACGTCACATACTAATACGTCATAACGTGTAGCGCTATATTGTATTACGTCATAACGCACAACGTCACATAGTAATACGTCATAACGTATAACGTCATATACAATTACGTCATAACGTATAACTTCACATAGCAATATGTCATAACGTATAATGTCATGTATTATTAAGGTATAACGTATAACGTCATATAGTAATACGTCATGACGTATAACGTTATAGTGTGTGACGTCATAACGTACAACGTCATATAGTAGTGCGTCATAACGTACAACGACACATAGTAATACGTCATAACGTATAATGTCATGTAGTATTAATTTATAACGTATAACGTCACATAGTAATGCGTCATAACGTCTAGCGCTATATTGTATTGCGCCATAACGTATAACGTCACATAGTACTACGCCACAACGGATGACGTCATATAGAATTACGTCATGACGTATAACGTCATATAGAATCACGTCATAACGCACAACGTCACATAGTAATACGTCATAACGTATAATGTCATGTAGTATTACGTCATAACGTATAACGTCTTATAGTATTGCGTCATGACGTACAAGGATATGTGTTATTGTGTAATAACGTATAACGTCAGAAAGTAATACGTCATAACGTATAGCGCTATATTGTATTGCGTCATAACGTATAACGTCACATAGTGTTACGTCATAACGTATCACGTCGTATAGAATTACGGTACAACGTATAACGTCTAATAGTATTGCGCCATGACGGATAACGTTATAAAGTATAACGTCATAACGTATAACGTCACATAGTAATACGTTATAACGTATAGAGCTATATTGTAATGCGTCATAACGTATAACGTCACATAGTATTACTTCGTAACGTATAACGTCATATAGTATTGCGTCATGACATAGAACGTTATATGTTATTGTGTAATAACGTATAACGTCACATAGTACTACGCCATAACAGATGACGTCATATAGAATTACGTCATGAAGTATAACGTCATACAGAATTACGTCATAGCGCACAACGTCACACAGTAATACGTCATAACGTATAATGTCATGTAGTATTAAGGTATAACGTATAACGTCACACAGTAATACGTCATGACGTATAACGTTATATTGTGTGACATCATAACGTATAACGTCATATAGAATTACGGTACAACGTATGACGTCATATAATATTACGTCATAACGTACTACGTCACATAGTAATACGTCATAACGTACAATGTAATGTAGTATTAATTTATAACGTATAACGTCACATAGTAATACGTCATAACGTATAATGTCATGTCGAATTACGGTACAACGTATAACGTCATATTGTATTGCGCCATGACGTATAACGTCATATAGTATTACGTCATAACTTATAACGTCATATAGTATTGCGTCATGACGTACAACGTTTCAGAGTATTACGTCATAACGTATAATGTCATATATAATTACGTCATAACGTATAACTTCACATAGCAATACGTCATAACGTAGAATGTCATGTAGTATTGCGTCATGACGTATAACGTCATATGGTACTGCGTAATAACATATAACGTCATATAGTATTGCGTCATTCCGAATGACGTCATACAATATTGCGTCATAAAGTACAGCGCCACATAGTACTACGCCACAACGGATGACGGCATATAGAATTACGTCATTACGTAAAACGTCATATAGAATTACGTCATAACGTGCAACGTCACACAGTAATCCGTCATAACGTATAATGTCATGTAGTATTAAGGTATAACGTATAACGTCACATAGTAATACGTCATAACGTATGACGTCATATGGAACTATTGTTTGACGTATACCGTCACATAGTTATGCGTCTTGACGTATAGCGCTATATTCTATTACGTCATAACGTATAACGTCATATAGTATTGCGTCATGACGTATAACGTCACATAGTAATACGTCATAATGTATAACGTCATATAGAGTTACGGTTTAACGTATACCGTCACATAGTATTCCGTCATAACGTATAACGTCACATTGTTCTACGTCAGAACGGATGACGTCATATAGAATTACGCCATGACGTATGACGTCATATTGAAACACGTCATAACGTATAACGTCATATAGTATTGCGTCATAACGTATAACGTCACATAGAACTAAGCCACAACGAATGACGTCATATAGAATAACGTCATGACGTATAACGTCATATAGAATTACATCATAAAGCACAACGTCACATAGTAATACGTCATAACGTATAATGTCATGTAGTATTAAGGTATGACGTATAACGTCACACAGTAATACGTCATGACGTATAACGTTATATTGTGTGACGTCATAACGTATAACGTCACATAGTAATACGTCATAACGTATAGCGCTATATTGTATAGCGTCATAACGTATAGCGTCATAACGTATAGCGTCACATAGTCACATAGAATTACGTCATGACGTATAACGTCCTACAGAATTACGTCATAACGCACAACGTCACAGAGTAATACGCCATAACGTACAATGTCATGTAGTACTAAGGTATAACGTATAACGTTACATAGTAATACGTCATAACATATAGCGCTATATGGTATTGCGTCATAACGTATAACGTCACATAGTAATACGTCATATCGTATAGCGCTATATTGTATTACGTCATGACGTATGACGTCATATAGTATTGCGTCCTGACGTACAACGTTATGTGTTATTGTGAAATAACGTATTACGTCACATAGTAATACGTCAAAACGTATAGCGCTATATAGTATGGCGTCATAACGTATAACGTCACATAGTACTACGTCATAACGGATGACATCATATAGTATTGCGTCATAACGTATAACGTCACATAGTATTACGTCATAACGTATAGCGCTATATTGTATAGCGTCATAACGTATAACGTCACATAGTACTACGTCATAACGGATGACGTCATATAGTATTGCGTCATAACGTATAACGTCATATAGTATTGCGTCATGACGTTCAACGTTTCAGAGTATTACGTCATAACGTATAGCGTCATATATAATTATCTCATAACGTATAACATCACATAGTAATACGTCATAACGTAGAATGTCATGTAGTATTGCGTCATGACGTATAACGTGATATAGAATTACGTCATGACGTATAACGTCATATAGAATTATGTCATGACGTACAACGTCATTCAGAATTACGTCATAACGTACAATGTAACATAGTAACACGTCATAACGTATAATGTCATGTAGTATTAAGGTATAACGTATAACGTCACATAGTAATACGTCATAACGTACAGCGCTATATTGTATAGCGTTATAACGTATAACGTCAGCTAGTACTACGCCACAACGGATGACGTCATATAGACTTACGTCATGACGTATAACGTCATACAGAATTACGTCATAACGTACAACGTCACATAGTAATACGTCATAACGTATAATGTCATGTAGTATTAATTTATAACGTATAAAGTCACATAGTACTACGTCATAACGTATGACGTCATAAAGTATTGCGTCATGACGTATAGCGTCGCATAGTACTACGCCACAACGGATGACGTCATATAGCATTACGTCATGTCGTATAGCGTCATATAGAATTACGTCATAACGTACATCATAACATTGTAATACGTCATAACGTATAATGTCATGTAGGATTAAGGTATAACGTATAACGTCACATAGTAATACGTCAGGACGTACAACGTTATATGTTTTTGTGTAATAACGTATAACGTCACATAGTAATACGTCATAACATATAGCGCTATATTGTATTACGTCATAACGTATAACGTCACATAGTAATACGTCATAACGTATAACGTCATATAGAATTACTGTTTAACGTATGCCGTCACATAGTTATACGTCACAACGTTTGGCGGTATATTGTATTGAGTCATAACGTATAACGTCATTTAGTATTGCATCATGACGTACAACGTTGTATGTTATTGTGTAATAACGTATAACGTCACATACTAATACGTCATAACGTGTAGCGCTATATTGTATTACGTCATAACGTATAACGTCATATAGTATTGCGTCATGACGTACAACGTTATATGTTATTGCGTAATAACGTATAACGTCATACAATATTAAGTCAGAACGGTTGACATCATAAAGAATTACGTCATGACGTATAACGTCGTATAGTATTACGGTACAACGTATAACGTCATATAGTATTGCGCCATGACGTACAACGTCATATAATATTGCGTCATAACGTATAACTTCACATAGTAATACGCCATAACGTATCACGGCATATAGTATTGTGTCATTCCGAATGACGACATATAATATTGCGTCATAACGTACAACGTCACATAGTAATACGTCATAACGTATAATGTCATGTAGTAATAAGGTAGAACGTATAACGTCACATAGTAATACGTCATAACATATAGCGCTATATTGAATTGCGCGATAACGTATAACGTCACATAGTATTACGTCATAACATATGACGTCATATAATATTGCGTCATAACGCATAACGTCACATAGTAATACGCCACAACGGATGACGTCATATAGAGTTACGTCATGACGTACAGCGTCATACAGAATTACGTCATAACGTACAATGTAACATAGTAACACGTCATAACGCTTAATGTCATGTAGTATTAAGGTATAACGTATAACGTCACACAGTAATACGTCATGACGTATAACGTTATATTGTGTGACGTCATAACGTATAACGTCACATAGAATTACGTTACAACGTATAACGTCATATAGTATTGCGCCAGAACGTATAACGTTATAAAGTATAACGTCATAACGTATAACGTCATATAGTATTACGTCATAACGCAAAACGTCATATAGCATTGCGCCATGACGTACAACGTTATATGTTATTGTGTTATAACGTATAACGTCACAAGGTAATACGCCATAACGTATAATGTCATGTAGTATTAATTTATATCGTACAACGTCACATAGTAATACGTCATAACGTATAGCGCTACATTGTATTGCCTCATAACGGATAACGTCACATAGTATTGCGTCATTCCGAATGACGTCATATAGTATTCCGTCATGACGTATAACGTCATATTGAATTACGTCATAACGTATAACGTCACACAGTTCTACGTCAGAACGGATGACGTCATATAGAATTACGCCATGACGTATAACGTCATATTGAATTACGTCATAACGTATAACGTCATATTAAATTACGTCATAACGTATAACGTCACATAGTTCTACGTCAGAACGTATAATGGCATATAGTATTGCGTCATTCCGATTGACGTCATATAATATTGCGCCATGACGTATAACGTCATATAGTATTACGTCATAACATATAACGTCGTATAGTATTGTGTCATGACGTTCAACGTTATATGTTATTGT
Source organism: Bombus fervidus (assembly GCF_041682495.2). Classification (NCBI taxonomy): domain Eukaryota; kingdom Metazoa; phylum Arthropoda; class Insecta; order Hymenoptera; family Apidae; genus Bombus; species Bombus fervidus. The sequence goes on from NW_027212582.1 coordinate 1,368,586, forward strand.
GTAATAACGTATAACGTCACAAAGTAATTCGTCATAACTTATAGCGCTATATTGTATTGCGCCATAACGTATAACGTCACATAGTATTACGTCATAACGTATAATGGCATATAGTATTGCGTCATTCCGAATGACGTCATATAATATTGCGCCATGACGTATAACGTCATATAGTATTACGTCATAACATATAACGTCGTATAGTATTGTGTCATGACGTTCAACGTTATATGTTATTGTGTAATAACGTATAACGTCACAAAGTAATTCGTCATAACGTATAGCGCTATATTGTATTGCGCCATAACGAATAACGTCACATAGTATTACGTCATAACGTATGACGTCATATTGTATTGCGTCATAACGTATAACGTCACATAGTGTTACGTCATAACGTATCACGTCGTATAGAATTACGGTACAACGTATAGCGTCTAATAGTATTGCGCCATGACGGATAACGTTATAAAGTATAACGTCATAACGTATAACGTCACATAGTAATACGTTATAACGTATAGAGCTATATTGTAATGCGTCATAACGTATAACGTCACATAGTATTACTTCGTAACGTATAACGTCATATAGTATTGCGTCATGATGTCCAACGTTATATGTTATTGTGTAATAACGTAGAACGTCACATAGTAATACGTCATAACGTATTGCGCTATATAGTATAGCGTCATCACGTAATACGTCACATAGTACTACGTCATAACGGATGACGTCATATAGTATTGCGTCATGACATAGAACGTTATATGTTATTGTGTAATAACGTATAACGTCACATAGTACTACGCCATAACAGATGACGTCATATAGAATTACGTCATGAAGTGTAACGTCATACAGAATTACGTCATAGCGCACAACGTCACACAGTAATACGTCATAACGTATAATGTCATGTAGTATTAAGGTATAACGTATAACGTCACACAGTAATACGTCATGACGTATAACCTTATATTGTGTGACATCATAACGTATAACGTCATATAGAATTACGGTACAACGTATGACGTCATATAATATTACGTCATAACGTACTACGTCACATAGTAATACGTCATAACGTACAATGTAATGTAGTATTAATTTATAACGTATAACGTCACATAGTAATACGTCATAACGTATAATGTCATGTCGAATTACGGTACAACGTATAACGTCATATTGTATTGCGCCATGACGTATAACGTCATATAGTATTACGTCATAACTTATAACGTCATATAGTATTGCGTCATGACGTACAACGTTTCAGAGTATTACGTCATAACGTATAATGTCATATATAATTACGTCATAACGTATAACTTCACATAGCAATACGTCATAACGTAGAATGTCATGTAGTATTGCGTCATGACGTATAACGTCATATGGTACTGCGTAATAACATATAACGTCATATAGTATTGCGTCATTCCGAATGACGTCATACAATATTGCGTCATAAAGTACAGCGCCACATAGTACTACGCCACAACGGATGACGGCATATAGAATTACGTCATTACGTAAAACGTCATATAGAATTACGTCATAACGTGCAACGTCACACAGTAATCCGTCATAACGTATAATGTCATGTAGTATTAAGGTATAACGTATAACGTCACATAGTAATACGTCATAACGTATGACGTCATATGGAACTATTGTTTGACGTATACAGTCACATAGTTATGCGTCTTGACGTATAGCGCTATATTCTATTACGTCATAACGTATAACGTCATATAGTATTGCGTCATGACGTATAACGTCACATAGTAATACGTCATAATGTATAACGTCATATAGAGTTACGGTTTAACGTATACCGTCACATAGTATTCCGTCATAACGTATAACGTCACATTGTTCTACGTCAGAACGGATGACGTCATATAGAATTACGCCATGACGTATGACGTCATATTGAAACACGTCATAACGTATAACGTCATATAGTATTGCGTCATAACGTATAACGTCACATAGAACTAAGCCACAACGAATGACGTCATATAGAATAACGTCATGACGTATAACGTCATATAGAATTACGTCATAAAGCACAACGTCACATAGTAATACGTCATAACGTATAATGTCATGTAGTATTAAGGTATGACGTATAACGTCACACAGTAATACGTCATGACGTATAACGTTATATTGTGTGACGTCATAACGTATAACGTCACATAGTAATACGTCATAACGTATAGCGCTATATTGTATAGCGTCATAACGTATAGCGTCATAACGTATAGCGTCACATAGTCACATAGAATTACGTCATGACGTATAACGTCCTACAGAATTACGTCATAACGCACAACGTCACAGAGTAATACGCCATAACGTACAATGTCATGTAGTACTAAGGTATAACGTATAACGTTACATAGTAATACGTCATAACATATAGCGCTATATGGTATTGCGTCATAACGTATAACGTCACATAGTAATACGTCATATCGTATAGCGCTATATTGTATTACGTCATGACGTATGACGTCATATAGTATTGTGTCCTGACGTACAACGTTATGTGTTATTGTGAAATAACGTATTACGTCACATAGTAATACGTCAAAACGTATAGCGCTATATAGTATGGCGTCATAACGTATAACGTCACATAGTACTACGTCATAACGGATGACATCATATAGTATTGCGTCATAACGTATAACGTCACATAGTATTACGTCATAACGTATAGCGCTATATTGTATAGCGTCATAACGTATAACGTCACATAGTACTACGTCATAACGGATGACGTCATATAGTATTGCGTCATAACGTATAACGTCATATAGTATTGCGTCATGACGTTCAACGTTTCAGAGTATTACGTCATAACGTATAGCGTCATATATAATTATCTCATAACGTATAACATCACATAGTAATACGTCATAACGTAGAATGTCATGTAGTATTGCGTCATGACGTATAACGTGATATAGAATTACGTCATGACGTATAACGTCATATAGAATTATGTCATGACGTACAACGTCATTCAGAATTACGTCATAACGTACAATGTAACATAGTAACACGTCATAACGTATAATGTCATGTAGTATTAAGGTATAACGTATAACGTCACATAGTAATACGTCATAACGTACAGCGCTATATTGTATAGCGTTATAACGTATAACGTCAGCTAGTACTACGCCACAACGGATGACGTCATATAGACTTACGTCATGACGTATAACGTCATACAGAATTACGTCATAACGTACAACGTCACATAGTAATACGTCATAACGTATAATGTCATGTAGTATTAATTTATAACGTATAAAGTCACATAGTACTACGTCATAACGTATGACGTCATAAAGTATTGCGTCATGACGTATAGCGTCGCATAGTACTACGCCACAACGGATGACGTCATATAGCATTACGTCATGTCGTATAGCGTCATATAGAATTACGTCATAACGTACATCATAACATTGTAATACGTCATAACGTATAATGTCATGTAGGATTAAGGTATAACGTATAACGTCACATAGTAATACGTCAGGACGTACAACGTTATATGTTTTTGTGTAATAACGTATAACGTCACATAGTAATACGTCATAACATATAGCGCTATATTGTATTACGTCATAACGTATAACGTCACATAGTAATACGTCATAACGTATAACGTCATATAGAATTACTGTTTAACGTATGCCGTCACATAGTTATACGTCACAACGTTTGGCGGTATATTGTATTGAGTCATAACGTATAACGTCATTTAGTATTGCATCATGACGTACAACGTTGTATGTTATTGTGTAATAACGTATAACGTCACATACTAATACGTCATAACGTGTAGCGCTATATTGTATTACGTCATAACGTATAACGTCATATAGTATTGCGTCATGACGTACAACGTTATATGTTATTGCGTAATAACGTATAACGTCATACAATATTAAGTCAGAACGGTTGACATCATAAAGAATTACGTCATGACGTATAACGTCGTATAGTATTACGGTACAACGTATAACGTCATATAGTATTGCGCCATGACGTACAACGTCATATAATATTGCGTCATAACGTATAACTTCACATAGTAATACGCCATAACGTATCACGGCATATAGTATTGTGTCATTCCGAATGACGACATATAATATTGCGTCATAACGTACAACGTCACATAGTAATACGTCATAACGTATAATGTCATGTAGTAATAAGGTAGAACGTATAACGTCACATAGTAATACGTCATAACATATAGCGCTATATTGAATTGCGCGATAACGTATAACGTCACATAGTATTACGTCATAACATATGACGTCATATAATATTGCGTCATAACGCATAACGTCACATAGTAATACGCCACAACGGATGACGTCATATAGAGTTACGTCATGACGTACAGCGTCATACAGAATTACGTCATAACGTACAATGTAACATAGTAACACGTCATAACGCTTAATGTCATGTAGTATTAAGGTATAACGTATAACGTCACACAGTAATACGTCATGACGTATAACGTTATATTGTGTGACGTCATAACGTATAACGTCACATAGAATTACGTTACAACGTATAACGTCATATAGTATTGCGCCAGAACGTATAACGTTATAAAGTATAACGTCATAACGTATAACGTCATATAGTATTACGTCATAACGCAAAACGTCATATAGCATTGCGCCATGACGTACAACGTTATATGTTATTGTGTTATAACGTATAACGTCACAAGGTAATACGCCATAACGTATAATGTCATGTAGTATTAATTTATATCGTACAACGTCACATAGTAATACGTCATAACGTATAGCGCTACATTGTATTGCCTCATAACGGATAACGTCACATAGTATTGCGTCATTCCGAATGACGTCATATAGTATTCCGTCATGACGTATAACGTCATATTGAATTACGTCATAACGTATAACGTCACACAGTTCTACGTCAGAACGGATGACGTCATATAGAATTACGCCATGACGTATAACGTCATATTGAATTACGTCATAACGTATAACGTCATATTAAATTACGTCATAACGTATAACGTCACATAGTTCTACGTCAGAACGTATAATGGCATATAGTATTGCGTCATTCCGATTGACGTCATATAATATTGCGCCATGACGTATAACGTCATATAGTATTACGTCATAACATATAACGTCGTATAGTATTGTGTCATGACGTTCAACGTTATATGTTATTGTGTAATAACGTATAACGTCACAAAGTAATTCGTCATAACTTATAGCGCTATATTGTATTGCGCCATAACGTATAACGTCACATAGTATTACGTCATAACGTATAATGGCATATAGTATTGCGTCATTCCGAATGACGTCATATAATATTGCGCCATGACGTATAACGTCATATAGTATTACGTCATAACATATAACGTCGTATAGTATTGTGTCATGACGTTCAACGTTATATGTTATTGTGTAATAACGTATAACGTCACAAAGTAATTCGTCATAACGTATAGCGCTATATTGTATTGCGCCATAACGAATAACGTCACATAGTATTACGTCATAACGTATGACGTCATATAGTATTGCGTCATAACGTATAACGTCACATAGAACTAAGCCACAACGAATGACGTCATATAGAATAACGTCATATAGAATTACGTCATAAAGCACAACGTCACATAGTAATACGTCATAACGTATAATGTCATGTAGTATTGAGGTATAACGTATAAAGTCATATAGTATTGCGCCATGGCGTATAACGTCATATAGTATTACGTCATAACGTATAACGGCTTATAGTATTGCGTCATTCCGATTGACGTCATATAATATTGCGTCATAACGTATAACGTAACATATTAATACGCCATAACGTATAACGTCATATGGAATTACGGTTTAACGTATACCATCACATAGTTATACGTCTTAACATATAGCGCTATATAGTATAGCGTCATAACGTATAACGTCACATAGTACTACGTCATAACGGATGACGTCATATAGTATTGCGTCATAACGTATAACGTCACATAGTATTGCGTCATGACGTACAACGTTTCAGAGTATTACGTCATAACGTATAACGTCATATATAATTATCTCATAACGTATAACATCACATAGTAATACGTCATAACGTAGAAAGTCATGTAGTATTGCGTCATGACGTATAATGTCATGTAGTATTAAGGTATAACGTATAACGTCACATAGTACTACGCCATAACGTATAACGTCATATAGTATTGCGTCATTCCGAATGACGTCATATAATATTGCGCCATGACGTATAACGTCATATAGTATTACGTCATAACGTATAACGTCATATAGTATTGTGTCATGACGTTCAACGTTATATGTTATTGTGTAATTATGTATAACGTCACATAGTAATACGTCATAACGTATAGCGCTATATTGTATTGCGTCATAACGGATAACGTCACATAGTATTGCGTCATTCCGAATGACGTCATATAGTCTTCCGCCATGACGTATAACGTCATATTGAATTACGTCATAACGTATAATGTCATGTAGTATTAAGGTATAACGTATATCGTCCCATAGTAACACGTCATGACGTATAACGTTAAATTGTGTTACGTCATAACGTATAACGTCATATAGAATTACGGTAAAACGTATAACGTCATATAGTATTGCGCCATGACGTACAACGTCATATAATATTGCGTCATAACGTATAACTTCACATAGTATTACGTCATAACGTATAACGGCTTATAGTATTGCGTCATTCCGATTGACGTCATATAATATTGCGTCATAACGTATAACGTCACATATTAATACGCCATAACGTATAACGTCATATGGAATTACGGTTTAACGTATACCATCACATAGTTATACGTCTTAACATATAGCGCTATACAGAATATCGTCATAACGTATAACGTCATATAGTATTGCGTCATGACGTATAACGTCATATTAAATTACGTCATAACGTATAACGTCACATAGTTCTACGTCAGAACGGATGACGTCATATAGATTTACGCCATGACGTATAACGTCACATGGTAATACGTCATAACGTATAGCGCTATATTGTATTGCGTCATAACGCATAACGTCACATAGTATTGCGTCATTCCGAATGACGTCACATAATATTGCATCATAACGTATAACGTCAGATAGTAATACGCCATAACGTATAATGGCATATAGTATTGCGTCATTCCGAATGACGTCATATAATATTGCGCCATGACGTATAACGTCATATAGTATTACGTCATAACATATAACGTCGTATAGTATTGTGTCATGACGTTCAACGTTATATGTTATTGTGTAATAACGTATAACGTCACAAAGTAATTCGTCATAACGTATAGCGCTATATCGTATTGCGCCATAACGTATAACGTCACATAGTATTACGTCATAACGTATGACGGCATATAGTATTGCGTCTTAACGTATAACGTCACATAGAAGTAAGCCACAACGAATGACGTCATATAGAATAACGTCATGACGTATAACGTCATATAGAATTACGTCATAAAGCACAACGTCACATAGTAATACGTCATAACGTATAATGTCATGTAGTATTAATTTATAACGTATAACGTCACATAGTAATACGTCATAACGTATAGCGCTGTATTGTATTGCGTCATAACGGATAACGTCACATAGTATTGCATCATTCCGAATGACGTCATACAATATTGCGTCATAACGTATAACGTCACATAGTATTACTTCGTAACGGACGATATCATATAGTATTACGTCATGACGTATAACGTCATATAGAATATCGTCATAACGTATAACGTCACATAGCAGTACGTCATAACGTATAATGTCATGTAGTATTAATTTATAACGTATAACGTCATATAGTATTACGTCATAACGTATAACGTTATATAGTATTGTGTCATGACGTTCAACATTATATGTTATTGTGTAATAACGTATAACGTCACAAAGTAATTCGTCATAACGTATAGCGCTATATTGTATTGCGCCATAACGTATAACGTCACATAGTATTACGTCATAACGTATGACGTCATATAGGATTGCGTCATAACGTATAACGTCACATAGAAGTAAGCCACAACGAATGACGTCATATAGAATAACGTCAAGACGTATAACGTCATATAGAATTACGGTACAACGTATAACGTCATATAGTATTACGCCATGGCGTATAACGTCATATAGTATTACGTCATAACGTATAACGGCTTATAGTATTGCGTCATTCCGATTGACGTCATATAATATTGCGTCATAACGTATAACGTCACATATTAATACGCCATAACGTATAACGTCATATGGAATTACGGTTTAACGTATACCGTCACATAGTTATACGTCTTAACATATAGCGCTATACAGAATAGCGTCATAACGTATAACGTCATATAGTATTGCGTCATGACGTACAACGTTTCAGAGTATTACGTCATAACGTATAACGTCATATATAATTATCTCATAACGTATAACACCACATAGTAATACGTCATAACGTAGAATGTCATGTAGTATTGCGTCATGACGTATAACGTGATATAGAGTTACGTCATAACGTATAACGTTATATGGTATAACGTTATATGGTATAACGTAATAATGTTGAACGTTGTACAGTATTAAGGAATAACGTATAACGTCACATAGTATTACTTCGTAACGGATGATGTCATATAGTATTACGTCATGACGTATAACGTCATATAGAATATCGTCATAACGTATAACGTCACATAGTAATACGCCATAACGTATAATGTCATGTAGTATTCCGCCATGACGTATAACGTCATATTGAATTATGTCATAACGTATAACGTCATATTAAATTACGCCATAACGTATAACGTCACATAGTTCTACGTCAGAACGGATGACGTCATATAGAATTACGCCATGACGTATAACGTAACATAGTAATACGCCATAACGTATAGCGCTATATTGTATTGCGCCATAACGTATAACGTCACATAGTATTACGTCATAACGTATGACGTCATATAGTATTGCGTCATAACGTATAACGTCACATAGAACTAAGCCACAACGAATGACGTCATATAGAATAACGTCATATAGAATTACGTCATAACGTACAACGTCACATAGTAATACGTCATAACGTATAATGTCATGTAGTATTAAGGTATAACGTATAACGTCACATAGTAACACGTCATGACGTATAACGTTATATTGTGTGACGTCATAACGTATAACGTCACATAGTAATACGTCATAACGTATAGCGCTATATTGTATAGCGTCATAACGTGTAGCGTCACATAGTCACATAGAATTACGTCATGACGTATAACGTCGTACAGAATTACGTCATAACGCACAACGTCACAGAGTAATACGCCATAACGTACAATGTCATGTAGTACTAAGGTATAACGTATAACGTCACATAGTAATACGTCATAACGTATAGCGCTATGTAGTATGGCGTCATAACGTATAACGTCACATACTACTACACCATAACGGATGACGTCATATAGTATTGCGTCATAACGTATAACGTCACATAGTATTTCGTCATGACGTACAACGTTTCAGAGTATTACGTCATAACGTGTAACGTCATATATAATTATCTCATAACGTATAACGTCATACAGAATTACGTCATAACGCACAACGTCACATAGTAATACGTCATAACGTATAATGTCATGTAGTATTAAGGTATAACGTATAACGTCACACAGTTTCACGTCATGACGTATAACGTTAAATTGTGTGACGTCATAACGTATAACGTCATATAGAATTACGGTAAAACGTATAACGTCATATAGTATTGCGCCATGACGTATAACGTTATATTGAGTGACGTCATAACGTATAACGTCACATAGTAATACGTCATAACGGATGACGTCATATAGTGTTGCGTCATAACGTATAGCGACACATAGTACTACGCCACAACGGATGACGGCATATAGAATTACGTCATGACGTATAACGTCACATAGTATTACGTCATAACGTATAGCGCTATATTGTATAGCGTCATAACGTATAACGTCACATAGCACTACGTCATAACGGATGACGTCATATAGTATTGCGTCATAACATATAACGTCATATAGTAATGCGTCATGACGTACAACGTTTCAGAGTATTACGTCATAACGTATGACGTCATATAGTATTGCGTCATAACGTATAACGTCACATAGAACTAAGCCACAACGAATGACTTCATATAGAATAACGTCATGACGTATAACGTCATATAGAATTACGTCATAAAGCAGAACGTCACATAGTAATACGTCATAACGTTTAATGTCATGTAGTATTAAGGTATAACGTATAACGTCACACAGTAATACGTCATGATGTATAACGTTATATTGTGTGACGTCGTAACGTATAACGTCATATAGAATTACGGTACAACGTATAACGTCATATAGTATTGCGCCATGACGTATAACGTTATATGGTATTGCGTAATAACGTGTAACGTCATATAATATTGCGTCAGAACGGATGACGTCATAAAGAATTACGTCATGACGTGTAACGTTATATGGTATTGCGTAATAACGCATAACGACACATAGTACTACGCCACAACGGATGACGTACTACAGAATTACCTCATAACGTATAACATCACATAGTAATACGTCATAACGTAGAATGTCATGTAGTATTGCTTCATGACGTATAACGTCATATAGTATTGCGTCATGACGTACAACGTTTCAGAGTATTACGTCATAACGTATAACGTCATATATAATTATCTCATAACGTATAACATCACATAGTAATACGTCATAACGTAGAATGTCATGTAGTATTGCGTCATGACGTATAACGTGATATAGAGTTACGTCATAACGTATAACGTTATATGGTATAACGTTATATGGTATAACGTAATAATGTTGAACGTTGTACAGTATTAAGGAATAACGTATAACGTCACATAGTATTACTTCGTAACGGATGATGTCATATAGTATTACGTCATGACGTATAACGTCATATAGAATATCGTCATAACGTATAACGTCATATTAAATTACGTCATAACGTATAACGTCACATAGTTCTACGTCAGAACGGATGACGTCATATAGAATTACGCCATGACGTATAACGTAACATAGTAATACGCCATAACGTATAGCGCTATATTGTATTGCGCCATAACGTATAACGTCACATAGAACTAGGCCACAACGAATGACGTCATATAGAATAACGTCATATAGAATTACGTCATAACGTACAACGTCACATAGTAATACGTCATAACGTATAATGTCATGTAGTATTAAGGTATAACGTATAACGTCACATAGTAACACGTCATGACGTATAACGTTATATTGTGTGACGTCATAACGTATAACGTCACATAGTAATACGTCATAACGTATAGCGCTATATTGTATAGCGTCATAACGTATAGCGTCACATAGTCACATAGAATTACGTCATGACGTATAACGTCGTACAGAATTACGTCATAACGCACAACGTCACAGAGTAATACGCCATAACGTACAATGTCATGTAGTACTAAGGTATAACGTATAACGTCACATAGTAATACGTCATAACGTATAGCGCTATGTAGTATGGCATCATAACGTATAACGTCACATAGTAATACGCCATGACGTATAGCGCTATATTGTATTGTGTCATAACGGATAACGTCTCATAGTATTGTGTCATTCCGAATGACGTCATATAATATTGCGTCATAACGTATAACGTCACATAGTAATACGCCATAACGTATAACGTCATATAGTATTGCGTCATGACGAACAACGTTATATTTTAATGTGTAATAACGTATAACGTAACATAGTAATACGCCATAACGTATCACGGCATATAGTATTGTGTCATTCCGAATGACGACATATAATATTGCGTCATAACGTACAACGTCACATAGTAATACGTCATAACGTATAGCGCTATATTGTATTGCCTCATAACGGATAACGTCACATAGTATTGCGTCATTGCGAATGACGTCATATAGTATTCCGTCATGACGTATAACGTCATATTGAATTACGTCATAACGTATAACGTCATATTGAATTACGTCATAACGTATAACGTCACACAGTTCTACGTCAGAACGGATGACGTCATATAGAATTACGCCATGACGTATAACGTCATATTGAATTACGTCATAACGTATAACGTCATATTAAATTACGTCATAACGTATAACGTCACATAGTTCTACGTCAGAACGGATGACGTCATATAGATTTACGCCATGACGTATAACGTCACATAGTAATACGTCATAACTTATAGCGCTATATTGTATTGCGTCATAACGCATAACGTCATATAGTATTGCGTCATTCCGAATGACGTCATATAATATTGCGTCATAACGTATAACGTCACATAGTAATACGCCATAACGTATAATGGCATATAGTATTGCGTCATTCCGAATGACGTCATATAATATTGCACCATGACGTATAACGTCATATAGTATTACGTCATAACGTATAACGTCGTATAGTATTGTGTCATGACGTTCAACGTTATATGTTATTGTGTAATAACGTATAACGTCACAAAGTAATTCGTCATAACGTATAGCGCTATATTGTATTGCGCCATAACGTATAACGTCACATAGTATTACGTCATAACGTATGACGTCATATAGTATTGCGTCATAACGTATAACGTCACATAGAACTATGCCACAACGAATGACGTCATATAGAATAACGTCATGACGTATAACGTAATATAGAATTACGTCATAAAGCACAACGTCACATAGTAATACGTCATAACGTATAATGTCATGTAGTATTAAGGTATAACGTATAACATCACGCAGTTTCACGTCATGACGTATAACGTTAAATTGTGTGACGTCATAACGTATAACGTCATATAGAATTACGGTAAAACGTATAACGTCATATAGTATTGCGCCATGACGTATAACGTTATATTGAGTGACGTCATAACGTATAACGTCATATAGTATTGCGTCATTCCGAATGACGTCATATAATATTGCGTCATAAGGTATAACGTCACATAGTAATACGTCATAGCGTATAACGTCATGTAGTATTAAGGTATAACGTATAACGTCACATAGTAATACGTCATAACGGATGACGTCATATAGTGTTGCGTCATAACGTATAGCGACACATAGTACTGCGCCACAACGGATGACGGCATATAGAATTACATCATTACGTATAACGTTATATAGAATTACGTCATAACGTATAGCACTATATTGTATAGCGTCATAACGTATAACGTCACATAGTACGACGTCATAACGGATGACTTCATATAGTATTACGTCATAACGTATAACGTCACATAGTATTACGTCATAACGTATAGCGCTATATTGTATAGCGTCATAACGTTCAACGTCACATAGTACTACGTCATAACGGATGACGTCATATAGTATTGCGTCATAACATATAACGTCATATAGTATTGCGTCATGACGTACAACGTTTCAGAGTATTACGTCATAACGTATGACGTCATATAGTATTGCGTCATAACGTATAACGTCACATAGAACTAAGCCACAACGAATGACGTCATATAGTATAACGTCATGACGTATAACGTCATATAGAATTACGTCATAAAGCAGAACGTCACATAGTAATACGTCATAACGTATAATGTCATGTAGTACTAAGGTATAACGTATAACGTCACACAGTAATACGTCATGATGTATAACGTTATATTGTGTGACGTCGTAACGTATAACGTCATATAGAATTACGGTACAACGTATAACGTCATATAGTATTGCGCCATGACGTATAACGTTATATGGTATTGCGTAATAACGTGTAACGTCATATAACATTGCGTCAGAACGGATGACGTCATAAAGAATTACGTCATGACGTGTAACGTTATACGGTATTGCGTAATAACTCATAACGTCACATAGTACTACGCCACAACGGATGATGTACTACAGAATTACCTCATAACGTATAACATCACATAGTAATACGTCATAACGTAGAATGTCATGTAGTATTGCGTCATGACGTATAACGTTATATAGAGTTACGTCATAACGTATAACGTTATATGGTATAACGTAATAATGTTGAGCGTTGTACAGTATTAAGGTAGAACGTATAACGTCACATAGTAATACGTCATAACGTATAGCGCTGTATTGTATTGCGTCATAACGGATAACGTCACATAGTATTGCCTCATTCCGAATGACGTCATACAATATTGCGTCATAACGTATAACGTCACATAGTATTACTTCGTAACGGATGATATCATATAGTATTACGTCATGACGTATAACGTCATATAGAATATCGTCATAACGTATAACGTCACATAGCAATACGTCATAACGTATAATGTCATGTAGTATTAATTTATAACGTATAACGTCATATAGTATTACGTCATAACATATAACGTCATATAGTATTGTGTCATGACGTTCAACGTTATATGTTATTGTGTAATAACGTATAACGTCTCAAAGTAATTCGTCATAACGTATAGCGCTATATTGTATTGCGCCATAACGTATAACGTCACATAGTATTACGTCATAACGTATGACGTCATATAGGATTGCGTCATAACGTATAACGTCACATAGAACTAAGCCACAACGAATGACGTCATATAGAATAACGTCAAGACGTATAACGTCATATAGAATTACGGTACAGCGTATAACGTCATATAGTATTGCGCCATGGCGTATAACGTCATATAGTATTACGTCATAACGTATAACGGCTTATAGTATTGCGTCATTCCGATTGACGTCATATAATATTGCGTCATAACGTATAACGTCACATATTAATACGCCATAACGTATAACGTCATATGGAATTACGGTTTAACGTATACCATCACATAGTTATACGTCTTAACATATAGCGCTATACAGAATAGCGTCATAACGTATAACGTCATATAGTATTGCGTCATGACGTACAACGTTTCAGAGTATTACGTCATAACGTATAACGTCATATATAATTATCTCATAACGTATAACATCACATAGTAATACGTCATACCGTAGAAAGTCATGTAGTATTGCGTCATGACGTATAACGTGATATAGAGTTACGTCATAACGTATAACGTTATATGGTATAACGTTATATGGTATAACGTAATAATGTTGAACGTTGTACAGTATTCAGGAATAACGTATAACGTCACATAGTATTACTTCGTAACGGATGATGTCATATAGTATTACGTCATGACGTATAACGTCATATAGAATAACGTCATAACGTATAACGTCACATAGTAATACGCCATAACGTATAATGTCATGTAGTATTCCGCCATGACGTATAACGTCATATTGAATTACGTCATAACGTATAACGTCATATTAAATTACGTCATAACGTATAACGTCACATAGTTCTACGTCAGAACGGATGACGTCATATAGAATTACGCCATGACGTATAACGTCACATAGTAATACGCCATGACGTATAGCGCTATATTGTATTGCGTCATAACGGATAACGTCTCATAGTATTGTGTCATTCCGAATGACGTCATAT
The DNA here is from genome assembly GCF_041682495.2 of Bombus fervidus. NCBI lineage: Eukaryota > Metazoa > Arthropoda > Insecta > Hymenoptera > Apidae > Bombus > Bombus fervidus. Next base: position 1,384,307 of record NW_027212582.1, read on the forward strand.
AATATTGCGTCATAACGTATAACGTCACATAGTAATACGCCATAACGTATAACGTCATATAGTATTGCGTCATGACGAACAACGTTATATTTTAATGTGTAATAACGTATAACGTAACATAGTAATACGCCATAACGTATAACGACATATAGTATTGCGTCATTCCGAATGACGTCATATAATATTGCGCCATGACGTATAACGTCATATAGTATTACGTCATAACGTATAACGTCATATAGTATTGTGTCATGACGTTCAACGTTATATGTTATTGTGTAATAACGTATAACGTCACAAAGTAATTCGTCATAACGTATAGCGCTATATTGTATTTCGCCATAACGTATAACGTCACATAGTATTACGTCATAACGTATGACGTCATATAGTATTGCGTCATAACGTATAACGTCACATAGAACTAAGCCACAACGAATGACGTCATATAGAATAACGTCATATAGAATTACGTCATAAAGCACAACGTCACATAGTAATACGTCATAACGTATAATGTCATGTAGTATTGAGGTATAACGTATAAAGTCATATAGTATTGCGCCATGGCGTATAACGTCATATAGTATTACGTCATAACGTATAACGGCTTATAGTATTGCGTCATTCCGATTGACGTCATATAATATTGCGTCATAACGTATAACGTCACATATTAATACGCCATAACGTATAACGTCATATGGAATTACGGTTTAACGTATACCATCACATAGTTATACGTCTTAACATATAGCGCTATATAGTATAGCGTCATAACGTATAACGTCACATAGTACTACGTCATAACGGATGACGTCATATAGTATTGCGTCATAACGTATAACGTCATATAGTATTGCGTCATGACGAACAACGTTATATTTTAATGTGTAATAACGTATAACGTAACATAGTAATACGCCATAACGTATAACGTCATATAGTATTGCGTCATTCCGAATGACGTCATATAATATTGCGCCATGACGTATAACGTCATATAGTATTACGTCATAACGTATAACGTCATATAGTATTGTGTCATGACGTTCAACGTTATATGTTATTGTGTAATAACGTATAACGTCACATAGTAATACGTCATAACGTATAGCGCTATATTGTATTGCGTCATAACGGACAACGTCACATAGTATTGCATCATTCCGAATGACGTCATATAGTATTCCGCCATGACGTATAACGACATATTGAATTACGTCATAACGTATAATGTCATGTAGTATTAAGGTATAACGTATATCGTCCCATAGTAACACGTCATGACGTATAACGTTAAATTGTGTTACGTCATAACGTATAACGTCATATAGAATTACGGTAAAACGTATAACGTCATATAGTATTGCGCCATGACGTACAACGTCATATAATATTGCGTCATAACGTATAACTTCACATAGTAATACGCCATAACGTATCACGGCATATAGTATTGTGTCATTCCGAACGACGACATATAATATTGCGTCATAACGTACAACGTCACATAGTAATACGTCATAACGTATAGCGCTATATTGTATTGCCTCATAACGGATAACGTCACATAGTATTGCGTCATTGCGAATGACGTCATATAGTATTCCGTCATGACGTATAACGTCATATTGAATTACGTCATAGCGTATAACGTCATATTGAATTACGTCATAACGTATAACGTCACACAGTTCTACGTCAGAACGGATGACGTCATGTAGAATTACGCCATGACGTATAACGTCATATTGAATTACGTCATAACGTATAACGTCATATTAAATTACGTCATAACGTATAACGTCACATAGTTCTACGTCAGAACGGATGACGTCATATAGATTTACGCCATGACGTATAACGTCACATAGTAATACGTCATAACTTATAGCGCTATATTGTATTGCGTCATAACGCATAACGTCATATAGTATTGCGTCATTCCGAATGACGTCATATAATATTGCGTCATAACGTATAACGTCACATAGTAATACGCCATAACGTATAATGGCACATAGTATTGCGTCATTCCGAATGACGTCATATAATATTGCACCATGACGTATAACGTCATATAGTATTACGTCATAACGTATAACGTCGTATAGTATTGTGTCATGACGTTCAACGTTATATGTTATTGTGTAATAACGTATAACGTCACAAAGTAATTCGTCATAACGTATAGCGCTATATTGTATTGCGCCATAACGTATAACGTCACATAGTATTACGTCATAACGTATGACGTCATATAGTATTGCGTCATAACGTATAACGTCACATGGAACTATGCCACAACGAATGACGTCATATAGAATAACGTCATGACGTATAACGTAATATAGAATTACGTCATAAAGCACAACGTCCCATAGTAATACGTCATAACGTATAATGTCATGTAGTATTGAGGTATAACGTATAACGTCACGCAGTTTCACGTCATGACGTATAACGTTAAATTGTGTGACGTCATAACGTATAAGGTCATATAGAATTACGGTAAAACGTATAACGTCATATAGTATTGCGCCATGACGTATAACGTTATATTGAGTGACGTCATAACGTATAACGTCATATAGTATTGCGTCATTCCGAATGACGTCATATAATATTACGTCATAAGGTATAACGTCACATAGTAATACGTCATAACGTATAACGTCATGTAGTATTAAGGTATAACGTATAACGTCACATAGTAATACGTCATAACGGATGACGTCATATAGTGTTGCGTCATAACGTATAGCGACACATAGTACTACGCCACAACGGATGACGGTATATAGAATTACATCATTACGTATAACGTTATATAGAATTACGTCATAACGTATAGCACTATATTGTATAGCGTCATAACGTATAACGTCACATAGTACGACGTCATAACGGATGACTTCATATAGTATTACGTCATAACGTATAACGTCACATAGTATTACGTCATAACGTATAGCGCTATATTGTATAGCGTCATAACGTTCAACGTCACATAGTACTACGTCATAACGGATGACGTCATATAGTATTGCGTCATAACATATAACGTCATATAGTATTGCGTCATGACGTACAACGTTTCAGAGTATTACGTCATAACGTATGACGTCACATAGTAATACGTCATAACGTAGAATGTCATGTAGTATTGCGTCATGACGTATAACGTTATATAGAGTTACGCCATAACGTATAACGTCATATGGAATTACGGTTTAACGTATACCATCACATAGTTATACGTCTTAACATATAGCGCTATACAGAATAGCGTCATAACGTATAACGTCATATAGTATTGCGTCATGACGTACAACGTTTCAGAGTATTACGTCATAGCGTATAACGTCATATATAATTATCTCATAACGTATAACATCACATAGTAATACGTCATAACGTAGAATGTCATGTAGTATTGCGTCATGACGTATAACGTGATATAGAGTTACGTCATAACGTATAACGTTATATGGTATAACGTTATATGGTATAACGTAATAATGTTGAACGTTGTACAGTATTAAGGAATAACGTATAACGTCACATAGTATTACTTCGTAACGGATGATGTCATATAGTATTACGTCATGACGTATAACGTCATATAGAATAACGTCATAACGTATAACGTCACATAGTAATACGCCATAACGTATAATGTCATGTAGTATTCCGCCATGACGTATAACGTCATATTGAATTATGTCATAACGTATAACGTCATATTAAATTACGTCATAACGTATAACGTCACATAGTTCTACGTCAGAACGGATGACGTCATATAGAATTACGCCATGACGTATAACGTCACATAGTAATACGTCATAACGTATAGCGCTATATTGTATTGCGTCATAACGGATAACGTCACATAGTATGTTGTCATTCCGAATGACGTCATATAATATTGCGTCATAACGTATAACGTCACATAGTAATACGCCATAACGTATAACGTCATATAGTATTGCGTCATGACGAACAACGTTATATTTTAATGTGTAATAACGTATAACGTAACATAGTAATACGCCATAACGTATAACGTCATATAGTATTGCGTCATTCCGAATGACGTCATATAATATTGCGCCATGACGTATAACGTCATATAGTATTACGTCATAACGTATAACGTCATATAGTATTGTGTCATGACGTTCAACGTTATATGTTATTGTGTAATAACGTATAACGTCACAAAGTAATTCGTCATAACGTATAGCGCTATATTGTATTTCGCCATAACGTATAACGTCACATAGTATTACGTCATAACGTATGACGTCATATAGTATTGCGTCATAACGTATAACGTCACATAGAACTAAGCCACAACGAATGACGTCATATAGAATAACGTCATATAGAATTACGTCATAAAGCACAACGTCACATAGTAATACGTCATAACGTATAATGTCATGTAGTATTGAGGTATAACGTATAAAGTCAAATAGTATTGCGCCATGGCGTATAACGTCATATAGTATTACGTCATAACGTATAACGGCTTATAGTATTGCGTCATTCCGATTGACGTCATATAATATTGCGTCATAACGTATAACGTCACATATTAATACGCCATAACGTATAACGTCATATGGAATTACGGTTTAACGTATACCATCACATAGTTATACGTCTTAACATATAGCGCTATATAGTATAGCGTCATAACGCATAACGACACATAGTACTACGCCACAACGGATGACGTACTACAGAATTACGTCATGACGTATAACGTCATATAGTATTACGTCATGACGTACAACGCTCCAGAGTATTACGTCATAACTTATAACGTCACATAGTAATACGTCATAACGTATAGCGCTATATGGTATAGCGTCACAACGTGTAACGTCACATAGTACTACGTCATAACGGATGACGTCATATAGAATTACGTCATGACGTATAACGTCATACAGAATTACGTCATAACGTGCAACGTCACATAGTAATACGTCATAACGTATAATGTCATGTAGTATTAAGGTATAACGTATAACGTCACATAGTAATACGTCATGACGTATAACGTTATATTGTGTGACGTCATAACGTATAACGTCACATAGTAATACGTCATATCGTATAGCGCTATATTGTATAGCGTCATAACGTATAGCGTCACATAGTCACATAGAATTACGTCATGACGTATAACGTCGTACAGAATTACGTCATAACGCACAACGTCACAGAGTAATACGCCATAACGTACAATGTCATGTAGTACTAAGGTATAACGTATAACGTCACATAGTCATACGTCATAACATATAGCGCTATATGGTATTGCGTCATAACGTATAACGTCACATAGTAATACGTCATAACGTATAGCCCTATATTGTATTGCGTCATAACGGATAACGTCATATAGTATTGCTTCATTCCGAATGACGTCATATAATATTGCGTCATAACGTATAACGTCACATAGTAATACGCCATAACGTATAACGTCATATAGTATTGCGTCATGACGAACAACGTTATATTTTAATGTGTAATAACGTATAACGTAACATAGTAATACGCCATAACGTATAACGTCATATAGTATTGCGTCATTCCGAATGACGTCATATAATATTGCGCCATGACGTATAACGTCATATAGTATTACGTCATAACGTATAACGTCATATAGTATTGTGTCATGACGTTCAACGTTATATGTTATTGTGTAATAACGTATAACGTCACAAAGTAATTCGTCATAACGTATAGCGCTATATTGTATTGCGCCATAACGTATGACGTCACATAGTATTACGTCATAACGTATGATGTCATATAGTATTGCGTCATAACGTATAACGTCTCATAGCACTAAGCCACAACGAATGACGTCATATAGAATAACGTCGTACAGAATTACGTCATAACGGACAACGTCACAGAGTAATACGCCATAACGTACAATGTCATGTAGTACTAAGGTATAACGTATAACGTCACATAGTAATACGTCATAACATATAGCGCTATATGGTATTGCGTCATAACGTATAACGTCACATAGTAATACGCCATAACGTATAACGTCATATAGTATTGCGTCATGACGAACAACGTTATATTTTAATGTGTAATAACGTATAACGTAACATAGTAATACGCCATAACGTATAACGTCATATAGTATTGCGTCATTCCGAATGACGTCATATAATATTGCGTCATAACGTATAACGTCACATATTAATACGCCATAACGTATAACGTCATATGGAATTACGGTTTAACGTATACCATCACATAGTGATACGTCTTAACATATAGCGCTATATAGTATAGCGTCATAAGGTATAACGTCACATAGTACTACGTCATAACGGATGACGTCATATAGTATTGCGTCATGACGAACAAAGTTATATTTTAATGTGTAATAACGTATAACGTAACAAGGTAATACGCCATAACGTATAATGTCATGTAGTATTAATTTATAACGTATAACGTCACATAGTAATACCTCATAACGTATAGCGCTATATTGTATTGCCTCATAACGGATAACGTCACATAGTATTGCGTCATTCCGAATGACGTCATATAGTATTCCGTCATGACGTATAACGTCATATTGAATTACGTCATAACGTATAACGTCATATTGAATTACGTCATAACGTATAACGTCACATAGTTCTACGTCAGAACGGTTGACGTCATATAGAATTACGTCATGACGTATAACGTCATACACAATTACGTCATAACGCACAACGTCACTGAGTTATACGTCATAACGTATAATGTCATGCAATATTAAGGTATAACGTATAACGTCACATAGTAATACGTCATGACGTATAACGTTGTATTGTGTGACGTCGTAACGTATAACGTCATATAGAATTACGGTACAACGTATAACGTCATATAGTATTGCGCCATGACGTATAACGTTATATGGTATTGCGTAATAACGTATAACGTCATATAATATTGTGTCAGAACGGATGACGTCATAAACAATTACGTCATGACGTGTAACGTTATATGGTATTGCGTAATAACGCATAACGACACATAGTACTACGTCATAACGGATGACGTCATATAGAATTACGTCATGACGTATAACGTCATACAGAATTACGTCATAACGTGCAACGTCACATAGTAATACGTCATAACGTATAATGTCATGTAGTATTAAGGTATAACGTATAACGTCACATAGTAATACGTCATGACGTATAACGTTATATTGTGTGACGTTGTCACACACTCAAGGAATCATCTGATTAGTAAATAAATAGACCGAACACTCTAAAGGCCACACCCGTTGAAACAATGGATTAACGAGACCCCCTCCAAAGGGACTAGATCCTCGGTAGAGCGACCTTCCAAAACGAGCGTAAATACAGTCTATTGTGATACTTCGAATCTATCCGTTGTAACCGTTACTCAGTTGGATTTTCTATAATAAATTTGATCTTTGCGTATCAAATTCTATTTTCTTCACCCTATTTGTGAAAGAATCGTTTCATTCGTGCCGCGGCGCGAGGATATCATTTGCGATTTGTTAATTTCGCGATCTTTTGTGCCTCCGACGTGACAAAATTGGCGATCCTGCCACGATCCATTCATCGCATCAAGGGGAAACTTCAAAGGGAAGTCTACGGATTCTACAGCGAAGGACCACGGTCACCTCTTTGATCAAAAGAAGGATCTACGAATCTCGGTAAGCTGGTTTTCGAATATTATCGAAATCCTAAACCCAAAATACGTTCTGAAGATAGTGACTCTTCCGAAAATATCGCGTCTATCGAGATGAATCCAACTGACATGAGTACGGTAAAGCAGAGCGAAATTGCGACTGTGATCGAACAACTTCAAATTCTTACTCACGAGTTCAGAAACCTTAAAAGTGATACAGATCAAAGTATTAAGAATATAATAGAATTCGTGGAAACTTGTGATAGAAGTCAGGCCAAAGAAATACGAGGCCTTGCAAAGGCTATGAAACTAAGGTACAACATCGAAACTGACCAAGTGCTCACGAGCACGGCTTTAGCAATCGGTGTTGACCAAAGGAGCTCAGAAATTCAAAGTATCGAAACGAAAACAGTCCCTGTATCATCTGACGATTCAATGGAAGTAGACAATGAAAATTTATTCAGTACAGTTCCCGAGGAAATGGATCCTTTAGCATGTACTGACGATGATACATTTAAAAAATTAAACGATAACGAGCAGAGTGATATCTCTACTCCAAAAATAGGCTTACGGGTTAAACCCGTATCTGAACTTGTTTATGATGGATGGAAACTGGATTCCACTGAATCACCAAGAGTATCCCATAAGCGACGTAATAGTTCCCATGAATCAAATTCTGAAGATATAATTGCAAAACAAAATGATGAAGAAATAATAGGAGGTAAAAGAATAAAATTACGTGCGAAACGAATACCTGATAAGCAATTGCGAAAATCTGTGGAGGAAAATCGCGTTGTAACAATAAGTTCAGAAGACGAGGCTGTAAAATGTAGTCCTGAAAAGTCAGAAGATCAAGAAGTTAAGGATGTCAGCGATGACCAAAGTACTACTCATTCGGTTGCAATTGGAAGGAAAACAAGAGGACGTCCTAGAGGAAAACGAAGGCGTTATAGAGGAAGTGGACGTTCAGCTCGACCAAAACATTCTGAATTTCAGAGTATTCAAACTTCTGAGGTATCATCTGAGATCCATCTTGATGAAACACCAAGCAATAACGATTCTTTAAATATGACACCAATTTCACAGAAAAAACGAAAGCAAAGAAAAATGATGTTGGGCCTAGAGGTAGGTAGAGATATTATTCCTGAAACACAAACAGGATTAACTCAAGATGAAACACCTGTAAGGCAGTCTAGAAGAATAGCACAATTAAAAATTAAAGAAGAAGCAGATAGACGAAGGATTGAAGAAGAGACTACAATCATGTCGTACAATGTGTCTAAGCCCAAAATTATACATAGTTTTACATTGGATGCCTCAATCAATAATCCTTCCAGCTGGCAGAAAAACAATGAAAATGTGATATCTGAAGTTGATTTATCAGATTTACAAGAAGATGATTTATCAAATTCTAATACTGATATGATTATTGAATTTACAAAATATAATTTTCAAAGTAAAAATACAGAAAAATCTTTCCATCACAATTACGTGAATATTAATGTACATTCTGAAGATACCATTTCTAGAAGTACTGTACATAATGAAATGCAGAAACAAGACTCAGAACAAAAAATTCAGAAAAAGAGTGATGTAATTGCTGATACTCTGATAACTATCTCAAATAATGTTCAAAATAGCACAGATGTTTCCATTCTAGAAGAATTGAATTCTCATCTCACAGAATATATGAAAGATTCTAATACATTTTGTGATGAATTATGTTCAAATGACGAGGAAATATTATTGAAACAGGCATTTATTTGGAAAAATTTTGAAATCAAATTATTAAATAATGTAATGGAAGTAATGAAAGAATCTATACAAAAGTTCATATATCAGAAATACGTTGAAATGCTCAAAGTATTTTATAGAGTACAAAAGAAAGCTCTCTTATGTGTTTATCCAGAAATACGAAATGACGATGAAGTAAATGACACTTATTTATATTTTAGAACTTCTGTAGATGAAAATGTATTAGAACTATATAAAGAAATAGAAAATTTCAAAGGTTCCCATCGAAAATGTAGCAAAAATTTTAATGCATATTTTCCATATCCTGTTGAATTAGATTCATATATGCCAAATCTTATGATCTTCAACACAGACAGAGAAGATTATCTCCATGCATTACGATATTTATATTCAAATCCTTATCCTGGGGAACATTTATTGCAAATAGCTAGTTTTGTGACATTCATTGATGAGCCTAAAAAGTACAATTTAATACAAAAATTAAAAAGTTTAAACAACTCTACAGTTAATGAATTGTTAACAGTAATACAAAGTGAATTATCTAAGAAGGAATCAAATAAAAAGGAAAGAAAGAAGCGGAAGAAACCAAAGCTTGAAAGCGAAGAGGAAATAGTAATAAAAGAAATAGAGAAAGAAAAGAAATCTAAGAAGAAACGTAGAAAAAGGAAAAGGAAGAAAATGTCTGCTAAATTTAATGAAGCAAATCCATGGCAGAGTTCTTCAGGTTCTAGTAGTGATGATGAAAATGAGAATGATGAAGAAGAGGATGAAGAAGAAGAAATAGAAAGCGAAGGATCTATACTTTTTAAAAGCGATCATGAGTTTTCGCCCGAAAGTGATCTTGAAAAAGATCAAGAATCAGAGCCATTAAGAAGGGCAAGGACTGCGCAAAAGGCTCAAAGTGATGTTGAAGAGGCAGATAATGAGTATGCTTGTCAAAAATGTGGTAAGGCAGATCATCCAGAATGGATACTTTTATGTGATTCTTGTGATAAAGGGTGGCACTGTTCTTGCTTGAGACCTGCTCTCATGTTAATACCAGAGGGTGATTGGTTCTGTCCTCCATGTCAGCACAACTTACTAGTGATTAAATTAAGAGACAGCTTAAAAATGTACGATCAATTGACGAAAAGACATGAAAATGAAGTTTTAAGAAAGAAGAGACTAGCATTTGTTGGTATAAGTCTAGATAATGTTCTTCACAAAAATGAATCACAACGTCATCAGAAAGGATCAAAAGCCTCTAGCCAAGAATCTGATAATGAATCTTCATCAGCATTATCTTCGACAAGTACAGAAACATCTAGTAGTGAAGAAAGTGAACCTGTATATCAGTTACGTGAAAGACGATCCGCTAACAAATATAAATTTAATGACTATGATGCCATGATCAATGCTGCAATCCAAGACGAAGTAGAAGCAGTTCAGGGAGCTGGAAATCAAGGAAGAGGAAAAGACATTGCAACTATAGTGAATGCGGAAAAAGAAGAAGCGCAGCTGCATTTTAAGAATGAAGTATCAAACATTGAAGAAGCTCCAGAAGGTAAAGATGACATTGACAAAAAATCAGAAAAAGAGAGCGATGAAGAGTATAAGATGGAATGTGAGGATGGTATTGATAAGGAAGAAGAAGAACAACACAAAGGAGCAGTAAAGAAATTCTTGTCGCGTAAGAAACATCGTAAGCTGAATAGTCTCGATATAAGCAGCGAAGATGATCCTGAAAGTGACGAAGATTTTAAAGGTACGAGTTCAGAAGAAGAAGAATATTTTGATGACCATATAACATCTTCTGGTGAAAGCACTTTTGCTGACGTAAAACGACGTAGTAGAAAAGGAGATTCGCGGTCTGTACGACGAAGCACTAGAGCCAGAACTACGCGTTACGAAGATTTTATAAATGACGATGGTGAAGAAAGCGATAGACAAAGAAAAAAGAAGAAAAAAAAAGAAAAGAGAGAGAGGAAGAAAAAAAAAAAAAAAATCTCGGTCTACATGGGATTCAGATAACGAAGATAGCGATAATTCATGGCGACAAAAAAAAAAAAATCAAAAAAATATTTCAATTTTTATTTTAATTTCAATTGAGAATGTATTAATTATTTTATCGAATTGTTCAAAACTCTATTTTACAATACAGATCAAGGAAAAAAGTTATTTAAAATAAAAGAAACATTGAAGATATTTGAACTCTCTGAAAGTAATAATTTCTTGTTTAATCGCGCCTAGTTCCACCTTAGTATTCTTAAAAGAAACCATAGAATTACGTATAATTTAGTTGTATTACATTAAATATTGCATGTCTATGTATATATTTATACCATTGATATATATATGTGGTATACATGATTGTCATATCATAAATCAAATGTTACTAAACATTACTGTATGAAAAAAAAAAAAAAAAAAAAAAACAGAATAGAATGTTAATTATTCTATTATTCATTTCTGCAATTAATCAATGAACTGTACAAAACAAAATCAATGATTTAAATAAACGTATTTAGACGTAGACATAAACGTACAAAATTAGAACAAATTATATTAAAGTGAAATAATAGTCAATTCTTGATTGTTGAGGCGGCGAGGTTTCGTTTCTATACAATGTGCGCGAGAAATTGAAATACCAAACCGCACTTATCAAACGCATGGTAGACGACACCGAAACAGATCAACTCGTAAACCTTGTCAACAATATACACAAGATTGAAAACCACAATGAATGTAAAATAACTAAAATTTATCCGATACCTTTCAAACAAATCTCTGTATTCTCTGTAATTCTGCATAATGGAAACTGACTTGATATTAACCAACTCAGAACAATACATCTTAGCCGATAGTCACTACCTAGACAAATATTGTAAACGAACAGCAATCATCCACATTTCTAAAAGAATTCAACCGAACGCAATAAAATTCACCAGAATGCGGGTCAAAATTAATTAATAATCAACAGACAGTCAAAACTTGCCCAACTGCTGTCTTCAAATTGGAAGGATTGATGTTCGTGCCTTTGCAGACAGGAAACCATTATATTATCATTCCTACCAAAAATGTACAAATGTAAACTTTTCGAATGTCTACACCGATCACTTCCCAAAAATGTATGTATCAGAATACTCTGTCCTACCGCTCGAGTAAACAGGATCGATCAAACATCAGCACCAAGGACGGTCACTTACCAAATCATCGCAGATGATGAAAATAGCGGGGTCATCCAAATCAGACGACCCACCAGAACCATACGCTTCCACGGAGTAAAGCGAATCTAAGAAGGGGGGAGTGTCACACACTCAAGGAATCATCTGATTAGTAAATAAATAGACCGAACACTCTAAAGGCCACACCCGTTGAAACAATGGATTAACGAGACCCCCTCCAAAGGGACTAGATCCTCGGTAGAGCGACCTTCCAAAACGAGCGTAAATACAGTCTATTGTGATACTTCGAATCTATCCGTTGTAACCGTTACTCAGTTGGATTTTCTATAATAAATTTGATCTTTGCGTATCAAATTCTATTTTCTTCACCCTATTTGTGAAAGAATCGTTTCATTCGTGCCGCGGCGCGAGGATATCATTTGCGATTTGTTAATTTCGCGATCTTTTGTGCCTCCGACGTGACAACGTCATAACGTATAACGTCACATAGTAATACGCCATAACGTATAACGTCATATAGTATTGCGTCATGACGAACAACGTTATATTTTAATGTGTAATAACGTATAACGTAACATAGTAATACGCCATAACGTATAACGTCATATAGTATTGCGTCATTCCGAATGACGTCATATAATATTGCGTCATAACGTATAACGTCACATATTAATACGCCATAACGTATAACGTCATATGGAATTACGGTTTAACGTATACCATCACATAGTTATACGTCTTAACATATAGCGCTATATAGTATAGCGTCATAAGGTATAACGTCACATAGTACTACGTCATAACGGATGACGTCATATAGTATTGCGTCATAACGTATAACGTCATATAGTATTGCGTCATGACGAACAAAGTTATATTTTAATGTGTAATAACGTATAACGTCACAAGGTAATACGCCATAACGTATAATGTCATGTAGTATTAATTTATAACGTATAACGTCACATAGTAATACGTCATGACGTATAGCGCTATATTGTATTGCGTCATAACGGATAACGTCACATAGTATTGCGTCATTCCGAATGACGTCATATAGTATTCCGCCATGACGTATAACGTCATATTGAATTACGTCATAACGTATAACGTCATATTGAATTACGTCATAACGTATAACGTCACACAGTTCTACGTCCGAACGGATGACATCATATAGAATTACGCCATGACGTATAACGTCATATTGAATTACGTTATAACGTATAACGTCATATAGTATAGCGCCATGACGTATAACGTTATGTGTTATTGTGTAAAAAGGTATAACGTCACATAGTACTACGCCACAACGGATGACGTCATATAGTATTACGTCATAACGCACTCACATAGTAATACGTCATATCTTATAAAGCCATGTAGTATTAAGATAGAACGTATAACGTCACACAGTAATACGTCTTGACGCATAACGTTATATTGTGTGACGTAATAACGTATAACGTCATATAGAATTACGGTACAACGTATAACGTCACATAGTTCTACGTCAGAACGGATGACGTCATATAGAATGACGCCATGACGTATAACGGCACATAGTAATACGTCATAACGTATAACGTCATATAGTATTGCGCCATGACGTATAACGTTATGTGTTATTGTGTAAAAAGGTATAACGTCACATAGTACTACGCCACAACGGATGACGTCATATAGTATTACGTCATAACGCACGTCACATAGTAATACGTCATATCTTATAATGTCATGTAGTATTAAGGTAGAACGTATAACGTCACACAGTAATACGTCTTGACGCATAACGTTATATTGTGTGACGTAATAACGTATAACGTAACATAGTAATACGCCATAACGTATAACGTCATATAGTATTACGTCATTCCGAATGACGTCATATAATATTGCGCCATGACGTATAACGTCATATAGTATTACGTCATAACGTATAACGTCATATAGTATTGTGTCATGACGTTCAACGTTATATGTTATTGTGTAATAACGTATAACGTCACAAAGTAAATCGTCATAACGTAGAGCGCTATATTGTATTGCGTCATAACGTATAACGTCACATAGTGTTACGTCATATCGTAAAACGTCACATAGTATTACTTCGTAACGGATGACGTCATATGGAATTACGTCATGACGTATAAAGTCATATAGTATTACGTCATAACGTATAACGGCATATAGTATTGCGTCATGACGTATAACGTTATGTGGTATTGCGTAATAACGTATAACGTCACATAGTAATACGCCATAACGTATAACGTCATATAGAATTACGGCTTAACGTATACCGTCACAAGGTTATACGTCTTAACGTATAGCGCTATATTGTATTACGTCATAACGTATAACGTCACATAGTATTGCGTCATAACGGATGACGTCATATAGAATTATGTCATGACGTACAACGTCATTCAGAATTACGTCATAACGTACAACGTAACATAGTAATACGTCATAACGTATAATGTCATGTAGTATTAAGGTATAACGTATAACGTCACATAGTAATACGTCATAACGTACAGCGCTATATTGTATAGCGTTATAACGTATAACGTCAGCTAGTACTACGCCACAACGGATGACGTCATATAGAATTATGTCATGACGTACAACGTCATTCAGAATTACGTCATAACGTACAACGTAACATAGTAATACGTCATAACGTATAATGTCATGTAGTATTAAGGTATAACGTATAACCTCACATAGTAATACGTCATAACGTATAGCGCTATATTGTATTACGTCATGACGTATAACGTTATATGGTATTGCGTAATAACGTATAACGACATAGAGTATTACGTCATAACGTATAACGTCACATAGTACTACGTCATAACGGATGACGTCATATAGAAATACGTCATGACGTATAACGTTATTTAGTATTGCGCCATGACGTACAACGTTATATGTTATTGTGTAATAACCTATAACGTCCCATAGTAATACGTCATAACGTATAGCGCTATATTGTATAGCGTCATAACGTATGACGTCACATAGTACTACGTCATAACGCATAATTTCATGTAGTATTAAGATGTAACGTATAACGTCACATAGTACTACGCCACAACGGATGACGTCATATAGTATTACGTCATAACGCACGTCACATAGTAATACGTCATATGTTATAATGTCATGTAGTATTATGGTAGAACGTATAACGTCACACAGTAATACGTCTTGACGCATAACGTTATATTGTGTGACGTCATAACGTATAACGTCATATAGAATTACGGTACAACGTATAACGTCATATAGTATTGCGCCATGCCGTATAACGTTATATGTTATTGTGTAATAACGTATAACGTCACAAAGTAATTCGTCATAACGTATAGCGCTATATTGTATTGCGTCATAACGTATAACGTCACATAGTATTGCGTCATAACGGATGACGTCATATAGACTTACGTCATGACGTATAACGTCATATAGAATTACGTCATAACGTACAACGTCACATAGTAATACGTCACAAGGTATAAGGTCATATAGAATATCGGTTTAACGTATACCGTCACATAGTTATACGTCACAGCGTATAGCGCTATATTGAATTACGTCATGACGTATAACGTTATATGGTATTGCGTAATAACGTATAACGACATATAGCATTACGTCATAACGTATAACGTCACATAGTACTACGTCATAACGGATGACGTCATATAGAAATACGTCATGACGTATAACGTTATTTAGTATTGCGCCATGACGTACAACGTTATATGTTATTGTGTAATAACCTATAACGTCCCATAGTAATACGTCATAACGTATAGCGCTATACTGTATAGCGTCATAACGTATGACGTCACATAGTACTACGTCATAACGCATAATTTCATGTAGTATTAAGGTATAACGTATAACGTCACATAGTACTACGCCACAACGGATGACGTCATATAGTATTATGTCATAACGCACGGCACATAGTAATACGTCATATCTTATAATGTCATGTAGTATTATGGTAGAACGTATATCCTCACACAGTAATACGTCTTGACGCATAACGTTATATTGTGTGACGTCATAACGTATAACGTCATATAGAATTACGGTACAACGTATAACGTCATATAGTATTGCGCAATGCCGTATAACGTCATAGTATAACGTCATAACGTTTAACGTCATATAGTATTGCGTCATGACGCACAACGTTATGTGTTATTGTGTAATAACGTATAACGTCACAAAGTAATTCGTCATAACGTATAGCGCTATATTGTATTGCGTCATAACGTATAACGTCACATAGTATTGCGTCATAACGGATGACGTCATATAGAATTACGTCATGACGTACAACGTCATTCAGAATTACGTCATAACGTACAACGTAACATAGTAATACGTCATAACGTATAATGTCATGTAGTATTAAGGTATAACGTATAACGTCACATAGTAATACGTCATAGCGTACAGCGCTATATTGTAAAGCGTTATAACGTATAACGTCAGCTAGTACTACGCCACAACGGATGACGTCATATAGACTTACGTCATGACGTATAACGTCATATAGAATTACGTCATAACGTACAACGTCACATTGTAATACGTCATAACGCATAATGTCATGTAGTATTAATTTATAACGTATAAAGTCACATAGTACTACGTCATAACGTATGACGTCATAAAGTATTGCGTCATGACGTATAGCGTCACATAGTACTACGCCACAACTGATGACGTCATATAGAATTACGTCATGACGTGTAACGTCATACAGAATTACGTCATAACGTACAACGTCACATAGTAATACGTCACAAGGTATAAGGTCATATAGAATATCGGTTTAACGTATACCGTCACATAGTTATACGTCATAACGTATAGCGCTATATTGTATTACGTCATAACGTATAACGTCACATAGTATTGCGTCATAACGGATGACGTCATATAGAATTATGTCATGACGTACAACGTCATTCAGAATTACGTCATAACGTACAACGTAACATAGTAATACGTCATAACGTATAATGTCATGTAGTATTAAGGTATAACGTATAACGTCACATAGTAATACGTCATAACGTACAGCGCTATATTGTATAGCGTTATAACGTATAACGTCAGGTAGTACTACGCCACAACGGATGACGTCATATAGACTTACGTCATGACGTATAACGTCATATAGAATTACGTCATAACGTACAACGTCACATAGTAATACGTCACAACGTATAAGGTCATATAGAATATCGGTTTAACGTATACCGTCACATAGTTATACGTCATAACGTATAGCGCTATATTGTATTACGTCATGACGTATAACGTTATATGGTATTGCATAATAACGTATAACGACATATAGTATTACGTCATAACTTATAACGTCACATAGTACTACGTCATAACGGATGACGTCATATAGAAATACGTCATGACGTATAACGTTATTTAGTATTGCGCCATGACGTACAACGTTATATGTTATTGTGTAATAACCTATAACGTCCCATAGTAATACGTCATAACGTATAGCGCTATATTGTATAGCGTCATAACGTATGACGTCACATAGTACGACGTCATAACGCATAATTTCATGTAGTATTATGGTAGAACGTATAACGTCACACAGTAATACGTCTTGACGCATAACGTTATATTGTGTGACGTCATAACGTATAACGTCATATAGAATTACGGTACAACGTATAACGTCATATAGTATTGCGTCATAACGTATAACGTCACATAGTACTACGCCACAACGGATGACGTCATATAGAATTACGTCATGACGTACAACGTCATTCAGAATTACGTCATAACGTACAACGTAACATAGTAATACGTCATAACGTATAATGTCATGTAGTATTAAGGTATAACGTATAACGTCACATAGTACTACGTCATAACGTATGACGTCATACAGTATTGCGTCATGACGTATAGCGTCACATAGTACTACGCCACAACTGACGACGTCATATAGAATTACGTCATGACGCGTAACGTCATACAGAATTATGTCATAACGTACAACGTCACATAGTAATACGCCACAACGGATGACGTCATATAGAATTACGTCATGTCGTACAACGTCATACAGAATTACGTCATAACGTATGACGTCATATAGTATTGCGTCATAACGTATAGCGTCTCATAGTACTACGCCACAACGGATGACGTCATATAGTATTACGTCATAACGCACGTCACATAGTAATACCTCATATCGTATAATGTCATGTAGTATTAAGGTAGAACATATAACGTCACACAGTAATACGTCATGACGCATAACGTTGTATTGTGTGACGTCATAACGTATAACGTCATATAGAATTACGGTACAACGTATAACGTCATATAGTATTGCGCCATGCCGTATAACGTCATAGCATTACGTCATAACGTATAACGTCATATAGTATTGCGTCAGTCCGAATGACGTCATATAATAATGCGTCATAACGTATAACGTCACATAGTAATACGTCACAACGTATAAGGTCATATAGAATATCGGTTTAACGTATACCGTCACATAGTTATACGTCATAACGTATAGCGCTATATTGTATTACGTCATGACGTATAACGTTATATGGTATTGCGTAATAACGTATAACGACATATAGTATTACGTCATAACGTATAACGTCACATAGTACAACGTCTTAACGGATGACGTCATATAGAAATACGTCATGACGTATAACGTTATTTAGTATTGCGCCATGACATACAACGTTATATGTTATTGTGTAATAACCTATAACGTCCCATAGTAATACGTCATAACCTATAGCGCTATATTGTATAGCGTCATAACGTATGACGTCACATAGTACTACGTCATAACGCATAATTTCATGTAGTATTAAGGTATAACGTATAACGTCACATAGTACTACGCCACAACGGATGACGTCATATAGAATTACGTCATGTCGTACAACGGAACATAGTAATACGTCATAACGTATAATGTCATGTAGGATTAAGGTATAACTTATAGCGTCACATAGTAATACGTCATGACACATAACGTTATATTGTGTGACATCATAACGTATGACGCCATATAGTATTGCGTCATAACATATAACATCACATAGTAATACGTCATAACGGATGACGTGATATGGAATTACGCCATGACGTATAACGTCATATTGAATTACTTCATAACGTATAACGTCATATAGTGTTGCGCCATGACGTATAACGTTATAAAGTACAACGATATAACGTATAAAGTCATATAGTATTGCGTCATTACGAATGACCTTATATAATAATGCGTCATAACATATAACGTCACATAGTAATACGTCATAACGTAGAACGTCCTATAGAATTACGGTTTAACGTATACCGTCACATAGTTATACGTCATAACGTATAGCGCTATATTGTATTACGTCATAACGTATAACGTCATATAGTATTGCGTCATGACGTACAACGTTATATGATATTGTGTAATAACGTATAACGTCACATAGTAATACGTCATAACGTATAGCGCTATATTGTATAGCGTCATAACGTATAACGTCACATAGTTCTACGTCATAACGGATGACGTCATATAGAATTACTACAAGACGTATAACGTCATATAGAATTACGTCATAACGTATAACGTCACATAGTAATACGTCATGACGTATGACGTTATATTGTGTGACGTCATAACGTATAACCTCATATAGAAGTACGGTACAACGGATAACGTCATACAGTATTGCGCCATGACGTATAACTTTATATGGTATTGTGTAATAACGTATAACGTTATATATAATGACGTCATAACGCATAACCTCATATAGAATTAGAGTACAACGGATAACGTCATACAGTATTGCACCATGACGTATAACGTTATATGGTATTGTGTAATAACGTATAACGTCATATATAATTACGTCATAACGTATAACGTCATATAGTATTGCGTCATGACGTACAACGTTATATGTTATTGTGTTATAACGTATAACGTCACATAGTACTACGTCATAACGTATAATGTCATGTAGTATTATGGTATAACGTATAACGTCACATAGTAATACGTCATAACGTATATCGCTATATTGTATTACGTCATAACGTATAACGTCACATAGTATTGCGTCATGACGTATAACGTTATATAGAGTTACGTCATAACGTCTAACGATATATGGTATAACGTTATATGGTATAACGTAATAATGTTCAACGTTGTAGAGTATTAAGGTGTAACGTATGACGTTACATAGTATTACTTCGTAACGGATGATGTCATACAGTATTACGCCATGACGTATAAAGTCATATTGAATTACGTCATAACGTATAGCGTCATATAATAATACATCATAACGCATAACGTCATATAGAATTACGATTTAACGTATTCCGTCACATAGTTATACGTCATAACGTATAGCGCTATATTGTATTACGTCATAACGTATAACGTCATATAGTATTGTGTCATGACTTATAACGTCACATAGAATTACGGTTTAACGTATTCCGTCACATAGTTATACGTCATAACGTATAGCGCTATATTGAATTACGTCATAACGTATAACGTCATATAGTATTGCGTCATGACGTATAACGTTGTATAGTATTGCGTAATAACGTATAACGTCACATAGTACTACGCCATAACGGATGACGTCATATAGAATTACGTCATGACGTATAACGTCATATAGAATTACGTCATAACGTACAACGTCTCACAGTATTACGTCACAACGTATAACGTCATATATAATTACGTCAGAACGTATACCGTTACATGGTATGACGTAATAATGTTTAACGTTGTACAGTATGAAGGTATAACGTATAACCTCACATAGTATAACTTCATAAGG
This sequence comes from Bombus fervidus, assembly GCF_041682495.2. Lineage (NCBI taxonomy): Eukaryota > Metazoa > Arthropoda > Insecta > Hymenoptera > Apidae > Bombus > Bombus fervidus. The sequence goes on from NW_027212582.1 coordinate 1,405,875, forward strand.
GAAGACGTCATATAGAATTACGGTTTAACGTATACCGTCACATAGTTATACGTCATAACATATTGCGCTGTATTGTATTACGTCATAACGTATAACGTCATATTGTATTGCGCCATGACGTATAACGTTATAAAGTATAACGTCATAACGTATAAAGTCACATAGTGTTGCGTCATGACGTATAACGTTATATGGTTTTGCGTAATAACGTATAACGTCACATAGTACTACGCCACAACGGCTGACGTCATATAGTATTGCGTCATGACGTATAACGTTATATGGTTTTGCGTAATAACGTATAACGTCACATAGTACTACGCCACAACGGATGACGTCATATAGTATTGCGTCATGACGTATAACGTTATATGGTATTGCGTAATAACGTAAAACCTCACATTGTAAGACGTCATGACGTAGAACGTCATATAGTACTACGCCACAACGGATGACGTCATATAGTATTGCGTCATGATGTATAACGGTATATGGTTTTGCGTAATAACGTATAACGTCACATAGTACTACGTCAGAACGGATGACGTCATACAGTATTGCGCCATGACGTATAACGTCATCTAGAATTACGGTTTAACGTATTCCGTCACATAGTTATATGTCATAACGTGTAGCCCTATATTGTATTACGTCATAACGTATAACGTCATATAGTATTGCGTCATGACGTATAATGTTATATAGAATTACGGTTTAACGTATACCGTCACATAATTATACGTCGTAACGTATTGCGCTATATTGTATTGCGTCATAACGTATAACGTCACATAGTATCGCGTCATAACGTATAACGTCACATAGTATCACTTCGTAACGGATGACGTCATATAGATTTACGGTTTAACGTATACCGTCACATAGTTATACGTTATAACGTATAGCGCTGTATTGTATTACGTCATAACGTATACCGTCATATTGTATTGCGCCATGACGTATAACGTTATATGGTTTTGCGTAATAACGTATAACGTCACATAGTACTACGCCACAACGGATGACGTCATATAGTATTGCGTCATGACGTATAACGTTATATGGTGTTGCGTAATAACGTAAAACCTCACTTCGTAAGACGTCATGATTTAGAACGTCATATAGTACTACGTCAGAACGGATGACGTCATATAGAATTACGCCATGACGTATAACGTCACCTAGAATTACGGTTTAACGTATTCCGTCACATAGTTATATGTCATAACGTGTAGCCCTATATTGTATTACGTCATAACGTATAAAGTCATATAGTATTGCGTCATGACGTATAACGTTATATGTTAGGGTGTAATAAGGTATAACGTCACACAGTAATACGTCATAACGTATAGCGCAATATTGTATTGCGTCATAACGTATAACGTCACATAGTATTGCGTCTTGACGTATAACGTTATATAGAGTAACGTCATAACGTATAACGATATATGGTATAACGTTATATGGTATAACGTAATAATGTTCAACGTTGTAGAGTATTAAGGTGTAACGTATGACGTTACATAGTATTACTTCGTAACGGATGATGTCATATAGTATTACGCCATGACGTATCAAGTCATATTGAATTACGTCATAACGTATAGCGTCATATAATAATACATCATAACGCATAACGTCATATAGAATTACGATTTAACGTATTCCGTCACATAGTTATACGTCATAACGTATAGCGCTATATTGTATTACGTCATAACGTATAACGTCATATAGTATTGTGTCATGACTTATAACGTCACATAGAATTACGGTTTAACGTATTCCGTCACATAGTTATACGTCATAACGTATAGCGCTATATTGAATTACGTCATAACGTATAACGTCATATAGTATTGCGTCATGACGTATAACGTTGTATAGTATTGCGTAATAACGTATAACGTCACATAGTACTACGCCATAACGGATGACGTCATATAGAATTACGTCATGACGTATAACGCCATATAGAATTACGTCATAACGTACAACGTCTCACAGTATTACGTCACAACGTATAACGTCATATATAATTACGTCAGAACGTATACCGTTACATGGTATGACGTAATAATGTTTAACGTTGTACAGTATGAAGGTATAACGTATAACCTCACATAGTATAACTTCATAAGGGAAGACGTCATATAGAATTACGGTTTAACGTATACCGTCACATAGTTATACGTCATAACATATTGCGCTGTATTGTATTACGTCATAACGTATAACGTCATATTGTATTGCGCCATGACGTATAACGTTATAAAGTATAACGTCATAACGTATAAAGTCACATAGTATTGCGTCATGACGTATAACGTTATATGGTTTTGCGTAATAACGTATAACGTCACATAGTACTACGCCACAACGGCTGACGTCATATAGTATTGCGTCATGACGTATAACGTTATATGGTTTTGCGTAATAACGTATAACGTCACATAGTACTACGCCACAACGGATGACGTCATATAGTATTGCGTCATGACGTATAACGTTATATGGTATTGCGTAATAACGTAAAACCTCACATTGTAAGACGTCATGACGTAGAACGTCATATAGTACTACGCCACAACGGATGACGTCATATAGTATCGCGTCATGATGTATAACGGTATATGGTTTTGCGTAATAACGTATAACGTCACATAGTACTACGTCAGAACGGATGACGTCATATAGAATTACGCCATGACGTATAACGTCATCTAGAATTACGGTTTAACGTATTCCGTCACATAGTTATATGTCATAACGTGTAGCCCTATATTGTATTACGTCATAACGTATAACGTCATATAGTATTGCGTCATGACGTATAATGTTATATAGAATTACGGTTTAACGTATACCGTCACAAAATATACGTCGTAACGTATTGCGCTATATTGTATTGCGTCATAACGTATAACGTCACATAGTATCGCGCCATAACGTATAACGTCACATAGTATCACTTCGTAACGGATGACGTCATATAGATTTACGGTTTAACGTATACCGTCACATAGTTATACGTTATAACGTATAGCGCTGTATTGTATTACGTCATAACGTATACCGTCATATTGTATTGCGTCATGACGTATAACGTTATATGTTAGGGTGTAATAAGGTATAACGTCACACAGTAATACGTCATAACGTATAGCGCAATATTGTATTGCGTCATAACGTATAACGTCACATAGTAATACGTCATAACGTATAACGTCATATAGAATTACGGTAAAACGTATAACGTCATATAGTATTGCGTCGTAACGTATAACGTTATAAAGTATAACGTCATAACGTATATCGTCACATAGTAATACGTCATAACGTACAACGTCATATAGTAATGCGTCATGACGTATAACGTTATATGGTATTGCGTAATAACGTATAACGTCATATAATATTCCGTCAGATCGGATGACGCAATAAAGAATTACGTCATGACATATAACGTGATATAGAATTAGGGTACAACGTATAACGTCATATAGTATTGCGCCATGACGTATAACGTTATAAAGTATAATGTCATAACGTATAACGTCATATAGTATTGCGTCATTCCGAATGACGTCATATAATATTGCGTCATAACGTATAACGTCACATAGTATTGCGTCATTCCGAATGACGTCATATAATATTGCGTCATAACGTATAACGTCACATAGTCATACGTCATAACGTACAACCGCACATATTAATACGTTATAACGTACAATGTCATGTAGTATTAAGGTATACGTATATCGTCACATAGTAATACGTCGTGACGTATAGTGTTATATTGTGTGACGTCATAACGTTTAACGTCACACAGTATTACGTCATAACGTATAACATCACGTAGTACTACGTCAGAACGGATGACGTCATATATTATTACGCCATGGCAGTATAACGTCATATAGAATTATTTCATAACGTATAACGTCACATAGTACAACGACACAACGGATGACGTTATATAGAATTACGTCATAACGTATGACGTCATATTGTATTGCGTCATGACGTATAACGTTATTTGGTCTTGCGTAATAACGTATAACGTCACATAGTATCACTTGGTAATGGATGACTTCATATAGAATGACGTCATGACGTATAACGTCATATTGAAGTACGTCATAACGTATAACGTCATAGAGTATTGCGCCATGACGTATAACGTTATAAAGTATATCGTCATAACGTATAACGTCATATAGTATTGCGTCATAACGTATAACGTCACATAGTAATTAGTCGCAACGGATGACGTCATATAGAATTACGCCATGACGTATAACGTCATATTGAACTACGTTATAACGTATAGCGACATATAGTATTGCGCCATGACGTATAACGTCATAGAGAATAACGTCATATCGTATAGCGTCATATAGTTATTCATCATTACGCATAACGTTATATGGTATTGCGTAATAACGTAAAACCTCACTTCGTAAGACGTCATGATTTAGAACGTCATATAGTACTACGTCAGAACGGATGACGTCATATAGAATTACGCCATGACGTATAACGTCACCTAGAATTACGGTTTAACGTATGCCGTCACATAGTTATATGTCATAACGTGTAGCCCTATATTGTACTACGCCATAACGGATAACGTCATTTAGAATTACGCCATGACGTATAACGTCATATTGAATTACGTCATAACGTATAACGTCATAGAGTATTGCGCCATGACGTATAACGTTATAAAGTATAACGTCATAACGTATAACGTCATATAGTATTGCGTCATAACGTATAACGTCGCATAGAATTACGGTTTAACGTATACCGTCACATAGCTATACGTCATGACGTATAGCCCTATATTGTACTACGCCATAACGGATAACGTCATTTAGAATTACGCCATGACGTATAACGTCATATTGAATTACGTCATAACGTATAACGTCATAGAGTATTGCGCCATGACGTATAACGTTATAAAGTTTAACGTCATAACGTATAACGTCACATAGTACTACGCCACAACGGATGACGTCATGTAGAATTACGTCATGACGTATAACGTTATATAGTATTGCGTCGTAACGTATAACGTTATAAAGTATAACGTCATTACGTATATCGTCACATAGTAATACGTCATAACGTATAACGTCATATAGAATTACGGTTTAACGTATACCGTCACATAGTTCTACGTCAGAACGGATGGCGTCATATAGAATTGCGCCATGCCGTGTAACGTCATATTGAAATACGTCATAACGTACAACGTCATATAGTATTGCGTCGTAACGTATAACGTTATAAAGTATAACGTCATAACGTATATCGCCACATAGTAATACGTCATAACGTACAACGTCATATAGTAATGCGTCATGACGTATAACGTTATATGGTATTGCGTAATAACGTATAACGTCATATAATATTGCGTCAGATCGGATGACGCAATAAAGAATTACGTCATGACATATAACGTGATATAGAATTAGGGTACAACGTATAACGTCATATAGTATTGCGCCATGACGTATAACGTTATAAAGTATACTGTCATAACGTATAACGTCATATAGTATTGCGTCATTCCGAATGACGTCATATAATATTGCGTCATAACGTATAACGTCACATAGTATTGCGTCATTCCGAATGACGTCATATAATATTGCGTCATAACGTATAACGTCACATAGTCATACGTCATAACGTACAACCGCACATATTAATACGTTATAACGTACAATGTCATGTAGTATTAAGGTATACGTATATCGTCACATAGTAATACGTCGTGACGTATAGTGTTATATTGTGTGACGTCATAACGTTTAACGTCACACAGTATTACGTCATAACGTATAACATCACATAGTACTACGTCAGAACGGATGACGTCATATATTATTACGCCATGACAGTATAACGTCATATAGAATTATTTCATAACGTATAACGTCACATAGTATTCCGCCATGACGTATAACGTCATATAGAATTACGTCATAACGTATAACCTCACATAGTATAACGACACAACGGATGACGTTATATAGAATTACGTCATAACGTATGACGTCATATTGTATTGCGTCATAACGTATAACGTCACATAGTATTCCGCCATGACGTATAACGTTATAATGTATAACGTCATAACGCATAACGTCATATAGATTTACGGTTTAACGTATACCGTCACATAGTAATACGTCATAACGTATAGCGCTATATTCTATTACGTCATAACGTATAACGGCATATAGTATTGCGACATGACGTACAACGTTATATGTTATTGTGTAATAAAGTATGACGTCACATAGTAATACGTCATAACGTATAGCGCTATATTGTATAGCGTCATAACGTTTAACGTCATATAGAATTACGTCATAACGTATAACGTCATATAGTATTGCGCCATTCCGAATGACGCCATATAATATTGCGTCATAACGTATAACGTCACATAGTAATACGTCCGACGTATAACGTCATATAGTAATGCCTCCTAACATATAACGTTCTAAAGAATAACGTCATAACGTATAGCGTCTGATAGTAATACGTCATAACGTATAACGTCATATAGAATTACGGTACAACGTATAACGCCATATAGTATTGAGCCACGACGTATAACGTCATATAGTATTGCGACATGACGTACAACGTTATATGCTATTGTGTAATAACGTATAACGTCACATAGTGATACATCATAACGTATAGCGCTATATTGTATAGCGTCATAACGTATAACGTCATATAGAATTACGTCATAACGTATAACGTCATATAGAATTACGGTTTAACGTATACCGTCACATAGTTATACGTCATAACGTATAGCGCTATATTGTATTACGCATAACTTATAACGTCATATAGTATAGCGCCATGACGTATAACGTTATAAAGTATAATGTCATAACGTATAACGTCATATAATATTGCGTCATAACGTATAACGTCACATAGCTCTACGTCAGAACGGATGACGTCATATCGAAATACGCCATGACGTACAACGTCATATTGAATAACTTCATAACGTATAACGTCATTTAGTATTGCGCCATGACGTATAACGTCATATATTATGGCGTCATTACGAATGACGTCATATAATATTGCGTCATAACGTATAACGTCGCATCGTAATGCTTCATAACGTAGAACGTCGTATATAATTACGGTTTAACGTATACCGTCACATAGTTATACGTCATAACGTACAGCGCTGTTATGTATTACGCCATAACGTATAACGTCATATAGTATTGCGTCATGACGTGTAACGTTATATGTTATTGTGTAATAAGGTATAACGTCACATAGTAACACGTCACAACGTATTGCGCTATACTGTATTGCGTAATAACGTATAACGTCACATAGTACTACGTCATAACGTATAACGTTATAAAGTGTATCGTCATAATGTATAACGCCATATAGTATTGCGTCATTACGACTGACGTCATATAATATTGAGTCATAACGTACAACGTCACATAGTAATACGTCATAACGTATAATGTTATGTAGTATTAAGGAATAACGTATAACATCACACAGTAATACGTCAATAAGTATAGCGCTATATTGTATTGCGCCATAACGTATAACGGCATATAGTATTGCGACATGACGTACAACGTTATATGTTATTGTGTAATAACGTATGACGTCACATAGTAATACATCATAACGTACAACCGCACATAGTAATACGTCATAACGTACAATGTCACGTAGTATTAAGGTATAACGTATAACGTCACATACTAATACGTCATAACGGATGACGTCATATAGAATTACGGTACAAAGTATAACGTCATATAGTATTGCGCCAGACGTATAACGTCACATACTAATACGGCGTAACGTATAGCGCTATATTGTATTGCGTCATAATGTTAAACGTCATATAGAATTGCGTCATTACGACTGACGTCATATAATATTGAGTCATAATGTACAACGTCACATAGTACTACGCCACAACGGATGACGTCATACAGAATTACGTCATGACGTACAACATCATGCTAAATTACGTCATAACGTACAACGTAACATAGTAATACGACATAACGTATAACGTCATATAGTATTGCGCCATGACGTATAACGTTATAAAGTATAACGTCATAACGTATAACGTTATATGTTATTGTGTAATAACGTATAACGTCATATAGTACTACGTCATAACGGATGACGCCATATAGTATTGCGTCATGACGTATAACGTTATATGTTATTGTGTAATAACGTATAACGTCATATAGTACTACGTCATAACGGATGACGTCATATAAAATTACGGTTTAACGTATACCGTCACGTAGTAATGCGTCTTAACGTATAGCGCTATATTGTATTACGTCATAACGTATGACGTCATATAGTATTGCGTCATGACGTATAACGTTATATGTTATTGTGTAATAAGGTATAACGTCACATAGTATTACGTCATAACGTATGACGTCATATAGAATTACGTCATAACGTATAACGTCATATAGACTTACGGTTTAACGTATACCGTCACATACTTATACGTCATAACGTATAGCGCTATGTTGTATTACGTCATAACGTATAACTTCACATAGTACTACGCCACAACGGATGACGTTATAAAGTGTAACGTCATAACGTATAACGTCATATAGAATTACGTCATAACGTATAACGTCATATAGTATTGCGTCATGACGTATAACGTTATATGTTATTGTGTAATAAGGTATAACGTCACATAGTTATACGTCATAACGTATAGCGCCATATTGTATTGCGTCATAACGTATAACGTCATATAGAATTACGGTTTAACGTATACCGTCACATAGTTCTACGTTAGAACGGATGACGTCATATAGAATTACGCCATGACGTGTAACGTCATATTGAAATACGTCATAACGTACAACGTCATATAGTATTGCGTCGTAACGTATAACGTTATAAAGTATAACGTCATAACGTATATCGTCACATAGTAATACGTCATAACGTACAACGTCATATAGTAATGCGTCATGACGTATAACGTTATATGGTATTGCGTAATAACGTATAACGTCACATAGTATTACGTCATAACGTATAACGTCACGTAGCAATACTTCATAACGTAGAACGTCCTATAGAATAACGGTTTAACGTATACCGTCACATAGTTATACGTCATAACGTATAGCGCTATGTTGTATTACATCATAACGTATAACTTCACATATTACTATGCCACAACGGATGACGTCATATAGAATTACGTCATAACGTATGACGTCATATTGTATTGCGTCGTAACGGATAACGTCACATAGTATTACGTCATAACGTATAACGTCACGTAGCAATACTTCATAACGTAGAACGTCCTATAGAATTACGGTTTAACGTATACCGTCACATAGTTATACGTCATAACGTATAGCGCTATGTTGTATTACGTCATAACGTATAACGTCACATAGTATTACGTGATAACGTATAACTTCACGTAGCAATACTTCATAACGTAGAACGTCCTATAGAATTACGGTTTAACGTATACCGTCAAATAGTTATACGTCATAACGTATAGCGCTATATTGTATTACGTCATAACGTATAACGTCACATAGTATTACTTTGTAAGGGATGACGTCATATAGAATTACGTCATGACGTATCACGTCGTATAGATTTACGGTACAACGTATAATGTCATACAGTACTGCGCCATGACGTATAACGTTATAAAGTATAACGTCATAACGTATAACGTCACATACTAATACGGCGTAACGTATAGCGCTATATTGTATTGCGTCATAACGTTAAACGTCATATAGAATTGCGTCATTACGACTGACGTCATATAATATTGAGTCATATCGTACAACGTCACATAGTACTACGCCACAACGGATGACGTCATACAGAATTACGTCATGACGTACAACATCATGCTAAATTACGTCATAACGTACAACGTAACATAGTAATACGACATAACGTATAACGTCATATAGTATTGCGCCATGACGTATAACGTTATAAAGTATAACGTCATAACGTATAACGTTATATGTTATTGTGTAATAACGTATAACGTCATATAGTACTACGTCATAACGGATGACGCCATATAGTATTGCGTCATGACGTATAACGTTATATGTTATTGTGTAATAACGTATAACGTCATATAGTACTACGTCATAACGGATGACGTCATATAAAATTACGGTTTAACGTATACCGTCACGTAGTAATGCGTCATAACGTGCAGCGCTATATTGTATTACGTCATAACGTATAACGTCATATAGTATTGCGTCATGACGTATAACGTTATATGGTATTGCGTAAGAAGGTAAAACGTCACATAGTAATACGTCATAACGTATAGCGCTATATTGTATTACGTCATAACGTATAACGTCATATAGTATTGCGTCATGTCGTATAAAGTCATATAGAATTACGTCATAACGTATAACGTCATATAGTACTACGTAATAACGTAAAACGTCATATAGTATTCCGCCATGACGTATAACGTCATATTGAATTGCGTTATAACGTATAACGTCACATAGTAATACGTCATAACGTATAACGTCATATGGAATTACGGTTTAACGTATACCGTCACATAGTTATACGTCATAACGTATAGCGCCATATTCTATTACGTCATACCGTATAACGTCATATAGTATTGCGTCATGACGTATAAAGTTATATGTTATTGTGTAATAAGGCATAACGTCACATAGTAATACGTCATAACGGATGACGTCATATAGAATTACGTCATGACGTACAACGTCATACAGAATTACGTCATGACGTACAACGTCACATAGTAATACGTCATAACGTATAGCGCTATATTGTATTACGTCATAACGTATAACGTCATATAGTACTGCGTAATAACGTATAACGTCATATAGTATTCCCACATGACGTATAACGTCATATTGAATTACGTCATAACGTATAACGTCATATTGAATTACGTCATAACGTATAACGTCACATAGTTCTACGTCAGAACGGATGACGTCATATAGAATTACGCCATGACGTATAACGTCAAATTGAATTACGTCATAACGTATAACGTCATATAGTATTGCGCCATGACGTATAATGTTATGTGTCATTGTGTAATAAGGTATAACGTCACATAGTAATACGTCATAACGTATAGCGCTATACTGTATAGCGTCATAACGATTAACGTCACATAGTACTACTTCATAACGGATGACGTCATATAGTATTGCGTCATAACGTATAGCGTCACATAGTACTACGCCACAACGGATGACGTCATATAGAATTACGTCATGACGTTAAACGTCGTACAGAATTACGTCATAACGCACAAGGTCACATAGTAATGCGTCATAACGAATAACGTCAAATAGTAATACGTCATAACATATAACGTCAAATACTAATACGTCATAACGTATAACGTCATATGGAATTACGGTTTAACGTATACCGTCACATAGTTATACGTCATAACGTATGGCGGTATATTGTATTGAGTCATAACGTGTAACGTCATATAGTATTGCGTCATGACGTATAACGTTATGTGGTATTGCGTAATAACGTGTAACGTCATTTAGAATTACGGTACAACGTATAACGTCTGATAGTATTGCGTCATGACATACAACGTTATATGTTATTGTGTTATAACGTATAACGTCACCAAGTAATACGTCATAACGTATAGCGCTATATTGTATTGCGTCATAACGTATAACGTCACATAGTATTACTTCGTAACGGATGACGTCATATAGAATTACGTCATGATGTATCACGTCGTATAGAATTACGGTACAACGTATAACGTCACATAGTAATACGTCATAACGTATAGCGCTATATAGTATGGCATCATAACGTATAACGTCACATAGTCCTACGTCATAACGGATGACGTCATATAGTATTGCGTCGTAACGTATAACGTCACATAGTACTACGTCATAACGGATGACGTCATATAGTATTGCGTCATAACGTATAACGTCACATAGTATTACGTCATAACGTATAGCGCTATATTGTATAGCGTCATAACGTATAACGTCACATAGTACTACGTCATAACGGATGACGTCATATAGTATTGCGTCATAACGTATAACGTCATATAGTATTGCGTCGTGACGTACAACGTTTCAGCGTATTACGTCATAACGTATAACGTCATATATAATTACGTCATAACGTATAACATCACATAGTAATACGTCATAACGTAGAATGTCATGTAGTATTGCGTCATGACGTATAACGTGATATAGAGTTACGTCATAACGTATAACGTTATATGGTATAACGTTATACGTTATAACGTAATAATGTTGAACGTTGTACAGTATTAAGGTATAACGTATAACGTCACATAGTATTACTTCGTAACGGATGATGTCATATAGTATTACGTCATGACGTATAACGTCATATAGAATGACGTCATAACGTATAACGTCACATAGTAATACGTCATAACGTATAGCGCTATATTGTATTGCGTCATAACGTATAACGTCACATAGTATTGCGTCATAACGTATGACGTCATATAATATTGCGTCATAACGTATAACGTCACATAGTACTACACCACAACGGATGACGTCATATAGAATTACGTCATGACGTACAACGTCATTCAGAATTACGTCATAACGTATAACGTCATATAGTATTGCGCCATGACGTATAACGTTATGTGTTATTGTGTAATAAGGTATAACGTCACATAGTAAGACGTCATAACGTACAGCGCTATATTGTATAGCGTTATAACGTATAACGTGAGCTAGTACTACGTCATAACGTATGACGTCATAAAGTATTGCGTCATGACGTATAGCGTCACATAGTACTACGCCACAACGGATGACGTCATATAGAATTACGTCATGACGGATAACGTCATACAGAATTACGTCATAACGTACAACGTCACATAGTAATACGCCACAACGGATGACGTCATCTGGAATTACGTCATAACGTACAACGTCATACAGAATTACGTCATAACGTACAACGTAACATAGTAATACGTCATAACTTATAATGTCATGTAGAATTAAGATATAACGTATAACGTCACATAGTAATACGTCATAACGTATGACGTCATATAGTATTGCGTCATAACGTATAGCGTCTCATAGTACTACGCCACAACGAATGACGTCACATAGGATTACGTCATGTCGTATAACGTCATATAGAATTACGTCATAACGTACATCGAAACATAGTAATACGTCATAACGTATAATGTCATGTAGGATTAAGGTATAACTTATAGCGTCACATAGTAATACGTCATGACGCATAACGTTATATTTTGTGACGTCATAACGTATAACGTCATATAGTATTGCGTCATAACGTATAGCGTCACATAGTACTACGCCACAATGGATGACGTCATATAGAATTACGTCATGACGTATAACGTCATACAGAATTACGTCATAACGCACAACGTCACATAGTAATACGTCATAACGTATAATTTCATATGGAATTACTGTTTAACGTATACCGTCACACAGTTATACGTCTTAACATATAGCGCTATATTGTATTACGTCATAACGTATAACGTCATATAGTATAGCATCATGACGTACAACGTTATATGTTATTATGTAATAACGTATAACGTCACATAGTAATACGTCATAACGTATAGCGCTATATAGTATAGCGTCATAACGTACACGTCACATAGTAATACGCCATAACGTATAACGTCATATGGAATTACGGTTTAACGTATACCGTCACATAGTTATACGTCACAACGTTTGGCGCTATATTGTATTGAGTCATAACGTATAACGTCATATAGTATTGCATCATGACGTACAACGTTGTATGTTATTGTGTAATAACGTATAACGTCACACACTAATACGTCATAACGTGTAGCGCTATATTGTATTACGTCATAACGTATAACGTCATATAGAATTACTGTTTAACGTATGCCGTCACATAGTTATACGTCACAACGTTTGGCGCTATATTGTATTGAGTCATAACGTATAACGTCATATAGTATTGCATCATGACGTACAACGTTGTATGTTATTATGTAATAACGTATACCGTCACACAGTTATACGTCTTAACATATAGCGCTATATTGTATTACGTCATAACGTATAACGTCATATAGTATTGCGCCATGACGTACAACGTTATATGTTATTGTGTAATAACGTATAACGTCACATAGTAATACGTCATAACATATAGCGCTATATTGTATTACGTCATAACGTATAACGTCATATAGAATTACTGTTTAACGTATGCCGTCACATAGTTATACGTCACAACGTTTGGCGCTATATTGTATTGAGTCATAACGTATAACGTCATATAGTATTGCATCATGACGTACAACGTTGTATGTTATTGTGTAATAACGTATAACGTCACACACTAATACGTCATAACGTGTAGCGCTATATTGTATTACGTCATAACGTATAACGTCATATAGTATTGCGTCATGACGTATAACGTTATATGGTATTGCGTAATAACGTATAACGTCATAAAATATTGCGTCAGAACGGATGACGTCATAAAGAATTACATCATCACGTGTAACGTTATATGGTACTGCGTAATAACGTATAACGTCATATAGAATTACGGTACAACGTACAACGTCATATAGTATTATGCCATGACGTATAACGTCATATAATATTACGTCATAACGTATAACATCATATCGTATTGTGTCATGTCGTACAACGTTATATGTTATTGTGTAATAACGTATAACGTCACATAGTAATACGTCATAACGTATAGCGCTATATAGTATGGCATCATAACGTATAACGTCACATAGTACTACGTCATAACGGATGACGTCATATAGTTTTGCGTCATAACGTATAACGTCACATAGTACTACGTCATAACGGATGACGTCATATAGTATTGCGTCATAACGTATAACGTCATATAGTATTGCGTCGTGACGTACAACGTTTCAGCGTATTACGTCATAACGTATAACGTCATATATAATTACGTCATAACGTATAATATCACATAGTAATACGTCATAACGTAGAATGTCATGTAGTATTGCGTCATGACGTATAACGTGATATAGAGTTACGTCATAACGTATAACGTTATATGGTATAACGTTATACGTTATAACGTAATAATGTTGAACGTTGTACAGTATTAAGGTATAACGTATAACGTCACATGGTATTACTTCGTAACGGATGATGTCATATAGTATTACGTCATGACGTATAACGTCATATAGAATGACGTCATAACGTATAACGTCACATAGTAATACGTCATAACGTATAGCGCTATATTGTATTGCGTCATAACGTATAACGTCACATAGTATTGCGTCATAACGTATGACGTCATATAATATTGCGTCATAACGTATAACGTCACATAGTACTACACCACAACGGATGACGTCATATAGAATTACGTCATGACGTACAACGTCATTCAGAATTACGTCATAACGTATAACGTCATATAGTATTGCGCCATGACGTATAACGTTATGTGTTATTGTGTAATAAGGTATAACGTCACATAGTAAGACGTCATAACGTACAGCGCTATATTGTATAGCGTTATAACGTATAACGTGAGCTAGTACTACGTCATAACGTATGACGTCATAAAGTATTGCGTCATGACGTATAGCGTCACATAGTACTACGCCACAACGGATGACGTCATATAGAATTACGTCATGACGGATAACGTCATACAGAATTACGTCATAACGTACAACGTCACATAGTAATACGCCACAACGGATGACGTCATCTGGAATTACGTCATAACGTACAACGTCATACAGAATTACGTCATAACGTACAACGTAACATAGTAATACGTCATAACTTATAATGTCATGTAGAATTAAGATATAACGTATAACGTCACATAGTAATACGTCATAACGTATGACGTCATATAGTATTGCGTCATAACGTATAGCGTCTCATAGTACTACGCCACAACGAATGACGTCATATGGAATTACGGTTTAACGTATACCGTCACATAGTTATACGTCACAACGTTTGGCGCTATATTGTATTGAGTCATAACGTATAACGTCATATAGTATTGCATCATGACGTACAACGTTGTATGTTATTGTGTAATAACGTATAACGTCACACACTAATACGTCATAACGTGTAGCGCTATATTGTATTACGTCATAACGTATAACGTCATATAGAATTACTGTTTAACGTATGCCGTCACATAGTTATACGTCACAACGTTTGGCGCTATATTGTATTGAGTCATAACGTATAACGTCATATAGTATTGCATCATGACGTACAACGTTGTATGTTATTATGTAATAACGTATACCGTCACACAGTTATACGTCTTAACATATAGCGCTATATTGTATTACGTCATAACGTATAACGTCATATAGTATTGCGCCATGACGTACAACGTTATATGTTATTGTGTAATAACGTATAACGTCACATAGTAATACGTCATAACATATAGCGCTATATTGTATTACGTCATAACGTATAACGTCATATAGAATTACTGTTTAACGTATGCCGTCACATAGTTATACGTCACAACGTTTGGCGCTATATTGTATTGAGTCATAACGTATAACGTCATATAGTATTGCATCATGACGTACAACGTTGTATGTTATTGTGTAATAACGTATAACGTCACACACTAATACGTCATAACGTGTAGCGCTATATTGTATTACGTCATAACGTATAACGTCATATAGTATTGCGTCATGACGTATAACGTTATATGGTATTGCGTAATAACGTATAACGTCATAAAATATTGCGTCAGAACGGATGACGTCATAAAGAATTACATCATCACGTGTAACGTTATATGGTACTGCGTAATAACGTATAACGTCATATAGAATTACGGTACAACGTACAACGTCATATAGTATTATGCCATGACGTATAACGTCATATAATATTACGTCATAACGTATAACATCATATCGTATTGTGTCATGTCGTACAACGTTATATGTTATTGTGTAATAACGTATAACGTCACCAAGTAATACGTCATAACGTATACCCTATATTGTATTGCGTCATCACGTATAAGGTCACATAGTATTGCGTCATTCCGAATGACGTCATATAATATTGCGTCATAACATATAACGTCACATAGTAATACGCCATAACGTATAACGGCATATAGAATTACGTCATAACGTACAACGTCACATAGTAATACGTCATAACGTATAACGTCATATACAATTACGTCATAACGTATAACTTCACATAGCAATATGTCATAACGTATAATGTCATGTATTATGAAGGTATAACGTATAACGTCATATAGTAATACGTCATGACGTATAACGTTATAGTGTGTGACGTCATAACGTAGAACGTCATATAGTAGTGCGTCATAACGTACAACGACACATAGTAATACGTCATAACGTATAATGTCATGTAGTATTAATTTATAACGTATAACGTCACATAGTAATACGTCATAACGTCTAGCGCTATATTCTATTGCGCCATAACGTATAACGTCACATAGTACTACGCCACAACGGATGACGTCATATAGAATTACGTCATGACTTATAACGTCATATAGAATCACGTCATAACGCACAACGTCACATGGTAATACGTCATAACGTATAATGTCATGTAGTATTACGTCATAACGTATAACGTCTTATAGTATTGCGTCATGACGTACTACGATATGTGTTATTGTGTAATAACGTATAACGTCAGAAAGTAATACGTCATAACGTATAGCGCTATATTGTATTGCGTCATAACGTATAACGTCACATAGTGTTACGTCATATCGTATAACGTCACATATCATTACTTCGTAACGGATGACGTCATATAGAATTACGTCATGACGTATAAAGTCATATAGAATTACGTCATAACGGATGACGTCATATAGAATTGCGTCATGACGTATAACGTCATACGGAATTACGTCATAACGCACAATTTCACATAGTAATACGTCATAACGTATAATGTCATGTAGTATTAAGAGATAACATATAACGTCACATAGTAATACGGCATGACATATAACGTTATACAGTGTGACGTCATAACGTATAACGTCATATAGAATTACGGTACAACGTATAACGTCACATAGTATTACTTCGTAACGGATGACGTCATATAGAATTACGTCATAACGTATCACGTCGTATAGAATTACGGTACAACGTATAACGTCCTATAGTATTGCCCCATGACGGATAACGTTATAAAGTACAACGTCATAACGTATAACGTCACATAGTAATACGTTAAAACGTATAGCGCTATATTGTAATGCGTCATAACGTATAACGTCACATAGTATTACTTCGTAACGTATAACTGCATATAGTATTGCGTCATGATGTCCAACGTTATATGTTATTGTGTAATAACGTATAACGTCACATAGTACTACGCCATAACAGATGTCGTCATATAGAATTACGTCATGAAGTATAACGTCATACAGAATTACGTCATAGCGCACAACGTCACACAGTAATACGTCATAACGTATAATGTCATGTAGTATTAAGGTATAACGTATAACGTCACACAGTAATACGTCATGACGTATAACGTTATATTGTGTGACATCATAACGTATAACGTCATATAGAATTACGGTACAACGTATGACGTCATATAATATTACGTCATAACGTACATCGTCACATAGTAATACGTCATAACGTACAATGTAATGTAGTATTAATTTATAACGTATAACGTCACATAGTAATACGCCATAACAGATGACGTCATATAGAATTACGTCATGAAGTATAACGTCATACAGAATTACGTCATAGCGCACAACGTCACACAGTAATACGTCATAACGTACAATGTAATGTAGTACTAATTTATAACGCATAACGACACATAGTACTACGCCACAATGGATGTCGTCATATAGAATTACGTCATGAAGTATAACATCATATAGAATTACGTCATAACGTACATCGTAACATAGTAATACGTCATAACGTATATGTCATGTAGGATTAAGGTATAACTTATAGCGTCACATAGTAATACGTCATGACGCATAACGTTCTATTGTGTGACGTCATAACGTATAACGTCATATAGTATTGCGTCATAACGTATAGCGTCACATAGTATTACGCCACAACGGATGACGTCATATAATATTCCGTCATAAGGTATAGCGTCACATAGTACTACCCCGCTACGGATGACGTCATTTAGAATTACGTCAATACGTATAACGTCATATAGAATTACGTCATATCGTACGACGTCATATAGTATTGCGCTATAACGTATAACGTCATATAGTATTGCGCCATGACGTATAACGTCATATAGTATTACGTCATAACGTATAACGTCATATAGTATTCGTCATGACGTACAACGTTATATGTTATTGTGTAATAACGTATAACGTCACAAAGTAATACGTCATAACGTATAGCGCCATATTGTATTGCGTCATAACGTATAACGTCACATAGTGTTACGTCATATCGTAAAACGTCACATAGTATTACTTCGTAACGGATGAAGTCATATGGAATTACGTCATGACGTATAAAGTCATATAGAATTACGTCATAACGTATAACGTTATATAGTATTGCGTCATTCCGAATGACGTCATATAATATTGCGTCATAACGTATAACGTCACATACTAATACGCCATAACGTATAACAGCATATAGTATTGCGTCATTCCGAATGACGTCATATAATATTGCGTCATAACGTATAACGTCACATAGTAATACGCCATAATGTATAACGTCATATGGAATTACGGTTTAACGTATACCGTCACATAGTTATACGTCTTAAAATATAACGCTATATTGTATTACGTCATAACGTATAACGTCATATAGTATTGCGTCATGACGTACAAGGTTATATGTTATAGTGTAATAACGTATAACGTCACATAGTAATACATCATAACGTATAGCGCTATATAGTATAGCGTCATATCGCATAACGTCACACAGTACTACGTCATAACGGATGACGTCATACACAATTACGTCATAACGCACAACGTCACTGAGTTATACGTCATAACGTATAATGTCATGTAGTATTAAGGTATAACGTATAACGTCACACAGTAATACGTCATGACGTACAACGTTATATTGCGTGACGTCGTAACGTATAACGTCATATAGAATTACGGTACAACGTATAACGTCATATAGTATTGCGCCATGACGTATAACGTTATATGGTATTGCGTAATAACGCATAACGACACATAGTACTACGCCACAACGGATGACGTACTACAGAATTGCGTCATGACGTATAACGTCATATAGTATTACGTCATGACGTGCAACGTTTCAGAGTATTACGTCATAACTTATAACGTCACATAGTAATACGTCATAACGTATAATGTCATGTAGTATTAAGGTATAACGTATATCGTCACACAGTTTCACGTCATGACGTATAACGTTAAATTGTGTGACGTCATAACGTATAACGTCATATAGTATTGCGTCATAACGTATAACGTCACATAGAACTAAGCCACAACGAATGACGTCATAAAGAATAACGTCATGACGTATAATGTCATATAGAATTACGTCATAAAGCACAACGTCACATAGTAATACGTCATAACGTATAATGTCATGTAGTATTAAGGTATAACGTATATCGTCACACAGTTTCACGTCATGACGTATAACGTTAAATTGTGTGACGTCATAACGTATAACGTCATATAGAAGGACGGTAACAGGTATAACGTCATATAGTATTGCGCCATGACGTATAACGTTATATTGAGTGACGTCATAACGTATAACGTCATATATTATTGCGTCATTCCGAATGACGTCATATAATATTGCGTCATAAGGTATAACGTCACATAGTAATACGTCATTACGTATAACGTCATGTAGTATTAAGGTATAACATATAACGTCACATAGTAATACGTCATAACGGATGACGTCATATAGTGTTGCGTCATAACGTATAGCGTCACATAGTACTACGCCACAACGGATGACGGCATATAGAATTACGTCATCACGTATAAAGTTATATAGAATTACGTCATAACGTATAGCACTATATTGTATAGCGTCATAACGTATAACGTCACACAGTAATACGTCATGATGTATAACGTTATATTGTGTGACGTCATAACGTATAACGTCATATCGATTTATGGTACAACGTATAACGTTATATTGTGTGACGTCATAACGTATAACGTCACATATTAATACGCCATAACGTATAACGTCATATGGAATTACGGTTTAACGTATACCATCACATAGTTATACGTCTTAACATATAGCGCTATATTATGTTGCGCCATAACGTATAACGTCACATAGTATTACGTCATAACGTATGACGTCATATAGTATTGCGTCATAACGTATAACGTCACATAGAACTAAGCCACAACGAATGACGTCATATAGGATAACGTCATGGCGTATAACGTCATATAGAATTGCGTCATAAAGCACAACGTCACATAGTAATACGTCATAACGTATAATGTCATGTAGTATTAAGGTATAACGTATAACGTCACACAGTAATACGTCTTGATGTACAACGTTATATTGTGTGACGTCGTAACGTATAACGTCATATAGTATTACGTCATGACGTACAACGTTTCGGAGTATTACGTCATAACTTATAACGTCACATAGTTATACGTCATAACGTATAATGTCATGTAGTATTAAGGTATAGCGTATATCGTCACTCAGTTTCACGTCATGACGTATAACGTTAAATTGTGTGACGTCATAACGTATAACGTCATATCGAATTACGGTACAACGTATAACGTTATATTGTGTGACGTCATAACGTATAACGTCATATAGAATTACGGTACAACGTATAACGTCATATAGTATTGCGCCATGGCGTATAACGTCATATAGTATTTCGTCATAACGTATAACGGCTTATAGTAATGCGTCATTCCGATTGACGTCATATAATATTGCGTCATAACGTATAACGGCTTATAGTAATGCGTCATTCCGATTGACGTCATATAATATTGCGTCATAACGTATAACGTCACACATTAATACGCCAGAACGTATAACGTCATATGGAATTACGGTTTAACGTATACCATCACATAGTTATACGTCTTAACATATAGCGCTATATAGTATAGCGTCATAACGTATAACGTCACATAGTACTACGTCATAACGGATGACGTCATATAGTATTGCGTCATAACGTATAACGTCATATAGTATTTCGTCATGACGTACAACGTTATATGTTATTGCGTAATAACGTATAACGTCATACAATATTGCGTCAGAACGGTTGACATCATAAAGAATTACGTCATGACGTATAACGTCGTATAGTATTACGGTAGAACGTATAACGTCATATAGTATTGCGCCATGACGTATAACGATATAAAGTATATCGTCATAACGTATAACGTCATATAGTATTACGTCATAACGTATAACGTCATATAGTATATCGACATGACGATTAACGTTATATGGTATTGCGTAATAACGTATAACGACACATAGTACTACTAGACAACGGATGACATCATATAGAATTACGTCATTACGTATAACGTTATATAGAATTACGTCATAACGTATAGCACTATATTGTATAGCGTCATAACGTATAACGTCACATAGTACTAAGTCATAACGGATGACGTCATATAGTATTGCGTCATAACGTATAACGTCATATATAATTATCTCATAACGTATAACATCACATAGTAATACGTCATAACGTAGAATGTCATGTAGTATTGCGTCATGACGTATAACGTGATATAGAGTAACGTCATAACGTATAACGTTATATAGAAGAACGTCATAACGTACAACGTCACATAGTAATACGCCATAACGTATAATGTCATGTAGTATTCCGCCATGACGTATAACGTCATATTGAATTACGTCATAACGTATAACGTCATATTAAATTACGTCATAACGTATAACGTCACATAGTTCTACGTCAGAACGGATGACGTCATACAGAATTACGCCATGACGTATAACGTCACATAGTAATACGTCATAACGTATAGCGCTATATTGTATTGCGTCATAACGCATAACGTCACATAGTATTGCGTCATTCCGAATGACGTCATATAATATTGCGTCATAACGTATAACGTCACATAGTAATACGCCATAACGTATAATGGCCTATAGTATTGCGTCATTCCGAATGACGTCATATAATATTGCGCCATGACGTATAACGTCATATAGTATTACGTCATAACGTTTAACGTCATATAGTATTGTGTCATGACGTTCAACGTTATATGTTATTGTGTAATAACGTATAACGTCAGAAAGTAATTCGTCATAACGTATAGCGCTATATTGTATTGCGCCATAACGTATAACGTCACATAGTATTACGTCATAACGTATGACGTCATATAGTATTGCGTCATAACGTATAACGTCACATAGAACTAAGCCACTACGAATGACGTCATATAGGATAACGTCATGACGTATAACGTCATATAGAATTACGTCATAAAGCACAACGTCACATAGTAATACGTCATAACGTATAATGTCATGTAGTATTAAGGTATAACGTATAACGTCACACAGTAATACGTCTTGATGTACAACGTTATATTGTGTGATGTCGTAACGTATAACGTCATATAGTATTACGTCATGACGTACAACGTTTCGGAGTATTACGTCATAACTTATAACGTCACATAGTTATACGTCATAACGTATAATGTCATGTAGTATTAAGGTATAACGTATAACGTCACACAGTAATACGTCTTGATGTACAACGTTAAATTGTGTGACGTCATAACGTATAACGTCATATCGAATTACGGTACAACGTATAACGTTATATTGTGTGACGTCATAACGTATAACGTCATATAGAATTACGGTACAACGTATAACGTCATATAGTATTGCGCCATGGCGTATAACGTCATATAGTATTACGTCATAACGTATAACGGCTTATAGTATTGCGTCATTCCGGTTGACGTCATATAATATTGCGTCATAACGTATAACGTCACACATTAATACGCCAGAACGTATAACGTCATATGGAATTACGGTTTAACGTATACCATCACATAGTTATACGTCTTAACATATAGCGCTATATAGTATGGCGTCATAACGTATAACGTCACATAGTACTACGTCATAACTGATGACGTCATATAGTATTGCGTCATAACGTATAACGTCATATAGTATTGCGTCATGACGAACAACGTTATATTTCAATGTGTAATAACGTATAACGTCACATAGTAATACACCATAACGTATAACGTCATATAGTATTGCGTCATTCCGAATGACGTCATATAATATTGCGCCATGACGTATAACGTCATATAGTATTACGTCATAACGTATAACGTCATATAGTATTGTGTCATGGCGTTCAACGTTATATGTTATTGTGTAATAACGTATAACGTCACGTAGTAATACGTCATAACGTATCGCGCTATATGGTATAGCGTCACAACGTATAACGTCACATAGTACTTCGTCATAACGGATGACGTCATATAGAATTACGTCATGACGTATAACGTCATACAGAATTACGTCATAACGTACAACGTCACATAGTAATACGTCATAACGTATAATGTCATGTAGTATTAAGGTATAACGTATAACGTCACATAGTAATACGTCATGACGTATAACGTTATATTGTGTGACGTCATAACGTATAACGTCACATAGTAATACGTCATAACGTATAGCGCTATATTGTATAGCGTCATAACGTATAGCGTCACATAGTCACATAGAATTACGTCATGACGTATAACGTCCTACAGAATTACGTCATAACGCACAACGTCACAGAGTAATACGCCATAACGTACAATATCATGTAGTACTAAGGTATAACGTATAACGTTACATAGTAATACGTCATAACATATAGCGCTATATGGTATTGCGTCATAACGTATTACGTCACATAGTAATACGTCATAACGTATAGCGCTATATAGTATGGCGTCATAACGTATAACGTCACATAGTACTACGTCATAACGGATGACGTCATATAGTATTGCGTAATAACGTATAACGTCACATAGTATTACGTCATAACGTATAGCGCTATATTGTATAGCGTCATAACGTATAACGTCACATAGTACTACGTCATAACTGATGACGTCATATAGTATTGCGTCATAACGTAGAACGTCATATAGTATTGCGTCATGACGAACAACGTTATATTTCAATGTGTAATAACGTATAACGTCACATAGTAATACACCATAACGTATAACGTCATATAGTATTGCGTCATTCCGAATGACGTCATATAATATTGCGCCATGACGTATAACGTCATATAGTATTACGTCATAACGTATCACGTCATATAGTATTGTGTCATGGCGTTCAACGTTATATGTTATTGTGCAATAACGTATAACGTCACGTAGTAATACGTCATAACGTATCGCGCTATATGGTATAGCGTCACAACGTATAACGTCACATAGTACTTCGTCATAACGGATGACGTCTTATAGAATTACGTCATGACGTATAACGTCATACAGAATTACGTCATAACGTACAACGTCACATAGTAATACGTCATAACGTATAATGTCATGTAGTATTAAGGTATAACGTATAACGTCACATAGTAATACGTCATGACGTATAACGTTATATTGTGTGACGTCATAACGTATAACGTCATATAGTATTGCGTCATGACGTACAACGTTTCAGAGTATTACGTCATAACGTATAGCGTCATATATAATTATCTCATAACGTATAACATCACATACTAATACGTCATAACGTAGAATGTCATGTAGTATTGCGTCATGACGTATAACGTGATATAGAATTACGTCATGACGTATAACGTCATATAGAATTATGTCATGACGTACAACGTCATTCAGAATTACGTCATAAAGTACAACGTAACATAGTAATACGTCATAACGTATAATGTCATGTAGTATTAATTTATAACGTATAAAGTCACATAGTACTACGTCATAACGTATGACGTCATAAAGTATTGCGTCATGACGTATAGCGTCGCATAGTACTACGCCACAACGGATGACGTCATATAGCATTACGTCATGTCGTATAGCGTCATATAGAATTACGTCATAACGTACATCGTAACATTGTAATACGTCATAACGTATAATGTCATGTAGGATTAAGGTATAACGTATAACGTCACATAGTAATACGTCATAACGTATGACGTCATATAGTATTGCGTCATAACGTATAACGTCACATAGAACTAAGCCACAACGAATGACGTCATATAGTATAACGTCATGACGTATAACGTCATATAGAATTACGTCATAAAGCACAACGTCACATAGTAATTCGTCATAACGTATAATGTCATGTAGTATTAAGGTATAACGTATAACGTCACACAGTAATACGTCTTGATGTACAAAGATATATTGTGTGACGTCGTATAGTATAACGTCATATAGTATTACGTCATGACGTACAACGTTTCGGAGTATTACGTCATAACTTATAACGTCACATAGTTATACGTCATAACGTATAATGTCATGTAGTATTAAGGTATAACGTATAACGTCACACAGTAATACGTCTTGATGTACAACGTTAAATTGTGTGACGTCATAACGTATAACGTCATATCGAATTACGGTACAACGTATAACGTTATATTGTGTGACGTCATAACGTATAACGTCATATAGAATTACGGTACAACGTATAACGTCATATAGTATTGCGCCATGGCGTATAACGTCATATAGTATTACGTCATAACGTATAACGGCTTATAGTATTGCGTCATTCCGATTGACGTCATATAATATTGCGTCATAACGTATAACGTCACACATTAATACGCCAGAACGTATAACGTCATATGGAATTACGGTTTAACGTATACCATCACATAGTTATACGTCTTAACATATAGCGCTATATAGTATAGCGTCATAACGTATAACGTCACATAGTACTACGTCATAACTGATGACGTCATATAGTATTGCGTCATAACGTATAACGTCATATAGTATTGCGTCATGACGAACAACGTTATATTTCAATGTGTAATAACGTATAACGTCACATAGTAATACACCATAACGTATAACGTCATATAGTATTGCGTCATTCCGAATGACGTCATATAATATTGCGCCATGACGTATAACGTCATATAGTATTACGTCATAACGTATAACGTCATATAGTATTGTGTCATGGCGTTCAACGTTATATGTTATAGTGTAATAACGTTTAACGTCACGTAGTAATACGTCATAACGTATCGCGCTATATGGTATAGCGTCACAACGTATAACGTCACATAGTACTTCGTCATAACGGATGACGTAATATAGAATTACGTCATGACGTATAACGTCACACATTAATACGCCATAACGTACAACGTCACATAGTAATACGTCATAACGTATAATGTCATGTAGTATTAAGGTATAACGTATAACGTCACATAGTAATACGTCATGACGTATAACGTTATATTGTGTGACGTCATAACGTATAACGTCACATAGTAATACGTCATAACGTATAGCGCTATATTGTATAGCGTCATAACGTATAGCGTCACATAGTCACATAGAATTACGTCATGACGTATAACGTCCTACAGAATTACGTCATAACGCACAACGTCACAGAGTAATACGCCATAACGTACAATGTCATGTAGTACTAAGGTATAACGTATAACGTTACATAGTAATACGTCATAACATATAGCGCTATATGGTATTGCGTCATAACGTATAACGTCACATAGTAATACGTCATATCGTATAGCGCTATATTGTATTACGTCATGACGTATGACGTCATATAGTATTGCGTCCTGACGTACAACGTTATGTGTTATTGTGAAATAACCTATTACGTCACATAGTAATACGTCATAACGTATAGCGCTATATAGTATGGCGTCATAACGTATAACGTCACACAGTACTACGTCATAACGGATGACGTCATATAGTATTGC
This sequence comes from Bombus fervidus, assembly GCF_041682495.2. NCBI lineage: Eukaryota > Metazoa > Arthropoda > Insecta > Hymenoptera > Apidae > Bombus > Bombus fervidus. Next base: position 1,434,179 of record NW_027212582.1, read on the forward strand.
GTCATAACGTATAACGTCACATCGTATTACGTCATAACGTATAGCGCTATATTGTATAGCGTCATAACGTATAACGTCACATAGTACTACGTCATAACGGATGACGTCATATAGTATTGCGTCATAACGTATAACGTCATATAGTATTGCGTCATGACGTACAACGTTTCAGAGTATTACGTCATAACGTAAAGCGTCATATATAATTATCTCATAACGTATAACATCACATAGTAATACGTCATAACGTAGAATGTCATGTAGTATTGCGTCATGACGTATAACGTGATATAGAATTACGTCATGACGTATAACGTCATATAGAATTATGTCATGACGTACAACGTCATTCAGAATTACGTCATAACGTACAACGTAACATAGTAATACGTCATAACGTATAATGTCATGTAGTATTAAGGTATAACGTGTAAAGTCACATAGTAATACGTCATAACGTACAGCGCTATAATGTATAGCGTTATAACGTATAACGTCAGCTAGTACTACGCCACAACGGATGACGTCATATAGACTTACGTCATGACGTATAACGTCATACAGAATTACGTCATAACGTACAACGTCACATAGTAATACGTCATAACGTATAATGTCATGTAGTATTAATTTATAACGTTAAAGTCACATAGTACTACGTCATAACGTATGACGTCATAAAGTATTGCGTCATGACGTATAGCGTCGCATAGTACTACGCCACAACGGATGACGTCATATAGCATTACGTCATGACGTATAACGTTATATGGTATTGCGTAATAACGTATAACGTCATATAGTAATACGTCATGACGTACAACGTTGTATGTTATTGTGTAATAACGTATAACGTCACATACTAATACGTCATAACGTGTAGCGCTATATTGTATTACGTCATAACGTATAACGTCATATAGTATTGCGTCATAACATATAGCGCTATATTGTATTACGTCATAACTTATAACGTCACATAGTAATACGTCATAACGTATAATGTCATGTAGTATTAAGGTATAACGTATAACGTCACATAGTAATACGTCATAACGTATAGCGCTATATAGTATGGCGTCATAACGTATAACGTCACATAGTACTACGTCATAACGGATGACGTCATATAGTACTGCGTCATAACGTATAACGTCATATATAATTATCTCATAACGTATAACATCACATAGTAATACGTCATAACGTAGAATGTCATGTAGTATTGCGTCATGACGTATAACGTGATATAGAGTAACGTCATAACGTATAACGTTATATGGTATAACGTTATATGGTATAACGTAATAATGTTGAACGTTGTACAGTATTAAGGTATAACGTATAACGTCACATAGTATTACTTCGTAACGGATGATGTCATATAGTATTACGTTATGACGTATAACGTCATATAGAATAACGTCATAACGTATAACGTCACATAGTAATACGTCATAACGTACAGCGCTATATTGTATAGCGTTATAACGTATAACGTCAGCTAGTACTACGCCACAACGGATGACGTCATATAGACTTACGTCATGACGTATAACGTCATACAGAATTACGTCATAACGTACAACGTCACATAGTAATACGTCATAACGTATAATGTCATGTAGTATTAATTTATAACGTATAAAGTCACATAGTAGTACGTCATAACGTATGACGTCATAAAGTATTGCGTCATGACGTATAGCGTCGAATAGTACTACGCCACAACGGATGACGTCATATAGCATTACGTCATGTCGTATAGCGTCATATAGAATTACGTCATAACGTACATCGTAACATTGTAATACGTCATAACGTATAATGTCATGTAGGATTAAGGTATAACGTATAACGTCACATAGTAATACGTCAGGACGTACAACGTTATATGTTCTTGTGTAATAACGTATAACGTCACATAGTAATACGTCATAACATATAGCGCTATATTGTATTACGTCATAACGTATAACGTCACATAGTAATACGTCATAACGTATAACGTCATATAGAATTACTGTTTAACGTATGCCGTCACATAGTTATACGTCACAACGTTTGGCGGTATATTGTATTGAGTCATAACGTATAACGTCATTTAGTATTGCATCATGACGTACAACGTTGTATGTTATTGTGTAATAACGTATAACGTCACATACTAATACGTCATAACGTGTAGCGCTATATTGTATTACGTCATAACGTATAACGTCATATAGTATTGCGTCATGACGTACAACGTTATATGTTATTGCGTAATAACGTATAACGTCATACAATATTAAGTCAGAACGGTTGACATCATAAAGAATTACGTCATGACGTATAACGTCGTATAGTATTACGGTACAACGTATAACGTCATATAGTATTGCGCCATGACGTATAACGTTATAAAGTATATCGTCATAACGTATTACGGCATATAGTATTACGTCATAACGTATAACGTCATATAGTATTGCGTCATTCCGAATGACGTCATATAATATTGCGTCATAACGTATAACGTCACATAGTACTACGCCATAACGGATGACGTCATATAGAAATACGTCATGACGTATAACGTCATATAGAATTACGTCATAACGTACAACGTCACATAGTAATACATCATAACGTATAATGTCATGTAGTATTAAGGTATAACGTATAACGTCACACAGTAGTACGTCATGATGTATAACGTTATATTGTGTGACGTCGTAACGTATAACGTCATATAGAATTACGGTACAACGTATAACGTCATATAGTATTGCGCCATGACGTATAACGTTATATGGTATTGCATAATAACCTATAACGTCATATAGTATTACGTCATGACGTACAACGTTTCAGAGTATTACGTCATAACTTATAACGTCACATAGTAATACGTCATAACGTATAATGTCATGTAGTATTAAGGTATAACGTATAACGTCACATAGTAATACGTCATAACGTATAGCGCTATATAGTATGGCGTCATAACGTATAACGTCACATAGTACTACGTCATAACGGATGACGTCATATAGTATTGCGTCATAACGTATAACGTCACATAGTATTACGTCATAACGTATAGCGCTATATTGTATAGCGTCATAACGTATAACGTCACATAGTACTACGTCATGACGTATAACTTTATATTGTGTGACGTCATAACGTATAACGTCATATAGAATTACGGTACAACGTATAACGTCATATAGTATTGCGCCATGACGTATATCGTTATAAAGTATAACGTCATAACGTATAACGTCATATAGAATTACACCATGACGTATAACGTCATATTGAATTACCTCATAACGTATAACGTCAAACAGTATTGCACCATGACTTATAACGTTATAAAGTAAAACGACATAACGTATAACGTCATATAGATTTGCGGTTTTACGTATACCGTCACATAGTATTCCGTCATAACGTATAACGTCACATAGTTCTACGTCATAACGTATAACGTCATATCGTATTGCGCCATGTCGTATAACGTTATAAAGTATAACGTCATAACGTATAACGTCACATACTAATACGTCGTAACGTATAGCGCTATATTGTATTGCGTCATAACGTATAACGTCATATAGTATTGCTCCATGACGTATGACGTTACAAAGTGTAACGTCATAACGTATAACGTAATATAGCATTGCGCCATGACGTATATCGTCATAAAGTATAACGTCATAACGTATAACCTCATATGGTATGGCGTCATAACGAATGACGTAATATAGAATTACGTCATAACGTATAACGTAATATAGCATTGCGTCATGACGTATAACGTCATATAGAATTACGTCCTAACGTATAACGTCATATAGTATTGCGTTATGACGTACAACGTTATATGTTATTGTGTAATAACGTATAACGTCACATAGTAATACGTCACAACGTATAGCGCTATATTGAATAGCGTCATAACGCATAACGTCACATAGAATTACGACATAACGTATAACGTCATATAGTATTGCGTCCTAACGTATAACGTTAAAAAGTATAACGTCATAACGTATAGCGTCACATAGTAATACGTCATAACGTATAATGTCATGTAGTATTAATTACGGTTTAACGTATAACGTCATATAGTATTGCGTCATGACGTATAACGTTATGTGGTATTGCGTAATAACGTATAACGTCATACGATATTGCGTCAGAACGGATGACGTCATAAAGAATTACGTCATGACGTACAACGTTTCAGAGTATTACGTCATAACGTATAACGTCATATATAATTACGGTACAACGTACAACGTCATATAGAATTACGTCATGACGTATAAAGTCATATAGAATTACGTCATAACGTATAACGTCATATAGTATTGCGTCATGACGTATAACGTTATGTGGTATTGCGTAATAACGTATAACGTCATACGATATTGCGTCAGAACGGATGACGTCATAAAGAATCACGTCATGACGTACAACGTTTCAGAGTATTACGTCATAACGTATAACGTCATAAATAATTACGTCATAACGTATAACTTCACATAGTAATACGTCAGAACGTAGAATGTCATGTAGTATTGCGTCATGACGTATAACGTCATATAGTATTGTGTCATGACGCATAACGTTATATGGTATTGCGTAATAACGTATAACGTCACATAGCATTGCGCCATGACGTATAACGTCATAAAGTATAACGTCATAACGTATAACGCCATATAGTATGGCGTCATTACGAATGACGTCATATAGAATTACGTCATAACTTATAACGTCATATAGTATTGCGCCATCACGTATAACGTTATAAAGTATAACGTCATAACGTATAACGTCATATAGTATTGCGTCATTTCGACTGACGTCATATAATATTGCGTCATAACGTATAACGTCACATAGTAAGACGTCATAACGTATAACGTCATATAGAATTACGGTTTAACGTATACCGTCATATAGTACTGCGTAATAACGTATAACGTCACATAGTTCGACGTCATAACGTATAACTTCATATAGTACTACGCCACAACGGATGACGTCATATAGTATTCCGCCATGACGTATAACGTTATAATGTATAACGTCATAACGCATAACGTCATATAGAGTTACGGTTTAACGTATACCGTCACATAGTAATACGTCATATCGTATAGCGCTATATATTGTGTAGCGTCATAACGTATAACGTCACATAGAATTACGTCATAACGTATAACGTCATATAGTATTGCGTCAGAACGGATGACGTCATAAAGAATTACGTCATGACGTATAACGTCATATAGAATTACAGTACAACGTATAACGTCATATAGCATTGCGCCATGACGTATAACGTTATAAAGTATAATGTCATAACGTATGACGTCATATAGTATTGCGTCATAACGTATAACGTCACATAGTACTACGCCACAACGGATGACGTCATATAGAATAACGACATATAGTATTGTGTAATGAGGTATAACGTCACATAGTATTACGTCATAACGTATGACGTCATATAGTATTGCGTCATAACGTAAAACGTCACATAGTACTTCGTCATAACGTATAACGTCATATAGTATTGCGTCATTACGACTGACGTCATATAATATTGCGTCATAACGTATAATGTCACATAGTAATACGTCATAACGTATAACGTCATATAGAATTACGCTTTAACGTATACCGTCACATACTTATACGTCATAACGTATAGCGCCATATTGTATTACGTCATAACGTATAACGTCATATAGTACTGCGTAATAATGTATAACGTCACATAGTACTACGCCACAACGTATGACGTCATATAGTATTGCGTCATAACGTAAAACGTCACATAGTTCTACGTCATAACGTATAACTTCATATAGTACTACGCCACAACGGATGACGTCATATAGTATTCCGCCATGACGTATAACGTTATAATGTATAACGTCATAACGCATAACGTCATATAGAGTTACGGTTTAACGTATACCGTCACATAGTAATACGTCATATCGTATAGCGTTATATATTGTGTAGCGTCATAACGTATAACGTCACATAGAATTACGTCATAACGTATAACGTCATATAGTATTGCGTCAGAACGGATGACGTCATAAAGAATTACGTCATGACGTATAACGTCATATAGAATTACAGTACAACGTATAACGTCATATAGCATTGCGCCATGACGTATAACGTTATAAAGTATACTGTCGTAACGTATGACGTCATATAGTATTGCGTCATAACGTATAACGTCACATAGTACTACGCCACAACGGATGACGTCATATAGAATAACGTCATGACGTATAACGTCATGTTGAATTATGTCATAACGTATAACGTCAAATAGTATTGCGCCATGACGTATAACGTTATAAAGTATAACGGCATAACGTATAACGTCATATTGAATTACGTCATAACGTATAACGTCATATAGTATTGCGTCATGACGTACAACGTTATATGTTATTGTGTAATAACGTATAACGTCACAAAGTAATACGTCATAACGTATAGCGCTATATTGTATTGCGTCATAATGTATAATGTCACATAGTGTTACGTCATAACGTATAACGTCACATAGTATTACCTCGTAACGGATGACGTCATATAGAATTACGTCATGACGTATAAAGTCATATAGAATTACGTCATAACGTATAACGTCATATAGTATTGCGTCAGAACGGATGACGTCATAAAGAATTACGTCATGACGTATAACGTCATATAGAATTACAGTACAACGTATAACGTCATATAGCATTGCGCCATGACGTATAACGTTATAAAGTATACTGTCATAACGTATGACGTCATATAGTATTGCGTCATAACGTATAACGTCACATAGTACTACGCCACAACGGATGACGTCATATAGGATAACGTCATGACCTATAACGTCATGTTGAATTATGTCATAACGTATAACGTCAAATAGTATTGCGCCATGACGTATAACGTTATAAAGTATAACGGCATAACGTATAACGTCATATAGTATTGCGTCAGAACGGATGACGTCATAAAGAATTACGTCATGACGTATAACGTCATATAGAATTACAGTACCACGTATAACGTCATATAGCATTGTGCCATGACGTATAACGTTATAAAGTATAATGTCATAACGTATGACGTCATATAGTATTGCGTCATGACGTATAACGTTATATGGTATTGCGTAATAACATATAACGTCGTATAGTAATCCGCCATGATGTATAACGTTACAATGTATAACGTCATATCGCATAACGTCATATAGTTACGGTTTAACGTATACTGTCACATAGTAATACGTCATAACGTATAGCGCTATATTGTATTACGCCATGACGTATAACATCATATAGAATTACGTCATAACGTATAACGTCATATAGTATTGCGTCATGACGTATAACGTTATATGTTATTGTGTAATAAGGTATAACGTCACATAGTATTACGTCATAACGTATGACGTAATATAGTATTGTGTAATAAGGTATAACGTCACATAGTATTACGTCATAACGTATGACGTCATATAGTATTGTGTAATAAGGTATAACGTCACATAGTATTACGTCATAACGTATGACGTCATATAGTATTGCGTCATAACGTAAAACGTCACATAGTTCTACGTCATAACGTATAACGTCATATAGTATTGCGTCATTACGACTGACGTCATATAATATTGCTTCATAACGTATAATGTCACATAGTAATACGTCATAACGTATAACGTCATATAGAATTACGGTTTAACGTATACCGTCACATACTTATACGTCATAACGTATAGCGCCATATTGTATTACGTCATAACGTATAACGTCATATAGTACTGCGTAATAACGTATAACGTCACATAGTACTACGCCACAACGTATAACGTCATATTGAATTATGTCATAACGTATAACGTCAAATAGTATTGCGCCATGACGTATAACGTCACATAGTACTACGTCATAACGTATAACGATATAAAGTGTAACGTCATAACGTATAGCGTCATATAGTATTGCGTCAGAACGGATGACGTCATAAGGTATTACGTCATGACGTATAACGTCATATTGAATTACGTCATAACGTATAACGTCATATAGTATTGCGCCATGACGTATAACATTATAAAGTATAACGTCATATAGTATAGCGTCATTACGAATGACATCATATAATATTGCGTCATAACGTATAGCGTCGCATAGTAATACTTCATAACGTAGAACGTCCTATATAATTACGGTTAAACGTATAGCGTCACATAGTTATACGTCATAACGTACAGCGCTTTATTGTATTACGTCATAACGTATAACGTCACATAGTACTACGTCATAACTCTATAACGTTATAAAGTGTAACGTCATAACGTATAGCGTCATATAGTATTGCGTCATGACGTATAACGTTATATGTTATTGTGTAATAAGGTATAACGTCACATAGTATTACGTCATAACGTATGACGTCATATAGTATTGTGTAATAAGGTATAACGTCACATAGTATTACGTCATATAGTATTGCGTCATAACGTATAACGTCACATACAATTACGTCATAACGTATAAAGTCATATAGTATTGCGTCAGAACGGATGACGTCATAAAGAACTGCGTCATGACGTATAACGTCATATAGAATTACAGTACAACGTATAACGTCATATATCATTGCGCCATGACGTTTAACGTTATAAAGTATCATGTCAGAACGGATAACGTCATAAAGAATTACGTCATAACGTATAACGTCATATAATATTGCGTCATAACGTATACCGTCACATAGTTATACGTCATAAACTATAGCGCTATATTGTATTACGTCATAACGTATAACGTCATATAGTATAGCGTCATTACGAATGACGTCATATAATATTGCGTCATAACGTATAACGTCGCATAGTAATACTTCATAACGTAGAACGTCCTATATAATTACGGTTAAACGTATACCGTCACATAGTTATACGTCATAACGTACAGCGCTATATTGTATTACGTCATAACTTATAACGTCATATAGTATTGCGACATGACGTACAACGTTATTTGTTATTGTGTAATAACTTATAACGTCACATAGTACTATGCCACAGCGTATGACGTCATATAGAATTACGTCATAACGTATACCGTCACTTAGTTATACGTCATAAAGTATAGCGCTATATTGTATTACGTCATAACGTATAACGTCATATAATATTGCGTCATAACTTATACCGTCACATAGTTATACGTCATAACGTATAGCGCTATATTGTATTGCGTCATAATGTATAACGTCACATAGTGTTACGTCATAACGTATAACGTAACATAGTATTACTTCGTATCCGATGACGTCATATAGTATTGCGCCATGACGTATTACGTCATATAGTACTGCGTAATAACGTATAAGGTCACATAGTACTACGCCACAACGTATGACGTCATATAGAATTACGTCATAACGTCAAACTTCATATAGTACTACGCCACAACGGATGACGTCATATAGTATACCGCCATGACGTATAACGTTATAATGTATAACGTCATAACGCATAACGTCATATAGAGTTACGGTTTAACGTATACCGTCACATAGTAATACGTCAGAACGGATGACGTCATATAGTATACCGCCATGACGTATAACGTCATATTGAATTACGTCATAACGTATAACGTCATAGAGTATTGCGTCATGACGTACAAAGTTATATGTTATTGTGTAATAACGTATAACGTCACACAGTAATACGTCATAACGTATAGCGCTATATATTGTGTAGCGTCATAACGTATAACGTCACATAGAATTACGTTATAACATATAACGTCATATAGTATTGCGTCAGAACGGATGACGTCATAAAGATTTACGTCATGTCGTATAACGTCATATTGAATTATGTCATAACGTATAACGTCAAATAGTATTGCGCCATGACGTATAACGTTATAAAGTATAACGGCATAACGTATAACGTCATATTGAATTACGTCATAACGTATAACGTCATAGAGTATTGCGTCATGACGTACAACGTTATATGTTATTGTGTAATAACGTATAACGTCACAAAGTAATACGTCACAACGTATAGCGCTATATTGTATTGCGTCATAACGTATAACGTCACATAGCATTACGTCATAACGTATAACATCGCATAGTACTACGTCAGAACGGATGACGTCATATAGAATTACGCCATGACGTATAACGTCATATAGAATCACGTCATAACGTATAACGTCATATAGTATTGCGCCATGACGTATAACGTTATAAAGTATAACGTCATAGCGCATAACGTCATATAGTGTTGCGGTTTTACGTATACCGTCACATAGTATTCCGTCATAACGTATAACGTCACATAGTTCTACGTCATAACGTATAACGTCATATAGTACTCCGCCATGACGTATAACGTTATAATGTACAACGTCATAACGCATAACGTCATATAGAGTTACGGTTTAGCGTATACCGTCACATAGTAATACGTCATAACGTATAGCGCTATATTGTATTACGCCATGACGTCTAACATCATGTAGAATTACGTCATAACGTATAACGTTATATAGCATTGCGTCATGACGTAAAACGTCACATAGTTCTACGTCATAACGCATAACGTCATATAGTATTGCGTCATTACGACTGGCGTCATATAATATTGCGTCATAACGTATAATGTCACATAGTAATACGTCATAACGTATAACGTCATATAGAAGTACGGTTTAACGTATACCGTCACATACTTATACGTCATAACGTATAGCGCCATATTGTATTACGTCATAACGTATAACGTCATATAGTACTGCGTAATAACGTATAACGTCACATAGTACTACGCCACAACGTATGACGTCATATAGTATTGCGTCATAACGTAAAACGTCACATAGTTCTACGTCATAACGTATAACTTCATATAGTACTACGCCACAACGGATGACGTCATATAGTATTCCGCCATGACGTATAACGTTATAATGTACAACGTCATAACGCATAACGTCATATAGAGTTACGGTTTAACGTATACCGTCACATAGTAATACGTCATAACGTATAGCGCTATATATTGTGTAGCATCATAACGTATAACGTCACATAGAATTACGTCATAAGGTATAACGTCATATAGTATTGCGTCAGAACGGATGACGTCATAAAGAATTACGTCATGACGTATAACGTCATATAGAATGACAGTACAACGTATAACGTCATATAGCATTGCGCCATGACGTATAACGTTATAAAGTATAACGGCATAACGTATAACGTCATATTGAATTACGTCATAACGTATAACGTCATATAGTATTGCGTCATGACGTACAACGTTATATGTTATTGTGTAATAACGTATAACGTCACAAAGTAATACGTCAAAACGTATAGCGCTATACTGTATTGCGTCATAATGTATAATGTCACATAGTGTTACGTCATAACGTATAACGTCACATAGTATTACTTCGTAACGGATGACGTCATATAGAATTACGGTTTAACGTATACCGTCACATAGTTATACGTCATAACGTATAGCGCTATATTGTGTGACATCATAATGTATAACGTCATATAGAATTACGGTACAACGTATAACGTCATATAGTATTGTGTCATGACGTCTAACGTCATATAGAATTACGTCCTAACGTATAACGTCATATAGTATTGCGTCATGACGTACAACGTTATATGTTATTGTGTAATAGAGTATGACGTCACATAGTAATACGTCATAACGTATAGCGATATATTGTATAGCGTCATAATGTATAACGTCACATAGTGTTACGTCATAACGTATAACGTCAGATAGTATTACTTCGTAATGGATCACGTCGTATAGAATTACGTCATGACGCATAAAGTCATATAGAATTACGTCATAACGTATAACGTCATATAGTATTGCGCCATGACGTATAATATTATAAAGTATAACGTCATAACGTATAACGTCATATAGTATTGCGTCAGAACGGATGACGTCATAAAGAATTACGTCATGACGTATAACGTCGTATAGAATCGCAGTACCACGTATAACGTCATATAGCATTGCGCCATGACGTATAACGGTATAAAGTATAATGTCATAACGTATGACGTCATATAGTATTGCGTCATAACGTATAACGTCACATAGTACTACGCCACAACGTATGACGTCATATAGAATTACGTCATAACGTATAACTTCATATAGTACTACGCCACAACGGATGACGTCATATAGTATTCTGTCATGACGTATAACGTAATATGGTATTGCGCCATGAAGTATAACGTTATAAAGTATAACGTCATAACGCATAACGTCATATAGAGTTGCGCCATGACGTATAACGTTATAAAGTATAACGTCAGAGCGCATAACGTCATATAGATTTGCGTCAGAACGGATGACGTCATAAAGAATTACGTCATGACGTATAACGTCATATAGAATCACGTCATAGCGCATAACGTCATATAGATTTGCGGTTTTACGTATACCGTCACATAGTATTCCGTCATAACGTATAACGTCACATAGTTCTACGTCATAACGTATAACGTCATATAGTATTTCGCCATGACGTATAACGTTATAATGTACAACGTCATAACGCATAACGTCATATAGAGTTACGGTTTAACGTATACCGTCACATAGTAATACGTCATAACGTATAGCGCTATATTGTATTACGCCATGACGTATAACATCATATAGAATTACGTCATAACGTGTAACGTCATATAGTATTACGTCATAACGTATGACGTCATATAGTATTGTGTAATAAGGTATAACGTCATATAGTATTACGCCACAACGTATGACGCCATATAGAAATACGTCATAACGTATAACTTCACATAGTACTACGCCACAACGGATGACGTCATATAGAATTACGTCATAACTTATAACGTCATATAGTATTGCGCCATGACGTATAACGTTATAAAGTATAACGTCATAACGCATAACGTCATATAGAGTTACGGTTTAACGTATACCGTCACATAGTAATACGTCATATCGTATAGCGTTATATATTGTGTAGCGTCATAACGTATAACGTCACATAGAATTATGTCATAACGTATAACGTCATATAGTATTGCGTCAGAACGGATGACGCCATAAAGAATTACGTCATGACGTATAACGTCATATAGAATTACAGTACAACGTATAACGTCATATAGCATTGCGCCATGACGTATAACGTTATAAAGTATACTGTCATAACGTATGACGTCATATAGTATTGCGTCATAACGTATAACGTCACATAGTACTACGCCACAACGGATGACGTCATATAGGATAACGTCATGACCTATAACGTCATGTTGAATTATGTCATAACGTATAACGTCAAATAGTATTGCGCCATAACGTATAACGTTATAAAGTATAACGGCATAACGTATAACGTCATATAGTATTGCGTCAGAACGGATGACGTCATAAAGAATTACGTCATGACGTGTAACGTCATATAGAATTACAGTACCACGTATAACGTCATATAGCATTGCGCCATGACGTATAACGTTATAAAGTATAATGTCATAACGTATGACGTCATATAGTATTGCGTCATAACGTATAACGTCACATAGTACTACGCCACAACGTATGACGTCATATAGAATTACGTCATAACGTATAACTTCATATAGTACTACGCCACAACGGATGACGTCATATAGTATTCTGTCATGACGTATAACGTTATATGGTATTGCGTAATAACATATAACGTCGTATAGTAATCCGCCATGATGTATAACGTTACAATGTATAACGTCATATCGCATAACGTCATATAGTTACGGTTTAACGTATACTGTCACATAGTAATACGTCATAACGTATAGCGCTATATTGTATTACGCCATGACGTATAACATCATATAGAATTACGTCATAACGTATAACGTCATATAGTATTGCGTCATGACGTATAACGTTATATGTTATTGTGTAATAAGGTATAACGTCACATAGTATTACGTCATAACGTATGACGTCATATAGTATTGTGTAATAAGGTATAACGTCACATAGTATTACGTCATAACGTATGACGTCATATAGTATTGTGTAATAAGGTATAACGTCACATAGTATTACGTCATAACGTATGACGTCATATAGTATTGCGCCATAACGTAAAACGTCACATAGTTCTACGTCATAACGTATAACTTCATATAGTACTACGCCACAACGGATGACGTCATAGAGTATTCCGCCATGACGTATAACGTTATAATGTATAACGTCATAACGCATAACGTCATATAGAGTTACGGTTTAACGTATACCGTCACATAGTAATACGTCATATCGTATAGCGTTATATATTGTGTAGCGTCATAACGTATAACGTCACATAGAATTACGTCATAACGTATAACGTCATATAGTATTGCGTCAGAACGGATGACGTCATAAAGAATTACGTCATGACGTATAACGTCATATAGAATTACAGTACAACGTATAACGTCATATAGCATTGCGCCATGACGTATAACGTTATAAAGTATACTGTCATAACGTATGACGTCATATAGTATTGCGTCATAACGTATAACGTCACATAGTACTACGCCACAACGGATGACGTCATATAGGATAACGTCATGACCTATAACGTCATGTTGAATTATGTCATAACGTATAACGTCAAATAGTATTGCGCCATGACGTATAACGTTATAAAGTATAACGGCATAACGTATAACGTCATATAGTATTGCGTCAGAACGGATGTCGTCATAAAGAATTACGTCATGACGTATAACGTCATATAGAATTACAGTACCACGTATAACGTCATATAGCATTGCGCCATAACGTATAACGTTATAAAGTATAATGTCATAACGTATGACGTCATATAGTATTGCGTCATAACGTATAACGTCACATAGTACTACGCCACAACGTATGACGTCATATAGAATTACGTCATAACGTATAACTTCATATAGTACTACGCCACAACGGGTGACGTCATATAGTATTCTGTCATGACGTATAACGTAATATGGTATTGCGCCATGACGTATAACGTTATAAAGTATAACGTCATAACGCATAACGTCATATAGAGTTGCGCCATGACGTATAACGTTATAAAGTATAACGTCAGAGCGCATAACGTCATATAGATTTGCGTCAGAACGGATGACGTCATAAAGAATTACGTCATGACGTATAACGTCATATAGAATTACGCCATGACGTATAACGTCATATAGAATCACGTCATAGCGCATAACGTCATATAGATTTGCGGTTTTACGTATACCGTCACATAGTATTCCGTCATAACGTATAACGTCACATAGTTCTACGTCATAACGTATAACGTCATATAGAATTACGCCATGACGTATAACGTCATATAGAATCACGTCATAGCGCATAACGTCATATAGATTTGCGGTTTTACGTATACCGTCACATAGTATTCCGTCATAACGTATAACGTCACATAGTTCTACGTCATAACGTATAACGTCATATAGTATTTCGCCATGACGTATAACGTTATAATGTACAACGTCATAACGCATAACGTCATATAGAGTTACGGTTTAACGTATACCGTCACATAGTAATACGTCATAACGTATAGCGCTATATTGTATTACGCCATGACGTATAACATCATATAGAATTACGTCATAACGTGTAACGTCATATAGTATTACGTCATAACGTATGACGTCATATAGTATTGTGTAATAAGGTATAACGTCATATAGTATTACGCCACAACGTATGACGCCATATAGAAATACGTCATAACGTATAACTTCACATAGTACTACGCCACAACGGATGACGTCATATAGAATTACGTCATAACTTATAACGTCATATAGTATTGCGCCATGACGTATAACGTTATAAAGTATAACGTCATAACGCATAACGTCATATAGAGTTGCGGTTTTACGTATACCGTCACATAGTAATACGTCATAACGTATAGCGCTATATATTGTGTAGCGTCATAACGTATAACGTCACATAGAATTACGTCATAACGTATAACGTCATATAGTATTGTGTAATGAGGTATAACGTCACATAGTATTACGTCATAACGTATGACGTCATATAGTATTGTGTAATAAGGTATAACGTCACATAGTATTACGTCATAACGTATAACGTCATATAGACTTACGGTTTAACGTATACCGTCATATAGTACTGCGCAATAACGTATAACGTCACATAGTACTACGCCACAACGTATGACGTCATATAGTATTGCGTCATAACGTAAAACGTCACATAGTTCTACGTCATAATGTATAACTTCATATAGTACTACGCCACAACGGATGACGTCATATAGTATTCCGCCATGACGTATAACGTTATAATGTATAACGTCATAACGCATAACGTCATATAGAGTTACGGTTTAACGTATACCGTCACATAGTAATACGTCATATCGTATAGCGTTATATATTGTGTAGCGTCATAACGTATAACGTCACATAGAATTACGTCATAACGTATAACGTCATATAGTATTGCGTCAGAACGGATGACGTCATAAAGAATTACGTCATGACGTATAACGTCATATAGAATTACAGTACAACGTATAACGTCATATAGCATTGCGCCATGACGTATAACGTTATAAAGTATACTGTCATAACGTATGACGTCATATAGTATTGCGTCATAACGTATAACGTCACATAGTACTACGCCACAACGGATGACGTCATATAGGATAACGTCATGACCTATAACGTCATGTTGAATTATGTCATAACGTATAACGTCATATAGAATTACAGTACAACGTATAACGTCATATAGCATTGCGCCATGACGTATAACGTTATAAAGTATACTGTCATAACGTATAACGTTATAAAGTATAACGGCATAACGTATAACGTCATATAGTATTGCGTCAGAACGGATGACGTCATAAAGAATTACGTCATGACGTGTAACGTCATATAGAATTACAGTACCACGTATAACGTCATATAGCATTGCGCCATGACGTATAACGTTATAAAGTATAATGTCATAACGTATGACGTCATATAGTATTGCGTCATAACGTATAACGTCACATAGTACTACGCCACAACGTATGACGTCATATAGAATTACGTCATAACGTATAACTTCATATAGTACTACGCCACAACGGATGACGTCATATAGTATTCTGTCATGACGTATAACGTTATATGGTATTGCGTAATAACATATAACGTCGTATAGTAATCCGCCATGATGTATAACGTTACAATGTATAACGTCATATCGCATAACGTCATATAGTTACGGTTTAACGTATACTGTCACATAGTAATACGTCATAACGTATAGCGCTATATTGTATTACGCCATGACGTATAACATCATATAGAATTACGTCATAACGTATAACGTCATATAGTATTGCGTCATGACGTATAACGTTATATGTTATTGTGTAATAAGGTATAACGTCACATAGTATTACGTCATAACGTATGACGTCGTATAGTATTGTGTAATAAGGTATAACGTCACATAGTATTACGTCATAACGTATGACGTCATATAGTATTGTGTAATAAGGTATAACGTCACATAGTATTACGTCATAACGTATGACGTCATATAGTATTGCGTCATTACGAATGACATCATATAATATTGCGTCATAACGTATACCGTCACATAGTTATACGTCATAAAGTATGGCGCTATATTGTATTACGTCATAACGTATAACGTCATATAGTATAGCGTCATTACGAATGACATCATATAATATTGCGTCATAACGTATAACGTCGCATAGTAATACTTCATAACGTAGAACGTCCTATATAATTACGGTTAAACGTATAGCGTCACATAGTTATACGTCATAACGTACAGCGCTATATTGTATTACGTCATAACGTATAACGTCACATAGTACTACGTCATAACTCTATAACGTTATAAAGTGTAACGTCATAACGTATTGCGTCATATAGTAGTGCGTCATGACGACTGACGTCATATAATATTGCGTCATAACGTATAATGTCACATAGAATTACCTCATAACGTATAACGTCATATAGTATTGCGTCATGACGTATAACGTTATATGTTATTGTGTAATAAGGTATAACGTCACATAGTATTACGTCATAACGTATGACGTCATATAGTATTGTGTAATAAGGTATAACGTCACATAGTATTACGTCATATAGTATTGCGTCATAACGTATAACGTCACATACAATTACGTCATAACGTATAAAGCCATATAGTATTGCGTCAGAACGGATGACGTCATAAAGAACTGCGTCATGACGTATAACGTCATATAGAATTACAGTACAACGTATAACGTCATATAGCATTGCGCCATGACGTTTAACGTTATAAAGTATCATGTCAGAACGGATAACGTCATAAAGAATTACGTCATGACGTATAACGTCATATAGAATTACAGTACAACGTATAACGTCATATAGAATTACGTCATGACGTATAACGTCATATTGAATTATGTCATAACGTATAACGTCAAATAGTATTGCGCCATGACGTATAACGTTATAAAGTATAACGGCATAAAGTATAACGTCATATTGAATTACGTCATAACGTATAACGTCATATAATATTGCGTCATAACGTATACCGTCACATAGTTATACGTCATAAAGTATAGCGCTATATTGTATTACGTCATAACGTATAACGTCATATAGTATAGCGTCATTACGAATGACGTCATATAATATTGCGTCATAACGTATAACGTCGCATAGTAATACTTCATAACGTATAGCGCTATATTGTATTGCGTCATAATGTATAACGTCACATAGTGTTACGTCATAACGTATAACGTAACATAGTATTACTTCGTATCCGATGACGTCATATAGTATTGCGCCATGACGTATTACGTCATATAGTACTGCGTAATAACGTATAACGTCACATAGTACTACGCCACAACGTATGACGTCATATAGAATTACGTCATAACGTCAAACTTCATATAGTACTACGCCACAACGGATGACGTCATATAGTATACCGCCATGACGTATAACGTTATAATGTATAACGTCATAACGCATAACGTCATATAGAGTTACGGTTTAACGTATACCGTCACATAGTAATACGTCAGAACGGATGACGTCATATAGTATACCGCCATGACGTATAACGTCATATTGAATTACGTCATAACGTATAACGTCATAGAGTATTGCGTCATGACGTACAACGTTATATGTTATTGTGTAATAACGTATAACGTCACAAAGTAATACGTCATAACGTATAGCGCTATATATTGTGTAGCGTCATAACGTATAACGTCACATAGAATTACGTTATAACATATAACGTCATATAGTATTGCGTCAGAAAGGATGACGTCATAAAGATTTACGTCATGTCGTATAACGTCATATTGAATTATGTCATAACGTATAACGTCAAATAGTATTGCGCCATGACGTATAACGTTATAAAGTATAACGGCATAACGTATAACGTCATATTGAATTACGTCATAACGTATAACGTCATAGAGTATTGCGTCATGACGTACAACGTTATATGTTATTGTGTAATAACGTATAACGTCACAAAGTAATACGTCATAACGTATAGCGCTATATTGTATTGCGTCATTAGGTATAACGTCACATAGTGTTACGTCATAACGTATAACGTAACATAGTATTACTTCGTAACCGATGACGTCATATAGAATTACGTCATGACGTATAAAGTCATATAGAATCACGTCATAACGTATAGCGCTTTGTTGCATTGCGTCATAACGTACATCGTCACATAGTGTTACGTCATACCGTATAACGTCACATAGTATTACTTCGTAACGGTTGACGTCATATAGAATTACGTCATGACGTATAATGTCACATAGAATTACGTCATAACGTATAACGTCATATAGTATTGCGCCATGACGTATAACATTATAAAGTATAACGTCATAACGTATAACGTAATATAGTATTGCGTCATTACGAATGACATCATATAATATTGCGTCATAACGTATACCGTCACATAGTTATACGTCATAACGTATAGCGCTATATTGTATTACGTCATAACGTATAACGTCATATAGTATAGCGTCATTACGAATGACGTCATATAATATTGCGTCATAACGTATAACGTCGCATAGTAATACTTCATAACGTAGAACGTCCTATATAATTACGGTTTAACGTATACCGTCACATAGTAATACGTCATAACGTATAGCGCTATATATTGTGTAGCGTCATAACGTATAACGTCACATAGAATTACGTCATATCGTATAACGTCATATAGTATTGCGTCAGAACTGATGTCGTCATAAAGAATTACGTCATGACGTATAACGTCATATAGAATTACAGTACAACGTATAACGTCATATAGAATTACGTCATAACGGATGACGTCATAAATAATTGCGTCATAAGGTATAACGTCACATAGTACTACGCCACAGCGGATGACGTCATATAGAATTACGCTATTACGTATAACGTCATATAGAATTACGTCATAAGGTACAAAGTCATATAGTATTGCGCCATGACGCATAACGTTATAAAGTATAACGTCATAACGTATAACGTCATACAGAATTACGGTTTAACGTATCCCGTCATATAATTATACGTCATAACGTATATCGCTATATTGTATTACATCATAACGTATAACGTCACATAGTATTGCGTCATGACGTAGAACGTTATATAGAGTTACGTCATAACGTATAATGATATATGGTATAACGTTATATGGTATAACGTAATAATGTTGAACGTTGTAGAGTATTAAGGTGTAACGTATGACGTCACATAGTATTACTTCGTAACGGATGATGTCATATAGTATTACACCATGACGTATAACGTCATATTGAATTACTTCATAACGTATAGCGTCATATGGTATTGCGCCATAACGTATAACGTGATAAAGTATAACGTCATATAGTATTGCGTCATAACGTATAACGTCACATAGTACTACACCACAACGGATGACGTCATACAGGATTACGCCATGACGTATAACGTCATATTGAATTACGTCATAACGTGTAGCGTCATATAGTATTGCGCCATGACGTATAACGTCACAACGTACAATGTCATAACGTATAGCGTCATATAATAATACATCATAACGCATAACGTCATATAGAATTACGGTTTAACGTATTCCGTCACATAGTTAAACGTCATAACGTATAGCGCTATATTGTATTACGTCATAACGTATAACGTCATATAGTATTGTGTCATGACGTATAACGTCACATAGTAATACGTCATAACGTGTAATGTTATGTAGTATTGCGTCATGATGTATAACGTTATATAGAGTTACGTCATAACGTATAACGTTATATGGTATAACGTAATAATGTTTAACGTTTTACAGTATTAAGTTATTACGTATAACGTCACATAGTATCACTTCGTAACGGATGACGTCATATAGATTTACGGTTTAACGTATACCGTCACATAGTTATACGTTATAACGTATAGCGCTGTATTGTATTACGTCATAACGTATAACGTCATATTGTATTGCGCCATGACGTATAACGTTATAAAGTATAACGTCATAACGTATAACGTCATATAGTATTGCGTCATGACGTATAACGTTATATGGTCTTGCGTAATAACGTATAACGTCACATAGTGCTACGCCACAACGGATGGCGTCATATAGAATTACGCCATGACGTATAACGTCATATTGAATTACGTCATAACGTACAGCGTCATATAGTATTGCGCCATGACGTATAACGTCATAAAGAATAACGTCATAACGTATAGCGTCATATAGTAAAACATCATAACGCATAACGTCATAGAGAATTACGGTTTAACGTATTTCGTCACATAGTTATACGTTACAACGTATAGCGCCATATTGTATTACGTCATAACGTATAACGTCATATAGTACTACGCCACAACGGATGACGTCATGTAGAATTACGTCATGACGTATAACTTCACATAGTAATACGTCATAACGTGTAATGTCATGTAGTATTGCGTCATGACGTATAACGTTATATAAAGTTACGTCATAACGTATAACTTCACATAGTAATACGTCATAACGTGTAATGTCATGTAGTATTGCGTCATGACGTATAACGTTATAATGAGTTACGTCATAACGTATAACTTCACATAGTAATACGGCATAACGTGTAATGTCATGTAGCATTGCGTCATGACGTATAACGTTATATAGCGTTACGTCATAACGTATAACTTCACATAGTAATACGGCATAACGTGTAATGTCATGTAGTTTTGCGTCATGACGTATAACGTTATATAGAGTTACGTCATAACGTATAACTTCACATAGTAATACGTCATAACGTGTAATGACATGTAGTATTGCGTCATGACGTATAACGTTCAATAGAGTTACGTCATAACTTATAACGTAATAAGGTATAACGTAATAATGTTTAACGTTGTACAGTATTAAGTTATAACGTATAACGTCACACAGTATCACTTCGTAACGTATAACGTCATATAGTATTGCGTAATAACGTATAACGTCATATAGAATTACGGTTTAACGTATCACGCCACATAGTAATACGTCATAACGTATAGCGCTATATTGTATTGTGTCATAACGTATAACGTCACATAGTATAACGTCATAACGTATAACGTGACATAGTACTACGTCAGAGCGGATGACGTCATATAATGTTGCGTCCTAACGTATAACGTCACATAGTAAGACGTCATAACGTATAACGTCATATGGAATTACGGTTTAACGTATAACGTCACATAGTTATACGTCATAACGTATTACGCTATATTGTATTGCGTCATAACGTATAACGTCACATAGTATAACGTCATAACGTATAACGTCACATAGTACTCCGTCAGAGCGGATGACGTCATATAATGTTGCGTCATAACGTATAACGTCACATAGTACTACGTCAGAGCGGATGACGTCATATAATGATGCGTCCTAACGTATAACGTCACATAGTACTACGCCATAACGGATGACGTCATATAGAATTACGTCATGACGTATAACGTCATATTGAATTACGTCATAACGTACAACGTCTCACAATAGTACGTCATGACGTATAACGTCATAGAGTATTGCGCCATGACGTATAACGTTATAAAGTATAACGTCATAACGTATAACGTCATATAGTATTGCGTCATAACGTATAACGTCGCATAGAATTACGGTTTAACGTATACCGTCACATAGCTATACGGCATGACGTATAGCGCTGTATTGTATTACGTCATAACGTATAACGTCATATTGTATTGCGCCATGACGTATAACGTTATAAAGTATAACGTCATAACGTATAACGTCATATAGTATTGCGTCATGACGTATAACGTTATATGGTCTTGCGTAATAACGTATAACGTCACATAGAGCTACGCCACAACGGATGGCGTCATATAGAATTACGCCATGTCGTATAACGTCATATTGAATTACGTCATAACGTACAGCGTCATATAGTATTGCGCCATGACGTATAACGTTATAAAGTATAACGTCATAACGTATAACGTCATATAGTATTGCGTCATAACGTATAACGTCGCATAGAATTACGGTTTAACGTATACCGTCACATAGCTATACGTCATAACGTATAGCGCAATATTGTATTGCGTCATAACGTATAACGTCACATAGTACTACGTAATAACGTGTAACGCCATATAGAATTACGCCATAACGCATAACGTTATATGGTATTGCGTAATAACGTATAACGTCACATAGTACTACGCCATAACGGATAACGTCATATAGTATTGCGCTATGACGTATAACGGCATAAAGTATAACGTCATAACGTATAGCGTCATATAATAAGACATCATAACGCATAACGTCATATAGAATTACGGTTTAACGTATTCCATCACATAGTTATACGTCATAACGTATAGCGCTATATTGTGTTACGTCATAACGTATAACGTCATATAGTATTGCGTCATGACGTATAACGTCACATAGTACTACATCAGATCGGGTGACGTCATATAGAATTACGCCATGACGTATAACGTCATATTGAATTACGTCATAACGTATAGCGTCATATAGTATTGCGCCATGACGTATAACGTCATATAGAATTACGCCATAACGTACAATGTCATACAGTATTGTGCCATTACGACTGACGTCATATAGTACTGCGTCATAACGTATAACGTCACATAGTACTACGTCATAACGTATAACGTCATATAGTATTGCGTAATAACGTATGACGTCATATAATATTCCGTCATGACGTATAACGTGATAAAGTATAACGTCATAACGCATAACGTCATATAGAGTTACGGTTTAACGTATACCGTCACATAGTATTCCGTCATAACGTATAACGTCACATAGTGCTACATCAGATCAGGTGACGTCATATAGAATTACGCCATGACGTATAACGTCATATTGAATTACGTCATAACGTACAGCGTCATATAGTATTGCGCCATGACGTATAACGTCATAAAGAATAACATCATAACGTGTAGCGTCATATAGTAAAACATCATAACGCATAACGTCATAGAGAATTACGGTTTAACGTATTTCGTCACATAGTTATACGTTACAACGTATAGCGCCATATTGTATTACGTCATAACGTATAACGTCATATAGTACTACGCCACAACAGATGACGTCATGTAGAATTACGTCATGACGTATAACTTCACATAGTAATACGTCATAACGTGTAATGTCATGTAGCATTGCGTCATGACGTATAACGTTATATAGCGTTACGTCATAACGTATAACTTCACATAGTAATACGTCGTAACGTGTAATGTCATGTAGTATTGCGTCATGACGTATAACGTTATAATGAGTTACGTCATAACGTATAACTTCACATAGTAATACGGCATAACGTGTAATGTCATGTAGCATTGCGTCATGACGTATAACGTTATATAGCGTTACGTCATAACGTATAACTTCACATAGTAATACGTCGTAACGTGTAATGACATGTAGTATTGCGTCATGACGTATAACGTTCAATAGAGTTACGTCATAACTTATAACGTAATAAGGTATAACGTAATAATGTTTAACGTTGTACAGTATTAAGTTATAACGTATAACGTCACACAGTATCACTTCGTAACGTATAACGTCATATAGTATTGCGTAAAAACGTATAACGTCATATAGAATTACGGTTTAACGTATAACGCTATATAGAGTTACGTCATAGCGTATAACTTCACATAGTAATACGTCATAACGTGTAATGTCATGTAGTATTGCGTCATTACGTATAACGTTATATAGAGTTACGTCATAACTTATAACGTAATAAGGTATAATGTAATAATGTTTAACGTTGTACAGTATTAAGTTATAACGTATAACGTATAACGTCACATAGTATCACTTCGTAACGTATAACGTCATATAGCATTACGGTACAACGTATAAAGTCATATAGTATTGCGCAATGGCGTATAACGTTATAAAGTATAACGTCATAACGCATAACGTCATATAGAGTTACGGTTTAACGTATACCGTCACATAGTATTCCGTCATAACGTATAACGTCACATAGTGCTACGTCAGAACGGATGACGTCATATAGAATTACGCCATGACGTATAACGTGAAATTGAATTACGTCAAGACGTATAACGTCATATAGTATTGCGCCATGACGTATAACGTTATAAAGTATAACGACATATAGTAATACCTTATAACGCATAACGTCATATAGAATTACGGTTTAACGTATTCCGTCACATAGTTACAAGTCATAACGTAAAGCGCTATATTGTATTATGTCATAACGTATACCGTCACACAGTACAACGCCGCAACGGTTGACGTCGTATGGAATTACGTCATGACGTATAACGTCATATAGAATTACGTCATAACGTACAACGTCTCACAGTCATACGTCATAACGTATTACGTCATATAATATTGCGTCATAACGTATAACGTCATATAGTATTGCGTCATGACGTATAACGTTATATGGTATTTTCCGTAATAACGTATAACGTCATATAGTAATCCGCCATGACGCATAACCTTATAATGTATAACGTCATATCGTATAACGTCTCACAGTCATACGTCATAACGTATTACGTCATATAATATTGCGTCATAACGTATAAAGACACATAGTAATGCGTCATAACGTATAACGTCATATAGGATTACTGTTTAACGTATACCGTCACATAGTTATACGTCATAACGTATAGCGCTATATTGTATTGCGTCGTAACGTATAACGTCACATAGTATCGCGCCATAACGTATAACGTCGCATAGTACTACGTCATAATATATAATGTCATGTAGTATTGCGTCATGACGTATAACGTTATACAGAGTTACGTCATAACGTATAAGGTTATATGATATAACGTAATAATGTTTAACGTTGTACAGTATTAAGGTATAACGTATAACGTCACATAGTGATACGTCATAACGTATAACGTCATATAGTATTGCGCCATGACGTATAACGTCATATAGTAATGCGTCATGACGTATAACGTTATATGGTATTTTCCGTAATAACGTATAACGTCATATAGTAATCCGCCATGACGCATAACCTTATAATGTATAACGTCATATCGTATAACGTCATATAGTATTGCGCCATTACGACTGACGTCTTATAATATTGCGTCATAACGTACAACGTCATAGTATTGCGTCATTCCGAATGACGTCATATAATATTGCGTCATAACGTATAACGTCATATAGTATTCCGTCATGACGTATGACGATATGTGGTATTGCGTAATAACGTATAACGTCATATAGCATTGTGTCATGATGTACAACGTTATATGTTATTGTGTAATAACGTATAACGTCACAGAGTAATACTTCATAACGTATAGCGCTATATTGTATTGCGTCATGACGTATAACGTCATATAGTATTGTGTAATATGATATAACGTCACATAGTATTACGTCATAACGTATAGCGCTATATGGTATTGCGTCATAACGTATAACGTCAGATAGTATTCCGTCATGACGTATAAAGATATGTCGTATTGCGTAATAACGTATAACGTCATATAATATTGCGTCAGAACGGATGATGTCATAAAGAATTACGTCATGACGTATACCGTCATTTCGAATTACGGTACAACGTATAACGTCACAAAGTAATACTTCATAACATATAGCGCTATATTGTATTGCGTCATAACGTATATAGTCACATAGTACTACGCCACAAAGGATGACGTCATATAGTATTGCGTCATAACGTATAACGTCATATAGTATTGCGTCATGACGTACAACGTTATATTGTGTGACGTCATAACGTATAACGTCATATCGAATTACGGCACAGCGTATAACGTCACAACGTAATACGTCATAACGTATAGCGCTATATTGTATTGCGTCATAACGTATAACGTCACATAGTATTGCGTCATTCCGAATGACGTTATATAATATTGTGTAATAACGTATAACGTCACATAGTACTACGCCACAACGGATGACGTCATATAGAATTACGTCATGACGTACAACGTCACATAGTAGTACGTCATACTTATAATGTCATGTAGAATTACATCATAACGTACAACGACACATAGTAATACGTCATAACGTATAATGTCATGTAGAATTACGGCTTATCGTATACCGTCACATAGTTATACGTCATGACGTATAGCGCTATATGGTATTGCGTCATAACGTATAACGTCATATAGTATTCCGTCATGACGTATAACGATATGTGGTATTGCGTCATAACGTATAACGTCATATAGCATTGTATCATGACGTACAACGTTATATGTTATTGTGTAATAACGTATAACGTCACAAAGTATTACTTCATAACGTATAGCGCTATATTGTATAGCGTCATAACGTAAAACGTCGCATAGTACTACGCCACAACGAATGACGTCATATAGAAATACGTCATGACATACAACGTCATATAGAATTACGTCATAACGTATAACGTCATATAGAGTTACGGTTTAACGTATACCGTCACATACTATTCCGTCCTGACGTATAACGTCACATAGTTCTACGTCATAACGTATAACGTCATATGGTATTGCGCCATGACGTATAACGTTATATGTTATTGTGTAATAACGTATAACGTCACATAGTAATACGTCATAACGTATAGCGCTATATGGTATTGCGTCATAACCTATAACGTCATATAGTATTCCGTCATGACGTATAACGATATGTGGTATTGCGTAATAACGTATAACGTCATATAGCATTGTGTCATGACGTACAACGTTATATGTTATTGTGTAATAACGTATAACGTCACATAGTAACACGTCATAACGTATAGCGCTATATTGTATTACGTCCTAACGTACAACGTCTTATAGAATTACGGTACAACGTATAACGTCACATAGTATTGCGTCATTCCGAATGACGTCATATAATATTGTGTAATAACGTATAACGTCACATAGTACTACGCCACAACGGATGACGTCATATAGAATTACGTCATGACGTACAACGTCACATAGTAATACGTCATAACGTATAATGTCATGTAGAATTACATCATAACGTACAACGACACATAGTAATACGTCATAACGTATAATGTCATGTAGAATTACGGTTTATCGTATACCGTCACATAGTTATACGTCATGACGTATAGCGCTATATTGTATTACGTCGTAACGTATAACGTCATATATTACTGCGTCATGACGTACAACGTTATACGTTATTGTGTAATAACGTATAACGTCACATAGTAAGACGTCATAACGTATAGCGCTATATGGTATTGCGTCATAACGTATAACGTCATATAGTATTCCGTCATGACGTATAACGATATGTGGTATTGCGTAATAACGTATAACGTCATATAGCATTGTATCATGACGTACAACGTTATATGTTATTGTGTAATAACGTATAACGTCACAAAGTATTACTTCATAACGTATAGCGCTATATTGTATTGCGTCATAACGTATATAGTCACATAGTACTACGCCACAACGGATGACGTCATATAGTATTGCGTAATAACATATAACGTCATATAGTATTCCGCCATGACGTGTAACGTCATATAGTATTGCGTCATAACGTACAACGTTATATGTTAGTGTAATAACGTATAACGTCACATAGTAATACGTCATAACGTATAGCGCTATATGGTATTGCGTCATAACCTATAACGTCATATAGTATTCCGTCATGACGTATAACGATATGTGGTATTGCGTAATAACGTATAACGTCATATAGCATTGTGTCATGACGTACAACGTTATATGTTATTGTGTAATAACGTATAACATCACAAAGTAATACTTCATAACGTATAGCGCTATATTGTATTGCGTCATAACGTATATAGTCACATAGTACTACGCCACAACGGATGACGTCATATAGTATTGCGTAATAACGTATAACGTCATATAGTATTCCGCCATGACGTGTAACGTCATATAGTATTGCGTCACAACATACAACGTTATATGTTATTGTAATAACGTATAACGTCACATAGTAATACGTCATAACGTATAGCGCTATATTGTATTACGTCTTAACGTACAACGTCATACAGAATTACGACACAACGTATAACGTCATATAGTATTGCGTCATGACGTACAACGTTATATGTTAATGTGTAATAACGTATAACGTCACATAGTAATACGTCATAACGTATAGCGCTATATGGTATTGCGTCATAACGTATAACGTCATATAGTATTCCGTCATGACGTATAACGATATGTGGTATTGCGTAATAACGTATAACGTCACATAGTAACACGTCATAACGTATAGCGCTATATTGTATTACGTCTTAACGTATAACGTCATATAGTATTGTGTAATATGATATAACGTCACATAGTATTACGTCATAACGTATGACGTCATATAGTATTGTGTAATAAGGTATAACGTCACATAGTATTACGTCATAACGTATGACGTCATATAGTATTGCGTCATAACGTAAAACGTCACATAGTTCTACGTCATAACGTATAACGTCATATAGTATTGCGTCATTACGACTGACGTCATATAATATTGCGCCATAACGTATAATGTCACATAGTAATACGTCATAACGTATAACGTCATATAGAATTACGGTTTAACGTATACCGTCACATACTTATACGTCATAACGTATAGCGCCATATTGTATTACGTCATAACGTTTAACGTCATATAGTACTGCGTAATAACGTATAACGTCACATAGTACTACGCCACAACGTATGACGTCATATAGAATTACGTCATAACGTATAACTTCATATAGTACTACGCCACAAAGGATGACGTCATATAGTATTGCGTCATAACGTATAACGTCATATAGTATTGCGTCATGACGTACAACGTTATATTGTGTGACGTCATAACGTATAACGTCATATCGAATTACGGTAGAGCGTATAACGTCACATAGTAATACGTCATAACGTATAGCGCTTTATTGTATAGCGTCATAACGTAAAACGTCGCATAGTACTACGCCACAACGAATGACGTCATATAGAAATACGTCATGACATACAACGTCATATAGAATTACGTCATAACGTACAGCCGCACATAGTAATTCGCCATAACGTACAATGTCATGTCGTATTAAGGTATAACGTATATCGTCACATAGTACTACGTCAGAACGGATGACGTCATATATTATTACGCCATGACGTATAACGTCACATAGTAGTACGTCATAACGTATAATGTCATGTAGAATTACATCGTAACGTACAACGACACATAGTAATACGTCATAACGTATAATGTCATGTAGAATTACGGTTTATCGTATACCGTCACATAGTTATACGTCATGACGTATAGCGCTATATTGTATTACATCGTAACGTATAACGTCATATAGTACTGCGTCATGACGAACAACGTTATATGTTATTGTGTAATAACGTATAACGTCACATAGTAAGACGTCATAACGTATAACGTTGTATGGTCTTGCGTAATAACGTATAACGTCACATAATGCTACGCCACAACGGATGAGGTCATATAGAATTACGCCATGACGTATAACGTCATATTGAATTACGTCATAACGTATAGCGTCATATAGTATTGCGCCATGACGTATAACGTCATAAAGGATAACGTCATAACGTATAGCGTCATATAGTACTACGTCATAACGTATAACGTCATAGAGTATTGCGCCACGACGTATCACGTTATAAAGTATAACGTCATAACGTATAACGTCATATATTATTGCGTCATTACGAATGACGTTATATAGTATTGTGTCATGACGTATAACGTCATATAGAATTGCGGTTTAACGTATTCCGTCACATAGTTATACGTCATACGTATAGCGCTATATTGTACTACGTCATGACGTATAACGTTATATGGTTTTGCGTAATAACGTATAACGTCACATAGTACTATGCCACAACGGATGACGTCATATAGTATTGCGTCGTGACGTATAACGTTATATGGTATTGCGTAATAACGTAAAACCTCACTTCGTAAGACGTCATGATTTAGAACGTCATATAGTACTACGTCAGAACGGATGACGTCATATGGAATTACGCCATGACGTATAACGTCATCTAGAATTACGGTTTAACGTACTCCGACACATAGTTATATGTCATAATGTGTAGCCCTATATTGTATTACGTCATAACGTATAAAGTCATATAGTATTGTGTCATGACGTATAACGTTATATTGTGCGACGTCATAACGTATAACGTCATATAGTATTGCGCCATGACGTATAACGTTATATGTTATTGTGTAATAACGTATAACGTCACAAAGTAATACTTCATAACGTATAGCGCTATATTGTATTGCGTCATAACGTATATAGTCACATAGTACTACGCCACAAAGGATGACGTCATATAGTATTGCGTCATAACGTATAACGTCATATAGTATTGCGTCATGACGTACAACGTTATATTGTGTGACGTCATAACGTATAACGTCATATCGAATTACGGTAGAGCGTATAACGTCACATAGTAATACGTCATAACGTATAGCGCTTTATTGTATAGCGTCATAACGTAAAACGTCGCATAGTACTACGCCACAACGAATGACGTCATATAGAAATACGTCATGACATACAACGTCATATAGAATTACGTCATAACGTACAGCCGCACATAGTAATTCGCCATAACGTACAATGTCATGTCGTATTAAGGTATAACGTATATCGTCACATAGTACTACGTCAGAACGGATGACGTCATATATTATTACGCCATGACGTATAACGTCACATAGTAGTACGTCATAACGTATAATGTCATGTAGAATTACATCGTAACGTACAACGACACATAGTAATACGTCATAACGTATAATGTCATGTAGAATTACGGTTTATCGTATACCGTCACATAGTTATACGTCATGACTTATAGCGCTATATTGTATTACATCGTAACGTATAACGTCATATAGTACTGCGTCATGACGTACAACGTTATATGTTATTGTGTAATAACGTATAACGTCACATAGTAAGACGTCATAACGTATAGCGCTATATGGTATTGCGTCATAACGTATAACGTCATATAGTATTCCGTCATGACGTATAACGATATGTGGTATTGCGTAATAACGTATAGCGTCATATAGCATTGTATCATGACGTACAACGTTATATGTTATTGTGTAATAACGTATAACGTCACAAAGTATTACTTCATAACGTATAGCGCTATGTTGTATTGCGTCATAACGTATATAGTCACATAGTACTACGCCACAACGGATGACGTCATATAGTATTGCGTAATAACGTATAACGTCATATAGTATTCCGCCATGACGTGTAACGTCATATAGTATTGCGTCATAACGTACAACGTTATATGTTAGTGTAATAACGTATAACGTCACATAGTAATACGTCATAACGTATAGCGCTATATGGTATTGCGTCATAACCTATAACGTCATATAGAATTACGGTACAACGTATAACGTCATATAGTATTGCGTCATGACGTACAACGTTATATGTTAATGTGTAATAACGTATAACGTCACATAGTACTACGCCACAACGGATGACGTCATATAGTATTGCGTAATAACGTATGACGTCATATAGTATTGCGTCATAACGTAAAACGTCACATAGTTCTACGTCATAACGTATAACGTCATATAGTATTGCGTCATTACGACTGACGTCATATAATATTGCGCCATAACGTATAATGTCACATAGTAATACGTCATAACGTATAACGTCATATAGAATTACGGTTTAACGTATACCGTCACATACTTATACGTCATAACGTATAGCGCCATATTGTATTACGTCTTAACGTATAACGTCATATAGTATTGTGTAATATGATATAACGTCACATAGTATTACGTCATAACGTATGACGTCATATAGTATTGTGTAATAAGGTATAACGTCACATAGTATTACGTCATAACGTATGACGTCATATAGAATTGCGTCATAACGTAAAACGTCACATAGTTCTACGTCATAACGTATAACGTCATATAGTATTGCGTCATTACGACTGACGTCATATAATATTGCGCCATAACGTATAATGTCACATAGTAATACGTCATAACGTATAACGTCATATAGAATTACGGTTTAACGTATACCGTCACATACTTATACGTCATAACGTATAGCGCCATATTGTATTACGTCATAACGTTTAACGTCATATAGTACTGCGTAATAACGTATAACGTCACATAGTACTACGCCACAACGTATGACGTCATATAGAATTACGTCATAACGTATAACTTCATATAGTACTACGCCACAACGGATGACGTCATATAGTATTCCGCCATGACGTATAACGTTACAAAGTATAACGGCATAACGTATAACGTCATATTGAATTACGTCATAACGTATAACGTCATATAGTATTGCGTCATAACGCACAACGTTATATGTTATTGTGTAACAACGTATAACATCATATAGTAATCCGCCATGACGCATAACCTTATACTGTATAACGTCATATCGTATAACGTCATATAGTATTGCGCCATTACGACTGACGTCTTATAATATTGCGTCATAACGTGTAACGTCATATGGTATTGCGCCATGACGTATAACGTTATATGATATTGTGTAATAACGTATAACGTCACGAAGTAATACTTCAGAACGTATAGCGCTATATTGTATTGCGTCATAACGTATATAGTCACATAGTACTACGCCACAAAGGATGACGTCATATAGTATTGCGTCATAACGTATAACGTCATATAGTATTGCGTCATGACGTACAACGTTATATTGTGTGACGTCATAACGTATAACGTCATATCGAATTACGGTAGAGCGTATAACGTCACATAGTAATACGTCATAACGTATAGCGCTTTATTGTATAGCGTCATAACGTAAAACGTCGCATAGTACTACGCCACAACGAATGACGTCATATAGAAATACGTCATGACATACAACGTCATATAGAATTACGTCATAACGTACAGCCGCACATAGTAATTCGCCATAACTTACAATGTCATGTCGTATTAAGGTATAACGTATATCGTCACATAGTACTACGTCAGAACGGATGACGTCATATATTATTACGCCATGACGTATAACGTCACATAGTAGTACGTCATAACGTATAATGTCATGTAGAATTACATCGTAACGTACAACGACACATAGTAATACGTCATAACGTATAATGTCATGTAGAATTACGGTTTATCGTATACCGTCACATAGTTATACGTCATGACGTATAGCGCTATATTGTATTACATCGTAACGTATAACGTCATATAGTACTGCGTCATGACGAACAACGTTATATGTTATTGTGTAATAACGTATAACGTCACATAGTAAGACGTCATAACGTATAGCGCTATATGGTATTGCGTCATAACGTATAACGTCATATAGTATTCCGTCATGACGTATAACGATATGTGGTATTGCGTAATAACGTATAGCGTCATATAGCATTGTATCATGACGTACAACGTTATATGTTATTGTGTAATAACGTATAACGTCACAAAGTATTACTTCATAACGTATAGCGCTATGTTGTATTGCGTCATAACGTATATAGTCACATAGTACTACGCCACAACGGATGACGTCATATAGTATTGCGTAATAACGTATAACGTCATATAGTATTCCGCCATGACGTGTAACGTCATATAGTATTGCGTCATAACGTACAACGTTATATGTTAGTGTAATAACGTATAACGTCACATATGAATACGTCATAACGTATAGCGCTATATGGTATTGCGTCATAACCTATAACGTCACATAGAATTACGGTACAACGTATAACGTCATATAGTATTGCGTCATGACGTACAACGTTATATGTTAATGTGTAATAACGTATAACGTCACATAGTAATACGTCATAACGTATAGCGCTATATGGTATTGCGTCATAACGTATAGCGTCATATAGTATTCCGTCATGACGTATAACGATATGTGGTATTGCGTAATAACGTATAACGTCATATAGCATTGTGTGATGACGTACAACGTTATATGTTATTGTGTAATAACGTATAACGTCACAAAGTAATACTTCATAACGTATAGCGCTATATTGTATTGCCTTATAACGTATATAGTCACATAGTACAACGCCACAACGGATGACGTCATATAGTATTGCGTAATAACGTATGACGTCATATAGTATTGCGTCATAACGTAAAACGTCACATAGTTCTACGTCATAACGTATAACGTCATATAGTATTGCGTCATTACGACTGACGTCATATAATATTGCGCCATAACGTATAATGTCACATAGTAATACGTCATAACGTATAACGTCATATAGAATTACGGTTTAACGTATACCGTCACATACTTATACGTCATAACGTATAGCGCCATATCGTATTACGTCATAACGTATAACGTCATATAGTACTGCGTAATAACGTATAACGTCACATAGTACTACGCCACAACGTATGACGTCATATAGAATTACGTCATAACGTATAAAGTCATATAGAATTACGTCATAACGTATAACGTCATATAGTATTGCGTCATGACGTATTACGTCATATAGTACTGCGTAATAACGTATAACGTCACATAGTACTACGCCACAACGGATGACGTCATATAGTATTGCGTAATAACGTATAACGTCATATAGTATTCCGTCATGACGTATAACGATATGTGGTATTGCGTAATAACGTATAACGTCATATAGCATTGTATCATGACGTACAACGTTATATGTTATTGTGTAATAACGTATAACGTCACAAAGTAATACTTCATAACGTATAGCGCTATATTGTATTGCGTCATAACGTATATAGTCACATAGTACTACGCCACAAAGGATGACGTCATATAGTATTGCATTATAACGTATAACGTCATATAGTATTGCGTCATGACGTACAACGTTATATTGTGTGACGTCATATCGTATAACGTCAAATCGAATTACGGTACAGCGTATAACGTCACAACGTAATACGTCATAACGTATAGCGCTATATTGTATTGCGTCATAACGTATAACGTCACATAGAATTGCGTCATTCCGAATGACGTCATATAATATTGTGTAATAACGTACAACGTCACATAGAACTACGCCACAACGGATGACGTCATATAGAATTACGTCATGACGTACAACGTCACATAGTAGTACGTCATAACGTATAATGTCATGTAGAATTGCATCATAACGTACAACGTTATATGTTAATGTGTAATAACGTATAACGTCACATAGTAATACGTCATAACGTATAGCGCTATATGGTATTGCGTCATAACGTATAACGTCAGATAGTATTCCGTCATGACGTATAACGATATGTGGTATTGCGTAATAACGTATAACGTCATATAATATTGCGTCAGAACGGATGATGTCATAAAGAATTACGTCATGACGTATACCGTCATTTCGAATTACGGTACAACGTATAACGTCACAACGTAATACGCCATAACGTATAGCGCTATATTGTATTGCGTCATAACGTATAACGTCACATAGTATTGCGTCATTCCGAATGACGTCATATAATATTGTGTAATAACGTATAACGTCACATAGTACTACGCCACAACGGATGACGTCATATAGAATTACGTCATGACGTACAACGTCACATAGTAATACGTCATAACGTATAATGTCATGTAGAATTACATCATAACGTACAACGACACATAGTAATACGTCATAACGTATAATGTCATGTAGAATTACGGTTTAACGTATACCGTCACATACTTATACGTCATAACGTATAACGTCAGATAGTATTCCGTCATGACGTATAACGATATGTGGTATTGCGTAATAACGTATAACGTCATATAATATTGCGTCAGAACGGATGATGTCATAAAGAATTACGTCATGACGTATACCGTCATTTCGAATTACGGTACAACGTATAACGTCACAACGTAATACGTCATAACGTATAGCGCTATATTGTATTGCGTCATAACGTATAACGTCACATAGTATTGCGTCATTCCGAATGACGTCATATAATATTGTGTAATAACGTATAACGTCACATAGTACTACGAAACAACGGATGACGTCATATAGAATTACGTCATGACGTACAACGTCACATAGTAATACGTCATAACGTATAATGTCATGTAGAATTACATCATAACGTACAACGACACATAGTAATACGTCATAACGTATAATGTCATGTAGAATTACGGTTTAACGTATACCGTCACATACTTATACGTCATAACGTATAGCGCCATATTGTATTACGTCATAACGTATAACGTCATATAGTACTGCGTAATAACGTATAACGTCGCATAGTACTACGCCACAACGTATGACGTCATATAGAATTACGTCATAACGTATAACTTCATATAGTACTACGCCACAACGGATGACGTCATATAGTATTCCGCCATGACGTATAACGTTATAAAGTATAACGGCATAACGTATAACGTCATATAGTATTGCGCCATTACGACTGACGTCTTATAATATTGCGTCATAACGTGTAACGTCATATAGTATTGCGTCATGACGTATAACGTTGTATGGTCTTGCGTAATAACGTATAACGTCACATAGTGCTACGCCACAACGGATGAGGTCATATAGAATTACGCCATGACGTATAACGTCATATTGAATTACGTCATAACGTATAGCGTCATATAGTATTGCGCCATGACGTATAACGTCATAAAGGATAACGTCATAACGTATAACGTCACATAGTAATACGTCATAACGTATAGCGCTATATGGTATTGCGTCATATCCTATAACGTCATATAGTATTCCGTCATGACGTATAACGATATGTGGTATTGCGTAATAACGTATAACGTCATAGAGCATTGTGTCATGACGTACAACGTTATATGTTATTGTGTAATAACGTATAACGTCACATAGTAACACGTCATAACGTATAGCGCTATATTGTATTACGTCTTAACGTACAACGTCATATAGAATTACGGTACTACGTATAACGTCACATAGTATAGCGTCATTCCGAATGACGTCATATAATATTGTGTAATAACGTATAACGTCACATCGTACTACGCCACAACGGATGACGTCATATAGAATTACGTCATGACGTACAACGTCACATAGTAATACGTCATAACGTATAATGTCATGTAGAATTACATCATAACGTACAACGACACATGGTAATACGTCATAACGTATAATGTCATGTAGAATTACGGTTTATCGTATACCGTCACATAGTTATACGTCATGACGAATAGCGCTATATTGTATTACGTCGTAACGTATAACGTCATATAGTACTGCGTCATGACGTACAACGTTATATGTTATTGTGTAAAAACGTATAACGTCACATAGTAAGACGTCATAACGTACAGCGCTATATGGTATTGCGTCATAACGTATAACGTCATATAGTATTCCGTCATGACGTATAACGATATGTGGTATTGCGTAATAACTTATAACGTCATATAGCATTGTGTCATGACGTACAACGTTATATGTTATTGTGTAATAACGTATAACGTCACAAAGTAATACTTCATAACGTATAGCGCTATATTGTATTGCGTTATAACGTATATAGTCACATAGTACTACGCCACAACGGATGACGTCATATAGTATTGCGTAATAACGTATGACGTCATATAGTATTGCGTCATAAAGTAAAACGTCACATAGTTCTACGTCATAACGTATAACGTCATATAGTATTGCGCCATGACGTATTACGTCATATAGTACTGCGTAATAACGTATAACGTCACATAGTACTACGCCACAACGGATGACGTCATATAGTATTGCGTAATAACGTATAACGTCATATAGTATTCCGTCATGACGTATAACGATATGTGGTATTGTGTAATAACGTATAACGTCATATAGCATTGTATCATGACGTACAACGTTATATGTCATCGTGTAATAACGTATAACGTCACAAAGTAATACTTCATAACGTATAGCGCTATATTGTATTGCGTCATAACGTATATAGTCACATAGTACCACGCCACAAAGGATGACGTCATATAGTATTGCGTTATAACGTATAACGTCATATAGTATTGCGTCATGACGTACAACGTTATATTGTGTGACGTCATAACGTATAACGTCAAATCGAATTACGGTACAGCGTATAACGTCACAACGTAATACGTCATAACGTATAGCGCTATATTGTATTGCGTCATAACGTATAACGTCACATAGTATTGCGTCATTCCGAATGACGTCATATAATATTGTGTAATAACGTATAACGTCACATAGAACTACGCCACAACGGATGACATCATATAGAATTACGTCATGACGTACAACGTCACATAGTAGTACGTCATAACGTATAATGTCATGTAGAATTACATCATAACGTACAACGTTATATGTTAATGTGTAATAACGTATAACGTCACAAAGTATTACTTCATAACGTATAGCGCTATATTGTATTGCGTCATAACGTATATAGTCACATAGTACTACGCCACAACGGATGACGTCATATAGTATTGCGTAATAACGTATAACGTCATATAGTATTCCGCCATGACGTGTAACGTCATATAGTATTGCGTCATAACGTACAACGTTATATGTTAGTGTAATAACGTATAACGTCACATAGTAATACGTCATAACGTATAGCGCTATATGGTATTGCGTCATAACCTATAACGTCATACAGTATTCCGTCATGACGTATAACGATATGTGGTATTGCGTAATAACGTATAACGTCATATAGCATTGTGTCATGACGTACAACGTTATATGTTATTGTGTAATAACGTATAACGTCACATAGTAACACGTCATAACGTATAGCGCTATATTGTATTACGTCTTAACGTACAAAGTCATATAGAATTACGGTACAACGTATAACGTCACATAGTATTGCGTCATTCCGAATGACGTCATATAATATTGTGTCATAACGTATAACGTCACATAGTACTACGCCACAACGGATGACGACATATAGAATTACGTCATGACGTACAACGTCACATACTAATACGTCATAACGTATAATGTCATGTAGAATTACGGTTTATCGTATACCGTCACATAGTTATACGTCATGACGTATAGCGCTATATTGTATTACGTCGTAACGTATAACGTCATATAGTACTGCGTCATGACGTACAACGTTATATGTTATTGTGTAATAACGTATAACGTCACATAGTAAGACGTCATAACGTATAGCGCTATATGGTATTGCGTCATAACGTATAACGTCATATATTATTCCGTCATGACGTATAACGATATGTGGTATTGCGTAATAACGTATAACGTCATATAGCATTGTATCATGACTTATAACGTTGTATGGTCTTGCGTAATAACGTATAACGTCACATAATGCTACGCCACAACGGATGAGGTCATATAGAATTACGCCATGACGTATAACGTCATATTGAATTACGTCATAACGTATAGCGTCATATAGTATTGCGCCATGACGTATAACGTCATAAAGGATAACGTCATAACGTATAGCGTCATATAGTACTACGTCATAACGTATAACGTCATAGAGTATTGCGCCACGACGTATCACGTTATAAAGTATAACGTCATAACGTATAACGTCACATAGTACTATGCCACAACGGATGACGTCATATAGTATTGCGTCGTGACGTATAACGTTATATGGTATTGCGTAATAACGTAAAACCTCACTTCGTAAGACGTCATGATTTAGAACGTCATATAGTACTACGTCAGAACGGATGACGTCATATGGAATTACGCCATGACGTATAACGTCATCTAGAATTACGGTATAACGTATTCCGACACATAGTTATATGTCATAATGTGTAGCCCTATATTGTATTACGTCATAACGTATAAAGTCATATAGTATTGTGTCATGACGTATAACGTTATATTGTGCGACTTCATAACGTATAACGTCATATAGTATTGCGCCATGACGTATAACGTTATAAAGTATAACGTCATAATGCATAACGTCATATAGAGTTACGGTTTAACGTATACCGTCACATACTATTCCGTCCTAACGTATAACGTCACATAGTTCTACGTCATAACGTATAACGTCATATGGTATTGCGCCATGACGTATAACGTTATATGTTATTGTGTAATAACGTATAACGTCACAAAGTAATACTTCATAACGTATAGCGCTATATTGTACTGCGTCATAACGTATATAGTCACATAGTACTACGCCACAAAGGATGACGTCATATAGTATTGCGTCATAACGTATAACGTCATATAGTATTGCGTCATGACGTACAACGTTATATTGTGTGACGTCATAACGTATAACGTCGTATCGAATTACGGTAGAGCGTATAACGTCACATAGTAATACGTCATAACGTATAGCGCTTTATTGTATAGCGTCATAACGTAAAACGTCGCATAGTACTACGCCACAAGGGATGACGTCATATAGTATTGCGTAATAACGTATAACGTCATATAGTATTCCGCCATGACGTGTAACGTCATATAGTATTGCGTCATAACGTACAACGTTATATGTTAGTGTAATAACGTATAACGTCACATAGTAATACGTCATAACGTATAGCGCTATATGGTATTGCGTCATAACCTATAACGTCATATAGAATTACGGTACAACGTATAACGTCATATAGTATTGCGTCATGACGTACAACGTTATATGTTAATGTGTAATAACGTATAACGTCACATAGTAATACGTCATAACGTATAGCGCTATATGGTATTGCGTCATAACGTATAACGTCATATAGTATTCCGTCATGACGTATAACGACATGTGGTATTGCGTAATAACGTATAACGTCATATAGCATTGTGTCATGACGTACAACGTTATATGTTATTGTGTAATAACGTATAACGTCACAAAGTAATACTTCATAACGTATAGCGCTATATTGTATTGCCTTATAACGTATATAGTCACATAGTACTACGCCACAACGGATGACGTCATATAGTATTGCGTAATAACGTATGACGTCATATAGTATTGCGTCATAACGTAAAACGTCACATAGTTCTACGTCATAACGTATAACGTCATATAGTATTGCGTCATTACGACTGAAGTCATATAATATTGCGCCATAACGTATAATGTCACATAGTAATACGTCATAACGTATAACGTCATATAGAATTACGGTTTAACGTATACCGTCACATACTTATACGTCATAACGTATAGCGCCATATTGTATTACGTCATAACGTATAACGTCATATAGTACTGCGTAATAACGTATAACGTCACATAGTACTACGCCACAACGTATGACGTCATATAGAATTACGTCATAACGTATAAAGTCATATAGAATTACGTCATAAAGTATAACGTCATATAGTATTGCGCCATGACGTATTACGTCATATAGTACTGCGTAATAACGTATAACGTCACATAGTACTACGCCACAACGGATGACGTCATATAGTATTGCGTAATAACGTATAACGTCATATAGTATTCCGTCATGACGTATAATGTCATGTAGAATTACATCGTAACGTACAACGACACATAGTAATACGTCATAACGTATAATGTCATGTAGAATTACGGTTTATCGTATACCGTCACATAGTTATACGTCATGACGTATAGCGCTATATTGTATTACATCGTAACGTATAACGTCATATAGTACTGCGTAATAACGTATAACGTCACATAGTACTACGCCACAACGTATGACGTCATATAGAATTACGTCATAACGTATAAAGTCATATAGAATTACGTCATAACGTATAACGTCATATAGTATTGCGCCATGACGTATTACGTCATATAGTACCGCGTAATAACGTATAACGTCACATAGTACTACGCCACAACGAATGACGTCATATAGAAATACGTCATGACATACAACGTCATATAGAATTACGTCATAACGTACAGCCGCACATAGTAATTCGCCATAACGTACAATGTCATGTCGTATTAAGGTATAACGTATATCGTCACATAGTACTACGTCAGAACGGATGACGTCATATATTATTACGCCATGACGTATAACGTCACATAGTAGTACGT
Organism: Bombus fervidus; assembly: GCF_041682495.2. NCBI lineage: Eukaryota > Metazoa > Arthropoda > Insecta > Hymenoptera > Apidae > Bombus > Bombus fervidus. Next base: position 1,478,175 of record NW_027212582.1, read on the forward strand.
CATAACGTATAATGTCATGTAGAATTACATCGTAACGTACAACGACACATAGTAATACGTCATAACGTATAATGTCATGTAGAATTACGGTTTATCGTATACCGTCACATAGTTATACGTCATGACGTATAGCGCTATATTGTATTACATCGTAACGTATAACGTCATATAGTACTGCGTCATGACGTACAACGTTATATGTTATTGTGTAATAACGTATAACGTCACATAGTAAGACGTCATAACGTATAGCGCTATATGGTATTGCGTCATAACGTATAACGTCATATAGTATTCCGTCATGACGTATAACGATATGTGGTATTGCGTAATAACGTATAGCGTCATATAGCATTGTATCATGACGTACAACGTTATATGTTATTGTGTAATAACGTATAACGTCACAAAGTATTACTTCATAACGTATAGCGCTATGTTGTATTGCGTCATAACGTATATAGTCACATAGTACTACGCCACAACGGATGACGTCATATAGTATTGCGTAATAACGTATAACGTCATATAGTATTCCGCCATGACGTGTAACGTCATATAGTATTGCGTCATAACGTACAACGTTATATGTTAGTGTAATAACGTATAACGTCACATAGTAATACGTCATAACGTATAGCGCTATATGGTATTGCGTCATAACCTATAACGTCATATAGAATTACGGTACAACGTATAACGTCATATAGTATTGCGTCATGACGTACAACGTTATATGTTAATGTGTAATAACGTATAACGTCACATAGTAATACGTCATAACGTATAGCGCTATATGGTATTGCGTCATAACGTATAACGTCATATAGTATTCCGTCATGACGTATAACGATATGTGGTATTGCGTAATAACGTATAACGTCATATAGCATTGTGTCATGACGTACAACGTTATATGTTATTGTGTAATAACGTATAACGTCAAAAAGTAATACTTCATAACGTATAGCGCTATATTGTATTGCCTTATAACGTATATAGTCACATAGTACTACGCCACAACGGATGACGTCATATAGTATTGCGTAATAACGTATGACGTCATATAGTATTGCGTCATAACGTAAAACGTCACATAGTTCTACGTCATAACGTATAACGTCATATAGTATTGCGTCATTACGACTGACGTCATATAATATTGCGCCATAACGTATAATGTCACATAGTAATACGTCATAACGTATAACGTCATATAGAATTACGGTTTAACGTATACCGTCACATACTTATACGTCATAACGTATAGCGCCATATTGTATTACGTCATAACGTATAACGTCATATAGTACTGCGTAATAACGTATAACGTCACATAGTACTACGCCACAACGTATGACGTCATATAGAATTACGTCATAACGTATAAAGTCATATAGAATTACGTCATAACGTATAACGTCATATAGTATTGCGCCATGACGTATTACGTCATATAGTACTGCGTAATAACGTATAACGTCACATAGTACTACGCCACAACGGATGACGTCATATAGTATTGCGTAATAACGTATAACGTCATATAGTATTCCGTCATGACGTATAACGATATGTGGTATTGCGTAATAACGTATAACGTCATATAGCATTGTATCATGACGTACAACGTTATATGTTATTGTGTAATAACGTATAACGTCACAAAGTAATACTTCATAACGTATAGCGCAATATTGTATTGCGTCATAACGTATATAGTCACATAGTACTACGCCACAAAGGATGACGTCATATAGTATTGCGTTATAACGTATAACGTCATATAGTATTGCGTCATGACGTACAACGTTATATTGTGTGACGTCATAACGTATAACGTCAAATCGAATTACGGTACAGCGTATAACGTCACAACGTAATACGTCATAACGTATAGCGCTTTATTGTATTGCGTCATAACGTATAACGTCACATAGTATTGCGTCATTCCGAATGACGTCATATAATATTGTGTAATAACGTACAACGTCACATAGAACTACGCCACAACGGATGACGTCATATAGAATTACGTCATGACGTACAACGTCACATAGTAGTAGGTCATAACGTATAATGTCATGTAGAATTACATCATAACGTACAACGTTATATGTTAATGTGTAATAACGTATAACGTCACATAGTAATACGTCATAACGTATAGCGCTATATGGTATTGCGTCATAACGTATAACGTCAGATAGTATTCCGTCATGACGTATAACGATATGTGGTATTGCGTAATAACGTATAACGTCATATAGCATTGTATCATGACGTACAACGTTATATGTTATTGTGTAATAACGTATAACGTCACAAAGTAACACGTCATAACGTATAGCGCTATATTGTATTGCGTCATAACGTATAACGTCACATAGTATTGCGTCATTCCGAATGACGTCATATAATATTGTGTAATAACGTATAACGTCACATAGTACTACGCCACAACGGATGACGTCATATAGAATTACGTCATGACGTACAACGTCACATAGTAATACGTCATAACGTATAATGTCATGTAGAATTACATCATAACGTACAACGACACATAGTAATACGTCATAACGTATAATGTCATGTAGAATTACGGTTTAACGTATACCGTCACATACTTATACGTCATAACGTATAGCGCCATATTGTATTACGTCATAACGTATAACGTCATATAGTACTGCGTAATAACGTATAACGTCACATAGTACTACGCCACAACGGATGACGTCATATAGTATTGCGTAATAACGTATAACGTCATATAGTATTCCGTCATGACGTATAATGTCATGTAGAATTACATCGTAACGTACAACGACACATAGTAATACGTCATAACGTATAATGTCATGTAGAATTACGGTTTATCGTATACCGTCACATAGTTATACGTCATGACGTATAGCGCTATATTGTATTACATCGTAACGTATAACGTCATATAGTACTGCGTAATAACGTATAACGTCACATAGTACTACGCCACAACGTATGACGTCATATAGAATTACGTCATAACGTATAAAGTCATATAGAATTACGTCATAACGTATAACGTCATATAGTATTGCGCCATGACGTATTACGTCATATAGTACTGCGTAATAACGTATAACGTCACATAGTACTACGCCACAACGAATGACGTCATATAGAAATACGTCATGACATACAACGTCATATAGAATTACGTCATAACGTACAGCCGCACATAGTAATTCGCCATAACGTACAATGTCATGTCGTATTAAGGTATAACGTATATCGTCACATAGTACTACGTCAGAACGGATGACGTCATATATTATTACGCCATGACGTATAACGTCACATAGTAGTACGTCATAACGTATAATGTCATGTAGAATTACATCGTAACGTACAACGACACATAGTAATACGTCATAACGTATAATGTCATGTAGAATTACGGTTTATCGTATACCGTCACATAGTTATACGTCATGACGTATAGCGCTATATTGTATTACATCGTAACGTATAACGTCATATAGTACTGCGTCATGACGTACAACGTTATATGTTATTGTGTAATAACGTATAACGTCACATAGTAAGACGTCATAACGTATAGCGCTATATGGTATTGCGTCATAACGTATAACGTCATATAGTATTCCGTCATGACGTATAACGATATGTGGTATTGCGTAATAACGTATAGCGTCATATAGCATTGTATCATGACGTACAACGTTATATGTTATTGTGTAATAACGTATAACGTCACAAAGTATTACTTCATAACGTATAGCGCTATGTTGTATTGCGTCAGAACGTATATAGTCACATAGTACTACGCCACAACGGATGACGTCATATAGTATTGCGTAATAACGTATAACGTCATATAGTATTCCGCCATGACGTGTAACGTCATATAGTATTGCGTCATAACGTACAACGTTGTATGTTAGTGTAATAACGTATAACGTCACATAGTAATACGTCATAACGTATAGCGCTATATGGTATTGCGTCATAACCTATAACGTCATATAGAATTACGGTACAACGTATAACGTCATATAGTATTGCGTCATGACGTACAACGTTATATGTTAATGTGTAATAACGTATAACGTCACATAGTAATACGTCATAACGTATAGCGCTATATGGTATTGCGTCATAACGTATAACGTCATATAGTATTCCGTCATGACGTATAACGATATGTGGTATTGCGTAATAACGTATAACGTCATATAGCATTGTGTCATGACGTACAACGTTATATGTTATTGTGTAATAACGTATAACGTCACAAAGTAATACTTCATAACGTATAGCGCTATATTGTATTGCCTTATAACGTATATAGTCACATAGTACTACGCCACAACGGATGACGTCATATAGTATTGCGTAATAACGTATGACGTCATATAGTATTGCGTCATAACGTAAAACGTCACATAGTTCTACGTCATAACGTATAACGTCATATAGTATTGCGTCATTACGACTGACGTCATATAATATTGCGCCATAACGTATAATGTCACATAGTAATACGTCATAACGTATAACGTCATATAGAATTACGGTTTAACGTATACCGTCACATACTTATACGTCATAACGTATAGCGCCATATTGTATTACGTCATAACGTATAACGTCATATAGTACTGCGTAATAACGTATAACGTCACATAGTACTACGCCACAACGTATGACGTCATATAGAATTACGTCATAACGTATAAAGACATATAGAATTACGTCATAACGTATAACGTCATATAGTATTGCGCCATGACGTATTACGTCATATAGTACTGCGTAATAACGTATAACGTCACATAGTACTACGCCACAACGGATGACGTCATATAGTATTGCGTAATAACGTATAACGTCATATAGTATTCCGTCATGACGTATAACGATATGTGGTATTGCGTAATAACGTATAACGTCATATAGCATTGTATCATGACGTACAACGTTATATGTTATTGTGTAATAACGTATAACGTCACAAAGTAATACTTCATAACGTATAGCGCAATATTGTATTGCGTCATAACGTATATAGTCACATAGTACTACGCCACAAAGGATGACGTCATATAGTATTGCGTTATAACGTATAACGTCATATCGTATTGCGTCATGACGTACAACGTTATATTGTGTGACGTCATAACGTATAACGTCAAATCGAATTACGGTACAGCGTATAACGTCACACCGTAATACGTCATAACGTATAGCGCTATATTGTATTGCGTCATAACGTATAACGTCACATAGTAATACGTCATAACGTATAGCGCTATATGGTATTGCGTCATAACGTATAACGTCAGATAGTATTCCGTCATGACGTATAACGATATGTGGTATTGCGTAATAACGTATAACGTCATATAGCATTGTATCATGACGTACAACGTTATATGTTATTGTGTAATAACGTATAACGTCACAAAGTAACACGTCATAACGTATAGCGCTATATTGTATTGCGTCATAACGTATAACGTCACATAGTATTGCGTCATTCCGAATGACGTCATATAATATTGTGTAATAACGTATAACGTCACATAGTACTACGCCACAACGGATGACGTCATATAGAATTACGTCATGACGTACAACGTCACATAGTAATACGTCATAACGTATAATGTCATGTAGAATTACATCATAACGTACAACGACACATAGTAATACGTCATAACGTATAATGTCATGTAGAATTACGGTTTAACGTATACCGTCACATACTTATACGTCATAACGTATAGCGCCATATTGTATTACGTCATAACGTATAACGTCATATAGTACTGCGTAATAACGTATAACGTCACATAGTACTACGCCACAACGGATGACGTCATATAGTATTGCGTAATAACGTATAACGTCATATAGTATTCCGTCATGACGTATAATGTCATGTAGAATTACATCGTAACGTACAACGACACATAGTAATACGTCATAACGTATAATGTCATGTAGAATTACGGTTTATCGTATACCGTCACATAGTTATACGTCATGACGTATAGCGCTATATTGTATTACATCGTAACGTATAACGTCATATAGTACTGCGTAATAACGTATAACGTCACATAGTACTACGCCACAACGTATGACGTCATATAGAATTACGTCATAACGTATAAAGTCATATAGAATTACGTCATAACGTATAACGTCATATAGTATTGCGCCATGACGTATTACGTCATATAGTACTGCGTAATAACGTATAACGTCACATAGTACTACGCCACAACGAATGACGTCATATAGAAATACGTCATGACATACAACGTCATATAGAATTACGTCATAACGTACAGCCGCACATAGTAATTCGCCATAACGTACAATGTCATGTCGTATTAAGGTATAACGTATAACGTCACATAGTACTACGTCAGAACGGATGACGTCATATATTATTACGCCATGACGTATAACGTCACATAGTAGTACGTCATAACGTATAATGTCATGTAGAATTACATCGTAACGTACAACGACACATAGTAATACGTCATAACGTATAATGTCATGTAGAATTACGGTTTATCGTATACCGTCACATAGTTATACGTCATGACGTATAGCGCTATATTGTATTACATCGTAACGTATAACGTCATATAGTACTGCGTCATGACGTACAACGTTATATGTTATTGTGTAATAACGTATAACGTCACATAGTAAGACGTCATAACGTATAGCGCTATATGGTATTGCGTCATAACGTATAACGTCATATAGTATTCCGTCATGACGTATAACGATATGTGGTATTGCGTAATAACGTATAGCGTCATATAGCATTGTATCATGACGTACAACGTTATATGTTATTGTGTAATAACGTATAACGTCACAAAGTATTACTTCATAACGTATAGCGCTATGTTGTATTGCGTCAGAACGTATATAGTCACATAGTACTACGCCACAACGGATGACGTCATATAGTATTGCGTAATAACGTATAACGTCATATAGTATTCCGCCATGACGTGTAACGTCATATAGTATTGCGTCATAACGTACAACGTTGTATGTTAGTGTAATAACGTATAACGTCACATAGTAATACGTCATAACGTATAGCGCTATATGGTATTGCGTCATAACCTATAACGTCATATAGAATTACGGTACAACGTATAACGTCATATAGTATTGCGTCATGACGTACAACGTTATATGTTAATGTGTAATAACGTATAACGTCACATAGTAATACGTCATAACGTATAGCGCTATATGGTATTGCGTCATAACGTATAACGTCATATAGTATTCCGTCATGACGTATAACGATATGTGGTATTGCGTAATAACGTATAACGTCATATAGCATTGTGTCATGACGTACAACGTTATATGTTATTGTGTAATAACGTATAACGTCACAAAGTAATACTTCATAACGTATAGCGCTATATTGTATTGCCTTATAACGTATATAGTCACATAGTACTACGCCACAACGGATGACGTCATATAGTATTGCGTAATAACGTATGACGTCATATAGTATTGCGTCATAACGTAAAACGTCACATAGTTCTACGTCATAACGTATAACGTCATATAGTATTGCGTCATTACGACTGACGTCATATAATATTGCGCCATAACGTATAATGTCACATAGTAATACGTCATAACGTATAACGTCATATAGAATTACGGTTTAACGTATACCGTCACATACTTATACGTCATAACGTATAGCGCCATATTGTATTACGTCATAACGTATAACGTCATATAGTACTGCGTAATAACGTATAACGTCACATAGTACTACGCCACAACGTATGACGTCATATAGAATTACGTCATAACGTATAAAGTCATATAGAATTACGTCATAACGTATAACGTCATATAGTATTGCGCCATGACGTATTACGTCATATAGTACTGCGTAATAACGTATAACGTCACATAGTACTACGCCACAACGGATGACGTCATATAGTATTGCGTAATAACGTATAACGTCATATAGTATTCCGTCATGACGTATAACGATATGTGGTATTGCGTAATAACGTATAACGTCATATAGGATTGTATCATGACGTACAACGTTATATGTTATTGTGTAATAACGTATAACGTCACAAAGTAATACTTCATAACGTATAGCGCAATATTGTATTGCGTCATAACGTATATAGTCACATAGTACTACGCCACAAAGGATGACGTCATATAATATTGCGTTATAACGTATAACGTCATATAGTATTGCGTCATGACGTACAACGTTATATTGTGTGACGTCATAACGTATAACGTCAAATCGAATTACGGTACAGCGTATAACGTCACACCGTAATACGTCATAACGTATAGCGCTATATTGTATTGCGTCATAACGTATAACGTCACATAGTAATACGTCATAACGTATAGCGCTATATGGTATTGCGTCATAACGTATAACGTCAGATAGTATTCCGTCATGACGTATAACGATATGTGGTATTGCGTAATAACGTATAACGTCATATAGCATTGTATCATGACGTACAACGTTATATGTTATTGTGTAATAACGTATAACGTCACAAAGTAACACGTCATAACGTATAGCGCTATATTGTATTGCGTCATAACGTATAACGTCACATAGTATTGCGTCATTCCGAATGACGTCATATAATATTGTGTAATAACGTATAACTTCACATAGTACTACGCCACAACGGATGACGTCATATAGAATTACGTCATGACGTACAACGTCACATAGTAATACGTCATAACGTATAATGTCATGTCGAATTACATCATAACGTACAACGACACATAGTAATACGTCATAACGTATAATGTCATGTAGAATTACGGTTTAACGTATACCGTCACATACTTATACGTCATAACGTATAGCGCCATATTGTATTACGTCATAACGTGTAACGTCATATAGTACTGCGTAATAACGTATAACGTCGCATAGTACTACGCCACAACGTATGACGTCATATAGAATTACGTCATAACGTATAACTTCATATAGTACTACGCCACAACGGATGACGTCATATAGTATTCCGCCATGACGTATAACGTTATAAAGTATAACGGCATAACGTATAACGTCATATAGTATTGCGCCATTACGACTGACGTCTTATAATATTGCGTCATAACGTGTAACGTCATATAGTATTGCGTCATGACGTGTAACGTTGTATGGTCTTGCGTAATAACGTATAACGTCACATAGTGCTACGCCACAACGGATGAGGTCATATAGAATTACGCCATGACGTATAACGTCATATTGAATTACGTCATAACGTATAGCGTCATATAGTATTGCGCCATGACGTATAACGTCATAAAGGATAACGTCATAACGTATAACGTCACATAGTACTACGCCACAACGGATGACGTCATATAGTATTGCGTAATAACGTATAACGTCATATAGTATTCCGTCATAACGTATAGCGCTATATGGTATTGCGTCATAACGTATAACGTCATATAGTATTCCGTAATGACGTATAACGATATGTGGTATTGCGTAATAACGTATAGCGTCATATAGCATTGTATCATGACGTACAACGTTATATGTTATTGTGTAATAACGCATAACGTCACATAGTAAGACGTCATAACGTATAGCGCTATATGGTATTGCGTCATAACGTATAACGTCATATAGTATTCCGTCATGACGTATAACGATATGTGGTATTGCGTAATAACGTATAGCGTCATATAGCATTGTATCATGACGTACAACGTTATATGTTATTGTGTAATAACGTATAACGTCACAAAGTATTACTTCATAACGTATAGCGCTATGTTGTATTACGTCAGAACGTATATAGTCACATAGTACTACGCCACAACGGATGACGTCATATAGTATTGCGTAATAACGTATAACGTCATATAGTATTCCGCCATGACGTGTAACGTCATATAGTATTGCGTCATAACGTACAACGTTATATGTTAGTGTAATAACGTATAACGTCACATAGTAATACGTCATAACGTATAGCGCTATATGGTATTGCGTCATAACCTATAACGTCATATAGAATTACGGTACAACGTATAACGTCATATAGTATTGCGTCATGACGTACAACGTTATATGTTAATGTGTAATAACGTATAACGTCACATAGTAATACGTCATAACGTATAGCGCTATATGGTATTGCGTCATAACGTATAACGTCATATAGTATTCCGTCATGACGTATAACGATATGTGGTATTGCGTAATAACGTATAACGTCATATAGCATTGTGTCATGACGTACAACGTTATATGTTATTGTGTAATAACGTATAACGTCACAAAGTAATACTTCATAACGTATAGCGCTATATTGTATTGCCTTATAACGTATATAGTCACATAGTACTACGCCACAACGGATGACGTCATATAGTATTGCGTAATAACGTATGACGTCATATAGTATTGCGTCATAACGTAAAACGTCACATAGTTCTACGTCATAACGTATAACGTCATATAGTATTGCGTCATTACGACTGACGTCATATAATATTGCGCCATAACGTATAATGTCACATAGTAATACGTCATAACGTATAACGTCATATAGAATTACGGTTTAACGTATACCGTCACATACTTATACGTCATAACGTATAGCGCCATATTGTATTACGTCATAACGTATAACGTCATATAGTACAGCGTAATAACGTATAACGTCACATAGTACTACGCCACAACGTATGACGTCATATAGAATTACGTCATAACGTATAAAGTCATATAGAATTACGTCATAACGTATAACGTCATATAGTATTGCGCCATGACGTATTACGTCATATAGTACTGCGTAATAACGTATAACGTCACATAGTACTACGCCACAACGGATGACGTCATATAGAATTACGTCATGACGTACAACGTCACATAGTAATACGTCATAACGTATAATGTCATGTAGAATTACATCATAACGTACAACGACACATAGTAATACGTCATAACGTATAATGTCATGTAGAATTACGGTTTAACGTATACCGTCACATACTTATACGTCATAACGTATAGCGCCATATTGTATTACGTCATAACGTATAACGTCATATAGTACTGCGTAATAACGTATAACGTCGCATAGTACTACGCCACAACGTATGACGTCATATAGAATTACGTCATAACGTATAACTTCATATAGTACTACGCCACAACGGATGACGTCATATAGTATTCCGCCATGACGTATAACGTTATAAAGTATAACGGCATAACGTATAACGTCATATAGTATTGCGCCATTACGACTGACGTCTTATAATATTGCGTCATAACGTGTAACGTCATATAGTATTGCGTCATGACGTGTAACGTTGTATGGTCTTGCGTAATAACGTATAACGTCACATAGTGCTACGCCACAACGGATGAGGTCATATAGAATTACGCCATGACGTATAACGTCATATTGAATTACGTCATAACGTATAGCGTCATATAGTATTGCGCCATGACGTATAACGTCATAAAGGATAACGTCATAACGTATAACGTCACATAGTAATACGTCATAACGTATAGCGCTATATGGTATTGCGTCATAACCTATAACGTCATATAGTATTCCGTCATGACGTATAACGATATGTGGTATTGCGTAATAACGTATAACGTCATATAGCATTGTGTCATGACGTACAACGTTATATGTTATTGTGTAATAACGTATAACGTCACATAGTAACACGTCATAACGTATAGCGCTATATTGTATTACGTCTTAACGTACAACGTCATATAGAATTACGGTACAACGTATAACGTCACATAGTATTGCGTCATTCCGAATGACGTCATATAATATTGTGTCATAACGTATAACGTCACATAGTACTACGCCACAACGGATGACGTCATATAGAATTACGTCATGACGTACAACGTCACATACTAATACGTCATAACGTATAATGTCATGTAGAATTACATCATAACGTACAACGACACATAGTAATACGTCATAACGTATAATGTCATGTAGAATTACGGTTTATCGTATACCGTCACATAGTTATACGTCATGACGTATAGCGCTATATTGTATTACGTCGTAACGTATAACGTCATATAGTACTGCGTCATGACGTACAACGTTATATGTTATTGTGTAATAACGTATAACGTCACATAGTAAGACGTCATAACGTATAGCGCTATATGGTATTGCGTCATAACGTATAACGTCATATATTATTCCGTCATGACGTATAACGATATGTGGTATTGCGTAATAACGTATAACGTCATATAGCATTGTATCATGACGTACAACGTTATATGTTATTGTGTAATAACGTATAACGTCACAAAGTATTACTTCATAACGTATAGCGCTATATTGTATTGCGTCATAACGTATATAGTCACATAGTACTACGCCACAACGGATGACGTCATATAGTATTGCGTAATAACGTATAACGTCATATAGTATTCCGCCATGACGTGTAACGTCATATAGTATTGCGTCATAACGTACAACGTTATATGTTAATGTGTAATAACGTATAACGTCACATAGTAATACGTCATAACGTATAGCGCTATATGGTATTGCGTCATAACCTATAACGTCATATAGTATTCCGTCATGATGTATAACGATATGTGGTATTGCGTAATAACGTATAACGTCATATAGCATTGTATCATGACGTACCACGTTATATGTTATTGCGTAATAACGTATAACGTCATATAGTATTCCGACATGACGTGTAACGTCATATAGTATTGCGTCATGACGTATAACGTTATATGGTATTGCGTAATTACGTATAACGTCATATAGTAATCCGCCATGACGTATAACGATATAATGTATAACGTCATATCGCATAACGTCATATAGTATTGCGCCATGACGTATAACGTTATATGGTATTGCGTAATAACGTATAACGTCATATAATATTGCGTCAGAACGGATGACGTCATAAAGAATTACGTCATAACGTATAACGTCATATAGTATTGCGCCATGACGTATAATGTTATAAAGTATAACGTCATAACGTATAACGTCATATAGTATTGCGTCATTCCGAATGACGTCATATAATATTGCGTCATAACGTATAACGTCACATAGTAATACGTCATAACGTATAACGTCATATAGAACTACGGTTTAACGTATACCGTCACATACTCATACGTCATAACGTATAACGTCACATAGTACTACGTCAGAACGGTTGACGTCATATAGAATTACGTCATAACGTATAGCGTCATATAGTATTCCGTCATAACGTATAACGTCATATAGTATTGCTTTATGACGTATAACGTCATATTTTATTGCATAATAACGTATAACGTCATATAGTAATCCGCCATGACGTATAACGTTATAATGTATAACGTCATATCGCATAACGTCATATAGAGTTACGGTTTAACGGATACTGTCACATAGTAATACGTCATAACGTATAGCGCTATATTGTATTGTGTCATAACGTATAACGTCACATAGTACTACATCAGAACGGATGACGTCATATAGAATTACGCCATGACGTATAACGTCATATAGAATTACGTCATAACGTATAACGTCATATAGTATTGCGCCATGACGTATAATGTTATAAAGTACAACGTCATAACGTATAACGTCATATAGTATTGCCTCATGACGACTGACGTCATATAATATTGCGTCATAACGTATAACGTCACATAGTACTACGTCAGAACGGATGACATCATATAGAATTACGTCATAACGTATAACGTCATATAGTATTGTCCCATGACGTATAACGTCATATGGTATTGCGTCATGACGTATAACGTTATATGGTATTGCGTAATTACGTATAACGTCATATAGTAATCCGCCATGACGTATAACGATATAATGTATAACGTCATATCGCATAACGTCATATAGTATTGCGCCATGACGTATAACGTTATATGGTATTGCGTAATAACGTATAACGTCATATAATATTGCGTCAGAACGGATGACGTCATAAAGAATTACGTCATGACGTATAACGTCATATAGAATTACGGTACACCCTATAACGTCATATAGAATTGCGCCATGACGTATAACGTCATATAGTATTACGTCATAAAGTATAACGTCATATAGTATTGCGTCAAGACGTACAATGTTATATGTTAATGTGTAATATCGTATAACGTCACATAGTACTACGTCAGGACGGATGACGTCATATAGAATTACGCCATGACGTATAACGTCATATAGTAATCCGCCATGACGTATAACGTTATAATGTATAACGTGATATCGCATAACGTCATATAGAGTTACGGTTTAACGGATACTGTCACATAGTAATACGTCATAACGTATAGCGCTATATTGTATTGTGTCATAACGTATAACGTCACATAGCGCTACGTCATAACGTATAACGTCACATAGTACCACGTCAGAACGGATGACATCATATAGAATTACGTCATAACGTATAACGTCATATAGTATTGCGCCATGACGTATAACGTTATATGGAATTTCGTAATTACGTATAACGTCATATAGTACAACAACACAACGGATGACGTTATATAGAATTACGTCATAACGTATGACGTCATATTGTATTGCGTCATAACGTATAACGTCACATAGTATTCCGCCATGACGTATAACGTTATAATGTATAACGTCATAACGCATAACGTCATATAGAGTTACGGTTTAACGTATACCGTCACATAGTAATACGTCATAACGTATAGCGCTATATTCTATTACGTCATAACGTATAACGGCATATAGAACTGCGACATGACGTACAACGTTATATGTTATTGTGTAATAAAGTATGACGTCACATAGTAGTACGTCATAACGTATAACGTCACATAGTAATACGTCATAACGTATAGCGCCATATTGTATTGCGGCATGACGTATAACATCATATAGAATTACCTCATAACGTATAACGTCATATAGTATTGCGTCATGACGTATAACGTTATATGTTATTGTGTAATAAGGTATAACGTCACATAGTATTACGTCATAACGTATGACGTCATATAGTATTGTGTAATAAGGTATAACGTCACATAGTATTACGTCGTAACGTATGACGTCATATAGCATTGTGTAATAAGGTATAACGTCACATAGTGTTACGCCACAACGTATGACGTCATATAGAAATACGTCATAACGTATAACTTCACATAGTACTACGCCACAACGGATGACGTCATATAGAATTACGTCATAACTTATAACGTCATATAGTATTGCGCCATGACGTATAACGTTATAAAGTATAACGTCATAACGCATAACGTCATATAGAGTTGCGGTTTTACGTATTCCGTCACATAGTAATACGTCATAACGTATAGCGCTATATATTGTGTAGCGCC
Organism: Bombus fervidus; assembly: GCF_041682495.2. Lineage (NCBI taxonomy): Eukaryota > Metazoa > Arthropoda > Insecta > Hymenoptera > Apidae > Bombus > Bombus fervidus. The sequence goes on from NW_027212582.1 coordinate 1,493,680, forward strand.
ATAACGTATAACGTCACATAGAATTACGTCATAACGTATAACGTCATATAGTACTGTGTAATAAGGTATAACGTCACATAGCATTACGCCATAACGTATGACGTCATATAGTATTGTGTAATAAGGTATAACGTCACATAGTATTACGTCATAACGTATGACGTCATATAGTATTGCGTCATAACGTAAAACGTCACATAGTTCTACGTCATAACGTGTAACGTCATATAGTATTGCGTCATTTCGACTGACGTCATTTAATATTGCGTCATAACGTATAATGTCACATAGTAATACGTCATAACGTATAACGTCATATAGAATTACGGTTTAACGTATACCGTCAATACTTATACGTCATAACGTATAGCGCCATATTGTATTACGTCATAACGTATAACTTCATATAGTACTACGCCACAACGTATAACGTCATATAGTATTGTGTAATAAGGTATAACGTCACATAGTATTACGTCATAACGTATGACGTCATATAGTATTGTGTAATAAGGTATAACGTCACATAGTATTACGTCATAACGTATGACGTCATATAGTATTGCGTCATAACGACTGACGTCATATAATATTGCTTCATAACGTATAATGTCACATAGTAATACGTCATAACGTATAACGTCATATAGTACTGCGTAATAACGTATAACGTCACATAGTACTACGCCACAACGTATGACGTCATATAGAATTACGTCATAACGTATAACTTCATATAGTACTACGCCACAACGGATGACGTCATATAGTATTCCGCCATGACGTATAACGTTATAATGTATAACGTCATAACGCATAACGTCATATAGAGTTACGGTTTAACGTATACCGTCACATAGTAACACGTCATAACGTATAGCGCTATATATTGTGTAGCGTCATAACGTATAACGTCACATAGAATTACGTCATAACGTATAACATTATAAAGTATAACGTCATAACGTACAACGTCATATAGTAGTGCGTCATGACGTATAACGTCATATTGAATTATGTCATAACGTATAACGTCAAATAGAATTGCGCCATGACGTATAACGTTATAAAGTATAACGGCATAACGTATAACGTCACATAGAATTACGTCATAACGTATAACGTCATATAGTATTGCGTCAGAACGGATGACGTCATAAAGAATTACGTCATGACGTATAACGTCATATTGAATTATGTCATAACGTATAACATCAAATAGAATTGCGCCATGACGTATAACGTTATAAAGTATAACGTATAACGTATAACGTCATATAGTATTGCGTCATTACGAATGACATCATATAGTATTGCGTCATAACGTATACCGTCACATAGTTATACGTCATAACGTATAGCGCTATATTGTATTACGTCATAACGTATAACGTCATATAGTATAGCGTCATTACGAATGACATCATATAATATTGCGTCATAACGTATAACGTCGCATAGTAATACTTCATAACGTATGACGTCATATAGTATTGTGTAATAAGGTATAACGTCACATAGTATTACGTCATATAGTATTGCGTCATAACGTATAACGTCACATAGAATTACGTCACAACGTATAACGTCATATAGTATTGCGTCAGAACGGATGACGTCATAAAGAATTACATCATGACGTATAACGTCATATAGAATTACAGTACAACGTATAACGTCATATAGCATTGCGCCATGACGTATAACGTCATATTGAATTATGTCATAACGTATAACGTCAAATAGTATTGCGCCATGACGTATAACGTTATAAAGTATAACGGCATAACGTATAACGTCATATAGAATTACGTCATGACGTATAACGTCATATAGAATTACAGTACAACGTATAACGTCATATAGAATTACGTCATGACGTATAACGTCATATTGAATTATGTCATAACGTATAACGTCAAATAGTATTGCGCCATGACGTATAACGTTATAAAGTATAAGGGCATAACGTATAACGTCATATTGAATTACGTCATAACGTATAACGTCATATAGTATTGCGTCATGACGTGCAACGTTATATGTTATTATGTAATAACGTATAACGTCACAAAGTAATACGTCATAATGTATAGCGCTATATTGTATTGCGTCATAATGTATAACGTCACATAGTGTTACGTCATAACGTATAACGTCACATAGTATTACTTCGTAACCGATGACGTCATATAGAATTACGTCATGACGTATAAAGTCATATAGAATCACGTCATAACGTATAGCGCTTTATTGTATTGCGTGATAACGTATATTGTCACATAGTGTTACGTCATACCGTATAACGTCACATAGTATTACTTCGTAACGGATGACGTCATATAGAATTACGTCATGACGTATAAAGTCATATAGAATTACGTCATAACGTATAACGTCATATAGTATTGCGCCATGACGTATAACATTATAAAGTATAACGTCATTACGTATAACGTCATATAGTATTGCGTCATTACGAATGACATATAATATTGCGTCATAACGTATACCGTCACATAGTTATACGTCATAACGTATAGCGCTATATTGTATTACGTCATAACTTATAACGTCATATAGTATTGTGTAATAAGGTATAACATCACATAGTATTATGTCATAACGTATGACGTCATATAGTATTGCGTCATAACGTATAACTTCATATAGTACTACGCCACAACGGATGACCTCATATAGTATTCCGCCATGACGTATAACGTTATAATGTATAACGTCATAACGCATAACGTCATATAGAGTTATGGATTAACGTATACCGTCACATAGTAATACGTCATAACGTATAGCGCTATATATAGTGTAGCATCATAACGTATAACGTCACATAGAATTACATCATAACGTATAACGTCATATAGTATTGCGTCAGAACGGATGACGTCATAAAGATTTACGTCATGACGTATAACGTCACATTGAATTATGTCATAACGTATAACGTCAAATAGTATTGCGCCATGACGTATAACGTTATAAAGTATAACGGCATAACGTATAACGTCATATTGAATTACGGCATAACGTATAACGTCATATTGAATTACGTCATAACGTATGACGTCATAGAGTATTGCGTCATGACGTACAACGTTATATGTTATTGTGTAATAACGTATAACGTCACAAAGTAATACGTCATAACGTATAGCGCTATATTGTATTGCGTCATAATGTATAACGTCACATAGTGTTACGTCATAACGTATAACGTCACATAGTATTACTTCGTAACCGATGACGTCATATAGAATTACGTCATGACGTATAAAGTCATATAGAATCACGTCATAACGTATAGCGCTTTATTGTATTGCGTGATAACGTATATTGTCACATAGTGTTACGTCATACCGTATAACGTCACATAGTATTACTTCGTAGCGGATGACGTCATATGGAATTACGTCATGACGTATATAGTCATATAGAATTACGTCATAACGTATAACGTCATATAGTATTGCGCCATGACGTATAACATTATAAAGTATAACGTCATAACGTATAACGTCATATAGTATTGCGTCATTACGAATGACATCATATAATATTGCGTCATAACGTATACCGTCACATAGTTATACGTCATAACGTATAGCTCTATATTGTATTACGTCATAACTTATAACGTCATGTAGTATTGCGACATGACGTACAACGTTATTTGTTATTGTGTAATAACGTATAACGTCACATAGTACTACGCCACAACGTATGACGTCATATAGAATTACGTCATAACGTATAACGTCATATAGTATTGCGCCATGACGTATAACGTTATAAAGTATAACGTCATAACGTATAACGTCACATACTAATACGTCGTAACGTATAGCGCTATATTGTATTGCGTCATAACGTATAACGTCATATAGTATTGCGCCATGACGTATAACGTTATAAAGTATAACGTCATAGCGCATAACGTCATATAGAGTTGCGGTTTTACGTATACCGTCACATAGTATTCCGTCATAACGTATAACGTCACATAGTTCTACGTCATAACTTATAACGTCATATAGTATTGCGCCATGACGTATTACGTTATAAAGTATAACGTCATAACGTATAACGTCACATACTAACACGTCGTAACGTATAGCGCTATATTGTATTGCGTCATAACGTATAACGTCATATAGTATTGCGGCAGAACGGATGACGTCATAAAGATTTACGTCATGACGTATAACGTCATATTGAATTATATCATAACGTATAACGTCAAATAGTATTGCGCCATGACGTATAACGTTATAAAGTATAACGGCATGACGTATAACGTCACATTGAATTACGTCATAACGTATAACGTCATAGAGTATTGCGTCATGACGTACAACGTTATATGTTATTGTGTAATAACGTATAACGTCACAAAGTAATACGTCATAACGTATAGCGCTATATTGTATTGCGTCATAATGTATAACGTCACATAGTGTTACGTCATAACGTATAACGTCACATAGTATTACTTCGTAACCGATAACGTCATATAGAATTACGTCATGACGTATAAAGTCACATAGAATCACGTCGTAACGTATAGCGCCATATTGTATTACGTCATAACGTATAACGTCATATAGTACTGCGTAATAACGTATAACGTCACATAGTACTACGCCACAACGTATGACGTCATATAGTATTGCGTCATAACGTAAAACGTCACATAGTTCTACGTCATAACGTATAACTTCATATAGTACTACGCCACAACGGATGACGTCATATAGTATTCCGCCATGACGTATAACGGTATAATGTATAACGTCATAACGCATAACGTCATATAGAGTTACGGTTTAACGTATACCGTCACATAGTAATACGTCATAACGTATAGCGCTATATATTGTGTAGCGTCATAACGTATAACGTCACATAGAATTACGTCATAACGTATAACGTCATATAGTATTGCGTCAGAACGGATGACGTTATAAAGAATTACGTCATGACGTATAACGTCATATAGAATTACAGTACAACGTATAACGTCATATAGCATTGCGCCATGACGTATAACGTTATAAAGTATAACGGCATAACGTATAACGTCATATTGAATTACGTCATAACGTACAACGTCATATAGTATTGCGTCATGACGTACAACGTTATATGTTATTGTGTAATAACGTATAACGTCACAAAGTAATACGTCATAACATATAGCGCTATATTGTATTGCGTCATAATGTATAACGTCACATAGTGTTACGTCATAACGTATAACGTCACATAGTATTACTTCGTAACCGATGACGTCATATAGATTTACGTCATGACGTATAAAGTCATATCGAATCACGTCATAACGTATAGCGCTTTATTGTATTGCGTGATAACGTATATCGTCACATAGTGTTACGTCATAACGTATAACGTCACATAGTATTACTTCGTAACGGATGACGTCATATAGAATGACGTCATGACGTATAAAGTCATATAGAATTACGTCATAACGTATAACGTCATATAGTATCGCGTCATTACGAATGACATCATATAATATTGCGTCATAACGTATACCGTCACATAGTTATACGTCATAACGTATAGCGCTATATTGTATTACGTCATGACTTATAACGTCATATAGTATTGCGACATGACGTACAACGTTATTTGTTATTGTGTAATAACGTATAACGTCACATAGTAATACGCCACAAAGTATAGCGCTATATTGTACTGCGTCATAACGTATAACGTCATATAGAATTACGGTTTAACGTATACCGTCACATAGTTATACGTCATAACGTATAGCGCTATATTGTATTACGTCATAACTTATAACGTCATATAGTATTGCGACATGACGTACAACGTTATATGTTATTGTGTAATAGCGTATAACGTCACATAGTAATACGTCATAACGTATAGCGCTATATTGTATAGCGTCATAACGTATAACGTCATATAGAATTACGTCATAACGTATAACGTCATATAGTATGGCGTCATGACGTATAACGTTATATGGTATTGCGTAATAACGTATAACGTCATATAATATTGCGTCAGGACGGATGACGTCATAAAGAATTACGTCATGACGTATAACGTGATATAGTATTAGGGTACAACGTATAACGTCATATAGTATTGCGCCATGACGTATAACGTTATAAAGTATACTGTCATAACGTATAACGTCATATAGTATTGCGTCATTCCGAATGACGTCATATAATATTGCGTCATAACGTATAACGTCACATAGTCATACGTCATAACGTACAGCCACACATAGTAATACGTAATAACGTACAATGTCATGTAGTATTAAGGTATACGTATATCGTCATATAGTATTGCGCCATGACGTATAACGTTATAAAGTATAATGTCATAACGTATAACGTCATATAGTATTGCGTCATTCCGAATGACGTCATATAATATTGCGTCGTAACGTATAACATCACATAGTACTACGTCAGAACGGATGACGTCATATAGAATTACGCCATGACGTATACCTTCACATAGTATTCCGTCATAACGTAAAACGTCACATAGTTCTACGTCATGACGTATAACGTCATATAGAATTACAGTACAACGTATAACGTCATATAGCATTGCGCCATGACGTATAACGTTATAAAGTATAACGGCATAACGTATAACGTCATATTGAATTACGTCATAACGTACAACGTCATATAGTATTGCGCCATGACGTATAACGTTATAAAGTGTAACGTCATAACGTATAACGTAATATAGCATTGCGCCATGACGTTCAACGTTATATGTTATTGTGTAATAACGTATAACGTCACAAAGTAATACGTCATAACGTATAGCGCTATATTGTGTTGCGTCATAATGTATAACGTCACATAGTGTTACGTCATAACGTATAACGTCACATAGTATTGCGTGATGACGTACAACGATATATGTTATTGTGTAATAACGTATAACGTCACATAGTAATACGTCGTAACGTATAGCGCTATGTTGTATAACGTCATAACGTATGACGCCACATAGTACTACATCATAACGTATAATGTCATGTAGTATTAAGGTATAACGTATAACGTCACATAGTAATACGTCATAACGTATGACGTCACATAGTAATGCGTCATAACGTACAGCGTCACATAGTAATACGTCATAACGTATAATGTCATGTAGTATTAAGGTATAACGTATAACGTCACAGAGTAATACGTCATAACGTATAACGTCATACAGAATTACGGTTTAACGTATACCGTCACATAGTTATACGTCATAACGTATAGCGCTATATTGTATTACGTCTAACGTATAACGTCATATAGTATTGCGTGATGACGTACAACGTTATAGGTTATTGTGTAATAACGTATAACGTCACATAGTAATACGCCGTAACGTATAGCGCTATGTTGTATAACGTCATAACGCATACCTTCACATAGTAATACGTCATAACGTATAACGTTATATAGTATTGCGTCAAGAATAATAACGTTATATGGTATTGCGCAATAACGTATAACGTCATACAATATTGCGTCAGAACGGATGACGTCATAAAGAATTACGTCATGACGTATAACGTCGTATAGAATTACTGTACAACGTATAACGTCATATAGTATTGCGCCATGACGTATAACGTCATATTGTACTGCGTAATAACGTATAACGTCACATAGTACTACGCCACAAAGTATAACGTCACATACTAATACGTCGTAACGTATAGCGCTATATTGTATAACGTCATAACGTATGACGTCACATAGTACAACGTCATAACGTATAATGTCATATATAATTACGTCATAACGTATAACGTCATATATAATTACGTCATAACGTATACCTTCATATATAATTACGTCATAACGTATACCTTCACATAGTAATACGTCATAACGTATAACGTTATATAGTATTGCGTCAAGAATAATAACGTTATATGGTATTGCGCAATAACGTATAACGTCATACAATATTGCGTCAGAACGGATGACGTCATAAAGAATTACGTCATGACGTATAACGTCGTATAGAATTACGGTACAACGTATAACGTCATATAGTATTGCGTCATTCCGAATGACGTCATATAGTATTGCGTCATTCCGAATGACGTCATATAGTAATGCGTCATTCCGAATGACGTCATATAATATTGCGTCATAACGTATAACGTCACATAGTTCTACGTCATAACGTATAGCGCTATATTGTATTATGTCATAACTTATAACGTCATATAGTATTGCGTGATGACGTACAACGTTATAGGTTATTGTGTAATAACGTATAACGTCACATAGTAATACGCCGTAACGTATAGCGCTATATTGTATAACGTCATAACGTATGACGTCACATAGTACAACGTCATAACGTATAATGTCATATATAATTACGTCATAACGTATACCTTCACATAGTAATACGTCATAACGTATAACGTTATATAGTATTGCGTCATGAATAATAACGTTATATGGTATTGCGCAATAACGTATAACGTCATACAATATTGCGTCAGAACGGACGACGTCATAAAGAATTACGTCATGACGTATAACGTCGTATAGAATTACTGTACAACGTATAACGTCATATAGTATTGCGCCATGACGTATAACGTTATAAAGTATAACGTCATAACTTATAACGTCATATAGTATTGCGTGATGACGTATAACGTTTTATGGTATTGCGTAATAACGTATAACGTCATATAGTCATACGTCATAACGTATAGGGCTATATTGTATTGCGGCATAACGTATAACGTCACATAGTATTACGTCATAACGTATGACGTCATATAGTATTGCGTCATAATGTATAGCGTCACATAGTACTACGCCACAACGGAGCACGTCATATAGAGTTACGTCGTAACGTATGACGTCATATAGTATTACGTCATAACGTATAAGGTCATATAGTAATACGTCATGACGTATAACGTTATATTGTGTGACGTTGTAACGTATAACGTCATATAGAATTACTGTACAACGTATAACGTCATATGGAATTACGTCATAAGGTATACCGTCACATAGTTATACGTCATAACGTATAACGTCACATGGAATTACGGTTTAACGTATACCGTCACATAGTTATATGTCATAACGTATAGCGCCATATTGTATTACGTCATATCGTATAACGTCATATAGTACTGCGTAATAATGTATAACGTCATATAGTATTTCGCCATGACGTATAACGTTATAAAGTATAACGTCATAACGCATAACGTCATATAGAGTTACGGTATAACGAATACCGTCACATAGTAATACGTCAGAACGGATGACGTCATATAGAATTACGCCATGACGTATAACGTCATATTGAATTACGTCATAACGTATAACGTCATATAGTATTGCGCCATGGCGTATAACGTTATAAAGTATAACGTCATATAGTATTGCGTCATTACGAATGACGTCATATAATACTGCGTCATAACGTACAACGTCACATAGTAATACGTCATAACGGACGACGTCATATGGAATTACGCCATGACGTATAACGTCATATTGAATTACTTCATAACGTATATCGTCATATAGTATTGCGTCATTACGAATGACGTCATATAATATTGCGTCATAACGTATAACGTCACATAGTAATACGTCAAATCGCAGAACGTCCTACAGAATTATGGATTAACGTATACCGTCACATAGTTATACGTCATAACGTATAGCGCCATATTGTATTACGTCATAACGTATAACGTCACATAGTACTACGCCACAACGGATGACGTCATATTTAATAACGTCATAACGTACAACGTAACATAGTAATGCGTCATAACGTATAATGTCATGTACTATTAAGGTATAACGTATAACGTCACATAGTAATACGGCATAGCGTATGACGTCATATAGTATTACGTCATAACGTATAACGTCACATAGTACTACGCCACAACGGATGACGTAATATGGAATTACGGCATAACGTACAACGTAACATAGTAATACGTCATAACGTATAATGTCATGTAGTATTAAGGTATAACGTATAACGTCTCATATTAATACCTCATGACGTATAACGTTATATTGTGTGACGTCATAACGTATAACGTCATATAGTATTGCTTCATTCTGAATGACGTCATATAATATTGCGTCATAAGGTATAACGTCACATAGTAATACGTCATAACGTATAACGTCATGTAGTATTAAGGTATAACGTATAACGTCACATAGTAATACGTCATAACGTATAGCGATATATATTGTATAGCGTCATAACGTATGTCGTCACATAGTACTACGTCATAACGTATAATGTCATGTAGTATTAAGGTATAACGAATAACGTTATATTGTATGACGTCATAACGTATAACGTCATATAGAATTATGGTACAACGTATAACGTCATATCGTATTGCGCCATGACGTATTATGGTATAAAGTATAACGTGATATCGCAAAACGTCATATAGAGTTACGGTTTAACGTATACTGTCTCATAGTAATACGTAATAACTTATAGCGCTATATTGTATTGCGTCATAACGTATAACGTTACATAGTATTCCGTCTAAACGTATAACGTGACATAGTTCTACGTCAGAACGGATGACGTCATATGGAATTACGCCATGACGTATAACGTCATATAGTATTGCGTCATTACGACTGACGTCATATAATATTGCGTCATAACGTATAACGTTACATAGTATTACGTCATAACGTATAACGTCATATAGTACTACGTCAAAACGGATGACGTCATGTAGAATTACGCCATGACGTATAACGTCATATAGTATTGCCTCATTACGTATAACGTCATATAGTATTGCGCCATGACGTATAACGTTATAAAGTATAACGTCATAACTTATAACGTCATATAGTATTGCGTGATGACGTATAACGTTTTATGGTATTGCGTAATAACGTATAACGTCATATAGTCATACGTCATAACGTATAGGGCTATATTGTATTGCGGCATAACGTATAACGTCACATAGTATTACGTCATAACGTATGACGTCATATAGTATTGCGTCATAATGTATAGCGTCACATAGTACTACGCCACAACGGAGCACGTCATATAGAGTTACGTCGTAACGTATGACGTCATATAGTATTACGTCATAACGTATAAGGTCATATAGTAATACGTCATGACGTATAACGTTATATTGTGTGACGTTGTAACGTATAACGTCATATAGAATTACTGTACAACGTATAACGTCATATGGAATTACGTCATAAGGTATACCGTCACATAGTTATACGTCATAACGTATAACGTCACATGGAATTACGGTTTAACGTATACCGTCACATAGTTATATGTCATAACGTATAGCGCCATATTGTATTACGTCATATCGTATAACGTCATATAGTACTGCGTAATAATGTATAACGTCATATAGTATTTCGCCATGACGTATAACGTTATAAAGTATAACGTCATAACGCATAACGTCATATAGAGTTACGGTATAACGAATACCGTCACATAGTAATACGTCAGAACGGATGACGTCATATAGAATTACGCCATGACGTATAACGTCATATTGAATTACGTCATAACGTATAACGTCATATAGTATTGCGCCATGGCGTATAACGTTATAAAGTATAACGTCATATAGTATTGCGTCATTACGAATGACGTCATATAATACTGCGTCATAACGTACAACGTCACATAGTAATACGTCATAACGGACGACGTCATATGGAATTACGCCATGACGTATAACGTCATATTGAATTACTTCATAACGTATATCGTCATATAGTATTGCGTCATTACGAATGACGTCATATAATATTGCGTCATAACGTATAACGTCACATAGTAATACGTCAAATCGCAGAACGTCCTACAGAATTATGGATTAACGTATACCGTCACATAGTTATACGTCATAACGTATAGCGCCATATTGTATTACGTCATAACGTATAACGTCACATAGTACTACGCCACAACGGATGACGTCATATTTAATAACGTCATAACGTACAACGTAACATAGTAATGCGTCATAACGTATAATGTCATGTACTATTAAGGTATAACGTATAACGTCACATAGTAATACGGCATAGCGTATGACGTCATATAGTATTACGTCATAACGTATAACGTCACATAGTACTACGCCACAACGGATGACGTAATATGGAATTACGGCATAACGTACAACGTAACATAGTAATACGTCATAACGTATAATGTCATGTAGTATTAAGGTATAACGTATAACGTCTCATATTAATACCTCATGACGTATAACGTTATATTGTGTGACGTCATAACGTATAACGTCATATAGTATTGCTTCATTCTGAATGACGTCATATAATATTGCGTCATAAGGTATAACGTCACATAGTAATACGTCATAACGTATAACGTCATGTAGTATTAAGGTATAACGTATAACGTCACATAGTAATACGTCATAACGTATAGCGATATATTGTATGGCGTCATAACGTATGTCGTCACATAGTACTACGTCATAACGTATAATGTCATGTAGTATTAAGGTATAACGAATAACGTTATATTGTATGACGTCATAACGTATAACGTCATATAGAATTATGGTACAACGTATAACGTCATATCGTATTGCGCCATGACGTATTATGGTATAAAGTATAACGTGATATCGCAAAACGTCATATAGATTTACGGTTTAACGTATACTGTCTCATAGTAATACGTAATAACTTATAGCGCTATATTGTATTGCGTCATAACGTATAACGTTACATAGTATTCCGTCTAAACGTATAACGTGACATAGTTCTACGTCAGAACGGATGACGTCATATGGAATTACGCCATGACGTATAACGTCATATAGTATTGCGTCATTACGACTGACGTCATATAATATTGCGTCATAACGTATAACGTTACATAGTATTACGTCATAACGTATAACGTCATATAGTACTACGTCAAAACGGATGACGTCATGTAGAATTACGCCATGACGTATAACGTCATATAGTATTGCCTCATTACGTATAACGTCATATAGTATTGCGTCATTACGAATGAGGTCATATAATATTGCGTCATGACGTATAAAGTCTTATAGAACTACGTCATAACGCATTACGTCATATAGTATTGCGTCATGACGTATAACATTATGTGGTGTTGCGTAATAACGTATAACGTCATATGATAATGCGTCAGAACGGATGACGTCATAAAGAATTACGTCATGGCGTACAACGTTTCAGAGTATTACGTCATAACGTATAACGTCATAAATAATTACGTCATAACGTATAATGTCACGTAGTATTAAAGTATAACGTATAACGTCACATAGGAATATGTCATAACGTATAACGTCATATAGAATTACGGTTTAACGTATAACGTGACATAGTAATACGTCATAACGTATAGCGCTATATTGTATTGCACCATAACGTATAACGTCACATAGTATTGCGTCATAACGTATGACGTCACATCGTACTAGGTCATAACAGATGACGTCATATAGAATTCCGTCATTACGTATAACGTCATAGAGAATTACGTCATAACGTATAATGTGATGTAGTATTAAGGTATAACGTATAACGTCACATAAGAATACGTCATAGCGTATAGCGCTATATTGTATTGCACCATAACGTATAACGTCACATAGTATTACGTCATAACGTTTGACATCATATAGTATTGCGTCATAACGTATAACATCATATAGTACTACGGCACAACGGATGACGTCATACAGACTTACGTCATGACGTACAACGTCATACCAAATTACGTCTTAACGTACAACGTAACATAGTAATACGTCATAACGTATAATGTCATGTAGTATTAAGGTATAACGTATAACGTCACATAGTAATACGTCATAAGGTATAGCGATATATTGTATAGGGTCATAACGTATGTCGTCACATAGTACTACGTCATAACGTATAATGTCATGCAGTATTAAGGTAAAACATATAACGTCACATAGTAATACGTCGCAACGTATAGCGCTATATTCTATTGCGGCATAACGTATAACGTCACATAGTATTACGTCATAACGTATGACGTCATATAGTATTGCGTCATAACGTATAGCGTCACATAGTACTACGTGATAACGTCTAATGTCATGCATTATTAAGGTATAACGTATAACGTCATATAGAATTACGTCATAACGTGTAACGTCATATAGTATTGCGTCACGACGTATAACGTTATATGGTATTGCGTAATAACGTATAACGACACATAGTACTTCGCCACAACGGATGACGTCATATAGAATTACGTCATGACGTATAAAGTCATATAGAATTACGAAATAACGTATAACGTCATATAGTATTGCGTTATGACGTATAACGTTATATGGTATTGCGTAATAACGTATAACGTCATATAATATTGCGTCAGAACGGATGACGTCATAAAGAATTACGTCATGCCGTATAACGTCGTATAGAATTACGGTACAACGTATACCGTCATATAGTATTGCGCCATGACGTATAACGTTATATGGTATTGCGTAATAACGTATAACGTCATATAGTATTGCGCCATGACGTATAACGTTATATGGTATTGCGTAATAACGTATAACGTCATATATAATTACGTCATAACGTATAACGTCATATAGTACTGCGTCATGACGTACAACATTATATGTTATTGTGTTATAACGTATGACGTCACATAGTACTATAGTCATAACGTATAATGTCATGTAGTATTAAGGTATAACGTATAACGTCACATAGTAATACGTCATAACGTATAGCGCTATATAGTATTGCTGCATAACGTATAGCGTCACATAGTACTACGCCACAACGGATGACGTCATACAGAATTACGTCATAACGTACAACGTCACATAGTAATACGTCATAACGTATAATGTCATGTAGTAATAATTTATAACGTATAACGTCACATAGTAGTACGTCATAACGTATAACGTCATGTCGAATTACGGTACAACGTATAACGTCATATTGTATTGCGCCATGACGTATAACGTCATATAGTATTACGTCATAACGTATAACGTCATATAGTATTCCGTCATGCAGTACAACGTTATATGTTATTGTGTTATAACGTATAACGTCACAATGTAATACGTCATAACGTATAGCGCTATATTGTTTTGCGTCATAACGTATAACGTCATATAGTATTACTTCGTAACGGATGACGTCATAGAGAATTACGTCATGACGTATAAAGTCATATAGAACTACGTCATAACGTATAACGTCATATAGAATTACGTCATAACATACAACGTCACATAGTAATACGTCATAACGTCTAATGTCATGCATTATTAAGGTATAACGTATAACGTCATATAGAATTACGCCATAACGTGTAACGTCATATAGTATTGCGTCATGACGTATAACGTTATATGGTATTGCGTAATAACGTATAACGTCATATAGTATTGCGCCATGACGTATAACGTAATATGGTTTTGCGTAATAACGTATAACGTCCTATAGTAATCCGCCATGACGTATAACGTTATAATGTATAACGTCACATCGCATAACGTCATATAGGGTTACGGTTTAACGTATACTGTCACATAGTAATACGTCATATCGTATAGCGCTACATTGTATTGCGGCATAACGTATAACGTCACATCGTTCTACGTCAGAACGGTTGACGTCATATCGAATTACGCCATGACGTATACCGTCACGTAGTACTAAGGCACAACGAATGACGGCATATAGAATTACGTCATGACGTATATCGTCATATAGAACTACGTCATAACGCACAACGTCACATAGTGATACGTCATAACGTAAAATGACATGTAGTATTGCGTCATGACGTATAACGTTATATTGTGAGGCGTCATAACGTATAACGTCATATAGAATTACGGTACAACGTATAACGTCTTATAGTATTGCGCCATGACGTATAACGCTATAAAGTATAACGTCATATCGTATAACGTCATATAGTATTCCGTCATGCAGTACAACGTTATATGTTATTGTGTAATAACGTATAACGTCACAATGTAGTACGTCAAAACGTATAGCGCTATATTGTATTGCGTCATAACGTGTCACGTCAGATAGTGTTACGTCATAGCGTATAACGTCACATAGCATTACTTTGTAACGGATGACGTCATATAGAATTACGTCATGACGCATAAAGTCATATAGAATTACGTCATAACGTATAACGTCATGTAGTATTGCGTCATGACCTATAACGTCATATAGAATAAGGTCATAACGTATAACGTCACACAGTAATACGTCATAACGTATAACGACATATAGAGTTACGTCATAACGTATAACGTCACATAGTAATACGTCATGACGTATAACGTTATATTGTGTGACGTCATAACGTATAACGTCATATAGTATTTCGTCATGACGTACAACGCTATATGTTATTGTGTTATAACGTATAACGTCACAATGTAATACGTCATAACGTATAGCGCTATATTGTTTTGCGTCATAACGTATAACGTCATATAGTATTACTTCGTAACGGATGACGTCATAGAGAATTACGTCATGACGTATAAAGTCATATAGAACTACGTCATAACGTATAACGTCATATAGAATTACGTCATAACATACAACGTCACATAGTAATACGTCATAACGTCTAATGTCATGCATTATTAAGGTATAACGTATAACGTCATATAGAATTACGCCATAACGTGTAACGTCATATAGTATTGCGTCATGACGTATAACGTTATATGGTATTGCGTAATAACGTATAACGTCATATAGTATTGCGCCATGACGTATAACGTAATATGGTTTTGCGTAATAACGTATAACGTCCTATAGTAATCCGCCATGACGTATAACGTTATAATGTATAACGTCACATCGCATAACGTCATATAGGGTTACGGTTTAACGTATACTGTCACATAGTAATACGTCATATCGTATAGCGCTACATTGTATTGCGGCATAACGTATAACGTCACATCGTTCTACGTCAGAACGGTTGACGTCATATCGAATTACGCCATGACGTATACCGTCACGTAGTACTAAGGCACAACGAATGACGGCATGTAGAATTACGTCATGACGTATATCGTCATATAGAACTACGTCATAACGCACAACGTCACATAGTGATACGTCATAACGTAAAATGACATGTAGTATTGCGTCATGACGTATAACGTTATATTGTGAGGCGTCATAACGTATAACGTCATATAGAATTACGGTACAACGTATAACGTCTTATAGTATTGCGCCATGACGTATAACGCTATAAAGTATAACGTCATATCGTATAACGTCATATAGTATTACGTCATAACGTATAACGTCATATAGTATTGCGTCATGACGTACAACGTTATATGTTATTGTGTTATAACGTATAACGTCACAAAGTAATACGTCACAACGTATAGCGCTATATTTTATTGCGTCATAAGGTATAACGTTACATAGTATTACTTCGTAACGGATGACGTCATATAAAATTACGTCATGACGAATCACGTCGAATAAAATTACGGTGCAACGTATAACGTCATACAGTATTGCGCCATGACGTATAACGTCATACAGAATTACGTCATAACGCACAACGTCACAGAGTAATACGTCATACCGTATAATGTCATGTAGTACTAAGGTATAACGTGTAACGTCACACAGTAATACGTCATGACGTATAACGTTATATGTAATTGTGTTATAACGTATAACGTCACATAGTAATACGTCATAACGTATAGCGCTATATGGTATTGCGTCATAACGGACAACGTTATATGTTAATGTGTAATAACGTATCACGTCACATAGTAATACGTCATAACGTATAGCGCTATATGGTATTGCGTCATAACGTATAACGTCGCATAGTATTGCGACATTCCGAATGACGTCATATAGAATTACGTCATGAGGTTTAACGTCATATAGTACTGCGTCATGACGTATAGCGCTATATTGTATAGCGTCATAAGGAATGATGTAACATAGTATTACGTCATAATGCATGACGTCCAATAGTACTTCGTCATAACGTATAATGTCATGTCGTATTAAGGTATAACGTATAACGTCACATAGTAATACGTCATAACGTATAGCGCTATATTGTATTGCCGCATAACGTATAACGTCACATAGTATTACGTCATAACGTATGACGTCATATAGTATTGCGTCATAACGTATAGCGTCACATAGTACTACGCCACAACGGATGACGTCATATAGAATCACGTCATGACGTATAACGTTATATAGAGTTACATCATAACGTATAACGTTATATGGTATAACGTAATAATGTTGAACGTTGTACAGTATTAAGGCACAACGTATAACGTCACATAGTATTACGTCATAACGTATGGCGTCATATAGTACTGCGTCATAAACGTATAACGTCATATATATAACTACCTCATAACGTATAACATCAAATAGTAATACGTCATAACGTGGAATGTCATGTAGTATTGCGTCATGACGTATAACGTTATATAGAGTTACGTCATAACGTATAACGTTATACCGTATAACGTTACATGGTATAACGTAATAATGTTGAACGTTGTACAGTTTTAAGGTATGACGTATAACGTCACATAGTATTACTTCTCAACGGATAACGTCACATAGTAATTCGTCATAACGTGTAGTTCGATATTGTATAAAGTCATAACGTATGACGTCACATACTACCACGTCATAACATATAATGTCATGTAGTATTAATTTATAAAGTATAACGTCACATAGTAATACGTCATAACGTATAGCGCTGTATTGTATTGCTGCATAACGTATAACATCACATAGTATTACTTCGTAACGGAGGACGGCATATAGAATTACGTCATGATGTATAAAGTCATATAGAATTACGTCATAACGTATAACGTCATATAGAATTACGGTTTAACGTATAATGTCATATAGTAATGCGTCATAACGTATAACGCCATATAGTATTGCGTCATAACGTATAACGTCATATAGTATTGCGTCATGACGTATAACGTCATATAATAAGGCGACATGAGGTATAACGTCATATAGAATTACGTCATAACGAATAACGTCATATAGTAATGCGTCATAACGTATAACGCCATATAGTAATGCGTCATAACGTATAACGTCAAATAATATTGCGTCATGACGTATAACGTCATATAATAAGGCGACATGACGTATAACGTCATATAGAATTACGTCATAACGTATAACGTCATATAAAATTACGGTTTAACGTATAACGTCAAAAGAGTAATGCGTCATATCCTATAACGCCATATAGTAATTGCGTCATAACGTATAACGTCATACAGAATTCCGGCATAACGTATATCGTCATATAGTAATACGTCATAACTTGCAAGGTCATATAGTAATGCGTCATAACGTATAACGTCATATAGTATTGCGTCATGACGTATAACGTCATATAATAAGGTGACATGACGTATAACGTCATATAGAATTACGTCATAACGTATAACGTCACGTAGTAATACGTCATAACGTATAACGACATATAGTAATGCGTCATAACGTATAACGTCATATAGTAATGCGTCATAACGTATAACGCCATATAGCAATGCGTCATATCGAATAACGTCATATAGTAATGCGTCATAACGTATAACGCCATATAGCAATGCGTCATAACGTATAACGCCATATAGCAATCGTCATAACGAATAACGTCATATAGTAATGGGTCACAACGGATAACGCCATATAGTAATGCGTCATAACGTATAACGTCATATAATAAGGTGACATGACGTATAACGTCATATAGAATTACGTCACAACGTATAACGTCACGTAGTAATACGTCATAACGTCTAACGTCAAACAGAATTACGGTTTAACGTCTAATGTCATACAGTAATGCGTCATAACGTATAACATCATATAGAATTCCGGTTTAACGTATAACGTCAAAAGAGTAATGCGTCATATCCTATAACGCCATATAGTAATTGCGACATAACGTATAACGTCATATAGAATTCCGGCATAACGTATATCGTCATATAGTAATACGTCATAACTTACAAGGTCATATAGTAATGCGTCATAACGTATAACGTCATATAGTATTGCGTCATGACGTATAACGTCATATAAAAAGGTGACATGACGTATAACGTCATATAGAATTACGGCATAACGTATGACGTCACATAGTAAAACGTCATAACGTCTAACGTCAAACAGAATTACGGTTTAACGTCTAATGTCATACAGTAATGCGTCATAACGTATAACATCATATAGAATTCCGGTTTAACGTATAACACCATATAGCAATGCGTCATAACGTATAACGTCATATAGAATTACGGTATTACGTATAACGTCATATAGTAATGCGTCATAACGTATGACGCCATATAGCAATGCGTCATAACGTATAACGTCATATAGTAATGCGTCATAACGTATAAGGAAATATAGTAATGCGTCATAACGTATAACGTCACATAGTATTGCGTCATAACTTACAACGTCACATAGTATTGCGTCATGACGTATAATGTCATATAATAAGGCGACATGACGTATAACGTCATATAGAATTACGTCGTAACTTATAACGTCACGTAGTAATACGTCATAACGTATAACGTCATATAGTAATGCGTCATAACGTATAACGCCATATAGGAATGCGTCATAACGTATAACGAAATATAGTAATGCGTCATAACGTATAACACCATATAGGAATGCGTCATAACGTATAGCGTCACATAGAATTACGGCATAACGTATAACGTCACAAAGTAATACGTCATAACGTATAATGTCATATAGCAATGCGTCATAACGTATAACGCCATATTGAATTACGGTTTAACGTATAATGTCATATAGTAATGCGTCATAACGTATAACGCCATATAGTATTGCGTCATAACGTATAACGTCATATAGTAATGCGTCATAACGTATAACGTCATATAGTAATGCGTCATAACGTATAACGCCATATAGTAATGCGTCATAACGTATAACTTCATATAGTATTGCGTCATGACGTATAACGTCATATAAATTTACGTCATAACGTAGATCATCACATAGTAATACGTCATAACGTATAACGTCATATAGAATTACGTCATAACTTATAACGTCACATAGTAATACGTCATAACGTATAACGACATATAGTATTGCGTCATGACGTATAACGTCATATAGAATTCCGGTTTAACGTATAACGCCATATAGCAATGCGTCATAACGTATAACGTCATATAGAATTAGGGCATAATGTTTGACGTCACGTAGTAATACGTCATAACGTATAACGTCATATAGTAATGCGTAATAACGTATAACATCTTATAGTATTGCGTCATGACGTATAACGTCATATAGTAATCCGTCATAACGTATAACGTCATATAGTAATGCGTCATAACGTATAACGCCATATAGCAATGCGTCATAACGTATAACGCCATATAGCAATGCGTTATAACGAATAACGTTATATAGTAATACGTCATAACGTATAACGCCATATAGTAATGCGTCATAACGTATAACGTCATGTAGTATTGCGTCATGACGTATAATGTCATATAATAAGGCGACATGACGTATAACGTCACATAGAAGTACGGCATAACGTATAACGTCATACAGAATTACGGTTTAACGTCTAACGTCATACAGTAATGCGTCATAATGTATAACGTCATATAGAATTCCGGTTTAACGTATAACGCCATATAGCAATGCGTCATAACGTTTAAAGTCATATAGAATTACGGTTTAACGTATAACGCCATATAGCAATGCGTCATAACGTATAAAGTCATATAGAATTACGGTTTGACGTATAACGTCATATAGTAATGCGTCATAACGTATAACGCCATATAGTAATGCGTCATAACGTATAACGTCATATAGTATTGCGTCATGACGTATAACGTCATATAGATTTACCTCATAACGTAGAACATCACATAGTAGTACGTCATAACGTATAACGTCATATAGAATTACGTCATAACTTATGACGTCACATAGTAATACGTCATAACGTATAACGTCATATAGTATTACGTCATGACGTATAACGTCATATAGAATTCCGGTTTAACGGATAACGTCATATAGTAATGCGTCATAACGTATAACGTCATAAAGTAATTCGTCATACCGTATAACGTCGTATAGCATTACGTCATAACGAATAACGGCTCATAGTAATACGTCATATCGTATAACGCCATATAGCAATGCGTCATAACGTATAACGTTATACAGAATTACGGTTTAACGTATAAAGTCGTATAGTAATGCGTCATAACGTATAACGCCATATAGTATTGCGTCATAACGTATAACATCATATAGTATTGCGACCTGACGTATAACGTCATATAATAAAGCGACATGACGTATAACGTCATATAGAATTACGTCATAACTTATACCGTCATATAGAATTCCGGTTTAACGTATAACGCCATATAGCAATGCGTCATAACGTATAACAACATATAGTATTGCGTCATGACGTATAAAGTCATATAGAATTACGGTTTGACGTATAACGTCATATAGTAATGCGTCAAAACGTATAACGCCATATAGTAATGCGTCATAACGTATAACGTCATATAGTATTGCGTCATGACGTATAACGTCATATAGATTTACCTCATAACGTAGAACATCATATAGTAATACGTCATAACGTATAACGTCATATGGAATTACGTCATAACTTATGACGTCACATAGTAATACGTCATAACGTATAACGTCATATAGTATTGCGTCATGACGAATAATGTCATATAATAAGGCGACATGACGTATAACGTCATATAGTAATGCGTCATAACGTATAACGTCATATAGTAATGCGTCATAACGTATAACGCCATATAGTAATGCGTCATAACGTATAACGCCATATAGCAATGCGTTATAACGAATAACGTCAAATAGTAATGCGTCATAACGTATAACGCCATATAGTAATGCGTCATAACGTATAACGTCATGTAGTATTGCGTCATGACGTATAACGTCATATAATAAGGCGACATGACGTATAACGTCATATAGAAGTACGGTATAACGTATAACGTCACATAGTAAAACGTCATAACGTATAACGTCAAACACAATTACGGTTTAACGTCTAACGTCATACAGTAATGCTTCATAACGTATAACATCATATCGAATTCCGGTTTAACGTATAACGCCATATAGCAATGCGTCATAACGTATAACATCATACAGTATTGCGTCATGACGTATAACGTCATATAATAAGGCGACATGACGTATAACGTCAAATAGTAATGCGTCATAACGTATAACGTCATATAGTAATGCGTCATAACGTATAACGCCATATAGTAATGCGTCATAACGTATAACAACATATAGTATTGCGTCATGACGTATAACGTCATATAGTAATGCGTCATAACGTATATCGTCATATAGTATTGCGTCATGACGAATAATGTCATATAGATTTACCTCATAACGTAGAACATCACATAGTAATACGTCATAACGTATAACGTCATATAGAATTACGTCATGACGAATAATGTCATATAATAAGGCGACATGACGTATAACGTCACATAGTAATACGTCTTAACGTATAAAGTCATATAGAATTCCGGAATAACGTATAACGTCATATAGTAATACGTCATAACGTATAACGTCATATAGTATTGCGTCATGACGAATAATGTCATATAATAAGGCGACATGACGTATAACGTCACATAGTAAAACGTCATAACGTATAACGTCATATAGTATTACGTCATGACGTATAACGTCATATAGAATTCCGGTTTAACGTATAACGCCATATAGCAATGCGTCATAATGTATAAAGTCATATAGAATTACGGTTTGACGTATAACGTCATATAGTAATGCGTCATAACGTATAACGCCATATAGTAATGCGTCATAACGTATAACGTCATATAGTATTGCGTCATGACGTATAACGTCATATAGATTTACCTCATAACGTAGAACATCATATAGTAATACGTCATAACGTATAACGTCATATGGAATTACGTCATAACTTATGACGTCACATAGTAATACGTCATAACGTATAACGTCATATAGTATTGCGTCATGACGAATAATGTCATATAATAAGGCGACATGACGTATAACGTCATATAGTAATGCGTCATAACGTATAACGTCATATAGTAATGCGTCATAACGTATAACGCCATATAGTAATGCGTCATAACGTATAACGCCATATAGTAATGCGTCATAACTTACAACGTCATACAGTAATGCGTCATTCAGTATAACGTCATATATAATTACGGTTTTGCATATAACGTCATTTAGAATTACGGTTTAACGTCTAACGTCATGCAGTAATGCGTCATAACGTATAACATCATATAGAATTCCGGTTTAACGTATAACGCCATATAGCAATGCGTCATAACGTATAAAGTCATATAAAATTACGGCATAACGTATAACGTCATATAGTAATACGTCATAACGTATAACGTCATATAGTATTGCGTCATGACGTATAATGTCATATAATAAGGCGACATGACGTATAACGTCATATAGAAGTACGGCATAACGTATAACGTCACATAGTAAAACGTCATAACGTATAACGTCATATAGAATTACGGTTTGACGTATAACGTCATATAGTAATGCGTCATAACGTATAACGCCATATAGTAATGCGTCATAACGTATAACGTCATATACTATTGCGTCATGACGTATAACGTCATATAGATTTACCTCATAACGTAGAACATCACATAGTAATACGTCATAACGTATAACGTCATATAGAATTACGTCATAACTTATGACGTCACATAGTAATACGGCATAACGTATAACGTCATATAGTATTACGTCATGACGTATAACGTCATATAGAATTCCGGTTTAACGGATAACGTCATATAGTAATGCGTCATAACGTATAACGTCATACAGTAATTCGTCATACCGTATAACGTCGTATAGCATTACGTCATAACGAATAACGTCTCATAGTAATACGTCATATCGTATAACGCCATATAGCAATGCGTCATAACGTATAACGTTATACAGAATTACGGTTTAACGTATAAAGTCATATAGTAATGCGTCATAACGTATAACGCCATATAGTATTGCGTCATAACGTATAACATCATATAGTATTGCGTCATGACGTATAACGTCATATAATAAAGCGACATGACGTATAACGTCATATAGAATTACGTCATAACGTATAACGTCATATAAAATTACGGTTTAACGTATAACGTCAAAAGAGTAATGCGTCATATCCTATAACGCCATATAGTAATTGCGACATAACGTATAACGTCATATAGAATTCCGGCATAACGTATATCGTCATATAGTAATACGTCATAACTTACAAGGTCATATAGTAATGCGTCATAACGTATAACGTCATATAGTATTGCGTCATGACGTATAACGTCATATAAAAAGGTGACATGACGTATAACGTCATATAGAATTACGGCATAACGTATGACGTCACATAGTAAAACGTCATAACGTCTAACGTCAAACAGAATTACGGTTTAACGTCTAATGTCATACAGTAATGCGTCATAACGTATAACATCATATAGAATTCCGGTTTAACGTATAACACCATATAGCAATGCGTCATAACGTATAACGTCATATAGAATTACGGTATTACGTATAACGTCATATAGTAATGCGTCATAACGTATGACGCCATATAGCAATGCGTCATAACGTATAACGTCATATAGTAATGCGTCATAACGTATAAGGAAATATAGTAATGCGTCATAACGTATAACGTCATATAGTATTGCGTCATAACTTACAACGTCACATAGTATTGCGTCATGACGTATAATGTCATATAATAAGGCGACATGACGTATAACGTCATATAGAATTACGTCGTAACTTATAACGTCACGTAGTAATACGTCATAACGTATAACGTCATATAGTAATGCGTCATAACGTATAACGCCATATAGGAATGCGTCATAACGTATAACGAAATATAGTAATGCGTCATAACGTATAACACCATATAGGAATGCGTCATAACGTATAGCGTCACATAGAATTACGGCATAACGTATAACGTCACATAGTAATACGTCATAACGTATAATGTCATATAGCAATGCGTCATAACGTATAACGCCATATTGAATTACGGTTTAACGTATAATGTCATATAGTAATGCGTCATAACGTATAACGCCATATAGTATTGCGTCATAACGTATAACGTCATATAGTAATGCGTCATAACGTATAACGTCATATAGTAATGCGTCATAACGTATAACGCCATATAGTAATGCGTCATAACGTATAACTTCATATAGTATTGCGTCATGACGTATAACGTCATATAAATTTACGTCATAACGTAGATCATCACATAGTAATACGTCATAACGTATAACGTCATATAGAATTACGTCATAACTTATAACGTCACATAGTAATACGTCATAACGTATAACGACATATAGTATTGCGTCATGACGTATGACGTCATATAGAATTCCGGTTTAACGTATAACGCCATATAGCAATGCGTCATAACGTATAACGTCATATAGAATTAGGGCATAATGTTTGACGTCACGTAGTAATACGTCATAACGTATAACGTCATATAGTAATGCGTAATAACGTATAACATCTTATAGTATTGCGTCATGACGTATAACGTCATATAGTAATCCGTCATAACGTATAACGTCATATAGTAATGCGTCATAACGTATAACGCCATATAGCAATGCGTCATAACGTATAACGCCATATAGCAATGCGTTATAACGAATAACGTTATATAGTAATACGTCATAACGTATAACGCCATATAGTAATGCGTCATAACGTATAACGTCATGTAGTATTGCGTCATGACGTATAATGTCATATAATAAGGCGACATGACGTATAACGTCACATAGAAGTACGGCATAACGTATAACGTCATACAGAATTACGGTTTAACGTATAACGCCATATAGCAATGCGTCATAACGTTTAAAGTCATATAGAATTACGGTTTAACGTATAACGCCATATAGCAATGCGTCATAACGTATAAAGTCATATAGAATTACGGTTTGACGTATAACGTCATATAGTAATGCGTCATAACGTATAACGCCATATAGTAATGCGTCATAACGTATAACGTCATATAGTATTGCGTCATGACGTATAACGTCATATAGATTTACCTCATAACGTAGAACATCACATAGTAATACGTCATAACGTATAACGTCATATAGAATTACGTCATAACTTATGACGTCACATAGTAATACGTCATAACGTATAACGTCATATAGTATTACGTCATGACGTATAACGTCATATAGAATTCCGGTTTAACGGATAACGTCATATAGTAATGCGTCATAACGTATAACGTCATACAGTAATTCGTCATACCGTATAACGTCGTATAGCATTACGTCATAACGAATAACGGCTCATAGTTATACGTCATATCGTATAACGCCATATAGCAATGCGTCATAACGTATAACGTTATACAGAATTACGGTTTAACGTATAAAGTCGTATAGTAATGCGTCATAACGTATAACGCCATATAGTATTGCGTCATAACGTATAACATCATATAGTATTGCGACCTGACGTATAACGTCATATAATAAAGCGACATGACGTATAACGTCATATAGAATTACGTCATAACTTATACCGTCATATAGAATTCCGGTTTAACGTATAACGCCATATAGCAATGCGTCATAACGTATAACAACATATAGTATTGCGTCATGACGTATAAAGTCATATAGAATTACGATTTGACGTATAACGTCATATAGTAATGCGTCAAAACGTATAACGCCATATAGTAATGCGTCATAACGTATAACGTCATATAGTATTGCGTCATGACGTATAACGTCATATAGATTTATCTCATAACGTAGAACATCATATAGTAATACGTCATAACGTATAATGTCATATGGAATTACGTCATAACTTATGACGTCACATAGTAATACGTCATAACGTATAACGTCATATAGTATTGCGTCATGACGAATAATGTCATATAATAAGGCGACATGACGTATAACGTCATATAGTAATGCGTCATAACGTATAACGTCATATAGTAATGCGTCATAACGTATAACGCCATATAGTAATGCGTCATAACGTATAACGCCATATAGCAATGCGTTATAACGAATAACGTCATATATTAATGCGTCATAACGTATAACGCCATATAGTAATGCGTCATAACGTATAACGTCATGTAGTATTGCGTCATGACGTATAACGTCATATAATAAGGCGACATGACGTATAACGTCATATAGAAGTACGGTATAACGTATAACGTCACATAGTAAAACGTCATAACGTATAACGTCAAACACAATTACGGTTTAACGTCTAACGTCATACAGTAATGCTTCATAACGTATAACATCATATCGAATTCCGGTTTAACGTATAACGCCATATAGCAATGCGTCATAACGTATAACATCATATAGTATTGCGTCATGACGTATAACGTCATATAGTAATGCGTCATAACGTATAACGTCATATAGAAGTACGGTATAACGTATAACGTCACATAGTAAAACGTCATAACGTATAACGTCAAACACAATTACGGTTTAACGTCTAACGTCATACAGTAATGCTTCATAACGTATAACATCATATCGAATTCCGGTTTAACGTATAACGTCAAATAGTAATGCGTCATAACGTATAACGTCATATAGTAATGCGTCATAACGTATAACGCCATATAGTAATGCGTCATAACGTATAACAACATATAGTATTGCGTCATGACGTATAACGTCATATAAATTTACGTCATAACGTAGATCATCACATAGTAATACGTCATAACGTATAACGTCATATAGAATTACGTCATAACTTATAACGTCACATAGTAATACGTCATAACGTATAACGACATATAGTATTGCGTCATGACGTATGACGTCATATAGAATTCCGGTTTAACGTATAACGCCATATAGCAATGCGTCATAACGTATAACGTCATATAGAATTAGGGCATAATGTTTGACGTCACGTAGTAATACGTCATAACGTATAACGTCATATAGTAATGCGTAATAACGTATAACATCTTATAGTATTGCGTCATGACGTATAACGTCATATAGTAATCCGTCATAACGTATAACGTCATATAGTAATGCGTCATAACGTATAACGCCATATAGCAATGCGTCATAACGTATAACGCCATATAGCAATGCGTTATAACGAATAACGTTATATAGTAATACGTCATAACGTATAACGCCATATAGTAATGCGTCATAACGTATAACGTCATGTAGTATTGCGTCATGACGTATAATGTCATATAATAAGGCGACATGACGTATAACGTCACATAGAAGTACGGCATAACGTATAACGTCATACAGAATTACGGTTTAACGTATAACGCCATATAGCAATGCGTCATAACGTTTAAAGTCATATAGAATTACGGTTTAACGTATAACGCCATATAGCTATGCGTCATAACGTATAAAGTCATATAGAATTACGGTTTGACGTATAACGTCATATAGTAATGCGTCATAACGTATAACGCCATATAGTAATGCGTCATAACGTATAACGTCATATAGTATTGCGTCATGACGTATAACGTCATATAGATTTACCTCATAACGTAGAACATCACATAGTAATACGTCATAACGTATAACGTCATATAGAATTACGTCATAACTTATGACGTCACATAGTAATACGTCATAACGTATAACGTCATATAGTATTACGTCATGACGTATAACGTCATATAGAATTCCGGTTTAACGGATAACGTCATATAGTAATGCGTCATAACGTATAACGTCATACAGTAATTCGTCATATCGTATAACGTCGTATAGCATTACGTCATAACGAATAACGGCTCATAGTTATACGTCATATCGTATAACGCCATATAGCAATGCGTCATAACGTATAACGTTATACAGAATTACGGTTTAACGTATAAAGTCGTATAGTAATGCGTCATAACGTATAACGCCATATAGTATTGCGTCATAACGTATAACATCATATAGTATTGCGACCTGACGTATAACGTCATATAATAAAGCGACATGACGTATAACGTCATATAGAATTACGTCATAACTTATACCGTCATATAGAATTCCGGTTTAACGTATAACGCCATATAGCAATGCGTCATAACGTATAACAACATATAGTATTGCGTCATGACGTATAAAGTCATATAGAATTACGATTTGACGTATAACGTCATATAGTAATGCGTCAAAACGTATAACGCCATATAGTAATGCGTCATAACGTATAACGTCATATAGTATTGCGTCATGACGTATAACGTCATATAGATTTATCTCATAACGTAGAACATCATATAGTAATACGTCATAACGTATAACGTCATATGGAATTACGTCATAACTTATGACGTCACATAGTAATACGTCATAACGTATAACGTCATATAGTATTGCGTCATGACGAATAATGTCATATAATAAGGCGACATGACGTATAACGTCATATAGTAATGCGTCATAACGTATAACGTCATATAGTAATGCGTCATAACGTATAACGCCATATAGTAATGCGTCATAACGTATAACGCCATATAGCAATGCGTTATAACGAATAACGTCATATATTAATGCGTCATAACGTATAACGCCATATAGTAATGCGTCATAACGTATAACGTCATGTAGTATTGCGTCATGACGTATAACGTCATATAATAAGGCGACATGACGTATAACGTCATATAGAAGTACGGTATAACGTATAACGTCACATAGTAAAACGTCATAACGTATAACGTCAAACACAATTACGGTTTAACGTCTAACGTCATACAGTAATGCTTCATAACGTATAACATCATATCGAATTCCGGTTTAACGTATAACGCCATATAGCAATGCGTCATAACGTATAACATCATATAGTATTGCGTCATGACGTATAACGTCATATAGTAATGCGTCATAACGTATAACGTCATATAGAAGTACGGTATAACGTATAACGTCACATAGTAAAACGTCATAACGTATAACGTCAAACACAATTACGGTTTAACGTCTAACGTCATACAGTAATGCTTCATAACGTATAACATCATATCGAATTCCGGTTTAACGTATAACGTCAAATAGTAATGCGTCATAACGTATAACGTCATATAGTATTGCGTCATGACGAATAATGTCATATAATAAGGCGACATGACGTATAACGTCATATAGTAATGCGTCATAACGTATAACGTCATATAGTAATGCGTCATAACGTATAACGCCATATAGTAATGCGTCATAACGTATAACGCCATATAGCAATGCGTTATAACGAATAACGTCATATATTAATGCGTCATAACGTATAACGCCATATAGTAATGCGTCATAACGTATAACGTCATGTAGTATTGCGTCATGACGTATAACGTCATATAATAAGGCGACATGACGTATAACGTCATATAGAAGTACGGTATAACGTATAACGTCACATAGTAAAACGTCATAACGTATAACGTCAAACACAATTACGGTTTAACGTCTAACGTCATACAGTAATGCTTCATAACGTATAACATCATATCGAATTCCGGTTTAACGTATAACGCCATATAGCAATGCGTCATAACGTATAACATCATATAGTATTGCGTCATGACGTATAACGTCATATAGTAATGCGTCATAACGTATAACGTCATATAGAAGTACGGTATAACGTATAACGTCACATAGTAAAACGTCATAACGTATAACGTCAAACACAATTACGGTTTAACGTCTAACGTCATACAGTAATGCTTCATAACGTATAACATCATATCGAATTCCGGTTTAACGTATAACGTCAAATAGTAATGCGTCATAACGTATAACGTCATATAGTAATGCGTCATAACGTATAACGCCATATAGTAATGCGTCATAACGTATAACAACATATAGTATTGCGTCATGACGTATAACGTCATATAGTAATGCGTCATAACGTATATCGCCATATAGCAATGCGTTATAACGAATAACGTCATATAGTAATGCGTCATAACGTATAACGCCATATAGTAATGCGTCATAACGTATAACGTCATGTAGTATTGCGTCATGACGTATAACGTCATATAATAAGGCGACATGACGTATAACGTCATATAGAAGTACGGTATAACGTATAACGTCACATAGTAAAACGTCATAACGTATAACGTCAAACACAATTACGGTTTAACGTCTAACGTCATACAGTAATGCTTCATAACGTATAACATCATATCGAATTCCGGTTTAACGTATAACGTCAAATAGTAATGCGTCATAACGTATAACGTCATATAGTAATGCGTCATAACGTATAACGCCATATAGTAATGCGTCATAACGTATAACAACATATAGTATTGCGTCATGACGTATAACGTCATATAGTAATGCGTCATAACGTATATCGTCATATAGTATTGCGTCATGACGAATAATGTCATATAGATTTACCTCATAACGTAGAACATCACATAGTAATACGTCATAACGTATAACGTCATATAGAATTACGTCATGACGAATAATGTCATATAATAAGGCGACATGACGTATAACGTCACATAGTAATACGTCTTAACGTATAAAGTCATATAGAATTCCGGAATAACGTATAACGTCATATAGTAATACGTCATAACGTATAACGTCATATAGTATTGCGTCATGACGAATAATGTCATATAATAAGGCGACATGACGTATAACGTCACATAGTAAAACGTCATAACGTATAACGTCATATAGTATTACGTCATGACGTATAACGTCATATAGAATTCCGGTTTAACGTATAACGCCATATAGCAATGCGTCATAATGTATAAAGTCATATAGAATTACGGTTTGACGTATAACGTCATATAGTAATGCGTCATAACGTATAACGCCATATAGTAATGCGTCATAACGTATAACGTCATATAGTATTGCGTCATGACGTATAACGTCATATAGATTTACCTCATAACGTAGAACATCATATAGTAATACGTCATAACGTATAACGTCATATGGAATTACGTCATAACTTATGACGTCACATAGTAATACGTCATAACGTATAACGTCATATAGTATTGCGTCATGACGAATAATGTCATATAATAAGGCGACATGACGTATAACGTCATATAGTAATGCGTCATAACGTATAACGGCATATAGTAATGCGTCATAACGTATAACGCCATATAGTAATGCGTCATAACGTATAACGCCATATAGTAATGCGTCATAACTTACAACGTCATACAGTAATGCGTCATTCAGTATAACGTCATATATAATTACGGTTTTGCATATAACGTCATTTAGAATTACGGTTTAACGTCTAACGTCATGCAGTAATGCGTCATAACGTATAACATCATATAGAATTCCGGTTTAACGTATAACGCCATATAGCAATGCGTCATAACGTATAAAGTCATATAAAATTACGGCATAACGTATAACGTCATATAGTATTGCGTCATGACGAATAATGTCTTATAATAAGGCGACATGACGTATAACGTCATATAGAAGTACGGCATAACGTATAACGTCACATAGTAAAACGTCATAACGTATAACGTCATATAGAATTACGGTTTGACGTATAACGTCATATAGTAATGCGTCATAACGTATAACGCCATATAGTAATGCGTCATAACGTATAACGTCATATACTATTGCGTCATGACGTATAACGTCATATAGATTTACCTCATAACGTAGAACATCACATAGTAATACGTCATAACGTATAACGTCATATAGAATTACGTCATAACTTATGACGTCACATAGTAATACGGCATAACGTATAACGTCATATAGTATTACGTCATGACGTATAACGTCATATAGAATACCGGTTTAACGGATAACGTCATATAGTAATGCGTCATAACGTATAACGTCATACAGTAATTCGTCATACCGTATAACGTCGTATAGCATTACGTCATAACGAATAACGTCTCATAGTAATACGTCATATCGTATAACGCCATATAGCAATGCGTCATAACGTATAACGTTATACAGAATTACGGTTTAACGTATAAAGTCATATAGTAATGCGTCATAACGTATAACGCCATATAGTATTGCGTCATAACGTATAACATCATATAGTATTGCGTCATGACGTATAACGTCATATAATAAAGCGACATGACGTAGAACGTCATATAGAATTACGTCATAACTTATAACGTCATATAGAATTCCGGAATAACGTATAACGTCATATAGTAATACGTCATATCGTATAACGTCATATAGTATTGCGTCATGACGAATAATGTCATATAATAAGGCGACATGACGTATAACGTCATATAGTAATGCGTCATAACGTATAACGTCATATAGTAATGCGTCATAACGAATAACGTCATATAGTAATGCGTCATAACGTATAACGCCATATAGTAATGCGCCATAACGTATAACGTCATGTAGTATTGGGTCATGACGTATAATGTCATATAATAAGGCGACATGACGTATAACGTCATATAGAAGTACGGTATAACGTATAACGTCACATAGTAAAACGTCATAACGTATAAAGTCATATAGAATTACGGTTTGACGTATAACGTCATATAGTAATGCGTCATAACGTATAACGCCATATAGTAATGCGTCATAACGTATAAAGTCATATAGAATTACGGTTTGACGTATAACGTCATATAGTAATGCGTCATAACGTATAACGCCATATAGTAATGCGTCATAACGTATAACGTCATATAGTATTGCGTCATGACGTATAACGTCATATAGTATTGCATCATGACGAATAATGTCATATAATAAGGCGACATGACGTATAACGTCACATAGTAATACGTCTTAACGTATAAAGTCATATAGAATTCCGGAATAACGTATAACGTCATATAGTAATACGTCATAACGTATAACGTCATATAGTATTGCGTCATGACGAATAATGTCTTATAATAAGGCGACATGACGTATAACGTCATATAGTAATGCGTCATAACGTATAACGTCATATAGTAATGCGTCATAACGTATAACGCCATATAGTAATGCGTCATAACGTATAACGTCATATACTATTGCGTCATGACGTATAACGTCATATAGATTTACCTCATAACGTAGAACATCACATAGTAATACGTCATAACGTATAACGTGATATAGAATTACGTCATAACTTATGACGTCACATAGTAATACGGCATAACGTATAACGTCATATAGTATTACGTCATGACGTATAACGTCATATAGAATTCCGGTTTAACGGATAACGTCATATAGTAATGCGTCATAACGTATAACGTCATACAGTAATTCGTCATACCGTATAACGTCGTATAGCATTACGTCATAACGAATAACGTCTCATAGTAATACGTCATATCGTATAACGCCATATAGCAATGCGTCATAACGTATAACGTTATACAGAATTACGGTTTAACGTATAAAGTCATATAGTAATGCGTCATAACGTATAACGCCATATAGTATTGCGTCATAACGTATAACATCATATAGTATGGCGTCATGACGTACAACGTCATATAATAAAGCGACATGACGTATAACGTCATATAGAATTACGTCATAACTTATAACGTCATATAGAATTCCGGTTTAACGTATAACGCCATATAGCAATGCGTCTTAAAGTATAACAACATATAGTATTGCGTCATGACGTATAACGTCATATAGTAATGCGTCATAACGTATATCGACATATAGTATTGCGTCATGACGAATAATGTCATATAATAAGGAGACATGACGTATAACGTCATATAGTAATGCGTCATAACGTATAACGTCATATAGTAATGCGTCATAGCGTATAACGCCATATAGTAATGCGTCATAACGTATAACGTCATATAGAATTCCGGTTTAACGTATAACGCCATATAGCAATGCGTCTTAACGTATAACAACATATAGTATTGCGTCATGACGTATAACGTCATATAGTAATGCGTCATAACGTATATCGACATATAGTATTACGTCATGACGTATAACGTCATATAGAATTCCGGTTTAACGGATAACGTCATATAGTAATGCGTCATAACGTATAACGTCATACAGTAATTCGTCATACCGTATAACGTCGTATAGCATTACGTCATAACGAATAACGTCTCATAGTCATACGTCATATCGTATAACGCCATATAGCAATGCGTCATAACGTATAACGTTATACAGAATTACGGTTTAACGTATAAAGTCATATAGTAATGCGTCATAACGTATAACGCCATATAGTATTGCGTCATAACGTATAACATCATATAGTATGGCGTCATGACGTACAACGTCATATAATAAAGCGACATGACGTATAACGTCATATAGAATTACGTCATAACTTATAACGTCATATAGAATTCCGGTTTAACGTATAACGCCATATAGCAATGCGTCTTAACGTATAACAACATATAGTATTGCGTCATGACGTATAACGTCATATAGTAATGCGTCATAACGTATATCGACATATAGTATTGCGTCATGACGAATAATGTCATATAATAAGGCGACATGACGTATAAGGTCACATAGTAATACGACTTAAAGTATAAAGTCATATAGAATTCCGGAATAACGTATAACGTCATATAGTAATACGTGATATCGTATAACGTCATATAGTATTGCGTCATGACGAATAATGTCATATAATAAGGCGACATGACGTACAACGTTATATAGTAATGCGTCATAACGTATAACGTCATATAGTAATGCGTCATAACGTATAACGCCATATAGTAATGCGTCATAACGTATAACGTCATATAGTATTGCGTCATAACGTCTAACGCCATATAGTAATCCGTCATAACGTATAACGTCATATAGTAATGCGTCATAACGTATAACGCCATATAGTAATGCGTCATAACGTATAACGTCATGTAGTATTGCGTCATGACGTATAATGTCATATAATAAGGCGACATGACGTATAACGTCATATAGAAGTACGGTATAACGTATAACGTCACATAGTAATACGTCTTAACGTATTAAGTCATATAGTATAGCGTCATAACGTCTAACGCCATATAGTAATCCGTCATAACGTATAACGTCATATAGTAATGCGTCATAACGTATAACGTCATATAGATTTACCTCATAACGTAGAACATCACATAGTAATACGTCATAACGTATAACGTCACATAGAATTACGTCATAACTTATGACGAATAATGTCATATAATAAGGCGACATGACGTATAACGTCATATATTAATGCGTCATAACGTATAACGTCATATAGTAATGCTTCATAACGTATAAAGCCATATAGTAATGCGTCATAACGTATAACGTCATATACTATTGCGTCATGACGTATAACGTCATATAGATTTACATCATAACGTAGAACATCACATAGTAATACGTCATAACGTATAACGTCATATAGAATTACGTCATAACTTATGACGTCACATAGTAATACGGCATAACGTATAACGTCATATAGTATTACGTCATGACGTATAACGTCATATAGAATTCCGGTATAACGGATAACGTCATATAGTAATGCGTCATAACGTATAACGTCATACAGTAATTCGTCATACCGTATAACGTCGTATAGCATTACGTCATAACGAATAACGGCTCATAGTAATACGTCATATCGTATAACGCCATATAGCAATGCGTCATAACGTATAACGTTATACAGAATTACGGTTTAACGTATAAAGTCATATAGTAATGCGTCATAACGTATAACGCCATATAGTATTGCGTCATAACGTATAACATCATATAGTATTGCGTCATGACGTATAACGTCATATAATAAAGCGACATGACGTATAACGTCATATAGAATTACGTCATAACTTATAACGTCATATAGAATTCCGGTTTAACGTATAACGCCATATAGCAATGCGTCTTAACGTATAACAACATATAGTATTGCGTCATGACGTATAACGTCATATACTAATGCGTCATAACGTATATCGACATATAGTATTGCGTCATGACGAATAATGTCATATAATAAGGCGACATGTCGTATAACGTCACATAGTAATACGTCTTAAAGTATAAAGTCATATAGAATTCCGGAATAACGTATAACGTCATATAGTAATACGTCATATCGTATCACGTCATATAGTATTGCGCCATGACGAATAATGTCATATAATAAGGCGACATGACGTATAACGTCATATAGTAATGCGTCATAACGTATAACGTCATATAGTAATGCGTCATAACGTATAACGCCATATAGTAATGCGTCATAACGTATAACGTCATATAGTATTGCGTCATAACGTATAACGCCATATAGCAATGCGTCATAACGTATAACGCCATATAGCAATGCGTTATAACGAATAACGTCATATAGTAATGCGTCATAACGTATAACGCCATATAGTAATGCGCCATAACGTATAACGTCATGTAGTATTGGGTCATGACGTATAATGTCATATAATAAGGCGACATGACGTATAACGTCATATAGAAGTACGGTATAACGTATAACGTCACATAGTAAAACGTCATAACGTATAACGTCATACAGAATTACGGTTTAACGTCTAACGTCATACAGTAATGCGTCATAACGTATAACATCATATCGAATTCCGGCTTTACGTATAACGCCATATAGCAATGCGTCATAACGTATAAAGTCATATAGAATTACGGTTTGACGTATAACGTCATATAGTAATGCGTCATAACGTATAACGCCATATAGTATTGCGTCATAACGTATAACATCATATAGTATGGCGTCATGACGTACAACGTCATATAATAAAGCGACATGACGTATAACGTCATATAGAATTACGTCATAACTTATATCGTCATATAGAATCCCGGATTAACGTATAACGCCATATAGCAATGCGTCTTAACGTATAACAACATATAGTATTGCGTCATGACGTATAACGTCATATAGTAATGCGTCATAACGTATATCGACATATAGTATTGCGTCATGACGAATAATGTCATATAATAAGGCGACATGACGTATAACGTCATATAGTAATGCGTCATAACGTATAACGTCATATAATAATGCGTCGTAACGTATAACGCCATATAGTAATGCGTCATAACGTATAACGTCATATACTATTGCGTCATGACGTATAACGTCATATAGATTTACCTCATAACGTAGAACATCACATAGTAATACGTCATAACGAATAACGTCATATAGAATTACGTCATAACTTATGACGTCACATAGTAATACGGCATAACGTATAACGTCATAAAGTATTACGTCATGACGTATAACGTCATATAGAATTCCGGTTTAACGGATAACGTCATATAGTAATGCGTCATAACGTATAACGTCATACAGTAATTCGTCATACCGTATAACGTCGTATAGCATTACGTCATAACGAATAACGTCTCATAGTAATACGTCATATCGTATAACGCCATATAGCAATGCGTCATAACGTATAACGTTA
Source organism: Bombus fervidus (assembly GCF_041682495.2). Lineage (NCBI taxonomy): Eukaryota > Metazoa > Arthropoda > Insecta > Hymenoptera > Apidae > Bombus > Bombus fervidus. The sequence goes on from NW_027212582.1 coordinate 1,533,583, forward strand.
TACAGAATTACGGTTTAACGTATAAAGTCATATAGTAATGCGTCATAACGTATAACGCCATATAGTATTGCGTCATAACGTATAACATCATATAGTATTGCGTCATGACGTATAACGTCATATAATAAAGCGACATGACGTATAACGTCATATAGAATTACGTCATAACTTATAACGTCATATAGAATTCCGGTTTAACGTATAACGCCATATAGCAATGCGTCTTAACGTATAACAACATATAATATTGCGTCATGACGTATAACGTCATATACTAATGCGTCATAACGTATATCGACATATAGTATTGCGTCATGACGAATAATGTCATATAATAAGGCGACATGACGTATAACGTCACATAGTAATACGTCTTAAAGTATAAATATAGAATTCCGGAATAACGTATAACGTCATATAGTATTGCGTCAGAACGTCTAACGCCATATAGTAATCCGTCATAACGTATAACGTCGTATAGTAATGCGTCATAACGTATAACGCCATATAGCAATGCGTCATAACGTTTAACGCCATATAGCAATGCGTTATAACGAATAACGTCATATAGTAATGCGTCATAACGTATAACGCCATATAGTAATGCGCCATAACGTATAACGTCATGTAGTATTTGGTCATGACGTATAATGTCATATAATAAGGCGACATGACGTATAACGTCATATAGAAGTACGGTACAACGTATAACGTCACATAGTAAAACGTCATAACGTATAACGTCATACAGAATTACGGTTTAACGTCTAACGTCATACAGTAATGCGTCATAACGTATAACATCATATCGAATTCCGGTTTAACGTATAACGCCATATAGCAATGCGTCATAACGTATAAAGTCATATAGAATTACGGTTTGACGTATAACGTCATATAGTAATGCGTCATAACGTACAACGCCATATAGTAATGCGTCATAACGTATAACGTCATATAGTATTGCGTCATGACGTATAACGTCATATAGTATTGCGTCATGACGAATAATGTCATATAATAAGGCGACATGACGTATAACGTCACATAGTAATACGTCATAACGTATAAAGTCATATAGAATTCCGGAATAACGTATAACGTCATATAGTAATATGTCATAACGTATAACGTCATATAGTATTGCGTCATGACGAATAATGTCATATAATAAGGCGACATGACGTATGACGTCATATATTAATGCGTCATAACGTATAACGTCATATAGTAATGCTTCATAACGTATAACGCCATATAGTAATGCGTCATAACGTATAACGTCATATACTATTGCGTCATGACGTATAACGTCATATAGATTTACCTCATAACGTAGAACATCACATAGTAATACGTCATAACGTATAACGTCATATAGAATTACGTCATAACTTATGACGTCACATAGTAATACGGCATAACGTATAACGTCATATAGTATTGCGTCATAACGTCTAACGCCATATAGTAATCCGTCATAACGTATAACGTCATATAGTAATGCGTCATAACGTATAACGCCATATAGTAATGCGTCATAACGTATAACGTCATGTAGTATTGCGTCATGACGTATAATGTCATATAATAAGGCGACATGACGTATAACGTCATATAGAAGTACGGTATAACGTATAACGTCACATAGTAATACGTCTTAACGTATTAAGTCATATAGTATAGCGTCATAACGTCTAACGCCATATAGTAATCCGTCATAACGTATAACGTCATATAGTAATGCGTCATAACGTATAACGTCATATAGATTTACCTCATAACGTAGAACATCACATAGTAATACGTCATAACGTATAACGTCATATAGAATTACGTCATAACTTATGACGAATAATGTCATATAATAAGGCGACATGACGTATAACGTCATATATTAATGCGTCATAACGTATAACGTCATATAGTAATGCTTCATAACGTATAAAGCCATATAGTAATGCGTCATAACGTATAACGTCATATACTATTGCGTCATGACGTATAACGTCATATAGATTTACATCATAACGTAGAACATCACATAGTAATACGTCATAACGTATAACGTCATATAGAATTACGTCATAACTTATGACGTCACATAGTAATACGGCATAACGTATAACGTCATATAGTATTACGTCATGACGTATAACGTCATATAGAATTCCGGTATAACGGATAACGTCATATAGTAATGCGTCATAACGTATAACGTCATACAGTAATTCGTCATACCGTATAACGTCGTATAGCATTACGTCATAACGAATAACGGCTCATAGTAATACGTCATATCGTATAACGCCATATAGCAATGCGTCATAACGTATAACGTTATACAGAATTACGGTTTAACGTATAAAGTCATATAGTAATGCGTCATAACGTATAACGCCATATAGTATTGCGTCATAACGTATAACATCATATAGTATTGCGTCATGACGTATAACGTCATATAATAAAGCGACATGACGTATAACGTCATATAGAATTACGTCATAACTTATAACGTCATATAGAATTCCGGTTTAACGTATAACGCCATATAGCAATGCGTCTTAACGTATAACAACATATAGTATTGCGTCATGACGTATAACGTCATATACTAATGCGTCATAACGTATATCGACATATAGTATTGCGTCATGACGAATAATGTCATATAATAAGGCGACATGACGTATAACGTCACATAGTAATACGTCTTAAAGTATAAAGTCATATAGAATTCCGGAATAACGTATAACGTCATATAGTAATACGTCATATCGTATCACGTCATATAGTATTGCGCCATGACGAATAATGTCATATAATAAGGCGACATGACGTATAACGTCATATAGTAATGCGTCATAACGTATAACGTCATATAGTAATGCGTCATAACGTATAACGCCATATAGTAATGCGTCATAACGTATAACGTCATATAGTATTGCGTCATAACGTATAACGCCATATAGCAATGCGTCATAACGTATAACGCCATATAGCAATGCGTTATAACGAATAACGTCATATAGTAATGCGTCATAACGTATAACGCCATATAGTAATGCGCCATAACGTATAACGTCATGTAGTATTGGGTCATGACGTATAATGTCATATAATAAGGCGACATGACGTATAACGTCATATAGAAGTACGGTATAACGTATAACGTCACATAGTAAAACGTCATAACGTATAACGTCATACAGAATTACGGTTTAACGTCTAACGTCATACAGTAATGCGTCATAACGTATAACATCATATCGAATTCCGGCTTTACGTATAACGCCATATAGCAATGCGTCATAACGTATAAAGTCATATAGAATTACGGTTTGACGTATAACGTCATATAGTAATGCGTCATAACGTATAACGCCATATAGTATTGCGTCATAACGTATAACATCATATAGTATGGCGTCATGACGTACAACGTCATATAATAAAGCGACATGACGTATAACGTCATATAGAATTACGTCATAACTTATATCGTCATATAGAATTCCGGATTAACGTATAACGCCATATAGCAATGCGTCTTAACGTATAACAACATATAGTATTGCGTCATGACGTATAACGTCATATAGTAATGCGTCATAACGTATATCGACATATAGTATTGCGTCATGACGAATAATGTCATATAATAAGGCGACATGACGTATAACGTCATATAGTAATGCGTCATAACGTATAACGTCATATAATAATGCGTCGTAACGTATAACGCCATATAGTAATGCGTCATAACGTATAACGTCGTATACTATTGCGTCATGACGTATAACGTCATATAGATTTACCTCATAACGTAGAACATCACATAGTAATACGTCATAACGAATAACGTCATATAGAATTACGTCATAACTTATGACGTCACATAGTAATACGGCATAACGTATAACGTCATAAAGTATTACGTCATGACGTATAACGTCATATAGAATTCCGGTTTAACGGATAACGTCATATAGTAATGCGTCATAACGTATAACGTCATACAGTAATTCGTCATACCGTATAACGTCGTATAGCATTACGTCATAACGAATAACGTCTCATAGTAATACGTCATATCGTATAACGCCATATAGCAATGCGTCATAACGTATAACGTTATACAGAATTACGGTTTAACGTATAAAGTCATATAGTAATGCGTCATAACGTATAACGCCATATAGTATTGCGTCATAACGTATAACATCATATAGTATTGCGTCATGACGTATAACGTCATATAATAAAGCGACATGACGTATAACGTCATATAGAATTACGTCATAACTTATAACGTCATATAGAATTCCGGTTTAACGTATAACGCCATATAGCAATGCGTCTTAACGTATAACAACATATAGTATTGCGTCATGACGTATAACGTCATATACTAATGCGTCATAACGTATATCGACATATAGTATTGCGTCATGACGAATAATGTCATATAATAAGGCGACATGACGTATAACGTCACATAGTAATACGTCTTAAAGTATAAATATAGAATTCCGGAATAACGTATAACGTCATATAGTAATACGTCATATCGTATAACGTCATATAGTATTGCGTCATGACGAATAATGTCATATAATAAGGCGACATGACGTATAACGTCATATAGTAATGCGTCATAATGTATAACGTCATATAGTAATGCGTCATAACGTATAACGCCATATAGTAATGCGTCATAACGTATAACGTCATATAGTATTGCGTCAGAACGTCTAACGCCATATAGTAATCCGTCATAACGTATAACGTCGTATAGTAATGCGTCATAACGTATAACGCCATATAGCAATGCGTCATAACGTTTAACGCCATATAGCAATGCGTTATAACGAATAACGTCATATAGTAATGCGTCATAACGTATAACGCCATATAGTAATGCGCCATAACGTATAACGTCATGTAGTATTTGGTCATGACGTATAATGTCATATAATAAGGCGACATGACGTATAACGTCATATAGAAGTACGGTACAACGTATAACGTCACATAGTAAAACGTCATAACGTATAACGTCATACAGAATTACGGTTTAACGTCTAACGTCATACAGTAATGCGTCATAACGTATAACATCATATCGAATTCCGGTTTAACGTATAACGCCATATAGCAATGCGTCATAACGTATAAAGTCATATAGAATTACGGTTTGACGTATAACGTCATATAGTAATGCGTCATAACGTACAACGCCATATAGTAATGCGTCATAACGTATAACGTCATATAGTATTGCGTCATGACGTATAACGTCATATAGTATTGCGTCATGACGAATAATGTCATATAATAAGGCGACATGACGTATAACGTCACATAGTAATACGTCTTAACGTATAAAGTCATATAGAATTCCGGAATAACGTATAACGTCATATAGTAATATGTCATAACGTATAACGTCATATAGTATTGCGTCATGACGAATAATGTCATATAATAAGGCGACATGACGTATGACGTCATATATTAATGCGTCATAACGTATAACGTCATATAGTAATGCTTCATAACGTATAACGCCATATAGTAATGCGTCATAACGTATAACGTCATATACTATTGCGTCATGACGTATAACGTCATATAGATTTACCTCATAACGTAGAACATCACATAGTAATACGTCATAACGTATAACGTCATATAGAATTACGTCATAACTTATGACGTCACATAGTAATACGGCATAACGTATAACGTCATATAGTATTACGTCATGACGTATAACGTCATATAGAATTCCGGTATAACGGATAACGTCATATAGTAATGCGTCATAACGTATAACGTCATACAGTAATTCGTCATACCGTATAACGTCGTATAGCATTACGTCATAACGAATAACGGCTCATAGTAATACGTCATATCGTATAACGCCATATAGCAATGCGTCATAACGTATAACGTTATACAGAATTACGGTTTAACTTATAAAGTCATATAGTAATGCGTCATAACGTATAACGCCATATAGTATTGCGTCATAACGTATAACATCATATAGTATTGCGTCATGACGTATAACGTCATATAATAAAGCGACATGACGTATAACGTCATATAGAATTACGTCATAACTTATAACGTCATATAGAATTCCGGTTTAACGTATAACGCCATATAGCAATGCGTCTTAACGTATAACAACATATAGTATTGCGTCATGACGTATAACGTCATATACTAATGCGTCATAACGTATATCGACATATAGTATTGCGTCATGACGAATAATGTCATATAATAAGGCGACATGACGTATAACGTCACATAGTAATACGTCTTAAAGTATAAAGTCATATAGAATTCCGGAATAACGTATAACGTCATATAGTAATACGTCATATCGTATCACGTCATATAGTATTGCGCCATGACGAATAATGTCATATAATAAGGCGACATGACGTATAACGTCATATAGTAATGCGTCATAACGTATAACGTCATATAGTAATGCGTCATAACGTATAACGCCATATAGTAATGCGTCATAACGTATAACGTCATATAGTATTGCGTCATAACGTATAACGCCATATAGCAATGCGTCATAACGTATAACGCCATATAGCAATGCGTTATAACGAATAACGTCATATAGTAATGCGTCATAACGTATAACGCCATATAGTAATGCGCCATAACGTATAACGTCATGTAGTATTGGGTCATGACGTATAATGTCATATAATAAGGCGACATGACGTATAACGTCATATAGAAGTACGGTATAACGTATAACGTCACATAGTAAAACGTCATAACGTATAACGTCATACAGAATTACGGTTTAACGTCTAACGTCATACAGTAATGCGTCATAACGTATAACATCATATCGAATTCCGGCTTTACGTATAACGCCATATAGCAATGCGTCATAACGTATAAAGTCATATAGAATTACGGTTTGACGTATAACGTCATATAGTAATGCGTCATAACGTATAACGCCATATAGTATTGCGTCATAACGTATAACATCATATAGTATGGCGTCATGACGTACAACGTCATATAATAAAGCGACATGACGTATAACGTCATATAGAATTACGTCATAACTTATATCGTCATATAGAATTCCGGATTAACGTATAACGCCATATAGCAATGCGTCTTAACGTATAACAACATATAGTATTGCGTCATGACGTATAACGTCATATAGTAATGCGTCATAACGTATATCGACATATAGTATTGCGTCATGACGAATAATGTCATATAATAAGGCGACATGACGTATAACGTCACATCGTAATGCGTCATAACGTATAACGTCATATAATAATGCGTCGTAACGTATAACGCCATATAGTAATGCGTCATAACGTATAACGTCATATACTATTGCGTCATGACGTATAACGTCATATAGATTTACCTCATAACGTAGAACATCACATAGTAATACGTCATAACGAATAACGTCATATAGAATTACGTCATAACTTATGACGTCACATAGTAATACGGCATAACGTATAACGTCATAAAGTATTACGTCATGACGTATAACGTCATATAGAATTCCGGTTTAACGGATAACGTCATATAGTAATGCGTCATAACGTATAACGTCATACAGTAATTCGTCATACCGTATAACGTCGTATAGCATTACGTCATAACGAATAACGTCTCATAGTAATACGTCATATCGTATAACGCCATATAGCAATGCGTCATAACGTATAACGTTATACAGAATTACGGTTTAACGTATAAAGTCATATAGTAATGCGTCATAACGTATAACGCCATATAGTATTGCGTCATAACGTATAACATCATATAGTATTGCGTCATGACGTATAACGTCATATAATAAAGCGACATGACGTATAACGTCATATAGAATTACGTCATAACTTATAACGTCATATAGAATTCCGGTTTAACGTATAACGCCATATAGCAATGCGTCTTAACGTATAACAACATATAGTATTGCGTCATGACGTATAACGTCATATACTAATGCGTCATAACGTATATCGACATATAGTATTGCGTCATGACGAATAATGTCATATAATAAGGCGACATGACGTATAACGTCACATAGTAATACGTCTTAAAGTATAAATATAGAATTCCGGAATAACGTATAACGTCATATAGTAATACGTCATATCGTATAACGTCATATAGTATTGCGTCATGACGAATAATGTCATATAATAAGGCGACATGACGTATAACGTCATATAGTAATGCGTCATAATGTATAACGTCATATAGTAATGCGTCATAACGTATAACGCCATATAGTAATGCGTCATAACGTATAACGTCATATAGTATTGCGTCAGAACGTCTAACGCCATATAGTAATCCGTCATAACGTATAACGTCGTATAGTAATGCGTCATAACGTATAACGCCATATAGCAATGCGTCATAACGTTTAACGCCATATAGCAATGCGTTATAACGAATAACGTCATATAGTAATGCGTCATAACGTATAACGCCATATAGTAATGCGCCATAACGTATAACGTCATGTAGTATTTGGTCATGACGTATAATGTCATATAATAAGGCGACATGACGTATAACGTCATATAGAAGTACGGTACAACGTATAACGTCACATAGTAAAACGTCATAACGTATAACGTCATACAGAATTACGGTTTAACGTCTAACGTCATACAGTAATGCGTCATAACGTATAACATCATATCGAATTCCGGTTTAACGTATAACGCCATATAGCAATGCGTCATAACGTATAAAGTCATATAGAATTACGGTTTGACGTATAACGTCATATAGTAATGCGTCATAACGTACAACGCCATATAGTAATGCGTCATAACGTATAACGTCATATAGTATTGCGTCATGACGTATAACGTCATATAGTATTGCGTCATGACGAATAATGTCATATAATAAGGCGACATGACGTATAACGTCACATAGTAATACGTCTTAACGTATAAAGTCATATAGAATTCCGGAATAACGTATAACGTCATATAGTAATATGTCATAACGTATAACGTCATATAGTATTGCGTCATGACGAATAATGTCATATAATAAGGCGACATGACGTATGACGTCATATATTAATGCGTCATAACGTATAACGTCATATAGTAATGCTTCATAACGTATAACGCCATATAGTAATGCGTCATAACGTATAACGTCATATACTATTGCGTCATGACGTATAACGTCATATAGATTTACCTCATAACGTAGAACATCACATAGTAATACGTCATAACGTATAACGTCATATAGAATTACGTCATAACTTATGACGTCACATAGTAATACGGCATAACGTATAACGTCATATAGTATTACGTCATGACGTATAACGTCATATAGAATTCCGGTATAACGGATAACGTCATATAGTAATGCGTCATAACGTATAACGTCATACAGTAATTCGTCATACCGTATAACGTCGTATAGCATTACGTCATAACGAATAACGGCTCATAGTAATACGTCATATCGTATAACGCCATATAGCAATGCGTCATAACGTATAACGTTATACAGAATTACGGTTTAACTTATAAAGTCATATAGTAATGCGTCATAACGTATAACGCCATATAGTATTGCGTCATAACGTATAACATCATATAGTATTGCGTCATGACGTATAACGTCATATAATAAAGCGACATGACGTATAACGTCATATAGAATTACGTCATAACTTATAACGTCATATAGAATTCCGGTTTAACGTATAACGCCATATAGCAATGCGTCTTAACGTATAACAACATATAGTATTGCGTCATGACGTATAACGTCATATAGTAATGCGTCATAACGTATATCGACATATAGTATTGCGTCATGACGAATAATGTCATATAATAAGGCGACATGACGTATAACGTCATATAGTAATGCGTCATAACGTATAACGTCATATAATAATGCGTCGTAACGTATAACGCCATATAGTAATGCGTCATAACGTATAACGTCATATACTATTGCGTCATGACGTATAACGTCATATAGATTTACCTCATAACGTAGAACATCACATAGTAATACGTCATAACGTATAACGTCATATAGAATTACGTCATAACTTATGACGTCACATAGTAATACGGCATAACGTATAACGTCATAAAGTATTACGTCATGACGTATAACGTCATATAGAATTCCGGTTTAACGGATAACGTCATATAGTAATGCGTCATAACGTATAACGTCATACAGTAATTCGTCATACCGTATAACGTCGTATAGCATTACGTCATAACGAATAACGTCTCATAGTAATACGTCATATCGTATAACGCCATATAGCAATGCGTCATAACGTATAACGCTATACAGAATTACGGTTTAACGTATAAAGTCATATAGTAATGCGTCATAACGTATAACGCCATATAGTATTGCGTCATAACGTATAACATCATATAGTATTGCGTCATGACGTATAACGTCATATAATAAAGCGACATGACGTATAACGTCATATAGAATTACGTCATAACTTATAACGTCATATAGAATTCCGGTTTAACGTATAACGCCATATAGCAATGCGTCTTAACGTATAACAACATATAGTATTGCGTCATGACGTATAACGTCATATACTAATGCGTCATAACGTATATCGACATATAGTATTGCGTCATGACGAATAATGTCATATAATAAGGCGACATGACGTATAACGTCACATAGTAATACGTCTTAAAGTATAAAGTCATATAGAATTCCGGAATAACGTATAACGTCATATAGTAATACGTCATATCGTATAACGTCATATAGTATTGCGTCATGACGAATAATGTCATATAATAAGGCGACATGACGTATAACGTCATATAGTAATGCGTCATAATGTATAACGTCATATAGTAATGCGTCATAACGTATAACGCCATATAGTAATGCGTCATAACGTATAACGTCATATAGTATTGCGTCAGAACGTCTAACGCCATATAGTAATCCGTCATAACGTATAACGTCGTATAGTAATGCGTCATAACGTATAACGCCATATAGCAATGCGTCATAACGTATAACGCCATATAGCAATGCGTTATAACGAATAACGTCATACAGTAATGCGTCATAACGTATAACGCCATATAGTAATGCGCCATAACGTATAACGTCATGTAGTATTTGGTCATGACGTATAATGTCATATAATAAGGCGACATGACGTATAACGTCATATAGAAGTACGGTATAACGTATAACGTCACGTAGTAAAACGTCATAACGTATAACGTCATACAGAATTACGGTTTAACGTCTAACGTCATACAGTAATGCGTCATAACGTATAACATCATATCGAATTCCGGTTTAACGTATAACGCCATATAGCAATGCGTCATAACGTATAAAGTCATATAGAATTACGGTTTGACGTATAACGTCATATAGTAATGCGTCATAACGTATAACGCCATATAGTAATGCGTCATAACGTATAACGTCATATAGTATTGCGTCATGACGTATAACGTCATATAGTATTGCGTCATGACGAATAATGTCATATAATAAGGCGACATGACGTATAACGTCACATAGTAATACGTCTTAACGTATAAAGTCATATAGAATTCCGGAATAACGTATAACGTCATATAGTAATATGTCATAACGTATAACGTCATATAGTATTGCGTCATGACGAATAATGTCATATAATAAGGCGACATGACGTATAACGTCATATATTAATGCGTCATAACGTATAACGTCATATAGTAATGCTTCATAACGTATAACGCCATATAGTAATGCGTCATAACGTATAACGTCATATACTATTGCGTCATGACGTATAACGTCATATAGATTTACCTCATAACGTAGAACATCACATAGTAATACGTCATAACGTATAACGTCATATAGAATTACGTCATAACTTATGACGTCACATAGTAATACGGCATAACGTATAACGTCATATAGTATTACGTCATGACGTATAACGTCATATAGAATTCCGGTATAACGGATAACGTCATATAGTAATGCGTCATAACGTATAACGTCATACAGTAATTCGTCATACCGTATAACGTCGTATAGCATTACGTCATAACGAATAACGGCTCATAGTAATACGTCATATCGTATAACGCCATATAGCAATGCGTCATAACGTATAACGTTATACAGAATTACGGTTTAACGTATAAAGTCATATAGTAATGCGTCATAACGTATAACGCCATATAGTATTGCGTCATAACGTATAACATCATATAGTATTGCGTCATGACGTATAACGTCATATAATAAAGCGACATGACGTATAACGTCATATAGAATTACGTCATAACTTATAACGTCATATAGAATTCCGGTTTAACGTATAACGCCATATAGCAATGCGTCTTAACGTATAACAACATATAGTATTGCGTCATGACGTATAACGTCATATACTAATGCGTCATAACGTATATCGACATATAGTATTGCGTCATGACGAATAATGTCATATAATAAGGCGACATGACGTATAACGTCATATAGTAATGCGTCATAACGTATAACGTCATATAATAATGCGTCGTAACGTATAACGCCATATAGTAATGCGTCATAACGTATAACGTCATATACTATTGCGTCATGACGTATAACGTCATATAGATTTACCTCATAACGTAGAACATCACATAGTAATACGTCATAACGTATAACGTCATATAGAATTACGTCATAACTTATGACGTCACATAGTAATACGGCATAACGTATAACGTCATAAAGTATTACGTCATGACGTATAACGTCATATAGAATTCCGGTTTAACGGATAACGTCATATAGTAATGCGTCATAACGTATAACGTCATACAGTAATTCGTCATACCGTATAACGTCGTATAGCATTACGTCATAACGAATAACGTCTCATAGTAATACGTCATATCGTATAACGCCATATAGCAATGCGTCATAACGTATAACGCTATACAGAATTACGGTTTAACGTATAAAGTCATATAGTAATGCGTCATAACGTATAACGCCATATAGTATTGCGTCATAACGTATAACATCATATAGTATTGCGTCATGACGTATAACGTCATATAATAAAGCGACATGACGTATAACGTCATATAGAATTACGTCATAACTTATAACGTCATATAGAATTCCGGTTTAACGTATAACGCCATATAGCAATGCGTCTTAACGTATAACAACATATAGTATTGCGTCATGACGTATAACGTCATATACTAATGCGTCATAACGTATATCGACATATAGTATTGCGTCATGACGAATAATGTCATATAATAAGGCGACATGACGTATAACGTCACATAGTAATACGTCTTAAAGTATAAAGTCATATAGAATTCCGGAATAACGTATAACGTCATATAGTAATACGTCATATCGTATAACGTCATATAGTATTGCGTCATGACGAATAATGTCATATAATAAGGCGACATGACGTATAACGTCATATAGTAATGCGTCATAATGTATAACGTCATATAGTAATGCGTCATAACGTATAACGCCATATAGTAATGCGTCATAACGTATAACGTCATATAGTATTGCGTCAGAACGTCTAACGCCATATAGTAATCCGTCATAACGTATAACGTCGTATAGTAATGCGTCATAACGTAAAACGCCATATAGCAATGCGTCATAACGTATAACGCCATATAGCAATGCGTTATAACGAATAACGTCATACAGTAATGCGTCATAACGTATAACGCCATATAGTAATGCGCCATAACGTATAACGTCATGTAGTATTTGGTCATGACGTATAATGTCATATAATAAGGCGACATGACGTATAACGTCATATAGAAGTACGGTATAACGTATAACGTCACATAGTAAAACGTCATAACGTATAACGTCATACAGAATTACGGTTTAACGTCTAACGTCATACAGTAATGCGTCATAACGTATAACATCATATCGAATTCCGGTTTAACGTATAACGCCATATAGCAATGCGTCATAACGTATAAAGTCATATAGAATTACGGTTTGACGTATAACGTCATATAGTAATGCGTCATAACGTATAACGCCATATAGTATTGCGTCATAACGTATAACATCATATAGTATGGCGTCATGACGTACAACGTCATATAATAAAGCGACATGACGTATAACGTCATATAGAATTACGTCATAACTTATAACGTCATATAGAATTCCGGATTAACGTATAACGCCATATAGCAATGCGTCTTAACGTATAACAACATATAGTATTGCGTCATGACGTATAACGTCATATAGTAATGCGTCATAACGTATATCGACATATAGTATTGCGTCATGACGAATAATGTCATATAATAAGGCGTCATAACGTATAACGCCATATAGTAATGCGCCATAACGTATAACGTCATGTAGTATTGGGTCATGACGTATAATGTCATATAATAAGGCGACATGACGTATAACGTCATATAGAAGTACGGTATAACGTATAACGTCACATAGTAAAACGTCATAACGTATAACGTCATACAGAATTACGGTTTAACGTCTAACGTCATACAGTAATGCGTCATAACGTATAACATCATATCGAATTCCGGTTTAACGTATAACGCCATATAGCAATGCGTCATAACGTATAAAGTCATATAGAATTACGGTTTGACGTATAACGTCATATAGTAATGCGTCATAACGTATAACGCCATATAGCAATGCGTCTTAACGTATAACAACATATAGTATTGCGTCATGACGTATAACGTCATATAGCAATGCGTCTTAACGTATAACAACATATAGTATTGCGTCATGACGTATAACATCATATACTAATGCGTCATAACGTATAACGCCATATAGTAATGCGTCATAACGTATAACGTCATATAGTATTGCGTCAGAACGTCTAACGCCATAGAGTAATCCGTCATAACGTATAACGTCGTATAGTAATGCGTCATAACGTATAACGCCATATAGCAATGCGTCATAACGTATCACGCCATATAGCAATGCGTTATAACGAATAACGTCATATAGTAATGCGTCATAACGTATAACGCCATATAGTAATGCGCCATAACGTATAACGTCATGTAGTATTGGGTCATGACGTATAATGTCATATAATAAGGCGACATGACGTATAACGTCATATAGAAGTACGGTATAACGTATAACGTCACATAGTAAAACGTCATAACTTATAACGTCATACAGAATTACGGTTTAACGTCTAACGTCATACAGTAATGCGTCATAACGTATAACGTCATATCGAATTCCGGTTTAACGTATAACGCCATATAGTAATGCGTCATAACGTATAACGCCATATAGTAATGCGTCATAACGTATAACGTCATATAGTATTGCGTCATGACGTATAACGTCATATAGTATTGCGTCATGACGAATAATGTCATATAATAAGGCGACATGACGTATAACGTCATATATTAATGCCTCATAACGTATAACGTCATATAGTAATGCTTCATAACGTATAACGCCATATAGTAATGCGTCATAACGTATAACGTCATTACTATTGCGTCATGACGTATAACGTCATATAGATTTACCTCATAACGTAGAACATCACATAGTAATACGTCATAGCGTATAACGTCATATAGAATTACGTCATAACTTATGACGTCACATAGTAATACGGCATAACGTATAACGTCATATACTATTACGTCGTGACGTATAACGTCATATAGAATTCCGGTTTAACGGATAACGTCATATAGTAATGCGTCATAACGTATAACGTCATACAGTAATTCGTCATACCGTATAACGTCGTATAGCATTACGTCATAACGAATAACGGCTCATAGTAATACGTCATATCGTACAACGCCATATAGCAATGCGTCATAACGTATAACGTTATACAGAATTACGGTTTAACGTATAAAGTCATATAGTAATGCGTCATAACGTATAACGCCATATAGTATTGCGTCATAACGTATAACATCATATAGTATTGCGTCATGACGTATAACGTCATATAATAAAGCGACATGACGTATAACGTCATATAGAATTACGTCATAACTTATAACGTCATTTAGAATTCCGGTTTAACGTATAACGCCATATAGCAATGCGTCTTAACGTATAACAACATATAGTATTGCGTCATGACGTATAACGTCATATACTAATGCGTCATAACGTATATCGACATATAGTATTGCGTCATGACGAATAATGTCATATAATAAGGCGACATGACGTATAACGTCACATAGTAATACGTCTTAAAGTATAAAGTCATATAGAATTCCGGAATAACGTATAACGTCATATAGTAATACGTCATATCGTATAACGTCATATAGTATTGCGTCATGACGAATAATGTCATATAATAAGGCGACATGACGTATAACGTCATATAGTAATGCGTCATAACGTATAACGTCATATAGTAATGCGTCATAACGTATAACGCCATATAGTAATGCGTCATAACGTATAACGTCATATAGTATTGCGTCAGAACGTCTAACGCCATATAGTAATCCGACATAACGTATAACGTCGTATAGTAATGCGTCATAACGTATAACGCCATATAGCAATGCGTCATAACGTATAACGCCATATAGCAATGCGTTATGACGAATAACGTCATATAGTAATGCGTCATAACGTATAACGCCATATAGTAATGCGCCATAACGTATAACGTCATGTAGTATTGGGTCATGACGTATAATGTCATATAATAAGGCGACATGACGTATAACGTCATATAGAAGTACGGTATAACGTATAACGTCACATAGTAAAACGTCATAACGTATAACGTCATACAGAATTACGGTTTAACGTCTAACGTCATACAGTAATGCGTCATAACGTATAACATCATATCGAATTCCGGTTTAACGTATAACGCCATATAGCAATGCGTCATAACGTATAAAGTCATATAGAATTACGGTTTGACGTATAACGTCATATAGTAATGCGTCATAACGTATAACGCCATATAGTATTGCGCCATAACGTATAACATCATATAGTATGGCGTCATGACGTACAACGTCATATAATAAAGCGACATGACGTATAACGTCATATAGAATTACGTCATAACTTATAACGTCATATAGAATTCCGGATTAACGTATAACGCCATATAGCAATGCGTCTTAACGCATAACAACATATAGTATTGCGTCATGACGTATAACGTCATATAGCAATGCGTCTTAACGTATAACAACATATAGTATTGCGTCATGACGTATAACATCATATACTAATGCGTCATAACGTATAACGCCATATAGTAATGCGTCATAACGTATAACGTCATATAGTATTGCGTCAGAACGTCTAACGCCATATAGTAATCCGTCATAACGTATAACGTCGTATAGTAATGCGTCATAACGTATAACGCCATATAGCAATGCGTCATAACGTATAACGCCATATAGCAATGCGTTATAACGAATAACGTCATATAGTAATGCGTCATAACGTATAACGCCATATAGTAATGCGCCATAACGTATAACGTCATGTAGTATTGGGTCATGACGTATAATGTCATATAATAAGGCGACATGACGTATAACGTCATATAGAAGTACGGTATAACGTATAACGTCACATAGTAAAACGTCATAACGTATAACGCCATACAGAATTACGGTTTAACGTCTAACGTCATACAGTAATGCGTCATAACGTATAACGTCATATCGAATTCCGGTTTAACGTATAACGCCATATAGCAATGCGTCATAACGTATAACGCCATATAGTAATGCGTCATAACGTATAACGTCATATAGTATTGCGTCATGACGTATAACGTCATATAGTATTGCGTCATGACGAATAATGTCATATAATAAGGCGACATGACGTATAACGTCACATAGTAATACGTCTTAACGTATAAAGTCATATAGAATTCCGGAATAACGTATAACGTCATATAGTAATATGTCATAACGTATAACGTCATATAGTATTGCGTCATGACGAATAATGTCATATAATAAGGCGACAGGACGTATAACGTCATATATTAATGCGTCATAACGTATAACGTCATATAGTAATGCTTCATAACGTATAACGCCATATAGTAATGCGTCATAACGTATAACGTCATATACTATTGCGTCATGACGTATAACGTCATATAGATTTACCTCATAACGTAGAACATCACATAGTAATACGTCATAGCGTATAACGTCATATAGAATTACGTCATAACTTATGACGTCACATAGTAATACGGCATAACGTATAACGTCATATAGTATTACGTCATGACGTATAACGTCATATAGAATTCCGGTTTAACGGATAACGTCATATAGTAATGTGTCATAACGTATAACGTCATACACTAATTCGTCATACCGTATAACGTCGTATAGCATTACGTCATAACGAATAACGGCTCATAGTAATACGTCATATCGTACAACGCCATATAGCAATGCGTCATAACGTATAACGTTATGTAGAATTACGGTTTAACGTATAAAGTCATATAGTAATGCGTCATAACGTATAACGCCATATAGTATTGCGTCATAACGTATAACATCATATAGTATTGCGTCATGACGTATAACGTCATATAATAAAGCGACATGACGTATAACGTCATATAGAATTACGTCATAACTTATAACGTCATATAGAATTCCGGTTTAACGTATAACGCCATATAGCAATGCGTCTTAACGTATAACAACATATAGTATTGCGTCATGACGTATAACGTCATATACTAATGCGTCATAACGTATATCGACATATAGTATTGCGTCATGACGAATAATGTCATATAATAAGGCGACATGACGTATAACGTCACATAGTAATACGTCTTAAAGTATAAAGTCATATAGAATTCCGGAATAACGTATAACGTCATATAGTAATACGTCATATCGTATAACGTCATATAGTATTGCGTCATGACGAATAATGTCATATAATAAGGCGACATGACGTATAACGTCATATAGTAATGCGTCATAACGTATAACGTCATATAGTAATGCGTCATAACGTATAACGCCATATAGTAATGCGTCATAACGTATAACGTCATATAGTATTGCGTCAGAACGTCTAACGCCATATAGTAATCCGTCATAACGTATAACGTCGTATAGTAATGCGTCATAACGTATAACGCCATATAGCAATGCGTCATAACGTATAACGCCATATAGCAATGCGTTATGACGAATAACGTCATATAGTAATGCGTCATAACGTAGAACGCCATATAGTAATGCGCCATAACGTATAACGTCATGTAGTATTGGGTCATGACGTATAATGTCATATAATAAGGCGACATGACGTATAACGTCATATAGAAGTACGGTATAACGTATAACGTCACATAGTAAAACGTCATAACGTATAACGTCATACAGAATTACGGTTTAACGTCTAACGTCATACAGTAATGCGTCATAACGTATAACATCATATCGAATTCCGGTTTAACGTATAACGCCATATAGCAATGCGTCATAACGTATAAAGTCATATCGAATTACGGTTTGACGTATAACGTCATATAGTAATGCGTCATAACGTATAACGCCATATAGTATTGCGTCATAACGTATAACATCATATAGTATGGCGTCATGACGTACAACGTCATATAATAAAGCGACATGACGTATAACGTCATATAGAATTACGTCATAACTTATAACGTCATATAGAATTCCGGATTAACGTATAACGCCATATAGCAATGCGTCTTAACGTATAACAACATATAGTATTGCGTCATGACGTATAACGTCATATAGCAATGCGTCTTAACGTATAACAACATATAGTATTGCGTCATGACGTATAACATCATATACTAATGCGTCATAACGTATAACGCCATATAGTAATGCGTCATAACGTACAACGTCATATAGTATTGCGTCAGAACGTCTAACGCCATATAGTAATCCGTCATAACGTATAACGTCGTATAGTAATGCGTCATAACGTATAACGCCATATAGCAATGCGTCATAACGTATAACGCCATATAGCAATGCGTTATAACGAATAACGTCATATAGTAATGCGTCATAACGTATAACGCCATATAGTAATGCGCCATAACGTATAACGTCATGTAGTATTGGGTCATGACGTATAATGTCATATAATAAGGCGACATGACGTATAACGTCATATAGAAGTACGGTATAACGTATAACGTCACATAGTAAAACGTCATAACGTATAACGTCATACAGAAATACGGTTTAACGTCTAACGTCATACAGTAATGCGTCATAACGTATAACGTCATATCGAATTCCGGTTTAACGTATAACGCCATATAGCAATGCGTCATAACGTATAAAGTCATATAGAATTACGGTTTGACGTATAACGTCATATAGTAATGCGTCATAACGTATAACGCCATATAGTAATGCGTCATAACGTATAACGTCATATAGTATTGCGTCATGACGTATAACGTCATATAGTATTGCGTCATGACGAATAATGTCATATAATAAGGCGACATGACGTATAACGTCACATAGTAATACGTCTTAACGTATAAAGTCATATAGAATTCCGGAATAACGTATAACGTCATATAGTAATATGTCATAACGTATAACGTCATATAGTATTGCGTCATGACGAATAATGTCATATAATAAGGCGCAATGACGTATAACGTCATATATTAATGCGTCATAACGTATAACGTCATATAGTAATGCTTCATAACGTATAACGCCATATAGTAATGCGTCATAACGTATAACGTCATATACTATTGCGTCATGACGTATAACGTCATATAGATTTACCTCATAACGTAGAACATCACATAGTAATACGTCATAGCGTATAACGTCATATAGAATTACGTCATAACTTATGACGTCACATAGTAATACGGCATAACGTATAACGTCATATAGTATTACGTCATGACGTATAACGTCATATAGAATTCCGGTTTAACGGATAACGTCATATAGTAATGCGTCATAACGTATAACGTCATACAGTAATTCGTCATACCGTATAACGTCGTATAGCATTACGTCATAACGAATAACGGCTCATAGTAATACGTCATATCGTACAACGCCATATAGCAATGCGTCATAACGTATAACGTTATACAGAATTACGGTTTAACGTATAAAGTCATATAGTAATGCGTCATAACGTATAACGCCATATAGTATTGCGTCATAACGTATAACATCATATAGTATTGCGTCATGACGTATAACGTCATATAATAAAGCGACATGACGTATAACGTCATATAGAATTACGTCATAACTTATAACGTCATATAGAATTCCGGTTTAACGTATAACGCCATATAGCAATGCGTCTTAACGTATAACAACATATAGTATTGCGTCATGACGTATAACGTCATATACTAATGCGTCATAACGTATATCGACATATAGTATTGCGTCATGACGAATAATGTCATATAATAAGGCGACATGACGTATAACGTCACATAGTAATACGTCTTAAAGTATAAAGTCATATAGAATTCCGGAATAACGTATAACGTCATATAGTAATACGTCATATCGTATAACGTCATATAGTATTGCGTCATGACGAATAATGTCATATAATAAGGCGACATGACGTATAACGTCATATAGTAATGCGTCATAACGTATAACGTCATATAGTAATGCGTCATAACGTATAACGCCATATAGTAATGCGTCATAACGTATAACGTCATATAGTATTGCGTCAGAACGTCTAACGCCATATAGTAATCCGTCATAACGTATAACGTCGTATAGTAATGCGTCATAACGTATAACGCCATATAGCAATGCGTCATAACGTATAACGCCATATAGCAATGCGTTATGACGAATAACGTCATATAGTAATGCGTCATAACGTAGAACGCCATATAGTAATGCGCCATAACGTATAACGTCATGTAGTATTGGGTCATGACGTATAATGTCATATAATAAGGCGACATGACGTATAACGTCATATAGAAGTGCGGTATAACGTATAACGTCACATAGTAAAACGTCATAACGTATAACGTCATACAGAATTACGGTTTAACGTCTAACGTCATACAGTAATGCGTCATAACGTATAACATCATATCGAATTCCGGTTTAACGTATAACGCCATATAGCAATGCGTCATAACGTATAAAGTCATATCGAATTACGGTTTGACGTATAACGTCATATAGTAATGCGTCATAACGTATAACGCCATATAGTATTGCGTCATAACGTATAACATCATATAGTATGGCGTCATGACGTACAACGTCATATAATAAAGCGACATGACGTATAACGTCATATAGAATTACGTCATAACTTATAACGTCATATAGAATTCCGGATTAACGTATAACGCCATATAGCAATGCGTCTTAACGTATAACAACATATAGTATTGCGTCATGACGTATAACGTCATATAGCAATGCGTCTTAACGTATAACAACATATAGTATTGCGTCATGACGTATAACATCATATACTAATGCGTCATAACGTATAACGCCATATAGTAATGCGTCATAACGTACAACGTCATATAGTATTGCGTCAGAACGTCTAACGCCATATAGTAATCCGTCATAACGTATAACGTCGTATAGTAATGCGTCATAACGTATAACGCCATATAGCAATGCGTCATAACGTATAACGCCATATAGCAATGCGTTATAACGAATAACGTCATATAGTAATGCGTCATAACGTATAACGCCATATAGTAATGCGCCATAACGTATAACGTCATGTAGTATTGGGTCATGACGTATAATGTCATATAATAAGGCGACATGACGTATAACGTCATATAGAAGTACGGTATAACGTATAACGTCACATAGTAAAACGTCATAACGTATAACGTCATACAGAAATACGGTTTAACGTCTAACGTCATACAGTAATGCGTCATAACGTATAACGTCATATCGAATTCCGGTTTAACGTATAACGCCATATAGCAATGCGTCATAACGTATAAAGTCATATAGAATTACGGTTTGACGTATAACGTCATATAGTAATGCGTCATAACGTATAACGCCATATAGTAATGCGTCATAACGTATAACGTCATATAGTATTGCGTCATGACGTATAACGTCATATAGTATTGCGTCATGACGAATAATGTCATATAATAAGGCGACATGACGTATAACGTCACATAGTAATACGTCTTAACGTATAAAGTCATATAGAATTCCGGAATAACGTATAACGTCATATAGTAATATGTCATAACGTATAACGTCATATAGTATTGCGTCATGACGAATAATGTCATATAATAATGCGCAATGACGTATAACGTCATATATTAATGCGTCATAACGTATAACGTCATATAGTAATGCTTCATAACGTATAACGCCATATAGTAATGCGTCATAACGTATAACGTCATATACTATTGCGTCATGACGTATAACGTCATATAGATTTACCTCATAACGTAGAACATCACATAGTAATACGTCATAGCGTATAACGTCATATAGAATTACGTCATAACTTATGACGTCACATAGTAATACGGCATAACGTATAACGTCATATAGTATTACGTCATGACGTATAACGTCATATAGAATTCCGGTTTAACGGATAACGTCATATAGTAATGCGTCATAACGTATAACGTCATACAGTAATTCGTCATACCGTATAACGTCGTATAGCATTACGTCATAACGAATAACGGCTCATAGTAATACGTCATATCGTACAACGCCATATAGCAATGCGTCATAACGTATAACGTTATACAGAATTACGGTTTAACGTATAAAGTCATATAGTAATGCGTCATAACGTATAACGCCATATAGTATTGCGTCATAACGTATAACATCATATAGTATTGCGTCATGACGTATAACGTCATATAATAAAGCGACATGACGTATAACGTCATATAGAATTACGTCATAACTTATAACGTCATATAGAATTCCGGTTTAACGTATAACGCCATATAGCAATGCGTCTTAACGTATAACAACATATAGTATTGCGTCATGACGTATAACGTCATATACTAATGCGTCATAACGTATATCGACATATAGTATTGCGTCATGACGAATAATGTCATATAATAAGGCGACATGACGTATAACGTCACATAGTAATACGTCTTAAAGTATAAAGTCATATAGAATTCCGGAATAACGTATAACGTCATATAGTAATACGTCATATCGTATAACGTCATATAGTATTGCGTCATGACGAATAATGTCATATAATAAGGCGACATGACGTATAACGTCATATAGTAATGCGTCATAACGTATAACGTCATATAGTAATGCGTCATAACGTATAACGCCATATAGTAATGCGTCATAACGTATAACGTCATATAGTATTGCGTCAGAACGTCTAACGCCATATAGTAATCCGTCATAACGTATAACGTCGTATAGTAATGCGTCATAACGTATAACGCCATATAGCAATGCGTCATAACGTATAACGCCATATAGCAATGCGTTATAACGAATAACGTCATATAGTAATGCGTCATAACGTATAACGCCATATAGTAATGCGCCATAACGTATAACGTCATGTAGTATTGGGTCATGACGTATAATGTCATATAATAAGGCGACATGACGTATAACGTCATATAGAAGTACGGTATAACGTATAACGTCACATAGTAAAACGTCATAACGTATAACGTCATACAGAATTACGGTTTAACGTCTAACGTCATACAGTAATGCGTCATAACGTATAACATCATATCGAATTCCGGTTTAACGTATAACGCCATATAGCAATGCGTCATAACGTATAAAGTCATATAGAATTACGGTTTGACGTATAACGTCATATAGTAATGCGTCATAACGTATAACGCCATATAGTATTGCGTCATAACGTATAACATCATATAGTATGGCGTCATGACGCACAACGTCATATAATAAAGCGACATGACGTATAACGTCATATAGAATTACGTCATAACTTATAACGTCATATAGAATTCCGGATTAACGTATAACGCCATATAGCAATGCGTCTTAACGTATAACAACATATAGTATTGCGTCATGACGTATAACGTCATATAGTAATGCGTCATAACGTATATCGACATATAGTATTGCGTCATGACGAATAATGTCATATAATTAGGCGACATGACGTATAACGTCATATAGTAATGCGTCATAACGTATAACGTCATATAGTAATGCGTCATAACGTATAACGCCATATAGTAATGCGTCATAACGTATAACGTCATATACTATTGCGTCATGACGTATAACGTCATATAGATTTACCTCATAACGTAGAACATCACATAGTAATACGTCATAACGTATAACGTCATATAGAATTACGTCATAACTTATGACGTCACATAGTAATACGGCATAACGTATAACGTCATATAGTATTACGTCATGACGTATAACGTCATATAGAATTCCGGTTTAACGGATAACGTCATATAGTAATGCGTCATAACGTATAACGTCATACAGTAATTCGTCATACCGTATAACGTCGTATAGCATTACGTCATAACGAATAACGTCTCATAGTAATTCGTCATATCGTATAACGCCATATAGCAATGCGTCATAACGTATAACGTTATACAGAATTACGGTTTAACGTATAAAGTCATATAGTAATGCGTCATAACGTATAACGCCATATAGTATTGCGTCATAACGTATAACATCATATAGTATGGCGTCATGACGTACAACGTCATATAATAAAGCGACATGACGTATAACGTCATATAGAATTACGTCATAACTTATAACGTCATATAGAATTCCGGTTTAACGTATAACGCCATATAGCAATGCGTCTTAACGTATAACAACATATAGTATTGCGTCATGACGTATAACGTCATATAGTAATGCGTCATAACGTATATCGACATATAGTATTGCGTCATGACGAATAATGTCATATAATAAGGCGACATGACGTATAACGTCACATAGTAATACGTCTTAAAGTATAAAGTCATATAGAATTCCGGAATAACGTATAACGTCATATAGTAATACGTCATATCGTATAACGTCATATAGTATTGCGTCATGACGAATAATGTCATATAATAAGGCGACATGACGTATAACGTCATATAGTAATGCGTCATAACGTATAACGTCATATAGTAATGCGTCATAACGTATAACGCCATATAGAAATGCGTCATAACGTATAACGCCATATAGCAATGCGTTATAACGAATAACGTCATATAGTAATGCGTCATAACGTATAACGCCATATAGTAATGCGCCATAACGTATAACGTCATGTAGTATTGGGTCATGACGTATAATGTCATATAATAAGGCGACATGACGTATAACGTCATATAGAAGTACGTTATAACGTATAACGTCACATAGTAAAACGTCATAACGTATAACGTCATACAGAATTACGGTTTAACGTCTAACGTCATACAGTAATGCGTCATAACGTATAACATCATATCGAATTCCGGTTTAACGTATAACGCCATATAGCAATGCGTCATAACGTATAAAGTCATATAGAATTACGGTTTGACGTATAACGTCATATAGTATTGCGTCATAACGTATAACGCCATATAGTAATGCGTCATAACGTATAACGTCATATACTATTGCGTCATGACGTATAACGTCATATAGATATACCTCATAACGTAGAACATCACATAGTAATACGTCATAACGTATAACGTCATATAGAATTACGTCATAACTTATGACGTCACATAGTAATACGGCATAACGTATAACGTCATATAGTATTACGTCATGACGTATAACGTCATATAGAATTCCGGTTTAACGGATAACGTCATATAGTAATGCGTCATAACGTATAACGTCATACAGTAATTCGTCATACCGTATAACGTCGTATAGCATTACGTCATAACGAATAACGTCTCATAGTAATACGTCATATCGTATAACGCCATATAGCAATGCGTCATAACGTATAACGTTATACAGAATTACGGTTTAACGTATAAAGTCATATAGTAATGCGTCATAACGTATAACGCCATATAGTATTGCGTCATAACGTATAACATCATATAGTATTGCGTCATGACGTATAACGTCATATAATAAAGCGACATGACGTATAACGTCATATAGAATTACGTCATAACTTATAACGTCATATAGAATTCCGGTTTAACGTATAACGCCATATAGCAATGCGTCATAACGTATAACAACATATAGTATTGCGTCATGACGTATAACGTCATATAGTAATGCGTCATAACGTATATCGTCATATAGTATTGCGTCATGACGAATAATGTCATATAATAAGGCGACATGACGTATAACGTCACATAGTAATACGTCTTAACGTATAAATTCATATAGAATTCCGGAATAACGTACAACGTCATATAGTAATACGTCATAACGTATAACGTCATATAGTATTGCGTCATGACGAATAATGTCATATAATAAGGCGACATGACGTATAACGTCATATAGTAATGCGTCATAACGTATAACGTCATATCGTAATGTGTCATAACGTATAACGCCATATAGTAATGCGTCATAACGTATAACGTCATATAGTACTGCGTCATAGCGTCTAACGCCATATAGTAATCCGTCATAACGTATAACGTCATATAGTAATGCGTCATAACGTATAACGCCATATAGCAATGGGTCATAACGTATAACGCCACATAGCAATGCGTTATAACGAATAACGTCATATAGTAATGCGTCATAACGTATAACGCCATATAGTAATGCGTCATAACGTATAACATCATATAGTATTGCGTCATGACGTATAACGTCATATAATGAAGCGACATGACGTATAACGTCATATAGAATTACGTCATAACTTATAACGTCATATAGAATTCCGGTTTAACGTATAACGCCATATAGCAATGCGTCATAACGTATAACATCATATAGTATTGCGTCATGACGTATAACGTCATATAATAAGGCGACATGACGTATAACGTCACATAGTAATACGTCTTAACGTATAAAGTCATATAGAATTCCGGAATAACGTATAACGTCATATAGTAATACGTCATAACGTATATCGTCATATAGTATTGCGTCATGACGAATAATGTCATATAATAAGGCGACATGACGTATAACGTCTCATAGTAATACGTCATATCGTATAACGCCATATAGCAATGCGTCATAACGTATAACGTTATACAGAATTACGGTTTAACGTATAAAGTCATATAGTAATGCGTCATAACGTATAACGCCATATAGTATTGCGTCATAACGTATAACATCATATAGTATGGCGTCATGACGTACAACGTCATATAATAAAGCGACATGACGTATAACGTCATATAGAATTACGTCATAACTTATAACGTCATATAGAATTCCGGTTTAACGTATAACGCCATATAGCAATGCGTCTTAACGTATAACAACATATAGTATTGCGTCATGACGTATAACGTCATATAGTAATGCGTCATAACGTATATCGACATATAGTATTGCGTCATGACGAATAATGTCATATAATAAGGCGACATGACGTATAACGTCACATAGTAATACGTCTTAAAGTATAAAGTCATATAGAATTCCGGAATAACGCATAACGTCATATAGTAATACGTCATATCGTATAACGTCATATAGTATTGCGTCATGACGAATAATGTCATATAATAAGGCGACATGACGTATAACGTCATATAGTAATGCGTCATAACGTATAACGTCATATAGTAATGCGTCATAACGTATAACGCCATATAGTAATGCGTCATAACGTATAACGTCATATAGTATTGCGTCATAACGTCTAACGCCATATAGTAATCCGTCATAACGTATAACGTCATATAGTAATGCGTCATAACGTATAACGCCATATAGCAATGCGTCATAACGTATAACGCCATATAGCAATGCGTTATAACGAATAACGTCATATAGTAATGCGTCATAACGTATAACGCCATATAGTAATGCGCCATAACGTATAACGTCATGTAGTATTGGGTCATGACGTATAATGTCATATAATAAGGCGACATGACGTATAACGTCATATAGAAGTACGGTATAACGTATAACGTCACATAGTAAAACGTCATAACGTATAACGTCATACAGAATTACGGTTTAACGTCTAACGTCATACAGTAATGCGTCATAACGTATAACATCATATCGAATTCCGGTTTAACGTATAACGCCATATAGCAATGCGTCATGACGTATAAAGTCATATAGAATTACGGTTTGACGTATAACGCCATATAGTAATGCGTCATAACGTATAACGTCATATAGTATTGCGTCATGACGTATAACGTCATATAGTATTGCGTCATGACGAATAATGTCATATAATAAGGCGACATGACGTATAACGTCACATAGTAATACGTCTTAACGTATAAAGTCATATAGAATTCCGGAATAACGTATAACGTCATATAGTAATACGTCATAACGTATAACGTCATATAGTATTGCGTCATGACGAATAATGTCATATAATAAGGCGACATGACGTATAACGTCATATAGTAATGCGTCATAACGTATAACGTCATATAGTAATGCGTCATAACGTATAACGCCATATAGTAATGCGTCATAACGTATAACGTCATATAGTATTGCGTCATAACGTATAACGCCATATAGCAAAGCGTCATAACGTATAACGCCATATAGCAATGCGTTATAACGAATAACGTCATATAGTAATCGCGTCATAACGTATAACGCCATACAGAATTACGGTTTAACGTCTAACGTCATACAGTAATGCGTCATAACGTATAACATCATATAGAATTCCGGTTTAACGTATAACGCCATATAGCAATGCGTCATAACGTATAAAGTCATATAAAATTACGGCATAACGTATAACGTCATATCGTAATATGTCATAACGTATAACGTCATATAGTAAAACGTCATAACGTATAACGTCATACAGAATTACGGTTTAACGTCTAACGTCATACAGTAATGCGTCATAACGTATAACGTCATATAGAATTCCGGTTTAACGTATATCGCCATATAGCAATGCGTCATAACGTATAAAGTCATATAGAATTACGGTTTGACGTATAACGTCATATAGTAATGCGTCATAACGTATAACGCCATATAGTAATGCGTCATAACGTATAACGTCATATATTATTGCGTCATGACGTATAACGTCATATAGATATACCTCATAACGTAGAACATCACATAGTAATACGTCATAACGTATAACGTCATATAGAATTACGTCATAACTTATGACGTCACATAGTAATACGGCATAACGTATAACGTCATATAGTATTACGTCATGACGTATAACGTCATATAGAATTCCGGTTTAACGGATAACGTCATATAGTAATGCGTCATAACGTATAGCGTCATACAGTAATTCGTCATACCGTATAACGTCGTATAGCATTACGTCATAACGAATAACGTCTCATAGTAATACGTCATATCGTATAACGCCATATAGCAATGCGTCATAACGTATAACGTTATACAGAATTACGGTTTAACGTATAAAGTCATATAGTAATGCGTCATAACGTATAACGCCATATAGTATTGCGTCATAACGTATAACATCATATAGTATTGCGTCATGACGTATAACGTCATATAATAAAGCGACATGACGTATAACGTCATATAGAATTACGTCATAACTTATAACGTCATATAGAATTCCGGTTTAACGTATAACGCCATATAGCAATGCGTCATAACGTATAACAACATATAGTATTGCGTCACGGCGTATAACGTCATGTAGTAATGCGTCATAACGTATATCGTCATATAGTATTGCGTCATGACGAATAATGTCATATAATAAGGCGACATGACGTATAACGTCATATAGTAATGCGTCATAACGTATAACGTCATATCGTAATGCGTCATAACGTATAACGCCATATAGTAATGCGTCATAACGTATAACGTCATATAGTACTGCGTCATAGCGTCTAACGCCATATAGTAATCCGTCATAACGTATAACGTCATATAGTAATGCGTCATAACGTATAACGCCATATAGCAATGGGTCATAACGTATAACGCCACATAGCAATGCGTCATAACGAATAACGTCATATAGTAATGCGTCATAACGTATAACGTCATATAGTAATGCGTCATAACGTATAACGTCATGTAGTAACCGTCATGACGTATAATGTCATATAATAAGGCGACATGACGTATAACGTCATATAGAAGTACGGTATAACGTATAACGTCACATAGTAAAACGTCATAACGTATAACGTCATACAGAATTACGGTTTAACGTCTAACGTCATACAGTAATGCTTCATAACGTATAACATCATATCGAATTCCGGTTTAACGTAAAGCGCCATATAGCAATGCGTCATAACGTATAAAGTCATATAGAATTACGGTTTGACGTATAACGTCATATAGTAATGCGTCATAACGTATAACGTCATACAGTAATGCGTCATAACGTATAACATCATATAGTATTGCGTCATGACGTATAACGTCATATAATAAGGCGACATGACGTATAACGTCACATAGTAATACGTCTTAACGTATAAAGTCATATAGAATTCCGGAATAACGTATAACGTCATATAGTAATACGTCATAACGTATAACGTCATATAGTATTGCGTCATGACGAATAATGTCATATAATAAGGCGACATGACGAATAACGTCATATAGTAATGCGTCATAACGTATAACGTCATATAGTAATGCGTCATAACGTATAACGCCATATAGTAATGCGTCATAACGTATAACGTCATATAGTATTGCGTCATAACGTATAACGCCATATAGCAAAGCGTCATAACGTATAACGCCATATAGCAATGCGTTATAACGAATAACGTCATATAGTAATCGCGTCATAACGTATAACGCCATATAGTAATGCGTCATAACGTATAACGTCATGTAGTATTGCGTCATGACGTATAATGTCATATAATAAGGCGACATGACGTTTAACGTCATATAGAAGTACGGTATAACGTATAACGTCACATAGTAAAACGTCATAACGTATAACGTCATACAGAATTACGGTTTAACGTCTAACGTCATACAGTAATGCGTCATAACGTATAACATCATATAGAATTCCGGATTAACGTATAACGCCATATAGCAATGCGTCATAACGTATAAAGTCATATAAAATTACGGCATAACGTATAACGTCATATAGTAATATGTCATAACGTATAACGTCATATAGTAAAACGTCATAACGTATAAAGTCATACAGAATTACGGTTTAACGTCTAACGTCATACAGTAATGCGTCATAACGTATAACGTCATATAGAATTCCGGTTTAACGTATAACGCCATATAGCAATGCGTCATAACGTATAAAGTCATATAGAATTACGGTTTGACGTATAACGTCATATAGTAATGCGTCATAACGTATAACGCCATATAGTAATGCGTCATAACGTATAACGTCATATACTATTGCGTCATGACGTATAACGTCATATAGATATACCTCATAACGTAGAACATCACATAGTAATACGTCATAACGTATAACGTCATATAGAATTACGTCATAACTTATGACGTCACATAGTAATACGGCATAACGTATAACGTCATATAGTATTACGTCATGACGTATAACGTCATATAGAATTCCGGTTTAACGGATAACGTCATATAGTAATGCGTCATAACGTATAACGTCATACAGTAATTCGTCATACCGTATAACGTCGTATAGCATTACGTCATAACGAATAACGTCTCATAGTAATACGTCATATCGTATAACGCCATATAGCAATGCGTCATAACGTATAACGTTATACAGAATTCCGGTTTAACGGATAACGTCATATAGTAATGCGTCATAACGTATAACGTCATACAGTAATTCGTCATACCGTATAACGTCGTATAGCATTACGTCATAACGAATAACGTCTCATAGTAATGCGTCATATCGTATAACGCCATATAACAATGCGTCATAACGTATAACGTTATACAGAATTACGGTTTAACGTATAAAGTCATATAGTAATGCGTCATAACGTCTAACGCCATATAGTAATCCGTCATAACGTATAACGTCATATAGCAATGCGTTATAACGAATAACGTCATATAGTAATGCGTCATAACGTATAACGTCATATAGTATTGCGTCATAACGTCTAACGCCATATAGTAATCCGTCATAACGTATAACGTCATATAGCAATGCGTTATAACGAATAACGTCATATAGTAATGCGTCATAACGTATAACGCCATATAGTAATGCGTCATAACGTATAACGTCATATAGTAATGCGTCATAACGTATAACGCCATATAGTAATGCGTCATAACGTCTAACGTCATATAGTATTACGTCATGACGTATAACGTCATATAGAATTCCGGTTTAACGGATAACGTCATATAGTAATGCGTCATAACGTATAACGTCATACAGTAATTCGTCATACCGTATAACGTCGTATAGCATTACGTCATAACGAATAACGTCTCATAGTAATGCGTCATATCGTATAACGCCATATAACAATGCGTCATAACGTATAACGTTATACAGAATTACGGTTTAACGTATAAAGTCATATAGTAATGCGTCATAACGTATAACGCCATATAGTAATGCGTCATAACGTATAACATCATATAGTATTGCGTCATGACGTATAACGTCATATAATAAAGCGACATGACGTATAACGTCATACAGAATTACGTCATAACTTATAACGACATATAGAATTCCGGTTTAACGTATAACGCCATATAGCAATGCGTCATAACGTATAACATCATATAGTATTGCGTCATGACGTATAACGTCATGTAGTAATGCGTCATAACGTATATCGTAATATAGAAATGCGTCATAACGTATAACGTCATATAGTAAAACGTCATAACGTATAACGTCATATAGTATTGCGTCATGACGAATAATGTCATATAATAAGGCGACATGACGTACAACGTCACATAGTAATACGTCTTAACGTATAAAGTCATATAGAATTCCGGAATAACGTATAACGTCATATAGTAATACGTCATAACGTATAACGTCATATAGTATTGCGTCATGACGAATAATGTCATATAATAAGGCGACATGATGTATAACGTCATATAGTAATGCGTCATAACGTATAACGTCATATAGTAATGCGACATAACGTATAAAGTCATATAAAATTACGGCATAACGTATAACGTCATATAGTAATACGTCATAACGTATAACGTCATATAGTAAAACGTCATAACGTATAACGTCATACAGAATTACGGTTTAACGTCTAACGTCATACAGTAATGCGTCATAACGTATAACGTCATATAGAATTCCGGTTTAACGTATAACGCCATATAGCAATGCGTCATAACGTATAACGCCATATAGTAATGCGTCATAACGTATAACGTCATATACTATTGCGTCATGACGTATAACGTCATATAGATATACCCCATAACGTAGAACATCACATAGTAATACGTCATAACGTATAACGTCATATAGAATTACGTCATAACTTATGACGTCACATAGTAATACGGCATAACGTATAACGTCATATAGTATTACGTCATGACGTATAACGTCATATAGAATTCCGGTTTAACGGATAACGTCATATAGTAATGCGTCATAACGTATAACGTCATACAGTAATTCGTCATACCGTATAACGTCGTATAGCATTACGTCATAACGAATAACGTCACATAGTAATACGTCATATCGTATAACGCCATATAGCAATGCGTCATAACGTATAACGTTATACAGAATTACGGTTTAACGTATAAAGTCATATAGTAATGCGTCATAACGTATAACGCCATATAGTATTGCGTCATAACGTATAACATCATATAGTATTGCGTCATGACGTATAACGTCATATAATAAAGCGACATGACGTATAACGTCATATAGAATTACGTCATAACTTATAACGTCATATAGAATTCCGGTTTAACGTATAACGCCATATAGCAATGCGTCATAACGTATAACAACATATAGTATTGCGTCATGACGTATAACGTCATATAGTAATGCGTCATAACGTATATCGTCATATAGTATTGCGTCATGACGAATAATGTCATATAATAAGGCGACATGACGTATAACGTCACATAGTAATACGTCTTAACGTATAAATTCATATAGAATTCCGGAATAACGTATAACGTCATATAGTAATACGTCATAACGTATAACGTCATATAGTATTGCGTCATGACGAATAATGTCATATAATAAGGCGACATGACGTATAACGTCATATAGTAATGCGTCATAACGTATAACGTCATACCGTAATGCGTCATAACGTATAACGCCATATAGTAATGCGTCATAACGTATAACGTCATATAGTACTGCGTCATAGCGTCTAACGCCATATAGTAATCCGTCATAACGTATAACGTCATATAATAATGCGTCATAACGTATAACGCCATATAGCAATGGGTCATAACGTATAACGCCACATAGCAATGCGTTATAACGAATAACGTCATATAGTAATGCGTCATAACGTATAACGCCATATAGTAATGCGTCATAACGTATAACGTCATGTAGTAACCGTCATGACGTACAATGTCATATAATAAGGCGACATGACGTATAACGTCATATAGAAGTACGGTATAACGTATAACGTCACATAGTAAAACGTCATAACGTATAACGTCATACAGAATTACGGTTTAACGTCTAACGTCATACAGTAATGCTTCATAACGTATAACATCATATCGAATTCCGGTTTAACGTAAAGCGCCATATAGCAATGCGTCATAACGTATAAAGTCATATAGAATTACGGTTTGACGTATAACGTCATATAGTAATGCGTCATAACGTATAACGTCATACAGTAATGCGTCATAACGTATAACATCATATAGTATTGCGTCATGACGTATAACGTCATATAATGAAGCGACATGACGTATAACGTCATATAGAATTACGTCATAACTTATAACGTCATATAGAATTCCGGTTTAACGTATAACGCCATATAGCAATGCGTCATAACGTATAACATCATATAGTATTGCGTCATGACGTATAACGTCATATAATAAGGCGACATGACGTATAACGTCACATAGTAATACGTCTTAACGTATAAAGTCATATAGAATTCCGGAATAACGTATAACGTCATATAGTAATACGTCATAACGTATAACGTCATATAGTATTGCGTCATGACGAATAATGTCATATAATAAGGCGACATGACGTATAACGTCTCATAGTAATACGTCATATCGTATAACGCCATATAGCAATGCGTCATAACGTATAACGTTATACAGAATTACGGTTTAACGTATAAAGTCATATAGTAATGCGTCATAACGTATAACGCCATATAGTATTGCGTCATAACGTCTAACATCATATAGTATGGCGTCATGACGTACAACGTCATATAATAAGGCGACATGACGTATAACGTCATGTAGAATTACGTCATAACTTATAACGTCATATAGAATTCCGGTTTAACGTATAACGCCATATATCAATGCGTCTTAACGTATAACAACATATAGTATTGCGTCATGACGTATAACGTCATATAGTAATGCGTCATAACGTATATCGACATATAGTATTGCGTCATGACGAATAATGTCATATAATAAGGCGACATGACGTATAACGTCACATAGTAATACGTCATAACGTATATCGTCATATAGTATTGCGTCATGACGAATAATGTCATATAATAAGGCGACATGACGTATAACGTCACATAGTAATACGTCTTAACGTATAAATTCATATAGAATTCCGGAATAACGTATAACGTCATATAGTAATACGTCATAACGTATAACGTCATATAGTATTGCGTCATGACGAATAATGTCATATAATAAGGCGACATGACGTATAACGTCATATAGTAATGCGTCATAACGTATAACGTCATATCGTAATGCGTCATAACGTATAACGCCATATAGTAATGCGTCATAACGTATAACGTCATATAGTACTGCGTCATAGCGTCTAACGCCATATAGTAATCCGTCATAACGTATAACGTCATATAGTAATGCGTCATAACGTATGACGCCATATAGCAATGGGTCATAACGTATAACGCCACATAGCAATGCGTTATAACGAATAACGTCATATAGTAATGCGTCATAACGTATAACGCCATATAGTAATGCGTCATAACGTATAACGTCATGTAGTAACCGTCATGACGTATAATGTCATATAATAAGGCGACATGACGTATAACGTCATATAGAAGTACGGTATAACGTATAACGTCACATAGTAAAACGTCATAACGTATAACGTCATACAGAATTACGGTTTAACGTCTAACGTCACACAGTAATGCTTCATAACGTATAACATCATATCGAATTCCGGTTTAACGTAAAGCGCCATATAGCAATGCGTCATAACGTATAAAGTCATATAGAATTACGGTTTGACGTATAACGTCATATAGTAATGCGTCATAACGTATA
This sequence comes from Bombus fervidus, assembly GCF_041682495.2. Lineage (NCBI taxonomy): Eukaryota > Metazoa > Arthropoda > Insecta > Hymenoptera > Apidae > Bombus > Bombus fervidus. The sequence continues at coordinate 1,571,400 of NW_027212582.1, forward strand.
ACGTCATACAGTAATGCGTCATAACGTATAACGTCATATAGAATTACGTCATAACTTGTAACGTCATATAGAATTCCGGTTTAACGTATAACGCCATATAGCAATGCGTCATAACGTATAACATCATATAGTATTGCGTCATGACGTATAACGTCATATAATAAGGCGACATGACGTCTAACGTCACATAGTAATACGTCTTAACGTATAAAGTCATATAGAATTCCGGAATAACGTATAACGTCATATAGTAATACGTCATAACGTATAACGTCATATAGTAATGCGTCATAACGTATAACGTCATATAGTATTGCGTCATAACGTCTAACGCCATATAGTAATCCGTCATAACGTATAACGTCATATAGCAATGCGTTATAACGTATAACGCCATATAGTAATGCGTCATAACGTATAACGTCATATAGTATTGCGTCATAACGTCTAACGCCATATAGTAATCCGTCATAACGTATAACGTCATATAGCAATGCGTTATAACGAATAACGTCATATAGTAATGCGTCATAACGTATAACGTCATATAGTATTGCGTCATAACGTCTAACGCCATATAGTAATCCGTCATAACGTATAACGTCATATAGCAATGCGTTATAACGAATAACGTCATATAGTAATGCGTCATAACGTATAACGTCATATAGTATTGCGTCATAACGTCTAACGCCATATAGTAATCCGTCATAACGTATAACGTCATATAGCAATGCGTTATAACGAATAACGTCATATAGTAATGCGTCATAACGTATAACGCCATATAGTAATGCGTCATAACGTATAACGTCATATAGATTTCCGGTTTAACGTATAACGCCATATAGCAATGCGTCATAACGTATAAAGTCATATAGAATTACGGTTTGACGTATAACGTCATATAGTAATGCGTCATAACGTATAACGCCATATAGTAATGCGTCATAACGTATAACGTCATATAGTATTGCGTCATGACGTATAACGTCATATAGATTTACCTCATAACGTAGAACATCACATAGTAATACGTCATAACGTACAACGTCATATGGAATTACGTCATAACTTATAACGTCACATAGTAATACGTCATAACGTATAACGTCATATAGTATTACGTCATGACGTATAACGTCATATAGAATTCCGGTTTAACGGATAACGTCATATAGTAATGCGTCATAACGTATAACGTCATACAGTAATTCGTCATACCGTATAACGTCGTATAGCATTACGTCATAACGAATAACGTCTCATAGTAATGCGTCATATCGTATAACGCCATATAACAATGCGTCATAACGTATAACGTTATACAGAATTACGGTTTAACGTATAAAGTCATATAGTAATGCGTCATAACGTATAACACCATATAGTAATGCGTCATAACGTATAACATCATATAGTATTGCGTCATGACGTATAACGTCATATAATAAAGCGACATGACGTATAACGTCATACAGAATTACGTCATAACTTATAACGTCATATAGAATTCCGGTTTAACGTATAACGCCATATAGCAATGCGTCATAACGTATAACATCATATAGTATTGCGTCATGACGTATAACGTCATATAGTAATGCGTCATAACGTATATCGTAATATAGTAATGCGTCATAACGTATAACGTCATATAGTATTGCGTCATGACGAATAATGTCATATAATAAGGCGACATGACGTACAACGTCACATAGTAATACGTCTTAACGTATAAAGTCATATAGAATTCCGGAATAACGTATAACGTCATATAGTAATACGTCATAACGTATAACGTCATATAGTATTGCGTCATGACGAATAATGTCATATAATAAGGCGACATGACGTATAACGTCATATAGTAATGCGTCATAACGTATAACGTCATATAGTAATGCGTCATAACGTATAACATCATATAGTAATGCGTCATAACGTATAACGTCATATAGTAATGCGTCATAACGTATAACGCCATATAGTAATGCGTCATAACGTATAACGTCATATAGTATTGCGTCGTGACGTATAACGTCATATAATAAGGCGACATGACGTATAACGTCATATAGAATTACTTCATAACGTATAACGTCATATAAAATTACGGTTTAACGTATAACGTCAAAAGAGTAATGCGTCATATCCTATAACGCCATATAGTAATTGCGTCATAACGTATAACGTCATATAGAATTCCGGTTTAACGTATAACGCCATATAGCAATGCGTCATAACGTATAAAGTCATATAGAATTACGGTTTGACGTATAACGTCATATAGTAATGCGTCATAACGTATAACGTCATACAGTAATGCGTCATAACGTATAACATCATATAGTATTGCGTCATGACGTATAACGTCATATAATAAGGCGACATGACGTATAACGTCACATAGTAATACGTCTTAACGTATAAAGTCATATAGAATTCCGGAATAACGTATAACGTCATATAGTAATACGTCATAACGTATAACGTCATATAGTATTGCGTCATGACGAATAATGTCATATAATAAGGCGACATGACGTATAACGTCATATAGTAATGCGTCATAACGTATAACGTCATATAGTAATGCGTCATAACGTATAACGCCATATAGTAATGCGTCATAACGTATAACGTCATATAGTATTGCGTCATCACGTCTAACGCCATATAGTAATCCGTCATAACGTATAACGTCATATAGCAATGCGTTATAACGAATAACGTCATGTAGTAATGCGTCATAACGTATAACGTCATATAGTATTGCGTCATAACGTCTAACGCCATATAGTAATCCGTCATAACGTATAACGTCATATAGCAATGCGTTATAACGAATAACGCCATATAGTAATGCGTCATAACGTATAACGCCATATAGTAATGCGTCATAACGTATAACGTCATATAGTAATGCGTCATAACGTATAACGCCATATAGTAATGCGTAATAACGTCTAACGTCATATAGTATTACGTCATGACGTATAACGTCATATAGCAATGGGTCATAACGTATAACGCCACATAGCAATGCGTTATAACGAATAACGTCATATAGTAATGCGTCATAACGTATAACGCCATATAGTAATGCGTCATAACGTATAACGTCATGTAGTAACCGTCATGACGTACAATGTCATATAATAAGGCGACATGACGTATAACGTCATATAGAAGTACGGTATAACGTATAACGTCACATAGTAAAACGTCATAACGTATAACGTCATACAGAATTACGGTTTAACGTCTAACGACATACAGTAATGCTTCATAACGTATAACATCATATCGAATTCCGGTTTAACGTAAAGCGCCATATAGCAATGCGTCATAACGTATAAAGTCATATAGAATTACGGTTTGACGTATAACGTCATATAGTAATGCGTCATAACGTATAACGTCATACAGTAATGCGTCATAACGTATAACATCATATAGTATTGCGTCATGACGTATAACGTCATATAATGAAGCGACATGACGTATAACGTCATATAGAATTACGTCATAACTTATAACGTCATATAGAATTCCGGTTTAACGTATAACGCCATATAGCAATGCGTCATAACGTATAACATCATATAGTATTGCGTCATGACGTATAACGTCATATAATAAGGCGACATGACGTATAACGTCACATAGTAATACGTCTTAACGTATAAAGTCATATAGAATTCCGGAATAACGTATAACGTCATATAGTAATACGTCATAACGTATAACGTCATATAGTATTGCGTCATGACGAATAATGTCATATAATAAGGCGACATGACGTATAACGTCTCATAGTAATACGTCATATCGTATAACGCCATATAGCAATGCGTCATAACGTATAACGTTATACAGAATTACGGTTTAACGTATAAAGTCATATAGTAATGCGTCATAACGTATAACGCCATATAGTATTGCGTCATAACGTCTAACATCATATAGTATGGCGTCATGACGTACAACGTCATATAATAAGGCGACATGACGTATAACGTCATGTAGAATTACGTCATAACTTATAACGTCATATAGAATTCCGGTTTAACGTATAACGCCATATATCAATGCGTCTTAACGTATAACAACATATAGTATTGCGTCATGACGTATAACGTCATATAGTAATGCGTCATAACGTATATCGACATATAGTATTGCGTCATGACGAATAATGTCATATAATAAGGCGACATGACGTATAACGTCATATAGTAATGCGTCATAACGTATAACGTCATATCGTAATGCGTCATAACGTATAACGCCATATAGTAATGCGTCATAACGTATAACGTCATATAGTACTGCGTCATAGCGTCTAACGCCATATAGTAATCCGTCATAACGTATAACGTCATATAGTAATGCGTCATAACGTATAACGTCATATAGCAATGGGTCATAACGTATAACGCCACATAGCAATGCGTTATAACGAATAACGTCATATAGTAATGCGTCATAACGTATAACGCCATATAGTAAGGCGTCATAACGTATAACGTCATGTAGTAACCGTCATGACGTATAATGTCATATAATAAGGCGACATGACGTATAACGTCATATAGAAGTACGGTATAACGTATAACGTCACATAGTAAATGTCATAACGTATAACGTCATACAGAATTACGGTTTAACGTCTAACGTCATACAGTAATGCTTCATAACGTATAACATCATATCGAATTCCGGTTTAACGTAAAGCGCCATATAGCAATGCGTCATAACGTATAAAGTCATATAGAATTACGGTTTGACGTATAACGTCGTATAGTAATGCGTCATAACGTATAACGTCATACAGTAATGCGTCATAACGTATAACGTCATATAGAATTACGTCATAACTTATAACGTCATATAGAATTCCGGTTTAACGTATAACGCCATATAGCAATGCGTCATAACGTATAACATCATATAGTATTGCGTCATGACGTATAACGTCATATAATAAGGCGACATGACGTCTAACGTCACATAGTAATACGTCTTAACGTATAAAGTCATATAGAATTCCGGAATAACGTATAACGTCATATAGTAATACGTCATAACGTATAACGTCATATAGTAATGCGTCATAACGTATAACGTCATATAGTATTGCGTCATAACGTCTAACGCCATATAGTAATCCGTCATAACGTATAACGTCATATAGCAATGCGTTATAACGTATAACGCCATATAGTAATGCGTCATAACGTATAACGTCATATAGTATTGCGTCATAACGTCTAACGCCATATAGTAATCCGTCATAACGTATAACGTCATATAGCAATGCGTTATAACGAATAACGTCATATAGTAATGCGTCATAACGTATAACGTCATATAGTATTGCGTCATAACGTCTAACGCCATATAGTAATCCGTCATAACGTATAACGTCATATAGCAATGCGTTATAACGAATAACGTCATATAGTAATGCGTCATAACGTATAACGTCATATAGTATTGCGTCATAACGTCTAACGCCATATAGTAATCCGTCATAACGTATAACGTCATATAGCAATGCGTTATAACGAATAACGTCATATAGTAATGCGTCATAACGTATAACGCCATATAGTAATGCGTCATAACGTATAACGTCATATAGAATTCCGGTTTAACGTATAACGCCATATAGCAATGCGTCATAACGTATAAAGTCATATAGAATTACGGTTTGACGTATAACGTCATATAGTAATGCGTCATAACGTATAACGCCATATAGTAATGCGTCATAACGTATAACGTCATATAGTATTGCGTCATGACGTATAACGTCATATAGATTTACCTCATAACGTAGAACATCACATAGTAATACGTCATAACGTATAACGTCATATAGAATTACGTCATAACTTATAACGTCACATAGTAATACGTCATAACGTATAACGTCATATAGTATTACGTCATGACGTATAACGTCATATAGAATTCCGGTTTAACGGATAACGTCATATAGTAATGCGTCATAACGTATAACGTCATGTAGTATTGCGTCATGACGTATAATGTCATATAATAAGGCGACATGACGCATAACGTCATATAGAAGTACGGTATAACGTATAACGTCACATAGTAAGACGTCATAACGTATAACGACATACAGAATTACGGTTTAACGTCTAACGTCATACAGTAATGCGTCATAACGTAGAACATCACATAGTAATACGTCATAACGTATAACGTCATATAGAATTACGTCATAACTTATAACGTCACATAGTAATACGTCATAACGTATAACGTCATATAGTAATACGTCATAACGTATAACGTCATATAGTATTGCGTCATGACGAATAATGTCATATAATAAGGCGACATGACGTATAACGTCATATAGTAATGCGTCATAACGTATAACGTCTTATAGTAATGCGTCATAACGTATAACGCCATATAGTAATGCTTCATAACGTATAACGTCATATAGTATTGCGTCATAACGTCTAACGCCATATAGTAATCCGTCATAACGTATAACGTCATATAGTAATGCGTCATAACGTATAACGCCATATAGCAATGCGTCATAACGTATAACGCCATATAGCAATGCGTTATAACGAATAACGTCATATAGTAATGCGTCATAACGTATAACGCCATATAGTAATGCGTCATAACGTATAACGTCATATAGAAGTACGGCATAACGTATAACGTCACATAGTAAAACGTCATAACGTATAACGTCATACAGAATTACGGTTTAACGTCTAACGTCATACAATAATGCGTCATAACGTATAACGTCATATAGAATTCCGGTTTAACGTATAAAGCCATATAGCAATGCGTCATAACGTATAAAGTCATATAGAATTACGGTGTGACGTATAACGTCATATAGTAATGCGTCATAACGTATAACGCCATATAGTAATGCGTCATAACGTATAACGTCATATAGTATTGCGTCATGACGTATAACGTCATATAGATTTACCTCATAACGTAGAACATCACATAGTAATACGTCATAACGTATAACGTCATATAGAATTCCGGTTTAACGGATAACGTCATATAGTAATGCGTCATAACGTATAACATCATATCGAATTCCGGTTTAACGTATAACGCCATATAGCAATGCGTCATAACGTATAAAGTCATATAGAATTACGGTTTGACGTATAACGTCATATAGTAATGCGTCATAACGTATAACATCATATAGAATTCCGGTTTAACGTATAACGCGATATAGCAATGCGTCATAACGTATAACGTCATACAGTAATTCGTCATACCGTATAACGTCATATAGAATTACGGCATAACGTATAACGTCACATAGTAAAACGTCATAACGTATAACGTTATACAGAATTACGGTTTAACGTATAAAGTCATATAGTAATGCGTCATAACGTATAACATCATATAGAATTCCGGTTTAACGTATAACGCGATATAGCAATGCGTCATACCGTACAACGTCATATAGAATTACGGCATAACGTATAACGTCACATAGTAAAACGTCATAACGTATAACGTCATGCAGAATTACGGTTTAACGTCTAACGTCATACAGTAATGCGTCATAACGTATAACATCATACAGAATTCCGGTTTAACGTATAACGCCATATAGCAATGCGTCATAACGTATAACATCATATAGTATTGCGTCATGACGTATAACGTCATATAGTAATGCGTCATAACGTATATCGTCATATAGTATTGCGTCATGACGAATAATGTCATATAATAAGGCGACATGACGTATAACGTCACATAGTAATACGTCTTATCGTATAAAGTCATATAGTATTGCGTCATGACGAATAATGTCATATAATAAGGCGACATGACGTATAACGTCATATAGTAATGCGTCATAACGTATAACGTCTTATAGTAATGCGTCATAACGTATAACGCCATATAGTAATGCGTCATAACGTATAACGTCATATAGTATTGCGTCATAACATCTAACGCCATATAGTAATCCGTCATAACGTATAACGTCATATAGTAATGCGTCATAACGTATAACGCCATATAGCAATGCGTCATAACGTATAACGCCATATAGCAATGCGTTATGACGAATAACGTCATATAGTAATGCGTCATAACGTATAACGCCATATAGTAATGCGTCATAACGTATAACGTCATGTAGTATTGCGTCATGACGTATAATGTCATATAATAAGGCGACATGACGCATAACGTCATATAGAAGTACGGTATAACGTATAACGTCACATAGTAAGACGTCATAACGTATAACGACATACAGAATTACGGTTTAACGTCTAACGTCATACAGTAATGCGTCATAACGTATAACATCATATAGAATTCCGGTTTAACGTATAACGCCATATAGCAATGCGTCATAACGTATAAAGTCATATAAAATTACGGCATAACGTATAACGTCATATAGTAATACGACATAACGTATAACGTCATATAGTAATGCGTCATAACGTATAACGTCATATAGTATTGCGTCATGACGTATAATGTCATATAATAAGGCGACATGACGTATAACGTCATATAGAAGTACGGCATAACGTATAACGTCACATAGTAAAACATCATAACGTATAACGTCATACAGAATTACGGTTTAACGTCTAACGTTATACAGTAATGCGTCATAACGTATAACGTCATATAGAATTCCGGTTTAACGTATAACGCCATATAGCAATGCGTCATGACGTATAAAGTCATATAGAATTACGGTTTGACATATAACGTCATATAGTAAAGCGTCATAACGTATAACGCCATATAGTCATGCGTCATAACGTATAACGTCATATAGTATTGCGTCATGACGTATAACGTCATACAGATTTACCTCATAACGTAGAACATCACATAGTAATACGTCATAACGTATAACGTCATATAGAATTCCGGTTTAACGGATAACGTCATATAGTAATGCGTCATAACGTATAACGTCATATAGAATTCCGGCTTAACGTATAACGCCATATAGCAATGCGTCATAACGTATAACAACATATAGTATTGCGTCATGACGAATAATGTCATATAATAAGGCGACATGACGTATAACGTCACATAGTAATACGTCTTAACGTATAAAGTCATATAGAATTCCGGAATAACGTATAACGTCATATAGTAATACGTCATAACGTATAACGTCATATAGTATTGCGTCATGACGAATAATGTCATATAATAAGGCGACATGACGCATAACGTCATATAGTAATGCGTCATAACGTATAACGTCATATAGTAATGCGTCATAACGTATAACGCCATATAGTAATGCGTCATAACGTATAACGCCATATAGTAATGCGTCATAACGTATAACGTCATGTAGTATTGCGTCATGACGTATAATGTCATATAATAAGGCGACATGACGTATAATGTCATATAATAAGGCGACATGACGTATAACGTCATATAGAAGTACGGTATAACGTATAACGTCACATAGTAAAACGTCATAACGTATAACGTCATACAGAATTACGGTTTAACGTCTAACGTCATACAGTAATGCGTCATAACGTATAACATCATATCAAATTCCGGTTTAACGTATAACGCCATATAGCAATGCGTCATAACGTATAAAGTCATATAGAATTACGGTTTGACGTATAACGTCATATAGTAAAGCGTCATAACGTATAACGCCATATAGTAATGCGTCATAACGTATAACGTCATATAGTATTGCGTCATGACGTATAACGTCATATAGATTTACCTCATAACGTAGAACATCACATAGTAATACGTCATAACGTATAACGTCATATAGAATTACGTCATAACTTATAACGTCACATAGTAAAACGTCATAACGTATAGCGTCATATAGTATTACGTCATGACGTATAACGTCATATAGAATTCCGGTTTAACGTATAACGCCATATAGCAATGCGTCATAACGTATAAAGTCATATAGAATTACGGTTTGACGTATAACGTCATATAGTAATGCGTCATAACGTATAACGCCATATAGTAATGCGTCATAACGTATAACGTCATATAGTATTGCGTCATGACGTATAACGTCATATAGATTTACCTCATAACGTAGAACATCACATAGTAATACGTCATAACGTATAACGTCATATAGTATTACGTCATAACTTATAACGTCACATAGTAATACGTCATAACGTTTAACGTCATATAGTATTACGTCATGACGTATAACGTCATATAGAATTCCGGTTTAACGGATAACGTCATATAGTAATGCGTCATAACGTATAACGTCATACAGTAATTCGTCATACCGTATAACGTCGTATAGCATTACGTCATAACGAATAACGTCTCATAGTAATACGTCATATCGTATAACGCCATATAGAAATGCGTCATAACGTATAACGTTATACACAATTACGGTGTAACGTATAAAGTCATATAGTAATGCGTCATAACGTATAACGCCATATAGTATTGCGTCATAACGTATAACATCATATAGTATTGCGTCATGACGTATAACGTCATATACTAAAGCGACATGACGTACAACGTCATATAGAATTACGTCATAACTTATAACGTCATATAGAATTCCGGTTTAACGTATAACGCCATATAGCAATGCGTCATAACGTATAACAACATATAGTATTGCGTCATGAGGTATAACGTCATATAGTAATGCGTCATAACGTATATCGCCATATAGTATTGCGTCATGACGAATAATATCATATAATAAGGCGACATGACGTATAACGTCACATAGTAATACGTCTTAACGTATAAAGTCATATAGAATTCCGGAATAACGTATAACGTCATATAGTAATACGTCATAACGTATAACAACATATAGTATTGCGTCATGACGTATAATGTCATATAATTAGGCGACATGACTTATAACGTCATATGGAAGTACGGTATAACGTATAACGTCACATAGTAAAACGTCATAACGTATAACGTCATACAGAATTACGGTTTAACGTCTAACGTCATACAGTAATGCGTCATAACGTATAACATCATATAGAATTCCGGTTTAACGTATAACGCCATATAGCAATGCGTCATAACGTATAAAGTCATATAAAATTACGGCATAACGTATAACGTCATATAGTAATACGTCATAACGTATAACGTCATATAGTAATGCGTCATAACGTATAACGTCATATAGTATTGCGTCATGACGTATAATGTCATATAATAAGGCGACATGACGTATAACGTCATATAGAAGTACGGCATAACGTATAACGTCACATAGTAAAACGTCATAACGTATAACGTCATACAGAATTACGGTTTAACGTCTAACGTCATACAGTAATGCGTCATAACGTATAACGTCATATAGAATTCCGGTTTAACGTATAACGCCATATAGCAATGCGTCATAACGTATAAAGTCATATAGAATTACGGTTTGACGTATAACGTCATATAGTAATGCGTCATAACGTATAACGCCATATAGTAATGCGTCATAACGTATAACGTCATATAGTATTGCGTCATGACGTATAACGTCATATAGATTTACCTCATAACGTAGAACATCACATAGTAATACGTCATAACGTATAACGTCATATAGAATTCCGGTTTAACGGATAACGTCATATAGTAATGCGTCATAACGTATAACGTTATACAGAATTACGGTTTAACGTATAAAGTCATATAGTAATGCGTCATAACGTATAACGCCATATAGTATTGCGTCATAACGTATAACATCATATAGTATTGCGTCATGACGTATAACGTCATATAATAAAGCGACATGACGTATAACGTCATAGAGAATTACGTCATAACGTATAACGTCACATAGTAAAACGTCATAACGTATAACGTCATACAGAATTACGGTTTAACGTCTAACGTCATACAGTAATACGTCTTAACGTATAAAGTCATATAGAATTCCGGAATAACGTATAACGTCATATAGTAATACGTCATAACGTATAACAACATATAGTATTGCGTCATGACGTATAATGTCATATAATTAGGCGACATGACTTATAACGTCATATAGAAATACGGTATAACGTATAACGTCACATAGTAAAACGTCATAACGTATAACGTCATACAGAATTACGGTTTAACGTCTAACGTCATACAGTAATGCGTCATAACGTATAACATCATATAGAATTCCGGTTTAACGTATAACGCCATATAGCAATGCGTCATAACGTATAAAGTCATATAAAATTACGGCATAACGTATAACGTCATATAGTAATACGTCATAACGTATAACGTCATATAGTAATGCGTCATAACGTATAACGTCATATAGTATTGCGTCATGACGTATAATGTCATATAATAAGGCGACATGACGTATAACGTCATATAGAAGTACGGCATAACGTATAACGTCACATAGTAAAACGTCATAACGTATAACGTCATACAGAATTACGGTTTAACGTCTAACGTCATACAGTAATGCGTCATAACGTATAACGTCATATAGAATTCCGGTTTAACGTATAACGCCATATAGCAATGCGTCATAACGTATAACGTCATACAGAATTACGGTTTAACGTCTAACGTCATACAGTAATACGTCTTAACGTATAAAGTCATATAGAATTCCGGAATAACGTATAACGTCATATAGTAATGCGTCATAACGTATAACATCATATAGAATTGCGTCATGACGTATAACGTCATATAATAAAGCGACATGACGTATAACGTCATAGAGAATTACGTCATAACGTATAACGTCACATAGTAAAACGTCATAACGTATAACGTCATACAGAATTACGGTTTAACGTCTAACGTCATACAGTAATACGTCTTAACGTATAAAGTCATATAGAATTCCGGAATAACGTATAACGTCATATAGTAATGCGTCATAACGTATAACGTCATATAGTATTGCGTCATGACGTATAATGTCATATAATAAGGCGACATGACGTATAACGTCATATAGAAGTACGGCATAACGTATAACGTCACATAGTAAAACGTCATAACGTATAACGTCATACAGAATTACGGTTTAACGTCTAACGTCATACAGTAATGCGCCATAACGTATAACGTCATATAGAATTCCGGTTTAACGTATAACGCCATATAGCAATGCGTCATAACGTATAAAGTCATATAGAATTACGGTTTGACGTATAACGTCATATAGTAATACGTCATAACGTATAACGCCATATAGTAATGCGTCATAACGTATAACGTCATATAGTATTGCGTCATGACGTATAACGTCATATAGATTTACCTCATAACGTAGAACATCACATAGTAATACGTCATAACGTATAACGTCATATAGAATTCCGGTTTAACGGATAACGTCATATAGTAATGCGTCATAACGTATAACGTTATACAGAATTACGGTTTAACGTATAAAGTCATATAGTAATGCGTCATAACGTATAACGCCATATAGTATTGCGTCATAACGTATAACATCATATAGTATTGCGTCATGACGTATAACGTCATATTATAAAGCGACATGACGTATAACGTCATATAGAATTACGTCATAACTTATAACGTCATATAGAATTCCGGCTTAACGTATAACGCCATATAGCAATGCGTCATAACGTATAACAACATATAGTATTGCGTCATGACGTATAACGTCATATAGTAATGCGTCATAACGTATATCGTCATATAGTATTGCGTGATGACGAATAATGTCATATAATAAGGCGACATGACGTATAACGTCACATAGTAATACGTCTTAACGTATAAAGTCATATAGAATTCCGGAATAACGTATAACGTCATATAGTAATACGACATAACGTATAACGTCATATAGTATTGCGTCATGACGAATAATGTCATATAATAAGGCGACATGACGCATAACGTCATATTGTAATGCGTCATAACGTATAACGTCATATAGTAATGCGTCATAACGTATAACGCCATATAGTAATGCGTCATAACGTATAACGTCATATAGTATTGCGTCATAACGTCTAACGCCATATAGTAATCCGTCATAACGTATAACGTCATATAGTAATGCGTCATAACGTATAACGTCGTATAGCATTACGTCATAACGAATAACGTCTCATAGTAATACGTCATATCGTATAACGCCATATAGCAATGCGTCATAACGTATAACGTTATACAGAATTACGGTTTAACGTATAAAGTCATATAGTAATGCGTCATAACGTATAACGCCATATAGTATTGCGTCATAACGTATAACATCATATAGTATTGCGTCATGACGTATAACGTCATATAATAAAGCGACGTGACGTACAACGTCATATAGAATTACGTCATAACTTATAACGTCATATAGAATTCCGGTTTAACGTATAACGCCATATAGCAATGCGTCATAACGTATAACAACATATAGTATTGCGTCATGACGTATAACGTCATATAGTAATGCGTCATAACGTATATCGTCATATAGTATTGCGTCATGACGAATAATATCATATAATAAGGCGACATGGCGTATAACGTCACATAGTAATACGTCTTAACGTATAAAGTCATATAGAATTCCGGAATAACGTATAACGTCATATAGTAATACGTCATAACGTATAACGTCATATAGTATTGCGTCATGACGTATAACGTCATATAGTAATCCGTCATAACGTATAACGTCATATAGTAATGCGTCATAACGTATAACGCCATATAGCAATGCGTCATAACGTATAACGCCATATAGCAATGCGTTATAACGAATAACGTCATATAGTAATGCGTCATAACGTATAACGCCATATAGTAATGCGTCATAACGTGTAACATCATATCGAATTCCGGTTTAACGTAAAGCGCCATATAGCAATGCGTCATAACGTATAAAGTCATATAGAATTACGGTTTGACGTATAACGTCATATAGTAATGCGTCATAACGTATAACGCCATAAAGTAATGCGTCATAACGTATAACGTCATATAGTATTGCGTCATGACGTATAACGTCATATAGATTTACCTCATAACGTAGAACATCACATAGTAATACGTCATAACGTATAACGTCATACAGAATTACGGTTTAACGTCTAACGTCATACAGTAATGCGTCATAACGTATAACATCATATAGAATTCCGGTTTAACGTATAACGCCATATAGCAATGCGTCATAACGTATAAAGTGATATAAAATTACGGCATAACGTATAACGTCATATAGTAATACGTCATAACGTATAACGTCATATAGTAATGCGTCATAACGTATAACGTCATATAGTATTGCGTCATGACGTATAATGTCATATAATAAGGCGACATGACGTATAACGTCATATAGAAGTACGGCATAACGTATAACGTCACATAGTAAAACGTCATAACGTATAACGTCATACAGAATTACGGTTTAACGTCTAACGTCATACAGTAATGCGTCATAACGTATAACGTCATATAGAATTCCGGTTTAACGTATAACGCCATATAGCAATGCGTCATAACGTATAACGTCATACAGAATTACGGTTTAACGTCTAACGTCATACAGTAATACGTCTTAACGTATAAAGTCATATAGAATTCCGGAATAACGTATAACGTCATATAGTAATGCGTCATAACGTATAACATCATATAGTATTGCGTCATGACGTATAACGTCATATAATAAAGCGACATGACGTATAACGTCATAGAGAATTACGTCATAACGTATAACGTCACATAGTAAAACGTCATAACGTATAACGTCATACAGAATTACGGTTTAACGTCTAACGTCATACAGTAATACGTCTTAACGTATAAAGTCATATAGAATTCCGGAATAACGTATAACGTCATATAGTAATGCGTCATAACGTATAACGTCATATAGTATTGCGTCATGACGTATAATGTCATATAATAAGGCGACATGACGTATAACGTCATATAGAAGTACGGCATAACGTATAACGTCACATAGTAAAACGTCATAACGTATAACGTCATACAGAATTACGGTTTAACGTCTAACGTCATACAGTAATGCGCCATAACGTATAACGTCATATAGAATTCCGGTTTAACGTATAACGCCATATAGCAATGCGTCATAACGTATAAAGTCATATAGAATTACGGTTTGACGTATAACGTCATATAGTAATACGTCATAACGTATAACGCCATATAGTAATGCGTCATAACGTATAACGTCATATAGTATTGCGTCATGACGTATAACGTCATATAGATTTACCTCATAACGTAGAACATCACATAGTAATACGTCATAACGTATAACGTCATATAGAATTCCGGTTTAACGGATAACGTCATATAGTAATGCCTCATAACGTATAACGTTATACAGAATTACGGTTTAACGTATAAAGTCATATAGTAATGCGTCATAACGTATAACGCCATATAGTATTGCGTCATAACGTATAACATCATATAGTATTGCGTCATGACGTATAACGTCATATTATAAAGCGACATGACGTATAATGTCATATAGAATTACGTCATAACTTATAACGTCATATAGAATTCCGGCTTAACGTATAACGCCATATAGCAATGCGTCATAACGTATAACAACATATAGTATTGCGTCATGACGTATAACGTCATATAGTAATGCGTCATCACGTATATCGTCATATAGTATTGCGTGATGACGAATAATGTCATATAATAAGGCGACATGACGTATAACGTCACATAGTAATACGTCTTAACGTATAAAGTCATATAGAATTCCGGAATAACGTATAACGTCATATAGTAATACGACATAACGTATAACGTCATATAGTATTGCGTCATGACGAATAATGTCATATAATAAGGCGACATGACGCATAACGTCATATTGTAATGCGTCATAACGTATAACGTCATATAGTAATGCGTCATAACGTATAACGCCATATAGTAATGCGTCATAACGTATAACGTCATATAGTATTGCGTCATAACGTCTAACGCCATATAGTAATCCGTCATAACGTATAACGTCATATAGTAATGCGTCATAACGTATAACGTCGTATAGCATTACGTCATAACGAATAACGTCTCATAGTAATACGTCATATCGTATAACGCCATATAGCAATGCGTCATAACGTATAACGTTATACAGAATTACGGTTTAACGTATAAAGTCATATAGTAATGCGTCATAACGTATAACGCCATATAGTATTGCGTCATAACGTATAACATCATATAGTATTGCGTCATGACGTATAACGTCATATAATAAAGCGACATGACGTACAACGTCATATAGAATTACGTCATAACTTATAACGTCATATAGAATTCCGGTTTAACGTATAACGCCATATAGCAATGCGTCATAACGTATAACAACATATAGTATTGCGTCATGACGTATAACGTCATATAGTAATGCGTCATAACGTATATCGTCATATAGTATTGCGTCATGACGAATAATATCATATAATAAGGCGACATGGCGTATAACGTCACATAGTAATACGTCTTAACGTATAAAGTCATATAGAATTCCGGAATAACGTATAACGTCATATAGTAATACGTCATAACGTATAACGTCATATAGTATTGCGTCATGACGTATAACGTCATATAGTAATCCGTCATAACGTATAACGTCATATAGTAATGCGTCATAACGTATAACGCCATATAGCAATGCGTCATAACGTATAACGCCATATAGCAATGCGTTATAACGAATAACGTCATATAGTAATGCGTCATAACGTATAACGCCATATAGTAATGCGTCATAACGTATAACGTCATGTAGTATTGCGTCATGACGTATAATGTCATATACTAAGGCGACATGACGTATAACGTCATATAGAAGTACGGTATAACGTATAACGTCACATAGTAAAACGTCATAACGTATAACGTCATACAGAATTACGGTTTAACGTCTAACGTCATACAGTAATGCTTCATAACGTGTAACATCATATCGAATTCCGGTTTAACGTAAAGCGCCATATAGCAATGCGTCATAACGTATAAAGTCATATAGAATTACGGTTTGACGTATAACGTCATATAGTAATGCGTCATAACGTATAACGCCATAAAGTAATGCGTCATAACGTATAACGTCATATAGTATTGCGTCATGACGTATAACGTCATATAGATTTACCTCATAACGTAGAACATCACATAGTAATACGTCATAACGTATAACGTCATATAGAATTACGTCATAACTTATAACGTCACATAGTAATACGTCATAACGTATAACGTCATATAGTATTACGTCATGACGTATAACGTCATATAGAATTCCGGTTTAACGGATAACGTCATATAGTAATGCGTCATAACGTATAACGTCATACAGTAATTCGTCATACCGTATAACGTCGTATAGCATTACGTCATAACGAATAACGTCTCATAGTAATACGTCATATCGTATAACGCCATATAGCAATGCGTCATAACGTATAACGTTATACAGAATTACGGTTTAACGTCTAACGTCATACAGTAATGCGTCATAACGTATAACGTCATATAGAATTACGTCATAACTTATAACGTCATATAGAATTCCGGTTTAACATATAACGCCATATAGCAATGCGTCATAACGTATAACAACATATAGTATTGCGTCATGACGTATATCGTCATATAGTATTGCGTCATGACGAATAATGTCATATAATAAGGCGACATGACGTATAACGTCACATAGTAATACGTTTTAACGTATAAAGTCATATAGAATTCCGGAATAACGGATAACGTCATATAGTAATGCGTCATAACGTATAACGTCATACAGTAATTCGTCATACCGTATAACGTCGTATAGCATTACGTCATAACGAATAACGTCACATAGTAAAACGTCATAACGTATAACGTCATATAGTATTACGTCATGACGTATAACGTCATATAGAATTCCGGTTTAACGTATAACGCCATATAGCAATGCGTCATAACGTATAAAGACATATAGAATTACGGTTTGACGTATAATGTCATATAGTAATGCGTCATAACGTATAACGCCATATAGTAATGCGTCATAACGTATAACGTCATATAGTATTGCGTCATGACGTATAACGTCATATAGATTTACCTCATAACGTAGAACATCATATAGTAATACGTCATAACGTATAACGTCATATAGAAATACGTCATAACTTATGACGTCACATAGTAATACGTCATAACGTATAACGTCATATAGTATTACGTCATGACGTATATCGTCATATAGAATTCCGGTTTAACGGATAACGTCATATAGTAATGCGTCATATTGTATAACGTCACACAGTAATTCGTCATACCGTATAACGTCGTATAGCATTACGTCATAACGAATAACGTCTCATAGTAATACGTCATATCGTATAACGCCATATAGCAATGCGTCATAACGTATAACGTTATACAGAATTACGGTTTAACGTATAAAGTCATATAGTAATGCGTCATAACGTATAACGCCATAAAGTAATGCGTCATAACGTATAACGTCATATAGTATTGCGTCATGACGTATAACGTCATATAGATTTACCTCATAACGTAGAACATCACATAGTAATACGTCATAACGTATAACGTCATATAGAATTACGTCATAACTTATAACGTCACATAGTAATACGTCATAACGTATAACGTCATATAGTATTACGTCATGACGTATAACGTCATATAGAATTCCGGTTTAACGGATAACGTCATATAGTAATGCGTCATAACGTATAACGTCATACAGTAATTCGTCATACCGTATAACGTCGTATAGCATTACGTCATAACGAATAACGTCTCATAGTAATACGTCATATCGTATAACGCCATATAGCAATGCGTCATAACGTATAACGTTATACAGAATTACGGTTTAACGTCTAACGTCATACAGTAATGCGTCATAACGTATAACGTCATATAGAATTACGTCATAACTTATAACGTCATATAGAATTCCGGTTTAACATATAACGCCATATAGCAATGCGTCATAACGTATAACAACATATAGTATTGCGTCATGACGTATATCGTCATATAGTATTGCGTCATGACGAATAATGTCATATAATAAGGCGACATGACGTATAACGTCACATAGTAATACGTTTTAACGTATAAAGTCATATAGAATTCCGGAATAACGGATAACGTCATATAGTAATGCGTCATAACGTATAACGTCATACAGTAATTCGTCATACCGTATAACGTCGTATAGCATTACGTCATAACGAATAACGTCACATAGTAAAACGTCATAACGTATAACGTCATATAGTATTACGTCATGACGTATAACGTCATATAGAATTCCGGTTTAACGTATAACGCCATATAGCAATGCGTCATAACGTATAAAGACATATAGAATTACGGTTTGACGTATAACGTCATATAGTAATGCGTCATAACGTATAACGCCATATAGTAATGCGTCATAACGTATAACGTCATATAGTATTGCGTCATGACGTATAACGTCATATAGATTTACCTCATAACGTAGAACATCATATAGTAATACGTCATAACGTATAACGTCATATAGAAATACGTCATAACTTATGACGTCACATAGTAATACGTCATAACGTATAACGTCATATAGTATTACGTCATGACGTATATCGTCATATAGAATTCCGGTTTAACGGATAACGTCATATAGTAATGCGTCATATTGTATAACGTCACACAGTAATTCGTCATACCGTATAACGTCGTATAGCATTACGTCATAACGAATAACGTCTCATAGTAATACGTCATATCGTATAACGCCATATAGCAATGCGTCATAACGTATAACGTTATACAGAATTACGGTTTAACGTATAAAGTCATATAGTAACGCGTCATAACGTATAACGCCATATAGTATTGCGTCATAACGTATAACATCATATAGTATTGCGTCATGACGTATAACGTCATATAATAAAGCGACATGACGTACAACGTCATATAGAATTACGTCATAACTTATAACGTCATATAGAATTCCGGTTTAACGTATAACGCCATATAGCAATGCGTCATAACGTATAACAACATATAGTATTGCGTCATGACGTATAACGTCATATAGTAATGCGTCATAACGTATATCGTCATATAGTATTGCGTCATGACGAATAATGTCATATAATAAGGCGACATGACGTATAACGTCACATAGTAATACGTCTTAACGTATAAAGTCATATAGAATTCCGGAATAACGTATAACGTCATATAGTAATACGTCATAACGTATAACGTCATATAGTATTGCGTCATGACGTATAACGTCATATAGTAATCCGTCATAACGTATAACGTCATATAGTAATGCGTCATAACGTATAACGCCATATAGCAATGCGTCATAACGTATAACGCCATATAGCAATGCGTTATAACGAATAACGTCATATAGTAATGCGTCATAACGTATAGCGCCATATAGTAATGCGTCATAACGTATAACGTCATGTAGTATTGCGCCATGACGTATAATGTCATATAATAAGGCGACATGACGTATAACGTCATATAGAAGTACGGTATAACGTATAACGTCACATAGTAAAACGTCATAACGTATAACGTCATTCAGAATTACGGTTTAACGTCTAACGTCATACAGTAATGCTTCATAACGTATAACATCATATCGAATTCCGGTTTAACGTAAAGCGCCATATAGCAATGCGTCATAACGTATAAAGTCATATAGAATTACGGTTTGACGTATAACGTCATATAGTAATGCGTCATAACGTATAACGCCATATAGTAATGCGTCATAACGTATAACGTCATATAGAATTACGTCATAACTTATAACGTCACATAGCAATACGTCATAACGTATAACGTCATATAGTATTACGTCATGACGTATAACGTCATATAGAATTCCGGTTTAACGGATAACGTCATATAGTAATGCGTCATAACGTATAACGTCATATAGTATTGCGTCGTGACGTATAACGTCATATAATAAGGCGACATGGCGTATAACGTCATATAGAATTACTTCATAACTTATAACGTCACATAGTAATACGTCATAACGTATAACGTCATATAGTATTACGTCATGACGTATAACGTCATATAAAATTACGGTTTAACGTATAACGTCAAAAGAGTAATGCGTCATATTCTATAACGCCATATAGTAATTGCGTCATAACGTATAACGTCATATAGAATTCCGACATAACGTCTAACGCCATATAGTAATCCGTCATAACGTATAACGTCATATAGTAATGTGTCATAACGTATAACGCCATATAGCAATGCGTCATAACGTATAACGCCATATAGCAATGCGTTATAACGAATAACGTCATATAGTAATGCGTCATAACGTATAACGTCATATAATAAGGCGACATGACGTATAACGTCTTATAGATTTACCTCATAACGTAGAACATCACATAGTAATACGTCATAACGTATAACGTCATATAGAATTACCTCATAACTTATAACGTCACATAGTAATACGTCATAACGTATAACGTCATATAGTATTACGTCATGACGTATAACGTCATATAGAATTCCGGTTTAACGGATAACGTCATATAGTAATGCGTCATAACGTATAACGTCATACAGTAATTTGTCATACCGTATAACGTCGTATAGCATTACGTCATAACGAATAACGTCTCATAGTAATGCGCCAGATCGTATAACGCCATATAGCAATGCGTCATAACGTATAACGTTATACAGAATTACGGTTTAACGTATAAAGTCATATAGTAATGCGTCATAACGTATAACGCCATATAGTAATGCGTCATAACGTATAACATCATATAGTATTGCGTCATGACGTATAACGTCATATAATAAAGCGACATGACGTATAACGCCATATAGAATTACGTCATAAATTATAACGTCATATAGAATTCCGGTTTAACGTATAACGCCATATAGCAATGCGTCATAACGTATAACATCATATATTAATGCGTCATAACGTATAACGTCATATAGTATTGCGTCATGACGAATAATGTCATATAATAATGCGACATGACGTACAACGTCACATAGTAATACGTCTTAACGTATAAAGTCATATAGAATTCCGGAATAACGTATAACGTCATATAGTAATACGTCATACCGTATAACGTCATATAGTATTGCGTCATGACGAATAATGTCATATAATAAGGCGGCATGACGTATAACGTCATATAGTAATGCGTCATAACGTATAACGTCATCTAGTAATGCGTCATGACGAATAATATCATATAATAAGGCGACATGACGTATAACGTCACATAGTAATACGTCTTAACGTATAAAGTCATGTAGAATTCCGGAATAACGTATAACGTCATATAGTAATACGTCATAACGTATAACAACATATAGTATTTCGTCATGACGTATAATGTCATATAATAAGGCGACATGACTTATAACGTCATATAGAAGTACGGTATAACGTATAACGTCACATAGTAAAACGTCATAACGTATAACGTCATAGAGAATTACGGTTTAATGTCTAACGTCATACAGTAATGCGTCATAACGTATAACATCATATAGAATTCCGGTTTAACGTATAACGCCATATAGCAATGCGTCATAACGTATAAAGTCATATAAAATTACGGCATAACTTATAACGTCATATAGTAATACGTCATAACGTATAACGTCATATAGTAATGCGTCATAACGTATAACGTCATATAGTATTGCGTCATGACGTATAATGTCATATAATAAGGCGACATGACGTATAACGTCATATAGAAGTACGGCATAACGTATAACGTCACATAGTAAAACGTCATAACGTATAACGTCATACAGAATTACGGTTTAACGTCTAACGTCATACAGTAATGCGCCATAACATATAACGTCATATAGAATTCCGGTTTAACGTATAACGCCATATAGCAATGCGTCATAACGTATAAAGTCATATAGAATTACGGTTTGACGTATAACGTCATATAGTAATGCGTCATAACGTATAACGCCATATAGTAATGCGTCATAACGTATAACGTCATATAGTATTGCGTCATGACGTATAACGTCATATAGAGTTACCTCATAACGTAGAACATCACATAGTAATACGTCATAACGTATAACGTCATATAGAATTCCGGTTTAACGGATAACGTCATATAGTAATGCGTCATAACGTATAACGTTATACAGAATTACGGTTTGACGTATAACGTCATATAGTATTGCGTCATGACGTATAACGTCATATAGTAATGCGTCATAACGTATATCGTCATATAGTATTGCGTCATGACGAATAATGTCATATAATAAGGCGACATGACGTATAACGTCACATAGTAATACGTCTTAACGTATAAAGTCATATAGAATTCCGGAATAACGTATAACGTCATATAGTAATACGTCATAACGTATAACGTCATATAGTATTGCGTCATGACGAATAATGTCATATAATAAGGCGACATGACGCATAACGTCATATAGTAATGCGTCATAACGTATAACGTCATATAGTAATGCGTCATAACGTATAACGCCATATAGTAATGCGTCATAACGTATAACGTCATATAGTATTGCGTCATAACGTCTAACGCCATATAGTAATCCGTCATAACGTATAACGTCATATAGTAATGCGTCATAACGTATAACGTCGCATAGCATTACGTCATAACGAATAACGTCTCATAGTAATACGTCATATCGTATAACGCCATATAGCAATGCGTCATAACGTATAACGTTATACAGAATTACGGTTTAACGTATAAAGTCATATAGTAATGCGTCATAACGTATAACGCCATATAGTATTGCGTCATAACGTATAACATCATATAGTATTGCGTCATGACGTATAACGTCATATAATATAGCGACATGACGTACAACGTCATATAGAATTACGTCATAACTTATAACGTCATATAGAATTCCGGTTTAACGTATAACGCCATATAGCAATGCGTCATAACGTATAACAACATATAGTATTGCGTCATGACGTATAACGTCATATAGTAATGCGTCATAACGTATATCGTCATATAGTATTGCGTCATGACGAATAATATCATATAATAAGGCGACATGACGTATAACGCCACATAGTAATACGTCTTAACGTATAAAGTCATATAGAATTCCGGAATAACGTGTAACGTCATATAGTAATACGTCATAACGTATAACGTCATATAGTATTGCGTCATGACGTATAACGTCATATAGTAATCCGTCATAACGTATAACGTCATATAGTAATGCGTCATAACGTATAACGCCATATAGCAATGCGTCATAACGTATAACGCCATATAGCAATGCGTTATAACGAATAACGTCATATAGTAATGCGTCATAACGTATAACGCCATATAGTAATGCGTCATAACGTATAACGCCATATAGTAATGCGTCATAACGTATAACGTCATATAGTATTGCGTCATGACGTATAACGTCATATAGATTTACCTCATAACGTAGAACATCACATAGTAATACGTCATAACGTATAACGTCATATAGAATTACGTCATAACTTATAACGTCACATAGTAATACGTCATAACGTATAACGTCATATAGTATTACGTCATGACGTATAACGTCATATAGAATTCCGGTTTAACGTATAACGCCATATAGCAATGCGTCATAACGTATAAAGTCATATAGAATTACGGTTTGACGTATAACGTCATATAGTAATGCGTCATAACGTATAACGCCATATAGTAATGCGTCACAACGCATAACGCCATATAGCAATGCGTCATAACGTATAACGTTATACAGAATTACGGTTTAACGTCTAACGTCATACAGTAATGCGTCATAACGTATAACATCATATAGAATTCCGGTTTAACGTATAACGCCATATAGCAATGCGTCATAACGTATAAAGTCACATAGTAAAACGTCATAACGTATAACGTCATATAGTAATGCGTCATAACGTATAACGTCATATAGTATTGCGTCATGACGAATAATGTCATATAATAAGGCGACATGACGTATAACGTCATATAGTAATGCGTCATAACGTATAACGTCTTATAGTAATGCGTCATAACGTATAACGCCATATAGTAATGCTTCATAACGTATAACGTCATATAGTATTGCGTCATAACGTCTAACGCCATATAGTAATCCGTCATAACGTATAACGTCATATAGTAATGCGTCATAACGTATAACGCCATATAGCAATGCGTCATAACGTATAACGCCATATAGCAATGCGTTATAACGAATAACGTCATATAGTAATGCGTCATAACGTATAACGCCATATAGTAATGCGTCATAACGTATAACGTCATGTAGTATTGCGTCATGACGTATAATGTCATATAATAAGGCGACATGACGTATAACGTCATATAGAAGTGCGGTATAACGTATAACGTCACATAGTAAAACGTCATAACGTATAACGTCATACAGAATTACGGTTTAACGTCTAACGTCATACAGTAATACGTCATAACGTATAACATCATATAGAATTCCGGTTTAACGTATAACGCCATATAGCAATGCGTCATAACGTATAAAGTCATATAAAATTACGGCATAACGTATAACGTCATATAGTAATACGTCATAACGTATAACGTCATATAGTAATGCGTCATAACGTATAACGTCATATAGTATTGCGTCATGACGTATAATGTCATATAATAAGGCGACATGACGTATAACGTCATATAGAAGTACGGCATAACGTATAACGTCACATAGTAAAACGTCATAACGTATAACGTCATACAGAATTACGGTTTAACGTCTAACGTCATACAATAATGCGTCATAACGTATAACGTCATATAGAATTCCGGTTTAACGTATAAAGCCATATAGCAATGCGTCATAACGTATAAAGTCATATAGAATTACGGTTTGACGTATAACGTCATATAGTAATGCGTCATAACGTATAACGCCATATAGTAATGCGTCATAACGTATAACGTCATATAGTATTGCGTCATGACGTATAACGTCATATAGATTTACCTCATAACGTAGAACATCACATAGTAATACGTCATAACGTATAACGTCATATAGAATTCCGGTTTAACGCATAACGTCATATAGTAATGCGTCATAACGTATAACGTTATACAGAATTACGGTTTAACGTATATAGTCATATAGTAATGCGTCATAACGTATAACGCCATATAGTATTGCGTCATAACGTATAACATCATATAGTATTGCGTCATGACGTATAACGTCATATAATAAAGCGACATGACGTATAACGTCATATAGAATTACGTCATAACTTATAACGTCATATAGAATTCCGGCTTAACGTATAACGCCATATAGCAATGCGTCATAACGTATAACAACATATAGTATTGCGTCATGACGTATAACGTCATATAGTAATGCGTCATAACGTATATCGTCATATAGTATTGCGTCATGACGAATAATGTCATATAATAAGGCGACATGACGTATAACGTCACATAGTAATACGTCTTAACGTATAAAGTCATATAGAATTCCGGAATAACGTATAACGTCATATAGTAATACGTCATAACGTATAACGTCATATAGTATTGCGTCATGACGAATAATGTCATATAATAAGGCGACATGACGCATAACGTCATATAGTAATGCGTCATAACATATAACGTCATATAGTAATGCGTCATAACGTATACCGCCATATAGTAATGCGTCATAACGTATAACGTCATATAGTATTGCGTCATAACGTCTAACTCCATATAGTAATCCGTCATAACGTATAAGGTCATATAGTAATGCGTCACAACGCATAACGCCATATAGCAATGCGTCATAACGTATAACGCCATATAGCAATGCGTTATAACGAATAACGTCATATAGTAATGCGCCATAACGTATAACGCCATATAGTAATGCGTCATAACGTATAACGTCATGTAGTATTGCGTCATGACGTATAATGTCATATAATAAGGCGACATGACGTACAACGTCATATAGAAGTACGGTATAACGTATAACGTCACATAGTAAAACGTCATAACGTATAACGTCATACAGAATTACGGTTTAACGTCTAACGTCATACAGTAATGCGTCATAACGTATAACATCATATCGAATTCCGGTTTAACGTATAACGCCATATAGCAATGCGTCATAACGTATAAAGTCATATAGAATTACGGTTTGACGTATAACGTCATATAGTAATGCGTCATAACGTATAACATCATATAGAATTCCGGTTTAACGTATAACGCGATATAGCAATGCGTCATAACGTATAACGTCATACAGTAATTCGTCATACCGTATAACGTCATATAGAATTACGGCATAACGTATAACGTCACATAGTAAAACGTCATAACGTATAACGTTATACAGAATTACGGTTTAACGTATAAAGTCATATAGTAATGCGTCATAACGTATAACATCATATAGAATTCCGGTTTAACGTATAACGCGATATAGCAATGCGTCATACCGTACAACGTCATATAGAATTACGGCATAACGTATAACGTCACATAGTAAAACGTCATAACGTATAACGTCATGCAGAATTACGGTTTAACGTCTAACGTCATACAGTAATGCGTCATAACGTATAACATCATACAGAATTCCGGTTTAACGTATAACGCCATATAGCAATGCGTCATAACGTATAACATCATATAGTATTGCGTCATGACGTATAACGTCATATAGTAATGCGTCATAACGTATATCGTCATATAGTATTGCGTCATGACGAATAATGTCATATAATATGGCGACATGACGTATAACGTCACATAGTAATACGTCTTAACGTATAAAGTCATATAGTATTGCGTCATGACGAATAATGTCATATAATAAGGCGACATGACGTATAACGTCATATAGTAATGCGTCATAACGTATAACGTCTTATAGTAATGCGTCATAACGTATAACGCCATATAGTAATGCGTCATAACGTATAACGTCATATAGTATTGCGTCATAACGTCTAACGCCATATAGTAATCCGTCATAACGTATAACGTCATATAGTAATGCGTCATAACGTATAACGCCATATAGCAATGCGTCATAACGTATAACGCCATATAGCAATGCGTTATGACGAATAACGTCATATAGTAATGCGTCATAACGTATAACGCCATATAGTAATGCGTCATAACGTATAACGTCATGTAGTATTGCGTCATGACGTATAATGTCATATAATAAGGCGACATGACGCATAACGTCATATAGAAGTACGGTATAACGTATAACGTCACATAGTAAGACGTCATAACGTATAACGACATACAGAATTACGGTTTAACGTCTAACGTCATACAGTAATGCGTCATAACGTATAACATCATATAGAATTCCGGTTTAACGTATAACGCCATATAGCAATGCGTCATAACGTATAAAGTCATATAAAATTACGGCATAACGTATAACGTCATATAGTAATACGACATAACGTATAACGTCATATAGTAATGCGTCATAACGTATAACGTCATATAGTATTGCGTCATGACGTATAATGTCATATAATAAGGCGACATGACGTATAACGTCATATAGAAGTACGGCATAACGTATAACGTCACATAGTAAAACATCATAACGTATAACGTCATACAGAATTACGGTTTAACGTCTAACGTTATACAGTAATGCGTCATAACGTATAACGTCATATAGAATTCCGGTTTAACGTATAACGCCATATAGCAATGCGTCATAACGTATAAAGTCATATAGAATTACGGTTTGACATATAACGTCATATAGTAAAGCGTCATAACGTATAACGCCATATAGTAATGCGTCATAACGTATAACGTCATATAGTATTGCGTCATGACGTATAACGTCATACAGATTTACCTCATAACGTAGAACATCACATAGTAATACGTCATAACGTATAACGTCATATAGAATTCCGGTTTAACGGATAACGTCATATAGTAATGCGTCATAACGTATAACGTCATATAGAATTCCGGCTTAACGTATAACGCCATATAGCAATGCGTCATAACGTATAACAACATATAGTATTGCGTCATGACGAATAATGTCATATAATAAGGCGACATGACGTATAACGTCACATAGTAATACGTCTTAACGTATAAAGTCATATAGAATTCCGGAATAACGTATAACGTCATATAGTAATACGTCATAACGTATAACGTCATATAGTATTGCGTCATGACGAATAATGTCATATAATAAGGCGACATGACGCATAACGTCATATAGTAATGCGTCATAACGTATAACGTCATATAGTAATGCGTCATAACGTATAACGCCATATAGTAATGCGTCATAACGTATAACGCCATATAGTAATGCGTCATAACGTATAACGTCATGTAGTATTGCGTCATGACGTATAATGTCATATAATAAGGCGACATGACGTATAATGTCATATAATAAGGCGACATGACGTATAACGTCATATAGAAGTACGGTATAACGTATAACGTCACATAGTAAAACGTCATAACGTATAACGTCATACAGAATTACGGTTTAACGTCTAACGTCATACAGTAATGCGTCATAACGTATAACATCATATCAAATTCCGGTTTAACGTATAACGCCATATAGCAATGCGTCATAACGTATAAAGTCATATAGAATTACGGTTTGACGTATAACGTCATA
Organism: Bombus fervidus; assembly: GCF_041682495.2. Taxonomy (NCBI): domain Eukaryota; kingdom Metazoa; phylum Arthropoda; class Insecta; order Hymenoptera; family Apidae; genus Bombus; species Bombus fervidus. Next base: position 1,602,249 of record NW_027212582.1, read on the forward strand.
TAGTAAAGCGTCATAACGTATAACGCCATATAGTAATGCGTCATAACGTATAACGTCATATAGTATTGCGTCATGACGTATAACGTCATATAGATTTACCTCATAACGTAGAACATCACATAGTAATACGTCATAACGTATAACGTCATATAGAATTACGTCATAACTTATAACGTCACATAGTAAAACGTCATAACGTATAGCGTCATATAGTATTACGTCATGACGTATAACGTCATATAGAATTCCGGTTTAACGTATAACGCCATATAGCAATGCGTCATAACGTATAAAGTCATATAGAATTACGGTTTGACGTATAACGTCATATAGTAATGCGTCATAACGTATAACGCCATATAGTAATGCGTCACAACGCATAACGCCATATAGCAATGCGTCATAACGTATAACGTTATACAGAATTACGGTTTAACGTCTAACGTCATACAGTAATGCGTCATAACGTATAACATCATATAGAATTCCGGTTTAACGTATAACGCCATATAGCAATGCGTCATAACGTATAAAGTCACATAGTAAAACGTCATAACGTATAACGTCATATAGTAATGCGTCATAACGTATAACGTCATATAGTATTGCGTCATGACGAATAATGTCATATAATAAGGCGACATGACGTATAACGTCATACAGTAATGCGTCATAACGTATAACGTCTTATAGTAATGCGTCATAACGTATAACGCCATATAGTAATGCTTCATAACGTATAACGTCATATAGTATTGCGTCATAACGTCTAACGCCATATAGTAATCCGTCATAACGTATAACGTCATATAGTAATGCGTCATAACGTATAACGCCATATAGCAATGCGTCATAACGTATAACGCCATATAGCAATGCGTTATAACGAATAACGTCATATAGTAATGCGTCATAACGTATAACGCCATATAGTAATGCGTCATAACGTATAACGTCATGTAGTATTGCGTCATGACGTATAATGTCATATAGAAGTACGGCATAACGTGTAACGTCACATAGTAAAACGTCATAACGTATAACGTCATACAGAATTACGGTTTAACGTCTAACGTCATACAATAATGCGTCATAACGTATAACGTCATATAGAATTCCGGTTTAACGTATAAAGCCATATAGCAATGCGTCATAACGTATAAAGTCATATAGAATTACGGTTTGACGTATAACGTCATATAGTAATGCGTCATAACGTATAACGCCATATAGTAATGCGTCATAACGTATAACGTCATATAGTATTGCGTCATGACGTATAACGTCATATAGATTTACCTCATAACGTAGAACATCACATAGTAATACGTCATAACGTATAACGTCATATAGAATTCCGGTTTAACGGATAACGTCATATAGTAATGCGTCATAACGTATAACGTTATACAGAATTACGGTTTAACGTATAAAGTCATATAGTAATGCGTCATAGCGTATAACGCCATATAGTATTGCGTCATAACGTATAACATCATATAGTATTGCGTCATGACGTATAACGTCATATAATAAAGCGACATGACGTATAACGTCATATAGAATTACGTCATAACTTATAACGTCATATAGAATTCCGGCTTAACGTATAACGCCATATAGCAATGCGTCATAACGTATAACAACATATAGTATTGCGTCATGACGTATAACGTCATATAGTAATGCGTCATAACGTATATCGTCATATAGTATTGCGTCATGACGAATAATGTCATATAATAAGGCGACATGACGTATAACGTCACATAGTAATACGTCTTAACGTATAAAGTCATATAGAATTCCGGAATAACGTATAACGTCATATAGTAATACGTCATAACGTATAACGTCATATAGTATTGCGTCATGACGAATAATGTCATATAATAAGGCGACATGACGCATAACGTCATATAGTAATGCGTCATAACATATAACGTCATATAGTAATGCGTCATAACGTATACCGCCATATAGTAATGCGTCATAACGTATAACGTCATATAGTATTGCGTCATAACGTCTAACTCCATATAGTAATCCGTCATAACGTATAAGGTCATATAGTAATGCGTCACAACGCATAACGCCATATAGCAATGCGTCATAACGTATAACGCCATATAGCAATGCGTTATAACGAATAACGTCATATAGTAATGCGCCATAACGTATAACGCCATATAGTAATGCGTCATAACGTATAACGTCATGTAGTATTGCGTCATGACGTATAATGTCATATAATAAGGCGACATGACGTACAACGTCATATAGAAGTACGGTATAACGTATAACGTCACATAGTAAAACGTCATAACGTATAACGTCATACAGAATTACGGTTTAACGTCTAACGTCATACAGTAATGCGTCATAACGTATAACATCATATCGAATTCCGGTTTAACGTATAACGCCATATAGCAATGCGTCATAACGTATAAAGTCATATAGAATTACGGTTTGACGTATAACGTCATATAGTAATGCGTCATAACGTATAACATCATATAGAATTCCGGTTTAACGTATAACGCGATATAGCAATGCGTCATAACGTATAACGTCATACAGTAATTCGTCATACCGTATAACGTCATATAGAATTACGGCATAACGTATAACGTCACATAGTAAAACGTCATAACGTATAACGTTATACAGAATTACGGTTTAACGTATAAAGTCATATAGTAATGCGTCATAACGTATAACATCATATAGAATTCCGGTTTAACGTATAACGCGATATAGCAATGCGTCATACCGTACAACGTCATATAGAATTACGGCATAACGTATAACGTCACATAGTAAAACGTCATAACGTATAACGTCATGCAGAATTACGGTTTAACGTCTAACGTCATACAGTAATGCGTCATAACGTATAACATCATACAGAATTCCGGTTTAACGTATAACGCCATATAGCAATGCGTCATAACGTATAACATCATATAGTATTGCGTCATGACGTATAACGTCATATAGTAATGCGTCATAACGTATATCGTCATATAGTATTGCGTCATGACGAATAATGTCATATAATATGGCGACATGACGTATAACGTCACATAGTAATACGTCTTAACGTATAAAGTCATATAGTATTGCGTCATGACGAATAATGTCATATAATAAGGCGACATGACGTATAACGTCATATAGTAATGCGTCATAACGTATAACGTCTTATAGTAATGCGTCATAACGTATAACGCCATATAGTAATGCGTCATAACGTATAACGTCATATAGTATTGCGTCATAACGTCTAACGCCATATAGTAATCCGTCATAACGTATAACGTCATATAGTAATGCGTCATAACGTATAACGCCATATAGCAATGCGTCATAACGTATAACGCCATATAGCAATGCGTTATGACGAATAACGTCATATAGTAATGCGTCATAACGTATAACGCCATATAGTAATGCGTCATAACGTATAACGTCATGTAGTATTGCGTCATGACGTATAATGTCATATAATAAGGCGACATGACGCATAACGTCATATAGAAGTACGGTATAACGTATAACGTCACATAGTAAGACGTCATAACGTATAACGACATACAGAATTACGGTTTAACGTCTAACGTCATACAGTAATGCGTCATAACGTATAACATCATATAGAATTCCGGTTTAACGTATAACGCCATATAGCAATGCGTCATAACGTATAAAGTCATATAAAATTACGGCATAACGTATAACGTCATATAGTAATACGACATAACGTATAACGTCATATAGTAATGCGTCATAACGTATAACGTCATATAGTATTGCGTCATGACGTATAATGTCATATAATAAGGCGACATGACGTATAACGTCATATAGAAGTACGGCATAACGTATAACGTCACATAGTAAAACATCATAACGTATAACGTCATACAGAATTACGGTTTAACGTCTAACGTTATACAGTAATGCGTCATAACGTATAACGTCATATAGAATTCCGGTTTAACGTATAACGCCATATAGCAATGCGTCATAACGTATAAAGTCATATAGAATTACGGTTTGACATATAACGTCATATAGTAAAGCGTCATAACGTATAACGCCATATAGTAATGCGTCATAACGTATAACGTCATATAGTATTGCGTCATGACGTATAACGTCATACAGATTTACCTCATAACGTAGAACATCACATAGTAATACGTCATAACGTATAACGTCATATAGAATTCCGGTTTAACGGATAACGTCATATAGTAATGCGTCATAACGTATAACGTCATATAGAATTCCGGCTTAACGTATAACGCCATATAGCAATGCGTCATAACGTATAACAACATATAGTATTGCGTCATGACGAATAATGTCATATAATAAGGCGACATGACGTATAACGTCACATAGTAATACGTCTTAACGTATAAAGTCATATAGAATTCCGGAATAACGTATAACGTCATATAGTAATACGTCATAACGTATAACGTCATATAGTATTGCGTCATGACGAATAATGTCATATAATAAGGCGACATGACGCATAACGTCATATAGTAATGCGTCATAACGTATAACGTCATATAGTAATGCGTCATAACGTATAACGCCATATAGTAATGCGTCATAACGTATAACGCCATATAGTAATGCGTCATAACGTATAACGTCATGTAGTATTGCGTCATGACGTATAATGTCATATAATAAGGCGACATGACGTATAATGTCATATAATAAGGCGACATGACGTATAACGTCATATAGAAGTACGGTATAACGTATAACGTCACATAGTAAAACGTCATAACGTATAACGTCATACAGAATTACGGTTTAACGTCTAACGTCATACAGTAATGCGTCATAACGTATAACATCATATCAAATTCCGGTTTAACGTATAACGCCATATAGCAATGCGTCATAACGTATAAAGTCATATAGAATTACGGTTTGACGTATAACGTCATATAGTAAAGCGTCATAACGTATAACGCCATATAGTAATGCGTCATAACGTATAACGTCATATAGTATTGCGTCATGACGTATAACGTCATATAGATTTACCTCATAACGTAGAACATCACATAGTAATACGTCATAACGTATAACGTCATATAGAATTACGTCATAACTTATAACGTCACATAGTAAAACGTCATAACGTATAGCGTCATATAGTATTACGTCATGACGTATAACGTCATATAGAATTCCGGTTTAACGTATAACGCCATATAGCAATGCGTCATAACGTATAAAGTCATATAGAATTACGGTTTGACGTATAACGTCATATAGTAATGCGTCATAACGTATAACGCCATATAGTAATGCGTCACAACGCATAACGCCATATAGCAATGCGTCATAACGTATAAAGTCACATAGTAAAACGTCATAACGTATAACGTCATATAGTAATGCGTCATAACGTATAACGTCATATAGTATTGCGTCATGACGAATAATGTCATATAATAAGGCGACATGACGTATAACGTCATACAGTAATGCGTCATAACGTATAACGTCTTATAGTAATGCGTCATAACGTATAACGCCATATAGTAATGCTTCATAACGTATAACGTCATATAGTATTGCGTCATAACGTCTAACGCCATATAGTAATCCGTCATAACGTATAACGTCATATAGTAATGCGTCATAACGTATAACGCCATATAGCAATGCGTCATAACGTATAACGCCATATAGCAATGCGTTATAACGAATAACGTCATATAGTAATGCGTCATAACGTATAACGCCATATAGTAATGCGTCATAACGTATAACGTCATGTAGTATTGCGTCATGACGTATAATGTCATATAGAAGTACGGCATAACGTGTAACGTCACATAGTAAAACGTCATAACGTATAACGTCATACAGAATTACGGTTTAACGTCTAACGTCATACAATAATGCGTCATAACGTATAACGTCATATAGAATTCCGGTTTAACGTATAAAGCCATATAGCAATGCGTCATAACGTATAAAGTCATATAGAATTACGGTTTGACGTATAACGTCATATAGTAATGCGTCATAACGTATAACGCCATATAGTAATGCGTCATAACGTATAACGTCATATAGTATTGCGTCATGACGTATAACGTCATATAGATTTACCTCATAACGTAGAACATCACATAGTAATACGTCATAACGTATAACGTCATATAGAATTCCGGTTTAACGGATAACGTCATATAGTAATGCGTCATAACGTATAACGTTATACAGAATTACGGTTTAACGTATAAAGTCATATAGTAATGCGTCATAGCGTATAACGCCATATAGTATTGCGTCATAACGTATAACATCATATAGTATTGCGTCATGACGTATAACGTCATATAATAAAGCGACATGACGTATAACGTCATATAGAATTACGTCATAACTTATAACGTCATATAGAATTCCGGCTTAACGTATAACGCCATATAGCAATGCGTCATAACGTATAACAACATATAGTATTGCGTCATGACGTATAACGTCATATAGTAATGCGTCATAACGTATATCGTCATATAGTATTGCGTCATGACGAATAATGTCATATAATAAGGCGACATGACGTATAACGTCACATAGTAATACGTCTTAACGTATAAAGTCATATAGAATTCCGGAATAACGTATAACGTCATATAGTAATACGTCATAACGTATAACGTCATATAGTATTGCGTCATGACGAATAATGTCATATAATAAGGCGACATGACGCATAACGTCATATAGTAATGCGTCATAACATATAACGTCATATAGTAATGCGTCATAACGTATAACGCCATATAGTAATGCGTCATAACGTATAACGTCATATAGTATTGCGTCATAACGTCTAACTCCATATAGTAATCCGTCATAACGTATAACGTCATATAGTAATGCGTCACAACGCATAACGCCATATAGCAATGCGTCATAACGTATAACGCCATATAGCAATGCGTTATAACGAATAACGTCATATAGTAATGCGCCATAACGTATAACGCCATATAGTAATGCGTCATAACGTATAACGTCATGTAGTATTGCGTCATGACGTATAATGTCATATAATAAGGCGACATGACGTACAACGTCATATAGAAGTACGGTATAACGTATAACGTCACATAGTAAAACGTCATAACGTATAACGTCATACAGAATTACGGTTTAACGTCTAACGTCATACAGTAATGCGTCATAACGTATAACATCATATCGAATTCCGGTTTAACGTATAACGCCATATAGCAATGCGTCATAACATATAAAGTCATATAGAATTACGGTTTGACGTATAACGTCATATAGTAATGCGTCATAACGTATAACATCATATAGAATTCCGGTTTAACGTATAACGCGATATAGCAATGCGTCATAACGTATAACGTCATACAGTAATTCGTCATACCGTATAACGTCATATAGAATTACGGCATAACGTATAACGTCACATAGTAAAACGTCATAACGTATAACGTTATACAGAATTACGGTTTAACGTATAAAGTCATATAGTAATGCGTCATAACGTATAACATCATATAGAATTCCGGTTTAACGTATAACGCGATATAGCAATGCGTCATACCGTACAACGTCATATAGAATTACGGCATAACGTATAACGTCACATAGTAAAACGTCATAACGTATAACGTCATGCAGAATTACGGTTTAACGTCTAACGTCATACAGTAATGCGTCATAACGTATAACATCATACAGAATTCCGGTTTAACGTATAACGCCATATAGCAATGCGTCATAACGTATAACATCATATAGTATTGCGTCATGACGTATAACGTCATATAGTAATGCGTCATAACGTATATCGTCATATAGTATTGCGTCATGACGAATAATGTCATATAATAAGGCGACATGACGTATAACGTCACATAGTAATACGTCTTAACGTATAAAGTCATATAGTATTGCGTCATGACGAATAATGTCATATAATAAGGCGACATGACGTATAACGTCATATAGTAATGCGTCATAACGTATAACGTCTTATAGTAATGCGTCATAACGTATAACGCCATATAGTAATGCGTCATAACGTATAACGTCATATAGTATTGCGTCATAACGTCTAACGCCATATAGTAATCCGTCATAACGTATAACGTCATATAGTAATGCGTCATAACGTATAACGCCATATAGCAATGCGTCATAACGTATAACGACATATAGCAATGCGTTATGACGAATAACGTCATATAGTAATGCGTCATAACGTATAACGCCATATAGTAATGCGTCATAACGTATAACGTCATGTAGTATTGCGTCATGACGTATAATGTCATATAATAAGGCGACATGACGCATAACGTCATATAGAAGTACGGTATAACGTATAACGTCACATAGTAAGACGTCATAACGTATAACGACATACAGAATTACGGTTTAACGTCTAACGTCATACAGTAATGCGTCATAACGTATAACATCATATAGAATTCCGGTTTAACGTATAACGCCATATAGCAATGCGTCATAACGTATAAAGTCATATAAAATTACGGCATAACGTATAACGTCATATAGTAATACGACATAACGTATAACGTCATATAGTAATGCGTCATAACGTATAACGTCATATAGTATTGCGTCATGACGTATAATGTCATATAATAAGGCGACATGACGTATAACGTCATATAGAAGTACGGCATAACGTATAACGTCACATAGTAAAACATCATAACGTATAACGTCATACAGAATTACGGTTTAACGTCTAACGTTATACAGTAATGCGTCATAACGTATAACGTCATATAGAATTCCGGTTTAACGTATAACGCCATATAGCAATGCGTCATAACGTATAAAGTCATATAGAATTACGGTTTGACATATAACGTCATATAGTAAAGCGTCATAACGTATAACGCCATATAGTAATGCGTCATAACGTATAACGTCATATAGTATTGCGTCATGACGTATAACGTCATACAGATTTACCTCATAACGTAGAACATCACATAGTAATACGTCATAACGTACAACGTCATATAGAATTCCGGTTTAACGGATAACGTCATATAGTAATGCGTCATAACGTATAACGTCATATAGAATTCCGGCTTAACGTATAACGCCATATAGCAATGCGTCATAACGTATAACAACATATAGTATTGCGTCATGACGAATAATGTCATATAATAAGGCGACATGACGTATAACGTCACATAGTAATACGTCTTAACGTATAAAGTCATATAGAATTCCGGAATAACGTATAACGTCATATAGTAATACGTCATAACGTATAACGTCATATAGTATTGCGTCATGACGAATAATGTCATATAATAAGGCGACATGACGCATAACGTCATATAGTAATGCGTCATAACGTATAACGTCATATAGTAATGCGTCATAACGTATAACGCCATATAGTAATGCGTCATAACGTATAACGCCATATAGTAATGCGTCATAACGTATAACGTCATGTAGTATTGCGTCATGACGTATAATGTCATATAATAAGGCGACATGACGTATAATGTCATATAATAAGGCGACATGACGTATAACGTCATATAGAAGTACGGTATAACGTATAACGTCACATAGTAAAACGTCATAACGTATAACGTCATACAGAATTACGGTTTAACGTCTAACGTCATACAGTAATGCGTCATAACGTATAACATCATATCAAATTCCGGTTTAACGTATAACGCCATATAGCAATGCGTCATAACGTATAAAGTCATATAGAATTACGGTTTGACGTATAACGTCATATTGTAAAGCGTCATAACGTATAACGCCATATAGTAATGAGTCATAACGTATAACGTCATATAGTATTGCGTCATGACGTATAACGTCATATAGATTTACCTCATAACGTAGAACATCACATAGTAATACGTCATAACGTATAACGTCATATAGAATTACGTCATAACTTATAACGTCACATAGTAAAACGTCATAACGTATAGCGTCATATAGTATTACGTCATGACGTATAACGTCATATAGAATTCCGGTTTAACGTATAACGCCATATAGCAATGCGTCATAACGTATAAAGTCATATAGAATTACGGTTTGACGTATAACGTCATATAGTAATGCGTCATAACGTATAACGCCATACAGTAATTCGTCATACCGTATAACGTCGTATAGCATTACGTCATAACGAATAACGTCTCATAGTAATACGTCATATCGTATAACGCCATATAGAAATGCGTCATAACGTATAACGTTATACACAATTACGGTGTAACGTATAAAGTCATATAGTAATGCGTCATAACGTATAACGCCATATAGTATTGCGTCATAACGTATAACATCATATAGTATTGCGTCATGACGTATAACGTCATATACTAAAGCGACATGACGTACAACGTCATATAGAATTACGTCATAACTTATAACGTCATATAGAATTCCGGTTTAACGTATAACGCCATATAGCAATGCGTCATAACGTATAACAACATATAGTATTGCGTCATGAGGTATAACGTCATATAGTAATGCGTCATAACGTATATCGCCATATAGTATTGCGTCATGACGAATAATATCATATAATAAGGCGACATGACGTATAACGTCACATAGTAATACGTCTTAACGTATAAAGTCATATAGAATTCCGGAATAACGTATAACGTCATATAGTAATACGTCATAACGTATAACAACATATAGTATTGCGTCATGACGTATAATGTCATATAATTAGGCGACATGACTTATAACGTCATATAGAAGTACGGTATAACGTATAACGTCACATAGTAAAACGTCATAACGTATAACGTCATACAGAATTACGGTTTAACGTCTAACGTCATACAGTAATGCGTCATAACGTATAACATCATATAGAATTCCGGTTTAACGTATAACGCCATATAGCAATGCGTCATAACGTATAAAGTCATATAAAATTACGGCATAACGTATAACGTCATATAGTAACACGTCATAACGTATAACGTCATATAGTAATGCGTCATAACGTATAACGTCATATAGTATTGCGTCATGACGTATAATGTCATATAATAAGGCGACATGACGTATAACGTCATATAGAAGTACGGCATAACGTATAACGTCACATAGTAAAACGTCATAACGTATAACGTCATACAGAATTACGGTTTAACGTCTAACGTCATACAGTAATGCGTCATAACGTATAACGTCATATAGAATTCCGGTTTAACGTATAACGCCATATAGCAATGCGTCATAACGTATAAAGTCATATAGAATTACGGTTTGACGTATAACGTCATATAGTAATGCGTCATAACGTATAACGCCATATAGTAATGCGTCATAACGTATAACGTCATATAGTATTGCGTCATGACGTATAACGTCATATAGATTTACCTCATAACGTAGAACATCACATAGTAATACGTCATAACGTATAACGTCATATAGAATTCCGGTTTAACGGATAACGTCATATAGTAATGCGTCATAACGTATAACGTTATACAGAATTACGGTTTAACGTATAAAGTCATATAGTAATGCGTCATAACGTATAACGCCATATAGTATTGCGTCATAACGTATAACATCATATAGTATTGCGTCATGACGTATAACGTCATATAATAAAGCGACATGACGTATAACGTCATAGAGAATTACGTCATAACGTATAACGTCACATAGTAAAACGTCATAACGTATAACGTCATACAGAATTACGGTTTAACGTCTAACGTCATACAGTAATACGTCTTAACGTATAAAGTCATATAGAATTCCGGAATAACGTATAACGTCATATAGTAATACGTCATAACGTATAACAACATATAGTATTGCGTCATGACGTATAATGTCATATAATTAGGCGACATGACTTATAACGTCATATAGAAGTACGGTATAACGTATAACGTCACATAGTAAAACGTCATAACGTATAACGTCATACAGAATTACGGTTTAACGTCTAACGTCATACAGTAATGCGTCATAACGTATAACATCATATAGAATTCCGGTTTAACGTATAACGCCATATAGCAATGCGTCATAACGTATAAAGTCATATAAAATTACGGCATAACGTATAACGTCATATAGTAATACGTCATAACGTATAACGTCATATAGTAATGCGTCATAACGTATAACGTCATATAGTATTGCGTCATGACGTATAATGTCATATAATAAGGCGACATGACGTATAACGTCATATAGAAGTACGGCATAACGTATAACGTCACATAGTAAAACGTCATAACGTATAACGTCATACAGAATTACGGTTTAACGTCTAACGTCATACAGTAATGCGTCATAACGTATAACGTCATATAGAATTCCGGTTTAACGTATAACGCCATATAGCAATGCGTCATAACGTATAAAGTCATATAGAATTACGGTTTGACGTATAACGTCATATAGTAATGCGTCATAACGTATAACGCCATATAGTAATGCGTCATAACGTATAACGTCATATAGTATTGCGTCATGACGTATAACGTCATATAGATTTACCTCATAACGTAGAACATCACATAGTAATACGTCATAACGTATAACGTCATATAGAATTCCGGTTTAACGGATAACGTCATATAGTAATGCGTCATAACGTATAACGTTATACAGAATTACGGTTTAACGTATAAAGTCATATAGTAATGCGTCATAACGTATAACGCCATATAGTATTGCGTCATAACGTATAACATCATATAGTATTGCGTCATGACGTATAACGTCATATAATAAAGCGACATGACGTATAACGTCATATAGATTTACCTCATAACGTAGAACATCACATAGTAATACGTCATAACGTATAACGTCATATAGAATTCCGGTTTAACGGATAACGTCATATAGTAATGCGTCATAACGTATAACGTCATACAGAATTACGGTTTAATGTCTAACGTCATACAGTAATACGTCTTAACGTATAAAGTCATATAGAATTCCGGAATAACGTATAACGTCATATAGTAATGCGTCATAACGTATAACGTCATATAGTATTGCGTCATGACGTATAATGTCATATAATAAGGCGACATGACGTATAACGTCATATAGAAGTACGGCATAACGTATAACGTCACATAGTAAAACGTCATAACGTATAACGTCATACAGAATTACGGTTTAACGTCTAACGTCATACAGTAATGCGCCATAACGTATAACGTCATATAGAATTCCGGTTTAACGTATAACGCCATATAGCAATGCGTCATAACGTATAAAGTCATATAGAATTACGGTTTGACGTATAACGTCATATAGTAATACGTCATAACGTATAACGCCATATAGTAATGCGTCATAACGTATAACGTCATATAGTATTGCGTCATGACGTATAACGTCATATAGATTTACCTCATAACGTAGAACATCACATAGTAATACGTCATAACGTATAACGTCATATAGAATTCCGGTTTAACGGATAACGTCATATAGTAATGCGTCATAACGTATAACGTTATACAGAATTACGGTTTAACGTATAAAGTCATATAGTAATGCGTCATAACGTATAACGCCATATAGTATTGCGTCATAACGTATAACATCATATAGTATTGCGTCATGACGTATAACGTCATATTATAAAGCGACATGACGTATAACGTCATATAGAATTACGTCATAACTTATAACGTCATATAGAATTCCGGCTTAACGTATAACGCCATATAGCAATGCGTCATAACGTATAACAACATATAGTATTGCGTCATGACGTATAACGTCATATAGTAATGCGTCATAACGTATATCGTCATATAGTATTGCGTGATGACGAATAATGTCATATAATAAGGCGACATGACGTATAACGTCACATAGTAATACGTCTTAACGTATAAAGTCATATAGAATTCCGGAATAACGTATAACGTCATATAGTAATACGACATAACGTATAACGTCATATAGTATTGCGTCATGACGAATAATGTCATATAATAAGGCGACATGACGCATAACGTCATATTGTAATGCGTCATAACGTATAACGTCATATAGTAATGCGTCATAACGTATAACGCCATATAGTAATGCGTCATAACGTATAACGTCATATAGTATTGCGTCATAACGTCTAACGCCATATAGTAATCCGTCATAACGTATAACGTCATATAGTAATGCGTCATAACGTATAACGTCGTATAGCATTACGTCATAACGAATAACGTCTCATAGTAATACGTCATATCGTATAACGCCATATAGCAATGCGTCATAACGTATAACGTTATACAGAATTACGGTTTAACGTATAAAGTCATATAGTAATGCGTCATAACGTATAACGCCATATAGTATTGCGTCATAACGTATAACATCATATAGTATTGCGTCATGACGTATAACGTCATATAATAAAGCGACATAACGTACAACGTCATATAGAATTACGTCATAACTTATAACGTCATATAGAATTCCGGTTTAACGTATAACGCCATATAGCAATGCGTCATAACGTATAACAACATATAGTATTGCGTCATGACGTATAACGTCATATAGTAATGCGTCATAACGTATATCGTCATATAGTATTGCGTCATGACGAATAATATCATATAATAAGGCGACATGGCGTATAACGTCACATAGTAATACGTCTTAACGTATAAAGTCATATAGAATTCCGGAATAACGTATAACGTCATATAGTAATACGTCATAACGTATAACGTCATATAGTATTGCGTCATGACGTATAACGTCATATAGTAATCCGTCATAACGTATAACGTCATATAGTAATGCGTCATAACGTATAACGCCATATAGCAATGCGTCATAACGTATAACGCCATATAGCAATGCGTTATAACGAATAACGTCATATAGTAATGCGTCATAACGTATAACGCCATATAGTAATGCGTCATAACGTATAACGTCATGTAGTATTGCGTCATGACGTATAATGTCATATACTAAGGCGACATGACGTATAACGTCATATAGAAGTACGGTATAACGTATAACGTCACATAGTAAAACGTCATAACGTATAACGTCATACAGAATTACGGTTTAACGTCTAACGTCATACAGTAATGCTTCATAACGTGTAACATCATATCGAATTCCGGTTTAACGTAAAGCGCCATATAGCAATGCGTCATAACGTATAAAGTCATATAGAATTACGGTTTGACGTATAACGTCATATAGTAATGCGTCATAACGTATAACGCCATAAAGTAATGCGTCATAACGTATAACGTCATATAGTAATGCGTCATAACGTATAACGTCATACAGTAATTCGTCATACCGTATAACGTCGTATAGCATTACGTCATAACGAATAACGTCACATAGTAGAACGTCATAACTTATGACGTCACATAGTAATACGTCATAACGTATAACGTCATATACTATTACGTCATGACGTATATCGACATATAGAATTCCGGTTTAATGGATAACGTCATATAGTAATGCGTCATATTGTATAACGTCACACAGTAATTCGTCATACCGTATAACGTCGTATAGCATTACGTCATAACGAATAACGTCTCATAGTAATACGTCATATCGTATAACGCCATATAGCAATGCGTCATAACGTATAACGTTATACAGAATTACGGTTTAACGTATAAAGTCATATAGTAATGCGTCATAACGTATAACGCCATAAAGTAATGCGTCATAACGTATAACGTCATATAGTATTGCGTCATGACGTATAACGTCATATAGATTTACCTCATAACGTAGAACATCACATAGTAATACGTCATAACGTATAACGTCATATAGAATTACGTCATAACTTATAACGTCACATAGTAATACGTCATAACGTATAACGTCATATAGTATTACGTCATGACGTATAACTTCATATAGAATTCCGGTTTAACGGATAACGTCATATAGTAATGCGTCATAACGTATAACGTCATACAGTAATTCGTCATACCGTATAACGTCGTATAGCATTACGTCATAACGAATAACGTCTCATAGTAATACGTCATATCGTATAACGCCATATAGCAATGCGTCATAACGTATAACGTTATACAGAATTACGGTTTAACGTCTAACGTCATACAGTAATGCGTCATAACGTATAACGTCATATAGAATTACGTCATAACTTATAACGTCATATAGAATTCCGGTTTAACATATAACGCCATATAGCAATGCGTCATAACGTATAACAACATATAGTATTGCGTCATGACGTATATCGTCATATAGTATTGCGTCATGACGAATAATGTCATATAATAAGGCGACATGACGTATAACGTCACATAGTAATACGTTTTAACGTATAAAGTCATATAGAATTCCGGAATAACGGATAACGTCATATAGTAATGCGTCATAACGTATAACGTCATACAGTAATTCGTCATACCGTATAACGTCGTATAGCATTACGTCATAACGAATAACGTCACATAGTAAAACGTCATAACGTATAACGTCATATAGTATTACGTCATGACGTATAACGTCATATAGAATTCCGGTTTAACGTATAACGCCATATAGCAATGCGTCATAACGTATAAAGACATATAGAATTACGGTTTGACGTATAACGTCATATAGTAATGCGTCATAACGTATAACGCCATATAGTAATGCGTCATAACGTATAACGTCATATAGTATTGCGTCATGACGTATAACGTCATATAGATTTACCTCATAACGTAGAACATCATATAGTAATACGTCATAACGTATAACGTCATATAGAAATACGTCATAACTTATGACGTCACATAGTAATACGTCATAACGTATAACGTCATATAGTATTACGTCATGACGTATATCGTCATATAGAATTCCGGTTTAACGGATAACGTCATATAGTAATGCGTCATATTGTATAACGTCACACAGTAATTCGTCATACCGTATAACGTCGTATAGCATTACGTCATAACGAATAACGTCTCATAGTAATACGTCATATCGTATAACGCCATATAGCAATGCGTCATAACGTATAACGTTATACAGAATTACGGTTTAACGTATAAAGTCATATAGTAACGCGTCATAACGTATAACGCCATATAGTATTGCGTCATAACGTATAACATCATATAGTATTGCGTCATGACGTATAACGTCATATAATAAAGCGACATGACGTACAACGTCATATAGAATTACGTCATAACTTATAACGTCATATAGAATTCCGGTTTAACGTATAACGCCATATAGCAATGCGTCATAACGTATAACAACATATAGTATTGCGTCATGACGTATAACGTCATATAGTAATGCGTCATAACGTATATCGTCATATAGTATTGCGTCATGACGAATAATGTCATATAATAAGGCGACATGACGTATAACGTCACATAGTAATACGTCTTAACGTATAAAGTCATATAGAATTCCGGAATAACGTATAACGTCATATAGTAATACGTCATAACGTATAACGTCATATAGTATTGCGTCATGACGTATAACGTCATATAGTAATCCGTCATAACGTATAACGTCATATAGTAATGCGTCATAACGTATAACGCCATATAGCAATGCGTCATAACGTATAACGCCATATAGCAATGCGTTATAACGAATAACGTCATATAGTAATGCGTCATAACGTATAGCGCCATATAGTAATGCGTCATAACGTATAACGTCATGTAGTATTGCGCCATGACGTATAATGTCATATAATAAGGCGACATGACGTATAACGTCATATAGAAGTACGGTATAACGTATAACGTCACATAGTAAAACGTCATAACGTATAACGTCATTCAGAATTACGGTTTAACGTCTAACGTCATACAGTAATGCTTCATAACGTATAACATCATATCGAATTCCGGTTTAACGTAAAGCGCCATATAGCAATGCGTCATAACGTATAAAGTCATATAGAATTACGGTTTGACGTATAACGTCATATAGTAATGCGTCATAACGTATAACGCCATATAGTAATGCGTCATAACGTATAACGTCATATAGAATTACGTCATAACTTATAACGTCACATAGCAATACGTCATAACGTATAACGTCATATAGTATTACGTCATGACGTATAACGTCATATAGAATTCCGGTTTAACGGATAACGTCATATAGTAATGCGTCATAACGTATAACGTCATATAGTATTGCGTCGTGACGTATAACGTCATATAATAAGGCGACATGGCGTATAACGTCATATAGAATTACTTCATAACGTATAACGTCATATAAAATTACGGTTTAACGTATAACGTCAAAAGAGTAATGCGTCATATCCTATAACGCCATATAGTAATTGCGTCATAACGTATAACGTCATATAGAATTCCGACATAACGTCTAACGCCATATAGTAATCCGTCATAACGTATAACGTCATATAGTAATGTGTCATAACGTATAACGCCATATAGCAATGCGTCATAACGTATAACGCCATATAGCAATGCGTTATAACGAATAACGTCATATAGTAATGCGTCATAACGTATAACGTCATATAATAAGGCGACATGACGTATAACGTCTTATAGATTTACCTCATAACGTAGAACATCACATAGTAATACGTCATAACGTATAACGTCATATAGAATTACCTCATAACTTATAACGTCACATAGTAATACGTCATAACGTATAACGTCATATAGTATTACGTCATGACGTATAACGTCATATAGAATTCCGGTTTAACGGATAACGTCATATAGTAATGCGTCATAACGTATAACGTCATACAGTAATTTGTCATACCGTATAACGTCGTATAGCATTACGTCATAACGAATAACGTCTCATAGTAATGCGCCAGATCGTATAACGCCATATAGCAATGCGTCATAACGTATAACGTTATACAGAATTACGGTTTAACGTATAAAGTCATATAGTAATGCGTCATAACGTATAACGCCATATAGTAATGCGTCATACCGTATAACGTCGTATAGCATTACGTCATAACGAATAACGTCTCATAGTAATACGTCATATCGTATAACGCCATATAGCAATGCGTCATAACGTATAACGTTATACAGAATTACGGTTTAACGTATAAAGTCATATAGTAATGCGTCATAACGTATATCGTCATATAGTATTGCGTCATGACGAATAATATCATATAATAAGGCGACATGGCGTATAACGTCACATAGTAATACGTCTTAACGTATAAAGTCATATAGAATTCCGGAATAACGTATAACGTCATATAGTAATACGTCATAACGTATAACGTCATATAGTATTGCGTCATGACGTATAACGTCATATAGTAATCCGTCATAACGTATAACGTCATATAGTAATGCGTCATAACGTATAACGCCATATAGCAATGCGTCATAACGTATAACGCCATATAGCAATGCGTTATAACGAATAACGTCATATAGTAATGCGTCATAACGTATAACGCCATATAGTAATGCGTCATAACGTATAACGTCATGTAGTATTGCGTCATGACGTATAATGTCATATACTAAGGCGACATGACGTATAACGTCATATAGAAGTACGGTATAACGTATAACGTCACATAGTAAAACGTCATAACGTATAACGTCATACAGAATTACGGTTTAACGTCTAACGTCATACAGTAATGCTTCATAACGTGTAACATCATATCGAATTCCGGTTTAACGTAAAGCGCCATATAGCAATGCGTCATAACGTATAAAGTCATATAGAATTACGGTTTGACGTATAACGTCATATAGTAATGCGTCATAACGTATAACGCCATAAAGTAATGCGTCATAACGTATAACGTCATATAGTATTGCGTCATGACGTATAACGTCATATAGATTTACCTCATAACGTAGAACATCACATAGTAATACGTCATAACGTATAACGTCATATAGAATTACGTCATAACTTATAACGTCACATAGTAATACGTCATAACGTATAACGTCATATAGTATTACGTCATGACGTATAACGTCATATAGAATTCCGGTTTAACGGATAACGTCATATAGTAATGCGTCATAACGTATAACGTCATACAGTAATTCGTCATACCGTATAACGTCGTATAGCATTACGTCATAACGAATAACGTCTCATAGTAATACGTCATATCGTATAACGCCATATAGCAATGCGTCATAACGTATAACGTTATACAGAATTACGGTTTAACGTCTAACGTCATACAGTAATGCGTCATAACGTATAACGTCATATAGAATTACGTCATAACTTATAACGTCATATAGAATTCCGGTTTAACATATAACGCCATATAGCAATGCGTCATAACGTATAACAACATATAGTATTGCGTCATGACGTATATCGTCATATAGTAGTGCGTCATGACGAATAATGTCATATAATAAGGCGACATGACGTATAACGTCACATAGTAATACGTTTTAACGTATAAAGTCATATAGAATTCCGGAATAACGGATAACGTCATATAGTAATGCGTCATAACGTATAACGTCATACAGTAATTCGTCATACCGTATAACGTCGTATAGCATTACGTCATAACGAATAACGTCACATAGTAAAACGTCATAACGTATAACGTCATATAGTATTACGTCATGACGTATAACGTCATATAGAATTCCGGTTTAACGTATAACGCCATATAGCAATGCGTCATAACGTATAAAGACATATAGAATTACGGTTTGACGTATAACGTCATATAGTAATGCGTCATAACGTATAACGCCATATAGTAATGCGTCATAACGTATAACGTCATATAGTATTGCGTCATGACGTATAACGTCATATAGATTTACCTCATAACGTAGAACATCATATAGTAATACGTCATAACGTATAACGTCATATAGAAATACGTCATAACTTATGACGTCACATAGTAATACGTCATAACGTATAACGTCATATACTATTACGTCATGACGTATATCGACATATAGAATTCCGGTTTAATGGATAACGTCATATAGTAATGCGTCATATTGTATAACGTCACACAGTAATTCGTCATACCGTATAACGTCGTATAGCATTACGTCATAACGAATAACGTCTCATAGTAATACGTCATATCGTATAACGCCATATAGCAATGCGTCATAACGTATAACGTTATACAGAATTACGGTTTAACGTATAAAGTCATATAGTAATGCGTCATAACGTATAACGCCATAAAGTAATGCGTCATAACGTATAACGTCATATAGTATTGCGTCATGACGTATAACGTCATATAGATTTACCTCATAACGTAGAACATCACATAGTAATACGTCATAACGTATAACGTCATATAGAATTACGTCATAACTTATAACGTCACATAGTAATACGTCATAACGTATAACGTCATATAGTATTACGTCATGACGTATAACTTCATATAGAATTCCGGTTTAACGGATAACGTCATATAGTAATGCGTCATAACGTATAACGTCATACAGTAATTCGTCATACCGTATAACGTCGTATAGCATTACGTCATAACGAATAACGTCTCATAGTAATACGTCATATCGTATAACGCCATATAGCAATGCGTCATAACGTATAACGTTATACAGAATTACGGTTTAACGTCTAACGTCATACAGTAATGCGTCATAACGTATAACGTCATATAGAATTACGTCATAACTTATAACGTCATATAGAATTCCGGTTTAACATATAACGCCATATAGCAATGCGTCATAACGTATAACAACATATAGTATTGCGTCATGACGTATATCGTCATATAGTATTGCGTCATGACGAATAATGTCATATAATAAGGCGACATGACGTATAACGTCACATAGTAATACGTTTTAACGTATAAAGTCATATAGAATTCCGGAATAACGGATAACGTCATATAGTAATGCGTCATAACGTATAACGTCATACAGTAATTCGTCATACCGTATAACGTCGTATAGCATTACGTCATAACGAATAACGTCACATAGTAAAACGTCATAACGTATAACGTCATATAGTATTACGTCATGACGTATAACGTCATATAGAATTCCGGTTTAACGTATAACGCCATATAGCAATGCGTCATAACGTATAAAGACATATAGAATTACGGTTTGACGTATAACGTCATATAGTAATGCGTCATAACGTATAACGCCATATAGTAATGCGTCATAACGTATAACGTCATATAGTATTGCGTCATGACGTATAACGTCATATAGATTTACCTCATAACGTAGAACATCATATAGTAATACGTCATAACGTATAACGTCATATAGAAATACGTCATAACTTATGACGTCACATAGTAATACGTCATAACGTATAACGTCATATAGTATTACGTCATGACGTATATCGTCATATAGAATTCCGGTTTAACGGATAACGTCATATAGTAATGCGTCATATTGTATAACGTCACACAGTAATTCGTCATACCGTATAACGTCGTATAGCATTACGTCATAACGAATAACGTCTCATAGTAATACGTCATATCGTATAACGCCATATAGCAATGCGTCATAACGTATAACGTTATACAGAATTACGGTTTAACGTATAAAGTCATATAGTAACGCGTCATAACGTATAACGCCATATAGTATTGCGTCATAACGTATAACATCATATAGTATTGCGTCATGACGTATAACGTCATATAATAAAGCGACATGACGTACAACGTCATATAGAATTACGTCATAACTTATAACGTCATATAGAATTCCGGTTTAACGTATAACGCCATATAGCAATGCGTCATAACGTATAACAACATATAGTATTGCGTCATGACGTATAACGTCATATAGTAATGCGTCATAACGTATATCGTCATATAGTATTGCGTCATGACGAATAATGTCATATAATAAGGCGACATGACGTATAACGTCACATAGTAATACGTCTTAACGTATAAAGTCATATAGAATTCCGGAATAACGTATAACGTCATATAGTAATACGTCATAACGTATAACGTCATATAGTATTGCGTCATGACGTATAACGTCATATAGTAATCCGTCATAACGTATAACGTCATATAGTAATGCGTCATAACGTATAACGCCATATAGCAATGCGTCATAACGTATAACGCCATATAGCAATGCGTTATAACGAATAACGTCATATAGTAATGCGTCATAACGTATAGCGCCATATAGTAATGCGTCATAACGTATAACGTCATGTAGTATTGCGCCATGACGTATAATGTCATATAATAAGGCGACATGACGTATAACGTCATATAGAAGTACGGTATAACGTATAACGTCACATAGTAAAACGTCATAACGTATAACGTCATACAGAATTACGGTTTAACGTCTAACGTCATACAGTAATGCTTCATAACGTGTAACATCATATCGAATTCCGGTTTAACGTAAAGCGCCATATAGCAATGCGTCATAACGTATAAAGTCATATAGAATTACGGTTTGACGTATAACGTCATATAGTAATGCGTCATAACGTATAACGCCATAAAGTAATGCGTCATAACGTATAACGTCATATAGTATTGCGTCATGACGTATAACGTCATATAGATTTACCTCATAACGTAGAACATCACATAGTAATACGTCATAACGTATAACGTCATATAGAATTACGTCATAACTTATAACGTCACATAGTAATACGTCATAACGTATAACGTCATATAGTATTACGTCATGACGTATAACGTCATATAGAATTCCGGTTTAACGGATAACGTCATATAGTAATGCGTCATAACGTATAACGTCATACAGTAATTCGTCATACCGTATAACGTCGTATAGCATTACGTCATAACGAATAACGTCTCATAGTAATACGTCATATCGTATAACGCCATATAGCAATGCGTCATAACGTATAACGTTATACAGAATTACGGTTTAACGTCTAACGTCATACAGTAATGCGTCATAACGTATAACGTCATATAGAATTACGTCATAACTTATAACGTCATATAGAATTCCGGTTTAACATATAACGCCATATAGCAATGCGTCATAACGTATAACAACATATAGTATTGCGTCATGACGTATATCGTCATATAGTAGTGCGTCATGACGAATAATGTCATATAATAAGGCGACATGACGTATAACGTCACATAGTAATACGTTTTAACGTATAAAGTCATATAGAATTCCGGAATAACGGATAACGTCATATAGTAATGCGTCATAACGTATAACGTCATACAGTAATTCGTCATACCGTATAACGTCGTATAGCATTACGTCATAACGAATAACGTCACATAGTAAAACGTCATAACGTATAACGTCATATAGTATTACGTCATGACGTATAACGTCATATAGAATTCCGGTTTAACGTATAACGCCATATAGCAATGCGTCATAACGTATAAAGACATATAGAATTACGGTTTGACGTATAACGTCATATAGTAATGCGTCATAACGTATAACGCCATATAGTAATGCGTCATAACGTATAACGTCATATAGTATTGCGTCATGACGTATAACGTCATATAGATTTACCTCATAACGTAGAACATCATATAGTAATACGTCATAACGTATAACGTCATATAGAAATACGTCATAACTTATGACGTCACATAGTAATACGTCATAACGTATAACGTCATATACTATTACGTCATGACGTATATCGACATATAGAATTCCGGTTTAATGGATAACGTCATATAGTAATGCGTCATATTGTATAACGTCACACAGTAATTCGTCATACCGTATAACGTCGTATAGCATTACGTCATAACGAATAACGTCTCATAGTAATACGTCATATCGTATAACGCCATATAGCAATGCGTCATAACGTATAACGTTATACAGAATTACGGTTTAACGTATAAAGTCATATAGTAATGCGTCATAACGTATAACGCCATAAAGTAATGCGTCATAACGTATAACGTCATATAGTATTGCGTCATGACGTATAACGTCATATAGATTTACCTCATAACGTAGAACATCACATAGTAATACGTCATAACGTATAACGTCATATAGAATTACGTCATAACTTATAACGTCACATAGTAATACGTCATAACGTATAACGTCATATAGTATTACGTCATGACGTATAACTTCATATAGAATTCCGGTTTAACGGATAACGTCATATAGTAATGCGTCATAACGTATAACGTCATACAGTAATTCGTCATACCGTATAACGTCGTATAGCATTACGTCATAACGAATAACGTCTCATAGTAATACGTCATATCGTATAACGCCATATAGCAATGCGTCATAACGTATAACGTTATACAGAATTACGGTTTAACGTCTAACGTCATACAGTAATGCGTCATAACGTATAACGTCATATAGAATTACGTCATAACTTATAACGTCATATAGAATTCCGGTTTAACATATAACGCCATATAGCAATGCGTCATAACGTATAACAACATATAGTATTGCGTCATGACGTATATCGTCATATAGTATTGCGTCATGACGAATAATGTCATATAATAAGGCGACATGACGTATAACGTCACATAGTAATACGTTTTAACGTATAAAGTCATATAGAATTCCGGAATAACGGATAACGTCATATAGTAATGCGTCATAACGTATAACGTCATACAGTAATTCGTCATACCGTATAACGTCGTATAGCATTACGTCATAACGAATAACGTCACATAGTAAAACGTCATAACGTATAACGTCATATAGTATTACGTCATGACGTATAACGTCATATAGAATTCCGGTTTAACGTATAACGCCATATAGCAATGCGTCATAACGTATAAAGACATATAGAATTACGGTTTGACGTATAACGTCATATAGTAATGCGTCATAACGTATAACGCCATATAGTAATGCGTCATAACGTATAACGTCATATAGTATTGCGTCATGACGTATAACGTCATATAGATTTACCTCATAACGTAGAACATCATATAGTAATACGTCATAACGTATAACGTCATATAGAAATACGTCATAACTTATGACGTCACATAGTAATACGTCATAACGTATAACGTCACATAGTAATACGTTTTAACGTATAAAGTCATATAGAATTCCGGAATAACGGATAACGTCATATAGTAATGCGTCATAACGTATAACGTCATACAGTAATTCGTCATACCGTATAACGTCGTATAGCATTACGTCATAACGAATAACGTCACATAGTAAAACGTCATAACGTATAACGTCATATAGTATTACGTCATGACGTATAACGTCATATAGAATTCCGGTTTAACGTATAACGCCATATAGCAATGCGTCATAACGTATAAAGACATATAGAATTACGGTTTGACGTATAACGTCATATAGTAATGCGTCATAACGTATATCGTCATATAGTATTGCGTCATGACGAATAATGTCATATAATAAGGCGACATGACGTATAACGTCACATAGTAATACGTCTTAACGTATAAAGTCATATAGAATTCCGGAATAACGTATAACGTCATATAGTAATACGTCATAACGTATAACGTCATATAGTATTGCGTCATGACGTATAACGTCATATAGTAATCCGTCATAACGTATAACGTCATATAGTAATGCGTCATAACGTATAACGCCATATAGCAATGCGTCATAACGTATAACGCCATATAGCAATGCGTTATAACGAATAACGTCATATAGTAATGCGTCATAACGTATAGCGCCATATAGTAATGCGTCATAACGTATAACGTCATGTAGTATTGCGCCATGACGTATAATGTCATATAATAAGGCGACATGACGTATAACGTCATATAGAAGTACGGTATAACGTATAACGTCACATAGTAAAACGTCATAACGTATAACGTCATTCAGAATTACGGTTTAACGTCTAACGTCATACAGTAATGCTTCATAACGTATAACATCATATCGAATTCCGGTTTAACGTAAAGCGCCATATAGCAATGCGTCATAACGTATAAAGTCATATAGAATTACGGTTTGACGTATAACGTCATATAGTAATGCGTCATAACGTATAACGCCATATAGTAATGCGTCATAACGTATAACGTCATATAGAATTACGTCATAACTTATAACGTCACATAGCAATACGTCATAACGTATAACGTCATATAGTATTACGTCATGACGTATAACGTCATATAGAATTCCGGTTTAACGGATAACGTCATATAGTAATGCGTCATAACGTATAACGTCATATAGTATTGCGTCGTGACGTATAACGTCATATAATAAGGCGACATGGCGTATAACGTCATATAGAATTACTTCATAACGTATAACGTCATATAAAATTACGGTTTAACGTATAACGTCAAAAGAGTAATGCGTCATATCCTATAACGCCATATAGTAATTGCGTCATAACGTATAACGTCATATAGAATTCCGACATAACGTCTAACGCCATATAGTAATCCGTCATAACGTATAACGTCATATAGTAATGTGTCATAACGTATAACGCCATATAGCAATGCGTCATAACGTATAACGCCATATAGCAATGCGTTATAACGAATAACGTCATATAGTAATGCGTCATAACGTATAACGTCATATAATAAGGCGACATGACGTATAACGTCTTATAGATTTACCTCATAACGTAGAACATCACATAGTAATACGTCATAACGTATAACGTCATATAGAATTACCTCATAACTTATAACGTCACATAGTAATACGTCATAACGTATAACGTCATATAGTATTACGTCATGACGTATAACGTCATATAGAATTCCGGTTTAACTGATAACGTCATATAGTAATGCGTCATAACGTATAACGTCATACAGTAATTTGTCATACCGTATAACGTCGTATAGCATTACGTCATAACGAATAACGTCTCATAGTAATGCGCCAGATCGTATAACGCCATATAGCAATGCGTCATAACGTATAACGTTATACAGAATTACGGTTTAACGTATAAAGTCATATAGTAATGCGTCATAACGTATAACGCCATATAGTAATGCGTCATAACGTATAACATCATATAGTATTGCGTCATGACGTATAACGTCATATAATAAAGCGACATGACGTATAACGCCATATAGAATTACGTCATAACTTATAACGTCATATAGAATTCCGGTTTAACGTATAACGCCATATAGCAATGCGTCATAACGTATAACATCATATATTAATGCGTCATAACGTATAACGTCATATAGTATTGCGTCATGACGAATAATGTCATATAATAATGCGACATGACGTACAACGTCACATAGTAATACGTCTTAACGTATAAAGTCATATAGAATTCCGGAATAACGTATAACGTCATATAGTAATACGTCATACCGTATAACGTCATATAGTATTGCGTCATGACGAATAATGTCATATAATAAGGCGGCATGACGTATAACGTCATATAGTAATGCGTCATAACGTATAACGTCATCTAGTAATGCGTCATGACGAATAATATCATATAATAAGGCGACATGACGTATAACGTCACATAGTAATACGTCTTAACGTATAAAGTCATGTAGAATTCCGGAATAACGTATAACGTCATATAGTAATACGTCATAACGTATAACAACATATAGTATTTCGTCATGACGTATAATGTCATATAATAAGGCGACATGACTTATAACGTCATATAGAAGAACGGTATAACGTATAACGTCACATAGTAAAACGTCATAACGTATAACGTCATAGAGAATTACGGTTTAATGTCTAACGTCATACAGTAATGCGTCATAACGTATAACATCATATAGAATTCCGGTTTAACGTATAACGCCATATAGCAATGCGTCATAACGTATAAAGTCATATAAAATTACGGCATAACTTATAACGTCATATAGTAATACGTCATAACGTATAACGTCATATAGTAATGCGTAATAACGTATAACGTCATATAGTATTGCGTCATGACGTATAATGTCATATAATAAGGCGACATGACGTATAACGTCATATAGAAGTACGGCATAACGTATAACGTCACATAGTAAAACGTCATAACGTATAACGTCATACAGAATTACGGTTTAACGTCTAACGTCATACAGTAATGCGCCATAACGTATAACGTCATATAGAATTCCGGTTTAACGTATAACGCCATATAGCAATGCGTCATAACGTATAAAGTCATATAGAATTACGGTTTGACGTATAACGTCATATAGTAATGCGTCATAACGTATAACGCCATATAGTAATGCGTCATAACGTATAACGTCATATAGTATTGCGTCATGACGTATAACGTCATATAGAGTTACCTCATAACGTAGAACATCACATAGTAATACGTCATAACGTATAACGTCATATAGAATTCCGGTTTAACGGATAACGTCATATAGTAATGCGTCATAACGTATAACGTTATACAGAATTACGGTTTGACGTATAACGTCATATAGTATTGCGTCATGACGTATAACGTCATATAGTAATGCGTCATAACGTATATCGTCATATAGTATTGCGTCATGACGAATAATGTCATATAATAAGGCGACATGACGTATAACGTCACATAGTAATACGTCTTAACGTATAAAGTCATATAGAATTCCGGAATAACGTATAACGTCATATAGTAATACGTCATAACGTATAACGTCATATAGTATTGCGTCATGACGAATAATGTCATATAATAAGGCGACATGACGCATAACGTCATATAGTAATGCGTCATAACGTATAACGTCATATAGTAATGCGTCATAACGTATAACGCCATATAGTAATGCGTCATAACGTATAACGTCATATAGTATTGCGTCATAACGTCTAACGCCATATAGTAATCCGTCATAACGTATAACGTCATATAGTAATGCGTCATAACGTATAACGTCGTATAGCATTACGTCATAACGAATAACGTCTCATAGTAATACGTCATATCGTATAACGCCATATAGCAATGCGTCATAACGTATAACGTTATACAGAATTACGGTTTAACGTATAAAGTCATATAGTAATGCGTCATAACGTATAACGCCATATAGTATTGCGTCATAACGTATAACATCATATAGTATTGCGTCATGACGTATAACGTCATATAATATAGCGACATGACGTACAACGTCATATAGAATTACGTCATAACTTATAACGTCATATAGAATTCCGGTTTAACGTATAACGCCATATAGCAATGCGTCATAACGTATAACAACATATAGTATTGCGTCATGACGTATAACGTCATATAGTAATGCGTCATAACGTATATCGTCATATAGTATTGCGTCATGACGAATAATATCATATAATAAGGCGACATGACGTATAACGTCACATAGTAATACGTCTTAACGTATAAAGTCATATAGAGTTCCGGAATAACGTGTAACGTCATATAGTAATACGTCGTAACGTATAACGTCATATAGTATTGCGTCATGACGTATAACGTCATATAGTAATCCGTCATAACGTATAACGTCATATAGTAATGCGTCATAACGTATAACGCCATATAGCAATGCGTCATAACGTATAACGCCATATAGCAATGCGTTATAACGAATAACGTCATATAGGAATGCGTCATAACGTATAACGCCATATAGTAATGCGTCATAACGTATAACGTCATGTAGTATTGCGTCATGACGTATAATGTCATATAATAAGGCGACATGACGTATAACATCATATAGAAGTACGGTATAACGTATAACGTCACATAGTAAAACGTCATAACGATTAACGTCATACAGAATTACGGTTTAACGTCTAACGTCATACAGTAATGCTTCATAACGTATAACATCATATCGAAGTCCGGTTTAACGTAAAGCGCCATATAGCAATGCGTCATAACGTATAAAGTCATATAGAATTACGGTTTGACGTATAACGTCATATAGTAATGCGTCATAACGTATAACGCCATATAGTAATGCGTCATAACGTATAACGTCATATAGTATTGCGTCATGACGTATAACGTCATATAGATTTACCTCATAACGTAGAACATCACATAGTAATACGTCATAACGTATAACGTCATATAGAATTACGTCATAACTTATAACGTCACATAGTAATACGTCATAACGTATAACGTCATATAGTGTTACGTCATGACGTATAACGTCATTTAGAATTCCGGTTTAACGGATAACGTCATATAGTAATGCGTCATAACGTATAACGTCATACAGTAATTCGTCATACCGTATAACGTCGTATAGCATTACGTCATAACGAATAACGTCTCATAGTAATACGTCATATCGTATAACGCCATATAGCAATGCGTCATAACGTATAACGTTATACAGAATTACGGTTTAACGTCTAACGTCATACAGTAATGCGTCATAACGTATAACATCATATAGAATTCCGGTTTAACGTATAACGCCATATAGCAATGCGTCATAACGTATAAAGTCACATAGTAAAACGTCATAACGTATAACGTCATATAGTATTACGTCATGACGTATAACGTCATATAGAATTCCGGTTTAACGTATAACGCCATATAGCAATGCGTCATAACGTATAACGCCATATAGTAATGCGTCATAACGTATAACGTCATATAGTATTGCGTCATGACGTATAACGTCATATAGATTTACCTCATAACGTAGAACATCATATAGTAAAACGTCATAACGTATAACGTCATATAGTATTACGTCATGACGTATAACGTCATATAGAATTCCGGTTTAACGTATAACGCCATATAGCAATGCGTCATAACGTATAACGCCATATAGTAATGCGTCATAACGTATAACGCCATATAGTAATGCGTCATAACGTATAACGCCATATAGCAATGCGTCATAACGTATAACAACATATAGTATTGCGTCATGACGTATAACGTCATATAGTAATGCGTCATAACGTATATCGTCATATAGTATTGCGTCATGACGAATAATGTCATATAATAAGGCGACATCACGTATAACGTCACATAGTAATACGTTTTAACGTATAAAGTCATATAGAATTCCGGAATAACGGATAACGTCATATAGTAATGCGTCATAACGTATAACGTCATACAGTAATTCGTCATACCGTATAACGTCGTATAGCATTACGTCATAACGAATAACGTCACATAGTAAAACGTCATAACGTATAACGTCATATAGTATTACGTCATGACGTATAACGTCATATAGAATTCCGGTTTAACGTATAACGCCATATAGCAATGCGTCATAACGTATAACGCCATATAGTAATGCGTCATAACGTTTAACGTCATATAGTATTGCGTCATGACGTATAACGTCATATAGATTTACCTCATAACGTAGAACATCATATAGTAATACGTCATAACGTATAACGTCATATAGAATTACGTCATAACTTATGACGTCACATAGTAATACGTCATAACGTATAACGTCATATAGTATTACGTCATGACGTATATCGTCATATAGAATTCCGGTTTAACGGATAACGTCATATAGTAATGCGTCATATTGTATAACGTCATACAGTAATTCGTCATACCGTATAACGTCGTATAGCATTACGTCATAACGAATAACGTCTCATAGTAATACGTCATATCGTATAACGCCATATAGCAATGCGTCATAACGTATAACGTTATACAGAATTACGGTTTAACGTATAAAGTCATATAGTAATGCGTCATAACGTATAACGCCATATAGTATTGCGTCATAACGTATAACATCATATAGTATTGCGTCATGACGTATAACGTCATATAATAAAAAGAGACATGACGTACAACGTCATAAAGAATTACGTCATAACTTATAACGTCATATAGAATTCCGGTTTAACGTATAACGCCATATAGCAATGAGTCATAACGTATAACAACATATAGTATTGCGTCATGACGTATAACGTCATATAGTAATGCGTCATAACGTATATCGTCATATAGTATTGCGTCATGACGAATAATGTCATATAATAAGGCGACATGACGTATAACGTCACATAGTAATACGTCTTAACGTATAAAGTCATATAGAATTCCGGAATAACGTATAACGTCATATAGTAATACGTCATAACGTATAACGTCATATAGTATTGCGTCATGACGTATAACGTCATATAGTAATCCGTCATAACGTATAACGTCATATAGTAATGCGTCATAACGTATAACGCCATATAGCAATGCGTCATAACGTATAACGCCATATAGCAATGCGTTATAACGAATAACGTCATATAGTAATGCGTCATAACGTATAACGCCATATAGTAATGCGTCATAACGTATAACGTCATGTAGTATTGCGTCATGACGTATAATGTCATATAATAAGGCGACATGACGTATAACGTCATATAGAAGTACGGTATAACGTATAACGTCACATAGTAAAACGTCATAACGTATAACGTCATACAGAATTACGGTTTAACGTCTAACGTCATACAGTAATGCTTCATAACGTATAACATCATATCGAATTCCGGTTTAACGTAAAGCGCCATATAGCAATGCGTCATAACGTATAAAGTCATATAGAATTACGGTTTGACGTATAACGTCATATAGTAATGCGTCATAACGTATAACGCCATATAGTATTGCGTCATAACGTATAACATCATATAGTATTGCGTCATGACGTATAACGTCATATAATAAAAAGAGACATGACGTACAACGTCATAAAGAATTACGTCATAACTTATAACGTCATATAGAATTCCGGTTTATCGTATAACGCCATATAGCAATGAGTCATAACGTATAACAACATATAGTATTGCGTCATGACGTATAACGTCATATAGATTTACCTCATAACGTAGAAAATCACATAGTAATACGTCATAAAGTATAACGTCATATAGAATTACGTCATAACTTATAACGTCACATAGTAATACGTCATAACGTATAACGTCATATAGTATTACGTCATGACGTATAACGTCATTTAGAATTCCGGTTTAACGGATAACGTCATATAGTAATGCGTCATAACGTATAACGTCATACAGTAATTCGTCATACCGTATAACGTCGTATAGCATTACGTCATAACGTATAACGTCTCATAGTAATACGTCATATCGTATAACGCCATATAGCAATGCGTCATAACGTATAACGGTATACAGAATTACGGTTTAACGTATAAAGTCATATAGTAATGCGTCATAACGTATAACGCCATATAGTATTGCGTCATAACGTATAACGTCATTTAGTATTGCGTCATGACGTATAACGTCATATAATGAAGCGACATGACGTATAACGTCATACAGAATTACGGTTTAACGTCTAACGTCATACAGTAATGCTTCATAACGTATAACATCATATCGAATTCCGGCTTAACGTAAAGCGCCATATAGCAATGCGTCATAACGTATAAAGTCATATAGAATTACGGTTTGACGTATAACGTCATATAGTAATGCGTCATAACGTATAACGCCATATAGTAATGCGTCATAACGTATAACGTCATATAGTATTGCGTCATGACGTATAACGTCATATAGATTTACCTCATAACGTAGAAAATCACATAGTAATACGTCATAAAGTATAACGTCATATAGAATTACGTCATAACTTATAACGTCACATAGTAATACGTCATAACGTATAACGTCATATAGTATTACGTCATGACGTATAACGTCATATAGAATTCCGGTTTAACGGATAACGTCATATAGTAATGCGTCATAACGAATAACGTCATACAGTAATTCGTCATACCGTATAACGTCGTATAGCATTACGTCATAACGAATAACGTCTCATAGTAATACGTCATATCGTATAACGCCATATAGCAATGCGTGATAACGTATAACGGTATACAGAATTACGGTTTAACGTATAAAGTCATATAGTAATGCGTCATAACGTATAACGCCATATAGTATTGCGTCATAACGTATAACGTCATTTAGTATTGCGTCATGACGTATAACGTCATATAATGAAGCGACATGACGTATAACGTCATATAGAATTACGTCTTAACGTATAAAGTCATATAGTAATGCGTCATAACGTATAACGCCATATAGTAATGCGTCATAACGTATAACGTCATACAGTAATTCGTCATACCGTATAACGTCGTATAGCATTACGTCATAACGAATAACGTCTCATAGTAATGCGTCATATCGTATAACGCCATATAGCAATGCGTCATAACGTATAACGTTATACAGAATTACGGTTTAACGTATAAAGTCATATAGTAATGCGTCATAACGTATAACGCCATATAGTAATGCGTCATAACGTATAACATCATATAGTATTGCGTCATGACGTATAACGTCATATAATAAAGCGACATGACGTATAACGTCATATAGAATTACGTCATAACTTATAACGTCATATAGAATTCCGGTTTAACGTATAACGCCATATAGCAATGCGTCATAACGTATAACATCATATAGTATTGCGTCATGACGTATAACGTCATATAGTAATGCGTCATAACGTATATCGTAATATAGTAATGCGTCATAACGTATAACGTCATATAGTATTGCGTCATGACGAATAATGTCATATAATAAGGCGACATGACGTACAACGTCACATAGTAATACGTCTTAACGTATATAGTCATATAGAATTCCGGAATAACGTATAACGTCATATAGTAATACGTCATAACGTATAACGTCATATAGTATTGCGTCATGACGAATAATGTCATATAATAAGGCGACATGACGTATAACGTCATATAGTAATGCGTCATAACGTATAACGTCATATAGTAATGCGTCATAACGTATAACGCCATATAGTAATGCGTCATAACTTATAACGTCATATAGTATTGCGTCATAACGTCTAACGCCATATAGTAATCCGTCATAACGTATAACGTCA
Organism: Bombus fervidus; assembly: GCF_041682495.2. Classification (NCBI taxonomy): domain Eukaryota; kingdom Metazoa; phylum Arthropoda; class Insecta; order Hymenoptera; family Apidae; genus Bombus; species Bombus fervidus. Next base: position 1,638,285 of record NW_027212582.1, read on the forward strand.
TATAGTAATGCGTCATAACGTATAACGCCATATAGCAATGCGTCATAACGTATAACGCCATATAGCAATGCGTTATAACGAATAACGTCATATAGTAATGCGTCATAACGTATAACGTCATATAATAAGGCGACATGACGTATAACGTCATATAGATTTACCTCATAACGTAGAACATCACATAGTAATACGTGATAACGTATAACGTCATATATAATTACCTCATAACTTATAACGTCACATAGTAATGCGTCATAACGTATAACGTCATATAGTATTGCGTCATAACGTCTAACGCCATATAGTAATCCGTCATGACGTATAACGTCATATAATGAAGCGACATGACGTATAACGTCATACAGAATTACGGTTTAACGTCTAACGTCATACAGTAATGCTTCATAACGTATAACATCATATCGAATTCCGGTTTAACGTAAAGCGCCATATAGCAATGCGTCATAACGTATAAAGTCATATAGAATTACGGTTTGACGTATAACGTCATATAGTAATGCGTCATAACGTATAACGCCATATAGTAATGCGTCATAACGTATAACGTCATATAGTATTGCGTCATGACGTATAACGTCATATAGATTTACCTCATAACGTAGAAAATCACATAGTAATACGTCATAAAGTATAACGTCATATAGAATTACGTCATAACTTATAACGTCACATAGTAATACGTCATAACGTATAACGTCATATAGTATTACGTCATGACGTATAACGTCATATAGAATTCCGGTTTAACGGATAACGTCATATAGTAATGCGTCATAACGAATAACGTCATACAGTAATTCGTCATACCGTATAACGTCGTATAGCATTACGTCATAACGAATAACGTCTCATAGTAATACGTCATATCGTATAACGCCATATAGCAATGCGTCATAACGTATAACGGTATACAGAATTACGGTTTAACGTATAAAGTCATATAGTAATGCGTCATAACGTATAACGCCATATAGTATTGCGTCATAACGTATAACGTCATTTAGTATTGCGTCATGACGTATAACGTCATATAATGAAGCGACATGACGTATAACGTCATATAGAATTACGTCTTAACGTATAAAGTCATCTAGTAATGCGTCATAACGTATAACGCCATATAGTAATGCGTCATAACGTATAACGTCATACAGTAATTCGTCATACCGTATAACGTCGTATAGCATTACGTCATAACGAATAACGTCTCATAGTAATGCGTCATATCGTATAACGCCATATAGTATTGCGTCATAACGTATAACATCATATAGTAATGCGTCATATCGTATAACGTCATATAGTAATGCGTCATAACGTATAACGCCATATAGTAATGCGTCATAACGTATAACGTCATATAGTATTGCGTCATGACGAATAATGTCATATAATAAGGCGACATGACGTACAACGTCACATAGTAATACGTCTTAACGTATATAGTCATATAGAATTCCGGAATAACGTATAACGTCATATAGTAATACGTCATAACGTATAACGTCATATAATAAAGCGACATGACGTATAACGTCATATAGAATTACGTCATAACTTATAACGTCATATAGAATTCCGGTTTAACGTATAACGCCATATAGCAATGCGTCATAACGTATAACATCATATAGTATTGCGTCATGACGTATAACGTCATATAGTAATGCGTCATAACGTATATCGTAATATAGTAATGCGTCATAACGTATAACGTCATATAGTATTGCGTCATGACGAATAATGTCATATAATAAGGCGACATGACGTACAACGTCACATAGTAATACGTCTTAACGTATATAGTCATATAGAATTCCGGAATAACGTATAACGCCATATAGCAATGCGTTATAACGAATAACATCATATAGTATTGCGTCATGACGTATAACGTCATATAATAAAGCGACATGACGTATAACGTCATATAGAATTACGTCATAACTTATAACGTCATATAGAATTCCGGTTTAACGTATAACGCCATATAGCAATGCGTCATAACGTATAACATCATATAGTATTGCGTCATGACGTATAACGTCATATAGTAATGCGTCATAACGTATATCGTAATATAGTAATGCGTCATAACGTATAACGTCATATAGTATTGCGTCATGACGAATAATGTCATATAATAAGGCGACATGACGTACAACGTCACATAGTAATACGTCTTAACGTATATAGTCATATAGAATTCCGGAATAACGTATAACGTCATATAGTAATACGTCATAACGTATAACGTCATATAGTATTGCGTCATGACGAATAATGTCATATAATAAGGCGACATGACGTATAACGTCATATAGTAATGCGTCATAACGTATAACGTCATATAGTAATGCGTCATAACGTATAACGCCATATAGTAATGCGTCATAACTTATAACGTCATATAGTATTGCGTCATAACGTCTAACGCCATATAGTAATCCGTCATAACGTATAACGTCATATAGTAATGCGTCATAACGTATAACGCCATATAGCAATGCGTCATAACGTATAACGCCATATAGCAATGCGTTATAACGAATAACGTCATATAGTAATGCGTCATAACGTATAACGTCATATAATAAGGCGACATGACGTATAACGTCATATAGATTTACCTCATAACGTAGAACATCACATAGTAATACGTGATAACGTATAACGTCATATATAATTACCTCATAACTTATAACGTCACATAGTAATGCGTCATAACGTATAACGTCATATAGTATTGCGTCATAACGTCTAACGCCATATAGTAATCCGTCATAACGTATAACGTCATATAGAATTCCGGAATAACGGATAACGTCATATAGTAATGCGTCATAACGTATAACGTCATACAGTAATTCGTCATACCGTATAACGTCGTATAGCATTACGTCATAACGAATAACGTCACATAGTAAAACGTCATAACGTATAACGTCATATAGTATTACGTCATGACGTATAACGTCATATAGAATTCCGGTTTAACGTATAACGCCATATAGCAATGCGTCATAACGTATAACGCCATATAGTAATGCGTCATAACGTATAACGTCATATAGTATTGCGTCATGACGTATAACGTCATATAGATTTACCTCATAACGTAGAACATCATATAGTAATACGTCATAACGTATAACGTCATATAGAATTACGTCATAACTTATGACGTCACATAGTAATACGTCATAACGTATAACGTCATATAGTATTACGTCATGACGTATATCGTCATATAGAATTCCGGTTTAACGGATAACGTCATATAGTAATGCGTCATATTGTATAACGTCATACAGTAATTCGTCATACCGTATAACGTCGTATAGCATTACGTCATAACGAATAACGTCTCATAGTAATACGTCATATCGTATAACGCCATATAGCAATGCGTCATAACGTATAACGGTATACAGAATTACGGTTTAACGTATAAAGTCATATAGTAATGCGTCATAACGTATAACGCCATATAGTATTGCGTCATAACGTATAACGTCATTTAGTATTGCGTCATGACGTATAACGTCATATAATGAAGCGACATGACGTATAACGTCATACAGAATTACGGTTTAACGTCTAACGTCATACAGTAATGCTTCATAACGTATAACATCATATCGAATTCCGGTTTAACGTAAAGCGCCATATAGCAATGCGTCATAACGTATAAAGTCATATAGAATTACGGTTTGACGTATAACGTCATATAGTAATGCGTCATAACGTATAACGCCATATAGTAATGCGTCATAACGTATAACGTCATATAGTATTGCGTCATGACGTATAACGTCATATAGATTTACCTCATAACGTAGAAAATCACATAGTAATACGTCATAAAGTATAACGTCATATAGAATTACGTCATAACTTATAACGTCACATAGTAATACGTCATAACGTATAACGTCATATAGTATTACGTCATGACGTATAACGTCATATAGAATTCCGGTTTAACGGATAACGTCATATAGTAATGCGTCATAACGAATAACGTCATACAGTAATTCGTCATACCGTATAACGTCGTATAGCATTACGTCATAACGAATAACGTCTCATAGTAATACGTCATATCGTATAACGCCATATAGCAATGCGTCATAACGTATAACGGTATACAGAATTACGGTTTAACGTATAAAGTCATATAGTAATGCGTCATAACGTATAACGCCATATAGTATTGCGTCATAACGTATAACGTCATTTAGTATTGCGTCATGACGTATAACGTCATATAATGAAGCGACATGACGTATAACGTCATATAGAATTACGTCTTAACGTATAAAGTCATATAGTAATGCGTCATAACGTATAACGCCATATAGTAATGCGTCATAACGTATAACGTCATACAGTAATTCGTCATACCGTATAACGTCGTATAGCATTACGTCATAACGAATAACGTCTCATAGTAATGCGTCATATCGTATAACGCCATATAGCAATGCGTCATAACGTATAACGTTATACAGAATTACGGTTTAACGTATAAAGTCATATAGTAATGCGTCATAACGTATAACGCCATATAGTAATGCGTCATAACGTATAACATCATATAGTATTGCGTCATGACGTATAACGTCATATAATAAAGCGACATGACGTATAACGTCATATAGAATTACGTCATAACTTATAACGTCATATAGAATTCCGGTTTAACGTATAACGCCATATAGCAATGCGTCATAACGTATAACATCATATAGTATTGCGTCATGACGTATAACGTCATATAGTAATGCGTCATAACGTATATCGTAATATAGTAATGCGTCATAACGTATAACGTCATATAGTATTGCGTCATGACGAATAATGTCATATAATAAGGCGACATGACGTACAACGTCACATAGTAATACGTCTTAACGTATATAGTCATATAGAATTCCGGAATAACGTATAACGTCATATAGTAATACGTCATAACGTATAACGTCATATAGTATTGCGTCATGACGAATAATGTCATATAATAAGGCGACATGACGTATAACGTCATATAGTAATGCGTCATAACGTATAACGTCATATAGTAATGCGTCATAACGTATAACGCCATATAGTAATGCGTCATAACTTATAACGTCATATAGTATTGCGTCATAACGTCTAACGCCATATAGTAATCCGTCATAACGTATAACGTCATATAGTAATGCGTCATAACGTATAACGCCATATAGCAATGCGTCATAACGTATAACGCCATATAGCAATGCGTTATAACGAATAACGTCATATAGTAATGCGTCATAACGTATAACGTCATATAATAAGGCGACATGACGTATAACGTCATATAGATTTACCTCATAACGTAGAACATCACATAGTAATACGTGATAACGTATAACGTCATATATAATTACCTCATAACTTATAACGTCACATAGTAATGCGTCATAACGTATAACGTCATATAGTATTGCGTCATAACGTCTAACGCCATATAGTAATCCGTCATAACGTATAACGTCATATAGAATTCCGGAATAACGGATAACGTCATATAGTAATGCGTCATAACGTATAACGTCATACAGTAATTCGTCATACCGTATAACGTCGTATAGCATTACGTCATAACGAATAACGTCACATAGTAAAACGTCATAACGTATAACGTCATATAGTATTACGTCATGACGTATAACGTCATATAGAATTCCGGTTTAACGTATAACGCCATATAGCAATGCGTCATAACGTATAACGCCATATAGTAATGCGTCATAACGTATAACGTCATATAGTATTGCGTCATGACGTATAACGTCATATAGATTTACCTCATAACGTAGAACATCATATAGTAATACGTCATAACGTATAACGTCATATAGAATTACGTCATAACTTATGACGTCACATAGTAATACGTCATAACGTATAACGTCATATAGTATTACGTCATGACGTATATCGTCATATAGAATTCCGGTTTAACGGATAACGTCATATAGTAATGCGTCATATTGTATAACGTCATACAGTAATTCGTCATACCGTATAACGTCGTATAGCATTACGTCATAACGAATAACGTCTCATAGTAATACGTCATATCGTATAACGCCATATCGCAATGCGTCATAACGTATAACGTTATACAGAATTACGGTTTAACGTATAAAGTCATATAGTAATGCGTCATAACGTATAACGCCATATAGTATTGCGTCATAACGTATAACGCCATATAGCAATGCGTCATAACGTATAACGCCATATAGCAATGCGTCATAACGTATAACGCCATATAGCAATGCGTTATAACGAATAACGTCATATAGTAATGCGTCATAACGTATAACGCCATATAGTAATGCGTCATAACGTATAACGTCATATAATAAGGCGACATGACGTACAACGTCACATAGTAATACGTCTTAACGTATATAGTCATATAGAATTCCGGAATAACGTATAACGTCATATAGTAATACGTCATAACGTATAACGTCATATAGTATTGCGTCATGACGAATAATGTCATATAATAAGGCGACATGACGTATAACGTCATATAGTAATGCGTCATAACGTATAACCTCATATAGTAATGCGTCATAACGTATAACGCCATATAGTAATGCGTCATAACTTATAACGTCATATAGTATTGCGTCATTACGTCTAACGCCATATAGTATTGCGTCGTGACGTATAACGTCATATAATAAGGCGACATGACGTATAACGTCATATAGAATTACTTCATAACGTATAACGTCATATAAAATTACGGTTTAACGTATAACGTCAAAAGAGTAATGCGTCATATCCTATAACGCCATATAGTAATTGCGTCATAACGTATAACGTCATATAGAATTCCGACATAACGTCTAACGCCATATAGTAATCCGTCATAACGTATAACGTCATATAGTAATGCGTCATAACGTATAACGCCATATAGCAATGCGTCATAACGTATAACGCCATATAGCAATGCGTTATAACGAATAACGTCATATAGTAATGCGTCATAACGTATAACGTCATATAATAAGGCGACATGACGTATAACGTCATATAGATTTACCTCATAACGTAGAACATCACATAGTAATACGTCATAACGTATAACGTCATATATAATTACCTCATAACTTATAACGTCACATAGTAATGCGTCATAACGTATAACGTCATATAGTATTGCGTCATAACGTCTAACGCCATATAGTAATCCGTCATAACGTATAACGTCATATAGTAATGCGTCATAACGTATAACGCCATATAGCAATGCGTCGTAACGTATAACGCCATATAGCAATGCGTTATAACGAATAACGTCATATAGTAATGCGTCATAACGTATAACGCCATATAGCAATGCGTCATAACGTATAACGCCATATAGCAATGCGTTATAACGAATAACGTCATATAGTAATGCGTCATAACGTATAACGTCATATAGTAATGCGTCATAACGTATAACGCCATATAGTAATGCGTCATAACTTATAACGTCATATAGTATTGCGTCGTGACGTATAACGTCATATAATAAGGCGACATGACGTATAACGCCATATAGTAATGCGTCATAACGTATAACGTCATATAGTATTGCGTCGTGACGTATAACGTCATATAATAAGGCGACATGACGTATAACGTCATATAGAATTACTTCATAACGTATAACGTCATATAAAATTACGGTTTAACGTATAACGTCAAAAGAGTAATGCGTCATATCCTATAACGCCATATAGTAATTGCGTCATAACGTATAACGTCATATAGAATTCCGGCATAACGTATATCGTCATATAGTAATACGTCATAACTTACAAGGTCATATAGTAATGCGTCATAACGTATAACGTCACATAGTAATGCGTCATAACGTATAACGAAATATAGTAATGCGTCATAACGTATAACGTCATATAGTATTGCGTCATAACTTACAACGTGATACAGTAATGCGTCATACCGAATAACGTCATATAGAATTACGGTTTAACGTATAACGTCATATAGTAAAACGTCATAACGTAGAACGTCATATAGTAATGCGTCATAACGTATAACGTCATATAGTATTGCGTCATGACGTATAGAGTCATATAATAAGGCGACATGACGTATAACGTCATATAGTAGTACGGCTTAACGTATAACGTCACGTAGAATTACGGTTTTGCGTATAACGTCATATAGAATTACGGTTTAACATATAACGTCATATAGTAATACGTCATAGCGTATAACGTCATATAGTATTGCGTCATGACGTATAAAGTCATATAATAAAGCGGCATGACGTATAACGTCATACAGAAGTACGGCATAACGTATAACGTCACATAGTAAAACGTCATAACGTATAACGTCATACAGAATTACGGTTTAACGTCTAACGTCATACAGTAATGCGTCATAACGTATAACGCCATATAGCAATGCGTCATAACGTATAACGCCATATAGCAATGCGTCATAACGAATCACGTCATATAGAATTAAGGTTTAACGTATAACGTCAAAAGCGTAATGCGTCATATCCTATAACGCCATATAGTAATTGCGTCATAGCGTATAACGTCATATCGTATTGCGTCATGACGTATAAAGTCATATAATAAAGCGGCATGACGTATAACGTCATATAGAATTACGGTATTACGTATAACGTCATATAGTAATGCGTCATAACGTATAACGCCATATAGTAATCTGTCATAACGTATAACGTCATATAGTATTGCGTCATAACGTCTAACGCCATATAGCAATGCGTCATAACGTATAACGTCATATAGGAATGCGTCATACCGTATAACGTCATATAGAATTCCGGTTTAACGTATAACGCCATATAGTATTGCGTCATAACGTATAACGCCATATAGCAATGCGTCATAACGTATAACGTCATAAAGAAATACGTCATAACGTATAACATCACATCGTAATACGTCACAACGTATAACATCATATAGTATTCCGTCATGACGTTTAACGTCATATAGTAATGCGTCATAACGTATATCGTCATATGGTAATGCGTCATAACGTATAACGTCATATAGTATTGCGTCATAACGTCTAACGCCATATAGCAATGCGTCATAACGTATAACGTCATATAGGAATGCGTCATACCGTATAACGTCATATAGAATTCCGGTTTAACGTATAACGCCACATAGCAATGCGTCATAACGTATAACGTCACATAGTAATACGTCTTAACGTATAAAGTCAGATAGAATACCGGGATAACGTATAACGTCATATAGTAATACGTCATAACGTATAACGTCATATAGTATTGCGTCATGACGAATAATGTCATATAATAAGGCGACATGACGTATAACGTCATATAGTAATACGTCATAACGTATAACGTCACATAGTAATACGTCACAACGTATAACGCCATGTAGCAATGCATCATAACGTATAACGTCACATAGAATTACGGCATAACGTATAACGTGACATAGTAATTCGTCATAACGTATAACGCCATATATCAATGCGTCATGACGTATAACGTCATATAGAATTACGGTATTACGTATACCGTCATATAGTAATGCGTCATAACGTATAACGTCACGTAGAATTACGGTTTTGCGTATAACGTCATATAGAAGTACGGCATAACGTACAACGTCACATAGTAAAACGTCATAACATATAACGTCATACAGAATTACGGTTTAACGTCTAATATCATACAGTAATGCGTCATAACGTATAACATCATATAGAATTCCGGTTTAACGTATAACGCCATATAGCAATGCGTCATAACGTATAACGTCATACAGTAATTCGTAATACCGTATAATGTCATATAAAATTACGGCATAACGTATAACGTCACATAGTAAAATGTCATAACGTATAACGTCATTCAGAATTACGGTTTAACGTCTAACGTCATACAGTAATGCGTCATAACGTATAACATCATATAGAATTCCGGTTTAACGTATAACGCCATATAGCAATGCGTCATAACGTATAAAGTCATATAGAATTCCGGTTTAACGTATAACGCCATATAGCAATGGGTCATAACGTATAACGTCATATCGAATTACGGCATAATGTTTAACGTCACGTAGTAATACGTCATAACGTATAACGTCATATAGTAATGCGTAATAACGTATAACATCATATAGTAATGCGTCATAACGTATAGCGCCACATAGAATTACGGTTTAACGTATAACGTCATATAGTAATTCGTCATAACGTATAACGTCATACAGTAATTCGTCATACGGTATAAAGTCGTACAGCATTACGTCATAACGGATAACGTCTCATAGTAATACGTCATAACGTATAACGTCATATAGTAATGCGTCATAACGTATAACGAAATATAGTAATGCGTCATAACGTATAACGTCATATAGTATTGCGTCATATCTTACAACGTCATACAGTAATGCGTCATACCGTATAACGTCATATAGAATTACGGTTTAACGTATAACGTCATATAGTAAAACGTCATAACGTATAACGTCATATAGTAATGCGTCATAACGTATAACGTCATATAGTATTGCGTCATGACGTATAAAGTCATATAATAAGGCGACATGACGTATAACGTCATATAGAAGTACGGCATAACGTATAACGTCACGTAGAATTACGGTTTTGCGTATAACGTCATATAGAATTACGGTATTACGTATAACGTCATATAGTAATGCGTCATAACGTATAACGCCATATAGCTATGCGTCATAACGTATAACGTCATATAGTAATGCGTCATAACGTATAACGAAATATAGTAATGCGTCATAACGTATAACGTCATATAGTATTGCGTCATAACTTACAACGTCATACAGTAATGCGTCATACCGTATAACGTCATATATAATTACGGTTTAACGTATAACGTCATATAGTAAAACGTCATAACGTATAACGTCATATAGTAATGCGTCATAACGTATAACGTCATATAGTATTGCGTCATGACGTATAAAGTCATATAATAAGGCGACATGACGTATAACGTCATACAGAAGTACGGCATAACGTATAACGTCACGTAGAATTACGGTTTTGCGTATAACGTCATATAGAATTACGGTTTAACGTATAACGTCATATAGTAATACGTCATAGCGTATAACGTCATATAGTATTGCGTCATGACGTATAAAGTCATATAATAAAGCGGCAGGACGTATAACGTCATACAGAAGTACGGCATAACGTATAACGTCACGTAAAATTACGGTTTCGCGTATAACGTCATATAGAATTACGGTTTAACGTATAACGTGACATAGTAATACTTCATAACGTATAACGCCATATATCAATGCGTCATGACGTATAACGTCATATAGAATTACGTCGTAACGTATAACGTCACGTAGTAATACGTCATAACGTATAACGACATATAGTAATGCATCATAACGTATAACGTCACATAGAATTACGGCATAACGTATAACGTGACATAGTAATACTTCATAACGTATAACGCCAAATATCAATGCGTCATGACGTATAGCGTCATATAGAATTACGGTATTACGTATAACGCCATATAGTAAGGCGTCATGACGTACAACGTCACACAGAATTACGTCATAACGTATAAAGTCACATAGAAGTACGTCATAACGTATAACGTCACGTAGAATTACGGTTTTGCGTATAACGTCATATAGAAGTACGGCATAACGTATAACGTCACATAGTAAAACGTCATAACGTATAACGTCATTCAGAATTACGGTTTAACGTCTAACGTCATACAGTAATGCGTCATAACGTATAACATCATATAGAATTCCGGTTTAACGTATAACGCCATATAGCAATGCGTCATAACGTATAAAGTCATATAGAATTCCGGTTTAACGTATAACGCCATATAGCAATGCGTCATAACGTATAACGTCATATCGAATTACGGCATAATGTTTAACGTCACGTAGTAATACGTCATAACGTATAACGTCATATAGTAATGCGTAATAACGTATAACATCATATAGTAATGCGTCATAACGTATAGCGCCACATAGAATTACAGTTTAACGTATAACGTCATATAGTAATGCGTCATAACGTATAACGTCATACAGTAATTCGACATACGGTATAACGTCGTATAGCATTACGTCATAACGGATAACGTCTCATAGTAATACGTCATAACGTATAACGCCATATAGCAATGCGTCATAACGTATAACGTCATACAGAATTACGGTTTAACGTATAACGTCATATAGTAATGCGTCATAACGTATAGCGTCCTATAGAATTACGGTATTACGCATAACGTCATATAGTAATGCGTCATAACGTATAACGCCATATAGCAATGCGTCATAACGTATAACGTCATATAGTAATGCGTCATAACGTATAACGAAATATAGTAATGCGTCATAACGTATAACGTCATATAGTATTGCGTCATAACTTACAACGTCATACAGTAATGCGTCATACCGTATAAGGTCATATAGAATTACGGTTTAACGTATAACGTCATATAGTAATACGTCATAACGTATAACGTCATATAGTAATGCGTCATAACGTATAACGTCATATAGTATTGCGTCATGACGTATAAAGTCATATAATAAGGCGACATGACGTATAACGTCATATAGAAGTACGGCATAACGTATAACGTCACGTAGAATTACGGTTTTGCGTATAACGTCATATAGAATTACGGTTTAACGTATAACGTCATATAGTAATACGTCATAGTGTATAACGTCATATAGTATTGCGTCATGACGTATAAAGTCATATAATAAAGCGGCATGACGTATAACGTCATACAGAAGTACGGCATAACGTATAACGTCACATAGTAAAACGTCATAACGTATAACGTCATACAGAATTACGGTTTAACGTCTAACGTGACATAGTAATACTTCATAACGTATAACGCCATATATCAATGCGTCATGACGTATAACGTCATATAGAATTACGGTATTACGTATAACGCCATATAGTAATGCGTCATAACGTATAACGTCATATAGTATTGCGTCATGACGTATAACGTCATATAATAAGGCGACATGACGTATAACGTCATATAGTAATGCGTCTTATCGTATAACGTCATATAGAATTCCGGTTTAACGCATAACGCCACATAGCAATGCGTCATAACGTATAACGCCACATGGTAATACGTCGTAACGTATAAAGACATACAGAATTCCGGGATAACGTATAACGTCATATAGTATTGCGTCATAACATCTAACGCCATATAGTAATGCGTCATAACATACAACGTCATATAGTATTGCGTCATAACGTCTAACGCCATATAGCAATGCGTCATAACGTATAACGTCATATAGTAATGCGTCATACCGTATAACGTCATATAGAATTCCGGTTTAACGTATAACGCCATATAGCAATGCGTCATACCGTATAACGCCATATAGCAAAGCGTTATAACGAATGACGTCATATAGTAATGCGTCATAACGTATAACGCCATATAGTAATGCGTCATAACGTATAACGTCATATAGTAATGCGCCATAACGTATAACGTCATACAGAATTACGGTTTAACATATAACGCCATATAGCAATGCGTCATAACGTATAACGTTATACAGAATTACGGTTTAACGTATAAAGTCATATAGTAATGCGTCATAACGTATAACGTCATATAGTAATACGTCATAACGTATAACGTCATATAGTATTGCGTCATGACGAATAATGTCATATAGTAATGCGTCATAAAGTATAACGCCATATAGCAATGCGTCATACCGTATAACGTCATATAGAATTCCGGTTTAACGTATAACGCCACATAGCAATGCGTCATAACGTATAACGTCACATAGTAATACGTCTTAACGTATAAAGTCAGATAGAATACCGGGATAACGTATAACGTCATATAGTAATACGTCATAACGTATAACGTCATATAGTAATGCGTCATAACGTATAACGTCATACAGAATTACGGTTTAACGTATAACGTCATATAGTAATGCGTCATAACGTATAGCGTCCTATAGAATTACGGTATTACGCATAACGTCATATAGTAATGCGTCATAACGTATAACGCCATATAGCAATGCGTCATAACGTATAACGTCATATAGTAATGCGTCATAACGTATAACGAAATAAAGTAATGCGTCATAACGTATAACGTCATATAGTATTGCGTCATAACTTACAACGTCATACAGTAATGCGTCATAACGTATAACGTCATATAGTATTGCGTCATAACTTACAACGTCATACAGTAATGCGTCATACCGTATAACGTCATATAGAATTACGGTTTAACGTATAACGTCATATAGTAATGCGTCATAACGTATAACGTCATATAGTAATGCGTCATAACGTATAACGCCATATAGTAATGCGTCATAACGTATAACATCATATAGTATTGCGTCATGACGTATAATGTCATATAATAAGGCGACATGACGTATAACGTCATATAGTAATGCGTAATAACGTATAACGTCATATAGTAATGTGTCATAACGTATAACGCCATATAGTAATGCGTCATAACGTATAACGTCATATAGTAATACGTCATAACGTATAACGTCACATAGTAAAACGTCATAACGTATAACGTCATATAGTAATACGTCATAACGTATAACGTCATATAGTACTGCGTCATGACGAATAATGTCATATAATAAGGCGACATGACGTATAACGTCATATAGTAATGCGTCATAACGTATAACGTCATATAGTAATGTGTCATAACGTATAACGCCATATAGTAATGCGCCATAACGTATAACGTCATATAGTAATACGTCATAACGTATAACGTCATATAGTATTGCGTCATGACGAATAATGTCATATAATAAGGCGACATGACGTATAACGTCATATAGTAATGCGTCATAACGTATAACATCATATAGTATTGCGTCATGACGTATAACGTCATATAGTAATGCGTCATAACGTATATCGTCATAGAGTAATGCGTCATAACGTATAACGTCATATAGTATTGCGTCATGACGAATAATGTCATATAATAAGGCGACATGACGTATAACGTCATATAGAATTCCGGTTTAACGTATAACGCCATATAGCAATGCGTCATAACGTACAACGTCACATAGTAATACGTCTTAACGTATAAAGTCATATAGAATACCGGGTTAACGTATAACGCCATATAGCAATGCGTCATAACGTATAACGTTATACAGAATTACGGTTTAACGTATAAAGTCATATAGTAATGCGTCATAACGTATAACGCCATATAGTATTGCGGCATAACGTATAACATCATATAGTATTGCGTCATGACGTATAACGTCATATAGTAATGCGTCATAACGTATATCGTCATAGAGTAATGCGTCATAACGTATAAAGTCATATAGTAATGCGTGATAACGTATAACGCCATATAGTAATGCGACATAACGTATAACATCATATAGTATTGCGTCATGACGTATAACGTCATATAGTAATGCGTCATAACGTATATCGTCATAGAGTAATGCGTCATAACGTATAACGTCATATAGTATTGCGTCATGACGAATAATGTCATATAATAAGGCGACATGACGTATAACGTCATATAGTAATGCGTCATAACGTATAACGTCATATAGTAATGCGTCATAACGTATAACGCCATGTAGTAATGCGTCATAACGTATAACGTCATATAGTATTGCGTCATAACATCAAACGCCATATAGTAATGCGTCATAACGTATAACGTCATATAGTAATGCGTCATAACGTATAACGCCATATAGCAATGCGTCATACCGTATAACGCCATATAGCAATGCGTTATAACGTATAACATCATATAGTATTGCGTCATGACGTATAACGTCATATAGTAATGCGTCATAACGTATATCGTCATAGAGTAATGCGTCATAACGTATAACGTCATATAGTATTGCGTCATGACGAATAATGTCATATCATAAGGCGACATGACGTATAACGTCATATAGTAATGCGTCATAACGTATAACGTCATATAGAATTCCGGTTTAACGTATAACGCCACATAGCAATGCGTCATAACGTATAACGCCACATGGTAATACGTCTTAACGTATAAAGGCATATAGAATTCCGGGATAACGTATAACTTTATATAGTAATACGTCATAACGTATAACGTCATATAGTATTGCGTCATGACGAATAATGTCATATAATAAGGCGACATGACGTATAACGTCATATAGTAATGCGTCATAACATATAACGTCATATAGTAATGCGACATAACGTATAACGCCATATAGTAATGCGTCATAACGTATAACGTCATATAGTATTGCGTCATAACATCTAACGCCATATAGTAATGCGTCATAACGTATAACGTCATATAGTAATGCGTCATAACGTATAACGCCATATAGCAATGCGTTATAACGAATAACGTCATATAGTAATGCGTCATAACGTATAACGCCATATAGTAATGCGTCATAACGTATAAGGTCATATAGCATTGCGTCATGACGTATAACGTCATATAATAAGGCGACATGACGTATAACGTCATATAGAATTACGTCATAACGTATAACGTCATATACAAATACGGTTTAACGTATAACGTCAAAAGAGTAATGCGTCATATCCTATAACGCCATATAGTAATTGCGTCATAACGTATAACGTCATATAGAACTCCGGCATAACGTATATCGTCATATAGTAATACGTCATAACTTACAAGGTCATATAGTAATGCGTCATAACGTATAACGTCATATAGTATTGCGCCATGACGTATAACGTCATATAAGGTGACATGACGTATAACGTCATATAGAATTACGGCATAACGTATAACGTCACATAGTAAAACGTCATAACGTATAACGTCATATAGTAATACGTCATAACGTATAACGTCATATAGTATTGCGTCATGACGAATAATGTCATATAATAAGGCGACATGACGTATAACGTCATATAGTAATGCGTCATAACGTATAACGTCATATAGTAATGTGTCATAACGTATAACGCCATATAGTAATGCGTCATAACGTATAACGTCATATAGTAATACGTCATAACGTATAACGTCACATAGTAAAACGTCATAACGTATAACGTCATATAGTAATACGTCATAACGTATAACGTCATATAGTATTGCGTCATGACGAATAATGTCATATAATAAGGCGACATGACGTATAACGTCATATAGGAATGCGTCATAACGTATAACGTCATATAGTAATGCGTCATAACGTATAACGCCATATAGTAATGCGTCATAACGTATAACGTCATATAGTAATACGTCATAACGTATAACGTCATATAGTATTGCGTCATGACGAATAACGCCATATAGTAATGCGTCATAACATATAACGTCATATAGTATTGCGTCATAACGTATAACGTCATATAGTAATGCGTCATAACGTATAACGCCATATAGTAATGCGTCATAACATATAACGTCATATAGTAATGTGTCATAACGTATAACGCCATATAGTAATGCGTCATAACGTATAACGTCATATAGTAATACGACATAACGTATAACGTCATATAGTATTGCGTCATGACGAATAATGTCATATAATAAGGCGACATGACGTATAACGTCATATAGTAATGCGTCATAACGTATAACGCCATATAGCAATGTGTTATAACGAATAACGTCATATAGTAATGCGTCATAACGTATAACGCCATATAGTAATGCGTCATAACGTATAACGTCATATAGTATTGCGTCATGACGTATAACGTCATATAATAAGGCGACATGACGTATAACGTCATATAGAATTACGTCATAACGTATAACGCCATATACAATTACGGTTTAACGTATAACGTCAAAAGAGTAATGCGTCATATCCTATAACGCCATATAGTAATTGCGTCATAACGTATAACGTCATATAGAACTCCGGCATAACGTATATCGTCATATAGTAATACGTCATAACTTACAAGGTCATATAGTAATGCGTCATAACGTATAACGTCATATAGTATTGCGTCATGACGTATAACGTCATATAAGGTGACATGACGTATAACGTCATATAGAATTACGGCATAACGTATAACGTCACATAGTAAAACGTCATAACGTATAACGTCATATAGTAATACGTCATAACGTATAACGTCATATAGTATTGCGTCATGAGGAATAATGTCATATAATAAGGCGACATGACGTATAACGCCATATAGCAATGCGTCATACCGTATAACGCCATATAGCAATGCGTTATAACGAATGACGTCATATAGTAATGCGTCATAACGTATAACGTCATATAGTATTGCGTCATGACGAATAATGTCATATAATAAGGCGACATGACGTATAACGTCATATAGTAATGCGTCATAACGTATAACGCCATATAGCAATGTGTTATAACGAATAACGTCATATAGTAATGCGTCATAACGTATAACGCCATATAGTAATGCGTCATAACGTATAACGTCATATAGTATTGCGTCATGACGTATAACGTCATATAATAAGGCGACATGACGTATAACGTCATATAGAATTACGTCATAACGTATAACGCCATATACAATTACGGTTTAACGTATAACGTCAAAAGAGTAATGCGTCATATCCTATAACGCCATATAGTAATTGCGTCATAACGTATAACGTCATATAGAACTCCGGCATAACGTATATCGTCATATAGTAATACGTCATAACTTACAAGGTCATATAGTAATGCGACATAACGTATAACGTCATATAGTATTGCGTCATGACGTATAACGTCATATAAGGTGACATGACGTATAACGTCATATAGAATTACGGCATAACGTATAACGTCACATAGTAAAACGTCATAACGTATAACGTCATATAGTAATACGTCATAACGTATAACGTCATATAGTATTGCGTCATGAGGAATAATGTCATATAATAAGGCGACATGACGTATAACGCCATATAGCAATGCGTCATACCGTATAACGCCATATAGCAATGCGTTATAACGAATGACGTCATATAGTAATGCGTCATAACGTATAACGCCATATAGTAATGCGTCATAACGTATAACGTCATATAGTAATGCGTCATACCGTATAACGTCATACAGAATTACGGTTTAACATATAACGCCATATAGCAATGCGTCATAACGTATAACGTTATACAGAATTACGGTTTAACGTATAAAGTCATATAGTAACGCGTCATAACGTATAACGCCATATAGTAATGCGTCATAACGTATAACATCATATAGTATTGCGTCATGACGTATAATGTCATATAATAAGGCGACATGACGTATAACGTCATATAGTAATGCGTAATAACGTATAACGTCATATAGTAATGTGTCATAACGTATAACGTCGTATAGTAATGTGTCATAACGTATAACGCCATATAGTAATGCGTCATAACGTATAACGTCATATAGTAATACGTCATAACGTATAACGTCATATAGTATTGCGTCATGACGAATAATGTCATATAATAAGGCGACATGACGTATAACGTCATATAGTAATGCGTCATAACGTATAACGCCATATAGCAATGTGTTATAACGAATAACGTCATATAGTAATGCGTCATAACGTATAACGCCATATAGTAATGCGTCATAACGTATAACGTCATATAGTATTGCGTCATGACGTATAACGTCATATAATAAGGCGACATGACGTATAACGTCATATAGAATTACGTCATAACATATAACGCCATATACAATTACGGTTTAACGTATAACGTCAAAAGAGTAATGCGTCATATCCTATAACGCCATATAGTAATTGCGTCATAACGTATAACGTCATATAGAACTCCGGCATAACGTATATCGTCATATAGTAATACGTCATAACTTACAAGGTCATATAGTAATGCGTCATAACGTATAACGTCATATAGTATTGCGTCATGACGTATAACGTCATATAAGGTGACATGACGTATAACGTCATATAGAATTACGGCATAACGTATAACGTCACATAGTAAAACGTCATAACGTATAACGTCATATAGTAATACGTCATAACGTATAACGTCATATAGTATTGCGTCATGAGGAATAATGTCATATAATAAGGCGACATGACGTATAACGTCATATAGTAATGCGTCATAACGTATAACGTCATATAGTAATGTGTCATAACGTATAACGTCATATAGTAATACGTCATAACGTATAACGTCATATAGTATTGCGTCATGACGAATAATGTCATATAATAAGGCGACATGACGTATAACGTCATATAGTAATGCGTCATAACGTATAACGCCATATAGCAATGTGTTATAACGAATAACGTCATATAGTAATGCGTCATAACGTATAACGCCATATAGTAATGCGTCATATCGTATAACGTCATATAGTATTGCGTCATGACGTATAACGTCATATAATAAGGCGACATGACGTATAACGTCATATAGAATTACGTCATAACGTATAACGCCATATACAATTACGGTTTAACGTATAACGTCAAAAGAGTAATGCGTCATATCCTATAACGCCATATAGTAATTGCGTCATAACGTATAACGTCATATAGAACTCCGGCATAACGTATATCGTCATATAGTAATACGTCATAACTTACAAGGTCATATAGTAATGCGACATAACGTATAACGTCATATAGTATTGCGTCATGACGTATAACATCATATAAGGTGACATGACGTATAACGTCATATAGAATTACGGCATAACGTATAACGTCACATAGTAAAACGTCATAACGTATAACGTCATATAGTAATACGTCATAACGTATAACGTCATATAGTATTGCGTCATGAGGAATAATGTCATATAATAAGGCGACATGACGTATAACGCCATATAGCAATGCGTCATACCGTATAACGCCATATAGCAATGCGTTATAACGAATGACGTCATATAGTAATGCGTCATAACGTATAACGCCATATAGTAATGCGTCATAACGTATAACGTCATATAGTAATGCGTCATACCGTATAACGTCATACAGAATTACGGTTTAACATATAACGCCATATAGCAATGCGTCATAACGTATAACGTTATACAGAATTACGGTTTAACGTATAAAGTCATATAGTAACGCGTCATAACGTATAACGCCATATAGTAATGCGTCATAACGTATAACATCATATAGTATTGCGTCATGACGTATAATGTCATATAATAAGGCGACATGACGTATAACGTCATATAGTAATGCGTAATAACGTATAACGTCATATAGTAATGTGTCATAACGTATAACGCCATATAGTAATGCGTCATAACGTATAACGTCATATAGTAATACGTCATAACGTATAACGTCACATAGTAAAACGTCATAACGTATAACGTCATATAGTAATACGTCATAACGTATAACGTCATGTAGTATTGCGTCATGACGAATAATGTCATATAATAAGGCGACATGACGTATAACGTCATATAGTAATGCGTCATAACGTATAACGTCATATAGTAATGTGTCATAACGTATAACGCCATATAGTAATGCGCCATAACGTATAACGTCATATAGTAATACGTCATAACGTATAACGTCATATAGTATTGCGTCATGACGAATAATGTCATATAATAAGGCGACATGACGTATAACGTCATATAGTAATGCGTCATAACGTATAACATCATATAGTATTGCGTCATGACGTATAACGTCATATAGTAATGCGTCATAACGTATATCGTCATAGAGTAATGCGTCATAACGTATAACGTCATATAGTATTGCGTCATGACGAATAATGTCATATAATAAGGCGACATGACGTATAACGTCATATAGAATTCCGGTTTAACGTATAACGCCATATAGCAATGCGTCATAACGTACAACGTCACATAGTAATACGTCTTAACGTATAAAGTCATATAGAATACCGGGTTAACGTATAACGCCATATAGCAATGCGTCATAACGTATAACGTTATACAGAATTACGGTTTAACGCATAAAGTCATATAGTAATGCGTCATAACGTATAACGCCATATAGTAATGCGTCATAACGTATAACATCATATAGTATTGCGTCATGACGTATAACGTCATATAGTAATGCGTCATAACGTATATCGTCATAGAGTAATGCGTCATAACGTATAAAGTCATATAGTAATGCGTGATAACGTATAACGCCATATAGTAATGCGACATAACGTATAACATCATATAGTATTGCGTCATGACGTATAACGTCATATAGTAATGCGTCATAACGTATATCGTCATAGAGTAATGCGTCATAACGTATAACGTCATATAGTATTGCGTCATGACGAATAATGTCATATAATAAGGCGACATGACGTATAACGTCATATAGTAATGCGTCATAACGTATAACGTCATATAGTAATGCGTCATAACGTATAACGCCATGTAGTAATGCGTCATAACGTATAACGTCATATAGTATTGCGTCATAACATCAAACGCCATATAGTAATGCGTCATAACGCATAACGTCATGTAGTAATGCGTCATAACGTATAACGCCATATAGCAATGCGTCATACCGTATAACGCCATATAGCAATGCGTTATAACGTATAACATCATATAGTATTGCGTCATGACGTATAACGTCATATAGTAATGCGTCATAACGTATATCGTCATAGAGTAATGCGTCATAACGTATAACGTCATATAGTATTGCGTCATGACGAATAATGTCATATCATAAGGCGACATGACGTATAACGTCATATAGTAATGCGTCATAACGTATAACGTCATATAGAATTCCGGTTTAACGTATAACGCCACATAGCAATGCGTCATAACGTATAACGCCACATGGTAATACGTCTTAACGTATAAAGACATATAGAATTCCGGGATAACGTATAACTTTATATAGTAATACGTCATAACGTATAACGTCATATAGTATTGCGTCATGACGAATAATGTCATATAATAAGGCGACATGACGTATAACGTCATATAGTAATGCGTCATAACATATAACGTCATATAGTAATGTGACATAACGTATAACGCCATATAGTAATGCGTCATAACGTATAACGTCATATAGTATTGCGTCATAACATCTAACGCCATATAGTAATGCGTCATAACGTATAACGTCATATAGTAATGCGTCATAACGTATAACGCCATATAGCAATGCGTCATAACGTATAACGCCATATAGCAATGCGCTATAACGATTAACGTCATATAGTAATGCGTCATAACGTATAACGCCATATAGTAATGCGTCATAACGTATAACGTCATATAGTATTGCGTCATGACGTATAACGTCATATAATAAGGCGACATGACGTATAACGTCATATAGAATTACGTCATAGCGTATAACGTCATATACAATTACGGTTTAACGTATAACGTCAAAAGAGTAATGCGTCATATCCTATAACGCCATATAGTAATTGCGTCATAACGTATAACGTCATATAGAATTCCGGCATAACGTATATCGTCATATAGTAATACGTCATAACTTACAAGGTCATATAGTAATGCGTCATAACGTATAACGTCATATAGTATTGCGTCATGACGTATAACGTCATATAATAAGGTGACATGACGTATAACGTCATATAGTAATACGTCATAACGTATAACGTCATATAGTATTGCGCCATGACGTATAACGTCATATAAGGTGACATGACGTATAACGTCATATAGAATTACGGCATAACGTATAACGTCACATAGTAAAACGTCATAACGTATAACGTCATATAGTAATACGTCATAACGTATAACGTCATATAGTATTGCGTCATGACGAATAATGTCATATAATAAGGCGACATGACGTATAACGTCATATAGTAATGCGTCATAACGTATAACGTCATATAGTAATGTGTCATAACGTATAACGCCATATAGTAATGCGTCATAACGTATAACGTCATATAGTAATACGTCATAACGTATAACGTCACATAGTAAAACGTCATAACGTATAACGTCATATAGAAATACGTCATAACGTATAACGTCATATAGTATTGCGTCATGACGAATAATGTCATATAATAAGGCGACATGACGTATAACGTCATATAGGAATGCGTCATAACTTATAACGTCATATAGTAATGCGTCATAACGTATAACGCCATATAGTAATGCGTCATAACGTATAACGTCATATAGTAATACGTCATAACGTATAACGTCATATAGTATTGCGTCATGACGAATAACGCCATATAGTAATGCGTCATAACATATAACGTCATATAGTATTGCGTCATAACGTATAACGTCATATAGTAATGCGTCATAACGTATAACGTCATATAGCATTGCGTCATGACGTATAACGTCATATAATAAGGCGACATGACGTATAACGTCATATAGAATTACGTCATAACGTATAACGTCATATACAAATACGGTTTAACGTATAACGTCAAAAGAGTAATGCGTCATATCCTATAACGCCATATAGTAATTGCGTCATAACGTATAACGTCATATAGAACTCCGGCATAACGTATATCGTCATATAGTAATACGTCATAACTTACAAGGTCATATAGTAATGCGTCATAACGTATAACGTCATATAGTATTGCGTCATGACGTATAACGTCATATAAGGTGACATGACGTATAACGTCATATAGAATTACGGCATAACGTATAACGTC
This sequence comes from Bombus fervidus, assembly GCF_041682495.2. Lineage (NCBI taxonomy): Eukaryota > Metazoa > Arthropoda > Insecta > Hymenoptera > Apidae > Bombus > Bombus fervidus. The sequence goes on from NW_027212582.1 coordinate 1,663,153, forward strand.
ACATAGTAAAACGTCATAACGTATAACGTCATATAGTAATACGTCATTACGTATAACGTCATATAGTATTGCGTCATGACGAATAATGTCATATAATAAGGCGACATGACGTATAACGTCATATAGTAATGCGTCATAACGTATAACGTCATATAGTAATGTGTCATAGCGTATAACGCCATATAGTAATGCGTCATAACGTATAACGTCATATAGTAATACGTCATAACGTATAACGTCACATAGTAAAACGTCATAACGTATAACGTCATATAGTAATACGTCATAACGTATAACGTCATATAGTATTGCGTCATGACGAATAATGTCATATAATAAGGCGACATGACGTATAACGTCATATAGTAATGCGTCATAACGTATAACGTCATATAGTAATGCGTCATAACGTATAACGCCATATAGTAATGCGTCATAACGTATAACGTCATATAGTAATGTGTCATAACGTATAACGCCATATAGTAATGCGTCATAACGTATAACGTCATATAGTAATACGTCATAACGTATAACGTCATATAGTATTGCGTCATGACGAATAATGTCATATAATAAGGCGACATGACGTATAACGTCATATAGAATTACGGCATAACGTATAACGTCACATAGTAAAACGTCATAACGTATAACGTCATATAGTAATACGTCATTACGTATAACGTCATATAGTATTGCGTCATGACGAATAATGTCATATAATAAGGCGACATGACGTATAACGTCATATAGTAATGCGTCATAACGTATAACGCCATATAGTAATGCGTCATAACGTATAACGCCATATAGTAATGCGTCATAACATATAACGTCATATAGTAATGTGTCATAACGTATAACGCCATATAGTAATGCGTCATAACGTATAACGTCATATAGTAATACGTCATAACGTATAACGTCATATAGTAATGCGTCATAACCTATAACGCCATATAGTAATGCGTCATAACGTATAACGTCATATAGTATTGCGTCATGACGTATAACGTCATATAATAAGGCGACATGACGTATAACGTCATATAGAATTACGTCATAACGTATAACGTCATATACAATTACGGTTTAACGTATAACGTCAAAAGAGTAATGCGTCATATCCTATAACGCCATATAGTAATTGCGTCATAACGTATAACGTCATATAGAACTCCGGCATAACGTATATCGTCATATAGTAATACGTCATAACTTACAAGGTCATATAGTAATGCGTCATAACGTATAACGTCATATAGTATTGCGTCATGACGTATAACGTCATATAAGGTGACATGACGTATAACGTCATATAGAATTACGGCATAACGTATAACGTCACATAGTAAAACGTCATAACGTATAACGTCATATAGTAATACGTCATTACGTATAACGTCATATAGTATTGCGTCATGACGAATAATGTCATATAATAAGGCGACATGACGTATAACGTCATATAGTAATGCGTCATAACGTATAACGTCATATAGTAATGTGTCATAGCGTATAACGCCATATAGTAATGCGTCATAACGTATAACGTCATATAGTAATACGTCATAACGTATAACGTCACATAGTAAAACGTCATAACGTATAACGTCATATAGTAATACGTCATAACGTATAACGTCATATAGTATTGCGTCATGACGAATAATGTCATATAATAAGGCGACATGACGTATAACGTCATATAGTAATGCGTCATAACGTATAACGTCATATAGTAATGCGTCATAACGTATAACGCCATATAGTAATGCGTCATAACGTATAACGTCATATAGTAATACGTCATAACGTATAACGTCATATAGTATTGCGTCATGACGAATAACGCCATATAGTAATGCGTCATAACATATAACGTCATATAGTATTGCGTCATAACGTATAACGTCATATAGTAATGCGTCATAACGTATAACGACATATAGTAATGCGTCAGAACATATAACGTCATATAGTAATGTGTCATAACGTATAACGCCATATAGTAATGCGTCATAACGTATAACGTCATATAGTAATACGTCATAACGTATAACGTCATATAGTATTGCGTCATGACGAATAATGTCATATAATAAGGCGACATGACGTAGAACGTCATATAGTAGTGCGTCATAACGTATAACGTCATATAGTAATGTGTCATAACGTATAACGCCATATAGTAATGCGTCATAACGTATACCGCCATATAGTAATACGTCATAACTTACAAGGTCATATAGTAATGCGTCATAACGTATAACGTCATACAGTATTGCGTCATGACGAATAATGTCATATAATAAGGCGACATGACGTATAACGTCATATAGTAATGCGTCATAACGTATAACGTCATATAGTAATGCGTCATAACGTATAACGCCTTATAGTAATACGTCATAACTTACAAGGTCATATAGTAATGCGTCATAACGTATAACGTCATATAGTATTGCGTCATGACGTATAACGTCATATAAGGTGACATGACGTATAACGTCATATAGAATTACGGCATAACGTATAACGTCACATAGTAAAACGTCATAACGTATAACGTCATATAGTAATACGTCATAACGTATAACGTCATATAGTATTGCGTCATGACGAATAATGTCATATAATAAGGCGACATGACGTATAACGTCATATAGTAATGCGTCATAACGTATAACGTCATATAGTAATGTGTCATAACGTATAACGCCATATAGTAATGCGTCATAACGTATAACGTCATATAGTAATACGTCATAACGTATAACGTCATATAGTAATGCGTCATGACGAATAATGTCATATAATAAGGCGACATGACGTATAACGTCATATAGTAATGCGTCATAACGTATAACATCATATAGTATTGCGTCATGACGTATAACGTCATATAGTAATGCGTCATAACGTATATCGTCATAGAGTAATGCGTCATAACGTATAACGTCATATAGTATTGCGTCATGAAGACTAATGTCATATAATAAGGCGACATGACGTATAACGTCATATAGAATTCCGGTTTAACGTATAACGCCATATAGCAATGCGTCATAACGTACAACGTCACATAGTAATACGTCTTAACGTATAAAGTCACATAGAATACCGGGTTAACGTATAACGCCATATAGCAATGCGTCATAACGTATAACGTCATACAGAATTACGGTTTAACGTATAACGCCATATAGCAATGCGTCATAACGTATAACGTTATACAGACTTACGGTTTAACGTATAAAGTCATATAGTAATGCGTCATAACGTATAACGCCATATAGTAATGCGTCATAACGTATAACATCATATAGTATTGCGTCATGACGTATAACGTCATATAGTAATGCGTCATAACGTATATCGTCATAGAGTAATGCGTCATAACGTATAACGTCATATAGTATTGCGTCATGACGAATAATGTCATATAATAAGGCGACATGACGTATAACGTCATATAGTAATGCGTCATAACGTATAACGTCATATAGTAATGCGTCATAACGTATAACGCCATATAGTAATGCGTCATAACGTATAACGCCATATAGCATTGCGTCATAACATCTAACGCCATATAGTAATGCGTCATAACGTATAACGTCATATAGTAATGCGTCATAACGTATAACGCCATATAGCGATGCGTCATAACGCATAACGCCATATAGCAATGCGTTATAACGAATAACGTCATATAGTAATGCGTCATAACGTATAACGCCATATAGTAATGCGTCATAACGTATAACGTCATATAGTATTGCGTCATGACGTATAACGTCATATAGTAAGGCGACATAACGTATAACGTCATATAGAATTACGTCATAACGTATAACGTCATATACAATTACGGTTTAACGTATAACGTCAAAAGAGTAATGCGTCATATCCTATAACGCCATATAGTAATTGCGACATAGCGTATAACGACGTATAGAATTCCGGCATAACGTATATCGTCATATAGTAATACGTCATAACTTACAAGGTCATATAGTAATGCGTCATAACGTATAACGTCATATAGTATTGCATCATGACGTATAACGTCATATAATAAGGTGACATGACGTATAACGTCATATAGTAATACGTCATAACGTATAACGTCATAGAGTATTGCGTCATGACGAATAATGTCATATAATAAGGCGACATGACGTATAACGTCATATAGTAATGCGTCATAACGTATAACGTCATATAGTAATGCGTCATAACGTATAACGCCATATAGTAATGCGTCATAACATATAACGTCATATAGTATTGCGTCATAACGTCTAACGCCATATAGCAATGCGTCATAACGTATAACGTCATATAGTAATGCGTCATACCGTATAGCGTCATATAGAATTCCGGTTTAACGTATAACGCCATATAGCAATGCGTCATAACGTATAACGTCACATAGTAATACGTCTTAACGTATAAAGTCATATAGAATACCGGGTTAACGTATAACGCCATATAGCAATGCGTCATAACGTATAACGTCATACAGAATTACGGTTTAACGTATAACGCCATATAGCAATGCGTCATAACGTATAACGTTATACAGAATTACGGTTTAACGTATAAAGTCATATAGTAATGCGTCATAACGTATAACGCCATATAGTAATGCGTCATAACGTATAACATCATATAGTATTGCGTCATGACGTATAACGTCATATAGTAATGCGTCATAACGTATATCGTCATAGAGTAATGCGTCATAACATATAACGTCATATAGTATTGCGTCATGACGAATAATGTCATATAATAAGGCGACATGACGTATAACGTCATATAGTAATGTGTCATAAAGTATAACGTCATATAGAATTCCGGTTTAACGTATAACGCCACATAGCAATGCGCCATAACGTATAACGTCACATGGTAATACGTCTTAACGTATAAAGACATATAGAATTCCGGGATAACGTATAACGTCATATAGTAATGCGTCATAACGTATAACGCCATATAGCAATGCGTCATAACGTATAACGCCATATAGCAATGCGTTATAACGAATAACGTCATATAGTAATGCGTCATAACGTATAACGCCATATAGTAATGCGTCATAACGTATAACGTCATATAGTAATGCGTCATAACGTATAACGCCATATAGTAATGCGTCATAACATATAACGTCATATAGTATTGCGTCATAACGTCTAACGCCATATAGCAATGCGTCATAACGTATAACGTCACATGGTAATACGTCTTAACGTATAAAGACATATAGAATTCCGGGATAACGTATAACGTCATATAGTAATGCGTCATAACGTATAACGCCATATAGTAATGCGTCATAACATATAACGTCATATAGTATTGCGTCATAACGTCTAACGCCATATAGCAATGCGTCATAACGTATAACGTCACATGGTAATACGTCTTAACGTATAAAGACATATAGAATTCCGGGATAACGTATAACGTCATATAGTAATGCGTCATAACGTATAACGTCATATAGTATTGCATCATGGCGTATAACGTCATATAATAAGGTGTCATGACGTATAACGCCATATAGAATTACGGCATAACGTATAACGTCACATAGTAAAACGTCATAACGTATAACGTCATATAGTAATACGTCATAACGTATAACGTCATATAGTATTGCGTCATGACGAATAATGTCATATAATAAGGCGACATGACGTATAACGTCATATAGTAATGCGTCATAACGTATAACGTCATATAGTAATGCGTCATAACGTATAACGCCATATAGTAATGCGTCATAACGTATAACGTCATATAGTAATACGTCATAACGTATAACGTCATATAGTATTGCGTCATGACGAATAATGTCATATAATAAGGCGACATGACGTATAACGTCATATAGTAATGCGTCATAACGTATAACGCCATATAGTAATGCGTCATAACGTATAACGTCATATAGTAATGCGTCATAACGTATAACGCCATATAGTAATGCGTCATAACGTATAACGTCATATAGTATTGCGTCATGATGAATAATGTCATATAATAAGGCGACATGACGTATAACGTCATATAGTAATGCGTCATAACGTATAACGTCATATAGTAATGTGTCATAACGTATAACGCCATATAGTAATGCGTCATAACGTATAACGTCATATAGTAATACGTCATATCGTATAACGTCATATAGTATTGCGTCATGACGAATAATGTCATATAATAAGGCGACATGACGTATAACGTCATATAGTAATGCGTCATAACGTATAACGCCATATAGCAATGCGTTATAACGAATAACGTCATATAGTAATGCGTCATAACGTATAACGCCATATAGTAATGCGTCATAAAGTATAACGTCATATAGCATTGCGTCATGACGTATAACGTCATATAATAAGGCGACATGACGTATAACGTCATATAGAATTACGTCATAACGTATAACGTCATATACAAAACGGTTTAACGTATAACGTCAAAAGAGTAATGCGTCATATCCTATAACGCCATATAGTAATTGCGTCATAACGTATAACGTCATATAGAACTCCGGCATAACGTATATCGTCATATAGTAATACGTCATAACTTACAAGGTCATATAGTAATGCGTCATAACGTATAACGTCATATAGTATTGCGTCATGACGTATAACGTCATATAAGGTGACATGACGTATAACGTCATATAGAATTACGGCATAACGTATAACGTCACATAGTAAAACGTCATAACGTATAACGTCATATAGTAATACGTCATTACGTATAACGTCATATAGTATTGCGTCATGACGAATAATGTCATATAATAAGGCGACATGACGTATAACGTCATATAGTAATGCGTCATAACGTATAACGTCATATAGTAATGTGTCATAACGTATAACGTCATATAGAATTACGTCATAACGTATAACGTCATATACAATTACGGTTTAACGTATAACGTCAAAAGAGTAATGCGTCATATCCTATAACGCCATATAGTAATTGCGTCATAACGTATAACGTCATATAGTAATGCGTCATAACGTATAACGCCATATAGTAATACGTCATAACTTACAAGGTCATATAGTAATGCGTCATAACGTATAACGTCATATAGTATTGCGTCATGACGAATAATGTCAAATAATAAGGCGACATGACGTATAACGTCATATAGTAATGCGTCATAACGTATAACGCCATATAGTAATGTGTCATAGCGTATAACGCCATATAGTAATGCGTCATAACGTATAACGTCATATAGTAATACGTCATAACGTATAACGTCACATAGTAAAACGTCATAACGTATAACGTCATATAGTAATACGTCATAACGTATAACGTCATATAGTATTGCGTCATGACGACTAATGTCATATAATAAGGCGACATGACGTATAACGTCATATAGTAATGCGTCATAACGTATAACGTCATATAGTAATGCGTCATAACGTATAACGCCATATAGTAATGCGTCATAACGTATAACGTCATATAGTAATACGTCATAACGTATAACGTCATATAGTATTGCGTCATGACGAATAACGCCATATAGTAATGCGTCATAACATATAACGTCATATAGTATTGCGTCATAACGTATAACGTCATATAGTAATGCGTCATAACGTATAACGCCATATAGTAATGCGTCATAACATATAACGTCATATAGTAATGTGTCATAGCGTATAACGCCATATAGTAATGCGTCATAACGTATAACGTCATATAGTAATACGTCATAACGTATAACGTCACATAGTAAAACGTCATAACGTATAACGTCATATAGTAATACGTCATAACGTATAACGTCATATAGTATTGCGTCATGACGAATAATGTCATATAATAAGGCGACATGACGTATAACGTCATATAGTAGTGCGTCATAACGTATAACGCCATATAGCAATGTGTTATAACGAATAACGTCATATAGTAATGCGTCATAACGTATAACGCCATATAGTAATGCGTCATAACGTATAACGTCATATAGTATTGCGTCATGACGTATAACGTCATATAATAAGGCGACATGACGTATAACGTCATATAGAATTACGTCATAACGTATAACGTCATATACAATTACGGTTTAACGTATAACGTCAAAAGAGTAATGCGTCATATCCTATAACGCCATATAGTAATTGCGTCATAACGTATAACGTCATATAGTAATGCGTCATAACGTATAACGCCATATAGTAATACGTCATAACTTACAAGGTCATATAGTAATGCGTCATAACGTATAACGTCATATAGTATTGCGTCATGACGAATAATGTCATATAATAAGGCGACATGACGTATAACGTCATATAGTAATGCGTCATAACGTATAACGCCATATAGTAATGCGTCATAACGTATAACGTCATATAGTAATGCGTCATAACGTATAACGCCATATAGTAATGCGTCATAACGTATAACGTCATATAGTATTGCGTCATGACGAATAATGTCATATAATAAGGCGACATGACGTATAACGTCATATAGTAATGCGTCATAACGTATAACGTCATATAGTAATGCGTCATAACGTATAACGCCATATAGTAATGCGTCATAACGTATAACGTCATATAGTAATACGTCATAACGTATAACGTCATATAGTATTGCGTCATGACGAATAATGTCATATAATAAGGCGACATGACGTATAACGTCATATAGTAATGCGTCATAACGTATAACGCCATATAGTAATGCGTCATAACGTATAACGTCATATAGTAATGCGTCATAACGTATAACGCCATATAGTAATGCGTCATAACGTATAACGTCATATAGTATTGCGTCATGACGAATAATGTCATATAATAAGGCGACATGACGTATAACGTCATATAGTAATGCGTCATAACGTATAACGTCATATAGTAATGTGTCATAACGTATAACGTCATATAGTAATACGTCATAACGTATAACGTCATATAGTATTGCGTCATGACGAATAATGTCATATAATAAGGCGACATGACGTATAACGTCATATAGTAATGCGTCATAACGTATAACGCCATATAGCAATGCGTTATAACGAATAACGTCATATAGTAATGCGTCATAACGTATAACGCCATATAGTAATGCGTCATAACGTATAACATCATATAGTATTGCGTCATGACGTATAACGTCATATCGTAATGCATCATAACGTATATCGTCATAGAGTAATGCGTCATAACGTATAACGTCATATAGTATTGCGTCATGACGAATAATGTCATATAATAAGGCGACATGACGTATAACGTCATATAGTAATGCGTCATAACGTATAACGTCATATAGTAATGCGTCATAACGTATAACGCCATATAGTAATGCGTCATAACGTATAACGTCATATAGTATTGCGTCATAACATCTAACGCCATATAGTAATGCGTCATAACGTATAACGTCATATAGTAATGCGTCATAACGTATAACGCCATATAGTAATGCGTCATAACGTATAACATCATATAGTATTGCGTCATGACGTATAACGTCATATAGTAATGCGTCATAACGTATATCGTCATAGAGTAATGCGTCATAACGTATAACGTCATATAGTATTGCGTCATGACGAATAATGTCATATAATAAGGCGACATGACGTATAACGTCATATAGTAATGCGTCATAACGTATAACGTCATATAGTAATGCGTCATAACGTATAACGCCATATAGTAATGCGTCATAACGTATAACGTCATATAGTATTGCGTCATAACATCTAACGCCATATAGTAATGCGTCATAACGTATAACGTCATATAGTAATGCGTCATAACGTATAACGTCATATAGAACTCCGGCATAACGTATATCGTCATATAGTAAGACGTCATAACTTACAAGGTCATATAGTAATGCGTCATAACGTATAACGTCATATAGTATTGCGTCATGACGTATAACGTCATATAAGGTGACATGACGTATAACGTCATATAGAATTACGGCATAACGTATAACGTCACATAGTAAAACGTCATAACGTATAACGTCATATAGTAATACGTCATTACGTATAACGTCATATAGTATTGCGTCATGACGAATAATGTCATATAATAAGGCGACATGACGTATAACGTCATATAGTAATGCGTCATAACGTATAACGTCATATAGTAATGTGTCATAGCGTATAACGCCATATAGTAATGCGTCATAACGTATAACGTCATATAGTAATACGTCATAACGTATAACGTCACATAGTAAAACGTCATAACGTATAACGTCATATAGTAATACGTCATAACGTATAACGTCATATAGTATTGCGTCATGACGAATAATGTCATATAATAAGGCGACATGACGTATAACGTCATATAGTAATGCGTCATAACGTATAACGTCATATAGTAATGCGTCATAACGTATAGCGCCATATAGTAATGCGTCATAACGTATAACGTCATATAGTAATACGTCATAACGTATAACGTCATATAGTATTGCGTCATGACGAATAACGCCATATAGTAATGCGTCATAACATATAACGTCATATAGTATTGCGTCATAACGTATAACGTCATATAGTAATGCGTCATAACGTATAACGCCATATAGTAATGCGTCATAACATATAACGTCATATAGTAATGTGTCATAACGTATAACGCCATATAGTAATGCGTCATAACGTATAACGTCATATAGTAATACGTCATAACGTATAACGTCATATAGTATTGCGTCATGACGAATAATGTCATATAATAAGGCGACATGACGTATAACGTCATATAGTAGTGCGTCATAACGTATAACGCCATATAGCAATGTGTTATAACGAATAAAGTCATATAGTAATGCGTCATAACGTATAACGCCATATAGTAATGCGTCATAACGTATAACGTCATATAGTATTGCGTCATGACGTATAACGTCATATAATAAGGCGACATGACGTATAACGTCATATAGAATTACGTCATAACGTATAACGTCATATACAATTACGGTTTAACGTATAACGTCAAAAGAGTAATGCGTCATATCCTATAACGCCATATAGTAATTGCGTCATAACGTATAACGTCATATAGTAATGCGTCATAACGTATAACGCCATATAGTAATACGTCATAACTTACAAGGTCATATAGTAATGCGTCATAACGTATAACGTCATATAGTATTGCGTCATGACGAATAATGTCATATAATAAGGCGACATGACGTATAACGTCATATAGTAATGCGTCATAACGTATAACGCCATATAGTAATGCGTCATAACGTATAACGTCATATAGTAATGCGTCATAACGTATAACGCCATATAGTAATGCGTCATAACGTATAACGTCATATAGTATTGCGTCATGACGAATAATGTCATATAATAAGGCGACATGACGTATAACGTCATATAGTAATGCGTCATAACGTATAACGCCATATAGTAATGCGTCATAACGTATAACGTCATATAGTAATGCGTCATAACGTATAACGCCATATAGTAATGCGTCATAACGTATAACGTCATATAGTATTGCGTCATGACGAATAATGTCATATAATAAGGCGACATGACGTATAACGTCATATAGTAATGCGTCATAACGTATAACGTCATATAGTAATGTGTCATAACGTATAACGCCATATAGTAGTGCGTCATAACGTATAACGTCATATAGTAATACGTCATAACGTATAACGTCATATAGTATTGCGTCATGACGAATAATGTCATATAATAAGGCGACATGACGTATAACGTCATATAGTAATGCGTCATAACGTATAACGCCATATAGCAATGCGTTATAACGAATAATGTCATATAGTAATGCGTCATAACGTATAACGCCATATAGTAATGCGTCATAACGTATAACATCATATAGTATTGCGTCATGACGTATAACGTCATATAGTAATGCGTCATAACGTATATCGTCATAGAGTAATGCGTCATAACGTATAACGTCATATAGTATTGCGTCATGACGAATAATGTCATATAATAAGGCGACATGACGTATAACGTCATATAGTAATGCGTCATAACGTATAACGTCATATAGTAATGCGTCATAACGTATAACGCCATATAGTAATGCGTCATAACGTATAACGTCATATAGTATTGCGTCATAACATCTAACGCCATATAGTAATGCGTCATAACGTATAACGTCATATAGTAATGCGTCATAACGTATAACGCCATATAGTAATGCGTCATAACGTATAACATCATATAGTATTGCGTCATGACGTATAACGTCATATAGTAATGCGTCATAACGTATATCGTCATAGAGTAATGCGTCATAACGTATAACGTCATATAGTATTGCGTCATGACGAATAATGTCATATAACAAGTCGACATGACGTATAACGTCATATAGTAATGCGTCATAACGTATAACGTCATATAGTAATGCGTCATAACGTATAACGCCATATAGTAATGCGTCATAACGTATAACGTCATATAGTATTGCGTCATAACATCTAACGCCATATAGTAATGCGTCATAACGTATAACGTCATATAGTAATGCGTCATAACGTATAACGTCATATAGAACTCCGGCATAACGTATATCGTCATATAGTAATACGTCATAACTTACAAGGTCATATAGTAATGCGTCATAACGTATAACGTCATATAGTATTGCATCATGGCGTATAACGTCATATAATAAGGTGACATGACGTATAACGTCATATAGAATTACGGCATAACGTATAACGTCACATAGTAAAACGTCATAACGTATAACGTCATATAGTAATACGTCATAACGTATAACGTCATATAGTATTGCGTCATGACGAATAATGTCATATAATAAGGCGACATGACGTATAACGTCATATAGTAATGCGTCATAACGTATAACGTCATATGGTAATGTGTCATAGCGTATAACGCCATATAGTAATGCGTCATAACGTATAACGTCATATAGTAATGCGTCATAACGTATAACGCCATATAGTAATCTTCATAACGTATAACGTCATATAGTATTGCGTCATAACATCTAACGCCATATAGTAATGCGTCATAACGTATAACGTCATATAGTAATGCGTCATAACGTATAACGCCATATAGCGATGCGTCATAACGTATAACGCCATATAGCAATGCGTTATAACGAATAACGTCATATAGTAATGCGTCATAACGTATAACGCCATATAGTAATGCGTCATAACGTATAACGTCATATAGTATTGCGTCATGACGTATAACGTCATATAATAAGGCGACATGACGTATAACGTCATATAGAATTACGTCATAACGTATAACGTCATATACAATTACGGTTTAACGTATAACGTCAAAAGAGTAATGCGTCATATCCTATAACGCCATATAGTAATTGCGTCATAACGTATAACGACGTATAGAATTCCGGCATAACGTATATCGTCATATAGTAATACGTCATAACTTACAAGGTCATATAGTAATGCGTCATAACGTATAACGTCATATAGTATTGCATCATGGCGTATAACGTCATATAATAAGGTGACATGACGTATAACGTCATATAGAATTACGGCATAACGTATAACGTCACATAGTAAAACGTCATAACGTATAACGTCAAATAGTAATACGTCATAACGTATAACGTCATATAGTATTGCGTCATGACGAATAATGTCATATAATAAGGCGACATGACGTATATCGTCATATAGTAATGCGTCATAACGTATAACGTCATATAGTAATGCGTCATAACGTATAACGCCATATAGTAATGCGTCATAACGTATAACGTCATATAGTAATACGTCATAACGTATAACGTCATATAGTATTGCGTCATGACGAATAATGTCATATAATGAGGCGACATGACGTATAACGTCATATAGTAATGCGTCATAACGTATAACGCCATATAGTAATGCGTCATAACGTATAACGTCATATAGTAATGCGTCATAACGTATAACGCCATATAGTAATGCGTCATAACGTATAACGTCATATAGTATTGAGTCATGACGAATAATGTCATATAATAAGGCGACATGACGTATAACGTCATATAGTAATGCGTCATAACGTATAACGTCATATAGTAATGTGTCATAACGTATAACGCCATATAGTAATGCGTCATAACGTATAACGTCATATAGTAATACGTCATAACGTATAACGTCATATAGTATTGCGTCATGACGAATAATGTCATATAATAAGGCGACATGACGTATAACGTCATATAGTAATGCGTCATAACGTATAACGCCATATAGCAATGCGTTATAACGAATAACGTCATATAGTAATGCGTCATAACGTATAACGCCATATAGTAATGCGTCATAACGTATAACGTCATATAGCATTGCGTCATGACGTATAACGTCATATAATAAGGCGACATGACGTATAACGTCATATAGAATTACGTCATAACGTATAACGTCATATACAAATACGGTTTAACGTATAACGTCAAAAGAGTAATGCGTCATATCCTATAACGCCATATAGTAATTGCGTCATAACGTATAACGTCATATAGAACTCCGGCATAACGTATATCGTCATATAGTAATACGTCATAACTTACAAGGTCATATAGTAATGCGTCATAACGTATAACGTCATATAGTATTGCGTCATGACGTATAACGTCATATAAGGTGACATGACGTATAACGTCATATAGAATTACGGCATAACGTATAACGTCACATAGTAAAACGTCATAACGTATAACGTCATATAGTAATACGTCATTACGTATAACGTCATATAGTATTGCGTCATGACGAATAATGTCATATAATAAGGCGACATGACGTATAACGTCATATAGTAATGCGTCATAACGTATAACGTCATATAGTAATGTGTCATAGCGTATAACGCCATATAGTAATGCGTCATAACGTATAACGTCATATAGTAATACGTCATAACGTATAACGTCACATAGTAAAACGTCATAACGTATAACGTCATATAGTAATACGTCATAACGTATAACGTCATATAGTATTGCGTCATGACGAATAATGTCATATAATAAGGCGACATGACGTATAACGTCATATAGTAATGCGTCATAACGTATAACGTCATATAGTAATGCGTCATAACGTATAACGCCATATAGTAATGCGTCATAACGTATAACGCCATATAGTAATGCGTCATAACATATAACGTCATATAGTATTGCGTCATAACGTCTAACGCCATATAGCAATGCGTCATGACGTATAACGTCATATAGTAATGCGTCATACCGTATAGCGTCATATAGAATTCCGGTTTAACGTATAACGCCATATAGCAATGCGTCATAACGTATAACGTCACATAGTAATACGTCTTAACGTATAAAGTCATATAGAATACCGGGTTAACGTATAACGCCATATAGCAATGCGTCATAACGTATAACGTCATACAGAATTACGGTTTAACGTATAACGCCATATAGCAATGCGTCATAACGTATAACGTTATACAGAATAACGGTTTAACGTATAAAGTCATATAGTAATGCGTCATAACGTATAACGCCATATAGTAATGCGTCATAACGTATAACATCATATAGTATTGCGTCATGACGTATAACGTCATATAGTAATGCGTCATAACGTATATCGTCATAGAGTAATGCGTCATAACGTATAACGTCATATAGTATTGCGTCATGACGAATAATGTCATATAATAAGGCGACATGACGTACAACGTCATATAGTAATGTGTCATAAAGTATAACATCATATAGAATTCCGGTTTAACGTATAACGCCACATAGCAATGCGCCATAACGTATAACGTCACATGGTAATACGTCTTAACGCATAAAGACATATAGAATTCCGGGATAACGTATAACGTCATATAGTAATGCGTCATAACGTATAACGCCATATAGCAATGCGTCATAACGTATAACGCCATATAGCAATGCGTTATAACGAATAACGTCATATAGTAATGCGTCATAACGTATAACGCCATATAGTAATGCGTCATAACGTATAACGTCATATAGTAATGCGTCATAACGTATAACGCCATATAGTAATGCGTCATAACATATAACGTCATATAGTATTGCGTCATAACGTCTAACGCCATATAGCAATGCGTCATAACGTATAACGTCACATGGTAATACGTCTTAACGTATAAAGACATATAGAATTCCGGGATAACGTATAACGTCATATAGTAATGCGTCATAACGTATAACGCCATATAGCAATGCGTCATAACGTATAACGACGTATAGAATTCCGGCATAACGTATATCGTCATATAGTAATACGTCATAACTTACAAGGTCATATAGTAATGCGTCATAACGTATAACGTCATATAGTATTGCATCATGGCGTATAACGTCATATAATAAGGTGTCATGACGTATAACGTCATATAGAATTACGGCATAACGTATAACGTCACATAGTAAAACGTCATAACGTATAACGTCATATAGTAATACGTCATAACGTATAACGTCATATAGTATTGCGTCATGACGAATAATGTCATATAATAAGGCGACATGACGTATAACGTCATATAGTAATGCGTCATAACGTATAACGTCATATAGTAATGCGTCATAACGTATAACGCCATATAGTAATGCGTCATAACGTATAACGTCATATAGTATTGCGTCATGACGAATAATGTCATATAATAAGGCGACATGACGTATAACGTCATATAGTAATGCGTCATAACGTATAACGTCATATAGTAATGTGTCATAACGTATAACGCCATATAGTAATGCGTCATAACGTATAACGTCATATAGTAATACGTCATAACGTATAACGTCATATAGTATTGCGTCATGACGAATAATGTCATATAATAAGGCGACATGACGTATAACGTCATATAGTAATGCGTCATAACGTATAACGCCATATAGCAATGCGTTATAACGAATAACGTCATATAGTAATGCGTCATAACGTATAACGCCATATAGTAATGCGTCATAACGTATAACGTCATATAGCATTGCGTCATGACGTATAACGTCATATAATAAGGCGACATGACGTATAACGTCATATAGAATTACGTCATAACGTATAACGTCATATACAAATACGGTTTAACGTATAACGTCAAAAGAGTAATGCGTCATATCCTATAACGCCATATAGTAATTGCGTCATAACGTATAACGTCATATAGAACTCCGGCATAACGTATATCGTCATATAGTAATACGTCATAACTTACAAGGTCATATAGTAATGCGTCATAACGTATAACGTCATATAGTATTGCGTCATGACGTATAACGTCATATAAGGTGACATGACGTATAACGTCATATAGAATTACGGCATAACGTATAACGTCACATAGTAAAACGTCATAACGTATAACGTCATATAGTAATACGTCATTACGTATAACGTCATATAGTATTGCGTCATGACGAATAATGTCATATAATAAGGCGACATGACGTATAACGTCATATAGTAATGCGTCATAACGTATAACGTCATATAGTAATGTGTCATAGCGTATAACGCCATATAGTAATGCGTCATAACGTATAACGTCATATAGTAATACGTCATAACGTATAACGTCACATAGTAAAACGTCATAACGTATAACGTCATATAGTAATACGTCATAACGTATAACGTCATATAGTATTGCGTCATGACGAATAATGTCATATAATAAGGCGACATGACGTATAACGTCATATAGTAATGCGTCATAACGTATAACGTCATATAGTAATGCGTCATAACGTATAACGCCATATAGTAATGCGTCATAACGTATAACGTCATATAGTAATACGTCATAACGTATAACGTCATATAGTATTGCGTCATGACGAATAACGCCATATAGTAATGCGTCATAACATATAACGTCATATAGTATTGCGTCATAACGTATAACGTCATATAGTAATGCGTCATAACGTATAACGCCATATAGTAATGCGTCATAACATATAACGTCATATAGTAATGTGTCATAACGTATAACGCCATATAGTAATGCGTCATAACGTATAACGTCATATAGTAATACGTCATAACGTATAACGTCATATAGTATTGCGTCATGACGAATAATGTCATATAATAAGGCGACATGACGTATAACGTCATATAGTAGTGCGTCATAACGTATAACGCCATATAGCAATGTGTTATAACGAATAACGTCATATAGTAATGCGTCATAACGTATAACGCCATATAGTAATGCGTCATAACGTATAACGTCATATAGAATTACGTCATAACGTATACTGTCATATACAATTACGGTTTAACGTATAACGTCAAAAGAGTAATGCGTCATATCCTATAACGCCATATAGTAATTGCGTCATAACGTATAACGTCATATAGTAATGCGTCATAACGTATAACGCCATATAGTAATACGTCATAACTTACAAGGTCATATAGTAATGCGTCCTAACGTATAACGTCATATAGTATTGCGTCATGACGAATAATGTCATATAATAAGGCGACATGACGTATAACGTCATATAGTAATGCGTCATAACGTATAACGCCATATAGTAATGCGTCATAACGTATAACGTCATATAGTAATGCGTCATAACGTATAACGCCATATAGTAATGCGTCATAACGTATAACGTCATATAGTATTGCGTCATGACGAATAATGTCATATAATAAGGCGACATGACGTATAACGTCATATAGTAATGCGTCATAACGTATAACGTCATATAGTAATGTGTCATAACGTATAACGCCATATAGTAATGCGTCATAACGTATAACGTCATATAGTAATACGTCATAACGTATAACGTCATATAGTATTGCGTCATGACGAATAATGTCATATAATAAGGCGACATGACGTATAACGTCATATAGTAATGCGTCATAACGTATAACGCCATATAGCAATGCGTTATAACGAATAACGTCATATAGTAATGCGTCATAACGTATAACGCCATATAGTAATGCGTCATAACGTATAACATCATATAGTATTGCGTCATGACGTATAACGTCATATAGTAATGCGTCATAACGTATATCGCCATAGAGTAATGCGTCATAACGTATAACGTCATATAGTATTGCGTCATGACGAATAATGTCATATAATAAGGCGACATGACGTATAACGTCATATAGTAATGCGTCATAACGTATAACGTCATATAGTAATGCGTCATAACGTATAACGCCATATAGTAATGCGTCATAACGTATAACGTCATATAGTATTGCGTCATAACATCTAACGCCATATAGTAATGCGTCATAACGTATAACGTCATATAGTAATGCGTCATAACGTATAACGCCATATAGCCATGCGTCATAACGTATAACGCCATATAGCAATGCGTTATAACGAATAACGTCATATAGTAATGCGTCATAACGTATAACGCCATATAGTAATGCGTCATAACGTATAACGTCATATAGTATTGCGTCATGACGTATAACGTCATATAATAAGGCGACATGACGTATAACGTCATATAGAATTACGTCATAACGTATAACGTCATATACAATTACGGTTTAACGTATAACGTCAAAAGAGTAATGCGTCATATCCTATAACGCCATATAGTAATTGCGTCATAACGTATAACGACGTATAGAATTCCGGCATAACGTATATCGTCATATAGTAATACGTCATAACTTACAAGGTCATATAGTAATGCGTCATAACGTATAACGTCATATAGTATTGCATCATGGCGTATAACGTCATATAATAAGGTGACATGACGTATAACGTCATATAGAATTACGGCATAACGTATAACGTCACATAGTAAAACGTCATAACGTATAACGTCATATAGTAATACGTCATAACGTATAACGTCATATAGTATTGCGTCATGACGAATAATGTCATATAATAAGGCGACATGACGTATAACGTCATATAGTAATGCGTCATAACGTATAACGTCATATAGTAATGCGTCATAACGTATAACGCCATATAGTAATGCGTCATAACGTATAACGTCATATAGTAATACGTCATAACGTATAACGTCATATAGTATTGCGTCATGACGAATAATGTCATATAATAAGGCGACATGACGTATAACGTCATATAGTAATGCGTCATAACGTATAACGCCATATAGTAATGCGTCATAACGTATAACGTCATATAGTAATGCGTCATAACGTATAACGCCATATAGTAATGCGTCATAACGTATAACGTCATATAGTATTGAGTCATGACGAATAATGTCATATAATAAGGCGACATGACGTATAACGTCATATAGTAATGCGTCATAACGTATAACGTCATATAGTAATGTGTCATAACGTATAACGCCATATAGTAATGCGTCATAACGTATAACGTCATATAGTAATACGTCATAACGTATAACGTCATATAGTATTGCGTCATGACGAATAATGTCATATAATAAGGCGACATGACGTATAACGTCATATAGTAATGCGTCATAACGTATAACGCCATATAGTAATGTGTCATAACGTATAACGCCATATAGTAATGCGTCATAACGTATAACGTCATATAGTAATACGTCATAACGTATAACGTCATATAGTATTGCGTCATGACGAATAATGTCATATAATAAGGCGACATGACGTATAACGTCATATAGTAATGCGTCATAACGTATAACGCCATATAGCAATGCGTTATAACGAATAACGTCATATAGTAATGCGTCATAACGTATAACGCCATATAGTAATGCGTCATAACGTATAACGTCATATAGCATTGCGTCATGACGTATAACGTCATATAATAAGGCGACATGACGTATAACGTCATATAGAATTACGTCATAACGTATAACGTCATATACAAATACGGTTTAACGTATAACGTCAAAAGAGTAATGCGTCATATCCTATAACGCCATATAGTAATTGCGTCATAACGTATAACGTCATATAGAACTCCGGCATAACGTATATCGTCATATAGTAATACGTCATAACTTACAAGGTCATATAGTAATGCGTCATAACGTATAACGTCATATAGTATTGCGTCATGACGTATAACGTCATATAAGGTGACATGACGTATAACGTCATATAGAATTACGGCATAACGTATAACGTCACATAGTAAAACGTCATAACGTATAACGTCATATAGTAATACGTCATTACGTATAACGTCATATAGTATTGCGTCATGACGAATAATGTCATATAATAAGGCGACATGACGTATAACGTCATATAGTAATGCGTCATAACGTATAACGTCATATAGTAATGTGTCATAGCGTATAACGCCATATAGTAATGCGTCATAACGTATAACGTCATATAGTAATACGTCATAACGTATAACGTCACATAGTAAAACGTCATAACGTATAACGTCATATAGTAATACGTCATAACGTATAACGTCATATAGTATTGCGTCATGACGAATAATGTCATATAATAAGGCGACATGACGTATAACGTCATATAGTAATGCGTCATAACGTATAACGTCATATAGTAATGCGTCATAACGTATAACGCCATATAGTAATGCGTCATAACGTATAACGTCATATAGTAATACGTCATAACGTATAACGTCATATAGTATTGCGTCATGACGAATAACGCCATATAGTAATGCGTCATAACATATAACGTCATATAGTATTGCGTCATAACGTATAACGTCATATAGTAATGCGTCATAACGTATAACGCCATATAGTAATGCGTCATAACATATAACGTCATATAGTAATGTGTCATAACGTATAACGCCATATAGTAATGCGTCATAACGTATAACGTCATATAGTAATACGTCATAACGTATAACGTCATATAGTATTGCGTCATGACGAATAATGTCATATAATAAGGCGACATGACGTATAACGTCATATAGTAGTGCGTCATAACGTATAACGCCATATAGCAATGTGTTATAACGAATAACGTCATATAGTAATGCGTCATAACGTATAACGCCATATAGTAATGCGTCATAACGTATAACGTCATATAGAATTACGTCATAACGTATACTGTCATATACAATTACGGTTTAACGTATAACGTCAAAAGAGTAATGCGTCATATCCTATAACGCCATATAGTAATTGCGTCATAACGTATAACGTCATATAGTAATGCGTCATAACGTATAACGCCATATAGTAATACGTCATAACTTACAAGGTCATATAGTAATGCGTCCTAACGTATAACGTCATATAGTATTGCGTCATGACGAATAATGTCATATAATAAGGCGACATGACGTATAACGTCATATAGTAATGCGTCATAACGTATAACGCCATATAGTAATGCGTCATAACGTATAACGTCATATAGTAATGCGTCATAACGTATAACGCCATATAGTAATGCGTCATAACGTATAACGTCATATAGTATTGCGTCATGACGAATAATGTCATATAATAAGGCGACATGACGTATAACGTCATATAGTAATGCGTCATAACGTATAACGTCATATAGTAATGTGTCATAACGTATAACGCCATATAGTAATGCGTCATAACGTATAACGTCATATAGTAATACGTCATAACGTATAACGTCATATAGTATTGCGTCATGACGAATAATGTCATATAATAAGGCGACATGACGTATAACGTCATATAGTAATGCGTCATAACGTATAACGCCATATAGCAATGCGTTATAACGAATAACGTCATATAGTAATGCGTCATAACGTATAACGCCATATAGTAATGCGTCATAACGTATAACATCATATAGTATTGCGTCATGACGTATAACGTCATATAGTAATGCGTCATAACGTATATCGCCATAGAGTAATGCGTCATAACGTATAACGTCATATAGTATTGCGTCATGACGAATAATGTCATATAATAAGGCGACATGACGTATAACGTCATATAGTAATGCGTCATAACGTATAACGTCATATAGTAATGCGTCATAACGTATAACGCCATATAGTAATGCGTCATAACGTATAACGTCATATAGTATTGCGTCATAACATCTAACGCCATATAGTAATGCGTCATAACGTATAACGTCATATAGTAATGCGTCATAACGTATAACGCCATATAGCCATGCGTCATAACGTATAACGCCATATAGCAATGCGTTATAACGAATAACGTCATATAGTAATGCGTCATAACGTATAACGCCATATAGTAATGCGTCATAACGTATAACGTCATATAGTATTGCGTCATGACGTATAACGTCATATAATAAGGCGACATGACGTATAACGTCATATAGAATTACGTCATAACGTATAACGTCATATACAATTACGGTTTAACGTATAACGTCAAAAGAGTAATGCGTCATATCCTATAACGCCATATAGTAATTGCGTCATAACGTATAACGACGTATAGAATTCCGGCATAACGTATATCGTCATATAGTAATACGTCATAACTTACAAGGTCATATAGTAATGCGTCATAACGTATAACGTCATATAGTATTGCATCATGGCGTATAACGTCATATAATAAGGTGACATGACGTATAACGTCATATAGAATTACGGCATAACGTATAACGTCACATAGTAAAACGTCATAACGTATAACGTCATATAGTAATACGTCATAACGTATAACGTCATATAGTATTGCGTCATGACGAATAATGTCATATAATAAGGCGACATGACGTATAACGTCATATAGTAATGCGTCATAACGTATAACGTCATATAGTAATGCGTCATAACGTATAACGCCATATAGTAATGCGTCATAACGTATAACGTCATATAGTAATACGTCATAACGTATAACGTCATATAGTATTGCGTCATGACGAATAATGTCATATAATAAGGCGACATGACGTATAACGTCATATAGTAATGCGTCATAACGTATAACGCCATATAGTAATGCGTCATAACGTATAACGTCATATAGTAATGCGTCATAACGTATAACGCCATATAGTAATGCGTCATAACGTATAACGTCATATAGTATTGAGTCATGACGAATAATGTCATATAATAAGGCGACATGACGTATAACGTCATATAGTAATGCGTCATAACGTATAACGTCATATAGTAATGTGTCATAACGTATAACGCCATATAGTAATGCGTCATAACGTATAACGTCATATAGTAATACGTCATAACGTATAACGTCATATAGTATTGCGTCATGACGAATAATGTCATATAATAAGGCGACATGACGTATAACGTCATATAGTAATGCGTCATAACGTATAACGCCATATAGCAATGCGTTATAACGAATAACGTCATATAGTAATGCGTCATAACGTATAACGCCATATAGTAATGCGTCATAACGTATAACGTCATATAGCATTGCGTCATGACGTATAACGTCATATAATAAGGCGACATGACGTATAACGTCATATAGCATTACGTCATAACGTATAACGTCATATACAAATACGGTTTAACGTATAACGTCAAAAGAGTAATGCGTCATATCCTATAACGCCATATAGTAATTGCGTCATAACGTATAACGTCATATAGAACTCCGGCATAACGTATATCGTCATATAGTAATACGTCATAACTTACAAGGTCATATAGTAATGCGTCATAACGTATAACGTCATATAGTATTGCGTCATGACGTATAACGTCATATAAGGTGACATGACGTATAACGTCATATAGAATTACGGCATAACGTATAACGTCACATAGTAAAACGTCATAACGTATAACGTCATATAGTAATACGTCATTACGTATAACGTCATATAGTATTGCGTCATGACGAATAATGTCATATAATAAGGCGACATGACGTATAACGTCATATAGTAATGCGTCATAACGTATAACGTCATATAGTAATGTGTCATAGCGTATAACGCCATATAGTAATGCGTCATAACGTATAACGTCATATAGTAATACGTCATAACGTATAACGTCACATAGTAAAACGTCATAACGTATAACGTCATATAGTAATACGTCATAACGTATAACGTCATATAGTATTGCGTCATGACGAATAATGTCATATAATAAGGCGACATGACGTATAACGTCATATAGTAATGCGTCATAACGTATAACGTCATATAGTAATGCGTCATAACGTATAACGCCATATAGTAATGCGTCATAACGAATAACGTCATATAGTAATGCGTCATAACGTATAACGCCATATAGTAATGCGTCATAACGTATAACGTCATATAGTATTGCGTCATGACGTATAACGTCATATAATAAGGCGACATGACGTATAACGTCATATAGAATTACGTCATAACGTATAACGTCATATACAATTACGGTTTAACGTATAACGTCAAAAGAGTAATGCGTCATATCCTATAACGCCATATAGTAATTGCGTCATAACGTATAACGACGTATAGAATTCCGGCATAACGTATATCGTCATATAGCAATACGTCATAACTTACAAGGTCATATAGTAATGCGTCATAACGTATAACGTCATATAGTATTGCATCATGGCGTATAACGTCATATAATAAGGTGACATGACGTATAACGTCATATAGAATTACGGCATAACGTATAACGTCACATAGTAAAACGTCATAACGTATAACGTCATATAGTAATACGTCATAACGTATAACGTCATATAGTATTGCGTCATGACGAATAATGTCATATAATAAGGCGACATGACGTATAACGTCATATAGTAATGCGTCATAACGTATAACGTCATATAGTAATGCGTCATAACGTATAACGCCATATAGTAATGCGTCATAACGTATAACGTCATATAGTAATACGTCATAACGTATAACGTCATATAGTATTGCGTCATGACGAATAATGTCATATAATAAGGCGACATGACGTATAACGTCATATAGTAATGCGTCATAACGTATAACGCCATATAGTAATGCGTCATAACGTATAACGTCATATAGTAATGCGTCATAACGTATAACGCCATATAGTAATGCGTCATAACGTATAACGTCATATAGTATTGAGTCATGACGAATAATGTCATATAATAAGGCGACATGACGTATAACGTCATATAGTAATGCGTCATAACGTATAACGTCATATAGTAATGTGTCATAACGTATAACGCCATATAGTAATGCGTCATAACGTATAACGTCATATAGTAATACGTCATAACGTATAACGTCATATAGTATTGCGTCATGACGAATAATGTCATATAATAAGGCGACATGACGTATAACGTCATATAGTAATGCGTCATAACGTATAACGCCATATAGCAATGCGTTATAACGAATAACGTCATATAGTAATGCGTCATAACGTATAACGCCATATAGTAATGCGTCATAACGTATAACGTCATATAGCATTGCGTCATGACGTATAACGTCATATAATAAGGCGACATGACGTATAACGTCATATAGAATTACGTCATAACGTATAACGTCATATACAATTACGGTTTAACGTATAACGTCAAAAGAGTAATGCGTCATATCCTATAACGCCATATAGTAATTGCGTCATAACGTATAACGACGTATAGAATTCCGGCATAACGTATATCGTCATATAGCAATACGTCATAACTTACAAGGTCATATAGTAATGCGTCGTAACGTATAACGTCATATAGTATTGCATCATGGCGTATAACGTCATATAATAAGGCGACATGACGTATAACGTCATATAGAATTACGGCATAACGTATAACGTCACATAGTAAAACGTCATAACGTATAACGTCATATAGTAATACGTCATAACGTATAACGTCATATAGTATTGCGTCATGACGAATAATGTCATATAATAAGGCGACATGACGTATAACGTCATATAGTAATGCGTCATAACGTATAACGTCATATAGTAATGCGTCATAACGTATAACGCCATATAGTAATGCGTCATAACGTATAACGTCATATAGTAATACGTCATAACGTATAACGTCATATAGTATTGCGTCATGACGAATAATGTCATATAATAAGGCGACATGACGTATAACGTCATATAGTAATGCGTCATAACGTATAACGCCATATAGTAATGCGTCATAACGTATAACGTCATATAGTATTGAGTCATGACGAATAATGTCATATAATAAGGCGACATGACGTATAACGTCATATAGTAATGCGTCATAACGTATAACGTCATATAGTAATGTGTCATAACGTATAACGCCATATAGTGATGCGTCATAACGTATAACGTCATATAGTAATACGTCATAACGTATAACGTCATATAGTATTGCGTCATGACGAATAATGTCATATAGTAATGCGTCATAACATATAACGTCATATAGTATTGCGTCATAACGTATAACGTCATATAGTAATACGTCATAACGTATAACGTCATATAGTAATACGTCATAACGTATAACGTCATATAGTAATACGTCATAACGTATAACGTCATATAGTATTGCGTCATGACGAATAATGTCATATAATAAGGCAACATGACGTATAACGTCATATAGTAGTGCGTCATAACGTATAACGCCATATAGCAATGTGTTATAACGAATAACGTCATATAGTAATGCGTCATAACGTATAACGCCATATAGTAATGCGTCATAACGTATAACGTCATATAGTATTGCGTCATGACGTATAACGTCATATAATAAGGCGACATGACGTATAACGTCATATAGAATTACGTCATAACGTATAACGTCATATACAATTACGGTTTAACGTATAACGTCAAAAGAGTAATGCGTCATATCCTATAACGCCATATAGTAATTGCGTCATAACGTATAACGACGTATAGAATTCCGGCATAACGTATATCGTCATATAGTAATACGTCATAACTTACAAGGTCATATAGTAATGCGTCATAACGTATAACGTCATATAGTATTGCATCATGGCGTATAACGTCATATAATAAGGTGACATGACGTATAACGTCATATAGAATTACGGCATAACGTATAACGTCACATAGTAAAACGTCATAACGTATAACGTCATATAGTAATACGTCATAACGTATAACGTCATATAGTATTGCGTCATGACGAATAATGTCATATAATAAGGCGACATGACGTATAACGTCATATAGTAATGCGTCATAACGTATAACGTCATATAGTAATGCGTCATAACGTATAACGTCA
This sequence comes from Bombus fervidus, assembly GCF_041682495.2. Lineage (NCBI taxonomy): Eukaryota > Metazoa > Arthropoda > Insecta > Hymenoptera > Apidae > Bombus > Bombus fervidus. Next base: position 1,691,454 of record NW_027212582.1, read on the forward strand.
TATAGTAATGCGTCATAACGTATAACGCCATATAGTAATGCTTCATAACGTATAACGTCATATAGTATTGAGTCATGACGAATAATGTCATATAATAAGGCGACATGACGTATAACGTCATATAGTAATGCGTCATAACGTATAACGTCATATAGTAATGTGTCATAACGTATAACGCCATATAGTAATGCGTCATAACGTATAACGTCATATAGTAATACGTCATAACGTATAACGTCATATAGTATTGCGTCATGACGAATAATGTCATATAATAAGGCGACATGACGTATAACGTCATATAGTAATGCGTCATAACGTATAACGCCATATAGCAATGCGTTATAACGAATAACGTCATATAGTAATGCGTCATAACGTATAACGCCATATCGTAATGCGTCATAACGTATAACGTCATATAGCATTGCGTCATGACGTATAACGTCATATAATAAGGCGACATGACGTATAACGTCATATAGAATTACGTCATAACGTATAACGTCATATACAAATACGGTTTAACGTATAACGTCAAAAGTGTAATGCGTCATATCCTATAACGCCATATAGTAATTGCGTCATAACGTATAACGTCATATAGAACTCCGGCATAACGTATATCGTCATATAGTAATACGTCATAACTTACAAGGTCATATAGTAATGCGTCATAACGTATAACGTCATATAGTATTGCGTCATGACGTATAACGTCATATAAGGTGACATGACGTATAACGTCATATAGAATTACGGCATAACGTATAACGTCACATAGTAAAACGTCATAACATATAACGTCATATAGTAATACGTCATTACGTATAACGTCATATAGTATTGCGTCATGACGAATAATGTCATATAATAAGGCGACATGACGTATAACGTCATATAGTAATGCGTCATAACGTATAACGTCATATAGTAATGTGTCATAGCGTATAACGCCATATAGTAATGCGTCATAACGTATAACGTCATATAGTAATACGTCATAACGTATAACGTCACATAGTAAAACGTCATAACGTATAACGTCATATAGTAATACGTCATAACGTATAACGTCATATAGTATTGCGTCATGACGAATAATGTCATATAATAAGGCGACATGACGTATAACGTCATATAGTAATGCGTCATAACGTATAACGTCATATAGTAATGCGTCATAACGTATAACGCCATATAGTAATGCGTCATAACGTATAACGTCATATAGTAATACGTCATAACGTATAACGTCATATAGTATTGCGTCATGACGAATAACGCCATATAGTAATGCGTCATAACATATAACGTCATATAGTATTGCGTCATAACGTATAACGTCATATAGTAATGCGTCATAACGTATAACGCCATATAGTAATGCGTCATAACATATAACGTCATATAGTAATGTGTCATAACGTATAACGCCATATAGTAATGCGTCATAACGTATAACGTCATATAGTAATACGTCATAACGTATAACGTCATATAGTATTGCGTCATGACGAATAATGTCATATAATAAGGCGACATGACGTATAACGTCATATAGTAGTGCGTCATAACGTATAACGCCATATAGCAATGTGTTATAACGAATAACGTCATATAGTAATGCGTCATAACGTATAACGCCATATAGTAGTGCGTCATAACGTATAACGTCATATAGTATTGCGTCATGACGTATAACGTCATATAATAAGGCGACATGACGTATAACGTCATATAGAATTACGTCATAACGTATAACGTCATATACAATTACGGTTTAACGTATAACGTCAAAAGAGTAATGCGTCATATCCTATAACGCCATATAGTAATTGCGTCATAACGTATAACGTCATATAGTAATGCGTCATAACGTATAACGCCATATAGTAATACGTCATAACTTACAAGGTCATATAGTAATGCGTCATAACGTATAACGTCATATAGTATTGCGTCATGACGAATAATGTCATATAATAAGGCGACGTGACGTATAACGTCATATAGTAATGCGTCATAACGTATAACGCCATATAGTAATGCGTCATAACGTATAACGTCATATAGTAATGCGTCATAACGTATAACGCCATATAGTAATGCGTCATAACGTATAACGTCATATAGTATTGCGTCATGACGAATAATGTCATATAATAAGGCGACATGACGTATAACGTCATATAGTAATGCGTCATAACGTATAACGTCATATAGTATTGCGTCATGACGAATAATGTCATATAATAAGGCGACATGACGTATAACGTCATATAGTAATGCGTCATAACGTATAACGTCATATAGTAATGTGTCATAACGTATAACGCCATATAGTAATGCGTCATAAAGTATAACGTCATATAGTAATACGTCATAACGTATAACGTCATATAGTATTGCGTCATGACGAATAATGTCATATAATAAGGCGACATGACGTATAACGTCATATAGTAATGCGTCATAACGTATAACGTCATACAGTAATGTGTCATAACGTATAACGCCATATAGTAATGCGTCATAACGTATAACGCCATATAGTAATGCGTCATAACGTATAACGTCATATAGTATTGCGTCATGACGAATAATGTCATATAATAAGGCGACATGACGTATAACGTCATATAGTAATGCGTCATAACGTATAACGTCATATAGTATTGCGTCATGACGAATAATGTCATATAATAAGGCGACATGACGTATAACGTCATATAGTAATGCGTCATAACGTATAACGCCATATAGTAATGCGTCATAACGTATAACGTCATATAGTAATGCGTCATAACGTATAACGCCATATAGTAATGCGTCATAACGTATAACGTCATATAGTATTGCGTCATGACGAATAATGTCATATAATAAGGCGACATGACGTATAACGTCATATAGTAATGCGTCATAACGTATAACGTCATATAGTATTGCGTCATGACGAATAATGTCATATAATAAGGCGACATGACGTATAACGTCATATAGTAATGCGTCATAACGTATAACGTCATATAGTAATGTGTCATAACGTATAACGCCATATAGTAATGCGTCATAAAGTATAACGTCATATAGTAATACGTCATAACGTATAACGTCATATAGTATTGCGTCATGACGAATAATGTCATATAATAAGGCGACATGACGTATAACGTCATATAGTAATGCGTCATAACGTATAACGTCATATAGTATTGCGTCATGACGAATAACGCCATATAGTAATGCGTCATAACATATAACGTCATATAGTAATGCGTCATAACGTATAACGTCATATAGTAATGTGTCATAACGTATAACGCCATATAGTAATGCGTCATAAAGTATAACGTCATATAGTAATACGTCATAACGTATAACGTCATATAGTATTGCGTCATGACGAATAATGTCATATAATAAGGCGACATGACGTATAACGTCATATAGAATTACGTCATAACGTATAACGTCATATACAAATACGGTTTAACGTATAACGTCAAAAGAGTAATGCGTCATATCCTATAACGCCATATAGTAATTGCGTCATAACGTATAACGTCATATAGAACTCCGGCATAACGTATATCGTCATATAGTAATACGTCATAACTTACAAGGTCATATAGTAATGCGTCATAACGTATAACGTCATATAGTATTGCGTCATGACGTATAACGTCATATAAGGTGACATGACGTATAACGTCATATAGAATTACGGCATAACGTATAACGTCACATAGTAAAACGTCATAACGTATAACGTCATATAGTAATACGTCATAACGTATAACGTCATATAGTATTGCGTCATGACGAATAATGTCATATAATAAGGCGACATGACGTATAACGTCATATAGTAATGCGTCATAACGTATAACGCCATATAGGAATGCGTCATAAAGTATAACGTCATATAGTAATACGTCATAACGTATAACGTCATATAGTATTGCGTCATGACGAATAATGTCATATAATAAGGCGACATGACGTATAACGTCATATAGTAATGCGTCATAACGTATAACGTCATACAGTAATGTGTCATAACGTATAACGCCATATAGTAATGCGTCATAACGTATAACGTCATATAGTAATACGTCATAACGTATAACGTCATATAGTACTGCGTCATGACGAATAATGTCATATAATAAGGCGACATGACGTATAACGTCATATAGTAATGCGTCATAACGTATAACATCATATAGTATTGCGTCATGACGTATAACGTCATATAGTAATGCGTCATAACGTATATCGTCATAGAGTAATGCGTCATAACGTATAACGTCATATAGTATTGCGTCATGAAGACTAATGTCATATAATAAGGCGACATGACGTATAACGTCATATAGAATTCCGGTTTAACGTATAACGCCATATAGCAATGCGTCATAACGTACAACGTCACATAGTAATACGTCTTAACGTATAAAGTCACATAGAATACCGGGTTAACGTATAACGCCATATAGCAATGCGTCATAACGTATAACGTTATACAGAATTACGGTTTAACGTATAAAGTCATATAGTAATGCGTCATCACGTATAACGCCATATAGTAATGCGTCATAACGTATAACATCATATAGTATTGCGTCATGACGTATAACGTCATATAGTAATGCGTCATAACGTATATCGTCATAGAGTAATGCGTCATAACGTATAACGTCATATAGTATTGCGTCATGACGAATAATGTCATATAATAAGGCGACATGACGTATAACGTCATATAGTAATGCGTCATAACGTATAACGTCATATAGTAATGCGTCATAACGTATAACGCCATATAGTAATGCGTCATAACGTATAACGCCATATAGCGATGCGTCATAACGTATAACGCCATATAGCAATGCGTTATAACGAATAACGTCATATAGTAATGCGTCATAACGTATAACGCCATATAGTAATGCGTCATAACGTATAACATCATATAGTATTGCGTCATGACGTATAACGTCATATAATAAGGCGACATAACGTATAACGTCATATAGAATTACGTCATAACGTATAATGTCATATACAATTACGGTTTAACGTATAACGTCAAAAGAGTAATGCGTCATATCCTATAACGCCATATAGTAATTGCGTCATAGCGTATAACGACGTATAGAATTCCGGCATAACGTATATCGTCATATAGTAATACGTCATAACTTACAAGGTCATATAGTAATGCGTCATAACGTATAACGTCATATAGTATTGCGTCATGACGTATAACGTCATATAATAAGGCGACATGACGTATAACGTCATATAGAATTACGTCATAACGTATAACGTCATATACAATTACGGTTTAACGTGTAACGTCAAAAGATTAATGCGTCATATCCTATAACGCCATATAGTAATTGCGTCATAACGTATAACGTCATATAGTAATGCGTCATAACGTATAACGCCATATAGTAATACGTCATAACTTACAAGGTCATATAGTAATGCGTCATAACGTATAACGTCATATAGTATTGCGTCATGACGAATAATGTCATATAATAAGGCGACATGACGTATAACGTCATATAGTAATGCGTCATAACGTATAACGTCATATAGAACTCCGGCATAACGTATATCGTCATATAGTAATACGTCATAACTTACAAGGTCATATAGTAATGCGTCATAACGTATAACGTCATATAGTATTGCGTCATGACGTATAACGTCATATAAGGTGACATGACGTATAACGTCATATAGAATTACGGCATAACGTATAACGTCACATAGTAAAACGTCATAACGTATAACGTCATATAGTAATACGTCATAACGTATAACGTCATATAGTATTGCGTCATGACGAATAATGTCATATAATAAGGCGACATGACGTATAACGTCATATAGTAATGCGTCATAACGTATAACGTCATATAGTAATGTGTCATAACGTATAACGCCATATAGTAATGCGTCATAACGTATAACGTCATATAGTAATACGTCATAACGTATAACGTCATATAGTATTGCGTCATGACGTATAACGCCATATAGCAATGCGTCATAACGTATAACGTCGTATAGAATTACGGCATAACGTATATCGTCATATAGTAATACGTCATATCTTACAAGGTCATATAGTAATGCGTCATAACGTATAACGTCATATAGTATTGCATCATGACGTATAACGTCATATAATAAGGTGACATGACGTATAACGTCATATAGAATTACGGCATAACGTATAACGTCACATAGTAAAACGTCATAACGTATAACGTCATATAGTAATACGTCATAACGTATAACGTCATATAGTATTGCCTCATGACGAATAATGTCATATAATAAGGCGACATGACGTATAACGTCATATAGTAATGCGTCATGACGTATAACGTCATATAGTAATGCGTCATAACGTATAACGCCATATAGTAATGCGTCATAACTTATAACGTCATATAGTATTGCGTCATAACGTCTAACGCCATATAGCAATGCGTCATAACGTATATCGTCATATAGTAATGCGTCATACCGTATAACGTCATATGGAATTCCGGTTTAACGTATAACGCTATATAGCAATGCGTCATAACGTATAACGTCACATAGTAATACGTCTTAACGTATAAAGTCATATAGAATACCGGGTTAACGTATAACGCCATATAGCAATGCGTCATAACGTATAACGTCATACAGAGTTACGGTTTAACGTATAACGCCATATAGCAATGCGTCATAACGTATAACGTTATACAGAATTACGGTTTAACGTATAAAGTCATATAGTAATGCGTCATAACGTATAACGCCATATAGTAATGCGTCATAACGTATAACGTCATATAGTATTGCGTCATGACGTATAACGTCATATAAGGTGACATGACGTATAACGTCATATAGAATTACGGCATAACGTATAACGTCACATAGTAAAACGTCATAACGTATAACGTCATATAGTAATACGTCATTACGTATAACGTCATATAGTATTGCGTCATGACGAATAATGTCATATAATAAGGCGACATGACGTATAACGTCATATAGTAATGCGTCATAACGTATAACGTCATATAGTAATGTGTCATAGCGTATAACGCCATATAGTAATGCGTCATAACGTATAACGTCATATAGTAATACGTCATAACGTATAACGTCACATAGTAAAACGTCATAACGTATAACGTCATATAGTAATACGTCATAACGTATAACGTCATATAGTATTGCGTCATGACGAATAATGTCACATAATAAGGCGACATGACGTATAACGTCATATAGTAATGCGTCATAACGTATAACGTCATATAGTAATGCGTCATAACGTATAACGCCATATAGTAATGCGTCATAACGTATAACGTCATATAGTAATACGTCATAACGTATAACGTCATATAGTATTGCGTCATGACGAATAACGCCATATAGTAATGCGTCATAACATATAACGTCATATAGTATTGCGTCATAACGTATAACGTCATATAGTAATGCGTCATAACGTATAACGCCATATAGTAATGCGTCATAACATATAACGTCATATAGTAATGTGTCATAACGTATAACGCCATATAGTAATGCGTCATAACGTATAACGTCATATAGTAATACGTCATAACGTATAACGTCATATAGTATTGCGTCATGACGAATAATGTCATATAATAAGGCGACATGACGTATAACGTCATATAGTAGTGCGTCATAACGTATAACGCCATATAGCAATGTGTTATAACGAATAACGTCATATAGTAATGCGTCATAACGTATAACGCCATATAGTAATGCGTCATGACGTATAACGTCATATAGTATTGCGTCATGACGAATAATGTCATATAATAAGGCGACATGACGTATAACGTCATATAGTAATGCGTCATAACGTATAACATCATATAGTATTGCGTCATGACGTATAACGTCATATAGTAATGCGTCATAACGTATATCGTCATAGAGTAATGCGTCATAACGTATAACGTCATATAGTATTGCGTCATGAAGACTAATGTCATATAATAAGGCGACATGACGTATAACGTCATATAGAATTCCGGTATAACGTATAACGCCATATAGCAATGCGTCATAACGTACAACGTCACATAGTAATACGTCTTAACGTATAAAGTCACATAGAATACCGGGTTAACGTATAACGCCATATAGCAATGCGTCATAACGTATAACGTCATACAGAATTACGGTTTAACGTATAAAGTCATATAGTAATGCGTCATAACGTATAACGCCATATAGTAATGCGTCATAACGTATAACATCATATAGTATTGCGTCATGACGTATAACGTCATATAGTAATGCGTCATAACGTATATCGTCATAGAGTAATGCGTCATAACGTATAACGTCATATAGTATTGCGTCATGACGAATAATGTCATATAATAAGGCGACATGACGTATAACGTCATATAGTAATGCGTCATAACGTATAACGTCATATAGTAATGCGTCATAACGTATAACGCCATATAGTAATGCGTCATAACGTATAACGTCATATAGCATTGCGTCATAACATCTAACGCCATATAGTAATGCGTCATAACGTATAACGTCATATAGTAATGCGTCATAACGTATAACGCCATATAGCGATGCGTCATAACGTATAACGCCATATAGCAATGCGTTATAACGAATAACGTCATATAGTAATGCGTCATAACGTATAACGCCATATAGTAATGCGTCATAACGTATAACGTCATATAGTATTGCGTCATGACGTATAACGTCATATAATAAGGCGACATAACGTATAACGTCATATAGAATTACGTCATAACGTATAACGTCATATACAATTACGGTTTAACGTATAACGTCAAAAGAGTAATGCGTCATATCCTATAACGCCATATAGTAATTGCGTCATAGCGTATAACGACGTATAGAATTCCGGCATAACGTATATCGTCATATAGTAATACGTCATAACTTACAAGGTCATATAGTAATGCGTCATAACGTATAACGTCATATAGTATTGCATCATGACGTATAACGTCATATAATAAGGTGACATGACGTATAACGTCATATAGAATTACGGCATAACGTATAACGTCACATAGTAAAACGTCATAACGTATAACGTCATATAGTAATACGTCATAACGTATAACGTCATATAGTATTGCGTCATGACGAATAATGTCATATAATAAGGCGACATGACGTATAACGTCATATAGTAATGCGTCATAACGTATAACGTCATATAGTAATGCGTCATAACGTATAACGCCATATAGTAATGCGTCATAACGTATAACGTCATACAGTAATACGTCATAACGTATAACGTCATAGAGTATTGCGTCATGACGAATAATGTCATATAATAAGGCGACATGACGTATAACGTCATATAGTAATGCGTCATAACGTATAACGTCATATAGTAATGCGTCATAACGTATAACGCCATATAGTAATGCGTCATAACATATAACGTCATATAGTATTGCGTCATAACGTCTAACGCCATATAGCAATGCGTCATAACGTATAACGTCATATAGTAATGCGTCATACCGTATAGCGTCATATAGAATTCCGGTTTAACGTATAACGCCATATAGCAATGCGTCATAACGTATAACGTCACATAGTAATACGTCTTAACGTATAAAGTCATATAGAATACCGGGTTAACGTATAACGCCATATAGCAATGCGTCATAACGTATAACGTCATACAGAATTACGGTTTAACGTATAACGCCATATAGCAATGCGTCATAACGTATAACGTTATACAGAATTACGGTTTAACGTATAAAGTCATATAGTAATGCGTCATAACGTATAACGCCATATAGTAATGCGTCATAACGTATAACATCATATAGTATTGCGTCATGACGTATAACGTCATATAGTAATGCGTCATAACGTATATCGTCATAGAGTAATGCGTCATAACGTATAACGTCATATAGTATTGCGTCATGACGAATAATGTCATATAATAAGGCGACATGACGTATAACGTCATATAGTAATGTGTCATAAAGTATAACGTCATATAGAATTCCGGTTTAACGTATAACGCCACATAGCAATGCGCCATAACGTATAACGTCACATGGTAATACGTCTTAACGTATAAAGACATATAGAATTCCGGGATAACGTATAACGTCATATAGTAATGCGTCATAACGTATAACGCCATATAGCAATGCGTCATAACGTATAACGCCATATAGCAATGCGTTATAACGAATAACGTCATATAGTAATGCGTCATAACGTATAACGCCATATAGTAATGCGTCATAACGTATAACGTCATATAGTAATGCGTCATAACGTATAACGCCATATAGTATTGCGTCATGACGAATAATGTCATATAATAAGGCGACATGACGTATAACGTCATATAGTAATGCGTCATAACGTATAACGCCATATAGCAATGTGTTATAACGAATAACGTCATATAGTAATGCGTCATAACGTATAACGCCATATAGTAATGCGTCATAACGTATAACGTCATATAGTATTGCGTCATGACGTATAACGTCATATAATAAGGCGACATCACGTATAACGTCATATAGAATTACGTCATAACGTATAACGTCATATACAATTACGGTTTAACGTGTAACGTCAAAAGAGTAATGCGTCATATCCTATAACGCCATATAGTAATTGCGTCATAACGTATAACGTCATATAGTAATGCGTCATAACGTATAACGCCATATAGTAATACGTCATAACTTACAAGGTCATATAGTAATGCGTCATAACGTATAACGTCATATAGTATTGCGTCATGACGAATAATGTCATATAATAAGGCGACATGACGTATAACGTCATATAGTAATGCGTCATAACGTATAACGTCATATAGAACTCCGGCATAACGTATATCGTCATATAGTAATACGTCATAACTTACAAGGTCATATAGTAATGCGTCATAACGTATAACGTCATATAGTATTGCGTCATGACGTATAACGTCATATAAGGTGACATGACGTATAACGTCATATAGAATTACGGCATAACGTATAACGTCACATAGTAAAACGTCATAACGTATAACGTCATATAGTAATACGTCATAACGTATAACGTCATATAGTATTGCGTCATGACGAATAATGTCATATAATAAGCCGACATGACGTATAACGTCATATAGTAATGCGTCATAACGTATAACGTCATATAGTAATGTGTCATAACGTATAACGCCATATAGTAATGCGTCATAACGTATAACGTCATATAGTAATACGTCATAACGTATAACGTCATATAGTATTGCGTCATGACGTATAACGTCATATAGTAATACGTCATAACTTACAAGGTCATATAGTAATGCGTCATAACGTATAACGTCATATAGTATTGCATCATGACGTATAACGTCATATAATAAGGTGACATGACGTATAACGTCATATAATAAGGTGACATGACGTATAACGTCATATAGAATTACGGCATAACGTATAACGTCACATAGTAAAACGTTATAACGTATAACGTCATATAGTAATACGTCATAACGTATAACGTCATATAGTATTGCCTCATGACGAATAATGTCATATAATAAGGCGACATGACGTATAACGTCATATAGTAATGCGTCATGACGTATAACGTCATATAGTAATGCGTCATAACGTATAACGCCATATAGTAATGCGTCATAACTTATAACGTCATATAGTATTGCGTCATAACGTCTAACGCCATATAGCAATGCGTCATAACGTATATCGTCATATAGTAATGCGTCATACCGTATAACGTCATATGGAATTCCGGTTTAACGTATAACGCTATATAGCAATGCGTCATAACGTATAACGTCACATAGTAATACGTCTTAACGTATAAAGTCATATAGAATACCGGGTTAACGTATAACGCCATATAGCAATGCGTCATGACGTATAACGTTATACAGAATTACGGTTTAACGTATAAAGTCATATAGTAATGCGTCATAACGTATAACGTCATATAGTAATGCGTCATAACGTATAACGCCATATAGTAATGCGTCGTAACTTATAACGTCATATAGTATTGCGTCATAACGTCTAACGCCATATAGCAATGCGTCATAACGTATAACGTCATATAGTAATGCGTCATACCTTATAACGTCATATAGAATTCCGGTCTAACGTATAACGCCATATAGCAATGCGTCATAACGTATAACGTCACATAGCAATACGTCTTAACGTATGAAGTCATATAGAATACCGGGTTAACGTATAACGCCATATAGCAATGCGTCATAACGTATAACGTCATACAGAATTACGGTTTAACGTATAACGCCATATAGCAATGCGTCATAACGTATAACGTTATACAGAATTACGGTTTAACGTATAAAGTCATATAGTAATGCGTCATAACGTATAACGCCATATAGTAATGCGTCATAACGTATAACATCATATAGTATTGCGTCATGACGTATAACGTCATATAGTAATGCGTCATAACGTATATCGTCATAGAGTAATGCGTCATAACGTATAACGTCATATAGTATTGCGTCATGACGAATAATGTCATATAATAAGGCGACATGACGTATAACGTCATATAGTAATGCGTCATAACGTATAACGTCATATAGTAATGCGTCATAACGTATAACGCCATATAGTAATGCGTCATAACGTATAACGTCATATAGTATTGCGTCATAACATCTAACGCCATATAGTAATGCGTCATAACGTATAACGTCATATAGTATTGCGTCATGACGTATAACGTCATATAATAAGGCGACATGACGTATAACGTCATATAGAATTACGTCATAACGTATAACGTCATATACAATTACGGTTTAACGTATAACGTCAGAAGAGTAATGCGTCATATCCTATAACGCCATATAGTAATTGCGTCATAACGTATAACGACGTATAGAATTCCGGCATAACGTATATCGTCATATAGTAATACGTCATAACTTACAAGGTCATATAGTAATGCGTCATAACGTATAACGTCATATAGTATTGCATCATGACGTATAACGTCATATAATAAGGTGACATGACGTATAACGTCATATAGAATTACGGCATAACGTATAACGTCACATAGTAAAACGTCATAACGTATAACGTCATATAGTAATACGTCATAACGTATAACGTCATATAGTATTGCGTCATGACGAATAATGTCATATAATAAGGCGACATGACGTATAACGTCATATAGTAATGCGTCATAACGTATAACGTCATATAGTAATGCGTCATAACGTATAACGCCATATAGTAATGCGTCATAACGTATAACGTCATATAGAATTCCGGTTTAACGTATAACGCCATATAGCAATGCGTCATAACGTATAACGTCACATAGTAATACGTCTTAACGTATAAAGTCATATAGAATGCCGGGTTAACGTATAACGCCATATAGCAATGCGTCATAACGTATAACGTTATACAGAATTACGGTTTAACGTATAAAGTCATATAGTAATGCGTCATAACGTATAACGCCATATAGTAATGCGTCATAACGTATAACATCATATAGTATTGCGTCATGACGTATAACGTCATATAGTAATGCGTCATAACGTATATCGTCATAGAGTAATGCGTCATAACGTATAACGTCATATAGTATTGCGTCATGACGAATAATGTCATATAATAAGGCGACATGACGTATAACGTCATATAGTAATGTGTCACAAAGTATAACGTCATGTAGAATTCCGGTTTAACGTATAACGCCACATAGCAATGCGCCATAACGTATAACGTCACATGGTAATACGTCTTAACGTATAAAGACATATAGAATTCCGGGATAACGTATAACGTCATATAGTAATGCGTCATAACGTATAACGTCACATAGTAATACGTCTTAACGTATAAAGTCATATAGAATACCGGGTTAACGTATAACGCCATATAGCAATGCGTCATAACGTATAACGTCATACAGAATTACGGTTTAACGTATAACGCCATATAGGAATGCGTCATAACGTATAACGTTATACAGAATTACGGTTTAACGTATAAAGTCATATAGTAATGCGTCATAACGTATAACGCCATATAGTAATGCGTCATAACGTATAACATCATATAGTATTGCGTCATGACGTATAACGTCATATAGTAATGCGTCATAACGTATATCGTCATAGAGTAATGCGTCATAACGTATAACGTCATATAGTATTGCGTCATGACGAATAATGTCATATAATAAGGCGACATGACGTATAACGTCATATAGTAATGCGTCATAACGTATAACGTCATATAGTAATGCGTCATAACGTATAACGCCATATAGTAATGCGTCATAACGTATAACGTCATATAGAATTCCGGTTTAACGTATAACGCCATATAGCAATGCGTCATAACGTATAACGTCACATAGTAATACGTCTTAACGTATAAAGTCATATAGAATGCCGGGTTAACGTATAACGCCATATAGCAATGCGTCATAACGTATAACGTTATACAGAATTACGGTTTAACGTATAAAGTCATATAGTAATGCGTCATAACGTATAACGCCATATAGTAATGCGTCATAACGTATAACATCATATAGTATTGCGTCATGACGTATAACGTCATATAGTAATGCGTCATAACGTATATCGTCATAGAGTAATGCGTCATAACGTATAACGTCATATAGTATTGCGTCATGACGAATAATGTCATATAATAAGGCGACATGACGTATAACGTCATATAGTAATGTGTCACAAAGTATAACGTCATGTAGAATTCCGGTTTAACGTATAACGCCACATAGCAATGCGCCATAACGTATAACGTCACATGGTAATACGTCTTAACGTATAAAGACATATAGAATTCCGGGATAACGTATAACGTCATATAGTAATGCGTCATAACGTATAACGTCACATAGTAATACGTCTTAACGTATAAAGTCATATAGAATACCGGGTTAACGTATAACGCCATATAGCAATGCGTCATAACGTATAACGTCATACAGAATTACGGTTTAACGTATAACGCCATATAGGAATGCGTCATAACGTATAACGTTATACAGAATTACGGTTTAACGTATAAAGTCATATAGTAATGCGTCATAACGTATAACGCCATATAGTAATGCGTCATAACGTATAACATCATATAGTATTGCGTCATGACGTATAACGTCATATAGTAATGCGTCATAACGTATATCGTCATAGAGTAATGCGTCATAACGTATAACGTCATATAGTATTGCGTCATGACGAATAATGTCATATAATAAGGCGACATGACGTATAACGTCATATAGTAATGCGTCATAACGTATAACGTCATATAGTAATGCGTCATAACGTATAACGCCATATAGTAATGCGTCATAACGTATAACGTCATATAGTATTGCGTCATAACATCTAACGCCATATAGTAATGCGTCATAACGTATAACGTCATATAGTAATGCGTGATAACGTATAACGCCATATAGCGATGCGTCATAACGTATAACGCCATATAGCAATGCGTTATAACGAATACCGTCATATAGTAATGCGTCATAACTTATAACGCCATATAGTAATGCGTCATAACGTATAACGTCATATAGTATTGCGTCATGACGTATAACGTCATATAATAAGGCGACATGACGTATAACGTCATATAGAATTACGTCATAACGTATAACGTCATATACAATTACGGTTTAACGTATAACGTCAAAAGAGTAATGCGTCATATCCTATAACGCCATATAGTAATTGCGTCATAACGTATAACGTCATATAGAACTCCGGCATAACGTATATCGTCATATAGTAATACGTCATAACTTACTAGGTCATATAGTAATGCGTCATAACGTATAACGTCATATAGTATTGCGTCATGACGTATAACGTCATATAAGGTGACATGACGTATAACGTCATATAGAATTACGGCATAACGTATAACGTCACATAGTAAAACGTCATAACGTATAACGTCATATAGTAATACGTCATAACGTATAACGTCATATAGCATTGCGTCATGACGAATAATGTCATATAATAAGGCGACATGACGTATAACGTCATATAGTAATGCGTCATAACGTATAACGTCATATAGTAATGTGTCATAACGTATAACGCCATATAGTAATGCGTCATAACGTATAACATCATATAGTAATACGTCATAACGTATAACGTCATATAGTATTGCGTCATGACGAATAATGTCATATAATAAGGCGACATGACGTATAACGTCATATAGTAATGCGTCATAACGTATAACACCATATAGTATTGCGTCATGACGTATAACGTCATATAGTAATGCGTCATAACGTATATCGTCATAGAGTAATGCGTCATAACGTATAACGTCATATAGTATTGCGTCATGACGAATAATGTCATATAATAAGGCGACATGACGTATAACGTCATATAGAATTCCGGTTTAACGTATAACGCCATATAGCAATGCGTCATAACGTATAACGTCACATAGTAATACGTCTTAACGTATAAAGTCATATAGAATACCGGGTTAACGTATAACGCCATATAGCAATGCGTCATAACGTATAACGTCATATAGAATTCCGGTTTAACGTATAACGCCATATAGCAATGCGTCATAACGTATAACGTCACATAGTAATACGTCTTAACGTATAAAGTCATATAGAATACCGGGTTAACGTATAACGCCATATAGCAATGCGTCATAACGTATAACGTCATACAGAATTACGGTTTAACGTATAACGCCATATAGCAATGCGTCATAACGTATAACGTTATACAGAATTACGGTTTAACGTATAAAGTCATATAGTAATGCGTCATAACGTATAACGCCATATAGTAATGCGTCATAACGTATAACATCATATAGTATTGCGTCATGACGTATAACGTCATATAGTAATGCGTCATAACGTATATCGTCATAGAGTAATGCGTCATAACGTATAACGTCATATAGTATTGCGTCATGACGAATAATGTCATATAATAAGGCGACATGACGTATAACGTCATATAGTAATGCGTCATAACGTATAACGTCATATAGTAATGCGTCATAACGTATAACGCCATATAGTAATGCGTCATAACGTATAACGTCATATAGCACTGCGTCATAACATCTAACGCCATATAGTAATGCGTCATAACGTATAACGTCATATAGTAATGCGTCATAACGTATAACGCCATATAGCGATGCGTCATAACGTATAACGCCATATAGCAATGCGTTATAACGAATAACGTCATATAGTAATGCGTCATAACGTATAACGCCATATAGTAATGCGTCAAAACGTATAACGTCATATAGTATTGCGTCATGACGTATAACGTCATATAATAAGGCGACATGACGTATAACGTCATATAGAATTCCGGTTTAACGTATAACGCCATATAGCAATGCGTCATAACGTATAACGTCACATAGTAATACGCCTTAACGTATAAAGTCATATAGAATACCGGGTTAACGTATAACGCCATATAGCAATGCGTCATAACGTATAACGTCATACAGAATTACGGTTTAACGTATAACGCCATATAGCAATGCGTCATAACGTATAACGTTATACAGAATTACGGTTTAACGTATAAAGTCATATAGTAATGCGTCATAACGTATAACGTCATATAGTAATACGTCATAACGTATAACGTCAAATAGTATTGCGTCATGACGAATAATGTCATATAATAAGGCGACATGACGTATAACGTCATATAGTAATGCGTCATAACGTATAACATCATATAGTATTGCGTCATGACGTATAACGTCATATAGTAATGCGTCATAACGTATATCGTCATAGAGTAATGCGTCATAACGTATAACGTCATATAGTATTGCGTCATGACGAATAATGTCATATAATAAAGCGACATGACGTATAACGTCATATAGAATTCCGGTTTAACGTATAACGCCATATAGCAATGCGTCATAACGTATAACGTCACATAGTAATACGTCTTAACGTATAAAGTCATATAGAATACCGGGTTAACGTATAACGCCATATAGCAATGCGTCATAACGTATAACGTCATACAGAATTACGGTTTAACGTATAACGCCATATAGCATTGTGTCATAACGTATAACGTTATACAGAATTACGGTTTAACGTATAAAGTCATATAGTAATGCGTCATAACGTATAACGCCATATAGTAATGCGTCATAACGTATAACATCATATAGTATTGCGTCATGACGTATAACGTCATATAGTAAAACGTCATAACGTATAACGTCATATAGTAATACGTCATAACGTATAACGTCATATAGTATTGCGTCATGACGTATAATGTCATATAATAAGGCGACATGACGTATAACGTCATATAGTAATGCGTCATAACGTATAACGCCATATAGTAATGCGTCATAACGTATAACGTCATATAGTAATACGTCATAACGTATAACGTCATATAGTATTGCGTCATGACGAATAATGTCATATAATAAGGCGACATGACGTATAACGTCATATAGTAATGCGTCATAACGTATAACGTCATATAGTAATGCGTCATAACGTATAACGCCATATAGTAATGCGTCATAACATATAACGTCATATAGTAATGCGTCATAACGTATAACGCCATATAGTAATGCGTCATAACGTATAACGTCATATAGAATTCCGGTTTAACGTATAACGCCATATAGCAATGCGTCATAACGTATAACGTCACATAGTAATACGTCTTAACGTATAAAGTCATATAGAATGCCGGGTTAACGTATAACGCCATATAGCAATGCGTCATAACGTATAACGTTATACAGAATTACGGTTTAACGTATAAAGTCATATAGTAATGCGTCATAACGTATAACGCCATATAGTAATGCGTCATAACGTATAACATCATATAGTATTGCGTCATGACGTATAACGTCATATAGTAATGCGTCATAACGTATATCGTCATAGAGTAATGCGTCATAACGTATAACGTCATATAGTATTGCGTCATGACGAATAATGTCATATAATAAGGCGACATGACGTATAACGTCATATAGTATTGCGTCATGACGAATAATGTCATATAATAAGGCGACATGACGTATAACGTCATATAGTAATGCGTCATAACGTATAACACCATATAGTATTGCGTCATGACGTATAACGTCATATAGTAATGCGTCATAACGTATATCGTCATAGAGTAATGCGTCATAACGTATAACGTCATATAGTATTGCGTCATGACGAATAATGTCATATAATAAGGCGACATGACGTATAACGTCATATAGAATTCCGGTTTAACGTATAACGCCATATAGCAATGCGTCATAACGTATAACGTCACATAGTAATACGTCTTAACGTATAAAGTCATATAGAATACCGGGTTAACGTATAACGCCATATAGCAATGCGTCATAACGTATAACGTCATATAGAATTCCGGTTTAACGTATAACGCCATATAGCAATGCGTCATAACGTATAACGTCACATAGTAATACGTCTTAACGTATAAAGTCATATAGAATACCGGGTTAACGTATAACGCCATATAGCAATGCGTCATAACGTATAACGTCATACAGAATTACGGTTTAACGTATAACGCCATATAGCAATGCGTCATAACGTATAACGTTATACAGAATTACGGTTTAACGTATAAAGTCATATAGTAATGCGTCATAACGTATAACGCCATATAGTAATGCGTCATAACGTATAACATCATATAGTATTGCGTCATGACGTATAACGTCATATAGTAATGCGTCATAACGTATATCGTCATAGAGTAATGCGTCATAACGTATAACGTCATATAGTATTGCGTCATGACGAATAATGTCATATAATAAGGCGACATGACGTATAACGTCATATAGTAATGCGTCATAACGTATAACGTCATATAGTAATGCGTCATAACGTATAACGCCATATAGTAATGCGTCATAACGTATAACGTCATATAGCACTGCGTCATAACATCTAACGCCATATAGTAATGCGTCATAACGTATAACGTCATATAGTAATGCGTCATAACGTATAACGCCATATAGCGATGCGTCATAACGTATAACGCCATATAGCAATGCGTTATAACGAATAACGTCATATAGTAATGCGTCATAACGTATAACGCCATATAGTAATGCGTCAAAACGTATAACGTCATATAGTATTGCGTCATGACGTATAACGTCATATAATAAGGCGACATGACGTATAACGTCATATAGAATTCCGGTTTAACGTATAACGCCATATAGCAATGCGTCATAACGTATAACGTCACATAGTAATACGCCTTAACGTATAAAGTCATATAGAATACCGGGTTAACGTATAACGCCATATAGCAATGCGTCATAACGTATAACGTCATACAGAATTACGGTTTAACGTATAACGCCATATAGCAATGCGTCATAACGTATAACGTTATACAGAATTACGGTTTAACGTATAAAGTCATATAGTAATGCGTCATAACGTATAACGTCATATAGTAATACGTCATAACGTATAACGTCAAATAGTATTGCGTCATGACGAATAATGTCATATAATAAGGCGACATGACGTATAACGTCATATAGTAATGCGTCATAACGTATAACATCATATAGTATTGCGTCATGACGTATAACGTCATATAGTAATGCGTCATAACGTATATCGTCATAGAGTAATGCGTCATAACGTATAACGTCATATAGTATTGCGTCATGACGAATAATGTCATATAATAAAGCGACATGACGTATAACGTCATATAGAATTCCGGTTTAACGTATAACGCCATATAGCAATGCGTCATAACGTATAACGTCACATAGTAATACGTCTTAACGTATAAAGTCATATAGAATACCGGGTTAACGTATAACGCCATATAGCAATGCGTCATAACGTATAACGTCATACAGAATTACGGTTTAACGTATAACGCCATATAGCATTGTGTCATAACGTATAACGTTATACAGAATTACGGTTTAACGTATAAAGTCATATAGTAATGCGTCATAACGTATAACGCCATATAGTAATGCGTCATAACGTATAACATCATATAGTATTGCGTCATGACGTATAACGTCATATAGTAAAACGTCATAACGTATAACGTCATATAGTAATACGTCATAACGTATAACGTCATATAGTATTGCGTCATGACGTATAATGTCATATAATAAGGCGACATGACGTATAACGTCATATAGTAATGCGTCATAACGTATAACGCCATATAGTAATGCGTCATAACGTATAACGTCATATAGTAATACGTCATAACGTATAACGTCATATAGTATTGCGTCATGACGAATAATGTCATATAATAAGGCGACATGACGTATAACGTCATATAGTAATGCGTCATAACGTATAACGTCATATAGTAATGCGTCATAACGTATAACGCCATATAGTAATGCGTCATAACATATAACGTCATATAGTAATGCGTCATAACGTATAACGCCATATAGTAATGCGTCATAACGTATAACGTCATATAGAATTCCGGTTTAACGTATAACGCCATATAGCAATGCGTCATAACGTATAACGTCACATAGTAATACGTCTTAACGTATAAAGTCATATAGAATGCCGGGTTAACGTATAACGCCATATAGCAATGCGTCATAACGTATAACGTTATACAGAATTACGGTTTAACGTATAAAGTCATATAGTAATGCGTCATAACGTATAACGCCATATAGTAATGCGTCATAACGTATAACATCATATAGTATTGCGTCATGACGTATAACGTCATATAGTAATGCGTCATAACGTATATCGTCATAGAGTAATGCGTCATAACGTATAACGTCATATAGTATTGCGTCATGACGAATAATGTCATATAATAAGGCGACATGACGTATAACGTCATATAGTAATGTGTCACAAAGTATAACGTCATGTAGAATTCCGGTTTAACGTATAACGCCACATAGCAATGCGCCATAACGTATAACGTCACATGGTAATACGTCTTAACGTATAAAGACATATAGAATTCCGGGATAACGTATAACGTCATATAGTAATGCGTCATAACGTATAACGTCACATAGTAATACGTCTTAACGTATAAAGTCATATAGAATACCGGGTTAACGTATAACGCCATATAGCAATGCGTCATAACGTATAACGTCATACAGAATTACGGTTTAACGTATAACGCCATATAGGAATGCGTCATAACGTATAACGTTATACAGAATTACGGTTTAACGTATAAAGTCATATAGTAATGCGTCATAACGTATAACGCCATATAGTAATGCGTCATAACGTATAACATCATATAGTATTGCGTCATGACGTATAACGTCATATAGTAATGCGTCATAACGTATATCGTCATAGAGTAATGCGTCATAACGTATAACGTCATATAGTATTGCGTCATGACGAATAATGTCATATAATAAGGCGACATGACGTATAACGTCATATAGTAATGCGTCATAACGTATAACGTCATATAGTAATGCGTCATAACGTATAACGCCATATAGTAATGCGTCATAACGTATAACGTCATATAGTATTGCGTCATAACATCTAACGCCATATAGTAATGCGTCATAACGTATAACGTCATATAGTAATGCGTGATAACGTATAACGCCATATAGCGATGCGTCATAACGTATAACGCCATATAGCAATGCGTTATAACGAATACCGTCATATAGTAATGCGTCATAACTTATAACGCCATATAGTAATGCGTCATAACGTATAACGTCATATAGTATTGCGTCATGACGTATAACGTCATATAATAAGGCGACATGACGTATAACGTCATATAGAATTACGTCATAACGTATAACGTCATATACAATTACGGTTTAACGTATAACGTCAAAAGAGTAATGCGTCATATCCTATAACGCCATATAGTAATTGCGTCATAACGTATAACGTCATATAGAACTCCGGCATAACGTATATCGTCATATAGTAATACGTCATAACTTACTAGGTCATATAGTAATGCGTCATAACGTATAACGTCATATAGTATTGCGTCATGACGTATAACGTCATATAAGGTGACATGACGTATAACGTCATATAGAATTACGGCATAACGTATAACGTCACATAGTAAAACGTCATAACGTATAACGTCATATAGTAATACGTCATAACGTATAACGTCATATAGCATTGCGTCATGACGAATAATGTCATATAATAAGGCGACATGACGTATAACGTCATATAGTAATGCGTCATAACGTATAACGTCATATAGTAATGTGTCATAACGTATAACGCCATATAGTAATGCGTCATAACGTATAACATCATATAGTAATACGTCATAACGTATAACGTCATATAGTATTGCGTCATGACGAATAATGTCATATAATAAGGCGACATGACGTATAACGTCATATAGTAATGCGTCATAACGTATAACACCATATAGTATTGCGTCATGACGTATAACGTCATATAGTAATGCGTCATAACGTATATCGTCATAGAGTAATGCGTCATAACGTATAACGTCATATAGTATTGCGTCATGACGAATAATGTCATATAATAAGGCGACATGACGTATAACGTCATATAGAATTCCGGTTTAACGTATAACGCCATATAGCAATGCGTCATAACGTATAACGTCACATAGTAATACGTCTTAACGTATAAAGTCATATAGAATACCGGGTTAACGTATAACGCCATATAGCAATGCGTCATAACGTATAACGTCATATAGAATTCCGGTTTAACGTATAACGCCATATAGCAATGCGTCATAACGTATAACGTCACATAGTAATACGTCTTAACGTATAAAGTCATATAGAATACCGGGTTAACGTATAACGCCATATAGCAATGCGTCATAACGTATAACGTCATACAGAATTACGGTTTAACGTATAACGCCATATAGCAATGCGTCATAACGTATAACGTTATACAGAATTACGGTTTAACGTATAAAGTCATATAGTAATGCGTCATAACGTATAACGCCATATAGTAATGCGTCATAACGTATAACATCATATAGTATTGCGTCATGACGTATAACGTCATATAGTAATGCGTCATAACGTATATCGTCATAGAGTAATGCGTCATAACGTATAACGTCATATAGTATTGCGTCATGACGAATAATGTCATATAATAAGGCGACATGACGTATAACGTCATATAGTAATGCGTCATAACGTATAACGTCATATAGTAATGCGTCATAACGTATAACGCCATATAGTAATGCGTCATAACGTATAACGTCATATAGCACTGCGTCATAACATCTAACGCCATATAGTAATGCGTCATAACGTATAACGTCATATAGTAATGCGTCATAACGTATAACGCCATATAGCGATGCGTCATAACGTATAACGCCATATAGCAATGCGTTATAACGAATAACGTCATATAGTAATGCGTCATAACGTATAACGCCATATAGTAATGCGTCAAAACGTATAACGTCATATAGTATTGCGTCATGACGTATAACGTCATATAATAAGGCGACATGACGTATAACGTCATATAGAATTCCGGTTTAACGTATAACGCCATATAGCAATGCGTCATAACGTATAACGTCACATAGTAATACGCCTTAACGTATAAAGTCATATAGAATACCGGGTTAACGTATAACGCCATATAGCAATGCGTCATAACGTATAACGTCATACAGAATTACGGTTTAACGTATAACGCCATATAGCAATGCGTCATAACGTATAACGTTATACAGAATTACGGTTTAACGTATAAAGTCATATAGTAATGCGTCATAACGTATAACGTCATATAGTAATACGTCATAACGTATAACGTCAAATAGTATTGCGTCATGACGAATAATGTCATATAATAAGGCGACATGACGTATAACGTCATATAGTAATGCGTCATAACGTATAACATCATATAGTATTGCGTCATGACGTATAACGTCATATAGTAATGCGTCATAACGTATATCGTCATAGAGTAATGCGTCATAACGTATAACGTCATATAGTATTGCGTCATGACGAATAATGTCATATAATAAAGCGACATGACGTATAACGTCATATAGAATTCCGGTTTAACGTATAACGCCATATAGCAATGCGTCATAACGTATAACGTCACATAGTAATACGTCTTAACGTATAAAGTCATATAGAATACCGGGTTAACGTATAACGCCATATAGCAATGCGTCATAACGTATAACGTCATACAGAATTACGGTTTAACGTATAACGCCATATAGCATTGTGTCATAACGTATAACGTTATACAGAATTACGGTTTAACGTATAAAGTCATATAGTAATGCGTCATAACGTATAACGCCATATAGTAATGCGTCATAACGTATAACATCATATAGTATTGCGTCATGACGTATAACGTCATATAGTAAAACGTCATAACGTATAACGTCATATAGTAATACGTCATAACGTATAACGTCATATAGTATTGCGTCATGACGTATAATGTCATATAATAAGGCGACATGACGTATAACGTCATATAGTAATGCGTCATAACGTATAACGCCATATAGTAATGCGTCATAACGTATAACGTCATATAGTAATACGTCATAACGTATAACGTCATATAGTATTGCGTCATGACGAATAATGTCATATAATAAGGCGACATGACGTATAACGTCATATAGTAATGCGTCATAACGTATAACGTCATATAGTAATGCGTCATAACGTATAACGCCATATAGTAATGCGTCATAACATATAACGTCATATAGTATTGCGTCATAACGTCTAACGCCATATAGCAATGCGTCATAATGTATAACGTCACATAGTAATGCGTCATACCGTATAACGTCATATAGAATTCCGGTTTAACGTATAACGCCATATAGCAATGCGTCATAACGTATAACGTCACATAGTAATACGCCTTAACGTATAAAGTCATATAGAATACCGGGTTAACGTATAACGCCATATAGCAATGCGTCATAACGTATAACGTCATACAGAATTACGGTTTAACGTATAACGCCATATAGCAATGCGTCATAACGTATAACGTTATACAGAATTACGGTTTAACGTATAAAGTCATATAGTAATGCGTCATAACGTATAACGCCATATAGTAATGCGTCATAACGTATAACGTCATATAGTATTGCGTCATGACGAATAATGTCATATAATAAGGCGACATGACGTATAACGTCATATAGTAATGCGTCATAACGTATAACGTCATATAGTAATGCGTCGTAACGTATAACGCCATATAGTAATGCGTCATAACTTATAACGTCATATAGTATTGCGTCATAACGTCTAACGCCATATAGCAATGCGTCATAACGTATAACGTCATATAGTAATGCGTCATACCGTATAACGTCATATGGAATTCCGGTTTAACGTATAACGCTATATAGCAATGCGTCATAACGTATAACGTCACATAGTAATACGTCTTAACGTATAAAGTCATATAGAATACCGGGTTAACGTATAACGCCATATAGCAATGCGTCATAACGTATAACGTCATACAGAGTTACGGTTTAACGTATAACGCCATATAGCAATGCGTCATAACGTATAACGCCATATAGTAATGCGTCATAACGTATAACATCATATAGTATTGCGTCATGACGTATAACATCATATAGTAATGCGACATAACGTATATCGTCATAGAGTAATGCGTCATAACGTATAACGTCATATAGTATTGCGTCATGACGAATAATGTCATATAATAAGGCGACATGACGTATAACGTCATATAGTAATGTGCCATAACGTATAACGTCATATCGAATTCCGGTTTAACGTATAACGCCACATAGCAATGCGTCATAACGTATAACGCCACATGGTAATACGTCATAACGTATAAAGACATATAGAATTCCGGGATAACGTATAACGTCATATAGTAATACGTCATAACGTATAACGTCATATAGTATTGCGTCATGACGTATTACGTCATATAGTAAAACGTCATAACGTATAACGTCATATAGTAATACGTCATAACGTATAACGTCATATAGTATTGCGTCATGACGTATAACATCATATAGTAATGCGACATAACGTATATCGTCATAGAGTAATGCGTCATAACGTATAACGTCATATAGTATTGCGTCATGACGAATAATGTCATATAATAAGGCGACATGACGTATAACGTCATATAGTAATGCGTCATAATGTATAACGCCATGTAGTAATGCGTCATAACGTATAACGTCATATAGTATTGCGTCATAACATCTAACGCCATATAGTAATGCGTCATAACGTATAACGTCATATAGTAATGCGTCATAACGTATAACGCCATATAGCAATGCGTCATAACGTATAACGTCATATAGTAATGCGTCATAACGTATAACGCCATATAGTAATGCGTCATAACGTATAACGTCATGTAGTAATACGTCATAACGTATAACGTCATATAGTATTGCGTCATGACGAATAATGTCATATAATAAGGCGACATGACGTATAACGTCATATAGTAATGCGTCATAACGTATAACGTCATATAGTAATGCGTCATAACGTATAACGCCATATAGTAATGCGTCATAACATATAACGTCATATAGTATTGCGTCATAACGTCTAACGCCATATAGCAATGCGTCATAACGTATAACGTCCTATAGTAATGCGTCATACCGTATAACGTCATATAGAATTCCGGTTTAACGTATAACGCCATATAGCAATGCGTCATAACGTATAACGTCACATAGTAATACGTCTTAACGTATAAAGTCATATAGAATACCGGGTTAATGTATAACGCCATATAGCAATGCGTCATAACGTATAACGTCATACAGAGTTACGGTTTAACGTATAACGCCATATAGCAATGCGTCATAACGTATAACGTTATACAGAATTACGGTTTAACGTATAAAGTCATATAGTAATGCGTCATAACGTATAACGCCATATAGTAATACGTCATAACGTATAACGTCATATAGTATTGCGTCATGACGAATAATGTCATATAATAAGGCGACATGACGTATAACGTCATATAGTAATGCGTCATAACGTATTACGTCATATAGTAATGCGTCATAACGTATAACGCCATGTAGTAATGCGTCATAACGTATAACATCATATAGTATTGCGTCATGACGTATAACATCATATAGTAATGCGCCATAACGTATATCGTCATAGAGTAATGCGTCATAACGTATAACGTCATATAGTATTGCGTCATGACGAATAATGTCATATAATAAGGCGACATGACGTATAACGACATATAGTAATGTGTCATAACGTATAACGTCATATAGAATTCCGGTTTAACGTATAACGCCACATAGCAATGCGTCATAACGTATAACGCCACATGGTAATACGTCATAACGTATAAAGACATATAGAATTCCGGGATAACGTATAACGTCATATAGTAATACGTCATAACGTATAACGTCATATAGTATTGCGTCATAACATCTAACGCCATGTAGTAATGCGTCATAACGTATAACGTCATATAGTAATGCGTCATAACGTATAACGCCATATAGCAATGCGTCATAACGTATAACGCCATATAGCAATGCGTTATAACGAATAACGTCATATAGTAATGCGTCATAACGTATAACGTCATATAGTAATGCGTCATAACGTATAACGCCATATAGTATTGCGTCATAACATCTAACGCCATATAGTAATGCGTCATAACGTATAACGTAATATAGTAATGCGTCATAACGTATAACGCCATATAGTAATGCGTCATCACTTATAACGTCATATAGTATTGCGTCATAACGTCTAACGCCATATAGCAATGCGTCATAACGTATAACGTCATATAGTAATGCGTCATACCGTATAACGTCATATAGAATTCCGGTTTAACGTATAACGCCATATAGCAATGCGTCATAACGTATAACGTCATATAGCAATGCGTCATAACGTATAACGTCATATAGTAATGCGTCATAACGTATAACGCCATATAGTAATGCGTCATAACATATAACGTCATATAGTATTGCGTCATAACGTCTAACGCCATATAGCAATGCGTCATAACGTATAACGTCATATAGTAATGCGTCATACCGTATAACGTCATATAGAATTCCGGTTTAACGTATAACGCCATATAGCAATGCGTCATAACGTATAACGTCACATAGTAATACGTCTTAACGTATAAAGTCATATAGAATACCGGGTTAACATATAACGCCATATAGCAATGCGTCATAACGTATAACGTCATACAGAATTACGGTTTAACGTATAACGCCATATAGCAATGCGTCATAACGTATAACGTTATACAGAATTACGGTTTAACGTATAAAGTCATATAGTAATGCGTCATAACGTATAACGCCATATAGTAATGCGTCATAACGTATAACATCATATAGTATTGCGTCATGACGTATAACGTCATATAGTAATGCGTCATAACGTATATCGTCATAGAGTAATGCGTCATAACGTATAACGTCATATAGTATTGCGTCATGACGAATAATGTCATATAGTAATGTGTCATAACGTATAACGTCATATAGAATTCCGGTTTAACGTATAACGCCACATAGCAATGCGTCATAACGTATAACGCCACATGGTAATACGTCATAACGTATAAAGACATATAGAATTCCGGGATAACGTATAACGTCATATAGTAATACGTCATAACGTATAACGTCATATAGTATTGCGTCATGACGAATAATGTCATATAATAAGGCGACATGATGTATAACGTCATATAGTAATGCGTCATAACGTATAACGTCATATAGTAATGCGTCAGAACGTATAACGCCATGTAGTAATGCGTCATAACGTATAACGTCATATAGTATTGCGTCATAACATCTAACGCCATATAGTAATGCGTCATAACGTATAACGTCATATAGTAATGCGTCATAACGTATAACGCCATATAGCCATGCGTCATAACGTATAACGCCATATAGCAATGCGTCATAACGTATAACGTCGTATAGAATTACGGCATAACGTATATCGTCATATAGTAATACGTCATAACTTACAAGGTCATATAGTAATGCGTCATAACGTATAACGTCATATAGTATTGCATCATGACGTATAACGTCATATAATAAGGTGACATGACGTATAACGTCATATAGAATTACGGCATAACGTATAACGTCACATAGTAAAACGTCATAACGTATAACGTCATATAGTAATACGTCATAACGTATAACGACATATAGTATTGCCTCATGACGAATAATGTCATATAATAAGGCGACATGACGTATAACGTCATATAGTAATGCGTCATAACGTATAACGTCATATAGTAATGCGTCATAACGTATAACGCCATATAGTAATGCGTCATAGCGGATAACGTCATGTAGTAATACGTCATAACGTATAACGTCATATAGTATTGCGTCATGACGAATAATGTCATATAATAAGGCGACATGACGTATAACGTCATATAGTAATGCGTCATAACGTATAACGTCATATAGTAATGCGTCATAACGTATAACGCCATATAGTAATGCGTCATAACTTATAACGTCATATAGTATTGCGTCATAACGTCTAACGCCATATAGCAATGCGTCATAACGTATAACGTCATATAGTAATGCGTCATACCGTATAACGTCATATAGAATTCCGGTTTAACGTATAACGCCATATAGCAATGCGTCATAACGTATAACGTCACATAGTAATACGTCTTAACGTATAAAGTCATATAGAATACCGGGTTAACGTATAACGCCATATAGCAATGCGTCATAACGTATAACGTCATACAGAGTTACGGTTTAACGTATAACGCCATATAGCAATGCGTCATAACGTATACCGTTATACAGAATTACGGTTTAACGTATAAAGTCATATAGTAATGCGTCATAACGTATAACGCCATATAGTAATGCGTCATAACGTATAACATCATATAGTATTGCGTCATGACGTATAACATCATATAGTAATGCGCCATAACGTATATCGTCATAGAGTAATGCGTCATAACGTATAACGTCATATAGTATTGCGTCATGACGAATAATGTCATATAATAAGGCGACATGACGTATAACGCCATATAGTAATGTGTCACAACGTATAACGTCATATAGAATTCCGGTTTAACGTATAACGCCACATAGCAATGCGTCATAACGTATAACGCCACATGGTAATACGTCATAACGTATAAAGACATATAGAATTCCGGGATAACGTATAACGTCATATAGTAATACGTCATAACGTATAACGTCATATAGTATTGCGTCATGACGAATAATGTCATATAATAAGGCGACATGACGTATAACGTCATATAGTAATGCGTCATAACGTATAACGTCATATAGTAATGCGTCATAACGTATAACGCCATGTAGTAATGCGTCATAACGTATAACGTCATATAGTATTGCGTCATAACATCTAACGCCATATAGTATTGCGTCATAACGTATAACGTCATATAGTAATGCGTCATAACGTATAACGCCATATAGCAATGCGTCATAACGTATAACGCCATATAGCAATGCGTTATAACGAATAACGTCAGATAGTAATGCGTCATAACGTATAACGTCATATAGTAATGCGTCATAACGTATAACGCCATATAGTATTGCGTCATAACATCTAATGCCATATAGTAATGCGTCATAACGTATAACGTCATATAGTAATACGTCATAACGTATAACGCCATACAGTAATGCGTCATAACTTATATCGTCATATAGTATTGCGTCATAACGTCTAACGCCATATAGCAATGCGTCATAACGTATAACGTCATATAGTAATGCGTCATACCGTATAACGTCATATAGAATTCCGGTTTAACGTATAACGCCATATAGCAATGCGTCATAACGTATAACGTCATATAGTAATGCGTCATAACGTATAACGCCATATAGTAATGCGTCATAACATATAACGTCATATAGTATTGCGTCATAACGTCTAACGCCATATAGCAATGCGTCATAACGTATAACGTCATATAGTAATGCGTCATACCGTATAACGTCATATAGAATTCCGGTTTAACGTATAACGCCATATAGCAATGCGTCATAACGTATAACGTCACATAGTAATGCGTCATACCGTATAACGTCATATAGAATTCCGGTTTAACGTATAACGCCATCTAGCAATGCGTCATAACGTATAACGCCTAATGGTAATACGTCATAACGTATAAAGACATATAGAATTCCGGGATAACGTATAACGTCATATAGTAATACGTCATAACGTATAACGTCATATAGTATTGCGTCATGACGAATAATGTCATATAATAAGGCGACATGACGTATAACGTCATATAGTAATGCGTCATAACGTATAACGTCATATAGTAATGCGTCATAACGTATAACGCCACATGGTAATACGTCTTAACGTATAAAGACATATAGAATTCCGGGATAACGTATAACGTCATATAGTAATACGTCATAACGTATAACGTCATATAGTATTGCGTCATGACGAATAATGTCATATAATAAGGCGACATGACGTATAACGTCATATAGTAATGCGTCATAACGTATAACGTCATATAGTAATGCGTCATAACGTATAACGCCATGTAGTAATGCGTCATAACGTATAACGTCATATAGTATTGCGTCATAACATCTAACGCCATATAGTAATGCGTCATAACGTATATCGTCATATAGTAATGCGTCATAACGTATAACGCCATATAGCAATGCGTCATAACGTATAACGCCATATAGCAATGCGTTATAACGAATAACGTCATATAGTAATGCGTCATAACGTATAACGTCATATAGTAATGCGTCATAACGTATAACGCCATATAGTATTGCGTCATAACATCTAACGCCATATAGTAATGCGTCATAACGTATAACGTCATATAGTAATGCGTCATAACGTATAACGCCATATAGTAATGCGTCATAACTTATAACGTCATATAGTATTGCGTCATAACGTCTCACGCCATATAGCAATGCGTCATAACGTATAACGTCATATAGTAATGCGTCATACCGTATAACGTCATATAGAATTCCCGTTTAACGTATAACGCCATATAGCAATGCGTCATAACGTATAACGTCACATAGTAATACGTCTTAACGTATAAAGTCATATAGAATACCGGGTTAACGTATAACGCCATATAGCAATGCGTCATAACGTATAACGTCATACAGAGTTACGGTTTAACGTATAACGCCATATAGCAATGCGTCATAACGTATAACGTTATACAGAATTACGGTTTAACGTATAAAGTCATATAGTAATGCGTCATAACGTATAACGCCATATAGTAATGCGTCATAACGTATAACATCATATAGTATTGCGTCATGACGTATAACATCATATAGTAATGCGCCATAACGTATATCGTCATAGAGTAATGCGTCATAACGTATAACGTCATATAGAATTGCGTCATGACGAATAATGTCATATAATAAGGCGACATGACGTATAACGACATATAGTAATGTGTCACAACGTATAACGTCATATAGAATTCCGGTTTAACTTATAACGCCACATAGCAATGCGTCATAACGTATAACGCCACATGGTAATACGTCATAACGTATAAAGACATATAGAATTCCGGGATAA
Source organism: Bombus fervidus (assembly GCF_041682495.2). Classification (NCBI taxonomy): domain Eukaryota; kingdom Metazoa; phylum Arthropoda; class Insecta; order Hymenoptera; family Apidae; genus Bombus; species Bombus fervidus. The sequence goes on from NW_027212582.1 coordinate 1,725,401, forward strand.
CGTATAACGTCATATAGTAATACGTCATAACGTATAACGTCATATAGTATTGCGTCATGACGAATAATGTCATATAATAAGGCGACATGACGTATAACGTCATATAGTAATGCGTCATAACGTATAACGTCATATAGTAATGCGTCATAACGTATAACGCCATGTAGTAATGCGTCATAACGTATAACGTCATATAGTATTGCGTCATAACATCTAACGCCATATAGTAATGCGTCATAACGTATAACGTCATATAGTAATGCGTCATAACGTATAACGCCATATAGCAATGCGTCATAACGTATAACGCCATATAGCAATGCGTTATAACGAATAACGTCATATAGTAATGCGTCATAACGTATAACGTCATATAGTAATGCGTCATAACGTATAACGCCATATAGTATTGCGTCATAACATCTAACGCCATATAGTAATGCGTCATAACGTATAACGTCATATAGTAATGCGTCATAACGTATAACGCCATATAGTATTGCGTCATAACATCTAACGCCACATGGTAATACGTCTTAACGTATAAAGACATATAGAATTCCGGGATAACGTATAACGTCATATAGTAATACGTCATAACGAATAACGTCATATAGTAATGCGTCATAACGCATAACGTCATATAGTAATGCGTCATAACGTATAACGCCATATAGTATTGCGTCATAACATCTAACGCCATATAGTAATGCGTCATACCGTATAACGTCATATGGAATTCCGGTTTAACGTATAACGCCATATAGCAATGCGTCATAACGTATAACGTCACATAGTAATACGTCTTAACGTATAAAGTCATATAGAATACCGGGTTAACGTATAACGCCATATAGCAATGCGTCATAACGTATGACGTCATACAGAGTTACGGTTTAACGTATGACGCCATATAGCAATGCGTCATAACGTATAACGTTATACAGAATTACGGTTTAACGTATATCGTCATAGAGTAATGCGTCATAACGTATAACGTCATATAGTATTGCGTCATGACGAATAATGTCATATAATAAGGCGACATGACGTATAACGTCATATAGTAATGCGTCATAACGTATAACGCCATATAGCAATGCGTCATAACGTATAACGCCATATAGCAATGCGTTATAACGAATAACGTCATATAGTAATGCGTCATAACGTATAACGTCATATAGTAATGCGTCATAACGTATAACGCCATATAGTATTGCGTCATAACATCTAACGCCATATAGTAATGCGCCATAACGTATAACGTCATATAGTAATGCGTCATAACGTATAACGCCATATAGTAATGCGTCATAACTTATAACGTCATATAGTATTGCGTCATAACGTCTAACGCCATATAGCAATGCGTCATAACGTATAACGTCATATAGTAATGCGTCATACCGTATAACGTCATACAGAATTACGGTTTAACGTATAACGCCATATAGCAATGCGTCATAACGTATAACGTTATACAGAATTACGGTTTAACGTATAAAGTCATATAGTAATGCGTCATAACGTATAACGCCATATAGTAATGCGTCATAACGTATAACGACATATAGCAATGCGTCATAACGTATATCGTCATATAGTAATGCGTCATAACGTATAACGCCATATAGCAATGCGTTATAACGAATAACGCCATATAGCAATGCGTCATAACGTATCACGTTATACAGAATTACGGTTTAACGTATAAAGTCATATAGTAATGCGTCATAACGTATAACGCCATATAGTAATGCGTCATAACGTATAACATCATATAGTATTGCGTCATGACGTATAACGTCATATAGTAATGCGTCATAACGTATATCGTCATAGAGTAATGCGTCATAACGTATAACGTCATATAGTATTGCGTCATGATGAATAATGTCATATAATAAGGCGACATGACGTATAACGTCATATAGTAATGTGTCATAACGTATAACGTCATATAGAATTCCGGTTTAACGTATAACGCCACATAGCAATGCGTCATAACGTATAACGCCACATGGTAATACGTCATAACGTATAAAGACATATAGAATTCCGGGATAACGTATAACGTCATATAGTAATACGTCATAACGTATAACGTCATATAGTATTGCGTCATGACGAATAATGTCATATAATAAGGCGACATGACGTATAACGTCATATAGTAATGCGTCATAACGTATAACGTCATATAGTAATGCGTCATAACGTATAACGCCATGTAGTAATGCGTCATAACGTATAACGTCATATCGTATTGCGTCATAACATCTAACGCCATATAGTAATGCGTCATAACGTATATCGTCATATAGTAATGCGTCATAACGTATAACGCCATATAGCAATGCGTCATAACGTATAACGCCATATAGCAATGCGTTATAACGAATAACGTCATATAGTAATGCGTCATAACGTATAACGTCATATAGTAATGCGTCATAACGTATAACGCCATATAGTATTGCGTCATAACATCTAACGCCATATAGTAATGCGTCATAACGTATAACGTCATATAGTAATGCGTCATAACGTATAACGCCATATAGTATTGCGTCATAACATCTAACGTCATATAGTATTGCGTCATAACGTCTAACGCCATATAGCAATGCGTCATAACGTATAACGTCATATAGTAATGCGTCATACCGTATAACGTCATATAGAATTCCGGTTTAACGTATAACGCCATATAGCAATGCGTCATAACGTATAACGTCATATAGTAATGCGTCATAACGTATAACGCCATATAGTAATGCGTCATAACATATAACGTCATATAGTATTGCGTCATAACGTCTAACGCCATATAGCAATGCGTCATAACGTATAACGTCATATAGTAATGCGTCAGACCGTATAACGTCATATAGAATTCCGGTTTAACGTATAACGCCATATAGCAATGCGTCATAACGTATAACGTCACATAGTAATACGTCTTAACGTATAAAGTCATATAGAATACCGGGTTAACGTATAACGCCATATAGCAATGCGTCATAACGTATAACGTCATACAGAATTACGGTTTAACGTATAACGCCATATAGTAATCCGTCATAACGTATAACGTCATATAGTATTGCGTCATGACGCATAACGTAGCATAGAATTACGACATAACGTACTACACCAAATAGTAATACGTCATAACGTATAACGTCATAAAGAATTACTTCATAACATATAACGTCACATAGTAATACGTTATATCGTATAACGTCATATAAAATTACGGTTTAACGTATAACGTCATACAGTAATGTATCATAACGTATAACGTCATATGGAGTTACGGTTTAACGTATAACGTCACATAGCAAAACGTCATAACGTATAACGTCACATATTAAAACGACATAACGTATAACGTCATATAGAATTACGGTTTAACATATAACGTCATACTGTAATGCTTCATAACGTATAACGTCATATAGTATTGCGTCATGACGAATAACGTCGTATAGAATTACGTCATAACGGATAACGTCTTACAGAAATACGTCATATCGTAGAACGTCATATAGCTATGCGTCATAACGTATAACGCCATATAGTAATGCGTCATAACGTATAACGCAATATAGTATTGCGTCATGATGTATAACGTCATACAGAATTACGTCATAACATATAATGTCATATAGTATTGCGTCATAACGTATAACGTCATATAGTATCACGGCATAACATATAACGTCACATAGAATTACGTCATAACGGATAACGTCACATTGTAATACGTCATAACGTATAACGTCATATAGTATTACGGCATAACATATAACGTCACAGAGAATTACGTCATAACGTATAACGTCACATAGTATAACGTCATAACGTATAACGTCATATAGAATTACGGTTTAACGTATAACGTCATACAGTAATGCGTCATAACGTATAACGTCATATAGTATTGCGTCATAACGTATAACGTCGTATAGAATTACGTCATAACGGATAACGTCTTATAGTAATACGTCATAACGTATAACGTCATATAGCAATGCGTCATAACGTATGACGCCATATAGTAATGCGTCATAACGTATAACGCCATATAGTAATGTGTCATAACGTATAACGTCATATAGTAATGCGTCATAACGTATAACGCCATATAGTAATGCGTCATAACATATAACGTCATATAGTAATGCGTCAGACCGTATAACGTCATAGAGTATTACGGCATAACATATAACGTCACAGAGAATTACGTCATAACGTATAACGTCACATAGTATAACGTCATAACGTATAACGTCATATAGAATTACGGTTTAACGTATAACGTCATACAGTAATGCGTCATAACGTATAACGTCATATAGTATTGCGTCATAACATCTAACGTCATATAGTATTGCGTCATAACGTCTAACGCCATATAGCAATGCGTCATAACGTATAACGTCATATAGTAATGCGTCATACCGTATAACGTCATATAGAATTCCGGTTTAACGTATAACGCCATATAGCAATGCGTCATAACGTATAACGTCATATAGTAATGCGTCATAACGTATAACGCCATATAGTAATGCGTCATAACATATAACGTCATATAGTATTGCGTCATAACGTCTAACGCCATATAGCAATGCGTCATAACGTATAACGTCATATAGTAATGCGTCAGACCGTATAACGTCATATAGAATTCCGGTTTAACGTATAACGCCATATAGCAATGCGTCATAACGTATAACGTCACATAGTAATACGTCTTAACGTATAAAGTCATATAGAATACCGGGTTAACGTATAACGCCATATAGCAATGCGTCATAACGTATAACGTCATACAGAATTACGGTTTAACGTATAACGCCATATAGCAATGCGTCATAACGTATAACGTTATACAGAATTACGGTTTAACGTATAAAGTCATATAGTAATGCGTCATAACGTATAACGCCATATAGTAATGCGTCATAACGTATAACATCATATAGTATTGCGTCATGACGTATAACGTCATATAGTAATGCGTCATAACGTATATCGTCATAGAGTAATGCGTCATAACGTATAACGTCATATAGTATTGCGTCATGACGAATAATGTCATATAATAAGGCGACATGACGTATAACGTCATAGAGTAATGCGTCATAAAGTATAACGTCATATAGTAATGCGTCATAACGTATAACGCCATATAGTAATGCGTCATAACGTATAACGTCATATAGTAATGCGTCATAACTTATAACGCCATATAGCGATGCGTCATAACGTATAACGCCACATAGCAATGCGTCATAACGTATAACGCCACATGGTAATACGTCTTAACGTATAAAGACATATAGAATTCCGGGATAACGTATAACGTCATATAGTAATACGTCATAACGAATAACGTCATATAGTAATGCGTCATAACGCATAACGTCATATAGTAATGCGTCATAACGTATAACGCCATATAGTATTGCGTCATAACATCTAACGCCATATAGTAATGCGTCATACCGTATAACGTCATATGGAATTCCGGTTTAACGTATAACGCCATATAGCAATGCGTCATAACGTATAACGTTATACAGAATTACGGTTTAACGTATAAAGTCATATAGTAATGCGTCATAACGTATAACGCCATATAGTAATGCGTCATAACGTATAACATCATATAGTATTGCGTCATGACGTATAACGTCATATAGTAATGCGTCATAACGTATATCGTCATAGAGTAATGCGTCATAACGTATAACGTCATATAGTATTGCGTCATGACGAATAATGTCATATAATAAGGCGACATGACGTATAACGTCATATAGTAATGCGTCATAACGTATAACGCCATATAGCAATGTGTCATAACGTATAACGCCATATAGTAATGCGTCATAACGTATAACATCATATAGTATTGCGTCATGACGTATAACGTCATATAGTAATGCGTCATAACGTATATCGTCATAGAGTAATGCGTCATAACGTATAACGTCATATAGTAATGCGTCATACCGTATAACGTCATATAGAATTCCTGTTTAACGTATAACGTCACATAGCAATGCGTCATAACGTATAACGTCACATAGTAATACGTCTTAACGTATAAAGTCATATAGAATACCGGGTTAACGTATAACGCCATATAGCAATGCGTCATAACGTATAACGTCATACAGAATTACGGTTTAACGTATAACGCCATATAGCAATGCGTCATAACGTATAACGTTATACAGAATTACGGTTTAACGTATAAAGTCATATAGTAATGCGTCATAACGTATAACGCCATATAGTAATGCGTCATAACGTATAACGCCATATAGCAATGCGTCATAACGTATATCGTCATATAGTAATGCGTCATAACGTATAACGCCATATAGCAATGCGTTATAACGAATAACGCCATATTAGCAATGCGTCATAACGTATCACGTTATACAGAATTACGGTTTAACGTATAAAGTCATATAGTAATGCGTCATAACGTATAACGCCATATAGTAATGCGTCATAACGTATAACATCATATAGTATTGCGTCATGACGTATAACGTCATATAGTAATGCGTCATAACGTATATCGTCATAGAGTAATGCGTCATAACGTATAACGTCATATAGTATTGCGTCATGATGAATAATGTCATATAATAAGGCGACATGACGTATAACGTCATATAGTAATGTGTCATAACGTATAACGTCATATAGAATTCCGGTTTAACGTATAACGCCACATAGCAATGCGTCATAACGTATAACGCCACATGGTAATACGTCATAACGTATAAAGACATATAGAATTCCGGGATAACGTATAACGTCATATAGTAATACGTCACAACGTATAACGTCATATAGTATTGCGTCATGACGAATAATGTCATATAATAAGGCGACATGACGTATAACGTCATATAGTAATGCGTCATAACGTATAACGTCATATAGTAATGCGTCATAACGTATAACGCCATGTAGTAATGCGTCATAACGTATAACGTCATATAGTATTGCGTCATAACATCTAACGCCATATAGTAATGCGTCATAACGTATATCGTCATATAGTAATGCGTCATAACGTATAACGCCATATAGCAATGCGTCATAACGTATAACGCCATATAGCAATGCGTTATAACGAATAACGTCATATAGTAATGCGTCATAACGTATAACGTCATATAGTAATGCGTCATAACGTATAACGCCATATAGTATTGCGTCATAACATCTAACGCCATATAGTAATGCGTCATAACGTATAACGTCATATAGTAATGCGTCATAACGTATAACGCCATATAGTAATGCGTCATAACTTATAACGTCATATAGTATTGCGTCATAACGTCTAACGCCATATAGCAATGCGTCATAACGTATAACGTCATATAGTAATGCGTCATACCGTATAACGTCATATAGAATTCCGGTTTAACGTATAACGCCATATAGCAATGCGTCATAACGTATAACGTCATATAGTAATGCGTCATAACGTATAACGCCATATAGTAATGCGTCATAACATATAACGTCATATAGTATTGCGTCATAACGTCTAACGCCATATAGCAATGCGTCATAACGTATAACGTCATATAGTAATGCGTCAGACCGTATAACGTCATATAGAATTCCGGTTTAACGTATAACGCCATATAGCAATGCGTCATAACGTATAACGTCACATAGTAATACGTCTTAACGTATAAAGTCATATAGAATACCGGGTTAACGTATAACGCCATATAGCAATGCGTCATAACGTATAACGTCATACAGAATTACGGTTTAACGTATAACGCCATATAGCAATGCGTCATAACGTATAACGTTATACAGAATTACGGTTTAACGTATAAAGTCATATAGTAATGCGTCATAACGTATAACGCCATATAGTAATGCGTCATAACGTATAACATCATATAGTATTGCGTCATGACGTATAACGTCATATAGTAATGCGTCATAACGTATATCGTCATAGAGTAATGCGTCATAACGTATAACGTCATATAGTAATGCGTCATGACGAATAATGTCATATAATAAGGCGACATGACGTATAACGTCATAGAGTAATGCGTCATAAAGTATAACGTCATATAGTATTGCGTCATAACGTATAACGCCATATAGTAATGCGTCATAACGTATAACGTCATATAGTAATGCGTCATAACTTATAACGCCATATAGCGATGCGTCATAACGTATAACGCCACATAGCAATGCGTCATAACGTATAACGCCACATAGCAATGCGTCATAACGTATAACGTCATATAGTATTGCGTCATGACGAATAATGTCATATAATAAGGCGACATGACGTATAACGTCATATAGTAATGCGTCATAACGTATAACGCCATATAGCAATGTGTCATAACGTATAACGTCATACAGAGTTACGGTTTAACGTATAACGCCATATAGCAATGCGTCATAACGTATAACGTTATACAGAATTACGGTTTAACGTATAAAGTCATATAGTAATGCGTCATAACGTATAACGCCATATAGTAATGCGTCATAACGTATAACATCATATAGTATTGCGTCATGACGTATAACGTCATATAGTAATGCGTCATAACGTATAACGTCATATAGTAATGCGTCATACCGTATAACGTCATATAGAATTCCGGTTTAACGTATAACGCCATATAGCAATGCGTCATAACGTATAACGTCATATAGTAATGCGTCATAACGTATAACGCCATATAGTAATGCGTCATAACATATAACGTCATATAGTATTGCGTCATAACGTCTAACGCCATATAGCAATGCGTCATAACGTATAACGTCATATAGTAATGCGTCATACCGTATAACGTCATATAGAATTCCTGTTTAACGTATAACGTCACATAGCAATGCGTCATAACGTATAACGCCATGTAGTAATGCGTCATAACGTATAACGTCATATAGTATTGCGTCATAACATCTAACGCCATATAGTAATGCGTCATAACGTATATCGTCATATAGTAATGCGTCATAACGTATAACGCCATATAGCAATGCGTCATAACGTATAACGCCATATAGCAATGCGTTATAACGAATAACGTCATATAGTAATGCGTCATAACGTATAACGTCATATAGTAATGCGTCATAACGTATAACGCCATATAGTATTGCGTCATAACATCTAACGCCATATAGTAATGCGTCATAACGTATAACGTCATATAGTAATGCGTCATAACGTATAACGCCATATAGTAATGCGTCATAACTTATAACGTCATATAGTATTGCGTCATAACGTCTAACGCCATATAGCAATGCGTCATAACGTATAACGTCATATAGTAATGCGTCATACCGTATAACGTCATATAGAATTCCGGTTTAACGTATAACGCCATATAGCAATGCGTCATAACGTATAACGTCATATAGTAATGCGTCATAACGTATAACGCCATATAGTAATGCGTCATAACATATAACGTCATATAGTATTGCGTCATAACGTCTAACGCCATATAGCAATGCGTCATAACGTATAACGTCATATAGTAATGCGTCAGACCGTATAACGTCATATAGAATTCCGGTTTAACGTATAACGCCATATAGCAATGCGTCATAACGTATAACGTCACATAGTAATACGTCTTAACGTATAAAGTCAAATAGAATACCGGGTTAACGTATAACGCCATATAGCAATGCGTCATAACGTATAACGTCATACAGAATTACGGTTTAACGTATAACGCCATATAGCAATGCGTCATAACGTATAACGTTATACAGAATTACGGTTTAACGTATAAAGTCATATAGTAATGCGTCATAACGTATAACGCCATATAGTAATGCGTCATAACGTATAACATCATATAGTATTGCGTCATGACGTATAACGTCATATAGTAATGCGTCATAACGTATATCGTCATAGAGTAATGCGTCATAACGTATAACGTCATATAGTAATGCGTCATGACGAATAATGTCATATAATAAGGCGACATGACGTATAACGTCATAGAGTAATGCGTCATAAAGTATAACGTCATATAGTATTGCGTCATAACGTATAACGCCATATAGTAATGCGTCATAACGTATAACGTCATATAGTAATGCGTCATAACTTATAACGCCATATAGCGATGCGTCATAACGTATAACGCCACATAGCAATGCGTCATAACGTATAACGCCACATAGCAATGCGTCATAACGTATAACGTCATATAGTATTGCGTCATGACGAATAATGTCATATAATAAGGCGACATGACGTATAACGTCATATAGTAATGCGTCATAACGTATAACGCCATATAGCAATGTGTCATAACGTATAACGTCATACAGAGTTACGGTTTAACGTATAACGCCATATAGCAATGCGTCATAACGTATAACGTTATACAGAATTACGGTTTAACGTATAAAGTCATATAGTAATGCGTCATAACGTATAACGCCATATAGTAATGCGTCATAACGTATAACATCATATAGTATTGCGTCATGACGTATAACGTCATATAGTAATGCGTCATAACGTATAACGTCATATAGTAATGCGTCATACCGTATAACGTCATATAGAATTCCGGTTTAACGTATAACGCCATATAGCAATGCGTCATAACGTATAACGTCATATAGTAATGCGTCATAACGTATAACGCCATATAGTAATGCGTCATAACATATAACGTCATATAGTATTGCGTCATAACGTCTAACGCCATATAGCAATGCGTCATAACGTATAACGTCATATAGTAATGCGTCATACCGTATAACGTCATATAGAATTCCTGTTTAACGTATAACGTCACATAGCAATGCGTCATAACGTATAACGTCACATAGTAATACGTCTTAACGTATAAAGTCATATAGAATACCGGGTTAACGTATAACGCCATATAGCAATGCGTCATAACGTATAACGTCATACAGAATTACGGTTTAACGTATAACGCCATATAGCAATGCGTCATAACGTATAACGTTATACAGAATTACGGTTTAACGTATAAAGTCATATAGTAATGCGTCATAACGTATAACGCCATATAGTAATGCGTCATAACGTATAACGCCATATAGCAATGCGTCATAACGTATATCGTCATATAGTAATGCGTCATAACGTATAACGCCATATAGCAATGCGTTATAACGAATAACGCCATATAGCAATGCGTCATAACGTATAACGTTATACAGAATTACGGTTTAACGTATAAAGTCATATAGTAATGCGTCATAACGTATAACGCCATATAGTAATGCGTCATAACGTATAACATCATATAGTATTGCGTCATGACGTATAACGTCATATAGTAATGCGTCATAACGTATATCGTCATAGAGTAATGCGTCATAACGTATAACGTCATATAGTATTGCGTCATGATGAATAATGTCATATAATAAGGCGACATGACGTATAACGTCATATAGTAATGTGTCATAACGTATAACGTCATATAGAATTCCGGTTTAACGTATAACGCCACATAGCAATGCGTCATAACGTATAACGCCACATGGTAATACGTCATAACGTATAAAGACATATAGAATTCCGGGATAACGTATAACGTCATATAGTAATACGTCATAACGTATAACGTCATATAGTATTGCGTCATGACGAATAATGTCATATAATAAGGCGACATGACGTATAACGTCATATAGTAATGCGTCATAACGTATAACGTCATATAGTAATGCGTCATAACGTATAACGCCATGTAGTAATGCGTCATAACGTATAACGTCATATAGTATTGCGTCATAACATCTAACGCCATATAGTAATGCGTCATAACGTATATCGTCATATAGTAATGCGTCATAACGTATAACGCCATATAGCAATGCGTCATAACGTATAACGCCATATAGCAATGCGTTATAACGAATAACGTCATATAGTAATGCGTCATAACGTATAACGTCATATAGTAATGCGTCATAACGTATAACGCCATATAGTATTGCGTCATAACATCTAACGCCATATAGTAATGCGTCATAACGTATAACGTCATATAGTAATGCGTCATAACGTATAACGCCATATAGTATTGCGTCATGATGAATAATGTCATATAATAAGGCGACATGACGTATAACGTCATATAGTAATGCGTCATAACGTATAACGTCATATAGTAATGCGTCATACCGTATAACGTCATATAGAATTCCGGTTTAACGTATAACGCCATATAGCAATGCGTCATAACGTATAACGTCATATAGTAATGCGTCATAACGTATAACGCCATATAGTAATGCGTCATAACATATAACGTCATATAGTATTGCGTCATAACGTCTAACGCCATATAGCAATGCGTCATAACGTATAACGTCATATAGTAATGCGTCATACCGTATAACGTCATATAGAATTCCTGTTTAACGTATAACGTCACATAGCAATGCGTCATAACGTATAACGTCACATAGTAATACGTCTTAACGTATAAAGTCATATAGAATACCGGGTTAACGTATAACGCCATATAGCAATGCGTCATAACGTATAACGTCATACAGAATTACGGTTTAACGTATAACGCCATATAGCAATGCGTCATAACGTATAACGTTATACAGAATTACGGTTTAACGTATAAAGTCATATAGTAATGCGTCATAACGTATAACGCCATATAGTAATGCGTCATAACGTATAACGCCATATAGCAATGCGTCATAACGTATATCGTCATATAGTAATGCGTCATAACGTATAACGCCATATAGCAATGCGTTATAACGAATAACGCCATATAGCAATGCGTCATAACGTATAACGTTATACAGAATTACGGTTTAACGTATAAAGTCATATAGTAATGCGTCATAACGTATAACGCCATATAGTAATGCGTCATAACGTATAACATCATATAGTATTGCGTCATGACGTATAACGTCATATAGTAATGCGTCATAACGTATATCGTCATAGAGTAATGCGTCATAACGTATAACGTCATATAGTATTGCGTCATGATGAATAATGTCATATAATAAGGCGACATGACGTATAACGTCATATAGTAATGTGTCATAACGTATAACGTCATATAGAATTCCGGTTTAACGTATAACGCCACATAGCAATGCGTCATAACGTATAACGCCACATGGTAATACGTCATAACGTATAAAGACATATAGAATTCCGGGATAACGTATAACGTCATATAGTAATACGTCATAACGTATAACGTCATATAGTATTGCGTCATGACGAATAATGTCATATAATAAGGCGACATGACGTATAACGTCATATAGTAATGCGTCATAACGTATAACGTCATATAGTAATGCGTCATAACGTATAACGCCATGTAGTAATGCGTCATAACGTATAACGTCATATAGTATTGCGTCATAACATCTAACGCCATATAGTAATGCGTCATAACGTATATCGTTATATAGTAATGCGTCATAACGTATAACGCCATATAGCAATGCGTCATAACGTATAACGCCATATAGCAATGCGTTATAACGAATAACGTCATATAGTAATGCGTCATAACGTATAACGTCATATAGTAATGCGTCATAACGTATAACGCCATATAGTATTGCGTCATACCGTATAACGTCATATAGAATTCCTGTTTAACGTATAACGTCACATAGCAATGCGTCATAACGTATAACGTCACATAGTAATACGTCTTAACGTATAACGCCATATAGCAATGCGTCATAACGTATAACGTCATATAGTAATGCGTCATACCGTATAACGTCATATAGAATTCCTGTTTAACGTATAACGTCACATAGCAATGCGTCATAACGTATAACGTCACATAGTAATACGTCTTAACGTATAAAGTCATATAGAATACCGGGTTAACGTATAACGCCATATAGCAATGCGTCATAACGTATAACGTCATACAGAATTACGGTTTAACGTATAACGCCATATAGCAATGCGTCATAACGTATAACGTTATACAGAATTACGGTTTAACGTATAAAGTCATATAGTAATGCGTCATAACGTATAACGCCATATAGTAATGCGTCATAACGTATAACGCCATATAGCAATGCGTCATAACGTATAACGTCATATAGAATTCCTGTTTAACGTATAACGTCACATAGCAATGCGTCATAACGTATAACGTCACATAGTAATACGTCTTAACGTATAAAGTCATATAGAATACCGGGTTAACGTATAACGCCATATAGCAATGCGTCATAACGTATAACGTCATACAGAATTACGGTTTAACGTATAACGCCATATAGCAATGCGTCATAACGTATAACGTTATACAGAATTACGGTTTAACGTATAAAGTCATATAGTAATGCGTCATAACGTATAACGCCATATAGTAATGCGTCATAACGTATAACGCCATATAGCAATGCGTCATAACGTATATCGTCATATAGTAATGCGTCATAACGTATAACGCCATATAGCAATGCGTTATAACGAATAACGCCATATAGCAATGCGTCATAACGTATAACGTTATACAGAATTACGGTTTAACGTATAAAGTCATATAGTAATGCGTCATAACGTATAACGCCATATAGTAATGCGTCATAACGTATAACATCATATAGTATTGCGTCATGACGTATAACGTCATATAGTAATGCGTCATAACGTATATCGTCATAGAGTAATGCGTCATAACGTATAACGTCATATAGTATTGCGTCATGATGAATAATGTCATATAATAAGGCGACATGACGTATAACGTCATATAGTAATGTGTCATAACGTATAACGTCATATAGAATTCCGGTTTAACGTATAACGCCACATAGCAATGCGTCATAACGTATAACGCCACATGGTAATACGTCATAACGTATAAAGACATATAGAATTCCGGGATAACGTATAACGTCATATAGTAATACGTCATAACGTATAACGTCATATAGTATTGCGTCATGACGAATAATGTCATATAATAAGGCGACATGACGTATAACGTCATATAGTAATGCGTCATAACGTATAACGTCATATAGTAATGCGTCATAACGTATAACGCCATGTAGTAATGCGTCATAACGTATAACGTCATATAGTATTGCGTCATAACATCTAACGCCATATAGTAATGCGTCATAACGTATATCGTCATATAGTAATGCGTCATAACGTATAACGCCATATAGCAATGCGTCATAACGTATAACGCCATATAGCAATGCGTTATAACGAATAACGTCATATAGTAATGCGTCATAACGTATAACGTCATATAGTAATGCGTCATAACGTATAACGCCATATAGTATTGCGTCATAACATCTAACGCCATATAGTAATGCGTCATAACGTATAACGTCATATAGTATTGCGTCATAACATATAACGTCATATAGTATTGCGTCATAACGTCTAACGCCATATAGCAATGCGTCATAACGTATAACGTCATATAGTAATGCGTCATACCGTATAACGTCATATAGAATTCCTGTTTAACGTATAACGTCACATAGCAATGCGTCATAACGTATAACGTCACATAGTAATACGTCTTAACGTATAAAGTCATATAGAATACCGGGTTAACGTATAACGCCATATAGCAATGCGTCATAACGTATAACGTCATACAGAATTACGGTTTAACGTATAACGCCATATAGCAATGCGTCATAACGTATAACGTTATACAGAATTACGGTTTAACGTATAAAGTCATATAGTAATGCGTCATAACGTATAACGCCATATAGTAATGCGTCATAACGTATAACGCCATATAGCAATGCGTCATAACGTATATCGTCATATAGTAATGCGTCATAACGTATAACGCCATATAGCAATGCGTTATAACGAATAACGCCATATAGCAATGCGTCATAACGTATAACGTTATACAGAATTACGGTTTAACGTATAAAGTCATATAGTAATGCGTCATAACGTATAACGCCATATAGTAATGCGTCATAACGTATAACATCATATAGTATTGCGTCATGACGTATAACGTCATATAGTAATGCGTCATAACGTATATCGTCATAGAGTAATGCGTCATAACGTATAACGTCATATAGTATTGCGTCATGATGAATAATGTCATATAATAAGGCGACATGACGTATAACGTCATATAGTAATGTGTCATAACGTATAACGTCATATAGAATTCCGGTTTAACGTATAACGCCACATAGCAATGCGTCATAACGTATAACGCCACATGGTAATACGTCATAACGTATAAAGACATATAGAATTCCGGGATAACGTATAACGTCATATAGTAATACGTCATAACGTATAACGTCATATAGTATTGCGTCATGACGAATAATGTCATATAATAAGGCGACATGACGTATAACGTCATATAGTAATGCGTCATAACGTATAACGTCATATAGTAATGCGTCATAACGTATAACGCCATGTAGTAATGCGTCATAACGTATAACGTCATATAGTATTGCGTCATAACATCTAACGCCATATAGTAATGCGTCATAACGTATATCGTCATATAGTAATGCGTCATAACGTATAACGCCATATAGCAATGCGTCATAACGTATAACGCCATATAGCAATGCGTTATAACGAATAACGTCATATAGTAATGCGTCATAACGTATAACGTCATATAGTAATGCGTCATAACGTATAACGCCATATAGTATTGCGTCATAACATCTAACGCCATATAGTAATGCGTCATAACGTATAACGTCATATAGTAATGCGTCATAACGTATAACGCCATATAGTATTGCGTCATGATGAATAATGTCATATAATAAGGCGACATGACGTATAACGTCATATAGTAATGCGTCATAACGTATAACGTCATATAGTAATGCGTCATACCGTATAACGTCATATAGAATTCCGGTTTAACGTATAACGCCATATAGCAATGCGTCATAACGTATAACGTCATATAGTAATGCGTCATAACGTATAACGCCATATAGTAATGCGTCATAACATATAACGTCATATAGTATTGCGTCATAACGTCTAACGCCATATAGCAATGCGTCATAACGTATAACGTCATATAGTAATGCGTCATACCGTATAACGTCATATAGAATTCCTGTTTAACGTATAACGTCACATAGCAATGCGTCATAACGTATAACGTCACATAGTAATACGTCTTAACGTATAAAGTCATATAGAATACCGGGTTAACGTATAACGCCATATAGCAATGCGTCATAACGTATAACGTCATACAGAATTACGGTTTAACGTATAACGCCATATAGCAATGCGTCATAACGTATAACGTTATACAGAATTACGGTTTAACGTATAAAGTCATATAGTAATGCGTCATAACGTATAACGCCATATAGTAATGCGTCATAACGTATAACGCCATATAGCAATGCGTCATAACGTATATCGTCATATAGTAATGCGTCATAACGTATAACGCCATATAGCAATGCGTTATAACGAATAACGCCATATAGCAATGCGTCATAACGTATAACGTTATACAGAATTACGGTTTAACGTATAAAGTCATATAGTAATGCGTCATAACGTATAACGCCATATAGTAATGCGTCATAACGTATAACATCATATAGTATTGCGTCATGACGTATAACGTCATATAGTAATGCGTCATAACGTATATCGTCATAGAGTAATGCGTCATAACGTATAACGTCATATAGTATTGCGTCATGATGAATAATGTCATATAATAAGGCGACATGACGTATAACGTCATATAGTAATGTGTCATAACGTATAACGTCATATAGAATTCCGGTTTAACGTATAACGCCACATAGCAATGCGTCATAACGTATAACGCCACATGGTAATACGTCATAACGTATAAAGACATATAGAATTCCGGGATAACGTATAACGTCATATAGTAATACGTCATAACGTATAACGTCATATAGTATTGCGTCATGACGAATAATGTCATATAATAAGGCGACATGACGTATAACGTCATATAGTAATGCGTCATAACGTATAACGTCATATAGTAATGCGTCATAACGTATAACGCCATGTAGTAATGCGTCATAACGTATAACGTCATATAGTATTGCGTCATAACATCTAACGCCATATAGTAATGCGTCATAACGTATATCGTTATATAGTAATGCGTCATAACGTATAACGCCATATAGCAATGCGTCATAACGTATAACGCCATATAGCAATGCGTTATAACGAATAACGTCATATAGTAATGCGTCATAACGTATAACGTCATATAGTAATGCGTCATAACGTATAACGCCATATAGTATTGCGTCATAACATCTAACGCCATATAGTAATGCGTCATAACGTATAACGTCATATAGTAATGCGTCATAACGTATAACGCCATATAGTAATGCGTCATAACTTATAACGTCATATAGTATTGCGTCATAACGTCTAACGCCATATAGCAATGCGTCATAACGTATAACGTCATATAGTAATGCGTCATACCGTATAACGTCATATAGAATTCCGGTTTAACGTATAACGCCATATAGCAATGCGTCATAACGTATAACGTCATATAGTAATGCGTCATAACGTATAACGCCATATAGTAATGCGTCATAACATATAACGTCATATAGTATTGCGTCATAACGTCTAACGCCATATAGCAATGCGTCATAACGTATAACGTCATATAGTAATGCGTCAGACCGTATAACGTCATATAGAATTCCGGTTTAACGTATAACGCCATATAGCAATGCGTCATAACGTATAACGTCACATAGTAATACGTCTTAACGTATAAAGTCATATAGAATACCGGGTTAACGTATAACGCCATATAGCAATGCGTCATAACGTATAACGTCATACAGAATTACGGTTTAACGTATAACGCCATATAGCAATGCGTCATAACGTATAACGTTATACAGAATTACGGTTTAACGTATAAAGTCATATAGTAATGCGTCATAACGTATAACGCCATATAGTAATGCGTCATAACGTATAACATCATATAGTATTGCGTCATGACGTATAACGTCATATAGTAATGCGTCATAACGTATATCGTCATAGAGTAATGCGTCATAACGTATAACGTCATATAGTATTGCGTCATGACGAATAATGTCATATAATAAGGCGACATGACGTATAACGTCATAGAGTAATGCGTCATAAAGTATAACGTCATATAGTAATGCGTCATAACGTATAACGCCATATAGTAATGCGTCATAACGTATAACGTCATATAGTAATGCGTCATAACTTATAACGCCATATAGCGATGCGTCATAACGTATAACGCCACATAGCAATGCGTCATAACGTATAACGCCACATGGTAATACGTCTTAACGTATAAAGACATATAGAATTCCGGGATAACGTATAACGTCATATAGTAATACGTCATAACGAATAACGTCATATAGTAATGCGTCATAACGCATAACGTCATATAGTAATGCGTCATAACGTATAACGCCATATAGTATTGCGTCATAACATCTAACGCCATATAGTAATGCGTCATACCGTATAACGTCATATGGAATTCCGGTTTAACGTATAACGCCATATAGCAATGCGTCATAACGTATAACGTTATACAGAATTACGGTTTAACGTATAAAGTCATATAGTAATGCGTCATAACGTATAACGCCATATAGTAATGCGTCATAACGTATAACATCATATAGTATTGCGTCATGACGTATAACGTCATATAGTAATGCGTCATAACGTATATCGTCATAGAGTAATGCGTCATAACGTATAACGTCATATAGTATTGCGTCATGACGAATAATGTCATATAATAAGGCGACATGACGTATAACGTCATATAGTAGTGCGTCATAACGTATAACGCCATATAGCAATGAGTCATAACGTATAACGCCATATAGTAATGCGTCATAACGTATAACATCATATAGTATTGCGTCATGACGTATAACGTCATATAGTAATGCGTCATAACGTATATCGTCATAGAGTAATGCGTCATAACGTATAACGTCATATAGTATTGCGTCATAACGTCTAACGCCATATAGCAATGCGTCATAACGTATAACGTCATATAGTAATGCGTCATAACGTATAACGCCATATAGTATTGCGTCATTACATCTAACGCCATATAGTAATGCGTCATACCGTATAACGTCATATGGAATTCCGGTTTAACGTATAACGCCATATAGCAATGCGTCATAACGTATAACGTCATACAGAGTTACGGTTTAACGTATAACGCCATATAGCAATGCGTCATAACGTATAACGTTATACAGAATTACGGTTTAACGTATAAAGTCATATAGTAATGCGTCATAACGTATAACGCCATATAGTAATGCGTCATAACGTATAACATCATATAGTATTGCGTCATGACGTATAACGTCATATAGTAATGCGTCATAACGTATATCGTCATAGAGTAATGCGTCATAACGTATAACGTCATATAGTATTGCGTCATGACGAATAATGTCATATAATAAGGCGACATGACGTATAACGTCATATAGTAATGCGTCATAACGTATAACGTCATATAGTAATGCGTCATAACGTATAACGCCATATAGTAATGCGTCATAACGTATAACGTCATATAGTATTGCGTCATAACATCTAACGCCATATAGTATTGCGTCATAACATCTAACGCCATATAGTAATGCGTCATAACGTATAACGTCATATAGTAATGCATCATAACGTATAACGCCATATAGTAATGCGTCATAACTTATAACGTCATATAGTATTGCGTCATAACGTCTAACGCCATATAGCAATGCGTCATAACGTATAACGTCATATAGTAATGCGTCATACCGTATAACGTCATATGGAATTCCGGTTTAACGTATAACGCCATATAGCAATGCGTCATAACTTATAACGTCATATAGTATTGCGTCATAACGTCTAACGCCATATAGCAATGCGTCATAACGTATAACGTCATATAGTAATGCGTCATACCGTATAACGTCATATGGAATTCCGGTTTAACGTATAACGCCATATAGCAATGCGTCATAACGTATAACGTCACATAGTAATACGTCTTAACGTATAAAGTCATATAGAATACCGGGTTAACGTATAACGCCATATAGCAATGCGTCATAACGTATAACGTCATACAGAGTTACGGTTTAACGTATAACGCCATATAGCAATGCGTCATATCGTATAACGTTATACAGAATTACGGTTTAACGTATAAAGTCATATAGTAATGCGTCATAACGTATAACGCCATATAGTAATGCGTCATAACGTATAACATCATATAGTATTGCGTCATGACGTATAACGTCATATAGTAATGCGTCATAACGTATATCGTCATAGAGTAATGCGTCATAACGTATAACGTCATATAGTATTGCGTCATGACGAATAATGTCATATAATAAGGCGACATGACGTATAACGTCATATAGTAATTTGTCATAACGTATAACGTCATATAGAATTCCGGTTTAACGTATAACGCCACATAGCAATGCGTCATAACGTATAACGCCACATGGTAATACGTCATAACGTATAAAGACATATAGAATTCCGGGATAACGTATAACGTCATATAGTAATACGTCATAACGTATAACATCATATAGTATTGCGTCCCGACGAATAATGTCATATAATAAGGCGACATGACGTATAACATCATATAGTAATGCGTCATAACGTATCACGTCATATAGTAATGCGTCATAACGTATAACGCCATATAGTAATGCGTCATAACGTATAACGCCATATAGTATTGCGTCATAACATCTAACGCCATATAGTAATGCGTCATAACGTATAACGTCATATAGTAATGCGTCATAACGTATAACGCCATATAGTAATGCGTCATAACTTATAACGTCATATAGTATTGCGTCATAACGTCTAACGCCATATAGCAATGCGTCATAACGTATAACGTCATATAGTAATGCGTCATACCGTATACCGTCATATAGAATTCCGGTTTAACGTATAACGCCACATAGCAATGCGTCATAACGTATAACGTCATATAGTAATGCGTCATAACGTATAACGCCATATAGTAATGCGTCATAACATATAACGTCATATAGTATTGCGTCATAACTTCTAACGCCATATAGCAATGCGTCATAACGTATAACGTCATATAGTAATGCGTCATACCGTATACCGTCATATAGAATTCCGGTTTAACGTATAACGCCATATAGCAATGCGTCATAACGTATAACGTCACATAGTAATACGTCTTAACGTATAAAGTCATATAGAATACCGGGTTAACGTATAACGCCATATAGCAATGCGTCATGACGTATAACGTCATACAGAATTACGGTTTAACGTATAACGCCATATAGCAATGCGTCATAACGTATAACGTTATACAGAATTACGGTTTAACGTATAAAGTCATATAGTAATGCGTCATAACGTATAACGCCATATAGTAATGCGTCATAACGTATAACATCATATAGTATTGCGTCATGACGTATAACGTCATATAGTAATGCGTCATAACGTATATCGTCATAGAGTAATGCGTCATAACGTATAACGTCATATAGTATTGCGTCATGACGAATAATGTCATATAGTAATGCGTCATAACGTATAACGCCATATAGTAATGCGTCATAACGTATAACGTCATATAGTAATGCGTCATAACTTATAACGCCATATAGCGATGCGTCATAACGTATAACATCATATAGTATTGCGTCATGACGTATAACGTCATATAGTAATGCGTCATAACGTATATCGTCATAGAGTAATGCGTCATAACGTATAACGTCATATAGTAATGCGTCATAACGTATAACGTCATATAGTAATGCGTCATAACGTATAACGTCATATAGTAATGCGTCATAACTTATAACGCCATATAGCGATGCGTCATAACGTATAACGCCACATAGCAATGCGTCATAACGTATAACGCCACATGGTAATACGTCTTAACGTATAAAGACATATAGAATTCCGGGATAACGTATAACGTCATATAGTAATACGTCATAACGAATAACGTCATATAGTAATGCGTCATAACGCATAACGTCATATAGTAATGCGTCATAACGTATAACGGCATATAGTATTGCGTCATAACATCTAACGCCATATAGTAATGCGTCATACCGTATAACGTCATATGGAATTCCGGTTTAACGTATAACGCCATATAGTAATGCGTCATAACTTATAACGTCATATAGTATTGCGTCATAACGTCTAACGCCATATAGCAATGCGTCATAACGTATAACGTCATATAGTAATGCGTCATACCGTATAACGTCATATGGAATTCCGGTTTAACGTATAACGCCATATAGCAATGCGTCATAACTTATAACGTCATATAGTATTGCGTCATAACGTCTAACGCCATATAGCAATGCGTCATAACGTATAACGTCATATAGTAATGCGTCATACCGTATAACGTCATATGGAATTCCGGTTTAACGTATAACGCCATATAGCAATGCGTCATAACGTATAACGTCACATAGTAATACGTCTTAACGTATAAAGTCATATAGAATACCGGGTTAACGTATAACGCCATATAGCAATGCGTCATAACGTATAACGTCATACAGAGTTACGGTTTAACGTATAACGCCATATAGCACTGCGTCATATCGTATAACGTTATACAGAATTACGGTTTAACGTATAAAGTCATATAGTAATGCGTCATAACGTATAACGCCATATAGTAATGCGTCATAACGTATAACATCATATAGTATTGCGTCATGACGTATAACGTCATATAGTAATGCGTCATAACGTATATCGTCATAGAGTAATGCGTCATAACGTATAACGTCATATAGTATTGCGTCATGACGAATAATGTCATATAATAAGGCGACATGACGTATAACGTCATATAGTAATTTGTCATAACGTATAACGTCATATAGAATTCCGGTTTAACGTATAACGCCACATAGCAATGCGTCATAACGTATAACGCCACATGGTAATACGTCATAACGTATAAAGACATATAGAATTCCGGGATAACGTATAACGTCATATAGTAATACGTCATAACGTATAACATCATATAGTATTGCGTCCCGACGAATAATGTCATATAATAAGGCGACATGACGTATAACGTCATATAGTAATGCGTCATAACGTATCACGTCATATAGTAATGCGTCATAACGTATAACGCCATATAGTAATGCGTCATAACGTATAACGCCATATAGTATTGCGTCATAACATCTAACGCCATATAGTAATGCGTCATAACGTATAACGTCATATAGTAATGCGTCATAACGTATAACGCCATATAGTAATGCGTCATAACTTATAACGTCATATAGTATTGCGTCATAACGTCTAACGCCATATAGCAATGCGTCATAACGTATAACGTCATATAGTAATGCGTCATACCGTATAACGTCATATAGAATTCCGGTTTAACGTATAACGCCATATAGCAATGCGTCATAACGTATAACGTCACATAGTAATACGTCTTAACGTATAAAGTCATATAGAATACCGGGTTAACGTATAACGCCATATAGCAATGCGTCATAACGTATAACGTCATACAGAATTACGGTTTAACGTATAACGCCATATAGCAATGCGTCATAACGTATAACGTTATACAGAATTACGGTTTAACGTATAAAGTCATATAGTAATGCGTCATAACGTATAACGCCATATAGTAATGCGTCATAACGTATAACATCATATAGTATTGCGTCATGACGTATAACGTCATATAGTAATGCGTCATAACGTATAGCGTCATAGAGTAATGCGTCATAACGTATAACGTCATATAGTATTGCGTCATGACGAATAATGTCATATAGTAATGCGTCATAACGTATAACGCCATATAGTAATGCGTCATAACGTATAACGTCATATAGTAATGCGTCATAACTTATAACGCCATATAGCGATGCGTCATAACGTATAACATCATATAGTATTGCGTCATGACGTATAACGTCATATAGTAATGCGTCATAACGTATATCGTCATAGAGTAATGCGTCATAACGTATAACGTCATATAGTAATGCGTCATAACGTATAACGTCATATAGTAATGCGTCATAACGTATAACGCCATATAGTAATGCGTCATAACGTATAACGTCATATAGTAATGCGTCATAACTTATAACGCCATATAGCGATGCGTCATAACGTATAACGCCACATAGCAATGCGTCATAACGTATAACGCCACATGGTAATACGTCTTAACGTATAAAGACATATAGTATTGCGTCATGACGTATAACGTCATATAATAAGGCGACATACCGTATAACGTCATATGGAATTCCGGTTTAACGTATAACGCCATATAGTAATGCGTCATAACTTATAACGTCATATAGTATTGCGTCATATCGTCTAACGCCATATAGCAATGCGTCATAACGTATAACGTCATATAGTAATGCGTCATACCGTATAACGTCATATGGAATTCCGGTTTAACGTATAACGCCATATAGCAATGCGTCATAACTTATAACGTCATATAGTATTGCGTCATAACGTCTAACGCCATATAGCAATGCGTCATAACGTATAACGTCATATAGTAATGCGTCATACCGTATAAAGTCATATAGAATACCGGGTTAACGTATAACGCCATATAGCAATGCGTCATAACGTATAACGTCATACAGAGTTACGGTTTAACGTATAACGCCATATAGCAATGCGTCATATCGTATAACGTTATACAGAATTACGGTTTAACGTATAAAGTCATATAGTAATGCGTCATAACGTATAACGCCATATACTAATGCGTCATAACGTATAACATCATATAGTATTGCGTCATGACGTATAACGTCATATAGTAATGCGTCATAACGTATATCGTCATAGAGTAATGCGTCATAACGTATAACGTCATATAGTATTGCGTCATGACGAATAATGTCATATAATAAGGCGACATGTCGTATAACGTCATATAGTAATTTGTCATAACGTATAACGTCATATAGAATTCCGGTTTAACGTATAACGCCACATAGCAATGCGTCATAACGTATAACGCCACATGGTAATACGTCATAACGTATAAAGACATATAGAATTCCGGGATAACGTATAACGTCATATAGTAATACGTCATAACGTATAACATCATATAGTATTGCGTCCCGACGAATAATGTCATATAATAAGGCGACATGACGTATAACGTCATATAGTAATGCGTCATAACGTATCACGTCATATAGTAATGCGTCATAACGTATAACGCCATATAGTAATGCGTCATAACGTATAACGCCATATAGTATTGCGTCATAACATCTAACGCCATATAGTAATGCGTCATAACGTATAACGTCATATAGTAATGCGTCATAACGTATAACGCCATATAGTAATGCGTCATAACTTATAACGTCATATAGTATTGCGTCATAACGTCTAACGCCATATAGCAATGCGTCATAACGTATAACGTCATATAGTAATGCGTCATACCGTATACCGTCATATAGAATTCCGGTTTAACGTATAACGCCACATAGCAATGCGTCATAACGTATAACGTCATATAGTAATGCGTCATAACGTATAACGCCATATAGTAATGCGTCATAACATATAACGTCATATAGTATTGCGTCATAACGTCTAACGCCATATAGCAATGCGTCATAACGTATAACGTCATATAGTAATGCGTCATACCGTATAACGTCATATAGAATTCCGGTTTAACGTATAACGCCATATAGCAATGCGTCATAACGTATAACGTCACATAGTAATACGTCTTAACGTATAAAGTCATATAGAATACCGGGTTAACGTATAACGCCATATAGCAATGCGTCATAACGTATAACGTCATACAGAATTACGGTTTAACGTATAACGCCATATAGCAATGCGTCATAACGTATAACGTCACATAGTAATACGTCTTAACGTATAAAGTCATATAGAATACCGGGTTAACGTATAACGCCATATAGCAATGCGTCATAACGTATAACGTCATACAGAATTACGGTTTAACGTATAACGCCATATAGCAATGCGTCATAACGTATAACGTCACATAGTAATACGTCTTAACGTATAAAGTCATATAGAATACCGGGTTAACGTATAACGCCATATAGCAATGCGTCATAACGTATAACGTTATACAGAATTACGGTTTAACGTATAAAGTCATATAGTAATGCGTCATAACGTATAACGCCATATAGTAATGCGTCATAACGTATAACATCATATAGTATTGCGTCATGACGTATAACGTCATATAGTAATGCGTCATAACGTATATCGTCATAGAGTAATGCGTCATAACGTATAACGTCATATAGTATTGCGTCATGACGAATAATGTCATATAATAAGGCGACATGTCGTATAACGTCATATAGTAATTTGTCATAACGTATAACGTCATATAGAATTCCGGTTTAACGTATAACGCCACATAGCAATGCGTCATAACGTATAACGCCACATGGTAATACGTCATAACGTATAAAGACATATAGAATTCCGGGATAACGTATAACGTCATATAGTAATACGTCATAACGTATAACATCATATAGTATTGCGTCCCGACGAATAATGTCATATAATAAGGCGACATGACGTATAACGTCATATAGTAATGCGTCATAACGTATCACGTCATATAGTAATGCGTCATAACGTATAACGCCATATAGTAATGCGTCATAACGTATAACGCCATATAGTATTGCGTCATAACATCTAACGCCATATAGTAATGCGTCATAACGTATAACGTCATATAGTAATGCGTCATAACGTATAACGCCATATAGTAATGCGTCATAACTTATAACGTCATATAGTATTGCGTCATAACGTCTAACGCCATATAGCAATGCGTCATAACGTATAACGTCATATAGTAATGCGTCATACCGTATACCGTCATATAGAATTCCGGTTTAACGTATAACGCCACATAGCAATGCGTCATAACGTATAACGTCATATAGTAATGCGTCATAACGTATAACGCCATATAGTAATGCGTCATAACATATAACGTCATATAGTATTGCGTCATAACGTCTAACGCCATATAGCAATGCGTCATAACGTATAACGTCATATAGTAATGCGTCATACCGTATAACGTCATATAGAATTCCGGTTTAACGTATAACGCCATATAGCAATGCGTCATAACGTATAACGTCACATAGTAATACGTCTTAACGTATAAAGTCATATAGAATACCGGGTTAACGTATAACGCCATATAGCAATGCGTCATAACGTATAACGTCATACAGAATTACGGTTTAACGTATAACGCCATATAGCAATGCGTCATAACGTATAACGTCACATAGTAATACGTCTTAACGTATAAAGTCATATAGAATACCGGGTTAACGTATAACGCCATATAGCAATGCGTCATAACGTATAACGTCATACAGAATTACGGTTTAACGTATAACGCCATATAGCAATGCGTCATAACGTATAACGTCACATAGTAATACGTCTTAACGTATAAAGTCATATAGAATACCGGGTTAACGTATAACGCCATATAGCAATGCGTCATAACGTATAACGTTATACAGAATTACGGTTTAACGTATAAAGTCATATAGTAATGCGTCATAACGTATAACGCCATATAGTAATGCGTCATAACGTATAACATCATATAGTATTGCGTCATGACGTATAACGTCATATAGTAATGCGTCATAACGTATATCGTCATAGAGTAATGCGTCATAACGTATAACGTCATATAGTATTGCGTCATGACGAATAATGTCATATAGTAATGCGTCATAACGTATAACGCCATATAGTAATGCGTCATAACGTATAACGTCATATAGTAATGCGTCATAACGTATAACGTCATATAGTAATGCGTCATAACGTATAACGCCATATAGTAATGCGTCATAACGTATAACGTCATATAGTAATGCGTCATAACTTATAACGCCATATAGCGATGCGTCATAACGTATAACGCCACATAGCAATGCGTCATAACGTATAACGCCACATGGTAATACGTCTTAACGTGTAAAGACATATAGAATTCCGGGATAACGTATAACGTCATATAGTAATACGTCATAACGAATAACGTCATATAGTAATGCGTCATAACGCATAACGTCATATAGTAATGCGTCATAACGTATATCGTCATAGAGTAATGCGTCATAACGTATAACGTCATATAGTAATGCGTCATAACGTATAACGTCATATAGTAATGCGTCATAACGTATAACGCCATATAGTAATGCGTCATAACGTATAACGTCATATAGTAATGCGTCATAACTTATAACGCCATATAGCGATGCGTCATAACGTATAACGCCACATAGCAATGCGTCATAACGTATAACGCCACATGGTAATACGTCTTAACGTGTAAAGACATATAGAATTCCGGGATAACGTATAACGTCATATAGTAATACGTCATAACGAATAACGTCATATAGTAATGCGTCATAACGCATAACGTCATATAGTAATGCGTCATAACGTATAACGGCATATAGTATTGCGTCATAACATCTAACGCCATATAGTAATGCGTCATACCGTATAACGTCATATGGAATTCCGGTTTAACGTATAACGCCATATAGCAATGCGTCATAACGTATAACGTCACATAGTAATACGTCTTAACGTATAAAGTCATATAGAATACCGGGTTAACGTATAACGCCATATAGCAATGCGTCATAACGTATAACGTCATACAGAGTTACGGTTTAACGTATAACGCCATATAGCAATGCGTCATAACGTATAACGTTAGACAGAATTACGGTTTAACGTATAAAGTCATATAGTAATGCGTCATAACGTATAACGCCATATAGTAATGCGTCATAACGTATAACATCATATAGTATTGCGTCATGACGTATAACGTCATATAGTAATGCGTCATAACGTTTATCGTCATAGAGTAATGCGTCATAACGTATAACGTTATATAGTATTGCGTCATGACGAATCATGTCATATAATAAGGCGACATGACGTATAACGTCATATAGTAATGTGTCATAACGTATAACATCATATAGTATTGCGTCATGACGTATAACGTCATATAGTAATGCGTCATAACGTATATCGTCATAGAGTAATGCGTCATAACGTATAACGTCATATAGTATTGCGTCATGACGAATAATGTCATATAATAAGGCGACATGACGTATAACGTCATATAGTAATGCGTCATAACGTATAACGTCATATAGTAATGCGTCATAACGTATAACGCCATATAGTAATGTGTCATAACGTATAACGTCATATAGTAATGCGTCATAACTTATAACGCCATATAGCGATGCGTCATAACGTATAACGCCACATAGCAATGCGTCATAACGTATAACGCCACATGGTAATACGTCTTAACGTATAAAGACATATAGAATTCCGGGATAACGTATAACGTCATATAGTAATACGTCATAACGAATAACGTCATATAGTAATGCGTCATAACGCATAACGTCATATAGTAATGCGTCATAACGTATAACGGCATATAGTATTGCGACATAACATCTAACGCCATATAGTAATGCGTCATACCGTATAACGTCATATGGAATTCCGGTTTAACGTATAACGCCATATAGTAATGCGTCATAACTTATAACGTCATATAGTATTGCGTCATAACGTCTAACGCCATATAGCAATGCGTCATAACGTATAACGTCATATAGTAATGCGTCATACCGTATAACGTCATATGGAATTCCGGTTTAACGTATAACGCCATATAGCAATGCGTCATAACTTATAACGTCATATAGTATTGCGTCATAACGTCTAACGCCATATAGCAATGCGTCATAACGTATAACGTCATATAGTAATGCGTCATACCGTATAACGTCATATGGAATTCCGGTTTAACGTATAACGCCATATAGCAATGCGTCATAACGTATAACGTCACATAGTAATACGTCTTAACGTATAAAGTCATATAGAATACCGGGTTAACGTATAACGCCATATAGCAATGCGTCATAACGTATAACGTCATACAGAGTTACGGTTTAACATATAACGCCATATAGCAATGCGTCATATCGTATAACGTTATACAGAATTACGGTTTAACGTATAAAGTCATATAGTAATGCGTCATAACGTATAACGCCATATAGTAATGCGTCATAACGTATAACATCATATAGTATTGCGTCATGACGTATAACGTCATATAGTAATGCGTCATAACGTATATCGTCATAGAGTAATGCGTCATAACGTATAACGTCATATAGTATTGCGTCATGACGAATAATGTCATATAATAAGGCGACATGTCGTATAACGTCATATAGTAATTTGTCATAACGTATAACGTCATATAGAATTCCGGTTTAACGTATAACGCCACATAGCAATGCGTCATAACGTATAACGCCACATGGTAATACGTCATAACGTATAAAGACATATAGAATTCCGGGATAACGTATAACGTCATATAGTAATACGTCATAACGTATAACATCATATAGTATTGCGTCCCGACGAATAATGTCATATAATAAGGCGACATGACGTATAACGTCATATAGTAATGCGTCATAACGTATCACGTCATATAGTAATGCGTCATAACGTATAACGCCATATAGTAATGCGTCATAACGTATAACGCCATATAGTATTGCGTCATAACATCTAACGCCATATAGTAATGCGTCATAACGTATAACGTCATATAGTAATGCGTCATAACGTATAACGCCATATAGTAATGCGTCATAACTTATAACGTCATATAGTATTGCGTCATAACGTCTAACGCCATATAGCAATGCGTCATAACGTATAACGTCATATAGTAATGCGTCATACCGTATACCGTCATATAGAATTCCGGTTTAACGTATAACGCCACATAGCAATGCGTCATAACGTATAACGTCATATAGTAATGCGTCATAACGTATAACGCCATATAGTAATGCGTCATAACATATAACGTCATATAGTATTGCGTCATAACGTCTAACGCCATATAGCAATGCGTCATAACGTATAACGATATATAGTAATGCGTCATACCGTATAACGTCATATAGAATTCCGGTTTAACGTATAACGCCATATAGCAATGCGTCATAACGTATAACGTCACATAGTAATACGTCTTAACGTATAAAGTCATATAGAATACCGGGTTAACGTATAACGCCATATAGCAATGCGTCATAACGTATAACGTCATACAGAATTACGGTTTAACGTATAACGCCATATAGCAATGCGTCATAACGTATAACGTCACATAGTAATACGTCTTAACGTATAAAGTCATATAGAATACCGGGTTAACGTATAACGCCATATAGCAATGCGTCATAACGTATAACGTCATACAGAATTACGGTTTAACGTATAACGCCATATAGCAATGCGTCATAACGTATAACGTCACATAGTAATACGTCTTAACGTATAAAGTCATATAGAATACCGGGTTAACGTATAACGCCATATAGCAATGCGTCATAACGTATAACGTTATACAGAATTACGGTTTAACGTATAAAGTCATATAGTAATGCGTCATAACGTATAACGCCATATAGTAATGCGTCATAACGTATAACATCATATAGTATTGCGTCATGACGTATAACGTCATATAGTAATGCGTCATAACGTATATCGTCAGAGTAATGCGTCATAACGTATAACGTCATATAGTATTGCGTCATGACGAATAATGTCATATAGTAATGCGTCATAACGTATAACGCCATATAGTAATGCGTCATAACGTATAACGTCATATAGTAATGCGTCATAACTTATAACGCCATATAGCGATGCGTCATAACGTATAACATCATATAGTATTGCGTCATGACGTATAACGTCATATAGTAATGCGTCATAACGTATATCGTCATAGAGTAATGCGTCATAACGTATAACGTCATATAGTAATGCGTCATAACGTATAACGTCATATAGTAATGCGTCATAACGTATAACGCCATATAGTAATGCGTCATAACGTATAACGTCATATAGTAATGCGTCATAACTTATAACGCCATACAGCGATGCGTCATAACGTATAACGCCACATAGCAATGCGTCATAACGTATAACGCCACATGGTAATACGTCTTAACGTGTAAAGACATATAGAATTCCGGGATAACGTATAACGTCATATAGTAATACGTCATAACGAATAACGTCATATAGTAATGCGTCATAACGCATAACGTCATATAGTAATGCGTCATAACGTATAACGGCATATAGTATTGCGTCATAACATCTAACGCCATATAGTAATGCGTCATACCGTATAACGTCATATGGAATTCCGGTTTAACGTATAACGCCATATAGCAATGCGTCATAACGTATAACGTCACATAGTAATACGTCTTAACGTATAAAGTCATATAGAATACCGGGTTAACGTATAACGCCATATAGCAATGCGTCATAACGTATAACGTCATACAGAGTTACGGTTTAACGTATAACGCCATATAGCAATGCGTCATAACGTATAACGTTAGACAGAATTACGGTTTAACGTATAAAGTCATATAGTAATGCGTCATAACGTATAACGCCATATAGTAATGCGTCATAACGTATAACATCATATAGTATTGCGTCATGACGTATAACGTCATATAGTAATGCGTCATAACGTTTATCGTCATAGAGTAATGCGTCATAACGTATAACGTCATATAGTATTGCGTCATGACGAATCATGTCATATAATAAGGCGACATGACGTATAACGTCATATAGTAATGTGTCATAACGTATAACATCATATAGTATTGCGTCATGACGTATAACGTCATATAGTAATGCGTCATAACGTATATCGTCATAGAGTAATGCGTCATAACGTATAACGTCATATAGTATTGCGTCATGACGAATAATGTCATATAATAAGGCGACATGACGTATAACGTCATATAGTAATGCGTCATAACGTATAACGTCATATAGTAATGCGTCATAACGTATAACGCCATATAGTAATGTGTCATAACGTATAACGTCATATAGTATTGCGTCATAACATCTAACGACATATAGTAATGCGTCATAACGTATAACGTCATATAGTAATGCGTCATAACTTATAACGCCATATAGCGATGCGTCATAACGTATAACGCCACATAGCAATGCGTCATAACGTATAACGCCACATGGTAATACGTCTTAACGTATAAAGACATATAGAATTCCGGGATAACGTATAACGTCATATAGTAATACGTCATAACGTATAACGTCATATAGTATTGCGTCATGACGAATAATGTCATATAATAAGGCGACATGACGTATAACGTCATATAGTAATGCGTCATAACGTATAACGTCATATAGTAATGCGTCATAACGTATAACGCCATATAGTAATGCGTCAAAACGTATAACGTCATATAGTATTGCGTCATAACATCTAACGCCATATAGGAATGCGTCATAACGTATAACGTCATATAGTAATGCGTCATAACGTATAACGCCATATAGCAATGCGTCATAACGTATAACGCCATATAGCAATGCGTTATAACGAATAACGTCATATAGTAATGCGTCATAACGAATAACGTCATATCGTAATGCGTCATAACGTATAACGCCATATAGTATTGCGTCATAACATCTAACGCCATATAGTAATGCGTCATAACGTATAACGTCATATAGTAATGCGTCATAACGTATAACGCCATATAGTAATGCGTCATAACTTATAACGTCATATAGTATTGCGTCATAACGTCTAACGCCATATAGCAATGCGTCATAACGTATAACGTCATATAGTAATGCGTCATACCGTATAACGTCATATGGAATTCCGGTTTAACGTATAACGCCATATAGCAATGCGTCATAACCTATAACGTCATATAGTATTGCGTCATAACGTCTAACGCCATATAGCAATGCGTCATAACGTATAACGTCATATAGTAATGCGTCATACCGTATAACGTCATAAGGAATTCCGGTTTAACGTATAACGCCATATAGCAATGCGTCATAACGTATAACGTCACATAGTAATACGTCTTAACGTATAAAGTCATATAGAATACCGGGTTAACGTATAACGCCATATCGCAATGCGTCATAACGTATAACGTCATACAGAGTTACGGTTTAACGTATAACGCCATATAGCAATGCGTCATAACGTATAAAGTTATACAGAATTACGGTTTAACGTATAAAGTCATATAGTAATGCGTCATAACGTATAACGCCATATAGTAATGCGTCATAACGTATAACATCATATAGTATTGCGTCATGACGTATAACGTCATATAGTAATGCGTCATAACGTATATCGTCATAGAGTAATGCGTCATAACGTATAACGTCATATAGTATTGCGTCATGACGAATAATGTCATATAATAAGGCGACATGACGTATAACGTCATATAGTAATTTGTCATAACGTATAAAGTCATATAGAATTCCGGTTTAACGTATAACGCCACATAGCAATGCGTCATAACGTATACCGTCACATAGTAATACGTCTTAACGTATAACGTCATATAGTAATGCGTCATAACGTATAACGCCATCTAGTAATGCGTCATAACATATAACGTCACATAGTAATACGTCTTAACGTATAAAGTCATATAGAATACCGGGTTAACGTATAACGCCATATAGCAATGCGTCATAACGTATAACTTCATATAGTATTCCGTCATGACGTATAACGTCATATAGTAATGCGTCATAACGTATATCGTCATATATTAATGCGTCACAACGTATAACGTCATATAGGATTGCGTCATGACGAATAATGTCATTTAATAAGGCGACATGACGTATATCGTCATAGAGTAATGCGTCATAACGTATAACGTCATATAGTATTGCGTCCTGACGAATAATGTCATATAATAAGGCGACATGACGTATAACGTCATATAGTAATGCGTCATAACGTATAAAGTCATATAGAATACCGGATTAACGTATAACGCCATATAGCAATGCGTCATAACGTATAACATCATATAGTATTCCGTCATGACGTATAACGTCATATAGTAATGCGTCATAACGTATATCGTCATATATTAATGCGTCACAACGTATAACGTCATATGGTATTGCGTCATGACGAATAATGTCATTTAATAAGGCGACATGACGTATAACGTCATATAGTAATGCGTCTTATCGTATAACGTCATATAGAATTCCGGTTTAACGTATAACGCCTCATAGCAATGCGTCATGACGTATAACGTCACATAGTAATACGTCTTAACGTATAACGTCATATAGTAATGCGTCATAACGTATAACGTCATATAGTAACACGTCATAACGTATAACGTCATATAGTATTGCGTCATGACGAATAATGTCATATAATAAGGCGTCATGACGTATAACGTCATATAGTAATGCGTCATAACGTATAACGTCATACAGTAATGCGTCATAACGTATAACGCCATATAGTAATGCGTCATAACATATAACGTCATATAGCATTGCGTCATAACGTCTAACGCCATATAGCAATGCGTCATAACGTATAACGTCATATAGTAATGCGTCATACCGTATAACGACATATAGAATTCCGGTTTAACGTATAACGCCATATAGCAATGCGTCATAACGTATAACGTCATACAGAATTACGGTTTAACGTATAACGTCATATAGCAATGCGTCATAACGTATAACGTTATACAGAATTACGGTTTAACGTATAAAGTCATATAGTAATGCGTCATAACGTATAACGCCATATAGTTACGCGTCATAACGTATAACATCATATAGTATTGCGTCATGACGTATAACGTCATATAGTAATGCGTCATAACGTATATCGTCATAGAGTAATGCGTCATAACGTATAACGTCATATAGTATTGCGTCATGACGAATAATGTCATATAATAAGGCGACATGACGTATAACGTCATATAGTATTGCGTCATGACGTATAACGTCATATAGTAATGCGTCATAACGTATATCGTCATAGAGTAATGCGTCATAACGTATAACGTCATATAGTATTGCGTCATGACGAATAATGTCATATAATAAGGCGACATGACGTATAACGTCATATAGTAATGCGTCATAACGTATAAAGACATATAGAATTCCGGGATAACGTATAACGTCATATAGTAATACGTCATAACGTATAACGTCATATAGTATTGCGTCATGACGAATAATGTCATATAATAAGGCGACATGACGTATAACGGCATATAGTAATGCGTCATAACGTATAACGTCATATAGTAATGCGTCATAACGTATAACGCCATATAGTAATGCGTCATAACGTATAACGTCATATAGTATTGCGTCATAACATCTAACGCCATATAGTAACGCGTCATAACGTATAACGTCATATAGTAATGCGTCATAACGTATAACGCCATATAGCAATGCGTCATAACGTATAACGCCATATAGCAATGCGTTATAACGAATAACGTCATATAGTAATGCGTCATAACGTATAACGCCATATAGTAATGCGTCATAACGTATAACGTCATATAGTATTGCGCCATGACGTATAACGTCATATAATAAGGCGACATGACGTATAACGTCATATAGAATTACGTCATAACGTATAACGTCATATACAATTACGGTTTAACGTATAACGTCAAAAGAGTAATGCTTCATATCCTATAACGCCATATAGTAATTGCGTCATAACGTATAACGTCATATAGAATTCCGGCATAACGTATATCGTCATATAGTAATACGTCATAACTTACAAGGTCATATAGTAATGCGTCATAACGTATAACGTCATATAGTACTGCGTCATGACGTATAACGTCATATAATAAGGTGACATGGCGTATAACGTCATATAGAATTACGGCATAACGTATAACGTCAAATAGTAAAACGTCATAACGTATAACGTCATACAGAATTACGGTTTAACGTCTAACGTCAAAAGAGTAATGCGTCATATCCTATAACGCCATATAGTAATGTGTCATAACGTATAACGCCATATAGTAATGCGTCATAACGTATAACGTCATATAGTAATACGTCATAACGTATAACGTCATATAGTATTGCGTCATGACCAATAATGTCATATAATAAGGCGACATGACGTATAACGTCATATAGTAATGCGTCATAACGTATAACGTCATATAGTAATGCGTCATAACGTATAACGCCATATAGTAATGCGTCATAACGTATAACGTCATATAGTAATACGTCATAACGTATAACGTCATATAGTATTGCGTCATGACGCATAATGTCATATAATAAGGCGACATGACGTATAACGTCATATAGTAATGCGTCATAACGTATAACGTCATATAGTATTGCGTCATGACGAATAATGTCATATAATAAGGCGACATGACGTATAACGTCATATAGTAAGGTGTCATAAAGTATAACGTCATATAGAATTCCGGTTTAACGTATAAAGTCATATAGAATTCCGGTTTAACGTATAACGCCACATAGCAATGCGCCATAACGTATAACGTCACATGGTAATACGTCTTAACGTAGAAAGACATATAGAATTCCGGGATAACGTATAACGTCATATAGTAATGCGTCATAACGTATAACGCCATATAGCAATGCGTCATAACGTATAACGCCATATAGCAATGCGTTATAACGAATAACGTCATATAGTAATGCGTCATAACGTATAACGCCATATAGTAATGCGTCATAACGTATAACGTCATATAGTAATGCGTCATAACGTATAACGCCATATAGTAATGCGTCATAACATATAACGTCATATAGTATTGCGTCATAACGTCTAACGCCATATAGCAATGCGTCATAACGTATAACGTCATATAGTAATGCGTCATACCGTATAACGTCATATAGAATTCCGGTTTAACGTATAACGCCATATAGCAATGTGTCATAATGTATAACGTCACATAGTAATACGTCTTAACGTATAAAGTCATATAGAATACCGGGTTAACGTATAACGCCATATAGCAATGCGTCATAACGTATAACGTCATACAGAATTACGGTTTAACGTATAACGCCATATAGGAATGCGTCATAACGTATAACGTTATACAGAATTACGGTTTAACGTATAAAGTCATATAGTAATGCGTCATAACGTATAACGCCATATAGTAATGCGTCATAACGTATAACATCATATAGTATTGCGTCATGACGTATAACGTCATATAGTAATGCGTCATAACGTATATCGTCATAGAGTAATGCGTCATAACGTATAACGTCATATAGTATAGCGTCATGTCGAATAATGTCATATAATAAGGCGACATGACGTATAACGTCATATAGTAATGCGTCATAACGTATAAGGTCATATAGTAATGCGTCATAACGTATAACGCCATATAGTAATGCGTCATAACGTATAACGTCATATAGTATTGCGTCATAACATCTAACGCCATATAGTAATGCGTCATAACGTATAACGTCATATAGTAATGCGTCATAACGTATAACGCCATATAGCGATGCGTCATAACGTATAACGCCATATAGCAATGCGTTATAACGAATACCGTCATATAGTAATGCGTCATAACTTATAACGCCATATAGTAATGCGTCATAACGTATAACGTCATATAGTATTGCGTCATGACGTATAACGTCATATAATAAGGCGACATGACGTATAACGTCATATAGAATTACGTCATAACGTATAACGTCATATACAATTGCGGTTTAACGTATAACGTCAAAAGAGTAATGCGTCATATCCTATAACGCCATATAGTAATTGCGTCATAACGTATAACGTCATATAGAACTCCGGCATAACGTATATCGTCATATAGTAATACGTCATAACGTATAACGTCATATAGTATTGCGTCATGACGAATAATGTCATATAATAAGGCGACATGACGTATAACGTCATATAGTAATGCGTCATAACGTATAACGTCATATAGTAATGTGTCATAACGTATAACGCCATATAGTAATGCGTCATAACGTATAACGTCATATAGTAATACGTCATAACGTATAACGTCATATAGTATTGCGTCATGACGAATAATGTCATATAATAAGGCGACATGACGTATAACGTCATATAGTAATGCGTCATAACGTATAACATCATATAGTATTGCGTCATGACGTATAACGTCATATAGTAATGCGTCATAACGTATATCGTCATAGAGTAATGCGTCATAACGTATAACGTCATATAGTATTGCGTCATGACGAATAATGTCATATAATAAGGCGACATGACGTATAACGTCATATAGAATTCCGGTTTAACGTATAACGCCATATAGCAATGCGTCATAACGTATAACGTCACATAGTAATACGTCTTAACGTATAAAGTCATATAGAATACCGGGTTAACGTATAACGCCATATAGCAATGCGTCATAACGTATAACGTCATACAGAATTACGGTTTAACGTATAACGCCATATAGCAATGCGTCATAACGTATAACGTTATACAGAATTACGGTTTAACGAATAAGTCATATAGTAATGCGTCATAAAGTATAACGCCATATAGTAATGCGTCATAACGTATAACATCATATAGTATTGCGTCATGACGTATAACGTCATATAGTAATGCGTCATAACGTATATCGTCATAGAGTAATGCGTCATAACGTATAACGTCATATAGTATTGCGTCATGACGAATAATGTCATATAATAAGGCGACATGACGTATAACGTCATATAGTAATGCGTCATAACGTATAACGTCATATAGTAATGCGTCATAACGTATAACGCCATATAGTATTGCGTCATAACGTATAACGTCATATAGTACTGCGTCATAACATCTAACGCCATATAGTAATGCGTCATAACGTATAACGTCATATAGTAATGCGTCATAACGTATAATGCCATATAGCGATGCGTCATAACGTATAACGCCATATAGCAATGCGTTATAACGAATAACGTCATATAGTAATGCGTCATAACGTATAACGCCATATAGTAATGCGTCATAACGTATAACGTCATATAGTATTGCGTCATGACGTATAACGTCATATAATAAGGCGACATGACGTATAACGTCATATAGAATTACGTCATAACGTATAACGTCATATACAATTACGGTTTAACGTATAACGTCAAAAGAGTAATGCGTCATATCCTATAACGCCATATAGTAATTGCGTCATAACGTATAACGTCGTATAGAATTCCGGCATAACGTATATCGTCATATAGTAATACGTCATAACTTACAAGGTCATATAGTAATGCGTCATAACGTATAACGTCACATAGTATTGCATCATGACGTATAACGTCATATAATAAGGTGACATGACGTATAACGTCATATAGAATTACGGCATAACGTATAACGTCACATAGTAAAACGTCATAACGTATAACGTCATATAGTAATACGTCATAACGTATAACGTCATATAGTATTGCGTCATGACGAATAATGTCATATAATAAGGCGACATGACGTATAACGTCATATAGTAATGCGTCATAACGTATAACGTCATATAGTAATGCGTCATAACGTATAACGCCATATAGTAATGCGTCATAACGTATAACGTCATATAGTAATACGTCATAACGTATAACGTCATATAGTATTGCGTCATGACGAATAATGTCATATAATAAGGCGACATGACGTATAACGTCATATAGTAATGCGTCATAACGTATAACGTCATATAGTAATGCGTCATAACGTATAACGTCATATAGTAATGCGTCATAACGTATATCGTCATAGAGTAATGCGTCATAACGTATAACGTCATATAGTATTGCGTCATGACGAATAATGTCATATAATAAGGCGACATGACGTATAACGTCATATAGAATTCCGGTTTAACGTATAACGCCATATAGCAATGCGTCATAACGTATAACGTCACATAGTAATACGTCTTAACGTATAAAGTCATATAGAATACCGGGTTAACGTATAACGCCATATAGCAATGCGTCATAACGTATAACGTCATACAGAATTACGGTTTAACGTATAACGCCATATAGCAATGCGTCATAACGTATAACGTTATACAGAATTACGGTTTAACGTATAAAGTCATATAGTAATGCGTCATAAAGTATAACGCCATATAGTAATGCGTCATAACGTATAACATCATATAGTATTGCGTCATGACGTATAACGTCATATAGTAATGCGTCATAACGTATATCGTCATAGAGTAATGCGTCATAACGTATAACGTCATATAGTATTGCGTCATGACGAATAATGTCATATAATAAGGCGACATGACGTATAACGTCATATAGTAATGCGTCATAACGTATAACGTCATATAGTAATGCGTCATAACGTATAACGCCATATAGTATTGCGTCATAACGTATAACGTCATATAGTACTGCGTCATAACATCTAACGCCATATAGTAATGCGTCATAACGTATAACGTCATATAGTAATGCGTCATAACGTATAACGCCATATAGCGATGCGTCATAACGTATAACGCCATATAGCAATGCGTTATAACGAATAACGTCATATAGTAATGCGTCATAACGTATAACGCCATATAGTAATGCGTCATAACGTATAACGTCATATAGTATTGCGTCATGACGTATAACGTCATATAATAAGGCGACATGACGTATAACGTCATATAGAATTACGTCATAACGTATAACGTCATATACAATTACGGTTTAACGTATAACGTCAAAAGAGTAATGCGTCATATCCTATAACGCCATATAGTAATTGCGTCATAACGTATAACGTCGTATAGAATTCCGGCATAACGTATATCGTCATATAGTAATACGTCATAACTTACAAGGTCATATAGTAATGCGTCATAACGTATAACGTCACATAGTATTGCATCATGACGTATAACGTCATATAATAAGGTGACATGACGTATAACGTCATATAGAATTACGGCATAACGTATAACGTCACATAGTAAAACGTCATAACGTATAACGTCATATAGTAATACGTCATAACGTATAACGTCATATAGTATTGCGTCATGACGAATAATGTCATATAGTAAGGCGACATGACGTATAACGTCATATAGTAATGCGTCATAACGTATAACGTCATATAGTAATGCGTCATAACGTATAACGCCATATAGTAATGCGTC
Organism: Bombus fervidus; assembly: GCF_041682495.2. Classification (NCBI taxonomy): domain Eukaryota; kingdom Metazoa; phylum Arthropoda; class Insecta; order Hymenoptera; family Apidae; genus Bombus; species Bombus fervidus. The sequence continues at coordinate 1,768,904 of NW_027212582.1, forward strand.
ATAACGTATAACGTCATATAGTAATACGTCATAACGTATAACGTCATATAGTATTGCGTCATGACGAATAATGCCATATAATAAGGCGACATGACGTATAACGTCATATAGTAATGCGTCATAACGTATAACGTCATATAGTAATGCGTCATAACGTATAACGCCATATAGTAATGCGTCATAACATATAACGTCATATAGTATTGCGTCATAACGTCTAACGTCATATAGCAATGCGTCATAACGTATAACGTCATATAGTAATGCGTCATACCGTATAACGTCATATAGAATTCCGGTTTAACGTATAACGCCATATAGCAATGCGTCATAACGTATAACGTCACATAGTAATACGCCTTAACGTATAAAGTCATATAGAATACCGGGTTAACGTATAACGCCATATAGCAATGCGTCATAACGTATAACGTCATACAGAATTACGGTTTAACGTATAACGCCATATAGCAATGCGTCATAACGTATAACGTTATACAGAATTACGGTTTAACGTATAAAGTCATATAGTAATGCGTCATAACGTATAACGCCATATAGTAATGCGTCATAACGTATAACGTCATATAGTATTGCGTCATGACGAATAATGTCATATAATAAGGCGACATGACGTATAACGTCATATAGTATTGCGTCATGACGAATAATGTCATATAATAAGGCGACATGACGTATAACGTCATATAGTAATGCGTCATAACGTATAACGTCATATAGTAATGCGTCATAACGTATAACGCCATATAGTATTGCGTCATAACGTATAACGTCATATAGTAATGCGTCATACCGTATAACGTCATATGGAATTCCGGTTTAACGTATAACGCTATATAGCAATGCGTCATAACGTATAACGTCACATAGTAATACGTCTTAACGTATAAAGTCATATAGAATACCGGGTTAACGTATAACGCCATATAGCAATGCGTCATAACGTATAACGTCATACAGAGTTACGGTTTAACGTATAACGCCATATAGCAATGCGTCATAACGTATAACGTTATACAGAATTACGGTTTAACGTATAAAGTCATATAGTAATGCGTCATAACGTCTAACGCCATATAGTAATGCGTCATAACGTATAACATCATATAGTATTGCGTCATGACGTATAACATCATATAGTAATGCGTCATAACGTATATCGTCATAGAGTAATGCGTCATAACGTATAACGTCATATAGTATTGCGTCATGACGAATAATGTCATATAATAAGGCGACATGACGTATAACGTCATATAGTAATGTGTCATAACGTATAACGTCATATAGAATTCCGGTTTAACGTATAACGCCACATAGCAATGCGTCATAACGTATAACGCCACATGGTAATACGTCATAACGTATAAAGACATATAGAATTCCGGGATAACGTATAACGTCATACAGTAATACGTCATAACGTATAACGTCATATAGTAATGCGTCATAACGTATAACGCCATATAGCAATGCGTCATAACGTATAACGCCATATAGCAATGCGTCATAACGTATAACGTCGTATAGAATTACGGCATAACGTATATCGTCATATAGTAATACGTCATAACTTACAAGGTCATATAGTAACGCGTCATAACGTATAACGTCATATAGTATTGCATCATGACGTATAACGTCATATAATAAGGTGACATGACGTATAACGTCATATAGAATTACGGCATAACGTATAACGTCACATAGTAAAACGTCATAACGTATAACGTCATATAGTAATACGTCATAACGTATAACGTCATATAGTATTGCCTCATGACGAATAATGTCATATAATAAGGCGACATGACGTATAACGTCATATAGTAATGTGTCATAGCGTATAACGTCATATAGAATTCCGGTTTAACGTATAACGCCACATAGCAATGCGTCATAACGTATAACGCCACATGGTAATACGTCATAACGTATAAAGACATATAGAATTCCGGGATAACGTATAACGTCATACAGTAATACGTCATAACGTATAACGTCATATAGTATTGCGTCATGACGAATAATGTCATATAATAAGGCGAAATGATGTATAACGTCATATAGTAATGCGTCATAACGTATAACGTCATATAGTAATGCGTCATAACGTATAACGCCATGTAGTAATGCGTCATAACGTATATCGTCATATAGTATTGCGTCATAACATCTAACGCCATATAGTAATGCGTCATAACGTATAGCGTCATATAGTAATGCGTCATAACGTATAACGCCATATAGCAATGCGTCATAACGTATAACGCCATATAGCAATGCGTCATAACGTATAACGTCGTATAGAATTACGGCATAACGTATATCGTCATATAGTAATACGTCATAACTTACAAGGTCATATAGTAATGCGTCATAACGTATAACGTCATATAGTATTGCATCATGACGTATAACGTCATATAATAAGGTGACATGACGTATAACGTCATATAGAATTACGGCATAACGTATAACGCCATATAGTAATGCGTCATAACGTATAACGTCATATAGTAATACGTCATAACGTATAACGTCATATAGTATTGCGTCATGACGAATAATGTCATATAATAAGGCGACATGACGTATAACGTCATATAGTAATGCGTCATAACGTATAACGTCATATAGTAATGCGTCATAACGTATAACGCCATATAGTAATGCGTCATAACATATAACGTCATATAGTATTGCGTCATAACGTCTAACGCCATATAGCAATGCGTCATAACGTATAACGTCAGATAGTAATGCGTCATACCGTATAACGTCATATAGAATTCCGGTTTAACGCATAACGCCATATAGCAATGCGTCATAACGTATAACGTCACATAGTAATACGCCTTAACGTATAAAGTCATATAGAACACCGGGTTAACGTATAACGCCATATAGCAATGCGCCATAACGTAGAACGTCATACAGAATTACGGTTTAACGTATAACGCCATATAGCAATGCGTCATAACGTATAACGTTATACAGAATTACGGTTTAACGTATAAAGTCATATAGTAATGCGTCATAACGTATAACGCCATATAGTAATGCGTCATAACGTATAACGTCATATAGTATTGCGTCATGACGAATAATGTCATATAATAAGGCGACATGACGTATAACGTCATATAGTAATGCGTCATAACGTATAACGTCATATAGTAATGCGTCGTAACGTATAACGCCATATAGTAATGCGTCATAACGTATAACGCCATATAGTAATGCGTCATAACGTATAACATCATATAGTATTGCGTGATGACGTATAACATCAAATAGTAATGCGTCATAACGTATAACGTCATATAGTAATGCGTCATAACGTATAACGCCATATAGTAATGCGTCATAGCGTATAACGTCATGTAGTAATACGTCATAACGTATAACGTCATATAGTATTTCGTCATGACGAATAATGTCATATAATAAGGCGACATGACGTATAACGTCATATAGTAATGCGTCATAACGTATAACGTCATATAGTAATGCGTCATAACGTATAACGCCATATAGTAATGCGTCATAGCGTATAACGTCATGTAGTAATACGTCATAACGTATAACGTCATATAGTATTTCGTCATGACGAATAATGTCATATAATAAGGCGACATGACGTATAACGTCATATAGTAATGCGTCATAACGTATAACGTCATATAGTAATGCGTCATAACGTATAACGCCATATAGTAATGCGTCATAACTTATAACGTCATATGGTATTGCGTCATAACGTCTAACGCCATATAGCAATGCGTCATAACGTATAACGTCATATAGTAATGCGTCATACCGTATAACGTCATATAGAATTCCGGTTTAACGTATAACGCCATATAGCAATGCGTCATAACGTATAACGTCACATAGTAATACGTCTTAACGTATAAAGTCATATAGAATACCGGGTTAACGTATAACGCCATATAGCAATGCGTCATAACGTATAACGTCATACAGAGTTACGGTTTAACGTATAACGCCATATAGCAATGCGTCATAACGTATAACGTTATACAGAATTACGGTTTAACGTATAAAGTCATATAGTAATGCGTCATAACGTATAACGCCATATAGTAATGCGTCATAACGTATAACATCATATAGTATTGCGTCATGACGTATAACATCATATAGTAATGCGCCATAACGTATATCGTCATAGAGTAATGCGTCATAACGTATAACGTCATATAGTATTGCGTCATGACGAATAATGTCATATAATAAGGCGACATGACGTATAACGACATATAGTAATGTGTCACAACGTATAACGTCATATAGAATTCCGGTTTAACGTATAACGCCACATAGCAATGCGTCATAACGTATAACGCCACATGGTAATACGTCATAACGTATAAAGACATATAGAATTCCGGGATAACGTATAACGTCATATAGTAATACGTCATAACGTATAACGTCATATAGTATTGCGTCATGACGAATAATGTCATATAATAAGGCGACATGACGTATAACGTCATATAGTAATGCGTCATAACGTATAACGTCATATAGTAATGCGTCATAACGTATAACGCCATGTAGTAATGCGTCATAACGTATAACGTCATATAGTATTGCGTCATAACATCTAACGCCATATAGTAATGCGTCATAACGTATAACGTCATATAGTAATGCGTCATAACGTATAACGCCATATAGCAATGCGTCATAACGTATAACGCCATATAGCAATGCGTTATAACGAATAACGTCATATAGTAATGCGTCATAACGTATAACGTCATATAGTAATGCGTCATAACGTATAACGCCATATAGTATTGCGTCATAACATCTAACGCCATATAGTAATGCGTCATAACGTATAACGTCATATAGTAATACGTCATAACGTATAACGTCATATAGTATTGCGTCATGACGAATAATGTCATATAATAAGGCGACATGACGTATAACGTCATATAGTAATGCGTCATAACGTATAACGTCAAATAGTAATGCGTCATAACGTATAACGCCATATAGTAATGCGTCATAACGTATAACGTCATATAGTATTGCGTCATAACATCTAACGCCATATAGTAATGCGTCATAACGTATATCGTCATAGAGTAATGCGTCATAACGTATAACGTCATATAGTATTGCGTCATGACGAATAATGTCATATAATAAGGCGACATGACGTATAACGTCATATAGTAATGTGTCATAACGTATAACGTCATATAGAATTCCGGTTTAACGTATAACGCCACATAGCAATGCGTCATAACGTATAACGCCACATGGTAATACGTCATAACGTATAAAGACATATAGAATTCCGCGATAACGTATAACGTCATATAGTAATACGTCATAACGTATAACGTCATATAGTATTGCGTCATGACGAATAATGTCATATAATAAGGCGACATGATGTATAACGTCATATAGTAATGCGTCATAACGTATAACGTCATATAGTAATGCGTCAGAACGTATAACGCCATGTAGTAATGCGTCATAACGTATAACGTCATATAGTATTGCGTCATAACATCTAACGCCATATAGTAATGCGTCATAACGTATAACGTCATATAGTAATGCGTCATAACGTATAACGCCATATAGCCATGCGTCATAACGTATAACGCCATATAGCAATGCGTCATAACGTATAACGTCGTATAGAATTACGGCATAACGTATATCGTCATATAGTAATACGTCATAACTTACAAGGTCATATAGTAATGCGTCATAACGTATAACGTCATATAGTATTGCATCATGACGTATAACGTCATATAATAAGGTGACATGACGTATAACGTCATATAGAATTACGGCATAACGTATAACGTCACATAGTAAAACGTCATAACGTATAACGTCATATAGTAATACGTCATAACGTATAACGACATATAGTATTGCCTCATGACGAATAATGTCATATAATAAGGCGACATGACGTATAACGTCATATAGTAATGCGTCATAACGTATAACGTCATATAGTAATGCGTCATAACGTATAACGCCATATAGTAATGCGTCATACCGTATAACGTCATGTAGTAATACGTCATAACGTATAACGTCATATAGTATTTCGTCATGACGAATAATGTCATATAATAAGGCGACATGACGTATAACGTCATATAGTAATGCGTCATAACGTATAACGTCATATAGTAATGCGTCATAACGTATAACGCCATATAGTAATGCGTCATAACTTATAACGTCATATAGTATTGCGTCATAACGTCTAACGCCATATAGCAATGCGTCATAACGTATAACGTCATATAGTAATGCGTCATACCGTATAACGTCATATAGAATTCCGGTTTAACGTATAACGCCATATAGCAATGCGTCATAACGTATAACGTCACATAGTAATACGTCTTAACGTATAAAGTCATATAGAATACCGGGTTAACGTATAACGCCATATAGCAATGCGTCATAACGTATAACGTCATACAGAGTTACGGTTTAACGTATAACGCCATATAGCAATGCGTCATAACGTATAACGCCACATGGTAATACGTCATAACGTATAAAGACATATAGAATTCCGGGATAACGTATAACGTCATACAGTAATACGTCATAACGTATAACGTCATATAGTATTGCGTCATGACGAATAATGTCATATAATAAGGCGAAATGATGTATAACGTCATATAGTAATGCGTCATAACGTATAACGTCATATAGTAATGCGTCATAACGTATAACGCCATGTAGTAATGCGTCATAACGTATATCGTCATATAGTATTGCGTCATAACATCTAACGCCATATAGTAATGCGTCATAACGTATAGCGTCATATAGTAATGCGTCATAACGTATAACGCCATATAGCAATGCGTCATAACGTATAACGCCATATAGCAATGCGTCATAACGTATAACGTCGTATAGAATTACGGCATAACGTATATCGTCATATAGTAATACGTCATAACTTACAAGGTCATATAGTAATGCGTCATAACGTATAACGTCATATAGTATTGCATCATGACGTATAACGTCATATAATAAGGTGACATGACGTATAACGTCATATAGAATTACGGCATAACGTATAACGCCATATAGTAATGCGTCATAACGTATAACGTCATATAGTAATACGTCATAACGTATAACGTCATATAGTATTGCGTCATGACGAATAATGTCATATAATAAGGCGACATGACGTATAACGTCATATAGTAATGCGTCATAACGTATAACGTCATATAGTAATGCGTCATAACGTATAACGCCATATAGTAATGCGTCATAACATATAACGTCATATAGTATTGCGTCATAACGTCTAACGCCATATAGCAATGCGTCATAACGTATAACGTCAGATAGTAATGCGTCATACCGTATAACGTCATATAGAATTCCGGTTTAACGCATAACGCCATATAGCAATGCGTCATAACGTATAACGTCACATAGTAATACGCCTTAACGTATAAAGTCATATAGAACACCGGGTTAACGTATAACGCCATATAGCAATGCGCCATAACGTAGAACGTCATACAGAATTACGGTTTAACGTATAACGCCATATAGCAATGCGTCATAACGTATAACGTTATACAGAATTACGGTTTAACGTATAAAGTCATATAGTAATGCGTCATAACGTATAACGCCATATAGTAATGCGTCATAACGTATAACGTCATATAGTATTGCGTCATGACGAATAATGTCATATAATAAGGCGACATGACGTATAACGTCATATAGTAATGCGTCATAACGTATAACGTCATATAGTAATGCGTCGTAACGTATAACGCCATATAGTAATGCGTCATAACGTATAACGCCATATAGTAATGCGTCATAACGTATAACATCATATAGTATTGCGTGATGACGTATAACATCAAATAGTAATGCGTCATAACGTATAACGTCATATAGTAATGCGTCATAACGTATAACGCCATATAGTAATGCGTCATAGCGTATAACGTCATGTAGTAATACGTCATAACGTATAACGTCATATAGTATTTCGTCATGACGAATAATGTCATATAATAAGGCGACATGACGTATAACGTCATATAGTAATGCGTCATAACGTATAACGTCATATAGTAATGCGTCATAACGTATAACGCCATATAGTAATGCGTCATAGCGTATAACGTCATGTAGTAATACGTCATAACGTATAACGTCATATAGTATTTCGTCATGACGAATAATGTCATATAATAAGGCGACATGACGTATAACGTCATATAGTAATGCGTCATAACGTATAACGTCATATAGTAATGCGTCATAACGTATAACGCCATATAGTAATGCGTCATAACTTATAACGTCATATGGTATTGCGTCATAACGTCTAACGCCATATAGCAATGCGTCATAACGTATAACGTCATATAGTAATGCGTCATACCGTATAACGTCATATAGAATTCCGGTTTAACGTATAACGCCATATAGCAATGCGTCATAACGTATAACGTCACATAGTAATACGTCTTAACGTATAAAGTCATATAGAATACCGGGTTAACGTATAACGCCATATAGCAATGCGTCATAACGTATAACGTCATACAGAGTTACGGTTTAACGTATAACGCCATATAGCAATGCGTCATAACGTATAACGTTATACAGAATTACGGTTTAACGTATAAAGTCATATAGTAATGCGTCATAACGTATAACGCCATATAGTAATGCGTCATAACGTATAACATCATATAGTATTGCGTCATGACGTATAACATCATATAGTAATGCGCCATAACGTATATCGTCATAGAGTAATGCGTCATAACGTATAACGTCATATAGTATTGCGTCATGACGAATAATGTCATATAATAAGGCGACATGACGTATAACGACATATAGTAATGTGTCACAACGTATAACGTCATATAGAATTCCGGTTTAACGTATAACGCCACATAGCAATGCGTCATAACGTATAACGCCACATGGTAATACGTCATAACGTATAAAGACATATAGAATTCCGGGATAACGTATAACGTCATATAGTAATACGTCATAACGTATAACGTCATATAGTATTGCGTCATGACGAATAATGTCATATAATAAGGCGACATGACGTATAACGTCATATAGTAATGCGTCATAACGTATAACGTCATATAGTAATGCGTCATAACGTATAACGCCATGTAGTAATGCGTCATAACGTATAACGTCATATAGTATTGCGTCATAACATCTAACGCCATATAGTAATGCGTCATAACGTATAACGTCATATAGTAATGCGTCATAACGTATAACGCCATATAGCAATGCGTCATAACGTATAACGCCATATAGCAATGCGTTATAACGAATAACGTCATATAGTAATGCGTCATAACGTATAACGTCATATAGTAATGCGTCATAACGTATAACGCCATATAGTATTGCGTCATAACATCTAACGCCATATAGTAATGCGTCATAACGTATAACGTCATATAGTAATACGTCATAACGTATAACGTCATATAGTATTGCGTCATGACGAATAATGTCATATAATAAGGCGACATGACGTATAACGTCATATAGTAATGCGTCATAACGTATAACGTCAAATAGTAATGCGTCATAACGTATAACGCCATATAGTAATGCGTCATAACGTATAACGTCATATAGTATTGCGTCATAACATCTAACGCCATATAGTAATGCGTCATAACGTATATCGTCATAGAGTAATGCGTCATAACGTATAACGTCATATAGTATTGCGTCATGACGAATAATGTCATATAATAAGGCGACATGACGTATAACGTCATATAGTAATGTGTCATAACGTATAACGTCATATAGAATTCCGGTTTAACGTATAACGCCACATAGCAATGCGTCATAACGTATAACGCCACATGGTAATACGTCATAACGTATAAAGACATATAGAATTCCGCGATAACGTATAACGTCATATAGTAATACGTCATAACGTATAACGTCATATAGTATTGCGTCATGACGAATAATGTCATATAATAAGGCGACATGATGTATAACGTCATATAGTAATGCGTCATAACGTATAACGTCATATAGTAATGCGTCAGAACGTATAACGCCATGTAGTAATGCGTCATAACGTATAACGTCATATAGTATTGCGTCATAACATCTAACGCCATATAGTAATGCGTCATAACGTATAACGTCATATAGTAATGCGTCATAACGTATAACGCCATATAGCCATGCGTCATAACGTATAACGCCATATAGCAATGCGTCATAACGTATAACGTCGTATAGAATTACGGCATAACGTATATCGTCATATAGTAATACGTCATAACTTACAAGGTCATATAGTAATGCGTCATAACGTATAACGTCATATAGTATTGCATCATGACGTATAACGTCATATAATAAGGTGACATGACGTATAACGTCATATAGAATTACGGCATAACGTATAACGTCACATAGTAAAACGTCATAACGTATAACGTCATATAGTAATACGTCATAACGTATAACGACATATAGTATTGCCTCATGACGAATAATGTCATATAATAAGGCGACATGACGTATAACGTCATATAGTAATGCGTCATAACGTATAACGTCATATAGTAATGCGTCATAACGTATAACGCCATATAGTAATGCGTCATACCGTATAACGTCATGTAGTAATACGTCATAACGTATAACGTCATATAGTATTTCGTCATGACGAATAATGTCATATAATAAGGCGACATGACGTATAACGTCATATAGTAATGCGTCATAACGTATAACGTCATATAGTAATGCGTCATAACGTATAACGCCATATAGTAATGCGTCATAACTTATAACGTCATATAGTATTGCGTCATAACGTCTAACGCCATATAGCAATGCGTCATAACGTATAACGTCATATAGTAATGCGTCATACCGTATAACGTCATATAGAATTCCGGTTTAACGTATAACGCCATATAGCAATGCGTCATAACGTATAACGTCACATAGTAATACGTCTTAACGTATAAAGTCATATAGAATACCGGGTTAACGTATAACGCCATATAGCAATGCGTCATAACGTATAACGTCATACAGAGTTACGGTTTAACGTATAACGCCATATAGCAATGCGTCATAACGTATAACGTTATACAGAATTACGGTTTAACGTATAAAGTCATATAGTAATGCGTCATAACGTATAACGCCATATAGTAATGCGTCATAACGTATAACATCATATAGTATTGCGTCATGACGTATAACATCATATAGTAATGCGCCATAACGTATAGCGTCATAGAGTAATGCGTCATAACGTATAACGTCATATAGTATTGCGTCATGACGAATAATGTCATATAATAAGGCGACATGACGTATAACGACATATAGTAATGTGTCACAACGTATAACGGCATATAGAATTCCGGTTTAACGTATAACGCCACATAGCAATGCGTCATAACGTATAACGCCACATGGTAATACGTCATAACGTATAAAGACATATAGAATTCCGGGATAACGTATAACGTCATATAGTAATACGTCATAACGTATAACGTCATATAGTATTGCGTCATGACGAATAATGTCATATAATAAGGCGACATGACGTATAACGTCATATAGTAATGCGTCATAACGTATAACGTCATATAGTAATGCGTCATAACGTGTAACGCCATGTAGTAATGCGTCATAACGTATAACGTCATATAGTATTGCGTCATAACATCTAACGCCATATAGTAATGCGTCATAACGTATAACGTCATATAGTAATGCGTCATAACGTATAACGCCATATAGCAATGCGTCATAACATATAACGCCATACAGTAATGCGTCATAACTTATAACGTCATATAGTATTGCGTCATAACGTCTAACGCCATATAGCAATGCGTCATAACGTATAACGTCATATAGTAATGCGTCATACCGTATAACGTCATATAGAATTCCGGTTTAACGTATAACGCCATATAGCAATGCGTCATAACGTATAACGTCATATAGTAATGCGTCATAACGTATAACGCCATATAGTAATGCGTCATAACATATAACGTCATATAGTATTGCGTCATAACGTCTAACGCCATATAGCAATGCGTCATAACGTATAACGTCATATAGTAATGCGTCATACCGTATAACGTCATATAGAATTCCGGTTTAACGTATAACGCCATATAGCAATGCGTCATAACGTATAACGTCACATAGTAATGCGTCATACCGTATAACGTCATATAGAATTCCGGTTTAACGTATAACGCCATATAGCAATGCGTCATAACGTATAACGCCTAATGGTAATACGTCATAACGTATAAAGACATATAGAATTCCGGGATAACGTATAACGTCATATAGTAATACGTCATAACGTATAACGTCATATAGTATTGCGTCATGACGAATAATGTCATATAATAAGGCGACATGACGTATAACGTCATATAGTAATGCGTCATAACGTATAACGTCATATAGTAATGCGTCATAACGTATAACGCCATGTAGTAATGCGTCATAACGTATAACGTCATATAGTATTGCGTCATAACATCTAACGCCATATAGTAATGCGTCATAACGTATATCGTCATATAGTAATGCGTCATAACGTATAACGCCATATAGCAATGCGTCATAACGTATAACGCCATATAGCAATGCGTTATAACGAATAACGTCATATAGTAATGCGTCATAACGTATAACGCCATATAGCAATGCGTCATAACGTATATCGTCATATAGTAATGCGTCATAACGTATAACGCCATATAGCAATGCGTTATAACGAATAACGCCATATAGCAATGCGTCATAACGTATAACGTTATACAGAATTACGGTTTAACGTATATAGTCATATAGTAATGCGTCATAACGTATAACGCCATATAGTAATGCGTCATAACGTATAACATCATATAGTATTGCGTCATGACGTATAACGTCATATAGTAATGCGTCATAACGTATATCGTCATAGAGTAATGCGTCATAACGTATAACGTCATATAGTATTGCGTCATGATGAATAATGTCATATAATAAGGCGACATGACGTATAACGTCATATAGTAATGTGTCATAACGTCTAACGTCATATAGAATTCCGGTTTAACGTATAACGCCACATAGCAATGCGTCATAACGTATAACGCCACATGGTAATACGTCATAACGTATAAAGACATATAGAATTCCGGGATAACGTATAACGTCATATAGTAATACGTCATAACGTATAACGTCATATAGTATTGCGTCATGACGAATAATGTCATATAATAAGGCGATATGACGTATAACGTCATATAGAAATGCGTCATAACGTATAACGTCATATAGAAATGCGTCATAACGTATAACGTCATATAGTAATGCGTCATAACGTATAACGCCATGTAGTAATGCGTCATAACGTATAACGTCATATAGTATTGCGTCATAACATCTAACGCCATATAGTAATGCGTCATAACGTATATCGTCATATAGTAATGCGTCATAACGTATAACGCCATATAGCAATGCGTCATAACGTATAACGCCATATAGCAATGCGTTATAACGAATAACGTCATATAGTAATGCGTCATAACGTATAACGTCATATAGTAATGCGTCATAACGTATAACGCCATATAGTATTGCGTCATAACATCTAACGCCATATAGTAATGCGTCATAACGTATAACGCCATATAGTAATGCGTCATAACGTATAACATCATATAGTATTGCGTCATGACGTATAACGTCATATAGTAATGCGTCATAACGTATATCGTCATAGAGTAATGCGTCATAACGTATAACGTCATATAGTATTGCGTCATGACGAATAATGTCATATAATAAGGCGACATGACGTATAACGTCATATAGTAATGCGTCATAACGTATAACGTCATATAGTAATGCGTCATAACGTATAACGCCATATAGTAATGCGTCATAACGTATAACGTCATATAGTAATGCGTCATAACTTATAACGCCATATAGCGATGCGTCATAACGTATAACGCCACATAGCAATGCGTCATAACGTATAACGCCACATGGTAATACGTCTTAACGTATAAAGACATATAGAATTCCGGGATAACGTATAACGTCATATAGTAATACGTCATAACGAATAACGCCATATAGTATTGCGTCATAACATCTAACGCCATATAGTAATGCGTCATACCGTATAACGTCATATGGAATTCCGGTTTAACGTATAACGCCATATAGCAATGCGTCATAACGTATAACGTCACATAGTAATACGTCTTAACGTATAAAGTCATATAGAATACCGGGTTAACGTATAACGCCATATAGCAATGCGTCATAACGTATGACGTCATACAGAGTTACGGTTTAACGTATAACGCCATATAGCAATGCGTCATAACGTATAACGTTATACAGAATTACGGTTTAACGTATAAAGTCATATAGTAATGCGTCATAACGTATAACGCCATATCGTACTGCGTCATAACGTATAACATCATATAGTATTGCGTCATGACGTATAACGTCATATAGTAATGCGTCATAACGTATATCGTCATAGAGTAATGCGTCATAACGTATAACGTCATATAGTATTGCGTCATGACGAATAATGTCATATAATAAGGCGACATGACGTATAACGTCATATAGTAATGCGTCATAACGTATAACGCCATATAGCAATGCGTCATAACGTATAACGCCATATAGCAATGCGTTATAACGAATAACGTCATATAGTAATGAGTCATAACGTATAACGTCATATAGTAATGCGTCATAACGTATAACGCCATATAGTATTGCGTCATAACATCTAACGCCATATAGTAATGCGTCATAACGTATAACGTCATATAGTAATGCGTCAGAACGTATAACGCCATATAGTAATGCGTCATAACATATAACGTCATATAGTATTGCGTCATAACGTCTAACGCCATATAGCAATGCGTCATAACGTATAACGTCATATAGTGATGCGTCATAACGTATAACGTCATATAGAATTCCGGTTTAACGTATAACGCCATATAGCAATGCGTCATAACGTATGACGTCATACAGAGTTACGGTTTAGCGTATAACGCCATATAGTAATGCGTCATAACGTATAACGCCATATAGTACTGCGTCATAACGTATAACATCATATAGTATTGCGTCATGACGTATAACGTCATATAGTAATGCGTCATAACGTATATCGTCATAGAGTAATGCGTCATAACGTATAACGTCATATAGTATTGCGTCATGACGAATAATGTCATATAATAAGGCGACATGACGTATAACGTCATATAGTAATGCGTCATAACGTATAACGTCATATAGTAATGCGTCATAACGTATAACGCCATATAGTAATGCGTCATAACTTATAACGTCATATAGTATTGCGTCATAACGTCTAACGCCATATAGCAATGCGTCATAACGTATAACGTCATATAGTAATGCGTCATACCGTATAACGTCATATAGAATTCCGGTTTAACGTATAACGCCATATAGCAATGCGTCATAACGTATAACGTCATATAGTAATGCGTCATAACGTATAACGCCATATAGTAATGCGTCATAACATATAACGTCATATAGTATTGCGTCATAACGTCTAACGCCATATAGCAATGCGTCATAACGTATAACGTCATATAGTGATGCGTCATACCGTATAACGTCATATAGAATTCCGGTTTAACGTATAACGCCATATAGCAATGCGTCATAACGTATAACGTCACATAGTAATACGTCTTAACGTATAAAGTCATATAGAATACCGGGTTAACGTATAACGCCATATAGCAATGCGTCATAACGTATAACGTCATACAGAATTACGGTTTAACGTATAACGCCATATAGCAATGCGTCATAACGTATAACGCCACATAGCAATGCGTCATAACGTATAACGCCACATGGTAATACGTCTTAACGTATAAAGACATATAGAATTCCGGGATAACGTATAACGTCATATAGTAATACGTCATAACGTATAACGCCATATAGTAATGCGTCATAACGTATAACGTCATATAGTAATGCGTCATAACTTATAACGCCATATAGCGATGCGTCATAACGTATAACGCCACATAGCAATGCGTCATAACGTATAACGCCACATGGTAATACGTCTTAACGTATAAAGACATATAGAATTCCGGGATAACGTATAACGTCATATAGTAATACGTCATAACGTATAACGTCATATAGTATTGCGTCATGACGAATAATGTCATATAATAAGGCGACATGACGTATAACGTCATATAGTAATGCGTCATAACGTATAACGTCAAATAGTAATGCGTCATAACGTATAACGCCATATAGTAATGCGTCATAACGTATAACGTCATATAGTATTGCGTCATAACACCTAACGCCATATAGTAATGCGTCATAACGTATATCGTCATAGAGTAATGCGTCATAACGTATAACGTCATATAGTATTGCGTCATGACGAATAATGTCATATAATAAGGCGACATGACGTATAACGTCATATAGTAATGTGTCATAACGTATAACGTCATATAGAATTCCGGTTTAACGTATAACGCCACATAGCAATGCGTCATAACGTATAACGCCACATGGTAATACGTCATAACGTATAAAGACATATAGAATTCCGGGATAACGTATAACGTCATATAGTAATACGTCATAACGTATAACGTCATATAGTATTGCGTCATGACGAATAATGTCATATAATAAGGCGACATGATGTATAACGTCATATAGTAATGCGTCATAACGTATAACGTCATATAGTAATGCGTCAGAACGTATAACGCCATGTAGTAATGCGTCATAACGTATAACGTCATATAGTATTGCGTCATAACATCTAACGCGATATAGTAATGCGTCATAACGTATAACGTCATATAGTAATGCGTCATAACGTATAACGCCATATAGCCATGCGTCATAACGTATAACGCCATATAGCAATGCGTCATAACGTATAACGTCGTATAGAATTACGGCATAACGTATATCGTCATATAGTAATACGTCATAACTTACAAGGTCATATAGTAATGCGTCATAACGTATAACGTCATATAGTATTGCATCATGACGTATAACGTCATATAATAAGGTGACATGACGTATAACGTCATATAGAATTACGGCATAACGTATAACGTCACATAGTAAAACGTCATAACGTATAACGTCATATAGTAATACGTCATAACGTATAACGACATATAGTATTGCCTCATGTCGAATAATGTCATATAATAAGGCGACATGACGTATAACGTCATATAGTAATGCGTCATAACGTATAACGTCATATAGTAATGCGTCATAACGTATAACGCCATATAGTAATGCGTCATAGCGTATAACGTCATGTAGTAATACGTCATAACGTATAACGTCATATAGTATTTCGTCATGACGAATAATGTCATATAATAAGGCGACATGACGTATAACGTCATATAGTAATGCGTCATAACGTATAACGTCATATAGTAATGCGTCATAACGTATAACGCCATATAGTAATGCGTCATAACTTATAACGTCATATAGTATTGCGTCATAACGTCTAACGCCATATAGCAATGCGTCATAACGTATAACGTCATATAGTAATGCGTCATACCGTATAACGTCATATAGAATTCCGGTTTAACGTATAACGCCATATAGCAATGCGTCATAACGTATAACGTCACATAGTAATACGTCTTAACGTATAAAGTCATATAGAATACCGGGTTAACGTATAACGCCATATAGCAATGCGTCATAACGTATAACGTCATACAGAGTTACGGTTTAACGTATAACGCCATATAGCAATGCGTCATAACGTATAACGTTATACAGAATTACGGTTTAACGTATAAAGTCATATAGTAATGCGTCATAACGTATAACGCCATATAGTAATGCGTCATAACGTATAACATCATATAGTATTGCGTCATGACGTATAACATCATATAGTAATGCGCCATAACGTATATCGTCATAGAGTAATGCGTCATAACGTATAACGTCATATAGTATTGCGTCATACCGTATAACGTCATATAGAATTCCGGTTTAACGTATAACGCCATATAGCAATGCGTCATAACGTATAACGTCATATAGTAATGCGTCATACCGTATAACGTCATATAGAATTCCGGTTTAACGTATAACGCCATATAGCAATGCGTCATAACGTATAACGTCACATAGTAATGCGTCATACCGTATAACGTCATATAGAATTCCGGTTTAACGTATAACGCCATATAGCAATGCGTCATAACGTATAACGCCTAATGGTAATACGTCATAACGTATAAAGACATATAGAATTCCGGGATAACGTATAACGTCATATAGTAATACGTCATAACGTATAACGTCATATAGTATTGCGTCATGACGAATAATGTCATATAATAAGGCGACATGACGTATAACGTCATATAGTATTGCGTCATAACATCTAACGCCATATAGTAATGCGTCATAACGTATATCGTCATATAGTAATGCGTCATAACGTATAACGCCATATAGCAATGCGTCATAACGTATAACGCCATATAGCAATGCGTTATAACGAATAACGTCATATAGTAATGCGTCATAACGTAAAACGCCATATAGCAATGCGTCATAACGTATATCGTCATATAGTAATGCGTCATAACGTATAACGCCATATAGCAATGCGTTATAACGAATAACGCCATATAGCAATGCGTCATAACGTATAACGTCACATAGTAATACGTCTTAACGTATAAAGTCATATAGAATACCGGGTTAACGTATAACGCCATATAGCAATGCGTCATAACGTATAACGTCATACAGAGTTACGGTTTAACGTATAACGCCATATAGCAATGCGTCATAACGTATAACGTTATACAGAATTACGGTTTAACGTATAAAGTCATATAGTAATGCGTCATAACGTATAACGCCATATAGTAATGCGTCATAACGTATAACATCATATAGTATTGCGTCATGACGTATAACATCATATAGTAATGCGCCATAACGTATATCGTCATAGAGTAATGCGTCATAACGTATAACGTCATATAGTATTGCGTCATACCGTATAACGTCATATAGAATTCCGGTTTAACGTATAACGCCATATAGCAATGCGTCATAACGTATAACGTCATATAGTAATGCGTCATACCGTATAACGTCATATAGAATTCCGGTTTAACGTATAACGCCATATAGCAATGCGTCATAACGTATAACGTCACATAGTAATGCGTCATACCGTATAACGTCATATAGAATTCCGGTTTAACGTATAACGCCATATAGCAATGCGTCATAACGTATAACGCCTAATGGTAATACGTCATAACGTATAAAGACATATAGAATTCCGGGATAACGTATAACGTCATATAGTAATACGTCATAACGTATAACGTCATATAGTATTGCGTCATGACGAATAATGTCATATAATAAGGCGACATGACGTATAACGTCATATAGTAATGCGTCATAACGTATAACGTCATATAGTAATGCGTCATAACGTATAACGCCATGTAGTAATGCGTCATAACGTATAACGTCATATAGTATTGCGTCATAACGTAAAACGCCATATAGCAATGCGTCATAACGTATATCGTCATATAGTAATGCGTCATAACGTATAACGCCATATAGCAATGCGTCATAACGTATAACGCCATATAGCAATGCGTTATAACGAATAACGTCATATAGTAATGCGTCATAACGTAAAACGCCATATAGCAATGCGTCATAACGTATATCGTCATATAGTAATGCGTCATAACGTATAACGCCATATAGCAATGCGTTATAACGAATAACGCCATATAGCAATGCGTCATAACGTATAACGTTATACAGAATTACGGTTTAACGTATAAAGTCATATAGTAATGCGTCATAACGTATAACGCCATATAGCAATGCGTCATAACGTATAACGTCACATAGTAATGCGTCATACCGTATAACGTCATATAGAATTCCGGTTTAACGTATAACGCCATATAGCAATGCGTCATAACGTATAACGCCTAATGGTAATACGTCATAACGTATAAAGACATATAGAATTCCGGGATAACGTATAACGTCATATAGTAATACGTCATAACGTATAACGTCATATAGTATTGCGTCATGACGAATAATGTCATATAATAAGGCGACATGACGTATAACGTCATATAGTAATGCGTCATAACGTATAACGTCATATAGTAATGCGTCATAACGTATAACGCCATGTAGTAATGCGTCATAACGTATAACGTCATATAGTATTGCGTCATAACATCTAACGCCATATAGTAATGCGTCATAACGTATATCGTCATATAGTAATGCGTCATAACGTATAACGCCATATAGCAATGCGTCATAACGTATAACGCCATATAGCTATGCGTTATAACGAATAACGTCATATAGTAATGCGTCATAACGTAAAACGCCATATAGCAATGCGTCATAACGTATATCGTCATATAGTAATGCGTCATAACGTATAACGCCATATAGCAATGCGTTATAACGAATAACGCCATATAGCAATGCGTCATAACGTATAACGTTATACAGAATTACGGTTTAACGTATAAAGTCATATAGTAATGCGTCATAACGTATAACGCCATATAGTAATGCGTCATAACGTATAACATCTTATAGTATTGCGTCATGACGTATAACGTCATATAGTAATGCGTCATAACGTATATCGTCATAGAGTAATGCGTCATAACGTATAACGTCATATAGTATTGCGTCATGATGAATAATGTCATATAATAAGGCGACATGACGTATAACGTCATATAGTAATGTGTCATAACGTATAACGTCATATAGAATTCCGGTTTAACGTATAACGCCACATAGCAATGCGTCATAACGTATAACGCCACATGGTAATACGTCATAACGTATAAAGACATATAGAATTGCGGGATAACGTATAACGTCATATAGTAATGCGTCATAACGTATAACGCCATATAGCAATGCGTCATAACGTATAACGCCATATAGTAATGCGTCATAACTTATAACGTCATATAGTATTGCGTCATAACGTCTAACGCCATATAGCAATGCGTCATAACGTATAACGTCATATAGTAATGCGTCATACCGTATAACGTCATATAGAATTCCGGTTTAACGTATAACGCCATATAGCAATGCGTCATAACGTATAACGTCATATAGTAATGCGTCATAACGTATAACGCCATATAGTAATGCGTCATAACATATAACGTCATATAGTATTGCGTCATAACGTCAAACGCCATATAGCAATGCGTCATAACGTATAACGTCATATAGTATTGCGTCATAACGTATAACGTCATATAGTAATGCGTCATAACGTATAACGCCATGTAGTAATGCGTCATAACGTATAACGTCATATAGTAATG
The DNA here is from genome assembly GCF_041682495.2 of Bombus fervidus. Lineage (NCBI taxonomy): Eukaryota > Metazoa > Arthropoda > Insecta > Hymenoptera > Apidae > Bombus > Bombus fervidus. Next base: position 1,790,530 of record NW_027212582.1, read on the forward strand.
CGTCATAACTTATAACGCCATATAGCGATGCGTCATAACGTATAACGCCACATAGCAATGCGTCATAACGTATAACGCCACATGGTAATACGTCTTAACGTATAAAGACATATAGAATTCCGGGATAACGTATAACGTCATATAGTAATACGTCATAACGAATAACGCCATATAGTATTGCGTCATAACATCTAACGCCATATAGTAATGCGTCATACCGTATAACGTCATATGGAATTCCGGTTTAACGTATAACGCCATATAGCAATGCGTCATAACGTATAACGTCACATAGTAATACGTCTTAACGTATAAAGTCATATAGAATACCGGGTTAACGTATAACGCCATATAGCAATGCGTCATAACGTATGACGTCATACAGAGTTACGGTTTAACGTATAACGCCATATAGCAATGCGTCATAACGTATAACGTTATACAGAATTACGGTTTAACGTATAAAGTCATATAGTAATGCGTCATAACGTATAACGCCATATAGTACTGCGTCATAACGTATAACATCATATAGTATTGCGTCATGACGTATAACGTCATATAGTAATGCGTCATAACGTATATCGTCATAGAGTAATGCGTCATAACGTATAACGTCATATAGTATTGCGTCATGACGAATAATGTCATATAATAAGGCGACATGACGTATAACGTCATATAGTAATGCGTCATAACGTATAACGCCATATAGCAATGCGTCATAACGTATAACGCCATATAGCAATGCGTTATAACGAATAACGTCATATAGTAATGCGTCATAACGTATAACGTCATATAGTAATGCGTCATAACGTATAACGCCATATAGTATTGCGTCATAACATCTAACGCCATATAGTAATGCGTCACAACGTATAACGTCATATAGTAATGCGTCATAACGTATAACGCCATATAGTAATGCGTCATAACTTATAACGTCATATAGTATTGCGTCATAACGTCTAACGCCATATAGCAATGCGTCATAACGTATGACGTCATACAGAGTTACGGTTTAACGTATAACGCCATATAGCAATGCGTCATAACGTATAACGTTATACAGAATTACGGTTTAACGTATAAAGTCATATAGTAATGCGTCATAACGTATAACGTCATATAGTAATGCGTCATAACGTATAACGCCATATAGTATTGCGTCATAACATCTAACGCCATATAGTAATGCGTCATAACGTATAACGTCACATAGTAATGCGTCATACCGTATAACGTCATATAGAATTCCGGTTTAACGTATAACGCCATATAGCAATGCGTCATAACGTATAACGCCTAATGGTAATACGTCATAACGTATAAAGACATATAGAATTCCGGGATAACGTATAACGTCATATAGTAATACGTCATAACGTATAACGTCATATAGTATTGCGTCATGACGAATAATGTCATATAATAAGGCGACATGACGTATAACGTCATATAGTAATGCGTCATAACGTATAACGTCATATAGTAATGCGTCATAACGTATAACGCCATGTAGTAATGCGTCATAACGTATAACGTCATATAGTATTGCGTCATAACATCTAACGCCATATAGTAATGCGTCATAACGTATATCGTCATATAGTAATGCGTCATAACGTATAACGCCATATAGCAATGCGTCATAACGTATAACGCCATATAGCTATGCGTTATAACGAATAACGTCATATAGTAATGCGTCATAACGTAAAACGCCATATAGCAATGCGTCATAACGTATATCGTCATATAGTAATGCGTCATAACGTATAACGCCATATAGCAATGCGTTATAACGAATAACGCCATATAGCAATGCGTCATAACGTATAACGTTATACAGAATTACGGTTTAACGTATAAAGTCATATAGTAATGCGTCATAACGTATAACGCCATATAGTAATGCGTCATAACGTATAACATCTTATAGTATTGCGTCATGACGTATAACGTCATATAGTAATGCGTCATAACGTATATCGTCATAGAGTAATGCGTCATAACGTATAACGTCATATAGTATTGCGTCATGATGAATAATGTCATATAATAAGGCGACATGACGTATAACGTCATATAGTAATGTGTCATAACGTATAACGTCATATAGAATTCCGGTTTAACGTATAACGCCACATAGCAATGCGTCATAACGTATAACGCCACATGGTAATACGTCATAACGTATAAAGACATATAGAATTGCGGGATAACGTATAACGTCATATAGTAATGCGTCATAACGTATAACGCCATATAGCAATGCGTCATAACGTATAACGCCATATAGTAATGCGTCATAACTTATAACGTCATATAGTATTGCGTCATAACGTCTAACGCCATATAGCAATGCGTCATAACGTATAACGTCATATAGTAATGCGTCATACCGTATAACGTCATATAGAATTCCGGTTTAACGTATAACGCCATATAGCAATGCGTCATAACGTATAACGTCATATAGTAATGCGTCATAACGTATAACGCCATATAGTAATGCGTCATAACATATAACGTCATATAGTATTGCGTCATAACGTCAAACGCCATATAGCAATGCGTCATAACGTATAACGTCATATAGTATTGCGTCATAACGTATAACGTCATATAGTAATGCGTCATAACGTATAACGCCATGTAGTAATGCGTCATAACGTATAACGTCATATAGTAATGCGTCATAACTTATAACGCCATATAGCGATGCGTCATAACGTATAACGCCACATAGCAATGCGTCATAACGTATAACGCCACATGGTAATACGTCTTAACGTATAAAGACATATAGAATTCCGGGATAACGTATAACGTCATATAGTAATACGTCATAACGAATAACGCCATATAGTATTGCGTCATAACATCTAACGCCATATAGTAATGCGTCATACCGTATAACGTCATATGGAATTCCGGTTTAACGTATAACGCCATATAGCAATGCGTCATAACGTATAACGTCACATAGTAATACGTCTTAACGTATAAAGTCATATAGAATACCGGGTTAACGTATAACGCCATATAGCAATGCGTCATAACGTATGACGTCATACAGAGTTACGGTTTAACGTATAACGCCATATAGCAATGCGTCATAACGTATAACGTTATACAGAATTACGGTTTAACGTATAAAGTCATATAGTAATGCGTCATAACGTATAACGCCATATAGTACTGCGTCATAACGTATAACATCATATAGTATTGCGTCATGACGTATAACGTCATATAGTAATGCGTCATAACGTATATCGTCATAGAGTAATGCGTCATAACGTATAACGTCATATAGTATTGCGTCATGACGAATAATGTCATATAATAAGGCGACATGACGTATAACGTCATATAGTAATGCGTCATAACGTATAACGCCATATAGCAATGCGTCATAACGTATAACGCCATATAGCAATGCGTTATAACGAATAACGTCATATAGTAATGCGTCATAACGTATAACGTCATATAGTAATGCGTCATAACGTATAACGCCATATAGTATTGCGTCATAACATCTAACGCCATATAGTAATGCGTCATAACGTATAACGTCATATAGTAATGCGTCATAACGTATAACGCCATATAGTAATGCGTCATAACTTATAACGTCATATAGTATTGCGTCATAACGTCTAACGCCATATAGCAATGCGTCATAACGTATAACGTCATATAGTAATGCGTCATAACGTATAACGCCATATAGTAATGCGTCATAACATATAACGTCATATAGTATTGCGTCATAACGTCAAACGCCATATAGCAATGCGTCATAACGTATAACGTCATATAGTAATGCGTCATACCGTATAACGTCATATAGTAATGCGTCATAACGTATAACGTCATATAGTAATGCGTCATAACGTATAACGCCATATAGTATTGCGTCATAACATCTAACGCCATATAGTAATGCGTCATAACGCATAACGTCATATAGTAATGCGTCAGAACGTATAACGCCATATAGTAATGCGTCATAACATATAACGTCATATAGTATTGCGTCATAACGTCTAACGCCATATAGCAATGCGTCATAACGTATAACGTCATATAGTGATGCGTCATAACGTATAACGTCATATAGAATTCCGGTTTAACGTATAACGCCATATAGCAATGCGTCATAACGTATGACGTCATACAGAGTTACGGTTTAACGTATAACGCCATATAGTAATGCGTCATAACGTATAACGCCATATAGTACTGCGTCATAACGTATAACATCATATAGTATTGCGTCATGACGTATAACGTCATATAGTAATGCGTCATAACGTATATCGTCATAGAGTAATGCGTCATAACGTATAACGTCATATAGTATTGCGTCATGACGAATAATGTCATATAATAAGGCGACATGACGTATAACGTCATATAGTAATGCGTCATAACGTATAACGCCATATAGCAATGCGTCATAACGTATAACGCCATATAGCAATGCGTTATAACGAATAACGTCATATAGTAATGCGTCATAACGTATAACGTCATATAGTAATGCGTCATAACGTATAACGCCATATAGTATTGCGTCATAACATCTAACGCCATATAGTAATGCGTCATAACGTATAACGTCATATAGTAATGCGTCATAACGTATAACGACATATAGTAATGCGTCATAACTTATAACGTCATATAGTATTGCGTCATAACGTCTAACGCCATATAGCAATGCGTCATAACGAATAACGTCATATAGTAATGCGTCATACCGTATAACGTCATATAGAATTCCGGTTTGACGTATAACGCCATATAGCAATGCGTCATAACGTATAACGTCATATAGTAATGCGTCATAACGTATAACGCCATATAGTAATGCGTCATAACATATAACGTCATATAGTATTGCGTCATAACGTCTAACGCCATATAGCAATGCGTCATAACGTATAACGTCATATAGTGATGCGTCATACCGTATAACGTCATATAGAATTCCGGTTTAACGTATAACGCCATATAGCAATGCGTCATAACGTATAACGTCACATAGTAATACGTCTTAACGTATAAAGTCATATAGAATACCGGGTTAACGTATAACGCCATATAGCAATGCGTCATAACGTATAACGTCATACAGAATTACGGTTTAACGTATAACGCCATATAGCAATGCGTCATAACGTATAACGTTATACAGAATTACGGTTTAACGTATAAAGTCATATAGTAATGCGTCATAACGTATAACGCCATATAGTAATGCGTCATAACGTATAACGTCATATAGTAATGCGTCATAACGCATAACGCCATATAGTAATGCGTCATAACGTATAACGTCATATAGTATTGCGTCATAACATCTAACGCCATATAGTAATGCGTCATAACGTATAACGTCATATAGTAATGCGTCATAACTTATAACGCCATATAGCGATGCGTCATAACGTATAACGCCACATAGCAATGCGTCATAACGTATAACGCCACATGGTAATACGTCTTAACGTATAAAGACATATAGAATTCCGGGATAACGTATAACGTCATATAGTAATACGTCATAACGTATAACGTCATATAGTATTGCGTCATGACGAATAATGTCATATAATAAGGCGACATGACGTATAACGTCATATAGTAATGCGTCATAACGTATAACGTCAAATAGTAATGCGTCATAACGTATAACGCCATATAGTAATGCGTCATAACGTATAACGTCATATAGTATTGCGTCATAACATCTAACGCCATATAGTAATGCGTCATAACGTATATCGTCATAGAGTAATGCGTGATAACGTATAACGTCATATAGAATTGCGTCATAACGTATAACGTCATATAGTAATGCGTCATAACTTATAACGCCATATAGCGATGCGTCATAACGTATAACGCCACATAGCAATGCGTCATAACGTATAACGCCACATGGTAATACGTCTTAACGTATAAAGACATATAGCATTCCGGGATAACGTATAACGTCATATAGTAATACGTCATAACGTATAACGTCATATAGTATTGCGTCATGACGAATAATGTCACATAATAAGGCGACATGACGTATAACGTCATATAGTAATGCGTCATAACGTATAACGCCATATAGTAATGCGTCATAACGTATAACGTCATATAGTAATGCGTCATAACGCATAACGCCATATAGTAATGCGTCATAACGTATAACGTCATATAGTATTGCGTCATAACATCTAACGCCATATAGTAATGCGTCATAACGTATAACGTCATATAGTAATGCGTCATAACTTATAACGCCATATAGCGATGCGTCATAACGTATAACGCCACATAGCAATGCGTCATAACGTATAACGCCACATGGTAATACGTCTTAACGTATAAAGACATATAGAATTCCGGGATAACGTATAACGTCATATAGTAATACGTCATAACGTATAACGTCATATAGTATTGCGTCATGACGAATAATGTCATATAATAAGGCGACATGACGTATAACGTCATATAGTAATGCGTCATAACGTATAACGTCAAATAGTAATGCGTCATAACGTATAACGCCATATAGTAATGCGTCATAACGTATAACGTCATATAGTATTGCGTCATAACATCTAACGCCATATAGTAATGCGTCATAACGTATATCGTCATAGAGTAATGCGTCATAACGTATAACGTCATATAGTATTGCGTCATGACGAATAATGTCATATAATAAGGCGACATGACGTACAACGTCATATAGTAATGTGTCATAACGTATAACGTCATATAGAATTCCGGTTTAACGTATAACGCCACATAGCAATGCGTCATAACGTATAACGCCACATGGTAATACGTCATAACGTATAAAGACATATAGAATTCCGGGATAACGTATAACGTCATATAGTAATACGTCATAACGTATAACGTCATATAGTATTGCGTCATGACGAATAATGTCATATAATAAGGCGACATGATGTATAACGTCATATAGTAATGCGTCATACCGTATAACGTCATATAGAATTCCGGTTTAACGTATAACGCCATATAGCAATGCGTCATAACGTATAACGTCACATAGTAATACGTCTTAACGTATAAAGTCATATAGAATACCGGGTTAACGTATAACGCCATATAGCAATGCGTCATAACGTATAACGTCATACAGAGTTACGGTTTAACGTATAACGCCATATAGCAATGCGTCATAACGTATAACGTTATACAGAATTACGGTTTAACGTATAAAGTCATATAGTAATGCGTCATAACGTATAACGACATATAGTAATGCGTCATAACGTATAACATCATATAGTATTGCGTCATGACGTATAACATCATATAGTAATGCGCCATAACGTATATCGTCATAGAGTAATGCGTCATAACGTATAACGTCATATAGTATTGCGTCATGACGAATAATGTCATATAATAAGGCGACATGACGTATAACGTCATATAGTAATGCGTCATAACGTATAACGTCATATAGTAATGCGTCATAACGTATAACGCCATGTAGTAATGCGTCATAACGTATAACGTCATATAGTATTGCGTCATAACATCTAACGCCATATAGTAATGCGTCATAACGTATAACGTCATATAGTAATGCGTCATAACGTATAACGCCATATAGCAATGCGTCATAACGTATAACGCCATATAGCAATGCGTTATAACGAATAACGTCATATAGTAATGCGTCATAACGTATAACGTCATATAGTAATGCGTCATAACGTATAACGCCATATAGTATTGCGTCATAACATCTAACGCCATATAGTAATGCGTCATAACGTATAACGTCATATAGTAATACGTCATAACGTATAACATCATACAGTAATGCGTCATAACTTATAACGTCATATAGTATTGCGTCATAACGTCTAACGCCATATAGCAATGCGTCATAACGTATAACGTCATATAGTAATGCGTCATACCGTATAACGTCATATAGAATTCCGGTTTAACGTATAACGCCATATAGCAATGCGTCATAACGTATAACGTCATATAGTAATGCGTCATACCGTATAACGTCATATAGAATTCCGGTTTAACGTATAACGCCATATAGCAATGCGTCATAACGTATAACGTCACATAGTAATGCGTCATACCGTATAACGTCATATAGAATTCCGGTTTAATGTATAACGCCATATAGCAATGCGTCATAACGTATAACGCCTAATGGTAATACCTCATAACGTATAAAGACATATAGAATTCCGGGATAACGTATAACGTCATATAGTAATGCGTCATAACGTATAACGCCATATAGCAATGCGTCATAACGTATAACGCCATATAGCAATGCGTTATAACGAATAACGTCATATAGTAATGCGTCATAACGTATAACGTCATATAGTAATGCGTCATAACGTATAACGCCATATAGTATTGCGTCATAACATCTAACGCCATATAGTAATGCGTCATAACGTATAACGTCATATAGTAATGCGTCATAACGTATAACGCCATATAGTAATGCGTCATAACTTATAACGTCATATAGTATTGCGTCATAACGTCTAACGCCATATAGCAATGCGTCATAACGTATAACGTCATATAGTAATGCGTCATAACGTATAACGCCATATAGTAATGCGTCATAACATATAACGTCATATAGTATTGCGTCATAACGTCAAACGCCATATAGCAATGCGTCATAACGTATAACGTCATATAGTAATGCGTCATACCGTATAACGTCATATAGTAATGCGTCATAACGTATAACGTCATATAGTAATGCGTCATAACGTATAACGCCATATAGTATTGCGTCATAACATCTAACGCCATATAGTAATGCGTCATAACGCATAACGTCATATAGTAATGCGTCAGAACGTATAACGCCATATAGTAATGCGTCATAACATATAACGTCATATAGTATTGCGTCATAACGTCTAACGCCATATAGCAATGCGTCATAACGTATAACGTCATATAGTGATGCGTCATAACGTATAACGTCATATAGAATTCCGGTTTAACGTATAAAGTCATATAGTAATGCGTCATAACGTATAACGACATATAGTAATGCGTCATAACGTATAACATCATATAGTATTGCGTCATGACGTATAACATCATATAGTAATGCGTCATACCGTATAACGTCATATAGAATTCCGGTTTGACGTATAACGCCATATAGCAATGCGTCATAACGTATAACGTCATATAGTAATGCGTCATAACGTATAACGCCATATAGTAATGCGTCATAACATATAACGTCATATAGTATTGCGTCATAACGTCTAACGCCATATAGCAATGCGTCATAACGTATAACGTCATATAGTGATGCGTCATACCGTATAACGTCATATAGAATTCCGGTTTAACGTATAACGCCATATAGCAATGCGTCATAACGTATAACGTCACATAGTAATACGTCTTAACGTATAAAGTCATATAGAATACCGGGTTAACGTATAACGCCATATAGCAATGCGTCATAACGTATAACGTCACATAGTAATACGTCTTAACGTATAAAGTCATATAGAATACCGGGTTAACGTATAACGCCATATAGGAATGCGTCATAACGTATAACATCATATAGTATTGCGTCATGACGTATAACATCATATAGTAATGCGCCATAACGTATATCGTCATAGAGTAATGCGTCATAACGTATAACGTCATATAGTAATGCGTCATACCGTATAACGTCATATAGAATTCCGGTTTGACGTATAACGCCATATAGCAATGCGTCATAACGTATAACGTCATATAGTAATGCGTCATAACGTATAACGCCATATAGTAATGCGTCATAACATATAACGTCATATAGTATTGCGTCATAACGTCTAACGCCATATAGCAATGCGTCATAACGTATAACGTCATATAGTGATGCGTCATACCGTATAACGTCATATAGAATTCCGGTTTAACGTATAACGCCATATAGCAATGCGTCATAACGTATAACGTCACATAGTAATACGTCTTAACGTATAAAGTCATATAGAATACCGGGTTAACGTATAACGCCATATAGCAATGCGTCATAACGTATAACGTCATACAGAATTACGGTTTAACGTATAACGCCATATAGCAATGCGTCATAACGTATAACGTTATACAGAATTACGGTTTAACGTATAAAGTCATATAGTAATGCGTCATAACGTATAACGCCATATAGTAATGCGTCAAACGTATAACGTCATATAGTAATGCGTCATAACGCATAACGCCATATAGTAATGCGTCATAACGTATAACGTCATATAGTATTGCGTCATAACATCTAACGCCATATAGTAATGCGTCATAACGTATAACGTCATATAGTAATGCGTCATAACTTATAACGCCATATAGCGATGCGTCATAACGTATAACGCCACATAGCAATGCGTCATAACGTATAACGCCACATGGTAATACGTCTTAACGTATAAAGACATATAGAATTCCGGGATAACGTATAACGTCATATAGTAATACGTCATAACGTATAACGTCATATAGTATTGCGTCATGACGAATAATGTCATATAATAAGGCGACATGACGTATAACGTCATATAGTAATGCGTCATAACGTATAACGTCAAATAGTAATGCGTCATAACGTATAACGCCATATAGTAATGCGTCATAACGTATAACGTCATATAGTATTGCGTCATAACATCTAACGCCATATAGTAATGCGTCATAACGTATATCGTCATAGAGTAATGCGTGATAACGTATAACGTCATATAGAATTGCGTCATAACGTATAACGTCATATAGTAATGCGTCATAACTTATAACGCCATATAGCGATGCGTCATAACGTATAACGCCACATAGCAATGCGTCATAACGTATAACGCCACATGGTAATACGTCTTAACGTATAAAGACATATAGCATTCCGGGATAACGTATAACGTCATATAGTAATACGTCATAACGTATAACGTCATATAGTATTGCGTCATGACGAATAATGTCATATAATAAGGCGACATGACGTATAACGTCATATAGTAATGCGTCATAACGTATAACGCCATATAGTAATGCGTCATAACGTATAACGTCATATAGTAATGCGTCATAACGCATAACGCCATATAGTAATGCGTCATAACGTATAACGTCATATAGTATTGCGTCATAACATCTAACGCCATATAGTAATGCGTCATAACGTATAACGTCATATAGTAATGCGTCATAACTTATAACGCCATATAGCGATGCGTCATAACGTATAACGCCACATAGCAATGCGTCATAACGTATAACGCCACATGGTAATACGTCTTAACGTATAAAGACATATAGAATTCCGGGATAACGTATAACGTCATATAGTAATACGTCATAACGTATAACGTCATATAGTATTGCGTCATGACGAATAATGTCATATAATAAGGCGACATGACGTATAACGTCATATAGTAATGCGTCATAACGTATAACGTCAAATAGTAATGCGTCATAACGTATAACGCCATATAGTAATGCGTCATAACGTATAACGTCATATAGTATTGCGTCATAACATCTAACGCCATATAGTAATGCGTCATAACGTATATCGTCATAGAGTAATGCGTCATAACGTATAACGTCATATAGTATTGCGTCATGACGAATAATGTCATATAATAAGGCGACATGACGTACAACGTCATATAGTAATGTGTCATAACGTATAACGTCATATAGAATTCCGGTTTAACGTATAACGCCACATAGCAATGCGTCATAACGTATAACGCCACATGGTAATACGTCATAACGTATAAAGACATATAGAATTCCGGGATAACGTATAACGTCATATAGTAATACGTCATAACGTATAACGTCATATAGTATTGCGTCATGACGAATAATGTCATATAATAAGGCGACATGATGTATAACGTCATATAGTAATGCGTCATACCGTATAACGTCATATAGAATTCCGGTTTAACGTATAACGCCATATAGCAATGCGTCATAACGTATAACGTCACATAGTAATACGTCTTAACGTATAAAGTCATATAGAATACCGGGTTAACGTATAACGCCATATAGCAATGCGTCATAACGTATAACGTCATACAGAGTTACGGTTTAACGTATAACGCCATATAGCAATGCGTCATAACGTATAACGTTATACAGAATTACGGTTTAACGTATAAAGTCATATAGTAATGCGTCATAACGTATAACGACATATAGTAATGCGTCATAACGTATAACATCATATAGTATTGCGTCATGACGTATAACATCATATAGTAATGCGCCATAACGTATATCGTCATAGAGTAATGCGTCATAACGTATAACGTCATATAGTATTGCGTCATGACGAATAATGTCATATAATAAGGCGACATGACGTATAACGTCATATAGTAATGCGTCATAACGTATAACGTCATATAGTAATGCGTCATAACGTATAACGCCATGTAGTAATGCGTCATAACGTATAACGTCATATAGTATTGCGTCATAACATCTAACGCCATATAGTAATGCGTCATAACGTATAACGTCATATAGTAATGCGTCATAACGTATAACGCCATATAGCAATGCGTCATAACGTATAACGCCATATAGCAATGCGTTATAACGAATAACGTCATATAGTAATGCGTCATAACGTATAACGTCATATAGTAATGCGTCATAACGTATAACGCCATATAGTATTGCGTCATAACATCTAACGCCATATAGTAATGCGTCATAACGTATAACGTCATATAGTAATACGTCATAACGTATAACATCATACAGTAATGCGTCATAACTTATAACGTCATATAGTATTGCGTCATAACGTCTAACGCCATATAGCAATGCGTCATAACGTATAACGTCATATAGTAATGCGTCATACCGTATAACGTCATATAGAATTCCGGTTTAACGTATAACGCCATATAGCAATGCGTCATAACGTATAACGTCATATAGTAATGCGTCATACCGTATAACGTCATATAGAATTCCGGTTTAACGTATAACGCCATATAGCAATGCGTCATAACGTATAACGTCACATAGTAATGCGTCATACCGTATAACGTCATATAGAATTCCGGTTTAATGTATAACGCCATATAGCAATGCGTCATAACGTATAACGCCTAATGGTAATACCTCATAACGTATAAAGACATATAGAATTCCGGGATAACGTATAACGTCATATAGTAATGCGTCATAACGTATAACGCCATATAGCAATGCGTCATAACGTATAACGCCATATAGCAATGCGTTATAACGAATAACGTCATATAGTAATGCGTCATAACGTATAACGTCATATAGTAATGCGTCATAACGTATAACGCCATATAGTATTGCGTCATAACATCTAACGCCATATAGTAATGCGTCATAACGTATAACGTCATATAGTAATGCGTCATAACGTATAACGCCATATAGTAATGCGTCATAACTTATAACGTCATATAGTATTGCGTCATAACGTCTAACGCCATATAGCAATGCGTCATAACGTATAACGTCATATAGTAATGCGTCATAACGTATAACGCCATATAGTAATGCGTCATAACATATAACGTCATATAGTATTGCGTCATAACGTCAAACGCCATATAGCAATGCGTCATAACGTATAACGTCATATAGTAATGCGTCATACCGTATAACGTCATATAGTAATGCGTCATAACGTATAACGTCATATAGTAATGCGTCATAACGTATAACGCCATATAGTATTGCGTCATAACATCTAACGCCATATAGTAATGCGTCATAACGCATAACGTCATATAGTAATGCGTCAGAACGTATAACGCCATATAGTAATGCGTCATAACATATAACGTCATATAGTATTGCGTCATAACGTCTAACGCCATATAGCAATGCGTCATAACGTATAACGTCATATAGTGATGCGTCATAACGTATAACGTCATATAGAATTCCGGTTTAACGTATAACGCCATATAGCAATGCGTCATAACGTATGACGTCATACAGAGTTACGGTTTAACGTATAACGCCATATAGTAATGCGTCATAACGTATAACGCCATATAGTACTGCGTCATAACGTATAACATCATATAGTATTGCGTCATGACGTATAACGTCATATAGTAATGCGTCATAACGTATATCGTCATAGAGTAATGCGTCATAACGTATAACGTCATATAGTATTGCGTCATGACGAATAATGTCATATAATAAGGCGACATGACGTATAACGTCATATAGTAATGCGTCATAACGTATAACGCCATATAGCAATGCGTCATAACGTATAACGCCATATAGCAATGCGTTATAACGAATAACGTCATATAGTAATGCGTCATAACGTATAACGTCATATAGTAATGCGTCATAACGTATAACGCCATATAGTATTGCGTCATAACATCTAACGCCATATAGTAATGCGTCATAACGTATAACGTCATATAGTAATGCGTCATAACGTATAACGCCATATAGTAATGCGTCATAACTTATAACGTCATATAGTATTGCGTCATAACGTCTAACGCCATATAGCAATGCGTCATAACGTATAACGTCATATAGTAATGCGTCATACCGTATAACGTCATATAGAATTCCGGTTTGACGTATAACGCCATATAGCAATGCGTCATAACGTATAACGTCATATAGTAATGCGTCATAACGTATAACGCCATATAGTAATGCGTCATAACATATAACGTCATATAGCATTGCGTCATAACGTCTAACGCCATATAGCAATGCGTCATAACGTATAACGTCATATAGTGATGCGTCATACCGTATAACGTCATATAGAATTCCGGTTTAACGTATAACGCCATATAGCAATGCGTCATAACGTATAACGTCACATAGTAATACGTCTTAACGTATAAAGTCATATAGAATACCGGGTTAACGTATAACGCCATATAGCAATGCGTCATAACGTATAACGTCATACAGAATTACGGTTTAACGTATAACGCCATATAGCAATGCGTCATAACGTATAACGTTATACAGAATTACGGTTTAACGTATAAAGTCATATAGTAATGCGTCATAACGTATAACGCCATATAGTAATGCGTCATAACGTATAACGTCATATAGTAATGCGTCATAACGCATAACGCCATATAGTAATGCGTCATAACGTATAACGTCATATAGTATTGCGTCATAACATCTAACGCCATATAGTAATGCGTCATAACGTATAACGTCATATAGTAATGCGTCATAACTTATAACGCCATATAGCTATGCGTCATAACGTATAACGCCACATAGCAATGCGTCATAACGTATAACGCCACATGGTAATACGTCTTAACGTATAAAGACATATAGAATTCCGGGATAACGTATAACGTCATATAGTAATACGTCATAACGTATAACGTCATATAGTATTGCGTCATGACGAATAATGTCATATAATAAGGCGACATGACGTATAACGTCATATAGTAATGCGTCATAACGTATAACGTCAAATAGTAATGCGTCATAACGTATAACGCCATATAGTAATGCGTCATAACGTATAACGTCATATAGTATTGCGTCATAACATCTAACGCCATATAGTAATGCGTCATAACGTATATCGTCATAGAGTAATGCGTGATAACGTATAACGTCATATAGAATTGCGTCATAACGTATAACGTCATATAGTAATGCGTCATAACTTATAACGCCATATAGCGATGCGTCATAACGTATAACGCCACATAGCAATGCGTCATAACGTATAACGCCACATGGTAATACGTCTTAACGTATAAAGACATATAGCATTCCGGGATAACGTATAACGTCATATAGTAATACGTCATAACGTATAACGTCATATAGTATTGCGTCATGACGAATAATGTCATATAATAAGGCGACATGACGTATAACGTCATATAGTAATGCGTCATAACGTATAACGCCATATAGTAATGCGTCATAACGTATAACGTCATATAGTAATGCGTCATAACGCATAACGCCATATAGTAATGCGTCATAACGTATAACGTCATATAGTATTGCGTCATAACATCTAACGCCATATAGTAATGCGTCATAACGTATAACGTCATATAGTAATGCGTCATAACTTATAACGCCATATAGCGATGCGTCATAACGTATAACGCCACATAGCAATGCGTCATAACGTATAACGCCACATGGTAATACGTCATAACGTATAAAGACATATAGAATTCCGGGATAACGTATAACGTCATATAGTAATACGTCATAACGTATAACGTCATATAGTATTGCGTCATGACGAATAATGTCATATAATAAGGCGACATGATGTATAACGTCATATAGTAATGCGTCATACCGTATAACGTCATATAGAATTCCGGTTTAACGTATAACGCCATATAGCAATGCGTCATAACGTATAACGTCACATAGTAATACGTTTTAACGTATAAAGTCATATAGAATACCGGGTTAACGTATAACGCCATATAGCAATGCGTCATAACGTATAACGTCATACAGAGTTACGGTTTAACGTATAACGCCATATAGCAATGCGTCATAACGTATAACGTTATACAGAATTACGGTTTAACGTATAAAGTCATATAGTAATGCGTCATAACGTATAACGCCATATAGTAATGCGTCATAACGTATAACATCATATAGTATTGCGTCATGACGTATAACATCATATAGTAATGCGCCATAACGTATATCGTCATAGAGTAATGCGTCATAACGTATAACGTCATATAGTATTGCGTCATGACGAATAATGTCATATAATAAGGCGACATGACGTATAACGTCATATAGTAATGCGTCATAACGTATAACGTCATATAGTAATGCGTCATAACGTATAACGCCATGTAGTAATGCGTCATAACGTATAACGTCATATAGTATTGCGTCATAACATCTAACGCCATATAGTAATGCGTCATAACGTATAACGTCATATAGTAATGCGTCATAACGTATAACGCCATATAGCAATGCGTCATAACGTATAACGCCATATAGCAATGCGTTATAACGAATAACGTCATATAGTAATGCGTCATAACGTATAACGTCATATAGTAATGCGTCATAACGTATAACGCCATATAGTATTGCGTCATAACATCTAACGCCATATAGTAATGCGTCATAACGTATAACGTCATATAGTAATACGTCATAACGTATAACATCATACAGTAATGCGTCATAACTTATAACGTCATATAGTATTGCGTCATAACGTCTAACGCCATATAGCAATGCGTCATAACGTATAACGTCATATAGTAATGCGTCATACCGTATAACGTCATATAGAATTCCGGTTTAACGTATAACGCCATATAGCAATGCGTCATAACGTATAACGTCATATAGTAATGCGTCATACCGTATAACGTCATATAGAATTCCGGTTTAACGTATAACGCCATATAGCAATGCGTCATAACGTATAACGTCACATAGTAATGCGTCATACCGTATAACGTCATATAGAATTCCGGTTTAATGTATAACGCCATATAGCAATGCGTCATAACGTATAACGCCTAATGGTAATACCTCATAACGTATAAAGACATATAGAATTCCGGGATAACGTATAACGTCATATAGTAATACGTCATAACGTATAACGTCATATAGTATTGCGTCATGACGAATAATGTCATATAATAAGGCGACATGACGTATAACGTCATATAGTAATGCGTCATAACGTATAACGTCATATAGTAATGCGTCATAACGTATAACGCCATGTAGTAATGGGTCATAACGTATAACGTCATATAGTATTGCGTCATAACATCTAACGCCATATAGTAATGCGTCATAACGTATATCGTCATATAGTAATGCGTCATAACGTATAACGCCATATAGCAATGCGTCATAACGTGTAACGCCATATAGCAATGCGTTATAACGAATAACGTCATATAGTAATGCGTCATAACGTAAAACGCCATATAGCAATGCGTCATAACGTATATCGTCATATAGTAATGCGTCATAACGTATAACGCCATATAGCAATGCGTTATAACGAATAACGCCATATAGCAATGCGTCATAACGTATAACGTTATACAGAATTACGGTTTAACGTATAAAGTCATATAGTAATGCGTCATAACGTATAACGCCATATAGTAATGCGTCATAACGTATAACATCATATAGTATTGCGTCATGACGTATAACGTCATATAGTAATGCGTCATAACGTATATCGTCATAGAGTAATGCGTCATAACGTATAACGTCATATAGTATTGCATCATGATGAATAATGTCATATAATAAGGCGACATGACGTATAACGTCATATAGTAATGTGTCATAACGTATAACGTCATATAGAATTCCGGTTTAACGTATAACGCCACATAGCAATGCGTCATAACGTATAACGCCACATGGTAATACCTCATAACGTATAAAGACATATAGAATTCCGGGATAACGTATAACGTCATATAGTAATACGTCATAACGTATAACGTCATATAGTATTGCGTCATGACGAATAATGTCATATAATAAGGCGACATGACGTATAACGTCATATAGTAATGCGTCATAACGTATAACGTCATATAGTAATGCGTCATAACGTATAACGCCATGTAGTAATGCGTCATAACGTATAACGTCATATAGTATTGCGTCATAACATCTAACGCCATATAGTAATGCGTCATAACGTATATCGTCATATAGTAATGCGTCATAACGTATAACGCCATATAGCAATGCGTCATAACGTATAACGCCATATAGCAATGCGTTATATCGAATAACGTCATATAGTAATGCGTCATAACGTATAACGTCATATAGTAATGCGTCATAACGTATAACGCCATATAGTATTGCGTCATAACATCTAACGCCATATAGTAATGCGTCATAACGTATAACGCCATATAGTAATGCGTCAAAACGTATAACATCATATAGTATTGCGTCATGACGTATAACGTCATATAGTAATGCGTCATAACGTATATCGTCATAGAGTAATGCGTCATAACGTATAACGTCATATAGTATTGCGTCATGACGAATAATGTTATATAATAAGGCGACATGACGTATAACGTCATATAGTAATGCGTCATAACGTATAACGTCATATAGTAATGCGTCATAACGTATAACGCCATATAGTAATGCGTCATAACGTATAACGTCATATAGTAATGCGTCATAACTTATAACGCCATATAGCGATGCGTCATAACGTATAACGCCACATAGCAATGCGTCATAACGTATAACGCCACATGGTAATACGTCTTAACGTATAAAGACATATAGAATTCCGGGATAACGTATAACGTCATATAGTAATACGTCATAACGAATAACGCCATATAGTATTGCGTCATAACATCTAACGCCATATAGTAATGCGTCATACCGTATAACGTCATATGGAATTCCGGTTTAACGTATAACGCCATATAGCAATGCGTCATAACGTATAACGTCACATAGTAATACGTCTTAACGTATAAAGTCATATAGAATACCGGGTTAACGTATAACGCCATATAGCAATGCGTCATAACGTATGACGTCATACAGAGTTACGGTTTAACGTATAACGCCATATAGCAATGCGTCATAACGTATAACGTTATACAGAATTACGGTTTAACGTATAAAGTCATATAGTAATGCGTCATAACGTATAACGCCATATAGTACTGCGTCATAACGTATAACATCATATAGTATTGCGTCATGACGTATAACGTCATATAGTAATGCGTCATAACGTATATCGTCATAGAGTAATGCGTCATAACGTATAACGTCATATAGTATTGCGTCATGACGAATAATGTCATATAATAAGGCGACATGACGTATAACGTCATATAGTAATGCGTCATAACGTATAACGCCATATAGCAATGCGTCATAACGTATAACGCCATATAGCAATGCGTTATAACGAATAACGTCATATAGTAATGCGTCATAACGTATAACGTCATATAGTAATGCGTCATAACGTATAACGCCATATAGTATTGCGTCATAACATCTAACGCCATATAGTAATGCGTCATAACGTATAACGTCATATAGTAATGCGTCATAACGTATAACGCCATATAGTAATGCGTCATAACTTATAACGTCATATAGTATTGCGTCATAACGTCTAACGCCATATAGCAATGCGTCATAACGTATAACGTCATATAGTAATGCGTCATACCGTATAACGTCATATAGAATTCCGGTTTAACGTATAACGCCATATAGCAATGCGTCATAACGTATAACGTCACATAGTAATGCGTCATACCGTATAACGTCATATAGAATTCCGGTTTAACGTATAACGCCATATAGCAATGCGTCATAACGTATAACGCCTAATGGTAATACGTCATAACGTATAAAGGCATATAGAATTCCGGGATAACGTATAACGTCATATAGTAATACGTCATAACGTATAACGTCATATAGTATTGCGTCATGACGAATAATGTCATATAATAAGGCGACATGACGTATAACGTCATATAGTAATGCGTCATAACGTATAACGTCATATAGTAATGCGTCATAACGTATAACGCCATGTAGTAATGCGTCATAACGTATAACGTCATATAGTGTTGCGTCATAACATCTAACGCCATATAGTAATGCGTCATAACGTATATCGTCATATAGTAATGCGTCATAACGTATAACGCCATATAGCAATGCGTCATAACGTATAACGCCATATAGCAATGCGTTATAACGAATAACGTCATATAGTAATGCGTCATAACGTAAAACGCCATATAGCAATGCGTCATAACGTATATCGTCATATAGTAATGCGTCATAACGTATAACGCCATATAGCAATGCGTTATAACGAATAACGCCATATAGCAATGCGTCATAACGTATAACGTTATACAGAATTACGGTTTAACGTATAAAAAGTCATATAGTAATGCGTCATAACGTATAACGCCATATAGTAATGCGTCATAACGTATAACATCATATAGTATTGCGTCATGACGTATAACGTCATATAGTAATGCGTCATAACGTATATCGTCATAGAGTAATGCGTCATAACGTATAACGTCATATAGTATTGCGTCATGATGAATAATGTCATATAATAAGGCGACATGACGTATAACGTCATATAGTAATGTGTCATAACGTATAACGTCATATAGTAATGTGTCATAACGTATAACGTCATATAGAATTCCGGTTTAACGTATAACGCCACATAGCAATGCGTCATAACGTATAACGCCACATGGTAATACGTCATAACGTATAACGCCATATAGCAATGCGTCATAACGTATAACGCCATATAGCAATGCGTTATAACGAATAACGTCATATAGTAATGCGTCATAACGTATAACGTCATATAGTAATGCGTCATAACGTATAACGCCATATGGTATTGCGTCATAACATCTAACGCCATATAGTAATGCGTCATAACGTATAACGCCATATAGTAATGCGTCATAACGTATAACATCATATAGTATTGCGTCATGACGTATAACTTCATATAGTAATGCGTCATAACGTATATCGTCATAGAGTAATGCGTCATAACGTATAACGTCATATAGTATTGCGTCATGACGAATAATGTCATATAATAAGGCGACATGACGTATAACGTCATATAGTAATGCGTCATAACGTATAACGTCATATAGTAATGCGTCATAACGTATAACGCCATATAGTAATGCGTCATAACGTATAACGTCATATAGTAATGCGTCATAACTTATAACGCCATATAGCTATGCGTCATAACGTATAACGCCACATAGCAATGCGTCATAACGTATAACGCCACATGGTAATACGTCTTAACGTATAAAGACATATAGAATTCCGGGATAACGTATAACGTCATATAGTAATACGTCATAACGAATAACGCCATATAGTATTGCGTCATAACATCTAACGCCATATAGTAATGCGTCATACCGTATAACGTCATATGGAATTCCGGTTTAACGTATAACGCCATATAGCAATGCGTCATAACGTATAACGTCATATAGTAATGCGTCATAACATCTAACGCCATATAGTAATGCGTCATAACGTATAACGTCATATAGTAATGCGTCATAACGTATAACGCCATATAGTAATGCGTCATAACTTATAACGTCATATAGTATTGCGTCATAACGTCTAACGCCATATAGCAATGCGTCATAACGTATAACGTCATATAGTAATGCGTCATACCGTATAACGTCATATAGAATTCCGGTTTAACGTATAACGCCATATAGCAATGCGTCATAACGTATAACGTCATATAGTAATGCGTCATAACGTATAACGCCATATAGTAATGCGTCATAACATATAACGTCATATAGTATTGCGTCATAACGTCAAACGCCATATAGCAATGCGTCATAACGTATAACGTCATATAGTAATGCGTCATACCGTATAACGTCATATAGAATTCCTGTTTAACGTATAACGCCATATAGCAATGCGTCATAACGTATAACGTCACATAGTAATACGTCTTAACGTATAAAGTCATATAGAATACCGGGTTAACGTATAACGCCATATAGCAATGCGTCATAACGTATAACGTCATACAGAATTACGGTTTAACGTATAACGCCATATAGCAATGCGTCATAACGTATAACGTTATACAGAATTACGGTTTAACGTATAAAGTCATATAGTAATGCGTCATAACGTATAACGCCATATAGTAATGCGTCATAACGTATAACGCCATATAGCAATGCGTCATAACGTATATCGTCATATAGTAATGCGTCATAACGTATAACGCCATATAGCAATGCGTTATAACGAATAACGCCATATAGCAATGCGTCATAACGTATAACGTTATACAGAATTACGGTTTAACGTATAAAGTCATATAGTAATGCGTCATAACGTATAACGCCATATAGCAATGCGTCATAACGTATATCGTCATATAGTAATGCGTCATAACGTATAACGCCATATAGCAATGCGTTATAACGAATAACGCCATATAGCAATGCGTCATAACGTATAACGTTATACAGAATTACGGTTTAACGTATAAAGTCATATAGTAATGCGTCATAACGTATAACGCCATATAGTAATGCGTCATAACGTATAACATCATATAGTATTGCGTCATGACGTATAACGTCATATAGTAATGCGTCATAACGTATATCGTCATAGAGTAATGCGTCATAACGTATAACGTCATATAGTATTGCGTCATGATGAATAATGTCATATAATAAGGCGACATGACGTATAACGTCATATAGTAATGTGTCATAACGTATAACGTCATATAGAATTCCGGTTTAACGTATAACGCCACATAGCAATGCGTCATAACGTATAACGCCACATGGTAATACGTCATAACGTATAAAGACATATAGAATTCCGGGATAACGTATAACGTCATATAGTAATACGTCATAACGTATAACGTCATATAGTATTGCGTCATGACGAATAATGTCATATAATAAGGCGACATGACGTATAACGTCATATAGTAATGCGTCATAACGTATAACGTCATATAGTAATGCGTCATAACGTATAACGCCATGTAGTAATGCGTCATAACGTATAACGTCATATAGTATTGCGTCATAACATCTAACGCCATATAGTAATGCGTCATAACGTATATCGTCATATAGTAATGCGTCATAACGTATAACGCCATATTGCAATGCGTCATAACGTATAACGCCATATAGCAATGCGTTATAACGAATAACGTCATATAGTAATGCGTCATAACGTATAACGTCATATAGTAATGCGTCATAACGTATAACGCCATATAGTATTGCGTCATAACATCTAACGCCATATAGTAATGCGTCATAACGTATAACGTCATATAGTAATGCGTCATAACGTATAACGCCATATAGTAATGCGTCATAACTTATAACGTCATATAGTATTGCGTCATAACGTCTAACGCCATATAGCAATGCGTCATAACGTATAACGTCATATAGTAATGCGTCATACCGTATAACGTCATATAGTAATGCGTCATAACGTATAACGCCATATAGTAATGCGTCATAACATATAACGTCATATAGTATTGCGTCATAACGTCTAACGCCATATAGCAATGCGTCATAACGTATAACGTCATATAGTAATGCGTCAGACCGTATAACGTCATATAGAATTCCGGTTTAACGTATAACGCCATATAGCTATGCGTCATAACGTATAACGTCACATAGTAATACGTCTTAACGTATAAAGTCATATAGAATACCGGGTTAACGTATAACGCCATATAGCAATGCGTCATAACGTATAACGTCATACAGAATTACGGTTTAACGTATAACGCCATATAGCAATGCGTCATAACGTATAACGTTATACAGAATTACGGTTTAACGTATAAAGTCATATAGTAATGCGTCATAACGTATAACGCCATATAGTAATGCGTCATAACGTATAACATCATATAGTATTGCGTCATGACGTATAACGTCATATAGTAATGCGTCATAACGTATATCGTCATAGAGTAATGCGTCATAACGTATAACGTCATATAGTATTGCGTCATGACGAATAATGTCATATAATAAGGCGACATGACGTATAACGTCATATAGTAATGCGTCATAACGTATAACGTCATATAGTAATGCGTCATATCGTATAACGCCATATAGTAATGCGTCATAACGTATAACGTCATATAGTAATGCGTCATAACTTATAACGCCATATAGCGATGCGTCATAACGTATAACGCCACATAGCAATGCGTCATAACGTATAACGCCACATGGTAATACGTCTTAACGTATAAAGACATATAGAATTCCGGGATAACGTATAACGTCATATAGTAATACGTCATAACGAATAACGTCATATAGTAATGCGTCATAACGCATAACGTCATATAGTAATGCGTCATAACGTATAACGCCATATAGTATTGCGTCATAACATCTAACGCCATATAGTAATGCGTCATACAGTATAACGTCATATGGAATTCCGGTTTAACGTATAACGCCATATAGCAATGCGTCATAACGTATAACGTCACATAGTAATACGTCATAACGTATAACATCATATAGTATTGCGTCATGACGTATAACGTCATATAGTAATGCGTCATAACGTATAACGCCATATAGCAATGCGTCATAACGTATAACGCCATATAGCAATGCGCCATAACGCATAACGTCATATAGTAATGCGTCATAACGTATAACGTCATACAGAGTTACGGTTTAACGTATAACGCCATATAGCAATGCGTCATAACGTATAACGTTATACAGAATTACGGTTTAACGTATAAAGTCATATAGTAATGCGTCATAACGTATAACGCCATATAGTAATGCGTCATAACGTATAACATCATATAGTATTGCGTCATGACGTATAACGTCATATAGTAATGCGTCATAACGTATAACGCCATATAGCAATGCGTCATAACGTATAACGCCATATAGCAATGCGTCATAACGCATAACGTCATATAGTAATGCGTCATAACGTATAACGCCATATAGTATTGCGTCATAACATCTAACGCCATATAGTAATGCGTCATACCGTATAACGTCATATGGAATTCCGGTTTAACGTATAACGCCATATAGCAATGCGTCATAACGTATAACGTCACATAGTAATACGTCTTAACGTATAACGCCACATGGTAATACGTCTTAACGTATAAAGACATATAGAATTCCGGGATAACGTATAACGTCATATAGTAATACGTCATAACGAATAACGTCATATAGTAATGCGTCATAACGCATAACGTCATATGGCAATGCGTCATAACGCATAACGTCATATAGTAATGCGTCATAACGTATAACGTCATATAGTATTGCGTCATGACGAATAATGTCATATAATAAAGCGACATGACGTATAACGTCATATAGTAATGCGTCATAACGTATAACGCCATATAGCAATGCGTCATAACGTATAACGCCATATAGCAATGCGTTATAACGAATAACGTCATATAGTAATGCGTCATAACGTATAACGTGATATAGTAATGCGTCATAACGTATAACGCCATATAGTATTGCGTCATAACATCTAACGCCATATAGTAATGCGTCATAACATCTAACGCCATATAGTAATGCGTCATAACGTATAACGCCATATAGTAATGCGTCATAACTTATAACGTCATATAGTATTGCGTCATAACGTCTAACGCCATATAGCAATGCGTCATAACGTATAACGTCATATAGTAATGCGTCATACCGTATAACGTCATATAGTAATGCGTCATAACGTATAACGCCATATAGCAATGCGTCATAACGTATAACGTCATATAGTAATGCGTCATAACGTATAACGCCATATAGTAATGCGTCATAACATATAACGTCATATAGTATTGCGTCATAACGTCTAACGCCATATAGCAATGCGTCATAACGTATAACGTCATACAGTAATGCGGCATACCGTATAACGTCATATAGAATTCCGGTTTAACGTATAACGCCATATAGCAATGCGTCATAACGTATAACGTCACATAGTAATACGTCTTAACGTATAAAGTCATATCGAATACCGGGTTAACGTATAACGCCATATAGCAATGCGTCATAACGTATAACGTCATACAGAATTACGGTTTAACGTATAACGCCATATAGCAATGCGTCATAACGTATAACGTTATACAGAATTACGGTTTAACGTATAAAGTCATATAGTAATGCGTCATAACGTATAACGCCATATAGTAATGCGTCATAACGTATAACATCATATAGTATTGCGTCATGACGTATAACGTCATATAGTAATGCGTCATAACGTATATCGTCATAGAGTAATGCGTCATAACGTATAACGCCATATAGCAATGCGTTATAACGAATAACGTCATATAGTAATGCGTCATAACGTATAACGTCATATAGTAATGCGTCATAACGTATAACGCCATATAGTATTGCGTCATAACATCTAACGCCATATAGGAATGCGTCATAACGTATAACGTCATATAGTAATGCGTCATAACGTATATCATCATATAGTAATGCGTCATAACGTATAACGCCATATAGCAATGCGTCATAACGTATAACGCCATATAGCAATGCGTTATAACGAATAACGTCATATAGTAATGCGTCATAACGTATAACGTCATATAGTAATGCGTCATAACGTATAACGCCATATAGTATTGCGTCATAACATCTAACGCCATATAGTAATGCGTCATAACGTATAACGTCATATAGTAATGCGTCATAACGTATAACGCCATATAGTAATGCGTCATAACTTATAACGTCATATAGTATTGCGTCATAACGTCTAACGCCATATAGCAATGCGTCATAACGTATAACGTCATATAGTAATACGTCATAACGCATAACGTCATATAGTATTGCGTCATGACGAATAATGTTATATAATAAGGCGACATGACGTATAACGTCATATAGTAATGCGTCATAACGTATAACGTCATATAGTAATGCGTCATAACGTATAACGCCATGTAGTAATGCGTGATAACGTATAACGTCATATAGTATTGCGTCATAACATCTAACGCCATATAGTAATGCGTCATAACGTATATCGTCATATAGTAATGCGTCATAACGTATAACGCCATATAGCAATGCGTCATAACGTATAACGCCATATAGCAATGCGTTATAACGAATAACGTCATATAGTAATGCGTCATAACGTATAACGTCATATAGTAATGCGTCATAACGTATAACGCCATATAGTATTGCGTCATAACATCTAACGCCATATAGTAATGCGTCATAACGTATAACGCCATATAGTAATGCGTCATAACGTATAACATCATATAGTATTGCGTCATGACGTATAACTTCATATAGTAATGCGTCATAACGTATATCGTCATAGAGTAATGCGTCATAACGTATAACGTCATATAGTATTGCGTCATGACGAATAATGTCATATAATAAGGCGACATGACGTATAACGTCATATAGTAATGCGTCATAACGTATAACGTCATATAGTAATGCGTCATAACGTATAACGCCATATAGTAATGCGTCATAACGTATAACGTCATATAGTAATGCGTCATAACTTATAACGCCATATAGCGATGCGTCATAACGTATAACGCCACATAGCAATGCGTCATAACGTATAACGCCACATGGTAATACGTCTTAACGTATAAAGACATATAGAATTCCGGGATAACGTATAACGTCATATAGTAATACGTCATAACGAATAACGCCATATAGTATTGCGTCATAACATCTAACGCCATATAGTAATGCGTCATACCGTATAACGTCATATGGAATTCCGGTTTAACGTATAACGCCATATAGCAATGCGTCATAACGTATAACGTCATATAGTAATGCGTCATAACATCTAACGCCATATAGTAATGCGTCATAACGTATAACGTCATATAGTAATGCGTCATAACGTATAACGCCATATAGTAATGCGTCATAACTTATAACGTCATATAGTATTGCGTCATAACGTCTAACGCCATATAGCAATGCGTCATAACGTATAACGTCATATAGTAATGCGTCATACCGTATAACGTCATATAGAATTCCGGTTTAACGTATAACGCCATATAGCAATGCGTCATAACGTATAACGTCATATAGTAATGCGTCATAACGTATAACGCCATATAGTAATGCGTCATAACATATAACGTCATATAGTATTGCGTCATAACGTCAAACGCCATATAGCAATGCGTCATAACGTATAACGTCATATAGTAATGCGTCATACCGTATAACGTCATATAGAATTCCTGTTTAACGTATAACGCCATATAGCAATGCGTCATAACGTATAACGTCACATAGTAATACGTCTTAACGTATAAAGTCATATAGAATACCGGGTTAACGTATAACGCCATATAGCAATGCGTCATAACGTATAACGTCATACAGAATTACGGTTTAACGTATAACGCCATATAGCAATGCGTCATAACGTATAACGTTATACAGAATTACGGTTTAACGTATAAAGTCATATAGTAATGCGTCATAACGTATAACGCCATATAGTAATGCGTCATAACGTATAACGCCATATAGCAATGCGTCATAACGTATATCGTCATATAGTAATGCGTCATAACGTATAACGCCATATAGCAATGCGTTATAACGAATAACGCCATATAGCAATGCGTCATAACGTATAACGTTATACAGAATTACGGTTTAACGTATAAAGTCATATAGTAATGCGTCATAACGTATAACGCCATATAGCAATGCGTCATAACGTATATCGTCATATAGTAATGCGTCATAACGTATAACGCCATATAGCAATGCGTTATAACGAATAACGCCATATAGCAATGCGTCATAACGTATAACGTTATACAGAATTACGGTTTAACGTATAAAGTCATATAGTAATGCGTCATAACGTATAACGCCATATAGTAATGCGTCATAACGTATAACATCATATAGTATTGCGTCATGACGTATAACGTCATATAGTAATGCGTCATAACGTATATCGTCATAGAGTAATGCGTCATAACGTATAACGTCATATAGTATTGCGTCATGATGAATAATGTCATATAATAAGGCGACATGACGTATAACGTCATATAGTAATGTGTCATAACGTATAACGTCATATAGAATTCCGGTTTAACGTATAACGCCACATAGCAATGCGTCATAACGTATAACGCCACATGGTAATACGTCATAACGTATAAAGACATATAGAATTCCGGGATAACGTATAACGTCATATAGTAATACGTCATAACGTATAACGTCATATAGTATTGCGTCATGACGAATAATGTCATATAATAAGGCGACATGACGTATAACGTCATATAGTAATGCGTCATAACGTATAACGTCATATAGTAATGCGTCATAACGTATAACGCCATGTAGTAATGCGTCATAACGTATAACGTCATATAGTATTGCGTCATAACATCTAACGCCATATAGTAATGCGTCATAACGTATATCGTCATATAGTAATGCGTCATAACGTATAACGCCATATAGCAATGCGTCATAACGTATAACGCCATATAGCAATGCGTTATAACGAATAACGTCATATAGTAATGCGTCATAACGTATAACGTCATATAGTAATGCGTCATAACGTATAACGCCATATAGTATTGCGTCATAACATCTAACGCCATATAGTAATGCGTCATAACGTATAACGTCATATAGTAATGCGTCATAACGTATAACGCCATATAGTAATGCGTCATAACTTATAACGTCATATAGTATTGCGTCATAACGTCTAACGCCATATAGCAATGCGTCATAACGTATAACGTCATATAGTAATGCGTCATACCGTATAACGTCATATAGTAATGCGTCATAACGTATAACGCCATATAGTAATGCGTCATAACATATAACGTCATATAGTATTGCGTCATAACGTCTAACGCCATATAGCAATGCGTCATAACGTATAACGTCATATAGTAATGCGTCAGACCGTATAACGTCATATAGAATTCCGGTTTAACGTATAACGCCATATAGCTATGCGTCATAACGTATAACGTCACATAGTAATACGTCTTAACGTATAAAGTCATATAGAATACCGGGTTAACGTATAACGCCATATAGCAATGCGTCATAACGTATAACGTCATACAGAATTACGGTTTAACGTATAACGCCATATAGCAATGCGTCATAACGTATAACGTTATACAGAATTACGGTTTAACGTATAAAGTCATATAGTAATGCGTCATAACGTATAACGCCATATAGTAATGCGTCATAACGTATAACATCATATAGTATTGCGTCATGACGTATAACGTCATATAGTAATGCGTCATAACGTATATCGTCATAGAGTAATGCGTCATAACGTATAACGTCATATAGTATTGCGTCATGACGAATAATGTCATATAATAAGGCGACATGACGTATAACGTCATATAGTAATGCGTCATAACGTATAACGTCATATAGTAATGCGTCATATCGTATAACGCCATATAGTAATGCGTCATAACGTATAACGTCATATAGTAATGCGTCATAACTTATAACGCCATATAGCGATGCGTCATAACGTATAACGCCACATAGCAATGCGTCATAACGTATAACGCCACATGGTAATACGTCTTAACGTATAAAGACATATAGAATTCCGGGATAACGTATAACGTCATATAGTAATACGTCATAACGAATAACGTCATATAGTAATGCGTCATAACGCATAACGTCATATAGTAATGCGTCATAACGTATAACGCCATATAGTATTGCGTCATAACATCTAACGCCATATAGTAATGCGTCATACAGTATAACGTCATATGGAATTCCGGTTTAACGTATAACGCCATATAGCAATGCGTCATAACGTATAACGTCACATAGTAATACGTCATAACGTATAACATCATATAGTATTGCGTCATGACGTATAACGTCATATAGTAATGCGTCATAACGTATAACGCCATATAGCAATGCGTCATAACGTATAACGCCATATAGCAATGCGCCATAACGCATAACGTCATATAGTAATGCGTCATAACGTATAACGTCATACAGAGTTACGGTTTAACGTATAACGCCATATAGCAATGCGTCATAACGTATAACGTTATACAGAATTACGGTTTAACGTATAAAGTCATATAGTAATGCGTCATAACGTATAACGCCATATAGTAATGCGTCATAACGTATAACATCATATAGTATTGCGTCATGACGTATAACGTCATATAGTAATGCGTCATAACGTATAACGCCATATAGCAATGCGTCATAACGTATAACGCCATATAGCAATGCGTCATAACGCATAACGTCATATAGTAATGCGTCATAACGTATAACGCCATATAGTATTGCGTCATAACATCTAACGCCATATAGTAATGCGTCATACCGTATAACGTCATATGGAATTCCGGTTTAACGTATAACGCCATATAGCAATGCGTCATAACGTATAACGTCACATAGTAATACGTCTTAACGTATAACGCCACATGGTAATACGTCTTAACGTATAAAGACATATAGAATTCCGGGATAACGTATAACGTCATATAGTAATACGTCATAACGAATAACGTCATATAGTAATGCGTCATAACGCATAACGTCATATAGCAATGCGTCATAACGCATAACGTCATATAGTAATGCGTCATAACGTATAACGTCATATAGTATTGCGTCATGACGAATAATGTCATATAATAAAGCGACATGACGTATAACGTCATATAGTAATGCGTCATAACGTATAACGCCATATAGCAATGCGTCATAACGTATAACGCCATATAGCAATGCGTTATAACGAATAACGTCATATAGTAATGCGTCATAACGTATAACGTGATATAGTAATGCGTCATAACGTATAACGCCATATAGTATTGCGTCATAACATCTAACGCCATATAGTAATGCGTCATAACATCTAACGCCATATAGTAATGCGTCATAACGTATAACGCCATATAGTAATGCGTCATAACTTATAACGTCATATAGTATTGCGTCATAACGTCTAACGCCATATAGCAATGCGTCATAACGTATAACGTCATATAGTAATGCGTCATACCGTATAACGTCATATAGTAATGCGTCATAACGTATAACGCCATATAGCAATGCGTCATAACGTATAACGTCATATAGTAATGCGTCATAACGTATAACGCCATATAGTAATGCGTCATAACGTATAACGCCATATAGTAATGCGTCATAACTTATAACGTCATATAGTAATGCGTCAGACCGTATAACGTCATATAGAATTCCGGTTTAACGTATAACGCCATATAGCTATGCGTCATAACGTATAACGTCACATAGTAATACGTCTTAACGTATAAAGTCATATAGAATACCGGGTTAACGTATAACGCCATATAGCAATGCGTCATAACGTATAACGCCATATAGTATTGCGTCATAACGTCTAACGCCATATAGCAATGCGTCATAACGTATAACGTCATATAGTAATGCGTCATACCGTATAACGTCATATAGTAATGCGTCATAACGTATAACGCCATATAGTAAT
This sequence comes from Bombus fervidus, assembly GCF_041682495.2. Classification (NCBI taxonomy): domain Eukaryota; kingdom Metazoa; phylum Arthropoda; class Insecta; order Hymenoptera; family Apidae; genus Bombus; species Bombus fervidus. The sequence continues at coordinate 1,823,890 of NW_027212582.1, forward strand.
GCGTCATAACATATAACGTCATATAGTATTGCGTCATAACGTCTAACGCCATATAGCAATGCGTCATAACGTATAACGTCATATAGTAATGCGTCAGACCGTATAACGTCATATAGAATTCCGGTTTAACGTATAACGCCATATAGCTATGCGTCATAACGTATAACGTCACATAGTAATACGTCTTAACGTATAAAGTCATATAGAATACCGGGTTAACGTATAACGCCATATAGCAATGCGTCATAACGTATAACGTCATACAGAATTACGGTTTAACGTATAACGCCATATAGCAATGCGTCATAACGTATAACGTTATACAGAATTACGGTTTAACGTATAAAGTCATATAGTAATGCGTCATAACGTATAACGCCATATAGTAATGCGTCATAACGTATAACATCATATAGTATTGCGTCATGACGTATAACGTCATATAGTAATGCGTCATAACGTATATCGTCATAGAGTAATGCGTCATAACGTATAACGTCATATAGTATTGCGTCATGACGAATAATGTCATATAATAAGGCGACATGACGTATAACGTCATATAGTAATGCGTCATAACGTATAACGTCATATAGTAATGCGTCATATCGTATAACGCCATATAGTAATGCGTCATAACGTATAACGTCATATAGTAATGCGTCATAACTTATAACGCCATATAGCGATGCGTCATAACGTATAACGCCACATAGCAATGCGTCATAACGTATAACGCCACATGGTAATACGTCTTAACGTATAAAGACATATAGAATTCCGGGATAACGTATAACGTCATATAGTAATACGTCATAACGAATAACGTCATATAGTAATGCGTCATAACGCATAACGTCATATAGTAATGCGTCATAACGTATAACGCCATATAGTATTGCGTCATAACATCTAACGCCATATAGTAATGCGTCATACAGTATAACGTCATATGGAATTCCGGTTTAACGTATAACGCCATATAGCAATGCGTCATAACGTATAACGTCACATAGTAATACGTCATAACGTATAACATCATATAGTATTGCGTCATGACGTATAACGTCATATAGTAATGCGTCATAACGTATAACGCCATATAGCAATGCGTCATAACGTATAACGCCATATAGCAATGCGCCATAACGCATAACGTCATATAGTAATGCGTCATAACGTATAACGTCATACAGAGTTACGGTTTAACGTATAACGCCATATAGCAATGCGTCATAACGTATAACGTTATACAGAATTACGGTTTAACGTATAAAGTCATATAGTAATGCGTCATAACGTATAACGCCATATAGTAATGCGTCATAACGTATAACATCATATAGTATTGCGTCATGACGTATAACGTCATATAGTAATGCGTCATAACGTATAACGCCATATAGCAATGCGTCATAACGTATAACGCCATATAGCAATGCGTCATAACGCATAACGTCATATAGTAATGCGTCATAACGTATAACGCCATATAGTATTGCGTCATAACATCTAACGCCATATAGTAATGCGTCATACCGTATAACGTCATATGGAATTCCGGTTTAACGTATAACGCCATATAGCAATGCGTCATAACGTATAACGTCACATAGTAATACGTCTTAACGTATAACGCCACATGGTAATACGTCTTAACGTATAAAGACATATAGAATTCCGGGATAACGTATAACGTCATATAGTAATACGTCATAACGAATAACGTCATATAGTAATGCGTCATAACGCATAACGTCATATAGCAATGCGTCATAACGCATAACGTCATATAGTAATGCGTCATAACGTATAACGTCATATAGTATTGCGTCATGACGAATAATGTCATATAATAAAGCGACATGACGTATAACGTCATATAGTAATGCGTCATAACGTATAACGCCATATAGCAATGCGTCATAACGTATAACGCCATATAGCAATGCGTTATAACGAATAACGTCATATAGTAATGCGTCATAACGTATAACGTGATATAGTAATGCGTCATAACGTATAACGCCATATAGTATTGCGTCATAACATCTAACGCCATATAGTAATGCGTCATAACATCTAACGCCATATAGTAATGCGTCATAACGTATAACGCCATATAGTAATGCGTCATAACTTATAACGTCATATAGTATTGCGTCATAACGTCTAACGCCATATAGCAATGCGTCATAACGTATAACGTCATATAGTAATGCGTCATACCGTATAACGTCATATAGTAATGCGTCATAACGTATAACGCCATATAGCAATGCGTCATAACGTATAACGTCATATAGTAATGCGTCATAACGTATAACGCCATATAGTAATGCGTCATAACATATAACGTCATATAGTATTGCGTCATAACGTCTAACGCCATATAGCAATGCGTCATAACGTATAACGTCATACAGTAATGCGGCATACCGTATAACGTCATATAGAATTCCGGTTTAACGTATAACGCCATATAGCAATGCGTCATAACGTATAACGTCACATAGTAATACGTCTTAACGTATAAAGTCATATCGAATACCGGGTTAACGTATAACGCCATATAGCAATGCGTCATAACGTATAACGTCATACAGAATTACGGTTTAACGTATAACGCCATATAGCAATGCGTCATAACGTATAACGTTATACAGAATTACGGTTTAACGTATAAAGTCATATAGTAATGCGTCATAACGTATAACGCCATATAGTAATGCGTCATAACGTATAACATCATATAGTATTGCGTCATGACGTATAACGTCATATAGTAATGCGTCATAACGTATATCGTCATAGAGTAATGCGTCATAACGTATAACGCCATATAGCAATGCGTTATAACGAATAACGTCATATAGTAATGCGTCATAACGTATAACGTCATATAGTAATGCGTCATAACGTATAACGCCATATAGTATTGCGTCATAACATCTAACGCCATATAGGAATGCGTCATAACGTATAACGTCATATAGTAATGCGTCATAACGTATATCGTCATATAGTAATGCGTCATAACGTATAACGCCATATAGCAATGCGTCATAACGTATAACGCCATATAGCAATGCGTTATAACGAATAACGTCATATAGTAATGCGTCATAACGTATAACGTCATATAGTAATGCGTCATAACGTATAACGCCATATAGTATTGCGTCATAACATCTAACGCCATATAGTAATGCGTCATAACGTATAACGTCATATAGTAATGCGTCATAACGTATAACGCCATATAGTAATGCGTCATAACTTATAACGTCATATAGTATTGCGTCATAACGTCTAACGCCATATAGCAATGCGTCATAACGTATAACGTCATATAGTAATGCGTCATACCGTATAACGTCATATAGTAATGCGTCATAACGTATAACGCCATATAGTAATGCGTCATAACATATAACGTCATATAGTATTGCGTCATAACGTCTAACGCCATATAGCAATGCGTCATAACGTATAACGTCATATAGTAATGCGTCAGACCGTATAACGTCATATAGAATTCCGGTTTAACGTATAACGCCATATAGCAATGCGTCATAACGTATAACGTCACATAGTAATACGTCTTAACGTATAAAGTCATATAGAATACCGGGTTAACGTATAACGCCATATAGCAATGCGTCATAACGTATAACGTCATACAGAGTTACGGTTTAACGTATAACGCCATATAGCAATGCGTCATAACGTATAACGTTATACAGAATTACGGTTTAACGTATAAAGTCATATAGTAATGCGTCATAACGTATAACGCCATATAGTAATGCGTCATAACGTATAACATCATATAGTATTGCGTCATGACGTATAACGTCATATAGTAATGCGTCATAACGTATATCGTCATAGAGTGATGCGTCATAACGTATAACGTCATATAGTATTGCGTCATGACGAATAATGTCATATAATAAGGCGACATGACGTATAACGTCATATAGTAATGCGTCATAACGTATAACGTCATATAGTAATGCGTCATAACGTATAACGCCATATAGTAATGCGTCATAACGTATAACGTCATATAGTATTGCGTCATAACATCTAACGCCATATAGTAATGCGTCATAACGTATAACGTCATATAGTAATGCGTCATAACTTATAACGCCATATAGAGATGCGTCATAACGTATAACGCCGCATAGCAATGCGTCATAACGTATAACGCCACATGGTAATACGTCTTAACGTATAAAGACATATAGAATTCCGGGATAACGTATAACGTCATATAGTAATACGTCATAACGTATAACGTCATATAGTATTGCGTCATGACGAATAATGTCATATATTAAGGCGACATGACGTATAACGTCATATAGTAATGCGTCATAACGTATAACGTCATATAGTAATGCGTCATAACGTATAACGCCATATAGTAATGCGTCATAACGTATAACGTCATATAGTATTGCGTCATAACATCTAACGCCATATAGGAATGCGTCATAACGTATAACGTCATATAGTAATGCGTCATAACTTATAACGCCATATAGCAATGCGTCATAACGTATAACGCCATATAGCAATGCGTTATAACGAATAACGTCATATAGTAATGCGTCATAACGTATAACGTCATATAGTAATGCGTCATAACGTATAACGCCATATAGTATTGCGTCATAACATCTAACGCCATATAGTAATGCGTCATAACGTATAACGTCATATAGTAATGCGTCATAACGTATAACGCCATATAGTAATGCGTCATAACGTATAACGTCATATAGTATTGCGTCATAACATCTAACGCCATATAGCAATGCGTCATAACGTATAACGTCATATAGTAATGCGTCATAACTTATAACGCCATATAGCAATGCGTCATAACGTATAACGCCATATAGCAATGCGTTATAACGAATAACGTCATATAGTAATGCGTCATAACGTATAACGTCATATAGTAATGCGTCATAACGTATAACGCCATATAGTATTGCGTCATAACATCTAACGCCATATAGTAATGCGTCATAACGTATAACGTCATATAGTAATGCGTCATAACGTATAACGCCATATAGTAATGCGTCATAACTTATAACGTCATATAGTATTGCGTCATAACGTCTAACGCCATATAGCAATGCGTCATAACGTATAACGTCATATAGTAATGCGTCATACCGTATAACGTCATATGGAATTCCGGTTTAACGTATAACGCCATATAGCAATGCGTCATAACTTATAACGTCATATAGTATTGCGTCATAACGTCTAACGCCATATAGCAATGCGTCATAACGTATAACGTCATATAGTAATGCGTCATACCGTATAACGTCATATGGAATTCCGGTTTAACGTATAACGCCATATAGCAATGCGTCATAACGTATAACGTCACATAGTAATACGTCTTAACGTATAAAGTCATATAGAATACCGGGTTAACGTATAACGCCATATAGCAATGCGTCATAACGTATAACGTCATACAGAGTTACGGTTTAACGTATAACGCCATATAGCAATGCGTCATAACGTATAACGTTATACAGAATTACGGTTTAACGTATAAAGTCATATAGTAATGCGTCATAACGTATAACGCCATATAGTAATGCGTCATAACGTATAACATCATATAGTATTGCGTCATGACGTATAACGTCATATAGTAATGCGTCATAACGTATATCGTCATAGAGTAATGCGTCATAACGTATAACGTCATATAGTATTGCGTCATGACGAATAATGTCATATAATAAGGCGACATGACGTATAACGTCATATAGTAATTTGTCATAACGTATAACGTCATATAGAATTCCGGTTTAACGTATAACGCCACATAGCAATGCGTCATAACGTATAACGCCACATGGTAATACGTCATAACGTATAAAGACATATAGAATTCCGGGATAACGTATAACGTCATATAGTAATACGTCATAATGTATAACATCATATAGTATTGCGTCATGACGAATAATGTCATATAATAAGGCGACATGACGTATAACGTCATATAGTAATGCGTCATAACGTATCACGTCATATAGTAATGCGTCATAACGTATAACGCCATATAGTATTGCGTCATAACATCTAACGCCATATAGTAATGCGTCATAACGTATAACGTCATATAGTAATGCGTCATAACATCTAACGCCATATAGTAATGCGTCATAACGTATAACGCCACATGGTAATACGTCATAACGTATAAAGACATATAGAATTCCGGGATAACGTATAACGCCATATAGTAATGCGTCATAACGTATCACGTCATATAGTATTGCGTCATAACATCTAACGCCATATAGGAATGCGTCATAACGTATAACGTCATATAGTAATGCGTCATAACTTATAACGCCATATAGCAATGCGTCATAACGTATAACGCCATATAGCAATGCGTTATAACGAATAACGCCATATAGTAATGCGTCATAACGTATAACGTCATATAGTAATGCGTCATAACGTATAACGCCATATAGTATTGCGTCATAACATCTAACGCCATATAGTAATGCGTCATAACGTATAACGTCATATAGTAATGCGTCATAACGTATAACGCCATATAGTAATGCGTCATAACTTATAACGTCATATAGTATTGCGTCATAACGTCTAACGCCATATAGCAATGCGTCATAACGTATAACGTCATATAGTAATGCGTCATACCGTATAACGTCATATGGAATTCCGGTTTAACGTATAACGCCATATAGCAATGCGTCATAACTTATAACGTCATATAGTATTGCGTCATAACGTCTAACGCCATATAGCAATGCGTCATAACGTATAACGTCATATAGTAATGCGTCATACCGTATGACGTCATATGGAATTCCGGTTTAACGTATAACGCCATATAGCAATGCGTCATAACGTATAACGTCACATAGTAATACGTCTTAACGTATAAAGTCATATAGAATACCGGGTTAACGTATAACGCCATATAGCAATGCGTCATAACGTATAACGTCATACAGAGTTACGGTTTAACGTATAACGCCATATAGCAATGCGTCATAACGTATAACGTTATACAGAATTACGGTTTAACGTATAAAGTCATATAGTAATGCGTCATAACGTATAACGCCATATAGTAATGCGTCATAACGTATAACATCATATAGTATTGCGTCATGACGTATAACGTCATATAGTAATGCGTCATAACGTATATTGTCATAGAGTAATGCGTCATAACGTATAACGTCATATAGTATTGCGTCATGACGAATAATGTCATATAATAAGGCGACATGACGTATAACGTCATATAGTAATTTGTCATAACGTATAACGTCATATAGAATTCCGGTTTAACGTTTAACGCCACATAGCAATGCGTCATAACGTATAACGCCACATGGTAATACGTCATAACGTATAAAGACATATAGAATTCCGGGATAACGTATAACGTCATATAGTATTACGTCATAACGTATAACATCATATAGTATTGCGTCATGACGAATAATGTCATATAATAAGGCGACATGACGTATAACGTCATATAGTAATGCGTCATAACGTATCACGTCATATAGTAATGCGTCATAACGTATAACGCCATATAGTATTGCGTCATAACATCTAACGCCATATAGTAATGCGTCATAACGTATAACGTCATATAGTAATGCGTCATAACATCTAACGCCATATAGTAATGCGTCATAACGTATAACGTCAAAAGAGTAATGCGTCATATCCTATAACGCCATATAGTAATTGCGTCATAACGTATAACGTCATATAGAATTCCGGCATAACGTATATCGTCATATAGTAATACGTCATAACTTACAAGGTCATATAGTAATGCGTCATAACGTATAACGTCATATAGTATTGCGTCATGACGTATAACGTCATATAATAAGGTGACATGACGTATAACGTCATATAGAATTACGGCATAACGTATAACGTCACATAGTAAAACGTCATAACGTATAACGTCATACAGAATTACGGTTTAACGTCTAATGTCATACAGTAATGCGTCATATCGCATAACATCATATAGAATTCCGGTTTAACGTATAACGCCATATAGCAATGCGTCATAACGTATAACGTCATACAGTAATTCGTAATACCGTATAACGTCATATAGAATTACGGCATAACGTATAACGTCACGTAGTAAAACGTCATAACGTATAACGTCATACAGAATTACGGTTTAACGTCTAACGTCATGCAGTAATGCGTCATAACGTATAACATCATACAGAATTCCGGTTTAACGTATGACGCCATATAGCAATGCGTCATAACGTATAACGTTATACAGTATTACGGTTTAACGTATAAAGTCATATAGTAATGCGTCATGACGTATAACGTCATATAGTAATGCGTCATAACGCATATCTTCATAGAGTAATGCGTCATAACGTATAACGTCATATAGTATTGCGTCATGACGAATAATGTCATATAATAAGGCGACATGACGTATAACGTCATATAGTAATGTGTCATAACGTATAACGTCATATAGAATTCCGGTTTAACGTATAACGCCACATAGCAATGCGTCATAACGTATAACGCCACATGGTAATACGTCTTAACGTATAAAGACATATAGAATTCCGGGATAACGTATAACGTCATATAGTAATACGTCATAACGTATAACGTCATATAGTATTGCGTCATGACGAATAATGTCATATAATAAGGCGACATGACGTATAACGTCATATAGTAATGCGTCATAACGTATAACGTCATATAGTAATGCGTCATAACGTATAACGCCATATAGTAATGTGTCATAACGTATAACGTCATATAGTATTGCGTCATAACATCTAACGCCATATAGTAATGCGTCATAACGTATAACGTCATATAGTAATGCGTCATAACGTATAACGCCATATAGCAATGCGTCATAACGTATAACGCCATATAGCAATGCGTTATAACGAATAACGTCATATAGTAATGCGTCATAACGTATAACGCCACATAGTAATGCGTCATAACGTATAACGTCATATAGTATTGCGTCATGACGTATAGCGTCATATAATAATGCGACATGACGTATAACGTCATATAGAATTACGTCATAACGTATAACGTCATATACAATTACGGTTTAACGTATAACGTCAAAAGAGTAATGCGTCATATCCTATAACGCCATATAGTAATTGCGTCATAACGTATAACGTCATATAGAATTCCGGCATAACGTATATCGTCATATAGTAATACGTCATAACTTACAAGGTCATATAGTAATGCGTCATAACGTATAACGACATATAGTATTGCGTCATAACGTATAACGTCATATAATAAGGTGACATGACGTATAACGTCATATAGAATTACGGCATAACGTATAACGTCACATAGTAATACGTCTTAACGTATAACGTCATATAGTAATGCGTCATAACGTATAACGTCATATAGTAACACGTCATAACGTATAACGTCATATAGTATTGCGTCATGACGAATAATGTCATATAATAAGGCGACATGACGTATAACGTCATATAGTAATGCGTCATAACGTATAACGTCATACAGTAATGCGTCATAACGTATAACGCCATATAGTAATGCGTCATAACATATAACGTCATATAGTATTGCGTCATAACGTCTAACGCCATATAGCAATGCGTCATAACGTATAACGTCATACAGAATTACGGTTTAACGTATAACGCCATATAGCAATGCGTCATAACGTATAACGTTATACAGAATTACGGTTTAACGTATAAAGTCATATAGTAATGCGTCATAACGTATAACGCCATATAGTAATGCGTCATAACGTATAACATCATATAGTATTGCGTCATGACGTATAGCGTCATATAATAAGGCGACATGACGTATAACGTCATATAGAATAACGTCATAACGTATAACGTCATATACAATTACGGTTTAACGTATAACGACAAAAGAGTAATGCGTCATATCCTATAACGCCATATAGTAATTGCGTCATAACGTATAACGTCATATAGAATTCCGGCATAACGTATATCGTCATATAGTAATACGTCATAACGTATAACGTCATACAGAATTACGGCATAACGTATAAAGTCACATCGTAAAACGTCATAACGTATAACGTCATACAGAATTACGGTTTAACGTCTAATGTCATACAGTAATGCGTCATATCGTATAACATCATATAGAATTCCGGTTTAACGTATAACGCCATATAGCAATGCGTCATAACGTATAACGTCATACAGTAATTCGTAATACCGTATAACGTCATATAGAATTACGGCATAACGTATAACGTCACATAGTAAAACGTCATAACGTATAACGTCATACAGAATTACGGTTTAACGTCTAACGTCATGCAGTAATGCGTCATAACGTATAACATCATACAGAATTCCGGTTTAACGTATGACGCCATATAGCAATGCGTCATAACGTATAACGTTATACAGAATTACGGTTTAACGTATAAAGTCATATAGTAATGCGTCATGACGTATAACGTCATATAGTAATGCGTCATAACGTATATCGTCATAGAGTAATGCGTCATAACGTATAACGTCATATAGTAATGCGTCATAACGTATAACGCCATATCGCAATGCGTCATAACGTATAACGCCATATAGCGATGCGTCATAACGTATAACGCCATATAGTAATGCGTCATAACGTATAACGTCATATAGTAATGCGTCATAACGTATAACGCCATATAGCGATGCGTCATAACGTATAACGCCATATAGCAATGCGTTATAACGAATAACGTCATATAGTAATGCGTCATAACGTATAACGTCATATAGTAATGCGTCATAACGTATAACGCCATATAGTAATGCGTCATAACGTATAACGTCATATAGTATTGCGTCATAACATCTAACGCCATATAGTAATGCGTCATAACGTATAACGTCATATAGTAATGCGTCATAACGTATAACGCCATATAGCGATGCGTCATAACGTATAACGCCATATAGCAATGCGTTATAACGAATAACGTCATATAGTAATGCGTCATAACGTATAACGCCATATAGTAATGCGTCATAACGTATAACGTCATATAGTATTGCGTCATGACGTATAACGTCATATAATAAGGCGACATGACGTATAACGTCATATAGAATTACGTCATAACGTATAACGTCATATAGAATTCCGGTTTAACGTATAACGCCACATAGCAATGCGTCATAACGTATAACGTCACATAGTAATACGTCTTAACGTATAAAGTCATATAGAATACCGGGTTAACGTATAACGCCATATAGCAATGCGTCATAACGTATAACGTCATACAGAGTTACGGTTTAACGTATAACGCCATATAGCAATGCGTCATAACGTATAACGTTATACAGAATTACGGTTTAACGTATAAAGTCATATAGTAATGCGTCATAACGTATAACGCCATATAGTAATGCGTCATAACGTATAACATCATATAGTATTGCGTCATGACGTATAACGTCATATAGTAATGCGTCATAACGTATATCGTCATAGAGTAATGCGTCATAACGTATAACGTCATATAGTATTGCGTCATGACGAATAATGTCATATAATAAGGCGACATGACGTATAACGTCATATAGTAATGTGTCATAACGTATAACGTCATATACAATTCCGGTTTAACGTATAACGCCACATAGCAATGCGTCATAACGTATAACGCCACATGGTAATACGTCTTAACGTATAAAGACATATAGAATTCCGGGATAACGTATAACGTCATATAGTAATACGTCATAACGTATAACGTCATATAGTATTGCGTCATGACGAATAATGTCATATAATAAGGCGACATGACGTATAACGTCATATAGTAATGCGTCATAACGTATAACGTCATATAGTAATGCGTCATAACGTATAACGCCATATAGTAATGCGTCATAACGTATAACGTCATATAGTATTGCGTCATAACATCTAACGCCATATAGTAATGCGTCATAACGTATAACGTCAAAAGAGTAATGCGTCATATCCTATAACGCCATATAGTAATTGCGTCATAACGTATAACGTCATATAAAATTCCGGCATAACGTATATCGTCATATAGTAATACGTCATTACTTACAAGGTCATATAGTAATGCGTCATAACGTATAACGTCATATAGTATTGCGTCATGACGTATAACGTCATATAATAAGGTGACATGACGTATAACGTCATATAGAATTACGGCATAACGTATAACGTCACATAGTAAAACGTCATAACGTATAACGTCATACAGAATTACGGTTTAACGTCTAACGTCATGCAGTAATGCGTCATAACGTATAACATCATACAGAATTCCGGTTTAACGTATGACGCCATATAGCAATGCGTCATAACGTATAACGTTATACAGAATTACGGTTTAACGTATAAAGTCATATAGTCATGCGTCATAACGTATAACGCCATATAGTAATGCGTCACAACGTATAACAGCATATAGTATTGAGTCATGACGTATAACGTCATATAGTAATGCGCCATAACGTATATCGTCATATAGTAATGCGTCATAACGTATAACGTCATATAGTATTGCGTCATGACGAATAATGTCATATAATACGGCGACATGACGTATAACGTCATATAGTAATGCGTCTTAACGTATAACGTCATATAGAATTCCGGTTTAACGTATAACGCCACATAGCAATGCGTCATAACGTATACCGTCACATAGTAATACGTCTTAACGTATAACGTCATATAGTAATGCGTCATAACGTATAACGCCATCTAGTAATGCGTCATAACATATAACGTCACATAGTAATACGTCTTAACGTATAAAGTCATATAGAATACCGGGTTAACGTATAACGCCATATAGCAATGCGTCATAACGTATAACATCATATAGTATTCCGTCATGACGTATAACGTCATATAGTAATGCGTCATAACGTATATCTTCATATATTAATGCGTCACAACGTATAACGTCATACAGAATTACGGTTTAACGTATAACGCCATATAGCAATGCGTCATAACGTATAACGTTATACAGAATTACGGTTTAACGTATAAAGTCATATAGTAATGCGTCATAACGTATAACGCCATCTAGTAATGCGTCATAACATATAACGTCACATAGTAATACGTCTTAACGTATAAAGTCATATAGAATACCGGGTTAACGTATAACGCCATATAGCAATGCGTCATAACGTATAACATCATATAGTATTCCGTCATGACGTATAACGTCATATAGTAATGCGTCATAACGTATATCGTCATATATTAATGCGTCACAACGTATAACGTCATATAGTATTGCGTCATGACGAATAATGTCATTTAATAAGGCGACATGACGTATAACGTCATATAGTAATGCGTCTTATCGTATAACGTCATATAGAATTCGGGGTTAACGTATAACGCCTCATAGCAATGCGTCATGACGTATAACGTCACATAGTAATACGTCTTAACGTATAACGTCATATAGTAATGCGTCATAACGTATAACGTCATATAGTAACACGTCATAACGTATAACGTCATATAGTATTGCGTCATGACGAATAATGTCATATAATAAGGCGACATGACGTATAACGTCATATAGTATTGCGTCATGACGTATAACGTCATATAGTAATGCGTCATAACATATAACGTCATATAGTATTGCGTCATAACGTCCAACGCCATATAGCAATGCCTCATAACGTATAACGTCATATAGTAATGCGTCATACCGTATAACGACATATAGAATTCCGGTTTAACGTATAAAGTCATATAGTAATGCGTCATAACGTATAACGCCATATAGTAATGCGTCATAACGTATAACATCATATAGTATTGCGTCATGACGTATAACGTCATATAGTAATGCGTCATAACGTATATCGTCATAGAGTAATGCGTCATAACGTATAACGTCATATAGTATTGCGTCATGACGAATAATGTCATATAATAAGGCGACATGACGTATAACGTCATCTAGTATTGCGTCATGACGTATAACGTCATATAGTAATGCGTCATAACGTATATCGTCATAGAGTAATGCGTCATAACGTATAACGTCATATAGTATTGCGTCATGACGAATAATGTCATATAATAAGGCGACATGACGTATAACGTCATATAGTAATGCGTCATGACGTATAACGTCATATAGTAATGCGTCATAACGTATATCGTCATAGAGTAATGCGTCATAACGTATAACGTCATATAGTATTGCGTCATGACGAATAATGTCATATAATAAGGCGACATGACGTATAACGTCATATAGTATTGCGTCATGACGTATAACGTCATATAGTAATGCGTCATAACATATAACGTCATATAGTATTGCGTCATAACGTATAACGCCATATAGCAATGCGTCATAACGTATAACGTCATATAGTAATGCGTCATACCGCATAACGACATATAGAATTCCGGTTTAACGTATAAAGTCATATAGTAATGCGTCATAACGTATAACGCCATATAGTAATGCGTCATAACGTATAACATCATATAGTATTGCGTCATGACGAATAATGTCATATAATAAGGCGACATGACGTATAACGTCATATAGTAATGCGTCATAACGTATAAAGTCATATGGAATACCGGGTTAACGTATAACGCCATATAGCAATGCGTCATAACGTATAACATCATATAGTATTCCGTCATGACGTATAACGTCATATAGTAATGCGTCATAACGTATAACGTCATATCGTAATACGTCATAACGTATAACGTCATATAGTATTGCGTCATGACGAATAATGTCATATAATAAGGCGACATGACGTATAACGTCATATAGTAATGCGGCATAACGTATAACGTCATACAGTAATGCGTCATAACGTATAACGCCATATAGTAATGCGTCATAACATATAACGTCATATAGTATTGCGTCATAACGTCTAACGCCATATAGCAATGCGTCATAACTTATAACGTCATACAGAATTACGGTTTAACGTATAACGCCATATAGCAATGCGTCATAACGTATAACGTTATACAGAATTACGGTTTAACGTATAAAGTCATATAGTAATGCGTCATAACGTATAACGCTATATAGTAATGCGTCATAACGTATAACATCATATAGTATTGCGTCATGACGTATAGCGTCATATAATATGGCGACATGACGTATAACGTCATATAGAATTACGTCATAACGTATAACGTCATATACAATTACGGTTTAACGTATAACGTCAAAAGAGTAATGTGTCATATCCTATAACGCCATATAGTAATTGCGTCATAACGTATAACGTCATATAGAATTCCGGCATAACGTATATCGTCATATAGTAATACGTCATAACTTACAAGGTCATATAGTAATGCGTCATAACGTATAACGTCATATAGTATTGCGTCATGACGTATAACGTCATATAGTAATGCGTCATAACGTATATCGTCATAGAGTAATGCGTCATAACGTATAACGTCATATAGTATTGCGTCATGACGAATAATGTCATATAATAAGGCGACATGACGTATAACGTCATATAGTAATGTGTCATAACGTATATCGTCATATAATAATGTGACATGACGTATAACGTCATATAGAATTACGGCATAACGTATAAAGTCACATAGTAAAACGTCATAACGTATAACGTCATACAGAATTACGGTTTAACGTATAAAGTCATATAGTAATGCGTCATGACGTATAACGTCATATAGTAATGCGTCATAACGTATATCGTCATAGAGTAATGCGTCATAACGTATAACGTCATATAGTAAAACGTCATAACGTATAACGTCATACAGTAATTCGTAATACCGTATAACGTCATATAGAATTACGGCATAACGTATAACGTCACATAGTAAAACGTCATAACGTATAACGTCATACAGAATTACGGTTTAACGTCTAACGTCATGCAGTAATGCGTCATAACGTATAACATCATACAGAATTCCGGTTTAACGTATGACGCCATATAGCAATGCGTCATAACGTATAACGTTATACAGAATTACGGTTTAACGTATAAAGTCATATAGTAATGCGTCATGACGTATAACGTCATATAGTAATGCGTCATAACGTATATCGTCATAGAGTAATGCGTCATAACGTATAACGTCATATAGTATTGCGTCATGACGAATAATGTCATATAATAAGGCGACATGACGTATAACGTCATATAGTAATGTGTCATAACGTATAACGTCATATAGAATTCCGGTTTAACGTATAACGCCACATAGCAATGCGTCATAACGTATAACGCCACATAGTAATACGTCTTAACGTATAAAGTCATATAGAATACCGGGTTAACGTATAACGCCATATAGCAATGCGTCATAACGTATAACATCATATAGTATTCCGTCATGACGTATCACGTCATATAGTAATGCGTCATAACGTATATCTTCATATATTAATGCGTCACAACGTATAACGTCATACAGAATTACGGTTTATCGTATAACGCCATATAGCAATGCGTCATAACGTATAACGTTATACAGAATTACGGTTTAACGTATAAAGTCATATAGTAATGCGTCATAACGTATAACGCCATCTAGTAATGCGTCATAACATATAACGTCACATAGTAATACGTCTTAACGTATAAAGTCATATAGAATACCGGGTTAACGTATAACGCCATATAGCAATGCGTCATAACGTATAACATCATATAGTATTCCGTCATGACGTATAACGTCATATAGTAATGCGTCATAACGTATATCGTCATATATTAATGCGTCACAACGTATAACGTCATATAGTATTGCGTCATGACGAATAATGTCATTTAATAAGGCGACATGACGTATAACGTCATATAGTAATGCGTCTTATCGTATAACGTCATATAGAATTCGGGTTTAACGTATAACGCCTCATAGCAATGCGTCATGACGTATAACGTCACATAGTGGTACGTCTTAACGTATAACGTCATATAGTAATGCGTCATAACGTATAACGTCATATAGTAACACGTCATAACGTATAACGTCATATAGTATTGCGTCATGACGAATAATGTCATATAATAAGGCGACATGACGTATAACGTCATATAGTATTGCGTCATGACGTATAACGTCATATAGTAATGCGTCATAACATATAACGTCATATAGTATTGCGTCATAACGTCTAACGCCATATAGCAATGCATCATAACGTATAACGTCATATAGTAATGCGTCATACCGTATAACGACATATAGAATTCCGGTTTAACGTATAAAGTCATATAGTAATGCGTCATAACGTATAACGCCATATAGTAATGCGTCATAACGTATAACATCATATAGTATTGCGTCATGACGTATAACGTCATATAGTAATGCGTCATAACGTATATCGTCATAGAGTAATGCGTCATAACGTATAACGTCATATAGTATTGCGTCATGACGAATAATGTCATATAATAAGGCGACATGACGTATAACGTCATATAGTATTGCGTCATGACGTATAACGTCATATAGTAATGCGTCATAACGTATATCGTCATAGAGTAATGCGTCATAACGTATAACGTCATATAGTATTGCGTCATGACGAATAATGTCATATAATAAGGCGACATGACGTATAACGTCATATAGTAATGCGTCATGACGTATAACGTCATATAGTAATGCGTCATAACGTATATCGTCATAGAGTAATGCGTCATAACGTATAACGTCATATAGTATTGCGTCATGACGAATAATGTCATATAATAAGGCGACATGACGTATAACGTCATATAGTATTGCGTCATGACGTATAACGTCATATAGTAATGCGTCATAACATATAACGTCATATAGTATTGCGTCATAACGTATAACGCCATATAGCAATGCGTCATAACGTATAACGTCATATAGTAATGCGTCATACCGTATAACGACATATAGAATTCCGGTTTAACGTATAAAGTCATATAGTAATGCGTCATAACGTATAACGCCATATCGTAATGCGTCATAACGTATAACATCATATAGTATTGCGTCATGACGTATAACGTCATATAATAAGGTGACATGACGTATAACGTCATATAGAATTACGGCATAACGTATAACGTCACATAGTAACACGTCATAACGTATAACGTCATACAGAATTACGGTTTAACGTCTAATGTCATACAGTAATGCGTCATATCGTATAACATCATATAGAATTCCGGTTTAACGTATAACGCCATATAGCAATGCGTCATAACGTATAACGTCATACAGTAATTCGTTATACCGTATAACGTTATATAGAATTACGGCATAACGTATAACGTCACATAGTAAAACGTCATAACGTATGACGTCATACAGAATTACGGTTTAACGTCTAACGTCATGCAGTAATGCGTCATAACGTATAACATCATACAGAATTCCGGTTTAACGTATGACGCCATATAGCAATGCGTCATAACGTATAACGTTATACAGAATTACGGTTTCACGTATAAAGTCATATAGTAATGCGTCATAACGTATAACGCCATATAGTAATGCGTCATAACGTATAACAACATATAGTATTGAGTCATGACGTATAACGTCATACAGTAATGCGTCATACCGTATAACGACATATAGAATTCCGGTTTAACGTATAACGCCATATAGCAATGCGTCATAACGTATAACGTCATATAGAATTCCGGTTTAACGTATAACGCCACATAGCAATGCGTCATAACGTATACCGTCACATAGTAATACGTCTTAACGTATAACGTCATATAGTAATGCGTCATAACGTATAACGCCATCTAGTAATGCGTCATAACATATAACGTCACATAGTAATACGTCTTAACGTATAAAGTCATATAGAATACCGGGTTAACGTATAACGCCATATAGCAATGCGTCATAACGTATAACATCATATAGTATTCCGTCATGACGTATAACGTCATATAGTAATGCGTCATAACGTATATCGTCATATATTAATGCGTCACAACGTATAACGTCATATAGTATTGCGTCATGACGAATAATGTCATTTAATAAGGCGACATGACGTATAACGTCATATAGTAATGCGTCTTATCGTATAACGTCATATAGAATTCGGGTTTAACGTATAACGCCTCATAGCAATGCGTCATGACGTATAACGTCACATAGTGGTACGTCTTAACGTATAACGTCATATAGTAATGCGTCATAACGTATAACGTCATATAGTAACACGTCATAACGTATAACGTCATATAGTATTGCGTCATGACGAATAATGTCATATAATAAGGCGACATGACGTATAACGTCATATAGTATTGCGTCATGACGTATAACGTCATATAGTAATGCGTCATAACATATAACGTCATATAGTATTGCGTCATAACGTCTAACGCCATATAGCAATGCATCATAACGTATAACGTCATATAGTAATGCGTCATACCGTATAACGACATATAGAATTCCGGTTTAACGTATAAAGTCATATAGTAATGCGTCATAACGTATAACGCCATATAGTAATGCGTCATAACGTATAACATCATATAGTATTGCGTCATGACGTATAACGTCATATAGTAATGCGTCATAACGTATATCGTCATAGAGTAATGCGTCATAACGTATAA
The DNA here is from genome assembly GCF_041682495.2 of Bombus fervidus. Classification (NCBI taxonomy): domain Eukaryota; kingdom Metazoa; phylum Arthropoda; class Insecta; order Hymenoptera; family Apidae; genus Bombus; species Bombus fervidus. Next base: position 1,843,656 of record NW_027212582.1, read on the forward strand.
CGTCATATAGTATTGCGTCATGACGAATAATGTCATATAATAAGGCGACATGACGTATAACGTCATATAGTATTGCGTCATGACGTATAACGTCATATAGTAATGCGTCATAACGTATATCGTCATAGAGTAATGCGTCATAACGTATAACGTCATATAGTATTGCGTCATGACGAATAATGTCATATAATAAGGCGACATGACGTATAACGTCATATAGTAATGCGTCATGACGTATAACGTCATATAGTAATGCGTCATAACGTATATCGTCATAGAGTAATGCGTCATAACGTATAACGTCATATAGTATTGCGTCATGACGAATAATGTCATATAATAAGGCGACATGACGTATAACGTCATATAGTATTGCGTCATGACGTATAACGTCATATAGTAATGCGTCATAACATATAACGTCATATAGTATTGCGTCATAACGTATAACGCCATATAGCAATGCGTCATAACGTATAACGTCATATAGTAATGCGTCATACCGTATAACGACATATAGAATTCCGGTTTAACGTATAAAGTCATATAGTAATGCGTCATAACGTATAACGCCATATAGTAATGCGTCATAACGTATAACATCATATAGTATTGCGTCATGACGTATAACGTCATATAGTAATGCGTCATAACGTATATCGTCATAGAGTAATGCGTCATAACGTATAACGTCATATAGTATTGCGTCATGACGAATAATGTCATATAATAAGGCGACATGACGTATAACGTCATATAGTATTGCGTCATGACGTATAACGTCATATAGTAATGCGTCATAACGTATATCGTCATAGAGTAATGCGTCATAACGTATAACGTCATATAGTATTGCGTCATGACGAATAATGTCATATAATAAGGCGACATGACGTATAACGTCATATAGTAATGCGTCATAACGTATAAAGTCATATGGAATACCGGGTTAACGTATAACGCCATATAGCAATGCGTCATAACGTATAACATCATATAGTATTCCGTCATGACGTATAACGTCATATAGTAATGCGTCATAACGTATATCGTCATATATTAATGCGTCACAACGCATAACGTCATATAGTATTGCGTCATGACGAATAATGTCATTTAATAAGGCGACATGACGTATAACGTCATATAGTAATGCGTCTTATCGTATAACGTCATATAGAATTCCGGTTTAACGTATAACGCCTCATAGCAATGTGTCATGACGTATAACGTCACATAGTAATACGTCTTAACGTATAACGTCTTATAGTAATGCGTCATAACGTATAACGTCATATAGTAACACGTCATAACGTATAACGTCATATAGTATTGCGTCATGACGAATAATGTCATATAATAAGGCGACATGACGTATAACGTCATATAGTAATGCGTCATAACGTATAACGTCATACAGTAATGCGTCATAACGTATAACGCCATATAGTAATGCGTCATAACATATAACGTCATATAGTATTGCGTCATAACGTCTAACGCCATATAGCAATGCGTCATAACGTATAACGTCATATAGTAATGCGTCATACCGTATAACGACATATAGAATTCCGGTTTAACGTATAACGCCATATAGCAATGCGTCATAACGTATAACGTCATACAGAATTACGGTTTAACGTATAACGCCATATAGCAATGCGTCATAACGTATAACGTTATACAGAATTACGGTTTAACGTATAAAGTCATATAGTAATGCGTCATAACGTATAACGCCATATAGTAATGCGTCATAACGTATAACATCAGATAGTATTGCGTCATGACGTATAACGTCATATAGTAATGCGTCATAACGTATAACGTCATATAGTAATGCGTCATAACGTATAACGCCATATAGCAATGCGTCATAACGTATAACGCCATATAGCAATGCGTTATAACGAATAACGTCATATAGTAATGCGTCATAACGTATAACGCCATATAGTAATGCGTCATAACGTATAACGTCATATAGTATTGCGCCATGACGTATAACGTCATATAATAAGGCGACATGACGTATAACGTCATATAGAATTACGTCATAACGTATAACGTCATATACAATTACGGTTTAACGTATAACGTCAAAAGAGTAATGCGTCATATCCTATAACGCCATATAGTAATTGCGTCATAACGTATAACGTCATATAGAATTCCGGCATAACGTATATCGTCATATAGTAATACGTCATAACTTACAAGGTCATACAGTAATGCGTCATAACGTATAACGTCATATAGTACTGCGTCGTGACGTATAACGTCATATAATAAGGTGACATGGCGTATAACGTCATATAGAATTACGGCATAAGGTTTAACGTCACATAGTAAAACGTCATAACGTATAACGTCATGCAGAATTACGGTTTAACGTCTAACGTCATGCAGTAATGCGTCATAACGTATAACATCATATAGAATTCCGGTTTAACGTATAACGCCATATAGCAATGCGTCATAACGTATAACGTCATACAGTAATTCGTAATACCGTATAACGTCATATAGAATTACGGCATAACGTATAACGTCACATAGTAAAACGTCATAACGTATAACGTCATACAGAATTACGGTTTAACGTCTAACGTCATGCAGTAATGCGTCATAACGTATAACATCATATAGAATTCCGGTTTAACGTATAACGCCATATAGCAATGCGTCATAACGTATAACGTCATACAGTAATTCGTCATACCGTATAACGTCATATAGAATTACGGCATAACGTATAACGTCACATAGTAAAACGTCATAACGTATAACGTCATACAGAATTACGGTTTAACGTCTAACGTCAAAAGAGTAATGCGTCATATCCTATAACGCCATATAGTAATTGCGTCATAACGTATAACGTCATATAGTAATGCGTCATAACGTATAACGCCATATAGTAATGCGTCATAACGTATAACGTCATATAGTATTGCGTCATGACGTATAACGTCATATAATAAGGCGACATGACGTATAACGTCATATAGAATTACGTCATAACGTATAACGTCATATACAATTACGGTTTAACGTATAACGTCAAAAGAGTAATGCGTCATATCCTATAACGCCATATAGTAATTGCGTCATAACGTATAACGTCATATAGAATTCCGGCATAACGTATATCGTCATATAGTAATACGTCATAACTTACAAGGTCATATAGTAATGCGTCATAACGTATAACGTCATATAGTATTGCGTCATGACGTATAACGTCATATAATAAGGTGACATGACGTATAACGTCATATAGAATTACGGCATAACGTATAACGTCACATAGTAAAACGTCATAACGTATAACGTCATATAGTATTGCGTCATGACGTATAACGTCATATAGTAATACGTCATAACTTACAAGGTCATATAGTAATGCGTCATAACGTATAACGTCATATAGTATTGCGTCATGACGTATAACGTCATATAATAAGGCGACATGACGTATAACGTCATATAGAATTACGTCATAACGTATAACGTCATATACAATTACGGTTTAACGTATAACGTCAAAAGAGTAATGCGTCATATCCTATAACGCCATATAGTAATTGCGTCATAACGTATAACGTCATATAGAATTCCGGCATAACGTATATCGTCATAGAGTAATGCGTCATAACGTATAACGTCATATAGTATTGCGTCATGACGAATAATGTTATATAATAAGGCGACATGACGTATAACGTCATATAGTAATGTGTCATAACGTATAACGTCATATAGAATTCCGGTTTAACGTATAACGCCACATAGCAATGCGTCATAACGTATAACGCCACATGGTAATACGTCTTAACGTATAAAGACATATAGAATAATGGGATAATCCGGGATAATGTATAACGTCATATAGTATTGCGTCATGACGTATAACGTCATATAATAATGTGACATGACGTATAACGTCATATAGAATTACGGCATAACGTATAACGTCATATAGTAAAACGTCATAACGTATAACGTCATACAGAATTACGGTTTAACGTCTAATGTCATACAGTAATGCGTCATATCGTATAACATCATATAGAATTCCGGTTTAACGTATAACGCCATATAGCAATGCGTCATAACGTATAACGTCATACAGTAATTCGTAATACCGTATAACGTCATATAGAATTACGGCATAACGTATAACGTCACATAGTAAAACGTCATAAAGTATAACGTCATACAGAATTACGGTTTAACGTCTAACGTCATGCAGTAGTGCGTCATAACGTATAACATCATACAGAATTCCGGTTTAACGTATGACGCCATATAGCAATGCGTCATAACGTATAACGTTATACAGAATTACGGTTTAACGTATAAAGTCATATAGTAATGCGTCATAACGTATAACGCCATATAGTAATGCGTCATAACGTATAACAACATATAGTATTGAGTCATGACGTATAACGTCATATAGTAATGCTTCATAACGTATATCGTCATATAGTAATGCGTCAAAACGTATAACGTCATATAGTATTGCGTCATGACGAATAATGTCATATAATAAGGCGACATGACGTATAACGTCATATAGTAATGCGTCTTAACGTATAACGTCATATAGAATTCCGGTTTAACGTATAACGCCACATAGCAATGCGCCATAACGTATAACGTCACATAGTAATACGTCTTAACGTATAACGTCATATAGTAATGCGTCATAACGTATAACGCCATATAGTAATGCGTCATAACATATAACGTCATATAGTATTGCGCCATAACGCCTAACGCCATATAGCAATGCGTCATAACGTATAACGTCACATAGTAATACGTCTTAACGTATAAAGTCATATTGAATACCGGGTTAACGTATAACGCCATATAGCAATGCGTCACAACGTATAACATCATATAGTATTCCGTCATGACGTTTAACGTCATATAGTAATGCGTCATAACGTATATCGTCATGGAGTAATGCGTCATAACGTATAACGTCATATAGTAATGCGTCTTATCGTATAACGTCATATAGAATTCCGGTTTAACGTATAACGCCTCATAGCAATGCGTCATAACGTATAACGTCACATAGTAATACGTCTTAACGTATAAAGTCATATAGAATACCGGGTTAACGTATAACGCCATATAGCAATGCGTCATAACGTATAACGCCATATAGTAATGCGTCATAACGTATAACATCATATAGTATTGCGTCATGACGTATAACGTCATATAGTAATGCGTCATAACGTATATCGTCATAGAGTAATGCGTCATAACGTATCACGTCATATAGTATTGCGTCATGACGAATAATGTCATATAATAAGGCGACATGACGTATAACGTCATATAGTAATGCGTCATAACGTATAACGTCATATAGAATTCCGGTTTAACGTATAACGCCACATATCAATGCGTCATAACGTGTAACGCCACATGGTCATACGTCTTAACGTATAACGTCATATAGTAATGCGTCATAACGTATAACGCCATCTAGTAATGCGTCATAACATATAACGTCACATAGTAATACGTCTTAACGTATAAAGTCATATAGAATACCGGGTTAACGTATAACGCCATATAGCAATGCGTCATAACGTATAACGCCATCTAGTAATGCGTCATAACATATAACGTCACATAGTAATACGTCTTAACGTATAAAGTCATATAGAATACCGGGTTAACGTATAACGCCATATAGCAATGCGTCATAACGTATAACATCATATAGTATTCCGTCATGACGTATAACGTCATATAGTAATGCGTCATAACGTATATCGTCATATATTAATGCGTCACAACGTATAACGTCATATAGTATTGCGTCATGACGAATAATGTCATTTAATAAGGCGACATGACGTATAACGTCATATAGTAATGCGTCATGACGTATAACGTCATATAGTAATGCGTCATAACGTATATCGTCATAGAGTAATGCGTCATAACGTATAACGTCATATAGTATTGCGTCATGACGAATAATGTCATATAATAAGGCGACATGACGTATAACGTCATATAGTAATGCGTCATGACGTATAACGTCATATAGTAATGCGTCATAACGTATATCGTCATAGAGTAATGCGTCATAACGTATAACGTCATATAGTATTGCGTCATGACGAATAATGTCATATAATAAGGCGACATGACGTATAACGTCATATAGTATTGCGTCATGACGTATAACGTCATATAGTAATGCGTCATAACATATAACGTCATATAGTATTGCGTCATAACGTATAACGCCATATAGCAATGCGTCATAACGTATAACGTCATATAGTAATGCGTCATACCGTATAACGACATATAGAATTCCGGTTTAACGTATAAAGTCATATAGTAATGCGTCATAACGTATAACGCCATATAGTAATGCGTCATAACGTATAACATCATATAGTATTGCGTCATGACGTATAACGTCATATAGTTATGCGTCATAACGTATATCGTCATAGAGTAATGCGTCATAACGTATAACGTCATATAGTATTGCGTCATGACGAATAATGTCATATAATAAGGCGACATGACGTATAACGTCATATAGTATTGCGTCATGACGTATAACGTCATATAGTAATGCGTCATAACGTATATCGTCATAGAGTAATGCGTCATAACGTATAACGTCATATAGTATTGCGTCATGACGAATAATGTCATATAATAAGGCGACATGACGTATAACGTCATATAGTAATGCGTCATAACGTATAAAGTCATATGGAATACCGGGTTAACGTATAACGCCATATAGCAATGCGTCATAACGTATAACATCATATAGTATTCCGTCATGACGTATAACGTCATATAGTAATGCGTCATAACGTATATCGTCATATATTAATGCGTCACAACGCATAACGTCATATAGTATTGCGTCATGACGAATAATGTCATTTAATAAGGCGACATGACGTATAACGTCATATAGTAATGCGTCTTATCGTATAACGTCATATAGAATTCCGGTTTAACGTATAACGCCTCATAGCAATGTGTCATGACGTATAACGTCACATAGTAATACGTCTTAACGTATAACGTCTTATAGTAATGCGTCATAACGTATAACGTCATATAGTAACACGTCATAACGTATAACGTCATATAGTATTGCGTCATGACGAATAATGTCATATAATAAGGCGACATGACGTATAACGTCATATAGTAATGCGTCATAACGTATAACGTCATACAGTAATGCGTCATAACGTATAACGCCATATAGTAATGCGTCATAACATATAACGTCATATAGTATTGCGTCATAACGTCTAACGCCATATAGCAATGCGTCATAACGTATAACGTCATATAGTAATGCGTCATACCGTATAACGACATATAGAATTCCGGTTTAACGTATAACGCCATATAGCAATGCGTCATAACGTATAACGTCATACAGAATTACGGTTTAACGTATAACGCCATATAGCAATGCGTCATAACGTATAACGTTATACAGAATTACGGTTTAACGTATAAAGTCATATAGTAATGCGTCATAACGTATAACGCCATATAGTAATGCGTCATAACGTATAACATCAGATAGTATTGCGTCATGACGTATAACGTCATATAGTAATGCGTCATAACGTATAACGTCATATAGTAATGCGTCATAACGTATAACGCCATATAGCAATGCGTCATAACGTATAACGCCATATAGCAATGCGTTATAACGAATAACGTCATATAGTAATGCGTCATAACGTATAACGCCATATAGTAATGAGTCATAACGTATAACGTCATATAGTATTGCGCCATGACGTATAACGTCATATAATAAGGCGACATGACGTATATCGTCATATAGAATTACGTCATAACGTATAACGTCATATACAATTACGGTTTAACGTATAACGTCAAAAGAGTAATGCGTCATATCCTATAACGCCATATAGTAATTGCGTCATAACGTATAACGTCATATAGAATTCCGGCATAACGTATATCGTCATATAGTAATACGTCATAACTTACAAGGTCATACAGTAATGCGTCATAACGTATAACGTCATATAGTACTGCGTCGTGACGTATAACGTCATATAATAAGGTGACATGGCGTATAACGTCATATAGAATTACGGCATAAGGTATAACGTCACATAGTAAAACGTCATAACGTATAACGTCATGCAGAATTACGGTTTAACGTCTAACGTCATGCAGTAATGCGTCATAACGTATAACATCATATAGAATTCCGGTTTAACGTATAACGCCATATAGCAATGCGTCATAACGTATAACGTCATACAGTAATTCGTAATACCGTATAACGTCATATAGAATTACGGCATAACGTATAACGTCACATAGTAAAACGTCATAACGTATAACGTCATACAGAATTACGGTTTAACGTCTAACGTCATGCAGTAATGCGTCATAACGTATAACATCATATAGAATTCCGGTTTAACGTATAACGCCATATAGCAATGCGTCATAACGTATAACGTCATACAGTAATTCGTCATACCGTATAACGTCATATAGAATTACGGCATAACGTATAACGTCACATAGTAAAACGTCATAACGTATAACGTCATACAGAATTACGGTTTAACGTCTAACGTCAAAAGAGTAATGCGTCATATCCTATAACGCCATATAGTAATTGCGTCATAACGTATAACGTCATATAGTAATGCGTCATAACGTATAACGCCATATAGTAATGCGTCATAACGTATAACGTCATATAGTATTGCGTCATGACGTATAACGTCATATAATAAGGCGACATGACGTATAACGTCATATAGAATTACGTCATAACGTATAACGTCATATACAATTACGGTTTAACGTATAACGTCAAAAGAGTAATGCGTCATATCCTATAACGCCATATAGTAATTGCGTCATAACGTATAACGTCATATAGAATTCCGGCATAACGTATATCGTCATATAGTAATACGTCATAACTTACAAGGTCATATAGTAATGCGTCATAACGTATAACGTCATATAGTATTGCGTCATGACGTATAACGTCATATAATAAGGTGACATGACGTATAACGTCATATAGAATTACGGCATAACGTATAACGTCACATAGTAAAACGTCATAACGTATAACGTCATATAGTATTGCGTCATGACGTATAACGTCATATAGTAATGCGTCATAACGTATATCGTCATAGAGTAATGCGTCATAACGTATAACGTCATATAGTATTGCGTCATGACGAATAATGTTATATAATAAGGCGACATGACGTATAACGTCATATAGTAATGTGTCATAACGTATAACGTCATATAGAATTCCGGTTTAACGTATAACGCCACATAGCAATGCGTCATAACGTATAACGCCACATGGTAATACGTCTTAACGTATAAAGACATATAGAATTCCGGGATAACGTATAACGTCATATAGTATTGCGTCATGACGTATAACGTCATATAATAATGTGACATGACGTATAACGTCATATAGAATTACGGCATAACGTATAACGTCATATAGTAAAACGTCATAACGTATAACGTCATACAGAATTACGGTTTAACGTCTAATGTCATACAGTAATGCGTCATATCGTATAACATCATATAGAATTCCGGTTTAACGTATAACGCCATATAGCAATGCGTCATAACGTATAACGTCATACAGTAATTCGTAATACCGTATAACGTCATATAGAATTACGGCATAACGTATAACGTCACATAGTAAAACGTCATAAAGTATAACGTCATACAGAATTACGGTTTAACGTCTAACGTCATGCAGTAGTGCGTCATAACGTATAACATCATACAGAATTCCGGTTTAACGTATGACGCCATATAGCAATGCGTCATAACGTATAACGTTATACAGAATTACGGTTTAACGTATAAAGTCATATAGTAATGCGTCATAACGTATAACGCCATATAGTAATGCGTCATAACGTATAACAACATATAGTATTGAGTCATGACGTATAACGTCATATAGTAATGCTTCATAACGTATATCGTCATATAGTAATGCGTCAAAACGTATAACGTCATATAGTATTGCGTCATGACGAATAATGTCATATAATAAGGCGACATGACGTATAACGTCATATAGTAATGCGTCTTAACGTATAACGTCATATAGAATTCCGGTTTAACGTATAACGCCACATAGCAATGCGCCATAACGTATAACGTCACATAGTAATACGTCTTAACGTATAACGTCATATAGTAATGCGTCATAACGTATAACGCCATATAGTAATGCGTCATAACATATAACGTCATATAGTATTGCGCCATAACGCCTAACGCCATATAGCAATGCGTCATAACGTATAACGTCACATAGTAATACGTCTTAACGTATAAAGTCATATTGAATACCGGGTTAACGTATAACGCCATATAGCAATGCGTCACAACGTATAACATCATATAGTATTCCGTCATGACGTTTAACGTCATATAGTAATGCGTCATAACGTATATCGTCATGGAGTAATGCGTCATAACGTATAACGTCATATAGTAATGCGTCTTATCGTATAACGTCATATAGAATTCCGGTTTAACGTATAACGCCTCATAGCAATGCGTCATAACGTATAACGTCACATAGTAATACGTCTTAACGTATAAAGTCATATAGAATACCGGGTTAACGTATAACGCCATATAGCAATGCGTCATAACGTATAACGCCATATAGTAATGCGTCATAACGTATAACATCATATAGTATTGCGTCATGACGTATAACGTCATATAGTAATGCGTCATAACGTATATCGTCATAGAGTAATGCGTCATAACGTATCACGTCATATAGTATTGCGTCATGACGAATAATGTCATATAATAAGGCGACATGACGTATAACGTCATATAGTAATGCGTCATAACGTATAACGTCATATAGAATTCCGGTTTAACGTATAACGCCACATATCAATGCGTCATAACGTGTAACGCCACATGGTCATACGTCTTAACGTATAACGTCATATAGTAATGCGTCATAACGTATAACGCCATCTAGTAATGCGTCATAACATATAACGTCACATAGTAATACGTCTTAACGTATAAAGTCATATAGAATACCGGGTTAACGTATAACGCCATATAGCAATGCGTCATAACGTATAACGCCATCTAGTAATGCGTCATAACATATAACGTCACATAGTAATACGTCTTAACGTATAAAGTCATATAGAATACCGGGTTAACGTATAACGCCATATAGCAATGCGTCATAACGTATAACATCATATAGTATTCCGTCATGACGTATAACGTCATATAGTAATGCGTCATAACGTATATCGTCATATATTAATGCGTCACAACGTATAACGTCATATAGTATTGCGTCATGACGAATAATGTCATTTAATAAGGCGACATGACGTATAACGTCATATAGTAATGCGTCTTATCGTATAACGTCATATAGAATTCGGGTTTAACGCATAACGCCTCATAGCAATGCGTCATGACGTATAACGTCACATAGTAGTACGTCTTAACGTATATCGTCATATAGTAATGCGTCATAACGTATAACGTCATATAGTAACACGTCATAACGTATAACGTCATATAATAAGGCGACATGACGTATAACGTCATATAGAATTACGTCATAACGTATAACGTCATATACAATTACGGTTTAACGTATAACGTCAAAAGAGTAATGCGTCATATCCTATAACGCCATATAGTAATTGCGTCATAACGTATAACGTCATATAGAATTCCGGCATAACGTATATCGTCATATAGTAATACGTCATAACTTACAAGGTCATATAGTAATGCGTCATAACGTATAACGTCATATAGTATTGCGTCATGACGTATAACGTCATATAATAAGGTGACATGACGTATAACGTCATATAGAATTACGGCATAACGTATAACGTCACATAGTAACACGTCATAACGTATAACGTCATACAGAATTACGGTTTAACGTCTAATGTCATACAGTAATGCGTCATATCGTATAACATCATATAGAATTCCGGTTTAACGTATAACGCCATATAGCAATGCGTCATAACGTATAACGTCATACAGTAATTCGTAATACCGTATAACGTTATATAGAATTACGGCATAACGTATAACGTCACATAGTAAAACGTCATAACGTATAACGTCATACAGAATTACGGTTTAACATCTAACGTCATGCAGTAATGCGTCATAACGTATAACATCATACAGAATTCCGGTTTAACGTATGACGCCATATAGCAATGCGTCATAACGTATAACGTTATACAGAATTACGGTTTCACGTATAAAGTCATATAGTAATGCGTCATAACGTATAACGCCATATAGTAATGCGTCATAACGTATAACAACATATAGTATTGAGTCATGACGTATAACGTCATACAGTAATGCGTCATACCGTATAACGACATATAGAATTCCGGTTTAACGTATAACGCCATATAGCAATGCGTCATAACGTATAACGTCATATAGAATTCCGGTTTAACGTATAACGCCACATAGCAATGCGTCATAACGTATACCGTCACATAGTAATACGTCTTAACGTATAACGTCATATAGTAATGCGTCATAACGTATAACGCCATCCAGTAATGCGTCATAACATATAACGTCACATAGTAATACGTCTTAACGTATAAAGTCATATAGAATACCGGGTTAACGTATAACGCCATATAGCAATGCGTCATAACGTATAACATCATATAGTATTCCGTCATGACGTATCACGTCATATAGTAATGCGTCATAACGTATATCTTCATATATTAATGCGTCACAACGTATAACGTCATACAGAATTACGGTTTAACGTATAACGCCATATAGCAATGCGTCATAACGTATAACGTTATACAGAATTACGGTTTAACGTATAAAGTCATATAGTAATGCGTCATAACGTATAGCGCCATCTAGTAATGCGTCATAACATATAACGTCACATAGTAATACGTCTTAACGTATAAAGTCATATAGAATACCGGGTTAACGTATAACGCCATATAGCAATGCGTCATAACGTATAACATCATATAGTATTCCGTCATGACGTATAACGTCATATAGTAATGCGTCATAACGTATATCGTCATATATTAATGCGTCACAACGTATAACGTCATATAGTATTGCGTCATGACGAATAATGTCATTTAATAAGGCGACATGACGTATAACGTCATATAGTAATGCGTCTTATCGTATAACGTCATATAGAATTCGGGTTTAACGTATAACGCCTCATAGCAATGCGTCATGACGTATAACGTCACATAGTGGTACGTCTTAACGTATAACGTCATATAGTAATGCGTCATAACGTATAACGTCATATAGTAACACGTCATAACGTATAACGTTATATAGAATTACGGCATAACGTATAACGTCACATAGTAAAACGTCATAACGTATAACGTCATACAGAATTACGGTTTAACGTCTAACGTCATGCAGTAATGCGTCATAACGTATAACATCATACAGAATTCCGGTTTAACGTATGACGCCATATAGCAATGCGTCATAACGTATAACGTTATACAGAATTACGGTTTCACGTATAAAGTCATATAGTAATGCGTCATAACGTATAACGCCATATAGTAATGCGTCATAACGTATAACAACATATAGTATTGAGTCATGACGTATAACGTCATACAGTAATGCGTCATACCGTATAACGACATATAGAATTCCGGTTTAACGTATAACGCCATATAGCAATGCGTCATAACGTATAACGTCATATAGAATTCCGGTTTAACGTATAACGCCACATAGCAATGCGTCATAACGTATACCGTCACATAGTAATACGTCTTAACGTATAACGTCATATAGTAATGCGTCATAACGTATAACGCCATCTAGTAATGCGTCATAACATATAACGTCACATAGTAATACGTCTTAACGTATAAAGTCATATAGAATACCGGGTTAACGTATAACGCCATATAGCAATGCGTCATAACGTATAACATCATATAGTATTCCGTCATGACGTATCACGTCATATAGTAATGCGTCATAACGTATATCTTCATATATTATTGCGTCACAACGTATAACGTCATACAGAATTACGGTTTAACGTATAACGCCATATAGCAATGCGTCATAACGTATAACGTTATACAGAATTACGGTTTAACGTATAAAGTCATATAGTAATGCGTCATAACGTATAACGCCATCTAGTAATGCGTCATAACATATAACGTCACATAGTAATACGTCTTAACGTATAAAGTCATATAGAATACCGGGTTAACGTATAACGCCATATAGCAATGCGTCATAACGTATAACATCATATAGTATTCCGTCATGACGTATAACGTCATATAGTAATGCGTCATAACGTATATCGTCATATATTAATGCGTCACAACGTATAACGTCATATAGTATTGCGTCATGACGAATAATGTCATTTAATAAGGCGACATGACGTATAACGTCATATAGTAATGCGTCTTATCGTATAACGTCATATAGAATTCGGGTTTAACGTATAACGCCTCATAGCAATGCGTCATGACGTATAACGTCACATAGTGGTACGTCTTAACGTATAACGTCATATAGTAATGCGTCATAACGTATAACGTCATATAGTAACACGTCATAACGTATAACGTCATATAGTATTGCGTCATGACGAATAATGTCATATAATAAGGCGACATGACGTATAACGTCATATAGTATTGCGTCATGACGTATAACGTCATATAGTAATGCGTCATAACATATAACGTCATATAGTATTGCGTCATAACGTCTAACGCCTTATAGCAATGCATCATAATGTATAACGTCATATAGTAATGCGTCATACCGTATAACGACATATAGAATTCCGGTTTAACGTATAAAGTCATATAGTAATGCGTCATAACGTATAACGCCATATAGTAATGCGTCATAACGTATAACATCATATAGTATTGCGTCATGACGTATAACGTCATATAGTAATGCGTCATAACGTATATCGTCATAGAGTAATGCGTCATAACGTATAACGTCATATAGTATTGCGTCATGACGAATAATGTCATATAATAAGGCGACATGACGTATAACGTCATATAGTATTGCGTTATGACGTATAACGTCATATAGTAATGCGTCATAACGTATATCGTCATAGAGTAATGCGTCATAACGTATAACGTCATATAGTATTGCGTCATGACGAATAATGTCATATAATAAGGCGACATGACGTATAACGTCATATAGTAATGCTTCATGACGTATAACGTCATATAGTAATGCGTCATAACGTATATCGTCATAGAGTAATGCGTCATAACGTATAACGTCATATAGTATTGCGTCATGACGAATAATGTCATATAATAAGGCGACATGACGTATAACGTCATATAGTATTGCGTCATGACGTATAACGTCATATAGTAATGCGTCATAACATATAACGTCATATAGTATTGCGTCATAACGTATAACGCCATATAGCAATGCGTCATAACGTATAACGTCATATAGTAATGCGTCATACCGTATAACGACATATAGAATTCCGGTTTAACGTATAAAGTCATATAGTAATGCGTCATAACGTATAACGCCATATAGTAATGCGTCATAACGTATAACATCATATAGTATTGCGTCATGACGTATAACGTCATATAGTAATGCGTCATAACGTATATCGTCATAGAGTAATGCGTCATAACGTATAACGTCATATAGTATTGCGTCATGACGAATAATGTCATATAATAAGGCGACATGACGTATAACGTCATATAGTAATGCGTCATAACGTATAAAGTCATATGGAATACCGGGTTAACGTATAACGCCATATAGCAATGCGTCATAACGTATAACATCATATAGTATTCCGTCATGACGTATAACGTCATATAGTAATGCGTCATAACGTATATCGTCATATATTAATGCGTCACAACGTATAACGTCATATAGTATTGCGTCATGACGAATAATGTCATTTAATAAGGCGACATGACGTATAACGTCATATAGTAATGCGTCTTATCGTATAACGTCATATAGAATTCCGGTTTAACGTATAACGCCTCATAGCAATGTGTCATGACGTATAACGTCACATAGTAATACGTCTTAACGTATAACGTCATTTAGTAATGCGTCATAACGTATAACGTCATATAGTAACACGTCATAACGTATAACGTCATATAGTATTGCGTCATGACGAATAATGTCATATAATAAGGCGACATGACGTATAACGTCATATAGTAATGCGTCATAACGTATAACGTCATACAGTAATGCGTCATAACGTATAACGCCATATAGTAATGCGTCATAACATATAACGTCATATAGTATTGCGTCATAACGTCTAACGCCATATAGCAATGCGTCATAACGTATAACGTCATATAGTAATGCGTCATACCGTATAACGACATATAGAATTCCGGTTTAACGTATAACGCCATATAGCAATGCGTCATAACGTATAACGTCATACAGAATTACGGTTTAACGTATAACGCCATATAGCAATGCGTCATAACGTATAACGTTATACAGAATTACGGTTTAACGTATAAAGTCATATAGTAATGCGTCATAACGTATAACGCCATATAGTAATGCGTCATAACGTATAACATCAGATAGTATTGCGTCATGACGTATAACGTCATATAGTAATGCGTCATAACGTATAACGTCATATAGTAATGCGTCATAACGTATAACGCCATACAGCAATGCGTCATAACGTATAACGCCATATAGCAATGCGTTATAACGAATAACGTCATATAGTAATGCGTCATAACGTATAACGCCATATAGTAATGCGTCATAACGTATAACGTCATATAGTATTGCGCCATGACGTATAACGTCATATAATAAGGCGACATGACGTTTAACGTCATATAGAATTACGTCATAACGTATAACGTCATATACAATTACGGTTTAACGTATAACGTCAAAAGAGTAATGCGTCATATCCTATAACGCCATATAGTAATTGCGTCATAACGTATAACGTCATATAGAATTCCGGCATAACGTATATCGTCATATAGTAATACGTCATAACTTACAAGGTCATATAGTAATGCGTCATAACGTATAACGTCATATAGTACTGCGTCGTGACGTATAACGTCATATAATAAGGTGACATGGCGTATAACGTCATATAGAATTACGGCATAAGGTATAACGTCACATAGTAAAACGTCATAACGTATAACGTCATGCAGAATTACGGTTTAACGTCTAATGTCATACAGTAATGCGTCATATCGTATAACATCATATAGAATTCCGGTTTAACGTATAACGCCATATAGCAATGCGTCATAACGTATAACGTCATACAGTAATTCGTAATACCGTATAACGTCATATAGAATTACGGCATAACGTATAACGTCACATAGTAAAACGTCATAACGTATAACGTCATACAGAATTACGGTTTAACGTCTAACGTCATGCAGTAATGCGTCATAACGTATAACATCATATAGAATTCCGGTTTAACGTATAACGCCATATAGCAATGCGTCATAACGTATAACGCCATATAGTAATGCGTCATAACGTATAACGTCATATAGTATTCCGTCATGACGTATAACGTCATATAGTAATGCGTCATAACGTATATCGTCATATATTAATGCGTCACAACGTATAACGTCATATAGTATTGCGTCATGACGAATAATGTCATTTAATAAGGCGACATGACGTATAACGTCATATAGTAATGCGTCTTATCGTATAACGTCATATAGAATTCGGGTTTAACGTATAACGCCTCATAGCAATGCGTCATGACGTATAACGTCACATAGTGGTACGTCTTAACGTATAACGTCATATAGTAATGCGTCATAACGTATAACGTCATATAGTAACACGTCATAACGTATAACGTCATATAGTATTGCGTCATGACGAATAATGTCATATAATAAGGCGACATGACGTATAACGTCATATAGTATTGCGTCATGACGTATAACGTCATATAGTAATGCGTCATAACATATAACGTCATATAGTATTGCGTCATAACGTCTAACGCCTTATAGCAATGCATCATAACGTATAACGTCATATAGTAATGCGTCATACCGTATAACGACATATAGAATTCCGGTTTAACGTATAAAGTCATATAGTAATGCGTCATAACGTATAACGCCATATAGTAATGCGTCATAACGTATAACATCATATAGTATTGCGTCATGACGTATAACGTCATATAGTAATGCGTCATAACGTATATCGTCATAGAGTAATGCGTCATAACGTATAACGTCATATAGTATTGCGTCATGACGAATAATGTCATATAATAAGGCGACATGACGTATAACGTCATATAGTATTGCGTTATGACGTATAACGTCATATAGTAATGCGTCATAACGTATATCGTCATAGAGTAATGCGTCATAACGTATAACGTCATATAGTATTGCGTCATGACGAATAATGTCATATAATAAGGCGACATGACGTATAACGTCATATAGTAATGCTTCATGACGTATAACGTCATATAGTAATGCGTCATAACGTATATCGTCATAGAGTAATGCGTCATAACGTATAACGTCATATAGTATTGCGTCATGACGAATAATGTCATATAATAAGGCGACATGACGTATAACGTCATATAGTATTGCGTCATGACGTATAACGTCATATAGTAATGCGTCATAACATATAACGTCATATAGTATTGCGTCATAACGTATAACGCCATATAGCAATGCGTCATAACGTATAACGTCATATAGTAATGCGTCATACCGTATAACGACATATAGAATTCCGGTTTAACGTATAAAGTCATATAGTAATGCGTCATAACGTATAACGCCATATAGTAATGCGTCATAACGTATAACATCATATAGTATTGCGTCATGACGTATAACGTCATATAGTAATGCGTCATAACGTATATCGTCATAGAGTAATGCGTCATAACGTATAACGTCATATAGTATTGCGTCATGACGAATAATGTCATATAATAAGGCGACATGACGTATAACGTCATATAGTAATGCGTCATAACGTATAAAGTCATATGGAATACCGGGTTAACGTATAACGCCATATAGCAATGCGTCATAACGTATAACATCATATAGTATTCCGTCATGACGTATAACGTCATATAGTAATGCGTCATAACGTATATCGTCATATATTAATGCGTCACAACGTATAACGTCATATAGTATTGCGTCATGACGAATAATGTCATTTAATAAGGCGACATGACGTATAACGTCATATAGTAATGCGTCTTATCGTATAACGTCATATAGAATTCCGGTTTAACGTATAACGCCTCATAGCAATGTGTCATGACGTATAACGTCACATAGTAATACGTCTTAACGTATAACGTCATTTAGTAATGCGTCATAACGTATAACGTCATATAGTAACACGTCATAACGTATAACGTCATATAGTATTGCGTCATGACGAATAATGTCATATAATAAGGCGACATGACGTATAACGTCATATAGTAATGCGTCATAACGTATAACGTCATACAGTAATGCGTCATAACGTATAACGCCATATAGTAATGCGTCATAACATATAACGTCATATAGTATTGCGTCATAACGTCTAACGCCATATAGCAATGCGTCATAACGTATAACGTCATATAGTAATGCGTCATACCGTATAACGACATATAGAATTCCGGTTTAACGTATAACGCCATATAGCAATGCGTCATAACGTATAACGTCATACAGAATTACGGTTTAACGTATAACGCCATATAGCAATGCGTCATAACGTATAACGTTATACAGAATTACGGTTTAACGTATAAAGTCATATAGTAATGCGTCATAACGTATAACGCCATATAGTAATGCGTCATAACGTATAACATCAGATAGTATTGCGTCATGACGTATAACGTCATATAGTAATGCGTCATAACGTATAACGTCATATAGTAATGCGTCATAACGTATAACGCCATATAGCAATGCGTCATAACGTATAACGCCATATAGCAATGCGTTATAACGAATAACGTCATATAGTAATGCGTCATAACGTATAACGCCATATAGTAATGCGTCATAACGTATAACGTCATATAGTATTGCGCCATGACGTATAACGTCATATAATAAGGCGACATGACGTTTAACGTCATATAGAATTACGTCATAACGTATAACGTCATATACAATTACGGTTTAACGTATAACGTCAAAAGAGTAATGCGTCATATCCTATAACGCCATATAGTAATTGCGTCATAACGTATAACGTCATATAGTAACACGTCATAACGTATAACGTCATATAGTATTGCGTCATGACGAATAATGTCATATAATAAGGCGACATGACGTATAACGTCATATAGTAATGCGTCATAACGTATAACGTCATACAGTAATGCGTCATAACGTATAACGCCATATAGTAATGCGTCATAACATATAACGTCATATAGTATTGCGTCATAACGTCTAACGCCATATAGCAATGCGTCATAACGTATAACGTCATATAGTAATGCGTCATACCGTATAACGACATATAGAATTCCGGTTTAACGTATAACGCCATATAGCAATGCGTCATAACGTATAACGTCATACAGAATTACGGTTTAACGTATAACGCCATATAGCAATGCGTCATAACGTATAACGTTATACAGAATTACGGTTTAACGTATAAAGTCATATAGTAATGCGTCATAACGTATAACGCCATATAGTAATGCGTCATAACGTATAACATCAGATAGTATTGCGTCATGACGTATAACGTCATATAGTAATGCGTCATAACGTATAACGTCATATAGTAATGCGTCATAACGTATAACGCCATATAGCAATGCGTCATAACGTATAACGCCATATAGCAATGCGTTATAACGAATAACGTCATATAGTAATGCGTCATAACGTATAACGCCATATAGTAATGCGTCATAACGTATAACGTCATATAGTATTGCGCCATGACGTATAACGTCATATAATAAGGCGACATGACGTTTAACGTCATATAGAATTACGTCATAACGTATAACGTCATATACAATTACGGTTTAACGTATAACGTCAAAAGAGTAATGCGTCATATCCTATAACGCCATATAGTAATTGCGTCATAACGTATAACGTCATATAGAATTCCGGCATAACGTATATCGTCATATAGTAATACGTCATAACTTACAAGGTCATATAGTAATGCGTCATAACGTATAACGTCATATAGTACTGCGTCGTGACGTATAACGTCATATAATAAGGTGACATGGCGTATAACGTCATATAGAATTACGGCATAAGGTATAACGTCACATAGTAAAACGTCATAACGTATAACGTCATGCAGAATTACGGTTTAACGTCTAATGTCATACAGTAATGCGTCATATCGTATAACATCATATAGAATTCCGGTTTAACGTATAACGCCATATAGCAATGCGTCATAACGTATAACGTCATACAGTAATTCGTAATACCGTATAACGTCATATAGAATTACGGCATAACGTATAACGTCACATAGTAAAACGTCATAACGTATAACGTCATACAGAATTACGGTTTAACGTCTAACGTCATGCAGTAATGCGTCATAACGTATAACATCATATAGAATTCCGGTTTAACGTATAACGCCATATAGCAATGCGTCATAACGTATAACGCCATATAGTAATGCGTCATAACGTATAACGTCATATAGTATTCCGTCATGACGTATAACGTCATATAGTAATGCGTCATAACGTATATCGTCATATATTAATGCGTCACAACGTATAACGTCATATAGTATTGCGTCATGACGAATAATGTCATTTAATAAGGCGACATGACGTATAACGTCATATAGTAATGCGTCTTATCGTATAACGTCATATAGAATTCGGGTTTAACGTATAACGCCTCATAGCAATGCGTCATGACGTATAACGTCACATAGTGGTACGTCTTAACGTATAACGTCATATAGTAATGCGTCATAACGTATAACGTCATATAGTAACACGTCATAACGTATAACGTCATATAGTATTGCGTCATGACGAATAATGTCATATAATAAGGCGACATGACGTATAACGTCATATAGTATTGCGTCATGACGTATAACGTCATATAGTAATGCGTCATAACATATAACGTCATATAGTATTGCGTCATAACGTCTAACGCCTTATAGCAATGCATCATAACGTATAACGTCATATAGTAATGCGTCATACCGTATAACGACATATAGAATTCCGGTTTAACGTATAAAGTCATATAGTAATGCGTCATAACGTATAACGCCATATAGTAATGCGTCATAACGTATAACATCATATAGTATTGCGTCATGACGTATAACGTCATATAGTAATGCGTCATAACGTATATCGTCATAGAGTAATGCGTCATAACGTATAACGTCATATAGTATTGCGTCATGACGAATAATGTCATATAATAAGGCGACATGACGTATAACGTCATATAGTATTGCGTTATGACGTATAACGTCATATAGTAATGCGTCATAACGTATATCGTCATAGAGTAATGCGTCATAACGTATAACGTCATATAGTATTGCGTCATGACGAATAATGTCATATAATAAGGCGACATGACGTATAACGTCATATAGTAATGCTTCATGACGTATAACGTCATATAGTAATGCGTCATAACGTATATCGTCATAGAGTAATGCGTCATAACGTATAACGTCATATGGTATTGCGTCATGACGAATAATGTCATATAATAAGGCGACATGACGTATAACGTCATATAGTATTGCGTCATGACGTATAACGTCATATAGTAATGCGTCATAACATATAACGTCATATAGTATTGCGTCATAACGTATAACGCCATATAGCAATGCGTCATAACGTATAACGTCATATAGTAATGCGTCATACCGTATAACGACATATAGAATTCCGGTTTAACGTATAAAGTCATATAGTAATGCGTCATAACGTATAACGCCATATAGTAATGCGTCATAACGTATAACATCATATAGTATTGCGTCATGACGTATAACGTCATATAGTAATGCGTCATAACGTATATCGTCATAGAGTAATGCGTCATAACGTATAACGTCATATAGTATTGCGTCATGACGAATAATGTCATATAATAAGGCGACATGACGTATAACGTCATATAGTAATGCGTCATAACGTATAAAGTCATATGGAATACCGGGTTAACGTATAACGCCATATAGCAATGCGTCATAACGTATAACATCATATAGTATTCCGTCATGACGTATAACGTCATATAGTAATGCGTCATAACGTATATCGTCATATATTAATGCGTCACAACGTATAACGTCATATAGTATTGCGTCATGACGAATAATGTCATTTAATAAGGCGACATGACGTATAACGTCATATAGTAATGCGTCTTATCGTATAACGTCATATAGAATTCCGGTTTAACGTATAACGCCTCATAGCAATGTGTCATGACGTATAACGTCACATAGTAATACGTCTTAACGTATAACGTCATTTAGTAATGCGTCATAACGTATAACGTCATATAGTAACACGTCATAACGTATAACGTCATATAGTATTGCGTCATGACGAATAATGTCATATAATAAGGCGACATGACGTATAACGTCATATAGTAATGCGTCATAACGTATAACGTCATACAGTAATGCGTCATAACGTATAACGCCATATAGTAATGCGTCATAACATATAACGTCATATAGTATTGCGTCATAACGTCTAACGCCATATAGCAATGCGTCATAACGTATAACGTCATATAGTAATGCGTCATACCGTATAACGACATATAGAATTCCGGTTTAACGTATAACGCCATATAGCAATGCGTCATAACGTATAACGTCATACAGAATTACGGTTTAACGTATAACGCCATATAGCAATGCGTCATAACGTATAACGTTATACAGAATTACGGTTTAACGTATAAAGTCATATAGTAATGCGTCATAACGTATAACGCCATATAGTAATGCGTCATAACGTATAACATCAGATAGTATTGCGTCATGACGTATAACGTCATATAGTAATGCGTCATAACGTATAACGTCATATAGTAATGCGTCATAACGTATAACGCCATATAGCAATGCGTCATAACGTATAACGCCATATAGCAATGCGTTATAACGAATAACGTCATATAGTAATGCGTCATAACGTATAACGCCATATAGTAATGCGTCATAACGTATAACGTCATATAGTATTGCGCCATGACGTATAACGTCATATAATAAGGCGACATGACGTTTAACGTCATATAGAATTACGTCATAACGTATAACGTCATATACAATTACGGTTTAACGTATAACGTCAAAAGAGTAATGCGTCATATCCTATAACGCCATATAGTAATTGCGTCATAACGTATAACGTCATATAGAATTCCGGCATAACGTATATCGTCATATAGTAATACGTCATAACTTACAAGGTCATATAGTAATGCGTCATAACGTATAACGTCATATAGTACTGCGTCGTGACGTATAACGTCATATAATAAGGTGACATGGCGTATAACGTCATATAGAATTACGGCATAAGGTATAACGTCACATAGTAAAACGTCATAACGTATAACGTCATGCAGAATTACGGTTTAACGTCTAATGTCATACAGTAATGCGTCATATCGTATAACATCATATAGAATTCCGGTTTAACGTATAACGCCATATAGCAATGCGTCATAACGTATAACGTCATACAGTAATTCGTAATACCGTATAACGTCATATAGAATTACGGCATAACGTATAACGTCACATAGTAAAACGTCATAACGTATAACGTCATACAGAATTACGGTTTAACGTCTAACGTCATGCAGTAATGCGTCATAACGTATAACATCATATAGAATTCCGGTTTAACGTATAACGCCATATAGCAATGCGTCATAACGTATAACGCCATATAGTAATGCGTCATAACGTATAACGTCATATAGTATTGCGTCATGACGTATAACGGCATATAATAAGGCGACATGACGTATAACGTCATATAGAATTACGTCATAACGTATAACGTCATATACAATTACGGTTTAACGTATAACGTCATAAGAGTAATGCGTCATATCCTATAACGCCATATAGTAATTGCGTCATAACGTATAACGTCATATAGAATTCCGGCATAACGTATATCGTCATATAGTAATACGTCATAACTTACAAGGTCATATAGTAATGCGTCATAACGTATAACGTCATATAGTATTGCGTCATGACGTATAACGTCATATAGTAAGGTGACATGACGTATAACGTCATATAGAATTACGGCATAACGTATAACGTCACATAGTAAAACGTCATAACGTATAACGTCATATAGTATTGCGTCATGACGTATAACGTCACATAGTAATGCGTCATAACGTATATCGTCATAGAGTAATGCGTCATAACGTATAACGTCATATAGTATTGCGTCATGACGAATAATGTTATATAATAAGGCGACATGACGTATAACGTCATATAGTAATGTGTCATAACGTATAACGTCATATAGAATTCCGGTTTAACGTATAACGCCACATAGCAATGCGTCATAACGTATAACGCCACATGGTAATACGTCTTAACGTATAAAGACATATAATATTCCGGGATAACGTATAACGTCATATAGTATTGCGTCATGACGTATAACGTCATATAATAATGTGACATGACGTATAACGTCATATAGAATTACGGCATAACGTATAACGTCATATAGTAAAACGTCATAACGTATAACGTCATACAGAATTACGGTTTAACGTCTAATGTCATACAGTAATGCGTCATATCGTATAACATCATATAGAATTCCGGTTTAACGTATAACGCCATATAGCAATGCGTCATAACGTATAACGTCATACAGTAATTCGTAATACCGTATAACGTCATATAGAGTTACGGCATAACGTATAACGTCACATAGTAAAACGTCATAAAGTATAACGTCATACAGAATTACGGTTTAACGTCTAACGTCATGCAGTAATGCGTCATAACGTATAACATCATACAGAATTCCGGTTTAACGTATGACGCCATATAGCAATGCGTCATAACGTATAACGTTATACAGAATTACGGTTTAACGTATAAAGTCATATAGTAATGCGTCATAACGTATAACGCCATATAGTAATGCGTCATAACGTATAACAACATATAGTATTGAGTCATGACGTATAACGTCATATAGTAATGCTTCATAACGTATATCGTCATATAGTAATGCGTCAAAACGTATAACGTCATATAGTATTGCGTCATGACGAATAATGTCATATAATAAGGCGACATGACGTATAACGTCATATAGTAATGCGTCTTAACGTATAACGTCATATAGAATTCCGGTTTAACGTATAACGCCACATAGCAATGCGCGATAACGTATAACGTCACATAGTAATACGTCTTAACGTATAACGTCATATAGTAATGCGTCATAACGTATAACGCCATATAGTAATGCGTCATAACATATAACGTCATATAGTATTGCGCCATAACGCCTAACGCCATATAGCAATGCGTCATAACGTCTAACGCCATATAGCAATGCGTCATAACGTATAACGTCATATAGTAATGCGTCATACCGTATAACGTCATATAGAATTCCGGTTTAACGTATAGCGCCATATAGCAATGCGTCATAACGTATAACGTCACATAGTAATACGTCTTAACGTATAAAGTCATATTGAATACCGGGTTAACGTATAACGCCATATAGCAATGCGTCACAACGTATAACATCATATAGTATTCCGTCATGACGTTTAACGTCATATAGTAATGCGTCATAACGTATATCGTCATGGAGTAATGCGTCATAACGTATAACGTCATATAGTAATGCGTCTTATCGTATAACGTCATATAGAATTCCGGTTTAACGTATAACGCCTCATAGCAATGCGTCATAACGTATAACGTCACATAGTAATACGTCTTAACGTATAAAGTCATATAGAATACCGGGTTAACGTATAACGCCATATAGCAATGCGTCATAACGTATAACGCCATATAGTAATGCGTCATAACGTATAACATCATATAGTATTGCGTCATGACGTATAACGTCATATAGTAATGCGTCATAACGTATATCGTCATAGAGTAATGCGTCATAACGTATCACGTCATATAGTATTGCGTCATGACGAATAATGTCATATAATAAGGCGACATGACGTATAACGTCATATAGTAATGCGTCATAACGTATAACGTCATATAGAATTCCGGTTTAACGTATAACGCCACATATCAATGCGTCATAACGTGTAACGCCACATGGTCATACGTCTTAACGTATAACGTCATATAGTAAAGCGTCATAACGTATAACGCCATCTAGTAATGCGTCATAACATATAACGTCACATAGTAATACGTCTTAACGTATAAAGTCATATAGAATACCGGGTTAACGTATAACGCCATATAGCAATGCGTCATAACGTATAACGCCATCTAGTAATGCGTCATAACATATAACGTCACATAGTAATACGTCTTAACGTATAAAGTCATATAGAATACCGGGTTAACGTATAACGCCATATAGCAATGCGTCATAACGTATAACATCATATAGTATTCCGTCATGACGTATAACGTCATATAGTAATGCGTCATAACGTATATCGTCATATATTAATGCGTCACAACGTATAACGTCATATAGTATTGCGTCATGACGAATAATGTCATTTAATAAGGCGACATGACGTATAACGTCATATAGTAATGCGTCTTATCGTATAACGTCATATAGAATTCGGGTTTAACGCATAACGCCTCATAGCAATGCGTCATGACGTATAACGTCACATAGTAGTACGTCTTAACGTATAACGTCATATAGTAATGCGTCATAACGTATAACGTCATATAGTAACACGTCATAACGTATAACGTCATACAGTATTGCGTCATGACGAATAATGTCATATAATAAGGCGACATGACGTATAACGTCATATAGTAATGTGTCATAACGTATAACGTCATATAGAATTCCGGTTTAACGTATAACGCCACATAGCAATGCGTCATAACGTATAACGCCACATGGTAATACGTCTTAACGTATAAAGACATATAATATTCCGGGATAACGTATAACGTCATATAGTATTGCGTCATGACGTATAACGTCATATAATAATGTGACATGACGTATAACGTCATATAGAATTACGGCATAACGTATAACGTCATATAGTAAAACGTCATAACGTATAACGTCATACAGAATTACGGTTTAACGTCTAATGTCATACAGTAATGCGTCATATCGTATAACATCATATAGAATTCCGGTTTAACGTATAACGCCATATAGCAATGCGTCATAACGTATAACGTCATACAGTAATTCGTAATACCGTATAACGTCATATAGAGTTACGGCATAACGTATAACGTCACATAGTAAAACGTCATAAAGTATAACGTCATACAGAATTACGGTTTAACGTCTAACGTCATGCAGTAATGCGTCATAACGTATAACATCATACAGAATTCCGGTTTAACGTATGACGCCATATAGCAATGCGTCATAACGTATAACGTTATACAGAATTACGGTTTAACGTATAAAGTCATATAGTAATGCGTCATAACGTATAACGCCATATAGTAATGCGTCATAACGTATAACAACATATAGTATTGAGTCATGACGTATAACGTCATATAGTAATGCTTCATAACGTATATCGTCATATAGTAATGCGTCAAAACGTATAACGTCATATAGTATTGCGTCATGACGAATAATGTCATATAATAAGGCGACATGACGTATAACGTCATATAGTAATGCGTCTTAACGTATAACGTCATATAGAATTCCGGTTTAACGTATAACGCCACATAGCAATGCGCGATAACGTATAACGTCACATAGTAATACGTCTTAACGTATAACGTCATATAGTAATGCGTCATAACGTATAACGCCATATAGTAATGCGTCATAACATATAACGTCATATAGTATTGCGCCATAACGCCTAACGCCATATAGCAATGCGTCATAACGTCTAACGCCATATAGCAATGCGTCATAACGTATAACGTCATATAGTAATGCGTCATACCGTATAACGTCATATAGAATTCCGGTTTAACGTATAGCGCCATATAGCAATGCGTCATAACGTATAACGTCACATAGTAATACGTCTTAACGTATAAAGTCATATTGAATACCGGGTTAACGTATAACGCCATATAGCAATGCGTCACAACGTATAACATCATATAGTATTCCGTCATGACGTTTAACGTCATATAGTAATGCGTCATAACGTATATCGTCATGGAGTAATGCGTCATAACGTATAACGTCATATAGTAATGCGTCTTATCGTATAACGTCATATAGAATTCCGGTTTAACGTATAACGCCTCATAGCAATGCGTCATAACGTATAACGTCACATAGTAATACGTCTTAACGTATAAAGTCATATAGAATACCGGGTTAACGTATAACGCCATATAGCAATGCGTCATAACGTATAACGCCATATAGTAATGCGTCATAACGTATAACATCATATAGTATTGCGTCATGACGTATAACGTCATATAGTAATGCGTCATAACGTATATCGTCATAGAGTAATGCGTCATAACGTATCACGTCATATAGTATTGCGTCATGACGAATAATGTCATATAATAAGGCGACATGACGTATAACGTCATATAGTAATGCGTCATAACGTATAACGTCATATAGAATTCCGGTTTAACGTATAACGCCACATATCAATGCGTCATAACGTGTAACGCCACATGGTCATACGTCTTAACGTATAACGTCATATAGTAAAGCGTCATAACGTATAACGCCATCTAGTAATGCGTCATAACATATAACGTCACATAGTAATACGTCTTAACGTATAAAGTCATATAGAATACCGGGTTAACGTATAACGCCATATAGCAATGCGTCATAACGTATAACGCCATCTAGTAATGCGTCATAACATATAACGTCACATAGTAATACGTCTTAACGTATAAAGTCATATAGAATACCGGGTTAACGTATAACGCCATATAGCAATGCGTCATAACGTATAACATCATATAGTATTCCGTCATGACGTATAACGTCATATAGTAATGCGTCATAACGTATATCGTCATATATTAATGCGTCACAACGTATAACGTCATATAGTATTGCGTCATGACGAATAATGTCATTTAATAAGGCGACATGACGTATAACGTCATATAGTAATGCGTCTTATCGTATAACGTCATATAGAATTCGGGTTTAACGCATAACGCCTCATAGCAATGCGTCATGACGTATAACGTCACATAGTAGTACGTCTTAACGTATAACGTCATATAGTAATGCGTCATAACGTATAACGTCATATAGTAACACGTCATAACGTATAACGTCATACAGTATTGCGTCATGACGAATAATGTCATATAATAAGGCGACATGACGTATAACGTCATATAGTATTGCGTCATGACGTATAACGTCATATAGTAATGCGTCATAACATATAACGTCATATAGTATTGCGTCATAACGTCTAACGCCATATAGCAATGCATCATAACGTATAACGTCATATAGTAATGCGTCATACCGTATAACGACATATAGAATTCCGGTTTAACGTATAAAGTCATATAGTAATGCGTCATAACGTATAACGCCATATAGTAATGCGTCATAACGTATAACATCGTATAGTATTGCGTCATGACGTATAACGTCATATAGTAATGCGTCATAACGTATATCGTCATAGAGTAATGCGTCATAACGTATAACGTCATATAGTATTGCGTCATGACGAATAATGTCATATAATAAGGCGACATGACGTATAACGTCATATAGTATTGCGTCATAACGTATAACGTCATATAGTAATGCGTCATAACGTATATCGTCATAGAGTAATGCGTCATAACGTATAACGTCATATAGTATTGCGTCATGACGAATAATGTCATATAATAAGGCGACATGACGTATAACGTCATATAGTAATGCGTCATGACGTATAACGTCATATAGTAATGCGTCATAACGTATATCGTCATAGAGTAATGCGTCATAACGTATAACGTCATATAGTATTGCGTCATGACGAATAATGTCATATAATAAGGCGACATGACGTATAACGTCATATAGTATTGCGTCATGACGTATAACGTCATATAGTAATGCGTCATAACTTATAACGTCATATAGTATTGCGTCATAACGTATAACGCCATATAGCAATGCGTCATAACGTATAACGTCATATAGTAATGCGTCATACCGTATAACGACATATAGAATTCCGGTTTAACGTATAAAGTCATATAGTAATGCGTCATAACGTATAACGCCATATAGTAATGCGTCTTATCGTATAACGTCATATAGAATTCGGGTTTAACGCATAACGCCTCATAGCAATGCGTCATGACGTATAACGTCACATAGTAGTACGTCTTAACGTATAACGTCATATAGTAATGCGTCATAACGTATAACGTCATATAGTAACACGTCATAACGTATAACGTCATATAGTATTGCGTCATGACGAATAATGTCATATAATAAGGCGACATGACGTATAACGTCATATAGTATTGCGTCATGACGTATAACGTCATATAGTAATGCGTCATAACATATAACGTCATATAGTATTGCGTCATAACGTCTAACGCCATATAGCAATGCATCATAACGTATAACGTCATATAGTAATGCGTCATACCGTATAACGACATATAGAATTCCGGTTTAACGTATAAAGTCATATAGTAATGCGTCATAACGTATAACGCCATATAGTAATGCGTCATAACGTATAACATCGTATAGTATTGCGTCATGACGTATAACGTCATATAGTAATGCGTCATAACGTATATCGTCATAGAGTAATGCGTCATAACGTATAACGTCATATAGTATTGCGTCATGACGAATAATGTCATATAATAAGGCGACATGACGTATAACGTCATATAGTATTGCGTCATAACGTATAACGTCATATAGTAATGCGTCATAACGTATATCGTCATAGAGTAATGCGTCATAACGTATAACGTCATATAGTATTGCGTCATGACGAATAATGTCATATAATAAGGCGACATGACGTATAACGTCATATAGTAATGCGTCATGACGTATAACGTCATATAGTAATGCGTCATAACGTATATCGTCATAGAGTAATGCGTCATAACGTATAACGTCATATAGTATTGCGTCATGACGAATAATGTCATATAATAAGGCGACATGACGTATAACGTCATATAGTATTGCGTCATGGCGTATAACGTCATATAGTAATGCGTCATAACTTATAGCGTCATATAGTATTGCGTCATAACGTATAACGCCATATAGCAATGCGTCATAACGTATAACGTCATATAGTAATGCGTCATACCGTATAACGACATATAGAATTCCGGTTTAACGTATAAAGTCATATAGTAATGCGTCATAACGTATAACGCCATATAGTAATGCGTCATAACGTATAACATCATATAGTATTGCGTCATGACGTATAACGTCATATAGTAATGCGTCATAACGTATATCGTCATAGAGTAATGCGTCATAACGTATAACGTCATATAGTATTGCGTCATGACGAATAATGTCATATAATAAGGCGACATGACGTATAACGTCATATAGTATTGCGTCATGACGTATAACGTCATATAGTAATGCGTCATAACGTATATCGTCATAGAGTAATGCGTCATAACGTATAACGTCATATAGTCTTGCGTCATGACGAATAATGTCATATAATAAGGCGACATGACGTATAACGTCATATAGTAATGCGTCATAACGTATAAAGTCATATGGAATACCGGGTTAACGTATAACGCCATATAGCAATGCGTCATAACGTATAACATCATATAGTATTCCGTCATGACGTATAACGTCATATAGTAATGCGTCATAACGTATATCGTCATATATTAATGCGTCACAACGTATAACGTCATATAGTATTGCGTCATGACGAATAATGTCATTTAATAAGGCGACATGACGTATAACGTCATATAGTAATGCGTCTTATCGTATAACGTCATATAGAATTCCGGTTTAACGTATAACGCCTCATAGCAATGCGTCATGACGTATAACGTCACATAGTAATACGTCTTAACGTATAACGTCATATAGTAATGCGTCATAACGTATAACGTCATATAGTAACACGTCATAACGTATAACGTCATATAGTATTGCGTCATGACGAATAATGTCATATAATAAGGCGACATGACGTATAACGTCATATAGTAATGCGTCATAACGTATAACGTCATACAGTAATGCGTCATAACGTATAACGCCATATAGTAATGCGTCATAACATATAACGTCATATAGTACTGCGTCATAACGTCTAACGCCATATAGCAATGCGTCATAACGTATAACGTCATATAGTAATGCGTCATACCGTATAACGACATATAGAATTCCGGTTTAACGTATAACGCCATATAGCAATGCGTCATAACGTATAACGTCATACAGAATTACGGTTTAACGTATAACGCCATATAGCAATGCGTCATAACGTATAACGTTATACAGAATTACGGTTTAACGTATAAAGTCATATAGTAATGCGTCATAACGTATAACGCCATATAGTAATGCGTCATAACGTATAACATCAGATAGTATTGCGTCATGACGTATAACGTCATATAGTAATGCGTCATAACGTATAACGTCATATAGTAATGCGTCATAACGTATAACGCCATATAGCAATGCGTTATAACGAATAACGTCATATAGTAATGCGTCATAAAATATAACGCCATATAGTAATGCGTCATAACGTATAACGTCATATAGTATTGCGCCATGACGTATAACGTCATATAATAAGGCGACATGACGTATAACGTCATATAGAATTACGTCATAACGTATAACGTCATATACAATTACGGTTTAACGTATAACGTCAAAAGAGTAATGCGTCATATCCTATAACGCCATATAGTAATTGCGTCATAACGTATAACGTCATATAGAATTCCGGCATAACGTATATCGTCATATAGTAATACGTCATAACTTACAAGGTCATATAGTAATGCGTCATAACGTATAACGTCATATAGTACTGCGTCATGACGTATAACGTCATATAATAAGGTGACATGGCGTATAACTTCATATAGAATTACGGCATAAGGTATAACGTCACACAGTAAAACGTCATAACGTATAACGTCATGCAGAATTACGGTTTAACGTCTAATGTCATACAGTAATGCGTCATATCGTATAACATCATATAGAATTCCGGTTTAACGTATAACGCCATATAGCAATGCGTCATAACGTATAACGTCATACAGTAATTCGTAATACCGTATAACGTCATATAGAATTACGGCATAACGTATAACGTCACATAGTAAAACGTCATAACGTATAACGTCATACAGAATTACGGTTTAACGTCTAACGTCATGCAGTAATGCGTCATAACGTATAACATCATATAGAACTCCGGTTTAACGTATAACGCCATATAGCAATGCGTCATAACGTATAACGTCATACAGTAATTCGTCATACCGTATAACGTCATATAGAATTACGGCATAACGTATAACGTCACATAGTAAAACGTCATAACGTATAACGTCATACAGAATTACGGTTTAACGTCTAACGTCAAAAGAGTAATGCGTCATATCCTATAACGCCATATAGTAATTGCGTCATAACGTATAACGTCATATAGTAATGCGTCATAACGTATAACGCCATATAGTAATGCGTCATAACGTATAACGTCATATAGTATTGAGTCATGACGTATAACGTCATATAATAAGGCGACATGACGTATAACGTCATATAGAATTACGTCATAACGTATCACGTCATATACAATTACGGTTTAACGTATAACGTCAAAAGAGTAATGCGTCATATCCTATAACGCCATATAGTAATTGCGTCATAACGTATAACGTCATATAGAATTCCGGCATAACGTATATCGTCATATAGTAATACGTCATAACTTACAAGGTCATATAGTAATGCGTCATAACGTATAACGTCATATAGTATTGCGTCATGACGTATAACGTCATATAATAAGGTGACATGACGTATAACGTCATATAGAATTACGGCATAACGTATAACGTCACATAGTAATACGTCATAACGTATAACGTCATATAGAATTCCGGTTTAACGTATAACGCCACATAGCAATGCGTCATAACGTATAACGCCACATAGTAATACGTCTTAACGTATAAAGACATATAGAATTCCGGGATAACGTATAACGTCATATAGTATTGCGTCATGACGTATAACGTCATATAATAATGTGACATGACGTATAACGTCATATAGAATTACGGCATAACGTATGACGTCATATAGTAAAACGTCATAACGTATAACGTCATACAGAATTACGGTTTAACGTCTAATGTCATACAGTAATGCGTCATATCGTATAACATCATATAGAATTCCGGTTTAACGTATAACGCCATATAGCAATGCGTCATAACGTATAACGTCATACAGTAATTCGTAATACCGTATAACGTCATATAGAATTACGGCATAACGTATAACGTCACATAGTAAAACGTCATAAAGTATAACGTCATACAGAATTACGGTTTAACGTCTAACGTCATGCAGTAATGCGTCATAACGTATAACATCATACAGAATTCCGGTTTAACGTATGACGCCATATAGCAATGCGTCATAACGTATAACGTTATACAGAATTACGGTTTAACGTATAAAGTCATATAGTAATGCGTCATAACGTATAACGCCATATAGTAATGCGTCATAACGTATAACAACATATAGTATTGAGTCATGACGTATAACGTCATATAGTAATGCTTCATAACGTATATCGTCATATAGTAATGCGTCAAAACGTATAACGTCATATAGTATTGCGTCATGACGACTAATGTCATATAATAAGGCGACATGACGTATAACGTCATATAGTAATGCGTCTTAACGTATAACGTCATATAGAATTCCGGTTTAACGTATAACGCCACATAGCAATGCGTCATAACGTATAACGTCACATAGTAATACGTCTTAACGTATAACGTCATATAGTAATGCGTCATAACGTATAACGCCATATAGTAATGCGTCATAACATATAACGTCATATAGTATTGCGCCATAACGCCTAACGCCATATAGCAATGCGTCATAACGTCTAACGCCATATAGCAATGCGTCATAACGTATAACGTCATATAGAATTCCGGTTTAACGTATAACGCCTCATAGCAATGCGTCATAACGTATAACGTCACATAGTAATACGTCTTAACGTATAAAGTCATATAGAATACCGGGTTAACGTATAACGCCATATAGCAATGCGTCATAACGTATAACGCCATATAGTATTGCGTCGTAACGTATAACATCATATAGTATTGCGTCATGACGTATAACGTCATATAGTAATGCGTCATAACGTATATCGTCATAGAGTAATGCGTCATAACGTATCACGTCATATAGTATTGCGTCATGACGAATAATGTCATATAATAAGGCGACATGACGTATAACGTCATATAGTAATGCGTCATAACGTATAACGTCATATAGAATTCCGGTTTAACGTATAACGCCACATATCAATGCGTCATAACGTATAACGCCACATGGTCATACGTCTTAACGTATAAAGACATATAGAATTCCGGGATAACGTATAACGTCACATAGTAATACGTCATAACGTATAACGTCATATAGTATTGCGTCATGACGTATAACGTCATATAATAAGGCGACATGACATATAACGTCATATAGAATTACGTCATATAATAAGGCGGCATGACGTATAACGTCATATAGAATTCCGTCATAACGTATAACGTCATCTACAATTACGGTTTAACGTATAACGTCAAAAGAGTAATGCGTCATATCCTATAACGCCATATAGTAATTGCGTCATAACGTATAACGTCATATAGTAATGCGTCATAACGTATAACGCCATATAGTAATGCGTCATAACGTATAACGTCATATAGTATTGCGTCATGACGTATAACGTCATATAATATGGCGACATGACGTATAACGTCATATAGAATTACGTCATAACGTCTAACGTCATCAACAATTACGGTTTAACGTATAACGTCAAAAGAGTAATGCGTCATATCCTATAACGCCATATAGTAATTGCGTCATAACGTATAACGTCATATAGAATTCCGGCATAACGTATATCGTCATATAGTAATACGTCATAACTTACAAGGTCATATAGTAATGCGTCATAACGTATAACGTCATATAGTATTGCGTCATGACGTATAACGTCATAT
The DNA here is from genome assembly GCF_041682495.2 of Bombus fervidus. Taxonomy (NCBI): domain Eukaryota; kingdom Metazoa; phylum Arthropoda; class Insecta; order Hymenoptera; family Apidae; genus Bombus; species Bombus fervidus. The sequence goes on from NW_027212582.1 coordinate 1,881,405, forward strand.
AATAAGGTGACATGACGTATAACGTCACATAGTAAAACGTCATAACGTATAACGTCATATAGTAATACGTCATAACGTATAACGTCATATAGTATTGCGACATGACGAATAATGTCATATAATAAGGCGACATGGCGTATAACGTCATATAGTAATGCGTCATAACGTATAACGTCATATAGTAATGCGTCATAACGTATAACGCCATATAGTAATACGTCATAACTTACATGGTCATATAGTAATGCGTCATAACGTATAACGTCATATAGTATTGCGTCATGACGTATAACGTCATATAATAAGGTGACATGACGTATAACGTCATATAGAATTACGGCATAACGTATAACGTCACATAGTAAAACGTCATAACGTATAACGTCATATAGTAATACGTCATAACGTATAACGTCATATAGTATTGCGACATGACGAATAATGTCACATAATAAGGCGACATGACTTATAACGTCATATAGTAATGCGTCATAACGTATAACGTCATATAGTAATGCGTCATAACGTATAACGCCATATAGTAATGCGTCATAACGTATAACGTCATATAGTAATACGTCATAACGTATAACGTCATATAGTATTGCGTCATGACGAATAATGTCATATAATAAGGCGACATGACGTATAACGTCATATAGTAATGCGTCATAACGTATAACGTCATATAGTATTGCGTCATAACGTCTAACGCCATATAGCAATGCGTCTTAGCGTATAACGTCATATAGTAATGCGTCATACCGTATAACGTCATATAGAATTCCGGTTTAACGTATAACGCCATATAGCAATGCGTCATAACGTATAACGTCACATAGTAATACGTCTTAACGTATAAAGTCATATAGAATACCGGGTTAACGTATAACGCCATATAGCAATGCGTCATAACGTATAACGTCATACAGAATTACGGTTTAACGTATAACGCCATATAGCAATGCGTCATAACGTATAACGTTATACAGAATTACGGTTTAACGTATAAAGTCATATAGTAATGCGTCATAATGTATAACGCCATATAGTAATGCGTCATAACGTATAACATCATACAGTATTGCGTCATGACGTATAACGTCATATAGTAATGCGTCATAACGTATATCGTCATAGAGTAATGCGTCATAACGTATAACGTCATATAGTATTGCGTCATAACGTATAACGTTATACAGAATTACGGTTTAACGTATAAAGTCATATAGTAATGCGTCATAACGTATAACGCCATATAGTAATGCGTCATAACGTATAACATCATATAGTATTGCGTCATGACGTATAACGTCATATAGTAATGCGTCATAACGTATATCGTCATAGAGTAATGCGTCATAACGTATAACGTCATATAGTGTTGCGTCATAACGTATAACGTTATACAGAATTACGGTTTAACGTATAAAGTCATATAGTAATGCGTCATAACGTATAACGCCATATAGCAATGCGTCATAACGTGTAACGCCATATAGCAATGCGTTATAACGAATAACGTCATATAGTAATGCGTCATAACGTATAACGCCATACAGTAATGCGTCATAACGTAGAACGTTATATAGTATTGCGTCATGACGTATAACGTCATATAATAAGGCGACATGACGTATAACGTCATATAGAATTACGGCATAACGCATAACGTCACATAGTAAAACGTCATAACGTATAACGTCATATAGCAATGCGTTATAACGTATAACGCCATATAGTAATGCGTCATAACGTATAACGTCATATAGTATTGCGTCATAACATCTAACGCCATATAGTAATGCGTCATAACGTATAACGTCATATAGTAATGCGTCATAACGTATAACGCCATATAGCAATGCGTCATAACGTGTAACGCCATATAGCAATGCGTTATAACGAATAACGTCATATAGTAATGCGTCATAACGTATAACGCCATACAGTAATGCGTCATAACGTAGAACGTTATATAGTATTGCGTCATGACGTATAACGTCATATAATAAGGCGACATGACGTATAACGTCATATAATAAGGCGACATGACGTATAAAGTCATATAGAATTACGGCATAACGTATAACGTCACATAGTAAAACGTCATAACGTATAACGTCATATAGCAATGCGTTATAACGAATAACGTCATATAGTAATGCGTCATAACGTATAACCACATATAGTAATGCGTCATAACGTATAACGTCATATAGTATTGCGTCATGACGTATAACGTCATATAATAAGGCGACATGACGTATAACGTCATATAGAATTACGTCATAACGTATAACGTCATATACAATTACGGTTTAACGTATAACGTCAAAAGAGTAATGCGTCATATCCTATAACGCCATATAGTAATTGCGTCATAACGTATAACGTCATATAGAATTCCGGCATAACGTATATCGTCATATAGTAATACGTCATAACTTACAAGGTCACATAGTAATGCGTCATAACGTATAACGTCATATAGTATTGCGTCATGACGTATAACGTCATATAATAAGGTGACATGACGTATAACGTCATATAGAATTACGGCATAACGTATAACGTCACATAGTAAAACGTCATAACGTATAACGTCATATAGTATTGCGTCATGACGTATAACGTCATATAGTAATGCGTCATAACGTATATCGTCATAGAGTAACGCGTCATAACGTATAACGTCATATAGTATTGCGTCATGACGAATAATGTTATATAATAAGGCGACATGACGTATAACGTCATATAGTAATGTGTCATAACGTATAACGTCATATAGAATTCCGGTTTAACGTATAACGCCACATAGCAATGCGTCATAACGTATAACGCCACATGGTAATACGTCTTAACGTATAAAGACATATAGAATTCCGGGATAACGTATAACGTCATATAGTATTGCGACATGACGTATAACGTCATATAGTAATGCGTCATGACGTATAACGTCATATAGTAATGCGTCATAACGTATATCGTCATAGAGTAATGCGTCATAACGTATAACGTCATATAGTATTGCGTCATGACGAATAATGTCATATAATAAGGCGACATGACGTATAACGTCATATAGTATTGCGTCATGACGTATAACGTCATATAGTAATGCGTCATAACATATAACGTCATATAGTATTGCGTCATAACGTATAACGCCATATAGCAATGCGTCATAACGTATAACGTCATATATTAATGCGTCATACCGTATAACGACATATAGAATTCCGGTTTAACGTATAAAGTCATATAGTAATGCGTCATAACGTATAACGCCATATAGTAATGCGTCATAACGTATAACATCATATAGTATTGCGTCATGACGTATAACGTCATATAGTAATGCGTCATAACGTATATCGTCATAGAGTAATGCGTCATAACGTATAACGTCATATAGTATTGCGTCATGACGAATAATGTCATATAATAAGGCGACATGACGTATAACGTCATATAGTATTGCGTCATGACGTATAACGTCATATAGTAATGCGTCATAACGTATATCGTCATAGAGTAATGCGTCATAAGGTATCACGTCATATATTATTGCGTCATGACGAATAATGTCATATAATAAGGCGACATGACGTATAACGTCATACAGTAATGCGTCATAACGTATAACGTCATATAGAATTCCGGTTTAACGTATAACGCCACATATCAATGCGTCATAACGTATAACGCCACATGGTCATACGTCTTAACGTATAAAGACATATGGAATTCCGGGATAACGTATAACGTCATATAGTATTGCGTCATGACGTATAACGTCATATAATAAGGCGACATGACGTATAACGTCATATAGAATTACGTCATAACGTATAACGCCATATACAATTACGGTTTAACGTATAACGTCATAAGAGTAATGCGTCATATCCTATAACGCCATATAGTAATTGCGTCATAACGTATAACGTCATATAGAATTCCGGCATAACGTATATCGTCATATAGTAATACGTCATAACTTACAAGGTCATATAGTAATGCGTCATAACGTATAACGTCATATAGTATTGCGTCATGACGTATAACGTCATATAGTAAGGTGACATGACGTATAACGTCATATAGAATTACGGCATAACGTATAACGTCACATAGTAAAACGTCATAACGTATAACGTCATATAGTATTGCGTCATGACGTATAACGTCATATAGTAATGCGTCATAACGTATATCGTCATAGAGTAATGCGTCATAACGTATAACGTCATATAGTATTGCGTCATGACGAATAATGTTATATAATAAGGCGACATGACGTATAACGTCATATAGTAATGTGTCATAACGTATAACGTCATATAGAATTCCGGTTTAACGTATAACGCCACATAGCAATGCGTCATAACGTATAACGCCACATGGTAATACGTCTTAACGTATAAAGACATATAGAATTCCGGGATAACGTATAACGTCATATAGTATTGCGTCATGACGTATAACGTCATATAATAATGTGACATGACGTATAACGTCATATAGAATTACGGCATAACGTATAACGTCATATAGTAAAACGTCATAACGTATAACGTCATACAGAATTACGGTTTAACGTCTAATGTCATACAGTAATGCGTCATATCGTATAACATCATATAGAATTCCGGTTTAACGTATAACGCCATATAGCAATGCGTCATAACGTATAACGTCATACAGTAATTCGTAATACCGTATAACGTCATATAGAATTACGGCATAACGTATAACGTCACATAGTAAAACGTCATAAAGTATAACGTCATACAGAATTACGGTTTAACGTCTAACGTCATGCAGTAATGCGTCATAACGTATAACATCATACAGAATTCCGGTTTAACGTATGACGCCATATAGCAATGCGTCATAACGTATAACGTTATACAGAATTACGGTTTAACGTATAAAGTCATATAGTAATGCGTCATAACGTATAACGCCATATAGTAATGCGTCATAACGTATAACAACATATAGTATTGAGTCATGACGTATAACGTCATATAGTAATGCTTCATAACGTATATCGTCATATAGTAATGCGTCAAAACGTATAACGTCATATAGTATTGCGTCATGACGAATAATGTCATATAATAAGGCGACATGACGTATAACGTCATATAGTAATGCGTCTTAACGTATAACGTCATATAGAATTCCGGTTTAACGTATAACGCCACATAGCAATGCGTCATAACGTATAACGTCACATAGTAATACGTCTTAACGTATAACGTCATATAGTAATGCGTCATAACGTATAACGCCATATAGTAATGCGTCATAACATATAACGTCATATAGTATTGCGCCATAACGCCTAACGCCATATAGCAATGCGTCATAACGTCTAACGCCATATAGCAATGCGTCATAACGTATAACGTCATATAGTAATGCGTCATACCGTATAACGTCATATAGAATTCCGGTTTAACGTATAACGCCATATAGCAATGCGTCATAACGTATAACGTCACATAGTAATACGTCTTAACGTATAAATTCATATTGAATACCGGGTTAACGTATAACGCCATATAGCAATGCGTCACAACGTATAACATCATATAGTATTCCGTCATGACGTTTAACGTCATATAGTAATGCGTCATAACGTATATCGTCATGGAGTAATGCGTCATAACGTATAACGTCATATAGTAATGCGTCTTATCGTATAACGTCATATAGAATTCCGGTTTAACGTATAACGCCTCATAGCAATGCGTCATAACGTATAACGTCACATAGTAATACGTCTTAACGTATAAAGTCATATAGAATACCGGGTTAACGTATAACGCCATATAGCAATGCGTCATAACGTATAACGCCATATAGTAATGCGTCATAACGTATAACATCATATAGTATTGCGTCATGACGTATAACGTCATATAGTAATGCGTCATAACGTATATCGTCATAGAGTAATGCGTCATAACGTATCACGTCATATAGTATTGCGTCATGACGAATAATGTCATATAATAAGGCGACATGACGTATAACGTCATATAGTAAAGCGTCATAACGTATAACGTCATATAGAATTCCGGTTTAACGTATAACGCCACATATCAATGCGTCATAACGTATAACGCCACATGGTCATACGTCTTAACGTATAAAGACATATAGAATTCCGGGATAACGTATAACGTCACATAGTAATACGTCATAACGTATAACGTCATATAGTATTGCGTCATGACGTATAACGTCATATAATAAGGCGACATGACGTATAACGTCATATAGAATTACGGCATAACGTATAACGTCATATAGTAAAACGTCGTAACGTATAACGTCATACAGAATTACGGTTTAACGTCTAATGTCATACAGTAATGCGTCATATCGTATAACATCATATAGAATTCCGGTTTAACGTATAACGCCATATAGCAATGCGTCATAACGTATAACGTCATACAGTAATTCGTAATACCGTATAACGTCATATAGAATTACGGCATAACGTATAACGTCACATAGTAAAACGTCATAAAGTATAACGTCATACAGAATTACGGTTTAACGTCTAACGTCATGCAGTAATGCGTCATAACGTATAACATCATACAGAATTCCGGTTTAACGTATGACGCCATATAGCAATGCGTCATAACGTATAACGTTATACAGAATTACGGTTTAACGTATAAAGTCATATAGTAATGCGTCATAACGTATAACAACATATAGTATTGAGTCATGACGTATAACGTCATATAGTAATGCTTCATAACGTATATCGTCATATAGTAATGCGTCAAAACGTATAACGTCATATAGTATTGCGTCATGACGAATAATGTCATATAATAAGGCGACATGACGTATAACGTCATATAGTAATGCGTCTTAACGTATAACGTCATATAGAATTCCGGTTTAACGTATAACGCCACATAGCAATGCGTCATAACGTATAACGTCACATAGTAATGCGTCTTAACGTATAACGTCATATAGTAATGCGTCATAACGTATAACGCCATATAGTAATGCGTCATAACATATAACGTCATATAGTATTGCGCCATAACGCCTAACGCCATATAGCAATGCGTCATAACGTCTAACGCCATATAGCAATGCGTCATAACGTATAACGTCATATAGCAATGCGTCATACCGTATAACGTCATATAGAATTCCGGTTTAACGTATAACGCCATATAGCAATGCGTCATAACGTATAACGTCACATAGTAATACGTCTTAACGTATAAAGTCATATTGAATACCGGGTTAACGGATAACGCCATATAGCAATGCGTCACAACGTATAACATCATATAGTATTCCGTCATGACGTTTAACGTCATATAGTAATGCGTCATAACGTATATCGTCATGGAGTAATGCGTCATAACGTATAACGTCATATAGTAATGCGTCTTATCGTATAACGTCATATAGAATTCCGGTTTAACGTATAACGCCTCATAGCAATGCGTCATAACGTATAACGTCATACAGTAATTCGTAATACCGTATAACGTCATATAGAATTACGGCATAACGTATAACGTCACATAGTAAAACGTCATAAAGTATAACGTCATACAGAATTACGGTTTAACGTCTAACGTCATGCAGTAATGCGTCATAACGTATAACATCATACAGAATTCCGGTTTAACGTATGACGCCATATAGCAATGCGTCATAACGTATAACGTTATACAGAATTACGGTTTAACGTATAAAGTCATATAGTAATGCGTCATAACGTATAACGCCATATAGTAATGCGTCATAACGTATAACAACATATAGTATTGAGTCATGACGTATAACGTCATATAGTAATGCTTCATAACGTATATCGTCATATAGTAATGCGTCAAAACGTATAACGTCATATAGTATTGCGTCATGACGAATAATGTCATATAATAAGGCGACATGACGTATAACGTCATATAGTAATGCGTCTTAACGTATAACGTCATATAGAATTCCGGTTTAACGTATAACGCCACATAGCAATGCGTCATAACGTATAACGTCACATAGTAATACGTCTTAACGTATAACGTCATATAGTAATGCGTCATAACGTATAACGCCATATAGTAATGCGTCATAACATATAACGTCATATAGTATTGCGCCATAACGCCTAACGCCATATAGCAATGCGTCATAACGTCTAACGCCATATAGCAATGCGTCATAACGTATAACGTCATATAGCAATGCGTCATACCGTATAACGTCATATAGAATTCCGGTTTAACGTATAACGCCATATAGCAATGCGTCATAACGTATAACGTCACATAGTAATACGTCTTAACGTATAAAGTCATATTGAATACCGGGTTAACGTATAACGCCATATAGCAATGCGTCACAACGTATAACATCATATAGTATTCCGTCATGACGTTTAACGTCATATAGTAATGCGTCATAACGTATATCGTCATGGAGTAATGCGTCATAACGTATAACGTCATATAGTAATGCGTCTTATCGTATAACGTCATATAGAATTCCGGTTTAACGTATAACGCCTCATAGCAATGCGTCATAACGTATAACGTCACATAGTAATACGTCTTAACGTATAAAGTCATATAGAATACCGGGTTAACGTATAACGCCATATAGCAATGCGTCATAACGTATAACGCCATATAGTAATGCGTCATAACGTATAACATCATATAGTATTGCGTCATGACGTATAACGTCATATAATAAGGTGACATGACGTATAACGTCATATAGAATTACGGCATAACGTATAACGTCACATAGTAAAACGTCATAACGTATAACGTCATATAGTATTGCGTCATGACGTATAACGTCATATAGTAATGCGTCATAACGTATATCGTCATAGAGTAATGCGTCATAACGTATAACGTCATATAGTATTGCGTCATGACGAATAATGTTATATAATAAGGCGACATGACGTATAACGTCATATAGTAATGTGTCATAACGTATAACGTCATATAGAATTCCGGTTTAACGTATAACGCCACATAGCAATGCGTCATAACGTATAACGCCACATGGTAATACGTCTTAACGTATAAAGACATATAGAATTCCGGGATAACGTATAACGTCATATAGTATTGCGTCATGACGTATAACGTCATATAATAATGTGACATGACGTATAACGTCATATAGAATTACGGCATAACGTATAACGTCATATAGTAAAACGTCATAACGTATAACGTCATACAGAATTACGGTTTAACGTCTAATGTCATACAGTAATGCGTCATATCGTATAACATCATATAGAATTCCGGTTTAACGTATAACGCCATATAGCAATGCGTCATAACGTATAACGTCATACAGTAATTCGTAATACCGTATAACGTCATATAGAATTACGGCATAACGTATAACGTCACATAGTAAAACGTCATAAAGTATAACGTCATACAGAATTACGGTTTAACGTCTAACGTCATGCAGTAATGCGTCATAACGTATAACATCATACAGAATTCCGGTTTAACGTATGACGCCATATAGCAATGCGTCATAACGTATAACGTTATACAGAATTACGGTTTAACGTATAAAGTCATATAGTAATGCGTCATAACGTATAACGCCATATAGTAATGCGTCATAACGTATAACAACATATAGTATTGAGTCATGACGTATAACGTCATATAGTAATGCTTCATAACGTATATCGTCATATAGTAATGCGTCAAAACGTATAACGTCATATAGTATTGCGTCATGACGAATAATGTCATATAATAAGGCGACATGACGTATAACGTCATATAGTAATGCGTCTTAACGTATAACGTCATATAGAATTCCGGTTTAACGTATAACGCCACATAGCAATGCGTCATAACGTATAACGTCACATAGTAATACGTCTTATCGTATAACGTCATATAGTAATGCGTCATAACGTATAACGCCATATAGTAATGCGTCATAACATATAACGTCATATAGTATTGCGCCATAACGCCTAACGCCATATAGCAATGCGTCATAACGTCTAACGCCATATAGCAATGCGTCATAACGTATAACGTCATATAGCAATGCGTCATACCGTATAACGTCATATAGAATTCCGGTTTAACGTATAACGCCATATAGCAATGCGTCATAACGTATAACGTCACATAGTAATACGTCTTAACGTATAAAGTCATATTGAATACCGGGTTAACGTATAACGCCATATAGCAATGCGTCACAACGTATAACATCATATAGTATTCCGTCATGACGTTTAACGTCATATAGTAATGCGTCATAACGTATATCGTCATGGAGTAATGCGTCATAACGTATAACGTCATATAGTAATGCGTCTTATCGTATAACGTCATATAGAATTCCGGTTTAACGTATAACGCCTCATAGCAATGCGTCATAACGTATAACGTCACATAGTAATACGTCTTAACGTATAAAGTCATATAGAATACCGGGTTAACGTATAACGCCATATAGCAATGCGTCATAACGTATAACGCCATATAGTAATGCGTCATAACGTATAACATCATACAGTATTGCGTCATGACGTATAACGTCATATAGTAATGCGTCATAACGTATATCGTCATAGAGTAATGCGTCATAACGTATCACGTCATATAGTATTGCGTCATGACGAATAATGTCATATAATAAGGCGACATGACGTATAACGTCATATAGTAATGCGTCATAACGTATAACGTCATATAGAATTCCGATTTAACGTATAACGCCACATATCAATGCGTCATAACGTATAACGCCACATCGTCATACGTCTTAACGTATAAAGACATATAGAATTCCGGGATAACGTATAACGTCACATAGTAATACGTCATAACGTATAACGTCATATAGTATTGCGTCATGACGTATAACGTCATATAATAAGGCGACATGACGTATAACGTCATATAGAATTACGTCATATAATAAGGCGGCATGACGTATAACGTCATATAGAATTACGTCATAACGTATAACGTCATCTACAATTACGGTTTAACGTATAACGTCAAAAGAGTAATGCGTCATATCCTATAACGCCATATAGTAATTGCGTCATAACGTATAACGTCATATAGTAATGCGTCATAACGTATAACGCCATATAGTAATGCGTCATAACGTATAACGTCATATAGTATTGCGTCATGACGTATAACGTCATATAATAAGGCGACATGACGTATAACGTCATATAGAATTACGTCATAACGTATAACGTCATCTACAATTACGGTTTAACGTATAACGTCAAAAGAGTAATGCGTCATATCCTATAACGCCATATAGTTATTGCGTCATAACGTATAACGTCATATAGAATTCCGGCATAACGTATATCGTCATATAGTAATACGTCATAACTTACAAGGTCATATAGCAATGCGTCATAACGTATAACGTCACATAGTAATACGTCTTAACATATAACGTCATATAGTAATGCGTCATAACGTATAACGCCATATAGTAATGCGTCATAACATATAACGTCATATAGTATTGCGCCATAACGCCTAACGCCATATAGCAATGCGTCATAACGTCTAACGCCATATAGCAATGCGTCATAACGTATAACGTCATATAGTAATGCGTCATACCGTATAACGTCATATAGAATTCCGGTTTAACGTATAACGCCATATAGCAATGCGTCATAACGTATAACGTCACATAGTAATACGTCTTAACGTATAAAGTCATATTGAATACCGGGTTAACGTATAACGCCATATAGCAATGCGTCACAACGTATAACATCATATAGTATTCCGTCATGACGTTTAACGTCATATAGTAATGCGTCATAACGTATATCGTCATGGAGTAATGCGTCATAACGTATAACGTCATATAGTAATGCGTCTTATCGTATAACGTCATATAGAATACCGGGTTAACGTATAACGCCATATAGCAATGCGTCATAACGTATAACGCCATATAGTAATGCGTCATAACGTATAACATCATATAGTATTGCGTCATGACGTATAACGTCATATAGTAATGCGTCATAACGTATATCGTCATAGAGTAATGCGTCATAACGTATCACGTCATATAGTATTGCGTCATGACGAATAATGTCATATAATAAGGCGACATGACGTATAACGTCATATAGTAATGCGTCATAACGTATAACGTCATATAGCAATGCGTCATAACGTATAACGTCATATAGTATTGCGACATGACGAATAATGTCATATAATAAGGCGACATGACGTATAACGTCATATAGTAATGCGTCATAACGTATAACGTCATATAGTAATGCGTCATAACGTATAACGCCATATAGTAATACGTCATAACTTACAAGGTCATATAGTAATGCGTCATAACGTATAACGTCATATAGTATTGCGTCATGACGTATAACGTCATATAATAAGGTGACATGACGTATAACGTCATATAGAATTACGGCATAACGTATAACGTCACATAGTAAAACGTCATAACGTATAACGTCATATAGTAAAACGTCATAACGTATAACGTCATACAGAATTACGGTTTAACGTCTAATGTCATACAGTAATGCGTCATATCGTATAACATCATATAGAATTCCGGTTTAACGTATAACGCCATATAGCAATGCGTCATAACGTATAACGTCATACAGTAATTCGTAATACCGTATAACGTCATATAGAATTACGGCATAACGTATAACGTCACATAGTAAAACGTCATAAAGTATAACGTCATACAGAATTACGGTTTAACGTCTAACGTCATGCAGTAATGCGTCATAACGTATAACATCATACAGAATTCCGGTTTAACGTATGACGCCATATAGCAATGCGTCATAACGTATAACGTTATACAGAATTACGGTTTAACGTATAAAGTCATATAGTAATGCGTCATAACGTATAACGCCATATAGTAATGCGTCATAACGTATAACAACATATAGTATTGAGTCATGACGTATAACGTCATATAGTAATGCTTCATAACGTATATCGTCATATAGTAATGCGTCAAAACGTATAACGTCATATAGTATTGCGTCATGACGAATAATGTCATATAATAAGGCGACATGACGTATAACGTCATATAGTAATGCGTCTTAACGTATAACGTCATATAGAATTCCGGTTTAACGTATAACGCCACATAGCAATGCGTCATAACGTATAACGTCACATAGTAATACGTCTTATCGTATAACGTCATATAGTAATGCGTCATAACGTATAACGCCATATAGTAATGCGTCATAACATATAACGTCATATAGTATTGCGCCATAACGCCTAACGCCATATAGCAATGCGTCATAACGTCTAACGCCATATAGCAATGCGTCATAACGTATAACGTCATATAGCAATGCGTCATACCGTATAACGTCATATAGAATTCCGGTTTAACGTATAACGCCATATAGCAATGCGTCATAACGTATAACGTCACATAGTAATACGTCTTAACGTATAAAGTCATATTGAATACCGGGTTAACGTATAACGCCATATAGCAATGCGTCACAACGTATAACATCATATAGTATTCCGTCATGACGTTTAACGTCATATAGTAATGCGTCATAACGTATATCGTCATGGAGTAATGCGTCATAACGTATAACGTCATATAGTAATGCGTCTTATCGTATAACGTCATATAGAATTCCGGTTTAACGTATAACGCCTCATAGCAATGCGTCATAACGTATAACGTCACATAGTAATACGTCTTAACGTATAAAGTCATATAGAATACCGGGTTAACGTATAACGCCATATAGCAATGCGTCATAACGTATAACGCCATATAGTAATGCGTCATAACGTATAACATCATACAGTATTGCGTCATGACGTATAACGTCATATAGTAATGCGTCATAACGTATATCGTCATAGAGTAATGCGTCATAACGTATCACGTCATATAGTATTGCGTCATGACGAATAATGTCATATAATAAGGCGACATGACGTATAACGTCATATAGTAATGCGTCATAACGTATAACGTCATATAGAATTCCGATTTAACGTATAACGCCACATATCAATGCGTCATAACGTATAACGCCACATCGTCATACGTCTTAACGTATAAAGACATATAGAATTCCGGGATAACGTATAACGTCACATAGTAATACGTCATAACGTATAACGTCATATAGTATTGCGTCATGACGTATAACGTCATATAATAAGGCGACATGACGTATAACGTCATATAGAATTACGTCATATAATAAGGCGGCATGACGTATAACGTCATATAGAATTACGTCATAACGTATAACGTCATCTACAATTACGGTTTAACGTATAACGTCAAAAGAGTAATGCGTCATATCCTATAACGCCATATGGTAATTGCGTCATAACGTATAACGTCATATAGTAATGCGTCATAACGTATAACGCCATATAGTAATGCGTCATAACGTATAACGTCATATAGTATTGCGTCATGACGTATAACGTCATATAATAAGGCGACATGACGTATAACGTCATATAGAATTACGTCATAACGTATAACGTCATCTACAATTACGGTTTAACGTATAACGTCAAAAGAGTAATGCGTCATATCCTATAACGCCATATAGTTATTGCGTCATAACGTATAACGTCATATAGAATTCCGGCATAACGTATATCGTCATATAGTAATACGTCATAACTTACAAGGTCATATAGCAATGCGTCATAACGTATAACGTCACATAGTAATACGTCTTAACATATAACGTCATATAGTAATGCGTCATAACGTATAACGCCATATAGTAATGCGTCATAACATATAACGTCATATAGTATTGCGCCATAACGCCTAACGCCATATAGCAATGCGTCATAACGTCTAACGCCATATAGCAATGCGTCATAACGTATAACGTCATATAGTAATGCGTCATACCGTATAACGTCATATAGAATTCCGGTTTAACGTATAACGCCATATAGCAATGCGTCATAACGTATAACGTCACATAGTAATACGTCTTAACGTATAAAGTCATATTGAATACCGGGTTAACGTATAACGCCATATAGCAATGCGTCACAACGTATAACATCATATAGTATTCCGTCATGACGTTTAACGTCATATAGTAATGCGTCATAACGTATATCGTCATGGAGTAATGCGTCATAACGTATAACGTCATATAGTAATGCGTCTTATCGTATAACGTCATATAGAATACCGGGTTAACGTATAACGCCATATAGCAATGCGTCATAACGTATAACGCCATATAGTAATGCGTCATAACGTATAACATCATATAGTATTGCGTCATGACGTATAACGTCATATAGTAATGCGTCATAACGTATATCGTCATAGAGTAATGCGTCATAACGTATCACGTCATATAGTATTGCGTCATGACGAATAATGTCATATAATAAGGCGACATGACGTATAACGTCATATAGTAATGCGTCATAACGTATAACGTCATATAGCAATGCGTCATAACGTATAACGTCATATAGTATTGCGACATGACGAATAATGTCATATAATAAGGCGACATGACGTATAACGTCATATAGTAATGCGTCATAACGTATAACGTCATATAGTAATGCGTCATAACGTATAACGCCATATAGTAATACGTCATAACTTACAAGGTCATATAGTAATGCGTCATAACGTATAACGTCATATAGTATTGCGTCATGACGTATAACGTCATATAATAAGGTGACATGACGTATAACGTCATATAGAATTACGGCATAACGTATAACGTCACATAGTAAAACGTCATAACGTATAACGTCATATAGTAATACGTCATAACGTATAACGTCATATAGTATTGCGACATGACGAATAATGTCATATAATAAGGCGACATGACGTATAACGTCATATAGTAATGCGTCATAACGTATAACGTCATATAGTAATGCGTCATAACGTATAACGTCATATAGTAATGCGTCATAACGTATAACGCCATATAGTAATGCGTCATAACGTATAACGTCATATAGTAATACGTCATAACGTATAACGTCATATAGTATTGCGTCATGACGAATAATGTCATATAATAAGGCGACATGACGTATAACGTCATATAGTAATGCGTCATAACGTATAACGTCATATAGTATTGCGTCATAACGTCTAACGCCATATAGCAATGCGTCATAACGTATAACGTTATACAGAATTACGGTTTAACGTATAAAGTCATATAGTAATGCGTCATAACGTATAACGCCATATAGTAATGCGTCATAACGTATAACATCATATAGTATTGCGTCATGACGTATAACGTCATATGGTAATGCGTCATAACGTATATCGTCATAGAGTAATGCGTCATAACGTATAACGTCATATAGTATTGCGTCATAACGTATAACGTTATACAGAATTACGGTTTAACGTATAAAGTCATATAGTAATGCGTCATAACGTATAACGCCATATAGTAATGCGTCATAACGTATAACATCATATAGTATGTCGTCATGACGTATAACGTCATATAGTAATGCGTCATAACGTATATCGTCATAGAGTAATGCGTCATAACGTATAACGTCATATAGTATTGCGTCATGACGAATAATGTCATATAATAAGGCGACATGACGTATAACGTCATATAGTAATGCGTCATAACGTATAACGTCATATAGAATTCCGGTTTAACGTATAACGCCACATATCAATGCGTCATAACGTATAACGCCACATGGTAATACGTCTTAACGTATAAAGACATATAGAATTCCGGGATAACGTATAACGTCATATAGTAATACGTCATAACGTATAACGTCATATAGTATTGCGTCATGACGAATAATGTCATATAATAAGGCGACATGACGTATAACGTCATATAGTAATGCGTCATAACGTATAACGTCATATAGTAATGCGTCATAACGTATAACGCCATATAGTAATGCGTCATAACGTACAACGTCATATAGTATTGCGTCATAACATCTAACGCCATATAGTAATGCGTCATAACGTATAACGTCATATAGTAATGCGTCATAACGTATAACGCCATATAGCAATGCGTCATAACGTGTAACGCCATATAGCAATGCGTTATAACGAATAACGTCATATAGTAATGCGTCATAACGTATAACGCCATACAGTAATGCGTCATAATGTAGAACGTTATATAGTATTGCGTCATGACGTATAACGTCATATAATAAGGCGACATGACGTATAACGTCATATAGAATTACGGCATAACGTATAACGTCACATAGTAAAACGTCATAACATATAACGTCATATAGCAATGCGTTATAACGAATAACGTCATATAGTAATGCGTCATAACGTATAACCCCATATAGTAATGCGTCATAACGTATAACGTCATATAGTATTGCGTCATGACGTATAACGTCATATAATAAGGCGACATGACGTATAACGTCATATAGAATTACGGCATAACGTATAACGTCATCTACAATTACGGTTTAACGTATAACGTCAAAAGAGTAATGCGTCATATCCTATAACGCCATATAGTAATTGCGTCATAACGTATAACGTCATATAGAATTCCGGCATAACGTATATCGTCATATAGTAATACGTCATAACTTACAAGGTCATATAGCAATGCGTCATAACGTATAACGTCACATAGTAATACGTCTTAACGTATAACGTCATATAGTAATGCGTCATAACGTATAACGCCATATAGTAATGCGTCATAACATATAACGTCATATAGTATTGCGCCATAACGCCTAACGCCATATAGCAATGCGTCATAACGTCTAACGCCATATAGCAATGCGTCATAACGTATAACGTCATATAGTAATGCGTCATACCGTATAACGTCATATAGAATTCCGGTTTAACGTATAACGCCATATAGCAATGCGTCATAACGTATAACGTCACATAGTAATACGTCTTAACGTATAAAGTCATATTGAATACCGGGTTAACGTATAACGCCATATAGCAATGCGTCACAACATATAACATCATATAGTATTCCGTCATGACGTTTAACGTCATATAGTAATGCGTCATAACGTATATCGTCATGGACTAATGCGTCAGAACGTATAACGTCATATAGTAATGCGTCTTATCGTATAACGTCATATAGAATTCCGGTTTAACGTATAACGCCTCATAGCAATGCGTCATAACGTATAACGTCACATAGTAATACGTCTTAACGTATAAAGTCATATAGAATACCGGGTTAACGTATAACGCCATATAGCAATGCGTCATAACGTATAACGCCATATAGTAATGCGTCATAACGTATAACATCATATAGTATTGCGTCATGACGTATAACGTCATATAGTAATGCGTCATAACGTATATCGTCATAGAGTAATGCGTCATAACGTATCACGTCATATAGTAATGCGTCATAACGTATAACGCCATATAGTAATGCGTCATAACGTATAACGTCATATAGTATTGCGTCATGACGTATAACGTCATATAATAAGGCGACATGACGTATAACGTCATATAGTATTGCGTCATGACGAATAATGTCATATAATAAGGCGACATGACGTATAACGTCATATAGTAATGCGTCATAACGTATAACGTCATATAGAATTCCGGTTTAACGTATAACGCCACATATCAATGCGTCATAACGTATAACGCCACATGGTCATACGTCTTAACGTATAAAGACATATAGAATTCCGGGATAACGTATAACGTCACATAGTAATACGTCATAACGTATAACGTCATATAGTATTGCGTCATGACGTATAACGTCATATAATAAGGCGACATGACGTATAACGTCATATAGAATTACGTCATATAATAAGGCGGCATGACGTATAACGTCATATAGAATTACGTCATAACGTATAACGTCATCTACAATTACGGTTTAACGTATAACGTCAAAAGAGTAATGCGTCATATCCTATAACGCCATATAGTAATTGCGTCATAACGTATAACGTCATATAGTAATGCGTCATAACGTATAACGCCATATAGTAATGCGTCATAACGTATAACGTCATATAGTATTGCGTCATGACGTATAACGTCATATAATAAGGCGACATGACGTATAACGTCATATAGAATTACGTCATAACGTATAACGTCATCAACAATTACGGTTTAACGTATAACGTCAAAAGAGTAATGCGTCATATCCTATAACGCCATATAGTAATTGCGTCATAACGTATAACGTCATATAGAATTCCGGCATAACGTATATCGTCATATAGTAATACGTCATAACTTACAAGGTCATATAGTAATGCGTCATAACGTATAACGTCATATAGTATTGCGTCATGACGTATAACGTCATATAATAAGGTGACATGACGTATAACGTCACATAGTAAAACGTCATAACGTATAACGTCATATAGTAATACGTCATAACGTATAACGTCATATAGTATTGCGACATGACGAATAATGTCATATAATAAGGCGACATGACGTATAACGTCATATAGTAATGCGTCATAACGTATAACGTCATATAGTAATGCGTCATAACGTATAACGCCATATAGTAATACGTCATAACTTACAAGGTCATATAGTAATGCGTCATAACGTATAACGTCATATAGTATTGCGTCATGACGTACAACGTCATATAATAAGGTGACATGACGTATAACGTCATATAGAATTACGGCATAACGTATAACGTCACATAGTAAAACGTCATAACGTATAACGTCATATAGTAATACGTCATAACGTATAACGTCATATAGTATTGCGACATGACGAATAATGTCATATAATAAGGCGACATGACGTATAACGTCATATAGAAATGCGTCATAACGTGTAACGTCATATAGTAATGCGTCATAACGTATAACGTCATATAGTAATGCGTCATAACGTATAACGCCATATAGTAATGCGTCATAACGTATAACGTCATATAGTAATACGTCATAACGTATAACGTCATATAGTATTGCGTCATGACGAATAATGTCATATAATAAGGCGACATGACGTATAACGTCATATAGTAATGCGTCATAACGTATAACGTCATATAGTATTGCGTCATAACGTCTAACGCCATATAGCAATGCGTCTTAGCGTATAACGTCATATAGTAATGCGTCATACCGTATAACGTCATATAGAATTCCGGTTTAACGTATAACGCCATATAGCAATGCGTCATAACGTATAACGTCACATAGTAATACGTCTTAACGTATAAAGTCATATAGAATACCGGGTTAACGTATAACGCCATATAGCAATGCGTCATAACGTATAACGTCATACAGAATTACGGTTTAACGTATAACGCCATATAGCAATGCGTCATAACGTATAACGTTATACAGAATTACGGTTTAACGTATAAAGTCATATAGTAATGCGTCATAACGTATAACGCCATATAGTAATGCGTCATAACGTATAACATCATATAGTATTGCGTCATGACGTATAACGTCATATGGTAATGCGTCATAACGTATATCGTCATAGAGTAATGCGTCATAACGTATAACGTCATATAGTATTGCGTCATAACGTATAACGTTATACAGAATTACGGTTTAACGTATAAAGTCATATAGTAATGCGTCATAACGTATAACGCCATATAGTAATGCGTCATAACGTATAACATCATATAGTATTGCGTCATGACGTATAACGTCATATAGTAATGCGTCATAACGTATATCGTCATAGAGTAATGCGTCATAACGTATAACGTCATATAGTATTGCGTCATGACGAATAATGTCATATAATAAGGCGACATGACGTATAACGTCATATAGTAATGCGTCATAACGTATAACGTCATATAGAATTCCGGTTTAACGTATAACGCCACATATCAATGCTTCATAACGTATAACGCCACATGGTAATACGTCTTAACGTATAAAGACATACAGAATTCCGGGATAACGTATAACGTCATATAGTAATACGTCATAACGTATAACGTCATATAGTATTGCGTCATGACGAATAATGTCATATAATAAGGCGACATGACGTATAACGTCATATAGTAATGCGTCATAACGTATAACGTCATATAGTAATGCGTCATAACGTATAACGCCATATAGTAATGCGTCATAACGTATAACGTCATATAGTATTGCGTCATAACATCTAACGCCATATAGTAATGCGTCATAACGTATAACGTCATATAGTAATGCGTCATAACGTATAACGCCATATAGCAATGCGTCATAACGTGTAACGCCATATAGCAATGCGTTATAACGAATAACGTCATATAGTAATGCGTCATAACGTATAACGCCATACAGTAATGCGTCATAATGTAGAACGTTATATAGTATTGCGTCATGACGTATAACGTCATATAATAAGGCGACATGACGTATAACGTCATATAGAATTACGGCATAACGTATAACGACACATAGTAAAACGTCATAACGTATAACGTCATATAGCAATGCGTTATAACGAATAACGTCATATAGTAATGCGTCATAACGTATAACCCCATATAGTAATGCGTCATAACGTATAACGTCATATAGTATTGCGTCATGACGTATAACGTCATATAATAAGGCGACATGACGTATAACGTCATATAGAATTACGTCATAACGTATAACGTCATATACAATTACGGTTTAACGTATAACGTCAAAAGAGTAATGCGTCATATCCTATAACGCCATATAGTAATTGCGTCATAACGTATAACGTCATATAGAATTCCGGCATAACGTATATCGTCATATAGTAATACGTCATAACTTACAAGGTCATATAGTAATGCGTCATAACGTATAACGTCATATAGTATTGCGTCATGACGTATAACGTCATATAATAAGGTGACATGACGTATAACGTCATATAGAATTACGGCATAACGTATAACGTCACATAGTAAAACGTCATAACGTATAACGTCATATAGTATTGCGTCATGACGTATAACGTCATATAGTAATGCGTCATAACGTATATCGTCATAGAGTAATGCGTCATAACGTATAACGTCATATAGTATTGCGTCATGACGAATAATGTTATATAATAAGGCGACATGACGTATAACGTCATATAGTAATGTGTCATAACGTATAACGTCATATAGAATTCCGGTTTAACGTATAACGCCACATAGCAATGCGTCATAACGTATAACGCCACATGGTAATACGTCTTAACGTATAAAGACATATAGAATTCCGGGATAACGTATAACGTCATATAGTATTGCGACATGACGTATAACGTCATATAGTAATGCGTCATGACGTATAACGTCATATAGTAATGCGTCATAACGTATATCGTCATAGAGTAATGCGTCATAACGTATAACGTCATATAGTATTGCGTCATAACGTCTAACGCCATATAGCAATGCGTCTTAGCGTATAACGTCATATAGTAATGCGTCATACCGTATAACGTCATATAGAATTCCGGTTTAACGTATAACGCCATATAGCAATGCGTCATAACGTATAACGTCACATAGTAATACGTCTTAACGTATAAAGTCATATAGAATACCGGGTTAACGTATAACGCCATATAGCAATGCGTCATAACGTATAACGTCATACAGAATTACGGTTTAACGTATAACGCCATATAGCAATGCGTCATAACGTATAACGTTATACAGAATTACGGTTTAACGTATAAAGTCATATAGTAATGCGTCATAACGTATAACGCCATATAGTAATGCGTCATAACGTATAACATCATATAGTATTGCGTCATGACGTATAACGTCATATGGTAATGCGTCATAACGTATATCGTCATAGAGTAATGCGTCATAACGTATAACGTCATATAGTATTGCGTCATAACGTATAACGTTATACAGAATTACGGTTTAACGTATAAAGTCATATAGTAATGCGTCATAACGTATAACGCCATATAGTAATGCGTCATAACGTATAACGTCATATAGTATTGCGTCATGACGAATAATGTCATATAATAAGGCGACATGACGTATAACGTCATATAGTAATGCGTCATAACGTATAACGTCATATAGAATTCCGGTTTAACGTATAACGCCACATATCAATGCGTCATAACGTATAACGCCACATGGTAATACGTCTTGACGTATAAAGACATATAGAATTCCGGGATAACGTATAACGTCATATAGTAATACGTCATAACGTATAACGTCATATAGTATTGCGTCATGACGAATAATGTCATATAATAAGGCGACATGACGTATAACGTCATCTAGTAATGCGTCATAACGTATAACGTCATATAGTAATGCGTCATAACGTATAACGCCATATAGTGATGCGTCATAACGTATAACGTCATATAGTATTGCGTCATAACATCTAACGCCATATAGTAATGCGTCATAACGTATAACGTCATATAGTAATGCGTCATAACGTATAACGCCATATAGCAATGCATCATAACGTGTAACGCCATATAGCAATGCGTTATAACGAATAACGTCATATAGTAATGCGTCATAACGTATAACGCCATACAGTAATGCGTCATAACGTAGAACGTTATATAGTATTGCGTCATGACGTATAACGTCATATAGTATTGCGACATGACGAATAATGTCATATAATAAGGCGACATGACGTATAACGTCATATAGTAATGCGTCATAACGTATAACGTCATATAGTAATGCGTCATAACGTATAACGCCATATAGTAATACGTCATAACTTACAAGGTCATATGGTAATGCGTCATAACGTATAACGTCATATAGTATTGCGTCATGACGTATAACGTCATATAGTAATGCGTCATAACGTATAACGCCATATAGTAATACGTCATAACTTACAAGGTCATATAGTAATGCGTCATAACGTATAACGTCATATAGTATTGCGTCATGACGTATAACGTCATATAATAAGGTGACATGACGTATAACGTCATATAGAATTACGGCATAACGTATAACGTCACATAGTAAAACGTCATAACGTATAACGTCATATAGTAATACGTCATAACGTATAACGTCATATAGTAATGCGACATGACGAATAATGTCATATAATAAGGCGACATGACGTATAACGTCATATAGTAATGCGTCATAACGTATAACGTCATATAGTAATGCGTCATAACGTATAACGCCATATAGTAATGCGTCATAACGTATAACGTCATATAGTAATACGTCATAACGTATAACGTCATGTAGTATTGCGTCATGACGAATAATGTCATATAATAAGGCGACATGACGTATAACGTCATATAGTAATGCGTCATAACGTATAACGTCATATAGTATTGCGTCATAACGTCTAACGCCATATAGCAATGCGTCTTAGCGTATAACGTCATATAGTAATGCGTCATACCGTATAACGTCATATAGAATTCCGGTTTAACGTATAACGCCATATAGCAATGCGTCATAACGTATAACGTCACATAGTAATACGT
The DNA here is from genome assembly GCF_041682495.2 of Bombus fervidus. NCBI lineage: Eukaryota > Metazoa > Arthropoda > Insecta > Hymenoptera > Apidae > Bombus > Bombus fervidus. Next base: position 1,905,990 of record NW_027212582.1, read on the forward strand.
CTTAACGTATAAAGTCATATAGAATACCGGGTTAACGTATAACGCCATATAGCAATGCGTCATAACGTATAACGTCATACAGAATTACGGTTTAACGTATAACGCCATATAGCAATGCGTCATAACGTATAACCCCATATAGTAATGCGTCATAACGTATAACGTCATATAGTATTGCGTCATGACGTATAACGTCATATAATAAGGCGACATGACGTATAACGTCATATAGAATTACGTCATAACGTATAACGTCATATACAATTACGGTTTAACGTATAACGTCAAAAGAGTAATGCGTCATATCCTATAACGCCATATAGTAATTGCGTCATAACGTATAACGTCATATAGAATTCCGGCATAACGTATATCGTCATATAGTAATACGTCATAACTTACAAGGTCATATAGTAATGCGTCATAACGTATAACGTCATATAGTATTGCGTCATGACGTATAACGTCATATAATAAGGTGACATGACGTATAACGTCATATAGAATTACGGCATAACGTATAACGTCACATAGTAAAACGTCATAACGTATAACGTCATATAGTATTGCGTCATGACGTATAACGTCATATAGTAATGCGTCATAACGTATATCGTCATAGAGTAATGCGTCATAACGTATAACGTCATATAGTATTGCGTCATGACGAATAATGTCATATAATAAGGCGACATGACGTATAACGTCATATAGTATTGCGTCATGACGTATAACGTCATATAGTAATGCGTCATAACGTATATCGTCATAGAGTAATGCGTCATAACGTATAACGTCATATAGTATTGCGTCATGACGAATAATGTCATATAATAAGGCGACATGACGTATAACGTCATATAGTAATGCGTCATAACGTATAAAGTCATATGGAATACCGGGTTAACGTATAACGCCATATAGCAATGCGTCATAACGTATATCGTCATAGAGTAATGCGTCATAACGTATAACGTCATACAGTATTGCGTCATAACGTATAACGTTATACAGAATTACGGTTTAACGTATAAAGTCATATAGTAATGCGTCATAACGTATAACGCCATATAGTAATGCGTCATAACGTATAACATCATATAGTATTGCGTCATGACGTATAACGTCATATAGTAATGCGTCATAACGTATATCGTCATAGAGTAATGCGTCATAACGTATAACGTCATATAGTATTGCGTCATGACGAATAATGTCATATAATAAGGCGACATGACGTATAACGTCATATAGTAATGCGTCATAACGTATAACGTCATATAGAATTCCGGTTTAACGTATAACGCCACATATCAATGCGTCATAACGTATAACGCCACATGGTAATACGTCTTGACGTATAAAGACATATAGAATTCCGGGATAACGTATAACGTCATATAGTAATACGTCATAACGTATAACGTCATATAGTATTGCGTCATGACGAATAATGTCATATAATAGGGCGACATGACGTATAACGGCATATAGTAATGCGTCATAACGTATAACGTCATATAGTAATGCGTCATAACGTATAACGCCATATAGTAATGCGTCAAAACGTATAACGTCATATAGTATTGCGTCATAACATCTAACGCCATATAGTAATGCGTCATAACGTATAACGTCATATAGTAATGCGTCATAACGTATAACGCCATATAGCAATGCGTCATAACGTGTAACGCCATATAGCAATGCGTTATAACGAATAACGTCATATAGTAATGCGTCATAACGTATAACGCCATACAGTAATGCGTCATAACGTAGAACGTTATATAGTATCGCGTCATGACGTATAACGTCATATAGTATTGCGACATGACGAATAATGTCATATAATAAGGCGACATGACGTATAACGTCATATAGTAATGCGTCATAACGTATAACGTCATATAGTAATGCGTCATAACGTATAACGCCATATAGTAATACGTCATAACTTACAAGGTCATATAGTAATGCGTCATAACGTATAACGTCATATAGTATTGCGTCATGACGTATAACGTCATATAATAAGGTGACATGACGTATAACGTCACATAGTAAAACGTCATAACGTATAACGTCATATAGTAATACGTCATAACGTATAACGTCATATAGTATTGCGACATGACTAATAATGTCATATAATAAGGCGACATGACGTATAACGTCATATAGTAATGCGTCATAACGTATAACGTCATATAGTAATGCGTCATAACGTATAACGCCATATAGTAATGCGTCATAACGTATAACGTCATATAGTAATACGTCATAACGTATAACGTCATATAGTATTGAGTCATTACGAATAATGTCATAAGAAGGCGACATGACGTATAACGTCATATAGTAATGCGTCATAACGTATAACGTCATATAGTATTGCGTCATAACGTCTAACGCCATATAGCAATGCGTCTTAGCGTATAACGTCATATAGTAATGCGTCATACCGTATAACGTCATATAGAATTCCGGTTTAACGTATAACGCCATATAGCAATGCGTCATAACGTATAACGTCACAGAGTAATACGTCTTAACGTATAAAGTCATATAGAATACCGGGTTAACGTATAACGCCATATAGCAATGCGTCATAACGTATAACGTCATACAGAATTACGGTTTAACGTATAACGCCATACAGTAATGCGTCATAACGTAGAACGTTATATAGTATTGCGTCATGACGTATAACGTCATATAATAAGGCGACATGACGTATAACGTCATATAGAATTACGGCATAACGTATAACGTCACATAGTAAAACGTCATAACGTATAACGTCATATAGCAATGCGTTATAACGAATAACGTCATATAGTAATGCGTCATAACGTATAACGCCATATAGTAATGCGTCATAACGTATAACGTCATATAGTAATGCGTCATAACGTATAAAGTCATATGGAATACCGGGTTAACGTATAACGCCATATAGCAATGCGTCATAACGTATATCGTCATAGAGTAATGCGTCATAACGTATAACGTCATATAGTATTGCGTCATAACGTATAACGTTATACAGAATTACGGTTTAACGTATAAAGTCATATAGTAATGCGTCATAACGTATAACGCCATATAGTAATGCGTCATAACGTATAACATCATATAGTATTGCGTCATGACGTATAACGTCATATAGTAATGCGTCATAACGTATATCGTCATAGAGTAATGCGTCATAACGTATAACGTCATATAGTATTGCGTCATGACGAATAATGTCATATAATAAGGCGACATGACGTATAACGTCATATAGTAATGCGTCATAACGTATAACGTCATATAGAATTCCGGTTTAACGTTTAACGCCACATGGTAATACGTCTTGACGTATAAAGACATATAGAATTCCGGGATAACGTATAACGTCATATAGTAATACGTCATAACGTATAACGTCATATAGTATTGCGTCATGACGAATAATGTCATATAGTAATGCGTCATAACGTATAACGCCATATAGCAATGCGTCATAACGTGTAACGCCATATAGCAATGCGTTATAACGAATAACGTCATATAGTAATGCGTCATAACGTATAACGCCATACAGTAATGCGTCATAACGTAGAACGTTATATAGTATTGCGTCATGACGTATAACGTCATATAATAAGGCGACATGACGTATAACGTCATATAGAATTACGGCATAACGTATAACGTCACATAGTAAAACGTCATAACGTATAACGTCATATAGCAATGCGTTATAACGAATAACGTCATATAGTAATGCGTCATAACGTATAACGCCATATAGTAATGCGTCATAACGTATAACGTCACATAGTAATACGTCATAACTTATAACGTCATATAGTATTGCGTCATGACGAATAATGTCATATAATAAGGCGACATGACGTATAACGTCATATAGTAATGCGTCATAACGTATAACGTCATATAGTATTGCGTCATAACGTCTAACGTCATATACAATTACGGTTTAACGTATAACGTCAAAAGAGTAATGCGTCATATCCTATAACGCCATATAGTAATTGCGTCATAACGTATAACGTCATATAGAATTCCGGCATAACGTGTAACGTCATATAGTAATGCGTCATAACTTATAACGCAATATAGTAATGCGTCATAACGTATAACGTCATATAGTATTGCGTCATAACATCTAACGCCATATAGTAATGCGTCATAACGTACAACGTCATATAGTAATGCGTCATAACGTATAACGCCATATAGCAATGCGTCATAACGTATAACGCCATATAGCAATGCGTTATAACGAATAACGTCATATAGTAATGCGTCATAACGTATAACGCCATATAGTAATGCGTCATAACGTATAACGTCATATAGTATTGCGTCATTACGTATAACGTCATATAATAAGCCGACATGACGTATAACGCCATATAGAATTACGTCATAACGTATAACGTCATATACAATTACGGTTTAACGTATAACGTCAAAAGGGTAATGCGTCATATCCTATAACGCCATATAGTAATTGCGTAATAACGTATAACATCATATAGAATTCCGGCATAACGTATAACGTCACATAGTAAAACGTCATAACGTATAACGTCATATAGTAATACGTCATAACGTATAACGTCATATAGTATTGCGACATGACGAATAATGTCATATAATAAGGCGACATGACGTATAACGTCATATAGTAATGCGTCATAACGTATAACGTCATATAGTAATGCGTCATAACGTATAACGCCATATAGTAATACGTCATAACTTACAAGGTCATATAGTAATGCGTCATAACGTATAACGTCATATAGTATTGCGTCATGACGTATAACGTCATATAATAAGGTGACATGACGTATAACGTCATATAGAATTACGGCATAACGTATAACGTCACATAGTAAAACGTCATAACGTATAACGTCATATAGTAATACGTATAAAGTCATATAGTAATGCGTCATAACGTATAACGCCATATAGTAATGCGTCATAACGTATAACATCATATAGTATTGCGTCATAACATCTAACGCCATATAGTAATGCGTCATAACGTATAACGTCATATAGTAATGCGTCATAACGTATAACGCCATATAGCAATGCGTCATAACGTGTAACGCCATATAGCAATGCGTTATAACGAATAACGTCATATAGTAATGCCTCATAACGTATAACGCCATACAGTAATGCGTCATAACGTAGAACGTTATATAGTATTGCGTCATGACGTATAACGTCATATAATAAGGCGACATGACGTATAACGTCATATAGAATTACGTCATAACGTATAATGTCATATACAATTACGGTTTAACGTATAACGTCAAAAGAGTAATGCGTCATATCCTATAACGCCATATAGTAATTGCGTCATATCGTATAACGTCATATAGAATTCCGGCATAACGTATATCGTCATATAGTAATACGTCATAACTTACAAGGTCATATAGTAATGCTTCATAACGTATAACGTCATATAGTATTGCGTCATGACGTATAACGTCATATAATAAGGTGACATGACGTATAACGTCATATAATAAGGTGACATGACGTATAACGTCATATAGAATTACGGCATAACGTATAATGTCACATAGTAAAACGTCATAACGTATAACGTCATACAGAATTACGGTTTAACGTCTAATGTCATACAGTAATGCGTCATATCGTATAACATCATATAAAATTCCGGTTTAACGTATAACGCCATATAGCAATGCGTCATAACGTATAACGTCATACAGTAATTCGTAATACCGTATAACGTCAGATAGAATTACGGCATAACGTATAACGTCACATAGTAAAACGTCATAACGTATAACGTCATACAGAATTACGGTTAAACTTCTAACGTCATGCAGTAATGCGTCATAACGTATAACATCATATAGAATTCCGGTTTAACGTATAACGCCATATAGCAATGCGTCATAACGTATAACGTCACATAGTAATACGTCTTAACGTATAACGTCATACAGAATTACGGTTTAACGTATAACGCCATATAGCAATGCGTCATAACGTATAACGTTATACAGAATTACGGTTTAACGTATAAAGTCATATAGTAATGCGTCATAACGTATAACGCCATATAGTAATGCGTCATAACGTATAACAACATATAGTATTGAGTCATGACGTATAACGTCATATAGTAATGCGTCATAACGTATATCGTCATATAGTAATGCGTCAAAACGTATAACGTCATATAGTATTGCGTCATGACGAATAATGTCATATAATAAGGCGACATGACGTATAACGTCATATAGTAATGCGTCTTAACGTATAACGTCATATAGAATTCCGGTTTAACGTATAACGCCACATAGCAATGCGTCATAACGTATAACGTCACATAGTAATACGTCTTAACGTATAACGTCATATAGTAATGCGTCATAACGTATAACGCCATATAGAAATGCGTCATAACATATAACGTCATATAGTATTGCGCCATAACGCCTAACGCCATATAGCAATGCGTCATAACGTCTAACGCCATATAGCAATGCGTCATAACGTATAACGTCATATAGTAATGCGTCATACCGTATAACGTCATATAGAATTCCGGTTTAACGTATAACGCCATATAGCAATGCGTCATAACGTATAACGTCACATAGTAATACGTCTTAACGTATAAAGTCATATTGAATACCGGGTTAACGTATAACGCCATATAGCAATGCGTCACAACGTATAACATCATATAGTACTCCGTCATGACGTTTAACGTCATATAGTAATGCGTCATAACGTATATCGTCATGGAGTAATGCGTCATAACGTATAACGTCATATAGTAATGCGTCTTATCGTATAACGTCATATAGAATTCCGGTTTAACGTATAACGCCTCATAGCAATGCGTCATAACGTATAACGTCACATAGTAATACGTCTTAACGTATAAAGTCATATAGAATACCGGGTTAACGTATAACGCCATATAGCAATGCGTCATAACGTATAACGCCATATAGTAATGCGTCATAACGTATAACATCATATAGTATTGCGTCATGACGTATAACGTCATATAGTAATGCGTCATAACGTATATCGTCATAGAGTAATGCGTCATAACGTATCACGTCATATAGTATTGCGTCATGACGAATAATGTCATATAATAAGGCGACATGACGTATAACGTCATATAGTAATGCGTCATAACGTATAACGTCATATAGAATTCCGGTTTAACGTATAACGCCACATATCAATGCGTCATAACGTATAACGCCACATGGTCATACGTCTTAACGTATAAAGACATATAGAATTCCGGGATAACGTATAACGTCACATAGTAATACGTCATAACGTATAATGTCATATAGTATTGCGTCATGACGTATAACGTCATATAATAAGGCGACATGACGTATAACGTCATATAGAATTACGTCATATAATAAGGCGGCATGACGTATAACGTCATATAGAATTACGTCATAACGTATAACGTCATCTACAATTACGGTTTAACGTATAACGTCAAAAGAGTAATGCGTCATATCCTATAACGCCATATAGTAATTGCGTCATAACGTATAACGTCATATAGTAATGCGTCATAACGTATAACGCCATATAGTAATGCGTCATAACGTATAACGTCATATAGTATTGCGTCATGACGTATAACGTCATATAATAAGGCGACATGACGTATAACGTCATATAGAATTACGTCATAACGTATAACGTCATCTACAATTACGGTTTAACGTATAACGTCAAAAGAGTAATGCGTCATATCCTATAACGCCATATAGTAATTGCGTCATAACGTATAACGTCATATAGAATTCCGGCATAACGTATATCGTCATATAGTAATACGTCATAACTTACAAGGTCATATAGTAATGCGTCATAACGTATAACGTCATATAGTATTGCGTCATGACGTATAACGTCATATAATAAGGTGACATGACGTATAACGTCATATAGAATTACGGCATAACGTATAACGTCACATAGTAAAACGTCATAACGTATAACGTCAATTAGTAATGCGTCATAACGTATAACGCCATATAGTAATGCGTCATAACGTATAACGTCATATAGTAATACGTCATAACGTATAACGTCATATAGTATTGCGTCATGACGAATAAAGTCATATAATAAGGCGACATGACGTGTAACGTCATATAGTAATGCGTCATAACGTGTAACGTCATATAGTAATGCGTCATAACTTATAACGCAATATAGTAATGCGTCATAACGTATAACGTCATATAGTATTGCGTCATAACATCTAACGCCATATAGTAATGCGTCATAACGTACAACGTCATATAGTAATGCGTCATAACGTATAACGCCATATAGCAATGCGTCATAACGTATAACGCCATATAGCAATGCGTTATAACGAATAACGTCATATAGTCATGCGTCATAACGTATAACGTCATATAGTATTGCGTCATAACATCTAACGCCATATAGTAATGCGTCATAACGTATAACGTCATATAGTATTGCGTCATGACGAATAATGTCATATAATAAGGCGACATGACGTATAACGTCATATAGTAATGCGTCATAACGTATAACGTCATATAGTATTGCGTCATAACGTCTAACGCCATATAGCAATGCGTCATAACGTATAACGTCATATAGTAATGCGTCATAACGTATAACGCCATATAGTAATGCGTCATAACGTATAACATCATATAGTATTGCGTCATGACGTATAACGTCATATAGTAATGCGTCATAACGTATATCGTCATCGAGTAATGCGTCATAACGTATAACGTCATATAGTATTGCGTCATGACGAATAATGTCATATAATAAGGCGACATGGCGTATAACGTCATATAGTAATGCGTCATAACGTATAACGTCATATAGAATTCCGGTTTAACGTATAACGCCACATATCAATGCGTCATAACGTATAACGCCACATGGTAATACGTCTTAACGTATAAAGACATATAGAATTCCGGGATAACGTATAACGTCATATAGTAATACGTCATAACGTATAACGTCATATAGTATTGCGTCATGACGAATAATGTCATATAATAAGGCGACATGACGTATAACGTCATATAGTAATGCGTCATAACGTATAACGTCATATAGTAATGCGTCATAACGTATAACGCCATATAGTAATGCGTCATAACGTATAACGTCATATAGTATTGCGTCATAACATCTAACGCCATATAGTAATGCGTCATAACGTATAACGTCATATAGTAATGCGTCATAACGTATAACGCCATATAGCAATGCGTCATAACGTGTAACGCCATATAGCAATGCGTTATAACGAATAACGTCATATAGTAATGCGTCATAACGTATAACGCCATACAGTAATGCGTCATAACGTAGAACGTTATATAGTATTGCGTCATGACGTATAACGTCATATAATAAGGCGACATGACGTATAACGTCATATAGAATTACGTCATAACGTATAATGTCATATACAATTACGGTTTAACGTATAACGTCAAAAGAGTAATGCGTCATATCCTATAACGCCATATAGTAATTGCGTCATATCGTATAACGTCATATAGAATTCCGGCATAACGTATATCGTCATATAGTAATACGTCATAACTTACAAGGTCATATAGTAATGCTTCATAACGTATAACGTCATATAGTATTGCGTCATGACGTATAACGTCATATAATAAGGTGACATGACGTATAACGTCATATAATAAGGTGACATGACGTATAACGTCATATAGAATTACGGCATAACGTATAACGTCACATAGTAAAACGTCATAACGTATAACGTCATACAGAATTACGGTTTAACGTCTAATGTCATACAGTAATGCGTCATATCGTATAACATCATATAAAATTCCGGTTTAACGTATAACGCCATATAGCAATGCGTCATAACGTATAACGTCATACAGTAATTCGTAATACCGTATAACGTCAGATAGAATTACGGCATAACGTATAACGTCACATAGTAAAACGTCATAACGTATAACGTCATACAGAATTACGGTTAAACTTCTAACGTCATGCAGTAATGCGTCATAACGTATAACATCATATAGAATTCCGGTTTAACGTATAACGCCATATAGCAATGCGTCATAACGTATAACGTCACATAGTAATACGTCTTAACGTATAACGTCATACAGAATTACGGTTTAACGTATAACGCCATATAGCAATGCGTCATAACGTATAACGTTATACAGAATTACGGTTTAACGTATAAAGTCATATAGTAATGCGTCATAACGTATAACGCCATATAGTAATGCGTCATAACGTATAACAACATATAGTATTGAGTCATGACGTATAACGTCATATAGTAATGCGTCATAACGTATATCGTCATATAGTAATGCGTCAAAACGTATAACGTCATATAGTATTGCGTCATGACGAATAATGTCATATAATAAGGCGACATGACGTATAACGTCATATAGTAATGCGTCTTAACGTATAACGTCATATAGAATTCCGGTTTAACGTATAACGCCACATAGCAATGCGTCATAACGTATAACGTCACATAGTAATACGTCTTAACGTATAACGTCATATAGTAATGCGTCATAACGTATAACGCCATATAGAAATGCGTCATAACATATAACGTCATATAGTATTGCGCCATAACGCCTAACGCCATATAGCAATGCGTCATAACGTCTAACGCCATATAGCAATGCGTCATAACGTATAACGTCATATAGTAATGCGTCATACCGTATAACGTCATATAGAATTCCGGTTTAACGTATAACGCCATATAGCAATGCGTCATAACGTATAACGTCACATAGTAATACGTCTTAACGTATAAAGTCATATTGAATACCGGGTTAACGTATAACGCCATATAGCAATGCGTCACAACGTATAACATCATATAGTATTCCGTCATGACGTTTAACGTCATATAGTAATGCGTCATAACGTATATCGTCATGGAGTAATGCGTCATAACGTATAACGTCATATAGTAATGCGTCTTATCGTATAACGTCATATAGAATTCCGGTTTAACGTATAACGCCTCATAGCAATGCGTCATAACGTATAACGTCACATAGTAATACGTCTTAACGTATAAAGTCATATAGAATACCGGGTTAACGTATAACGCCATATAGCAATGCGTCATAACGTATAACGCCATATAGTAATGCGTCATAACGTATAACATCATATAGTATTGCGTCATGACGTATAACGTCATATAGTAATGCGTCATAACGTATATCGTCATAGAGTAATGCGTCATAACGTATCACGTCATATAGTATTGCGTCATGACGAATAATGTCATATAATAAGGCGACATGACGTATGACGTCATATAGTAATGCGCCATAACGTATAACGTCATATAGAATTCCGGTTTAACGTATAACGCCACATATCAATGCGTCATAACGTATAACGCCACATGGTCATACGTCTTAACGTATAAAGACATATAGAATTCCGGGATAACGTATAACGTCACATAGTAATACGTCATAACGTATAATGTCATATAGTATTGCGTCATGACGTATAACGTCATATAATAAGGCGACATGACGTATAACGTCATATAGAATTACGTCATATAATAAGGCGGCATGACGTATAACGTCATATAGAATTACGTCATAACGTATAACGTCATCTACAATTACGGTTTAACGTATAACGTCAAAAGAGTAATGCGTCATATCCTATAACGCCATATAGTAATTGCGTCATAACGTATAACGTCATATAGTAATGCGTCATAACGTATAACGCCATATAGTAATGCGTCATAACGTATAACGTCATATAGTATTGCGTCATGACGTATAACGTCATATAATAAGGCGACATGACGTATAACGTCATATAGAATTACGTCATAACGTATAACGTCATCTACAATTACGGTTTAACGTATAACGTCAAAAGAGTAATGCGTCATATCCTATAACGCCATATAGTAATTGGGTCATAACGTATAACGTCATATAGAATTCCGGCATAACGTATATCGTCATATAGTAATACGTCATAACTTACAAGGTCATATAGTAATGCGTCATAACGTATAACGTCATATAGTATTGCGTCATGACGTATAACGTCATATAATAAGGTGACATGACGTATAACGTCATATAGAATTACGGCATAACGTATAACGTCACATAGTAAAACGTCATAACGTATAACGTCAATTAGTAATGCGTCATAACGTATAACGCCATATAGTAATGCGTCATAACGTATAACGTCATATAGTAATACGTCATAACGTATAACGTCATATAGTATTGCGTCATGACGAATAAAGTCATATAATAAGGCGACATGACGTGTAACGTCATATAGTAATGCGTCATAACGTGTAACGCCATATAGTAATGCGTCATAACTTATAACGCAATATTGTAATGCGTCATAACGTATAACGTCATATAGTATTGCGTCATAACATCTAACGCCATATAGTAATGCGTCATAACGTACAACGTCATATAGTAATGCGTCATAACGTATAACGCCATATAGCAATGCGTCATAACGTATAACGCCATATAGCAATGCGTTATAACGAATAACGTCATATAGTAATGCGTCATAACGTATAACGTCATATAGTATTGCGTCATAACATCTAACGCCATATAGTAATGCGTCATAACGTATAACGTCATATAGTATTGCGTCATGACGAATAATGTCATATAATAAGGCGACATGACGTATAACGTCATATAGTAATGCGTCATAACGTATAACGTCATATAGTATTGCGTCATAACGTCTAACGCCATATAGCAATGCGTCATAACGTATAACGTCATATAGTAATGCGTCATAACGTATAACGCCATATAGTAATGCGTCATAACGTATAACATCATATAGTATTGCGTCATAACGTATAACGTCATATAGTAATGCGTCATAACGTATATCGTCATCGAGTAATGCGTCATAACGTATATCGTCATCGAGTAATGCGTCATAACGTATAACGTCATATAGTATTGCGTCATGACGAATAATGTCATATAATAAGGCGACATGGCGTATAACGTCATATAGTAATGCGTCATAACGTATAACGTCATATAGAATTCCGGTTTAACGTATAACGCCACATATCAATGCGTCATAACGTATAACGCCACATGGTAATACGTCTTAACGTATAAAGACATATAGAACTCCGGGATAACGTATAACGTCATATAGTAATACGTCATAACGTATAACGTCATATAGTATTGCGTCATGACGAATAATGTCATATAATAAGGCGACATGACGTATAACGTCATATAGTAATGCGTCATAACGTATAACGTCATATAGTAATGCGTCATAACGTATAACGCCATATAGTAATGCGTCATAACGTATAACGTCATATAGTATTGCGTCATAACATCTAACGCCATATAGTAATGCGTCATAACGTATAACGTCATATAGTAATGCGTCATAACGTATAACGCCATATAGCAATGCGTTATAACGAATAACGTCATATAGTAATGCGTCATAACGTATAACGCCATACAGTAATGCGTCATAACGTAGAACGTTATATAGTATTGCGTCATGACGTATAACGTCATATAATAAGGCGACATGACGTATAACGTCATATAGAATTACGTCATAACGTATAATGTCATATACAATTACGGTTTAACGTATAACGTCAAAAGAGTAATGCGTCATATCCTATAACGCCATATAGTAATTGCGTCATATCGTATAACGTCATATAGAATTCCGGCATAACGTATATCGTCATATAGTAATACGTCATAACTTACAAGGTCATATAGTAATGCTTCATAACGTATAACGTCATATAGTATTGCGTCATGACGTATAACGTCATATAATAAGGTGACATGACGTATAACGTCATATAATAAGGTGACATGACGTATAACGTCATATAGAATTACGGCATAACGTATAACGTCACATAGTAAAACGTCATAACGTATAACGTCATACAGAATTACGGTTTAACGTCTAATGTCATACAGTAATGCGTCATATCGTATAACATCATATAAAATTCCGGTTTAACGTATAACGCCATATAGCAATGCGTCATAACGTATAACGTCATACAGTAATTCGTAATACCGTATAACGTCAGATAGAATTACGGCATAACGTATAACGTCACATAGTAAAACGTCATAACGTATAACGTCATACAGAATTACGGTTAAACTTCTAACGTCATGCAGTAATGCGTCATAACGTATAACATCATATAGAATTCCGGTTTAACGTATAACGCCATATAGCAATGCGTCATAACGTATAACGTCACATAGTAATACGTCTTAACGTATAACGTCATACAGAATTACGGTTTAACGTATAACGCCATATAGCAATGCGTCATAACGTATAACGTTATACAGAATTACGGTTTAACGTATAAAGTCATATAGTAATGCGTCATAACGTATAACGCCATATAGTAATGCGTCATAACGTATAACAACATATAGTATTGAGTCATGACGTATAACGTCATATAGTAATGCGTCATAACGTATATCGTCATATAGTAATGCGTCAAAACGTATAACGTCATATAGTATTGCGTCATGACGAATAATGTCATATAATAAGGCGACATGACGTATAACGTCATATAGTAATGCGTCTTAACGTATAACGTCATATAGAATTCCGGTTTAACGTATAACGCCACATAGCAATGCGTCATAACGTATAACGTCACATAGTAATACGTCTTAACGTATAACGTCATATAGTAATGCGTCATAACGTATAACGCCATATAGAAATGCGTCATAACATATAACGTCATATAGTATTGCGCCATAACGCCTAACGCCATATAGCAATGCGTCATAACGTCTAACGCCATATAGCAATGCGTCATAACGTATAACGTCATATAGTAATGCGTCATACCGTATAACGTCATATAGAATTCCGGTTTAACGTATAACGCCATATAGCAATGCGTCATAACGTATAACGTCACATAGTAATACGTCTTAACGTATAAAGTCATATTGAATACCGGGTTAACGTATAACGCCATATAGCAATGCGTCACAACGTATAACATCATATAGTATTCCGTCATGACGTTTAACGTCATATAGTAATGCGTCATAACGTATATCGTCATGGAGTAATGCGTCATAACGTATAACGTCATATAGTAATGCGTCTTATCGTATAACGTCATATAGAATTCCGGTTTAACGTATAACGCCTCATAGCAATGCGTCATAACGTATAACGTCACATAGTAATACGTCTTAACGTATAAAGTCATATAGAATACCGGGTTAACGTATAACGCCATATAGCAATGCGTCATAACGTATAACGCCATATAGTAATGCGTCATAACGTATAACATCATATAGTATTGCGTCATGACGTATAACGTCATATAGTAATGCGTCATAACGTATATCGTCATAGAGTAATGCGTCATAACGTATCACGTCATATAGTATTGCGTCATGACGAATAATGTCATATAATAAGGCGACATGACGTATGACGTCATATAGTAATGCGCCATAACGTATAACGTCATATAGAATTCCGGTTTAACGTATAACGCCACATATCAATGCGTCATAACGTATAACGCCACATGGTCATACGTCTTAACGTATAAAGACATATAGAATTCCGGGATAACGTATAACGTCACATAGTAATACGTCATAACGTATAATGTCATATAGTATTGCGTCATGACGTATAACGTCATATAATAAGGCGACATGACGTATAACGTCATATAGAATTACGTCATATAATAAGGCGGCATGACGTATAACGTCATATAGAATTACGTCATAACGTATAACGTCATCTACAATTACGGTTTAACGTATAACGTCAAAAGAGTAATGCGTCATATCCTATAACGCCATATAGTAATTGCGTCATAACGTATAACGTCATATAGTAATGCGTCATAACGTATAACGCCATATAGTAATGCGTCATAACGTATAACGTCATATAGTATTGCGTCATGACGTATAACGTCATATAATAAGGCGACATGACGTATAACGTCATATAGAATTACGTCATAACGTATAACGTCATCTACAATTACGGTTTAACGTATAACGTCAAAAGAGTAATGCGTCATATCCTATAACGCCATATAGTAATTGGGTCATAACGTATAACGTCATATAGAATTCCGGCATAACGTATATCGTCATATAGTAATACGTCATAACTTACAAGGTCATATAGTAATGCGTCATAACGTATAACGTCATATAGTATTGCGTCATGACGTATAACGTCATATAATAAGGTGACATGACGTATAACGTCATATAGAATTACGGCATAACGTATAACGTCACATAGTAAAACGTCATAACGTATAACGTCAATTAGTAATGCGTCATAACGTATAACGCCATATAGTAATGCGTCATAACGTATAACGTCATATAGTAATACGTCATAACGTATAACGTCATATAGTATTGCGTCATGACGAATAAAGTCATATAATAAGGCGACATGACGTGTAACGTCATATAGTAATGCGTCATAACGTGTAACGCCATATAGTAATGCGTCATAACTTATAACGCAATATTGTAATGCGTCATAACGTATAACGTCATATAGTATTGCGTCATAACATCTAACGCCATATAGTAATGCGTCATAACGTACAACGTCATATAGTAATGCGTCATAACGTATAACGCCATATAGCAATGCGTCATAACGTATAACGCCATATAGCAATGCGTTATAACGAATAACGTCATATAGTAATGCGTCATAACGTATAACGTCATATAGTATTGCGTCATAACATCTAACGCCATATAGTAATGCGTCATAACGTATAACGTCATATAGTATTGCGTCATGACGAATAATGTCATATAATAAGGCGACATGACGTATAACGTCATATAGTAATGCGTCATAACGTATAACGTCATATAGTATTGCGTCATAACGTCTAACGCCATATAGCAATGCGTCATAACGTATAACGTCATATAGTAATGCGTCATAACGTATAACGCCATATAGTAATGCGTCATAACGTATAACATCATATAGTATTGCGTCATGACGTATAACGTCATATAGTAATGCGTCATAACGTATATCGTCATCGAGTAATGCGTCATAACGTATATCGTCATCGAGTAATGCGTCATAACGTATAACGTCATATAGTATTGCGTCATGACGAATAATGTCATATAATAAGGCGACATGGCGTATAACGTCATATAGTAATGCGTCATAACGTATAACGTCATATAGAATTCCGGTTTAACGTATAACGCCACATATCAATGCGTCATAACGTATAACGCCACATGGTAATACGTCTTAACGTATAAAGACATATAGAATTCCGGGATAACGTATAACGTCATATAGTAATACGTCATAACGTATAACGTCATATAGTATTGCGTCATGACGAATAATGTCATATAATAAGGCGACATGACGTATAACGTCATATAGTAATGCGTCATAACGTATAACGTCATATAGTAATGCGTCATAACGTATAACGCCATATAGTAATGCGTCATAACGTATAACGTCATATAGTATTGCGTCATAACATCTAACGCCATATAGTAATGCGTCATAACGTATAACGTCATATAGTAATGCGTCATAACGTATAACGCCATATAGCAATGCGTTATAACGAATAACGTCATATAGTAATGCGTCATAACGTATAACGCCATACAGTAATGCGTCATAACGTAGAACGTTATATAGTATTGCGTCATGACGTATAACGTCATATAATAAGGCGACATGACGTATAACGTCATATAGAATTACGTCATAACGTATAATGTCATATACAATTACGGTTTAACGTATAACGTCAAAAGAGTAATGCGTCATATCCTATAACGCCATATAGTAATTGCGTCATATCGTATAACGTCATATAGAATTCCGGCATAACGTATATCGTCATATAGTAATACGTCATAACTTACAAGGTCATATAGTAATGCTTCATAACGTATAACGTCATATAGTATTGCGTCATGACGTATAACGTCATATAATAAGGTGACATGACGTATAACGTCATATAATAAGGTGACATGACGTATAACGTCATATAGAATTACGGCATAACGTATAACGTCACATAGTAAAACGTCATAACGTATAACGTCATACAGAATTACGGTTTAACGTCTAATGTCATACAGTAATGCGTCATATCGTATAACATCATATAAAATTCCGGTTTAACGTATAACGCCATATAGCAATGCGTCATAACGTATAACGTCATACAGTAATTCGTAATACCGTATAACGTCAGATAGAATTACGGCATAACGTATAACGTCACATAGTAAAACGTCATAACGTATAACGTCATACAGAATTACGGTTAAACTTCTAACGTCATGCAGTAATGCGTCATAACGTATAACATCATATAGAATTCCGGTTTAACGTATAACGCCATATAGCAATGCGTCATAACGTATAACGTCACATAGTAATACGTCTTAACGTATAACGTCATACAGAATTACGGTTTAACGTATAACGCCATATAGCAATGCGTCATAACGTATAACGTTATACAAAATTACGGTTTAACGTATAAAGTCATATAGTAATGCGTCATAACGTATAACGCCATATAGTAATGCGTCATAACGTATAACAACATATAGTATTGAGTCATGACGTATAACGTCATATAGTAATGCGTCATAACGTATATCGTCATATAGTAATGCGTCAAAACGTATAACGTCATATAGTATTGCGTCATGACGAATAATGTCATATAATAAGGCGACATGACGTATAACGTCATATAGTAATGCGTCTTAACGTATAACGTCATATAGAATTCCGGTTTAACGTATAACGCCACATAGCAATGCGTCATAACGTATAACGTCACATAGTAATACGTCTTAACGTATAACGTCATATAGTAATGCGTCATAACGTATAACGCCATATAGAAATGCGTCATAACATATAACGTCATATAGTATTGCGCCATAACGCCTAACGCCATATAGCAATGCGTCATAACGTCTAACGCCATATAGCAATGCGTCATAACGTATAACGTCATATAGTAATGCGTCATACCGTATAACGTCATATAGAATTCCGGTTTAACGTATAACGCCATATAGCAATGCGTCATAACGTATAACGTCACATAGTAATACGTCTTAACGTATAAAGTCATATTGAATACCGGGTTAACGTATAACGCCATATAGCAATGCGTCACAACGTATAACATCATATAGTATTCCGTCATGACGTTTAACGTCATATAGTAATGCGTCATAACGTATATCGTCATGGAGTAATGCGTCATAACGTATAACGTCATATAGTAATGCGTCTTATCGTATAACGTCATATAGAATTCCGGTTTAACGTATAACGCCTCATAGCAATGCGTCATAACGTATAACGTCACATAGTAATACGTCTTAACGTATAAAGTCATATAGAATACCGGGTTAACGTATAACGCCATATAGCAATGCGTCATAACGTATAACGCCATATAGTAATGCGTCATAACGTATAACATCATATAGTATTGCGTCATGACGTATAACGTCATATAGTAATGCGTCATAACGTATATCGTCATAGAGTAATGCGTCATAACGTATCACGTCATATAGTATTGCGTCATGACGAATAATGTCATATAATAAGGCGACATGACGTATAACGTCATATAGTAATGCGCCATAACGTATAACGTCATATAGAATTCCGGTTTAACGTATAACGCCACATATCAATGCGTCATAACGTATAACGCCACATGGTCATACGTCTTAACGTATAAAGACATATAGAATTCCGGGATAACGTATAACGTCACATAGTAATACGTCATAACGTATAATGTCATATAGTATTGCGTCATGACGTATAACGTCATATAATAAGGCGACATGACGTATAACGTCATATAGAATTACGTCATATAATAAGGCGGCATGACGTATAACGTCATATAGAATTACGTCATAACGTATAACGTCATCTACAATTACGGTTTAACGTATAACGTCAAAAGAGTAATGCGTCATATCCTATAACGCCATATAGTAATTGCGTCATAACGTATAACGTCATATAGTAATGCGTCATAACGTATAACGCCATATAGTAATGCGTCATAACGTATAACGTCATATAGTATTGCGTCATGACGTATAACGTCATATAATAAGGCGACATGACGTATAACGTCATATAGAATTACGTCATAACGTATAACGTCATCTACAATTACGGTTTAACGTATAACGTCAAAAGAGTAATGCGTCATATCCTATAACGCCATATAGTAATTGCGTCATAACGTATAACGTCATATAGAATTCCGGCATAACGTATATCGTCATATAGTAATACGTCATAACTTACAAGGTCATATAGTAATGCGTCATAACGTATAACGTCATATAGTATTGCGTCATGACGTATAACGTCATATAATAAGGTGACATGACGTATAACGTCATATAGAATTACGGCATAACGTATAACGTCACATAGTAAAACGTCATAACGTATAACGTCAATTAGTAATGCGTCATAACGTATAACGCCATATAGTAATGCGTCATAACGTATAACGTCATATAGTAATACGTCATAACGTATAACGTCATATAGTATTGCGTCATGACGAATAAAGTCATATAATAAGGCGACATGACGTGTAACGTCATATAGTAATGCGTCATAACGTGTAACGTCATATAGTAATGCGTCATAACTTATAACGCAATATAGTAATGCGTCATAACGTATAACGTCATATAGTATTGCGTCATAACATCTAACGCCATATAGTAATGCGTCATAACGTACAACGTCATATAGTAATGCGTCATAACGTATAACGCCATATAGCAATGCGTCATAACGTATAACGCCATATAGCAATGCGTTATAACGAATAACGTCATATAGTAATGCGTCATAACGTATAACGTCATATAGTATTGCGTCATAACATCTAACGCCATATAGTAATGCGTCATAACGTATAACGTCATATAGTATTGCGTCATGACGAATAATGTCATATAATAAGGCGACATGACGTATAACGTCATATAGTAATGCGTCATAACGTATAACGTCATATAGTATTGCGTCATAACGTCTAACGCCATATAGCAATGCGTCTTAGCGTATAACGTCATATAGTAATGCGTCATACCGTATAACGTCATATAGAATTCCGGTTTAACGTATAACGCCATATAGCAATGCGTCATAACGTATAACGTCACATAGTAATACGTCTTAACGTATAAAGTCATATAGAATACCGGGTTAACGTATAACGCCATATAGCAATGCGTCATAACGTATAACGTCATATAATAAGGCGACATGACGTATAACGTCATATAGAATTACGTCATAACGTATAACGTCATATACAATTACGGTTTAACGTATAACGTCAAAAGAGTAATGCGTCATATCCTATAACGCCATATAGTAATTGCGTAATAACGTATAACATCATATAGAATTCCGGCATAACGTATAACGTCACATAGTAAAACGTCATAACGTATAACGTCATATAGTAATACGTCATAACGTATAACGTCATATAGTATTGCGACATGACGAATAATGTCATATAATAAGGCGACATGACGTATAACGCCATATAGCAATGCGTCATAACGTATAACGTCATACAGAATTACGGTTTAACGTATAACGCCATATAGCAATGCGTCATAACGTATAACGTTATACAGAATTACGGTTTAACGTATAAAGTCATATAGTAATGCGTCATAACGTATAACGCCATATAGTAATGCGTCATAACGTATAACATCATATAGTATTGCGTCATGACGTATAACGTCATATAGTAATGCGTCATAACGTATATCGTCATAGAGTAATGCGTCATAACGTATAACGTCATATAGTATTGCGTCATAACGTATAACGTTATACAGAATTACGGTTTAACGTATAGAGTCATATAGTAATGCGTCATAACGTATAACGCCATATAGTAATGCGTCATAACGTATAACATCATATAGTATTGCGTCATGACGTATAACGTCATATAGTAATGCGTCATAACGTATATCGTCATAGAGTAATGCGTCATAACGTATAACGTCATATAGAATTCCGGTTTAACGTATAACGCCACATATCAATGCGTCATAACGTATAACGCCACATGGTAATACGTCTTAACGTATAAAGACATATAGAATTCCGGGATAACGTATAACGTCATATAGTAATACGTCATAACGTATAACGTCATATAGTATTGCGTCATGACGAATAATGTCATATAATAAGGCGACATGACGTATAACGTCATATAGTAATGCGTCATAACGTATAACGTCATATAGTAATGCGTCATAACGTATAACGTTATACAGAATTACGGTTTAACGTATAAAGTCATATAGTAATGCGTCATAACGTATAACGCCATATAGTAATGCGTCATAACGTATAACATCATATAGTATTGCGTCATGACGTATAACGTCATATAGTAATGCGTCATAACGTATATCGTCATAGAGTAATGCGTCATAACGTATAACGTCATATAGTATTGCGTCATAACGTATAACGTTATACAGAATTACGGTTTAACGTATAGAGTCATATAGTAATGCGTCATAACGTATAACGCCATATAGTAATGCGTCATAACGTATAACATCATATAGTATTGCGTCATGACGTATAACGTCATATAGTAATGCGTCATAACGTATATCGTCATAGAGTAATGCGTCATAACGTATAACGTCATATAGAATTCCGGTTTAACGTATAACGCCACATATCAATGCGTCATAACGTATAACGCCACATGGTAATACGTCTTAACGTATAAAGACATATAGAATTCCGGGATAACGTATAACGTCATATAGTAATACGTCATAACGTATAACGTCATATAGTATTGCGTCATGACGAATAATGTCATATAATAAGGCGACATGACGTATAACGTCATATAGTAATGCGTCATAACGTATAACGTCATATAGTAATGCGTCATAACGTATAACGCCATATAGTAATGCGTCATAACGTATAACGTCA
Source organism: Bombus fervidus (assembly GCF_041682495.2). Taxonomy (NCBI): domain Eukaryota; kingdom Metazoa; phylum Arthropoda; class Insecta; order Hymenoptera; family Apidae; genus Bombus; species Bombus fervidus. Next base: position 1,929,279 of record NW_027212582.1, read on the forward strand.
TATAGTATTGCGTCATAACATCTAACGCCATATAGTAATGCGTCATAACGTATAACGTCATATAGTAATGCGTCATAACGTATAACGCCATATAGCAATGCGTCATAACGTTAACGCCATATAGCAATGCGTTATAACGAATAACGTCATATAGTAATGCGTCATAACGTATAACGCCATACAGTAATGCGTCATAACGTAGAACGTTATATAGTATTGCGTCATGACGTATAACGTCATATAATAAGGCGACATGACGTATAACGTCATATAGAATTACGTCATAACGTTATACAGAATTACGGTTTAACGTATAAAGTCATATAGTAATGCGTCATAACGTATAACGCCATATAGTAATGCGTCATAACGTATAACATCATATAGTATTGCGTCATGACGTATAACGTCATATAGTAATGCGTCATAACGTATATCGTCACAGAGTAATGCGTCATAACGTATAACGTCATATAGTATTGCGTCATAACGTATAACGTTATACAGAATTACGGTTTAACGTATAGAGTCATATAGTAATGCGTCATAACGTATAACGTCATATAGTAATACGTCATAACGTATAACGTCATATAGTATTGCGTCATGACGAATAAAGTCATATAATAAGGCGACATGACGTGTAACGTCATATAGTAATGCGTCATAACGTGTAACGTCATATAGTAATGCGTCATAACTTATAACGCAATATAGTAATGCGTCATAACGTATAACGTCATATAGTATTGCGTCATAACATCTAACGCCATATAGTAATGCGTCGTAACGTACAACGTCATATAGTAATGCGTCATAACGTATAACGCCATATAGCAATGCGTCATAACGTATAACATCATATAGTATTGCGTCATGACGTATAACGTCATATAGTAATGCGTCATAACGTATATCGTCATAGAGTAATGCGTCATAACGTATAACGTCATATAGAATTCCGGTTTAACGTATAACGCCACATATCAATGCGTCATAACGTATAACGCCACATGGTAATACGTCTTAACGTATAAAGACATATAGAATTCCGGGATAACGTATAACGTCATATAGTAATACGTCATAACGTATAACGTCATATAGTATTGCGTCATGACGAATAATGTCATATAATAAGGCGACATGACGTATAACGTCATATAGTAATGCGTCATAACGTATAACGTCATATAGTAATGCGTCATAACGTATAACGCCATATAGTAATGCGTCATAACGTATAACGTCATATAGTATTGCGTCATAACATCTAACGCCATATAGTAATGCGTCATAACGTATAACGTCATATAGTAATGCGTCATAACGTATAACGCCATATAGCAATGCGTCATAACGTTAACGCCATATAGCAATGCGTTATAACGAATAACGTCATATAGTAATGCGTCATAACGTATAACGCCATACAGTAATGCGTCATAACGTAGAACGTTATATAGTATTGCGTCATGACGTATATCGTCATATAATAAGGCGACATGACGTATAACGTCATATAGAATTACGTCATAACGTTATACAGAATTACGGTTTAACGTATAAAGTCATATAGTAATGCGTCATAACGTATAACGCCATATAGTAATGCGTCATAACGTATAACATCATATAGTATTGCGTCATGACGTATAACGTCATATAGTAATGCGTCATAACGTATATCGTCATAGAGTAATGCGTCATAACGTATAACGTCATATAGTATTGCGTCATAACGTATAACGTTATACAGAATTACGGTTTAACGTATAGAGTCATATAGTAATGCGTCATAACGTATAACGTCATATAGTAATACGTCATAACGTATAACGTCATATAGTATTGCGTCATGACGAATAAAGTCATATAATAAGGCGACATGACGTGTAACGTCATATAGTAATGCGTCATAACGTGTAACGTCATATAGTAATGCGTCATAACTTATAACGCAATATAGTAATGCGTCATAACGTATAACGTCATATAGTATTGCGTCATAACATCTAACGCCATATAGTAATGCGTCATAACGTACAACGTCATATAGTAATGCGTCATAACGTATAACGCCATATAGCAATGCGTCATAACGTATAACGCCATATAGCAATGCGTTATAACGAATAACGTCATATAGTAATGCGTCATAACGTATAACGTCATATAGTATTGCGTCATAACATCTAACGCCATATAGTAATGCGTCATAACGTATAACGTCATATAGTATTGCGTCATGACGAATAATGTCATATAATAAGGCGACATGACGTATAACGTCATATAGTAATGCGTCATAACGTATAACGTCATATAGTATTGCGTCATAACGTCTAACGCCATATAGCAATGCGTCTTAGCGTATAACGTCATATAGTAATGCGTCATACCGTATAACGTCATATAGAATTCCGGTTTAACGTATAACGCCATATAGCAATGCGTCATAACGTATAACGTCACATAGTAATACGTCTTAACGTATAAAGTCATATAGAATACCGGGTTAACGTATAACGCCATATAGCAATGCGTCATAACGTATAACGTCATATAATAAGGCGACATGACGTATAACGTCATATAGAATTACGTCATAACGTATAACGTCATATACAATTACGGTTTAACGTATAACGTCAAAAGAGTAATGCGTCATATCCTATAACGCCATATAGTAATTGCGTAATAACGTATAACATCATATAGAATTCCGGCATAACGTATAACGTCACATAGTAAAACGTCATAACGTATAACGTCATATAGTAATACGTCATAACGTATAACGTCATATAGTATTGCGACATGACGAATAATGTCATATAATAAGGCGACATGACGTATAACGTCATATAGTAATGCGTCATAACGTATAACGTCATATAGTAATGCGTCATAACGTATAACGCCATATAGTAATGCGTCATAACGTATAACGTCATATAGTAATACGTCATAACGTATAACGTCATATAGTATTGCGTCATGACGAATAATGTCATATAATAAGGCGACATGACGTATAACGTCATATAGTAATGCGTCATAACGTATAACGTCATATAGTATTGCGTCATAACGTCTAACGCCATATAGCAATGCGTCTTAGCGTATAACGTCATATAGTAATGCGTCATACCGTATAACGTCATATAGAATTCCGGTTTAACGTATAACGCCATATAGCAATGCGTCATAACGTATAACGTCACATAGTAATACGTCTTAACGTATAAAGTCATATAGAATACCGGGTTAACGTATAACGCCATATAGCAATGCGTCATAACGTATAACGTCATACAGAATTACGGTTTAACGTATAACGCCATATAGCAATGCGTCATAACGTATAACGTTATACAGAATTACGGTTTAACGTATAAAGTCATATAGTAATGCGTCATAACGTATAACGCCATATAGTAATGCGTCATAACGTATAACATCATATAGTATTGCGTCATGACGTATAACGTCATATAATAAGGCGACATGACGTATAACGTCATATAGAATTACGTCATAACGTTATACAGAATTACGGTTTAACGTATAAAGTCATATAGTAATGCGTCATAACGTATAACGCCATATAGTAATGCGTCATAACGTATAACATCATATAGTATTGCGTCATGACGTATAACGTCATATAGTAATGCGTCATAACGTATATCGTCATAGAGTAATGCGTCATAACGTATAACGTCATATAGTATTGCGTCATAACGTATAACGTTATACAGAATTACGGTTTAACGTATAGAGTCATATAGTAATGCGTCATAACGTATAACGCCATATAGTAATGCGTCATAACGTATAACATCATATAGTATTGCGTCATGACGTATAACGTCATATAGTAATGCGTCATAACGTATATCGTCATATAGTAATGCGTCATAACGTATAACGTCATATAGTATTGCGTCATGACGAATAATGTCATATAATAAGGCGACATGACGTATAACGTCATATAGTAATGCGTCATAAGGTATAACGTCATATAGAATTCCGGTTTAACGTATAACGCCATATAGCAATGCGTCATAACGTATAACGTCATATAGTATTGCGTCATGACGAATAATGTCATATAATAAGGCGACATGACGTATAACGTCATATAGTAATGCGTCATAACGTATAACGTCATATAGAATTCCGGTTTAACGTATAACGCCACATAGCAATGCGTCATAACGTATAACGCCACATGGTAATACGTCTTAACGTATAAAGTCATATAGAATTCCGGGATAACGTATATCGTCATATAGTAATACGTCATAACTTACAAGGTCATATAGTAATGTGTCATAACATGTAACGTCATATAGTAGTGCGTCATAACGTATAACGCCATATAGCAATGCCTCATAACGTATAACGTCATATAGTATTGCGTCATGACGTATAACGTCATATAATAAGGCGACATGACGTATAACGTCACATAGAATTACGTCATAACGTATAACGTCATATACAATTACGGTTTAACGTATAACGTCAAAAGAGTAATGCGTCATATCCTATAACGCCATATAGTAATTGCGTCATAACGTATAACGTCATATAGAATTCCGGTTTAACGTATAACGCCATATAGCAATGCGTCATAACGTATAACGTCACATAGTAATACGTCTTAACGTATAACGTCATACAGAATTACGGTTTAACGTATAACGCCATATAGCAATGCGTCATAACGTATAACGTTATACAGAATTACGGTTTAACGTATAAAGTCATATAGTAATGCGTCATAACGTATAACGCCATATAGTAATGCGTCATAACGTATAACATCATATAGTATTGCGTCATGACGTATAACGTCATATAGTAATGCGTCATAACGTATATCGTCATAGAGTAATGCGTCAGAACGTATAACGTCATATAGTATTGCGTCATGGCGTATAGCGTCATATAATAAGGCGACATGACGTATAACGTCATATAGAATTACGTCATAACGTATAACGTCATATACAATTACGGTTTAACGTATAACGTCAAAAGGGTAATGCGTCATATCCTATAACGCCATATAGTAATTGCGTCATAACGTATAACGTCATACAGAATTCCGGCATAACGTATATCGTCATATAGTAATACGTCATAACTTACAAGGTCATATAGTAATGCGTCATAACGTACAACGCCATATAGCAATGCGCCATAACGTATAACGTCATATAGTATTGCGTCATGACGTATAACATCATATAATAAGGCGACATGACGTATAACGTCACATGGAATTACGTCATAACGTATAACGTCATATAGAATTCCGGCATAACGTATATCGTCATATAGTAATACGTCATAACTTACAAGGTCATATAGTAATGCGTCATAACGTATAACGTCATATAGTAATACGTCATAACGTATAACGTCATATAGTACTGCGTCATGACGAATAATGTCATATAATAAGGCGACCTGACGTATAACGTCACATGGAATTACGTCATAACGTATAACGTCATATAGAATTCCGGCATAACGTATATCGTCATATAGTAATACGTCATAACTTACAAGGTCATATAGTAATGCGTCATAACGTATAACGTCATATAGTAATGCGTCATAACGTATAACGCCATATAGTAATGCGTCATAACATATATCGTCATATAGTATTGCGTCATAACGTCTAACGCCATATAGCAATGCGTCATAACGTATAACGTCATATAGTAATGCGTCATACCGTATAACGTCATATAGAATTCCAGTTTAACGTATAACGCCATATAGCAATGCGTCATAACGTATAACGTCACATAGTAATACGTCTTAACGTATAAAGTCATATAGAATACCGGGTTAAAGTATAACGCCATATAGCAATGCGTCATAACGTATAACGTCATATAGAATTCCGGTTTAACGTATATCGCCATATAGCAATGCGTCATAACGTATAACGTCACATAGTAATACGTCTTAACGTATAACGTCATACAGAATTACGGTTTAACGTATAACGCCATATAGCAATGCGTCATAACGTATAACGTTATACAGAATTACGGTTTAACGTATAAAGTCATATAGTAATGCGTCATAATGTATAACGCCATATAGTAATGCGTCATAACGTATAAAATCATATAGTATTGCGTCATGGCGTATAGCGTCATATAATAAGGCGACATGACGTATAACGTCATATAGAATTACGTCATAACGTATAACGTCATATACAATTACGGTTTAACGTATAACGTCAAAAGAGTAATGCGTCATATCCTATAACGCCATATAGTAATTGCGTCATAACGTATAACGTCATATAGAATTCCGGCATAACGTATATCGTCATATAGTAATACGTCATAACTTACAAGGTCATATAGTAATGCGTCATAACGTATAACGTCATATCGTATTGCGTCATGACGTATAACGTCATATAATAAGATGACATGACGTATAACGTCATATAATAAGATGACATGACGTATAACGTCATATAGAATTACGGCATAACGTATAACGTCACATAGTAAAACGTCATAACGTATAACGTCATACAGACTTACGGTTTAACGTCTAATGTCATACAGTAATGCGTCATATCGTATAACATCATATAGAATTTCGGTTTAACGTATAACGCCATATAGCAATGCGTCATAACGTATAACGTTGTACAGAATTACGGTTTAACGTATAAAGTCATATAGTAATGCGTCATAACGTATAACGCCATATAGTAATGCGTCATAACGTATAACATCATATAGTATTGCGTCATGACGTATAACGTCATATAGTAATGCGTCATAACGTATATCGTCATAGAGTAATGCGTCATAACGTATAACGTCATATAGTATTGCGTCATGACGAATAATGTCATATAATAAGGCGACATGACGTATAACGTCATATAGTAATGCGTCATAACGTATAACGTCATATAGAATTCCGGGATAACGTATATCGTCATATAGTAATACGTCATAACTTACAAGGTCATATAGTAATGCGTCATAACATCTAACGTCATATAGTAATGCGTCATAACGTATAACGCCATATAGCAATGCGTCATAACGTATAACGTCATATAGTATTGCGTCATGACGTATAACGTCATATAATAAGGCGACATGACGTATAACGTCATACAGTAATGCGTCATAACGTATAACGTCATACAGTAATGCGTCATAACGTATAACGCCATATAGTAATGTGTCATAACGTATAACGCCATATAGCAATGCGTCATAACGTTTAACGTCACATAGTAATACGTCTTAACGTATAAAGTCATATTGAATACCGGGTTAACGGATAACGCCATATAGCAATGCGTCACAACGTATAACATCATATAGTATTCCGTCATGACGTTTAACGTCATATAGTAATGCGTCATAACGTATATCGTCATGGAGTAATGCGTCATAACGTATAACGTCATATAGTAATGCGTCTTATCGTATAACGTCATATAGAATTACGGCATAACGTATAACGTCACATAGTAAAACGTCATAAAGTATAACCTCATACAGAATTACGGTTTAACGTCTAACGTCATGCAGTAATGCGTCATAACGTATAACGTCATATAGTATTGCGTCATAACATCTAACGCCATATAGTAATGCGTCATAACGTATAACGTCATATAGAATTCCGGGATAACGTATATCGTCATATAGTAATACGTCATAACTTACAAGGTCATATAGTAATGTGTCATAACGTATAACGCCATATAGCAATGCGTCATAACGTATAACGCCATATAGTATTGCGTCATGACGAATAATGTCATATAATAAGGCGACATGACGTATAACGTCATATAGTAATGAGTCATAACGTATAACGTCATATAGAATTCCGGGATAACGTATATCGTCATATAGTAATACGTCATAACTTACAAGGTCATATAGTAATGCGTCATAACATCTAACGTCATATAGTAATGCGTCATAACGTATAACGCCATATAGCAATGCGTCATAACGTATAACGTCATATAGTATTGCGTCATGACGTATAACGTCATATAATAAGGCGACATGACGTATAACGTCACATGGAATTACGTCATAACGTATAACGTCATACACAATTACGGTTTAACGTATAACGTCAAAAGAGTATTGCATCATATCCTATAACGCCATATAGTAATTGCGTCATAACGTATAACGTCATATAGAATTCCGGCATAACGTATATCGTCATATAGTAATACGTCATAACTTACAGGGTCATATAGTAATGCGTCATAACGTATAACGTCATATAGTATTGCGTCATGACGTATAACGTCATATAATAAGGTGACATGACGTATAACGTCATATAGAATTACGGCATAACGTATAACGTCACATAGTAAAACGTCATAACGTATAACGTCATATAGTAATACGTCCTAACGTATAACGTCATATAGTATTGCGTCATGACGAATAATGTCATATAATAAGGCGACATGACGTATAACGACATATAGTAATGCGTCATAACGTATAACGTCATATAGTAATGCGTCATAACGTATAACGCCATATAGTAATGCGTCATAACGTATAACGTCATATAGTAATACGTCATAACGTATAACGTCATATAGTATTGCCTCATGACGAATAATGTCATATAATAAGGTGACATGACGTATAACGTCATATAGTAATGCGTCATAAAGTATAACGCCATATAGTAATGCGTCATAACGTATAACGCCATATAGTAATGCGTCATAACATATAACGTCATATAGTATTGCGTCATAACGTCTAACGCCATATAAAAATGCGTCATAACGTATAACGTCATATAGTAATGCGTCATACCGTATAACGTCATATAGAATTCCGGTTTAACGTATAACGCCATATAGCAATGCGTCATAACGTATAACGTCACATAGTAATACGTCTTAACGTATAAAGTCATATAGAATACCGGGTTAAAGTATAACGCCATATAGCAATGCGTCATAACGTATAACGTTATACAGAATTACGGTTTAACGTATAAAGTCATATAGTAATGCGTCATAACGTATAACGCCATATAGTAATGCGTCATAACGTATAACGCCATATAGTAATGCGTCATAACGTATAACGTCATATAGTAATGCGTCATAACGTATATCGTCATAGAGTAATGCGTCATAACGTATAACGTCATATAGTATTGCGTCATGACGAATAATGTCTTATAATAAGGCGACATGACGTATAACGTCATATAGTAATGCGTCATAACGTATAACGTCATATAGAATTCCGGTTTAACGTATAACGCCACATTGCAATGCGTCATAACGTATAACGCCACATGGTAATACGTCTTAACGTATAAAGACATATAGAATTCCGGGATAACGTATAACGTCATATAGTAACACGTCATAACGTATAACGTCATATAGTATTGCGTCATGACGAATCATGTCATATAATAAGGCGACATGACGTATAACGTCATATAGTAATGCGTCATAACGTATAACGTCATATAGTAATGCGTCATGACGTATAACGCCATATAGTAATGCGTCATAACGTATAACGTCATATAGTATTGCGTCATAACATCTAACGCCATATAGTAATGCGTCATAACGTATAACGTCATATAGAAATGCGTCATAACGTATAACGCCATATAGCAATGCGTCATGACGTATAACGCCATATAGCAATGCGTTATAACGAATAACGTCATATAGTAATGCGTCATAACGTATAACGCCACATAGTAATGCGTCATAACGTATAACGTCATATAGTATTGCGTCATGACGTATAGCGTCATATAATAAGGCGACATGACGTATAACGTCATATAGAATTACGGCATAACGTATAACGTCACATAGTAAAACGTCATAACGTATAACGTCATATACAATTACGGTTTAACGTATAACGTCAAAAGAGTAATGCGTCATATCCTATAACGCCATATAGTAATTGCGTCATAACGTATAACGTCATATAGAATTCCGGCATAACGTATATCGTCATATAGTAATACGTCATAACTTACAAGGTCATATAGTAATGCGTCATAACGTATAACGTCATATCGTATTGCGTCATGACGTATAACGTCATATAATAAGACGACATGACGTATAACGTCATATAGAATTACGGCATAACGTATAACGTCACATAGTAAAACGTCATAACGTATAACGTCATACAGACTTACGGTTTAACGTGTAATGTCATACAGTAATGCGTCATATCGTATAACATCATATAGAATTCCGGTTTAACGTATAACGCCATATAGCAATGCGTCATAACGTATAACGTCATACAGTAATACGTCTTAACGTATAAAGTCATATAGAATACCGGGTTAACGTATAACGCCATATAGCAATGCGTCATAACGTATAACATCATATAGTATTCCGTCATGACGTATAACGTCATATAGTAATGCGTCATAACGTATAACGTCATATAGTATTGCGTCATGACGAATAATGTCATATAATAAGGCGACATGACGTATAACGTCATATAGTAATGCGTCATAACGTATAACGTCATATAGTAATGCGTCATAACGTATAACGCCATATAGTAATACGTCATAACATATAACGTCATATAGTATTGCGTCATAACGTCTAACGCCATATAGCAATGCGTCATAACGTATAACGTCATATAGTAATGCGTCATACCGTATAACGTCATATAGAATTCCGGTTTAACGTATAACGCCATATAGCAATGCGTCATAACGTATAACGTCACATAGTAATACGTCTTAACGTATAACGTCATACAGAATTACGGTTTAACGTATAACGCCATATAGCAATGCGTCATAACGTATAACGTTATACAGAATTACGGTTTAACGTATAAAGTCATATAGTAATGCGTCATAACGTATAACGCCATATAGTAATGCGTCATAACGTATAACATCATATAGTATTGCGTCATGACGTATAACGTCATATAGTAATGCGTCATAACGTATATCGTCATAGAGTAATGCGTCAGAACGTATAACGTCATATAGTATTGCGTCATGACGTATAGCGTCATATAATAAGGCGACATGACGTATAACGTCATATAGAATTACGTCATAACGTATATCGTCATATACAATTACGGTTTAACGTATAACGTCAAAAGAGTAATGCGTCATATCCTATAACGCCATATAGTAATTGCGTCATAACGTATAACGTCATATCGTATTGCGTCATGACGTATAACGTCATATAATAAGGTGACATGACGTATAACGTCATATAGAATTACGGCATAACGTATAGCGTCACATAGTAAAACGTCATAACGTATAACGTCATACAGACTTACGGTTTAACGTCTAATGTCATACAGTAATGCGTCATATCGTATAACATCATATAGAATTCCGGTTTAACGTATAACGTCATATAGCAATGCGTCATAACGTATAACGTCATACAGTAATTCGTAATACCGTATAACGTCATATAGAATTACGGCATAACGTATAACGTCACATAGTAAAACGTCATAACGTATAACGTCATACCGAATTACGGTTTAACGTCTAACGTCATGCAGTAATGCGTCATAACGTATAACATCATACAGAATTCCGGTTTAACGTATGACGCCATATAGCAATGCGTCATAACGTACAACGTTATACAGAATTACGGTTTAACGTATAACGTCATATAGTATTGCGCCATAACGCATAACGCCATATAGCAATGCGTCATAACGTCTAACGCCATATAGCAATGCGTCATAACGTATAACGTCATATAGTATTGCGTCATAACATCTAACGCCATATAGTAATGCGTCATAACGTATAACGTCATATAGTAATGCGTCATAACGTATAACGCCATATAGCAATGCGTCATAACGTATAACGCCATATAGCAATGCGTTATAACGAATAACGTCATATAGTAATGCGTCATAACGTATAACGTCATATAGTAATGCGTCAAAACGTATAACGTCATATAGTAATACGTCATAACGTATAACGTCATATAGTATTGCGTCATGACGAATAATGTCATATAATAAGGCGACATGACGTATAACGTCACATAGTAATGCGTCATAACGTATAACGTCATATAGTAATGCGTCATAACGTATAACGTCATATAGAATTACGTCATAACGTATAACGTCATATACAATTACGGTTTAACGTATAACGTCAAAAGAGTAATGCGTCATATCCTATAACGCCATATAGTAATTGCGTCATAACGTATAACGTCATATAGAATTCCGGCACAACGTATATCGTCATATAGTAATACGTCATAACTTACAAGGTCATATAGTAATGCGTCAGAACGTATAACGCCATGTAGTAATGCGTCATAACGTATAACGTCATATAGTAATGCGTCATAACGTATAACGCCATATAGTAATACGTCATAACATATAACGTCATATAGTATTGCGTCATAACGTCTAACGCCATATAGCAATGCGTCATAACGTATAACGTCATATAGTAATGCGTCATACCGTATAACGTCATATAGAATTCCGGTTTAACGTATAACGCCATATAGCAATGCGTCATAACGTATAACGTCACATAGTAATACGTCTTAACGTATAACGTCATACAGAATTACGGTTTAACGTATAACGCCATATAGCAATGCGTCATAACGTATAACGTTATACAGAATTACGGTTTAACGTATAAAGTCATATAGTAATGCGTCATAACGTATAACGCCATATAGTAATGCGTCATAACGTATAACATCATATAGTATTGCGTCATGACGTATAGCGTCATATAATAAGGCGACATGACGTATAACGTCATATAGAATTACGTCATAACGTATAACGTCATATACAATTACGGTTTAACGTATAACGTCAAAAGAGTAATGCGTCATATCCTATAACGCCATATAGTAATTGCGTCATAACGTATAACGTCATATCGTATTGCGTCATGACGTATAACGTCATATAATAAGGTGACATGACGTATAACGTCATATAGAATTACGGCATAACGTATAGCGTCACATAGTAAAACGTCATAACGTATAACGTCATACAGACTTACGGTTTAACGTCTGTCATACAGTAATGCGTCATATCGTATAACATCATATAGAATTCCGGTTTAACGTATAACGTCATATAGCAATGCGTCATAACGTATAACGTCATACAGTAATTCGTAATACCGTATAACGTCATATAGAATTACGGCATAACGTATAACGTCACATAGTAAAACGTCATAACGTATAACGTCATACCGAATTACGGTTTAACGTCTAACGTCATGCAGTAATGCGTCATAACGTATAACATCATACAGAATTCCGGTTTAACGTATGACGCCATATAGCAATGCGTCATAACGTACAACGTTATACAGAATTACGGTTTAACGTATAACGTCATATAGTATTGCGCCATAACGCATAACGCCATATAGCAATGCGTCATAACGTCTAACGCCATATAGCAATGCGTCATAACGTATAACGTCACATAGTAATACGTCTTAACGTATAACGTCATATAGTAATGCGTCATAACGTATAACGTCATATAGTAATACGTCATAACGTATAACGTTATATAGTATTGCGTCATGACGAATAATGTCATATAATAAGGCGACATGACGTATAACGTCATATAGTAATGCGTCATAACGTATAACGTCATACAGTAATGCGTCATAACGTATAACGCCATATAGTAATGTGTCATAACATATAACGTCATATAGTAATGCGTCATAACATATAACGACATATAGTATTGCGTCATAACGTCTAACGCCATATAGCAATGCGTCATAACGTATAACGTCATATAGTAATGCGTCATACCGTATAACGTCATATAGAATTCCGGTTTAACGTATAACGCCATATAGCAATGCGTCATAACGTATAACGTCATACAGAATTACGGTTTAACGTATAACGCCATATAGCAATGAGTCATAACGTATAACGTTATACAGAATTACGGTTTAACGTATAAAGTCATATAGTAATGCGTCATAACGTATAACGCCATATAGTAATGCGTCATAACGTATAACGCCATATAGTAATGCGTCATGACGTATAACATCATATAGTATTGCGTCATGACGTATAACGTCATATAGTAATGCGCCATAACGTATAACGTCATATAGTAATACGTCATAACGTATAATGTCATATAGTATTGCGTCATGACGAATAATGTCATATAATAAGGCGACATGACGTATAACGTCATATAGTAATGCGTCATAACGTATAACGTCATATAGTAATGCGTCATAACGTATAACGCCATATAGTAATGCGTCATAACGTATAACGTCATATAGTAATGCGTCATAACGTATAACGCCATATAGTAATGCGTCATAACGTATAACGTCATATAGTATTGCGTCATGACGTATAACGTCATAAAATAAGGCGACATGACGTATAGCGTCATAGAGAATTACGTCATAACGTACAACGTCATATACAATTACGGTTTAACGTATAACGTCAAAAGAGTAATGCGTCATATCCTATAACGCCATACAGTAATTGCGTCATAACGTATAACGTCATATAGAATTCCGGCATAACGTATATCGTCATATAGTAATACGTCATAACTTACAAGGTCATATAGTAATGCGTCAGAACGTATAACGCCATGTAGTAATGCGTCATAACGTATAACGTCATATAGTAATGCGTCATAACGTATAACGCCATATAGTAATGCGTCATAACGTATAACGTCATATAGTAATACGTCATAACGTATAACGTCATATAGTATTGCGTCATGACGAATAATGTCATATAATAAGGCGACATGACGTATAACGTCATATAGTAATGCGTCATAACGTATAACGTCATATAGTAATGCGTCATGACGTATAACGTCATAAAATAAGGCGACATGACGTATAGCGTCATATAGAATTACGTCATAACGTATAACGTCATATACAATTACGGTTTAACGTATAACGTCAAAAGAGTAATGCGTCATATCCTATAACGCCATACAGTAATTGCGTCATAACGTATAACGTCATATACAATTCCGGCATAACGTATATCGTCATATAGTAATACGTCATAACTTACAAGGTCATATAGTAATGCGTCAGAACGTATAACGCCATGTAGTAATGCGTCATAACGTATAACGTCATATAGTAATGCGTCATAACGTATAACGCCATATAGTAATGCGTCATAACGTATAACGTCATATAGTAATGCGTCATAACGTATAACGCCATATAGTAATGCGTCATAACATATAACGTCATATAGTATTGCGTCATAACGTCTAACGCCATATAGCAATGCGTCATAACGTATAACGTCATATAGTAATGCGTCATAACGTATAGCGTCATACAGAATTACGGTTTAACGTATAACGCCATATAGCAATGCGTCATAACGTATAACGTTATACAGAATTACGGTTTAACGTATAAAGTCATATAGTAATGCGTCATAATGTATAACGCCATGTAGTAATGCGTCATAACGTATAACATCATATAGTATTGCGTCATGACGTATAACGTCATATAGTAATGCGTCATAACGTATATCGTCATAGAGTAATGCGTCATAACGTATAACGTCATATAGTATTGCGTCATGACGAATAATGTCATATAATAAGGCGACATGACGTATAACGTCATATAGTAATGCGTCATAACGTATAACGTCATATAGAATTCCGGTTTAACGTATAACGCTAAATAGCAATGCGTCATAACGTATAACGCCACATGGTAATACGTCTTAACGTATAAAAAAATATAGAAATCCGGGATAACGTATAACGTCATATAGTAATACGTCATAACATATAACGTCATATAGTATTGCGTCATGACGAATAATGTCATATAATAAGGCGACATGACGTATAACGTCATATAGTAATGCGTCATAACGTATAACGTCATATAGAATTCCGGTTTAACGTATAACGCCAAATAGCAATGCGTCATAACGTATAACGCCACATGGTAATACGTCTTAACGTATAAAAAAATATAGAAATCCGGGATAACGTATAACGTCATATAGTAATACGTCATAACATATAACGTCATATAGTATTGCGTCATGACGAATAATGTCATATAATAAGGCGACATGACGTATAACGTCATATAGTAATGCGTCATAACGTATAACGTCATATAGTAATGCGTCATAACGTATAACGTCATATAGTATTGCGTCATGACGTATAACGTCATATAGTATTGCGTCATGACGTATAACGTCATAAAATAAGGCGACATGACGTATAGCGTCATATAGAATTACGTCATAACGTATAACGTCATATACAATTACGGTTTAACGTATAACGTCAAAAGAGTAATGCGTCATATCCTATAACGCCATACAGTAATTGCGTCATAACGTATAACGTCATATACAATTCCGGCATAACGTATATCGTCATATAGTAATACGTCATAACTTACAAGGTCATATAGTAATGCGTCAGAACGTATAACGCCATGTAGTAATGCGTCATAACGTATAACGTCATATAGTAATGCGTCATAACGTATAACGCCATATAGTAATGCGTCATAACGTATAACGTCATATAGTAATACGTCATAACGTATAACGTCATATAGTATTGCGTCATGACGAATAATGTCATATAATAAGGCGACATGACGTATAACGTCATATAGTAATGCGTCATAACGTATAACGTCATATAGTAATGCGTCATAACGTATAACGCCATATAGTAATGCGTCATAACATATAACGTCATATAGTATTGCGTCATAACGTCTAACGCCATATAGCAATGCGTCATAACGTATAACGTCATATAGTAATGCGTCATAACGTATAACGTCATATAGAATTCCGGTTTAACGTATAATGCCATATAGCAATGCGTCATAACGTATAGCGTCATACAGAATTACGGTTTAACGTATAACGCCATATAGCAATGCGTCATAACGTATAACGTTATACAGAATTACGGTTTAACGTATAAAGTCATATAGTAATGCGTCATAACATATAACGCCATGTAGTAATGCGTCATAACGTATAACATCATATAGTATTGCGTCATGACGTATAACGTCATATAGTAATGCGTCATAACGTATATCGTCATAGAGTAATGCGTCATAACGTATAACGTCATATAGTATTGCGTCATGACGAATAATGTCATATAATAAGGCGACATGACGTATAACGTCATATAGTAATGCGTCATAACGTATAACGTCATATAGAATTCCGGTTTAACGTATAACGCCAAATAGCAATGCGTCATAACGTATAACGCCACATGGTAATACGTCTTAACGTATAAAAAAATATAGAAATCCGAGATAACGTATAACGTCATATAGTAATACGTCATAACATATAACGTCATATAGTATTGCGTCATGACGAATAATGTCATATAATAAGGCGACATGACGTATAACGTCATATAGTAATGCGTCATAACGTATAACGTCATATAGAATTCCGGTTTAACGTATAACGCCAAATAGCAATGCGTCATAACGTATAACGCCACATGGTAATACGTCTTAACGTATAAAAAAATATAGAAATCCGGGATAACGTATAACGTCATATAGTAATACGTCATAACATATAACGTCATATAGTATTGCGTCATGACGAATAATGTCATATAATAAGGCGACATGACGTATAACGTCATATAGTAATGCGTCATAACGTATAACGTCATATAGTAATGCGTCATAACGTATAACGCCATATAGTAACGTGTCATAACGTATAACGTCATATAGTATTGCGTCATAACATCTAACGCCATATAGTAATGCGTCATAACGTATAACGTCATATAGTAATGCGTCATAACGTATAACGCCATATAGCAATGCGTCATAACGTATAACGCCATATAGCAATGCGTTATAACGAATAACGTCATATAGTAATGCGTCATTACGTATAACGCCATATAGTAATGCGTCATAACGTATAACGTCATATAGTATTGCGTCATGACGTATAACGTCATATATTATTGCGTCATGACGTATAACGTCATAAAATAAGGCGACATGACGTATAGCGTCATATAGAATTACGTCATAACGTATAACGTCATATACAATTACGGTTTAACGTATAACGTCAAAAGAGTAATGCGTCATATCCTATAACGCCATACAGTAATTGCGTCATAACGTATAACGTCATATACAATTCCGGCATAACGTATATCGTCATATAGTAATACGTCATAACTTACAAGGTCATATAGTAATGCGTCAGAACGTATAACGCCATGTAGTAATGCGTCATAACGTATAACGTCATATAGTAATGCGTCATAACGTATAACGCCATATAGTAATGCGTCATAACGTATAACGTCATATAGTAATACGTCATAACGTATAACGTCATATAGTATTGCGTCATGACGAATAATGTCATATAATAAGGCGACATGACGTATAACGTCATATAGTAATGCGTCATAACGTATAACGTCATATAGTAATGCGTCATAACGTATAACGCCATATAGTAATGCGTCATAACATATAACGTCATATAGTATTGCGTCATAACGTCTAACGCCATATAGCAATGCGTCATAACGTATAACGTCATATAGTAATGCGTCATAACGTATAACGTCATATAGAATTCCGGTTTAACGTATAATGCCATATAGCAATGCGTCATAACGTATAGCGTCATACAGAATTACGGTTTAACGTATAACGCCATATAGCAATGCGTCATAACGTATAACGTTATACAGAATTACGGTTTAACGTATAAAGTCATATAGTAATGCGTCATAACGTATAACGCCATGTAGTAATGCGTCATAACGTATAACATCATATAGTATTGCGTCATGACGTATAACGTCATATAGTAATGCGTCATAACGTATATCGTCATAGAGTAATGCGTCATAACGTATAACGTCATATAGTATTGCGTCATGACGAATAATGTCATATAATAAGGCGACATGACGTATAACGTCATATAGTAATGCGTCATAACGTATAACGTCATATAGAATTCCGGTTTAACGTATAACGCCAAATAGCAATGCGTCATAACGTATAACGCCACATGGTAATACGTCTTAACGTATAAAAAAATATAGAAATCCGGGATAACGTATAACGTCATATAGTAATACGTCATAACATATAACGTCATATAGTATTGCGTCATGACGAATAATGTCATATAATAAGGCGACATGACGTATAACGTCATATAGTAATGCGTCATAACGTATAACGTCATATAGTAATGCGTCATAACGTATAACGCCATATAGTAACGTGTCATAACGTATAACGTCATATAGTATTGCGTCATAACATCTAACGCCATATAGTAATGCGTCATAACGTATAACGTCATATAGTAATGCGTCATAACGTATAACGCCATATAGCAATGCGTCATAACGTATAACGGCATATAGCAATGCGTTATAACGTCTAACGCCATATAGCAATGCGTCATAACGTATAACGTCATATAGTAATGCGTCATACCGTATAACGTCATATAGAATTCCGGTTTAACGTATAACGCCACATAGCAATGCGTCATAACGTATAACGTCACATAGTAATACGTCTTAACGTATAAAGTCATATAGAATTCCGGTTTAACGTATAACGCCACATAGCAATGCGTCATAACGTATAACGTTATAGAGAATTACGGTTTAACGTATAAAGTCATATAGTAATGCGTCATAACGTATAACGCCATATAGTAATGCGTCATAACGTATAACGTCATATAGTATTGCGTCATGACGTATAACGTAATATAGTAATGCGTCATAACGTATAACGCCATATAGCAATGCGTCATAACGTATAACGGCATATAGCAATGCGTTATAACGTCTAACGCCATATAGCAATGCGTCATAACGTATAACGTCATATAGAATTACGTCATAACGTATAACGTCATATACAATTACGGTTTAACGTATAACGTCAAAAGAGTAATGCGTCATATCCTATAACGCCATATAGTAATTGCGTCATAACGTATAACGTCATATAGAATTCCGGCATAACGTATATCATCATATAGTAATACGTCATAACTTACAAGGTCATATAGTAATGCGTCATAACGTATAACGTCATATAGTATTGCGTCATGACGTATAACGTCATATAGAATTACGGCATAACGTATAACGTCACATAGTAAAACGTCATAACGTATAACGTGATATAGTAATACGTCATAACTTATAACGGCATATAGTAATGCGTTATAACATATAACGTCATATAGTATTGCGTCATAACGTCTAACGCCATATAGCAATGCGTCATAACGTATAACGTCATATAGTAATGCGTCATACCGTATAACGTCATATAGAATTCCGGTTTAACGTATAACGCCACATAGCAATGCGTCATAACGTATAACGTCACATAGTAATACGTCTTAACGTATAAAGTCATATAGAATTCCGGTTTAACGTATAACGCCACATAGCAATGCGTCATAACGTATAACGTTATAGAGAATTACGGTTTAACGTATAAAGTCATATAGTAATGCGTCATAACGTATAACGCCATATAGTAATGCGTCGTAACGCATTAAGACATATAGAATTCCAGGATAACGTATAACGTCATATAGTAATACGTCAAAACGTATAAAGTCATGTAGAATACCGGGTGAACGTATAACGCCATATAGCAATGCGTCATAACGTATAACATCATATAGCATTCCGTCATGACGTATAACGTCATGTAGTAATGCGTCATAACGTATATCGTCATATAGTAATGCGTCACAACGTATAACGTCATATAGTAATGCGTCATGACGAATAATGTCATATAATAAGGCGACATGACGTATAACGTCATATAGTAATGCGTCTTATCGTATAACGTCATATAGAATTCCGGTTTAACGTATAACGCCACATAGCAATGCGTCATAACGTATAACGTCACATAGTAATACGTCTTAACGTATAACGTCATATAGTAATGCGTCATAACGTATAACGTCATATAGTAATACGTCATAACGTATAACGTTATATAGTATTGCGTCATGACGAATAATGTCATATAATAAGGCGACATGACGTATAACGTCATATAGTAATGCGTCATAACATATAACGTCATATAGTATTGCGTCATAACGTCTAACGCTATATAGCAATGCGTCATAACGTATAACGTCATATAGTAATGCGTCATACCGTATAACGTCATATAGAATTCCGGTTTAACGTATAACGCCATATAGCAATGCGTCATAACGTATAACGTCATACAGAATTACGGTTTAACGTATAACGCCATATAGCAATGCGTCATAACGTATAACGTTATACAGAATTACGGTTTAACGTATAAAGTCATATAGTAATGCGTCATAACGTATAACGCCATATAGTAATGCGTCATAACGTATAACGCCATATAGTAATGCGTCATAACGTATAACATCATATAGTATTGCGTCATGACGTATAACGTCATATAGTAATGCGCCATAACGTATATCGTCATAGGGTAATGCGTCATAACGTATAACGTCATATAGTATTGCGTCATGACGAATAATGTCATATAATAAGGCGACATGACGTATAACGTCATATAGTAATGCGTCATAACGTATAACGTCATATAGAATTCCGGTTTAACGTATAACGCAACATAGCAATGCGTCATAACGTATAACGCCACATAGTAATACGTCTTAACGTATAAAGACATATAGAATTCCGGGATAACTTATAACGTCATATAGTAATACGTCATAACGTATAATGTCATATAGTATTGCGTCCTGACGAATAATGTCATATAATAAGGCGACATGACGTATAACGTCATATAGTAATGCGTCATAACGTATAACGTCATATAGTATTGCGTCATGACGTATAACGTCATATAGAATTACGGCATAACGTATAACGTCACATAGTAAAACGTCATAACGTATAACGTCATATAGTAATACGTCATAACGTATAACGTCATATAGTATTGCGTCATGACGAATAATGTCATATAATAAGGCGACATGACGTATAACGTCATATAGTAATGCGTCATAACGTATAACGTCATATAGTAATGCGTCATAACGTATAACGCCATATAGTAATGCGTCATAACGTATAACGGCATATAGTAATGCGTTATAACATATAACGTCATATAGTATTGCGTCATAACGTCTAACGCCATATAGCAATGCGTCATAACGTATAACGTCATATAGTAATGCGTCATACCGTATAACGTCATATAGAATTCCGGTTTAACGTATAACGCCACATAGCAATGCGTCATAACGTATAACGTCACATAGTAATACGTCTTAACGTATAAAGTCATATAGAATTCCGGTTTAACGTATAACGCCACATAGCAATGCGTCATAACGTATAACGTTATAGAGAATTACGGTTTAACGTATAAAGTCATATAGTAATGCGTCATAACGTATAACGCCATATAGTAATGCGTCATAACGTATTAAGACATATAGAATTCCAGGATAACGTATAACGTCATATAGTAATACGTCATAACGTATAACGTCATATAGTAATGCGTCACAACGTATAACGGCATATATAGTAATGCGTCACAACGTATAACGTCATATAGTAATGCGTCATGACGAATAATGTCATATAATAAGGCGACATGACGTATAACGTCATATAGTAATACGTCTTAACGTATAAAGTCATATAGAATACCGGGTAAACGTATAACGCCATATAGCAATGCGTCATAACGTATAACATCATATAGTATTCCGTCATGACGTATAACGTCATATAGTAATGCGTCATAACGTATTTCGTCATATAGTAATGCGTCACAACGTATAACGTCATATAGTAATGCGTCATGACGAATAATGTTATATAATAAGGCGACATGACGTATAACGTCATATAGTAATGCGTCTTATCGTATAACGTCATATAGAATTCCGGTTTAACGTATAACGCCACATAGCATTGCGTCATAACGTATAACGTCACATAGTAATACGTCTTAACGTATAACGTCATATAGTAATGCGTCATAACATATAACGTCATATAGTAATACGTCATAACGTATAACGTCATATAGTATTGCGTCATGACGAATCATGTCATATAATAAGGCGACATGACGTATAACGTCATATAGTAATGCGTCATAACGTATAACGTCATACAGTAATGCGTCATAACGTATAACGCCATATAGTAATGTGTCATAACATATAACGTCATATAGTAATGCGTCATAACATATAACGTCATATAGTATTGCGTCATAACGTCTAACGCCATATAGCAATGCGTCATAACGTATAACGTCATATAGTAATGCGTCATACTGTATAACGTCATATAGTAATGCGCCATAACGTATATCGTCATAGAGTAATGCGTCATAACGTATAACGTCATATAGTATTGCGTTATGACGAATAATGTCATATAATAAGGCGACATGACGTATAACGTCATATAGTAATGCGTCATAACGTATAACGTCATATAGAATTCCGGTTTAACGTATAAAGTCATATAGTAATGCGTCATAACGTATAACTTCATATAGTAATGCGTCATAACGTATAACGCCATATAGTAATGCGTCATAACGTATAACATCATATAGTATTGCGTCATGACGTATAACGTCATATAGTAATGCGCCATAACGTATAACGTCATATAGAATTCCGGTTTAACGTATAACGCAACATAGCAATGCGTCATAACGGATAACGCCACAAGGTAATACGTCTTAACGTATAAAGACATATAGAATTCCGGGATAACGTATAACGTCATATAGTAATACGTCATAACGTATAACGTCATATAGTATTGCGTCATAACGTATAACGCCATATAGTAATGCGTCATAACGTATAACGCCATATAGTAATGCGTCATAACGTATAACATCATATAGTATTGCGTCATGACGTATAACGTCATATAGTAATGCGCCATAACGTATATCGTCATAGAGTAATGCGTCATAACGTATAACGTCATATAGTATTGCGTTATGACGAATAATGTCATATAATAAGGCGTCATGACGTATAACGTCATATAGTAATGCGCCATAACGTATAACGTCATATAGAATTCCGGTTTAACGTATAACGCAACATAGCAATGCGTCATAACGGATAACGCCACAAGGTAATACGTCTTAACGTATAAAGACATATAGAATTCCGGGATAACGTATAACGTCATATAGTAATACGTCATAACGTATAACGTCATATAGTATTGCGTCATAACGGATAACGCCACAAGGTAATACGTCTTAACGTATAAAGACATATAGAATTCCGGGATAACGTATAACGTCATATAGTAATACGTCATAACGTATAACGTCATATAGTATTGCGTCATAACGTATAACGCCATATAGTAATGCGTCATAACGTATAACGTTATACAGAATTACGGTTTAACGTATAAAGTCATATAGTAATGCGTCATAACGTATAACGCCATACAGTAATGCGTCATAACGTATAACGCCATATAGTAATGCGTCATAACGTATAACGTCATATAGTATTGCGTCATAACATCTAACGCCATATAGTAATGCGTCATAACGTATAACGTCATATAGTAATGCGTCATAACGTATAACGCCATATAGCAATGCGTCATAACGTATAACGCCATATAGCAATGCGTTATAACGAATAACGTCATATAGTAATGCGTCATAACGTATAACGCCATATAGTAAAGCGTCATAACGTATAACGTCATATAGTATTGCGTCATGACATATAACGTCATGTAATAAGGCGACATGACGTATAACGTCAAATAGAATTACGGCATAACGTAAAACGTCACATAGTAAAACGTCATAACGTATAACGTCATATAGTAATACGTCATAACGTATAACGTCATATAGTATTGCGTCATGACGAATAATGTCATATATTAAGGCGACATGACGTATAACGTCATATAGTAATGCGTCATAACGTATAACGCCATATAGTAATGCGTCATAACGTATAACGTCATATAGTAATACGTCATAACGTATAACGTCATATAGTATTGCGTCATGACGAATAATGTCATATAATAAGGCGACATGACGTGTAACGTCATATAGTAATGCGTCATAACGTATAACGTCATATAGTAATGCGTCATAACGTATAACGCCATATAGTAATGCGTCATAACATATAACGTCATATAGTATTGCGTCATAACGTCTAACGCCATATAGCAATGCGTCATAACGTATAACGTCATATAGTAATGCGTCATAACGTATAACGCCATGTAGTAATGCGTCATAACGTATAACATCATATAGTATTGCGTCATGACGTATAACGTCATATAGTAATGCGTCATAACGTATATCGTCATAGAGTAATGCGTCATAACGTATAACGTCATATAGTATTGCGTCATGACGAATAATGTCATATAATAAGGCGACATGACGTATAACGTCATATAGTAATGCGTCATAACGTATAACGTCATATAGAATTCCGGTTTAACGTATAACGCCAAATAGCAATGCGTCATAACGTATAACGCCACATGGTAATACGTCTTAACGTATAAAAAAATATAGAAATCCGGGATAACGTATAACGTCATATAGTAATACGTCATAACATATAACGTCATATAGTATTGCGTCATGACGAATAATGTCATATAATAAGGCGACATGACGTATAACGTCATATAGTAATGCGTCATAACGTATAACGTCATATAGTAGTGCGTCATAACGTATAACGCCATATAGTAACGTGTCATAACGTATAACGTCATATAGTAATGCGTCAGAACGTATAACGCCATGTAGTAATGCGTCATAACGTATAACGTCATATAGTAATGCGTCATAACGTATAACGCCATATAGTAATGCGTCATAACGTATAACGTCATATAGTAATACGTCATAACGTATAACGTCATATAGTATTGCGTCATGACGAATAATGTCATATAATAAGGCGACATGACGTATAACGTCATATAGTAATGCGTCATAACGTATAACGTCATATAGTAATGCGTCATAACGTATAACGCCATATAGTAATGCGTCATAACATATAACGTCATATAGTATTGCGTCATAACGTCTAACGCCATATAGCAATGCGTCATAACGTATAACGTCATATAGTAATGCGTCATAACGTATAACGTCATATAGAATTCCGGTTTAACGTATAATGCCATATAGCAATGCGTCATAACGTATAGCGTCATACAGAATTACGGTTCAACGTATAACGCCATATAGCAATGCGTCATAACGTATAACGTTATACAGAATTACGGTTTAACGTATAAAGTCATATAGTAATGCGTCATAACGTATAACGCCATGTAGTAATGCGTCATAACGTATAACATCATATAGTATTGCGTCATGACGTATAACGTCATATAGTAATGCGTCATAACGTATATCGTCATAGAGTAATGCGTCATAACGTATAACGTCATATAGTATTGCGTCATGACGAATAATGTCATATAATAAGGCGACATGACGTATAACGTCATATAGTAATGCGTCATAACGTATAACGTCATATAGAATTCCGGTTTAACGTATAACGCCAAATAGCAATGCGTCATAATGTATAACGCCACATGGTAATACGTCTTAACGTATAAAAAAATATAGAAATCCGGGATAACGTATAACGTCATATAGTAATACGTCATAACATATAACGTCATATAGTATTGCGTCATGACGAATAATGTCATATAATAAGGCGACATGACGTATAACGTCATATAGTAATGCGTCATAACGTATAACGTCATATAGTAATGCGTCATAACGTATAACGCCATATAGTAACGTGTCATAACGTATAACGTCATATAGTATTGCGTCATAACATCTAACGCCATATAGTAATGCGTCATAACGTATAACGTCATATAGTAATGCGTCATAACGTATAACGCCATATAGCAATGCGTCATAACGTATAACGCCATATAGCAATGCGTTATAACGAATAACGTCATATAGTAATGCGTCATAACGTATAACGCCATATAGTAATGCGTCATAACGTATAACGTCATATAGTATTGCGTCATGACGTATAACGTCATATAATAAGGCGACATGACGTATAACGTCATATAGAATTACGTCATAACGTATAACGTCATATACAATTACGGTTTAACGTATAACGTCAAAAGAGTAATGCGTCATATCCTATAACGCCATATAGTAATGCGTCATAACGTATAACGTCATATAGTAATGCGTCATAACGTATAACGCCATATAGTAACGTGTCATAACGTATAACGTCATATAGTATTGCGTCATAACATCTAACGCCATATAGTAATGCGTCATAACGTATAACGTCATATAGTAATGCGTCATAACGTATAACGCCATATAGCAATGCGTCATAACGTATAACGCCATGTAGTAATGCGTCATAACGTAGAACGTCATATAGTAATGCGTCATAACGTATAACGCCATATAGCAATGCGTCATAACGTATAACGCCATATAGCAATGCGTTATAACGAATAACGTCATATAGTAATGCGTCATAACGTATAACGCCATATAGTAATGTGTCATAACATATAACGTCATATAGTAATGCGTCATAATATATAACGTCATATAGTATTGCGTCATAACGTCTAACGCCATATAGCAATGCGTCATAACGTATATCATCATATAGTAATACGTCATAACTTACAAGGTCATATAGTAATGCGTCATAACGTATAACGTCATATAGTATTGCGTCATGACGTATAACGTCATATAGAATTACGGCATAACGTATAACGTCACATAGTAAAACGTCATAACGTATAACGTCATATAGTAATACGTCATAACTTATAACGTCATATAGTATTGCGTCATGACGAATAATGTCATATAATAAGGCGACATGACGTATAACGTCATATAGTAATGCGTCATAACGTATAACGTCATATAGTAATGCGTCATAACGTATAACGCCATATAGTAATGCGTCGTAACGCATTAAGACATATAGAATTCCAGGATAACGTATAACGTCATATAGTAATACGTCAAAACGTATAAAGTCATATAGAATACCGGGTGAACGTATAACGCCATATAGCAATGCGTCATAACGTATAACATCATATAGTATTCCGTCATGACGTATAACGTCATGTAGTAATGCGTCATAACGTATATCGTCATATAGTAATGCGTCACAACGTATAACGTCATATAGTAATGCGTCATGACGAATAATGTCATATAATAAGGCGACATGACGTATAACGTCATATAGTAATGCGTCTTATCGTATAACGTCATATAGAATTCCGGTATAACGTATAACGCCACATAGCAATGCGTCATAACGTATAACGTCACATAGCAATACGTCTTAACGTATAACGTCATATAGTATTGCGTCATAACGTCTAACGCCATATAGCAATGCGTCATAACGTATAACGTCATATAGTAATGCGTCATAACGTATAACGCCATATAGTAATGCGTCATAACGTATAACGCCATATAGTAATGCGTCGTAACGCATTAAGACATATAGAATTCCAGGATAACGTATAACGTCATATAGTAATACGTCAAAACGTATAAAGTCATATAGAATACCGGGTGAACGTATAACGCCATATAGGAATGCGTCATAACGTATAACATCATATAGTATTCCGTCATGACGTATAACGTCATGTAGTAATGCGTCATAACGTATATCGTCATATAGTAATGCGTCACAACGTATAACGTCATATAGTAATGCGTCATGACGAATAATGTCATATAATAAGGCGACATGACGTATAACGTCATATAGTAATGCGTCTTATCGTATAACGTCATATAGAATTCCGGTTTAACGTATAACGCCACATAGCAATGCGTCATAACGTATAACGTCACATAGTAATACGTCTTAACGTATAACGTCATATAGTAATGCGTCATAACGTATAACGTCATATAGTAATACGTCATAACGTATAACGTTATATAGTATTGCGTCATGACGAATAATGTCATTTAATAAGTCGACATGACGTATAACGTCATATAGTAATGCGTCATAACGTATAACGTCATACAGTAATGCGTCATAACGTATAACGCCATATAGTAATGTGTCATAACATATAACGTCATATAGTAATGCGTCATAACATATAACGTCATATAGTATTGCGTCATAACGTCTAACGCTATATAGCAATGCGTCATAACGTATAACGTCATATAGTAATGCGTCATACCGTATTACGTCATATAGAATTCCGGTTTAACGTATAACGCCATATAGCAATGCGTCATAACGTATAACGTCATACAGAATTACGGTTTAACGTATAACGCCATATAGCAATGCGTCATAACGTATAACGTTATACAGAATTACGGTTTAACGTATAAAGTCATATAGTAATGCGTCATAACGTATAACGCCATATAGTAATGCGTCATAACGTATAACGCCATATAGTAATGCGTCATAACGTATAACATCATATAGTATTGCGTCATGACGTATAACGTCATATAGTAATGCGCCATAACGTATATCGTCATAGGGTAATGCGTCATAACGTATAACGTCATATAGTATTGCGTCATGACGAATAATGTCATATAATAAGGCGACATGACGTATAACGTCATATAGTAATGCGTCATAACGTATAACGTCATATAGAATTCCGGTTTAACGTATAACGCAACATAGCAATGCGTCATAACGTATAACGTCACATAGTAATACGTCTTAACGTATAACGTCATATAGTAATGCGTCATAACGTATAACGTCATATAGTAATACGTCATAACGTATAACGTTATATAGTATTGCGTCATGACGAATAATGTCATTTAATAAGTCGACATGACGTATAACGTCATATAGTAATGCGTCATAACGTATAACGTCATACAGTAATGCGTCATAACGTATAACGCCATATAGTAATGTGTCATAACATATAACGTCATATAGTAATGCGTCATAACATATAACGTCATATAGTATTGCGTCATAACGTCTAACGCTATATAGCAATGCGTCATAACGTATAACGTCATATAGTAATGCGTCATACCGTATTACGTCATATAGAATTCCGGTTTAACGTATAACGCCATATAGCAATGCGTCATAACGTATAACGTCATACAGAATTACGGTTTAACGTATAACGCCATATAGCAATGCGTCATAACGTATAACGTTATACAGAATTACGGTTTAACGTATAAAGTCATATAGTAATGCGTCATAACGTATAACGCCATATAGTAATGCGTCATAACGTATAACGCCATATAGTAATGCGTCATAACGTATAACATCATATAGTATTGCGTCATGACGTATAACGTCATATAGTAATGCGCCATAACGTATATCGTCATAGGGTAATGCGTCATAACGTATAACGTCATATAGTATTGCGTCATGACGAATAATGTCATATAATAAGGCGACATGACGTATAACGTCATATAGTAATGCGTCATAACGTATAACGTCATATAGAATTCCGGTTTAACGTATAACGCAACATAGCAATGCGTCATAACGTATAACGCCACATAGTAATACGTCTTAACGTATAAAGACATATAGAATTCCGGGATAACGTATAACGTCATATAGTAATACGTCATAACGTATAATGTCATATAGTATTGCGTCATGACGAATAATGTCATATAATAAGGCGACATGACGTATAACGTCATATAGTAATGCGTCATAACGTATAACGTCATATAGTAATGCGTCATAACGTATAACGCCATATAGTAATGCGTCATAACGTATCACGTCATATAGTAATGCGTCATAACGTATAACGCCATATAGTAATGCGTCATAACGTATAACGTCATATAGTATTGCGTCATGACGTATAACGTCATAAAATAAGGCGACATGACGTATAGCGTCATATAGAATTACGTCATAACGTATAACGTCATATACAATTACGGTTTAACGTATAACGTCAAAAGAGTAATGCGTCATATCCTATAACGCCATACAGTAATTGCGTCATAACGTATAACGTCATATAGAATTCCGGCATAACGTATATCGTCATATAGTAATACGGCATAACTTACAAGGTCATATAGTAATGCGTCAGAACGTATAACGCCATGTAGTAATGCGTCATAACGTATAACGTCATATAGTAATGCGTCATAACGAATAACGAAATATAGTAATGCGTCATAACGTATAACGTCATATAGTAATACGTCATAACGTATAACGTCATATAGTATTGCGTCATGACGAATAATGTCATATAATAAGGCGACATGACGTATAACGTCATATAGTAATGCGTCATAACGTATAACGTCATATAGTAATGCGTCATAACGTATAACGCCATATAGTAATGCGTCATAACATATAACGTCATATAGTATTGCGTCATAACGTCTAACGCCATATAGCAATGCGTCATAACGTATAACGTCATATAGTAATGCGTCATAACGTATAACGTCATATAGAATTCCGGCATAACGTATATCATCATATAGTAATACGTCATAACTTGCAAGGTCATATAGTAATGCGTCATAACGTATAACGTCATATAGTATTGCGTCATGACGTATAACGTCATATAGAATTACGGCATAACGTATAACGTCACATAGTAAAACGTCATAACGTATAACGTCATATAGTAATACGTCATAACGTATAACGTCATATAGTATTGCGTCATGACGAATAATGTCATATAATAAGGCGACATGACGTATAACGTCATATAGTAATGCGTCATAACGTATAACGTCATATAGTAATGCGTCATAACGTATAACGCCATATAGTAATGCGTCATAACGTATAACGGCATATAGTAATGCGTTATAACATATAACGTCATATAGTATTGCGTCATAACGTCTAACGCCATATAGCAATGCGTCATAACGTATAACGTCATATAGTAATGCGTCATACCGTATAACGTCATATAGAATTCCGGTTTAACGTATAACGCCACATAGCAATGCGTCATAACGTATAACGTCACATAGTAATACGTCTTAACGTATAAAGTCATATAGAATTCCGGTTTAACGTATAACGCCACATAGCAATGCGTCATAACGTATAACGTTATAGAGAATTACGGTTTAACGTATAAAGTCATATAGTAATGCGTCATAACGTATAACGCCATATAGTAATGCGTCATAACGTATTAAGACATATAGAATTCCAGGATAACGTATAACGTCATATAGTAATACGTCATAACGTATAACGTCATATAGTAATGCGTCACAACGTATAACGTCATATAGTAATGCGTCACAACGTATAACGTCATATAGTAATGCGTCACAACGTATAACGTCATATAGTAATGCGTCATGACGAATAATGTCATATAATAAGGCGACATGACGTATAACGTCATATAGTAATACGTCTTAACGTATAAAGTCATATAGAATACCGGGTAAACGTATAACGCCATATAGCAATGCGTCATAACGTATAACATCATATAGTATTCCGTCATGACGTATAACGTCATATAGTAATGCGTCATAACGTATATCGTCATATAGTAATGCGTCACAACGTATAACGTCATATAGTAATGCGTCATGACGAATAATGTTATATAATAAGGCGACATGACGTATAACGTCATATAGTAATGCGTCTTATCGTATAACGTCATATAGAATTCCGGTTTAACGTATAACGCCACATAGCAATGCGTCATAACGTATAACGTCACACAGTAATACGTCTTAACGTATAACGTCATATAGTAATGCGTCATAACGTATAACGTCATATAGTAATACGTCATAACGTATAACGTCATATAGTATTGCGTCATGACGAATAATGTCATATAATAAGGCGACATGACGTATAACGTCATATAGTAATGCGTCATAACGTATAACGTCATACAGTAATGCGTCATAACGTATAACGCCATATAGTAATGTGTCATAACATATAACGTCATATAGTAATGCGTCATAACATATAACGTCATATAGTATTGCGTCATAACGTCTAACGCCATATAGCAATGCGTCATAACGTATAACGTCATATAGTAATGCGTCATACTGTATAACGTCATATAGTAATGCGCCATAACGTATATCGTCATAGAGTAATGCGTCATAACGTATAACGTCATATAGTATTGCGTTATGACGAATAATGTCATATAATAAGGCGACATGACGTATAACGTCATATAGTAATGCGTCATAACGTATAACGTCATATAGAATTCCGGTTTAACGTATAAAGTCATATAGTAATGCGTCATAACGTATAACGCCATATAGTAATGCGTCATAACGTATAACGCCATATAGTAATGCGTCATAACGTATAACATCATATAGTATTGCGTCATGACGTATAACGTCATATAGTAATGCGCCATAACGTATAACGTCATATAGAATTCCGGTTTAACGTATAACGCAACATAGCAATGCGTCATAACGGATAACGCCACAAGGTAATACGTCTTAACGTATAAAGACATATAGTATTGCGTCATGACGTATAACGTCATAAAATAAGGCGACATGACGTATAGCGTCATATAGAATTACGTCATAACGTATAACGTCATATACAATTACGGTTTAACGTATAACGTCAAAAGAGTAATGCGTCATATCCTATAACGCCATACAGTAATTGCGTCATAACGTATAACGTCATATAGAATTCCGGCATAACGTATATCGTCATATAGTAATACGGCATAACTTACAAGGTCATATAGTAATGCGTCAGAACGTATAACGCCATGTAGTAATGCGTCATAACGTATGACGTCATATAGTAATGCGTCATAACGAATAACGAAATATAGTAATGCGTCATAACGTATAACGTCATATAGTAATACGTCATAACGTATAACGTCATATAGTATTGCGTCATGACGAATAATGTCATATAATAAGGCGACATGACGTATAACGTCATATAGTAATGCGTCATAACGTATAACGTCATATAGTAATGCGTCATAACGTATAACGCCATATAGTAATGCGTCATAACATATAACGTCATATAGTATTGCGTCATAACGTCTAACGCCATATAGCAATGCGTCATAACGTATAACGTCATATAGTAATGCGTCATAACGTATAACGTCATATAGAATTCCGGCATAACGTATATCATCATATAGTAATACGTCATAACTTGCAAGGTCATATAGTAATGCGTCATAACGTATAACGTCATATAGTATTGCGTCATGACGTATAACGTCATATAGAATTACGGCATAACGTATAACGTCACATAGTAAAACGTCATAACGTATAACGTCATATAGTAATACGTCATAACGTATAACGTCATATAGTATTGCGTCATGACGAATAATGTCATATAATAAGGCGACATGACGTATAACGTCATATAGTAATGCGTCATAACGTATAACGTCATATAGTAATGCGTCATAACGTATAACGCCATATAGTAATGCGTCATAACGTATAACGGCATATAGTAATGCGTTATAACATATAACGTCATATAGTATTGCGTCATAACGTCTAACGCCATATAGCAATGCGTCATAACGTATAACGTCATATAGTAATGCGTCATACCGTATAACGTCATATAGAATTCCGGTTTAACGTATAACGCCACATAGCAATGCGTCATAACGTATAACGTCACATAGTAATACGTCTTAACGTATAAAGTCATATAGAATTCCGGTTTAACGTATAACGCCACATAGCAATGCGTCATAACGTATAACGTTATAGAGAATTACGGTTTAACGTATAAAGTCATATAGTAATGCGTCATAACGTATAACGCCATATAGTAATGCGTCATAACGTATTAAGACATATAGAATTCCAGGATAACGTATAACGTCATATAGTAATACGTCATAACGTATAACGTCATATAGTAATGCGTCACAACGTATAACGTCATATAGTAATGCGTCACAACGTATAACGTCATATAGTAATGCGTCACAACGTATAACGTCATATAGTAATGCGTCATGACGAATAATGTCATATAATAAGGCGACATGACGTATAACGTCATATAGTAATACGTCTTAACGTATAAAGTCATATAGAATACCGGGTAAACGTATAACGCCATATAGCAATGCGTCATAACGTATAACATCATATAGTATTCCGTCATGACGTATAACGTCATATAGTAATGCGTCATAACGTATATCGTCATATAGTAATGCGTCACAACGTATAACGTCATATAGTAATGCGTCATGACGAATAATGTTATATAATAAGGCGACATGACGTATAACGTCATATAGTAATGCGTCTTATCGTATAACGTCATATAGAATTCCGGTTTAACGTATAACGCCACATAGCAATGCGTCATAACGTATAACGTCACACAGTAATACGTCTTAACGTATAACGTCATATAGTAATGCGTCATAACGTATAACGTCATATAGTAATACGTCATAACGTATAACGTCATATAGTATTGCGTCATGACGAATAATGTCATATAATAAGGCGACATGACGTATAACGTCATATAGTAATGCGTCATAACGTATAACGTCATACAGTAATGCGTCATAACGTATAACGCCATATAGTAATGTGTCATAACATATAACGTCATATAGTAATGCGTCATAACATATAACGTCATATAGTATTGCGTCATAACGTCTAACGCCATATAGCAATGCGTCATAACGTATAACGTCATATAGTAATGCGTCATACTGTATAACGTCATATAGTAATGCGCCATAACGTATATCGTCATAGAGTAATGCGTCATAACGTATAACGTCATATAGTATTGCGTTATGACGAATAATGTCATATAATAAGGCGACATGACGTATAACGTCATATAGTAATGCGTCATAACGTATAACGTCATATAGAATTCCGGTTTAACGTATAAAGTCA
Source organism: Bombus fervidus (assembly GCF_041682495.2). Taxonomy (NCBI): domain Eukaryota; kingdom Metazoa; phylum Arthropoda; class Insecta; order Hymenoptera; family Apidae; genus Bombus; species Bombus fervidus. The sequence goes on from NW_027212582.1 coordinate 1,965,528, forward strand.
TATAGTAATGCGTCATAACGTATAACGCCATATAGTAATGCGTCATAACGTATAACGCCATATAGTAATGCGTCATAACGTATAACATCATATAGTATTGCGTCATGACGTATAACGTCATATAGTAATGCGCCATAACGTATAACGTCATATAGAATTCCGGTTTAACGTATAACGCAACATAGCAATGCGTCATAACGGATAACGCCACAAGGTAATACGTCTTAACGTATAAAGACATATAGAATTCCGGGATAACGTATAACGTCATATAGTAATACGTCATAACGTATAACGTCATATAGTATTGCGTCATAACGTATAACGCCATACAGTAATGCGTCATAACGTATAACGCCATATAGTAATGCGTCATAACGTATAACATCATATAGTATTGCGTCATGACGTATAACGTCATATAGTAATGCGCCATAACGTATATCGTCATAGAGTAATGCGTCATAACGTATAACGTCATATAGTATTGCGTTATGACGAATAATGTCATATAATAAGGCGACATGACGTATAACGTCATATAGTAATGCGTCATAACGTATAACGTCATATAGAATTCCGGTTTAACGTATAACGCAACATAGCAATGCGTCATAACGGATAACGCCACAAGGTAATACGTCTTAACGTATAAAGACATATAGAATTCCGGGATAACGTATAACGTCATATAGTAATACGTCATAACGTATAACGTCATATAGTATTGCGTCATAACGTATAACGCCATATAGTAATGCGTCATAACGTATAACGTTATACAGAATTACGGTTTAACGTATAAAGTCATATAGTAATGTGTCATGACGAATAATGTCATATATTAAGGCGACATGACGTATAACGTCATATAGTAATGCGTCATAACGTATAACGTCATATAGTAATGCGTCATAACGTATAACGCCATATAGTAATGCGTCATAACGTATAACGTCATATAGTAATACGTCATAACGTATAACGTCATATAGTATTGCGTCATGACGAATAATGTCATATAGTATTGCGTCATGACGAATAATGTCATATATTAAGGCGACATGACGTATAACGTCATATAGTAATGCGTCATAACGTATAACGTCATATAGTAATGGGTCATAACGTCTAACGCCATATAGCAATGCGTCATAACGTATAACGTCATATAGTAATGCGTCATAAAGTATAACGTCATATAGAATTCCGGTTTAACGTATAACGCCATATAGCAATGCGTCATAACGTATAGCGTCATACAGAATTACGGTTTAACGTATAACGTCTTACAGAATTACGGTTTAACGTATAACGTCATATAGTAATGCGTCATAACGTATAACGCCATATAGTATTGCGTCATAACGTATAACATCATATAGTATTGCGTCATACAGTATAACGTCATATAGAATTACGGCATAACGTATAATGTCATATAATAAGGCGACATGACGTATAACGTCATATAGTAATGCGTCATAACGTATAACGCCATATAGCAATGCGTCATAACGTATAACGTCATATAGTAATGCGTCATAACGTATAACGAAATATAGTAATGCGTCATAACGTATAACGTCATATAGTATTGCGTCATAACTTACAACGTCATATAGTAATGCGTCATACCGTATAACGTCATATAGAATTACGGTTTAACGTATAACGTCATATAGTAATACGTCATAACGTATAACGTCATATAGTAATGCGTCATAACGTATAACGTCATATAGTATTGCGTCATGACGTATAAAGTCATATAATAAGGCGACATGACGTATAACTTCATATAAAAGTACGGCTTAACGTATAACGTCATATAGTAATGCGTCATAACGTATAACGTCATACAGTAATTCGTCATACCGTATAACGTCGTATAGCATTACGTCATAACGGATAACGTCTCATAGTAATACGTCATAACGTATAACGCCATATAGCAATGCGTCATAACGTATAACGTCTTACAGAATTACGGTTTAACGTATAACGTCTTACAGAATTACCGCTTAACGTATAACGCCATATAGCAATGCGTCATAACGTATAACGTCATATAGAATTACGGTATTACGTATAACGTCATATAGTAATGCGTCATAACGTATAACGCCATATAGTATTGCGTCATAACGTATAACATCATATAGTATTGCGTCAAGACGTATAAAGTCATATAATAAGGCGACATGACGTATAACGTCATATAGAAGTACGGCATAACGTATAACGTCACGTAGAATTACGGTTTTGCGTATAACGTCATATAGAATTACGGTTTAACGTATAACGTCATATAGTAATACGTCATAGCGTATAACGTCATATAGTATTGCGTCAGGACGTATAAAGTCATATAATAAAGCGACATGACGTATAACGTCATACAGAAGTACGGCATAACGTATAACGTCACATAGTAAAACGTCATAACGTATAACGTCATACAGAATTACGGTTTAACGTCTAACGTCATACAGTAATGCGTCATAACGTACAACATCATATAGAATTCCGGTTTAACGTATAACGCCATATGGCAATGCGTCATAACGTATAACGTCATACAGTAATTCGTCATACAGTATAACGTCATATAGAATTACGGCATAACGTATAATGTCATATAATAAGGCGACATGACGTATAACGTCATATAGAATTACGTCGTAACGTATAACGTCACGTAGTAATACGTCATAACGTATAACGTCATATAGTCATGCGTCATAACGTATATCGCCATATAGTAAGGCGTCATGACGTACAACGTCATATAGAATTACGTCATAACGTATAACGTCACATAGAAGTACGCCATAACGTATAACGTCACGTAGAATTACGGTTTTGCGTATAACGTCATATAGAATTACGGTTTAACGTATAACGTCATATAGTAATACGTCATAACGTATAACGTCATATAGTAATGCGTCATAACGTATAACGTCATATAGTATTGCGTCATGACGTATAATGTCATATAATAAGGCGACATGACGTATATCGTCATATAGTAAGGCGTCATGACGTACAACGTCATATAGAATTACGTCATAACGTATAACGTCTCATAGAAGTACGTCATAACGTATAACGTCACGTAGAATTACGGTTTTGCGTATAACGTCATATAGAATTACGGTTTAACGTATAACGTCATATAGTGATACGTCATAACGTATAACGTCATATAGTAATGCGTCATAACGTATAACGTCATATAGTATTGCGTCATGACGTATAACGTCATATAGTATTGCGTCATGTCGTATAACGTGATATAGATTTACCTCATAACAAGAACATCACATAGTAATACATCATAACGTATAACGTCACATAGTAATGCGTCATAACTTATAACGTCACATAGTAATACGTCATAACGTATAACGTCATATAGTATTGCGTCATAACGTATAACGTCATATAGTAAGGCGTCATGACGTACAACGTCATATAGAATTACGTCATAACGTATAACGTCACATAGAAGTACGTCATAACGTATAACGTCACGTAGAATTACGGTTTTGCGTATAACGTCATATAGAATTACGGTTGAACGTCTAACGTCATACAGTAATGCGTCATAACGTATAACATCATATAGAATTCCGGTTTAACGTATAACGCCATATAGCAATGCGTCATAACGTATAACGTCATACAGTAATTCGTCATACCGTATAACGTCATATAGAATTACGGCATAATATATAATGTCATATAATAAGGCGACATGACGTATTACGTCATATAGAATTACGTCGTAACGTATAACGTCACGTAGTAATACGTCATAACGTATAACGTCATATAGTAATGCGTCATAACGTATATCGCCATATAGTAAGGCGTCATGACGTCCAACGTCATAGAGAATTGCGTCATAACGTATAAGGTCACATAGAAGTACGTCATAACGTATAACGTCACGTAGAATTACGGTTTTGCGTATAACGTCATATAGAATTACGGTTTAACGTATAACGTCATATAGTAATACGTCATAACCTATAACGTCATATAGTAATGCGTCATAACGTATAACGTCATATAGTATTGCGTCATGACGTATAATGTCATATAATAAGGCGATGTGACGTATAACGTCATATAGAAGTACGGCATAACGTATAACGTCACATAGTAAAACGTCATAACGTATAACGTCATACAGAATTACGGTTTAACGTCTAACGTCGTACAGTAATGCTTCATAACGTATAACATCATATAGATTTCCGGTTTAAGGTATAAGGCCATATAGCAATGCGTCATAACGTATAAAGTCATATAGAATTACGGTTTGACGTATAACGTCATATAGTAATGCGTCATAACGTATAACGCCATATAGTAATGCGTCATAACGTATAACGTCACATAGTATTGCGTCATGACGTATAACGTCATATAGATTTACCTCATAACGTAGAACATCACATAGTAATACATCATAACGTATAACGTCATATAGAATTACGTCATAACTTATAACGTCACATAGTAATACGTCATAACGTATAACGTCATATAGTATTGCGTCATGACGTATAACGTCATATAGTAATGCGTCATAACGTATAACGTCATACAGAATTACGGTTTAACGTATAACGTGATATAGTAATGCGTCATAACGTATGGCGTCACATAGTAATACGTCATAACGTATAACGTCATACAGTAATGCGTCATATCGTATAACGTCATATAGAATTACGGCATAACATATAACGTCGCATAGTAGTACGTCATAAGGTATATCGTCATACAGCATTACGTCATAACGTATAACGTCACATAGTAATACGTCATAACGTATAACGTCATATAGAATTCCGGTTTAACGTATAACGCCATGTAGCAATGCGTCATAACGTATAACGTCATATAGAATTACGGCATAATGTTTAACGTCACGTAGTATTACGCCATAACGTATAACGTCATGCAGTAATTCGTAATAAAGTATAACGTCATATAGAATTACGGCATAACGTATAACGTCACATAGTAAAACGTCATAACGTATAACGTCATACAGAATTACGGTTTAACGTCTAACGTCATACAGTAATGCGTCATAACGTATAACATCATATAGAATTCCGGTTTAACGTATAACGCCATATAGCAATGTGTCATAACGTATAAAGTCATATAGAATTCCGGTTTAACGTATAACGTCATATAGTAATGCGTCATAACGTATAACGTCATACAGTAATTCGTCATACCGTATAACGTCGTATAGCATTACGTCATAACGGATAACGTCTCATAGTAATACGTCATAACGTATAACGCCATATAGCAATGCGTCATAACGTATAACGTCATACAGTAATTCGTCATACCGTATAACGTCGTATAGCATTACGTCATAACGGATAACGTCTCATAGTAATACGTCATAACGTATAACGCCATATAGCAATGCGTCATAACGTATAACGTCTTACAGAATTACGGTTTAACGTATAACGTCATATAGTAATGCGTCATAACGTATAACGCCATATAGCAATGCGTCATAACGTATAACATCATATAGTATTGCGTCATGACGTATAACGTCATATAATAAGGCGACATGACGAATAACGTCATATAGAATTCCGGCTTAACGTATAACGCCATATGGCAATGCGTCATAACGTATAACGTCATACAGTAATTCGTCATACAGTATAACGTCATATAGAATTACGGCATAACGTATAATGTCATATAATAAGGCGACATGACGTATAACGTCATATAGTAATGCGTCATAACGTATAACGCCATATAGCAATGCGTCATAACGTATAACGTCATATAGTAATGCGTCATAACGTATAACGAAATATAGTAATGCGTCATAACGTATAACGTCATATAGTATTGCGTCATAACTTACAACGTCATATAGTAATGCGTCATACCGTATAACGTCATATAGAATTACGGTTTAACGTATAACGTCATATAGTAATACGTCATAACGTATAACGTCATATAGCAATGCGTCATAACGTATAACGTCATATAGTATAGCGTCATGACGTATAAAGTCATATAATAAGGCGACATGACGTATAACGTCATATAGAAGTACGGCTTAACGTATAACGCCATATAGCAATGCGTCATAACGTATAACGTCATATAGAATTACGATATTACGTATAACGTCATATAGTAATGCGTCATAACGTATAACGTCATACAGTAATTCGTCATACCGTATAACGTCGTATAGCATTACGTCATAACGGATAACGTCTCATAGTAATACGTCATAACGTATAACGCCATATAGCAATGCGTCATAACGCATAACGTCTTACAGAATTACGGTTTAACGTATAACGTCTTACAGAATTACGGTTTAACGTATAACGTCATATAGTAATGCGTCATAACGTATAACGCCATATAGTATTGCGTCATAACGTATAACATCATATAGTATTGCGTCATGACGTATAACGACATATAATAAGGCGACATGACGTATAACGTCATATAGAATTCCGGCTTAACGTATAACGCTATATAGCAATGCGTCATAACGTATAACGTCATATAGAATTACGGTATTACGTATAACGTCATATAGTAATGCGTCATAACGTATAACGCCATATAGTATTGCGTCATAACGTATAACATCATATGGTATTGCGTCAAGACGTATAAAGTCATATAATAAGGCGACATGACGTATAACGTCATATAGAAGTACGGCATAACGTATAACGTCACGTAGAATTACGGTTTTGCGTATAACGTCATATAGAATTACGGTTTAACGTATAACGTCATATAGTAATACGTCATAGCGTATAACGTCATATAGTATTGCGTCAGGACGTATAAAGTCATATAATAAAGCGACATGACGTATAACGTCATATAGAATTACGTCGTAACGTATAACGTCACGTAGTAATACGTCATAACGTATAACGTCATATACTAATGCGTCATAACGTATATCGCCATATAGTATTGCGTCATGACGTATAATGTCATAAAATAAGGCGACATGACGTATAACGTCATATAGAAGTACGGCTTAACGTATAACGTCACATAGTAAAACGTCATAACGTATAACGTCATACAGAATTACGGTTTAACGTCTAACGTCATACAGAATTACGGTTTAACGTATAACGTCATATAGTAATGCGTCATAACGTATAACGCCATATAGTATTGCGTCATAACGTATAACATCATATAGTATTGCGTCATGACGTATAACGACATATAATAAGGCGACATGACGTATAACGTCATATAGAATTCCGGCTTAACGTATAACGCTATATAGCAATGCGTCATAACGTATAAAGTCATATAGAATTACGGTTTGACGTATAACGTCATATAGTAATGCGTCATAACGTATAACGCCATATAGTAATGCGTCATAACGTATAACGTCATATAGTATTGCGTCATGGCGTATAACGTCATATAGATTTACCTCATAACAAGAACATCACATAGTAATACATCATAACGTATAACGTCATATAGAATTACGTCATAACTTACAACGTCACATAGTATTGCGTCATAACGTATAACGTCATATAGTAATGCGTCATAACGTATAACGAAATATAGTAATGCGTCATAACGTATAACGTCATATAGTATTGCGTCATAACTTACAACGTCATACAGTAATGCGTCATACCGTATAACGTCATATAGAATTACGGTTTTGCATATAACGTCATTTAGAATTACGGTTTAACGTATAGCGTAGTATAGAATTACGGTTTAACGTATAACGTCATATAGTAATACGTCATAACGTATATCGCCATATAGTAAGGCGTCATGACGTACAACGTCATATAGAATTACGTCATAACGTATAACGTCACATAGAAGTACGTCATAACGTATAACGTCACGTAGAAGTACGGTTTTGCGTATAACGTCATATAGAATTACGGTTGAACGTATAACGTCATATAGTAATACGTCATAACGTATAACGTCATATAGTAATGCGTCATAACGTATAACGTCATATAGTATTGCGTCATGACGTATAATGTCATATAATAAGGCGACATGACGTATATCGCCATATAGTAAGGCGTCATGACGTACAACGTCATATAGAATTACGTCATAACGTATAACGTCTCATAGAAGTACGTCATAACGTATAACGTCACGTAGAATTACGGTTTTGCGTATAACGTCATATAGAAGTACGGCATATCGTATAACGTCACATAGTAAAACGTCATAATGTATAACGTCATACAGAATTACGGTTTAACGTCTAAAGTCATACAGTAATGCGTCATAACGTATAACATCATATAGAATTCCGGTTTAACGTATAACGCCATATAGCAATGCGTCATAACGTATAACGTCATACAGTAATTCGTCATACCGTATAACATCATATAGAATTACGGCATAATATATAATGTCATATAATAAGGCGACATGACGTATTACGTCATATAGAATTACGTCGTAACGTATAACGTCACGTAGTAATACGTCATAACGTATAACGTCATATAGTAATGCGTCATAACGTATATCGCCATATAGTAAGGCGTCATGACGTCCAACGTCATAGAGAATTACGTCATAACGTATAAGGTCACATAGAAGTACGTCATAACGTATAACGTCACGTAGAATTACGGTTTGGCGTATAACGTCATATAGAATTACGGTTTAACGTATAACGTCATATAGTAATACGTCATAACCTATAACGTCATATAGTAATGCGTCATAACGTATAACGTCATATAGTATTGCGTCATGACGTATAATGTCATATAATAAGGCGACATGACGTATAACGTCATATAGAAGTACGGCATAACGTATAACGTCACATAGTAAAACGTCATAACGTATAACGTCATACAGAATTACGGTTTAACGTCTAACGTCATACAGTAATGCGTCATAACGTATAACATCATATAGAATTCCGGTTTAACGTATAACGCCATATAGCAATGCGTCATAACGTATAACGTCATACAGTAATTCGTCATACCGTATAACGTCATATAGAATTACGGCATAATATATAATGTCATATAATAAGGCGACATGACGTATTACGTCATATAGAATTACGTCGTAACGTATAACGTCACGTAGTAATACGTCATAACGTATAACGTCATATAGTAATGCGTCATAACGTATATCGCCATATAGTAAGGCGTCATGACGTCCAACGTCATAGAGAATTACGTCATAACGTATAAGGTCACATAGAAGTACGTCATAACGTATAACGTCACGTAGAATTACGGTTTGGCGTATAACGTCATATAGAATTACGGTTTAACGTATAACGTCATATAGTAATACGTCATAACCTATAACGTCATATAGTAATGCGTCATAACGTATAACGTCATATAGTATTGCGTCATGACGTATAATGTCATATAATAAGGCGACATGACGTATAACGTCATATAGAAGTACGGCATAACGTATAACGTCACATAGTAAAACGTCATAACGTATAACGTCATACAGAATTACGGTTTAACGTCTAACGTCGTACAATAATGCGTCATAACGTATAACATCATATAGATTTCCGGTTTAAGGTATAAGGCCATATAGCAATGCGTCATAACGTATAAAGTCATATAGAATTACGGTTTGACGTATAACGTCATATAGTAATGCGTCATAACGTATAACGCCATATAGTAATGCGTCATAACGTATAACGCCATATAGTAATGCGTCATAACGTATAACGTCACATAGTATTGCGTCATGACGTATAACGTCATATAGATTTACCTCATAACGTAGAACATCACATAGTAATACATCATAACGTATAACGTCATATAGAATTACGTCATAACTTATAACGTCACATAGTAATACGTCATAACGTATAACGGCATATAGTATTGCGTCATGACGTATAACGTCATATAGTAATGCGTCATAACGTATAACGTCATACAGATTTACGGTTTAACGTATAACGTGATATAGTAATGCGTCATAACGTATGGCGTCACATAGTAATACGTCATAACGTATAACGTCATACAGTAATGCGACATATCGTATAACGTCATATAGAATTACGGCATAACGTATAACGTCGCATAGTAGTACGTCATAAGGTATATCGTCATACAGCATTACGTCATAACGTATAACGTCACATAGTAATACGTCATAACGTATAACGTCATATAGAATTCCGGTTTAACGTATAACGCCATATAGCAATGCGTCATAACGTATAACGTCATATAGAATTACGGCATAATGTTTAACGTCACGTAGTAATACGCCATAACGTATAACGTCATGCAGTAATTCGTAATACCGTATAACGTCATATAGAATTACGGCATAACGTATAACGTCACATAGTAAAACGTCATAACGTATAACGTCATACAGAATTACGGTTTAACGTCTAACGTCATACAGTAATGCGTCATAACGTATAACATCATATAGAATTCCGGTTTAACGTATAACGCCATATAGCAATGTGTCATAACGTATAAAGTCATATAGAATTCCGGTTTAACGTATAACGTCATATAGTAATGCGTCATAACGTATAACGTCATACAGTAATTCGTCATACCGTATAACGTCGTATAGCATTACGTCATAACGGATAACGTCTCATAGTAATACGTCATAACGTATAACGCCATATAGCAATGCGTCATAACGTATAACGTCATACAGTAATTCGTCATACCTTATAACGTCGTATAGCATTACGTCATAACGGATAACGTCTCATAGTAATACGTCATAGCGTATAACGCCATATAGCAATGCGTCATAACGTATAACGTCATACAGAATTACGGTTTAACGTCTAACGTCATACAGTAATGCGTCATAACGCATAACATCATATAGAATTCCGGTTTAACGTATAACGCCATATAGCAATGTGTCATAACGTATAAAGTCATATAGAATTCCGGTTTAACGTATAACGTCATATAGTAATGCGTCATAACGTATAACGTCATACAGTTATTCGTCATACCGTATAACGTCGTATAGCATTACGTCATAACGGATAACGTCGCATAGTAATACGTCATAACGTATAACGTCATATAGTAATGCGTCATAACGTATAACGCCATATAGCATTACGTCATAACGGATAACGTCGTATAGCATTACGTCATAACGGATAACGTCTCATAGTAATACGTCATAACGTATAACGTCATATAGAATTACGGCATAATGTTTAACGTCACGTAGTAATACGCCATAACGTATAACGTCATGCAGTAATTCGTAATACCGTATAACGTCATATAGAATTACGGCATAACGTATAACGTCACATAGTAAAACGTCATAACGTATAACGTCATACAGAATTACGGTTTAACGTCTAACGTCATACAGTAATGCGTCATAACGTATAACATCATATAGAATTCCGGTTTAACGTATAACGCCATATAGCAATGTGTCATAACGTATAAAGTCATATAGAATTCCGGTTTAACGTATAACGTCATATAGTAATGCGTCATAACGTATAACGTCATACAGTAATTCGTCATACCGTATAACGTCGTATAGCATTACGTCATAACGGATAACGTCGCATAGTAATACGTCATAACGTATAACGTCATATAGTAATGCGTCATAACGTATAACGCCATATAGCATTACGTCATAACGGATAACGTCGTATAGCATTACGTCATAACGGATAACGTCTCATAGTAATACGTCATAACGTATAACGTCATATAGAATTACGGCATAATGTTTAACGTCACGTAGTAATACGCCATAACGTATAACGTCATATAGTAATGCGTAATAACGTAAAACATCATATAGTAATGCGTCATAACGTATAGCGTCACATAGAATTACGGTTTAACGTATAACGTCATATAGTAATGCGCCATAACGTATAACGTCATACAGTAATTCGTCATACCGTATAACGTCATATAGCATTACGTCATAACGGATAACGTCTCATAGTAATACGTCATAACGTATAACGCCATATAGCAATGCGTCATAACGTATAACGTCATACAGAATTACGGTTTAACGTATAACGTCATATAGTAATGCGTCATAACGTATAGCGTCACAGAGAATTACGGCATAACGTATTACGTCGCATAGTAATACGTCATAACGTATAACGTCATATAGTAATGCGTCATAACGTATAACGCCATATAGTATTGCGTCATAACGTATAACATCATATAGTATTGCGTCATGACGTATAACGTCATATAATAAGGCGACATGACGTATGACGTCATATAGAATTCCGGTTTAACGTATAACGCCATATAGCAATGCGTCATAACGTATAACGTGATATAGAATTACGGTGTTACGTATAACGTCATATAGTAATGCGTCATAACGTATAACGCCATATAGCAATGCGTCATAACGTATAACGTCATATAGTAATGCGTCATAACGTATAACGAAATATAGTAATGCGTCATAACGTATAACGTCATATAGTATTGCGTCATAACTTACAACGTCATACAGTAATGCGTCATACCGTATAACGTCATATAGAATTACGGTTTTGCATATAACGTCATGTAGAATTACGGTTTAACGTATAGCGTCGCATAGAATTACGGTTTAACGTATAACGTCATATAGTAATACGTCATAACCTTTAACGTCATATAGTAATGCGTCATAACGTATAACGTCATATAGTATTGCGTCATGACGTATAATGTCATATAGTAAGGAGACATGACGTACAACGTCATATAGAATTACGTCATAACGTATAACGTCACCTAGAAGTACGTCATAACGTATAACGTCACGTAGAATTACGGTTTTACGTATAACGTCATATAGAATTACGGTTTAACGTATAACGTCATACAGTAATTCGTAATACCGTATAACGTCATATAGAATTACGGCATAACGTATAACGTCACATAGTAAAACGTCATAACGTATAACGTCATATAGTAATGCGTCATAACGTATAACGCCATATAGCATTACGTCATAACGGATAACGTCGTATAGCATTACGTCATAACGGATAACGTCTCATAGTAATACGTCATAACGTATAACGTCATATAGAATTACGGCATAATGTTTAACGTCACGTAGTAATACGCCATAACGTATAACGTCATATAGTAATGCGTAATAACGTAAAACATCATATAGTAATGCGTCATAACGTATAGCGTCACATAGAATTACGGTTTAACGTATAACGTCATATAGTAATGCGCCATAACGTATAACGTCATACAGTAATTCGTCATACCGTATAACGTCATATAGCATTACGTCATAACGGATAACGTCTCATAGTAATACGTCATAACGTATAACGCCATATAGCAATGCGTCATAACGTATAACGTCATACAGAATTACGGTTTAACGTATAACGTCATATAGTAATGCGTCATAACGTATAGCGTCACAGAGAATTACGGCATAACGTATTACGTCGCATAGTAATACGTCATTACGTATAACGTCATATAGTAATGCGTCATAACGTATAACGCCATATAGTATTGCGTCATAACGTATAACATCATATAGTATTGCGTCATGACGTATAACGTCATATAATAAGGCGACATGACGTATGACGTCATATAGAATTCCGGTTTAACGTATAACGCCATATAGCAATGCGTCATAACGTATAACGTGATATAGAATTACGGTGTTACGTATAACGTCATATAGTAATGCGTCATAACGTATAACGCCATATAGCAATGCGTCATAACGTATAACGTCATATAGTAATGCGTCATAACGTATAACGAAATATAGTAATGCGTCATAACGTATAACGTCATATAGTATTGCGTCATAACTTACAACGTCATACAGTAATGCGTCATACCGTATAACGTCATATAGAATTACGGTTTTGCATATAACGTCATGTAGAATTACGGTTTAACGTATAGCGTCGCATAGAATTACGGTTTAACGTATAACGTCATATAGTAATACGTCATAACCTTTAACGTCATATAGTAATGCGTCATAACGTATAACGTCATATAGTATTGCGTCATGACGTATAATGTCATATAGTAAGGAGACATGACGTACAACGTCATATAGAATTACGTCATAACGTATAACGTCACCTAGAAGTACGTCATAACGTATAACGTCACGTAGAATTACGGTTTTACGTATAACGTCATATAGAATTACGGTTTAACGTATAACGTCATACAGTAATTCGTAATACCGTATAACGTCATATAGAATTACGGCATAACGTATAACGTCACATAGTAAAACGTCATAACGTATAACGTCATACAGAATTACGGTTTAACGTCTAACGTCATACAGTAATGCGTCATAACGTATAACATCATATAGAATTCCGGTTTAACGTATAACGCCATATAGTAATGCGTCATAACGTATAACGCCATATAGTACTGCGTCATAACGTATAACATCATATAGTATTGCGTCATGACGTATAACGTCATATAATAAGGCGACATGACGTATAACGTCATATAGAATTCCGGTTTAACGTATAACGCCATATAGCAATGCGTCATAACGTATAACGTCATATAGTAATGCGTAATAACGTAAAACATCATATACTAATGCGTCATAACGTATAGCGTCTAATAGAATTACGGTTTAACGTATAAGGTCATACAGTAATTCGTCATACCGTATAACGTCGTATAGCATTACGTCATAACGGATAACGTCTCATAGTAATACGTCATAACGTATAACGCCATATGGTATTACGTCATGACGTATAACGTCATATAGATTTACCTCATAACGTAGAACATCACATAGTAATACATCATAACGTATAACGTCATATAGAATTACGTCATAACTTATAACGTCACATAGTAATACGTCATAACGTATAACGTCATATAGTATTGCGTCATGACGTATAACGTCATATAGTAATGCGTCATAACGTATAACGTCATACAGAATTACGGTTTAACGTATAACGTGATATAGTAATGCGTCATAACGTATGGCGTCACATAGAATTACGGCATAACGTATAACGTCGCATAGTAATACGTCATAACGTATAACGTCATATAGTAATGCGTCATAACGTATAACGTCATATAGAATTACGGCATAATGTTTAACGTCACGTAGTAATACGCCATAACGTATAACGTCAAGCAGTAATTCGTAATACCGTATAACGTCATATCGAATTACGTCATAACTTATAACGTAATATAGAATTCCGGTTTAACGTATAACGCCATATAGCAATGCGTCATAACGTATAACATCATATAGTATTGCGTCATATCGTATAACGTCATATAGAATTACGGCATAACGTATAACGTCGCATAGTAGTACGTCATAAGGTATATCGTCATAAAGCATTACGTCATAACGTATAACGTCACATAGTAATACGTCATAACGTATAACGTCATATAGAATTCCGGTTTAACGTATAACGCCATATAGCAATGCGTCATAACGTATAACGTCATATAGAATTACGGCATAATGTTTAACGTCACGTAGTAATACGCCATAACGTATAACGTCAAGCAGTAATTCGTAATACCGTATAACGTCATATAGAATTACGGCATAACGTATAACGTCACATAGTAAAACGTCATAACGTATAACGTCATACAGAATTACGGTTTAACGTCTAACGTCATACAGTAATGCGTCATAACGTATAACATCATATAGAATTCCGGTTTAACGTATAACGCCATATAGCAATGTGTCATAACGTATAAAGTCATATAGAATTCCGGTTTAACGTATAACGTCATATAGTAATGCGTCATAACGTATAACGTCATACAGTAATTCGTCATACCGTATAACGTCGTATAGCATTACGTCATAACGGATAACGTCTCATAGTAATACGTCATAACGTATAACGCCATATAGCAATGCGTCATAACGTATAACGTCATACAGTAATTCGTCATACCGTATAACGTCGTATAGCATTACGTCATAACGGATAACGTCTCATAGTAATACGTCATAGCGTATAACGCCATATAGCAATGCGTCATAACGTATAACGTCATACAGAATTACGGTTTAACGTCTAACGTCATACAGTAATGCGTCATAACGTATAACATCATATAGAATTCCGGTTTAACGTATAACGCCATATAGCAATGTGTCATAACGTATAAAGTCATATAGAATTCCGGTTTAACGTATAACGTCATATAGTAATGCGTCATAACGTATAACGTCATATAGAATTCCGGTTTAACGTATAACGCCATATAGCAAAGCGTCATAACGTATAACGCCATATAGAATTACGGCATAATGTTTAACGTCACGTAGTAATACGCCATAACGTATAACGTCATGCAGTAATTCGTAATACCGTATAACGTCATATAGAATTACGGCATAACGTATAACGTCACATAGTAAAACGTCATAACGTATAACGTCATACAGAATTACGGTTTAACGTCTAACGTCATACAGTAATGCGTCATAACGTATAACATCATATAGAATTCCGGTTTAACGTATAACGCCATATAGCAATGTGTCATAACGTATAAAGTCATATAGAATTCCGGTTTAACGTATAACGTCATATAGTAATGCGTCATAACGTATAACGTCATACAGTAATTCGTCATACCGTATAACGTCGTATAGCATTACGTCATAACGGATAACGTCTCATAGTAATACTTCATAACGTATAACGCCATATAGCAATGCGTCATAGCGTATAACGTCATACAGTAATTCGTCATACCGTATAACGTCGTATAGCATTACGTCATAACGGATAACGTCTCATAGTACTACGTCATAGCGTATAACGCCATATAGCAATGCGTCATAACGTATAACGTCATACAGAATTACGGTTTAACGTATAACGTCATATAGTAATGCGTCATAACGTATGGCGTCACATAGCATTACGTCATAACGGATAACGTCGTATAGCATTACGTCATAACGGATAACGTCTCATCGTAATACGTCATAGCGTATAACGCCATATAGCAATGCGTCATAACGTATAACGTCATACAGAATTACGGTTTAACGTATAACGTCATATAGTAATGCGTCATAACGTATGGCGTCACATAGAATTACGGCATAACGTATAACGTCGCATAGTAATGCGTCATAACGTATAACGCCATATAGCATTACGTCATAACGGATAACGTCGTATAGCATTACGTCATAACGGATAACGTCACGTAGTAATACGCTAGAACGTATAACGTCATATAGTAATGCGTAATAACGTAAAACATCATATAGTAATGCGTCATAACGTATAGCGTCACATAGAATTACGGTTTAACGTATAACGTCATATAGTAATGCGCCATAACGTATAACGTCATACAGTAATTCGTCATACCGTATAACGTCATATAGCATTACGTCATAACGGATAACGTCTCATAGTAATACGTCATAACGTATAACGCCATATAGCAATGCGTCATAACGTATAACGTCATACAGAATTACGGTTTAACGTATAACGTCATATAGTAATGCGTCATAACGTATAGCGTCACAGAGAATTACGGCATAACGTATTACGTCGCAAAGTAATACGTCATAACGTATAACGTCATATAGTAATGCGTCATAACGTATAACGCCATATAGTATTGCGTCATAACGTATAACATCATATAGTATTGCGTCATGACGTATAACGTCATATAATAAGGCGACATGACGTATAACGTCATATAGAATTCCGGTTTAACGTATAACGCCATATAGCAATGCGTCATAACGTATAACGTCATATAGAATTACGGTGTTACGTATAACGTCATATAGTAATGCGTCATAACGTATAACGCCATATAGCAATGCGTCATAACGTATAACGTCATATAGTAATGCGTCATAACGTATAACGAAATATAGTAATGCGTCATAACGTATAACGTCATATAGTATTGCGTCATAACTTACAACGTCATACAGTAATGCGTCATACCGTATAACGTCATATAGAATTACGGTTTTGCATATAACGTCATGTAGAATTACGGTTTAACGTATAGCGTAGCATAGAATTACGGTTTAACGTATAACGTCATATAGTAATACGTCATAACCTTTAACGTCATATAGTAATGCGTCATAACGTATAACGTCATATAGTATTGCGTCATGACGTATAATGTCATATAGTAAGGCGACATGACGTATAACGTCATATAGAATTACGTCGTAACGTATAACGTCACGTGGTAATGCGTCATAACGTATAACGACATATAGTAATGCGTCATAACGTATATCGCCATATAGTAAGGCGTCATGTCGTACAACGTCAAATAGAATTACGTCGTAACGTATAAGGTCACATAGAAGTACGTCACAACGTATAACGTCACGAAGAATTACGGTTTTGCGTATAACGTCATATAGAATTACGGTTTAACGTATAACGTCATACAGTAATTCGTAATACCGTATAACGTCATATAGAATTACGGCATAACGTATAACGTCACATAGTAAAACGTCATAACGTATAACGTCATACAGAATTACGGTTTAACGTCTAACGTCATACAGTAATGCGTCATAACGTATAACATCATATAGAATTCCGGTTTAACGTATAACGCCATATAGCAATGTGTCATAACGTATAAAGTCATATAGTAATGCGTCATAACGTATAACGCCATATAGTACTGCGTCATAACGTATAACATCATATAGTATTGCGTCATGACGTATAACGGCATATAATAAGGCGACATGACGTATAACGTCATATAGAATTCCGGTTTAACGTATAACGCCATATAGCAATGCGTCATAACGTATAACGTCATATAGTAATGCGTCATAACGTATAACGCCATATAGCATTACGTCATAACGGATAACGTCGTATAGCATTACGTCATAACGGATAACGTCTCATAGTAATACGTCATAACGTATAACGTCATATAGAATTACGGCATAATGTTTAACGTCACGTAGTAATACGCTATAACGTATAACGTCATATAGTAATGCGTAATAACGTAAAACATCATATAGTAATGCGTCATAACGTATAGCGTCACATAGAATTACGGTTTAACGTATAACGTCATATAGTAATGCGCCATAACGTATAACGTCATACAGTAATTCGTCATACCGTATAACGTCATATAGCATTACGTCATAACGGATAACGTCTCATAGTAATACGTCATAACGTATAACGCCATATAGCAATGCGTCATAACGTATAACGTCATACAGAATTACGGTTTAACGTATAACGTCATATAGTAATGCGTCATAACGTATAGCGTCACAGAGAATTACGGCATAACGTATTACGTCGCAAAGTAATACGTCATAACGTATAACGTCATATAGTAATGCGTCATAACGTATAACGCCATATAGTATTGCGTCATAACGTATAACATAATATAGTATTGCGTCATGACGTATAACGTCATATAATAAGGCGACATGACGTATAACGTCATATAGAATTCCGGTTTAACGTATAACGCCATATAGCAATGCGTCATAACGTATAACGTCATATAGAATTACGGTGTTACGTATAACGTCATATAGTAATGCGTCATAACGTATAACGCCATATAGCAATGCGTCATAACGTATAACGTCATATAGTAATGCGTCATAACGTATAACGAAATATAGTAATGCGTCATAACGTATAACGTCATATAGTATTGCGTCATAACTTACAACGTCATACAGTAATGCGTCATACCGTATAACGTCATATAGAATTCCGGTTTAACGTATAACGCCATATAGCAATGCGTCATAACGTATAACGTCATATAGAATTACGGTTTAACGTATAACGCCATATAGCAATGCGTCATAACGTATAACGTTATATAGAATTACGGTGTTACGTATAACGTCATATAGTAATGCGTCATAACGTATAACGCCATATAGCAATGCGTCATAACGTATAACGTCATATAGTAATGCGTCATAACGTATAACGCCATATAGCAATGCGTCATAACGTATAACGTCATACAGAATTACGGTTTAACGTATAACGTCATATAGTAATGCGTCATAACGTATAGCGTCACAGAGAATTACGGCATAACGTATTACGTCGCAAAGTAATACGTCATAACGTATAACGTCATATAGTAATGCGTCATAACGTATAACGCCATATAGTATTGCGTCATAACGTATAACATCATATAGTATTGCGTCATGACGTATAACGTCATATAATAAGGCGACATGACGTATAACGTCATATAGAATTCCGGTTTAACGTATAACGCCATATAGCAATGCGTCATAACGTATAACGTCATATAGAATTACGGTGTTACGTATAACGTCATATAGTAATGCGTCATAACGTATAACGCCATATAGCAATGCGTCATAACGTATAACGTCATATAGTAATGCGTCATAACGTATAACGAAATATAGTAATGCGTCATAACGTATAACGTCATATAGTATTGCGTCATAACTTACAACGTCATACAGTAATGCGTCATACCGTATAACGTCATATAGAATTACGGTTTTGCATATAACGTCATGTAGAATTACGGTTTAACGTATAGCGTAGCATAGAATTACGGTTTAACGTATAACGTCATATAGTAATACGTCATAACCTTTAACGTCATATAGTAATGCGTCATAACGTATAACGTCATATAGTATTGCGTCATGACGTATAATGTCATATAGTAAGGCGACATGACGTATAACGTCATATAGAATTACGTCGTAACGTATAACGTCACGTGGTAATGCGTCATAACGTATAACGACATATAGTAATGCGTCATAACGTATATCGCCATATAGTAAGGCGTCATGACGTACAACGTCAAATAGAATTACGTCGTAACGTATAAGGTCACATAGAAGTACGTCACAACGTATAACGTCACGAAGAATTACGGTTTTGCGTATAACGTCATATAGAATTACGGTTTAACGTATAACGTCATACAGTAATTCGTAATGCCGTATAACGTCATATAGAATTACGGCATAACGTATAACGTCACATAGTAAAACGTCATAACGTATAACGTCATACAGAATTACGGTTTAACGTCTAACGTCATACAGTAATGCGTCATAACGTATAACATCATATAGAATTCCGGTTTAACGTATAACGCCATATAGCAATGTGTCATAACGTATAAAGTCATATAGTAATGCGTCATAACGTATAACGCCATATAGTACTGCGTCATAACGTATAACATCATATAGTATTGCGTCATGACGTATAACGTCATATAATAAGGCGACATGACGTATAACGTCATATAGAATTCCGGTTTAACGTATAACGCCATATAGCAATGCGTCATAACGTATAACGTCATATAGTAATGCGTAATAACGTAAAACATCATATAGTGATGCGTCATAACGTATAGCGTCTAATAGAATTACGGTTTAACGTATAAGGTCATACAGTAATTCGTCATACCGTATAACGTCGTATAGCATTACGTCATAACGGATAACGTCTCATAGTAATACGTCATAACGTATAACGCCATATAGCAATGCGTCATAACGTATAACGTCATACAGAATTACGGTTTAACGTATAACGTCATATAGTAATGCGTCATAACGTGTAGCGTCACATAGAATTACGGCATAACGCATAACGTCGCATAGTAATACGTCATAACGTATAACGTCATATAGTAATGCGTCATAACGTATAACGCCATATAGTACTGCGTCATAACGTATAACATCATATAGTATTGCGTCATGACGTATAACGTCATATAATAAGGCGACATGACGTATAAGATCATATAGTATTGCGTCATGACGTATAACGTCATATAATAAGGCGACATGACGTATAACGTCATATAATAAGGCGACATGACGTATAACGTCATACAGAATTCCGGTTTAACGTATAACGCCATATAGCAATGCGTCATAACGTATAACGTCATATAGAATTACGGTGTTACGTATAACGTCATATAGTAATGCGTCATAACGTTTAACGCCATATAGCAATGCGTCATAACGTATAACGTCATATAGTAATGCGTCATAACGTATAGCGTCACATAGAATTACGGCATAACGTATAACGTCGCATAGTAATACTTCATAACGTATAACGTCATATGGTAATGCGTCATAGCGTATAACGCCATATAGTATTGCGTCATAACGTATAAGATCATATAGTATTGCGTCATGACGTATAACGTCATATAATAAGGCGACATGACGTATAACGTCATATAGAATTCCGGTTTAACGTATAACGCCATATAGCAATGCGTCATAACGTATAACGTCATATAGAATTACTGTGTTACGTATAACGTCATATAGTAATGCGTCATAACGTATAACGCCATATAACAATGCGTCATAACGTATAACGTCATATAGTAATGCGTCATAACGTATAACGAAATATAGTAATGCGTCATAACGTATAGCGTCATATAGTATTGCGTCATAACTTACAACGTCATACAGTAATGCGTCATACCGTATAACGTCATATAGAATTACGGTTTTGCATATAACGTCATGTAGAATTACGGTTTAACGTATAGCGTCGCATAGAATTACGGTTTAACGTATAACGTCTTATAGTAATACGTCATAACGTATAACATCATATAGTATTGCGTCATGACGTATAACGTCATATAGCAATGCGTCATAACGTATAACGTCATATAGTAATGCGTCATACCGTATAACGTCATATAGAATTACGGTTTTGCATATAACGTCATGTAGAATTACGGTTTAACGTATAGCGTCGCATAGAATTACGGTTTAACGTATAACGCCATATAGAAGTGCGTCATAACGTATAACATCATATAGTATTGCGTCATGACGTATAACGTCATATAATAAAACGACATGACATATAACGTCATATAGAATTACGTCATAACTTATAACGTAATATAGAATTCCGGTTTAACGTATAACGCCATATAGCAATGCGTCATAACGTATAACATCATATAGTATTGCGTCATGACGTATAACGTCATATAACAATGCGCCATAACGTATAACGTAACACAGAATTACGGTTTAACGTATAAAGTCATACAGTAATGCGTCATATCGTATAACGTCATATAGAATTACGGCATAACGTATAACGTCGCATAGTAGTACGTCATATGGTATATCGTCATACACAATTACGTCATAACGTATAACGTCACATAGTAATACGTCATAACGTATAACGTCATATAGAATTCCGGTTTAACGTATAACGCCATATAGCAATGCGTCATAACGTATAACGTCATATAGAATTACGGCATAATGTTTAACGTCACGTAGTAATACGCCATAACGTATAACGTCATACAGTAATTCGTAATACCGTATAACGTCATATAGAATTACGGCATAACGTATAACGTCACATAGTAAAACGTCATAACGTATAACGTCATACAAAATTACGGTTTAACGTCTAACGTCATACAGTAATGCGTCATAACGTATAACATCATATAGAATTCTGGTTTAACGTATAACGCCATATAGCAATGTGTCATAACGTATAAAGTCATATAGAATTCCGGTTTAACGTATAACGTCATATAGTAATGCGTCATAACGTATAACGTCATACAGTAATTCGTCATACCGTATAACGTCGTATAGCATTACGTCATAACGGATAACGTCTCATAGTAATACGTCATAACGTATAACGCCATATAGCAATGCGTCATAACGTATAACGTCATACAGTAATTCGTCATACCGTATAACGTCATACAGAATTACGGTTTAACGTATAACGTCATATAGTAATGCGTAATAACGTAAAACATCATATAGTAATGTGTCATAACGTATAGCGTCACATAGAATTACGGTTTAACGTATAACGTCATATAGTAATGCGCCATAACGTATAACGTCATACAGTAATTCGTCATACCGTATAACGTCGTATAGCATTACGTCATAACGGATAACGTCTCATAGTAATACGTCATAACGTATAACGCCATATAGCAATGCGTCATAACGTATAACGTCATACAGAATTACTGTTTAACGTATAACGTCATATAGTAATGCGTCATAACGTATAGCGTCACAGAGAATTACGGCATAACGTATTACGTCGCATAGTAATACGTCATAACGTATAACGTCATATAGTAATGCGTCATAACGTATAACGCCATATAGTATTGCGTCATAACGTATAACATCATATAGTATTGCGACATGACGTATAACGTCATATAATAAGGCGACATGACGTATAACGTCATATAGAATTCCGGTTTAACGTATAACGCCATATAGCAATGCGTCATAACCTATAACGTCATATAGAATTACGGTGTTACGTATAACGTCATATAGTAATGCGTCATAACGTATAACGCCATATAGCAATGCGTCATAACGTATAACGTCATATAGTAATGCGTCATAACGTATAACGAAATATAATAATGCGTCATAACGTATAACGTCATATAGTATTGCGGCATAACTTACAACGTCATACAGTAATGCGTCATACCGTATAACGTCATATAGAATTACGGTTTTGCATATAACGTCATGTAGAATTACGGTTTAACGTATAGCGTCGCATAGAATTACGGTTTAACGTATAACGTCATATAGTAATACGTCATAACCTTTAACGTCATATAGTAATGCGTCATAACGTATAACGTCACGTAGTAATGCGTCATAACGTATAACGACATATAGTAATGCGTCATAACGTATATCGCCATATAGTAAGGCGTCATGACGTACAACGTCATATAGAATTACGTCGTAACGTATAAGGTCACATAGAAGTACGTCACAACGTATAACGTCACGAAGAATTACGGTTTTGCGTATAACGTCATATAGACTTACGGTTTAACGTATAACGTCATACAGTAATTCGTAATACCGTATAACGTCATATAGAATTATGGCATAACGTATAACGTCACATAGTAAAACGTCATAACGTATAACATCATATAGAATTCCGGTTTAACGTATAACGCCATATAGCAATGTGTCATAACGTATAAAGTCATATAGAATTCCCGTTTAACGTATAACGCCAAATAGCAATGCGTCATAACGTATAACGTCATATAGAATTACGGCATAATGTTTAACGTCACGTAGTAATACGCCATAACGTATAACGTCATAAAGTAATGCGTAATAACGTAAAACATCATATAGTAATGCGTCATAACGTATAGCGTCACATAGAATTACGGTTTAACGTATAACGTCATACAGTAATTTGTCATACCGTATAACGTCGTATAGCATTACGTCATAACGGATAACGTCTCATAGTAATACGTCATAACGTATAACGCCATATAGCAATGCGTCATAACGTATAACGTCATACAGAATTACGGTTTAACGTATAACGTCATATAGTAATGCGTCATAACGTATAGCGTCACATAGAATTACGGCATAACGCATAACGTCGCATAGTAATACATCATAACGTATAACGTCATATAGTAATGCGTCATAACGTATAACGAAATATAGTAATGCGTCATAACGTATAACGTCATATAGTATTGCGTCATAACTTACAACGTCATACAGTAATGCGTCATACCGTATAACGTCATATAGAATTACGGTTTTGCATATAACGTCATGTAGAATTACGGTTTAACGTATAGCGTCGCATAGAATTACGGTTTAACGTATAACGCCATATAGAAATGCGTCATAACGTATAACATCATATAGTATTGCGTCATGACGTATAACGTCATATAATAAAACGACATGACGTATAACGTCATATAGAATTACGTCATAACTTATAACGTAATATAGAATTCCGGTTTAACGTATAACGCCATATAGCAATGCGGCATAACGTATAACATCATATAGTATTGCGTCATGACGTATAACGTCATATAGCAATGCGTCATAACGTATAACGTTACACAGAATTACGGTTTAACGTATAAAGTCATATAGTAATGCGCCATAACGTATAACGCCATATAGAAATGCGTCATAACGTATAACATCATATAGTATTGCGTCATGACGTATAACGTCATATAATAAAACGACATGACGTATAACGTCATATCGAATTACGCCATAACTTATAACGTAATATAGAATTCCGGTTTAACGTATAACGCCATATAGCAATGCGTCATAACGTATAACATCATATAGTATTGCGTCATGACGTATAACGTCATATAGTAATGCGTCATAACGTATATCGTCACATAGTAGTACGTCATAACGTATAACGTCATACAGTAATGCGTCATATCGTATAACGTCATATAGAATTACGGCATAACGTATAACGTCGCATAGTAGTACGTCATAAGGTATATCGTCATACAGAATTACGTCATAACGTATAACGTCACATAGTAATACGTCATAACGTATAACGTCATATAGAATTCCGGTTTAACGTATAACGCCATGTAGCAATGCGTCATAACGTATAACGTCATATAGAATTACGGCATAATGTTTAACGTCACGTAGTAATACGCCATAACGTATAACGTCATACAGTAATTCGTAATACCGTATAACGTCATATAGAATTACGGCATAACGTATAACGTCACATAGTAAAACGTCATAACGTATAACGTCATACAGAATTACGGTTTAACGTCTAACGTCATACAGTAATGCGTCATAACGTATAACATCATATAGAATTCCGGTTTAACGTATAACGCCATATAGCAATGTGTCATAACGTATAAAGTCATATAGAATTCCGGTTTAACGTATAACGTCATATAGTAATGCGTCATAACGTATAACGTCATACAGTAATTCGTCATACCGTATAACGTCGTATAGCATTACGTCATAACGGATCACGTCTCATAGTAATACGTCATAACGTATAACGCCATATAGCAATGCGTCATAACGTATAACGTCATACAGTAATTCGTCATACCGTATAACGTCGTATAGCATTACGTCATAACGGATAACGTCTCATAGTAATACGTCATAACGTATAACGCCATATAGCAATGCGTCATAACGTATAACGTCATACAGAATTACGGTTTAACGTATAACGTCATATAGTAATGAGTCATAACGTATGGCGTCACATAGAATTACGGCATAACGTATAACGTCGCATAGTAATACGTCATAACGTATAACGTCATATAGTAATGCGTCATCACGTATAACGCCATATAGCATTACGTCATAACGGATAACGTCGTATAGCATTACGTCATAACGGATAACGTCTCATAGTAATCCGTCATAACGTATAACGTCATATAGAATTACGGCATAATGTTTAACGTCACGTAGTAATACGCATTAACGTAGAACGTCATATAGTAATGCGTAATAACGTAAAACATCATATAGTAATGCGTCATAACGTATAGCGTCACATAGAATTACGGTTTAACGTATAACGTCATATAGTAATGCGCCATAACGTATAACGTCATACAGTAATTCGTCATACCGTATAACGTCGTATAGCATTACGTCATAACGGATAACGTCTCATAGTAATACGTCATAACGTATAACGCCATATAGCAATGCGTCATAACCTATAACGTCATATAGAATTACGTTGTTACGTATAACGTCATATAGTAATGCGTCATAACGTATAACGCCATATAGCAATGCGTCATAACGTATAACGTCATATAGTAATGCGTCATAACGTATAAGGAAATATAGTAATGCGTCATAACGTATAACGTCATATAGTATTGCGTCATATCTTATAACGTCATACAGTAATGCGTCATACCATATAACGTCATATAGAATTACGGTTTTGCATATAACGTCATGTAGAATTACGGTTTAACGTATAGCGTCGCATAGAATTACGGTTTAACGTATAACGTCATATAGTAATACGTCATAACCTTTAACGTCATATAGTAATGCGTCATAACGTATAACGTCATATAGTATTGCGTCATGACGTATAATGTCATATAATAAGGCGACATGACGTATAACGTCATATAGAATTACGTCGTAACGTATAACGTCACGTAGTAATGCGTCATAACGTATAACGACATATAGTAATGCCCATAACGTATATCGCCATATAGTAAGGCGTCATGACGTACAACGTCATATAGAATTACGTCGTAACGTATAAGGTCACATAGAAGTACGTCACAACGTATAACGTCACGAAGAATTACGGTTTTGCGTATAACGTCATATAGAATTACGGTTTAACGTATAACGTCATACAGTAATTCGTAATACCGTATAACCTCATATAGAATTATGGCATAACGTATAACGTCACATAGTAAAACGTCATAACGTATAACGTCATACAGAATTACGGTTTAACGTCTAACGTCATACAGTAATGCGTCATAACGTATAACATCATATAGAATTCCGGTTTAACGTATAACGCCATATAGCAATGTGTCATAACGTATAAAGTCATATAGAATTCCGGTTTAACGTATAACGCCAAATAGCAATGCGTCATAACGTATAACGTCATATAGAATTACGGCATAATGTTTAACGTCACGTAGTAATACGCCATAACGTATAACGCCATATAGTAATGCGTAATAACGTAAAACATCATATAGTAATGCGTCATAACGTATAGCGTCACATAGAATTACGGTTTAACGTATAACGTCATACAGTAATTCGTCATACCGTATAACGTCGTATAGCATTACGTCATAACGGATAACGTCTCATAGTAATACGTCATAACGTATAACGCCATATAGCAATGCGTCATAACGTATAACGTCATACAGAATTACGGTTTAACGTATAACGTCATATAGTAATGCGTCATAACGTATAGCGTCACATAGAATTACGGCATAACGCATAACGTCGCATAGTAATACGCCATAACGTATAACGTCATATAGTAATGCGTCATAACGTATAACGAAATATAGTAATGCGTCATAACGTATAACGTCATATAGTATTGCGTCATGACGTATAACGTCATATAATAAGGCGACATGACGTATAAGATCATATAGTATTGCGTCATGACGTATAACGTCATATAATAACGCGACATGACGTATAACGTCATATAATAAGGCGACATGACGTATAACGTCATACAGAATTCCGGTTTAACGTATAACGCCATATAGCAATGCGTCATAACGTATAACGTCATATAGAATTACGGTGTTACGTATAACGTCATATAGTAATGCGTCATAACGTTTAACGCCATATAGCAATGCGTCATAACGTATAACGTCATATAGTAATGCGTCATAACGTATAGCGTCACATAGAATTACGGCATAACGTATAACGTCGCATAGTAATACTTCATAACGTATAACGTCATATGGTAATGCGTCATAGCGTATAACGCCATATAGTATTGCGTCATAACGTATAAGATCATATAGTATTGCGTCATGACGTATAACGTCATATAATAAGGCGACATGACGTATAACGTCATATAGAATTCCGGTTTAACGTATAACGCCATATAGCAATGCGTCATAACGTATAACGTCATATAGAATTACGGTGTTACGTATAACGTCATATAGTAATGCGTCATAACGTATAACGCCATATAGCATTGCGTCATAACGTATAACGTCATATAGTAATGCGTCATAACGTATAACGAAATATAGTAATGCGTCATAACGTATAACGTCATATAGTATTGCGTCATAACTTACAACGTCATACAGTAATGCGTCATACCGTATAACGTCATATAGAATTACGGTTTTGCATATAACGTCATGTAGAATTACGGTTGAACGTATAGCGTCGCATAGAATTACGGTTTAACGTATAACGTCATATAGTAATACGTCATAACGTATAACATCATATAGTATTGCGTCATGACGTATAACGTCATATAGCAATGCGTCATAACGTATAACGTCATATAGTAATGCGTCATACCGTATAACGTCATATAGAATTACGGTTTTGCATATAACGTCATGTAGAATTACGGTTTAACGTATAGCGTCGCATAGAATTACGGTTTAACGTATAACGCCATATAGAAGTGCGTCATAACGTATAACATCATATAGTATTGCGTCATGACGTATAACGTCATATAATAAAACGACATGACATATAACGTCATATAGAATTACGTCATAACTTATAACGTAATATAGAATTCCGGTTTAACGTATAACGCCATATAGCAATGCGTCATAACGTATAACATCATATAGTATTGCGTCATGACGTATAACGTCATATAACAATGCGCCATAACGTATAACGTTACACAGAATTACGGTTTAACGTATAAAGTCATATAGTAATGCGCCATAACGTATAACGCCATATAGAAATGCGTCATAACGTATAACATCATATAGTATTGCGTCATGACGTATAACGTCATATAATAAAACGACATGACGTATAACGTCATATCGAATTACGTCATAACTTATAACGTAATATAGAATTCCGGTTTAACGTATAACGCCATATAGCAATGCGTCATAACGTATAACATCATATAGTATTGCGTCATGACGTATAACGTCATATAGTAATGCGTCATAACGTATATCGTCACATAGTAATACGTCATAACGTATAACGTCATACAGTAATGCGTCATATCGTATAACGTCATATAGAATTACGGCATAACGTATAACGTCGCATAGTAGTACGTCATATGGTATATCGTCATACACAATTACGTCATAACGTATAACGTCACATAGTAATACGTCATAACGTATAACGTCATATAGAATTCCGGTTTAACGTATAACGCCATATAGTAATGCGTCATAACGTATAGCGTCACATAGAATTACGGCATAACGCATAACGTCGCATAGTAATACGTCATAACGTATAACGTCATATAGTAATGCGTCATAACGTATAACGAAATATAGTAATGCGTCATAACGTATAACGTCATATAGTATTGCGTCATAACTTACAACGTCATACAGTAATGCGTCATACCGTATAACGTCATATAGAATTACGGTTTTGCATATAACGTCATGTAGAATTACGGTTTAACGTATAGCGTCGCATAGAATTACGGTTTAACGTATAACGCCATATAGAAATGCGTCATAACGTATAACATCATATAGTATTGCGTCATGACGTATAACGTCATATAATAAAACGACATGACGTATAACGTCATATAGAATTACGTCATAACTTATAACGTAATATAGAATTCCGGTTTAACGTATAACGCCATATAGCAATGCGGCATAACGTATAACATCTTATAGTATTGCGTCATGACGTATAACGTCATATAGCAATGCGTCATAACGTATAACGTTACACAGAATTACGGTTTAACGTATAAAGTCATATAGTAATGCGCCATAACGTATAACGCCATATAGAAATGCGTCATAACGTATAACATCATATAGTATTGCGTCATGACGTATAACGTCATATAATAAAACGACATGACGTATAACGTCATATCGAATTACGCCATAACTTATAACGTAATATAGAATTCCGGTTTAACGTATAACGCCATATAGCAATGCGTCATAACGTATAACATCATATAGTATTGCGTCATAACGTATAACGTCATATAGTAATGCGTCATAACGTATATCGTCACATAGTAGTACGTCATAACGTATAACGTCATACAGTAATGCGTCATATCGTATAACGTCATATAGAATTACGGCATAACGTATAACGTCGCATAGTAGTACGTCATAAGGTATATCGTCATACAGAATTACGTCATAACGTATAACGTCACATAGTAATACGTCATAACGTATAACGTCATATAGAATTCCGGTTTAACGTATAACGCCATATAGCAATGCGTCATAACGTATAACGTCATATAGAATTACGGCATAATGTTTAACGTCACGTAGTAATACGCCATAACGTATAACGTCATACAGTAATTCGTAATACCGTATAACGTCATATAGAATTACGGCATAACGTATAACGTCACATAGTAAAACGTCATAACGTATAACGTCATACAGAATTACGGTTTAACGTCTAACGTCATACAGTAATGCGTCATAACGTATAACATCATATAGAATTCCGGTTTAACGTATAACGCCATATAGCAATGTGTCATAACGTATAAAGTCATATAGAATTCCGGTTTAACGTATAACGTCATATAGTAATGCGTCATAACGTATAACGTCATACAGTAATTCGTCATACCGTATAACGTCGTATAGCATTACGTCATAACGGATCACGTCTCATAGTAATACGTCATAACGTATAACGCCATATAGCAATGCGTCATAACGTATAACGTCATACAGTAATTCGTCATACCGTATAACGTCGTATAGCATTACGTCATAACGGATAACGTCTCATAGTAATACGTCATAACGTATAACGCCATATAGCAATGCGTCATAACGTATAACGTCATACAGAATTACGGTTTAACGTATAACGTCATATAGTAGTGCGTCATAACGTATGGCGTCACATAGAATTACGGCATAACGTATAACGTCGCATAGTAATACGTCATAACGTATAACGTCATATAGTAATGCGTCATCACGTATAACGCCATATAGCATTACGTCATAACGGATAACGTCGTATAGCATTACGTCATAACGGATAACGTCTCATAGTAATCCGTCATAACGTATAATGTCATATAGAATTACGGCATAATGTTTAACGTCACGTAGTAATACGCATTAACGTAGAACGTCATATAGTAATGCGTAATAACGTAAAACATCATATAGTAATGCGTCATAACGTATAGCGTCACATAGAATTACGGTTTAACGTATAACGTCATATAGTAATGCGCCATAACGTATAACGTCATACAGTAATTCGTCATACCGTATAACGTCGTATAGCATTACGTCATAACGGATAACGTCTCATAGTAATACGTCATAACGTATAACGCCATATAGCAATGCGTCATAACCTATAACGTCATATAGAATTACGTTGTTACGTATAACGTCATATAGTAATGCGTCATAACGTATAACGCCATATAGCAATGCGTCATAACGTATAACGTCATATAGTAATGCGTCATAACGTATAAGGAAATATAGTAATGCGTCATAACGTATAACGTCATATAGTATTGCGTCATATCTTACAACGTCATACAGTAATGCGTCATACCATATAACGTCATATAGAATTACGGTTTTGCATATAACGTCATGTAGAATTACGGTTTAACGTATAGCGTCGCATAGAATTACGGTTTAACGTATAACGTCATATAGTAATACGTCATAACCTTTAACGTCATATAGTAATGCGTCATAACGTATAACGTCATATAGTATTGCGTCATGACGTATAATGTCATATAATAAGGCGACATGACGTATAACGTCATATAGAATTACGTCGTAACGTATAACGTCACGTAGTAATGCGTCATAACGTATAACGACATATAGTAATGCGTCATAACGTATATCGCCATATAGTAAGGCGTCATGACGTACAACGTCATATAGAATTACGTCGTAACGTATAAGGTCACATAGAAGTACGTCACAACGTATAACGTCACGAAGAATTACGGTTTTGCGTATAACGTCATATAGAATTACGGTTTAACGTATAACGTCATACAGTAATTCGTAATACCGTATAACCTCATATAGAATTATGGCATAACGTATAACGTCACATAGTAAAACGTCATAACGTATAACGTCATACAGAATTACGGTTTAACGTCTAACGTCATACAGTAATGCGTCATAACGTATAACATCATATAGAATTCCGGTTTAACGTATAACGCCATATAGCAATGTGTCATAACGTATAAAGTCATATAGAATTCCGGTTTAACGTATAACGCCAAATAGCAATGCGTCATAACGTATAACGTCATACAGAATTACGGTTTAACGTATAACGTCATATAGTAATGCGTCATAACGTATAGCGTCACATAGAATTACGGCATAACGCATAACGTCGCATAGTAATACGTCATAACGTATAACGTCATATAGTAATGCGTCATAACGTATAACGAAATATAGTAATGCGTCATAACGTATAACGTCATATAGTATTGCGTCATAACTTACAACGTCATACAGTAATGCGTCATACCGTATAACGTCATATAGAATTACGGTTTTGCATATAACGTCATGTAGAATTACGGTTTAACGTATAGCGTCGCATAGAATTACGGTTTAACGTATAACGCCATATAGAAATGCGTCATAACGTATAACATCATATAGTATTGCGTCATGACGTATAACGTCATATAATAAAACGACATGACGTATAACGTCATATAGAATTACGTCATAACTTATAACGTAATATAGAATTCCGGTTTAACGTATAACGCCATATAGCAATGCGTCATAACGTATAACATCATATAGTATTGCGTCATGACGTATAACGTCATATAGCAATGCGTCATAACGTATAACGTTACACAGAATTACGGTTTAACGTATAAAGTCATATAGTAATGCGCCATAACGTATAACGCCATATAGAAATGCGTCATAACGTATAACATCATATAGTATTGCGTCATGACGTATAACGTCATATAATAAAACGACATGACGTATAACGTCATATCGAATTACGTCATAACTTATAACGTAATATAGAATTCCGGTTTAACGTATAACGCCATATAGCAATGCGTCATAACGTATAACATCATATAGTATTGCGTCATGACGTATAACGTCATATAGTAATGCGTCATAACTTATATCGTCACATAGTAGTACGTCATAACGTATAACGTCATACAGTAATGCGTCATATCGTATAACGTCATATAGAATTACGGCATAACGTATAACGTCGCATAGTAGTACGTCATAAGGTATATCGTCATACAGAATTACGTCATAACGTATAACGTCACATAGTAATA
The DNA here is from genome assembly GCF_041682495.2 of Bombus fervidus. NCBI lineage: Eukaryota > Metazoa > Arthropoda > Insecta > Hymenoptera > Apidae > Bombus > Bombus fervidus. The sequence goes on from NW_027212582.1 coordinate 2,000,665, forward strand.
CGTCATAACGTATAACGTCATATAGAATTCCGGTTTAACGTATAACGCCATATAGCAATGCGTCATAACGTATAACGTCATATAGAATTACGGCATAATGTTTAACGTCACGTAGTAATACGCCATAACGTATAACGTCATACAGTAATTCGTAATACCGTATAACGTCATATAGAATTACGGCATAACGTATAACGTCACATAGTAAAACGTCATAACGTATAACGTCATACAGAATTACGGTTTAACGTCTAACGTCATACAGTAATGCGTCATAACGTATAACATCATATAGAATTCCGGTTTAACGTATAACGCCATATAGCAATGTGTCATAACGTATAAAGTCATATAGAATTCCGGTTTAACGTATAACGTCATATAGTAATGCGACATAACGTATAACGTCATACAGTAATTCGTCATACCGTATAACGTCGTATAGCATTACGTCATAACGGATCACGTCTCATAGTAATACGTCATAACGTATAACGCCATATAGCAATGCGTCATAACGTATAACGTCATACAGTAATTCGTCATACCGTATAACGTCGTATAGCATTACGTCATAACGGATAACGTCTCATAGTAATACGTCATAACGTATAACGCCATATAGCAATGCGTCATAACGTATAACGTCATACAGAATTACGGTTTAACGTATAACGTCGCATAGTAATACGTCATAACGTATAACGTCATATAGTAATGCGTCATAACGTATAACGCCATATAGCATTACGTCATAACGGATAACGTCGTATAGCATTACGTCATAACGGATAACGTCTCATAGTAATCCGTCATAACGTATAACGTCATATAGAATTACGGCATAATGTTTAACGTCACGTAGTAATACGCATTAACGTATAACGTCATATAGTAATGCGTAATAACGTAAAACATCATATAGTAATGCGTCATAACGTATAGCGTCACATAGAATTACGGTTTAACGTATAACGTCATATAGTAATGCGCCATAACGTATAACGTCATACAGTAATTCGTCATACCGTATAACGTCGTATAGCATTACGTCATAACGGATAACGTCTCATAGTAATACGTCATAACGAATAACGCCATATAGCAATGCGTCATAACGTATAACGTCATACAGAATTACGGTTTAACGTATAACGTCATATAGTAATGCGTCATAACGTATAGCGTCACAGAGAATTACGGCATAACGTATTACGTCGCATAGTAATACGTCATAACGTATAACGTCATATAGTAATGCGTCATAACGTATAACGCCATATAGTATTGCGTCATAACGTATAACATCATATAGTATTGCGCCATGACGTATAACGTCATATAATAAGGCGACATGACGTATAACGTCATATAGAATTCCGGTTTAACGTATAACGCCATATAGCAATGCGTCAGACCCTATAACGTCATATAGAATTACGGTGTTACGTATAACGTCATATAGTAATGCGTCATAACGTATAACGCCATATAGCAATGCGTCATAACGTATAACGTCATATAGTAATGCGTCATATCGTATAACGAAATATAGTAATGCGTCATAACGTATAACGTCATATAGTATTGCGTCATATCTTACAACGTCATACAGTAATGCGTCATACCATATAACGTCATATAGAATTACGGTTTTGCATATAACGTCATGTAGAATTACGGTTTTACGTATAGCGTCGCATAGAATTACGGTTTAACGTATAACGTCATATAGTAATACGTCATAACCTTTAACGTCATATAGTAATGCGTCATAACGTATAACGTCATATAGTATTGCGTCAGGACGTATAATGTCATATAATAAGGGGACATGACGTATAACGTCATATAGAATTACGTCGTAACGTATAACGTCACGTAGTAATGCGTCATAACGTATAACGACATATAGTAATGCGTCATAACGTATATCGCCATATAGTAAGGCGTCATGACGTACAACGTCATATAGAATTACGTCGTAACGTATAAGGTCACATAGAAGTACGTCACAACGTATAACGTCACGAAGAATTACGGTTTTGCGTATAACGTCATATAGAATTACGGTTTAACGTATAACGTCATACAGTAATTCGTAATACCGTATAACCTCATATAGAATTATGGCATAACGTATAACGTCACATAGTAAAACGTCATAACGTATAACGTCATACAGAATTACGGTTTAACGTCTAACGTCATACAGTAATGCGTCATAACGTATAACATCATATAGAATTCCGGTTTAACGTATAACGCCATATAGCAATGTGTTATAACGTATAAAGTCATATAGAATTCCGGTTTAACGTATAACGCCAAATAGCAATGCGTCATAACGTATAACGTCATATAGAATTACGGCATAATGTTTAACGTCCGTAGTAATACGCATTAACGTATAACGTCATATAGTAATGCGTAATAACGTAAAACATCATATAGCAATGCGTCAGACCCTATAACGTCATATAGAATTACGGTGTTACGTATAACGTCATATAGTAATGCGTCATAACGTATAGCGTCACATAGAATTACGGCATAACGCATAACGTCGCATAGTAATACGTCATAACGTATAACGTCATATAGTAATGCGTCATAACGTATAACGAAATATAGTAATGCGTCATAACGTATAACGTCATATAGTATTGCGTCATAACTTACAACGTCATACAGTAATGCGTCATACCGTATAACGTCATATAGAATTACGGTTTTGCATATAACGTCATGTAGAATTACGGTTTAACGTATAGCGTCGCATAGAATTACGGTTTAACGTATAACGCCATATAGAAATGCGTCATAACGTATAACATCATATAGTATTGCGTCATGACGTATAACGTCATATAATAAAACGACATGACGTATAACGTCATATAGAATTACGTCATAACTTATAACGTAATATAGAATTCCGGTTTAACGTATAACGCCATATAGCAATGCGTCATAACGTATAACATCATATAGTATTGCTTCATGACGTATAACGTCATATAGCAATGCGTCATAACGTATAACGTTACACAGAATTACGGTTTAACGTATAAAGTCATATAGTAATGCGCCATAACGTATAACGCCATATAGAAGTGCGTCATAACGTATAACATCATATAGTATTGCGTCATGACGTATAACGTCATATAATAAAACGACATGACGTATAACGTCATATCGAATTACGTAATAACTTATAACGTAATATAGAATTCCGGTTTAACGTATAACGCCATATAGCAATGTGTCATAACGTATAAAGTCATATAGAATTCCGGTTTAACGTATAACGTCATATAGTAATGCGACATAACGTATAACGTCATACAGTAATTCGTCATACCGTATAACGTCGTATAGCATTACGTCATAACGGATCACGTCTCATAGTAATACGTCATAACGTATAACGCCATATAGCAATGCGTCATAACGTATAACGTCATACAGTAATTCGTCATACCGTATAACGTCGTATAGCATTACGTCATAACGGATAACGTCTCATAGTAATACGTCATAACGTATAACGCCATATAGCAATGCGTCATAACGTATAACGTCATACAGAATTACGGTTTAACGTATAACGTCGCATAGTAATACGTCATAACGTATAACGTCATATAGTAATGCGTCATAACGTATAACGCCATATAGCATTACGTCATAACGGATAACGTCGTATAGCATTACGTCATAACGGATAACGTCTCATAGTAATCCGTCATAACGTATAACGTCATATAGAATTACGGCATAATGTTTAACGTCACGTAGTAATACGCATTAACGTATAACGTCATATAGTAATGCGTAATAACGTAAAACATCATATAGTAATGCGTCATAACGTATAGCGTCACATAGAATTACGGTTTAACGTATAACGTCATATAGTAATGCGCCATAACGTATAACGTCATACAGTAATTCGTCATACCGTATAACGTCGTATAGCATTACGTCATAACGGATAACGTCTCATAGTAATACGTCATAACGAATAACGCCATATAGCAATGCGTCATAACGTATAACGTCATACAGAATTACGGTTTAACGTATAACGTCATATAGTAATGCGTCATAACGTATAGCGTCACAGAGAATTACGGCATAACGTATTACGTCGCATAGTAATACGTCATAACGTATAACGTCATATAGTAATGCGTCATAACGTATAACGCCATATAGTATTGCGTCATAACGTATAACATCATATAGTATTGCGCCATGACGTATAACGTCATATAATAAGGCGACATGACGTATAACGTCATATAGAATTCCGGTTTAACGTATAACGCCATATAGCAATGCGTCAGACCCTATAACGTCATATAGAATTACGGTGTTACGTATAACGTCATATAGTAATGCGTCATAACGTATAACGCCATATAGCAATGCGTCATAACGTATAACGTCATATAGTAATGCGTCATATCGTATAACGAAATATAGTAATGCGTCATAACGTATAACGTCATATAGTATTGCGTCATATCTTACAACGTCATACAGTAATGCGTCATACCATATAACGTCATATAGAATTACGGTTTTGCATATAACGTCATGTAGAATTACGGTTTTACGTATAGCGTCGCATAGAATTACGGTTTAACGTATAACGTCATATAGTAATACGTCATAACCTTTAACGTCATATAGTAATGCGTCATAACGTATAACGTCATATAGTATTGCGTCAGGACGTATAATGTCATATAATAAGGGGACATGACGTATAACGTCATATAGAATTACGTCGTAACGTATAACGTCACGTAGTAATGCGTCATAACGTATAACGACATATAGTAATGCGTCATAACGTATATCGCCATATAGTAAGGCGTCATGACGTACAACGTCATATAGAATTACGTCGTAACGTATAAGGTCACATAGAAGTACGTCACAACGTATAACGTCACGAAGAATTACGGTTTTGCGTATAACGTCATATAGAATTACGGTTTAACGTATAACGTCATACAGTAATTCGTAATACCGTATAACCTCATATAGAATTATGGCATAACGTATAACGTCACATAGTAAAACGTCATAACGTATAACGTCATACAGAATTACGGTTTAACGTCTAACGTCATACAGTAATGCGTCATAACGTATAACATCATATAGAATTCCGGTTTAACGTATAACGCCATATAGCAATGTGTTATAACGTATAAAGTCATATAGAATTCCGGTTTAACGTATAACGCCAAATAGCAATGCGTCATAACGTATAACGTCATATAGAATTACGGCATAATGTTTAACGTCCGTAGTAATACGCATTAACGTATAACGTCATATAGTAATGCGTAATAACGTAAAACATCATATAGCAATGCGTCAGACCCTATAACGTCATATAGAATTACGGTGTTACGTATAACGTCATATAGTAATGCGTCATAACGTATAGCGTCACATAGAATTACGGCATAACGCATAACGTCGCATAGTAATACGTCATAACGTATAACGTCATATAGTAATGCGTCATAACGTATAACGAAATATAGTAATGCGTCATAACGTATAACGTCATATAGTATTGCGTCATAACTTACAACGTCATACAGTAATGCGTCATACCGTATAACGTCATATAGAATTACGGTTTTGCATATAACGTCATGTAGAATTACGGTTTAACGTATAGCGTCGCATAGAATTACGGTTTAACGTATAACGCCATATAGAAATGCGTCATAACGTATAACATCATATAGTATTGCGTCATGACGTATAACGTCATATAATAAAACGACATGACGTATAACGTCATATAGAATTACGTCATAACTTATAACGTAATATAGAATTCCGGTTTAACGTATAACGCCATATAGCAATGCGTCATAACGTATAACATCATATAGTATTGCTTCATGACGTATAACGTCATATAGCAATGCGTCATAACGTATAACGTTACACAGAATTACGGTTTAACGTATAAAGTCATATAGTAATGCGCCATAACGTATAACGCCATATAGAAGTGCGTCATAACGTATAACATCATATAGTATTGCGTCATGACGTATAACGTCATATAATAAAACGACATGACGTATAACGTCATATCGAATTACGTAATAACTTATAACGTAATATAGAATTCCGGTTTAACGTATAACGCCATATAGTAATGCGTCATAACGTATAACATCATATAGTATTGCGTCATGACGTATAACGTCATATAGTAATGCGTCATAACGTGTATCGTCACATAGTAATACGTCATAACGTATAACGTCATACAGTAATGCGTCATATCGTATAACGTCATATAGAATTACGGCATAACGTATAACGTCGCACAGTAGTACGTCATAAGGTATATCGTCATACAGAATTACGTCATAACGTATAACGTCACATAGTAATACGTCATAACGTATAACGTCATATAGAATTCCGGTTTAACGTATAACGCCATATAACAATGCGTCATAACGTATAACGTCATATAGAATTACGGCATAATGTTTAACGTCACGTAGTAATACGCCATAACGTATAACGTCATACAGTAATTCGTAATACCGTATAACGTCATATAGAATTACGGCATAACGTATAACGTCACATAGTAAAACGTCATAACGTATAACGTCATACAGAATTGCGGTTTAACGTCTAACGTCATACAGTAATGCGTCATAACGTATAACATCATATAGAATTCCGGTTTAACGTATAACGCCATATTGCAATGTGTCATAACGTATAAAGTCATATAGAATTCCGGTTTAACGTATAACGTCATATAGTAATGCGTCATAACGTATAACGTCATACAGTAATTCGTCATACCGTATAACGTCGTGTAGCATTACGTCATAACGGATAACGTCTCATAGTAATACGTCATAACGTATAACGCCATATAGCAATGCGTCATAACGTATAACGTCATACAGTAATTCGTCATACCGTATAACGTCGTATAGCATTACGTCATAACGGATAACGTCTCATAGTAATACGCCATAACGTATAACGTCATATAGTAATGCGTAATAACGTAAAACATCATATAGTAATGCGTCATAACGTATAGCGTCACATAGAATTACGGCATAACGCATAACGTCGCATAGTAATACGTCATAATGTATAACGTCATATAGTAATGCGTCATAACGTATAACGCCATATAGCAATGCGTCATAACGTATAACGTCATATAGTAATGCGTCATAACGTATAGCGTCACATAGAATTACGGCATAACGTATAACGTCGCATAGTAATACGTCATAATGTATAACGTCATATAGTAATGCGTCATAACGTATAACGCCATATAGCAATGCGTCATAACGTATAACGTCATATAGTAATGCGTCATAACGTATAGCGTCATACAGAATTACGGTTTAACGTATAACGTCATATAGTAATGCGTCATAACGTATAACGTCATACAGAATTACGGTTTAACGTATAACGTCATATAGTAATGCGTCATAACGTATAGCGTCACATAGAATTACGGCATAACGCATAACGTCGCATAGTAATACGTCATAATGTATAACGTCATATAGTAATGCGTCATAACGTATAACGCCATATAGCAATGCGTCATAACGTATAACGTCATATAGTAATGCGTCATAACGTATAGCGTCACATAGAATTACGGCATAACGTATAACGTCGCATAGTAATACGTCATAACGTATAACGTCATATAGTAATGCGTCATAACGTATAACGCCATATAGTATTGCGTCATAACGTATAAGATCATATAGTATTGCGTCGTTACGTATAACGTCATATAATAAGGCGACATGACGTATAACGTCATATAATAAGGCGACATGACGTATAACGTCATATAGAATTCCGGTTTAACGTATAACGCCATATAGCAATGCGTCATAACGTATAACGTCATACAGAATTACGGTTTAACGTATAACGTCATATAGTAATGCGTCATAACGTATAGCGTCACATAGAATTACGGCATAACGCATAACGTCGCATAGTAATACGTCATAATGTATAACGTCATATAGTAATGCGTCATAACGTATAACGCCATATAGCAATGCGTCATAACGTATAACGTCATATAGTAATGCGTCATAACGTATAGCGTCACATAGAATTACGGCATAACGTATAACGTCGCATAGTAATACGTCATAACGTATAACGTCATATAGTAATGCGTCATAACGTATAACGCCATATAGTATTGCGTCATAACGTATAAGATCATATAGTATTGCGTCATTACGTATAACGTCATATAATAAGGCGACATGACGTATAACGTCATATAATAAGGCGACATGACGTATAACGTCATATAGAATTCCGGTTTAACGTATAACGCCATATAGCAATGCGTCATAACGTATAACGTCATATAGTATTGCGTCATAACTTACAACGTCATACAGTAATGCTTCATACCGTATAACGTCATATAGAATTACGGTTTTGCATGTAACGTCATGTAGAATTACGGTTTAACGTATAGCGTCGCATAGAATTACGGTTTAACGTATAACGTCATATAGTAATACGTCATAACGTATAACGTCATATAGTAATGCGTCATAACGTATAACGTCATATAGTATTGCGTCATGACGTATAATGTCATATAATAAGGCGACATGACGTATAACGTCATATAGAATTACGTCGTAACGTATAACGTCACGTAGTAATGCGTCATAACGTATAACGACATATAGTAATGCGTCATAACGTATATCGCCATATAGTAAGGCGTCATGACGTACAACGTCATATAGAATTACGTCGTAACGTATAAGGTCACATAGAAGTACGTAACAACGTATAACGTCACGAAGAATTACGGTTTTGCGTATAACGTCATATAGAATTACGGTTTAACGTATAACGTCATACAGTAATTCGTAATACCGTATAACGTCATATAGAATTACGGCATAACGTATAACGTCACATAGTAAAACGTCATAACGTATAACGTCATACAGAATTACGGTTTAACGTCTAACGTCATACAGTAATGCGTCATAACGTATAACATCATATAGAATTCCGGTTTAACGTATAACGCCATATAGCAATGTGCCATAACGTATAAAGTCATATAGAATTCCGGTTTAACGTATAACGCCAAATAGCAATGCGTCATAACGTATAACGTCATATAGAATTACGGCATAATGTTTAACGTCACGTAGTAATACGCCATAACGTATAACGTCATATAGTAATGCGTAATAACGTAAAACATCATATAGTAATGCGTCATAACGTATAGCGTCACATAGAATTACGGTTTAACGTATAACGTCATACAGTAATTCGTCATACCGTATAACGTCGTATAGCATTACGTCATAACGGATAACGTCTCATAGTAATACTTCATAACGTATAACGCCATATAGCAATGCGTCATAACGTATAACGTCATACAGAATTACGGATTAACGTATAACGTCATATAGTAATGCGTCATAACGTATAGCGTCACATAGAATTACGGCATAACGCATAACGTCGCATAGTAATACGTCATAACGTATAACGTCATATAGTAATGCGTCATAACGTATAAGATCATATAGTATTGCGTCATAACCTACAACGTCATACAGTAATGCGTCATACCGTATAACGTCATATAGAATTACGGTTTTGCATATAACGTCATGTAGAATTACGGTTTAACGTATAGCGTCGCATAGAATTACGGTTTAACGTATAACGTCATATAGTAATACGTCATAACGTATAACGTCATAAAGTAATGCGTCATAACGTATAACGTCATATAGTAATGCGTCATAACGTATAACGTCATATAGTATTGCGTCATGACGTATAAAATCATATAATTAGGCGACATGACGTATAACGTCATATAGAATTACGTCGTAACGCATAACGTCACGTAGTAATGCGTCATAACGTATAACGACATATAGAAATGCGCCATAACGTATATCGCCATATAGTAAGGCGTCATGACGTACAACGTTATATAGAATTACGTCATAACGTATAACGTCACATAGAAGTACGTCACAACGTATAACGTCACGCAGAATTACGGTTTTGCGTATAACGTCATATAGAATTACGGTTTAACGTATAACGTCATACAGTAATTCGTAATACCGTATAACGTCATATAGAATTACGGCATAACGTATAACGTCACATAATAAAACGTCATAACGTATAACGTCATACAGAATTACGGTTTAACGTCTAACGTCATACAGTAATGCGGCATAACGTATAACATCATATAGAATTCCGGTTTAACGTATAACGCCATATAGCAATGTGTCATAACGTATAAAGTCATATAGAATTCCGGTTTAACGTATAACGCCATATAGCAATGCGTCATAACGTGTAACGTCATATAGAATTACGGCATAATGTTTAACGTCACGTAGTAATACGCCATAACGTATAACGTCATATAGTAATGCGTAATAACGTAAAACATCATATAGTAATGCGTCATAACGTATAGCGTCACATAGAATTACGGTTTAACGTATAACGTCATATAGTAATGCGTCATAACGTATAACGCCATATAGCAATGCGTCATAACGTATAACGTCATACAGAATTACGGTTTAACGTATAACGTCATATAGTAATGCGTCATAACGTATAGCGTCACATAGAATTACGGCATAACGTATTACGTCGCATAGTAATACGTCATAACGTATAACGTCATATAGTAATGCGTCATAACGTATAACGCCATATAGTATTGCGTCATAACGTATAACATCATATAGTATTGCGTCATGACGTATAAGGTCATATAATAAGGCGATATGACGTATAACGTCATATAGAATTCCGGTTTAACGTATAACGCCATATAGCAATGCGTCATAACGTATAACGTCATATAGAATTACGGTGTTACGTATAACGTCATATAGTAATGCGTCATAACGTATAACGCCATATAGCAATGCGTCATAACGTATAACGTCTTATAGTAATGCGTCATAACGTATAACGAAATATAGTAATGCGTCATAACGTATAACGTCATATAGTATTGCGTCATAACTTACAACGTCATACAGTAATGCGTCATACCGTATAACGTCATATAGAATTACGGTTTTGCATATAACGTCATGTAGAATTTCGGTTTAACGTATAGCGTCGCATAGAATTACGGTTTAACGTATAACGTCATATAGTAATACGTCATAACGTATAACGTCATATAGTAATGCGTCATAACGTATAACGTCATATAGTATTGCGTCATGACGTATAATGTCATATAATAAGGCGACATGACGTATAACGTCATATAGAATTCCGGTTTAACGTATAACGTCGCATAGTAATACGTCATAACGTATAACGCCATATAGCAATGCGTCATAACGTATAACGTCATATAGTAATGCGTCATAACGTATAGCGTCACATAGAATTACGGCATAACGTATAACGTCGCATAGTAATACGTCATAACGTATAACGTCATATAGTATTGCGTCATTACGTATAACGTCATATAATAAGGCGACATGACGTATAACGTCATATAATAAGGCGACATGACGTATAACGTCATATAGAATTCCGGTTTAACGTATAACGCCATATAGCAATGCGACATGACGTATAACGTCATATAGAATTCCGGTTTAACGTATAACGCCATATAGCAATGCGTCATAACGTATAACGTCATATAGAATTACGGTGTTACGTATAACGTCATATAGTAATGCGTCATAACGTATAACGCCATATAGCAATGCGTCATAACGTATAACGTCTTATAGTAATGCGTCATAACGTATAACGAAATATAGTAATGCGTCATAACGTATAACGTCATATAGTATTGCGTCATAACTTACAACGTCATACAGTAATGCGTCATACCGTATAACGTCATATAGAATTACGGTTTTGCATATAACGTCATGTAGAATTACGGTTTAACGTATAGCGTCGCATAGAATTACGGTTTAACGTATAACGTCATATAGTAATACGTCATAACGTATAACGTCATATAGTAATGCGTCATAACGTATAACGTCATATAGTATTGCGTCATGACGTATAATGTCATATAATAAGGCGACATGACGTATAACGTCATATAGAATTCCGGTTTAACGTATAACGTCGCATAGTAATACGTCATAACGTATAACGCCATATAGCAATGCGTCATAACGTATAACATCATATAGTAATGCGTCATAACGTATAGCGTCACATAGAATTACGGCATAACGTATAACGTCGCATAGTAATACGTCATAACGTATAACGTCATATAGTAATGCGTCATAACGTATAACGCCATATAGTATTGCGTCATAACGTATAAGATCATATAGTATTGCGTCATTACGTATAACGTCATATAATAAGGCGACATGACGTATAACGTCATATAATAAGGCGACATGACGTATAACGTCATATAGAATTCCGGTTTAACGTATAACGCCATATAGCAATGCGTCATAACGTATAACGTCATATAGTATTGCGTCATAACTTACAACGTCATACAGTAATGCTTCATACCGTATAACGTCATATAGAATTACGGTTTTGCATGTAACGTCATGTAGAATTACGGTTTAACGTATAGCGTCGCATAGAATTACGGTTTAACGTATAACGTCATATAGTAATACGTCATAACGTATAACGTCATATAGTAATGCGTCATAACGTATAACGTCATATAGTATTGCGTCATGACGTATAATGTCATATAATAAGGCGACATGACGTATAACGTCATATAGAATTACGTCGTAACGTATAACGTCACGTAGTAATGCGTCATAACGTATAACGACATATAGTAATGCGTCATAACGTATATCGCCATATAGTAAGGCGTCATGACGTACAACGTCATATAGAATTACGTCGTAACGTATAAGGTCACATAGAAGTACGTAACAACGTATAACGTCACGAAGAATTACGGTTTTGCGTATAACGTCATATAGAATTACGGTTTAACGTATAACGTCATACAGTAATTCGTAATACCGTATAACGTCATCTAGAATTACGGCATAACGTATAACGTCACATAGTAAAACGTCATAACGTATAACGTCATACAGAATTACGGTTTAACGTCTAACGTCATACAGTAATGCGTCATAACGTATAACATCATATAGAATTCCGGTTTAACGTATAACGCCATATAGCAATGTGCCATAACGTATAAAGTCATATAGAATTCCGGTTTAACGTATAACGCCAAATAGCAATGCGTCATAACGTATAACGTCATATAGAATTACGGCATAATGTTTAACGTCACGTAGTAATACGCCATAACGTATAACGTCATATAGTAATGCGTAATAACGTAAAACATCATATAGTAATGCGTCATAACGTATAGCGTCACATAGAATTACGGTTTAACGTATAACGTCATACAGTAATTCGTCATACCGTATAACGTCGTATAGCATTACGTCATAACGGATAACGTCTCATAGTAATACTTCATAACGTATAACGCCATATAGCAATGCGTCATAACGTATAACGTCATACAGAATTACGGATTAACGTATAACGTCATATAGTAATGCGTCATAACGTATAGCGTCACATAGAATTACGGCATAACGCATAACGTCGCATAGTAATACGTCATAACGTATAACGTCATATAGTAATGCGTCATAACGTATAAGATCATATAGTATTGCGTCTTGACGTATAACGTCATATAATAAGGCGACATGACGTATAACGTCATATAATAAGGCGACATGACGTATAACGTCATATAGCATTCCGGTTTAACGTATAACGCCATATAGCAATGCGTCATAACGTATAACGTCATATAGAATTACGGTGTTACGTATAACGTCATATAGTAATGCGTCATAACGTATAACGCCATATAGCAATGCGTCATAACGTATAACGTCATATAGTATTGCGTCATAACTTACAACGTCATACAGTAATGCGTCATACCGTATAACGTCATATAGAATTACGGTTTTGCATATAACGTCATGTAGAATTACGGTTTAACGTATAGCGTCGCATAGAATTACGGTTTAACGTATAACGTCATATAGTAATACGTCATAACGTATAACGTCATAAAGTAATGCGTCATAACGTATAACGTCATATAGTAATGCGTCATAACGTATAACGTCATATAGTATTGCGTCATGACGTATAAAATCATATAATTAGGCGACATGACGTATAACGTCATATAGAATTACGTCGTAACGTATAACGTCACGTAGTAATGCGTCATAACGTATAACGACATATAGAAATGCGCCATAACGTATATCGCCATATAGTAAGGCGTCATGACGTACAACGTCATATAGAATTACGTCATAACGTATAACGTCACATAGAAGTACGTCACAACGTATAACGTCACGCAGAATTACGGTTTTGCGTATAACGTCATATAGAATTACGGTTTAACGTATAACGTCATACAGTAATTCGTAATACCGTATAACGTCATATAGAATTACGGCATAACGTATAACGTCACATAATAAAACGTCATAACGTATAACGTCATACAGAATTACGGTTTAACGTCTAACGTCATACAGTAATGCGGCATAACGTATAACATCATATAGAATTCCGGTTTAACGTATAACGCCATATAGCAATGTGTCATAACGTATAAAGTCATATAGAATTCCGGTTTAACGTATAACGCCATATAGCAATGCGTCATAACGTGTAACGTCATATAGAATTACGGCATAATGTTTAACGTCACGTAGTAATACGCCATAACGTATAACGTCATATAGTAATGCGTAATAACGTAAAACATCATATAGTAATGCGTCATAACGTATAGCGTCACATAGAATTACGGTTTAACGTATAACGTCATATAGTAATGCGTCATAACGTATAACGTCATACAGTAATTCGTCATACCGTATAACGTCGTATAGCATTACGTCATAACGGATAACGTCTCATAGTAATACGTCATAACGTATAACGCCATATAGCAATGCGTCATAACGTATAACGTCATACAGAATTACGGTTTAACGTATAACGTCATATAGTAATGCGTCATAACGTATAGCGTCACATAGAATTACGGCATAACGTATTACGTCGCATAGTAATACGTCATAACGTATAACGTCATATAGTAATGCGTCATAACGTATAACGCCATATAGTATTGCGTCATAACGTATAACATCATATAGTATTGCGTCATGACGTATAAGGTCATATAATAAGGCGATATGACGTATAACGTCATATAGAATTCCGGTTTAACGTATAACGCCATATAGCAATGCGTCATAACGTATAACGTCATATAGAATTACGGTGTTACGTATAACGTCATATAGTAATGCGTCATAACGTATAACGCCATATAGCAATGCGTCATAACGTATAACGTCATATAGTAATGCGTCATAACGTATAACGAAATATAGTAATGCGTCATAACGTATAACGTCATATAGTATTGCGTCATAACTTACAACGCCATACAGTAATGCGTCATACCGTATAACGTCATATAGAATTACGGTTTTGCATATAACGTCATGTAGAATTACGGTTTAACGTATAGCGTCGCATAGAATTACGGTTTAACGTATAACGTCATATAGTAATACGTCATAACGTATAACGTCATATAGTAATGCGTCATAACGTATAACGTCATATAGTATTGCGTCATGACGTATAATGTCATATAATAAGGCGACATGACGTATAACGTCATATAGAATTCCGGTTTAACGTATAACGCCATATAGCAATGCGTCATAACGTATAACGTCATATAGTAATGCGTCATAACGTATAACGAAATATAGTAATGCGTCATAACGTATAACGTCATATAGTATTGCGTCATAACTTACAACGCCATACAGTAATGCGTCATACCGTATAACGTCATATAGAATTACGGTTTTGCATATAACGTCATGTAGAATTACGGTTTAACGTATAGCGTCGCATAGAATTACGGTTTAACGTATAACGTCATATAGTAATACGTCGTAACGTATAACGTCACGTAGTAATGCGTCATAACGTATAACGACATATAGTAATGCGTCATAACGTATATCGCCATATAGTAAGGCGTCATGACGTACAACGTCATATAGAATTACGTCATAACGTATAACGTCACATAGAAGTACGTCACAACGTATAACGTCATATAGTAATGCGTCATAACGTATAACGCCATATAGTATTGCGTCATAACGTATAACATCATATAGTAATGCGTCATATCGTATAACGTCATATAGTAATACGTCATAACGTATAACGTCATATAGTATTGCGTCATGACGAATAATGTCATATAATAAGGCGACATGACGTATAACGTCATATAGTAATGCGTCATAACGTATAACGTCATATAGCAATGCGTCATAACGTATAACGCCATATAGTAATGCGTCATAACATATATCGTCATATAGTAATGCGTAATAACGTAAAACATCATATAGTAATGCGTCATAACGTATAGCGTCACATAGAATTCCGGTTTAACGCATAACGCCATATAGCAATGTGTCATAACGTATAAAGTCATATAGAATTCCGGTTTAACGTATAACGCCATATAGCAATGCGTCATAACGTGTAACGTCATATAGAATTACGGCATAATGTTTAACGTCACGTAGTAATACGGCATAACGTATAACGTCATATAGTAATGCGTAATAACGTAAAACATCATATAGTAATGCGTCATAACGTATAGCGTCACATAGAATTACGGTTTAACGTATAACGTCATATAGTAATGCGTCATAACGTATAGCGTCACATAGAATTACGGCATAACGTATTACGTCGCATAGTAATACGTCATAACGTATAACGTCATATAGTAATGCGTCATAACGTATAACGTCATATAGAATTACGGCATAATGTTTAACGTCACGTAGTAATACGCCATAACGTATAACGTCATATAGTAATGCGTAATAACGTAAAACATCATATAGTAATGCGTCATAACGTATAGCGTCACACAGAATTACGGTTTAACGTATAACGTCATACAGTAATTCGTCATAACGTATAACGTCGTATAGCATTACGTCATAACGGATAACGTCTCATAGTAATACGTCATAACGTATAACGCCATATAGCAATGCGTCATAACGTATAACGTCATACAGAATTACGGTTTAACGTATAACGTCATATAGTAATGCGTCATAACGTATAGCGTCACATAGAATTACGGCATCACGCATAACGTCGCATAGTAATACCTCATAACGTATAACGTCATATAGTAATGCGTCATAACGTATAACGAAATATAGTAATGCGTCATAACGTATAACGTCATATAGTATTTCGTCATAACTTACAACGTCATACAGTAATGCGTCATACCGTATAACGTCATATAGAATTACGGTTTTGCATATAACGTCATGTAGAATTACGGTTTAACGTATAGCGTCGCATAGAATTACGGTTTAACGTATAACGCCATATAGAAATGCGTCATAACGTATAACATCATATAGTATTGCGTCATGACGTATAACGTCATATAATAAAACGACAAGACGTATAACGTCATATAGAATTACGTCATAACTTATAACGTAATATAGAATTCCGGTTTAACGTATAACGCCATATAGCAATGCGTCATAACGTATAACGCCATATAGCAATGCGTCATAACGTATAACGTCATATAGAATTACGGCATAATGTTTAACGTCACGTAGTAATACGCCATAACGTATAACGTCATACAGTTATTCGTAATACCGTATAACGTCATATAGAATTACGGCATAACGTATAACGTCACATAGTAAAACGTCATAACGTATAACGTCATACAGAATTACGGTTTAACGTCTAACGTCATACAGTAATGCGTCATAACGTATAACATCATATAGAATTCCGGTTTAACGTATAACGCCATATAGCAATGTGTCATAACGTATAAAGTCATATAGAATTCCGGTTTAACGTACAACGTCATATAGTAATGCGTCATAACGTATAACGTCATACAGTAATTCGTCATACCGTATAACGTCGTATAGCATTTCGTCATAACGGATAACGTCTCATAGTAATACGTCATAACGTATAACGCCATATAGCAATGCGTCATAACGTATAACGTCATACAGTAATTCGTCATACCGTATAACGTCGTATAGCATTACGTCATAACGGATAACGTCTCATAGTAATACGTCATAACGTATAACGCCATATAGCAATGCGTCATAACGTATAACGTCATACAGAATTACGGTTTAACGTATAACGTCATATAGTAATGCGTCATAACGTATGGCGTCACATAGAATTACGGCATAACGTATAACGTCGCATAGTAATACGTCATAACGTATAACGTCATATAGAATTACGGCATAATGTTTAACGTCACGTAGTAATACGCCATAACGTATAACGTCATATAGTAATGCGTAATAACGTAAAACATCATATAGTAATGCGTCATAATGTATAACGCCATATAGCAATGCGTCATAACGTATAACGTCATATAGTAATGCGTCATAACGTATAACGAAATATAGTAATGCGTCATAACGTATAACGTCATATAGTATTGCGTCATAACTTACAACGTCATACAGTAATGCGTCATACCGTATAACGTCATATAGAATTACGGTTTTGCATATAACGTCATGTAGAATTACGGTTTAACGTATAGCGTCGCATAGAATTACGGTTTAACGTATAACGTCATATAGTAATACGTCATAACGTATAACGTCATATAGTAATGCGTCATAACGTATAACGTCATATAGTATTGCGTCATGACGTATAATGTCATATAATAAGGCGACATGACGTATAACGTCATATAGAATTACGTCGTAACGTATAACGTCACGTAGTAATTCGTCATAACGTATAACGACATATAGTAATGCGTCATAACGTATATCGCCATTTAGTAAGGCGTCATGACGTACAACGTCATATAGAATTACGTCGTAACGTATAAGGTCACATAGAAGTACGTCACAACGTATAACGTCACGAAGAATTACGGTTTTGTGTATAACGTCATATAGAATTACGGTTTAACGTATGTCATACAGTAATTCGTAATACCGTATAACGTCATATAGAATTATGGCATAACGTATAACGTCACATAGTAAAACGTCATAACGTATAACGTCATATAGAATTACGGTTTAACGTATAACGTCATACAGTAATTCGTAATACCGTATAACGTCATATAGAATTACGGCATAACGTATAACGTCACATAATAAAACGTCATAACGTATAACGTCATACAGAATTACGGTTTAACGTCTAACGTCATACAGTAATGCGGCATAACGTATAACATCATATAGAATTCCGGTTTAACGTATAACGCCATATAGCAATGTGTCATAACGTATAAAGTCATATAGAATTCCGGTTTAACGTATAACGCCATATAGCAATGCGTCATAACGTGTAACGTCATATAGAATTACGGCATAATGTTTAACGTCACGTAGTAATACGCCATAACGTATAACGTCATATAGTAATGCGTAATAACGTAAAACATCATATAGTAATGCGTCATAACGTATAGCGTCACATAGAATTACGGTTTAACGTATAACGTCATATAGTAATGCGTCATAACGTATAACGTCATACAGTAATTCGTCATACCGTATAACGTCGTATAGCATTACGTCATAACGGATAACGTCTCATAGTAATACGTCATAACGTATAACGCCATATAGCAATGCGTCATAACGTATAACGTCATACAGAATTACGGTTTAACGTATAACGTCATATAGTAATGCGTCATAACGTATAGCGTCACATAGAATTACGGCATAACGTATTACGTCGCATAGTAATACGTCATAACGTATAACGTCATATAGTAATGCGTCATAACGTATAACGCCATATAGTATTGCGTCATAACGTATAACATCATATAGTATTGCGTCATGACGTATAAGGTCATATAATAAGGCGATATGACGTATAACGTCATATAGAATTCCGGTTTAACGTATAACGCCATATAGCAATGCGTCATAACGTATAACGTCATATAGAATTACGGTGTTACGTATAACGTCATATAGTAATGCGTCATAACGTATAACGCCATATAGCAATGCGTCATAACGTATAACGTCATATAGTAATGCGTCATAACGTATAACGAAATATAGTAATGCGTCATAACGTATAACGTCATATAGTATTGCGTCATAACTTACAACGTCATACAGTAATGCGTCATACCGTATAACGTCATATAGAATTACGGTTTTGCATATAACGTCATGTAGAATTACGGTTTAACGTATAGCGTCGCATAGAATTACGGTTTAACGTATAACGTCATATAGTAATACGTCATAACGTATAACGTCATATAGTAATGCGTCATAACGTATAACGTCATATAGTATTGCGTCATGACGTATAATGTCATATAATAAGGCGACATGACGTATAACGTCATATAGAATTCCGGTTTAACGTATAACGCCATATAGCAATGCGTCATAACGTATAACGTCATATCGTAATGCGTCATAACGTATAACGAAATATAGTAATGCGTCATAACGTATAACGTCATATAGTATTGTGTCATAACTTACAACGTCATACAGTAATGCGTCATACCGTATAACGTCATATAGAATTACGGTTTTGCATATAACGTCATGTAGAATTACGGTTTAACGTATAGCGTCGCATAGAATTACGGTTTAACGTATAACGTCATATAGTAATACGTCATAACGTATAACGTCATATAGTAATGCGTCATAACGTATAACGTCATATAGTATTGCTTCATGACGTATAATGTCATATAATAAGGCGACATGACGTATAACGTCATATAGAATTACGTCGTAACGTATAACGTCACGTAGTAATGCGTCATAACGTATAACGACATATAGTAATGCGTCATAACGTATATCGCCATATAGTAAGGCGTCATGACGTACAACGTCATATAGAATTACGTCATAACGTATAACGTCACATAGAAGTACGTCACAACGTATAACGTCATATAGTAATGCGTCATAACGTATAACGCCATATAGTATTGCGTCATAACGTATAACATCATATAGTAATGCGTCATATCGTATAACGTCATATAGTAATACGTCATAACGTATAACGTCATATAGTATTGCGTCATGACGACTAATGTCATATAATAAGGCGACATGACGTATAACGTCATATAGTAATGCGTCATAACGTATAACACCATATAGCAATGCGTCATAACGTATAACGTCATATAGTAATGCGTCATAACGTATAACGCCATATAGCATTACGTCATAACGGATAACGTCGTATAGCATTACGTCATAACGGATAACGTCTCATAGTAATACGTCATAACGTATAACGTCATATAGAATTACGGCATAATGTTTAACGTCACGTAGTAATACGCTATAACGTATAACGTCATATAGTAATGCGTAATAACGTAAAACATCATATAGTAATGCGTCATAACGTATAGCGTCACATAGAATTACGGTTTAACGTATAACGTCATATAGTAATGCGCCATAACGTATAACGTCATACAGTAATTCGTCATACCGTATAACGTCATATAGCATTACGTCATAACGGATAACGTCTCATAGTAATACGTCATAACGTATAACGCCATATAGCAATGCGTCATAACGTATAACGCCATATAGTAATGCGTCATAACATATATCGTCATATAGTAATGCGTAATAACGTAAAACATCATATAGTAATGCGTCATAACGTATAGCGTCACATAGAATTCCGGTTTAACGCATAACGCCATATAGCAATGTGTCATAACGTATAAAGTCATATAGAATTCCGGTTTAACGTATAACGCCATATAGCAATGCGTCATAACGTGTAACGTCATATAGAATTACGGCATAATGTTTAACGTCACGTAGTAATACGGCATAACGTATAACGTCATATAGTAATGCGTAATAACGTAAAACATCATATAGTAATGCGTCATAACGTATAGCGTCACATAGAATTACGGTTTAACGTATAACGTCATATAGTAATGCGTCATAACGTATAGCGTCACATAGAATTACGGCATAACGTATTACGTCGCATAGTAATACGTCATAACGTATAACGTCATATAGTAATGCGTCATAACGTATAACGTCATATAGAATTACGGCATAATGTTTAACGTCACGTAGTAATACGCCATAACGTATAACGTCATATAGTAATGCGTAATAACGTAAAACATCATATAGTAATGCGTCATAACGTATAGCGTCACATAGAATTACGGTTTAACGTATAACGTCATACAGTAATTCGTCATAACGTATAACGTCGTATAGCATTACGTCATAACGGATAACGTCTCATAGTAATACGTCATAACGTATAACGTCATATAGAATTACGGCATAATGTTTAACGTCACGTAGTAATACGCTATAACGTATAACGTCATATAGTAATGCGTAATAACGTAAAACATCATATAGTAATGCGTCATAACGTATAGCGTCACATAGAATTACGGTTTAACGTATAACGTCATACAGTAATTCGTCATAACGTATAACGTCGTATAGCATTACGTCATAACGGATAACGTCTCATAGTAATACGTCATAACGTATAACGTCATATAGTAATGCGTCATAACGTATAACGAAATATAGTAATGCGTCATAACGTATAACGTCATATAGTATTTCGTCATAACTTACAACGTCATACAGTAATGCGTCATACCGTATAACGTCATATAGAATTACGGTTTTGCATATAACGTCATGTAGAATTACGGTTTAACGTATAGCGTCGCATAGAATTACGGTTTAACGTATAACGCCATATAGAAATGCGTCATAACGTATAACATCATATAGTATTGCGTCATGACGTATAACGTCATATAATAAAACGACAAGACGTATAACGTCATATAGAATTACGTCATAACTTATAACGTAATATAGAATTCCGGTTTAACGTATAACGCCATATTGCAATGCGTCATAACGTATAACGCCATATAGCAATGCGTCATAACGTATAACGTCATATAGAATTACGGCATAATGTTTAACGTCACGTAGTAATACGCCATAACGTATAACGTCATACAGTTATTCGTAATACCGTATAACGTCATATAGAATTACGGCATAACGTATAACGTCACATAGTAAAACGTCATAACGTATAACGTCATACAGAATTACGGTTTAACGTCTAACGTCATACAGTAATGCGTCATAACGTATAACATCATATAGAATTCCGGTTTAACGTATAACGCCATATAGCAATGTCTCATAACGTATAATGTCATATAGAATTCCGGTTTAACGTACAACGTCATATAGTAATGCGTCATAACGTATAACGTCATACAGTAATTCGTCATACCGTATAACGTCGTGTAGCATTTCGTCATAACGGATAACGTCTCATAGTAATACGTCATAACGTATAACGCCATATAGCAATGCGTCATAACGTATAACGTCATACAGTAATTCGTCATACCGTATAACGTCGTATAGCATTACGTCATAACGGATAACGTCTCATAGTAATACGTCATAACGTATAACGCCATATAGCAATGCGTCATAACGTATAACGTCATACAGAATTACGGTTTAACGTATAACGTCATATAGTAATGCGTCATAACGTATGGCGTCACATAGAATTACGGCATAACGTATAACGTCGCATAGTAATACGTCATAACGTATAACGTCATATAGAATTACGGCATAATGTTTAACGTCACGTAGTAATACGCCATAACGTATAACGTCATATAGTAATGCGTAATAACGTAAAACATCATATAGTAATGCGTCATAATGTATAACGCCATATAGCAATGCGTCATAACGTATAGCGTCATATAGTAATGCGTCATAACGTATAACGAAATATAGTAATGCGTCATAACGTATAACGTCATATAGTATTGCGTCATAACTTACAACGTCATACAGTAATGCGTCATACCGTATAACGTCATATAGAATTACGGTTTTGCATATAACGTCATGTAGAATTACGGTTTAACGTATAGCGTCGCATAGAATTACGGTTTAACGTATAACGTCATATAGTAATACGTCATAACGTATAACGTCATATAGTAATGCGTCATAACGTATAACGTCATATAGTATTGCGTCATGACGTATAATGTCATATAATAAGGCGACATGACGTATAACGTCATATAGAATTACGTCGTAACGTATAACGTCACGTAGTAATTCGTCATAACGTATAACGACATATAGTAATGCGTCATAACGTATATCGCCATATAGTAAGGCGTCATGACGTACAACGTCATATAGAATTACGTCGTAACGTATAAGGTCACATAGAAGTACGTCACAACGTATAACGTCACGAAGAATTACGGTTTTGTGTATAACGTCATATAGAATTACGGTTTAACGTATGTCATACAGTAATTCGTAATACCGTATAACGTCATATAGAATTATGGCATAACGTATAACGTCACATAGTAAAACGTCATAACGTATAACGTCATACAGAATTACGGTTTAACGTCTAACGTCATACAGTAATGCGTCATAACGTATGACATCATATAGAATTCCGGTTTAACGTATATTGCCATATAGCAATGTGTCATAACGTATAAAGTCATATAGAATTCCGGTTTAACGTATAACGCCAAATAGCAATGCGTCATAACGTATAACGTCATATAGAATTACGGCATAATGTTTAACGTCACGTAGTAATACGCCATAACGTATAACGTCATATAGTAATGCGTAATAACGTAAAACATCATATAGTAATGCGTCATAACGTATAGCGTCACATAGAATTACGGTTTAACGTATAACGTCATACAGTAATTCGTCATACCGTATAACGTCGTATAGCATTACGTCATAACGGATAACGTCTCATAGTAATACGTCATAACGTATAACGCCATATAGCAATGCGTCATAACGTATAACGTCATACAGAATTACGGTTTAACGTATAACGTCATATAGTAATGCGTCATAACGTATAGCGTCACATAGAATTACGGCATAACGCATAACGTCGCATAGTAATACGTCATAACGTATAACGTCATATAGTAATGCGTCATAACGTATAACGCATTTTGCAATGCGTCATAACGTATAACGTCATATAGTAATGCGTCATAACGTATAGCGTCACATAGAATTACGGCATAATGTATAACGTCGCATAGTAATACGTCATAACGTATAACGTCAAATAATAATGCGTCATAACGTATAATGCCATATAGTATTGCGTCATAACGTATAAGATCATATAGTATTGCGTCATGACGTATAACGTCATATAATAAGGCGACATGACGTATAACATCATATAATAAGGCGACATGACGTATAACGTCATATAGAATTCCGGTTTAACGTATAACGCCATATAGCAATGCGTCATAACGTATAACGTCATATAGAATTACGGTGTTACGTATAACGTCATATAGTAATGCGTCATAACGTATAACGCCATATAGCAATGCGTCATAACGTATAACGTCATATAGTAATGCGTCATAACGTATAACGAAATATAGTAATGCGTCATAACGTAAAAAGTCATATAGTATTGCGTCATAACTTACAACGTCATACAGTAATGCGTCAAAACGTATAACGTCATATAGTAATGCGTAATAACGTAAAACATCATATAGTAATGCGTCATAACGTATAGCGTCACATAGAATTACGGTTTAACGTATAACGTCATACAGTAATTCGTCATACCGTATAACGTCGTATAGCATTACGTCATAACGGATAACGTCTCATAGTAATACGTCATAACGTATAACGCCATATAGCAATGCGTCATAACGTATAACGTCATACAGAATTACGGTTTAACGTATAACGTCATATAGTAATGCATCATAACGTATAGCGTCACATAGAATTACGGCATAACGCATAACGTCGCATAGTAATGCGTCATAACGTATAACGCCATATAGTATTGCGTCATAACGTATAAGATCATATAGTATTGCGTCATGACGTATAACGTCATATAATAAGGCGACATGACGTATAACGTCATATAGAATTACGGTTTTGCATATAACGTCATGTAGAATTACGGTTTAACGTATAGCGTCGCATACAATTACGGTTTAACGTATAACGTCATATAGTAATACGTCATAACGTATAACGTCATATAGTAATGCGTCATAACGTATAACGTCATATAGTATTGCGTCATGACGTATAAAATCATATAATTAGGCGACATGACGTATAACGTCATATAGAATTACGTCGTAACGTATAACGTCACGTAGTAATGCGTCATAACGTATAACGACATATAGTAATGCGTCATAACGTATATCGCCATATAGTAAGGCGTCATGACGTACAACGTCATATAGAATTACGTCATAACGTGTAACGTCACATAGAAGTACGTCACAACGTATAACGTCACGCAGAATTACGGTTTTGCGTATAACGTCATATAGAATTACGGTTTAACGTATAACGTCATACAGTAATTCGTAAAACCGTATAACGTCATATAGAATTACGGCATAACGTATAACGTCACATAATAAAACGTCATAACGTATAACGTCATACAGAATTACGGTTTAACGTCTAACGTCATACAGTAATGCGTCATAACGTATAACATCATATAGAATTCCGGTTTAACGTATAACGCCATATAGCAATGTGTCATAACGTATAAAGTCATATAGAATTCCGGTTTAACGTATAACGCCATATAGCAATGCGTCATAACGTGTAACGTCATATAGAATTACGGCATAATGTTTAACGTCACGTAGTAATACGCCATAACGTATAACGTCATATAGTAATGCGTAATAACGTAAAACATCTTATAGTAATGCGTCATAACGTATAGCGTCACATAGAATTACGGTTTAACGTATAACGTCATATAGTAATGCGTCATAACGTATAACGTCATACAGTAATTCGTCATACCGTATAACGTCGTATAGCATTACGTCATAACGGATAACGTCTCATAGTAATACGTCATAACGTATAACGCCATATAGCAATGCGTCATAACGTATAACGTCATACAGAATTACGGTTTAACGTATAACGTCATATAGTAATGCGTCATAACGTATAGCGTCACATAGAATTACGGCATAACGTATTACGTCGCATAGTAATACGTCATAACGTATAACGTCATATAGTAATGCGTCATAACGTATAACGCCATATAGTATTGCGTTATAACGTATAACATCATACAGAATTACGGTTTAACGTATAACGTCATACAGTAATGCGTCATACCGTATAACGTCATATAGAATTACGGTTTTGCATATAACGTCATGTAGAATTACGGTTTAACGTATAGCGTCGCATAGAATTACGGTTTAACGTATAACGTCATATAGTAATACGTCATAACGTATAACGTCATATAGTAGTGCGTCATAACGTATAACGTCATATAGTATTGCGTCATGACGTATAATGTCATATAATAAGGCGACATGACGTATAACGTCATATAGAATTCCGGTCTAACGTATAACGCCATATAGCAATGCGTCATAACGTATAACGTCATATCGTAATGCGTCATAACGTATAACGAAATATAGTAATGCGTCATAACGTATAACGTCATATAGTATTGCGTCATAACTTACAACGTCATACAGTAATGCGTCATACCGTATAACGTCATATAGAATTACGGTTTTGCATATAACGTCATGTAGAATTACGGTTTAACGTATAGCGTCGCATGGAATTACGGTTTAACGTATAACGTCATATAGTAATACGTCATAACGTATAACGTCATATAGTAATGCGTCATAACGTATAACGTCATATAGTATTGCGTCATGACGTATAGCGTCACATAGAATTCCGGTTTAACGTATAACGCCATATGGCAATGTGTCATAACGTATAAAGTCATATAGAATTCCGGTTTAACGTATAACGCCATATAGCAATGCGTCATAACGTGTAACGTCATATAGAATTACGGCATAATGTTTAACGTCATATAGAATTACGTCGTAACGTATAACGTCAAGTAGTAATGCGTCATAACGTAAAACATCATATAGTAATGCGTCATAACGTATAGCGTCACATAGAATTACGGTTTAACGTATAACGTCATATAGTAATGCGTCATAACGTATAACGTCATACAGTAATTCGTCATACCGTATAACGTCGTATAGCATTACGTCATAACGGATAACGTCTCATAGTAATACGTCATAACGTATAACGCCATATAGCAATGCGTCATAACGTATAACGTCATACAGAATTACGGTTTAACGTATAACGTCATATAGTAATGCGTCATAACGTATAGCGTCACATAGAATTACGGCATAACGTATTACGTCGCATAGTAATACGTCATAACGTATAACGTCATATAGTAATGCGTCATAACGTATAACGCCATATAGTATTGCGTCATAACGTATAACATCATATAGTATTGCGTCATGACGTATAACGTCATATAATAAGGCGACATGACGTATAACGTCATATAGAATTCCGGTTTAACGTATAACGCCATATAGCAATGCGTCATAACGTATAACGTCATATAGAATTACGGTGTTACGTATAACGTCATATAGTAATGCGTCATAACGTATAACGCCATATAGCAATGCGTCATAACGTATAACGTCATATAGTAATGCGTCATAACGTATAACGAAATATAGTAATGCGTCATAACGTATAACGTCATATAGAATTCCGGTTTAACGTATAACGCCATATAGCAATGCGTCATAACGTATAACGTCATATAGTAATGCGTCATAACGTATAACGAAATATAGTAATGCGTCATATCGTATAACGTCATATAGTATTGCGTCATAACTTACACCGTCATACAGTAATGCGTCATACCGTATAACGTCATATAGAATTACGGTTTTGCATATAACGTCATGTAGAATTACGGTTTAACGTATAACGTCATATAGTAATACGTCATAACGTATAACGACATATAGTAATGCGTCATAACGTATATCGCCATATAGTAAGGCGTCATGACGTACAACGTCATATAGAATTACGTCATAACGTATAACGTCACATAGAAGTACGTCACAACGTATAACGTCACGCAGAATTACCTTTTTGCGTATAACGTCATATAGAATTACGGTTTAACGTATAACGTGATACAGTAATTCGTAATACCGTATAACGTCATATAGAATTACGGCATAACGTATAACGTCACATAGGAGAACGTCATAACGTATAACGTCATACAGAGTTACGGTTTAACGTCTAACGTCATACAGTAATGCGTCATAACGTATAACATCATATAGAATTCCGGTTTAACGTATAACGCCATATAGCAATGTGTCATAACGTATAAAGTCATATAGAATTCCGGTTTAACGTATAACGCCATATAGCAATGCGTCATAACGTATAACGTCATATAGAATTACGGCATAATGTTTAACGTCACGTAGTAATACGCCATAACGTATAACGTCATATAGTAATGCGTAATAACGTAAAACATCATATAGTAATGCGACATAACGTATAGCGTCACATAGAATTACGGTTTAACGTATAACGTCATATAGTAATGCGTCATAACGTATAACGTCATACAGTAATTCGTCATACCGTATAACGTCGTATAGCATTACGTCATAACGGATAACGTCTCATAGTAATACGTCATAACGTATAACGACATATAGCAATGCGTCATAACGTATAACGTCATACAGAATTACGGTTTAACGTATAACGTCATATAGTAATGCGTCATAACGTATAGCGTCACATAGAATTACGGCATAACGTATTACGTCGCATAGTAATACGTCATAACGTATAACGTCATATAGTAATGCGTCATAACGTATAACGCCATATAGTATTGCGTCATAACGTATAACATCATATAGTAATGCGTCATATCGTATAACGTCATATAGTAATACGTCATAACGTATAACGTCATATAGTATTGCGTCATGACGAATAATGTCATATAATAAGGCGACATGACGTATAACGTCATATAGTAATGCGTCATAACGTATAACGTCATATAGTAATGCGTCATAACGTATAACGCCATATAGTAATGCGTCATAACCTATATCGTCATATAGTATTGCGTCATAACGTCTAACGCCATATAGCAATGCGTCATAACGTATAACGTCATATAGTAATGCGACATACCGTATAACGTCATATAGAATTCCGGTTTAACGTATAACGCCATATAGCAATGCGTCATAACGTATAACGTCACATAGTAATACGTCTTAACGTATAAAGTCATATAGAATACCGGGTTAAAGTATAACGCCATATAGCAATGCGTCATAGCGTATAACGTCATACAGAATTACGGTTTAACGTATATCGTCATAGAGTAATGCGTCATAACGTATAGCGTCACATAGAATTACGGCATAACGTATTACGTCGCATAGTAATACGTCATAACGTATAACGTCATATAGTAATGCGTCATAACGTATAACGCCATATAGTATTGCGTCATAACGTATAACATCATATAGTAATGCGTCATATCGTATAACGTCATATAGTAATACGTCATAACGTATAACGTCATATAGTATTGCGTCATGACGAATAATGTCATATAATAAGGCGACATGACGTATAACGTCATATAGTAATGCGTCATAACGTATAACGTCATATAGTAATGCGTCATAACGTATAACGCCATATAGTAATGCGTCATAACATATATCGTCATATAGTATTGCGTCATAACGTCTAACGCCATATAGCAATGCGTCATAACGTATAACGTCATATAGTAATGCGACATACCGTATAACGTCATATAGAATTCCGGTTTAACGTATAACGCCATATAGCAATGCGTCATAACGTATAACGTCACATAGTAATACGTCTTAACGTATAAAGTCATATAGAATACCGGGTTAAAGTATAACGCCATATAGCAATGCGTCATAGCGTATAACGTCATACAGAATTACGGTTTAACGTATATCGTCATAGAGTAATGCGTCATAACGTATAACGTCATATAGTATTGCGTCATGACGAATAATGTCATATAATAAGGCGACATGACGTATAACGCCATATAGCAATGTGTCATAACGTATAAAGTCATATAGAATTCCGGTTTAACGTATAACGCCATATAGCAATGCGTCATAACGTATAACGTCATATAGAATTACGGTTTAACGTATAACGTCATATAGTAATGCGTCATAACGTATAGCGTCACATAGAATTACGGCATAACGTATAACGCCATATAGTATTGCGTCATAACGTATAACATCATATAGTAATGCGTCATATCGTATAACGTCATATAGTAATACGTCATAACGTATAACGTCATATAGTATTGCGTCATGACGAATAATGTCATATAATAAGGCGACATGACGTATAACGTCATATAGTAATGCGTCATAACGTATAACGTCATATAGTAATGCGTCATAACGTATATCGCCATATAGTAAGGCGTCATGACGTACAACGTCATATAGAATTACGTCATAACGTATAACGTCACATAGGAGAACGTCATAACGTATAACGTCATACAGAATTACGGTTTAACGTCTAACGTCATACAGTAATGCGTCATAACGTATAACATCATATAGAATTCCGGTTTAACGTATAACGCCATATAGCAATGCGTCATAACGTGTAACGTCATATAGAATTACGGCATAATGTTTAACGTCACGTAGTAATACGCCATAACGTATAACGTCATATAGTAATGCGTAATAACGTAAAACATCTTATAGTAATGCGTCATAACGTATAGCGTCACATAGAATTACGGTTTAACGTATAACGTCATATAGTAATGCGTCATAACGTATAACGTCATACAGTAATTCGTCATACCGTATAACGTCGTATAGCATTACGTCATAACGGATAACGTCTCATAGTAATACGTCATAACGTATAACGCCATATAGCAATGCGTCATAACGTATAACGTCATACAGAATTACGGTTTAACGTATAACGTCATATAGTAATGCGTCATAACGTATAGCGTCACATAGAATTACGGCATAACGTATTACGTCGCATAGTAATACGTCATAACGTATAACGTCATATAGTAATGCGTCATAACGTATAACGCCATATAGTATTGCGTTATAACGTATAACATCATACAGAATTACGGTTTAACGTATAACGTCATACAGTAATGCGTCATACCGTATAACGTCATATAGAATTACGGTTTTGCATATAACGTCATGTAGAATTACGGTTTAACGTATAGCGTCGCATAGAATTACGGTTTAACGTATAACGTCATATAGTAATACGTCATAACGTATAACGTCATATAGTAGTGCGTCATAACGTATAACGTCATATAGTATTGCGTCATGACGTATAATGTCATATAATAAGGCGACATGACGTATAACGTCATATAGAATTCCGGTCTAACGTATAACGCCATATAGCAATGCGTCATAACGTATAACGTCATATCGTAATGCGTCATAACGTATAACGAAATATAGTAATGCGTCATAACGTATAACGTCATATAGTATTGCGTCATAACTTACAACGTCATACAGTAATGCGTCATACCGTATAACGTCATATAGAATTACGGTTTTGCATATAACGTCATGTAGAATTACGGTTTAACGTATAGCGTCGCATGGAATTACGGTTTAACGTATAACGTCATATAGTAATACGTCATAACGTATAACGTCATATAGTAATGCGTCATAACGTATAACGTCATATAGTATTGCGTCATGACGTATAGCGTCACATAGAATTCCGGTTTAACGTATAACGCCATATGGCAATGTGTCATAACGTATAAAGTCATATAGAATTCCGGTTTAACGTATAACGCCATATAGCAATGCGTCATAACGTGTAACGTCATATAGAATTACGGCATAATGTTTAACGTCATATAGAATTACGTCGTAACGTATAACGTCAAGTAGTAATGCGTCATAACGTAAAACATCATATAGTAATGCGTCATAACGTATAGCGTCACATAGAATTACGGTTTAACGTATAACGTCATATAGTAATGCGTCATAACGTATAACGTCATACAGTAATTCGTCATACCGTATAACGTCGTATAGCATTACGTCATAACGGATAACGTCTCATAGTAATACGTCATAACGTATAACGCCATATAGCAATGCGTCATAACGTATAACGTCATACAGAATTACGGTTTAACGTATAACGTCATATAGTAATGCGTCATAACGTATAGCGTCACATAGAATTACGGCATAACGTATTACGTCGCATAGTAATACGTCATAACGTATAACGTCATATAGTAATGCGTCATAACGTATAACGCCATATAGTATTGCGTCATAACGTATAACATCATATAGTATTGCGTCATGACGTATAACGTCATATAATAAGGCGACATGACGTATAACGTCATATAGAATTCCGGTTTAACGTATAACGCCATATAGCAATGCGTCATAACGTATAACGTCATATAGAATTACGGTGTTACGTATAACGTCATATAGTAATGCGTCATAACGTATAACGCCATATAGCAATGCGTCATAACGTATAACGTCATATAGTAATGCGTCATAACGTATAACGAAATATAGTAATGCGTCATAACGTATAACGTCATATAGAATTCCGGTTTAACGTATAACGCCATATAGCAATGCGTCATAACGTATAACGTCATATAGTAATGCGTCATAACGTATAACGAAATATAGTAATGCGTCATATCGTATAACGTCATATAGTATTGCGTCATAACTTACACCGTCATACAGTAATGCGTCATACCGTATAACGTCATATAGAATTACGGTTTTGCATATAACGTCATGTAGAATTACGGTTTAACGTATAACGTCATATAGTAATACGTCATAACGTATAACGACATATAGTAATGCGTCATAACGTATATCGCCATATAGTAAGGCGTCATGACGTACAACGTCATATAGAATTACGTCATAACGTATAACGTCACATAGAAGTACGTCACAACGTATAACGTCACGCAGAATTACCTTTTTGCGTATAACGTCATATAGAATTACGGTTTAACGTATAACGTGATACAGTAATTCGTAATACCGTATAACGTCATATAGAATTACGGCATAACGTATAACGTCACATAGGAGAACGTCATAACGTATAACGTCATACAGAGTTACGGTTTAACGTCTAACGTCATACAGTAATGCGTCATAACGTATAACATCATATAGAATTCCGGTTTAACGTATAACGCCATATAGCAATGTGTCATAACGTATAAAGTCATATAGAATTCCGGTTTAACGTATAACGCCATATAGCAATGCGTCATAACGTATAACGTCATATAGAATTACGGCATAATGTTTAACGTCACGTAGTAATACGCCATAACGTATAACGTCATATAGTAATGCGTAATAACGTAAAACATCATATAGTAATGCGACATAACGTATAGCGTCACATAGAATTACGGTTTAACGTATAACGTCATATAGTAATGCGTCATAACGTATAACGTCATACAGTAATTCGTCATACCGTATAACGTCGTATAGCATTACGTCATAACGGATAACGTCTCATAGTAATACGTCATAACGTATAACGACATATAGCAATGCGTCATAACGTATAACGTCATACAGAATTACGGTTTAACGTATAACGTCATATAGTAATGCGTCATAACGTATAGCGTCACATAGAATTACGGCATAACGTATTACGTCGCATAGTAATACGTCATAACGTATAACGTCATATAGTAATGCGTCATAACGTATAACGCCATATAGTATTGCGTCATAACGTATAACATCATATAGTAATGCGTCATATCGTATAACGTCATATAGTAATACGTCATAACGTATAACGTCATATAGTATTGCGTCATGACGAATAATGTCATATAATAAGGCGACATGACGTATAACGTCATATAGTAATGCGTCATAACGTATAACGTCATATAGTAATGCGTCATAACGTATAACGCCATATAGTAATGCGTCATAACCTATATCGTCATATAGTATTGCGTCATAACGTCTAACGCCATATAGCAATGCGTCATAACGTATAACGTCATATAGTAATGCGACATACCGTATAACGTCATATAGAATTCCGGTTTAACGTATAACGCCATATAGCAATGCGTCATAACGTATAACGTCACATAGTAATACGTCTTAACGTATAAAGTCATATAGAATACCGGGTTAAAGTATAACGCCATATAGCAATGCGTCATAGCGTATAACGTCATACAGAATTACGGTTTAACGTATATCGTCATAGAGTAATGCGTCATAACGTATAGCGTCACATAGAATTACGGCATAACGTATTACGTCGCATAGTAATACGTCATAACGTATAACGTCATATAGTAATGCGTCATAACGTATAACGCCATATAGTATTGCGTCATAACGTATAACATCATATAGTAATGCGTCATATCGTATAACGTCATATAGTAATACGTCATAACGTATAACGTCATATAGTATTGCGTCATGACGAATAATGTCATATAATAAGGCGACATGACGTATAACGTCATATAGTAATGCGTCATAACGTATAACGTCATATAGTAATGCGTCATAACGTATAACGCCATATAGTAATGCGTCATAACATATATCGTCATATAGTATTGCGTCATAACGTCTAACGCCATATAGCAATGCGTCATAACGTATAACGTCATATAGTAATGCGACATACCGTATAACGTCATATAGAATTCCGGTTTAACGTATAACGCCATATAGCAATGCGTCATAACGTATAACGTCACATAGTAATACGTCTTAACGTATAAAGTCATATAGAATACCGGGTTAAAGTATAACGCCATATAGCAATGCGTCATAGCGTATAACGTCATACAGAATTACGGTTTAACGTATATCGTCATAGAGTAATGCGTCATAACGTATAACGTCATATAGTATTGCGTCATGACGAATAATGTCATATAATAAGGCGACATGACGTATAACGCCATATAGCAATGTGTCATAACGTATAAAGTCATATAGAATTCCGGTTTAACGTATAACGCCATATAGCAATGCGTCATAACGTATAACGTCATATAGAATTACGGTTTAACGTATAACGTCATATAGTAATGCGTCATAACGTATAGCGTCACATAGAATTACGGCATAACGTATAACGCCATATAGTATTGCGTCATAACGTATAACATCATATAGTAATGCGTCATATCGTATAACGTCATATAGTAATACGTCATAACGTATAACGTCATATAGTATTGCGTCATGACGAATAATGTCATATAATAAGGCGACATGACGTATAACGTCATATAGTAATGCGTCATAACGTATAACGTCATATAGTAATGCGTCATAACGTATATCGCCATATAGTAAGGCGTCATGACGTACAACGTCATATAGAATTACGTCATAACGTATAACGTCACATAGGAGAACGTCATAACGTATAACGTCATACAGAATTACGGTTTAACGTCTAACGTCATACAGTAATGCGTCATAACGTATAACATCATATAGAATTCCGGTTTAACGTATAACGCCATATAGCAATGTGTCATAACGTATAAAGTCATATAGAATTCCGGTTTAACGTATAACGCCATATAGCAATGCGTCATAACGTATAACGTCATATAGAATTACGGCATAATGTTTAACGTCACGTAGTAATACGCCATAACGTATAACGTCATATAGTAATGCGTAATAACGTAAAACATCATATAGTAATGCGTCATAACGTATAGCGTCACATAGAATTACGGTTTAACGTATAACGTCATATAGTAATGCGTCATAACGTATAGCGTCACATAGAATTACGGCATAACGTATTACGTCGCATAGTAATACGTCATAACGTGTAACGTCATATAGTAATGCGTCATAACGTATAACGCCATATAGTATTGCGTCATAACGTATAACATCATATAGTAATGCGTCATATCGTATAACGTCATATAGTAATACGTCATAACGTATAACGTCATATAGTATTGCGTCATGACGAATAATGTCATATAATAAGGCGACATGACGTATAACGTCATATAGTAATGCGTCATAACGTATAACGTCATATAGTAATGCGTCATAACGTATAACGCCATATAGTAATGCGTCATAACATATATCGTCATATAGTATTGCGTCATAACGTCTAACGCCATATAGCAATGCGTCATAACGTATAACGTCATATAGTAATGCGACATACCGTATAACGTCATATAGAATTCCGGTTTAACGTATAACGCCATATAGCAATGCGTCATAACGTATAACGTCACATAGTAATACGTCTTAACGTATAAAGTCATATAGAATACCGGGTTAAAGTATAACGCCATATAGCAATGCGTCATAGCGTATAACGTCATACAGAATTACGGTTTAACGTATATCGTCATAGAGTAATGCGTCATAACGTATAGCGTCACATAGAATTACGGCATAACGTATTACGTCGCATAGTAATACGTCATAACGTATAACGTCATATAGTAATGCGTCATAACGTATAACGCCATATAGTATTGCGTCATAACGTATAACATCATATAGTAATGCGTCATATCGTATAACGTCATATAGTAATACGTCATAACGTATAACGTCATATAGTATTGCGTCATGACGAATAATGTCATATAATAAGGCGACATGACGTATAACGTCATATAGTAATGCGTCATAACGTATAACGTCATATAGTAATGCGTCATAACGTATAACGCCATATAGTAATGCGTCATAACATATATCGTCATATAGTATTGCGTCATAACGTCTAACGCCATATAGCAATGCGTCATAACGTATAACGTCATATAGTAATGCGACATACCGTATAACGTCATATAGAATTCCGGTTTAACGTATAACGCCATATAGCAATGCGTCATAACGTATAACGTCACATAGTAATACGTCTTAACGTATAAAGTCATATAGAATACCGGGTTAAAGTATAACGCCATATAGCAATGCGTCATAGCGTATAACGTCATACAGAATTACGGTTTAACGTATATCGTCATAGAGTAATGCGTCATAACGTATAACGTCATATAGTATTGCGTCATGACGAATAATGTCATATAATAAGGCGACATGACGTATAACGCCATATAGCAATGTGTCATAACGTATAAAGTCATATAGAATTCCGGTTTAACGTATAACGCCATATAGCAATGCGTCATAACGTATAACGTCATATAGAATTACGGTTTAACGTATAACGTCATATAGTAATGCGTCATAACGTATAGCGTCACATAGAATTACGGCATAACGTATAACGCCATATAGTATTGCGTCATAACGTATAACATCATATAGTAATGCGTCATATCGTATAACGTCATATAGTAATACGTCATAACGTATAACGTCATATAGTATTGCGTCATGACGAATAATGTCATATAATAAGGCGACATGACGTATAACGTCATATAGTAATGCGTCATAACGTATAACGTCATATAGTAATGCGTCATAACGTATAACGCCATATAGTAATGCGTCATAACATATATCGTCATATAGTATTGCGTCATAACGTCTAACG
Organism: Bombus fervidus; assembly: GCF_041682495.2. Lineage (NCBI taxonomy): Eukaryota > Metazoa > Arthropoda > Insecta > Hymenoptera > Apidae > Bombus > Bombus fervidus. The sequence continues at coordinate 2,039,673 of NW_027212582.1, forward strand.
CCATATAGCAATGCGTCATAACGTATAACGTCATATAGTAATGCGACATACCGTATAACGTCATATAGAATTCCGGTTTAACGTATAACGTCATATAGTAATGCGTCATAACGTATAACGTCATACAGTAATTCGTCATACCGTATAACGTCGTATAGCATTACGTCATAACGGATAACGTCTCATAGTAATACGTCATAACGTATAACGCCATATAGCAATGCGTCATAACGTATAACGTCATACAGAATTACGGTTTAACGTATAACGTCATATAGTAATGCGTCATAACGTATAGCGTCACATAGAATTACGGCATAACGTATTACGTCGCATAGTAATACGTCATAACGTATAACGTCATATAGTAATGCGTCATAACGTATAACGCCATATAGTATTGCGTCATAACGTATAACATCATATAGTATTGCGTCATGACGTATAACGTCATATAATAAGGCGACATGACGTATAACGTCATATAGAATTCCGGTTTAACGTATAACGCCATATAGCAATGCGTCATAACGTATAACGTCATATAGAATTACGGTGTTACGTATAACGTCATATAGTAATGCGTCATAACGTATAACGCCATATAGCAATGCGTCATAACGTATAACGTCATATAGTAATGCGTCATAACGTAAAACGAAATATAGTAATGCGTCATAACGTATAACGTCATATAGTATTGCGTCATACCGTATAACGTCATATAGAATTACGGTTTTGCATATAACGTCATGTAGAATTACGGTTTAACGTATAGCGTCGCATAGAATTACGGTTTAAGGTATAACGTCATATAGTAATACGTCATAACGTATAACGTCATATAGTAATGCGTCATAAAGTATAACGTCATATAGTATTGCGTCATGACGTATAATGTCATATAATAAGGCGACATGACGTATAACGTCATATAGAATTCTGGTTTAACGTATAACGCCATATAGCAATGCGTCATAACGTATAACGTCATATAGAATTACGGTGTTACGTATAACGTCATATAGTAATGCGTCATAACGTATAACGCCATATAGCAATGCGTCATAACGTATAACGTCATATAGTAATGCGTCATAACGTATAACGAAACATAGTAATGCGTCATATCGTATAACGTCATATAGAATTACGGTTTTGCATATAACGTCATGTAGAATTACGGTTTAACGTATAACGTCATATAGTAATACGTCATAACGTATAACGACATACAGTAATGCGTCATAACGTATATCGCCATATAGTAAGGCGTCATGACGTACAACGTCATATAGAATTACGTCATAACGTATAACGTCACATAGAAGTACGTCACAACGTATAACGTCACGCAGAATTACCTTTTTGCGTATAACGTCATATAGAATTACGGTTTAACGTATAACGTGATACAGTAATTCGTAATACCGTATAACGTCATATAGAATTACGGCATAACGTATAACGTCACATAGGAGAACGTCATAACGTATAACGTCATACAGAATTACGGTTTAACGTCTAACGTCATACAGTAATGCGTCATAACGTATAACATCATATAGAATTCCGGTTTAACGTATAACGCCATATAGCAATGTGTCATAACGTATAAAGTCATATAGAATTCCGGTTTAACGTATAACGCCATATAGCAATGCGTCATAACGTATAACGTCATATAGAATTACGGCATAATGTTTAACGTCACGTAGTAATACGCCATAACGTATAACGTCATATAGTAATGCGTAATAACGTAAAACATCATATAGTAATGCGTCATAACGTATAGCGTCACATAGAATTACGGTTTAACGTATAACGTCATATAGTACTGCGTCATAACGTATAACGTCATACAGTAATTCGTCATACCGTATAACGTCGTATAGCATTACGTCATAACGGATAACGTCTCATAGTAATACGTCATAACGTATAACGACATATAGCAATGCGTCATAACGTATAACGTCATACAGAATTACGGTTCAACGTATAACGTCATATAGTAATGCGTCATAACGTATAGCGTCACATAGAATTACGGCATAACGTATTACGTCGCATAGTAATACGTCATAACGTATAACGTCATATAGTAATGCGTCATAACGTATAACGCCATATAGTATTGCGTCATAACGTATAACATCATATAGTAATGCGTCATATCGTATAACGTCATATAGTAATACGTCATAACGTATAACGTCATATAGTATTGCGTCATGACGAATAATGTCATATAATAAGGCGACATGACGTATAACGTCATATAGTAATGCGTCATAACGTATAACGTCATATAGTAATGCGTCATAACGTATAACGCCATATAGTAATGCGTCATAACATATATCGTCATATAGTATTGCGTCATAACGTCTAACGCCATATAGCAATGCGTCATAACGTATAACGTCATATAGTAATGCGACATACCGTATAACGTCATATAGAATTCCGGTTTAACGTATAACGTCATATAGTAATGCGTCATAACGTATAACGTCATACAGTAATTCGTCATACCGTATAACGTCGTATAGCATTACGTCATAACGGATAACGTCTCATAGTAATACGTCATAAGGTATAACGCCATATAGCAATGCGTCATAACGTATAACGTCATACAGAATTACGGTTTAACGTATAACGTCATATAGTAATGCGTCATAACGTATAGCGTCACATAGAATTACGGCATAACGTATTACGTCGCATAGTAATACGTCATAACGTATAACGTCATATAGTAATGCGTCATAACGTATAACGCCATATAGTATTGCGTCATAACGTATAACATCATATAGTATTGCGTCATGACGTATAACGTCATATAATAAGGCGACATGACGTATAACGTCATATAGAATTCCGGTTTAACGTATAACGCCATATAGCAATGCGTCATAACGTATAACGTCATATAGAATTACGGTGTTACGTATAACGTCATATAGTAATGCGTCATAACGTATAACGCCATATAGCAATGCGTCATAACGTATAACGTCATATAGTAATGCGTCATAACGTATAACGAAATATAGTAATGCGTCATAACGTATAACGTCATATAGAATTCCGGTTTAACGTATAACGCCATATAGCAATGCGTCATAACGTATAACGTCATATAGTAATGCGTCATAACGTATAACGAAATATAGTAATGCGTCATATCGTATAACGTCATATAGAATTACGGTTTTGCATATAACGTCATGTAGAATTACGGTTTAACGTATAACGTCATATAGTAATACGTCATAACGTATAACGACATATAGTAATGCGTCATAACGTATATCGCCATATAGTAAGGCGTCATGACGTACAACGTCATATAGAATTACGTCATAACGTATAACGTCACATAGGAGAACGTCATAACGTATAACGTCATACAGAATTACGGTTTAACGTCTAACGTCATACAGTAATGCGTCATAACGTATAACATCATATAGAATTCCGGTTTAACGTATAACGCCATATAGCAATGTGTCATAACGTATAAAGTCATATAGAATTCCGGTTTAACGTATAACGCCATATAGCAATGCGTCATAACGTATAACGTCATATAGAATTACGGCATAATGTTTAACGTCACGTAGTAATACGCCATAACGTATAACGTCATATAGTAATGCGTAATAACGTAAAACATCATATAGTAATGCGTCATAACGTATAGCGTCACATAGAATTACGGTTTAACGTATAACGTCATATAGTACTGCGTCATAACGTATAACGTCATACAGTAATTCGTCATACCGTGTAACGTCGTATAGCATTACGTCATAACGGATAACGTCTCATAGTAATACGTCATAACGTATAACGACATATAGCAATGCGTCATAACGTATAACGTCATACAGAATTACGGTTTAACGTATAACGTCATATAGTAATGCGTCATAACGTATAGCGTCACATAGAATTACGGCATAACGTATTACGTCGCATAGTAATACGTCATAACGTATAACGCCATATAGTATTGCGTCATAACGTATAACATCATATAGTAATGCGTCATATCGTATAACGTCATATAGTAATACGTCATAACGTATAACGTCATATAGTATTGCGTCATGACGAATAATGTCATATAATAAGGCGACATGACGTATAACGTCATATAGTAATGCGTCATAACATATAACGTCATATAGTAATGCGTCATAACGTATAACGCCATATAGTAATGCGTCATAACATATATCGTCATATAGTATTGCGTCATAACGTCTAACGCCATATAGAATACCGGGTTAAAGTATAACGCCATATAGCAATGCGTCATAGCGTATAACGTCATACAGAATTACGGTTTAACGTATATCGTCATAGAGTAATGCGTCATAACGTATAACGTCATATAGTATTGCGTCATGACGAATAATGTCATATAATAAGGCGACATGACGTATAACGCCATATAGCAATGTGTCATAACGTATAAAGTCATATAGAATTCCGGTTTAACGTATAACGCCATATAGCAATGCGTCATAACGTATAACGTCATATAGAATTACGGCATAATGTTTAACGTCTCGTAGTAATACGCCATAACGTATAACGTCACATGGTAATGCGTAATAACGTAAAACATCATATAGTAATGCGTCATAACGTATAGCGTCACATAGAATTACGGTTTAACGTATAACGTCATATAGTAATGCGTCATAACGTATAACGTCATACAGTAATTCGTCATACCGTATAACGTCGTATAGCATTACGTCATAACGGATAACGTCTCATAGTAATACGTCATAACGTATAACGCCATATAGCAATGCGTCATAACGTATAACGTCATACAGAATTACGGTTTAACGTATAACGTCATATAGTAATGCGTCATAACGTATAGCGTCACATAGAATTACGGCATAACGTATTACGTCGCATAGTAATACGTCATAACGTATAACGTCATATAGTAATGCGTCATAACGTATAACGCCATATAGTATTGCGTCATAACGTATAACATCATATAGTATTGCGTCATGACGTATAACGTCATATAATAAGGCGACATGACGTATAACGTCATATAGAATTCCGGTTTAACGTATAACGCCATATAGCAATGCGTCATAACGTATAACGTCATATAGAATTACGGTGTTACGTATAACGTCATATAGTAATGCGTCATAACGTATAGCGTCACATAGAATTACGGCATAACGTATTACGTCGCATAGTAATACGTCATAACGTAAAACGAAATATAGTAATGCGTCATAACGTATAACGTCATATAGTATTGCGTCATACCGTATAACGTCATATAGAATTACGGTTTTGCATATAACGTCATGTAGAATTACGGTTTAACGTATAGCGTCGCATAGAATTACGGTTTAAGGTATAACGTCATATAGTAATACGTCATAACGTATTACGTCGCATAGTAATACGTCATAACGTATAACGTCATATAGTAATGCGTCATAACGTATAACGCCATATAGTATTGCGTCATAACGTATAACATCATATAGTATTGCGTCATGACGTATAACGTCATATAATAAGGCGACATGACGTATAACGTCATATAGAATTCCGGTTTAACGTATAACGCCATATAGCAATGCGTCATAACGTATAACGTCATATAGAATTACGGCATAATGTTTAACGTCACGTAGTAATACGCCATAACGTATAACGTCATATAGTAATGCGTAATAACGTAAAACATCATATAGTAATGCGTCATAACGTATAGCGTCACATAGAATTACGGTTTAACGTATAACGCCATATAGTAATGCGTCATAACGTATAACGCCATATAGTATTGCGTCATAACGTATAACATCATATAGTATTGCGTCATGACGTATAACGTCATGTAATAAGGCGACATGACGTATAACGTCATATAGAATTCCGGTTTAACGTATAACGCCATATAGCAATGCGTCATAACGTATAACGTCATATAGAATTACGGTGTTACGTATAACGTCATATAGTAATGCGTCATAACGTATAACGCCATATAGCAATGCGTCATAACGTATAACGTCATATAGTAATGCGTCATAACGTATAACGAAATATAGTAATGCGTCATATCGTATAACGTCATATAGAATTACGGTTTTGCATATAACGTCATGTAGAATTACGGTTTAACGTATAACGTCATATAGTAATACGTCATAACGTATAACGACATATAGTAATGCGTCATAACGTATATCGCCATATAGTAAGGCGTCATGACGTACAACGTCATATAGAATTACGTCATAACGTATAACGTCACATAGAAGTACGTCACAACGTATAACGTCACGCAGAATTACCTTTTTGCGTATAACGTCATCTAGAATTACGGTTTAACGTATAACGTGATACAGTAATTCTTAATACCGTATAACGTCATATAGAATTACGGCATAACGTATAACGTCACATAGGAGAACGTCATAACGTATAACGTCATACAGAATTACGGTTTAACGTCTAACGTCATACAGTAATGCGTCATAACGTATAACATCATATAGAATTCCGGTTTAACGTATAACGCCATATAGCAATGTGTCATAACGTATAAAGTCATATAGAATTCCGGTTTAACGTATAACGCCATATAGCAATGCGTCATAACGTATAACGTCATATAGAATTACGGCATAATGTTTAACGTCACGTAGTAATACGCCATAACGTATAACGTCATATAGAAATGCGTAATAACGTAAAACATCATATAGTAATGCGTCATAACGTATAGCGTCACATAGAATTACGGTTTAACGTATAACGTCATATAGTACTGCGTCATAACGTATAACGTCATACAGTAATTCGTCATACCGTATAACGTCGTATAGCATTACGTCATAACGGATAACGTCTCATAGTAATACGTCATAACGTATAACGACATATAGCAATGCGTCATAACGTATAACGTCATACAGAATTACGGTTTAACGTATAACGTCATATAGTAATGCGTCATAACGTATAGCGTCACATAGAATTACGGCATAACGTATTACGTCGCATAGTAATACGTCATAACGTATAACGTCATATAGTAATGCGTCATAACGTATAACGCCATATAGTATTGCGTCATAACGTATAACATCATATAGTAATGCGTCATATCGTATAACGTCATATAGTAATACGTCATAACGTATAACGTCATACAGAATTACGGTTTAACGTATATCGTCATAGAGTAATGCGTCATAACGTATAACGTCATATAGTATTGCGTCATGACGAATAATGTCATATAATAAGGCGACATGACGTATAACGCCATATAGCAATGTGTCATAACGTATAAAGTCATATAGAATTCCGGTTTAACGTATAACGCCATATAGCAATGCGTCATAACGTATAACGTCATATAGAATTACGGCATAATGTTTAACGTCTCGTAGTAATACGCCATAACGTATAACGTCACATGGTAATGCGTAATAACGTAAAACATCATATAGTAATGCGTCATAACGTATAGCGTAACATAGAATTACGGTTTAACGTATAACGTCATATAGTAATGCGTCATAACGTATAACGTCATACAGTAATTCGTCATACCGTATAACGTCGTATAGCATTACGTCATAACGGATAACGTCTCATAGTAATACGTCATAACGTATAACGCCATATAGCAATGCGTCATAACGTATAACGTCATACAGAATTACGGTTTAACGTATAACGTCATATAGTAATGCGTCATAACGTATAGCGTCACATAGAATTACGGCATAACGTATTACGTCGCATAGTAATACGTCATAACGTATAACGTCATATAGTAATGCGTCATAACGTATAACGCCATATAGTATTGCGTCATAACGTATAACATCATATAGTATTGCGTCATGACGTATAACGTCATATAATAAGGCGACATGACGTATAACGTCATATAGAATTCCGGTTTAACGTATAACGCCATATAGCAATGCGTCATAACGTATAACGTCATATAGAATTACGGTGTTACGTATAACGTCATATAGTAATGCGTCATAACGTATAACGCCATATAGCAATGCGTCATAACGTATAACGTCATATAGTAATGCGTCATAACGTAAAACGAAATATAGTAATGCGTCATAACGTATAACGTCATATAGTATTGCGTCATACCGTATAACGTCATATAGAATTACGGTTTTGCATATAACGTCATGTAGAATTACGGTTTAACGTATAGCGTCGCATAGAATTACGGTTTAAGGTATAACGTCATATAGTAATACGTCATAACGTATAACGTCATATAGTAATGCGTCATAACGTATAACGTCATATAGTATTGCGTCATGACGTATAATGTCATATAATAAGGCGACATGACGTATAACGTCATATAGAATTCTGGTTTAACGTATAACGCCATATAGCAATGCGTCATAACGTATAACGTCATATAGAATTACGGCATAATGTTTAACGTCACGTAGTAATACGCCATAACGTATAACGTCATATAGTAATGCGTAATAACGTAAACCATCATATAGTAATGCGTCATAACGTATAGCGTCACATAGAATTACGGTTTAACGTATAACGTCATATAGTAATGCGTCATAACGTATAACGTCATACAGTAATTCGTCATACCGTATAACGTCGTATAGCATTACGTCATAACGGATAACGTCTCATAGTAATACGTCATAACGTATAACGCCATATAGCAATGCGTCATAACGTATAACGTCATATAGTAATGCGTCATAACGTATAACGCCATATAGTAATGCGTCATAACATATATCGTCATATAGTACTGCGTCATAACGTCTAACGCCATATAGCAATGCGTCATAACGTATAACGTCATATAGTAATGCGACATACCGTATAACGTCATATAGAATTCCGGTTTAACGTATAACGTCATATAGTAATGCGTCATAACGTATAACGTCATACAGTAATTCGTCATACCGTATAACGTCGTATAGCATTACGTCATAACGGATAACGTCTCATAGTAATACGTCATAACGTATAACGCCATATAGCAATGCGTCATAACGTATAACGTCATACAGAATTACGGTTTAACGTATAACGTCATATAGTAATGCGTCATAACGTATAGCGTCACATAGAATTACGGCATAACGTATTACGTCGCATAGTAATACGTCATAACGTATAACGTCATATAGTAATGCGTCATAACGTATAACGCCATATAGTATTGCGTCATAACGTATAACATCATATAGTATTGCGTCATGACGTATAACGTCATATAATAAGGCGACATGACGTATAACGTCATATAGAATTCCGGTTTAACGTATAACGCCATATAGCAATGCGTCATAACGTATAACGTCATATAGAATTACGGTGTTACGTATAACGTCATATAGTAATGCGTCATAACGTATAACGCCATATAGCAATGCGTCATAACGTATAACGTCATATAGTAATGCGTCATAACGTATAACGAAATATAGTAATGCGTCATAACGTATAACGTCATATAGAATTCCGGTTTAACGTATAACGCCATATAGCAATGCGTCATAACGTATAACGTCATATAGTAATGCGTCATAACGTATAGAGTCACAAAGAATTACGGCATAACGTATTACGTCGCATAGTAATACGTCATAACGTATAACGTCATATAGTAATGCGTCATAACGTATAACGCCATATAGTATTGCGTCATAACGTATAACATCATATAGAATTCCGGTTTAACGTATAACGCCATATAGCAATGTGTCATAACGTATAAAGTCATATAGAATTCCGGTTTAACGTATAACGCCATATAGCAATGCGTCATAACGTATAACGTCATATAGAATTACGGCATAATGTTTAACGTCACGTAGTAATACGCCATAACGTATAACGTCATATAGTAATGCGTAATAACGTAAAACATCATATAGTAATGCGTCATAACGTATAGCGTCACATAGAATTACGGTTTAACGTATAACGTCATATAGTAATGCGTCATAACGTATAACGTCATACAGTAATTCGTCATACCGTATAACGTCGTATAGCATTACGTCATAACGGATAACGTCTCATAGTAATACGTCATAACGTATAACGCCATATAGCAATGCGTCATAACGTATAACGTCATATAGTAATGCGTCATAACGTATAACGCCATATAGTAATGCGTCATAACATATATCGTCATATAGTACTGCGTCATAACGTCTAACGCCATATAGCAATGCGTCATAACGTATAACGTCATATAGTAATGCGACATACCGTATAACGTCATATAGAATTCCGGTTTAACGTATAACGTCATATAGTAATGCGTCATAACGTATAACGTCATACAGTAATTCGTCATACCGTATAACGTCGTATAGCATTACGTCATAACGGATAACGTCTCATAGTAATACGTCATAACGTATAACGCCATATAGCAATGCGTCATAACGTATAACGTCATACAGAATTACGGTTTAACGTATAACGTCATATAGTAATGCGTCATAACGTATAGCGTCACATAGAATTACGGCATAACGTATTACGTCGCATAGTAATACGTCATAACGTATAACGTCATATAGTAATGCGTCATAACGTATAACGCCATATAGTATTGCGTCATAACGTATAACATCATATAGTATTGCGTCATGACGTATAACGTCATATAATAAGGCGACATGACGTATAACGTCATATAGAATTCCGGTTTAACGTATAACGCCATATAGCAATGCGTCATAACGTATAACGTCATATAGAATTACGGTGTTACGTATAACGTCATATAGTAATGCGTCATAACGTATAACGCCATATAGCAATGCGTCATAACGTATAACGTCATATAGTAATGCGTCATAACGTATAACGAAATATAGTAATGCGTCATAACGTATAACGTCATATAGAATTCCGGTTTAACGTATAACGCCATATAGCAATGCGTCATAACGTATAACGTCATATAGTAATGCGTCATAACGTATAGAGTCACATAGAATTACGGCATAACGTATTACGTCGCATAGTAATACGTCATAACGTATAACGTCATATAGTAATGCGTCATAACGTATAACGCCATATAGTATTGCGTCATAACGTATAACATCATATAGAATTCCGGTTTAACGTATAACGCCATATAGCAATGTGTCATAACGTATAAAGTCATATAGAATTCCGGTTTAACGTATAACGCCATATAGCAATGCGTCATAACGTATAACGTCATATAGAATTACGGCATAATGTTTAACGTCACGTAGTAATACGCCATAACGTATAACGTCATATAGTAATGCGTAATAACGTAAAACATCATATAGTAATGCGTCATAACGTATAGCGTCACATAGAATTACGGTTTAACGTATAACGTCATATAGTAATGCGTCATAACGTATAACGTCATACAGTAATTCGTCATACCGTATAACGTCGTATAGCATTACGTCATAACGGATAACGTCTCATAGTAATACGTCATAACGTATAACGACATATAGCAATGCGTCATAACGTATAACGTCATACAGAATTACGGTTTAACGTATAACGTCATATAGTAATGCGTCATAACGTATAGAGTCACATAGAATTACGGCATAACGTATTACGTCGCATAGTAATACGTCATAACGTATAACGTCATATAGTAATGCGTCATAACGTATAACGCCATATAGTATTGCGTCATAACGTATAACATCATATAGTAATGCGTCATATCGTATAACGTCATATAGTAGTACGTCATAACGTATAACGTCATATAGTATTGCGTCATGACGAATAATGTCATATAATAAGGCGACATGACGTATAACGTCATATAGTAATGCGTCATAACGTATAACGTCATATAGTAATGCGTCATAACGTATAACGCCATATAGTAGTGCGTCATAACATATATCGTCATATAGTATTGCGTCATAACGTCTAACGCCATATAGCAATGCGTCATAACGTATAACGTCATATAGTAATGCGACATACCGTATAACGTCATATAGAATTCCGGTTTAACGTATAACGCCATATAGCAATGCGTCATAACGTATAACGTCACATAGTAATACGTCTTAACGTATAAAGTCATATAGAATACCGGGTTAAAGTATAACGCCATATAGCAATGCGTCATAGCGTATAACGTCATACAGAATTACGGTTTAACGTATAACGTCATAGAGTAATGCGTCATAACGTATAACGTCATATAGTATTGCGTCATGACGAATAATGTCATATAATAAGGCGACATGACGTATAACGCCATATAGCAATGTGTCATAACGTATAAAGTCATATAGAATTCCGGTTTAACGTATAACGCCATATAGCAATGCGTCATAACGTATAACGTCATATAGAATTACGGCATAATGTTTAGCGTCTCGTAGTAATACGCCATAACGTATAACGTCACATAGTAATGCGTAATAACGTAAAACATCATATAGTAATGCGTCATAACGTATAGCGTCACATAGAATTACGGTTTAACGTATAACGTCATATAGTAATGCGTCATAACGTATAACGTCATACAGTAATTCGTCATACCGTATAACGTCGTATAGCATTACGTCATAACGGATAACGTCTCATAGTAATACGTCATAACGTATAACGCCATATAGCAATGCGTCATAACGTATAACGTCATACAGAATTACGGTTTAACGTATAACGTCATATAGTAATGCGTCATAACGTATAGCGTCACATAGAATTACGGCATAACGTATTACGTCGCATAGTAATACGTCATAACGTATAACGTCATATAGTAATGCGTCATAACGTATAACGCCATATAGTATTGCGTCATAACGTATAACATCATATAGAATTACGGTGTTACGTATAACGTCATATAGTAATGCGTCATAACGTATAACGCCATATAGCAATGCGTCATAACGTATAACGTCATATAGTAATGCGTCATAACGTATAACGCCATATAGCAATGCGTCATAACGTATAACGTCATATAGTAATGCGTCATAACGTAAAACGAAATATAGTAATGCGTCATAACGTATAACGTCATATAGTATTGCGTCATACCGTATAACGTCATATAGAATAACGGTTTTGCATATAACGTCATGTAGAATTACGGTTTAACGTATAGCGTCGCATAGAATTACGGTTTAAGGTATAACGTCATATAGTAATACGTCTTAACGTATAACGTCATATAGTAATGCGTCATAACGTATAACGTCATATAGTATTGCGTCATGACGTATAATGTCATATAATAAGGCGACATGACGTATAACGTCATATAGAATTCTGGTTTAACGTATAACGCCATATAGCAATGCGTCATAACGTATAACGTCATATAGAATTACGGCATAATGTTTAACGTCACGTAGTAATACGCCATAACGTATAACGTCATATAGTAATGCGTAATAACGTAAAACATCATATAGTAATGCGTCATAACGTATAGCGTCACATAGAATTACGGTTTAACGTATAACGTCATATAGTAATGCGTCATAACGTATAACGTCATACAGTAATTCGTCATACCGTATAACGTCGTATAGCATTACGTCATAACGGATAACGTCTCATAGTAATACGTCATAACGTATAACGCCATATAGCAATGCGTCATAACGTATAACGTCATACAGAATTACGGTTTAACGTATAACGTCATATAGTAATGCGTCATAACGTATAACGCCATATAGCAATGCGTCATAACGTATAATGTCATATAGTAATGCGTCATAACGTATAACGAAATATAGTAATGCGTCATAACGTATAACGTCATATAGAATTCCGGTTTAACGTATATCGCCATATAGCAATGCGTCATAACGTATAACGTCATATAGTAATGCGTCATAACGTATAACGTCATATACAAATACGGTTTAACGTATAACGTCAAAAGAGTAATGCGTCGTATCCTATAACGCCATATAGTAATTGCGTCATAACGTATAACGTCATATAGAATTCCGGCATAACGTATATCGTCATATAGTAATACGTCATAACTTACAAGGTCATATAGTAATGCGTCATAACGTATAACGTCATATCGTATTGCGTCATGACGTATAACGTCATATAATAAGATGACATGACGTATAACGTCATATAGAATTACGGCATAACGTATAACGTCACATAGTAAAACGTCATAACGTATAACGCCATATAGCAATGCGTCATAACGTATAACGTCATATAGTAATGCGTCATAACGTATAACGAAATATAGTAATGCGTCATATCGTATAACATCATATAAAATTCCGGTTTAACGTATAACGCCATATAGCAATGCGTCATAACGTATAACGTCATACAGTAATACGTCTTAACGTATAAAGTCATATAGAATACCGGGTTAACGTATAACGCCATATGGCAATGCGTCATAACGTATAGCATCATATAGTATTCCGTCATGACGTATAACGTCATATAGTAATGCGTCATAACGTATAACGTCATACAGTAATGCGTCATAACGTATAACGCCATATAGTAATGCGTCATAACATATAACGTCATATAGTATTGCGCCATAATGTCTAACGCCATATAGCAATGCGTCATAACGTATAACGTCATATAGTAATGCGTCATACCGTATAACGTCATATAGAATTCCGGTTTAACGTATAACGCCATATAGCAATGCGTCATAACGTATAACGTCAAACAGAATTACGGTTTAACGTATAACGCCATATAGCAATGCGTCATAACGTATAACGTTATACAGAATTACGGTTTAACGAATAAAGTCATATAGTAATGCGTCATAACGTATAACGCCATATAGTAATGCGTCATAACGTATAACATTATATAGTATTGCGTCATGACGTATAACGTCATATAGTAATGCGTCATAACGTATATCGTCATAGAGTGATGCGTCATAACGTATAACGTCATATAGTATTGCGTCATGACGAATAATGTCTTATAATAAGGCGACATGACGTATAACGTCATATAGTAATGCGTCATAACGTATAACGTCATATAGAATTCCGGTTTAACGTATAACGCCACATGGCAATGCGTCATAACGTATAACGCCACATGGTAATACGTCTTAACGTATAAAGTCATATAGAATTCCGGGATAACGTACATCGTCATATAGTAATACGTCATAACTTACAAGGTCATATAGTAATGCGTCATAACATCTAACGTCATATAGTAATGCGTCATAACGTATAACGCCATATAGCAATGCGTCATAACGTATAACGTCATATAGTATTGCGTCATGACGTATAACGTCATATAATAAGGCGACATGACGTATAACGTCACATGGAATTACGTTATAACGTATAACGTCATACACAATTACGGTTTAACGTATAACGTCAAAAGAGTAATGCATCATATCCTATAACGCCATATAGTAATTGCGTCATAACGTATAACGTCATATAGAATTCCGGCATAACGTATATCGTCATATAGTAATACGTCATAACTTACAAGGTCATATAGTAATGCGTCATAACGTATAACGTCATATAGTATTGCGTTATGACGTATAACGTCATATAATAAGGTGACATGACGTATAACGTCATATAGAATTACGGCATAACGTATAACGTCACATAGTAAAACGTCATAACGTATAACGTCATATAGTAATACGTCATAACGTATAACGTCATATAGTATTGCGTCATGACGAATAATGTCATATAATAAGGCGACATGACGTATAACATCATATAGTAATGCGTCATAACGTATAACGTCATATAGTAATGCGTCATAACGTATAACGTCATATAGAATTACGGCATAATGTTTAACGTCACGTAGTAATACGTCATAACGTGTAACGTCATATAGTATTGCGTCATGACGAATCATGTCATATAATAAGGCGACATGACGTATAACGTCATATAGTAATGCGTCATAACGTATAACGCCATATAGTAATGCGTCATAACGTATAACGCCATATAGTAATGCGTCATAACATATAACGTCATATAGTATTGCGTCATAACGTCTAACGCCATATAGCAATGCGTCATAACGTATAACGTCATATAGTAATGCGTCATACCGTATAACGTCATATAGAATTCCGGTTTAACGTATAACGCCATATAGCAATGCGTCATAACGTATAACGTCACATAGTAATACGTCTTAACGTATAAAGTCATATAGAATACCGGGTTAAAGTATAACGCCATATAGCAATGCGTCATAACGTATAACGTTATACAGAATTACGGTTTAACGTATAAAGTCATATAGTAATGCGTCATAACGTATAACGCCATATAGTAATGCGTCATAACGTATAACATCATATAGTATGGCGTCATGACGTATAACGTCATATAGTAATGCGTCATAACGTATATCGTCATAGAGTAATGCGTCATAACGTATAACGTCATATAGTATTGCGTCATGACGAATAATGTCTTATAATAAGGCGACATGACGTATAACGTCATATAGTAATGCGTCATAACGTATAACGTCATATAGAATTCCGGTTTAACGTATAACGCCACATAGCAATGCGTCATAACGTATAACGCCACATGGTAATACGTCTTAACGTATAAAGACATATAGAATTCCGGGATAACGTATAACGTCATATAGTAACACGTCATAACGTATAACGTCATATAGTATTGCGTCATGACGAATAATGTCATATAATAAGGCGACATGACGTATAACGTCATATAGTAATGCGTCATAACGTATAACGTCATATAGTAATGCGTCATGACGTATAACGCCATATAGTAATGCGTCATAACGTATAAAGTCATACAGTATTGCGTCATAACATCTAACGCCATATAATAAGGCGACATGACGTATAACGTCACATGGAATTACGTCATAACGTATAACGTCATACACAACTACGGTTTAACGTATAACGTCAAAAGAGTAATGCATCATATCCTATAACGCCATATAGTAATTGCGTCATAACGTATAACGTACTATAGAATTCCGGCATAACGTATATCGTCATATAGTAATACGTCATAACTTACAAGGTCATATAGTAATGCGTCATAACGTATAACGTCATATAGTATTGCGTTATGACGTATAACGTCATATAATAAGGTGACATGACGTATAACGTCATATAGAATTACGGCATAACGTATAACGTCACATAGTAAAACGTCATAACGTATAACGTCATATAGTAATACGTCATAACGTATAACGTCATATAGTATTGCGTCATGACGAATCATGTCATATAATAAGGCGACATGACGTATAACGTCATATAGTAATGCGTCATAACGTATAACGTCATATAGTATTGCGTTATGACGTATAACGTCATATAATAAGGTGACATGACGTATAACGTCATATAGAATTACGGCATAACGTATAACGTCACATAGTAAAACGTCATAACGTATAACGTCATATAGTAATACGTCATAACGTATAACGTCATATAGTATTGCGTCAGAACGTCTAACGCCATATAGCAATGCGTCATAACGTATAACGTCATATAGTAATGCGTCATACCGTATAACGTCATATAGAATTCCGGTTTAACGTATAACGCCATATAGCAATGCGTCATAACATATAACGTCACATAGTAATACGTCTTAACGTATAAAGTCATATAGAATACCGGGTTAAAGTATAACGCCATATAGCAATGCGTCATAACGTATAACGTTATACAGAATTACGGTTTAACGTATAACGTCATATAGTAATGCGTCATAACGTATAGCGTCACATAGAATTACGGCATAACGTATTACGTCGCATAGTAATACGTCATAACGTATAACGTCATATAGTAATGCGTCATAACGTATAACGCCATATAGTAATGCGTCATAACGTATAACATCATATAGTATTGCGTCATGACGTATAACGTCATATAGTAATGCGTCATAACGTATAACGTCATATAGAATTCCGGTTTAACGTATAACGCCACATAGCAATGCGTCATAACGTATAACGCCACATGGTAATACGTCTTAACGTATAAAGACATATAGAATTCCGGGATAACGTATAACGTCATATAGTAACACGTCATAACGTATAACGTCATATAGTATTGCGTCATGACGAATAATGTCATATAATAAGGCGACATGACGTATAACGTCATATAGTAATGCGTCATAACGTATAACGTCATATAGTAATGCGTCATGACGTATAACGCCATATAGTAATGCGTCATAACGTATAACGTCATACAGTATTGCGTCATAACATCTAACGCCATATAGCAATGCGTCATGACGTATAACGCCATATAGCAATGCGTTATAACGAATAACGTCATATAGTAATGCGTCATAACGTATAACGCCACATAGTAATGCGTCATAACGTATAACGTCTTATAGTATTGCGTCATGACGTATAGCGTCATATAATAAGGCGACATGACGTATAACGTCATATAGAATTACGTCATAACGTATAACGTCATATACAATTACGGTTTAACGTATAACGTCAAAAGAGTAATGCGTCATTTCCTATAACGCCATATAGTAATTGCGTCATAACGTATAACGTCATATAGAATTCCGGCATAACGTATATCGTCATATAGTAATACGTCATAACTTACAAGGTCATATAGTAATGCGTCATAACGTATAACGTCATATCGTATTGCGTCATGACGTATAACGTCATATAATAAGGTGACATGACGTATAACGTCATATAGAATTACGGCATAACGTATAACGTCACATAGTAAAACGTCATAACGTATAACGTCATACAGACTTACGGTTTAACGTCTAATGTCATACAGTAATGCGTCATATCGTATAACATCATATAGAATTCCGGTTTAACGTATAACGTCATATAGCAATGCGTCATAACGTATAACGTCATACAGTAATTCGTAATACCGTATAACGTCATATAGAATTACGGCATAACGTATAACGTCACATAGTAAAACGTCATAACGTATAACGTCATACAGAATTACGGTTTAACGTCTAACGTCATGCAGTGATGCGTCATAACGTATAACATCATACAGAATTCCGGTTTAACGTATGACGCCATATAGCAATGCGTCATAACGTATAACGTCATATAGTAATGCGTCATACCGTATAACGTCATATAGAATTCCGGTTTAACGTATAACGCCATATAGCAATGCGTCATAACGTATAACGTCACATAGTAATACGTCTTAACGTATAACGTCATATAGTATTCAGTCATGACGTATAACGTCATATAGTAATGCGTCATAACGTATATCGTCATATAGTAATGCGTCACAACGTATAACGTCATATAGTAATGCGTCATGACGAATAATGTCATATAATAAGGCGACATGACGTATAACGTCATATAGTAATGCGTCATAACGTATAACGTCATACAGTAATGCGTCATAACGTATAACGTCATATAGTAATGCGTCATAACGTATATCGTCATATAGTAATGCGTCACAACGTATAACGTCATATAGTAATGCGTCATGACGAATAATGTCATATAATAAGGCGACATGACGTATAACGTCATATAGTAATGCGTCTTATCGTATAACGTCATATAGAATTCCGGTTTAACGTATAACGCCACATAGCAATGCGTCATAACGTATAACGTCACATAGTAATACGTCTTAACGTATAACGTCATATAGTAATGCGTCATAACGTATAACGTCATATAGTAATACGTCATAACGTATAACGTCATATAGTATTGCGTCATGACGAATAATGTCATATAATAAGGCGACATGACGTATAACGTCATATAGTAATGCGTCATAACGTATAACGTCATACAGTAATGCGTCATAACGTATAACGCCATATAGTAATGCGTCATAACATATAACGTCATATAGTATTGCGTCATAACGTCTAACGCCATATAGCAATGCGTCATAACGTATAACGTCATATAGTAATGCGTCATACCGTATAACGTCATATAGAATTCCGGTTTAACGTATAACGCCATATAGCAATGCGTCATAACGTATAACGTCATATAGTAATGCGTCATACCGTATAACGTCATATAGAATTCCGGTTTAACGTATAACGCCATATAGCAATGCGTCATAACGTATAACGTCATACAGAATTGCGGTTTAACGTATAACGCCATATAGCAATGCGTCATAACGTATAACGTTACACAGAATTACGGTTTAACGTATAAAGTCATATAGTAATGCGTCATAACGTATAACGCCATATAGTAATGCGTCATAACGTATAACATCATATAGTATTGCGTCATGACGTATAACGTCATATAGTAATGCGTCATAATGTATAGCGTCATAGAGTAATGCGTCATAACGTATAACGTCATATAGTATTGCGTCATGACGAATAATGTCATATAATAAGGCGACATGACGTAGAACGTCATATAGTAATGCGTCATAACGTATAACGTCATATAGAATTCCGGTTTAACGTATAACGCCACATAGCAATGCGTCATAACGTATAACGTCATATAGAATCACGGCATAACGTATAACGTCACATAGTAAAACGTCATAACCTATAACGTCATATAGTAATACGTCATAACGTATAACGTCATATAGTGTTGCGTCATGACGAATAATGTCATATAATAAGGCGACATGACGTATAACGTCATATAGTAATGCGTCATAACATATAACGTCATATAGTAGTGCGTCATAACGTATAACGCCATATAGTAATGCGTCATAACGTATAACGTCATATAGTAATACGTCATAACGTATAACGTCATATAGTATTGCGTCATGACGAATAATGTCATATAATAAGGCGACAAGACGTATAACGTCATATAGTAATGCGTCATAACGTATAACGTCATATAGTAATGCGTCATAACGTATAACGCCATATAGTATTACGACATAACATATAACGTCATATAGAATACCGGGTTAACGTATAACGCCATATAGCAATGCGTCATAACGTATAACATCATATAGTATTCCGTCATGACGTATAACGTCATATAGTAATGCGTCATAACGTATAACGTCATACAGTAATGCGTCATAACGTATAACGCCATATAGTAATGCGTCATAACATATAACGTCATATAGTATTGCGTCATAATGTCTAACGCCATATAGCAATGCGTCATAACGTATAACGTCATATAGTAATGCGTCATACCGTATAACGTCATATAGAATTCCGGTTTAACGTATAACGCCATATAGCAATGCGTCATAACGTATAACGTCATGTAGTATTCCGCTATGACGTATAACGTCATATTGAATTACGTCATAACGTATAACGTCACATAGTAATACGTCATAACGTATAATGTCATGTAGTAATAAGGTAGAACGTATAACGTCACATAGTAATACGTCATAACATATAGCGCTATATTGAATTGCGCGATAACGTATAACGTCATATAGTATTACGTCATAACATATGACGTCATATAATATTGCTTCATAACGTATAACGTCATATAGCATTGCGCCATGACGTGCAACGTTATATGTTATTGTATTATAACGTATAACGTCACAAGGTAATACGTCATGAAGTATGGCGCTATATTGTATTGCGTCATAACGTATAACGTCATATAGAATTACGTTACAACGTATAACGTCATATAGTATTGCGCCAGGACGTATAACGTTATAAAGTATAACGTCATAACGTATAACGTCATATAGTATTACGTCATAACGTAAAACGTCATATAGCATTGCGCCATGACGTACAACGTTATATGTTATTGTGTCATAACGCATAACGTCACAAGGTAATACGTCATGACGTGTGGCGCTGTATTGTACTACGTCATAACGTATAACGTCACATAGTATTGCGTCATAACGTATGACGTCATAAAGTATTGCGTCATGACGTACAACGTGTCAGAGAATTACGTCATAACGTATAACGTCATATACAATTACCTCATAACGTATAACATCACATAGTGATACGTTATAACGTGGAATGTCATGTAGTATTGCGTCATGACGTATAACGTGATATAGAGTAACGTCATAACGTATAACGTTATATGGTATAACGTTATATGGTATAACGTAATAATGTTGAACGTTGTACAGTATTAAGGTATAACGTATAACGTCACATAGTATTACTTCGTAACGGATGATGTCATATAGTATTTCGTCATGACGTATAACGTCATATGGAATAACGTAATATAGAATAACGTCATAACGTATAACGTCACATAGTAATACGCCATAACGTATAATGTCATGTAGTATTAATTTATAACGTATAACGTCACATAGTAATACGTCATAACGTATAGCGCTATATTGTATTGCGTCATAACGTATAACGTCACATAGCATTACTTCGTAACGGATGACGTCATATAGAATTACGTCATGACGTATAACGTTATATGTTATTGTGTAATAACGTATAACGTCACAAAGTAATTCGTCATAACGTATAGCGCTATATTGTATTACGTCATAGCGTATAACGTCACATAGTATTGCGTCATTCCGAATGACGTCATATAATATTGCGTCATAACGTATAACGTCACATCGTAATACGCCACAACGGATGACGTCATATAGAATTACGTCACAACGTATAAGGTCATATAGAATTACGGTTTAACGTATACCGTCACATAGTTATACGTCATGACGTATAACGTTATGTTGTGTGACGTCATAACGTATAACATCATATAGAATGACGTTACAACGTATAACCTCATATAGTATTACGTCATGACGTATAACGTTATATGGTATTGCGTAATAACGTATATCGACATATAGTATTACGTCATAACGTATAACGTCACATAGTACTACGTCATAACGGATGACGTCATATAGAAATACGTCATGACGTATAACGTTCTTTAGTATTGCGCCATGACGTATAGCGTCACATAGTACTACGCCACAACGGATGACGTCATATAGTATTACGTCATAACGCACGTCACATAGTAATACGTCATATCTTATAATGTCATGGAGTATTAAGGTAGAACGTATAACGTCACACAGCAATACGTCTTGACGCATAACGGTATATTGTGTGACGTAGTAACGTATAACGTCATATAGAATTACGGTACAACTTATAACGTCATATAGTGTTGCGCCATGCCGTATAACGTCATAGTATTACGTCATAACGTATAACGTTATATAGTATTGCGCCATGACGTATAACGTTATAAAGTATATCGTCATAACGTATAACGTCATATAGTATTACGTCATAACGTATAACGTCATATAGTATATCGACATGACGATTAACGTTATATGGTATTGCGTAATAACGTATAACGACACATAGTACTACTCCACAACGGATGACATCATATAGAATTACGTCATTACGTATAACGTTATATAGAATTACGTCATAACGTATAGCACTATATTGTATTGCGTCATAACGTATAACGTCACATAGTACTACGTCATAACGTATAGCGCTATATTGCATTGCGTCATAACGGATAACGTCACCTAGTATTGCGTCATTCCGAATGACGTCATATGGTATTCCGCCATGACGTATAACGTCATATTGAATTACGTCATAACGTATAATGTCATGTAGTATTAAGGTATAACGTATATCGTTCCATAGTAACACGTCATGACGTATAACGTTAAATTGTGTTACGTGATAACGTATAACGTCATATAGAATTACGGTAAAACGTATAAGGTCATATAGTATTGCGCCATGACGTACAACGTCATATAATATTGCGTCATAACGTATAACTTCACATAGTAATACGCCATAACGTATCACGGCGTATAGTATTGTGTCATTCCGAATGCCGACATATAATACTGCGTCATAACGTACAACGTCACATAGTAATACGTCATAACGTATAATGTCATGTAGTAATAAGGTAGAACGTATAACGTCACATAGTAATACGTCATAACATATAGCGCTATATTGAATTGCGCGATAACGTATAACGTCACAAAGTAATTCGTCATAACGTATAGCGCTATATTGTATTGCGCCATAACGTATAACGTCACATAGAGTTACGGTACAACGTATAACGTCACATAGTGCTACGTCAGAACGGATGACGTCATATAGAATTACGCCATGACGTATAACGTCACATAGTAATACGTCATAACGTATAGCGCTATATTGTATTGCGTCATAACGGATAACGCCACATAGTATTGCGTCATGACGAACAACGTTATATTTTAATGTGTAATAACGTATAACGTAACATAGTAGTACGCCATAACGTATAACGTCATATAGTATTGCGTCATTCCGAATGACGTCATATAATATTGCCCCATGACGTATAACGTCATATAGTATTACGTCATAACGTATAACGTCATATAGTAGTGTGTCATGACGTTCAACGTTATATGTTATTGTGTAATAACGTATAAGGTCACAAAGTACTTCGTCATAACGTATAGCGCTATATTGTATTGCGCCATAACGTATAACGTCACATAGTATTACGTCATAACGTATGACGTCATATAGTATTCCGCCATGACGTATAACGTCATATTGAATTACGTCATAACGTATAACGTCATATTGAATTACGTCATAACGTATAACGTCACATAGTTCTACGTCAGAACGGATGACGTCATATAGAATTACGTCATGACTTATAACGTCATACACAATTACGTCATAACGCACAACGTCACTGAGTTATACGTCATAACGTATAATGTCATGCAGTATTAAGGTATAACGTATAACGTCACATAGTAATACGTCATGACGTATAACGTTATATTGTGTGACGTCGTAACGTATAACGCCATATAGAAGTACGGTACAACGTATAACGTCATATAGTATTGCGCCATGACGTATAACGTTATATGGTATTGCGTAATAACGTATAACGTCATATAATATTGTGTCAGAACGGATGATGTCATAAAGAATTACGTCATGACGTATAACGTTATATGGTATTGCGTAATAACGTATAACGTCATATAATATTGTGTCAGAACGGATGATGTCATAAAGAATTACGTCATGACGTATAACGTCATATAGTATTACGTCATGACGTACAACGCTCCAGAGTATTACGTCATAACTTATAACGTCACATAGTAATACGTCATAACGTATAATGTCATATAGTATTGCGTCATAACGTATAACGTCACATAGAAATAAGCCACAACGAATGACGTCATATAGAATAACGTCATGACGTATAACGTCATATAGAATTACGTCATAAAGCACAAAGTCACATAGTAATACGTCATAACGTATAATGTCATGTAGTATTAAGGTATAACGTATAACTTCACACAGTTTCACGTCATGACGTATAACGTTAAATTGTGTGACGTCATAACGTATAACGTCATATAGAATTACGGTAAAACGTATAACGTCATATAGTATTGCGCCATGACGTATAACGTTATATTGAGTGACGTCATAACGTATAACGACATATAGTATTGCGTCATTCCGAATGACGTCATATAATATTGCGTCATAAGGTATAACGTCACATAGTATTACGTCATAACGTATAGCGCTATATTGTATAGCGTCATAACGTATAACGTCACATAGTACTACGTCATAACGGATGACGTCATATAGTATTGCGTCATAACATATAACGTCATATAGTATTGCGTCATGACGTACAACGTTTCAGAGTATTACGTCATAACGTATGACGTCATATAGTATTGCGTCATAACGTATAACGTCACATAGAACTAAGCCACAACGAATGACGTCATATAGAATAACGTCATGACGTATAACGTCATATAGAATTACGTCATAAAGCAGAACGTCACATAGTAATACGTCATAACGTTTAATGTCATGTAGTATTAAGGTATAACGTATAACGTCACACAGTAATACGTCATGATGTATAGCGTTATATTGTGTGACGTCGTAACGTATAACGTCATATAGAATTACGGTACAACGTATAACGTCATATAGTATTGCGCCATGACGTATAAAGTTATATTGAGTGACGTCATAACGTATAACGTCATATAGTATTGCGTCATCCCGAATGACGTCATATAATATTGCGTCATAAGGTATAACGTCACATAGTAATACGTCATAACGTATAACGTCAAGTAGTATTAAGGTATAACGTATAACGTCACATAGTAATACGTCATAACGGATGACGGCATATAGAATTACGTCATTACGTATAACGTTATATAGAATTACGTCATAACGTATAGCACTATATTGTATAGCGTCATAACGTATAACGTCACATAGTACGACGTCATAACGGATGACGTCGTATAGTATTGCGTCATAACGTATAACGTCACATAGTATTACGTCATAACGTATAGCGCTATATTGTATAGCGTCATAACGTATAACGTCACGTAGTACTACGTCATAACGGATGACGTCATATAGTATTGCGTCATAACATATAACGTCATATAGTATTGCGTCATGACGTACAACGTTTCAGAGTATTACGTCATAACGTATGACGTCATATAGGATTGCGTCATAACGTATAACGTCACATAGAACTAAGCCACAACGAATGACGTCATATAGAATAACGTCATGACGTATAACGTCATATAGAATTACGTCATAAAGCAGAACGTCACATAGTAATACGTCATAACGTTTAATGTCATGTAGTATTAAGGTATAACGTATAACGTCACACAGTAATACGTCATGATGTATAACGTTATATTGTGTGACATCGTAACGTATAACGTCATATAGTATTGCGCCATGACGTATAACGTTATATGGTATTGCGTAATAACGTGTAACGTCATATAATATTGCTTCAGAACGGATGACGTCATAAAGAATTACGTCATGACGTGTAACGTTATATGGTATTGCGTAATAACGCATAACGACACATAGTACTACGCCACAACGGATGACGTACTACAGAATTACCTCATAACGTATAACATCACATAGTAATACGTCATAACGTAGAATGTCATGTAGTATTGCGTCATGACGTATAACGTTATATAGAGTTACGTCATAACGTATAACGTTATATGGTATAACGTAATAATGTTGAACGTTGTACAGTATTAAGGTATAACGTATAACGTCACATAGTAATACGTCATAACGTATAATGTCATGTAGTATTAATTTATAACGTATAACGTCACATAGTAATACGTCATAACGTATAGCGCTGTATTGTATTGCGTCATAACGGATAACGTCACATAGTATTGCATCATTCCGAATAACGTCATACAATATTGCGTCATAACGTATAACGTCACATAGTATTACTTCGTAACGGATGATATCATATAGTATTACGTCATGACGTATAACGTCATATAGAATATCGTCATAACGTATAACGTCACATAGCAATACGTCATAACGTATAATGTCATGTAGTATTAATTTATAACGTATAACGTCATATAGTATTACGTCATAACGTATAACGTCATATAGTATTGTGTCATGACGTTCAACGTTATATGTTATTGTGTAATAACGTATAACGTCACAAAGTAATTCGTCATAACGTATAGCGCTATATTGTATTGCGCCATAACGTATAACGTCACATAGTATTACGTCATAACGTATGACGTCATATAGGATTGCGTCATAACGTATAACGTCACATAGAACTAAGCCACAACGAATGACGTCATATAGAATAACGTCATGACGTATAACGTCATATAGAATTACGTCATAAAGCAGAACGTCACATAGTAATACGTCATAACGTTTAATGTCATGTAGTATTAAGGTATAACGTATAACGTCACACAGTAATACGTCATGATGTATAGCGTTATATTGTGTGACGTCGTAACGTATAACGTCATATAGAATTACGGTACAACGTATAACGTCATATAGTATTGCGCCATGACGTATAAAGTTATATTGAGTGACGTCATAACGTATAACGTCATATAGTATTGCGTCATCCCGAATGACGTCATATAATATTGCGTCATAAGGTATAACGTCACATAGTAATACGTCATAACGTATAACGTCAAGTAGTATTAAGGTATAACGTATAACGTCACATAGTAATACGTCATAACGGATGACGGCATATAGAATTACGTCATTACGTATAACGTTATATAGAATTACGTCATAACGTATAGCACTATATTGTATAGCGTCATAACGTATAACGTCACATAGTACGACGTCATAACGGATGACGTCGTATAGTATTGCGTCATAACGTATAACGTCACATAGTATTACGTCATAACGTATAGCGCTATATTGTATAGCGTCATAACGTATAACGTCACGTAGTACTACGTCATAACGGATGACGTCATATAGTATTGCGTCATAACATATAACGTCATATAGTATTGCGTCATGACGTACAACGTTTCAGAGTATTACGTCATAACGTATGACGTCATATAGGATTGCGTCATAACGTATAACGTCACATAGAACTAAGCCACAACGAATGACGTCATATAGAATAACGTCATGACGTATAACGTCATATAGAATTACGTCATAAAGCAGAACGTCACATAGTAATACGTCATAACGTTTAATGTCATGTAGTATTAAGGTATAACGTATAACGTCACACAGTAATACGTCATGATGTATAACGTTATATTGAGTGACATCGTAACGTATAACGTCATATAGTATTGCGCCATGACGTATAACGTTATATGGTATTGCGTAATAACGTGTAACGTCATATAATATTGCTTCAGAACGGATGACGTCATAAAGAATTACGTCATGACGTGTAACGTTATATGGTATTGCGTAATAACGCATAACGACACATAGTACTACGCCACAACGGATGACGTACTACAGAATTACCTCATAACGTATAACATCACATAGTAATACGTCATAACGTAGAATGTCATGTAGTATTGCGTCATGACGTATAACGTTATATAGAGTTACGTCATAACGTATAACGTTATATGGTATAACGTAATAATGTTGAACGTTGTACAGTATTAAGGTATAACGTATAACGTCACATAGTAATACGTCATAACGTATAATGTCATGTAGTATTAATTTATAACGTATAACGTCACATAGTAATACGTCATAACGTATAGCGCTGTATTGTATTGCGTCATAACGGATAACGTCACATAGTATTGCATCATTCCGAATAACGTCATACAATATTGCGTCATAACGTATAACGTCACATAGTATTACTTCGTAACGGATGATATCATATAGTATTACGTCATGACGTATAACGTCATATAGAATATCGTCATAACGTATAACGTCACATAGCAATACGTCATAACGTATAATGTCATGTAGTATTAATTTATAACGTATAACGTCATATAGTATTACGTCATAACGTATAACGTCATATAGTATTGTGTCATGACGTTCAACGTTATATGTTATTGTGTAATAACGTATAACGTCACAAAGTAATTCGTCATAACGTATAGCGCTATATTGTATTGCGCCATAACGTATAACGTCACATAGTATTACGTCATAACGTATGACGTCATATAGGATTGCGTCATAACGTATAACGTCACATAGAACTAAGCCACAACGAATGACGTCATATAGAATAACGTCATGACGTATAACGTCATATAGAATTACGTCATAAAGCAGAACGTCACATAGTAATACGTCATAACGTTTAATGTCATGTAGTATTAAGGTATAACGTATAACGTCACACAGTAATACGTCATGATGTATAACGTTATATTGTGTGACGTCGTAACGTATAACGTCATATAGAATTACGGTACAACGTATAACGTCATATAGTATTGCGCCATGACGTATAACGTTATATGGTATTGCGTAATAACGTGCAACGTCATATAATGTTGCGTCAGAACGGATGACGTCATAAAGAATAACGTCATAACGTATAACGTCACATAGTAATACGCCATAACGTATAATGTCATGTAGTATTCCGCCATGACGTATAACGTCATATTGAATTATGTCATAACGTATAACGTCATATTAAATTACGTCATAACGTATAACGTCACATAGTATTACGTCATAACGTATGACGTCATATAGTATTGCGTCATAACGTATAACGTCACATAGAACTAAGCCACAACGAATGACGTCATATAGAATAACGTCATATAGAATTACGTCATAACGTACAACGTCACATAGTAATACGTCATAACGTATAATGTCATGTAGTATTAAGGTATAACGTATAACGTCACATAGCAATGCGTCATAACGTATAACGCCACATGGTAATACGTCTTAACGTATAAAGACATATAGAATTCCGGGATAACGTATAACGTCATATAGTATTGCGACATGACGTATAACGTTATATTGTGTGACGTCATAACGTATAACGTCACATAGTAATACGTCATAACGTATAGCGCTATATTGTATAGCGTCATAACGTATAGCGTCACATAGTCACATAGAATTACGTCATGACGTATAACGTCGTACAGAATTACGTCATAACGCACAACGTCACAGAGTAATACGCCATAACGTACAATGTCATGTAGTACTAAGGTATAACGTATAACGTCACATAGTAATACGTCATAACATATAGCGCTATATGGTATTGCGTCATAACGTATAACGTCACATAGTAATACGTCATAACGTATAGCGCTATATTGTATTACGTCATGACGTATGACGTCATATAGTATTGCGTCATAACGTACAACGTCACATAGTAATACGTCATAACGTATAATGTCATGTAGTATTAAGGTATAACGTATAACGTCACATAGTAATACGTCATAACGTATAGCGCTATATTGTATAGCGTCATAACGTATAGCGTCACATAGTCACATAGAATTACGTCATGACGTATAACGTTATGTTGTGTGACGTCATAACGTATAACATCATATAGAATGACGTTACAACGTATAACCTCATATAGTATTACGTCATGACGTATAACGTTATATGGTATTGCGTAATAACGTATATCGACATATAGTATTACGTCATAACGTATAACGTCACATAGTACTACGTCATAACGGATGACGTCATATAGAAATACGTCATGACGTATAACGTTCTTTAGTATTGCGCCATGACGTATAGCGTCACATAGTACTACGCCACAACGGATGACGTCATATAGTATTACGTCATAACGCACGTCACATAGTAATACGTCATATCTTATAATGTCATGGAGTATTAAGGTAGAACGTATAACGTCACACAGCAATACGTCTTGACGCATAACGGTATATTGTGTGACGTAGTAACGTATAACGTCATATAGAATTACGGTACAACTTATAACGTCATATAGTGTTGCGCCATGCCGTATAACGTCATAGTATTACGTCATAACGTATAACGTTATATAGTATTGCGCCATGACGTATAACGTTATAAAGTATATCGTCATAACGTATAACGTCATATAGTATTACGTCATAACGTATAACGTCATATAGTATATCGACATGACGATTAACGTTATATGGTATTGCGTAATAACGTATAACGACACATAGTACTACTCCACAACGGATGACATCATATAGAATTACGTCATTACGTATAACGTTATATAGAATTTCGTCATAACGTATAGCACTATATTGTATTGCGTCATAACGTATAACGTCACATAGTACTACGTCATAACGTATAGCGCTATATTGCATTGCGTCATAACGGATAACGTCACCTAGTATTGCGTCATTCCGAATGACGTCATATGGTATTCCGCCATGACGTATAACGTCATATTGAATTACGTCATAACGTATAATGTCATGTAGTATTAAGGTATAACGTATATCGTTCCATAGTAACACGTCATGACGTATAACGTTAAATTGTGTTAAGTGATAACGTATAACGTCATATAGAATTACGGTAAAACGTATAAGGTCATATAGTATTGCGCCATGACGTACAACGTCATATAATATTGCGTCATAACGTATAACTTCACATAGTAATACGCCATAACGTATCACGGCGTATAGTATTGTGTCATTCCGAATGACGACATATAATACTGCGTCATAACGTACAACGTCACATAGTAATACGTCATAACGTGTAATGTCATGTAGTAATAAGGTAGAACGTATAACGTCACATAGTAATACGTCATAACATATAGCGCTATATTGAATTGCGCGATAACGTATAACGTCACAAAGTAATTCGTCATAACGTATAGCGCTATATTGTATTGCGCCATAACGTATAACGTCACATAGTATTACATCATAACGTATGACGTCATATAGTATTCCGCCATGACGTATAACGTCATATTGAATTACGTCATAACGTATAACGTCTTATTGAATTACGTCATAACGTATAACGTCATATAGAATTACGCCATGACGTATAACGTCATATTGAATTACGTCATAACGTATAACGTCATATAGTATTGCGGCCATGACGTATAACCTTATGTGTTATTGTGTAAAAAGGTATAACGTCACATAGTACTACGCCACAACGGATGACGTCATATAGTATTACGTCATAACGCAAGTCACATAGTAATACGTCATATCTTATAATGTCATGTAGTATTAAGGTAGAACGTATAACGTCACACAGTAATACATCTTGACGCATAACGTTATATTGTGTGACGTAATAACGTATAACGTCATATAGAGTTACGGTACAACGTATAACGTCACATAGTGCTACGTCAGAACGGATGACGTCATATAGAATTACGCCATGACGTATAACGTCACATAGTAATACGTCATAACGTATAGCGCTATATTGTATTGCGTCATAACGGATAACGCCACATAGTATTGCGTCATGACGAACAACGTTATATTTTAATGTGTAATAACGTATAACGTAACATAGTAGTACGCCATAACGTATAACGTCATATAGTATTGCGTCATTCCGAATGACGTCATATAATATTGCCCCATGACGTATAACGTCATATAGTATTACGTCATAACGTATAACGTCATATAGTAGTGTGTCATGACGTTCAACGTTATATGTTATTGTGTAATAACGTATAAGGTCACAAAGTACTTCGTCATAACGTATAGCGCTATATTGTATTGCGCCATAACGTATAACGTCACATAGTATTACGTCATAACGTATGACGTCATATCGTATTCCGCCATGACGTATAACGTCATATTGAATTACGTCATAACGTATAACGTCATATTGAATTACGTCATAACGTATAACGTCACATAGTTCTACGTCAGAACGGATGACGTCATATAGAATTACGTCATGACTTATAACGTCATACACAATTACGTCATAACGCACAACGTCACTGAGTTATACGTCATAACGTATAATGTAATGCAGTATTAAGGTATAACGTATAACGTCACATAGTAATACGTCATGACGTATAACGTTATATTGTGTGACGTCGTAACGTATAACGCCATATAGAAGTACGGTACAACGTATAACGTCATATAGTATTGCGCCATGACGTATAACGTTATATGGTATTGCGTAATAACGTATAACGTCATATAATATTGTGTCAGAACGGATGATGTCATAAAGAATTACGTCATGACGTATAACGTTATATGGTATTGCGTCATAACATATAACGTCATATAGTATTGCGTCATGACGTACAACGTTTCAGAGTATTACGTCATAACGTATGACGTCATATAGTATTGCGTCATAACGTATAACGTCACATAGAACTAAGCCACAACGAATGACGTCTTATAGAATAACGTCATGACGTATAACGTCATATAGAATTACGTCATAAAGCAGAACGTCACATAGTAATACGTCATAACGTTTAATGTCATGTAGTATTAAGGTATAACGTATAACGTCACACAGTAATACGTCATGATGTATAACGTTATATTGTGTGACGTCGTAACGTATAACGTCATATAGAATTACGGTACAACGTATAACGTCATATAGTATTGCGCCATGACGTATAAAGTTATATTGAGTGACGTCATAACGTATAACGTCATATAGTATTGCGTCATCCCGAATGACGTCATATAATATTGCGTCATAAGGTATAACGTCACATAGTAATACGTCATAACGTATAACGTCATGTAGTATTAAGGTATAACGTATAACGTCACATAGTAATACGTCATAACGGATGACGGCATATAGAATTACGTCATTACGTATAACGTTATATAGAATTACGTCATAACGTATAGCACTATATTGTATAGCGTCATAACGTATAACGTCACATAGTACGACGTCATAACGGATGACGTCGTATAGTATTGCGTCATAACGTATAACGTCACATAGTATTACGTCATAACGTATAGCGCTATATTGTATAGCGTCATAACGTATAACGTCACGTAGTACTACGTCATGACGGATGACGTCATATAGTATTGCGTCATAACATATAACGTCATATAGTATTGCGTCATGACGTACAACGTTTCAGAGTATTACGTCATAACGTATGACGTCATATAGGATTGCGTCATAACGTATAACGTCACATAGAACTAAGCCACAACGAATGACGTCATATAGAATAACGTCATGACGTATAACGTCATATAGAATTACGTCATAAAGCAGAACGTCACATAGTAATACGTCATAACGTTTAATGTCATGTAGTATTAAGGTATAACGTATAACGTCACACAGTAATACGTCATGATGTATAACGTTATATTGTGTGACGTCGTAACGTATAACGTCATATAGTATTGCGCCATGACGTATAACGTTATATGGTATTGCGTAATAACGTGTAACGTCATATAATATTGCTTCAGAACGTATGACGTCATATAGTATTGCGTCATAACGTATAACGTCACATAGAACTAAGCCACAACGAATGACGTCATATAGAATAACGTCATATAGAATTACGTCATAACGTACAACGTCACATAGTAATACGTCATAACGTATAATGTCATGTAGTATTAAGGTATAACGTATAACGTCACATAGCAATGCGTCATAACGTATAACGCCACATGGTAATACGTCTTAACGTATAAAGACATATAGAATTCCGGGATAACGTATAACGTCATATAGTATTGCGACATGACGTATAACGTTATATTGTGTGACGTCATAACGTATAACGTCACATAGTAATACGTCATAACGTATAGCGCTATATTGTATAGCGTCATAACGTATAGCGTCACATAGTCACATAGAATTACGTCATGACGTATAACGTCGTACAGAATTACGTCATAACGCACAACGTCACAGAGTAATACGCCATAACGTACAATGTCATGTAGTACTAAGGTATAACGTATAACGTCACATAGTAATACGTCATAACATATAGCGCTATATGGTATTGCGTCATAACGTATAACGTCACATAGTAATACGTCATAACGTATAGCGCTATATTGTATTACTTCATGACGTATGACGTCATATAGTATTGCGTCATAACGTACAACGTCACATAGTAATACGTCATAACGTATAATGTCATGTAGTATTAAGGTATAACGTATAACGTCACATAGTAATACGTCATAACGTATAGCGCTATATTGTATAGCGTCATAACGTATAGCGTCACATAGTCACATTGAATTACGTCATGACGTATAACGTCGTACAGAATTACGTCATTACGCACAACGTCATCGAGTAATACGCCATAACGTACAATGTCATGTAGTACTAAGGTTTAACGTATAACGTCACATAGTAATAGTTCATAACGTATAGCGCTATGTAGTATGGCGTCATAACGTATAACGTCACATACTACTACATCATAACGGATGACGTCATATAGTATTGCGTCATAACGTATAACGTCACATAGTATTGCGTCATGACGTACAACGTTTCAGAGTATTACGTCATAACGTATAACGTCATATATAATTATCTCATAACGTATAACGTCATACAGAATTACGTCATAACGCACAACGTCACATAGTAATACGTCATAACGTATAATGTCATGTAGTATTAAGGTATAACGTATAACGTCACATAGTAATACGTCATGACGTATAACGTTATATTGTGTGACGTCATAACGTATAACGTCACATAGTAATACGTCAACGTATAGCGCTGTGTAGTATGGCGTCATAACGTATAACGTCACATAGTACTACATCATAACGGATGACGTCATATAGTATTGCGTCATAACGTATAACGTCACATAGTATTGCGTCATGACGTACAACGTTTCAGAGTATTACGTCATAACGTATAACGTCATATATAATTATCTCATAACGTATAACATCACATAGTAATACGTCATACCGTAGAAAGTCATGTAGTATTGCGTCATGACGTATAACGTGATATAGAGTTACGTCATAACGTATAACGTTATATGGTATAACGTTATATGGTATAACGTAATAATGTTGAACGTTGTACAGTATTAAGGAATAACGTATTACGTCACATAGTATTACTTCGTAACGGATGATGTCATGTAGTATTCCGCCATGACGTATAACGTCATATTGAATTACGTCATAACGTATAACGTCATATTAAATTACGTCATAACGTATAACGTCACATAGTTCTACGTCATAACGTATAATGTCATGTAGTATTAAGGTATAACGTATAACGTCACACAGTAATACGTCATGATGTATAACGTTATATTGTGTGACGTCGTAACGTATAACGTCATATAGAATTACGGTACAACGTATAACGTCATATAGTATTGCGCCATGACGTATAACGTTATATGGTATTGCGTAATAACGTGTAACGTCATATAACATTGCGTCAGAACGGATGACGTCATAAAGAATTACGTCATGACGTGTAACGTTATACGGTATTGCGTAATAACGCATAACGTCACATAGTACTACGCCACAACGGATGACGTACTACAGAATTACCTCATAACGTATAACATCACATAGTAATACGTCATAACGTAGAATGTCATGTAGTATTGCGTCATGACGTATAACGTTATATAGAGTTACGTCATAACGTATAACGTTATATGGTATAACGTAATAATGTTGAACGTTGTACAGTATTAAGGTATAACGTATAACGTCACATAGTAATACGTCATAACGTATAATGTCATGTAGTATTAATTTATAACGTATAACGTCACATAGTAATACGTCATAAAGTATAGCGCTGTATTGTATTGCGTCATAACGAATAACGTCACATAGTATTGCATCATTCCGAATGACGTCATACAATATTGCGACATAACGTATAACGTCACATAGTATTACTTCGTAACGGATGATATCATATAGTATTACGTCATGACGTATAACGTCATATAGAATATCGTCATAACGTATAACGTCACATAGCAATACGTCATAACGTATAATGTCATGTAGTATTAATTTATAACGTATAACGAAATATAGTATTACGTCATAACGTATAACGTCATATAGTATTGTGTCATGACGTTCAACGTTATATGTTATTGTGTTATAACGTATAACGTCACAAAGTAATTCGTCATAACGTATAGCGCTATATTGTATTGCGCCATAACGTATATCGTCACATAGTATTACGTCATAACGTATGACGTCATATAGGATTGCGTCATAACGTATAACGTCACATAGAACTAAGCCACAACGAACGACGTCATATAGAATAACGTCAAGACGTATAACGTCATATAGAATTACGGTACAACGTATAACGTCATATAGTATTGCGCCATGGCGTATAACGTCATATAGTATTACGTCAGAACGTATAACGGCTTATAGTATTGCGTCATTCCGATTGACGTCATATAATGTTGCGTCATGACGTACAACGTTTCAGAGTATTACGTCATAACGTATAACGTCATATATAATTATCTCATAACGTATAACATCACATAGTAATACATCATAACGTAGAATGTCATGTAGTATTGCGTCATGACGTATAACGTGATATAGAGTTACGTCATAACGTATAACGTTATATGGTATAACGTAATAATGTTGAACGTTGTACAGTATTAAGGAATAACGTATAACGTCACATAGTATTACTTCGTAACGGATGATGTCATATAGTATTACGTCATGACGTATAACGTCATATAGAATAACGTCATAACGTATAACGTCATATAGAATAACGTCATAACGTATAACGTCACATAGTAATACGCCATAACGTATAATGTCATGTAGTATTGCGCCATGACGTATAACGTCATATTGAATTATGTCATAACGTATAACGTCACATAGTTCTACGTCAGAACGGATGACGTCATATAGAATTACGCCATGACGTATAACGTCACATAGTAATACGTCATAACGTATAGCGCTATATTGTATTGCGCCATAACGTATAACGTCACATAGTATTACGTCATAACGTATGACGTCATATAGTATTGCGTCATAACGTATAACGTCACATAGAACTAAGCCACAACGAATGACGTCATATAGAATAACGTCATATAGAATTACGTCATAAAGCACAAGGTCACATAGTAATACGTCATAACGTATAATGTCATGTAGTATTGAGGTATAACGTATAACGTCATATAGTATTGCGTCATGGCGTATAACGTCATATAGTATTACGTCATAACGTATAACGGCTTATAGTATTGCGTCATTCCGATTGACGTCATATAATATTGCGTCATAACGCATAACGTCACATAGTAATACGCCACAACGGATGACGTCATATAGAGTTACGTCATGACGTACAGCGTCATACAGAATTACGTCATAACGTACAATGTAACATAGTAACACGTCATAACGTATAATGTCATGTAGTATTAAGGTATAACGTATAACGTCACACAGTAATACGTCTTGACGCATAACGTTATATTGTGTGACGTAATAACGTATAACGTCATATAGAATTACGGTACAACGTATAACGTCACATAGTTCTACGTCAGAACGGATGACGTCATATAGAATTACGCCATGACGTATAACGTCACATAGTAATACGTCATAACGTATAACGTCATATAGTATTGTGTCATGACGTTCAACGGTATATGTTATTGTGTAATAACGTATAACGTCACGTAGTAATACGTCATAACGTATAGCGCTATATGATATAGCGTCACAACGTATAACGTCACATAGTACTACGTCATAACGGATGACGTCATATAGAATTATGTCATGACGTATAACGTCATACAGAATTACGTCATAACGTGCAACGTCACATAGTAATACGTCATAACGTATAATGTCATGTAGTATTAAGGTATAACGTATAACGTCACATAGTAATACGTCATGACGTATAACGTTATATTGTGTGCCGTCATAACGTATAACGTCACATAGTAATACGTCATAACGTATAGCGCTATATTGTATAGCGTCATAACGTATAGCGTCACATAGTCACATAGAATTACGTCATGACGTATAACGTCGTACAGAATTACGTCATAACGCACAACGTCACAGAGTAATACGCCATAACGTACAATGTCATGTAGTACTAAGGTATAACGTATAACGTCACATAGTAATACGTCATAACATATAGCGCTATATGGTATTGCGTCATAACGTATAACGTCACATAGTAATACGTCATAACGTACAGCGCTATATTGTATTACCTCATGACGTATGACGTCATATAGTATTGCCTCATAACGTACAACGTCACATAGTAATACGTCATAACGTATAGCGCTATATTGTATAGCGTCATAACGTATAGCGTCACATAGTCACATAGAATTACGTCATGACGTATAACGTCGTACAGAATTACGTCATAACGCACAACGTCACAGAGTAATACGCCATAAGGTACAATGTCATGTAGTACTAATTCATAACGTATAACGTCACATAGTAATACGTCATAATATATAGCGCTATATGGTATAGCGTCACAACGTATAACGTCACATAGTACTACGTCATAACGGATGACGTCACATAGTAATACGTCATGACGTATAACGTTATATTGTGTGACGTCATAACGTATAACGTCACATAGTAATACGTCATAACGTATATCTCTATGTAGTATGGCGTCATAACGTATAACGTCACATGGTACTACATCATAACGGATGACGTCATATAGTATTGCGTCATAACGTATAACGTCACATAGTATTGCGTCATGACGTACAACGTTTCAGAGTATTACGTCATAACGTATAACGTCATATATAATTATCTCATAACGTATAACGTCATACAGAATTACGTCATAACGTACAACGTCACATAGTAATACGTAATAACGTATAATGTCATGTAGTATTAAGGTACAACGTATAACGTCACATAGCAATACGTCATGACGTATAACGTTATATTGTGTGACGTCATAACGTATAACGTCACATAGTAATACGTCATAACGTATAGCGCTATGTAGTATGGCGTCATAACGTATAACGTCACATAGTACTACATCATAACGGATGACGTCATATAGTATTGCGTCATAACGTATAACGTCACATAGTATTACGTCATGACGTATAACGTTTCAGAGTATTACGTCATAACGTATAACGTCATATATAATTATCTCATAACGTATAACGTCACATAGTAATACACCATAACGTTTAATGTCATGTAGTATTCCGCCATGACGTATAACGTCATATTGAATTACGTCATAACGTATAACGTCATATTAAATTACGTCATAACGTATAACGTCACATAGTTCTACGTCAGAACGGATGACGTCATATAGAATTACGCCATCACGTATAACGTCACATAGTAATACGTCATAACGTATAGCGCTATATTGTATTGCGTCATAACGGATAACGTCACATAGTATTGTGTCATTCCGAATGACGTCATACAATATTGCGTCATAACGTATAACGTCACATAGTAATACGCCATAACGTATAACGTCATATAGTATTGCGTCATGACGAACAACGTTATATTTTAATGTGTAATAACGTATAACGTCACATAGTAGTACGCCATAACGTATAACGGCATATAGTATTGCGTCATTCCGAATGACGCCATATAATATTGCGTCATAACGTATAACGTCAAATTGTAATACGTCATAACGTATAATGTCATGTAGTAATAAGGTAGAACGTATAACGTCACATTGTAATACGTCATAACATATAGCGCTATATTGAATTGCGCGATAACGTATAACGTCACATGGTATTACGTCATAACGTATGACGTCATATAATATTGCGTCATAACGTATAACGTCACATCGTAATACTCCACAACGGATGACGTCATATAGAATTACGTCATGACGTACAACGTCATACAGAATTACGTCATAACGTACAATGTAACTTAGTAATACGTCATAACGTATAATGTCATGTAGTATTAAGGTATAACGTATAACGTCACATAGTAATACGTCATGATGTATAACGTTATATTGTGTGACGTCATAACGTATAACGTCATATAGAATTACGTTACAACGTATAACCTCATATAGTATTGCGCCAGGACGTATAACGATATAAAGTATAACGTCATAACGTATAACGTCATATAGTATTGCGTCAGTCCGAATGACGTCAAATAATATTGCGTCATAACGTATAACATCACATAGTAATACGACACAAGGTATAAGGTCATATAGAATATCGGTTTAACGTATACCGTCACATAGTTATACGTCATAGCGTATAGCGCTATATTGAATTACGTCATGACGTATAACGTTATATGGTATTGCGTAATAACGTATAACGACATATAGCATTACGTCATAACGTATAACGTCACATAGTACTACGTCATAACGGATGACGTCATATAGAAATACGTCATGACGTATAACGTTATTTAGAATTGCGCCACGACGTACAACGTTATATGTTATTGTGTAATAACCTATAACGTCCCATAGTAATACGTCATAACGTATAGCGCTATATTGTATAGCGTCATAACGTATGACGTCACATAGTACTACGTCATAACGCATAATTTCATGTAGTAATAAGGTATAACGTATAACGTCACATAGTACTACGCCACAACGGATGACGTCATATAGTATTACGTCATAACGCACGTCACATAGTAATACGTCATATCTTATAATGTCATGTAGTATTATGGTAGAACGTATAACGTCACACAGTAATACGTCTTGACGCATAACGTTATATTGTGTGACGTCATAACGTATAACGTCATACAGAATTACGTCATAACGTACAACGTCACATAGTAATACGCCACAACGGATGACGTCATATAGAATTACGTCATGTCGTACAACGTCATACAGAATTACGTCATAACGTATGACGTCATATAGTATTGCGTCATAACGTATAGCGTCTCATAGTACTACGCCACAACGGATGACGTCATATAGTATTACGTCATGACGTATAACGTCATACAGAATTACGTCATGACGTACAACGTCACATAGTAATACGCCACAACGGATGGCGTCATATAGAATTACGTCATGTCGTACAACGTCATACAGAATTACGTCATAACGTACAACGTAACATAGTAATACGTCATAACGTATAATGTCATGTAGGATTAAGGTATAACTTATAGCGTCATATAGTAATACGTCATGATGCATAAAGTTATATTGTGTGACGTCATAACGTATAACGTCATATAGTATTGCGTCATAACGTATAGCGTCACATAGTACTACGCCACAACTGATGACGTCATATAGAATTACGTCATAACGTGTAACGTCATACAGAATTACGTCTTAACGTACAACGGCACATAGTAATACGCCACAACGGATGACGTCATATAGAATTACGTCATGTCGTACAACGTCATACAGAATTACGTCATAACATATGACGTCATATAGTATTGAGTCATAACGTATAGCGTCTCATAGTACTACGCCACAACGGATGACGTCATATAGTATTACGTCATAACGCACGTCACATAGTAATACCTCATATCGTATAATGTCATGTAGTATTAAGGTAGAACGTATAACGTCACACAGTAATACGTCATGACGCATAACGTTGTATTGTGTGACGTCATAACGTATAACGTCATATAGAATTACGGTATAACGTATAACGTCATATAGTATTGCGCCATGCCGTATAACGTCATAGTATTACGTCATAACGCATAACGTCATATAGTATTGCGTCATGACGTACAACGTTATGTGTTATTGTTTAATAACGTATAACGTCACATAGTACTACGCCACAACGGATGACGTCATATGGAATTACGTCATGACGTACAACATCACATAGTAATACGCCATAACGTATAACGGCATATAGTATTGCGTCATTCCGAATGATGTCATATAATATTGCGTCATAGCGAATAACGTCAAATAGTAATACGGCATAACGTATAATGTCATGTAGGATTAAGGTATAACTTATAGCGTCACATAGTAATACGTCATGATGCATAAAGTTATATTGTGTGACGTCATAACGTATAACGTCATATAGTATTGCGTCATAACGTATAGCGTCACATAGTACTACGCCACAACTGATGACGTCATATAGAATTACGTCATGACGTGTAACGTCATACAGAATTACGTCTTAACGTATAACGTCACATCGTAATACGCCACAACGGATGTCGTCATATAGAATTACGTCATGACGTACAACGTCATACAGAATTACGTCATGACGTACAACGTCACATAGTAATACGCCACAACGGATGACGTCATATACAATTACGTCATGTCGTACAACGTCATACAGAATTACGTCATAACGTACAACGGAACATAGTAATACGTCATAACGTATAATGTCATGTAGGATTAAGGTATAACTTATAGCGTCACATAGTAATACGTCAAGACGCATAACGTTATATTGTGTGACGTCATAACGTATGACGTCATAATGTATGACGTCATATAGTATTGCGTCATAACGTATAGCGCCTCATAGTACTACGCCACAACAGATGACGT
This sequence comes from Bombus fervidus, assembly GCF_041682495.2. Lineage (NCBI taxonomy): Eukaryota > Metazoa > Arthropoda > Insecta > Hymenoptera > Apidae > Bombus > Bombus fervidus. Next base: position 2,083,883 of record NW_027212582.1, read on the forward strand.
CATATAGTATTACGTCATGCCGTATAACGTCATATAGAATTACGTCATGACGTACAACGTCACATAGTAATACGCCACAACGGATGACGTCATATAGAATTACGTCATATCGTACAACGTCATACAGAATTACGTCATAACGTACAACGTAACATAGTAATACGTCATAACGTATAATGTCATGTAGTATTAAGGTATAACGTATAACGTCACATAGTAATACGTCATAACGTATGACGTCATATAGTATTGCGTCATAACGTATAGCGTCTCATAGTACTACGCCACAACGGATGACGTCATATAGTATTACGTCATAACGTATAATGTCATGTAGTATTAAGGTAGAACGTATAACGTCACACAGTAATATGTCATGACGCATATCGTTGTATTGTGTGACGTCATAACGTATAACGTCACATAGTACTACGCCACAACGGATGACGTCATATAGAATTACGTCATGACGTACAACGTCACATAGTAATATGCCATAACGCATAACGGCATATAGTATTGCGTCATGACGTACAACGTTGTATGTGATTGTGTAATAACGTATAACGTCACATACTAATACGTCATAATGTATAGCGTCATATAGAATTACGGCTTAACGTATACCGTCACATAGTTATACGTCATAACGTATGGCGGTATATTGTATTGAGTCATTACGTATAACGTCATATAGTATTACGTCATGACGTATAACGTCTAGTAGAATTACGGTTTAACGTATACCGTAACATAGTAATACGTCATAACGTATAGCGCTATATTGTATAGCGTCATAACGTATAACGTCACATAGTACTACTTCATAACGGATGACGTCATATAGTATTGCGTCATAACGTATAGCGTTACATAGTACTACGCCACAACGGATGACGTCATATAGAATTACGCCATGACGTATAACGTCATACCGAATTACGTCATAACGCACAGCGTCACAGGGTAATACGTCATAACGTATAACGTCATATAGTATTGTGTCATGACGTACAACGTTATATGTTATTGTGTAATAACGTATAACGTCACAAAGTAATTCGTCATAACGTATTGCGCTATATTGTGTTGCGCCATAACGTATAACGTCACATAGTATTGCGTCAATCCGAATGACGTCATATAGAATTACGTCATAACGTACAACGTCACATAGTAATACGTCATATCGTATAGCGCTATATTGTATAGCGTCACAACGTATAACGTCACATACTACTACGTCATAACGGATGACGTCATATAGTATTGCGTCATAACGGATGACTTCATACAGTATTGCGTCATAACGTATAACGTTAGAAAGTATAGCGTCATAACGTATAACGTCACATAGTACTACGTCATAACGGATGACGTCATATAGAATTACGTCATGACGTACAACGTCACATAGTAATATGCCATAACGCATAACGGCATATAGTATTGCGTCATTCCGAATGACGTCATATAATATTGCGTCATAGCGTATAACGTCACATCGTAATACGCCACAACGGATGACGTCATATAGAATTACGTCATGACGTACAACGTCATACAGAATTACGTCATAACGTACAATGTAACATAGTAATACGCCATAACGTATAATGTCATGTAGTATTAAGGTATAACGTATAACGTCACATAGTAATACGTCAGGACGTACAACGTTATATGTTATTGTGTAATAACGTATAACGTCACATAGTAATACGTCATAACATATAGTGCTATATTGTATTACGTCATAACGTATAACGTCACATAGTAATACGTCATAACGTATAACGTCATATAGAATTACTGTTTAACGTATGCCGTCACATAGTTATACGTCACAACGTTTGGCAGTATATTGTATTGAGTCATAACGTATAACGTCATATAGTATTGCATCATGACGTACAACGTTGTATGTGATTGTGTAATTACGTATAACGTCACATACTAATACGTCATAACGTGTAGCGCTATATTGTATTACGTCATAACGTATAACGTCATATAGTATTGCGCCATTCCGAATGACGTCATATAATATTGCGTCATAACGTATAACGTCACATAGTACTACGCCATAACGGATGACGTCATATAGAATTACGTCATGACGTATAACGTCATATAGAATTACGTCATAACGTACAACGTCACAAGGTAATACGTCATAACGTATAATGTCATGTAGTATTAAGGTATAACGTATAACGTCTCATAGTAATACGTCATGACTTATAACGTCATATAGTATTGCGCCATGACGTATAACATTATAAAGTATAATGTTATAACGTATAACGTCATATAGTATTGCGTCATTACGACTGACGTCAGATAATATTGCGTCATAACGTATAACCTCACATAGTAATACGTTATAACGTATAGCGCTATATTGTATTACGCCATGACGTATAACGTCATATTGAATCATTTCATAACGTATAACGTCATATCGTATTGCGCCATGACGTATAACATTATAAAGTATAATGTTATAACGTATAACGTCATATAGAATTACGTCATAACGTATGACGTCATATAGTATTGCGTCATAACGTATAGCGTCACATAGTAATACGTCATGACGTATAACGTCATATAGAGTTACGTCATAACGTACAACGTCATATAGTATTGCGCCATGACGTATAACGTTATAAAGTATAACGCCATAACGGATGACGTCATATAGTATTGCGTCATAACGTATAACGTTATAAAGTATAGCGTCATAATGTTATATTGTGTGAAGCCATAATGTATAACGTCATATAGTATTCCGTCATAACGTATAACGTCATATAGTATTGCGTCATGACGTATAACGTTATATGGTATTGCGTAATAACGTATAACGTCACATAGTAATCCGCCATGACGTATAACGTCATATAGTTATACGTCATAACGTGTAGCGCTATATTGTATTGCGTAATAACGTATAACGTCATATAATTTTGCGTCAGAACGGATGACGTCATAAAGAATTGCGTCATAACGTATAACGTCACGTAGTAATACGTCATGACGTATAACTTTATATTGTGTGCAGTCATAACGTATAACGTCATATAGAATTACGGTACAACGTATAACGTCATATAGTATTGCGCCATGACGTATAACGTCTTAAAGTATAACGTCATAACGTATAACCTCATATAGTATGGCGTCATTACGAATGACGTCATATGATATTACGTCATAACGTATAACGTCGCATAGTAATACGACATAACGTAGAACGTCCTATAGAATTACGGTTTAACGTATACCGTCACATAGTTATACGTCATAACGTACAGCGCTATATTGTATTACGTCATAACGTAGAACGTCATATAGTATTGCGTCATGACGTATAACGTTATATGTTATTGTGTAATAAGGTATAACGTCACATAGTAACACGTCATAACGTATAGCGCTATATTGTATTGCGTCATCATGTATAACGTCACACAGTACTACGTCATAACGTATAACGTTATAAAGTGTAACGTCATAACGTATAACGTTAAATAGTATTGCGTCGTAACGTATAACATTATAAAGTATAACGTCATTACGTATATCGTGACATAGTAATACGTCATAACGTATAACGTCATATAGAATTACGGTTTAACGTATACCGTCACATAGTTATACGTAATAACGTACAGCGCTATATTGTATTACGTCATAACGTAGAACGTCATATAGTATTGCGTCATGACGTATAACGTTATATGTTATTGTGTAATAAGGTATAACGTCACATAGTAACACGTCATAACGTATAGCGCTATATTGTATTGCGTCATAACGTATAACGTCACATAGTAATATGCCATAACGCATAACGGCATATAGTATTGCGTCATGACGTATAACGTTATATGGTATTGCGTAATAACGTATAACGTCACATAGTAATCCGCCATGACGTATAACGTCATATAGTTATACGTCATAGCGTATAGCGCTATATTGAATTACGTCATGACGTATAACGTTATATGGTATTGCGTAATAACGTATAACGACATATAGCATTACGTCATAACGTATAACGTCACATAGTACTACGTCATAACGGATGACGTCATATAGAAATACGTCATGACGTATAACGTTATTTAGAATTGCGCCACGACGTACAACGTTATATGTTATTGTGTAATAACCTATAACGTCCCATAGTAATACGTCATAACGTATAGCGCTATATTGTATAGCGTCATAACGTATGCCGTCACATAGTACTACGTCATAACGCATAATTTCATGTAGTAATAAGGTATAACGTATAACGTCACATAGTACTACGCCACAACGGATGACGTCATATAGTATTACGTCATAACGCACGTCACATAGTAATACGTCATATCTTATAATGTCATGTAGTATTATGGTAGAACGTATAACGTCACACAGTAATACGTCTTGACGCATAACGTTATATTGTGTGACGTCATAACGTATAACGTCATACAGAATTACGTCATAACGTACAACGTCACATAGTAATACGCCACAACGGATGACGTCATATAGAATTACGTCATGTCGTACAACGTCATACAGAATTACGTCATAACGTATGACGTCATATAGTATTGCGTCATAACGTATAGCGTCTCATAGTACTACGCCACAACGGATGACGTCATATAGTATTACGTCATGACGTATAACGTCATACAGAATTACGTCATGACGTACAACGTCACATAGTAATACGCCACAACGGATGGCGTCATATAGAATTACGTCATGTCGTACAACGTCATACAGAATTACGTCATAACGTACAACGTAACATAGTAATACGTCATAACGTATAATGTCATGTAGGATTAAGGTATAACTTATAGCGTCACATAGTAATACGTCATGATGCATAAAGTTATATTGTGTGACGTCATAACGTATAACGTCATATAGTATTGCGTCATAACGTATAGCGTCACATAGTACTACGCCACTACTGATGACGTCATATAGAATTACGTCATGACGTGTAACATCATACAGAATTACGTCTTAACGTACAACGGCACATAGTAATACGCCACAACGGATGACGTCATATAGAATTACGTCATGTCGTACAACGTCATACAGAATTACGTCATAACATATGACGTCATATAGTATTGAGTCATAACGTATAGCGTCTCATAGTACTACGCCACAACGGATGACGTCATATAGTATTACGTCATAACGCACGTCACATAGTAATACCTCATATCGTATAATGTCATGTAGTATTAAGGTAGAACGTATAACGTCACACAGTAATACGTCATGACGCATAACGTTGTATTGTGTGACGTCATAACGTATAACGTCATATAGAATTACGGTATAACGTATAACGTCATATAGTATTGCGCCATGCCGTATAACGTCATAGTATTACGTCATAACGTATAACGTCATATAGTATTGCGTCATGACGTACAACGTTATGTGTTATTGTTTAATAACGTATAACGTCACATAGTACTACGCCACAACGGATGACGTCATATAGAATTACGTCATGACGTACAACATCACATAGTAATACGCCATAACGTATAACGGCATATAGTATTGCGTCATTCCGAATGATGTCATATAATATTGCGTCATAGCGAATAACGTCAAATAGTAATACGGCATAACGTATAATGTCATGTAGGATTAAGGTATAACTTATAGCGTCACATAGTAATACGTCATGATGCATAAAGTTATATTGTGTGACGTCATAACGTATAACGTCATATAGTATTGCGTCATAACGTATAGCGTCACATAGTACTACGCCACAACTGATGACGTCATATAGAATTACGTCATGACGTGTAACGTCATACAGAATTACGTCTTAACGTATAACGTCACATCGTAATACGCCACAACGGATGTCGTCATATAGAATTACGTCATGACGTACAACGTCATACAGAATTACGTCATGACGTACAACGTCACATAGTAATACGCCACAACGGATGACGTCATATACAATTACGTCATGTCGTACAACGTCATACAGAATTACGTCATAACGTACAACGGAACATAGTAATACGTCATAACGTATAATGTCATGTAGGATTAAGGTATAACTTATAGCGTCACATAGTAATACGTCAAGACGCATAACGTTATATTGTGTGACGTCATAACGTATGACGTCATAATGTATGACGTCATATAGTATTGCGTCATAACGTATAGCGCCTCATAGTACTACGCCACAACGGATTACGTCATATAGTATTACGTCATGCCGTATAACGTCATATAGAATTACGTCATGACGTACAACGTCACATAGTAATACGCCACAACGGATGACGTCATATAGAATTACGTCATATCGTACAACGTCATACAGAATTACGTCATAACGTACAACGTAACATAGTAATACGTCATAACGTATAATGTCATGTAGTATTAAGGTATAACGTATAACGTCACATAGTAATACGTCATAACGTATGACGTCATATAGTATTGCGTCATAACGTATAGCGTCTCATAGTACTACGCCACAACGGATGACGTCATATAGTATTACGTCATAACGTATAATGTCATGTAGTATTAAGGTAGAACGTATAACGTCACAGAGTAATATGTCATGACGCATATCGTTGTATTGTGTGACGTCATAACGTATAACGTCACATAGTACTACGCCACAACGGATGACGTCATATAGAATTACGTCATGACGTACAACGTCACATAGTAATATGCCATAACGCATAACGGCATATAGTATTGCGTCATGACGTACAACGTTGTATGTGATTGTGTAATAACGTATAACGTCACATACTAATACGTCATAACGTATAGCGTCATATAGAATTACGGCTTAACGTATACCGTCACATAGTTATACGTCATAACGTATGGCGGTATATTGTATTGAGTCATTACGTATAACGTCATATAGTATTACGTCATGACGTATAACGTCTAGTAGAATTACGGTTTAACGTATACCGTAACATAGTAATACGTCATAACGTATAGCGCTATATTGTATAGCGTCATAACGTATAACGTCACATAGTACTACTTCATAACGGATGACGTCATATAGTATTGCGTCATAACGTATAGCGTTACATAGTACTACGCCACAACGGATGACGTCATATAGAATTACGCCATGACGTATAACGTCATACCGAATTACGTCATAACGCACAGCGTCACAGGGTAATACGTCATAACGTATAACGTCATATAGTATTGTGTCATGACGTACAACGTTATATGTTATTGTGTAATAACGTATAACGTCACAAAGTAATTCGTCATAACGTATTGCGCTATATTGTGTTGCGCCATAACGTATAACGTCACATAGTATTGCGTCAATCCGAATGACGTCATATAGAATTACGTCATAACGTACAACGTCACATAGTAATACGTCATATCGTATAGCGCTATATTGTATAGCGTCACAACGTATAACGTCACATACTACTACGTCATAACGGATGACGTCATATAGTATTGCGTCATAACGGATGACTTCATACAGTATTGCGTCATAACGTATAACGTTAGAAAGTATAGCGTCATAACGTATAACGTCACATAGTACTACGTCATAACGGATGACGTCATATAGAATTACGTCATGACGTACAACGTCACATAGTAATATGCCATAACGCATAACGGCATATAGTATTGCGTCATTCCGAATGACGTCATATAATATTGCGTCATAGCGTATAACGTCACATCGTAATACGCCACAACGGATGACGTCATATAGAATTACGTCATGACGTACAACGTCATACAGAATTACGTCATAACGTACAATGTAACATAGTAATACGCCATAACGTATAATGTCATGTAGTATTAAGGTATAACGTATAACGTCACATAGTAATACGTCAGGACGTACAACGTTATATGTTATTGTGTAATAACGTATAACGTCACATAGTAATACGTCATAACATATAGTGCTATATTGTATTACGTCATAACGTATAACGTCACATAGTAATACGTCATAACGTATAACGTCATATAGAATTACTGTTTAACGTATGCCGTCACATAGTTATACGTCACAACGTTTGGCAGTATATTGTATTGAGTCATAACGTATAACGTCATATAGTATTGCATCATGACGTACAACGTTGTATGTGATTGTGTAATTACGTATAACGTCACATACTAATACGTCATAACGTGTAGCGCTATATTGTATTACGTCATAACGTATAACGTCATATAGTATTGCGCCATTCCGAATGACGTCATATAATATTGCGTCATAACGTATAACGTCACATAGTACTACGCCATAACGGATGACGTCATATAGAATTACGTCATGACGTATAACGTCATATAGAATTACGTCATAACGTACAACGTCACAAGGTAATACGTCATAACGTATAATGTCATGTAGTATTAAGGTATAACGTATAACGTCTCATAGTAATACGTCATGACTTATAACGTCATATAGTATTGCGCCATGACGTATAACATTATAAAGTATAATGTTATAACGTATAACGTCATATAGTATTGCGTCATTACGACTGACGTCAGATAATATTGCGTCATAACGTATAACCTCACATAGTAATACGTTATAACGTATAGCGCTATATTGTATTACGCCATGACGTATAACGTCATATTGAATCATTTCATAACGTATAACGTCATATCGTATTGCGCCATGACGTATAACATTATAAAGTATAATGTTATAACGTTTAACATCATATAGAATTACGTCATAACGTATGACGTCATATAGTATTGCGTCATAACGTATAGCGTCACATAGTAATACGTCATGACGTATAACGTCATATAGAGTTACGTCATAACGTACAACGTCATATAGTATTGCGCCATGACGTATAACGTTATAAAGTATAACGCCATAACGGATGACGTCATATAGTATTGCGTCATAACGTATAACGTTATAAAGTATAGCGTCATAATGTTATATTGTGTGAAGCCATAATGTATAACGTCATATAGTATTCCGTCATAACGTATAACGTCATATAGTATTGCGTCATGACGTATAACGTTATATGGTATTGCGTAATAACGTATAACGTCACATAGTAATCCGCCATGACGTATAACGTCATATAGTTATACGTCATAACGTGTAGCGCTATATTGTATTGCGTAATAACGTATAACGTCATATAATTTTGCGTCAGAACGGATGACGTCATAAAGAATTGCGTCATAACGTATAACGTCACGTAGTAATACGTCATGACGTATAACTTTATATTGTGTGCAGTCATAACGTATAACGTCATATAGAATTACGGTACAACGTATAACGTCATATAGTATTGCGCCATGACGTATAACGTCTTAAAGTATAACGTCATAACGTATAACCTCATATAGTATGGCGTCATTACGAATGACGTCATATGATATTACGTCATAACGTATAACGTCGCATAGTAATACGACATAACGTAGAACGTCCTATAGAATTACGGTTTAACGTATACCGTCACATAGTTATACGTCATAACGTACAGCGCTATATTGTATTACGTCATAACGTAGAACGTCATATAGTATTGCGTCATGACGTATAACGTTATATGTTATTGTGTAATAAGGTATAACGTCACATAGTAACACGTCATAACGTATAGCGCTATATTGTATTGCGTCATCATGTATAACGTCACACAGTACTACGTCATAACGTATAACGTTATAAAGTGTAACGCCATAACGTATAACGTTAAATAGTATTGCGTCGTAACGTATAACATTATAAAGTATAACGTCATTACGTATATCGTGACATAGTAATACGTCATAACGTATAACGTCATATAGAATTACGGTTTAACGTATACCGTCACATAGTTATACGTAATAACGTACAGCGCTATATTGTATTACGTCATAACGTAGAACGTCATATAGTATTGCGTCATGACGTATAACGTTATATGTTATTGTGTAATAAGGTATAACGTCACATAGTAACACGTCATAACGTATAGCGCTATATTGTATTGCGTCATAACGTATAACGTCACATAGTACAACGTCATAACGTATAACGTTATAAAGTGTAACGTCATGACGTATAACGTTATAAAGTATATCGTCATAACGTATAACGTCATATAGAATTACGGTTTAACGTATACCGTCACATAGTTATACGTCATAACGTATAGCGCTATATTGTATTACGTCATAACGTATAACGGCATATAGTATTGCGACATGACGTACAACGTTATATGTTATTGTGTAATAACGTATAACGTCACATAGTAATACGTCATAACGTATAATGTCATGTAGTATTAAGGTACAACGTATAACGTCACATAGTAATACGTCATGACGTATAACGTTATATTGTGTGACAACATAACGTATAACGTCATATCGAATTACGGTACAACGTATAACGACATATAGTATTGCGCCATGACATATAACGTCATATAGAATTACGTCATAACGTGTAACGTCATATAGTATTGCGCCATGACGTATAACGTTATAAAGTATAACGTCACAACGTATAACGTCATATAGTATTGCGCCAGGACGTATAACGTTATAAAATATAAGGTCATATAGTACTGCGTCATTACGAATGACGTCATATTATATTGCGTCATAACGCATAACGTCACATGGTAATATGCCGCAACGGAAGACGTCGTATTGAATTACGTCATAACGTACAACGTCACATGGTACTATGCCACAACGGAAGACGTCATATAGAATTACTTGATAACGTATAAAGTCATATAGTATTGCGCCATGACGTATAACGTTATAAAGTATAACGTCATAACGTATAACGTCATATAGTACTGCGTCATGACGTACAACGTTATATGATATTGTGTAATAACGTATAACGTAACATAGTAATACGTCATAACGTATAATGTCATGTAGTATTAAGGTATAACGTATAACGTCACATAGTAAGACGTCATAACGTATAACGTCATATAGTATTGCGTCATGACGTATAACGTTATATGGTATTGCGTAATAACGTATAACGTCATATAGTATTGCGTCAGAACGGATGTCCTCATAAAGAATTACGTCGTAACGTATAACGTTATAAAGTATAAGGTCATAACGTATATCGTCATATAGTACTGCGTAATAACGTATAACGTCATATAGTATTCCGCCATGACGTATAACGTTGTAATGTATAACGTCATAACGCATAACGTCATATAGAGTTACGGTTCAACGTATACCATCACATAGTAATACGTCATAGCGTATAGGGCTATATTGTATAGCGTCATAACTTATAACGTCATATAGAAATACGTCATAACGTATAACGATATATAATATTGCGTCAGAACGAATGACGTCATAAAGAATTACGTCATGACGTGTAACGTCATATAGAATTACGGTACAACGTATAACGTCATATAGTATTGCGCCATGACGTATAACGTTATAAAGTATAATGTCATAACGTATGACGTCATATAGTATTGCGTCATAACGTATAACGTCACATCGTACTACGCCACAACCTATGACGTCGTATAGAATTACGTCATAACGTATAACTTCACATAGTACTACGCCACAACGGATGACGTCATATGGAATTACGTCATGACGTGTAACGTCATATAGAATTACGGTACAACGTATAACGTCATATAGTATTGCGCCATGACGTATATCGTTATAAAGTATAACGTCATAACGTATAACGTCATATAGAATTACACCATGACGTATAACGTCATATTGAATTACGTCATAACGTATAACGTCAAACAGTATTGCACCATGACTTATAACGTTATAAAGTATAACGACATAACGTATAACGTCATATAGTATTGCGTCATGACGAATAACGTTATATGGTATTGCGTAATAACGTATAACGTCACATAGTATTACGTCATAATATAATGCTGTGTTGTATTACGTCATAACGTATGACGTCACAGAGTATTGCGACATGACGTACAACGGTATATGTTATTGTGTTATAACGTATAACGTCACACAGTAATGCGTCGTAAAGTATAGCGCCATTTTGTATAGAGTCACAACGTGTGACGTCACATAGTACTACGTAATAACGTATAATGTCATGTAGTATTAAGGTATACCGTATAACGTCACATAGTAATACGTCATAACGTATAGCGCTATTTTGTATTGCTGCATAACGTATAACGTCACATAGTATTACGTCACAACGTATGAAGTCATATAGTATTGCATCATAACGTATAGCGTCACACAGTACTACGCCACAACGGATGACGTCATATAGAATTACGTCATAACGTATAACGTCATATAGTATTGCGTCATGACGTATAACGTCATATAGTATTGCGTCCTAACGTATAACGTTATAAAGTATAACGTCATAACGTATAGCGTCACATAGTCATACGTCATAACGTACAACCGCACATGGTAATACGTCATAACGTACAATGTCATGTAGTATTAAGGTCTGACGTATATCGGCACATAGTAATACGTCATAACGGATGACATCATATAGTATTCCGTCATGACGTATAACGTTATATGATATTGCGTAATAACATATAACGTCGAATAGTTATCCGATATGATGTATAACGTTATAATGTATAACGTCATATCGCATAACGTCATATAGTTACGGTTTAACGTATACTGTCACATAGTAATACGTCATAACGTATAGCGCTATATTGTATTGCGCCATAACGTATAATGTCACATAGCATTACGTCATAACGTATAACATCACATAGTACTACGTCAGAACGGATGACGTCATATAGAATTACGTCATGACGTATAACGTCATATAGAATTACGTCATAACGTATAACGTCATATAGTATTGCGCCATGACGTATAACGTTATAAAGTATAACGTCATAACGTATAACGCCACATACTAATACGACGTAACGTATAGCGCTATATTGTATTGCGTCATAACGTATAACGTCATATAGTATTGCTCCATGACGTATGACGTTACAAAGTGTAACGTCATAACGTATAACGTAATATAGCATTGCGCCATGACGTATAACGTCATAAAGTATAACGTCATAACGTATAACCTCATATAGTATTGCGTCATGACGTATAACGTCATATAGAATTACGTCATAACGCACAACGTCACATAGTAATAGGTAATAACGTATAACGTCATATAGTATTGCGTTATGACGTACAACGTTATATGTTATTGTGTAATAACGTATAACGTCACATAGTAATACGTCACAACGTATAACGTCATATAGTATTGCGTCATGACGTATAACGTTATATGGTATTGAAGCAAAACGTATAACGTCATATAATATGGCGTCATAACGTATAACGTCAAATAGTATTGCGTCCTAACGTATAACGTTATAAAGTATATCGTCATAACGTATAGCGTCACATAGTAATACGTCATAACGTATAACGTCATATAGTATTGCGTCATGACGTATAACGTTATATGGTATTGAAGAAAAACGTATAACGTCATATAATATGGCCTCATAACGTATAACGTCACATAGTCATACGTCATAACGTACAACCGCACATGGTAATACGTCATAACGTACAATGTCATGTAGTATTAAGGTATAACGTATATCGGCACATAGTAATACGTCATAACGGATGACGTCATATTGAATTACGCCATGACGTATAACGTCATATCGAATTACGTCATAACGCACAACGTCACATAGTAATACGTTATAACGTACAATGTCATGTAGTATTAAGGTATACGTATATCGTCACATTGTAATACGTCGTGACGGATAGTGTTATATTGTGTGACGTCATAACGTATAACGTCATATAGTATTCCGTCATGAGGTATAACGTTATATGGTATTGCGTAATAACATATAACGTCGTATAGTAATCCATCACGATGTATAACGTTATAATGTATAACGTCATATTGCATAACGTTATATAGTTACGGTTTAACGTATACTGTCACATAGTAATACGTCGTGACGTATAGTGTTATATTGTGTGACGTCATAACGTATAACGTCACATAGTTCTACGTCATAACTTATAACGTCATATAGTATTCTGTCATTACGACTGACGTCATATAATATTGCGTCATAACGTATAACGTCATATAGAATTACGCTTTAACGTATACCGTCACATAGTTATACGTCATAACGTATAGCGCTATATAGTATTACGTCATAACGTAGAACGTCATATAGTATTGCGTCATGACGTATAACGTTATAAAGTATAACGTCATATATAGTTACGGTTTAACGTATACCGTCACATAGTTATGCGTCTTAACGTATAGCGCTATATTGTATTAGGTCATAACGTATGACGTCATATAGTATTGCGTCATAAGGTATAACGTCACAAAGTACTACGCCACAACGTATGACGTCATATAGAATTACATCATAACGTATAACTTCACAAAGTACTACGCCACAACGGATGACGTCATATAGAATTACGTCATAACGTATAACGTCATATAGTATTGCGCCATGACGTATAACGTTATAAAGTATAACGTCATAACTCATAACGTCAAATAGAGTTGCGGTTTTACGTATACCGTTACATAGTATTCCGTCATAACGTATAACGTCACATAGTTCTACGTCATAACTTATAACGTCATATAGTATTCTGTCATTACGACTGACGTCATATAATATTGCGTCATAACGTATAACGTCATATAGAATTACGCTTTAACGTATACCGTCACATAGTTATACGTCATAACGTATAGCGCTATATAGTATTACGTCATAACGTAGAACGTCATATAGTATTGCGTCATGACGTATAACGTTATAAAGTATAACGTCATATATAGTTACGGTTTAACGTATACCGTCACATACTATTCCGTCATAACGTATAACGTCACACAGTTCTACGTCATAACGTAGAATGTCATATAGTACTGCGTCATGATGTATAACGTTATATGGTATTGCGTAATAACGTATAACGTCATATAGTAATCCGCCATGACGTATAACGTTATAATGTATAACGTCATATCGCATAACGTCATATGGAGTTACGGTTTAACGTATACTGTCACATAGTAATACGTCATAACGAATAGCGCTATATTGTATTGCGTCATAACGTACAACGTCACATAGTATTACGTCATAACGTATAACATCACATAGTACTACGTCAGAACGGATGACGTCATATAATATTACGCCATGACATATAACGTCATATAGAATTACGTCATAACGTGTAACGTCATATAGTATTGCTCCATGACGTATAACGTTATATAATATAAGGTCATATAGTATTGCGTCATTACGAATGACGTCATATTATATTGCGTCATAACGCATAACGTCACATGGTAATATGCCGCAACGGAAGACGTCCTATTGAATTACGTCATAACGTACAACGTCACATGGTACTATGCCACAACGGAAGACGTCATATAGAATTACTTGATAACGTATAAAGTCATATAGTATTGCGCCATGACGTATAACGTTATAAAGTATAACGTCATAACGTATAACGTCATATATTACTGCGTCATGACGTACAACGTTATCTGATATTGTGTAATAACGTATAACGTAACATAGTAATACGTCATAACGTATAATGTCATGTAGTATTAAGGTATAACGTATAACGTCACATAGTAAGACGTCATAACGTATAACGTCATATAGTATTCCGCCATGACGTATAACGTTATAAAGTATAACGTCATAACGCATAACGTCATATAGTATTGCGTCATGACGTATAACGTTATATGGTATTGAGTAATAACGTATAACGTCATATAGTATTGCGTCAGAACGGATGACCTCATAAAGAATTACGTCGTAACGTATAACGTTATAAAGTATAAGGTCATAACGTATATCGTCATATAGTACTGCGTAATAACGTATAACGTCATATAGTATTCCGCCATGACGTATAACGTTGTAATGTATAACGTCATAACGCATAACGTCATATAGAGTTACGGTTTAACGTATACCATCACATAGTAATACGTCATAGCGTATAGGGCTATATTGTATAGCGTCATAACTTATAACGTCATATAGAATTACACCATGACGTATAACGTCATATTGAATTACGTCATAACGTATGACGTCACATAGAACTACGGTATAACGTGCAACGTCGTACATTATTACGTCATAACGTAGAACGTCATATATAATTACGTCATAACGTATAACATCACATAGTAATACGTCATAACGTATAATGTCATGTAGTATTGCGTCATGACGTATAACGTTATATAGAGTTACGTCATAACGTGTAGCGTTATATGGTATAACGTAATAATGTTTAACGTTGTACAGTATTAAGGTATAACGTATACCGTCACATAGCAACACGCCATGACGTATAACGTCATATTGATTTACTTCATAACGTATAACGACATATAGCATTGCGCCATAACGTATAACGTCATAAAGTATAACGTCATAACGTAGAACGTCCTATAGAATTACGGTTTAACGTAAACCGTCACATAGTTATACGTCATAATGTACGGCGCTATATTGTATAGCGTCATAACGTATAACGTCATATACAATTACGTCACAACGCATAATGTCATATAGTATTGAGTCAGAACGGATGACGTCCTAAAGAATTACGTCATGACGTATAGCGTCATATAGAATTACGCCACAACGGATGACGTCATATAGAATTACGTCATGGCGTATAACGTCATATTGAATTACGTCATAACGTATAACGTCAATAAATATTGCGCCATGACGTATTACGTCATATTGTATTGCGACATGACGTACAACGTTATATGTTATTGTGTAATAACGTATAACGTCACATAGTGATACAACATAACGTATAGCGCTATATTGAATAGCGTCATAACGTATAACGTCATATAGAATTACGTCATAACGTATGACGTCATATACTATTGCGTCATGACGTATAACGTCATATAGTATTGTGTCCTAACGTATAACGTTATAAAGTATAATGTCATAACGTATAGCGTCACAGAGTATTGCGACATGACGTACAACGTTATATGTTATTGTGTTATAACGTATAACGTCACATAGTAATGCGTCGTAAAGTATAGTGCTATTTTGTATAGAGTCACAACGTGTGACGTCACATACTACTACGTAATTACGTATAATGTCATGTAGTATTAAGGTATACCGTATAACGTCACATAGTAATACGTCATAACGTATAGCGCTATTTTGTATTGCTGCATAACGTATAACGTCACATAGTATTACGTCACAACGTATGAGGTCATATAATATGGCGTCATAACGTATAACATCACATAGTCATACGTCATAACGTACAACCGCACATGGTAATGCGTCATAACGTACAATGTCACATAGCATTACGTCATAACGTATAACATCACATAGTACTACGTCAGAACGGATGACGTCATATAGAATTACGCCATGACGTATAACGTCATATACAATTACGTCACAACGCATAATGTCATATAGTATTGAGTCAGAACGGATGACGTCATAAAGAATTACGTCATGACGTATAGCGTCATATAGAATTACGCCACAACGGATGACGTCATATAGAATTACGTCATAACGTATAACGTCATATAGTATTGCGTCATGACGTATAACGTCATATAGTATTGCGTCCTAACGTATAACGTTATATAGTATTGCGTTATGACGTACAACGTTATATGTTATTGTGTAATAACGTATAACGTCACATAGTAGTACGTCACAACGTATAGCGCTATATTGAATAGCGTCATAACGTATAACGTCATATAGAATTACGCCATGACGTATGACGTCATATCGAATTACGTCATAACGCACAACGTCACATAGTAATACGTTATAACGTACAATGTCATGTAGTATTAAGGTATAACGTATATCGGCACATAGTAATACGTCATAACGGATGACGTCATATTGAATTACGCCATGACGTATGACGTCATATCGAATTACGTCATAACGCACAACGTCACATAGTAATACGTTATAACGTACAATGTCATGTAGTATTAAGGTATACGTATATCGTCACATTGTAATACGTCGTGACGTATAGTGTTATATTGTGTGACGTCATTACGTATAACGTCATATAGTATTCCGTCATGAGGTATAACGTTATATGGTATTGCGTAATAACATATAACGTCGTATAGTAATCCATCATGATGTATAACGTTATAATGTATAACGTCATATTGCATAACGTCATATAGTTACGGTTTAACGTATACTGTCACATAGTAATACGTCGTGACGTATAGTGTTATATTGTGTGACGTCATAACGTATAACGTCACATAGCATTACGTCATAACGTATAACATAACATAGTACTACGTCAGAACGGATGACGTCATATAGAATTACGCCATGACGTATAACGTCATATAGAATTACGTCATAACGTATAACGTCATATAGTACTGCGCCATGACGTATAACGTTATAAAGTATAACGTCATAGCGCATAACGTCATATAGATTTGCGGTTTTACGTATACTGTCACATAGTATTCCGTCATAACGTATAACGCCACATAGTTCCACCTCATAACGTATAACGTCACATAGTATTACTTCGTAACGGATGACGTCATATAGAATTACGTCATGACGTATAACGTCATATAGAATCACGTCATAACGTATAGCGCTTTATTGTATTGCGTCATAACGTATATCGTCACATAGTGTTGCGTCATATCGTATAACGTCACATAGTATTACTTCGTAACGGATGACGTCATATAGAATTACGTCATGATGTATAAAGTCATATAGAATTACGTCATATCGTATAACGTCATATAGTATTGCGTCATGACGTATAACGTTATGTGGTATTACGTAATAACGTATAACGTCATACGATATTGCGTCAGAACGGATGACGTCATAAAGAATTACGTCATGACGTACAACGTTTCAGAGTATTACGTCATAACGTATATCGTCATAAATAATTACGTCATAACGTATAACTTCACATAGTAATACGTCATAACGTAGAATGTCATGTAGTATTGCGTCATGACGTATAACGTCATATAGAATAACGTCATAACGTATAACGTCACATAGTAATACGTCATAACGTATAACGTCATATACAATTACGGTTTAACGTATGCCGTCACATAGTTATACGTCATAACGTATGGCGCTATATTTTATTGAGTCATAACGTATAACGTCACATAGTATTACGTCATAACGAATAGCGCTATATTGTATTGCACAATAACGTATAACGTCACATAGTATTACGTCATAACGTATGACGTCACATAGTACAAAGCCACAACGGATGACGTCATACAGAATTACGACATGACGTACAACGTCATACTAAATTACGTCATAACGTACAACGTCATATAGTATTGCGTCATGACGTAGAATGTCATGTAGTATTACGTCATAACGTATGAGGTCATATAGTATTGCGTCATGACGTACAACGTTATATGTTATTGTGTAATAGAGTATGACGTCACATAGTAATACGTCATAACGTATAGCGATATATTGTATAGCGTCATAATGTATAACGTCACATAGTGTTGCGTCATAACGTATAACGTCAGATAGTATTACTTCGTAATGGATCACGTCATATAGAATTACGTCATGACGTATAAAGTCATATAGAATTACGTCATAACGTATAACGTCATATAGTATTGCGTGATGACGTAGAATGTCATGTAGTATTGCGTCATGACGTATAACGTCATATAGAATAACGTCATAACGTATAACGTCACATAGTAATACGTCATAACGTATAACGTCATATAGAATTACGGTTTAACGTATAACGTCATATAGTATTGCGTCATGACGTATAACGTTATGTGGTATTGCGTAATAACGTATAACGTCATACGATATTGCGTCAGAACGGATGACGTCATAAAGAATTACGTCATGACGTACAACGTTTCAGAGTATTACGTCATAACGTATAACGTCATATATAATTACGGTACAACGTACAACGTCATATAGAATTACGTCATGACGTATAAAGTCATATAGAATTACGTCATAACGTATAACGTCATATAGTATTGCGTCATGACGTATAACGTTATGTGGTATTGCGTAATAACGTATAACGTCATATAGAAAAACGTCATAACGTATAACGTCACATAGTAATACGTCATAACGTATAACGTCATATACAATTACGGTTTAACGTATGCCGTCACATAGTTATACGTCATAACGTATGGCGCTATATTTTATTGAGTCATAACGTATAACGTCACATAGTATTACGTCATAACGAATAGCGCTATATTGTATTGCACAATATCGTATAACGTCACATAGTATTACGTCATAACGTATGACGTCACATAGTACAAAGCCACAACGGATGACGTCATACAGAATTACGACATGACGTACAACGTCATACTAAATTACGTCATAACGTACAACGTCATATAGTATTGCGTCATGACGTAGAATGTCATGTAGTATTACGTCATAACGTATGAGGTCATATAGTATTGCATCATAACGTATAGCGTCACATAGTAACACGTCATCACGTATGACGTCATATAGTATTGCGTCATAACGTACTACGTCACATAGTAATACGTCATAACGTATAACGTCACATAGTATTGCGTCATGACGTACAACGTTATATGTTATTGTGTAATAGAGTATGACGTCACATAGTAATACGTCATAACGTATAGCGATATATTGTATAGCGTCATAATGTATAACGTCACATAGTGTTGCGTCATAACGTATAACGTCAGATAGTATTACTTCGTAATGGATCACGTCATATAGAATTACGTCATGACGTATCAAGTCATATAGAATTACGTCATAACGTATAACGTCATATAGTATTGCGTGATGACGTAGAATGTCATGTAGTATTGCGTCATGACGTATAACGTCATATAGAATAACGTCATAACGTATAACGTCACATAGTAATACGTCATAACGTATAACGTCATATAGAATTACGGTTTAACGTATAACGTCATATAGTATTGCGTCATGACGTATAACGTTATGTGGTATTGCGTAATAACGTATAACGTCATACGATATTGCGTCAGAACGGATGACGTCATAAAGAATTACGTCATGACGTACAACGTTTCAGAGTATTACGTCATAACGTATAACGTCATAAATAATTACGTCATAACGTATAACTTCACATAGTAATACGTCAGAACGTAGAATGTCATGTAGTATTGCGTCATGACGTATAACGTCATATAGAATAACGTCATAACGTATAACGTCATATAGAATTACGGTTTAACGTATACCGTTACATAGTTATACGCCATAACGTATAGCTCTATAATGTATTACGTCGTATCGTATAACGTCATATAGTATTGCGTCATGAACTACAACGTCATATGTTATTGTGTAATAACGTATGACGTCACATAGTAATACGTCATAACGTATAGCGATATATTGTATAGCGTCATAACGTATGTCGTCACATAGTGTTACGTCATATCGTATAGTGTCACATAGTATTACTTCGTAACGGAAGACGTCATATAGAATTACGTCATAACGTATGACGTCATATAGTATTGCGCCATGACGTATAACGTTATAAAGTATAACGTCATAGCGCATAACGTCATATAGAGTTGCGGTTTTACGTATACCGTCACATAGTATTCCGTCATAACGTATAACGTCACATAGTTCTACGTCATAACGTATAACGTCACATAGTATTACTTCGTAACGGATGACGTCATATAGAATTACGTCATGACGTATAACGTCATATAGAATCACGTCATAACGTATAGCGCTTTATTGTATTGCGTCATAACGTATATCGTCACATAGTGTTGCGTCATATCGTATAACGTCACATAGTATTACTTCGTAACGGATGACGTCATATAGAATTACGTCATGATGTATAAAGTCATATAGAATTACGTCATATCGTATAACGTCATATAGTATTGCGTCATGACGTATAACGTTATGTGGTATTACGTAATAACGTATAACGTCATACGATATTGCGTCAGCACGGATGACGTCATAAAGAATTACGTCATGACGTACAACGTTTCAGAGTATTACGTCATAACGTATATCGTCATAAATAATTACGCCATAACGTATAACTTCACATAGTAATACGTCATAACACAGAATGTCATGTAGTATTGCGTCATAACGTACAACGTCACATAGTAATACGTCATAACGTATAACGTCATACAGAATTACGGTTTAACGTATACCGTCACATAGATATACGTCATATCGTATAGCGGTATATTGCATTACGTCATAACGTATAACGTCATATAGTATTGCGTCATGACGTACAACGTTATATGTTATTGTGTAATAACGTATAACGTCACAAAGTAATACGTCATGACGTATAACGTTATATGTTAGTGTGTAATAACGTACAACGTCACATAGTAATACGTCATAACGTATAGCGCTATATTGTGTGACATCATAACGTATAACGTCATATAGAATTACGGTACAACGTATAACGTCATATAGTATTGCGTCATGACGTATAACGTCATATAGAATTACGTCCTAACGTATAACGTCATATAGTATTGCGTCATGACGTACAACGTTATATGTTATTGTGTAATAGAGTATGACGTCACATAGTAATACGTCATAACGTATAGCGATATATTGTATAGCGTCATAATGTATAACGTCACATAGTGTTACGTCATAACGTATAACGTCAGATAGTATTACTTCGTAATGGATCACGTCATATAGAATTACGTCATAACGTATAAAGTCATATAGAATTACGTCATAACGTATAACGTCATATAGTATTGCGTGATGACGTAGACTGTCATGTAGTATTGCGTCATGACGTATAACGTCACATAGTAATACGTCATAACGTATAACGTCATATAGAATTACGGTTTAACGTATAACGTCATATAGTATTGCGTCATGACGTATAACGTTATGTGGTATTGCGTAATAACGTATAACGTCATACGATATTGCGTCAGAACGGATGACGTCATAAAGAATTACGTCATGACGTACAACGTTTCAGAGTATTACGTCATAACGTATAACGTCATATATAATTACGGTACAACGTACAACGTCATATAGAATTACGTCATGACGTATAAAGTCATATAGAATTACGTCATAACGTATAACGTCATATAGTATTGCGTCATGACGTATAACGTTATGTGGTATTGCGTAATAACGTATAACGTCATACGATATTGCGTCAGAACGGATGACGTCATAAAGAATCACGTCATGATGTACAACGTTTCAGAATATTACGTCATAACGTATAACGTCATAAATAATTACGTCATAACGTATAACTTCACATAGTAATACGTCAGAACGTAGAATGTCATGTAGTATTGCGTCATGACGTATAACGTCATATAGAATAACGTCATAACGTACAACGTCATATAGAATTACGTCATGACGTATAAAGTCATATAGAATTACGTCATAACTTATAACGTCATATAGTATAGCGCCATGACGTATAACGTTATAATGTATAACGTCATAACGCATAACGTCATATAGAGTTACTGTTTAACGTATACCGTCACATAGTAATACGTCATAACGTATAGCGCTATATGGTACAGCGTCATAACGTATAACGTCATATAGAATTACGTCATAACGTATAACGTCATATAGTATTGCGTCATGACGTATAACGCTATATGTTATTGTGTAATAAGGTATGACGTCACATAGTATTACGTCATAACGTATGACGTCATATAGTATTGTGTAATAAGGTACAACATCACATAGTATTACGTCATAACGTATGACGTCATATAGAGTTACGGTTTAACGTATACCATCACATAGTAATACGTCATAGCGTATAGGGCTATATTGTATAGCGTCATAACTTATAACGTCATATAGAAATACGTCATAACGTATAACGATATATAATATTGCGTCAGAACGGATGACGTCATAAAGAATTACGTCATGACGTATAGCGTCATATAGAATTACGCCACAACGGATGACGTCATATAGAATTACGTCATGGCGTATAACGTCATATTGAATTACGTCATAACGTATAACGTCAATAAATATTGCGCCATGACGTATTACGTCATATTGTATTGCGACATGACGTACAACGTTATATGTTATTGTGTAATAACGTATAACGTCACATAGTGATACATCATAACGTATAGCGCTATATTGAATAGCGTCATAACGTATAACGTCATATAGAATTACGTCATAACGTATGACGTCATATACTATTGCGTCATGACGTATAACGTCATATAGTATTGTGACCTAACGTATAACGTTATAAAGTATAACGTCATAACGTATAGCCTCACAGAGTATTGCGACATGACGTACAACGTTATATGTTATTGTGTTATAACGTATAACGTCACATAGTAATGCGTCGTAAAGTATAGTGCTATTTTGTATAGAGTCACAACGTGTGACGTCACATAGTACTACGTAATTACGTATAATGTCATGTAGTATTAAGGTATACCGTATAACGTCACATAGTAATACGTCATAACGTATAGCGCTATTTTGTATTGCTGCATAACGTATAACGTCACATAGTATTACGTCACAAAGTATGAGGTCATATAATATGGCGTCATAACGTATAACATCACATAGTCATACGTCATAACGTACAACCGCACATGGTAATGCGTCATAACGAACAATGTCACATAGCATTACGTCATAACGTATAACATCACATAGTACTACGTCAGAACGGATGACGTCATATAGAATTACGCCATGACGTATAACGTCATATACAATTACGTCACAACGCATAACGTCATATAGTATTGCGTCATGACGTATAACGTCATATCGTATAGCGCCATGTCGTATAACGTTATAAAGTATAACGTCATAACGTATAACGTCACATACTAATACGTCGTAACGTATAGCGCTATATTGTATTGCGCCATAACGTATAACGTCATATAGTATTGCTCCATGACGTATGACGTTACAAAGTGTAACGTCATAGCGTATAACGTAATATAGCATAGCGCCATGACGTATAACGTCATAAAGTATAACGTCATAACGTATAACCTCATATGGTATGGCGTCATTACGAATGACGTCATATAGAATTACGTCAGGACGTATAATAGTCATACAGAATTTCGTCATAACGCACAACGTCACATAGTAATAGGTAATAACGTATAACGTCATATAGTATTGAGCCATGACGTATAACGTTATAAAGTATTGCGTCATGACGTATAACGTCGTATAGAATTACGTCCTAACGTATAACGTCATATAGTATTGCGTTATGACGTACAACGTTATATGTTATTGTGTAATAACGTATAACGTCACATAGTAGTACGTCACAACGTATAGCGCTATATTGAATAGTGTCATAACGTATAACGTCATATAGAATTACGTCATAACGTATAACGTCATATAGTATTGCGTCCTAACGTATAACGTTATAAAGTATATCGTCATAACGTATAGGGTCACATAGTAATACGTCATAACGTATAACGTCATATAGTATTGCGTCATGACGTATAACGTTATATGGTATTGAAGAAAAACGTATAACGTCATATAATATGGCGTCATAACGTATAACGTCACATAGTCATACGTCATAACGTACACCCTCACATGGTAATACGTCATAACGTACAATGTCATGTAGTATTAAGGTATAACGTATATCGGCACATAGTAATACGTCATAACGGATGACGTCATATTGAATTACGCCATGACGTATGACGTCATATCGAATTACGTCATAACGCACAACGTCACATAGTAATACGTTATAACGTACAATGTCATGTAGTATTAAGGTATACGTATATCGTCACATTGTAATACGTCGTGACGTATAGTGTTATATTGTGTGACGTCATTACGTATAACGTCATATAGTATTCCGTCATGAGGTATAACGTTATATGGTATTGCGTAATAACATATAACGTCGTATAGTAATCCATCATGATGTATAACGTTATAATGTATAACGTCATATTGCATAACGTCATATAGTTACGGTTTAACGTATACTGTCACATAGTAATACGTCGTGACGTATAGTGTTATATTGTGTGACGTCATAACGTATAACGTCATATAGAATTATGCCATGACGTATAACGTCATATAGAATTACGTCATAACGTATAACGTCATATAGTATTCCGTCATGACGTATAACATTATATGGTTTTGCGTAATAACATATAACGTCGTATAATAATCCGCCATGATGTATAACGTTATAATGTATAACGTCATATTGCATAACGTCATATAGTTACGGTTTAACGTATACTGTCACATAGTAATACGTCGTGACGTATAGTGTTATATTGTGTGACGTCATAACGTATAACGTCACATAGCATTACGTCATAACGTATAACATAACATAGTACTACGTCAGAACGGATGACGTCATATAGAATTACGCCATGACGTATAACGTCATATAGAATTACGTCATAACGTATAACGTCATATAGTATTGCGCCATGACGTATAACGTTATAAAGTATAACGTCATAGCGCATAACGTCATATAGAGTTGCGGTTTTACGTATACCGTCACATAGTATTCCGTCATAACGTATAACGTTATATGGTATTGCGTAATAACATATAACGTCGTATAATAATCCGCCATGATGTATAACGTTATAATGTATAACGTCATATTGCATTACGTCATATAGTTACGGTTTAACGTATAACGTCACATAGTATTAGTTCGTAACGGATGACGTCATATAGAATTACGTCATGACGTATAACGTCATATAGAATCACGTCATAACGTATAGCGCTTTATTGTATTGCGTCATAACGTATATCGTCACATAGTGTTGCGTCATATCGTATAACGTCACATAGTATTACTTCGTAACGGATGACGTCATATAGAATTACGTCATGATGTATAAAGTCATATAGAATTACGTCATATCGTATAACGTCATACGATATTGCGTCAGAACGGATGACGTCATAAAGAATTACGTCATGACGTACAACGTTTCAGAGTATTACGTCATAACGTATATCGTCATAAATAATTACGTCATAACGTATAACTTCACATAGTAATACGTCATAACGTAGAATGTCATGTAGTATTGCGTCATGACGTATAACGTCATATAGAATAACGTCATAACGTATAACGTCACATAGTAATACGTCATAACGTATAGCGCTATATTGTGTGACATCATAACTTATAACGTCATATAGAATTACGGTACAACGTATAACGTCATATAGTATTGCGTCATGACGTATAACGTCATATAGAATTACGTCCTAACGTATAACGTCATATAGTATTGCGTCATGACGTACAACGTTATTTGTTATTGTGTAATAGAGTATGACGTCACATAGTAATACGTCATAACGTATAGCGATATATTGTATAGCGTCATAATGTATAACGTCACATAGTGTTACGTCATAACGTATAACGTCAGATAGTATTACTTCGTAATGGATCACGTCATATAGAATTACGTCATGACGTATAAAGTCATATAGAATTACGTCATAACGTATAACGTCATATGGTATTGCGTGATGACGTAGACTGTCATGTAGTATTGCGTCATGACGTATAACGTCATATAGAATAACGTCATAACGTATAACGTCACATAGTAATACGTCATAACGTATAACGTCATATAGAATTACGGTTTAACGTATAACGTCATATAGTATTGCGTCATGACGTATAACGTTATGTGGTATTGCGTAATAACGTATAACGTCATACGATATTGCGTCAGAACGGATGACGTCATAAAGAATTACGTCATGACGTACAACGTTTCAGAGTATTACGTCATAACGTATAACGTCATATATAATTACGGTACAACGTACAACGTCATATAGAATTACGTCATGACGTATAAAGTCATATAGAATTACGTCATAACGTATAACGTCATATAGTATTGCGTCATGACGTATAACGTTATGTGGTATTGCGTAATAACGTATAACGTCATACGATATTGCGTCAGAACGGATGACGTCATAAAGAATTACGTCATGATGTACAACGTTTCAGAATATTACGTCATAACGTATAACGTCATAAATAATTACGTCATAACGTATAACTTCACATAGTAATACGTCAGAACGTAGAATGTCATGTAGTATTGCGTCATGACGTATAACGTCATATAGAATAACGTCATAACGTATAACGTCATATAGAATTACGGTTTAACGTATACCGTTACATAGTTATACGTCATAACGTACAGCGCTATATTGTATTACGTCATAACGTATAACGTCACATAGTACTACGTCATAACGTATAACGTTATAAAGTGTAACGTCATAACGCATAACGTCATATAGAGTTACTGTTTAACGTATACCGTCACATAGTAATACGTCATAACGTATAGCGCTATATGGTACAGCGTCATAACGTATAACGTCATATAGAATTACGTCATAACGTATAACGTCATATAGTATTGCGTCATGAAGTATAACGCTATATGTTATTGTGTAATAAGGTATAACGTCACATAGTATTACGTCATAACGTATGACGTCATATAGTATTGTGTAACAAGGTATAACATCACATAGTATTACGTCATAACGTATGACGTTACATAGTTCTACGTCAAAACGTATAGCGTCATATAGTATTGCGCCATGACGTATAACGTTATAAAGTATAACGTCATAACGTATAACGTCACATACTAATACGACGTAACGTATAGCGCTATATTGTATTGCGTAATAACGTATAACGTCATATAATTTTGCGTCAGAACGGATGACGTCATAAAGAATTGCGTCATAACGTATAACGTCATATGGAATTACGGTTTAACGTATACCGTCACATAGTTATACGTCATAACGTACAGCGCTATATTGTATTATGTCATAACGTAGAACGTCATATAGTATTGCGTCATAACGTATAACGTCATATGGAATTACGGTTTAACGTATACCGTCACATAGTTATACGTCATAACGTATAGCGCTATATTGTATTACGTCATAACTTATAACGTCATATAGTATAGCGCCATGACGTATAACGTTATAAAGTATAATGTCATAACGTATAACGTCATATAGAATTACGTCATAACGTATAACGTCATATAGTATTGCGTCAGAACGGATGACGTCATAAAGTATTACGTCATGACGTATAACGTCATATAGAATTACGGTACAAAGTATAACGTCATATAGTATTGCGCCAGACGTATAACGTCACCTACTAATACGGCGTAACGTATAGCGCTATATTGTATTGCGTCATAACGTTAAACGTCATATAATTTTGCGTCAGAACGGATGACGTCATAAAGAATTGCGTCATAACGTATAACGTCACGTAGTAATACGTCATGACGTATAACTTTATATTGTGTGCAGTCATAACGTATAACGTCATATAGAATTACGGTACAACGTATAACGTCATATAGTATTGCGCCATGACGTATAACGTCTTAAAGTATAACGTCATAACGTATAACCTCATATAGTATGGCGTCATTACGAATGACGTCATATGATATTACGTCATAACGTATAACGTCGCATAGTAATACGACATAACGTAGAACGTCCTATAGAATTACGGTTTAACGTATACCGTCACATAGTTATACGTCATAACGTACAGCGCTATATTGTATTACGTCATAACGTAGAAGGTCACATAGTATTGCGTCATGACGTATAACGTTATATGTTATTGTGTAATAAGGTATAACGTCACATAGTAACACGTCATAACGTATAGCGCTATATTGTATTGCGTCATAACGTATAACGTCACATAGTACTACGTCATAACGCATAACGTTATAAAGTGTAACGTCATATAGTATTGCGTCATTCCGAATGACGTCATATAATATTACGTCATAACGTATAACGTCACGTAGCAATACTTCATATCGTAGAACGTCCTATAGAATTACGGTTTAACGTATACCGTCACATAGTTATACGTCATAACGTATAACGTCACGTGGCAATATTTCATAACGTAGAACGTCCTATAGAATTACGGTTTAACGTATACCGGCACATAGTTATACGTCATAACGTATAGCGCTATGTTGTATTACGTCATAACGTATAACTTCACATAGTACTACGCCACAACGGATGACGTCATACAGAATTACGTCATTACGTATAACGTCATATAGAATTACGTCATAACGTACAACGTAATATAGTAATACGTCATAACGTATAATGTCATGTAGTATTAAGGTACAGCGTATAAGGTCATATATTATTGCGTCATGACGTATAACGTTCTAAAGTATAGCGTCATAACGTATAACGTCATATAGTATTCCGCCATGACGTATAACGTTGTAAAGTATAACGACAAAACGCATAACGTCATATAGAGTTACGGTTTAACGTATAAGGTCACATAGTAATACGTCATACCGTATAGCGCTATATTGTATTGCGCCATAACGTATAACGTGGCATACTATTACGTCATAACGTATAACGTCATATAGTATTGCGCCAGTACGTATAACGTTCTAAAGTACAACGTCATAACGTATAACGTCATATAGTATTCCGCCATAACGTATAACGTCATACAGTATTGCGTCATGACGTATAACGTTATATGGTATTGCGTATAACGTCTAACGTCATATAGTATTCCGCCATGACGTATAACGTTATATTGTGTGACGTTATAACGTATAAGGTCATATAAAATTACTGTACAACGTATAACGTCATATAGTATTGTGCCATGACGTATAACGTTCTAAAGTATAACGTCATAACGTATATCGTCACATAGTAATACGTCATAACGTATAACGTCATATAGAGTTACGGTTTAACGTATACCGTCACATAGTATTCCGTCATAACGTATAACGTCACATAGTCCTACGTCAGAACGGATGACGTCATATAGAATTACGACATGACATGTAACGTCATATTGAAATACGTCATAACGTACAACGTCATATAGTATTGCGTCGTAACGTATAACGTTATAAAGTATAACGTCATAACGTATATCGTCACATAGTAATACGTCATAACGTATAATGTCATGTAGTATTAAGGTATAACGTACAACTTCACATAGTAATACGTCAAGACGTATAACGTTATATTGTGTAACAACATAACGTATAACGTCATATAGAATTACGGTTCAACGTATAACGACATATAGTATTGCGCCATAACGTATCACGTCACATAGTAATACGTCATAACGTATAATGTCATGTAGTATTAAGGTATAGCGTATAACGTAACACAGTAGTACGTCATGACGTATAACGTTATATTGTGCGACGTCATAACGTATAAGGTCATACAAAATTACGGTACAACGTATAACGTCATATAGTATTCTGCCATGACGTATAACGTTCTAAAGTATAACGTCATGACGTACAACGTAGTATAGAATTACGTCATGACGTATAACGTCATACAGAATTACGTCATAACGCACAACGTCACATGGTAATAGGTCATAACGTATAATGTCATGTAGTATTAAGGTATAACGTATAACGTCACATAGTAATACGTCATGACGTATAGCGCTATATTGTATTGCGTCATAATGTATAACGTGACATAGTGTTACGTCATATCGTATAACGTCACATAGTATTACTTCGTAATGTATAACGTCACATGGTACTATGCCACAACGGATCATGTCATATAGAATTAAGTCATGACGTACAGCGACATATTGAATTACGTTATAGTGTACAACGTATTAAAGTAATACGTCATAACGTATAATGTCATGTTGTATAAAGGTATAGCGTATAACGTCACTTAGTAATAAGTCGTGACGTATAACGTTATATTGTGTGACGTCATAACGTATAAATTCATGTAAAATTACGGTACAACGTATAACGTCATATAGTATTGCGCCATGACTTATAACGTTATAAAGCATAACGTCATAACACATAACGTCATATAGAGTTACGGTTTAACCTATACCGCCACATAGCAATACGTCATAACGTATAGCGCTATATTGTATTGCGCCATAACGCATAACGTCACATAGTAATACGTCATAACGGATGACGTCATATAGAATAACGCCATGACGTGTAACGTCATATTGAATTACGTCATAACGTACAACGTAACATATTAATACGTCATAACTTATAACGACATACAGAATTACGGTTTAACGTATACCGTTACATAGTTATACGTCATAACGTATAGTGCTATAATGTATTACGTCATAACGTATAACGTCATATAGTATTGCGTCAAGACGTACAACGTTATATGTTATTGTGTAATAACGTATAACGTCATATAGTACTACGTCATAACGGATGACGTCATATAGAATTACGGTTTAACGTATACCGTCACATAGTTATGCGTCTTAACGTATAGCGCTATATTGTATTAGGTCATAACGTATGACGTCATATAGTATTGCGTCATAAGGTATAACGTCACAAAGTACTACGCCACAACGTATGACGTCATATAGAATTACATCATAACGTATAACTTCACAAAGTACTACGCCACAACGGATGACGTCATATAGAATTACGTCATAATGTATAACGTCATATAGTATTGCGCCATGACGTATAACGTTATAAAGTATAACGTCATAACTCATAACGTCAAATAGAGTTGCGGTTTTACGTATACCGTCACATAGTATTCCGTCATAACGTATAACGTCACATAGTTCTACGTCATAACTTATAACGTCATATAGTATTCTGTCATTACGACTGACGTCATATAATATTGCGTCATAACGTATAATGTCACATAGTAATACGTCACAACGTATAACGTCATATAGTATTACGCTGTAACGTATACCGTCACATAGTTATACGTCATAACGTATAGCGCTATATTGTATTACGTCATAACGTAGAACGTCATATAGTATTTCGTCATGACGTATAACGTTATAAAGAATAACGTCATATATAGTTACGGTTTAACGTATACCGTCACATACTATTCCGTCATAACGTATAACGTCACACAGTTCTACGTCATAACGTAGAACGTCATATAGTACTGCGCCATGATGTATAACGTTATAAAGTATACCGTCATAACGCATAACGCCATATAGAGTTACGGTTTAACGTATACCGTCACATAGTATTCCGACATAAAGTATAACGTCATATAGTATTCCGTCATGACGTATAACGTTATATGGTATTGCGTAATAACGTATAACGTCATATAGTAATCCGCCATGACGTATAACGTTATAATGTATAACGTCATATCGCATAACGTCATATAGAGTTACGGTGTAACGTATACTGTCACATAGTAATACGTCATAACGAATAGCGCTATATTGTATTGCGTCATAACGTACAACGTCACATAGTATTACGTCATAACGAATAACATCACATAGTACTTCGTCAGAACGAATGACGTCATATATAATTACGCGATGACATATAACGTCATATAGAATTACGTCATAACGTGTAACGTCATATAGTATTGCGCCATGACGTATAACGTTATAAAGTATAACGTCATATATAGTTACGGTTTAACGTATACCGTCAAATACTATTCCGTCATAACGTATAACGTCACACAGTTCTACGTCATAACGTAGAACGTCATATAGTACTGCGCCATGATGTATAACGTTATAAAGTATAACGTCACAACGTATAACGTCATATAGTATTGCGCCATGACGTATAACGTTATAAAATATAAGGTCATATAGTATTGCGTCATTACGAATGAAGTCATATTATATTGCGTCATAACGCATAACGTCACATGGTACTATGCCACAACGGAAGACGTCATATAGAATTACTTGATAACGTATAAAGTCATATAGTATTGCGCCATGACGTATAACGTTATAAAGTATAACGTCATAACGTATAACGTCATATAGTATTGCGTCATGACGTACAACGTTATATGATATTGTGTAATAACGTATAACGTAACATAGTAATACGTCATAACGTATAATGTCATGTAGTATTAAGGTATAACGTTTAACGTCACAGAGTAAGACGTCATAACGTATAACGTCATATAGTATTCCGCCATGACGTATAACGTTATAAAGTATAACTTCATAACGCATAACGTCATATAGTATTGCGTCATGACGTATAACGTTATATGGTATTGCGTAATAACGTATAACGTCATATAGTATTGCGTCAGAACGGATGACCTCATAAAGAATTACGTCGTAACGTATAACGTTATAAAGTATCAGGTCATAACGTATATCGTCATATAGTACTGCGTAATAACGTATAACGTCATATAGTATTCCGCCATGACGTATAACGTTGTAATGTATAACGTCATAACGCATAACGTCATATAGAGTTACGGTTTAACGTATACCATCACATAGAAATACGTCATAGCGTATAGCGCTATATTGTATAGCGTCATAACTTATAACGTCATGTAGAATTACGTCATAGCGTATAACGTCATATAATATTGCGTCATAACGTATGACGTCATATAGTATTGCGTCATAGCGTATAACGTCACATAGTACTACGCCACAAAGGATGACGTCATATAGAATTCCGTCATGACGTACCACGTCATACAGAATTGCGTCATAACGTACAACGTTTCAGAGTATTACGTCATAACGTATAACGTTATATATAATTACGCCATAACGTATAACTTCACATAGTAATACGTCATAACGCAGAATGTCATGTAGTATTGCGTCATAACGTACAACGTCACATAGTAATACGTCATAACGTATAACGTCATACAGAATTACGGTTTAACGTATACCGCCACATAGATATACGTCATATCGTATAGCGGTATATTGCATTACGTCATAACGTATAACGTCATATAGTATTGCGTCATGACGTACAACGTTATATGTTATTGTGTAATAACGTATAACGTCACAAAGTAATACGTCATGACGTATAACGTTATATGTTAGTGTGTAATAACGTACAACGTCACATAGTAATACGTCATAACGTATAGCGCTATATTGTGTGACATCATAACGTATAACGTCATATAGAATTACGGTACAACGTATAACGTCATATAGTATTGCGTCATGACGTATAACGTCATATAGAATTACGTCCTAACGTATAACGTCATATAGTATTGCGTCATGACGTACAACGTTATATGTTATTGTGTAATAGAGTATGACGTCACATAGTAATACGTCATAACGTATAGCGATATATTGTATAGCGTCATAATGTATAACGTCACATAGTGTTACGTCATAACGTATAACGTCAGATAGTATTACTTCGTAATGGATCACGTCATATAGAATTACGTCATAACGTATAAAGTCATATAGAATTACGTCATAACGTATAACGTCATATAGTATTGCGTGATGACGTAGACTGTCATGTAGTATTGCGTCATGACGTATAACGTCACATAGTAATACGTCATAACGTATAACGTCATATAGAATTACGGTTTAACGTATAACGTCATATAGTATTGCGTCATGACGTATAACGTTATGTGGTATTGCGTAATAACGTATAACGTCATACGATATTGCGTCAGAACGGATGACGTCATAAAGAATTACGTCATGACGTACAACGTTTCAGAGTATTACGTCATAACGTATAACGTCATATATAATTACGGTACAACGTACAACGTCATATAGAATTACGTCATGACGTATAAAGTCATATGGAATTACGTCATAACGTATAACGTCATATAGTATTGCGTCATGACGTATAACGTTATGTGGTATTGCGTAATAACGTATAACGTCATACGATATTGCGTCAGAACGGATGACGTCATAAAGAATCGCGTCATGATGTACAACGTTTCAGAATATTACGTCATAACGTATAACGTCATAAATAATTACGTCATAACGTATAACTTCACATAGTAATACGTCAGAACGTAGAATGTCATGTAGTATTGCGTCATGACGTATAACGTCATATAGAATAACGTCATAACGTACAACGTTTCAGAGTATTACGTCATAACGTATAACGTTATATATAATTACGCCATAACGTATAACTTCACATAGTAATACGTCATAACGCAGAATGTCATGTAGTATTGCGTCATAACGTACAACGTCACATAGTAATACGTCATACCGTATAACGTCATACAGAATTACGGTTTAACGTATACCGTCACATAGATATACGTCATATCGTATAGCGGTATATTGCATTACGTCATGACGTATAAAGTCATATAGAATTACGTCATAACTTATAACGTCATATAGTATAGCGCCATGACGTATAACGTTATAATGTATAACGTCATAACGCATAACGTCATATAGAGTTACTGTTTAACGTATACCGTCACATAGTAATACGTCATAACGTATAGCGCTATATGGTACAGCGTCATAACGTATAACGTCATATAGAATTACGTCATAACGTGTAACGTCATATAGTATTGCGTCATGACGTATAACGCTATATGTTATTGTGTAATAAGTTATAACGTCACATAGTATTACGTCATAACGTATGACGTCATATAGTATTGTGTAATAAGGTACAACATCACATAGTATTACGTCATAACGTATGACGTCATATAGAGTTACGGTTTAACGTATACCATCACACAGTAATACGTCATAGCGTATAGGGCTATATTGTATAGCGTCATAACTTATAACGTCATATGGAAATACGTCATAACGTATAACGATATATAATATTGCGTCAGAACGGATGACGTCATAAAGAATTACGTCATGACGTATAGCGTCATATAGAATTACGCCACAACGGATGACGTCATATAGAATTACGTCATGGCGTATAACGTCATATTGAATTACGTCATAACGTATAACGTCAATAAATATTGCGCCATGACGTATTACGTCATATTGTATTGCGACATGACGTACAACGTTATATGTTATTGTGTAATAACGTATAACGTCACATTGTGATACATCATAACGTATAGCGCTATATTGAATAGCGTCATAACGTATAACGTCATATAGAATTACGTCATAACGTATGACGTCATATACTATTGCGTCATGACGTATAACGTCATATAGTATTGTGACCTAACGTATAACGTTATAAAGTATAACGTCATAACGTATAGCCTCACAGAGTATTGCGACATGACGTACAACGTTATATGTTATTGTGTTATAACGTATAACGTCACATAGTAATGCGTCGTAAAGTATAGTGCTATTTTGTATAGAGTCACAACGTGTGACGTCACATAGTACTACGTAATTACGTATAATGTCATGTAGTATTAAGGTATACCGTATAACGTCACATAGTAATACGTCATAACGTATAGCGCTATTTTGTATTGCTGCATAACGTATAACGTCACATAGTATTACGTCACAAAGTATGAGGTCATATAATATGGCGTCATAACGTATAACATCACATAGTCATACGTCATAACGTACAACCGCACATGGTAATGCGTCATAACGAACAATGTCACATAGCATTACGTCATAAAGTATAACATCACATAGTACTACGTCAGAACGGATGACGTCATATAGAATTACGCCATGACGTATAACGTCATATACAATTACGTCACAACGCATAACGTCATATAGTATTGCGTCATGACGTATAACGTTATATGGTATTGCGTAATAACGTATAACGTCATATAATATGGCGTCATAACGTATAACATCACATAGTCATACGTCATAACGTACAACAGCACATGGTAATGCGTCATAACGTACAATGTCACATAGCATTACGTCATAACGTATAACATCACATAGTACTACGTCAGAACGGATGACGTCATATAGAATTACGCCATGACGTATAACGTCATATAGAATTACGTCATAACGTATAACGTCATATAGTATTGCGCCATGACGTATAACGTTATAAAGTATAACGTCATAGCGCATAACGTCATATAGATTTGCGGTTTTACGTATACCGTCACATAGTATTCCGTCATAACGTATAACGTCACATAGTTCTACGTCATAACGTATAACGTCATATCGTATAGCGCCATGTCGTATAACGTTATAAAGTATAACGTCATAACGTATAACGTCACATACTAATACGTCGTAACGTATAGCGCTATATTGTATTGCGCCATAACGTATAACGTCATATAGTATTGCTCCATGACGTTTGACGTTACAAAGTGTAACGTCATAGCGTATAACGTAATATAGCATTGCGCCATGACGTATAACGTCATAAAGTATAACGTCATAACGTATAACCTCATATGGTATGGCGTCATTACGAATGACGTCATATAGAATTACGTCAGGACGTATAATAGTCATACAGAATTTCGTCATAACGCACAACGTCATATAGAATTACGTCATAACGTATAACGTCATATAGTATTGCGCCATGACGTATAACGTTATAAAGTATAACGTCATAGCGCATAACGTCATATAGATTTGCGGTTTTACGTATACCGTCACATAGTATTCCGTCATAACGTATAACGTCACATAGTTCTACGTCATAACGTATAACGTCATATCGTATAGCGCCATGTCGTATAACGTTATAAAGTATAACGTCATAACGTATAACGTCACATACTAATACGTCACAACGTATAGCGCTATATTGAATAGTGTCATAACGTATAACGTCATATAGAATTACGTCATAACGTATAACGTCATATAGTATTGCGTCCTAACGTATAACGTTATAAAGTATATCGTCATAACGTATAGGGTCACATAGTAATACGTCATAACGTATAACGTCATATAGTATTGCGTCATGACGTATAACGTTATATGGTATTGAAGAAAAACGTATAACGTCATATAATATGGCGTCATAACGTATAACGTCACATAGTCATACGTCATAACGTACAACCTCACATGGTAATACGTCATAACGTACAATGTCATGTAGTATTAAGGTATAACGTATATCGGCACATAGTAATACGTCATAACGGATGACGTCATATTGAATTACGCCATGACGTATGACGTCATATCGAATTACGTCATAACCCACAACGTCACATAGTAATACGTTATAACGTACAATGTCATGTAGTATTAAGGTATACGTATATCGTCACATTGTAATACGTCGTGACGTATAGTGTTATATTGTGTGACGTCATTACGTATAACGTCATATAGAATTCCGTCATGAGGTATAACGTTATATGGTATTGCGTAATAACATATAACGTCGTATAGTAATCCATCATGATGTATAACGTTATAATGTATAACGTCATATTGCATAACGTCATATAGTTACGGTTTAACGTATACTGTCACATAGTAATACGTCGTGACGTATAGTGTTATATTGTGTGACGTCATAACGTATAACGTCATATAGAATTATGCCATGACGTATAACGTCATATAGAATTACGTCATAACGTATAACGTCATATAGTATTCCGTCATGACGTATAACGTTATATGGTATTGCGTAATAACATATGACGTCGTATAATAATCCGCCATGATGTATAACGTTATAATGTATAACGTCATATTGCATAACGTCATATAGTTACGGTTTAACGTATACTGTCACATAGTAATACGTCGTGACGTATAGTGTTATATTGTGTGACGTCATAACGTATAACGTCACATAGCATTACGTCATAACGTATAACATAACATAGTACTACGTCAGAACGGATGACGTCATATAGAATTACGCCATGACGTATAACGTCATATAGAATTACGCCATAACGTATAACGTCATATAGTATTGCGCCATGACGTATAACGTTATAAAGTATAACGTCATAGCGCATAACGTCATATAGAGTTGCGGTTTTACGTATACCGTCACATAGTATTCCGTCATAACGTATAACGTTATATGGTATTGCGTATTAACATATAACGTCGTATAATAATCCGCCATGATGTATAACGTTATAATGTATAACGTCATATTGCATTACGTCATATAGTTACGGTTTAACGTATAACGTCACATAGTATTACTTCGTAACGGATGACGTCATATAGAATTACGTCATTACGTATAACGTCATATAGAATCACGTCATAGCGTATAGCGCTTTATTGTATTGCGTCATAACGTATATCGTCACATAGTGTTGCGTCATATCGTATAACGTCACATAGTATTACTTCGTAACGGATGACGTCATATAGAATTACGTCATGATGTATAAAGTCATATAGAATTACGTCATATCGTATAACGTCATACGATATTGCGTCAGAACGGATGACGTCATAAAGAATTACGTCATGACGTACAACGTTTCAGAGTATTACGTCATAACGTATATCGTCATAAATAATTACGTCATAACGTATAACTTCACATAGTAATACGTCATAACGTAGAATGTCATGTAGTATTGCGTCATGACGTATAACGTCATATAGAATAACGTCATAACGTATAACGTCACATAGTAATACGTCATAACGTATAGCGCTATATTGTGTGACATCATAACTTATAACGTCATATAGAATTACGGTACAACGTATAACGTCATATAGTATTGCGTCATGACGTATAACGTCATATAGAATTACGTCCTAACGTATAACGTCATATAGTATTGCGTCATGACGTACAACGTTATATGTTATTGTGTAATAGAGTATGACGTCACATAGTAATACGTCATAACGTATAGCGATATATTGTATAGCGTCATAATGTATAACGTCACATAGTGTTACGTCATAACGTATAACGTCAGATAGTATTACTTCGTAATGGATCACGTCATATAGAATTACGTCATGACGTATAAAGTCATATAGAATTACGTCATAACGTATAACGTCATATAGTATTGCGTGATGACGTAGACTGTCATGTAGTATTGCGTCATGACGTATAACGTCATATAGAATAACGTCATAACGTATAACGTCACATAGTAATACGTCATAACGTATAACGTCATATAGAATTACGGTTTAAGGCATAACGTCATATAGTATTGCGTCATGACGTATAACGTTATGTGGTATTGCGTAATAACGTATAACGTCATACGATATTGCGTCAGAACGGATGACGTCATAAAGATTTACGTCATGACGTACAACGTTTCAGAGTATTACGTCATAACGTATAACGTCATATATAATTACGGTACAACGTACAACGTCATATAGAATTACGTCATGACGTATAAAGTCATATAGAATTACGTCATAACGTATACCGTCATATAGTATTGCGTCATGACGTATAACGTTATGTGGTATTGCGTAATAACGTATAACGTCATACGATATTGCGTCAGAACGGATGACGTCATAAAGAATTACGTCATGATGTACAACGTTTCAGAATATTACGTCATAACGTATAACGTCATAAATAATTACGTCATAACGTATAACTTCACATAGTAATACGTCAGAACGTAGAATGTCATGTAGTATTGCGTCATGACGTATAACGTCATATAGAATAACGTCATAACGTATAACGTCATATAGAATTACGGTTTAACGTATACCGTTACATAGTTATACGTCATAACGTACAGCGCTATATTGTATTACGTCATAACGTATAACGTCACATAGTACTACGTCATAACGTATAACGTTATAAAGTGTAACGTCATAACGCATAACGTCATATAGAGTTACTGTTTAACGTATACCGTCACATAGTAATACGTCATAACGTATAGCGCTATATTGTATTATGTCATAACGTAGAACGTCATATAGTATTGCGTCATGACGTATAACGTCATATAGAATTACGTCATAACGTATAACGTCATATAGTATTGCGTCATGAAGTATAACGCTATATGTTATTGTGTAATAAGGTATAACGTCACATAGTATTACGTCATAACGTATGACGTCATATAGTATTGTGTAATAAGGTATAATATCACATAGTATTACGTCATAACGTATGACGTTACATAGTTCTACGTCAAAACGTATAGCGTCATATAGTATTGCGCCATGACGTATAACGTTATAAAGTATAACGTCATAACGTATAACGTCACATACTAATACGACGTAACGTATAGCGCTATATTGTATTGCGTAATAACGTATAACGTCATATAATTTTGCGTCAGAACGGATGACGTCATAAAGAATTGCGTCATAACGTATAACGTCATATGGAATTACGGTTTAACGTATACCGTCACATAGTTATACGTCATAACGTACAGCGCTATATTGTATTATGTCATAACGTAGAACGTCATATAGTATTGCGTCATAACGTATAACGTCATATGGAATTACGGTTTAACGTATACCGTCACATAGTTATACGTCATAACGTATAGCGCTATATTGTATTACGTCATAACTTATAACGTCATATAGTATAGCGCCATGACGTATAACGTTATAAAGTATAATGTCATAACGTATAACGTCATATAGAATTACGTCATAACGTATAACGTCATATAGTATTGCGTCAGAACGGATGACGTCACAAAGTATTACGTCATGACGTATAACGTCATATAGAATTACGGTACAAAGTATAACGTCATATAGTATTGCGCCAGACGTATAACGTCACCTACTAATACGGCGTAACGTATAGCGCTATATTGTATTGCGTCATAACGTTAAACGTCATATAATTTTGCGTCAGAACGGATGACGTCATAAAGAATTGCGTCATAACGTATAACGTCACGTAGTAATACGTCATGACGTATAACTTTATATTGTGTGCAGTCATAACGTATAACGTCATATAGAATTACGGTACAACGTATAACGTCATATAGTATTGCGCCATGACGTATAACGTCTAAAAGTATAACGTCATAACGTAT
This sequence comes from Bombus fervidus, assembly GCF_041682495.2. Classification (NCBI taxonomy): domain Eukaryota; kingdom Metazoa; phylum Arthropoda; class Insecta; order Hymenoptera; family Apidae; genus Bombus; species Bombus fervidus. The sequence continues at coordinate 2,127,106 of NW_027212582.1, forward strand.
AACCTCATATAGTATGGCGTCATTACGAATGACGTCATATGATATTACGTCATAACGTATAACGTCGCATAGTAATACGACATAACGTAGAACGTCCTATAGAATTACGGTTTAACGTATACCGTCACATAGTTATACGTCATAACGTACAGCGCTATATTGTATTACGTCATAACGTAGAAGGTCACATAGTATTGCGTCATGACGTATAACGTTATATGTTATTGTGTAATAAGGTATAACGTCACATAGTAACACGTCATAACGTATAGCGCTATATTGTATTGCGTCATAACGTATAACGTCACATAGTACTACGTCATAACGTATAACGTTATAAAGTGTAACGTCATAACGTATAACGCTATATAGTATTGCGTCGTAACGTATAACGTTATAAAGTACAACGTCATTACGTATATCGTCACATAGTAATACGTCATAACGTATAACGTCATATAGAATTACGGTTTAACGTATACCGTCACATAGTGATACGTCATAACGTACAGCGCTATATTGTATTACGTCATAACGTAGAACGTCATATAGTATTGCGTCATGACGTATAACGTTAAATATTATTGTGTAATAAGGTATAACGTCACATAGTAACACGTCATAACGTATAGCGCTATATTGTATTGCGTCATAACGTATAACGTCACATAGTACTACGTCATAACGCATAACGTTATAAAGTGTAACGTCATATAGTATTGCGTCATTCCGAATGACGTCATATAACATTACGTCATAACGTATAACGTCACGTAGCAATACTTCATATCGTAGAACGTCCTATAGAATTACGGTTTAACGTATACCGTCACATAGTTATACGTCATAACGTATAACGTCACGTGGCAATATTTCATAACGTAGAACGTCCTATAGAATTACGGTTTAACGTATACCGGCACATAGTTATACGTCATAACGTATAGCGCTATGTTGTATTACGTCATAACGTATAACTTCACATAGTACTACGCCACAACGGATGACGTCATACAGAATTACGTCATTACGTATAACGTCATATAGAATTACGTCATAACGTACAACGTAATATAGTAATACGTCATAACGTATAATGTCATGTAGTATTAAGGTACAGCGTATAAGGTCATATATTATTGCGTCATGACGTATAACGTTCTAAAGTATAGCGTCATAACGTATAACGTCATATAGTATTCCGCCATGACGTATAACGTTGTAAAGTATAACGACAAAACGCATAACGTCATATAGAGTTACGGTTTAACGTATAAGGTCACATAGTAATACGTCATACCGTATAGCGCTATATTGTATTGCGCCATAACGTATAACGTGGCATACTATTACGTCATAACGTATAACGTCATATAGTATTGCGCCAGTACGTATAACGTTCTAAAGTACAACGTCATAACGTATAACGTCATATAGTATTCCGCCATAACGTATAACGTCATACAGTATTGCGTCATGACGTATAACGTTATATGGTATTGCGTATAACGTCTAACGTTATATAGTATTCCGCCATGACGTATAACGTTATATTGTGTGACGTTATAACGTATAAGGTCATATAAAATTACTGTACAACGTATAACGTCATATAGTATTGTGCCATGACGTATAACGTTCTAAAGTATAACGTCATAACGTATATCGCCACATAGTAATACGTCATAACGTATAACGTCATATAGAGTTACGGTTTAACGTATACCGTCACATAGTATTCCGTCATAACGTATAACGTCACATAGTTCTACGTCAGAACGGATGACGTCATATAGAATTACGACATGACATGTAACGACATATTGAAATACGTCATAACGTACAACGTCATATAGTATTGCGTCGTAACGTATAACGTTATAAAGTATAACGTCATAACGTATATCGTCACATAGTAATACGTCATAACGTATAATGTCATGTAGTATTAAGGTATAACGTACAACTTCACATAGTAATACGTCAAGACGTATAACGTTATATTGTGTGACAACATAACGTATAACGTCATATAGAATTACGGTTCAACGTATAACGACATATAGTATTGCGCCATAACGTATCACGTCACATAGTAATACGTCATAACGTATAATGTCATGTAGTATTAAGGTATAGCGTATAACGTAACACAGTAGTACGTCATGACGTATAACGTTATATTGTGCGACGTCATAACGTATAAGGTCATACAAAATTACGGTACAACGTATAACGTCATATAGTATTCTGCCATGACGTATAACGTTCTAAAGTATAACGTCATGACGTACAACGTAGTATAGAATTACGTCATGACGTATAACGTCATACAGAATTACGTCATAACGCACAACGTCACATGGTAATAGGTCATAACGTATAATGTCATGTAGTATTAAGGTATAACGTATAACGTCACATAGTAATACGTCATGACGTATAGCGCTATATTGTATTGCGTCATAATGTATAACGTGACATAGTGTTACGTCATATCGTATAACGTCACATAGTATTACTTCGTAATGTATAACGTCACATGGTACTATGCCACAACGGATCGTGTCATATAGAATTAAGTCATGACGTACAGCGACATATTGAATTACGTTATAGTGTACAACGTATTAAAGTAATACGTCATAACGTATAATGTCATGTTGTATAAAGGTATAGCGTATAACGTCACTTAGTAATAAGTCATGACGTATAACGTTATATTGTGTGACGTCATAACGTATAAATTCATGTAAAATTACGGTACAACGTATAACGTCATATAGTATTGCGCCATGACTTATAACGTTATAAAGCATAACGTCATAACACATAACGTCATATAGAGTTACGGTTTAACCTATACCGCCACATAGCAATACGTCATAACGTATAGCGCTATATTGTATTGCGCCATAACGCATAACGTCACATAGTAATACGTCATAACGGATGACGTCATATAGAATAACGCCATGACGTGTAACGTCATATTGAATTACGTCATAACGTACAACGTAACATATTAATACGTCATAACTTATAACGACATACAGAATTACGGTTTAACGTATACCGTTACATAGTTATACGTCATAACGTATAGTGCTATAATGTATTACGTCATAACGTATAACGTCATATAGTATTGCGTCAAGACGTACAACGTTATATGTTATTGTGTAATAACGTATAACGTCATATAGTACTACGTCATAACGGATGACGTCATATAGAATTACGGTTTAACGTATACCGTCACATAGTTATGCGTCTTAACGTATAGCGCTATATTGTATTAGGTCATAACGTATGACGTCATATAGTATTGCGTCATAACGTATAACGCCATATAGTAATGCGTCATAACGTATAACATCATATAGTATTGCGTCATGACGTATAACGTCATATAGTAATGCGTCATAACGTATATCGTCATAGAGTAATGCGTCATAACGTATAACGTCATATAGTATTGCGTCATGACGAATAATGTCATATAATAAGGCGACATGACGTATAACGTCATATAGTAATGCGTCATAACGTATAACGCCATATAGCAATGAGTCATAACGTATAACGCCATATAGTAATGCGTCATAACGTATAACATCATATAGTATTGCGTCATGACGTATAACGTCATATAGTAATGCGTCATAACGTATATCGTCATAGAGTAATGCGTCATAACGTATAACGTCATATAGTATTGCGTCATAACGTCTAACGCCATATAGCAATGCGTCATAACGTATAACGTCATATAGTAATGCGTCATAACGTATAACGCCATATAGTATTGCGTCATAACATCTAACGCCATATAGTAATGCGTCATACCGTATAACGTCATATGGAATTCCGGTTTAACGTATAACGCCATATAGCAATGCGTCATAACGTATAACGTCATACAGAGTTACGGTTTAACGTATAACGCCATATAGCAATGCGTCATAACGTATAACGTTATACAGAATTACGGTTTAACGTATAAAGTCATATAGTAATGCGTCATAACGTATAACGCCATATAGTAATGCGTCATAACGTATAACATCATATAGTATTGCGTCATGACGTATAACGTCATATAGTAATGCGTCATAACGTATATCGTCATAGAGTAATGCGTCATAACGTATAACGTCATATAGTATTGCGTCATGACGAATAATGTCATATAATAAGGCGACATGACGTATAACGTCATATAGTAATGCGTCATAACGTATAACGTCATATAGTAATGCGTCATAACGTATAACGCCATATAGTAATGCGTCATAACGTATAACGTCATATAGTATTGCGTCATAACATCTAACGCCATATAGTATTGCGTCATAACATCTAACGCCATATAGTAATGCGTCATAACGTATAACGTCATATAGTAATGCATCATAACGTATAACGCCATATAGTAATGCGTCATAACTTATAACGTCATATAGTATTGCGTCATAACGTCTAACGCCATATAGCAATGCGTCATAACGTATAACGTCATATAGTAATGCGTCATACCGTATAACGTCATATGGAATTCCGGTTTAACGTATAACGCCATATAGCAATGCGTCATAACTTATAACGTCATATAGTATTGCGTCATAACGTCTAACGCCATATAGCAATGCGTCATAACGTATAACGTCATATAGTAATGCGTCATACCGTATAACGTCATATGGAATTCCGGTTTAACGTATAACGCCATATAGCAATGCGTCATAACGTATAACGTCACATAGTAATACGTCTTAACGTATAAAGTCATATAGAATACCGGGTTAACGTATAACGCCATATAGCAATGCGTCATAACGTATAACGTCATACAGAGTTACGGTTTAACGTATAACGCCATATAGCAATGCGTCATATCGTATAACGTTATACAGAATTACGGTTTAACGTATAAAGTCATATAGTAATGCGTCATAACGTATAACGCCATATAGTAATGCGTCATAACGTATAACATCATATAGTATTGCGTCATGACGTATAACGTCATATAGTAATGCGTCATAACGTATATCGTCATAGAGTAATGCGTCATAACGTATAACGTCATATAGTATTGCGTCATGACGAATAATGTCATATAATAAGGCGACATGACGTATAACGTCATATAGTAATTTGTCATAACGTATAACGTCATATAGAATTCCGGTTTAACGTATAACGCCACATAGCAATGCGTCATAACGTATAACGCCACATGGTAATACGTCATAACGTATAAAGACATATAGAATTCCGGGATAACGTATAACGTCATATAGTAATACGTCATAACGTATAACATCATATAGTATTGCGTCCCGACGAATAATGTCATATAATAAGGCGACATGACGTATAACGTCATATAGTAATGCGTCATAACGTATCACGTCATATAGTAATGCGTCATAACGTATAACGCCATATAGTAATGCGTCATAACGTATAACGCCATATAGTATTGCGTCATAACATCTAACGCCATATAGTAATGCGTCATAACGTATAACGTCATATAGTAATGCGTCATAACGTATAACGCCATATAGTAATGCGTCATAACTTATAACGTCATATAGTATTGCGTCATAACGTCTAACGCCATATAGCAATGCGTCATAACGTATAACGTCATATAGTAATGCGTCATACCGTATACCGTCATATAGAATTCCGGTTTAACGTATAACGCCACATAGCAATGCGTCATAACGTATAACGTCATATAGTAATGCGTCATAACGTATAACGCCATATAGTAATGCGTCATAACATATAACGTCATATAGTATTGCGTCATAACGTCTAACGCCATATAGCAATGCGTCATAACGTATAACGTCATATAGTAATGCGTCATACCGTATAACGTCATATAGAATTCCGGTTTAACGTATAACGCCATATAGCAATGCGTCATAACGTATAACGTCACATAGTAATACGTCTTAACGTATAAAGTCATATAGAATACCGGGTTAACGTATAACGCCATATAGCAATGCGTCATAACGTATAACGTCATACAGAATTACGGTTTAACGTATAACGCCATATAGCAATGCGTCATGACGTATAACGTTATACAGAATTACGGTTTAACGTATAAAGTCATATAGTAATGCGTCATAACGTATAACGCCATATAGTAATGCGTCATAACGTATAACATCATATAGTATTGCGTCATGACGTATAACGTCATATAGTAATGCGTCATAACGTATATCGTCATAGAGTAATGCGTCATAACGTATAACGTCATATAGTATTGCGTCATGACGAATAATGTCATATAGTAATGCGTCATAACTTATAACGCCATATAGTAATGCGTCATAACGTATAACGTCATATAGTAATGCGTCATAACTTATAACGCCATATAGCGATGCGTCATAACGTATAACATCATATAGTATTGCGTCATGACGTATAACGTCATATAGTAATGCGTCATAACGTATATCGTCATAGAGTAATGCGTCATAACGTATAACGTCATATAGTAATGCGTCATAACGTATAACGTCATATAGTAATGCGTCATAACGTATAACGTCATATAGTAATGCGTCATAACTTATAACGCCATATAGCGATGCGTCATAACGTATAACGCCACATAGCAATGCGTCATAACGTATAACGCCACATGGTAATACGTCTTAACGTATAAAGACATATAGAATTCCGGGATAACGTATAACGTCATATAGTAATACGTCATAACGAATAACGTCATATAGTAATGCGTCATAACGCATAACGTCATATAGTAATGCGTCATAACGTATAACGGCATATAGTATTGCGTCATAACATCTAACGCCATATAGTAATGCGTCATACCGTATAACGTCATATGGAATTCCGGTTTAACGTATAACGCCATATAGTAATGCGTCATAACTTATAACGTCATATAGTATTGCGTCATAACGTCTAACGCCATATAGCAATGCGTCATAACGTATAACGTCATATAGTAATGCGTCATACCGTATAACGTCATATGGAATTCCGGTTTAACGTATAACGCCATATAGCAATGCGTCATAACTTATAACGTCATATAGTATTGCGTCATAACGTCTAACGCCATATAGCAATGCGTCATAACGTATAACGTCATATAGTAATGCGTCATACCGTATAACGTCATATGGAATTCCGGTTTAACGTATAACGCCATATAGCAATGCGTCATAACGTATAACGTCACATAGTAATACGTCTTAACGTATAAAGTCATATAGAATACCGGGTTAACGTATAACGCCATATAGCAATGCGTCATAACGTATAACGTCATACAGAGTTACGGTTTAACGTATAACGCCATATAGCAATGCGTCATATCGTATAACGTTATACAGAATTACGGTTTAACGTATAAAGTCATATAGTAATGCGTCATAACGTATAACGCCATATAGTAATGCGTCATAACGTATAACATCATATAGTATTGCGTCATGACGTATAACGTCATATAGTAATGCGTCATAACGTATATCGTCATAGAGTAATGCGTCATAACGTATAACGTCATATAGTATTGCGTCATGACGAATAATGTCATATAATAAGGCGACATGACGTATAACGTCATATAGTAATTTGTCATAACGTATAACGTCATATAGAATTCCGGTTTAACGTATAACGCCACATAGCAATGCGTCATAACGTATAACGCCACATGGTAATACGTCATAACGTATAATGACATATAGAATTCCGGGATAACGTATAACGTCATATAGTAATACGTCATAACGTATAACATCATATAGTATTGCGTCCCGACGAATAATGTCATATAATAAGGCGACATGACGTATAACGTCATATAGTAATGCGTCATAACGTATCACGTCATATAGTAATGCGTCATAACGTATAACGCCATATAGTAATGCGTCATAACGTATAACGCCATATAGTATTGCGTCATAACATCTAACGCCATATAGTAATGCGTCATAACGTATAACGTCATATAGTAATGCGTCATAACGTATAACGCCATATAGTAATGCGTCATAACTTATAACGTCATATAGTATTGCGTCATAACGTCTAACGCCATATAGCAATGCGTCATAACGTATAACGTCATATAGTAATGCGTCATACCGTATACCGTCATATAGAATTCCGGTTTAACGTATAACGCCACATAGCAATGCGTCATAACGTATAACGTCATATAGTAATGCGTCATAACGTATAACGCCATATAGTAATGCGTCATAACATATAACGTCATATAGTATTGCGTCATAACGTCTAACGCCATATAGCAATGCGTCATAACGTATAACGTCATATAGTAATGCGTCATACCGTATAACGTCATATAGAATTCCGGTTTAACGTATAACGCCATATAGCAATGCGTCATAACGTATAACGTCACATAGTAATACGTCTTAACGTATAAAGTCATATAGAATACCGGGTTAACGTATAACGCCATATAGCAATGCGTCATAACGTATAACGTCATACAGAATTACGGTTTAACGTATAACGCCATATAGCAATGCGTCATAACGTATAACGTTATACAGAATTACGGTTTAACGTATAAAGTCATATAGTAATGCGTCATAACGTATAACGCCATATAGTAATGCGTCATAACGTATAACATCATATAGTATTGCGTCATGACGTATAACGTCATATAGTAATGCGTCATAACGTATATCGTCATAGAGTAATGCGTCATAACGTATAACGTCATATAGTATTGCGTCATGACGAATAATGTCATATAGTAATGCGTCATAACGTATAACGCCATATAGTAATGCGTCATAACGTATAACGTCATATAGTAATGCGTCATAACTTATAACGCCATATAGCGATGCGTCATAACGTATAACATCATATAGTATTGCGTCATGACGTATAACGTCATATAGTAATGCGTCATAACGTATATCGTCATAGAGTAATGCGTCATAACGTATAACGTCATATAGTAATGCGTCATAACGTATAACGTCATATAGTAATGCGTCATAACGTATAACGCCATATAGTAATGCGTCATAACGTATAACGTCATATAGTAATGCGTCATAACTTATAACGCCATATAGCGATGCGTCATAACGTATAACGCCACATAGCAATGCGTCATAACGTATAACGCCACATGGTAATACGTCTTAACGTATAAAGACATATAGTATTGCGTCATGACGAATAATGTCATATAATAAGGCGACATGACGTATAACGTCTCATAGTAATACGTCATATCGTATAACGCCATATAGCAATGCGTCATAACGTATAACATCATATAGTATTGCGTCATGACGTATAACGTCATATAATAAGGCGACATACCGTATAACGTCATATGGAATTCCGGTTTAACGTATAACGCCATATAGTAATGCGTCATAACTTATAACGTCATATAGTATTGCGTCATAACGTCTAACGCCATATAGCAATGCGTCATAACGTATAACGTCATATAGTAATGCGTCATACCGTATAACGTCATATGGAATTCCGGTTTAACGTATAACGCCATATAGCAATGCGTCATAACTTATAACGTCATATAGTATTGCGTCATAACGTCTAACGCCATATAGCAATGCGTCATAACGTATAACGTCATATAGTAATGCGTCATACCGTATAACGTCATATGGAATTCCGGTTTAACGTATAACGCCATATAGCAATGCGTCATAACGTATAACGTCACATAGTAATACGTCTTAACGTATAAAGTCATATAGAATACCGGGTTAACGTATAACGCCATATAGCAATGCGTCATAACGTATAACGTCATACAGAGTTACGGTTTAACGTATAACGCCATATAGCAATGCGTCATATCGTATAACGTTATACAGAATTACGGTTTAACGTATAAAGTCATATAGTAATGCGTCATAACGTATAACGCCATATAGTAATGCGTCATAACGTATAACATCATATAGTATTGCGTCATGACGTATAACGTCATATAGTAATGCGTCATAACGTATATCGTCATAGAGTAATGCGTCATAACGTATAACGTCATATAGTATTGCGTCATGACGAATAATGTCATATAATAAGGCGACATGTCGTATAACGTCATATAGTAATTTGTCATAACGTATAACGTCATATAGAATTCCGGTTTAACGTATAACGCCACATAGCAATGCGTCATAACGTATAACGCCACATGGTAATACGTCATAACGTATAAAGACATATAGAATTCCGGGATAACGTATAACGTCATATAGTAATACGTCATAACGTATAACATCATATAGTATTGCGTCCCGACGAATAATGTCATATAATAAGGCGACATGACGTATAACGTCATATAGTAATGCGTCATAACGTATCACGTCATATAGTAATGCGTCATAACGTATAACGCCACATAGCAATGCGTCATAACGTATAACGCCACATGGTAATACGTCTTAACGTATAAAGACATATAGTATTGCGTCATGACGAATAATGTCATATAATAAGGCGACATGACGTATAACGTCTCATAGTAATACGTCATATCGTATAACGCCATATAGCAATGCGTCATAACGTATAACATCATATAGTATTGCGTCATGACGTATAACGTCATATAATAAGGCGACATACCGTATAACGTCATATGGAATTCCGGTTTAACGTATAACGCCATATAGTAATGCGTCATAACTTATAACGTCATATAGTATTGCGTCATAACGTCTAACGCCATATAGCAATGCGTCATAACGTATAACGTCATATAGTAATGCGTCATACCGTATACCGTCATATAGAATTCCGGTTTAACGTATAACGCCACATAGCAATGCGTCATAACGTATAACGTCATATAGTAATGCGTCATAACGTATAACGCCATATAGTAATGCGTCATAACATATAACGTCATATAGTATTGCGTCATAACGTCTAACGCCATATAGCAATGCGTCATAACGTATAACGTCATATAGTAATGCGTCATACCGTATAACGTCATATAGAATTCCGGTTTAACGTATAACGCCATATAGCAATGCGTCATAACGTATAACGTCACATAGTAATACGTCTTAACGTATAAAGTCATATAGAATACCGGGTTAACGTATAACGCCATATAGCAATGCGTCATAACGTATAACGTCATACAGAATTACGGTTTAACGTATAACGCCATATAGCAATGCGTCATAACGTATAACGTCACATAGTAATACGTCTTAACGTATAAAGTCATATAGAATACCGGGTTAACGTATAACGCCATATAGCAATGCGTCATAACGTATAACGTCATACAGAATTACGGTTTAACGTATAACGCCATATAGCAATGCGTCATAACGTATAACGTCACATAGTAATACGTCTTAACGTATAAAGTCATATAGAATACCGGGTTAACGTATAACGCCATATAGCAATGCGTCATAACGTATAACGTTATACAGAATTACGGTTTAACGTATAAAGTCATATAGTAATGCGTCATAACGTATAACGCCATATAGTAATGCGTCATAACGTATAACATCATATAGTATTGCGTCATGACGTATAACGTCATATAGTAATGCGTCATAACGTATATCGTCATAGAGTAATGCGTCATAACGTATAACGTCATATAGTATTGCGTCATGACGAATAATGTCATATAATAAGGCGACATGTCGTATAACGTCATATAGTAATTTGTCATAACGTATAACGTCATATAGAATTCCGGTTTAACGTATAACGCCACATAGCAATGCGTCATAACGTATAACGCCACATGGTAATACGTCATAACGTATAAAGACATATAGAATTCCGGGATAACGTATAACGTCATATAGTAATACGTCATAACGTATAACATCATATAGTATTGCGTCCCGACGAATAATGTCATATAATAAGGCGACATGACGTATAACGTCATATAGTAATGCGTCATAACGTATCACGTCATATAGTAATGCGTCATAACGTATAACGCCATATAGTAATGCGTCATAACGTATAACGCCATATAGTATTGCGTCATAACATCTAACGCCATATAGTAATGCGTCATAACGTATAACGTCATATAGTAATGCGTCATAACGTATAACGCCATATAGTAATGCGTCATAACTTATAACGTCATATAGTATTGCGTCATAACGTCTAACGCCATATAGCAATGCGTCATAACGTATAACGTCATATAGTAATGCGTCATACCGTATACCGTCATATAGAATTCCGGTTTAACGTATAACGCCACATAGCAATGCGTCATAACGTATAACGTCATATAGTAATGCGTCATAACGTATAACGCCATATAGTAATGCGTCATAACATATAACGTCATATAGTATTGCGTCATAACGTCTAACGCCATATAGCAATGCGTCATAACGTATAACGTCATATAGTAATGCGTCATACCGTATAACGTCATATAGAATTCCGGTTTAACGTATAACGCCATATAGCAATGCGTCATAACGTATAACGTCACATAGTAATACGTCTTAACGTATAAAGTCATATAGAATACCGGGTTAACGTATAACGCCATATAGCAATGCGTCATAACGTATAACGTCATACAGAATTACGGTTTAACGTATAACGCCATATAGCAATGCGTCATAACGTATAACGTCACATAGTAATACGTCTTAACGTATAAAGTCATATAGAATACCGGGTTAACGTATAACGCCATATAGCAATGCGTCATAACGTATAACGTCATACAGAATTACGGTTTAACGTATAACGCCATATAGCAATGCGTCATAACGTATAACGTCACATAGTAATACGTCTTAACGTATAAAGTCATATAGAATACCGGGTTAACGTATAACGCCATATAGCAATGCGTCATAACGTATAACGTTATACAGAATTACGGTTTAACGTATAAAGTCATATAGTAATGCGTCATAACGTATAACGCCATATAGTAATGCGTCATAACGTATAACATCATATAGTATTGCGTCATGACGTATAACGTCATATAGTAATGCGTCATAACGTATATCGTCATAGAGTAATGCGTCATAACGTATAACGTCATATAGTATTGCGTCATGACGAATAATGTCATATAGTAATGCGTCATAACGTATAACGCCATATAGTAATGCGTCATAACGTATAACGTCATATAGTAATGCGTCATAACTTATAACGCCATATAGCGATGCGTCATAACGTATAACATCATATAGTATTGCGTCATGACGTATAACGTCATATAGTAATGCGTCATAACGTATATCGTCATAGAGTAATGCGTCATAACGTATAACGTCATATAGTAATGCGTCATAACGTATAACGTCATATAGTAATGCGTCATAACGTATAACGCCATATAGTAATGCGTCATAACGTATAACGTCATATAGTAATGCGTCATAACTTATAACGCCATATAGCGATGCGTCATAACGTATAACGCCACATAGCAATGCGTCATAACGTATAACGCCACATGGTAATACGTCTTAACGTGTAAAGACATATAGAATTCCGGGATAACGTATAACGTCATATAGTAATACGTCATAACGAATAACGTCATATAGTAATGCGTCATAACGCATAACGTCATATAGTAATGCGTCATAACGTATAACGGCATATAGTATTGCGTCATAACATCTAACGCCATATAGTAATGCGTCATACCGTATAACGTCATATGGAATTCCGGTTTAACGTATAACGCCATATAGCAATGCGTCATAACGTATAACGTCACATAGTAATACGTCTTAACGTATAAAGTCATATAGAATACCGGGTTAACGTATAACGCCATATAGCAATGCGTCATAACGTATAACGTCATACAGAGTTACGGTTTAACGTATAACGCCATATAGCAATGCGTCATAACGTATAACGTTAGACAGAATTACGGTTTAACGTATAAAGTCATATAGTAATGCGTCATAACGTATAACGCCATATAGTAATGCGTCATAACGTATAACATCATATAGTATTGCGTCATGACGTATAACGTCATATAGTAATGCGTCATAACGTTTATCGTCATAGAGTAATGCGTCATAACGTATAACGTTATATAGTATTGCGTCATGACGAATCATGTCATATAATAAGGCGACATGACGTATAACGTCATATAGTAATGTGTCATAACGTATAACATCATATAGTATTGCGTCATGACGTATAACGTCATATAGTAATGCGTCATAACGTATATCGTCATAGAGTAATGCGACATAACGTATAACGTCATATAGTATTGCGTCATGACGAATAATGTCATATAATAAGGCGACATGACGTATAACGTCATATAGTAATGCGTCATAACGTATAACGTCATATAGTAATGCGTCATAACGTATAACGCCATATAGTAATGTGTCATAACGTATAACGTCATATAGTAATGCGTCATAACTTATAACGCCATATAGCGATGCGTCATAACGTATAACGCCACATAGCAATGCGTCATAACGTATAACGCCACATGGTAATACGTCTTAACGTATAAAGACATATAGAATTCCGGGATAACGTATAACGTCATATAGTAATACGTCATAACGAATAACGTCATATAGTAATGCGTCATAACGCATAACGTCATATAGTAATGCGTCATAACGTATAACGGCATATAGTATTGCGACATAACATCTAACGCCATATAGTAATGCGTCATACCGTATAACGTCATATGGAATTCCGGTTTAACGTATAACGCCATATAGTAATGCGTCATAACTTATAACGTCATATAGTATTGCGTCATAACGTCTAACGCCATATAGCAATGCGTCATAACGTATAACGTCATATGGTAATGCGTCATACCGTATAACGTCATATGGAATTCCGGTTTAACGTATAACGCCATATAGCAATGCGTCATAACTTATAACGTCATATAGTATTGCGTCATAACGTCTAACGCCATATAGCAATGCGTCATAACGTATAACGTCATATAGTAATGCGTCATACCGTATAACGTCATATGGAATTCCGGTTTAACGTATAACGCCATATAGCAATGCGTCATAACGTATAACGTCACATAGTAATACGTCTTAACGTATAAAGTCATATAGAATACCGGGTTAACGTATAACGCCATATAGCAATGCGTCATAACGTATAACGTCATACAGAGTTACGGTTTAACGTATAACGCCATATAGCAATGCGTCATATCGTATAACGTTATACAGAATTACGGTTTAACGTATAAAGTCATATAGTAATGCGTCATAACGTATAACGCCATATAGTAATGCGTCATAACGTATAACATCATATAGTATTGCGTCATGACGTATAACGTCATATAGTAATGCGTCATAACGTATATCGTCATAGAGTAATGCGTCATAACGTATAACGTCATATAGTATTGCGTCATGACGAATAATGTCATATAATAAGGCGACATGTCGTATAACGTCATATAGTAATTTGTCATAACGTATAACGTCATATAGAATTCCGGTTTAACGTTTAACGCCACATAGCAATGCGTCATAACGTATAACGCCACATGGTAATACGTCATAACGTATAAAGACATATAGAATTCCGGGATAACGTATAACGTCATATAGTAATACGTCATAACGTATAACATCATATAGTATTGCGTCCCGACGAATAATGTCATATAATAAGGCGACATGACGTATAACGTCATATAGTAATGCGTCATAACGTATCACGTCATATAGTAATGCGTCATAACGTATAACGCCATATAGTAATGCGTCATAACGTATAACGCCATATAGTATTGCGTCATAACATCTAACGCCATATAGTAATGCGTCATAACGTATAACGTCATATAGTAATGCGTCATAACGTATAACGCCATATAGTAATGCGTCATAACTTATAACGTCATATAGTATTGCGTCATAACGTCTAACGCCATATAGCAATGCGTCATAACGTATAACGTCATATAGTAATGCGTCATACCGTATACCGTCATATAGAATTCCGGTTTAACGTATAACGCCACATAGCAATGCGTCATAACGTATAACGTCATATAGTAATGCGTCATAACGTATAACGCCATATAGTAATGCGTCATAACATATAACGTCATATAGTATTGCGTCATAACGTCTAACGCCATATAGCAATGCGTCATAACGTATAACGTCATATAGTAATGCGTCATACCGTATAACGTCATATAGAATTCCGGTTTAACGTATAACGCCATATAGCAATGCGTCATAACGTATAACGTCACATAGTAATACGTCTTAACGTATAAAGTCATATAGAATACCGGGTTAACGTATAACGCCATATAGCAATGCGTCATAACGTATAACGTCATACAGAATTACGGTTTAACGTATAACGCCATATAGCAATGCGTCATAACGTATAACGTCACATAGTAATACGTCTTAACGTATAAAGTCATATAGAATACCGGGTTAACGTATAACGCCATATAGCAATGCGTCATAACGTATAACGTCATACAGAATTACGGTTTAACGTATAACGCCATATAGCAATGCGTCATAACGTATAACGTCACATAGTAATACGTCTTAACGTATAAAGTCATATAGAATACCGGGTTAACGTATAACGCCATATAGCAATGCGTCATAACGTATAACGTTATACAGAATTACGGTTTAACGTATAAAGTCATATAGTAATGCGTCATAACGTATAACGCCATATAGTAATGCGTCATAACGTATAACATCATATAGTATTGCGTCATGACGTATAACGTCATATAGTAATGCGTCATAACGTATATCGTCATAGAGTAATGCGTCATAACGTATAACGTCATATAGTATTGCGTCATGACGAATAATGTCATATAGTAATGCGTCATAACGTATAACGCCATATAGTAATGCGTCATAACGTATAACGTCATATAGTAATGCGTCATAACTTATAACGCCATATAGCGATGCGTCATAACGTATAACATCATATAGTATTGCGTCATGACGTATAACGTCATATAGTAATGCGTCATAACGTATATCGTCATAGAGTAATGCGTCATAACGTATAACGTCATATAGTAATGCGTCATAACGTATAACGTCATATAGTAATGCGTCATAACGTATAACGCCATATAGTAATGCGTCATAACGTATAACGTCATATAGTAATGCGTCATAACTTATAACGCCATATAGCGATGCGTCATAACGTATAACGCCACATAGCAATGCGTCATAACGTATAACGCCACATGGTAATACGTCTTAACGTGTAAAGACATATAGAATTCCGGGATAACGTATAACGTCATATAGTAATACGTCATAACGAATAACGTCATATAGTAATGCGTCATAACGCGTAACGTCATATAGTAATGCGTCATAACGTATAACGGCATATAGTATTGCGTCATAACATCTAACGCCATATAGTAATGCGTCATACCGTATAACGTCATATGGAATTCCGGTTTAACGTATAACGCCATATAGCAATGCGTCATAACGTATAACGTCACATAGTAATACGTCTTAACGTATAAAGTCATATAGAATACCGGGTTAACGTATAACGCCATATAGCAATGCGTCATAACGTATAACGTCATACAGAGTTACGGTTTAACGTATAACGCCATATAGCAATGCGTCATAACGTATAACGTTAGACAGAATTACGGTTTAACGTATAAAGTCATATAGTAATGCGTCATAACGTATAACGCCATATAGTAATGCGTCATAACGTATAACATCATATAGTATTGCGTCATGACGTATAACGTCATATAGTAATGCGTCATAACGTTTATCGTCATAGAGTAATGCGTCATAACGTATAACGTCATATAGTATTGCGTCATGACGAATCATGTCATATAATAAGGCGACA
Organism: Bombus fervidus; assembly: GCF_041682495.2. Classification (NCBI taxonomy): domain Eukaryota; kingdom Metazoa; phylum Arthropoda; class Insecta; order Hymenoptera; family Apidae; genus Bombus; species Bombus fervidus. The sequence continues at coordinate 2,145,082 of NW_027212582.1, forward strand.
TGACGTATAACGTCATATAGTAATGTGTCATAACGTATAACATCATATAGTATTGCGTCATGACGTATAACGTCATATAGTAATGCGTCATAACGTATATCGTCATAGAGTAATGCGTCATAACGTATAACGTCATATAGTATTGCGTCATGACGAATAATGTCATATAATAAGGCGACATGACGTATAACGTCATATAGTAATGCGTCATAACGTATAACGTCATATAGTAATGCGTCATAACGTATAACGCCATATAGTAATGTGTCATAACGTATAACGTCATATAGTATTGCGTCATAACATCTAACGCCATATAGTAATGCGTCATAACGTATAACGTCATATAGTAATGCGTCATAACTTATAACGCCATATAGCGATGCGTCATAACGTATAACGCCACATAGCAATGCGTCATAACGTATAACGCCACATGGTAATACGTCTTAACGTATAAAGACATATAGAATTCCGGGATAACGTATAACGTCATATAGTAATACGTCATAACGTATAACGTCATATAGTATTGCGTCATGACGAATAATGTCATATAATAAGGCGACATGACGTATAACGTCATATAGTAATGCGTCATAACGTATAACGTCATATAGTAATGCGTCATAACGTATAACGCCATATAGTAATGCGTCAAAACGTATAACTTCATATAGTATTGCGTCATAACATCTAACGCCATATAGGAATGCGTCATAACGTATAACGTCATATAGTAATGCGTCATAACGTATAACGCCATATAGCAATGCGTCATAACGTATAACGCCATATAGCAATGCGTTATAACGAATAACGTCATATAGTAATGCGTCATAACGTATAACGTCATATCGTAATGCGTCATAACGTATAACGCCATATAGTATTGCGTCATAACATCTAACGCCATATAGTAATGCGTCATAACGTATAACGTCATATAGTAATGCGTCATAACGTATAACGCCATATAGTAATGCGTCATAACTTATAACGTCATATAGTATTGCGTCATAACGTCTAACGCCATATAGCAATGCGTCATAACGTATAACGTCATATAGTAATGCGTCATACCGTATAACGTCATATGGAATTCCGGTTTAACGTATAACGCCATATAGCAATGCGTCATAACCTATAACGTCATATAGTATTGCGTCATAACGTCTAACGCCATATAGCAATGCGTCATAACGTATAACGTCATATAGTAATGCGTCATACCGTATAACGTCATAAGGAATTCCGGTTTAACGTATAACGCCATATAGCAATGCGTCATAACGTATAACGTCACATAGTAATACGTCTTAACGTATAAAGTCATATAGAATACCGGGTTAACGTATAACGCCATATCGCAATGCGTCATAACGTATAACGTCATACAGAGTTACGGTTTAACGTATAACGCCATATAGCAATGCGTCATAACGTATAACGTTATACAGAATTACGGTTTAACGTATAAAGTCAAATAGTAATGCGTCATAACGTATAACGCCATATAGTAATGCGTCATAACGTATAACATCATATAGTATTGCGTCATGACGTATAACGTCATATAGTAATGCGTCATAACGTATATCGTCATAGAGTAATGCGTCATAACGTATAACGTCATATAGTATTGCGTCATGACGAATAATGTCATATAATAAGGCGACATGACGTATAACGTCATATAGTAATTTGTCATAACGTATAAAGTCATATAGAATTCCGGTTTAACGTATAACGCCACATAGCAATGCGTCATAACGTATACCGTCACATAGTAATACGTCTTAACGTATAACGTCATATAGTAATGCGTCATAACGTATAACGCCATCTAGTAATGCGTCATAACATATAACGTCACATAGTAATACGTCTTAACGTATAAAGTCATATAGAATACCGGGTTAACGTATAACGCCATATAGCAATGCGTCATAACGTATAACTTCATATAGTATTCCGTCATGACGTATAACGTCATATAGTAATGCGTCATAACGTATATCGTCATATATTAATGCGTCACAACGTATAACGTCATATAGGATTGCGTCATGACGAATAATGTCATTTAATAAGGCGACATGACGTATATCGTCATAGAGTAATGCGTCATAACGTATAACGTCATATAGTATTGCGTCCTGACGAATAATGTCATATAATAAGGCGACATGACGTATAACGTCATATAGTAATGCGTCATAACGTATAAAGTCATATAGAATACCGGATTAACGTATAACGCCATATAGCAATGCGTCATAACGTATAACATCATATAGTATTCCGTCATGACGTATAACGTCATATAGTAATGCGTCATAACGTATATCGTCATATATTAATGCGTCACAACGTATAACGTCATATAGTATTGCGTCATGACGAATAATGTCATTTAATAAGGCGACATGACGTATAACGTCATATAGTAATGCGTCTTATCGTATAACGTCATATAGAATTCCGGTTTAACGTATAACGCCTCATAGCAATGCGTCATGACGTATAACGTCACATAGTAATACGTCTTAACGTATAACGTCATATAGTAATGCGTCATAACGTATAACGTCATATAGTAACACGTCATAACGTATAACGTCATATAGTATTGCGTCATGACGAATAATGTCATATAATAAGGCGTCATGACGTATAACGTCATATAGTAATGCGTCATAACGTATAACGTCATACAGTAATGCGTCATAACGTATAACGCCATATAGTAATGCGTCATAACATATAACGTCATATAGCATTGCGTCATAACGTCTAACGCCATATAGCAATGCGTCATAACGTATAACGTCATATAGTAATGCGTCATACTGTATAACGACATATAGAATTCCGGTTTAACGTATAACGCCATATAGCAATGCGTCATAACGTATAACGTCATACAGAATTACGGTTTAACGTATAACGCCATATAGCAATGCGTCATAACGTATAACGTTATACAGAATTACGGTTTAACGTATAAAGTCATATAGTAATGCGTCATAACGTATAACGCCATATAGTTACGCGTCATAACGTATAACATCATATAGTATTGCGTCATGACGTATAACGTCATATAGTAATGCGTCATAACGTATATCGTCATAGAGTAATGCGTCATAACGTATAACGTCATATAGTATTGCGTCATGACGAATAATGTCATATAATAAGGCGACATGACGTATAACGTCATATAGTATTGCGTCATGACGTATAACGTCATATAGTAATGCGTCATAACGTATATCGTCATAGAGTAATGCGTCATAACGTATAACGTCATATAGTATTGCGTCATGACGAATAATGTCATATAATAAGGCGACATGACGTATAACGTCATATAGTAATGCGTCATAACGTATAAAGACATATAGAATTCCGGGATAACGTATAACGTCATATAGTAATACGTCATAACGTATAACGTCATATAGTATTGCGTCATGACGAATAATGTCATATAATAAGGCGACATGACGTATAACGGCATATAGTAATGCGTCATAACGTATAACGTCATATAGTAATGCGTCATAACGTATAACGCCATATAGTAATGCGTCATAACGTATAACGTCATATAGTATTGCGTCATAACATCTAACGCCATATAGTAATGCGTCATAACGTATAACGTCATATAGTAATGCGTCATAACGTATAACGCCATATAGCAATGCGTCATAACGTATAACGCCATATAGCAATGCGTTATAACGAATAACGTCATATAGTAATGCGTCATAACGTATAACGCCATATAGTAATGCGTCATAACGTATAACGTCATATAGTATTGCGCCATGACGTATAACGTCATATAATAAGGCGACATGACGTATAACGTCATATAGAATTACGTCATAACGTATAACGTCATATACAATTACGGTTTAACGTATAACGTCAAAAGAGTAATGCGTCATATCCTATAACGCCATATAGTAATTGCGTCATAACGTATAACGTCATATAGAATTCCGGCATAACGTATATCGTCATATAGTAATACGTCATAACTTACAAGGTCATATAGTAATGCGTCATAACGTATAACGTCATATAGTACTGCGTCATGACGTATAACGTCATATAATAAGGTGACATGGCGTATAACGTCATATAGAATTACGGCATAACGTATAACGTCACATAGTAAAACGTCATAACGTATAACGTCATACAGAATTACGGTTTAACGTCTAACGTCAAAAGAGTAATGCGTCATATCCTATAACGCCATATAGTAATGTGTCATAAAGTATAACGCCATATAGTAATGCGTCATAACGTATAACGTCATATAGTAATACGTCATAACGTATAACGTCATATAGTATTGCGTCATGACCAATAATGTCATATAATAAGGCGACATGACGTATAACGTCATATAGTAATGCGTCATAACGTATAACGTCATATAGTAATGCGTCATAACGTATAACGCCATATAGTAATGCGTCATAACGTATAACGTCATATAGTAATACGTCATAACGTATAACGTCATATAGTATTGCGTCATGACGCATAATGTCATATAATAAGGCGACATGACGTATAACGTCATATAGTAATGCGTCATAACGTATAACGTCATATAGTATTGCGTCATGACGAATAATGTCATATAATAAGGCGACATGACGTATAACGTCATATAGTAAGGTGTCATAAAGTATAACGTCATATAGAATTCCGGTTTAACGTATAACGTCATATAGAATTCCGGTTTAACGTATAACGCCACATAGCAATGCGCCATAACGTATAACGTCACATGGTAATACGTCTTAACGTAGAAAGACATATAGAATTCCGGGATAACGTATAACGTCATATAGTAATGCGTCATAACGTATAACGCCATATAGCAATGCGTCATAACGTATAACGCCATATAGCAATGCGTTATAACGAATAACGTCATATAGTAATGCGTCATAACGTATAACGCCATATAGTAATGCGTCATAACGTATAACGTCATATAGTAATGCGTCATAACGTATAACGCCATATAGTAATGCGTCATAACATATAACGTCATATAGTATTGCGTCATAACGTCTAACGCCATATAGCAATGCGTCATAACGTATAACGTCATATAGTAATGCGTCATACCGTATAACGTCATATAGAATTCCGGTTTAACGTATAACGCCATATAGCAATGTGTCATAATGTATAACGTCACATAGTAATACGTCTTAACGTATAAAGTCATATAGAATACCGGGTTAACGTATAACGCCATATAGCAATGCGTCATAACGTATAACGTCATACAGAATTACGGTTTAACGTATAACGCCATATAGGAATGCGTCATAACGTATAACGTTATACAGAATTACGGTTTAACGTATCAAGTCATATAGTAATGCGTCATAACGTATAACGCCATATAGTAATGCGTCATAACGTATAACATCATATAGTATTGCGTCATGACGTATAACGTCATATAGTAATGCGTCATAACGTATATCGTCATAGAGTAATGCGTCATAACGTATAACGTCATATAGTATAGCGTCATGTCGAATAATGTCATATAATAAGGCGACATGACGTATAACGTCATATAGTAATGCGTCATAACGTATAAGGTCATATAGTAATGCGTCATAACGTATAACGCCATATAGTAATGCGTCATAACGTATAACGTCATATAGTATTGCGTCATAACATCTAACGCCATATAGTAATGCGTCATAACGTATAACGTCATATAGTAATGCGTCATAACGTATAACGCCATATAGCGATGCGTCATAACGTATAACGCCATATAGCAATGCGTTATAACGAATACCGTCATATAGTAATGCGTCATAACTTATAACGCCATATAGTAATGCGTCATAACGTATAACGTCATATAGTATTGCGTCATGACGTATAACGTCATATAATAAGGCGGCATGACGTATAACGTCATATAGAATTACGTCATAACGTATAGCGTCATATACAATTGCGGTTTAACGTATAACGTCAAAAGAGTAATGCGTCATATCCTATAACGCCATATAGTAATTGCGTCATAACGTATAACGTCATATAGAACTCCGGCATAACGTATATCGTCATATAGTAATACGTCATAACGTATAACGTCATATAGTATTGCGTCATGACGAATAATGTCATATAATAAGGCGACATGACGTATAACGTCATATAGTAATGCGTCATAACGTATAACGTCATATAGTAATGTGTCATAACGTATAACGCCATATAGTAATGCGTCATAACGTATAACGTCATATAGTAATACGTCATAACGTATAACGTCATATAGTATTGCGTCATGACGAATAATGTCATATAATAAGGCGACATGACGTATAACGTCATATAGTAATGCGTCATAACGTATAACATCATATAGTATTGCGTCATGACGTATAACGTCATATAGTAATGCGTCATAACGTATATCGTCATAGAGTAATGCGTCATAACGTATAACGTCATATAGTATTGCGCCATGACGAATAATGTCATATAATAAGGCGACATGACGTATAACGTCATATAGAATTCCGGTTTAACGTATAACGCCATATAGCAATGCGTCATAACGTATAACGTCACATAGTAATACGTCTTAACGTATAAAGTCATATAGAATACCGGGTTAACGTATAACGCCATATAGCAATGCGTCATAACGTATAACGTCATACAGAATTACGGTTTAACGTATAACGCCATATAGCAATGCGTCATAACGTATAACGTTATACAGAATTACGGTTTAACGAATAAGTCATATAGTAATGCGTCATAAAGTATAACGCCATATAGTAATGCGTCATAACGTATAACATCATATAGTATTGCGTCATGACGTATAACGTCATATAGTAATGCGTCATAACGTATATCGTCATAGAGTAATGCGTCATAACGTATAACGTCATATAGTATTGCGTCATGACGAATAATGTCATATAATAAGGCGACATGACGTATAACGTCATATAGTAATGCGTCATAACGTATAACGTCATATAGTAATGCGTCATAACGTATAACGCCATATAGTATTGCGTCATAACGTATAACGTCATATAGTACTGCGTCATAACATCTAACGCCATATAGTAATGCGTCATAACGTATAACGTCATATAGTAATGCGTCATAACGTATAATGCCATATAGCGATGCGTCATAACGTATAACGCCATATAGCAATGCGTTATAACGAATAACGTCATATAGTAATGCGTCATAACGTATAACGCCATATAGTAATGCGTCATAACGTATAACGTCATATAGTATTGCGTCATGACGTATAACGTCATATAATAAGGCGACATGACGTATAACGTCATATAGAATTACGTCATAACGTATAACGTCATATACAATTACGGTTTAACGTATAACGTCAAAAGAGTAATGCGTCATATCCTATAACGCCATATAGTAATTGCGTCATAACGTATAACGTCGTATAGAATTCCGGCATAACGTATATCGTCATATAGTAATACGTCATAACTTACAAGGTCATATAGTAATGCGTCATAACGTATAACGTCACATAGTATTGCATCATGACGTATAACGTCATATAATAAGGTGACATGACGTATAACGTCATATAGAATTACGGCATAACGTATAACGTCACATAGTAAAACGTCATAACGTATAACGTCATATAGTAATACGTCATAACGTATAACGTCATATAGTATTGCGTCATGACGAATAATGTCATATAATAAGGCGACATGACGTATAACGTCATATAGTAATGCGTCATAACGTATAACGTCATATAGTAATGCGTCATAACGTATAACGCCATATAGTAATGCGTCATAACGTATAACGTCATATAGTAATACGTCATAACGTATAACGTCATATAGTATTGCGTCATGACGAATAATGTCATATAATAAGGCGACATGACGTATAACGTCATATAGTAATGCGTCATAACGTATAACGTCATATAGTAATGCGTCATAACGTATAACGTCATATAGTAATGCGTCATAACGTATATCGTCATAGAGTAATGCGTCATAACGTATAACGTCATATAGTATTGCGTCATGACGAATAATGTCATATAATAAGGCGACATGACGTATAACGTCATATAGAATTCCGGTTTAACGTATAACGCCATATAGCAATGCGTCATAACGTATAACGTCACATAGTAATACGTCTTAACGTATAAAGTCATATAGAATACCGGGTTAACGTATAACGCCATATAGCAATGCGTCATAACGTATAACGTCATACAGAATTACGGTTTAACGTATAACGCCATATAGCAATGCGTCATAACGTATAACGTTATACAGAATTACGGTTTAACGAATAAGTCATATAGTAATGCGTCATAAAGTATAACGCCATATAGTAATGCGTCATAACGTATAACATCATATAGTATTGCGTCATGACGTATAACGTCATATAGTAATGCGTCATAACGTATATCGTCATAGAGTAATGCGTCATAACGTATAACGTCATATAGTATTGCGTCATGACGAATAATGTCATATAATAAGGCGACATGACGTATAACGTCATATAGTAATGCGTCATAACGTATAACGTCATATAGTAATGCGTCATAACGTATAACGCCATATAGTATTGCGTCATAACGTATAACGTCATATAGTACTGCGTCATAACATCTAACGCCATATAGTAATGCGTCATAACGTATAACGTCATATAGTAATGCGTCATAACGTATAATGCCATATAGCGATGCGTCATAACGTATAACGCCATATAGCAATGCGTTATAACGAATAACGTCATATAGTAATGCGTCATAACGTATAACGCCATATAGTAATGCGTCATAACGTATAACGTCATATAGTATTGCGTCATGACGTATAACGTCATATAATAAGGCGACATGACGTATAACGTCATATAGAATTACGTCATAACGTATAACGTCATATACAATTACGGTTTAACGTATAACGTCAAAAGAGTAATGCGTCATATCCTATAACGCCATATAGTAATTGCGTCATAACGTATAACGTCGTATAGAATTCCGGCATAACGTATATCGTCATATAGTAATACGTCATAACTTACAAGGTCATATAGTAATGCGTCATAACGTATAACGTCACATAGTATTGCATCATGACGTATAACGTCATATAATAAGGTGACATGACGTATAACGTCATATAGAATTACGGCATAACGTATAACGTCACATAGTAAAACGTCATAACGTATAACGTCATATAGTAATACGTCATAACGTATAACGTCATATAGTATTGCGTCATGACGAATAATGTCATATAATAAGGCGACATGACGTATAACGTCATATAGTAATGCGTCATAACGTATAACGTCATATAGTAATGCGTCATAACGTATAACGCCATACAGTAATGCGTCATAACGTATAACGTCATATAGTAATACGTCATAACGTATAACGTCATATAGTATTGCGTCATGACGAATAATGCCATATAATAAGGCGACATGACGTATAACGTCATATAGTAATGCGTCATAACGTATAACGTCATATAGTAATGCGTCATAACGTATAACGCCATATAGTAATGCGTCATAACATATAACGTCATATAGTATTGCGTCATAACGTCTAACGTCATATAGCAATGCGTCATAACGTATAACGTCATATAGTAATGCGTCATACCGTATAACGTCATATAGAATTCCGGTTTAACGTATAACGCCATATAGCAATGCGTCATAACGTATAACGTCACATAGTAATACGCCTTAACGTATAAAGTCATATAGAATACCGGGTTAACGTATAACGCCATATAGCAATGCGTCATAACGTATAACGTCATACAGAATTACGGTTTAACGTATAACGCCATATAGCAATGCGTCATAACGTATAACGTTATACAGAATTACGGTTTAACGTATAAAGTCATATAGTAATGCGTCATAACGTATAACGCCATATAGTAATGCGTCATAACGTATAACGTCATATAGTATTGCGTCATGACGAATAATGTCATATAATAAGGCGACATGACGTATAACGTCATATAGTATTGCGTCATGACGAATAATGTCATATAATAAGGCGACATGACGTATAACGTCATATAGTAATGCGTCATAACGTATAACGTCATATAGTAATGCGTCATAACGTATAACGCCATATAGTATTGCGTCATAACGTATAACGTCATATAGTAATGCGTCATACCGTATAACGTCATATGGAATTCCGGTTTAACGTATAACGCTATATAGCAATGCGTCATAACGTATAACGTCACATAGTAATACGTCTTAACGTATAAAGTCATATAGAATACCGGGTTAACGTATAACGCCATATAGCAATGCGTCATAACGTATAACGTCATACAGAGTTACGGTTTAACGTATAACGCCATATAGCAATGCGTCATAACGTATAACGTTATACAGAATTACGGTTTAACGTATAAAGTCATATAGTAATGCGTCATAATGTCTAACGCCATATAGTAATGCGTCATAACGTATAACATCATATAGTATTGCGTCATGACGTATAACATCATATAGTAATGCGTCATAACGTATATCGTCATAGAGTAATGCGTCATAACGTATAACGTCATATAGTATTGCGTCATGACGAATAATGTCATATAATAAGGCGACATGACGTATAACGTCATATAGTAATGTGTCATAACGTATAACGTCATATAGAATTCCGGTTTAACGTATAACGCCACATAGCAATGCGTCATAACGTATAACGCCACATGGTAATACGTCATAACGTATAAAGACATATAGAATTCCGGGATAACGTATAACGTCATACAGTAATACGTCATAACGTATAACGTCATATAGTAATGCGTCATAACGTATAACGCCATATAGCAATGCGTCATAACGTATAACGCCATATAGCAATGCGTCATAACGTATAACGTCGTATAGAATTACGGCATAACGTATATCGTCATATAGTAATACGTCATAACTTACAAGGTCATATAGTAACGCGTCATAACGTATAACGTCATATAGTATTGCATCATGACGTATAACGTCATATAATAAGGTGACATGACGTATAACGTCATATAGAATTACGGCATAACGTATAACGTCACATAGTAAAACGTCATAACGTATAACGTCATATAGTAATACGTCATAACGTATAACGTCATATAGTATTGCCTCATGACGAATAATGTCATATAATAAGGCGACATGACGTATAACGTCATATAGTAATGTGTCATAGCGTATAACGTCATATAGAATTCCGGTTTAACGTATAACGCCACATAGCAATGCGTCATAACGTATAACGCCACATGGTAATACGTCATAACGTATAAAGACATATAGAATTCCGGGATAACGTATAACGTCATACAGTAATACGTCATAACGTATAACGTCATATAGTATTGCGTCATGACGAATAATGTCATATAATAAGGCGAAATGATGTATAACGTCATATAGTAATGCGTCATAACGTATAACGTCATATAGTAATGCGTCATAACGTATAACGCCATGTAGTAATGCGTCATAACGTATATCGTCATATAGTATTGCGTCATAACATCTAACGCCATATAGTAATGCGTCATAACGTATAGCGTCATATAGTAATGCGTCATAACGTATAACGCCATATAGCAATGCGTCATAACGTATAACGCCATATAGCAATGCGTCATAACGTATAACGTCGTATAGAATTACGGCATAACGTATATCGTCATATAGTAATACGTCATAACTTACAAGGTCATATAGTAATGCGTCATAACGTATAACGTCATATAGTATTGCATCATGACGTATAACGTCATATAATAAGGTGACATGACGTATAACGTCATATAGAATTACGGCATAACGTATAACGCCATATAGTAATGCGTCATAACGTATAACGTCATATAGTAATACGTCATAACGTATAACGTCATATAGTATTGCGTCATGACGAATAATGTCATATAATAAGGCGACATGACGTATAACGTCATATAGTAATGCGTCATAACGTATAACGTCATATAGTAATGCGTCATAACGTATAACGCCATATAGTAATGCGTCATAACATATAACGTCATATAGTATTGCGTCATAACGTCTAACGCCATATAGCAATGCGTCATAACGTATAACGTCAGATAGTAATGCGTCATACCGTATAACGTCATATAGAATTCCGGTTTAACGCATAACGCCATATAGCAATGCGTCATAACGTATAACGTCACATAGTAATACGCCTTAACGTATAAAGTCATATAGAACACCGGGTTAACGTATAACGCCATATAGCAATGCGCCATAACGTAGAACGTCATACAGAATTACGGTTTAACGTATAACGCCATATAGCAATGCGTCATAACGTATAACGTTATACAGAATTACGGTTTAACGTATAAAGTCATATAGTAATGCGTCATAACGTATAACGCCATATAGTAATGCGTCATAACGTATAACGTCATATAGTATTGCGTCATGACGAATAATGTCATATAATAAGGCGACATGACGTATAACGTCATATAGTAATGCGTCATAACGTATAACGTCATATAGTAATGCGTCGTAACGTATAACGCCATATAGTAATGCGTCATAACGTATAACGCCATATAGTAATGCGTCATAACGTATAACATCATATAGTATTGCGTCATGACGTATAACATCATATAGTAATGCGTCATAACGTATAACGTCATATAGTAATGCGTCATAACGTATAACGCCATATAGTAATGCGTCATAGCGTATAACGTCATGTAGTAATACGTCATAACGTATAACGTCATATAGTATTTCGTCATGACGAATAATGTCATATAATAAGGCGACATGACGTATAACGTCATATAGTAATGCGTCATAACGTATAACGTCATATAGTAATGCGTCATAACGTATAACGCCATATAGTAATGCGTCATAGCGTATAACGTCATGTAGTAATACGTCATAACGTATAACGTCATATAGTATTGCGTCATGACGAATAATGTCATATAATAAGGCGACATGACGTATAACGTCATATAGTAATGCGTCATAACGTATAACGTCATATAGTAATGCGTCATAACGTATAACGCCATGTAGTAATGCGTCATAACGTATAACGTCATATAGTATTGCGTCATAACATCTAACGCCATATAGTAATGCGTCATAACGTATAACGTCATATAGTAATGCGTCATAACGTATAACGCCATATAGCAATGCGTCATAACGTATAACGCCATATAGCAATGCGTTATAACGAATAACGTCATATAGTAATGCGTCATAACGTATAACGTCATATAGTAATGCGTCATAACGTATAACGCCATATAGTATTGCGTCATAACATCTAACGCCATATAGTAATGCGTCATAACGTATAACGTCATATAGTAATACGTCATAACATCTAACGCCATATAGTAATGCGTCATAACGTATAACGTCATATAGTAATGCGTCATAACGTATAACGTCATATAGTAATGCGTCATAACGTATAACGTCATATAGTAATGCGTCATAACGTATAACGCCATATAGTATTGCGTCATAACATCTAACGCCATATAGCAATGCGTCATAACGTATAACGTCATACAGAGTTACGGTTTAACGTATAACGCCATATAGCAATGCGTCATAACGTATAACGTTATACAGAATTACGGTTTAACGTATAAAGTCATATAGTAATGCGTCATAACGTATAACGCCATATAGTAATGCGTCATAACGTATAACATCATATAGTATTGCGTCATGACGTATAACATCATATAGTAATGCGCCATAACGTATATCGTCATAGAGTAATGCGTCATAACGTATAACGTCATATAGTATTGCGTCATGACGAATAATGTCATATAATAAGGCGACATGACGTATAACGACATATAGTAATGTGTCACAACGTATAACGTCATATAGAATTCCGGTTTAACGTATAACGCCACATAGCAATGCGTCATAACGTATAACGCCACATGGTAATACGTCATAACGTATAAAGACATATAGAATTCCGGGATAACGTATAACGTCATATAGTAATACGTCATAACGTATAACGTCATATAGTATTGCGTCATGACGAATAATGTCATATAATAAGGCGACATGACGTATAACGTCATATAGTAATGCGTCATAACGTATAACGTCATATAGTAATGCGTCATAACGTATAACGCCATGTAGTAATGCGTCATAACGTATAACGTCATATAGTATTGCGTCATAACATCTAACGCCATATAGTAATGCGTCATAACGTATAACGTCATATAGTAATGCGTCATAACGTATAACGCCATATAGCAATGCGTCATAACGTATAACGCCATATAGCAATGCGTTATAACGAATAACGTCATATAGTAATGCGTCATAACGTATAACGTCATATAGTAATGCGTCATAACGTATAACGCCATATAGTATTGCGTCATAACATCTAACGCCATATAGTAATGCGTCATAACGTATAACGTCATATAGTAATACGTCATAACGTATAACGTCATATAGTATTGCGTCATGACGAATAATGTCATATAATAAGGCGACATGACGTATAACGTCATATAGTAATGCGTCATAACGTATAACGTCAAATAGTAATGCGTCATAACGTATAACGCCATATAGTAATGCGTCATAACGTATAACGTCATATAGTATTGCGTCATAACATCTAACGCCATATAGTAATGCGTCATAACGTATATCGTCATAGAGTAATGCGTCATAACGTATAACGTCATATAGTATTGCGTCATGACGAATAATGTCATATAATAAGGCGACATGACGTATAACGTCATATAGTAATGTGTCATAACGTATAACGTCATATAGAATTCCGGTTTAACGTATAACGCCACATAGCAATGCGTCATAACGTATAACGCCACATGGTAATACGTCATAACGTATAAAGACATATAGAATTCCGCGATAACGTATAACGTCATATAGTAATACGTCATAACGTATAACGTCATATAGTATTGCGTCATGACGAATAATGTCATATAATAAGGCGACATGATGTATAACGTCATATAGTAATGCGTCATAACGTATAACGTCATATAGTAATGCGTCAGAACGTATAACGCCATGTAGTAATGCGTCATAACGTATAACGTCATATAGTATTGCGTCATAACATCTAACGCCATATAGTAATGCGTCATAACGTATAACGTCATATAGTAATGCGTCATAACGTATAACGCCATATAGCCATGCGTCATAACGTATAACGCCATATAGCAATGCGTCATAACGTATAACGTCGTATAGAATTACGGCATAACGTATATCGTCATATAGTAATACGTCATAACTTACAAGGTCATATAGTAATGCGTCATAACGTATAACGTCATATAGTATTGCATCATGACGTATAACGTCATATAATAAGGTGACATGACGTATAACGTCATATAGAATTACGGCATAACGTATAACGTCACATAGTAAAACGTCATAACGTATAACGTCATATAGTAATACGTCATAACGTATAACGACATATAGTATTGCCTCATGACGAATAATGTCATATAATAAGGCGACATGACGTATAACGTCATATAGTAATGCGTCATAACGTATAACGTCATATAGTAATGCGTCATAACGTATAACGCCATATAGTAATGCGTCATAGCGTATAACGTCATGTAGTAATACGTCATAACGTATAACGTCATATAGTATTTCGTCATGACGAATAATGTCATATAATAAGGCGACATGACGTATAACGTCATATAGTAATGCGTCATAACGTATAACGTCATATAGTAATGCGTCATAACGTATAACGCCATATAGTAATGCGTCATAACTTATAACGTCATATAGTATTGCGTCATAACGTCTAACGCCATATAGCAATGCGTCATAACGTATAACGTCATATAGTAATGCGTCATACCGTATAACGTCATATAGAATTCCGGTTTAACGTATAACGCCATATAGCAATGCGTCATAACGTATAACGTCACATAGTAATACGTCTTAACGTATAAAGTCATATAGAATACCGGGTTAACGTATAACGCCATATAGCAATGCGTCATAACGTATAACGTCATACAGAGTTACGGTTTAACGTATAACGCCATATAGCAATGCGTCATAACGTATAACGTTATACAGAATTACGGTTTAACGTATAAAGTCATATAGTAATGCGTCATAACGTATAACGCCATATAGTTATGCGTCATAACGTATAACATCATATAGTATTGCGTCATGACGTATAACATCATATAGTAATGCGCCATAACGTATAGCGTCATAGAGTAATGCGTCATAACGTATAACGTCATATAGTATTGCGTCATGACGAATAATGTCATATAATAAGGCGACATGACGTATAACGACATATAGTAATGTGTCACAACGTATAACGGCATATAGAATTCCGGTTTAACGTATAACGCCACATAGCAATGCGTCATAACGTATAACGCCACATGGTAATACGTCATAACGTATAAAGACATATAGAATTCCGGGATAACGTATAACGTCATATAGTAATACGTCATAACGTATAACGTCATATAGTATTGCGTCATGACGAATAATGTCATATAATAAGGCGACATGACGTATAACGTCATATAGTAATGCGTCATAACGTATAACGTCATATAATAATGCGTCATAACGTATAACGCCATGTAGTAATGCGTCATAACGTATAACGTCATATAGTATTGCGTCATAACATCTAACGCCATATAGTAATGCGTCATAACGTATAACGTCATATAGTAATGCGTCATAACGTATAACGCCATATAGCAATGCGTCATAACATATAACGCCATACAGTAATGCGTCATAACTTATAACGTCATATAGTATTGCGTCATAACGTCTAACGCCATATAGCAATGCGTCATAACGTATAACGTCATATAGTAATGCGTCATACCGTATAACGTCATATAGAATTCCGGTTTAACGTATAACGCCATATAGCAATGCGTCATAACGTATAACGTCATATAGTAATGCGTCATAACGTATAACGCCATATAGTAATGCGTCATAACATATAACGTCATATAGTATTGCGTCATAACGTCTAACGCCATATAGCAATGCGTCATAACGTATAACGTCATATAGTAATGCGTCATACCGTATAACGTCATATAGAATTCCGGTTTAACGTATAACGCCATATAGCAATGCGTCATAACGTATAACGTCACATAGTAATGCGTCATACCGTATAACGTCATATAGAATTCCGGTTTAACGTATAACGCCATATAGCAATGCGTCATAACGTATAACGCCTAATGGTAATACGTCATAACGTATAAAGACATATAGAATTCCGGGATAACGTATAACGTCATATAGTAATACGTCATAACGTATAACGTCATATAGTATTGCGTCATGACGAATAATGTCATATAATAAGGCGACATGACGTATAACGTCATATAGTAATGCGTCATAACGTATAACGTCATATAGTAATGCGTCATAACGTATAACGCCATGTAGTAATGCGTCATAACGTATAACGTCATATAGTATTGCGTCATAACATCTAACGCCATATAGTAATGCGTCATAACGTATATCGTCATATAGTAATGCGTCATAACGTATAACGCCATATAGCAATGCGTCATAACGTATAACGCCATATAGCAATGCGTTATAACGAATAACGTCATATAGTAATGCGTCATAACGTATAACGCCATATAGCAATGCGTCATAACGTATATCGTCATATAGTAATGCGTCATAACGTATAACGCCATATAGCAATGCGTTATAACGAATAACGCCATATAGCAATGCGTCATAACGTATAACGTTATACAGAATTACGGTTTAACGTATATAGTCATATAGTAATGCGTCATAACGTATAACGCCATATAGTAATGCGTCATAACGTATAACATCATATAGTATTGCGTCATGACGTATAACGTCATATAGTAATGCGTCATAACGTATATCGTCATAGAGTAATGCGTCATAACGTATAACGTCATATAGTATTGCGTCATGATGAATAATGTCATATAATAAGGCGACATGACGTATAACGTCATATAGTAATGCGTCATAACGTATAACGTCATATAGTAATGCGTCATAACGTATAACGCCATGTAGTAATGCGTCATAACGTATAACGTCATATAGTATTGCGTCATAACATCTAACGCCATATAGTAATACGTCATAACGTATAACGTCATATAGTATTGCGTCATGACGAATAATGTCATATAATAAGGCGATATGACGTATAACGTCATATAGAAATGCGTCATAACGTATAACGTCATATAGTAATGCGTCATAACGTATAACGCCATGTAGTAATGCGTCATAACGTATAACGTCATATAGTATTGCGTCATAACATCTAACGCCATATAGTAATGCGTCATAACGTATATCGTCATATAGTAATGCGTCATAACGTATAACGCCATATAGCAATGCGTCATAACGTATAACGCCATATAGCAATGCGTTATAACGAATAACGTCATATAGTAATGCGTCATAACGTATAACGTCATATAGTAATGCGTCATAACGTATAACGCCATATAGTATTGCGTCATAACATCTAACGCCATATAGTAATGCGTCATAACGTATAACGCCATATAGTAATGCGTCATAACGTATAACATCATATAGTATTGCGTCATGACGTATAACGTCATATAGTAATGCGTCATAACGTATATCGTCATAGAGTAATGCGTCATAACGTATAACGTCATATAGTATTGCGTCATGACGAATAATGTCATATAATAAGGCGACATGACGTATAACGTCATATAGTAATGCGTCATAACGTATAACGTCATATAGTAATGCGTCATAACGTATAACGCCATATAGTAATGCGTCATAACGTATAACGTCATATAGTAATGCGTCATAACTTATAACGCCATATAGCGATGCGTCATAACGCATAACGCCACATAGCAATGCGTCATAACGTATAACGCCACATGTTAATACGTCTTAACGTATAAAGACATATAGAATTCCGGGATAACGTATAACGTCATATAGTAATACGTCATAACGAATAACGCCATATAGTATTGCGTCATAACATCTAACGCCATATAGTAATGCGTCATACCGTATAACGTCATATGGAATTCCGGTTTAACGTATAACGCCATATAGCAATGCGTCATAACGTATAACGTCACATAGTAATACGTCTTAACGTATAAAGTCATATAGAATACCGGGTTAACGTATAACGCCATATAGCAATGCGTCATAACGTATGACGTCATACAGAGTTACGGTTTAACGTATAACGCCATATAGCAATGCGTCATAACGTATAACGTTATACAGAATTACGGTTTAACGTATAAAGTCATATAGTAATGCGTCATAACGTATAACGCCATATCGTACTGCGTCATAACGTATAACATCATATAGTATTGCGTCATGACGTATAACGTCATATAGTAATGCGTCATAACGTATATCGTCATAGAGTAATGCGTCATAACGTATAACGTCATATAGTATTGCGTCATGACGAATAATGTCATATAATAAGGCGACATGACGTATAACGTCATATAGTAATGCGTCATAACGTATAACGCCATATAGCAATGCGTCATAACGTATAACGCCATATAGCAATGCGTTATAACGAATAACGTCATATAGTAATGAGTCATAACGTATAACGTCATATAGTAATGCGTCATAACGTATAACGCCATATAGTATTGCGTCATAACATCTAACGCCATATAGTAATGCGTCATAACGTATAACGTCATATAGTAATGCGTCAGAACGTATAACGCCATATAGTAATGCGTCATAACATATAACGTCATATAGTATTGCGTCATAACGTCTAACGCCATATAGCAATGCGTCATAACGTATAACGTCATATAGTGATGCGTCATAACGTATAACGTCATATAGAATTCCGGTTTAACGTATAACGCCATATAGCAATGCGTCATAACGTATGACGTCATACAGAGTTACGGTTTAGCGTATAACGCCATATAGTAATGCGTCATAACGTATAACGCCATATAGTACTGCGTCATAACGTATAACATCATATAGTATTGCGTCATGACGTATAACGTCATATAGTAATGCGTCATAACGTATATCGTCATAGAGTAATGCGTCATAACGTATAACGTCATATAGTATTGCGTCATGACGAATAATGTCATATAATAAGGCGACATGACGTATAACGTCATATAGTAATGCGTCATAACGTATAACGCCATATAGCAATGCGTCATAACGTATAACGCCATATAGCAATGCGTTATAACGAATAACGTCATATAGTAATGCGTCATAACGTATAACGTCATATAGTAATGCGTCATAACGTATAACGCCATATAGTATTGCGTCATAACATCTAACGCCATATAGTAATGCGTCATAACGTATAACGTCATATAGTAATGCGTCATAACGTATAACGCCATATAGTAATGCGTCATAACTTATAACGTCATATAGTATTGCGTCATAACGTCTAACGCCATATAGCAATGCGTCATAACGTATAACGTCATATAGTAATGCGTCATACCGTATAACGTCATATAGAATTCCGGTTTAACGTATAACGCCATATAGCAATGCGTCATAACGTATAACGTCATATAGTAATGCGTCATAACGTATAACGCCATATAGTAATGCGTCATAACATATAACGTCATATAGTATTGCGTCATAACGTCTAACGCCATATAGCAATGCGTCATAACGTATAACGTCATATAGTGATGCGTCATACCGTATAACGTCATATAGAATTCCGGTTTAACGTATAACGCCATATAGCAATGCGTCATAACGTATAACGTCACATAGTAATACGTCTTAACGTATAAAGTCATATAGAATACCGGGTTAACGTATAACGCCATATAGCAATGCGTCATAACGTATAACGTCATACAGAATTACGGTTTAACGTATAACGCCATATAGCAATGCGTCATAACGTATAACGTTATACAGAATTACGGTTTAACGTATAAAGTCATATAGTAATGCGTCATAACGTATAACGCCATATAGTAATGCGTCATAACGTATAACATCATATAGTATTGCGTCATGACGTATAACGTCATATAGTAATGCGTCATAACGAATATCGTCATAGAGTAATGCGTCATAACGTATAACGTCATATAGTATTGCGTCATGACGAATAATGTCATATAGTAATGCGTCATAACTTATAACGCCATATAGCGATGCGTCATAACGTATAACGCCACATAGCAATGCGTCATAACGTATAACGCCACATGGTAATACGTCTTAACGTATAAAGACATATAGAATTCCGGGATAACGTATAACGTCATATAGTAATACGTCATAACGTATAACGTCATATAGTATTGCGTCATGACGAATAATGTCATATAATAAGGCGACATGACGTATAACGTCATATAGTAATGCGTCATAACGTATAACGTCAAATAGTAATGCGTCATAACGTATAACGCCATATAGTAATGCGTCATAACGTATAACGTCATATAGTATTGCGTCATAACACCTAACGCCATATAGTAATGCGTCATAACGTATATCGTCATAGAGTAATGCGTCATAACGTATAACGTCATATAGTATTGGGTCATGACGAATAATGTCATATAATAAGGCGACATGACGTATAACGTCATATAGTAATGTGTCATAACGTATAACGTCATATAGAATTCCGGTTTAACGTATAACGCCACATAGCAATGCGTCATAACGTATAACGCCACATGGTAATACGTCATAACGTATAAAGACATATAGAATTCCGGGATAACGTATAACGTCATATAGTAATACGTCATAACGTATAACGTCATATAGTATTGCGTCATGACGAATAATGTCATATAATAAGGCGACATGATGTATAACGTCATATAGTAATGCGTCATAACGTATAACGTCATATAGTAATGCGTCAGAACGTATAACGCCATGTAGTAATGCGTCATAACGTATAACGTCATATAGTATTGCGTCATAACATCTAACGCCATATAGTAATGCGTCATAACGTATAACGTCATATAGTAATGCGTCATAACGTATAACGCCATATAGCCATGCGTCATAACGTATAACGCCATATAGCAATGCGTCATAACGTATAACGTCGTATAGAATTACGGCATAACGTATATCGTCATATAGTAATACGTCATAACTTACAAGGTCATATAGTAATGCGTCATAACGTATAACGTCATATAGTATTGCATCATGACGTATAACGTCATATAATAAGGTGACATGACGTATAACGTCATATAGAATTACGGCATAACGTATAACGTCACATAGTAAAACGTCATAACGTATAACGTCATATAGTAATACGTCATAACGTATAACGACATATAGTATTGCCTCATGTCGAATAATGTCATATAATAAGGCGACATGACGTATAACGTCATATAGTAATGCGTCATAACGTATAACGTCATATAGTAATGCGTCATAACGTATAACGCCATATAGTAATGCGTCATAGCGTATAACGTCATGTAGTAATACGTCATAACGTATAACGTCATATAGTATTTCGTCATGACGAATAATGTCATATAATAAGGCGACATGACGTATAACGTCATATAGTAATGCGTCATAACGTATAACGTCATATAGTAATGCGTCATAACGTATAACGCCATATAGTAATGCGTCATAACTTATAACGTCATATAGTATTGCGTCATAACGTCTAACGCCATATAGCAATGCGTCATAACGTATAACGTCATATAGTAATGCGTCATACCGTATAACGTCATATAGAATTCCGGTTTAACGTATAACGCCATATAGCAATGCGTCATAACGTATAACGTCACATAGTAATACGTCTTAACGTATAAAGTCATATAGAATACCGGGTTAACGTATAACGCCATATAGCAATGCGTCATAACGTATAACGTCATACAGAGTTACGGTTTAACGTATAACGCCATATAGCAATGCGTCATAACGTATAACGTTATACAGAATTACGGTTTAACGTATAAAGTCATATAGTAATGCGTCATAACGTATAACGCCATATAGTAATGCGTCATAACGTATAACATCATATAGTATTGCGTCATGACGTATAACATCATATAGTAATGCGCCATAACGTATATCGTCATAGAGTAATGCGTCATAACGTATAACGTCATATAGTATTGCGTCATACCGTATAACGTCATATAGAATTCCGGTTTAACGTATAACGCCATATAGCAATGCGTCATAACGTATAACGTCATATAGTAATGCGTCATACCGTATAACATCATATAGAATTCCGGTTTAACGTATAACGCCATATAGCAATGCGTCATAACGTATAACGTCACATAGTAATGCGTCATACCGTATAACGTCATATAGAATTCCGGTTTAACGTATAACGCCATATAGCAATGCGTCATAACGTATAACGCCTAATGGTAATACGTCATAACGTATAAAGACATATAGAATTCCGGGATAACGTATAACGTCATATAGTAATACGTCATAACGTATAACGTCATATAGTATTGCGTCATGACGAATAATGTCATATAATAAGGCGACATGACGTATAACGTCATATAGTAATGCGTCATAACGTATAACGTCATATAGTAATGCGTCATAACGTATAACGCCATGTAGTAATGCGTCATAACGTATAACGTCATATAGTATTGCGTCATAACGTAAAACGCCATATAGCAATGCGTCATAACGTATATCGTCATATAGTAATGCGTCATAACGTATAACGCCATATAGCAATGCGTCATAACGTATAACGCCATATAGCAATGCGTTATAACGAATAACGTCATATAGTAATGCGTCATAACGTAAAACGCCATATAGCAATGCGTCATAACGTATATCGTCATATAGTAATGCGTCATAACGTATAACGCCATATAGCAATGCGTTATAACGAATAACGCCATATAGCAATGCGTCATAACGTATAACGTTATACAGAATTACGGTTTAACGTATAAAGTCATATAGTAATGCGTCATAACGTATAACGCCATATAGCAATGCGTCATAACGTATAACGTCACATAGTAATGCGTCATACCGTATAACGTCATATAGAATTCCGGTTTAACGTATAACGCCATATAGCAATGCGTCATAACGTATAACGCCTAATGGTAATACGTCATAACGTATAAAGACATATAGAATTCCGGGATAACGTATAACGTCATATAGTAATACGTCATAACGTATAACGTCATATAGTATTGCGTCATGACGAATAATGTCATATAATAAGGCGACATGACGTATAACGTCATATAGTAATGCGTCATAACGTATAACGTCATATAGTAATGCGTCATAACGTATAACGCCATGTAGTAATGCGTCATAACGTATAACGTCATATAGTATTGCGTCATAACATCTAACGCCATATAGTAATGCGTCATAACGTATATCGTCATATAGTAATGCGTCATAACGTATAACGCCATATAGCAATGCGTCATAACGTATAACGCCATATAGCAATGCGTTATAACGAATAACGTCATATAGTAATGCGTCATAACGTAAAACGCCATATAGCAATGCGTCATAACGTATATCGTCATATAGTAATGCGTCATAACGTATAACGCCATATAGCAATGCGTTATAACGAACAACGCCATATAGCAATGCGTCATAACGTATAACGTTATACAGAATTACGGTTTAACGTATAAAGTCATATAGTAATGCGTCATAACGTATAACGCCATATAGTAATGCGTCATAACGTATAACATCATATAGTATTGCGTCATGACGTATAACGTCATATAGTAATGCGTCATAACGTATATCGTCATAGAGTAATGCGTCATAACGTATAACGTCATATAGTATTGCGTCATGATGAATAATGTCATATAATAAGGCGACATGACGTATAACGTCATATAGTAATGTGTCATAACGTATAACGTCATATAGAATTCCGGTTTAACGTATAACGCCACATAGCAATGCGTCATAACGTATAACGCCACATGGTAATACGTCATAACGTATAAAGACATATAGAATTGCGGGATAACGTATAACGTCATATAGTAATACGTCATAACGTATAACGTCATATAGTAATGCGTCATAACGTATATCGTCATAGAGTAATGCGTCATAACGAATAACGTCATATAGTAATGCGTCATAACGTATAACGTCATATAGTAATGCGTCATAACGTATAACGCCATATAGTATTGCGTCATAACATCTAACGCCATATAGTAATGCGTCATAACGTATAACGCCATATAGTAATGCGTCAAAACGTATAACATCATATAGTATTGCGTCATGACGTATAACGTCATATAGTAATGCGTCATAACGTATATCGTCATAGAGTAATGCGTCATAACGTATAACGTCATATAGTATTGCGTCATGACGAATAATGTCATATAATAAGGCGACATGACGTATAACGTCATATAGTAATGCGTCATAACGTATAACGTCATATAGTAATGCGTCATAACGTATAACGCCATATAGTAATGCGTCATAACGTATAACGTCATATAGTAATGCGTCATAACTTATAACGCCATATAGCGATGCGTCATAACGTATAACGCCACATAGCAATGCGTCATAACGTATAACGCCACATGGTAATACGTCTTAACGTATAAAGACATATAGAATTCCGGGATAACGTATAACGTCATATAGTAATACGTCATAACGAATAACGCCATATAGTATTGCGTCATAACATCTAACGCCATATAGTAATGCGTCATACCGTATAACGTCATATGGAATTCCGGTTTAACGTATAACGCCATATAGCAATGCGTCATAACGTATAACGTCACATAGTAATACGTCTTAACGTATAAAGTCATATAGAATACCGGGTTAACGTATAACGCCATATAGCAATGCGTCATAACGTATGACGTCATACAGAGTTACGGTTTAACGTATAACGCCATATAGCAATGCGTCATAACGTATAACGTTATACAGAATTACGGTTTAACGTATAAAGTCATATAGTAATGCGTCATAACGTATAACGCCATATAGTACTGCGTCATAACGTATAACATCATATAGTATTGCGTCATGACGTATAACGTCATATAGTAATGCGTCATAACGTATATCGTCATAGAGTAATGCGTCATAACGTATAACGTCATATAGTATTGCGTCATGACGAATAATGTCATATAATAAGGCGACATGACGTATAACGTCATATAGTAATGCGTCATAACGTATAACGCCATATAGCAATGCGTCATAACGTATAACGCCATATAGCAATGCGTTATAACGAATAACGTCATATAGTAATGCGTCATAACGTATAACGTCATATAGTAATGCGTCATAACGTATAACGCCATATAGTATTGCGTCATAACATCTAACGCCATATAGTAATGCGTCATAACGTATAACGTCATATAGTAATGCGTCATAACGTATAACGCCATATAGTAATGCGTCATAACTTATAACGTCATATAGTATTGCGTCATAACGTCTAACGCCATATAGCAATGCGTCATAACGTATAACGTCATATAGTAATGCGTCATACCGTATAACGTCATATAGAATTCCGGTTTAACGTATAACGCCATATAGCAATGCGTCATAACGTATAACGTCATATAGTAATGCGTCATAACGTATAACGCCATATAGTAATGCGTCATAACATATAACGTCATATAGTATTGCGTCATAACGTCAAACGCCATATAGCAATGCGTCATAACGTATAACGTCATATAGTAATGCGTCATACCGTATAACGTCATATAGTAATGCGTCATAACGTATAACGTCATATAGTAATGCGTCATAACGTATAACGCCATATAGTATTGCGTCATAACATCTAACGCCATATCGTAATGCGTCATAACGCATAACGTCATATAGTAATGCGTCAGAACGTATAACGCCATATAGTAATGCGTCATAACATATAACGTCATATAGTATTGCGTCATGACGAATAATGTCATATAATAAGGCGACATGACGTATAACGTCATATAGTAATGCGTCATAACGTATAACGTCATATAGTAATGCGTCATAACGTATAACGCCATATAGTAATGCGTCATAACGTATAACGTCATATAGTAATGCGTCATAACTTATAACGCCATATAGCGATGCGTCATAACGTATAACGCCACATAGCAATGCGTCATAACGTATAACGCCACATGGTAATACGTCTTAACGTATAAAGACATATAGAATTCCGGGATAACGTATAACGTCATATAGTAATACGTCATAACGAATAACGCCATATAGTATTGCGTCATAACATCTAACGCCATATAGTAATGCGTCATACCGTATAACGTCATATGGAATTCCGGTTTAACGTATAACGCCATATAGCAATGCGTCATAACGTATAACGTCACATAGTAATACGTCTTAACGTATAAAGTCATATAGAATACCGGGTTAACGTATAACGCCATATAGCAATGCGTCATAACGTATGACGTCATACAGAGTTACGGTTTAACGTATAACGCCATATAGCAATGCGTCATAACGTATAACGTTATACAGAATTACGGTTTAACGTATAAAGTCATATAGTAATGCGTCATAACGTATAACGCCATATAGTACTGCGTCATAACGTATAACATCATATAGTATTGCGTCATGACGTATAACGTCATATAGTAATGCGTCATAACGTATATCGTCATAGAGTAATGCGTCATAACGTATAACGTCATATAGTATTGCGTCATGACGAATAATGTCATATAATAAGGCGACATGACGTATAACGTCATATAGTAATGCGTCATAACGTATAACGCCATATAGCAATGCGTCATAACGTATAACGCCATATAGCAATGCGTTATAACGAATAACGTCATATAGTAATGCGTCATAACGTATAACGTCATATAGTAATGCGTCATAACGTATAACGCCATATAGTATTGCGTCATAACATCTAACGCCATATAGTAATGCGTCATAACGTATAACGTCATATAGTAATGCGTCATAACGTATAACGCCATATAGTAATGCGTCATAACTTATAACGTCATATAGTATTGCGTCATAACGTCTAACGCCATATAGCAATGCGTCATAACGTATAACGTCATATAGTAATGCGTCATAACGTATAACGCCATATAGTAATGCGTCATAACATATAACGTCATATAGTATTGCGTCATAACGTCAAACGCCATATAGCAATGCGTCATAACGTATAACGTCATATAGTAATGCGTCATACCGTATAACGTCATATAGTAATGCGTCATAACGTATAACGCCATATAGTATTGCGTCATAACATCTAACGCCATATAGTAATGCGTCATAACGTATAACGTCATATAGTAATGCGTCAGAACGTATAACGCCATATAGTAATGCGTCATAACGTATATCGTCATAGAGTAATGCGTCATAACGTATAACGTCATATAGTATTGCGTCATGACGAATAATGTCATATAATAAGGCGACATGACGTATAACGTCATATAGTAATGTGTCATAACGTATAACGTCATATAGAATTCCGGTTTAACGTATAACGCCACATAGCAATGCGTCATAACGTATAACGCCACATGGTAATACGTCATAACGTATAAAGACATATAGAATTGCGGGATAAAGTATAACGTCATATAGTAATACGTCATAACGTATAACGTCATATAGTAATGCGTCATAACGTATATCGTCATAGAGTAATGCGTCATAACGAATAACGTCATATAGTAATGCGTCATAACGTATAACGTCATATAGTAATGCGTCATAACGTATAACGCCATATAGCAATGCGTCATAACGTATGACGTCATACAGAGTTACGGTTTAACGTATAACGCCATATAGTAATGCGTCATAACGTATAACGCCATATAGTACTGCGTCATAACGTATAACATCATATAGTATTGCGTCATGACGTATAACGTCATATAGTAATGCGTCATAACGTATATCGTCATAGAGTAATGCGTCATAACGTATAACGTCATATAGTATTGCGTCATGACGAATAATGTCATATAATAAGGCGACATGACGTATAACGTCATATAGTAACGTGTCATAACGTATAACGTCATATAGAATTCCGGTTTAACGTATAACGCCACATAGCAATGCGTCATAACGTATAACGCCACATGGTAATACGTCATAACGTATAAAGACATATAGAATTGCGGGATAACGTATAACGTCATATAGTAATACGTCATAACGTATAACGTCATATAGTAATGCGTCATAACGTATATCGTCATAGAGTAATGCGTCATAACGAATAACGTCATATAGTAATGCGTCATAACGTATAACGTCATATAGTAATGCGTCATAACGTATAACGCCATATAGTATTGCGTCATAACATCTAACGCCATATAGTAATGCGTCATAACGTATAACGCCATATAGTAATGCGTCAAAACGTATAACATCATATAGTATTGCGTCATGACGTATAACGTCATATAGTAATGCGTCATAACGTATATCGTCATAGAGTAATGCGTCATAACGTATAACGTCATATAGTATTGCGTCATGACGAATAATGTCATATAATAAGGCGACATGACGTATAACGTCATATAGTAATGCGTCATAACGTATAACGTCATATAGTAATGCGTCATAACGTATAACGCCATATAGTAATGCGTCATAACGTATAACGTCATATAGTAATGCGTCATAACTTATAACGCCATATAGCGATGCGTCATAACGTATAACGCCACATAGCAATGCGTCATAACGTATAACGCCACATGGTAATACGTCTTAACGTATAAAGACATATAGAATTCCGGGATAACGTATAACGTCATATAGTAATACGTCATAACGAATAACGCCATATAGTATTGCGTCATAACATCTAACGCCATATAGTAATGCGTCATACCGTATAACGTCATATGGAATTCCGGTTTAACGTATAACGCCATATAGCAATGCGTCATAACGTATAACGTCACATAGTAATACGTCTTAACGTATAAAGTCATATAGAATACCGGGTTAACGTATAACGCCATATAGCAATGCGTCATAACGTATGACGTCATACAGAGTTACGGTTTAACGTATAACGCCATATAGCAATGCGTCATAACGTATAACGTTATACAGAATTACGGTTTAACGTATAAAGTCATATAGTAATGCGTCATAACGTATAACGCCATATAGTACTGCGTCATAACGTATAACATCATATAGTATTGCGTCATGACGTATAACGTCATATAGTAATGCGTCATAACGTATATCGTCATAGAGTAATGCGTCATAACGTATAACGTCATATAGTATTGCGTCATGACGAATAATGTCATATAATAAGGCGACATGACGTATAACGTCATATAGTAATGCGTCATAACGTATAACGCCATATAGCAATGCGTCATAACGTATAACGCCATATAGCAATGCGTTATAACGAATAACGTCATATAGTAATGCGTCATAACGTATAACGTCATATAGTAATGCGTCATAACGTATAACGCCATATAGTATTGCGTCATAACATCTAACGCCATATAGTAATGCGTCATAACGTATAACGTCATATAGTAATGCGTCATAACGTATAACGCCATATAGTAATGCGTCATAACTTATAACGTCATATAGTATTGCGTCATAACGTCTAACGCCATATAGCAATGCGTCATAACGTATAACGTCATATAGTAATGCGTCATACCGTATAACGTCATATAGAATTCCGGTTTAACGTATAACGCCATATAGCAATGCGTCATAACGTATAACGTCATATAGTAATGCGTCATAACGTATAACGCCATATAGTAATGCGTCATAACATATAACGTCATATAGTATTGCGTCATAACGTCAAACGCCATATAGCAATGCGTCATAACGTATAACGTCATATAGTAATGCGTCATACCGTATAACGTCATATAGTAATGCGTCATAACGTATAACGTCATATAGTAATGCGTCATAACGTATAACGCCATATAGTATTGCGTCATAACATCTAACGCCATATCGTAATGCGTCATAACGCATAACGTCATATAGTAATGCGTCAGAACGTATAACGCCATATAGTAATGCGTCATAACATATAACGTCATATAGTATTGCGTCATGACGAATAATGTCATATAATAAGGCGACATGACGTATAACGTCATATAGTAATGCGTCATAACGTATAACGTCATATAGTAATGCGTCATAACGTATAACGCCATATAGTAATGCGTCATAACGTATAACGTCATATAGTAATGCGTCATAACTTATAACGCCATATAGCGATGCGTCATAACGTATAACGCCACATAGCAATGCGTCATAACGTATAACGCCACATGGTAATACGTCTTAACGTATAAAGACATATAGAATTCCGGGATAACGTATAACGTCATATAGTAATACGTCATAACGAATAACGCCATATAGTATTGCGTCATAACATCTAACGCCATATAGTAATGCGTCATACCGTATAACGTCATATGGAATTCCGGTTTAACGTATAACGCCATATAGCAATGCGTCATAACGTATAACGTCACATAGTAATACGTCTTAACGTATAAAGTCATATAGAATACCGGGTTAACGTATAACGCCATATAGCAATGCGTCATAACGTATGACGTCATACAGAGTTACGGTTTAACGTATAACGCCATATAGCAATGCGTCATAACGTATAACGTTATACAGAATTACGGTTTAACGTATAAAGTCATATAGTAATGCGTCATAACGTATAACGCCATATAGTACTGCGTCATAACGTATAACATCATATAGTATTGCGTCATGACGTATAACGTCATATAGTAATGCGTCATAACGTATATCGTCATAGAGTAATGCGTCATAACGTATAACGTCATATAGTATTGCGTCATGACGAATAATGTCATATAATAAGGCGACATGACGTATAACGTCATATAGTAATGCGTCATAACGTATAACGCCATATAGCAATGCGTCATAACGTATAACGCCATATAGCAATGCGTTATAACGAATAACGTCATATAGTAATGCGTCATAACGTATAACGTCATATAGTAATGCGTCATAACGTATAACGCCATATAGTATTGCGTCATAACATCTAACGCCATATAGTAATGCGTCATAACGTATAACGTCATATAGTAATGCGTCATAACGTATAACGCCATATAGTAATGCGTCATAACTTATAACGTCATATAGTATTGCGTCATAACGTCTAACGCCATATAGCAATGCGTCATAACGTATAACGTCATATAGTAATGCGTCATAACGTATAACGCCATATAGTAATGCGTCATAACATATAACGTCATATAGTATTGCGTCATAACGTCAAACGCCATATAGCAATGCGTCATAA
The DNA here is from genome assembly GCF_041682495.2 of Bombus fervidus. Classification (NCBI taxonomy): domain Eukaryota; kingdom Metazoa; phylum Arthropoda; class Insecta; order Hymenoptera; family Apidae; genus Bombus; species Bombus fervidus. The sequence continues at coordinate 2,177,852 of NW_027212582.1, forward strand.
CGTATAACGTCATATAGTAATGCGTCATACCGTATAACGTCATATAGTAATGCGTCATAACGTATAACGTCATATAGTAATGCGTCATAACGTATAACGCCATATAGTATTGCGTCATAACATCTAACGCCATATAGTAATGCGTCATAACGCATAACGTCATATAGTAATGCGTCAGAACGTATAACGCCATATAGTAATGCGTCATAACATATAACGTCATATAGTATTGCGTCATAACGTCTAACGCCATATAGCAATGCGTCATAACGTATAACGTCATATAGTGATGCGTCATAACGTATAACGTCATATAGAATTCCGGTTTAACGTATAACGCCATATAGCAATGCGTCATAACGTATGACGTCATACAGAGTTACGGTTTAACGTATAACGCCATATAGTAATGCGTCATAACGTATAACGCCATATAGTACTGCGTCATAACGTATAACATCATATAGTATTGCGTCATGACGTATAACGTCATATAGTAATGCGTCATAACGTATATCGTCATAGAGTAATGCGTCATAACGTATAACGTCATATAGTATTGCGTCATGACGAATAATGTCATATAATAAGGCGACATGACGTATAACGTCATATAGTAATGCGTCATAACGTATAACGCCATATAGCAATGCGTCATAACGTATAACGCCATATAGCAATGCGTTATAACGAATAACGTCATATAGTAATGCGTCATAACGTATAACGTCATATAGTAATGCGTCATAACGTATAACGCCATATAGTATTGCGTCATAACATCTAACGCCATATAGTAATGCGTCATAACGTATAACGTCATATAGTAATGCGTCATAACGTATAACGCCATATAGTAATGCGTCATAACTTATAACGTCATATAGTATTGCGTCATAACGTCTAACGCCATATAGCAATGCGTCATAACGTATAACGTCATATAGTAATGCGTCATACCGTATAACGTCATATAGAATTCCGGTTTGACGTATAACGCCATATAGCAATGCGTCATAACGTATAACGTCATATAGTAATGCGTCATAACGTATAACGCCATATAGTAATGCGTCATAACATATAACGTCATATAGTATTGCGTCATAACGTCTAACGCCATATAGCAATGCGTCATAACGTATAACGTCATATAGTGATGCGTCATACCGTATAACGTCATATAGAATTCCGGTTTAACGTATAACGCCATATAGCAATGCGTCATAACGTATAACGTCACATAGTAATACGTCTTAACGTATAAAGTCATATAGAATACCGGGTTAACGTATAACGCCATATAGCAATGCGTCATAACGTATAACGTCATACAGAATTACGGTTTAACGTATAACGCCATATAGCAATGCGTCATAACGTATAACGTTATACAGAATTACGGTTTAACGTATAAAGTCATATAGTAATGCGTCATAACGTATAACGCCATATAGTAATGCGTCATAACGTATAACGTCATATAGTAATGCGTCATAACGCATAACGCCATATAGTAATGCGTCATAACGTATAACGTCATATAGTATTGCGTCATAACATCTAACGCCATATAGTAATGCGTCATAACGTATAACGTCATATAGTAATGCGTCATAACTTATAACGCCATATAGCGATGCGTCATAACGTATAACGCCACATAGCAATGCGTCATAACGTATAACGCCACATGGTAATACGTCTTAACGTATAAAGACATATAGAATTCCGGGATAACGTATAACGTCATATAGTAATACGTCATAACGTATAACGTCATATAGTATTGCGTCATGACGAATAATGTCATATAATAAGGCGACATGACGTATAACGTCATATAGTAATGCGTCATAACGTATAACGTCAAATAGTAATGCGTCATAACGTATAACGCCATATAGTAATGCGTCATAACGTATAACGTCATATAGTATTGCGTCATAACATCTAACGCCATATAGTAATGCGTCATAACGTATATCGTCATAGAGTAATGCGTCATAACGTATAACGTCATATAGTATTGCGTCATAACGTATAACGTCATATAGTAATGCGTCATAACTTATAACGCCATATAGCGATGCGTCATAACGTATAACGCCACATAGCAATGCGTCATAACGTATAACGCCACATGGTAATACGTCTTAACGTATAAAGACATATAGCATTCCGGGATAACGTATAACGTCATATAGTAATACGTCATAACGTATAACGTCATATAGTATTGCGTCATGACGAATAATGTCATATAATAAGGCGACATGACGTATAACGTCATATAGTAATGCGTCATAACGTATAACGCCATATAGTAATGCGTCATAACGTATAACGTCATATAGTAATGCGTCATAACGCATAACGCCATATAGTAATGCGTCATAACGTATAACGTCATATAGTATTGCGTCATAACATCTAACGCCATATAGTAATGCGTCATAACGTATAACGTCATATAGTAATGCGTCATAACTTATAACGCCATATAGCGATGCGTCATAACGTATAACGCCACATAGCAATGCGTCATAACGTATAACGCCACATGGTAATACGTCTTAACGTATAAAGACATATAGAATTCCGGGATAACGTATAACGTCATATAGTAATACGTCATAACGTATAACGTCATATAGTATTGCGTCATGACGAATAATGTCATATAATAAGGCGACATGACGTATAACGTCATATAGTAATGCGTCATAACGTATAACGTCAAATAGTAATGCGTCATAACGTATAACGCCATATAGTAATGCGTCATAACGTATAACGTCATATAGTATTGCGTCATAACATCTAACGCCATATAGTAATGCGTCATAACGTATATCGTCATAGAGTAATGCGTCATAACGTATAACGTCATATAGTATTGCGTCATGACGAATAATGTCATATAATAAGGCGACATGACGTACAACGTCATATAGTAATGTGTCATAACGTATAACGTCATATAGAATTCCGGTTTAACGTATAACGCCACATAGCAATGCGTCATAACGTATAACGCCACATGGTAATACGTCATAACGTATAAAGACATATAGAATTCCGGGATAACGTATAACGTCATATAGTAATACGTCATAACGTATAACGTCATATAGTATTGCGTCATGACGAATAATGTCATATAATAAGGCGACATGATGTATAACGTCATATAGTAATGCGTCATACCGTATAACGTCATATAGAATTCCGGTTTAACGTATAACGCCATATAGCAATGCGTCATAACGTATAACGTCACATAGTAATACGTCTTAACGTATAAAGTCATATAGAATACCGGGTTAACGTATAACGCCATATAGCAATGCGTCATAACGTATAACGTCATACAGAGTTACGGTTTAACGTATAACGCCATATAGCAATGCGTCATAACGTATAACGTTATACAGAATTACGGTTTAACGTATAAAGTCATATAGTAATGCGTCATAACGTATAACGCCATATAGTAATGCGTCATAACGTATAACATCATATAGTATTGCGTCATGACGTATAACATCATATAGTAATGCGCCATAACGTATATCGTCATAGAGTAATGCGTCATAACGTATAACGTCATATAGTATTGCGTCATGACGAATAATGTCATATAATAAGGCGACATGACGTATAACGTCATATAGTAATGCGTCATAACGTATAACGTCATATAGTAATGCGTCATAACGTATAACGCCATGTAGTAATGCGTCATAACGTATAACGTCATATAGTATTGCGTCATAACATCTAACGCCATATAGTAATGCGTCATAACGTATAACGTCATATAGTAATGCGTCATAACGTATAACGCCATATAGCAATGCGTCATAACGTATAACGCCATATAGCAATGCGTTATAACGAATAACGTCATATAGTAATGCGTCATAACGTATAACGTCATATAGTAATGCGTCATAACGTATAACGCCATATAGTATTGCGTCATAACATCTAACGCCATATAGTAATGCGTCATAACGTATAACGTCATATAGTAATACGTCATAACGTATAACATCATACAGTAATGCGTCATAACTTATAACGTCATATAGTATTGCGTCATAACGTCTAACGCCATATAGCAATGCGTCATAACGTATAACGTCATATAGTAATGCGTCATACCGTATAACGTCATATAGAATTCCGGTTTAACGTATAACGCCATATAGCAATGCGTCATAACGTATAACGTCATATAGTAATGCGTCATACCGTATAACGTCATATAGAATTCCGGTTTAACGTATAACGCCATATAGCAATGCGTCATAACGTATAACGTCACATAGTAATGCGTCATACCGTATAACGTCATATAGAATTCCGGTTTAATGTATAACGCCATATAGCAATGCGTCATAACGTATAACGCCTAATGGTAATACCTCATAACGTATAAAGACATATAGAATTCCGGGATAACGTATAACGTCATATAGTAATACGTCATAACGTATAACGTCATATAGTATTGCGTCATGACGAATAATGTCATATAATAAGGCGACATGACGTATAACGTCATATAGTAATGCGTCATAACGTATAACGTCATATAGTAATGCGTCATAACGTATAACGCCATGTAGTAATGCGTCATAACGTATAACGCCATATAGCAATGCGTCATAACGTGTAACGCCATATAGCAATGCGTTATAACGAATAACGTCATATAGTAATGCGTCATAACGTAAAACGCCATATAGCAATGCGTCATAACGTATATCGTCATATAGTAATGCGTCATAACGTATAACGCCATATAGCAATGCGTTATAACGAATAACGCCATATAGCAATGCGTCATAACGTATAACGTTATACAGAATTACGGTTTAACGTATAAAGTCATATAGTAATGCGTCATAACGTATAACGCCATATAGTAATGCGTCATAACGTATAACATCATATAGTATTGCGTCATGACGTATAACGTCATATAGTAATGCGTCATAACGTATATCGTCATAGAGTAATGCGTCATAACGTATAACGTCATATAGTATTGCATCATGATGAATAATGTCATATAATAAGGCGACATGACGTATAACGTCATATAGTAATGTGTCATAACGTATAACGTCATATAGAATTCCGGTTTAACGTATAACGCCACATAGCAATGCGTCATAACGTATAACGCCACATGGTAATACCTCATAACGTATAAAGACATATAGAATTCCGGGATAACGTATAACGTCATATAGTAATACGTCATAACGTATAACGTCATATAGTATTGCGTCATGACGAATAATGTCATATAATAAGGCGACATGACGTATAACGTCATATAGTAATGCGTCATAACGTATAACGTCATATAGTAATGCGTCATAACGTATAACGCCATGTAGTAATGCGTCATAACGTATAACGTCATATAGTATTGCGTCATAACATCTAACGCCATATAGTAATGCGTCATAACGTATATCGTCATATAGTAATGCGTCATAACGTATAACGCCATATAGCAATGCGTCATAACGTATAACGCCATATAGCAATGCGTTATAACGAATAACGTCATATAGTAATGCGTCATAACGTATAACGTCATATAGTAATGCGTCATAACGTATAACGCCATATAGTATTGCGTCATAACATCTAACGCCATATAGTAATGCGTCATAACGTATAACGCCATATAGTAATGCGTCAAAACGTATAACATCATATAGTATTGCGTCATGACGTATAACGTCATATAGTAATGCGTCATAACGTATATCGTCATAGAGTAATGCGTCATAACGTATAACGTCATATAGTATTGCGTCATGACGAATAATGTTATATAATAAGGCGACATGACGTATAACGTCATATAGTAATGCGTCATAACGTATAACGTCATATAGTAATGCGTCATAACGTATAACGCCATATAGTAATGCGTCATAACGTATAACGTCATACAGTAATGCGTCATAACTTATAACGCCATATAGCGATGCGTCATAACGTATAACGCCACATAGCAATGCGTCATAACGTATAACGCCTCATGGTAATACGTCTTAACGTATAAAGACATATAGAATTCCGGGATAACGTATAACGTCATATAGTAATACGTCATAACGAATAACGCCATATAGTATTGCGTCATAACATCTAACGCCATATAGTAATGCGTCATACCGTATAACGTCATATGGAATTCCGGTTTAACGTATAACGCCATATAGCAATGCGTCATAACGTATAACGTCACATAGTAATACGTCTTAACGTATAAAGTCATATAGAATACCGGGTTAACGTATAACGCCATATAGCAATGCGTCATAACGTATGACGTCATACAGAGTTACGGTTTAACGTATAACGCCATATAGCAATGCGTCATAACGTATAACGTTATACAGAATTACGGTTTAACGTATAAAGTCATATAGTAATGCGTCATAACGTATAACGCCATATAGTACTGCGTCATAACGTATAACATCATATAGTATTGCGTCATGACGTATAACGTCATATAGTAATGCGTCATAACGTATATCGTCATAGAGTAATGCGTCATAACGTATAACGTCATATAGTATTGCGTCATGACGAATAATGTCATATAATAAGGCGACATGACGTATAACGTCATATAGTAATGCGTCATAACGTATAACGCCATATAGCAATGCGTCATAACGTATAACGCCATATAGCAATGCGTTATAACGAATAACGTCATATAGTAATGCGTCATAACGTATAACGTCATATAGTAATGCGTCATAACGTATAACGCCATATAGTATTGCGTCATAACATCTAACGCCATATAGTAATGCGTCATAACGTATAACGTCATATAGTAATGCGTCATAACGTATAACGCCATATAGTAATGCGTCATAACTTATAACGTCATATAGTATTGCGTCATAACGTCTAACGCCATATAGCAATGCGTCATAACGTATAACGTCATATAGTAATGCGTCATACCGTATAACGTCATATAGAATTCCGGTTTAACGTATAACGCCATATAGCAATGCGTCATAACGTATAACGTCACATAGTAATGCGTCATACCGTATAACGTCATATAGAATTCCGGTTTAACGTATAACGCCATATAGCAATGCGTCATAACGTATAACGCCTAATGGTAATACGTCATAACGTATAAAGACATATAGAATTCCGGGATAACGTATAACGTCATATAGTAATACGTCATAACGTATAACGTCATATAGTATTGCGTCATGACGAATAATGTCATATAATAAGGCGACATGACGTATAACGTCATATAGTAATGCGTCATAACGTATAACGTCATATAGTAATGCGTCATAACGTATAACGCCATGTAGTAATGCGTCATAACGTATAACGTCATATAGTGTTGCGTCATAACATCTAACGCCATATAGTAATGCGTCATAACGTATATCGTCATATAGTAATGCGTCATAACGTATAACGCCATATAGCAATGCGTCATAACGTATAACGCCATATAGCAATGCGTTATAACGAATAACGTCATATAGTAATGCGTCATAACGTAAAACGCCATATAGCAATGCGTCATAACGTATATCGTCATATAGTAATGCGTCATAACGTATAACGCCATATAGCAATGCGTTATAACGAATAACGCCATATAGCAATGCGTCATAACGTATAACGTTATACAGAATTACGGTTTAACGTATAAAGTCATATAGTAATGCGTCATAACGTATAACGCCATATAGTAATGCGTCATAACGTATAACATCATATAGTATTGCGTCATGACGTATAACGTCATATAGTAATGCGTCATAACGTATATCGTCATAGAGTAATGCGTCATAACGTATAACGTCATATAGTATTGCGTCATGATGAATAATGTCATATAATAAGGCGACATGACGTATAACGTCATATAGTAATGTGTCATAACGTATAACGTCATATAGTAATGTGTCATAACGTATAACGTCATATAGAATTCCGGTTTAACGTATAACGCCACATAGCAATGCGTCATAACGTATAACGCCACATGGTAATACGTCATAACGTATAAAGACATATAGAATTCCGGGATAACGTATAACGTCATATAGTAATACGTCATAACGTATAACGTCATATAGTATTGCGTCATGACGAATAATGTTATATAATAAGGCGACATGACGTATAACGTCATATAGTAATGCGTCATAACGTATAACGTCATATAGTAATGCGTCATAACGTATAACGCCATGTAGTAATGCGTGATAACGTATAACGTCATATAGTATTGCGTCATAACATCTAACGCCATATAGTAATGCGTCATAACGTATATCGTCATATAGTAATGCGTCATAACGTATAACGCCATATAGCAATGCGTCATAACGTATAACGCCATATAGCAATGCGTTATAACGAATAACGTCATATAGTAATGCGTCATAACGTATAACGTCATATAGTAATGCGTCATAACGTATAACGCCATATAGTATTGCGTCATAACATCTAACGCCATATAGTAATGCGTCATAACGTATAACGCCATATAGTAATGCGTCATAACGTATAACATCATATAGTATTGCGTCATGACGTATAACTTCATATAGTAATGCGTCATAACGTATATCGTCATAGAGTAATGCGTCATAACGTATAACGTCATATAGTATTGCGTCATGACGAATAATGTCATATAATAAGGCGACATGACGTATAACGTCATATAGTAATGCGTCATAACGTATAACGTCATATAGTAATGCGTCATAACGTATAACGCCATATAGTAATGCGTCATAACGTATAACGTCATATAGTAATGCGTCATAACTTATAACGCCATATAGCGATGCGTCATAACGTATAACGCCACATAGCAATGCGTCATAACGTATAACGCCACATGGTAATACGTCTTAACGTATAAAGACATATAGAATTCCGGGATAACGTATAACGTCATATAGTAATACGTCATAACGAATAACGCCATATAGTATTGCGTCATAACATCTAACGCCATATAGTAATGCGTCATACCGTATAACGTCATATGGAATTCCGGTTTAACGTATAACGCCATATAGCAATGCGTCATAACGTATAACGTCATATAGTAATGCGTCATAACATCTAACGCCATATAGTAATGCGTCATAACGTATAACGTCATATAGTAATGCGTCATAACGTATAACGCCATATAGTAATGCGTCATAACTTATAACGTCATATAGTATTGCGTCATAACGTCTAACGCCATATAGCAATGCGTCATAACGTATAACGTCATATAGTAATGCGTCATACCGTATAACGTCATATAGAATTCCGGTTTAACGTATAACGCCATATAGCAATGCGTCATAACGTATAACGTCATATAGTAATGCGTCATAACGTATAACGCCATATAGTAATGCGTCATAACATATAACGTCATATAGTATTGCGTCATAACGTCAAACGCCATATAGCAATGCGTCATAACGTATAACGTCATATAGTAATGCGTCATACCGTATAACGTCATATAGAATTCCTGTTTAACGTATAACGCCATATAGCAATGCGTCATAACGTATAACGTCACATAGTAATACGTCTTAACGTATAAAGTCATATAGAATACCGGGTTAACGTATAACGCCATATAGCAATGCGTCATAACGTATAACGTCATACAGAATTACGGTTTAACGTATAACGCCATATAGCAATGCGTCATAACGTATAACGTTATACAGAATTACGGTTTAACGTATAAAGTCATATAGTAATGCGTCATAACGTATAACGCCATATAGTAATGCGTTATAACGTATAACGCCATATAGCAATGCGTCATAACGTATATCGTCATATAGTAATGCGTCATAACGTATAACGCCATATAGCAATGCGTTATAACGAATAACGCCATATAGCAATGCGTCATAACGTATAACGTTATACAGAATTACGGTTTAACGTATAAAGTCATATAGTAATGCGTCATAACGTATAACGCCATATAGCAATGCGTCATAACGTATATCGTCATATAGTAATGCGTCATAACGTATAACGCCATATAGCAATGCGTTATAACGAATAACGCCATATAGCAATGCGTCATAACGTATAACGTTATACAGAATTACGGTTTAACGTATAAAGTCATATAGTAATGCGTCATAACGTATAACGCCATATAGTAATGCGTCATAACGTATAACATCATATAGTATTGCGTCATGACGTATAACGTCATATAGTAATGCGTCATAACGTATATCGTCATAGAGTAATGCGTCATAACGTATAACGTCATATAGTATTGCGTCATGATGAATAATGTCATATAATAAGGCGACATGACGTATAACGTCATATAGTAATGTGTCATAACGTATAACGTCATATAGAATTCCGGTTTAACGTATAACGCCACATAGCAATGCGTCATAACGTATAACGCCACATGGTAATACGTCATAACGTATAAAGACATATAGAATTCCGGGATAACGTATAACGTCATATAGTAATACGTCATAACGTATAACGTCATATAGTATTGCGTCATGACGAATAATGTCATATAATAAGGCGACATGACGTATAACGTCATATAGTAATGCGTCATAACGTATAACGTCATATAGTAATGCGTCATAACGTATAACGCCATGTAGTAATGCGTCATAACGTATAACGTCATATAGTATTGCGTCATAACATCTAACGCCATATAGTAATGCGTCATAACGTATATCGTCATATAGTAATGCGTCATAACGTATAACGCCATATAGCAATGCGTCATAACGTATAACGCCATATAGCAATGCGTTATAACGAATAACGTCATATAGTAATGCGTCATAACGTATAACGTCATATAGTAATGCGTCATAACGTATAACGCCATATAGTATTGCGTCATAACATCTAACGCCATATAGTAATGCGTCATAACGTATAACGTCATATAGTAATGCGTCATAACGTATAACGCCATATAGTAATGCGTCATAACTTATAACGTCATATAGTATTGCGTCATAACGTCTAACGCCATATAGCAATGCGTCATAACGTATAACGTCATATAGTAATGCGTCATACCGTATAACGTCATATAGTAATGCGTCATAACGTATAACGCCATATAGTAATGCGTCATAACATATAACGTCATATAGTATTGCGTCATAACGTCTAACGCCATATAGCAATGCGTCACAACGTATAACGTCATATAGTAATGCGTCAGACCGTATAACGTCATATAGAATTCCGGTTTAACGTATAACGCCATATAGCTATGCGTCATAACGTATAACGTCACATAGTAATACGTCTTAACGTATAAAGTCATATAGAATACCGGGTTAACGTATAACGCCATATAGCAATGCGTCATAACGTATAACGTCATACAGAATTACGGTTTAACGTATAACGCCATATAGCAATGCGTCATAACGTATAACGTTATACAGAATTACGGTTTAACGTATAAAGTCATATAGTAATGCGTCATAACGTATAACGCCATATAGTAATGCGTCATGACGTATAACATCATATAGTATTGCGTCATGACGTATAACGTCATATAGTAATGCGTCATAACGTATATCGTCATAGAGTAATGCGTCATAACGTATAACGTCATATAGTATTGCGTCATGACGAATAATGTCATATAATAAGGCGACATGACGTATAACGTCATATAGTAATGCGTCATAACGTATAACGTCATATAGTAATGCGTCATATCGTATAACGCCATATAGTAATGCGTCATAACGTATAACGTCATATAGTAATGCGTCATAACTTATAACGCCATATAGCGATGCGTCATAACGTATAACGCCACATAGCAATGCGTCATAACGTATAACGCCACATGGTAATACGTCTTAACGTATAAAGACATATAGAATTCCGGGATAACGTATAACGTCATATAGTAATACGTCATAATGAATAACGTCATATAGTAATGCGTCATAACGCATAACGTCATATAGTAATGCGTCATAACGTATAACGCCATATAGTATTGCGTCATAACATCTAACGCCATATAGTAATGCGTCATACAGTATAACGTCATATGGAATTCCGGTTTAACGTATAACGCCATATAGCAATGCGTCATAACGTATAACGTCACATAGTAATACGTCATAACGTATAACATCATATAGTATTGCGTCATGACGTATAACGTCATATAGTAATGCGTCATAACGTATAACGCCATATAGCAATGCGTCATAACGTATAACGCCATATAGCAATGCGCCATAACGCATAACGTCATATAGTAATGCGTCATAACGTATAACGTCATACAGAGTTACGGTTTAACGTATAACGCCATATAGCAATGCGTCATAACGTATAACGTTATACAGAATTACGGTTTAACGTATAAAGTCATATAGTAATGCGTCATAACGTATAACGCCATATAGTAATGCGTCATAACGTATAACATCATATAGTATTGCGTCATGACGTATAACGTCATATAGTAATGCGTCATAACGTATAACGCCATATGGAATTCCGGTTTAACGTATAACGCCATATAGCAATGCGTCATAACGTATAACGTCACATAGTAATACGTCTTAACGTATAACGCCACATGGTAATACGTCTTAACGTATAAAGACATATAGAATTCCGGGATAACGTATAACGTCATATAGTAATACGTCATAACGAATAACGTCATATAGTAATGCGTCATAACGCATAACGTCATATAGCAATGCGTCATAACGCATAACGTCATATAGTAATGCGTCATAACGTATAACGTCATATAGTATTGCGTCATGATGAATAATGTCATATAATAAAGCGACATGACGTATAACGTCATATAGTAATGCGTCATAACGTATAACGCCATATAGCAATGCGTCATAACGTATAACGCCATATAGCAATGCGTTATAACGAATAACGTCATATAGTAATGCGTCATAACGTATAACGTGATATAGTAATGCGTCATAACGTATAACGCCATATAGTATTGCGTCATAACATCTAACGCCATATAGTAATGCGTCATAACATCTAACGCCATATAGTAATGCGTCATAACGTATAACGCCATATAGTAATGCGTCATAACGTATAACGCCATATAGCAATGCGTCATAACGTATAACGTCATATAGTAATGCGTCATAACGTATAACGCCATATAGTAATGCGTCATAACATATAACGTCATATAGTATTGCGTCATAACGTCTAACGCCATATAGCAATGCGTCATAACGTATAACGTCATACAGTAATGCGGCATACCGTATAACGTCATATAGAATTCCGGTTTACCGTATAACGCCATATAGCAATGCGTCATAACGTATAACGTCACATAGTAATACGTCTTAACGTATAAAGTCATATCGAATACCGGGTTAACGTATAACGCCATATAGCAATGCGTCATAACGTATAACGTCATACAGAATTACGGTTTAACGTATAACGCCATATAGCAATGCGTCATAACGTATAACGTTATCCAGAATTACGGTTTAACGTATAAAGTCATATAGTAATGCGTCATAACGTATAACGCCATATAGTAATGCGTCATAACGTATAACATCATATAGTATTGCGTCATGACGTATAACGTCATATAGTAATGCGTCATAACGTATATCGTCATAGAGTAATGCGTCATAACGTATAACGCCATATAGCAATGCGTTATAACGAATAACGTCATATAGTAATGCGTCATAACGTATAACGTCATATAGTAATGCGTCATAACGTATAACGCCATATAGTATTGCGTCATAACATCTAACGCCATATAGGAATGCGTCATAACGTATAACGTCATATAGTAATGCGTCATAACGTATATCGTCATATAGTAATGCGTCATAACGTATAACGCCATATAGCAATGCGTCATAACGTATAACGCCATATAGCAATGCGTTATAACGAATAACGTCATATAGTAATGCGTCATAACGTATAACGTCATATAGTAATGCGTCATAACGTATAACGCCATATAGTATTGCGTCATAACATCTAACGCCATATAGTAATGCGTCATAACGTATAACGTCATATAGTAATGCGTCATAACGTATAACGCCATATAGTAATGCGTCATAACTTATAACGTCATATAGTATTGCGTCATAACGTCTAACGCCATATAGCAATGCGTCATAACGTATAACGTCATATAGTAATACGTCATAACGTATAACGTCATATAGTATTGCGTCATGACGAATAATGTTATATAATAAGGCGACATGACGTATAACGTCATATAGTAATGCGTCATAACGTATAACGTCATATAGTAATGCGTCATAACGTATAACGCCATGTAGTAATGCGTGATAACGTATAACGTCATATAGTATTGCGTCATAACATCTAACGCCATATAGTAATGCGTCATAACGTATATCGTCATATAGTAATGCGTCATAACGTATAACGCCATATAGCAATGCGTCATAACGTATAACGCCATATAGCAATGCGTTATAACGAATAACGTCATATAGTAATGCGTCATAACGTATAACGTCATATAGTAATGCGTCATAACGTATAACGCCATATAGTATTGCGTCATAACATCTAACGCCATATAGTAATGCGTCATAACGTATAACGCCATATAGTAATGCGTCATAACGTATAACATCATATAGTATTGCGTCATGACGTATAACTTCATATAGTAATGCGTCATAACGTATATCGTCATAGAGTAATGCGTCATAACGTATAACGTCATATAGTATTGCGTCATGACGAATAATGTCATATAATAAGGCGACATGACGTATAACGTCATATAGTAATGCGTCATAACGTATAACGTCATATAGTAATGCGTCATAACGTATAACGCCATATAGTAATGCGTCATAACGTATAACGTCATATAGTAATGCGTCATAACTTATAACGCCATATAGCGATGCGTCATAACGTATAACGCCACATAGCAATGCGTCATAACGTATAACGCCACATGGTAATACGTCTTAACGTATAAAGACATATAGAATTCCGGGATAACGTATAACGTCATATAGTAATACGTCATAACGAATAACGCCATATAGTATTGCGTCATAACATCTAACGCCATATAGTAATGCGTCATACCGTATAACGTCATATGGAATTCCGGTTTAACGTATAACGCCATATAGCAATGCGTCATAACGTATAACGTCATATAGTAATGCGTCATAACATCTAACGCCATATAGTAATGCGTCATAACGTATAACGTCATATAGTAATGCGTCATAACGTATAACGCCATATAGTAATGCGTCATAACTTATAACGTCATATAGTATTGCGTCATAACGTCTAACGCCATATAGCAATGCGTCATAACGTATAACGTCATATAGTAATGCGTCATACCGTATAACGTCATATAGAATTCCGGTTTAACGTATAACGCCATATAGCAATGCGTCATAACGTATAACGTCATATAGTAATGCGTCATAACGTATAACGCCATATAGTAATGCGTCATAACATATAACGTCATATAGTATTGCGTCATAACGTCAAACGCCATATAGCAATGCGTCATAACGTATAACGTCATATAGTAATGCGTCATACCGTATAACGTCATATAGAATTCCTGTTTAACGTGTAACGCCATATAGCAATGCGTCATAACGTATAACGTCACATAGTAATACGTCTTAACGTATAAAGTCATATAGAATACCGGGTTAACGTATAACGCCATATAGCAATGCGTCATAACGTATAACGTCATACAGAATTACGGTTTAACGTATAACGCCATATAGCAATGCGTCATAACGTATAACGTTATACAGAATTACGGTTTAACGTATAAAGTCATATAGTAATGCGTCATAACGTATAACGCCATATAGTAATGCGTCATAACGTATAACGCCATATAGCAATGCGTCATAACGTATATCGTCATATAGTAATGCGTCATAACGTATAACGCCATATAGCAATGCGTTATAACGAATAACGCCATATAGCAATGCGTCATAACGTATAACGTTATACAGAATTACGGTTTAACGTATAAAGTCATATAGTAATGCGTCATAACGTATAACGCCATATAGCAATGCGTCATAACGTATATCGTCATATAGTAATGCGTCATAACGTATAACGCCATATAGCAATGCGTTATAACGAATAACGCCATATAGCAATGCGTCATAACGTATAACGTTATACAGAATTACGGTTTAACGTATAAAGTCATATAGTAATGCGTCATAACGTATAACGCCATATAGTAATGCGTCATAACGTATAACATCATATAGTATTGCGTCATGACGTATAACGTCATATAGTAATGCGTCATAACGTATATCGTCATAGAGTAATGCGTCATAACGTATAACGTCATATAGTACTGCGTCATGATGAATAATGTCATATAATAAGGCGACATGACGTATAACGTCATATAGTAATGTGTCATAACGTATAACGTCATATAGAATTCCGGTTTAACGTATAACGCCACATAGCAATGCGTCATAACGTATAACGCCACATGGTAATACGTCATAACGTATAAAGACATATAGAATTCCGGGATAACGTATAACGTCATATAGTAATACGTCATAACGTATAACGTCATATAGTATTGCGTCATGACGAATAATGTCATATAATAAGGCGACATGACGTATAACGTCATATAGTAATGCGTCATAACGTATAACGTCATATAGTAATGCGTCATAACGTATAACGCCATGTAGTAATGCGTCATAACGTATAACGTCATATAGTATTGCGTCATAACATCTAACGCCATATAGTAATGCGTCATAACGTATATCGTCATATAGTAATGCGTCATAACGTATAACGCCATATAGCAATGCGTCATAACGTATAACGCCATATAGCAATGCGTTATAACGAATAACGTCATATAGTAATGCGTCATAACGTATAACGTCATATAGTAATGCGTCATAACGTATAACGCCATATAGTATTGCGTCATAACATCTAACGCCATATAGTAATGCGTCATAACGTATAACGTCATATAGTAATGCGTCATAACGTATAACGCCATATAGTAATGCGTCATAACTTATAACGTCATATAGTATTGCGTCATAACGTCTAACGCCATATAGCAATGCGTCATAACGTATAACGTCATATAGTAATGCGTCATACCGTATAACGTCATATAGTAATGCGTCATAACGTATAACGCCATATAGTAATGCGTCATAACATATAACGTCATATAGTATTGCGTCATAACGTCTAACGCCATATAGCAATGCGTCATAACGTATAACGTCATATAGTAATGCGTCAGACCGTATAACGTCATATAGAATTCCGGTTTAACGTATAACGCCATATAGCTATGCGTCATAACGTATAACGTCATATAGTAATGCGTCATAACGTATAACGCCATATAGTATTGCGTCATAACATCTAACGCCATATAGTAATGCGTCATAACGTATAACGCCATATAGCAATGCGTCATAACGTATAACGCCATATAGCAATGCGTCATAACTTATAACGTCATATAGTATTGCGTCATAACGTCTAACGCCATATAGCAATGCGTCATAACGTATAACGTCATATAGTAATGCGTCATACCGTATAACGTCATATGGAATTCCGGTTTAACGTATAACGCCATATAGCAATGCGTCATAACGTATAACGTCACATAGTAATACGTCTTAACGTATAAAGTCATATAGAATACCGGGTTAACGTATAACGCCATATAGCAATGCGTCATAACGTATAACGTCATACAGAGTTACGGTTTAACGTATAACGCCATATAGCAATGCGTCATAACGTATAACGTTATACAGAATTACGGTTTAACGTATAAAGTCATATAGTAATGCGTCATAACGTATAACGCCATATAGTAATGCGTCATAACGTATAACATCATATAGTATTGCGTCATGACGTATAACGTCATATAGTAATGCGTCATAACGTATATCGTCATAGAGTAATGCGTCATAACGTATAACGTCATATAGTATTGCGTCATGACGAATAATGTCATATAATAAGGCGACATGACGTATAACGTCATATAGTAATTTGTCATAACGTATAACGTCATATAGAATTCCGGTTTAACGTATAACGCCACATAGCAATGCGTCATAACGTATAACGCCACATGGTAATACGTCATAACGTATAAAGACATATAGAATTCCGGGATAACGTATAACGTCATATAGTAATACGTCATAATGTATAACATCATATAGTATTGCGTCATGACGAATAATGTCATATAATAAGGCGACATGACGTATAACGTCATATAGTAATGCGTCATAACGTATCACGTCATATAGTAATGCGTCATAACGTATAACGCCATATAGTATTGCGTCATAACATCTAACGCCATATAGTAATGCGTCATAACGTATAACGTCATATAGTAATGCGTCATAACATCTAACGCCATATAGTAATGCGTCATAACGTATAACGCCACATGGTAATACGTCATAACGTATAAAGACATATAGAATTCCGGGATAACGTATAACGCCATATAGTAATGCGTCATAACGTATCACGTCATATAGTATTGCGTCATAACATCTAACGCCATATAGGAATGCGTCATAACGTATAACGTCATATAGTAATGCGTCATAACTTATAACGCCATATAGCAATGCGTCATAACGTATAACGCCATATAGCAATGCGTTATAACGAATAACGTCATATAGTAATGCGTCATAACGTATAACGTCATATAGTAATGCGTCATAACGTATAACGCCATATAGTATTGCGTCATAACATCTAACGCCATATAGTAATGCGTCATTACGTATAACGTCATATAGTAATGCGTCATAACGTATAACGCCATATAGTAATGCGTCATAACTTATAACGTCATATAGTATTGCGTCATAACGTCTAACGCCATATAGCAATGCGTCATAACGTATAACGTCATATAGTAATGCGTCATACCGTATAACGTCATATGGAATTCCGGTTTAACGTATAACGCCATATAGCAATGCGTCATAACTTATAACGTCATATAGTATTGCGTCATAACGTCTAACGCCATATAGCAATGCGTCATAACGTATAACGTCATATAGTAATGCGTCATACCGTATGACGTCATATGGAATTCCGGTTTAACGTATAACGCCATATAGCAATGCGTCATAACGTATAACGTCACATAGTAATACGTCTTAACGTATAAAGTCATATAGAATACCGGGTTAACGTATAACGCCATATAGCAATGCGTCATAACGTATAACGTCATACAGAGTTACGGTTTAACGTATAACGCCATATAGCAATGCGTCATAACGTATAACGTTATACAGAATTACGGTTTAACGTATAAAGTCATATAGTAATGCGTCATAACGTATAACGCCATATAGTATTGCGTCATAACATCTAACGCCATATAGTAATGCGTCATAACGTATAACGTCATATAGTAATGCGTCATAACGTATAACGCCATATAGTAATGCGTCATAACGTATAACGTCATATAGTATTGCGTCATAACATCTAACGCCATATAGCAATGCGTCATAACGTATAACGTCATATAGTAATGCGTCATAACTTATAACGCCATATAGCAATGCGTCATAACGTATAACGCCATATAGCAATGCGTTATAACGAATAACGTCATATAGTAATGCGTCATAACGTATAACGTCATATAGTAATGCGTCATAACGTATAACGCCATATAGTATTGCGTCATAACATCTAACGCCATATAGTAATGCGTCATAACGTATAACGTCATATAGTAATGCGTCATAACGTATAACGCCATATAGTAATGCGTCATAACTTATAACGTCATATAGTATTGCGTCATAACGTCTAACGCCATATAGCAATGCGTCATAACGTATAACGTCATATAGTAATGCGTCATACCGTATAACGTCATATGGAATTCCGGTTTAACGTATAACGCCATATAGCAATGCGTCATAACTTATAACGTCATATAGTATTGCGTCATAACGTCTAACGCCATATAGCAATGCGTCATAACGTATAACGTCATATAGTAATGCGTCATACCGTATAACGTCATATGGAATTCCGGTTTAACGTATAACGCCATATAGCAATGCGTCATAACGTATAACGTCACATAGTAATACGTCTTAACGTATAAAGTCATATAGAATACCGGGTTAACGTATAACGCCATATAGCAATGCGTCATAACGTATAACGTCATACAGAGTTACGGTTTAACGTATAACGCCATATAGCAATGCGTCATAACGTATAACGTTATACAGAATTACGGTTTAACGTATAAAGTCATATAGTAATGCGTCATAACGTATAACGCCATATAGTAATGCGTCATAACGTATAACATCATATAGTATTGCGTCATGACGTATAACGTCATATAGTAATGCGTCATAACGTATATCGTCATAGAGTAATGCGTCATAACGTATAACGTCATATAGTATTGCGTCATGACGAATAATGTCATATAATAAGGCGACATGACGTATAACGTCATATAGTAATTTGTCATAACGTATAACGTCATATAGAATTCCGGTTTAACGTATAACGCCACATAGCAATGCGTCATAACGTATAACGCCACATGGTAATACGTCATAACGTATAAAGACATATAGAATTCCGGGATAACGTATAACGTCATATAGTAATACGTCATAATGTATAACATCATATAGTATTGCGTCATGACGAATAATGTCATATAATAAGGCGACATGACGTATAACGTCATATAGTAATGCGTCATAACGTATCACGTCATATAGTAATGCGTCATAACGTATAACGCCATATAGTATTGCGTCATAACATCTAACGCCATATAGTAATGCGTCATAACGTATAACGTCATATAGTAATGCGTCATAACATCTAACGCCATATAGTAATGCGTCATAACGTATAACGCCACATGGTAATACGTCATAACGTATAAAGACATATAGAATTCCGGGATAACGTATAACGCCATATAGTAATGCGTCATAACGTATCACGTCATATAGTATTGCGTCATAACATCTAACGCCATATAGGAATGCGTCATAACGTATAACGTCATATAGTAATGCGTCATAACTTATAACGCCATATAGCAATGCGTCATAACGTATAACGCCATATAGCAATGCGTTATAACGAATAACGTCATATAGTAATGCGTCATAACGTATAACGTCATATAGTAATGCGTCATAACGTATAACGCCATATAGTATTGCGTCATAACATCTAACGCCATATAGTAATGCGTCATAACGTATAACGTCATATAGTAATGCGTCATAACGTATAACGCCATATAGTAATGCGTCATAACTTATAACGTCATATAGTATTGCGTCATAACGTCTAACGCCATATAGCAATGCGTCATAACGTATAACGTCATATAGTAATGCGTCATACCGTATAACGTCATATGGAATTCCGGTTTAACGTATAACGCCATATAGCAATGCGTCATAACTTATAACGTCATATAGTATTGCGTCATAACGTCTAACGCCATATAGCAATGCGTCATAACATATAACGTCATATAGTAATGCGTCATACCGTATGACGTCATATGGAATTCCGGTTTAACGTATAACGCCATATAGCAATGCGTCATAACGTATAACGTCACATAGTAATACGTCTTAACGTATAAAGTCATATAGAATACCGGGTTAACGTATAACGCCATATAGCAATGCGTCATAACGTATAACGTCATACAGAGTTACGGTTTAACGTATAACGCCATATAGCAATGCGTCATAACGTATAACGTTATACAGAATTACGGTTTAACGTATAAAGTCATATAGTAATGCGTCATAACGTATAACGCCATATAGTAATGCGTCATAACGTATAACATCATATAGTATTGCGTCATGACGTATAACGTCATATAGTAATGCGTCATAACGTATATTGTCATAGAGTAATGCGTCATAACGTATAACGTCATATAGTATTGCGTCATGACGAATAATGTCATATAATAAGGCGACATGACGTATAACGTCATATAGTAATTTGTCATAACGTATAACGTCATATAGAATTCCGGTTTAACGTTTAACGCCACATAGCAATGCGTCATAACGTATAACGCCACATGGTAATACGTCATAACGTATAAAGACATATAGAATTCCGGGATAACGTATAACGTCATATAGTAATACGTCATAACGTATAACATCATATAGTATTGCGTCATGACGAATAATGTCATATAATAAGGCGACATGACGTATAACGTCATATAGTAATGCGTCATAACGTATCACGTCATATAGTAATGCGTCATAACGTATAACGCCATATAGTATTGCGTCATAACATCTAACGCCATATAGTAATGCGTCATAACGTATAACGTCATATAGTAATGCGTCATAACATCTAACGCCATATAGTAATGCGTCATAACGTATAACGTCAAAAGAGTAATGCGTCATATCCTATAACGCCATATAGTAATTGCGTCATAACGTATAACGTCATATAGAATTCCGGCATAACGTATATCGTCATATAGTAATACGTCATAACTTACAAGGTCATATAGTAATGCGTCATAACGTATAACGTCATATAGTATTGCGTCATGACGTATAACGTCATATAATAAGGTGACATGACGTATAACGTCATATAGAATTACGGCATAACGTATAACGTCACATAGTAAAACGTCATAACGTATAACGTCATACAGAATTACGGTTTAACGTCTAATGTCATACAGTAATGCGTCATATCGCATAACATCATATAGAATTCCGGTTTAACGTATAACGCCATATAGCAATGCGTCATAACGTATAACGTCATACAGTAATTCGTAATACCGTATAACGTCATATAGAATTACGGCATAACGTATAACGTCACGTAGTAAAACGTCATAACGTATAACGTCATACAGAATTACGGTTTAACGTCTAACGTCATGCAGTAATGCGTCATAACGTATAACATCATACAGAATTCCGGTTTAACGTATGACGCCATATAGCAATGCGTCATAACGTATAACGTTATACAGTATTACGGTTTAACGTATAAAGTCATATAGTAATGCGTCATGACGTATAACGTCATATAGTAATGCGTCATAACGCATATCTTCATAGAGTAATGCGTCATAACGTATAACGTCATATAGTATTGCGTCATGACGAATAATGTCATATAATAAGGCGACATGACGTATAACGTCATATAGTAATGTGTCATAACGTATAACGTCATATAGAATTCCGGTTTAACGTATAACGCCACATAGCAATGCGTCATAACGTATAACGCCACATGGTAATACGTCTTAACGTATAAAGACATATAGAATTCCGGGATAACGTATAACGTCATATAGTAATACGTCATAACGTATAACGTCATATAGTATTGCGTCATGACGAATAATGTCATATAATAAGGCGACATGACGTATAACGTCATATAGTAATGCGTCATAACGTATAACGTCATATAGTAATGCGTCATAACGTATAACGCCATATAGTAATGTGTCATAACGTATAACGTCATATAGTATTGCGTCATAACATCTAACGCCATATAGTAATGCGTCATAACGTATAACGTCATATAGTAATGCGTCATAACGTATAACGCCATATAGCAATGCGTCATAACGTATAACGCCATATAGCAATGCGTTATAACGAATAACGTCATATAGTAATGCGTCATAACGTATAACGCCACATAGTAATGCGTCATAACGTATAACGTCATATAGTATTGCGTCATGACGTATAGCGTCATATAATAATGCGACATGACGTATAACGTCATATAGAATTACGTCATAACGTATAACGTCATATACAATTACGGTTTAACGTATAACGTCAAAAGAGTAATGCGTCATATCCTATAACGCCATATAGTAATTGCGTCATAACGTATAACGTCATATAGAATTCCGGCATAACGTATATCGTCATATAGTAATACGTCATAACTTACAAGGTCATATAGTAATGCGTCATAACGTATAACGACATATAGTATTGCGTCATAACGTATAACGTCATATAATAAGGTGACATGACGTATAACGTCATATAGAATTACGGCATAACGTATAACGTCACATAGTAATACGTCTTAACGTATAACGTCATATAGTAATGCGTCATAACGTATAACGTCATATAGTAACACGTCATAACGTATAACGTCATATAGTATTGCGTCATGACGAATAATGTCATATAATAAGGCGACATGACGTATAACGTCATATAGTAATGCGTCATAACGTATAACGTCATACAGTAATGCGTCATAACGTATAACGCCATATAGTAATGCGTCATAACATATAACGTCATATAGTATTGCGTCATAACGTCTAACGCCATATAGCAATGCGTCATAACGTATAACGTCATACAGAATTACGGTTTAACGTATAACGCCATATAGCAATGCGTCATAACGTATAACGTTATACAGAATTACGGTTTAACGTATAAAGTCATATAGTAATGCGTCATAACGTATAACGCCATATAGTAATGCGTCATAACGTATAACATCATATAGTATTGCGTCATGACGTATAGCGTCATATAATAAGGCGACATGACGTATAACGTCATATAGAATAACGTCATAACGTATAACGTCATATACAATTACGGTTTAACGTATAACGACAAAAGAGTAATGCGTCATATCCTATAACGCCATATAGTAATTGCGTCATAACGTATAACGTCATATAGAATTCCGGCATAACGTATATCGTCATATAGTAATACGTCATAACGTATAACGTCATACAGAATTACGGCATAACGTATAAAGTCACATCGTAAAACGTCATAACGTATAACGTCATACAGAATTACGGTTTAACGTCTAATGTCATACAGTAATGCGTCATATCGTATAACATCATATAGAATTCCGGTTTAACGTATAACGCCATATAGCAATGCGTCATAACGTATAACGTCATACAGTAATTCGTAATACCGTATAACGTCATATAGAATTACGGCATAACGTATAACGTCACATAGTAAAACGTCATAACGTATAACGTCATACAGAATTACGGTTTAACGTCTAACGTCATGCAGTAATGCGTCATAACGTATAACATCATACAGAATTCCGGTTTAACGTATGACGCCATATAGCAATGCGTCATAACGTATAACGTTATACAGAATTACGGTTTAACGTATAAAGTCATATAGTAATGCGTCATGACGTATAACGTCATATAGTAATGCGTCATAACGTATATCGTCATAGAGTAATGCGTCATAACGTATAACGTCATACAGAATTACGGCATAACGTATAAAGTCACATCGTAAAACGTCATAACGTATAACGTCATACAGAATTACGGTTTAACGTCTAATGTCATACAGTAATGCGTCATATCGTATAACATCATATAGAATTCCGGTTTAACGTATAACGCCATATAGCAATGCGTCATAACGTATAACGTCATACAGTAATTCGTAATACCGTATAACGTCATATAGAATTCCGGCATAACGTATATCGTCATATAGTAATACGTCATAACTTACAAGGTCATATAGTAATGCGTCATAACGTATAACGACATATAGTAATGCGTCATAACGTATAACGCCATATAGTATTGCGTCATAACATCTAACGCCATATAGTAATGCGTCATAACGTATAACGTCATATAGTAATGCGTCATAACATCTAACGCCATATAGTAATGCGTCATAACGTATAACGCCACATGGTAATACGTCATAACGTATAAAGACATATAGAATTCCGGGATAACGTATAACGCCATATAGTAATGCGTCATAACGTATCACGTCATATAGTATTGCGTCATAACATCTAACGCCATATAGGAATGCGTCATAACGTATAACGTCATATAGTAATGCGTCATAACTTATAACGCCATATAGCAATGCGTCATAACGTATAACGCCATATAGCAATGCGTTATAACGAATAACGTCATATAGTAATGCGTCATAACGTATAACGTCATATAGTAATGCGTCATAACGTATAACGCCATATAGTATTGCGTCATAACATCTAACGCCATATAGTAATGCGTCATAACGTATAACGTCATATAGTAATGCGTCATAACGTATAACGCCATATAGTAATGCGTCATAACTTATAACGTCATATAGTATTGCGTCATAACGTCTAACGCCATATAGCAATGCGTCATAACGTATAACGTCATATAGTAATGCGTCATACCGTATAACGTCATATGGAATTCCGGTTTAACGTATAACGCCATATAGCAATGCGTCATAACTTATAACGTCATATAGTATTGCGTCATAACGTCTAACGCCATATAGCAATGCGTCATAACGTATAACGTCATATAGTAATGCGTCATACCGTATGACGTCATATGGAATTCCGGTTTAACGTATAACGCCATATAGCAATGCGTCATAACGTATAACGTCACATAGTAATACGTCTTAACGTATAAAGTCATATAGAATACCGGGTTAACGTATAACGCCATATAGCAATGCGTCATAACGTATAACGTCATACAGAGTTACGGTTTAACGTATAACGCCATATAGCAATGCGTCATAACGTATAACGTTATACAGAATTACGGTTTAACGTATAAAGTCATATAGTAATGCGTCATAACGTATAACGCCATATAGTATTGCGTCATAACATCTAACGCCATATAGTAATGCGTCATAACGTATAACGTCATATAGTAATGCGTCATAACGTATAACGCCATATAGTAATGCGTCATAACGTATAACGTCATATAGTATTGCGTCATAACATCTAACGCCATATAGCAATGCGTCATAACGTATAACGTCATATAGTAATGCGTCATAACTTATAACGCCATATAGCAATGCGTCATAACGTATAACGCCATATAGCAATGCGTTATAACGAATAACGTCATATAGTAATGCGTCATAACGTATAACGTCATATAGTAATGCGTCATAACGTATAACGCCATATAGTATTGCGTCATAACATCTAACGCCATATAGTAATGCGTCATAACGTATAACGTCATATAGTAATGCGTCATAACGTATAACGCCATATAGTAATGCGTCATAACTTATAACGTCATATAGTATTGCGTCATAACGTCTAACGCCATATAGCAATGCGTCATAACGTATAACGTCATATAGTAATGCGTCATACCGTATAACGTCATATGGAATTCCGGTTTAACGTATAACGCCATATAGCAATGCGTCATAACTTATAACGTCATATAGTATTGCGTCATAACGTCTAACGCCATATAGCAATGCGTCATAACGTATAACGTCATATAGTAATGCGTCATACCGTATAACGTCATATGGAATTCCGGTTTAACGTATAACGCCATATAGCAATGCGTCATAACGTATAACGTCACATAGTAATACGTCTTAACGTATAAAGTCATATAGAATACCGGGTTAACGTATAACGCCATATAGCAATGCGTCATAACGTATAACGTCATACAGAGTTACGGTTTAACGTATAACGCCATATAGCAATGCGTCATAACGTATAACGTTATACAGAATTACGGTTTAACGTATAAAGTCATATAGTAATGCGTCATAACGTATAACGCCATATAGTAATGCGTCATAACGTATAACATCATATAGTATTGCGTCATGACGTATAACGTCATATAGTAATGCGTCATAACGTATATCGTCATAGAGTAATGCGTCATAACGTATAACGTCATATAGTATTGCGTCATGACGAATAATGTCATATAATAAGGCGACATGACGTATAACGTCATATAGTAATTTGTCATAACGTATAACGTCATATAGAATTCCGGTTTAACGTATAACGCCAC
Source organism: Bombus fervidus (assembly GCF_041682495.2). Taxonomy (NCBI): domain Eukaryota; kingdom Metazoa; phylum Arthropoda; class Insecta; order Hymenoptera; family Apidae; genus Bombus; species Bombus fervidus. The sequence continues at coordinate 2,205,981 of NW_027212582.1, forward strand.
ATAGCAATGCGTCATAACGTATAACGCCACATGGTAATACGTCATAACGTATAAAGACATATAGAATTCCGGGATAACGTATAACGTCATATAGTAATACGTCATAATGTATAACATCATATAGTATTGCGTCATGACGAATAATGTCATATAATAAGGCGACATGACGTATAACGTCATATAGTAATGCGTCATAACGTATCACGTCATATAGTAATGCGTCATAACGTATAACGCCATATAGTATTGCGTCATAACATCTAACGCCATATAGTAATGCGTCATAACGTATAACGTCATATAGTAATGCGTCATAACATCTAACGCCATATAGTAATGCGTCATAACGTATAACGCCACATGGTAATACGTCATAACGTATAAAGACATATAGAATTCCGGGATAACGTATAACGCCATATAGTAATGCGTCATAACGTATCACGTCATATAGTATTGCGTCATAACATCTAACGCCATATAGGAATGCGTCATAACGTATAACGTCATATAGTAATGCGTCATAACTTATAACGCCATATAGCAATGCGTCATAACGTATAACGCCATATAGCAATGCGTTATAACGAATAACGTCATATAGTAATGCGTCATAACGTATAACGTCATATAGTAATGCGTCATAACGTATAACGCCATATAGTATTGCGTCATAACATCTAACGCCATATAGTAATGCGTCATAACGTATAACGTCAAAAGAGTAATGCGTCATATCCTATAACGCCATATAGTAATTGCGTCATAACGTATAACGTCATATAGAATTCCGGCATAACGTATATCGTCATATAGTAATACGTCATAACTTACAAGGTCATATAGTAATGCGTCATAACGTATAACGTCATATAGTATTGCGTCATGACGTATAACGTCATATAATAAGGTGACATGACGTATAACGTCATATAGAATTACGGCATAACGTATAACGTCACATAGTAAAACGTCATAACGTATAACGTCATACAGAATTACGGTTTAACGTCTAATGTCATACAGTAATGCGTCATATCGCATAACATCATATAGAATTCCGGTTTAACGTATAACGCCATATAGCAATGCGTCATAACGTATAACGTCATACAGTAATTCGTAATACCGTATAACGTCATATAGAATTACGGCATAACGTATAACGTCACGTAGTAAAACGTCATAACGTATAACGTCATACAGAATTACGGTTTAACGTCTAACGTCATGCAGTAATGCGTCATAACGTATAACATCATACAGAATTCCGGTTTAACGTATGACGCCATATAGCAATGCGTCATAACGTATAACGTTATACAGTATTACGGTTTAACGTATAAAGTCATATAGTAATGCGTCATGACGTATAACGTCATATAGTAATGCGTCATAACGCATATCTTCATAGAGTAATGCGTCATAACGTATAACGTCATATAGTATTGCGTCATGACGAATAATGTCATATAATAAGGCGACATGACGTATAACGTCATATAGTAATGTGTCATAACGTATAACGTCATATAGAATTCCGGTTTAACGTATAACGCCACATAGCAATGCGTCATAACGTATAACGCCACATGGTAATACGTCTTAACGTATAAAGACATATAGAATTCCGGGATAACGTATAACGTCATATAGTAATACGTCATAACGTATAACGTCATATAGTATTGCGTCATGACGAATAATGTCATATAATAAGGCGACATGACGTATAACGTCATATAGTAATGCGTCATAACGTATAACGTCATATAGTAATGCGTCATAACGTATAACGCCATATAGTAATGTGTCATAACGTATAACGTCATATAGTATTGCGTCATAACATCTAACGCCATATAGTAATGCGTCATAACGTATAACGTCATATAGTAATGCGTCATAACGTATAACGCCATATAGCAATGCGTCATAACGTATAACGCCATATAGCAATGCGTTATAACGAATAACGTCATATAGTAATGCGTCATAACGTATAACGCCACATAGTAATGCGTCATAACGTATAACGTCATATAGTATTGCGTCATGACGTATAGCGTCATATAATAATGCGACATGACGTATAACGTCATATAGAATTACGTCATAACGTATAACGTCATATACAATTACGGTTTAACGTATAACGTCAAAAGAGTAATGCGTCATATCCTATAACGCCATATAGTAATTGCGTCATAACGTATAACGTCATATAGAATTCCGGCATAACGTATATCGTCATATAGTAATACGTCATAACTTACAAGGTCATATAGTAATGCGTCATAACGTATAACGACATATAGTATTGCGTCATAACGTATAACGTCATATAATAAGGTGACATGACGTATAACGTCATATAGAATTACGGCATAACGTATAACGTCACATAGTAATACGTCTCAACGTATAACGTCATATAGTAATGCGTCATAACGTATAACGTCATATAGTAACACGTCATAACGTATAACGTCATATAGTATTGCGTCATGACGAATAATGTCATATAATAAGGCGACATGACGTATAACGTCATATAGTAATGCGTCATAACGTATAACGTCATACAGTAATGCGTCATAACGTATAACGCCATATAGTAATGCGTCATAACATATAACGTCATATAGTATTGCGTCATAACGTCTAACGCCATATAGCAATGCGTCATAACGTATAACGTCATACAGAATTACGGTTTAACGTATAACGCCATATAGCAATGCGTCATAACGTATAACGTTATACAGAATTACGGTTTAACGTATAAAGTCATATAGTAATGCGTCATAACGTATAACGCCATATAGTAATGCGTCATAACGTATAACATCATATAGTATTGCGTCATGACGTATAGCGTCATATAATAAGGCGACATGACGTATAACGTCATATAGAATAACGTCATAACGTATAACGTCATATACAATTACGGTTTAACGTATAACGACAAAAGAGTAATGCGTCATATCCTATAACGCCATATAGTAATTGCGTCATAACGTATAACGTCATATAGAATTCCGGCATAACGTATATCGTCATATAGTAATACGTCATAACGTATAACGTCATACAGAATTACGGCATAACGTATAAAGTCACATCGTAAAACGTCATAACGTATAACGTCATACAGAATTACGGTTTAACGTCTAATGTCATACAGTAATGCGTCATATCGTATAACATCATATAGAATTCCGGTTTAACGTATAACGCCATATAGCAATGCGTCATAACGTATAACGTCATACAGTAATTCGTAATACCGTATAACGTCATATAGAATTACGGCATAACGTATAACGTCACATAGTAAAACGTCATAACGTATAACGTCATACAGAATTACGGTTTAACGTCTAACGTCATGCAGTAATGCGTCATAACGTATAACATCATACAGAATTCCGGTTTAACGTATGACGCCATATAGCAATGCGTCATAACGTATAACGTTATACAGAATTACGGTTTAACGTATAAAGTCATATAGTAATGCGTCATGACGTATAACGTCATATAGTAATGCGTCATAACGTATATCGTCATAGAGTAATGCGTCATAACGTATAACGTCATATAGTAATGCGTCATAACGTATAACGCCATATAGCAATGCGTCATAACGTATAACGCCATATAGCGATGCGTCATAACGTATAACGCCATATAGTAATGCGTCATAACGTATAACGTCATATAGTAATGCGTCATAACGTATAACGCCATATAGCGATGCGTCATAACGTATAACGCCATATAGCAATGCGTTATAACGAATAACGTCATATAGTAATGCGTCATAACGTATAACGTCATATAGTAATGCGTCATAACGTATAACGCCATATAGTAATGCGTCATAACGTATAACGTCATATAGTATTGCGTCATAACATCTAACGCCATATAGTAATGCGTCATAACGTATAACGTCATATAGTAATGCGTCATAACGTATAACGCCATATAGCGATGCGTCATAACGTATAACGCCATATAGCAATGCGTTATAACGAATAACGTCATATAGTAATGCGTCATAACGTATAACGCCATATAGTAATGCGTCATAACGTATAACGTTATACAGAATTACGGTTTAACGTATAAAGTCATATAGTAATGCGTCATAACGTATAACGCCATATAGTAATGCGTCATAACGTATAACATCATATAGTATTGCGTCATGACGTATAACGTCATATAGTAATGCGTCATAACGTATATCGTCATAGAGTAATGCGTCATAACGTATAACGTCATATAGTATTGCGTCATGACGAATAATGTCATATAATAAGGCGACATGACGTATAACGTCATATAGTAATGTGTCATAACGTATAACGTCATATACAATTCCGGTTTAACGTATAACGCCACATAGCAATGCGTCATAACGTATAACGCCACATGGTAATACGTCTTAACGTATAAAGACATATAGAATTCCGGGATAACGTATAACGTCATATAGTAATACGTCATAACGTATAACGTCATATAGTATTGCGTCATGACGAATAATGTCATATAATAAGGCGACATGACGTATAACGTCATATAGTAATGCGTCATAACGTATAACGTCATATAGTAATGCGTCATAACGTATAACGCCATATAGTAATGCGTCATAACGTATAACGTCATATAGTATTGCGTCATAACATCTAACGCCATATAGTAATGCGTCATAACGTATAACGTCAAAAGAGTAATGCGTCATATCCTATAACGCCATATAGTAATTGCGTCATAACGTATAACGTCATATAAAATTCCGGCATAACGTATATCGTCATATAGTAATACGTCATTACTTACAAGGTCATATAGTAATGCGTCATAACGTATAACGTCATATAGTATTGCGTCATGACGTATAACGTCATATAATAAGGTGATATGACGTATAACGTCATATAGAATTACGGCATAACGTATAACGTCACATAGTAAAACGTCATAACGTATAACGTCATACAGAATTACGGTTTAACGTCTAATGTCATACAGTAATGCGTCATATCGTATAACATCATATAGAATTCCGGTTTAACGTATAACGCCATATAGCAATGCGTCATAACGTATAACGTCATACAGTAATTCGTAATACCGTATAACGTCATATAGAATTACGGCATAACGTATAACGTCACATAGTAAAACGTCATAACGTATAACGTCATACAGAATTACGGTTTAACGTCTAACGTCATGCAGTAATGCGTCATAACGTATAACATCATACAGAATTCCGGTTTAACGTATGACGCCATATAGCAATGCGTCATAACGTATAACGTTATACAGAATTACGGTTTAACGTATAAAGTCATATAGTAATGCGTCATAACGTATAACGCCATATAGTAATGCGTCATAACGTATAACAGCATATAGTATTGAGTCATGACGTATAACGTCATATAGTAATGCGTCATAACGTATATCGTCATATAGTAATGCGTCATAACGTATAACGTCATATAGTATTGCGTCATGACGAATAATGTCATATAATACGGCGACATGACGTATAGCGTCATATAGTAATGCGTCTTAACGTATAACGTCATATAGAATTCCGGTTTAACGTATAACGCCACATAGCAATGCGTCATAACGTATACCGTCACATAGTAATACGTCTTAACGTATAACGTCATATAGTAATGCGTCATAACGTATAACGCCATCTAGTAATGCGTCATAACATATAACGTCACATAGTAATACGTCTTAACGTATAAAGTCATATAGAATACCGGGTTAACGTATAACGCCATATAGCAATGCGTCATAACGTATAACATCATATAGTATTCCGTCATGACGTATAACGTCATATAGTAATGCGTCATAACGTATATCTTCATATATTAATGCGTCACAACGTATAACGTCATACAGAATTACGGTTTAACGTATAACGCCATATAGCAATGCGTCATAACGTATAACGTTATACAGAATTACGGTTTAACGTATAAAGTCATATAGTAATGCGTCATAACGTATAACGCCATCTAGTAATGCGTCATAACATATAACGTCACATAGTAATACGTCTTAACGTATAAAGTCATATAGAATACCGGGTTAACGTATAACGCCATATCGCAATGCGTCATAACGTATAACATCATATAGTATTCCGTCATGACGTATAACGTCATATAGTAATGCGTCATAACATATAACGTCATATAGTATTGCGTCATAACGTCCAACGCCATATAGCAATGCGTCATAACGTATAACGTCATATAGTAATGCGTCATACCGTATAACGACATATAGAATTCCGGTTTAACGTATAAAGTCATATAGTAATGCGTCATAACGTATAACGCCATATAGTAATGCGTCATAACGTATAACATCATATAGTATTGCGTCATGACGTATAACGTCATATAGTAATGCGTCATAACGTATATCGTCATAGAGTAATGCGTCATAACGTATAACGTCATATAGTATTGCGTCATGACGAATAATGTCATATAATAAGGCGACATGACGTATAACGTCATCTAGTATTGCGTCATGACGTATAACGTCATATAGTAATGCGTCATAACGTATATCGTCATAGAGTAATGCGTCATAACGTATAACGTCATATAGTATTGCGTCATGACGAATAATGTCATATAATAAGGCGACATGACGTATAACGTCATATAGTAATGCGTCATGACGTATAACGTCATATAGTAATGCGTCATAACGTATATCGTCATAGAGTAATGCGTCATAACGTATAACGTCATATAGTATTGCGTCATGACGAATAATGTCATATAATAAGGCGACATGACGTATAACGTCATATAGTATTGCGTCATGACGTATAACGTCATATAGTAATGCGTCATAACATATAACGTCATATAGTATTGCGTCATAACGTATAACGCCATATAGCAATGCGTCATAACGTATAACGTCATATAGTAATGCGTCATACCGTATAACGACATATAGAATTCCGGTTTAACGTATAAAGTCATATAGTAATGCGTCATAACGTATAACGCCATATAGTAATGCGTCATAACGTATAACATCATACAGTATTGCGTCATGACGTATAACGTCATATAGTAATGCGTCATAACGTATATCGTCATAGAGTAATGCGTCATAACGTATAACGTCATATAGTATTGCGTCATGACGAATAATGTCATATAATAAGGCGACATGACGTATAACGTCATATAGTAATGCGTCATAACGTATAAAGTCATATGGAATACCGGGTTAACGTATAACGCCATATAGCAATGCGTCATAACGTATAACATCATATAGTATTCCGTCATGACGTATAACGTCATATAGTAATGCGTCATAACGTATAACGTCATATAGTAATACGTCATAACGTATAACGTCATATAGTATTGCGTCATGACGAATAATGTCATATAATAAGGCGACATGACGTATAACGTCATATAGTAATGCGGCATAACGTATAACGTCATACAGTAATGCGTCATAACGTATAACGCCATATAGTAATGCGTCATAACATATAACGTCATATAGTATTGCGTCATAACGTCTAACGCCATATAGCAATGCGTCATAACTTATAACGTCATACAGAATTACGGTTTAACGTATAACGCCATATAGCAATGCGTCATAACGTATAACGTTATACAGAATTACGGTTTAACGTATAAAGTCATATAGTAATGCGTCATAACGTATAACGCCATATAGTAATGCGTCATAACGTATAACATCATATAGTATTGCGTCATGACGTATAGCGTCATATAATATGGCGACATGACGTATAACGTCATATAGAATTACGTCATAACGTATAACGTCATATACAATTACGGTTTAACGTATAACGTCAAAAGAGTAATGTGTCATATCCTATAACGCCATATAGTAATTGCGTCATAACGTATAACGTCATATAGAATTCCGGCATAACGTATATCGTCATATAGTAATACGTCATAACTTACAAGGTCATATAGTAATGCGTCATAACGTATAACATCATATAGTATTGCGTCATGACGTATAGCGTCATATAATAAGGTGACATGACGTATAACGTCATATAGAATTACGGCATAACGTATAAAGTCACATAGTAAAACGGCATAACGTATAACGTCATACAGAATTACGGTTTAACGTCTAATGTCATACAGTAATGCGTCATATCGTATAACATCATATAGAATTCCGGTTTAACGTATAACGCCATATAGCAATGCGTCATAACGTATAACGTCATACAGTAATTCGTAATACCGTATAACGTCATATAGAATTACGGCATAACGTATAACGTCACATAGTAAAACGTCATAACGTATAACGTCATACAGAATTACGGTTTAACGTCTAACGTCATGCAGTAATGCGTCATAACGTATAACATCATACAGAATTCCGGTTTAACGTATGACGCCATATAGCAATGCGTCATAACGTATAACGTTATACAGAATTACGGTTTAACGTATAAAGTCATATAGTAATGCGTCATGACGTATAACGTCATATAGTAATGCGTCATAACGTATATCGTCATAGAGTAATGCGTCATAACGTATAACGTCATATAGTATTGCGTCATGACGAATAATGTCATATAATAAGGCGACATGACGTATAACGTCATATAGTAATGTGTCATAACGTATAACGTCATATAGAATTCCGGTTTAACGTATAACGCCACATAGCAATGCGTCATAACGTATAACGCCACATGGTAATACGTCTTAACGTATAAAGACATATAGAATTCCGGGATAACGTATACGTCATATAGTAATACGTCATAACATATAACGTCATATAGTATTGCGTCATGACGAATAATGTCATATAATAAGGCGACATGACGTATAACGTCATATAGTAATGCGTCATAACGTATAACGTCATATAGTAATGCGTCATAACGTATAACGCCATATAGTAATGCGTCATAACGTATAACGTCATATAGTATTGCGTCATAACATCTAACGCCATATAATAATGTGTCATAACGTATAACGTCATATAGTAATGCGTCATAACGTATAACGCCATATAGCAATGCGTCATAACGTATAACGCCATATAGCAATGCGTTATAACGAATAACGTCATATAGTAATGCGTCATAACGTATAACGCCACATAGTAATGCGTCATAACGTATAACGTCATATAGTATTGCGTCATGACGTATAGCGTCATATAATAAGGCGACATGACGTATAACGTCATATAGAATTACGTCATAACGTATAACGTCATATACAATTACGCTTTAACGTATAACGTCAAAAGAGTAATGCGTCATATCCTATAACGCCATATAGTAATTGCGTCATAACGTATAACGTCATATAGAATTCCGGCATAACGTATATCGTCATATAGTAATACGTCATAACTTACAAGGTCATATAGTAATGCGTCATAACGTATAACGTCATATAGTATTGCGTCATGACGTATAACGTCATATAATAAGGTGACATGACGTATAACGTCATATAGAATTACGGCATAACGTATAATGTCACATAGTAACACGTCATAACGTATAACGTCATACAGAATTACGGTTTAACGTCTAATGTCATACAGTAATGCGTCATATCGTATAACATCATATAGAATTCCGGTTTAACGTATAACGCCATATAGCAATGCGTCATAACGTATAACGTCATACAGTAATTCGTAATACCGTATAACGTTATATAGAATTACGGCATAACGTATAACGTCACATAGTAAAACGTCATAACGTATAACGTCATACAGAATTACGGTTTAACGTCTAACGTCATGCAGTGATTCGTCATAACGTATAACATCATACAGAATTCCGGTTTAACGTATGACGCCATATAGCAATGCGTCATAACGTATAACGTTATACAGAATTACGGTTTCACGTATAAAGTCATATAGTAATGCGTCATAACGTATAACGCCATATAGTAATGCGTCATAACGTATAACAACATATAGTATTGAGTCATGACGTATAACGTCATACAGTAATGCGTCATACCGTATAACGACATATAGAATTCCGGTTTAACGTATAACGCCATATAGCAATGCGTCATAACGTATAACGTCATATAGAATTCCGGTTTAACGTATAACGCCACATAGCAATGCGTCATAACGTATACCGTCACATAGTAATACGTCTTAACGTATAACGTCATATAGTAATGCGTCATAACGTATAACGCCATCTAGTAATGCGTCATAACATATAACGTCACATAGTAATACGTCTTAACGTATAAAGTCATATAGAATACCGGGTTAACGTATAACGCCATATAGCAATGCGTCATAACGTATAACATCATATAGAATTCCGGTTTAACGTATAACGCCACATAGCAATGCGTCATAACGTATACCGTCACATAGTAATACGTCTTAACGTATAACGTCATATAGTAATGCGTCATGACGTATCACGTCATATAGTAATGCGTCATAACGTATATCTTCATATATTAATGCGTCACAACGTATAACGTCATACAGAATTACGGTTTAACGTATAACGCCATATAGCAATGCGTCATAACGTATAACGTTATACAGAATTACGGTTTAACGTATAAAGTCATATAGTAATGCGTCATAACGTATAACGTTATACAGAATTACGGTTTAACGTATAAAGTCATATAGTAATGCGTCATAACGTATAACGTCATATAGTATTGCGTCATAACATCTAACGCCATATAGTAATGCGTCATAACGTATAACGTCAAAAGAGTAATGCGTCATATCCTATAACGCCATATAGTAATTGCGTCATAACGTATAACGTCATATAAAATTCCGGCATAACGTATATCGTCATATAGTAATACGTCATTACTTACAAGGTCATATAGTAATGCGTCATAACGTATAACGTCATATAGTATTGCGTCATGACGTATAACGTCATATAATAAGGTGACATGACGTATAACGTCATATAGAATTACGGCATAACGTATAACGTCACATAGTAAAACGTCATAACGTATAACGTCATACAGAATTACGGTTTAACGTCTAATGTCATACAGTAATGCGTCATATCGTATAACATCATATAGAATTCCGGTTTAACGTATAACGCCATATAGCAATGCGTCATAACGTATAACGTCATACAGTAATTCGTAATACCGTATAACGTCATATAGAATTACGGCATAACGTATAACGTCACATAGTAAAACGTCATAACGTATAACGTCATACAGAATTACGGTTTAACGTCTAACGTCATGCAGTAATGCGTCATAACGTATAACATCATACAGAATTCCGGTTTAACGTATGACGCCATATAGCAATGCGTCATAACGTATAACGTTATACAGAATTACGGTTTAACGTATAAAGTCATATAGTAATGCGTCATAACGTATAACGCCATATAGTAATGCGTCACAACGTATAACAGCATATAGTATTGAGTCATGACGTATAACGTCATATAGTAATGCGCCATAACGTATATCGTCATATAGTAATGCGTCATAACGTATAACGTCATATAGTATTGCGTCATGACGAATAATGTCATATAATACGGCGACATGACGTATAACGTCATATAGTAATGCGTCTTAACGTATAACGTCATATAGAATTCCGGTTTAACGTATAACGCCACATAGGAATGCGTCATAACGTATACCGTCACATAGTAATACGTCTTAACGTATAACGTCATATAGTAATGCGTCATAACGTATAACGCCATCTAGTAATGCGTCATAACATATAACGTCACATAGTAATACGTCTTAACGTATAAAGTCATATAGAATACCGGGTTAACGTATAACGCCATATAGCAATGCGTCATAACGTATAACATCATATAGTATTCCGTCATGACGTATAACGTCATATAGTAATGCGTCATAACGTATATCTTCATATATTAATGCGTCACAACGTATAACGTCATACAGAATTACGGTTTAACGTATAACGCCATATAGCAATGCGTCATAACGTATAACGTTATACAGAATTACGGTTTAACGTATAAAGTCATATAGTAATGCGTCACAACGTATAACGCCATCTAGTAATGCGTCATAACATATAACGTCACATAGTAATACGTCTTAACGTATAAAGTCATATAGAATACCGGGTTAACGTATAACGCCATATAGCAATGCGTCATAACGTATAACATCATATAGTATTCCGTCATGACGTATAACGTCATATAGTAATGCGTCATAACGTATATCGTCATATATTAATGCGTCACAACGTATAACGTCATATAGTATTGCGTCATGACGAATAATGTCATTTAATAAGGCGACATGACGTATAACGTCCTATAGTAATGCGTCTTATCGTATAACGTCATATAGAATTCGGGGTTAACGTATAACGCCTCATAGCAATGCGTCATGACGTATAACGTCACATAGTAATACGTCTTAACGTATAACGTCATATAGTAATGCGTCATAACGTATAACGTCATATAGTAACACGTCATAACGTATAACGTCATATAGTATTGCGTCATGACGAATAATGTCATATAATAAGGCGACATGACGTATAACGTCATATAGTATTGCGTCATGACGTATAACGTCATATAGTAATGCGTCATAACATATAACGTCATATAGTATTGCGTCATAACGTCCAACGCCATATAGCAATGCGTCATAACGTATAACGTCATATAGTAATGCGTCATACCGTATAACGACATATAGAATTCCGGTTTAACGTATAAAGTCATATAGTAATGCGTCATAACGTATAACGCCATATAGTAATGCGTCATAACGTATAACATCATATAGTATTGCGTCATGACGTATAACGTCATATAGTAATGCGTCATAACGTATATCGTCATAGAGTAATGCGTCATAACGTATAACGTCATATAGTATTGCGTCATGACGAATAATGTCATATAATAAGGCGACATGACGTATAACGTCATATAGTATTGCGTCATGACGTATAACGTCATATAGTAATGCGTCATAACGTATATCGTCATAGAGTAATGCGTCATAACGTATAACGTCATATAGTTTTGCGTCATGACGAATAATGTCATATAATAAGGCGACATGACGTATAACGTCATATAGTAATGCGTCATGACGTATAACGTCATATAGTAACGCGTCATAACGTATATCGTCATAGAGTAATGCGTCATAACGTATAACGTCATATAGTATTGCGTCATGACGAATAATGTCATATAATAAGGCGACATGACGTATAACGTCATATAGTATTGCGTCATGACGTATAACGTCATATAGTAATGCGTCATAACATATAACGTCATATAGTATTGCGTCATAACGTATAACGCCATATAGCAATGCGTCATAACGTATAACGTCATATAGTAATGCGTCATACCGTATAACGACATATAGAATTCCGGTTTAACGTATAAAGTCATATAGTAATGCGTCATAACGTATAACGCCATATAGTAATGCGTCATAACGTATAACATCATATAGTATTGCGTCATGACGAATAATGTCATATAATAAGGCGACATGACGTATAACGTCATATAGTAATGCGTCATAACGTATAAAGTCATATGGAATACCGGGTTAACGTATAACGCCATATAGCAATGCGTCATAACGTATAACATCATATAGTATTCCGTCATGACGTATAACGTCATATAGTAATGCGTCATAACGTATAACGTCATATCGTAATACGTCATAACGTATAACGTCATATAGTATTGCGTCATGACGAATAATGTCATATAATAAGGCGACATGACGTATAACGTCATATAGTAATGCGGCATAACGTATAACGTCATACAGTAGTGCGTCATAACGTATAACGCCATATAGTAATGCGTCATAACATATAACGTCATATAGTATTGCGTCATAACGTCTAACGCCATATAGCAATGCGTCATAACTTATAACGTCATACAGAATTACGGTTTAACGTATAACGCCATATAGCAATGCGTCATAACGTATAACGTTATACAGAATTACGGTTTAACGTATAAAGTCATATAGTAATGCGTCATAACGTATAACGCCATATAGTAATGCGTCATAACGTATAACATCATATAGTATTGCGTCATGACGTATAGCGTCATATAATATGGCGACATGACGTATAACGTCATATAGAATTACGTCATAACGTATAACGTCATATACAATTACGGTTTAACGTATAACGTCAAAAGAGTAATGTGTCATATCCTATAACGCCATATAGTAATTGCGTCATAACGTATAACGTCATATAGAATTCCGGCATAACGTATATCGTCATATAGTAATACGTCATAACTTACAAGGTCATATAGTAATGCGTCATAACGTATAACGTCATATAGTATTGCGTCATGACGTATAACGTCATATAGTAATGCGTCATAACGTATATCGTCATAGAGTAATGCGTCATAACGTATAACGTCATATAGTATTGCGTCATGACGAATAATGTCATATAATAAGGCGACATGACGTATAACGTCATATAGTAATGTGTCATAACGTATATCGTCATATAATAATGTGACATGACGTATAACGTCATATAGAATTACGGCATAACGTATAAAGTCACATAGTAAAACGTCATAACGTATAACGTCATACAGAATTACGGTTTAACGTCTAATGTCATACAGTAATGCGTCATATCGTATAACATCATATAGAATTCCGGTTTAACGTATAACGCCATATAGCAATGCGTCATAACGTATAACGTCATACAGTAATTCGTAATACCGTATAACGTCATATAGAATTACGGCATAACGTATAACGTCACATAGTAAAACGTCATAACGTATAACGTCATACAGAATTACGGTTTAACGTCTAACGTCATGCAGTAATGCGTCATAACGTATAACATCATACAGAATTCCGGTTTAACGTATGACGCCATATAGCAATGCGTCATAACGTATAACGTTATACAGAATTACGGTTTAACGTATAAAGTCATATAGTAATGCGTCATGACGTATAACGTCATATAGTAATGCGTCATAACGTATATCGTCATAGAGTAATGCGTCATAACGTATAACGTCATATAGTATTGCGTCATGACGAATAATGTCATATAATAAGGCGACATGACGTATAACGTCATATAGTAATGTGTCATAACGTATAACGTCATATAGTAATGCGTCATAACGTATAACGCCATATAGTAATGCGTCATAACGTATAACGTCATATAGTATTGCGTCATAACATCTAACGCCATATAATAATGTGTCATAACGTATAACGTCATATAGTAATGCGTCATAACGTATAACGCCATATAGCAATGCGTCATAACGTATAACGCCATATAGCAATGCGTTATAACGAATAACGTCATATAGTAATGCGTCATAACGTATAACGCCACATAGTAATGCGTCATAACGTATAACGTCATATAGTATTGCGTCATGACGTATAGCGTCATTTAATAAGGCGACATGACGTATAACGTCATATAGAATTACGTCATAACGTATAACGTCATATACAATTACGGTTTAACGTATAACGTCAAAAGAGTAATGCGTCATATCCTATAACGCCATATAGTAATTGCGTCATAACGTATAACGTCATATAGAATTCCGGCATAACGTATATCGTCATATAGTAATACGTCATAACTTACAAGGTCATATAGTAATGCGTCATACCGTATAACGTCATATAGTATTGCGTCATGACGTATAACGTCATATAATAAGGTGACATGACGTATAACGTCATATAGAATTACGGCATAACGTATAATGTCACATAGTAACACGTCATAACGTATAACGACATACAGAATTACGGTTTAACGTCTAATGTCATACAGTAATGCGTCATATCGTATAACATCATATAGAATTCCGGTTTAACGTATAACGCCATATAGCAATGCGTCATAACGTATAACGTCATACAGTAATTCGTAATACCGTATAACGTTATATAGAATTACGGCATAACGTATAACGTCACATAGTAAAACGTCATAACGTATAACGTCATACAGAATTACGGTTTAACGTCTAACGTCATGCAGTAATGCGTCATAACGTATAACATCATACAGAATTCCGGTTTAACGTATGACGCCATATAGCAATGCGTCATAACGTATAACGTTATACAGAATTACGGTTTCACGTATAAAGTCATATAGTAATGCGTCATAACGTATAACGCCATATAGTAATGCGTCATAACGTATAACAACATATAGTATTGAGTCATGACGTATAACGTCATACAGTAATGCGTCATACCGTATAACGACATATAGAATTCCGGTTTAACGTATAACGCCATATAGCAATGCGTCATAACGTATAACGTCATATAGAATTCCGGTTTAACGTATAACGCCACATAGCAATGCGTCATAACGTATACCGTCACATAGTAATACGTCTTAACGTATAACGTCATATAGTAATGCGTCATAACGTATAACGCCATCTAGTAATGCGTCATAACATATAACGTCACATAGTAATACGTCTTAACGTATAAAGTCATATAGAATACCGGGTTAACGTATAACGCCATATAGCAATGCGTCATAACGTATAACATCATATAGTATTCCGTCATGACGTATCACGTCATATAGTAATGCGTCATAACGTATATCTTCATATATTAATGCGTCACAACGTATAACGTCATACAGAATTACGGTTTAACGTATAACGCCATATAGCAATGCGTCATAACGTATAACGTTATACAGAATTACGGTTTAACGTATAAAGTCATATAGTAATGCGTCATAACGTATAACGCCATCTAGTAATGCGTCATAACATATAACGTCACATAGTAATACGTCTTAACGTATAAAGTCATATAGAATACCGGGTTAACGTATAACGCCATATAGCAATGCGTCATAACGTATAACATCATATAGTATTCCGTCATGACGTATAACGTCATATAGTAATGCGTCATAACGTATATCGTCATATATTAATGCGTCACAACGTATAACGTCATATAGTATTGCGTCATGACGAATAATGTCATTTAATAAGGCGACATGACGTATAACGTCATATAGTAATGCGTCTTATCGTATAACGTCATATAGAATTCGGGTTTAACGTATAACGCCTCATAGCAATGCGTCATGACGTATAACGTCACATAGTGGTACGTCTTAACGTATAACGTCATATAGTAATGCGTCATAACGTATAACGTCATATAGTAACACGTCATAACGTATAACGTCATATAGTATTGCGTCATGACGAATAATGTCATATAATAAGGCGACATGACGTATAACGTCATATAGTATTGCGTCATGACGTATAACGTCATATAGTAATGCGTCATAACATATAACGTCATATAGTATTGCGTCATAACGTCTAACGCCATATAGCAATGCATCATAACGTATAACGTCATATAGTAATGCGTCATACCGTATAACGACATATAGAATTCCGGTTTAACGTATAAAGTCATATAGTAATGCGTCATAACGTATAACGCCATATAGTAATGCGTCATAACGTATAACATCATATAGTATTGCGTCATGACGTATAACGTCATATAGTAATGCGTCATAACGTATATCGTCATAGAGTAATGCGTCATAACGTATAACGTCATATAGTATTGCGTCATGACGAATAATGTCATATAATAAGGCGACATGACGTATAACGTCATATAGTATTGCGTCATGACGTATAACGTCATATAGTAATGCGTCATAACGTATATCGTCATAGAGTAATGCGTCATAACGTATAACGTCATATAGTATTGCGTCATGACGAATAATGTCATATAATAAGGCGACATGACGTATAACGTCATATAGTAATGCGTCATGACGTATAACGTCATATAGTAATGCGTCATAACGTATATCGTCATAGAGTAATGCGTCATAACGTATAACGTCATATAGTATTGCGTCATGACGAATAATGTCATATAATAAGGCGACATGACGTATAACGTCATATAGTATTGCGTCATGACGTATAACGTCATATAGTAATGCGTCATAACATATAACGTCATATAGTATTGCGTCATAACGTATAACGCCATATAGCAATGCGTCATAACGTATAACGTCATATAGTAATGCGTCATACCGTATAACGACATATAGAATTCCGGTTTAACGTATAAAGTCATATAGTAATGCGTCATAACGTATAACGCCATATAGTAATGCGTCATAACGTATAACATCATATAGTATTGCGTCATGACGTATAACGTCATATAATAAGGTGACATGACGTATAACGTCATATAGAATTACGGCATAACGTATAACGTCACATAGTAACACGTCATAACGTATAACGTCATACAGAATTACGGTTTAACGTCTAATGTCATACAGTAATGCGTCATATCGTATAACATCATATAGAATTCCGGTTTAACGTATAACGCCATATAGCAATGCGTCATAACGTATAACGTCATACAGTAATTCGTTATACCGTATAACGTTATATAGAATTACGGCATAACGTATAACGTCACATAGTAAAACGTCATAACGTATGACGTCATACAGAATTACGGTTTAACGTCTAACGTCATGCAGTAATGCGTCATAACGTATAACATCATACAGAATTCCGGTTTAACGTATGACGCCATATAGCAATGCGTCATAACGTATAACGTTATACAGAATTACGGTTTCACGTATAAAGTCATATAGTAATGCGTCATAACGTATAACGCCATATAGTAATGCGTCATAACGTATAACAACATATAGTATTGAGTCATGACGTATAACGTCATACAGTAATGCGTCATACCGTATAACGACATATAGAATTCCGGTTTAACGTATAACGCCATATAGCAATGCGTCATAACGTATAACGTCATATAGAATTCCGGTTTAACGTATAACGCCACATAGCAATGCGTCATAACGTATACCGTCACATAGTAATACGTCTTAACGTATAACGTCATATAGTAATGCGTCATAACGTATAACGCCATCTAGTAATGCGTCATAACATATAACGTCACATAGTAATACGTCTTAACGTATAAAGTCATATAGAATACCGGGTTAACGTATAACGCCATATAGCAATGCGTCATAACGTATAACATCATATAGTATTCCGTCATGACGTATCACGTCATATAGTAATGCGTCATAACGTATATCTTCATATATTAATGCGTCACAACGTATAACGTCATACAGAATTACGGTTTAACGTATAACGCCATATAGCAATGCGTCATAACGTATAACGTTATACAGAATTACGGTTTAACGTATAAAGTCATATAGTAATGCGTCATAACGTATAACGCCATCTAGTAATGCGTCATAACATATAACGTCACATAGTAATACGTCTTAACGTATAAAGTCATATAGAATACCGGGTTAACGTATAACGCCATATAGCAATGCGTCATAACGTATAACATCATATAGTATTCCGTCATGACGTATAACGTCATATAGTAATGCGTCATAACGTATATCGTCATATATTAATGCGTCACAACGTATAACGTCATATAGTATTGCGTCATGACGAATAATGTCATTTAATAAGGCGACATGACGTATAACGTCATATAGTAATGCGTCTTATCGTATAACGTCATATAGAATTCGGGTTTAACGTATAACGCCTCATAGCAATGCGTCATGACGTATAACGTCACATAGTGGTACGTCTTAACGTATAACGTCATATAGTAATGCGTCATAACGTATAACGTCATATAGTAACACGTCATAACGTATAACGTCATATAGTATTGCGTCATGACGAATAATGTCATATAATAAGGCGACATGACGTATAACGTCATATAGTATTGCGTCATGACGTATAACGTCATATAGTAATGCGTCATAACATATAACGTCATATAGTATTGCGTCATAACGTCTAACGCCATATAGCAATGCATCATAACGTATAACGTCATATAGAATTCCGGTTTAACGTATAAAGTCATATAGTAATGCGTCATAACGTATAACGCCATATAGTATTGCGTCATGACGTATAACGTCATATAGTAATGCGTCATAACATATAACGTCATATAGTATTGCGTCATAACGTCTAACGCCATATAGCAATGCATCATAACGTATAACGTCATATAGAATTCCGGTTTAACGTATAAAGTCATATAGTAATGCGTCATAACGTATAACGCCATATAGTAATGCGTCATAACGTATAACATCATATAGTATTGCGTCATGACGTATAACGTCATATAGTAATGCGTCATAACGTATATCGTCATAGAGTAATGCGTCATAACGTATAACGTCATATAGTATTGCGTCATGACGAATAATGTCATATAATAAAGCGACATGACGTATAACGTCATATAGTATTGCGTCATGACGTATAACGTCATATAGTAATGCGTCATGACGTATAACGTCATATAGTATTGCGTCATAACGTCTAACGCCATATAGCAATGCATCATAACGTATAACGACATATAGAATTCCGGTTTAACGTATAAAGTCATATAGTAATGCGTCATAACGTATAACGCCATATAGTAATGCGTCATAACGTATAACATCATATAGTATTGCGTCATGACGTATAACGTCATATAGTAATGCGTCATAACGTATATCGTCATAGAGTAATGCGTCATAACGTATAACGTCATATAGTATTGCGTCATGACGAATAATGTCATATAATAAAGCGACATGACGTATAACGTCATATAGTATTGCGTCATGACGTATAACGTCATATAGTAATGCGTCATAACGTATATCGTCATAGAGTAATGCGTCATAACGTATAACGTCATATAGTATTGCGTCATGACGAATAATGTCATATAATAAGGCGACATGACGTATAACGTCATATAGTAATGCGTCATGACGTATAACGTCATATAGTAATGCGTCATAACGTATATCGTCATAGAGTAATGCGTCATAACGTATAACGTCATATAGTATTGCGTCATGACGAATAATGTCATATAATAAGGCGACATGACGTATAACGTCATATAGTATTGCGTCATGACGTATAACGTCATATAGTAATGCGTCATAACATATAACGTCATATAGTATTGCGTCATAACGTATAACGCCATATAGCAATGCGTCATAACGTATAACGTCATATAGTAATGCGTCATACCGTATAACGACATATAGAATTCCGGTTTAACGTATAAAGTCATATAGTAATGCGTCATAACGTATAACGCCATATAGTAATGCGTCATAACGTATAACATCATATAGTATTGCGTCATGACGTATAACGTCATATAGTAATGCGTCATAACGTATATCGTCATAGAGTAATGCGTCATAACGTATAACGTCATATAGTATTGCGTCATGACGAATAATGTCATATAATAAGGCGACATGACGTATAACGTCATATAGTATTGCGTCATGACGTATAACGTCATATAGTAATGCGTCATAACGTATATCGTCATAGAGTAATGCGTCATAACGTATAACGTCATGTAGTATTGCGTCATGACGAATAATGTCATATAATAAGGCGACATGACGTATAACGTCATATAGTAATGCGTCATAACGTATAAAGTCATATGGAATACCGGGTTAACGTATAACGCCATATAGCAATGCGTCATAACGTATAACATCATATAGTATTCCGTCATGACGTATAACGTCATATAGTAATGCGTCATAACGTATATCGTCATATATTAATGCGTCACAACGCATAACGTCATATAGTATTGCGTCATGACGAATAATGTCATTTAATAAGGCGACATGACGTATAACGTCATATAGTAATGCGTCTTATCGTATAACGTCATATAGAATTCCGGTTTAACGTATAACGCCTCATAGCAATGTGTCATGACGTATAACGTCACATAGTAATACGTCTTAACGTATAACGTCATATAGTAATGCGTCATAACGTATAACGTCATATAGTAACACGTCATAACGTATAACGTCATATAGTATTGCGTCATGACGAATAATGTCATATAATAAGGCGACATGACGTATAACGTCATATAGTAATGCGTCATAACGTATAACGTCATACAGTAATGCGTCATAACGTATAACGCCATATAGTAATGCGTCATAACATATAACGTCATATAGTATTGCGTCATAACGTCTAACGCCATATAGCAATGCGTCATAACGTATAACGTCATATAGTAATGCGTCATACCGTATAACGACATATAGAATTCCGGTTTAACGTATAACGCCATATAGCAATGCGTCATAACGTATAACGTCATACAGAATTACGGTTTAACGTATAACGCCATATAGCAATGCGTCATAACGTATAACGTTATACAGAATTACGGTTTAACGTATAAAGTCATATAGTAATGCGTCATAACGTATAACGCCATATAGTAATGCGTCATAACGTATAACATCAGATAGTATTGCGTCATGACGTATAACGTCATATAGTAATGCGTCATAACGTATAACGTCATATAGTAATGCGTCATAACGTATAACGCCATATAGCAATGCGTCATAACGTATAACGCCATATAGCAATGCGTTATAACGAATAACGTCATATAGTAATGCGTCATAACGTATAACGCCATATAGTAATGCGTCATAACGTATAACGTCATATAGTATTGCGCCATGACGTATAACGTCATATAATAAGGCGACATGACGTATAACGTCATATAGAATTACGTCATAACGTATAACGTCATATACAATTACGGTTTAACGTATAACGTCAAAAGAGTAATGCGTCATATCCTATAACGCCATATAGTAATTGCGTCATAACGTATAACGTCATATAGAATTCCGGCATAACGTATATCGTCATATAGTAATACGTCATAACTTACAAGGTCATACAGTAATGCGTCATAACGTATAACGTCATATAGTACTGCGTCGTGACGTATAACGTCATATAATAAGGTGACATGGCGTATAACGTCATATAGAATTACGGCATAAGGTATAACGTCACATAGTAAAACGTCATAACGTATAACGTCATGCAGAATTACGGTTTAACGTCTAACGTCATGCAGTAATGCGTCATAACGTATAACATCATATAGAATTCCGGTTTAACGTATAACGCCATATAGCAATGCGTCATAACGTATAACGTCATACAGTAATTCGTAATACCGTATAACGTCATATAGAATTACGGCATAACGTATAACGTCACATAGTAAAACGTCATAACGTATAACGTCATACAGAATTACGGTTTAACGTCTAACGTCATGCAGTAATGCGTCATAACGTATAACATCATATAGAATTCCGGTTTAACGTATAACGCCATATAGCAATGCGTCATAACGTATAACGTCATACAGTAATTCGTCATACCGTATAACGTCATATAGAATTACGGCATAACGTATAACGTCACATAGTAAAACGTCATAACGTATAACGTCATACAGAATTACGGTTTAACGTCTAACGTCAAAAGAGTAATGCGTCATATCCTATAACGCCATATAGTAATTGCGTCATAACGTATAACGTCATATAGTAATGCGTCATAACGTATAACGCCATATAGTAATGCGTCATAACGTATAACGTCATATAGTATTGCGTCATGACGTATAACGTCATATAATAAGGCGACATGACGTATAACGTCATATAGAATTACGTCATAACGTATAACGTCATATACAATTACGGTTTAACGTATAACGTCAAAAGAGTAATGCGTCATATCCTATAACGCCATATAGTAATTGCGTCATAACGTATAACGTCATATAGAATTCCGGCATAACGTATATCGTCATATAGTAATACGTCATAACTTACAAGGTCATATAGTAATGCGTCATAACGTATAACGTCATATAGTATTGCGTCATGACGTATAACGTCATATAATAAGGTGACATGACGTATAACGTCATATAGAATTACGGCATAACGTATAACGTCACATAGTAAAACGTCATAACGTATAACGTCATATAGTATTGCGTCATGACGTATAACGTCATATAGTAATGCGTCATAACGTATATCGTCATAGAGTAATGCGTCATAACGTATAACGTCATATAGTATTGCGTCATGACGAATAATGTTATATAATAAGGCGACATGACGTATAACGTCATATAGTAATGTGTCATAACGTATAACGTCATATAGAATTCCGGTTTAACGTATAACGCCACATAGCAATGCGTCATAACGTATAACGCCACATGGTAATACGTCTTAACGTATAAAGACATATAGAATTCCGGGATAACGTATAACGTCATATAGTATTGCGTCATGACGTATAACGTCATATAATAATGTGACATGACGTATAACGTCATATAGAATTACGGCATAACGTATAACGTCATATAGTAAAACGTCATAACGTATAACGTCATACAGAATTACGGTTTAACGTCTAATGTCATACAGTAATGCGTCATATCGTATAACATCATATAGCAATGCGTCATAACGTATAACGTCATACAGTAATTCGTAATACCGTATAACGTCATATAGAATTACGGCATAACGTATAACGTCACATAGTAAAACGTCATAAAGTATAACGTCATACAGAATTACGGTTTAACGTCTAACGTCATGCAGTAGTGCGTCATAACGTATAACATCATACAGAATTCCGGTTTAACGTATGACGCCATATAGCAATGCGTCATAACGTATAACGTTATACAGAATTACGGTTTAACGTATAAAGTCATATAGTAATGCGTCATAACGTATAACGCCATATAGTAATGCGTCATAACGTATAACAACATATAGTATTGAGTCATGACGTATAACGTCATATAGTAATGCTTCATAACGTATATCGTCATATAGTAATGCGTCAAAACGTATAACGTCATATAGTATTGCGTCATGACGAATAATGTCATATAATAAGGCGACATGACGTATAACGTCATATAGTAATGCGTCTTAACGTATAACGTCATATAGAATTCCGGTTTAACGTATAACGCCACATAGCAATGCGCCATAACGTATAACGTCACATAGTAATACGTCTTAACGTATAACGTCATATAGTAATGCGTCATAACGTATAACGCCATATAGTAATGCGTCATAACATATAACGTCATATAGTATTGCGCCATAACGCCTAACGCCATATAGCAATGCGTCATAACGTATAACGTCACATAGTAATACGTCTTAACGTATAAAGTCATATTGAATACCGGGTTAACGTATAACGCCATATAGCAATGCGTCACAACGTATAACATCATATAGTATTCCGTCATGACGTTTAACGTCATATAGTAATGCGTCATAACGTATATCGTCATGGAGTAATGCGTCATAACGTATAACGTCATATAGTAATGCGTCTTATCGTATAACGTCATATAGAATTCCGGTTTAACGTATAACGCCTCATAGCAATGCGTCATAACGTATAACGTCACATAGTAATACGTCTTAACGTATAAAGTCATATAGAATACCGGGTTAACGTATAACGCCATATAGCAATGCGTCATAACGTATAACGCCATATAGTAATGCGTCATAACGTATAACATCATATAGTATTGCGTCATGACGTATAACGTCATATAGTAATGCGTCATAACGTATATCGTCATAGAGTAATGCGTCATAACGTATCACGTCATATAGTATTGCGTCATGACGAATAATGTCATATAATAAGGCGACATGACGTATAACGTCATATAGTAATGCGTCATAACGTATAACGTCATATAGAATTCCGGTTTAACGTATAACGCCACATATCAATGCGTCATAACGTGTAACGCCACATGGTCATACGTCTTAACGTATAACGTCATATAGTAATGCGTCATAACGTATAACGCCATCTAGTAATGCGTCATAACATATAACGTCACATAGTAATACGTCTTAACGTATAAAGTCATATAGAATACCGGGTTAACGTATAACGCCATATAGCAATGCGTCATAACGTATAACGCCATCTAGTAATGCGTCATAACATATAACGTCACATAGTAATACGTCTTAACGTATAAAGTCATATAGAATACCGGGTTAACGTATAACGCCATATAGCAATGCGTCATAACGTATAACATCATATATTATTCCGTCATGACGTATAACGTCATATAGTAATGCGTCATAACGTATATCGTCATATATTAATGCGTCACAACGTATAACGTCATATAGTATTGCGTCATGACGAATAATGTCATTTAATAAGGCGACATGACGTATAACGTCATATAGTAATGCGTCTTATCGTATAACGTCATATAGAATTCGGGTTTAACGCATAACGCCTCATAGCAATGCGTCATGACGTATAACGTCACATAGTAGTACGTCTTAACGTATATCGTCATATAGTAATGCGTCGTAACGTATAACGTCATATAGTAACACGTCATAACGTATAACGTCATATAATAAGGCGACATGACGTATAACGTCATATAGAATTACGTCATAACGTATAACGTCATATACAATTACGGTTTAACGTATAACGTCAAAAGAGTAATGCGTCATATCCTATAACGCCATATAGTAATTGCGTCATAACGTATAACGTCATATAGAATTCCGGCATAACGTATATCGTCATATAGTAATACGTCATAACTTACAAGGTCATATAGTAATGCGTCATAACGTATAACGTCATATAGTATTGCGTCATGACGTATAACGTCATATAATAAGGTGACATGACGTATAACGTCATATAGAATTACGGCATAACGTATAACGTCACATAGTAACACGTCATAACGTATAACGTCATACAGAATTACGGTTTAACGTCTAATGTCATACAGTAATGCGTCATATCGTATAACGTCATACAGTAATTCGTAATACCGTATAACGTTATATAGAATTACGGCATAACGTATAACGTCACATAGTAAAACGTCATAACGTATAACGTCATACAGAATTACGGTTTAACATCTAACGTCATGCAGTAATGCGTCATAACGTATAACATCATACAGAATTCCGGTTTAACGTATGACGCCATATAGCAATGCGTCATAACGTATAACGTTATACAGAATTACGGTTTCACGTATAAAGTCATATAGTAATGCGTCATAACGTATAACGCCATATAGTAATGCGTCATAACGTATAACAACATATAGTATTGAGTCATGACGTATAACGTCATACAGTAATGCGTCATACCGTATAACGACATATAGAATTCCGGTTTAACGTATAACGCCATATAGCAATGCGTCATAACGTATAACGTCATATAGAATTCCGGTTTAACGTATAACGCCACATAGCAATGCGTCATAACGTATACCGTCACATAGTAATACGTCTTAACGTATAACGTCATATAGTAATGCGTCATAACGTATAACGCCATCTAGTAATGCGTCATAACATATAACGTCACATAGTAATACGTCTTAACGTATAAAGTCATATAGAATACCGGCTTAACGTATAACGCCATATAGCAATGCGTCATAACGTATAACATCATATAGTATTCCGTCATGACGTATCACGTCATATAGTAATGCGTCATAACGTATATCTTCATATATTAATGCGTCACAACGTATAACGTCATACAGAATTACGGTTTAACGTATAACGCCATATAGCAATGCGTCATAACGTATAACGTTATACAGAATTACGGTTTAACGTATAAAGTCATATAGTAATGCGTCATAACGTATAGCGCCATCTAGTAATGCGTCATAACATATAACGTCACATAGTAATACGTCTTAACGTATAAAGTCATATAGAATACCGGGTTAACGTATAACGCCATATAGCAATGCGTCATAACGTATAACATCATATAGTATTCCGTCATGACGTATAACGTCATATAGTAATGCGTCATAACGTATATCGTCATATATTAATGCGTCACAACGTATAACGTCATATAGTATTGCGTCATGACGAATAATGTCATTTAATAAGGCGACATGACGTATAACGTCATATAGTAATGCGTCTTATCGTATAACGTCATATAGAATTCGGGTTTAACGTATAACGCCTCATAGCAATGCGTCATGACGTATAACGTCACATAGTGGTACGTCTTAACGTATAACGTCATATAGTAATGCGTCATAACGTATAACGTCATATAGTAACACGTCATAACGTATAACGTTATATAGAATTACGGCATAACGTATAACGTCACATAGTAAAACGTCATAACGTATAACGTCATACAGAATTACGGTTTAACGTCTAACGTCATGCAGTAATGCGTCATAACGTATAACATCATACAGAATTCCGGTTTAACGTATGACGCCATATAGCAATGCGTCATAACGTATAACGTTATACAGAATTACGGTTTCACGTATAAAGTCATATAGTAATGCGTCATAACGTATAACGCCATATAGTAATGCGTCATAACGTATAACAACATATAGTATTGAGTCATGACGTATAACGTTATACAGTAATGCGTCATACCGTATAACGACATATAGAATTCCGGTTTAACGTATAACGCCATATAGCAATGCGTCATAACGTATAACGTCATATAGAATTCCGGTTTAACGTATAACGCCACATAGCAATGCGTCATAACGTATACCGTCACATAGTAATACGTCTTAACGTATAACGTCATATAGTAATGCGTCATAACGTATAACGCCATCTAGTAATGCGTCATAACATATAACGTCACATAGTAATACGTCTTAACGTATAAAGTCATATAGAATACCGGGTTAACGTATAACGCCATATAGCAATGCGTCATAACGTATAACATCATATAGTATTCCGTCATGACGTATCACGTCATATAGTAATGCGTCATAACGTATATCTTCATATATTAATGCGTCACAACGTATAACGTCATACAGAATTACGGTTTAACGTATAACGCCATATAGCAATGCGTCATAACGTATAACGTTATACAGAATTACGGTTTAACGTATAAAGTCATATAGTAATGCGTCATAACGTATAACGCCATCTAGTAATGCGTCATAACATATAACGTCACATAGTAATACGTCTTAACGTATAAAGTCATATAGAATACCGGGTTAACGTATAACGCCATATAGCAATGCGTCATAACGTATAACATCATATAGTATTCCGTCATGACGTATAACGTCATATAGTAATGCGTCATAACGTATATCGTCATATATTAATGCGTCACAACGTATAACGTCATATAGTATTGCGTCATGACGAATAATGTCATTTAATAAGGCGACATGACGTATAACGTCATATAGTAATGCGTCTTATCGTATAACGTCATATAGAATTCGGGTTTAACGTATAACGCCTCATAGCAATGCGTCATGACGTATAACGTCACATAGTGGTACGTCTTAACGTATAACGTCATATAGTAATGCGTCATAACGTATAACGTCATATAGTAACACGTCATAACGTATAACGTCATATAGTATTGCGTCATGACGAATAATGTCATATAATAAGGCGACATGACGTATAACGTCATATAGTATTGCGTCATGACGTATAACGTCATATAGTAATGCGTCATAACATATAACGTCATATAGTATTGCGTCATAACGTCTAACGCCTTATAGCAATGCATCATAACGTATAACGTCATATAGTAATGCGTCATACCGTATAACGACATATAGAATTCCGGTTTAACGTATAAAGTCATATAGTAATGCGTCATAACGTATAACGCCATATAGTAATGCGTCATAACGTATAACATCATATAGTATTGCGTCATGACGTATAACGTCATATAGTAATGCGTCATAACGTATATCGTCATAGAGTAATGCGTCATAACGTATAACGTCATATAGTATTGCGTCATGACGAATAATGTCATATAATAAGGCGACATGACGTATAACGTCATATAGTATTGCGTTATGACGTATAACGTCATATAGTAATGCGTCATAACGTATATCGTCATAGAGTAATGCGTCATAACGTATAATGTCATATAGTATTGCGTCATGACGAATAATGTCATATAATAAGGCGACATGACGTATAACGTCATATAGTAATGCTTCATGACGTATAACGTCATATAGTAATGCGTCATAACGTATATCGTCATAGAGTAATGCGTCATAACGTATAACGTCATATAGTATTGCGTCATGACGAATAATGTCATATAATAAGGCGACATGACGTATAACGTCATATAGTATTGCGTCATGACGTATAACGTCATATAGTAATGCGTCATAACATATAACGTCATATAGTATTGCGTCATAACGTATAACGCCATATAGCAATGCGTCATAACGTATAACGTCATATAGTAATGCGTCATACCGTATAACGACATATAGAATTCCGGTTTAACGTATAAAGTCATATAGTAATGCGTCATAACGTATAACGCCATATAGTAATGCGTCATAACGTATAACATCATATAGTATTGCGTCATGACGTATAACGTCATATAGTAATGCGTCATAACGTATATCGTCATAGAGTAATGCGTCATAACGTATAACGTCATATAGTATTGCGTCATGACGAATAATGTCATATAATAAGGCGACATGACGTATAACGTCATATAGTAATGCGTCATAACGTATAAAGTCATATGGAATACCGGGTTAACGTATAACGCCATATAGCAATGCGTCATAACGTATAACATCATATAGTATTCCGTCATGACGTATAACGTCATATAGTAATGCGTCATAACGTATATCGTCATATATTAATGCGTCACAACGTATAACGTCATATAGTATTGCGTCATGACGAATAATGTCATTTAATAAGGCGACATGACGTATAACGTCATATAGTAATGCGTCTTATCGTATAACGTCATATAGAATTCCGGTTTAACGTATAACGCCTCATACCAATGTGTCATGACGTATAACGTCACATAGTAATACGTCTTAACGTATAACGTCATTTAGTAATGCGTCATAACGTATAACGTCATATAGTAACACGTCATAACGTATAACGTCATATAGTATTGCGTCATGACGAATAATGTCATATAATAAGGCGACATGACGTATAACGTCATATAGTAATGCGTCATAACGTATAACGTCATACAGTAATGCGTCATAACGTATAACGCCATATAGTAATGCGTCATAACATATAACGTCATATAGTATTGCGTCATAACGTCTAACGCCATATAGCAATGCGTCATAACGTATAACGTCATATAGTAATGCGTCATACCGTATAACGACATATAGAATTCCGGTTTAACGTATAACGCCATATAGCAATGCGTCATAACGTATAACGTCATACAGAATTACGGTTTAACGTATAACGCCATATAGCAATGCGTCATAACGTATAACGTTATACAGAATTACGGTTTAACGTATAAAGTCATATAGTAATGCGTCATAACGTATAACGCCATATAGTAATGCGTCATAACGTATAACATCAGATAGTATTGCGTCATGACGTATAACGTCATATAGTAATGCGTCATAACGTATAACGTCATATAGTAATGCGTCATAACGTATAACGCCATATAGCAATGCGTCATAACGTATAACGCCATATAGCAATGCGTTATAACGAATAACGTCATATAGTAATGCGTCATAACGTATAACGCCATATAGTAATGCGTCATAACGTATAACGTCATATAGTATTGCGCCATGACGTATAACGTCATATAATAAGGCGACATGACGTATAACGTCATATAGAATTACGTCATAACGTATAACGTCATATACAATTACGGTTTAACGTATAACGTCAAAAGAGTAATGCGTCATATCCTATAACGCCATATAGTAATTGCGTCATAACGTATAACGTCATATAGAATTCCGGCATAACGTATATCGTCATATAGTAATACGTCATAACTTACAAGGTCATATAGTAATGCGTCATAACGTATAACGTCATATAGTACTGCGTCGTGACGTATAACGTCATATAATAAGGTGACATGGCGTATAACGTCATATAGAATTACGGCATAAGGTATAACGTCACATAGTAAAACGTCATAACGTATAACGTCATGCAGAATTACGGTTTAACGTCTAATGTCATACAGTAATGCGTCATATCGTATAACATCATATAGAATTCCGGTTTAACGTATAACGCCATATAGCAATGCGTCATAACGTATAACGTCATACAGTAATTCGTAATACCGTATAACGTCATATAGAATTACGGCATAACGTATAACGTCACATAGTAAAACGTCATAACGTATAACGTCATACAGAATTACGGTTTAACGTCTAACGTCATGCAGTAATGCGTCATAACGTATAACATCATATAGAATTCCGGTTTAACGTATAACGCCATATAGCAATGCGTCATAACGTATAACGCCATATAGTAATGCGTCATAACGTATAACGTCATATAGTATTGCGTCATGACGTATAACGTCATATAATAAGGCGACATGACGTATAACGTCATATAGAATTACGTCATAACGTATAACGTCATATACAATTACGGTTTAACGTATATCGTCATATAGTAATACGTCATAACTTACAAGGTCATATAGTAATGCGTCATAACGTATAACGTCATATAGTATTGCGTCATGACGTATAACGTCATATAATAAGGTGACATGACGTATAACGTCATATAGAATTACGGCATAACGTATAACGTCACATAGTAAAACGTCATAACGTATAACGTCATATAGTATTGCGTCATGACGTATAACGTCATATAGTAATGCGTCATAACGTATATCGTCATAGAGTAATGCGTCATAACGTATAACGTCATATAGTATTGCGTCATGACGAATAATGTTATATAATAAGGCGACATGACGTATAACGTCATATAGTAATGTGTCATAACGTATAACGTCATATAGAATTCCGGTTTAACGTATAACGCCACATAGCAATGCGTCATAACGTATAACGCCACATGGTAATACGTCTTAACGTATAAAGACATATAGAATTCCGGGATAACGTATAACGTCATATAGTATTGCGTCATGACGTATAACGTCATATAATAATGTGACATGACGTATAACGTCATATAGAATTACGGCATAACGTATAACGTCATATAGTAAAACGTCATAACGTATAACGTCATACAGAATTACGGTTTAACGTCTAATGTCATACAGTAATGCGTCATATCGTATAACATCATATAGAATTCCGGTTTAACGTATAACGCCATATAGCAATGCGTCATAACGTATAACGTCATACAGTAATTCGTAATACCGTATAACGTCATATAGAATTACGGCATAACGTATAACGTCACATAGTAAAACGTCATAAAGTATAACGTCATACAGAATTACGGTTTAACGTCTAACGTCATGCAGTAATGCGTCATAACGTATAACATCATACAGAATTCCGGTTTAACGTATGACGCCATATAGCAATGCGTCATAACGTATAACGTTATACAGAATTACGGTTTAACGTATAAAGTCATATAGTAATGCGTCATAAAGTATAACGCCATATAGTAATGCGTCATAACGTATAACAACATATAGTATTGAGTCATGACGTATAACGTCATATAGTAATGCTTCATAACGTATATCGTCATATAGTAATGCGTCAAAACGTATAACGTCATATAGTATTGCGTCATGACGAATAATGTCATATAATAAGGCGACATGACGTATAACGTCATATAGTAATGCGTCTTAACGTATAACGTCATATAGAATTCCGGTTTAACGTATAACGCCACATAGCAATGCGCCATAACGTATAACGTCACATAGTAATACGTCTTAACGTATAACGTCATATAGTAATGCGTCATAACGTATAACGCCATATAGTAATGCGTCATAACATATAACGTCATATAGTATTGCGCCATAACGCCTAACGCCATATAGCAATGCGTCATAACGTCTAACGCCATATAGCAATGCGTCATAACGTATAACGTCATATAGTAATGCGTCATACCGTATAACGTCATATAGAATTCCGGTTTAACGTATAACGCCATATAGCAATGCGTCATAACGTATAACGTCACATAGTAATACGTCTTAACGTATAAAGTCATATTGAATACCGGGTTAACGTATAACGCCATATAGCAATGCGTCACAACGTATAACATCATATAGTATTCCGTCATGACGTTTAACGTCATATAGTAATGCGTCATAACGTATATCGTCATGGAGTAATGCGTCATAACGTATAACGTCATATAGTAATGCGTCTTAGCGTATAACGTCATATAGAATTCCGGTTTAACGTATAACGCCTCATAGCAATGCGTCATAACGTATAACGTCACATAGTAATACGTCTTAACGTATAAAGTCATATAGAATACCGGGTTAACGTATAACGCCATATAGCAATGCGTCATAACGTATAACGCCATATAGTAATGCGTCATAACGTATAACATCATATAGTATTGCGTCATGACGTATAACGTCATATAGTAATGCGTCATAACGTATATCGTCATAGAGTAATGCGTCATAACGTATCACGTCATATAGTATTGCGTCATGACGAATAATGTCATATAATAAGGCGACATGACGTATAACGTCATATAGTAATGCGTCATAACGTATAACGCCATCTAGTAATGCGTCATAACATATAACGTCACATAGTAATACGTCTTAACGTATAAAGTCATATAGAATACCGGGTTAACGTATAACGCCATATAGCAATGCGTCATAACGTATAACGCCATCTAGTAATGCGTCATAACATATAACGTCACATAGTAATACGTCTTAACGTATAAAGTCATATAGAATACCGGGTTAACGTATAACGCCATATAGCAATGCGTCATAACGTATAACATCATATAGTATTCCGTCATGACGTATAACGTCATATAGTAATGCGTCATAACGTATATCGTCATATATTAATGCGTCACAACGTATAACGTCATATAGTATTGCGTCATGACGAATAATGTCATTTAATAAGGCGACATGACGTATAACGTCATATAGTAATGCGTCTTATCGTATAACGTCATATAGAATTCGGGTTTAACGCATAACGCCTCATAGCAATGCGTCATGACGTATAACGTCACATAGTAGTACGTCTTAACGTATAACGTCATATAGTAATGCGTCATAACGTATAACGTCATATAGTAACACGTCATAACGTATAACGTCATATAGTATTGCGTCATGACGAATAATGTCATATAATAAGGCGACATGACGTATAACGTCATATAGTATTGCGTCATGACGTATAACGTCATATAGTAATGCGTCATAACATATAACGTCATATAGTATTGCGTCATAACGTCTAACGCCATATAGCAATGCATCATAACGTATAACGTCATATAGTAATGCGTCATACCGTATAACGACATATAGAATTCCGGTTTAACGTATAAAGTCATATAGTAATGCGTCATAACGTATAACGCCATATAGTAATGCGTCATAACGTATAACATCATATAGTATTGCGTCATGACGTATAACGTCATATAGTAATGCGTCATAACGTATATCGTCATAGAGTAATGCGTCATAACGTATAACGTCATATAGTATTGCGTCATGACGAATAATGTCATATAATAAGGCGACATGACGTATAACGTCATATAGTATTGCGTCATGACGTATAACGTCATATAGTAATGCGTCATAACGTATATCGTCATAGAGTAATGCGTCATAACGTATAACGTCATATAGTATTGCGTCATGACGAATAATGTCATATAATAAGGCGACATGACGTATAACGTCATATAGTAATGCGTCATGACGTATAACGTCATATAGTAATGCGTCATAACGTATATCGTCATAGAGTAATGCGTCATAACGTATAACGTCATATAGTATTGCGTCATGACGAATAATGTCATATAATAAGGCGACATGACGTATAACGTCATATAGTATTGCGTCATGACGTATAACGTCATATAGTAATGCGTCATAACTTATAACGTCATATAGTATTGCGTCATAACGTATAACGCCATATAGCAATGCGTCATAACGTATAACGTCATATAGTAATGCGTCATACCGTATAACGACATATAGAATTCCGGTTTAACGTATAAAGTCATATAGTAATGCGTCATAACGTATAACGCCATATAGTAATGCGTCATAACGTATAACATCATATAGTATTGCGTCATGACGTATAACGTCATATAGTAATGCGTCATAACGTATATCGTCATAGAGTAATGCGTCATAACGTATAACGTCATATAGTATTGCGTCATGACGAATAATGTCATATAATAAGGCGACATGACGTATAACGTCATATAGTATTGCGTCATGACGTATAACGTCATATAGTAATGCGTCATAACGTATATCGTCATAGAGTAATGCGTCATAACGTATAACGTCATATAGTCTTGCGTCATGACGAATAATGTCATATAATAAGGCGACATGACGTATAACGTCATATAGTAATGCGTCATAACGTATAAAGTCATATGGAATACCGGGTTAACGTATAACGCCATATAGCAATGCGTCATAACGTATAACATCATATAGTATTCCGTCATGACGTATAACGTCATATAGTAATGCGTCATAACGTATATCGTCATATATTAATGCGTCACAACGTATAACGTCATATAGTATTGCGTCATGACGAATAATGTCATTTAATAAGGCGACATGACGTATAACGTCATATAGTAATGCGTCTT
The DNA here is from genome assembly GCF_041682495.2 of Bombus fervidus. Classification (NCBI taxonomy): domain Eukaryota; kingdom Metazoa; phylum Arthropoda; class Insecta; order Hymenoptera; family Apidae; genus Bombus; species Bombus fervidus. Next base: position 2,242,953 of record NW_027212582.1, read on the forward strand.
ATCGTATAACGTCATATAGAATTCCGGTTTAACGTATAACGCCTCATAGCAATGCGTCATGACGTATAACGTCACATAGTAATACGTCTTAACGTATAACGTCATGCAGTAATGCGTCATAACGTATAACATCATACAGAATTCCGGTTTAACGTATGACGCCATATAGCAATGCGTCATAACGTATAACGTCATATATTAATGCGTCACAACGTATAACGTCATATAGTATTGCGTCATGACGAATAATGTCATTTAATAAGGCGACATGACGTATAACGTCATACAGTAATTCGTAATACCGTATAACGTCATATAGAATTACGGCATAACGTATAACGTCACATAGTAAAACGTCATAAAGTATAACGTCATACAGAATTACGGTTTAACGTCTAACGTCATGCAGTAATGCGTCATAACGTATAACATCATACAGAATTCCGGTTTAACGTATGACGCCATATAGCAATGCGTCATAACGTATAACGTTATACAGAATTACGGTTTAACGTATAAAGTCATATAGTAATGCGTCATAACGTATAACGCCATATAGTAATGCGTCATAACGTATAACAACATATAGTATTGAGTCATGACGTATAACGTCATATAGTAATGCTTCATAACGTATATCGTCATATAGTAATGCGTCAAAACGTATAACGTCATATAGTATTGCGTCATGACGAATAATGTCATATAATAAGGCGACATGACGTATAACGTCATATAGTAATGCGTCTTAACGTATAACGTCATATAGAATTCCGGTTTAACGTATAACGCCACATAGCAATGCGCCATAACGTATAACGTCACATAGTAATACGTCTTAACGTATAACGTCATATAGTAATGCGTCATAACGTATAACGCCATATAGTAATGCGTCATAACATATAACGTCATATAGTATTGCGCCATAACGCCTAACGCCATATAGCAATGCGTCATAACGTCTAACGCCATATAGCAATGCGTCATAACGTATAACGTCATATAGTAATGCGTCATACCGTATAACGTCATATAGAATTCCGGTTTAACGTGTAACGCCATATAGCAATGCGTCATAACGTATAACGTCACATAGTAATACGTCTTAACGTATAAAGTCATATTGAATACCGGGTTAACGTATAACGCCATATAGCAATGCGTCACAACGTATAACATCATATAGTATTCCGTCATGACGTTTAACGTCATATAGTAATGCGTCATAACGTATATCGTCATGGAGTAATGCGTCATAACGTATAACGTCATATAGTAATGCGTCTTATCGTATAACGTCATATAGAATTCCGGTTTAACGTATAACGCCTCATAGCAATGCGTCATAACGTATAACGTCACATAGTAATACGTCTTAACGTATAAAGTCATATAGAATACCGGGTTAACGTATAACGCCATATAGCAATGCGTCATAACGTATAACGCCATCTAGTAATGCGTCATAACATATAACGTCACATAGTAATACGTCTTAACGTATAAAGTCATATAGAATACCGGGTTAACGTATAACGCCATATAGCAATGCGTCATAACGTATAACATCATATAGTATTCCGTCATGACGTATAACGTCATATAGTAATGCGTCATAACGTATATCGTCATATATTAATGCGTCACAACGTATAACGTCATATAGTATTGCGTCATGACGAATAATGTCATTTAATAAGGCGACATGACGTATAACGTCATATAGTAATGCGTCTTATCGTATAACGTCATATAGAATTCGGGTTTAACGCATAACGCCTCATAGCAATGCGTCATGACGTATAACGTCACATAGTAGTACGTCTTAACGTATAACGTCATATAGTAATGCGTCATAACGTATAACGTCATATAGTAACACGTCATAACGTATAACGTCATATAGTATTGCGTCATGACGAATAATGTCATATAATAAGGCGACATGACGTATAACGTCATATAGTATTGCGTCATGACGTATAACGTCATATAGTAATGCGTCATAACATATAACGTCATATAGTATTGCGTCATAACGTCTAACGCCATATAGCAATGCATCATAACGTATAACGTCATATAGTAATGCGTCATACCGTATAACGACATATAGAATTCCGGTTTAACGTATAAAGTCATATAGTAATGCGTCATAACGTATAACGCCATATAGTAATGCGTCATAACGTATAACATCATATAGTATTGCGTCATGACGTATAACGTCATATAGTAATGCGTCATAACGTATATCGTCATAGAGTAATGCGTCATAACGTATAACGTCATATAGTATTGCGTCATGACGAATAATGTCATATAATAAGGCGACATGACGTATAACGTCATATAGTATTGCGTCATGACGTATAACGTCATATAGTAATGCGTCATAACGTATATCGTCATAGAGTAATGCGTCATAACGTATAACGTCATATAGTATTGCGTCATGACGAATAATGTCATATAATAAGGCGACATGACGTATAACGTCATATAGTAATGCGTCATGACGTATAACGTCATATAGTAATGCGTCATAACGTATATCGTCATAGAGTAATGCGTCATAACGTATAACGTCATATAGTATTGCGTCATGACGAATAATGTCATATAATAAGGCGACATGACGTATAACGTCATATAGTATTGCGTCATGACGTATAACGTCATATAGTAATGCGTCATAACTTATAACGTCATATAGTATTGCGTCAAAACGTATAACGCCATATAGCAATGCGTCATAACGTATAACGTCATATAGTAATGCGTCATACCGTATAACGACATATAGAATTCCGGTTTAACGTATAAAGTCATATAGTAATGCGTCATAACGTATAACGCCATATAGTAATGCGTCATAACGTATAACATCATATAGTATTGCGTCATGACGTATAACGTCATATAGTAATGCGTCATAACGTATATCGTCATAGAGTAATGCGTCATAACGTATAACGTCATATAGTATTGCGTCATGACGAATAATGTCATATAATAAGGCGACATGACGTATAACGTCATATAGTATTGCGTCATGACGTATAACGTCATATAGTAATGCGTCATAACGTATATCGTCATAGAGTAATGCGTCATAACGTATAACGTCATATAGTCTTGCGTCATGACGAATAATGTCATATAATAAGGCGACATGACGTATAACGTCATATAGTAATGCGTCTTATCGTATAACGTCATATAGAATTCCGGTTTAACGTATAACGCCTCATAGCAATGCGTCATGACGTATAACGTCACATAGTAATACGTCTTAACGTATAACGTCATATAGTAATGCGTCATAACGTATAACGTCATATAGTAATGCGTCATAACGTATAAAGTCATATGGAATACCGGGTTAACGTATAACGCCATATAGCAATGCGTCATAACGTATAACATCATATAGTATTCCGTCATGACGTATAACGTCATATAGTAATGCGTCATAACGTATATCGTCATATATTAATGCGTCACAACGTATAACGTCATATAGTATTGCGTCATGACGAATAATGTCATTTAATAAGGCGACATGACGTATAACGTCATATAGTAATGCGTCTTATCGTATAACGTCATATAGAATTCCGGTTTAACGTATAACGCCTCATAGCAATGCGTCATGACGTATAACGTCACATAGTAATACGTCTTAACGTATAACGTCATATAGTAATGCGTCATAACGTATAACGTCATATAGTAACACGTCATAACGTATAACGTCATATAGTATTGCGTCATGACGAATAATGTCATATAATAAGGCGACATGACGTATAACGTCATATAGTAATGCGTCATAACGTATAACGTCATACAGTAATGCGTCATAACGTATAACGCCATATAGTAATGCGTCATAACATATAACGTCATATAGTACTGCGTCATAACGTCTAACGCCATATAGCAATGCGTCATAACGTATAACGTCATATAGTAATGCGTCATACCGTATAACGACATATAGAATTCCGGTTTAACGTATAACGCCATATAGCAATGCGTCATAACGTATAACGTCATACAGAATTACGGTTTAACGTATAACGCCATATAGCAATGCGTCATAACGTATAACGTTATACAGAATTACGGTTTAACGTATAAAGTCATATAGTAATGCGTCATAACGTATAACGCCATATAGTAATGCGTCATAACGTATAACATCAGATAGTATTGCGTCATGACGTATAACGTCATATAGTAATGCGTCATAACGTATAACGTCATATAGTAATGCGTCATAACGTATAACGCCATATAGCAATGCGTTATAACGAATAACGTCATATAGTAATGCGTCATAAAATATAACGCCATATAGTAATGCGTCATAACGTATAACGTCATATAGTATTGCGCCATGACGTATAACGTCATATAATAAGGCGACATGACGTATAACGTCATATAGAATTACGTCATAACGTATAACGTCATATACAATTACGGTTTAACGTATAACGTCAAAAGAGTAATGCGTCATATCCTATAACGCCATATAGTAATTGCGTCATAACGTATAACGTCATATAGAATTCCGGCATAACTTATATCGTCATATAGTAATACGTCATAACATACAAGGTCATATAGTAATGCGTCATAACGTATAACGTCATATAGTACTGCGTCATGACGTATAACGTCATATAATAAGGTGACATGGCGTATAACTTCATATAGAATTACGGCATAAGGTATAACGTCACATAGTAAAACGTCATAACGTATAACGTCATGCAGAATTACGGTTTAACGTCTAATGTCATACAGTAATGCGTCATATCGTATAACATCATATAGAATTCCGGTTTAACGTATAACGCCATATAGCAATGCGTCATAACGTATAACGTCATACAGTAATTCGTAATACCGTATAACGTCATATAGAATTACGGCATAACGTATAACGTCACATAGTAAAACGTCATAACGTATAACGTCATACAGAATTACGGTTTAACGTCTAACGTCATGCAGTAATGCGTCATAACGTATAACATCATATAGAACTCCGGTTTAACGTATAACGCCATATAGCAATGCGTCATAACGTATAACGTCATACAGTAATTCGTCATACCGTATAACGTCATATAGAATTACGGCATAACGTATAACGTCACATAGTAAAACGTCATAACGTATAACGTCATACAGAATTACGGTTTAACGTCTAACGTCAAAAGAGTAATGCGTCATATCCTATAACGCCATATAGTAATTGCGTCATAACGTATAACGTCATATAGTAATGCGTCATAACGTATAACGCCATATAGTAATGCGTCATAACGTATAACATCATATAGTATTGCGTCATGACGTATAACGTCATATAGTAATGCGTCATAACGTATATCGTCATAGAGTAATGCGTCATAACGTATAACGTCATATAGTATTGCGTCATGACGAATAATGTCATATAATAAGGCGACATGACGTATAACGTCATATAGTATTGCGTCATGACGTATAACGTCATATAGTAATGCGTCATAACGTATATCGTCATAGAGTAATGCGTCATAACGTATAACGTCATATAGTATTGCGTCATGACGAATAATGTCATATAATAAGGCGACATGACGTATAACGTCATATAGTAATGCGTCATGACGTATAACGTCATATAGTAATGCGTCATAACGTATATCGTCATAGAGTAATGCGTCATAACGTATAACGTCATATAGTATTGCGTCATGACGAATAATGTCATATAATAAGGCGACATGACGTATAACGTCATATAGTATTGCGTCATGACGTATAACGTCATATAGTAATGCGTCATAACTTATAACGTCATATAGTATTGCGTCATAACGTATAACGCCATATAGCAATGCGTCATAACGTATAACGTCATATAGTAATGCGTCATACCGTATAACGACATATAGAATTCCGGTTTAACGTATAAAGTCATATAGTAATGCGTCATAACGTATAACGCCATATAGTAATGCGTCATAACGTATAACATCATATAGTATTGCGTCATGACGTATAACGTCATATAGTAATGCGTCATAACGTATATCGTCATAGAGTAATGCGTCATAACGTATAACGTCATATAGTATTGCGTCATGACGAATAATGTCATATAATAAGGCGACATGACGTATAACGTCATATAGTATTGCGTCATGACGTATAACGTCATATAGTAATGCGTCATAACGTATATCGTCATAGAGTAATGCGTCATAACGTATAACGTCATATAGTCTTGCGTCATGACGAATAATGTCATATAATAAGGCGACATGACGTATAACGTCATATAGTAATGCGTCATAACGTATAAAGTCATATGGAATACCGGGTTAACGTATAACGCCATATAGCAATGCGTCATAACGTATAACATCATATAGTATTCCGTCATGACGTATAACGTCATATAGTAATGCGTCATAACGTATATCGTCATATATAAATGCGTCACAACGTATAACGTCATATAGTATTGCGTCATGACGAATAATGTCATTTAATAAGGCGACATGACGTATAACGTCATATAGTAATGCGTCTTATCGTATAACGTCATATAGAATTCCGGTTTAACGTATAACGCCTCATAGCAATGCGTCATGACGTATAACGTCACATAGTAATACGTCTTAACGTATAACGTCATATAGTAATGCGTCATAACGTATAACGTCATATAGTAACACGTCATAACGTATAACGTCATATAGTATTGCGTCATGACGAATAATGTCATATAATAAGGCGACATGACGTATAACGTCATATAGTAATGCGTCATAACGTATAACGTCATACAGTAATGCGTCATAACGTATAACGCCATATAGTAATGCGTCATAACATATAACGTCATATAGTACTGCGTCATAACGTCTAACGCCATATAGCAATGCGTCATAACGTATAACGTCATATAGTAATGCGTCATACCGTATAACGACATATAGAATTCCGGTTTAACGTATAACGCCATATAGCAATGCGTCATAACGTATAACGTCATACAGAATTACGGTTTAACGTATAACGCCATATAGCAATGCGTCATAACGTATAACGTTATACAGAATTACGGTTTAACGTATAAAGTCATATAGTAATGCGTCATAACGTATAACGCCATATAGTAATGCGTCATAACGTATAACATCAGATAGTATTGCGTCATGACGTATAACGTCATATAGTAATGCGTCATAACGTATAACGTCATATAGTAATGCGTCATAACGTATAACGCCATATAGCAATGCGTTATAACGAATAACGTCATATAGTAATGCGTCATAAAATATAACGCCATATAGTAATGCGTCATAACGTATAACGTCATATAGTATTGCGCCATGACGTATAACGTCATATAATAAGGCGACATGACGTATAACGTCATATAGAATTACGTCATAACGTATAACGTCATATACAATTACGGTTTAACGTATAACGTCAAAAGAGTAATGCGTCATATCCTATAACGCCATATAGTAATTGCGTCATAACGTATAACGTCATATAGAATTCCGGCATAACTTATATCGTCATATAGTAATACGTCATAACATACAAGGTCATATAGTAATGCGTCATAACGTATAACGTCATATAGTACTGCGTCATGACGTATAACGTCATATAATAAGGTGACATGGCGTATAACTTCATATAGAATTACGGCATAAGGTATAACGTCACATAGTAAAACGTCATAACGTATAACGTCATGCAGAATTACGGTTTAACGTCTAATGTCATACAGTAATGCGTCATATCGTATAACATCATATAGAATTCCGGTTTAACGTATAACGCCATATAGCAATGCGTCATAACGTATAACGTCATACAGTAATTCGTAATACCGTATAACGTCATATAGAATTACGGCATAACGTATAACGTCACATAGTAAAACGTCATAACGTATAACGTCATACAGAATTACGGTTTAACGTCTAACGTCATGCAGTAATGCGTCATAACGTATAACATCATATAGAACTCCGGTTTAACGTATAACGCCATATAGCAATGCGTCATAACGTATAACGTCATACAGTAATTCGTCATACCGTATAACGTCATATAGAATTACGGCATAACGTATAACGTCACATAGTAAAACGTCATAACGTATAACGTCATACAGAATTACGGTTTAACGTCTAACGTCAAAAGAGTAATGCGTCATATCCTATAACGCCATATAGTAATTGCGTCATAACGTATAACGTCATATAGTAATGCGTCATAACGTATAACGCCATATAGTAATGCGTCATAACGTATAACGTCATATAGTATTGCGTCATGACGTATAACGTCATATAATAAGGCGACATGACGTATAACGTCATATAGAATTACGTCATAACGTATCACGTCATATACAATTACGGTTTAACGTATAACGTCAAAAGAGTAATGCGTCATATCCTATAACGCCATATAGTAATTGCGTCATAACGTATAACGTCATATAGAATTCCGGCATAACGTATATCGTCATATAGTAATACGTCATAACTTACAAGGTCATATAGTAATGCGTCATAACGTATAACGTCATATAGTATTGCGTCATGACGTATAACGTCATATAATAAGGTGACATGACGTATAACGTCATATAGAATTACGGCATAACGTATAACGTCACATAGTAATACGTCATAACGTATAACGTCATATAGTATTGCGTCATGACGTATAACGTCATATAGTAATGCGTCATAACGTATATCGTCATAGAGTAATGCGTCATAACGTATAACGTCATATAGTATTGCGTCATGACGAATAATGTTATATAATAAGGCGACATGACGTATAACGTCATATAGTAATGTGTCATAACGTATAACGTCATATAGAATTCCGGTTTAACGTATAACGCCACATAGCAATGCGTCATAACGTATAACGCCACATAGTAATACGTCTTAACGTATAAAGACATATAGAATTCCGGGATAACGTATAACGTCATATAGTATTGCGTCATGACGTATAACGTCATATAATAATGTGACATGACGTATAACGTCATATAGAATTACGGCATAACGTATGACGTCATATAGTAAAACGTCATAACGTATAACGTCATACAGAATTACGGTTTAACGTCTAATGTCATACAGTAATGCGTCATATCGTATAACATCATATAGAATTCCGGTTTAACGTATAACGCCATATAGCAATGCGTCATAACGTATAACGTCATACAGTAATTCGTAATACCGTATAACGTCATATAGAATTACGGCATAACGTATAACGTCACATAGTAAAACGTCATAAAGTATAACGTCATACAGAATTACGGTTTAACGTCTAACGTCATGCAGTAATGCGTCATAACGTATAACATCATACAGAATTCCGGTTTAACGTATGACGCCATATAGCAATGCGTCATAACGTATAACGTTATACAGAATTACGGTTTAACGTATAAAGTCATATAGTAATGCGTCATAACGTATAACGCCATATAGTAATGCGTCATAACGTATAACAACATATAGTATTGAGTCATGACGTATAACGTCATATAGTAATGCTTCATAACGTATATCGTCATATAGTAATGCGTCAAAACGTATAACGTCATATAGTATTGCGTCATGACGAATAATGTCATATAATAAGGCGACATGACGTATAACGTCATATAGTAATGCGTCTTAACGTATAACGTCATATAGAATTCCGGTTTAACGTATAACGCCACATAGCAATGCGTCATAACGTATAACGTCACATAGTAATACGTCTTAACGTATAACGTCATATAGTAATGCGTCATAACGTATAACGCCATATAGTAATGCGTCATAACATATAACGTCATATAGTATTGCGCCATAACGCCTAACGCCATATAGCAATGCGTCATAACGTCTAACGCCATATAGCAATGCGTCATAACGTATAACGTCATATAGAATTCCGGTTTAACGTATAACGCCTCATAGCAATGCGTCATAACGTATAACGTCACATAGTAATACGTCTTAACGTATAAAGTCATATAGAATACCGGGTTAACGTATAACGCCATATAGCAATGCGTCATAACGTATAACGCCATATAGTATTGCGTCGTAACGTATAACATCATATAGTATTGCGTCATGACGTATAACGTCATATAGTAATGCGTCATAACGTATATCGTCATAGAGTAATGCGTCATAACGTATCACGTCATATAGTATTGCGTCATGACGAATAATGTCATATAATAAGGCGACATGACGTATAACGTCATATAGTAATGCGTCATAACGTATAACGTCATATAGAATTCCGGTTTAACGTATAACGCCACATATCAATGCGTCATAACGTATAACGCCACATGGTCATACGTCTTAACGTATAAAGACATATAGAATTCCGGGATAACGTATAACGTCACATAGTAATACGTCATAACGTATAACGTCATATAGTATTGCGTCATGACGTATAACGTCATATAATAAGGCGACATGACGTATAACGTCATATAGAATTACGTCATATAATAAGGCGGCATGACGTATAACGTCATATAGAATTCCGTCATAACGTATAACGTCATCTACAATTACGGTTTAACGTATAACGTCAAAAGAGTAATGCGTCATATCCTATAACGCCATATAGTAATTGCGTCATAACGTATAACGTCATATAGTAATGCGTCATAACGTATAACGCCATATAGTAATGCGTCATAACGTATAACGTCATATAGTATTGCGTCATGACGTATAACGTCATATAATATGGCGACATGACGTATAACGTCATATAGAATTACGTCATAACGTCTAACGTCATCAACAATTACGGTTTAACGTATAACATCAAAAGAGTAATGCGTCATATCCTATAACGCCATATAGTAATTGCGTCATAACGTATAACGTCATATAGAATTCCGGCATAACGTATATCGTCATATAGTAATACGTCATAACTTACAAGGTCATATAGTAATGCGTCATAACGTATAACGTCATATAGTATTGCGTCATGACGTATAACGTCATATAATAAGGTGACATGACGTATAACGTCACATAGTAAAACGTCATAACGTATAACGTCATATAGTAATACGTCATAACGTATAACGTCATATAGTATTGCGACATGACGAATAATGTCATATAATAAGGCGACATGGCGTATAACGTCATATAGTAATGCGTCATAACGTATAACGTCATATAGTAATGCGTCATAACGTATAACGCCATATAGTAATACGTCATAACTTACATGGTCATATAGTAATGCGTCATAACGTATAACGTCATATAGTATTGCGTCATGACGTATAACGTCATATAATAAGGTGACATGACGTATAACGTCATATAGAATTACGGCATAACGTATAACGTCACATAGTAAAACGTCATAACGTATAACGTCATATAGTAATACGTCATAACGTATAACGTCATATAGTATTGCGACATGACGAATAATGTCACATAATAAGGCGACATGACTTATAACGTCATATAGTAATGCGTCATAACGTATAACGTCATATAGTAATGCGTCATAACGTATAACGCCATATAGTAATGCGTCATAACGTATAACGTCATATAGTAATACGTCATAACGTATAACGTCATATAGTATTGCGTCATGACGAATAATGTCATATAATAAGGCGACATGACGTATAACGTCATATAGTAATGCGTCATAACGTATAACGTCATATAGTATTGCGTCATAACGTCTAACGCCATATAGCAATGCGTCTTAGCGTATAACGTCATATAGTAATGCGTCATACCGTATAACGTCATATAGAATTCCGGTTTAACGTATAACGCCATATAGCAATGCGTCATAACGTATAACGTCACATCGTAATACGTCTTAACGTATAAAGTCATATAGAATACCGGGTTAACGTATAACGCCATATAGCAATGCGTCATAACGTATAACGTCATACAGAATTACGGTTTAACGTATAACGCCATATAGCAATGCGTCATAACGTATAACGTTATACAGAATTACGGTTTAACGTATAAAGTCATATAGTAATGCGTCATAATGTATAACGCCATATAGTAATGCGTCATAACGTATAACATCATATAGTATTGCGTCATGACGTATAACGTCATATAGTAATGCGTCATAACGTATATCGTCATAGAGTAATGCGTCATAACGTATAACGTCATATAGTATTGCGTCATAACGTATAACGTTATACAGAATTACGGTTTAACGTATAAAGTCATATAGTAATGCGTCATAACGTATAACGCCATATAGTAATGCGTCATAACGTATAACATCATATAGTATTGCGTCATGACGTATAACGTCATATAGTAATGCGTCATAACGTATATCGTCATAGAGTAATGCGTCATAACGTATAACGTCATATAGTGTTGCGTCATAACGTATAACGTTATACAGAATTACGGTTTAACGTATAAAGTCATATAGTAATGCGTCATAACGTATAACGCCATATAGCAATGCGTCATAACGTGTAACGCCATATAGCAATGCGTTATAACGAATAACGTCATATAGTAATGCGTCATAACGTATAACGCCATACAGTAATGCGTCATAACGTAGAACGTTATATAGTATTGCGTCATGACGTATAACATCATATAATAAGGCGACATGACGTATAACGTCATATAGAATTACGGCATAACGTATAACGTCACATAGTAAAACGTCATAACGTATAACGTCATATAGCAATGCGTTATAACGTATAACGCCATATAGTAATGCGTCATAACGTATAACGTCATATAGTATTGCGTCATAACATCTAACGCCATATAGTAATGCGTCATAACGTATAACGTCATATAGTAATGCGTCATAACGTATAACGCCATATAGCAATGCGTCATAACGTGTAACGCCATATAGCAATGCGTTATAACGAATAACGTCATATAGTAATGCGTCATAACGTATAACGCCATACAGTAATGCGTCATAACGTAGAACGTTATATAGTATTGCGTCATGACGTATAACGTCATATAATAAGGCGACATGACGTATAACGTCATATAATAAGGCGACATGACGTATAACGTCATATAGAATTACGGCATAACGTATAACGTCACATAGTAAAACGTCATAACGTATAACGTCATATAGCAATGCGTTATAACGAATAACGTCATATAGTAATGCGTCATAACGTATAACCACATATAGTAATGCGTCATAACGTATAACGTCATATAGTATTGCGTCATGACGTATAACGTCATATAATAAGGCGACATGACGTATAACGTCATATAGAATTACGTCATAACGTATAACGTCATATACAATTACGGTTTAACGTATAACGTCAAAAGAGTAATGCGTCATATCCTATAACGCCATATAGTAATTGCGTCATAACGTATAACGTCATATAGAATTCCGGCATAACGTATATCGTCATATAGTAATACGTCATAACTTACAAGGTCACATAGTAATGCGTCATAACGTATAACGTCATATAGTATTGCGTCATGACGTATAACGTCATATAATAAGGTGACATGACGTATAACGTCATATAGAATTACGGCATAACGTATAACGTCACATAGTAAAACGTCATAACGTATAACGTCATATAGTATTGCGTCATGACGTATAACGTCATATAGTAATGCGTCATAACGTATATCGTCATAGAGTAACGCGTCATAACGTATAACGTCATATAGTATTGCGTCATGACGAATAATGTTATATAATAAGGCGACATGACGTATAACGTCATATAGTAATGTGTCATAACGTATAACGTCATATAGAATTCCGGTTTAACGTATAACGCCACATAGCAATGCGTCATAACGTATAACGCCACATGGTAATACGTCTTAACGTATAAAGACATATAGAATTCCGGGATAACGTATAACGTCATATAGTATTGCGACATGACGTATAACGTCATATAGTAATGCGTCATGACGTATAACGTCATATAGTAATGCGTCATAACGTATATCGTCATAGAGTAATGCGTCATAACGTATAACGTCATATAGTATTGCGTCATGACGAATAATGTCATATAATAAGGCGACATGACGTATAACGTCATATAGTATTGCGTCATGACGTATAACGTCATATAGTAATGCGTCATAACATATAACGTCATATAGTATTGCGTCATAACGTATAACGCCATATAGCAATGCGTCATAACGTATAACGTCATATATTAATGCGTCATACCGTATAACGACATATAGAATTCCGGTTTAACGTATAAAGTCATATAGTAATGCGTCATAACGTATAACGCCATATAGTAATGCGTCATAACGTATAACATCATATAGTATTGCGTCATGACGTATAACGTCATATAGTAATGCGTCATAACGTATATCGTCATAGAGTAATGCGTCATAACGTATAACGTCATATAGTATTGCGTCATGACGAATAATGTCATATAATAAGGCGACATGACGTATAACGTCATATAGTATTGCGTCATGACGTATAACGTCATATAGTAATGCGTCATAACGTATATCGTCATAGAGTAATGCGTCATAAGGTATCACGTCATATATTATTGCGTCATGACGAATAATGTCATATAATAAGGCGACATGACGTATAACGTCATATAGTAATGCGTCATAACGTATAACGTCATATAGAATTCCGGTTTAACGTATAACGCCACATATCAATGCGTCATAACGTATAACGCCACATGGTCATACGTCTTAACGTATAAAGACATATGGAATTCCGGGATAACGTATAACGTCATATAGTATTGCGTCATGACGTATAACGTCATATAATAAGGCGACATGACGTATAACGTCATATAGAATTACGTCATAACGTATAACGTCATATACAATTACGGTTTAACGTATAACGTCATAAGAGTAATGCGTCATATCCTATAACGCCATATAGTAATTGCGTCATAACGTATAACGTCATATAGAATTCCGGCATAACGTATATCGTCATATAGTAATACGTCATAACTTACAAGGTCATATAGTAATGCGTCATAACGTATAACGTCATATAGTATTGCGTCATGACGTATAACGTCATATAGTAAGGTGACATGACGTATAACGTCATATAGAATTACGGCATAACGTATAACGTCACATAGTAAAACGTCATAACGTATAACGTCATATAGTATTGCGTCATGACGTATAACGTCATATAGTAATGCGTCATAACGTATATCGTCATAGAGTAATGCGTCATAACGTATAACGTCATATAGTATTGCGTCATGACGAATAATGTTATATAATAAGGCGACATGACGTATAACGTCATATAGTAATGTGTCATAACGTATAACGTCATATAGAATTCCGGTTTAACGTATAACGCCACATAGCAATGCGTCATAACGTATAACGCCACATGGTAATACGTCTTAACGTATAAAGACATATAGAATTCCGGGATAACGTATAACGTCATATAGTATTGCGTCATGACGTATAACGTCATATAATAATGTGACATGACGTATAACGTCATATAGAATTACGGCATAACGTATAACGTCATATAGTAAAACGTCATAACGTATAACGTCATACAGAATTACGGTTTAACGTCTAATGTCATACAGTAATGCGTCATATCGTATAACATCATATAGAATTCCGGTTTAACGTATAACGCCATATAGCAATGCGTCATAACGTATAACGTCATACAGTAATTCGTAATACCGTATAACGTCATATAGAATTACGGCATAACGTATAACGTCACATAGTAAAACGTCATAAAGTATAACGTCATACAGAATTACGGTTTAACGTCTAACGTCATGCAGTAATGCGTCATAACGTATAACATCATACAGAATTCCGGTTTAACGTATGACGCCATATAGCAATGCGTCATAACGTATAACGTTATACAGAATTACGGTTTAACGTATAAAGTCATATAGTAATGCGTCATAACGTATAACGCCATATAGTAATGCGTCATAACGTATAACAACATATAGTATTGAGTCATGACGTATAACGTCATATAGTAATGCTTCATAACGTATATCGTCATATAGTAATGCGTCAAAACGTATAACGTCATATAGTATTGCGTCATGACGAATAATGTCATATAATAAGGCGACATGACGTATAACGTCATATAGTAATGCGTCTTAACGTATAACGCCATATAGCAATGCGTCATAACGTATAACGTCATATAGTAATACGTCTTAACGTATAAATTCATATTGAATACCGGGTTAACGTATAACGCCATATAGCAATGCGTCACAACGTATAACATCATATAGTATTCCGTCATGACGTTTAACGTCATATAGTAATGCGTCATAACGTATATCGTCATGGAGTAATGCGTCATAACGTATAACGTCATATAGTAATGCGTCTTATCGTATAACGTCATATAGAATTCCGGTTTAACGTATAACGCCTCATAGCAATGCGTCATAACGTATAACGTCACATAGTAATACGTCTTAACGTATAAAGTCATATAGAATACCGGGTTAACGTATAACGCCATATAGCAATGCGTCATAACGTATAACGCCATATAGTAATGCGTCATAACGTATAACATCATATAGTATTGCGTCATGACGTATAACGTCATATAGTAATGCGTCATAACGTATATCGTCATAGAGTAATGCGTCATAACGTATCACGTCATATAGTATTGCGTCATGACGAATAATGTCATATAATAAGGCGACATGACGTATAACGTCATATAGTAAAGCGTCATAACGTATAACGTCATATAGAATTCCGGTTTAACGTATAACGCCACATATCAATGCGTCATAACGTATAACGCCACATGGTCATACGTCTTAACGTATAAAGACATATAGAATTCCGGGATAACGTATAACGTCACATAGTAATACGTCATAACGTATAACGTCATATAGTATTGCGTCATGACGTATAACGTCATATAATAAGGCGACATGACGTATAACGTCATATAGAATTACGGCATAACGTATAACGTCATATAGTAAAACGTCGTAACGTATAACGTCATACAGAATTACGGTTTAACGTCTAATGTCATACAGTAATGCGTCATATCGTATAACATCATATAGAATTCCGGTTTAACGTATAACGCCATATAGCAATGCGTCATAACGTATAACGTCATACAGTAATTCGTAATACCGTATAACGTCATATAGAATTACGGCATAACGTATAACGTCACATAGTAAAACGTCATAAAGTATAACGTCATACAGAATTACGGTTTAACGTCTAACGTCATGCAGTAATGCGTCATAACGTATAACATCATACAGAATTCCGGTTTAACGTATGACGCCATATAGCAATGCGTCATAACGTATAACGTTATACAGAATTACGGTTTGACGTATAAAGTCATATAGTAATGCGTCATAACGTATAACGCCATATAGTAATGCGTCATAACGTATAACAACATATAGTATTGAGTCATGACGTATAACGTCATATAGTAATGCTTCATAACGTATATCGTCATATAGTAATGCGTCAAAACGTATAACGTCATATAGTATTGCGTCATGACGAATAATGTCATATAATAAGGCGACATGACGTATAACGTCATATAGTAATGCGTCTTAACGTATAACGTCATATAGAATTCCGGTTTAACGTATAACGCCACATAGCAATGCGTCATAACGTATAACGTCACATAGTAATACGTCTTAACGTATAACGTCATATAGTAATGCGTCATAACGTATAACGCCATATAGTAATGCGTCATAACATATAACGTCATATAGTATTGCGCCATAACGCCTAACGCCATATAGCAATGCGTCATAACGTCTAACGCCATATAGCAATGCGTCATAACGTATAACGTCATATAGCAATGCGTCATACCGTATAACGTCATATAGAATTCCGGTTTAACGTATAACGCCATATAGCAATGCGTCATAACGTATAACGTCACATAGTAATACGTCTTAACGTATAAAGTCATATTGAATACCGGGTTAACGTATAACGCCATATAGCAATGCGTCACAACGTATAACATCATATAGTATTCCGTCATGACGTTTAACGTCATATAGTAATGCGTCATAACGTATATCGTCATGGAGTAATGCGTCATAACGTATAACGTCATATAGTAATGCGTCTTATCGTATAACGTCATATAGAATTCCGGTTTAACGTATAACGCCTCATAGCAATGCGTCATAACGTATAACGTCACATAGTAATACGTCTTAACGTATAAAGTCATATAGAATACCGGGTTAACGTATAACGCCATATAGCAATGCGTCATAACGTATAACGCCATATAGTAATGCGTCATAACGTATAACATCATATAGTATTGCGTCATGACGTATAACGTCATATAATAAGGTGACATGACGTATAACGTCATATAGAATTACGGCATAACGTATAACGTCACATAGTAAAACGTCATAACGTATAACGTCATATAGTATTGCGTCATGACGTATAACGTCATATAGTAATGCGTCATAACGTATATCGTCATAGAGTAATGCGTCATAACGTATAACGTCATATAGTATTGCGTCATGACGAATAATGTTATATAATAAGGCGACATGACGTATAACGTCATATAGTAATGTGTCATAACGTATAACGTCATATAGAATTCCGGTTTAACGTATAACGCCACATAGCAATGCGTCATAACGTATAACGCCACATGGTAATACGTCTTAACGTATAAAGACATATAGAATTCCGGGATAACGTATAACGTCATATAGTATTGCGTCATGACGTATAACGTCATATAATAATGTGACATGACGTATAACGTCATATAGAATTACGGCATAACGTATAACGTCATATAGTAAAACGTCATAACGTATAACGTCATACAGAATTACGGTTTAACGTCTAATGTCATACAGTAATGCGTCATATCGTATAACATCATATAGAATTCCGGTTTAACGTATAACGCCATATAGCAATGCGTCATAACGTATAACGTCATACAGTAATTCGTAATACCGTATAACGTCATATAGAATTACGGCATAACGTATAACGTCACATAGTAAAACGTCATAAAGTATAACGTCATACAGAATTACGGTTTAACGTCTAACGTCATGCAGTAATGCGTCATAACGTATAACATCATACAGAATTCCGGTTTAACGTATGACGCCATATAGCAATGCGTCATAACGTATAACGTTATACAGAATTACGGTTTAACGTATAAAGTCATATAGTAATGCGTCATAACGTATAACGCCATATAGTAATGCGTCATAACGTATAACAACATATAGTATTGAGTCATGACGTATAACGTCATATAGTAATGCTTCATAACGTATATCGTCATATAGTAATGCGTCAAAACGTATAACGTCATATAGTATTGCGTCATGACGAATAATGTCATATAATAAGGCGACATGACGTATAACGTCATATAGTAATGCGTCTTAACGTATAACGTCATATAGAATTCCGGTTTAACGTATAACGCCACATAGCAATGCGTCATAACGTATAACGTCACATAGTAATACGTCTTATCGTATAACGTCATATAGTAATGCGTCATAACGTATAACGCCATATAGTAATGCGTCATAACATATAACGTCATATAGTATTGCGCCATAACGCCTAACGCCATATAGCAATGCGTCATAACGTCTAACGCCATATAGCAATGCGTCATAACGTATAACGTCATATAGCAATGCGTCATACCGTATAACGTCATATAGAATTCCGGTTTAACGTATAACGCCATATAGCAATGCGTCATAACGTATAACGTCACATAGTAATACGTCTTAACGTATAAAGTCATATTGAATACCGGGTTAACGTATAACGCCATATAGCAATGCGTCACAACGTATAACATCATATAGTATTCCGTCATGACGTTTAACGTCATATAGTAATGCGTCATAACGTATATCGTCATGGAGTAATGCGTCATAACGTATAACGTCATATAGTAATGCGTCTTATCGTATAACGTCATATAGAATTCCGGTTTAACGTATAACGCCTCATAGCAATGCGTCATAACGTATAACGTCACATAGTAATACGTCTTAACGTATAAAGTCATATAGAATACCGGGTTAACGTATAACGCCATATAGCAATGCGTCATAACGTATAACGCCATATAGTAATGCGTCATAACGTATAACATCATACAGTATTGCGTCATGACGTATAACGTCATATAGTAATGCGTCATAACGTATATCGTCATAGAGTAATGCGTCATAACGTATCACGTCATATAGTATTGCGTCATGACGAATAATGTCATATAATAAGGCGACATGACGTATAACGTCATATAGTAATGCGTCATAACGTATAACGTCATATAGAATTCCGATTTAACGTATAACGCCACATATCAATGCGTCATAACGTATAACGCCACATCGTCATACGTCTTAACGTATAAAGACATATAGAATTCCGGGATAACGTATAACGTCACATAGTAATACGTCATAACGTATAACGTCATATAGTATTGCGTCATGACGTATAACGTCATATAATAAGGCGACATGACGTATAACGTCATATAGAATTACGTCATATAATAAGGCGGCATGACGTATAACGTCATATAGAATTACGTCATAACGTATAACGTCATCTACAATTACGGTTTAACGTATAACGTCAAAAGAGTAATGCGTCATATCCTATAACGCCATATAGTTATTGCGTCATAACGTATAACGTCATATAGAATTCCGGCATAACGTATATCGTCATATAGTAATACGTCATAACTTACAAGGTCATATAGCAATGCGTCATAACGTATAACGTCACATAGTAATACGTCTTAACGTATAACGTCATATAGTAATGCGTCATAACGTATAACGCCATATAGTAATGCGTCATAACATATAACGTCATATAGTATTGCGCCATAACGCCTAACGCCATATAGCAATGCGTCATAACGTCTAACGCCATATAGCAATGCGTCATAACGTATAACGTCATATAGTAATGCGTCATACCGTATAACGTCATATAGAATTCCGGTTTAACGTATAACGCCATATAGCAATGCGTCATAACGTATAACGTCACATAGTAATACGTCTTAACGTATAAAGTCATATTGAATACCGGGTTAACGTATAACGCCATATAGCAATGCGTCACAACGTATAACATCATATAGTATTCCGTCATGACGTTTAACGTCATATAGTAATGCGTCATAACGTATATCGTCATGGAGTAATGCGTCATAACGTATAACGTCATATAGTAATGCGTCTTATCGTATAACGTCATATAGAATTCCGGTTTAACGTATAACGCCTCATAGCAATGCGTCATAACGTATAACGTCACATAGTAATACGTCTTAACGTATAAAGTCATATAGAATACCGGGTTAACGTATAACGCCATATAGCAATGCGTCATAACGTATAACGCCATATAGTAATGCGTCATAACGTATAACATCATATAGTATTGCGTCATGACGTATAACGTCATATAGTAATGCGTCATAACGTATATCGTCATAGAGTAATGCGTCATAACGTATCACGTCATATAGTATTGCGTCATGACGAATAATGTCATATAATAAGGCGACATGACGTATAACGTCATATAGTAATGCGTCATAACGTACAACGTCATATAGCAATGCGTCATAACGTATAACGTCATATAGTATTGCGACATGACGAATAATGTCATATAATAAGGCGACATGACGTATAACGTCATATAGTAATGCGTCATAACGTATAACGTCATATAGTAATGCGTCATAACGTATAACGCCATATAGTAATACGTCATAACTTACAAGGTCATATAGTAATGCGTCATAACGTATAACGTCATATAGTATTGCGTCATGACGTATAACGTCATATAATAAGGTGACATGACGTATAACGTCATATAGAATTACGGCATAACGTATAACGTCACATAGTAAAACGTCATAACGTATAACGTCATATAGTAATACGTCATAACGTATAACGTCATATAGTATTGCGACATGACGAATAATGTCATATAATAAGGCGACATGACGTATAACGTCATATAGTAATGCGTCATAACGTATAACGTCATATAGTAATGCGTCATAACGTATAACGTCATATAGTAATGCGTCATAACGTATAACGCCATATAGTAATGCGTCATAACGTATAACGTCATATAGTAATACGTCATAACGTATAACGTCATATAGTATTGCGTCATGACGAATAATGTCATATAATAAGGCGACATGACGTATAACGTCATATAGTAATGCGTCATAACGTATAACGTCATATAGTATTGCGTCATAACGTCTAACGCCATATAGCAATGCGTCTTAGCGTATAACGTCATATAGTAATGCGTCATACCGTATAACGTCATATAGAATTCCGGTTTAACGTATAACGCCATATAGCAATGCGTCATAACGTATAACGTCACATAGTAATACGTCTTAACGTATAAAGTCATATAGAATACCGGGTTAACGTATAACGCCATATAGCAATGCGTCATAACGTATAACGTCATACAGAATTACGGTTTAACGTATAACGCCATATAGCAATGCGTCATAACGTATAACGTTATACAGAATTACGGTTTAACGTATAAAGTCATATAGTAATGCGTCATAACGTATAACGCCATATAGTAATGCGTCATAACGTATAACATCATATAGTATTGCGTCATGACGTATAACGTCATATGGTAATGCGTCATAACGTATATCGTCATAGAGTAATGCGTCATAACGTATAACGTCATATAGTATTGCGTCATAACGTATAACGTTATACAGAATTACGGTTTAACGTATAAAGTCATATAGTAATGCGTCATAACGTATAACGCCATATAGTAATGCGTCATAACGTATAACATCATATAGTATTGCGTCATGACGTATAACGTCATATAGTAATGCGTCATAACGTATATCGTCATAGAGTAATGCGTCATAACGTATAACGTCATATAGTATTGCGTCATGACGAATAATGTCATATAATAAGGCGACATGACGTATAACGTCATATAGTAATGCGTCATAACGTATAACGTCATATAGAATTCCGGTTTAACGTATAACGCCACATATCAATGCGTCATAACGTATAACGCCACATGGTAATACGTCTTAACGTATAAAGACATATAGAATTCCGGGATAACGTATAACGTCATATAGTAATACGTCATAACGTATAACGTCATATAGTATTGCGTCATGACGAATAATGTCATATAATAAGGCGACATGACGTATAACGTCATATAGTAATGCGTCATAACGTATAACGTCATATAGTAATGCGTCATAACGTATAACGCCATATAGTAATGCGTCATAACGTATAACGTCATATAGTATTGCGTCATAACATCTAACGCCATATAGTAATGCGTCATAACGTATAACGTCATATAGTAATGCGTCATAACGTATAACGCCATATAGCAATGCGTCATAACGTGTAACGCCATATAGCAATGCGTTATAACGAATAACGTCATATAGTAATGCGTCATAACGTATAACGCCATACAGTAATGCGTCATAATGTAGAACGTTATATAGTATTGCGTCATGACGTATAACGTCATATAATAAGGCGACATGACGTATAACGTCATATAGAATTACGGCATAACGTATAACGTCACATAGTAAAACGTCATAACGTATAACGTCATATAGCAATGCGTTATAACGAATAACGTCATATAGTAATGCGTCATAACGTATAACCCCATATAGTAATGCGTCATAACGTATAACGTCATATAGTATTGCGTCATGACGTATAACGTCATATAATAAGGCGACATGACGTATAACGTCATATAGAATTACGGCATAACGTATAACGTCATCTACAATTACGGTTTAACGTATAACGTCAAAAGAGTAATGCGTCATATCCTATAACGCCATATAGTAATTGCGTCATAACGTATAACGTCATATAGAATTCCGGCATAACGTATATCGTCATATAGTAATACGTCATAACTTACAAGGTCATATAGCAATGCGTCATAACGTATAACGTCACATAGTAATACGTCTTAACGTATAACGTCATATAGTAATGCGTCATAACGTATAACGCCATATAGTAATGCGTCATAACATATAACGTCATATAGTATTGCGCCATAACGCCTAACGCCATATAGCAATGCGTCATAACGTCTAACGCCATATAGCAATGCGTCATAACGTATAACGTCATATAGTAATGCGTCATACCGTATAACGTCATATAGAATTCCGGTTTAACGTATAACGCCATATAGCAATGCGTCATAACGTATAACGTCACATAGTAATACGTCTTAACGTATAAAGTCATATTGAATACCGGGTTAACGTATAACGCCATATAGCAATGCGTCACAACATATAACATCATATAGTATTCCGTCATGACGTTTAACGTCATATAGTAATGCGTCATAACGTATATCGTCATGGACTAATGCGTCAGAACGTATAACGTCATATAGTAATGCGTCTTATCGTATAACGTCATATAGAATTCCGGTTTAACGTATAACGCCTCATAGCAATGCGTCATAACGTATAACGTCACATAGTAATACGTCTTAACGTATAAAGTCATATAGAATACCGGGTTAACGTATAACGCCATATAGCAATGCGTCATAACGTATAACGCCATATAGTAATGCGTCATAACGTATAACATCATATAGTATTGCGTCATGACGTATAACGTCATATAGTAATGCGTCATAACGTATATCGTCATAGAGTAATGCGTCATAACGTATCACGTCATATAGTATTGCGTCATGACGAATAATGTCATATAATAAGGCGACATGACGTATAACGTCATATAGTAATGCGTCATAACGTATAACGTCATATAGAATTCCGGTTTAACGTATAACGCCACATATCAATGCGTCATAACGTATAACGCCACATGGTCATACGTCTTAACGTATAAAGACATATAGAATTCCGGGATAACGTATAACGTCACATAGTAATACGTCATAACGTATAACGTCATATAGTATTGCGTCATGACGTATAACGTCATATAATAAGGCGACATGACGTATAACGTCATATAGAATTACGTCATATAATAAGGCGGCATGACGTATAACGTCATATAGAATTACGTCATAACGTATAACGTCATCTACAATTACGGTTTAACGTATAACGTCAAAAGAGTAATGCGTCATATCCTATAACGCCATATAGTAATTGCGTCATAACGTATAACGTCATATAGTAATGCGTCATAACGTATAACGCCATATAGTAATGCGTCATAACGTATAACGTCATATAGTATTGCGTCATGACGTATAACGTCATATAATAAGGCGACATGACGTATAACGTCATATAGAATTACGTCATAACGTATAACGTCATCAACAATTACGGTTTAACGTATAACGTCAAAAGAGTAATGCGTCATATCCTATAACGCCATATAGTAATTGCGTCATAACGTATAACGTCATATAGAATTCCGGCATAACGTATATCGTCATATAGTAATACGTCATAACTTACAAGGTCATATAGTAATGCGTCATAACGTATAACGTCATATA
Organism: Bombus fervidus; assembly: GCF_041682495.2. NCBI lineage: Eukaryota > Metazoa > Arthropoda > Insecta > Hymenoptera > Apidae > Bombus > Bombus fervidus. The sequence goes on from NW_027212582.1 coordinate 2,268,782, forward strand.
GTATTGCGTCATGACGTATAACGTCATATAATAAGGTGACATGACGTATAACGTCACATAGTAAAACGTCATAACGTATAACGTCATATAGTAATACGTCATAACGTATAACGTCATATAGTATTGCGACATGACGAATAATGTCATATAATAAGGCGACATGACGTATAACGTCATATAGTAATGCGTCATAACGTATAACGTCATATAGTAATGCGTCATAACGTATAACGTCATATAGTAATACGTCATAACTTACAAGGTCATATAGTAATGCGTCATAACGTATAACGTCATATAGTATTGCGTCATGACGTACAACGTCATATAATAAGGTGACATGACGTATAACGTCATATAGAATTACGGCATAACGTATAACGTCACATAGTAAAACGTCATAACGTATAACGTCATATAGTAATACGTCATAACGTATAACGTCATATAGTATTGCGACATGACGAATAATGTCATATAATAAGGCGACATGACGTATAACGTCATATAGAAATGCGTCATAACGTGTAACGTCATATAGTAATGCGTCATAACGTATAACGTCATATAGTAATGCGTCATAACGTATAACGCCATATAGTAATGCGTCATAACGTATAACGTCATATAGTAATACGTCATAACGTATAACGTCATATAGTATTGCGTCATGACGAATAATGTCATATAATAAGGCGACATGACGTATAACGTCATATAGTAATGCGTCATAACGTATAACGTCATATAGTATTGCGTCATAACGTCTAACGCCATATAGCAATGCGTCTTAGCGTATAACGTCATATAGTAATGCGTCATACCGTATAACGTCATATAGAATTCCGGTTTAACGTATAACGCCATATAGCAATGCGTCATAACGTATAACGTCACATAGTAATACGTCTTAACGTATAAAGTCATATAGAATACCGGGTTAACGTATAACGCCATATAGCAATGCGTCATAACGTATAACGTCATACAGAATTACGGTTTAACGTATAACGCCATATAGCAATGCGTCATAACGTATAACGTTATACAGAATTACGGTTTAACGTATAAAGTCATATAGTAATGCGTCATAACGTATAACGCCATATAGTAATGCGTCATAACGTATAACATCATATAGTATTGCGTCATGACGTATAACGTCATATGGTAATGCGTCATAACGTATATCGTCATAGAGTAATGCGTCATAACGTATAACGTCATATAGTATTGCGTCATAACGTATAACGTTATACAGAATTACGGTTTAACGTATAAAGTCATATAGTAATGCGTCATAACGTATAACGCCATATAGTAATGCGTCATAACGTATAACATCATATAGTATTGCGTCATGACGTATAACGTCATATAGTAATGCGTCATAACGTATATCGTCATAGAGTAATGCGTCATAACGTATAACGTCATATAGTATTGCGTCATGACGAATAATGTCATATAATAAGGCGACATGACGTATAACGTCATATAGTAATGCGTCATAACGTATAACGTCATATAGAATTCCGGTTTAACGTATAACGCCACATATCAATGCTTCATAACGTATAACGCCACATGGTAATACGTCTTAACGTATAAAGACATACAGAATTCCGGGATAACGTATAACGTCATATAGTAATACGTCATAACGTATAACGTCATATAGTATTGCGTCATGACGAATAATGTCATATAATAAGGCGACATGACGTATAACGTCATATAGTAATGCGTCATAACGTATAACGTCATATAGTAATGCGTCATAACGTATAACGCCATATAGTAATGCGTCATAACGTATAACGTCATATAGTATTGCGTCATAACATCTAACGCCATATAGTAATGCGTCATAACGTATAACGTCATATAGTAATGCGTCATAACGTATAACGCCATATAGCAATGCGTCATAACGTGTAACGCCATATAGCAATGCGTTATAACGAATAACGTCATATAGTAATGCGTCATAACGTATAACGCCATACAGTAATGCGTCATAATGTAGAACGTTATATAGTATTGCGTCATGACGTATAACGTCATATAATAAGGCGACATGACGTATAACGTCATATAGAATTACGGCATAACGTATAACGTCACATAGTAAAACGTCATAACGTATAACGTCATATAGCAATGCGTTATAACGAATAACGTCATATAGTAATGCGTCATAACGTATAACCCCATATAGTAATGCGTCATAACGTATAACGTCATATAGTATTGCGTCATGACGTATAACGTCATATAATAAGGCGACATGACGTATAACGTCATATAGAATTACGTCATAACGTATAACGTCATATACAATTACGGTTTAACGTATAACGTCAAAAGAGTAATGCGTCATATCCTATAACGCCATATAGTAATTGCGTCATAACGTATAACGTCATATAGAATTCCGGCATAACGTATATCGTCATATAGTAATACGTCATAACTTACAAGGTCATATAGTAATGCGTCATAACGTATAACGTCATATAGTATTGCGTCATGACGTATAACGTCATATAATAAGGTGACATGACGTATAACGTCATATAGAATTACGGCATAACGTATAACGTCACATAGTAAAACGTCATAACGTATAACGTCATATAGTATTGCGTCATGACGTATAACGTCATATAGTAATGCGTCATAACGTATATCGTCATAGAGTAATGCGTCATAACGTATAACGTCATATAGTATTGCGTCATGACGAATAATGTTATATAATAAGGCGACATGACGTATAACGTCATATAGTAATGTGTCATAACGTATAACGTCATATAGAATTCCGGTTTAACGTATAACGCCACATAGCAATGCGTCATAACGTATAACGCCACATGGTAATACGTCTTAACGTATAAAGACATATAGAATTCCGGGATAACGTATAACGTCATATAGTATTGCGACATGACGTATAACGTCATATAGTAATGCGTCATGACGTATAACGTCATATAGTAATGCGTCATAACGTATATCGTCATAGAGTAATGCGTCATAACGTATAACGTCATATAGTATTGCGTCATAACGTCTAACGCCATATAGCAATGCGTCTTAGCGTATAACGTCATATAGTAATGCGTCATACCGTATAACGTCATATAGAATTCCGGTTTAACGTATAACGCCATATAGCAATGCGTCATAACGTATAACGTCACATAGTAATACGTCTTAACGTATAAAGTCATATAGAATACCGGGTTAACGTATAACGCCATATAGCAATGCGTCATAACGTATAACGTCATACAGAATTACGGTTTAACGTATAACGCCATATAGCAATGCGTCATAACGTATAACGTTATACAGAATTACGGTTTAACGTATAAAGTCATATAGTAATGCGTCATAACGTATAACGCCATATAGTAATGCGTCATAACGTATAACATCATATAGTATTGCGTCATGACGTATAACGTCATATGGTAATGCGTCATAACGTATATCGTCATAGAGTAATGCGTCATAACGTATAACGTCATATAGTATTGCGTCATAACGTATAACGTTATACAGAATTACGGTTTAACGTATAAAGTCATATAGTAATGCGTCATAACGTATAACGCCATATAGTAATGCGTCATAACGTATAACGTCATATAGTATTGCGTCATGACGAATAATGTCATATAATAAGGCGACATGACGTATAACGTCATATAGTAATGCGTCATAACGTATAACGTCATATAGTAATGCGTCATAACGTATAACGCCATATAGTAATACGTCATAACTTACAAGGTCATATAGTAATGCGTCATAACGTATAACGTCATATAGTATTGCGTCATGACGTATAACGTCATATAATAAGGTGACATGACGTATAACGTCATATAGAATTACGGCATAACGTATAACGTCACATAGTAAAACGTCATAACGTATAACGTCATATAGTAATGCGTCATAACGTATAACGCCATATAGCAATGCATCATAACGTGTAACGCCATATAGTAATGCGTCATAACGTATAACGCCATATAGCAATGCATCATAACGTGTAACGCCATATAGCAATGCGTTATAACGAATAACGTCATATAGTAATGCGTCATAACGTATAACGCCATACAGTAATGCGTCATAACGTAGAACGTTATATAGTATTGCGTCATGACGTATAACGTCATATAGTATTGCGACATGACGAATAATGTCATATAATAAGGCGACATGACGTATAACGTCATATAGTAATGCGTCATAACTTACAAGGTCATATAGTAATGCGTCATAACGTATAACGTCATATAGTATTGCGTCATGACGTATAACGTCATATAATAAGGTGACATGACGTATAACGTCATATAGAATTACGGCATAACGTATAACGTCATATAGTAATGCGTCATAACGTATAACGCCATATAGTAATGCGTCATAACGTATAACGTCATATAGTAATGCGTCATAACGTATAACGCCATACAGTAATGCGTCATAACGTAGAACGTTATATAGTATTGCGTCATGACGTATAACGTCATATAGTATTGCGACATGACGAATAATGTCATATAATAAGGCGACATGACGTATAACGTCATATAGTAATGCGTCATAACGTATAACGTCATATAGTATTGCGTCATGACGAATAATGTCATATAATAAGGCGACATGACGTATAACGTCATATAGTAATGCGTCATAACGTATAACGTCATATAGTAATGCGTCATAACGTATAACGCCATATAGTAATGCGTCATAACGTATAACGTCATATAGTATTGCGTCATAACATCTAACGCCATATAGTAATGCGTCATAACGTATAACGTCATATAGTAATGCGTCATAACGTATAACGCCATATAGCAATGCATCATAACGTGTAACGCCATATAGCAATGCGTTATAACGAATAACGTCATATAGTAATGCGTCATAACGTATAACGCCATACAGTAATGCGTCATAACGTAGAACGTTATATAGTATTGCGTCATGACGTATAACGTCATATAGTATTGCGACATGACGAATAATGTCATATAATAAGGCGACATGACGTATAACGTCATATAGTAATGCGTCATAACGTATAACGTCATATAGTAATGCGTCATAACGTATAACGCCATATAGTAATACGTCATAACTTACAAGGTCATATAGTAATGCGTCATAACGTATAACGTCATATAGTATTGCGTCATGACGTATAACGTCATATAATAAGGTGACATGACGTATAACGTCATATAGAATTACGGCATAACGTATAACGTCACATAGTAAAACGTCATAACGTATAACGTCATATAGTAATACGTCATAACGTATAACGTCATATAGTATTGCGACATGACGAATAATGTCATATAATAAGGCGACATGACGTATAACGTCATATAGTAATGCGTCATAACGTATAACGTCATATAGTAATGCGTCATAACGTATAACGCCATATAGTAATGCGTCATAACGTATAACGTCATATAGTAATACGTCATAACGTATAACGTCATATAGTATTGCGTCATGACGAATAATGTCATATAATAAGGCGACATGACGTATAACGTCATATAGTAATGCGTCATAACGTATAACGTCATATAGTATTGCGTCATAACGTCTAACGCCATATAGCAATGCGTCTTAGCGTATAACGTCATATAGTAATGCGTCATACCGTATAACGTCATATAGAATTCCGGTTTAACGTATAACGCCATATAGCAATGCGTCATAACGTATAACGTCACATAGTAATACGTCTTAACGTATAAAGTCATATAGAATACCGGGTTAACGTATAACGCCATATAGCAATGCGTCATAACGTATAACGTCATACAGAATTACGGTTTAACGTATAACGCCATATAGCAATGCGTCATAACGTATAACCCCATATAGTAATGCGTCATAACGTATAACGTCATATAGTATTGCGTCATGACGTATAACGTCATATAATAAGGCGACATGACGTATAACGTCATATAGAATTACGTCATAACGTATAACGTCATATACCATTACGGTTTAACGTATAACGTCAAAAGAGTAATGCGTCATATCCTATAACGCCATATAGTAATTGCGTCATAACGTATAACGTCATATAGAATTCCGGCATAACGTATATCGTCATATAGTAATACGTCATAACTTACAAGGTCATATAGTAATGCGTCATAACGTATAACGTCATATAGTATTGCGTCATGACGTATAACGTCATATAATAAGGTGACATGACGTATAACGTCATATAGAATTACGGCATAACGTATAACGTCACATAGTAAAACGTCATAACGTATAACGTCATATAGTATTGCGTCATGACGTATAACGTCATATAGTAATGCGTCATAACGTATATCGTCATAGAGTAATGCGTCATAACGTATAACGTCATATAGTATTGCGTCATGACGAATAATGTCATATAATAAGGCGACATGACGTATAACGTCATATAGTATTGCGTCATGACGTATAACGTCATATAGTAATGCGTCATAACGTATATCGTCATAGAGTAATGCGTCATAACGTATAACGTCATATAGTATTGCGTCATGACGAATAATGTCATATAGCAATGCGTCTTAGCGTATAACGTCATATAGTAATGCGTCATACCGTATAACGTCATATAGAATTCCGGTTTAACGTATAACGCCATATAGCAATGCGTCATAACGTATAACGTCATATAGCAATGCGTCTTAGCGTATAACGTCATATAGTAATGCGTCATACCGTATAACGTCATATAGAATTCCGGGATAACGTATAACGTCATATAGTATTGCGACATGACGTATAACGTCATATAGTAATGCGTCATGACGTATAACGTCATATAGTAATGCGTCATAACGTATATCGTCATAGAGTAATGCGTCATAACGTATAACGTCATATAGTATTGCGTCATAACGTCTAACGCCATATAGCAATGCGTCTTAGCGTATAACGTCATATAGTAATGCGTCATACCGTATAACGTCATATAGAATTCCGGTTTAACGTATAACGCCATATAGCAATGCGTCATAACGTATAACGTCACATAGTAATACGTCTTAACGTATAAAGTCATATAGAATACCGGGTTAACGTATAACGCCATATAGCAATGCGTCATAACGTATAACGTCATACAGAATTACGGTTTAACGTATAACGCCATATAGCAATGCGTCATAACGTATAACGTTATACAGAATTACGGTTTAACGTATAAAGTCATATAGTAATGCGTCATAACGTATAACGCCATATAGTAATGCGTCATAACGTATAACATCATATAGTATTGCGTCATGACGTATAACGTCATATGGTAATGCGTCATAACGTATATCGTCATAGAGTAATGCGTCATAACGTATAACGTCATATAGTATTGCGTCATAACGTATAACGTTATACAGAATTACGGTTTAACGTATAAAGTCATATAGTAATGCGTCATAACGTATAACGCCATATAGTAATGCGTCATAACGTATAACGTCATATAGTATTGCGTCATGACGAATAATGTCATATAATAAGGCGACATGACGTATAACGTCATATAGTAATGCGTCATAACGTATAACGTCATATAGAATTCCGGTTTAACGTATAACGCCACATATCAATGCGTCATAACGTATAACGCCACATGGTAATACGTCTTGACGTATAAAGACATATAGAATTCCGGGATAACGTATAACGTCATATAGTAATACGTCATAACGTATAACGTCATATAGTATTGCGTCATGACGAATAATGTCATATAATAAGGCGACATGACGTATAACGTCATATAGTAATGCGTCATAACGTATAACGTCATATAGTAATGCGTCATAACGTATAACGCCATATAGTAATGCGTCATAACGTATAACGTCATATAGTATTGCGTCATAACATCTAACGCCATATAGTAATGCGTCATAACGTATAACGTCATATAGTAATGCGTCATAACGTATAACGCCATATAGCAATGCATCATAACGTGTAACGCCATATAGCAATGCGTTATAACGAATAACGTCATATAGTAATGCGTCATAACGTATAACGCCATACAGTAATGCGTCATAACGTAGAACGTTATATAGTATTGCGTCATGACGTATAACGTCATATAGTATTGCGACATGACGAATAATGTCATATAATAAGGCGACATGACGTATAACGTCATATAGTAATGCGTCATAACGTATAACGTCATATAGTAATGCGTCATAACGTATAACGCCATATAGTAATACGTCATAACTTACAAGGTCATATAGTAATGCGTCATAACGTATAACGTCATATAGTATTGCGTCATGACGTATAACGTCATATAATAAGGTGACATGACGTATAACGTCATATAGAATTACGGCATAACGTATAACGTCACATAGTAAAACGTCATAACGTATAACGTCATATAGTAATACGTCATAACGTATAACGTCATATAGTATTGCGACATGACGAATAATGTCATATAATAAGGCGACATGACGTATAACGTCATATAGTAATGCGTCATAACGTATAACGTCATATAGTAATGCGTCATAACGTATAACGCCATATAGTAATGCGTCATAACGTATAACGTCATATAGTAATACGTCATAACGTATAACGTCATATAGTATTGCGTCATGACGAATAATGTCATATAATAAGGCGACATGACGTATAACGTCATATAGTAATGCGTCATAACGTATAACGTCATATAGTAATGCGTCATAACGTCTAACGCCATATAGCAATGCGTCTTAGCGTATAACGTCATATAGTAATGCGTCATACCGTATAACGTCATATAGAATTCCGGTTTAACGTATAACGCCATATAGCAATGCGTCATAACGTATAACGTCACATAGTAATACGTCTTAACGTATAAAGTCATATAGAATACCGGGTTAACGTATAACGCCATATAGCAATGCGTCATAACGTATAACGTCATACAGAATTACGGTTTAACGTATAACGCCATATAGCAATGCGTCATAACGTATAACCCCATATAGTAATGCGTCATAACGTATAACGTCATATAGTATTGCGTCATGACGTGTAACGTCATATAATAAGGCGACATGACGTATAACGTCATATAGAATTACGTCATAACGTATAACGTCATATACAATTACGGTTTAACGTATAACGTCAAAAGAGTAATGCGTCATATCCTATAACGCCATATAGTAATTGCGTCATAACGTATAACGTCATATAGAATTCCGGCATAACGTATATCGTCATATAGTAATACGTCATAACTTACAAGGTCATATAGTAATGCGTCATAACGTATAACGTCATATAGTATTGCGTCATGACGTATAACGTCATATAATAAGGTGACATGACGTATAACGTCATATAGAATTACGGCATAACGTATAACGTCACATAGTAAAACGTCATAACGTATAACGTCATATAGTATTGCGTCATGACGTATAACGTCATATAGTAATGCGTCATAACGTATATCGTCATAGAGTAATGCGTCATAACGTATAACGTCATATAGTATTGCGTCATGACGAATAATGTCATATAATAAGGCGACATGACGTATAACGTCATATAGTATTGCGTCATGACGTATAACGTCATATAGTAATGCGTCATAACGTATATCGTCATAGAGTAATGCGTCATAACGTATAACGTCATATAGTATTGCGTCATGACGAATAATGTCATATAATAAGGCGACATGACGTATAACGTCATATAGTAATGCGTCATAACGTATAAAGTCATATGGAATACCGGGTTAACGTATAACGCCATATAGCAATGCGTCATAACGTATATCGTCATAGAGTAATGCGTCATAACGTATAACGTCATACAGTATTGCGTCATAACGTATAACGTTATACAGAATTACGGTTTAACGTATAAAGTCATATAGTAATGCGTCATAACGTATAACGCCATATAGTAATGCGTCATAACGTATAACGTCATATAGTATTGCGTCATGACGAATAATGTCATATAATAAGGCGACATGACGTATAACGTCATATAGTAATGCGTCATAACGTATAACGTCATATAGAATTCCGGTTTAACGTATAACGCCACATATCAATGCGTCATAACGTATAACGCCACATGGTAATACGTCTTGACGTATAAAGACATATAGAATTCCGGGATAACGTATAACGTCATATAGTAATACGTCATAACGTATAACGTCATATAGTATTGCGTCATGACGAATAATGTCATATAATAGGGCGACATGACGTATAACGGCATATAGTAATGCGTCATAACGTATAACGTCATATAGTAATGCGTCATAACGTATAACGCCATATAGTAATGCGTCAAAACGTATAACGTCATATAGTATTGCGTCATAACATCTAACGCCATATAGTAATGCGTCATAACGTATAACGTCATATAGTAATGCGTCATAACGTATAACGCCATATAGCAATGCGTCATAACGTGTAACGCCATATAGCAATGCGTTATAACGAATAACGTCATATAGTAATGCGTCATAACGTATAACGCCATACAGTAATGCGTCATAACGTAGAACGTTATATAGTATCGCGTCATGACGTATAACGTCATATAGTATTGCGACATGACGAATAATGTCATATAATAAGGCGACATGACGTATAACGTCATATAGTAATGCGTCATAACGTATAACGTCATATAGTAATGCGTCATAACGTATAACGCCATATAGTAATACGTCATAACTTACAAGGTCATATAGTAATGCGTCATAACGTATAACGTCATATAGTATTGCGTCATGACGTATAACGTCATATAATAAGGTGACATGACGTATAACGTCACATAGTAAAACGTCATAACGTATAACGTCATATAGTAATACGTCATAACGTATAACGTCATATAGTATTGCGACATGACTAATAATGTCATATAATAAGGCGACATGACGTATAACGTCATATAGTAATGCGTCATAACGTATAACGTCATATAGTAATGCGTCATAACGTATAACGCCATATAGTAATGCGTCATAACGTATAACGTCATATAGTAATACGTCATAACGTATAACGTCATATAGTATTGCGTCATTACGAATAATGTCATAAGAAGGCGACATGACGTATAACGTCATATAGTAATGCGTCATAACGTATAACGTCATATAGTATTGCGTCATAACGTCTAACGCCATATAGCAATGCGTCTTAGCGTATAACGTCATATAGTAATGCGTCATACCGTATAACGTCATATAGAATTCCGGTTTAACGTATAACGCCATATAGCAATGCGTCATAACGTATAACGTCACATAGTAATACGTCTTAACGTATAAAGTCATATAGAATACCGGGTTAACGTATAACGCCATATAGCAATGCGTCATAACGTATAACGTCATACAGAATTACGGTTTAACGTATAACGCCATATAGCAATGCGTCATAACGTATAACGTTATACAGAATTACGGTTTAACGTATAAAGTCATATAGTAATGCGTCATAACGTATAACGCCATATAGTAATGCGTCATAACGTATAACATCATATAGTATTGCGTCATGACGTATAACGTCATATAGTAATGCGTCATAACGTATATCGTCATAGAGTAATGCGTCATAACGTATAACGTCATATAGTATTGCGTCATAACGTATACAGAATTACGGTTTAACGTATAAAGTCATATAGTAATGCGTCATAACGTATAACGCCATATAGTAATGCGTCATAACGTATAACATCATATAGTATTGCGTCATGACGTATAACGTCAGATAGTAATGCGTCATAACGTATATCGTCATAGAGTAATGCGTCATAACGTATAACGTCATATAGTAATGCGTCATAACGTATAACATCATATAGTATTGCGTCATGACGTATAACGTCATATAGTAATGCGTCATAACGTATATCGTCATAGAGTAATGCGTCATAACGTATAACGTCATATAGTATTGCGTCATGACGAATAATGTCATATAATAAGGCTACATGACGTATAACGTCATATAGTATTGCGTCATGACGTACAACGTCATATAGTAATGCGTCATAACGTATATCGTCATAGAGTAATGCGTCATAACGTATAACGTCATATAGTATTGCGTCATGACGAATAATGTCATATAATAAGGCGACATGACGTATAACGTCATATAGTAATGCGTCATAACGTATAAAGTCATATGGAATACCGGGTTAACGTATAACGCCATATAGCAATGCGTCATAACGTATATCGTCATAGAGTAATGCGTCATAACGTATAACGTCATATAGTATTGCGTCATAACGTATAACGTTATACAGAATTACGGTTTAACGTATAAAGTCATATAGTAATGCGTCATAACGTATAACGCCATATAGTAATGCGTCATAACGTATAACATCATATAGTATTGCGTCATGACGTATAACGTCATATAGTAATGCGTCATAACGTATATCGTCATAGAGTAATGCGTCATAACGTATAACGTCATATAGTATTGCGTCATGACGAATAATGTCATATAATAAGGCGACATGACGTATAACGTCATATAGTAATGCGTCATAACGTATAACGTCATATAGAATTCCGGTTTAACGTTTAACGCCACATGGTAATACGTCTTGACGTATAAAGACATATAGAATTCCGGGATAACGTATAACGTCATATAGTAATGCGTCATAACGTATAACGCCATATAGTAATGCGTCAAAACGTATAACGTCATATAGTATTGCGTCATAACATCTAACGCCATATAGTAATGCGTCATAACGTATAACGTCATATAGTAATGCGTCATAACGTATAACGCCATATAGCAATGCGTCATAACGTGTAACGCCATATAGCAATGCGTTATAACGAATAACGTCATATAGTAATGCGTCATAACGTATAACGCCATACAGTAATGCGTCATAACGTAGAACGTTATATAGTATTGCGTCATGACGTATAACGTCATATAGTATTGCGACATGACGAATAATGTCATATAATAAGGCGACATGACGTATAACGTCATATAGTAATGCGTCATAACGTATAACGTCATATAGTAATGCGTCATAACGTATAACGCCATATAGTAATACGTCATAACTTACAAGGTCATATAGTAATGCGTCATAACGTATAACGTCATATAGTATTGCGTCATGACGTATAACGTCATATAATAAGGTGACATGACGTATAACGTCATATAGAATTACGGCATAACGTATAACGTCACATAGTAAAACGTCATAACGTATAACGTCATATAGTAATACGTCATAACGTATAACGTCATATAGTATTGCGACATGACGAATAATGTCATATAATAAGGCGACATGACGTATAACGTCATATAGTAATGCGTCATAACGTATAACGTCATATAGTAATGCGTCATAACGTATAACGCCATATAGTAATGCGTCATAACGTATAACATCATATAGTATTGCGTCATGACGTATAACGTCATATAGTAATGCGTCATAACGTATATCGTCATAGAGTAATGCGTCATAACGTATAACGTCATATAGTATTGCGTCATGACGAATAATGTCATATAATAAGGCGACATGACGTATAACGTCATATAGTAATGCGTCATAACGTATAACGTCATATAGTAATACGTCATAACGTATAACGTCATATAGTATTGCGTCATGACGAATAATGTCATATAATAAGGCGACATGACGTATAACGTCATATAGTAATGCGTCATAACGTATAACGTCATATAGTAATGCGTCATAACGTATAACGCCATATAGTAATGCGTCATAACGTATAACGTCATATAGTATTGCGTCATAACATCTAACGCCATATAGTAATGCGTCATAACGTATAACGTCATATAGTAATGCGTCATAACGTATAACGCCATATAGCAATGCGTCATAACGTGTAACGCCATATAGCAATGCGTTATAACGAATAACGTCATATAGTAATGCGTCATAACGTATAACGCCATACAGTAATGCGTCATAACGTAGAACGTTATATAGTATTGCGTCATGACGTATAACGTCATATAATAAGGCGACATGACGTATAACGTCATATAGAATTACGGCATAACGTATAACGTCACATAGTAAAACGTCATAACGTATAACGTCATATAGCAATGCGTTATAACGAATAACGTCATATAGTAATGCGTCATAACGTATAACGCCATATAGTAATGCGTCATAACGTATAACGTCACATAGTAATACGTCATAACGTATAACGTCATATAGTATTGCGTCATGACGAATAATGTCATATAATAAGGCGACATGACGTATAACGTCATATAGTAATGCGTCATAACGTATAACGTCATATAGTATTGCGTCATAACGTCTAACGTCATATACAATTACGGTTTAACGTATAACGTCAAAAGAGTAATGCGTCATATCCTATAACGCCATATAGTAATTGCGTCATAACGTATAACGTCATATAGAATTCCGGCATAACGTGTAACGTCATATAGTAATGCGTCATAACTTATAACGCAATATAGTAATGCGTCATAACGTATAACGTCATATAGTATTGCGTCATAACATCTAACGCCATATAGTAATGCGTCATAACGTACAACGTCATATAGTAATGCGTCATAACGTATAACGCCATATAGCAATGCGTCATAACGTATAACGCCATATAGCAATGCGTTATAACGAATAACGTCATATAGTAATGCGTCATAACGTATAACGCCATATAGTAATGCGTCATAACGTATAACGTCATATAGTATTGCGTCATTACGTATAACGTCATATAATAAGGCGACATGACGTATAACGCCATATAGAATTACGTCATAACGTATAACGTCATATACAATTACGGTTTAACGTATAACGTCAAAAGGGTAATGCGTCATATCCTATAACGCCATATAGTAATTGCGTAATAACGTATAACATCATATAGAATTCCGGCATAACGTATAACGTCACATAGTAAAACGTCATAACGTATAACGTCATACAGAATTACGGTTTAACGTCTAATGTCATACAGTAATGCGTCATATCGTATGACATCATATAAAATTCCGGTTTAACGTATAACGCCATATAGCAATGCGTCATAACGTATAACGTCATACAGTAATTCGTAATACCGTATAACGTCAGATAGAATTACGGCATAACGTATAACGTCACATAGTAAAACGTCATAACGTATAACGTCATACAGAATTACGGTTAAACTTCTAACGTCATGCAGTAATGCGTCATAACGTATAACATCATATAGAATTCCGGTTTAACGTATAACGCCATATAGCAATGCGTCATAACGTATAACGTCACATAGTAATACGTCTTAACGTATAACGTCATACAGAATTACGGTTTAACGTATAACGCCATATAGCAATGCGTCATAACGTATAACGTTATACAGAATTACGGTTTAACGTATAAAGTCATATAGTAATGCGTCATAACGTATAACGCCATATAGTAATGCGTCATAACGTATAACAACATATAGTATTGAGTCATGACGTATAACGTCATATAGTAATGCGTCATAACGTATAACGCCATACAGTAATGCGTCATAACGTAGAACGTTATATAGTATTGCGTCATGACGTATAACGTCATATAATAAGGCGACATGACGTATAACGTCATATAGAATTACGTCATAACGTATAATGTCATATACAATTACGGTTTAACGTATAACGTCAAAAGAGTAATGCGTCATATCCTATAACGCCATATAGTAATTGCGTCATATCGTATAACGTCATATAGAATTCCGGCATAACGTATATCGTCATATAGTAATACGTCATAACTTACAAGGTCATATAGTAATGCTTCATAACGTATAACGTCATATAGTATTGCGTCATGACGTATAACGTCATATAATAAGGTGACATGACGTATAACGTCATATAATAAGGTGACATGACGTATAACGTCATATAGAATTACGGCATAACGTATAACGTCACATAGTAAAACGTCATAACGTATAACGTCATACAGAATTACGGTTTAACGTCTAATGTCATACAGTAATGCGTCATATCGTATAACATCATATAAAATTCCGGTTTAACGTATAACGCCATATAGCAATGCGTCATAACGTATAACGTCATACAGTAATTCGTAATACCGTATAACGTCAGATAGAATTACGGCATAACGTATAACGTCACATAGTAAAACGTCATAACGTATAACGTCATACAGAATTACGGTTAAACTTCTAACGTCATGCAGTAATGCGTCATAACGTATAACATCATATAGAATTCCGGTTTAACGTATAACGCCATATAGCAATGCGTCATAACGTATAACGTCACATAGTAATACGTCTTAACGTATAACGTCATACAGAATTACGGTTTAACGTATAACGCCATATAGCAATGCGTCATAACGTATAACGTTATACAGAATTACGGTTTAACGTATAAAGTCATATAGTAATGCGTCATAACGTATAACGCCATATAGTAATGCGTCATAACGTATAACAACATATAGTATTGAGTCATGACGTATAACGTCATATAGTAATGCGTCATAACGTATATCGTCATATAGTAATGCGTCAAAACGTATAACGTCATATAGTATTGCGTCATGACGAATAATGTCATATAATAAGGCGACATGACGTATAACGTCATATAGTAATGCGTCTTAACGTATAACGTCATATAGAATTCCGGTTTAACGTATAACGCCACATAGCAATGCGTCATAACGTATAACGTCACATAGTAATACGTCTTAACGTATAACGTCATATAGTAATGCGTCATAACGTATAACGCCATATAGAAATGCGTCATAACATATAACGTCATATAGTATTGCGCCATAACGCCTAACGCCATATAGCAATGCGTCATAACGTCTAACGCCATATAGCAATGCGTCATAACGTATAACGTCATATAGTAATGCGTCATACCGTATAACGTCATATAGAATTCCGGTTTAACGTATAACGCCATATAGCAATGCGTCATAACGTATAACGTCACATAGTAATACGTCTTAACGTATAAAGTCATATTGAATACCGGGTTAACGTATAACGCCATATAGCAATGCGTCACAACGTATAACATCATATAGTATTCCGTCATGACGTTTAACGTCATATAGTAATGCGTCATAACGTATATCGTCATGGAGTAATGCGTCATAACGTATAACGTCATATAGTAATGCGTCTTATCGTATAACGTCATATAGAATTCCGGTTTAACGTATAACGCCTCATAGCAATGCGTCATAACGTATAACGTCACATAGTAATACGTCTTAACGTATAAAGTCATATAGAATACCGGGTTAACGTATAACGCCATATAGCAATGCGTCATAACGTATAACGCCATATAGTAATGCGTCATAACGTATAACATCATATAGTATTGCGTCATGACGTATAACGTCATATAGTAATGCGTCATAACGTATATCGTCATAGAGTAATGCGTCATAACGTATCACGTCATATAGTATTGCGTCATGACGAATAATGTCATATAATAAGGCGACATGACGTATAACGTCATATAGTAATGCGTCATAACGTATAACGTCATATAGAATTCCGGTTTAACGTATAACGCCACATATCAATGCGTCATAACGTATAACGCCACATGGTCATACGTCTTAACGTATAAAGACATATAGAATTCCGGGATAACGTATAACGTCACATAGTAATACGTCATAACGTATAATGTCATATAGTATTGCGTCATGACGTATAACGTCATATAATAAGGCGACATGACGTATAACGTCATATAGAATTACGTCATATAATAAGGCGGCATGACGTATAACGTCATATAGAATTACGTCATAACGTATAACGTCATCTACAATTACGGTTTAACGTATAACGTCAAAAGAGTAATGCGTCATATCCTATAACGCCATATAGTAATTGCGTCATAACGTATAACGTCATATAGTAATGCGTCATAACGTATAACGCCATATAGTAATGCGTCATAACGTATAACGTCATATAGTATTGCGTCATGACGTATAACGTCATATAATAAGGCGACATGACGTATAACGTCATATAGAATTACGTCATAACGTATAACGTCATCTACAATTACGGTTTAACGTATAACGTCAAAAGAGTAATGCGTCATATCCTATAACGCCATATAGTAATTGCGTCATAACGTATAACGTCATATAGAATTCCGGCATAACGTATATCGTCATATAGTAATACGTCATAACTTACAAGGTCATATAGTAATGCGTCATAACGTATAACGTCATATAGTATTGCGTCATGACGTATAACGTCATATAATAAGGTGACATGACGTATAACGTCATATAGAATTACGGCATAACGTATAACGTCACATAGTAAAACGTCATAACGTATAACGTCAATTAGTAATGCGTCATAACGTATAACGCCATATAGTAATGCGTCATAACGTATAACGTCATATAGTAATACGTCATAACGTATAACGTCATATAGTATTGCGTCATGACGAATAAAGTCATATAATAAGGCGACATGACGTGTAACGTCATATAGTAATGCGTCATAACGTGTAACGTCATATAGTAATGCGTCATAACTTATAACGCAATATAGTAATGCGTCATAACGTATAACGTCATATAGTATTGCGTCATAACATCTAACGCCATATAGTAATGCGTCATAACGTACAACGTCATATAGTAATGCGTCATAACGTATAACGCCATATAGCAATGCGTCATAACGTATAACGCCATATAGCAATGCGTTATAACGAATAACGTCATATAGTCATGCGTCATAACGTATAACGTCATATAGTATTGCGTCATAACATCTAACGCCATATAGTAATGCGTCATAACGTATAACGTCATATAGTATTGCGTCATGACGAATAATGTCATATAATAAGGCGACATGACGTATAACGTCATATAGTAATGCGTCATAACGTATAACGTCATATAGTATTGCGTCATAACGTCTAACGCCATATAGCAATGCGTCATAACGTATAACGTCATATAGTAATGCGTCATAACGTATAACGCCATATAGTAATGCGTCATAACGTATAACATCATATAGTATTGCGTCATGACGTATAACGTCATATAGTAATGCGTCATAACGTATATCGTCATCGAGTAATGCGTCATAACGTATATCGTCATCGAGTAATGCGTCATAACGTATAACGTCATATAGTATTGCGTCATGACGAATAATGTCATATAATAAGGCGACATGGCGTATAACGTCATATAGTAATGCGTCATAACGTATAACGTCATATAGAATTCCGGTTTAACGTATAACGCCACATATCAATGCGTCATAACGTATAACGCCACATGGTAATACGTCTTAACGTATAAAGACCTATAGAATTCCGGGATAACGTATAACGTCATATAGTAATACGTCATAACGTATAACGTCATATAGTATTGCGTCATGACGAATAATGTCATATAATAAGGCGACATGACGTATAACGTCATATAGTAATGCGTCATAACGTATAACGTCATATAGTAATGCGTCATAACGTATAACGCCATATAGTAATGCGTCATAACGTATAACGTCATATAGTATTGCGTCATAACATCTAACGCCATATAGTAATGCGTCATAACGTATAACGTCATATAGGAATGCGTCATAACGTATAACGCCATATAGCAATGCGTCATAACGTGTAACGCCATATAGCAATGCGTTATAACGAATAACGTCATATAGTAATGCGTCATAACGTATAACGCCATACAGTAATGCGTCATAACGTAGAACGTTATATAGTATTGCGTCATGACGTATAACGTCATATAATAAGGCGACATGACGTATAACGTCATATAGAATTACGTCATAACGTATAATGTCATATACAATTACGGTTTAACGTATAACGTCAAAAGAGTAATGCGTCATATCCTATAACGCCATATAGTAATTGCGTCATATCGTATAACGTCATATAGAATTCCGGCATAACGTATATCGTCATATAGTAATACGTCATAACTTACAAGGTCATATAGTAATGCTTCATAACGTATAACGTCATATAGTATTGCGTCATGACGTATAACGTCATATAATAAGGTGACATGACGTATAACGTCATATAATAAGGTGACATGACGTATAACGTCATATAGAATTACGGCATAACGTATAACGTCACATAGTAAAACGTCATAACGTATAACGTCATACAGAATTACGGTTTAACGTCTAATGTCATACAGTAATGCGTCATATCGTATAACATCATATAAAATTCCGGTTTAACGTATAACGCCATATAGCAATGCGTCATAACGTATAACGTCATACAGTAATTCGTAATACCGTATAACGTCAGATAGAATTACGGCATAACGTATAACGTCACATAGTAAAACGTCATAACGTATAACGTCATACAGAATTACGGTTAAACTTCTAACGTCATGCAGTAATGCGTCATAACGTATAACATCATATAGAATTCCGGTTTAACGTATAACGCCATATAGCAATGCGTCATAACGTATAACGTCACATAGTAATACGTCTTAACGTATAACGTCATACAGAATTACGGTTTAACGTATAACGCCATATAGCAATGCGTCATAACGTATAACGTTATACAGAATTACGGTTTAACGTATAAAGTCATATAGTAATGCGTCATAACGTATAACGCCATATAGTAATGCGTCATAACGTATAACAACATATAGTATTGAGTCATGACGTATAACGTCATATAGTAATGCGTCATAACGTATATCGTCATATAGTAATGCGTCAAAACGTATAACGTCATATAGTATTGCGTCATGACGAATAATGTCATATAATAAGGCGACATGACGTATAACGTCATATAGTAATGCGTCTTAACGTATAACGTCATATAGAATTCCGGTTTAACGTATAACGCCACATAGCAATGCGTCATAACGTATAACGTCACATAGTAATACGTCTTAACGTATAACGTCATATAGTAATGCGTCATAACGTATAACGCCATATAGAAATGCGTCATAACATATAACGTCATATAGTATTGCGCCATAACGCCTAACGCCATATAGCAATGCGTCATAACGTCTAACGCCATATAGCAATGCGTCATAACGTATAACGTCATATAGTAATGCGTCATACCGTATAACGTCATATAGAATTCCGGTTTAACGTATAACGCCATATAGCAATGCGTCATAACGTATAACGTCACATAGTAATACGTCTTAACGTATAAAGTCATATTGAATACCGGGTTAACGTATAACGCCATATAGCAATGCGTCACAACGTATAACATCATATAGTATTCCGTCATGACGTTTAACGTCATATAGTAATGCGTCATAACGTATATCGTCATGGAGTAATGCGTCATAACGTATAACGTCATATAGTAATGCGTCTTATCGTATAACGTCATATAGAATTCCGGTTTAACGTATAACGCCTCATTGCAATGCGTCATAACGTATAACGTCACATAGTAATACGTCTTAACGTATAAAGTCATATAGAATACCGGGTTAACGTATAACGCCATATAGCAATGCGTCATAACGTATAACGCCATATAGTAATGCGTCATAACGTATAACATCATATAGTATTGCGTCATGACGTATAACGTCATATAGTAATGCGTCATAACGTATATCGTCATAGAGTAATGCGTCATAACGTATCACGTCATATAGTATTGCGTCATGACGAATAATGTCATATAATAAGGCGACATGACGTATAACGTCATATAGTAATGCGCCATAACGTATAACGTCATATAGAATTCCGGTTTAACGTATAACGCCACATATCAATGCGTCATAACGTATAACGCCACATGGTCATACGTCTTAACGTATAAAGACATATAGAATTCCGGGATAACGTATAACGTCACATAGTAATACGTCATAACGTATAATGTCATATAGTATTGCGTCATGACGTATAACGTCATATAATAAGGCGACATGACGTATAACGTCATATAGAATTACGTCATATAATAAGGCGGCATGACGTATAACGTCATATAGAATTACGTCATAACGTATAACGTCATCTACAATTACGGTTTAACGTATAACGTCAAAAGAGTAATGCGTCATATCCTATAACGCCATATAGTAATTGCGTCATAACGTATAACGTCATGTAGTAATGCGTCATAACGTATAACGCCATATAGTAATGCGTCATAACGTATAACGTCATATAGTATTGCGTCATGACGTATAACGTCATATAATAAGGCGACATGACGTATAACGTCATATAGAATTACGTCATAACGTATAACGTCATCTACAATTACGGTTTAACGTATAACGTCAAAAGAGTAATGCGTCATATCCTATAACGCCATATAGTAATTGCGTCATAACGTATAACGTCATATAGAATTCCGGCATAACGTATATCGTCATATAGTAATACGTCATAACTTACAAGGTCATATAGTAATGCGTCATAACGTATAACGTCATATAGTATTGCGTCATGACGTATAACGTCATATAATAAGGTGACATGACGTATAACGTCATATAGAATTACGGCATAACGTATAACGTCACATAGTAAAACGTCATAACGTATAACGTCAATTAGTAATGCGTCATAACGTATAACGCCATATAGTAATGCGTCATAACGTATAACGTCATATAGTAATACGTCATAACGTATAACGTCATATAGTATTGCGTCATGACGAATAAAGTCATATAATAAGGCGACATGACGTGTAACGTCATATAGTAATGCGTCATAACGTGTAACGTCATATAGTAATGCGTCATAACTTATAACGCAATATAGTAATGCGTCATAACGTATAACGTCATATAGTATTGCGTCATAACATCTAACGCCATATAGTAATGCGTCATAACGTACAACGTCATATAGTAATGCGTCATAACGTATAACGCCATATAGCAATGCGTCATAACGTATAACGCCATATAGCAATGCGTTATAACGAATAACGTAATATAGTAATGCGTCATAACGTATAACGTCATATAGTATTGCGTCATAACATCTAACGCCATATAGTAATGCGTCATAACGTATAACGTCATATAGTATTGCGTCATGACGAATAATGTCATATAATAAGGCGACATGACGTATAACGTCATATAGTAATGCGTCATAACGTATAACGTCATATAGTATTGCGTCATAACGTCTAACGCCATATAGCAATGCGTCTTAGCGTATAACGTCATATAGTAATGCGTCATACCGTATAACGTCATATAGAATTCCGGTTTAACGTATAACGCCATATAGCAATGCGTCATAACGTATAACGTCACATAGTAATACGTCTTAACGTATAAAGTCATATAGAATACCGGGTTAACGTATAACGCCATATAGCAATGCGTCATAACGTATAACGTCATATAATAAGGCGACATGACGTATAACGTCATATAGAATTACGTCATAACGTATAACGTCATATACAATTACGGTTTAACGTATAACGTCAAAAGAGTAATGCGTCATATCCTATAACGCCATATAGTAATTGCGTAATAACGTATAACATCATATAGAATTCCGGCATAACGTATAACGTCACATAGTAAAACGTCATAACGTATAACGTCATATAGTAATACGTCATAACGTATAACGTCATATAGTATTGCGACATGACGAATAATGTCATATAATAAGGCGACATGACGTATAACGTCATATAGTAATGCGTCATAACGTATAACGTCATATAGTAATGCGTCATAACGTATAACGCCATATAGTAATGCGTCATAACGTATAACGTCATATAGTAATACGTCATAACGTATAACGTCATATAGTATTGCGTCATGACGAATAATGTCATATAATAAGGCGACATGACGTATAACGTCATATAGTAATGCGTCATAACGTATAACGTCATATAGTATTGCGTCATAACGTCTAACGCCATATAGCAATGCGTCTTAGCGTATAACGTCATATAGTAATGCGTCATACCGTATAACGTCATATAGAATTCCGGTTTAACGTATAACGCCATATAGCAATGCGTCATAACGTATAACGTCACATAGTAATACGTCTTAACGTATAAAGTCATATAGAATACCGGGTTAACGTATAACGCCATATAGCAATGCGTCATAACGTATAACGTCATACAGAATTACGGTTTAACGTATAACGCCATATAGCAATGCGTCATAACGTATAACGTTATACAGAATTACGGTTTATCGTATAAAGTCATATAGTAATGCGTCATAACGTATAACGCCATATAGTAATGCGTCATAACGTATAACATCATATAGTATTGCGTCATGACGTATAACGTCATATAGTAATGCGTCATAACGTATATCGTCATAGAGTAATGCGTCATAACGTATAACGTCATATAGTATTGCGTCATAACGTATAACGTTATACAGAATTACGGTTTAACGTATAGAGTCATATAGTAATGCGTCATAACGTATAACGCCATATAGTAATGCGTCATAACGTATAACATCATATAGTATTGCGTCATGACGTATAACGTCATATAGTAATGCGTCATAACGTATATCGTCATAGAGTAATGCGTCATAACGTATAACGTCATATAGAATTCCGGTTTAACGTATAACGCCACATATCAATGCGTCATAACGTATAACGCCACATGGTAATACGTCTTAACGTATAAAGACATATAGAATTCCGGGATAACGTATAACGTCATATAGTAATACGTCATAACGTATAACGTCATATAGTATTGCGTCATGACGAATAAAGTCATATAATAAGGCGACATGACGTGTAACGTCATATAGTAATGCGTCATAACGTGTAACGTCATATAGTAATGCGTCATAACTTATAACGCAATATAGTAATGCGTCATAACGTATAACGTCATATAGTATTGCGTCATAACATCTAACGCCATATAGTAATGCGTCATAACGTACAACGTCATATAGTAATGCGTCATAACGTATAACGCCATATAGCAATGCGTCATAACGTATAACGCCATATAGCAATGCGTTATAACGAATAACGTCATATAGTAATGCGTCATAACGTATAACGTCATATAGTATTGCGTCATAACATCTAACGCCATATAGTAATGCGTCATAACGTATAACGTCATATAGTATTGCGTCATGACGAATAATGTCATATAATAAGGCGACATGACGTATAACGTCATATAGTAATGCGTCATAACGTATAACGTCATATAGTATTGCGTCATAACGTCTAACGCCATATAGCAATGCGTCATAACGTATAACGTCATATAGTAATGCGTCATAACGTATAACGCCATATAGTAATGCGTCATAACGTATAACATCATATAGTATTGCGTCATGACGTATAACGTCATATAGTAATGCGTCATAACGTATATCGTCATCGAGTAATGCGTCATAACGTATATCGTCATCGAGTAATGCGTCATAACGTATAACGTCATATAGTATTGCGTCATGACGAATAATGTCATATAATAAGGCGACATGGCGTATAACGTCATATAGTAATGCGTCATAACGTATAACGTCATATAGAATTCCGGTTTAACGTATAACGCCACATATCAATGCGTCATAACGTATAACGCCACATGGTAATACGTCTTAACGTATAAAGACATATAGAATTCCGGGATAACGTATAACGTCATATAGTAATACGTCATAACGTATAACGTCATATAGTATTGCGTCATGACGAATAATGTCATATAATAAGGCGACATGACGTATAACGTCATATAGTAATGCGTCATAACGTATAACGTCATATAGTAATGCGTCATAACGTATAACGCCATATAGTAATGCGTCATAACGTATAACGTCATATAGTATTGCGTCATAACATCTAACGCCATATAGTAATGCGTCATAACGTATAACGTCATATAGTAATGCGTCATAACGTATAACGCCATATAGCAATGCGTCATAACGTGTAACGCCATATAGCAATGCGTTATAACGAATAACGTCATATAGTAATGCGTCATAACGTATAACGCCATACAGTAATGCGTCATAACGTAGAACGTTATATAGTATTGCGTCATGACGTATAACGTCATATAATAAGGCGACATGACGTATAACGTCATATAGAATTACGTCATAACGTATAATGTCATATACAATTACGGTTTAACGTATAACGTCAAAAGAGTAATGCGTCATATCCTATAACGCCATATAGTAATTGCGTCATATCGTATAACGTCATATAGAATTCCGGCATAACGTATATCGTCATATAGTAATACGTCATAACTTACAAGGTCATATAGTAATGCTTCATAACGTATAACGTCATATAGTATTGCGTCATGACGTATAACGTCATATAATAAGGTGACATGACGTATAACGTCATATAATAAGGTGACATGACGTATAACGTCATATAGAATTACGGCATAACGTATAACGTCACATAGTAAAACGTCATAACGTATAACGTCATACAGAATTACGGTTTAACGTCTAATGTCATACAGTAATGCGTCATATCGTATAACATCATATAAAATTCCGGTTTAACGTATAACGCCATATAGCAATGCGTCATAACGTATAACGTCATACAGTAATTCGTAATACCGTATAACGTCAGATAGAATTACGGCATAACGTATAACGTCACATAGTAAAACGTCATAACGTATAACGTCATACAGAATTACGGTTAAACTTCTAACGTCATGCAGTAATGCGTCATAACGTATAACATCATATAGAATTCCGGTTTAACGTATAACGCCATATAGCAATGCGTCATAACGTATAACGTCACATAGTAATACGTCTTAACGTATAACGTCATACAGAATTACGGTTTAACGTATAACGCCATATAGCAATGCGTCATAACGTATAACGTTATACAGAATTACGGTTTAACGTATAAAGTCATATAGTAATGCGTCATAACGTATAACGCCATATAGTAATGCGTCATAACGTATAACAACATATAGTATTGAGTCATGACGTATAACGTCATATAGTAATGCGTCATAACGTATATCGTCATATAGTAATGCGTCAAAACGTATAACGTCATATAGTATTGCGTCATGACGAATAATGTCATATAATAAGGCGACATGACGTATAACGTCATATAGTAATGCGTCTTAACGTATAACGTCATATAGAATTCCGGTTTAACGTATAACGCCACATAGCAATGCGTCATAACGTATAACGTCACATAGTAATACGTCTTAATGTATAACGTCATATAGTAATGCGTCATAACGTATAACGCCATATCGAAATGCGTCATAACATATAACGTCATATAGTATTGCGCCATAACGCCTAACGCCATATAGCAATGCGTCATAACGTCTAACGCCATATAGCAATGCGTCATAACGTATAACGTCATATAGTAATGCGTCATACCGTATAACGTCATATAGAATTCCGGTTTAACGTATAACGCCATATAGCAATGCGTCATAACGTATAACGTCACATAGTAATACGTCTTAACGTATAAAGTCATATTGAATACCGGGTTAACGTTTAACGCCATATAGCAATGCGTCACAACGTATAACATCATATAGTATTCCGTCATGACGTTTAACGTCATATAGTAATGCGTCATAACGTATATCGTCATGGAGTAATGCGTCATAACGTATAACGTCATATAGTAATGCGTCTTATCGTATAACGTCATATAGAATTCCGGTTTAACGTATAACGCCTCATTGCAATGCGTCATAACGTATAACGTCACATAGTAATACGTCTTAACGTATAAAGTCATATAGAATACCGGGTTAACGTATAACGCCATATAGCAATGCGTCATAACGTATAACGCCATATAGTAATGCGTCATAACGTATAACATCATATAGTATTGCGTCATGACGTATAACGTCATATAGTAATGCGTCATAACGTATATCGTCATAGAGTAATGCGTCATAACGTATCACGTCATATAGTATTGCGTCATGACGAATAATGTCATATAATAAGGCGACATGACGTATAACGTCATATAGTAATGCGCCATAACGTATAACGTCATATAGAATTCCGGTTTAACGTATAACGCCACATATCAATGCGTCATAACGTATAACGCCACATGGTCATACGTCTTAACGTATAAAGACATATAGAATTCCGGGATAACGTATAACGTCACATAGTAATACGTCATAACGTATAATGTCATATAGTATTGCGTCATGACGTATAACGTCATATAATAAGGCGACATGACGTATAACGTCATATAGAATTACGTCATATAATAAGGCGGCATGACGTATAACGTCATATAGAATTACGTCATAACGTATAACGTCATCTACAATTACGGTTTAACGTATAACGTCAAAAGAGTAATGCGTCATATCCTATAACGCCATATAGTAATTGCGTCATAACGTATAACGTCATGTAGTAATGCGTCATAACGTATAACGCCATATAGTAATGCGTCATAACGTATAACGTCATATAGTATTGCGTCATGACGTATAACGTCATATAATAAGGCGACATGACGTATAACGTCATATAGAATTACGTCATAACGTATAACGTCATCTACAATTACGGTTTAACGTATAACGTCAAAAGAGTAATGCGTCATATCCTATAACGCCATATAGTAATTGCGTCATAACGTATAACGTCATATAGAATTCCGGCATAACGTATATCGTCATATAGTAATACGTCATAACTTACAAGGTCATATAGTAATGCGTCATAACGTATAACGTCATATAGTATTGCGTCATGACGTATAACGTCATATAATAAGGTGACATGACGTATAACGTCATATAGAATTACGGC
Organism: Bombus fervidus; assembly: GCF_041682495.2. Classification (NCBI taxonomy): domain Eukaryota; kingdom Metazoa; phylum Arthropoda; class Insecta; order Hymenoptera; family Apidae; genus Bombus; species Bombus fervidus. The sequence goes on from NW_027212582.1 coordinate 2,297,867, forward strand.
ATAACGTATAACGTCACATAGTAAAACGTCATAACGTATAACGTCAATTAGTAATGCGTCATAACGTATAACGCCATATAGTAATGCGTCATAACGTATAACGTCATATAGTAATACGTCATAACGTATAACGTCATATAGTATTGCGTCATGACGAATAAAGTCATATAATAAGGCGACATGACGTGTAACGTCATATAGTAATGCGTAATAACGTGTAACGTCATATAGTAATGCGTCATAACTTATAACGCAATATAGTAATGCGTCATAACGTATAACGTCATATAGTATTGCGTCATAACATCTAACGCCATATAGTAATGCGTCATAACGTACAACGTCATATAGTAATGCGTCATAACGTATAACGCCATATAGCAATGCGTCATAACGTATAACGCCATATAGCAATGCGTTATAACGAATAACGTAATATAGTAATGCGTCATAACGTATAACGTCATATAGTATTGCGTCATAACATCTAACGCCATATAGTAATGCGTCATAACGTATAACGTCATATAGTATTGCGTCATGACGAATAATGTCATATAATAAGGCGACATGACGTATAACGTCATATAGTAATGCGTCATAACGTATAACGTCATATAGTATTGCGTCATAACGTCTAACGCCATATAGCAATGCGTCTTAGCGTATAACGTCATATAGTAATGCGTCATACCGTATAACGTCATATAGAATTCCGGTTTAACGTATAACGCCATATAGCAATGCGTCATAACGTATAACGTCACATAGTAATACGTCTTAACGTATAAAGTCATATAGAATACCGGGTTAACGTATAACGCCATATAGCAATGCGTCATAACGTATAACGTCATATAATAAGGCGACATGACGTATAACGTCATATAGAATTACGTCATAACGTATAACGTCATATACAATTACGGTTTAACGTATAACGTCAAAAGAGTAATGCGTCATATCCTATAACGCCATATAGTAATTGCGTAATAACGTATAACATCATATAGAATTCCGGCATAACGTATAACGTCACATAGTAAAACGTCATAACGTATAACGTCATATAGTAATACGTCATAACGTATAACGTCATATAGTATTGCGACATGACGAATAATGTCATATAATAAGGCGACATGACGTATAACGTCATATAGTAATGCGTCATAACGTATAACGTCATATAGTAATGCGTCATAACGTATAACGCCATATAGTAATGCGTCATAACGTATAACGTCATATAGTAATACGTCATAACGTATAACGTCATATAGTATTGCGTCATGACGAATAATGTCATATAATAAGGCGACATGACGTATAACGTCATATAGTAATGCGTCATAACGTATAACGTCATATAGTATTGCGTCATAACGTCTAACGCCATATAGCAATGCGTCTTAGCGTATAACGTCATATAGTAATGCGCCATACCGTATAACGTCATATAGAATTCCGGTTTAACGTATAACGCCATATAGCAATGCGTCATAACGTATAACGTCACATAGTAATACGTCTTAACGTATAAAGTCATATAGAATACCGGGTTAACGTATAACGCCATATAGCAATGCGTCATAACGTATAACGTCATACAGAATTACGGTTTAACGTATAACGCCATATAGCAATGCGTCATAACGTATAACGTTATACAGAATTACGGTTTAACGTATAAAGTCATATAGTAATGCGTCATAACGTATAACGCCATATAGTAATGCGTCATAACGTATAACATCATATAGTATTGCGTCATGACGTATAACGTCATATAGTAATGCGTCATAACGTATATCGTCATAGAGTAATGCGTCATAACGTATAACGTCATATAGTATTGCGTCATAACGTATAACGTTATACAGAATTACGGTTTAACGTATAGAGTCATATAGTAATGCGTCATAACGTATAACGCCATATAGTAATGCGTCATAACGTATAACATCATATAGTATTGCGTCATGACGTATAACGTCATATAGTAATGCGTCATAACGTATATCGTCATAGAGTAATGCGTCATAACGTATAACGTCATATAGAATTCCGGTTTAACGTATAACGCCACATATCAATGCGTCATAACGTATAACGCCACATGGTAATACGTCTTAACGTATAAAGACATATAGAATTCCGGGATAACGTATAACGTCATATAGTAATACGTCATAACGTATAACGTCATATAGTATTGCGTCATGACGAATAATGTCATATAATAAGGCGACATGACGTATAACGTCATATAGTAATGCGTCATAACGTATAACGTCATATAGTAATGCGTCATAACGTATAACGCCATATAGTAATGCGTCATAACGTATAACGTCATATAGTATTGCGTCATAACATCTAACGCCATATAGTAATGCGTCATAACGTATAACGTCATATAGTAATGCGTCATAACGTATAACGCCATATAGCAATGCGTCATAACGTTAACGCCATATAGCAATGCGTTATAACGAATAACGTCATATAGTAATGCGTCATAACGTATAACGCCATACAGTAATGCGTCATAACGTAGAACGTTATATAGTATTGCGTCATGACGTATAACGTCATATAATAAGGCGACATGACGTATAACGTCATATAGAATTACGTCATAACGTTATACAGAATTACGGTTTAACGTATAAAGTCATATAGTAATGCGTCATAACGTATAACGCCATATAGTAATGCGTCATAACGTATAACATCATATAGTATTGCGTCATGACGTATAACGTCATATAGTAATGCGTCATAACGTATATCGTCATAGAGTAATGCGTCATAACGTATAACGTCATATAGTATTGCGTCATAACGTATAACGTTATACAGAATTACGGTTTAACGTATAGAGTCATATAGTAATGCGTCATAACGTATAACGCCATATAGTAATGCGTCATAACGTATAACATCATATAGTATTGCGTCATGACGTATAACGTCATATAGTAATGCGTCATAACGTATATCGTCATATAGTAATGCGTCATAACGTATAACGTCATATAGTATTGCGTCATGACGAATAATGTCATATAATAAGGCGACATGACGTATAACGTCATATAGTAATGCGTCATAAGGTATAACGTCATATAGAATTCCGGTTTAACGTATAACGCCATATAGCAATGCGTCATAACGTATAACGTCATATAGTATTGCGTCATGACGAATAATGTCATATAATAAGGCGACATGACGTATAACGTCATATAGTAATGCGTCATAAGGTATAACGTCATATAGAATTCCGGTTTAACGTATAACGCCACATAGCAATGCGTCATAACGTATAACGCCACATGGTAATACGTCTTAACGTATAAAGTCATATAGAATTCCGGGATAACGTATATCGTCATATAGTAATACGTCATAACTTACAAGGTCATATAGTAATGCGTCATAACGTATAACGTCATATAGTATTGCGTCATGACGTATAACGTCATATAATAAGGTGACATGACGTATAACGTCATATAGAATTACGGCATAACGTATAACGTCACATAGTAAAACGTCATAACGTATAACGTCAATTAGTAATGCGTCATAACGTATAACGCCATATAGTAATGCGTCATAACGTATAACGTCATATAGTAATACGTCATAACGTATAACGTCATATAGTATTGCGTCATGACGAATAAAGTCATATAATAAGGCGACATGACGTGTAACGTCATATAGTAATGCGTCATAACGTGTAACGTCATATAGTAATGCGTCATAACTTATAACGCAATATAGTAATGCGTCATAACGTATAACGTCATATAGTATTGCGTCATAACATCTAACGCCATATAGTAATGCGTCATAACGTACAACGTCATATAGTAATGCGTCATAACGTATAACGCCATATAGCAATGCGTCATAACGTATAACGCCATATAGCAATGCGTTATAACGAATAACGTCATATAGTAATGCGTCATAACGTATAACGTCATATAGTATTGCGTCATAACATCTAACGCCATATAGTAATGCGTCATAACGTATAACGTCATATAGTATTGCGTCATGACGAATAATGTCATATAATAAGGCGACATGACGTATAACGTCATATAGTAATGCGTCATAACGTATAACGTCATATAGTATTGCGTCATAACGTCTAACGCCATATAGCAATGCGTCTTAGCGTATAACGTCATATAGTAATGCGTCATACCGTATAACGTCATATAGAATTCCGGTTTAACGTATAACGCCATATAGCAATGCGTCATAACGTATAACGTCACATAGTAATACGTCTTAACGTATAAAGTCATATAGAATACCGGGTTAACGTATAACGCCATATAGCAATGCGTCATAACGTATAACGTCATATAATAAGGCGACATGACGTATAACGTCATATAGAATTACGTCATAACGTATAACGTCATATACAATTACGGTTTAACGTATAACGTCAAAAGAGTAATGCGTCATATCCTATATCGCCATATAGTAATTGCGTAATAACGTATAACATCATATAGAATACCGGGTTAACGTATAACGCCATATAGCAATGCGTCATAACGTATAACGTCATATAATAAGGCGACATGACGTATAACGTCATATAGTAATGCGTCATAACGTATAACGTCATATAGTAATGCGTCATAACGTATAACGCCATATAGTAATGCGTCATAACGTATAACGTCATATAGTAATACGTCATAACGTATAACGTCATATAGTATTGCGTCATGACGAATAATGTCATATAATAAGGCGACATGACGTATAACGTCATATAGTAATGCGTCATAACGTATAACGTCATATAGTATTGCGTCATAACGTCTAACGCCATATAGCAATGCGTCTTAGCGTATAACGTCATATAGTAATGCGTCATACCGTATAACGTCATATAGAATTCCGGTTTAACGTATAACGCCATATAGCAATGCGTCATAACGTATAACGTCACATAGTAATACGTCTTAACGTATAAAGTCATATAGAATACCGGGTTAACGTATAACGCCATATAGCAATGCGTCATAACGTATAACGTCATACAGAATTACGGTTTAACGTATAACGCCATATAGCAATGCGTCATAACGTATAACGTTATACAGAATTACGGTTTAACGTATAAAGTCATATAGTAATGCGTCATAACGTATAACGCCATATAGTAATGCGTCATAACGTATAACATCATATAGTATTGCGTCATGACGTATAACGTCATATAGTAATGCGTCATAACGTATATCGTCATAGAGTAATGCGTCATAACGTATAACGTCATATAGTATTGCGTCATAACGTATAACGTTATACAGAATTACGGTTTAACGTATAGAGTCATATAGTAATGCGTCATAACGTATAACGTCATATAGTAATGCGTCATAACGTATAACGCCATATAGTAATGCGTCATAACGTATAACGTCATATAGTATTGCGTCATAACATCTAACGCCATATAGTAATGCGTCATAACGTATAACGTCATATAGTAATGCGTCATAACGTATAACGCCATATAGCAATGCGTCATAACGTTAACGCCATATAGCAATGCGTTATAACGAATAACGTCATATAGTAATGCGTCATAACGTATAACGCCATACAGTAATGCGTCATAACGTAGAACGTTATATAGTATTGCGTCATGACGTATAACGTCATATAATAAGGCGACATGACGTATAACGTCATATAGAATTACGTCATAACGTTATACAGAATTACGGTTTAACGTATAAAGTCATATAGTAATGCGTCATAACGTATAACGCCATATAGTAATGCGTCATAACGTATAACATCATATAGTATTGCGTCATGACGTATAACGTCATATAGTAATGCGTCATAACGTATATCGTCATAGAGTAATGCGTCATAACGTATAACGTCATATAGTATTGCGTCATAACGTATAACGTTATACAGAATTACGGTTTAACGTATAGAGTCATATAGTAATGCGTCATAACGTATAACGCCATATAGTAATGCGTCATAACGTATAACATCATATAGTATTGCGTCATGACGTATAACGTCATATAGTAATGCGTCATAACGTATATCGTCATATAGTAATGCGTCATAACGTATAACGTCATATAGTATTGCGTCATGACGAATAATGTCATATAATAAGGCGACATGACGTATAACGTCATATAGTAATGCTTCATAAGGTATAACGTCATATAGAATTCCGGTTTAACGTATAACGCCATATAGCAATGCGTCATAACGTATAACGCCACATGGTAATACGTCTTAACGTATAAAGTCATATAGAATTCCGGGATAACGTATATCGTCATATAGTAATACGTCATAACTTACAAGGTCATATAGTAATGTGTCATAACATGTAACGTCATATAGTAGTGCGTCATAACGTATAACGCCATATAGCAATGCCTCATAACGTATAACGTCATATAGTATTGCGTCATGACGTATAACGTCATATAATAAGGCGACATGACGTATAACGTCACATAGAATTACGTCATAACGTATAACGTCATATACAATTACGGTTTAACGTATAACGTCAAAAGAGTAATGCGTCATATCCTATAACGCCATATAGTAATTGCGTCATAACGTATAACGTCATATAGAATTCCGGTTTAACGTATAACGCCATATAGCAATGCGTCATAACGTATAACGTCACATAGTAATACGTCTTAACGTATAACGTCATACAGAATTACGGTTTAACGTATAACGCCATATAGCAATGCGTCAAAACGTATAACGTTATACAGAATTACGGTTTAACGTATAAAGTCATATAGTAATGCGTCATAACGTATAACGCCATATAGTAATGCGTCATAACGTATAACATCATATAGTATTGCGTCATGACGTATAACGTCATATAGTAATGCGTCATAACGTATATCGTCATAGAGTAATGCGTCAGAACGTATAACGTCATATAGTATTGCGTCATGGCGTATAGCGTCATATAATAAGGCGACATGACGTATAACGTCATATAGAATTACGTCATAACGTATAACGTCATATACAATTACGGTTTAACGTATAACGTCAAAAGGGTAATGCGTCATATCCTATAACGCCATATAGTAATTGCGTCATAACGTATAACGTCATACAGAATTCCGGCATAACGTATATCGTCATATAGTAATACGTCATAACTTACAAGGTCATATAGTAATGCGTCATAACGTACAACGCCATATAGCAATGCGCCATAACGTATAACGTCATATAGTATTGCGTCATGACGTATAACATCATATAATAAGGCGACATGACGTATAACGTCACATGGAATTACGTCATAACGTATAACGTCATATAGAATTCCGGCATAACGTATATCGTCATATAGTAATACGTCATAACTTACAAGGTCATATAGTAATGCGTCATAACGTATAACGTCATATAGTAATACGTCATAACGTATAACGTCATATAGTACTGCGTCATGACGAATAATGTCATATAATAAGGCGACCTGACGTATAACGTCATATAGTAATGCGTCATAACGTATAACGCCATATAGTAATGCGTCATAACATATATCGTCATATAGTATTGCGTCATAACGTCTAACGCCATATAGCAATGCGTCATAACGTATAACGTCATATAGTAATGCGTCATACCGTATAACGTCATATAGAATTCCAGTTTAACGTATAACGCCATATAGCAATGCGTCATAACGTATAACGTCACATAGTAATACGTCTTAACGTATAAAGTCATATAGAATACCGGGTTAAAGTATAACGCCATATAGCAATGCGTCATAACGTATAACGTCATATAGAATTCCGGTTTAACGTATATCGCCATATAGCAATGCGTCATAACGTATAACGTCACATAGTAATACGTCTTAACGTATAACGTCATACAGAATTACGGTTTAACGTATAACGCCATATAGCAATGCGTCATAACGTATAACGTTATACAGAATTACGGTTTAACGTATAAAGTCATATAGTAATGCGTCATAACGTATAACGCCATATAGTAATGCGTCATAACGTATAAAATCATATAGTATTGCGTCATGGCGTATAGCGTCATATAATAAGGCGACATGACGTATAACGTCATATAGAATTACGTCATAACGTATAACGTCATATACAATTACGGTTTAACGTATAACGTCAAAAGAGTAATGCGTCATATCCTATAACGCCATATAGTAATTGCGTCATAACGTATAACGTCATATAGAATTCCGGCATAACGTATATCGTCATATAGTAATACGTCATAACTTACAAGGTCATATAGTAATGCGTCATAACGTATAACGTCATATCGTATTGCGTCATGACGTATAACGTCATATAATAAGATGACATGACGTATAACGTCATATAATAAGATGACATGACGTATAACGTCATATAGAATTACGGCATAACGTATAACGTCACATAGTAAAACGTCATAACGTATAACGTCATACAGACTTACGGTTTAACGTCTAATGTCATACAGTAATGCGTCATATCGTATAACATCATATAGAATTTCGGTTTAACGTATAACGCCATATAGCAATGCGTCATAACGTATAACGTCATACAGTAATACGTGTTAACGTATAAAGTCATATAGAATACCGGGTTAACGTATAACGCCATATGGCAATGCGTCATAACGTATAACGTTATACAGAATTACGGTTTAACGTATAAAGTCATATAGTAATGCGTCATAACGTATAACTTCATATAGTATTGCGTCATGACGAATAAGGTCATATAATAAGGCGACATGACGTATAACGTCATATAGTAATGCGTCATAACGTCTAACGTCATACAGTAATGCGTCATAACGTATAACGCCATATAGTAATGTGTCATAACATATAACGTCATATAGTAATGCGTCATAACATATAACGTCATATAGTATTGCGTCATAACGTCTAACGCCATATAGCAATGCGTCATAACGTATAACGTCATATAGTAATGCGTCATACTGTATAACGTCATATAGAATTCCGGTTTAACGTATAACGCCATATAGCAATGCGTCATAACGTATAACGTCATACAGAATTGCGGTTTAACGTATAACGCCATATAGCAATGCGTCATAACGTATAACGTTGTACAGAATTACGGTTTAACGTATAAAGTCATATAGTAATGCGTCATAACGTATAACGCCATATAGTAATGCGTCATAACGTATAACATCATATAGTATTGCGTCATGACGTATAACGTCATATAGTAATGCGTCATAACGTATATCGTCATAGAGTAATGCGTCATAACGTATAACGTCATATAGTATTGCGTCATGACGAATAATGTCATATAATAAGGCGACATGACGTATAACGTCATATAGTAATGCGTCATAACGTATAACGTCATATAGAATTCCGGGATAACGTATATCGTCATATAGTAATACGTCATAACTTACAAGGTCATATAGTAATGCGTCATAACATCTAACGTCATATAGTAATGCGTCATAACGTATAACGCCATATAGCAATGCGTCATAACGTATAACGTCATATAGTATTGCGTCATGACGTATAACGTCATATAATAAGGCGACATGACGTATAACGTCATACAGTAATGCGTCATAACGTATAACGTCATACAGTAATGCGTCATAACGTATAACGTCATATAGAATTCCGGGATAACGTATATCGTCATATAGTAATACGTCATAACTTACAAGGTCATATAGTAATGCGTCATAACATCTAACGTCATATAGTAATGCGTCATAACGTATAACGCCATATAGCAATGCGTCATAACGTATAACGTCATATAGTATTGCGTCATGACGTATAACGTCATATAATAAGGCGACATGACGTATAACGTCATACAGTAATGCGTCATAACGTATAACGTCATACAGTAATGCGTCATAACGTATAACGCCATATAGTAATGTGTCATAACGTCTAACGCCATATAGCAATGCGTCATAACGTTTAACGTCACATAGTAATACGTCTTAACGTATAAAGTCATATTGAATACCGGGTTAACGGATAACGCCATATAGCAATGCGTCACAACGTATAACATCATATAGTATTCCGTCATGACGTTTAACGTCATATAGTAATGCGTCATAACGTATATCGTCATGGAGTAATGCGTCATAACGTATAACGTCATATAGTAATGCGTCTTATCGTATAACGTCATATAGAATTACGGCATAACGTATAACGTCACATAGTAAAACGTCATAAAGTATAACGTCATACAGAATTACGGTTTAACGTCTAACGTCATGCAGTAATGCGTCATAACGTATAACGTCATATAGTATTGCGTCATAACATCTAACGCCATATAGTAATGCGTCATAACGTATAACGTCATATAGAATTCCGGGATAACGTATATCGTCATATAGTAATACGTCATAACTTACAAGGTCATATAGTAATGTGTCATAACGTATAACGCCATATAGCAATGCGTCATAACGTATAACGCCATATAGTATTGCGTCATGACGAATAATGTCATATAATAAGGCGACATGACGTATAACGTCATATAGTAATGAGTCATAACGTATAACGTCATATAGAATTCCGGGATAACGTATATCGTCATATAGTAGTACGTCATAACTTACAAGGTCATATAGTAATGCGTCATAACATCTAACGTCATATAGTAATGCGTCATAACGTATAACGCCATATAGCAATGCGTCATAACGTATAACGTCATATAGTATTGCGTCATGACGTATAACGTCATATAATAAGGCGACATGACGTATAACGTCACATGGAATTACGTCATAACGTATAACGTCATACACAATTACGGTTTAACGTATAACGTCAAAAGAGTAATGCATCATATCCTATAACGCCATATAGTAATTGCGTCATAACGTATAACGTCATATAGAATTCCGGCATAACGTATATCGTCATATAGTAATACGTCATAACTTACAGGGTCATATAGTAATGCGTCATAACGTATAACGTCATATAGTATTGCGTCATGACGTATAACGTCATATAATAAGGTGACATGACGTATAACGTCATATAGAATTACGGCATAACGTATAACGTCACATAGTAAAACGTCATAACGTATAACGTCATATAGTAATACGTCATAACGTATAACGTCATATAGTATTGCGTCATGACGAATAATGTCATATAATAAGGCGACATGACGTATAACGACATATAGTAATGCGTCATAACGTATAACGTCATATAGTAATGCGTCATAACGTATAACGCCATATAGTAATGCGTCATAACGTATAACGTCATATAGTAATACGTCATAACGTATAACGTCATATAGTATTGCCTCATGACGAATAATGTCATATAATAAGGTGACATGACGTATAACGTCATATAGTAATGCGTCATAAAGTATAACGCCATATAGTAATGCGTCATAACGTATAACGCCATATAGTAATGCGTCATAACATATAACGTCATATAGTATTGCGTCATAACGTCTAACGCCATATAAAAATGCGTCATAACGTATAACGTCATATAGTAATGCGTCATACCGTATAACGTCATATAGAATTCCGGTTTAACGTATAACGCCATATAGCAATGCGTCATAACGTATAACGTCACATAGTAATACGTCTTAACGTATAAAGTCATATAGAATACCGGGTTAAAGTATAACGCCATATAGCAATGCGTCATAACGTATAACGTTATACAGAATTACGGTTTAACGTATAAAGTCATATAGTAATGCGTCATAACGAATAACGCCATATAGTAATGCGTCATAACGTATAACGCCATATAGTAATGCGTCATAACGTATAACGTCATATAGTAATGCGTCATAACGTATATCGTCATAGAGTAATGCGTCATAACGTATAACGTCATATAATATTGCGTCATGACGAATAATGTCTTATAATAAGGCGACATGACGTATAACGTCATATAGTAATGCGTCATAACGTATAACGTCATATAGAATTCCGGTTTAACGTATAACGCCACATTGCAATGCGTCATAACGTATAACGCCACATGGTAATACGTCTTAACGTATAAAGACATATAGAATTCCGGGATAACGTATAACGTCATATAGTAACACGTCATAACGTATAACGTCATATAGTATTGCGTCATGACGAATCATGTCATATAATAAGGCGACATGACGTATAACGTCATATAGTAATGCGTCATAACGTATAACGTCATATAGTAATGCGTCATGACGTATAACGCCATATAGTAATGCGTCATAACGTATAACGTCATATAGTATTGCGTCATAACATCTAACGCCATATAGTAATGCGTCATAACGTATAACGTCATATAGAAATGCGTCATAACGTATAACGCCATATAGCAATGCGTCATGACGTATAACGCCATATAGCAATGCGTTATAACGAATAACGTCATATAGTAATGCGTCATAACGTATAACGCCACATAGTAATGCGTCATAACGTATAACGTCATATAGTATTGCGTCATGACGTATAGCGTCATATAATAAGGCGACATGACGTATATCGTCATATAGAATTACGGCATAACGTATAACGTCACATAGTAAAACGTCATAACGTATAACGTCATATACAATTACGGTTTAACGTATAACGTCAAAAGAGTAATGCGTCATATCCTATAACGCCATATAGTAATTGCGTCATAACGTATAACGTCATATAGAATTCCGGCATAACGTATATCGTCATATAGTAATACGTCATAACTTACAAGGTCATATAGTAATGCGTCATAACGTATAACGTCATATCGTATTGCGTCATGACGTATAACGTCATATAATAAGACGACATGACGTATAACGTCATATAGAATTACGGCATAACGTATAACGTCACATAGTAAAACGTCATAACGTATAACGTCATACAGACTTACGGTTTAACGTGTAATGTCATACAGTAATGCGTCATATCGTATAACATCATATAGAATTCCGGTTTAACGTATAACGCCATATAGCAATGCGTCATAACGTATAACGTCATACAGTAATACGTCTTAACGTATAAAGTCATATAGAATACCGGGTTAACGTATAACGCCATATAGCAATGCGTCATAACGTATAACATCATATAGTATTCCGTCATGACGTATAACGTCATATAGTAATGCGTCATAACGTATAACGTCATATAGTATTGCGTCATGACGAATAATGTCATATAATAAGGCGACATGACGTATAACGTCATATAGTAATGCGTCATAACGTATAACGTCATATAGTAATGCGTTATAACGTATAACGACATATAGTAATGCGTCATCACGTATAACGTCATATAGTAATACGTCATAACGTATAACGTATTATAGTATTGCGTCATGACGAATAATGTCATATAATAAGGCGACATGACGTATAACGTCATATAGTAATGCGTCATAACGTATAACGTCATATAGTAATGCGTCATAACGTATAACGCCATATAGTAATACGTCATAACATATAACGTCATATAGTATTGCGTCATAACGTCTAACGCCATATAGCAATGCGTCATAACGTATAACGTCATATAGTAATGCGTCATACCGTATAACGTCATATAGAATTCCGGTTTAACGTATAACGCCATATAGCAATGCGTCATAACGTATAACGTCACATAGTAATACGTCTTAACGTATAACGTCATACAGAATTACGGTTTAACGTATAACGCCATATAGCAATGCGTCATAACGTATAACGTTATACAGAATTACGGTTTAACGTATAAAGTCATATAGTAATGCGTCATAACGTATAACGCCATATAGTAATGCGTCATAACGTATAACATCATATAGTATTGCGTCATGACGTATAACGTCATATAGTAATGCGTCATAACGTATATCGTCATAGAGTAATGCGTCAGAACGTATAACGTCATATAGTATTGCGTCATGACGTATAGCGTCATATAATAAGGCGACATGACGTATAACGTCATATAGAATTACGTCATAACGTATATCGTCATATACAATTACGGTTTAACGTATGACGTCAAAAGAGTAATGCGTCATATCCTATAACGCCATATAGTAATTGCGTCATAACGTATAACGTCATATCGTATTGCGTCATGACGTATAACGTCATATAATAAGGTGACATGACGTATAACGTCATATAGAATTACGGCATAACGTATAGCGTCACATAGTAAAACGTCATAACGTATAACGTCATACAGACTTACGGTTTAACGTCTAATGTCATACAGTAATGCGTCATATCGTATAACATCATATAGAATTCCGGTTTAACGTATAACGTCATATAGCAATGCGTCATAACGTATAACGTCATACAGTAATTCGTAATACCGTATAACGTCATATAGAATTACGGCATAACGTATAACGTCACATAGTAAAACGTCATAACGTATAACGTCATACCGAATTACGGTTTAACGTCTAACGTCATGCAGTAATGCGTCATAACGTATAACATCATACAGAATTCCGGTTTAACGTATGACGCCATATAGCAATGCGTCATAACGTACAACGTTATACAGAATTACGGTTTAACGTATAACGTCATATAGTATTGCGCCATAACGCATAACGCCATATAGCAATGCGTCATAACGTCTAACGCCATATAGCAATGCGTCATAACGTATAACGTCATATAGTATTGCGTCATAACATCTAACGCCATATAGTAATGCGTCATAACGTATAACGTCATATAGTAATGCGTCATAACGTATAACGCCATATAGCAATGCGTCATAACGTATAACGCCATATAGCAATGCGTTATAACGAATAACGTCATATAGTAATGCGTCATAACGTATAACGTCATATAGTAATGCGTCAAAACGTATAACGTCATATAGTAATACGTCATAACGTATAACGTCATATAGTATTGCGTCATGACGAATAATGTCATATAATAAGGCGACATGACGTATAACGTCACATAGTAATGCGTCATAACGTATAACGTCATATAGTAATGCGTCATAACGTATAACGTCATATAGAATTACGTCATAACGTATAACGTCATATACAATTACGGTTTAACGTATAACGTCAAAAGAGTAATGCGTCATATCCTATAACGCCATATAGTAATTGCGTCATAACGTATAACGTCATATAGAATTCCGGCACAACGTATATCGTCATATAGTAATACGTCATAACTTACAAGGTCATATAGTAATGCGTCAGAACGTATAACGCCATGTAGTAATGCGTCATAACGTATAACGTCATATAGTAATGCGTCATAACGTATAACGCCATATAGTAATACGTCATAACATATAACGTCATATAGTATTGCGTCATAACGTCTAACGCCATATAGCAATGCGTCATAACGTATAACGTCATATAGTAATGCGTCATACCGTATAACGTCATATAGAATTCCGGTTTAACGTATAACGCCATATAGCAATGCGTCATAACGTATAACGTCACATAGTAATACGTCTTAACGTATAACGTCATACAGAATTACGGTTTAACGTATAACGCCATATAGCAATGCGTCATAACGTATAACGTTATACAGAATTACGGTTTAACGTATAAAGTCATATAGTAATGCGTCATAACGTATAACGCCATATAGTAATGCGTCATAACGTATAACATCATATAGTATTGCGTCATGACGTATAACGTCATATAGTAATGCGTCATAACGTATATCGTCATAGAGTAATGCGTCAGAACGTATAACGTCATATAGTATTCCGTCATGACGTATAGCGTCATATAATAAGGCGACATGACGTATAACGTCATATAGAATTACGTCATAACGTATAACGTCATATACAATTACGGTTTAACGTATAACGTCAAAAGAGTAATGCGTCATATCCTATAACGCCATATAGTAATTGCGTCATAACGTATAACGTCATATCGTATTGCGTCATGACGTATAACGTCATATAATAAGGTGACATGACGTATAACGTCATATAGAATTACGGCATAACGTATAGCGTCACATAGTAAAACGTCATAACGTATAACGTCATACAGACTTACGGTTTAACGTCTAATGTCATACAGTAATGCGTCATATCGTATAACATCATATAGAATTCCGGTTTAACGTATAACGTCATATAGCAATGCGTCATAACGTATAACGTCATACAGTAATTCGTAATACCGTATAACGTCATATAGAATTACGGCATAACGTATAACGTCACATAGTAAAACGTCATAACGTATAACGTCATACCGAATTACGGTTTAACGTCTAACGTCATGCAGTAATGCGTCATAACGTATAACATCATACAGAATTCCGGTTTAACGTATGACGCCATATAGCAATGCGTCATAACGTACAACGTTATACAGAATTACGGTTTAACGTATAACGTCATATAGTATTGCGCCATAACGCATAACGCCATATAGCAATGCGTCATAACGTCTAACGCCATATAGCAATGCGTCATAACGTATAACGTCATATAGTATTGCGTCATAACATCTAACGCCATATAGTAATGCGTCATAACGTATAACGTCATATAGTAATGCGTCATAACGTATAACGCCATATAGCAATGCGTCATAACGTATAACGCCATATAGCAATGCGTTATAACGAATAACGTCATATAGTAATGCGTCATAACGTATAACGTCATATAGTAATGCGTCAAAACGTATAACGTCATATAGTAATACGTCATAACGTATAACGTCATATAGTATTGCGTCATGACGAATAATGTCATATAATAAGGCGACATGACGTATAACGTCACATAGTAATGCGTCATAACGTATAACGTCATATAGTAATGCGTCATAACGTATAACGTCATATAGAATTACGTCATAACGTATAACGTCATATACAATTACGGTTTAACGTATAACGTCAAAAGAGTAATGCGTCATATCCTATAACGCCATATAGTAATTGCGTCATAACGTATAACGTCATATAGAATTCCGGCACAACGTATATCGTCATATAGTAATACGTCATAACTTACAAGGTCATATAGTAATGCGTCAGAACGTATAACGTCATATAGTATTGCGTCATAACATCTAACGCCATATAGTAATGCGTCATAACGTATAACGTCATATAGTAATGCGTCATAACGTATAACGCCATATAGCAATGCGTCATAACGTATAACGCCATATAGCAATGCGTTATAACGAATAACGTCATATAGTAATGCGTCATAACGTATAACGTCATATAGTAATGCGTCAAAACGTATAACGTCATATAGTAATACGTCATAACGTATAACGTCATATAGTAATGCGTCATAACGTATAACGTCATATAGTAATGCGTCATAACGTATAACGCCATATAGTAATGCGTCATAACGTATAACGTCATATAGTAATACGTCATAACGTATAACGTCATATAGTATTGCGTCATGACGAATAATGTCATATAATAAGGCGACATGACGTATAACGTCACATAGTAATGCGTCATAACGTATAACGTCATATAGTAATGCGTCATAACGTATAACGCCATATAGTAATGCGTCATAACATATAACGTCATATAGTATTGCGTCATAACGTCTAACGCCATATAGCAATGCGTCATAACGTATAACGTCATATAGTAATGCGTCATAACGTATAACGTCATATAGAATTCCGGTTTAACGTATAACGCCATATAGCAATGCGTCATAACGTATAGCGTCATACAGAATTACGGTTTAACGTATAACGCCATATGGCAATGCGTCATAACGTATAACATTATACAGAATTACGGTTTAACGTATAAAGTCATATAGTAATGCGTCATAACGTATAACGCCATGTAGTAATGCGTCATAACGTATAACATCATATAGTATTGCGTCATGACGTATAACGTCATATAATAAGGTGACATGACGTATAACGTCATATAGAATTACGGCATAACTTATAACGTCACATAGTAAAACGTCATAACGTATAACGTCATACAGACTTACGGTTTAACGTCTAATGTCATACAGTAATGCGTCATATCGTATAACATCATATAGAATTCCGGTTTAACGTATAACGCCATATAGCAATGCGTCATAACGTATAACGTCATACAGTAATACGTAATACCGTATAACGTCATATAGAATTACGGCATAACGTATAACGTCACATAGTAAAACGTCATAACGTACAACGTCATACAGAATTACGGTTTAACGTCTAACGTCATGCAGTAATGCGTCATAACGTATAACATCATACAGAATTCCGGTTTAACGTATGACGCCATATAGCAATGCGTCATAACGTATAACGTTATACAGAATTACGGCTTAACGTATAACGTCATATAGTATTGCGCCATAACGCCTAACGCCATATAGCAATGCGTCATAACGTCTAACGCCATATAGCAATGCGTCATAACGTATAACGTCATACAGTAATGCGTCATACCGTATAACGTCATATAGAATACCGGTTTAACGTATAACACCATATAGCAATGCGTCATAACGTATAACGTCACATAGTAATACGTCTTAACGTATAAAGTCATATAGAATACCGGGTGAACGTATAACGCCATATAGCAATGCGTCATAACGTATAACATCATATAGTATTCCGTCATGACGTATAACGTCATGTAGTAATGCGTCATAACGTATATCGTCATATAGTAATGCGTCACAACGTATAACGTCATATAGTAATGCGTCATGACGAATAATGTCATATAATAAGGCGACATGACGTATAACGTCATATAGTAATGCGTCATAACGTATAACGTCATATAGAATTCCGGTTTAACGTATAACGCCAAATAGCAATGCGTCATAACGTATAACGCCACATGGTAATACGTCTTAACGTATAAAAAAATATAGAAATCCGGGATAACGTATAACGTCATATAGTAATACGTCATAACATATAACGTCATATAGTATTGCGTCATGACGAATAATGTCATATAATAAGGCGACATGACGTATAACGTCATATAGTAATGCGTCATAACGTATAACGTCATATAGTAATGCGTCATAACGTATAACGCCATATAGCAATGCGTCATAACGTATAACGCCATATAGCAATGCGTTATAACGAATAACGTCATATAGTAATGCGTCATATCCTATAACGCCATACAGTAATTGCGTCATAACGTATAACGTCATATACAATTCCGGCATAACGTATATCGTCATATAGTAATACGTCATAACTTACAAGGTCATATAGTAATGCGTCAGAACGTATAACGCCATGTAGTAATGCGTCATAACGTATAACGTCATATAGTAATGCGTCATAACGTATAACGCCATATAGTAATGCGTCATAACGTATAACGTCATATAGTAATACGTCATAACGTATAACGTCATATAGTATTGCGTCATGACGAATAATGTCATATAATAAGGCGACATGACGTATAACGTCATATAGTAATGCGTCATAACGTATAACGTCATATAGTAATGCGTCATAACGTATAACGCCATATAGTAATGCGTCATAACATATAACGTCATATAGTATTGCGTCATAACGTCTAACGCCATATAGCAATGCGTCATAACGTATAACGTCATATAGTAATGCGTCATAACGTATAACGTCATATAGAATTCCGGTTTAACGTATAATGCCATATAGCAATGCGTCATAACGTATAACGTTATACAGAATTACGGTTTAACGTATAAAGTCATATAGTAATGCGTCATAACGTATAACGCCATGTAGTAATGCGTCATAACGTATAACATCATATAGTATTGCGTCATGACGTATAACGTCATATAGTAATGCGTCATAACGTATATCGTCATAGAGTAATGCGTCATAACGTATAACGTCATATAGTATTGCGTCATGACGAATAATGTCATATAATAAGGCGACATGACGTATAACGTCATATAGTAATGCGTCATAACGTATAACGTCATATAGAATTCCGGTTTAACGTATAACGCCAAATAGCAATGCGTCATAACGTATAACGCCACATGGTAATACGTCTTAACGTATAAAAAAATATAGAAATCCGAGATAACGTATAACGTCATATAGTAATACGTCATAACATATAACGTCATATAGTATTGCGTCATGACGAATAATGTCATATAATAAGGCGACATGACGTATAACGTCATATAGTAATGCGTCATAACATATAACGTCATATAGAATTCCGGTTTAACGTATAACGCCAAATAGCAATGCGTCATAACGTATAACGCCACATGGTAATACGTCTTAACGTATAAAAAAATATAGAAATCCGGGATAACGTATAACGTCATATAGTAATACGTCATAACATATAACGTCATATAGTATTGCGTCATGACGAATAATGTCATATAATAAGGCGACATGACGTATAACGTCATATAGTAATGCGTCATAACGTATAACGTCATATAGTAATGCGTCATAACGTATAACGCCATATAGTAACGTGTCATAACGTATAACGTCATATAGTATTGCGTCATAACATCTAACGCCATATAGTAATGCGTCATAACGTATAACGTCATATAGTAATGCGTCATAACGTATAACGCCATATAGCAATGCGTCATAACGTATAACGCCATATAGCAATGCGTTATAACGAATAACGTCATATAGTAATGCGTCATTACGTATAACGCCATATAGTAATGCGTCATAACGTATAACGTCATATAGTATTGCGTCATGACGTATAACGTCATATATTATTGCGTCATGACGTATAACGTCATAAAATAAGGCGACATGTCGTATAGCGTCATATAGAATTACGTCATAACGTATAACGTCATATACAATTACGGTTTAACGTATAACGTCAAAAGAGTAATGCGTCATATCCTATAACGCCATACAGTAATTGCGTCATAACGTATAACGTCATATACAATTCCGGCATAACGTATATCGTCATATAGTAATACGTCATAACTTACAAGGTCATATAGTAATGCGTCAGAACGTATAACGCCATGTAGTAATGCGTCATAACGTATAACGTCATATAGTAATGCGTCATAACGTATAACGCCATATAGTAATGCGTCATAACGTATAACGTCATATAGTAATACGTCATAACGTATAACGTCATATAGTATTGCGTCATGACGAATAATGTCATATAATAAGGCGACATGACGTATAACGTCATATAGTAATGCGTCATAACGTATAACGTCATATAGTAATGCGTCATAACGTATAACGCCATATAGTAATGCGTCATAACATATAACGTCATATAGTATTGCGTCATAACGTCTAACGCCATATAGCAATGCGTCATAACGTATAACGTCATATAGTAATGCGTCATAACGTATAACGTCATATAGAATTCCGGTTTAACGTATAATGCCATATAGCAATGCGTCATAACGTATAGCGTCATACAGAATTACGGTTTAACGTATAACGCCATATAGCAATGCGTCATAACGTATAACGTTATACAGAATTACGGTTTAACGTATAAAGTCATATAGTAATGCGTCATAACGTATAACGCCATGTAGTAATGCGTCATAACGTATAACATCATATAGTATTGCGTCATGACGTATAACGTCATATAGTAATGCGTCATAACGTATATCGTCATAGAGTAATGCGTCATAACGTATAACGTCATATAGTATTGCGTCATGACGAATAATGTCATATAATAAGGCGACATGACGTATAACGTCATATAGTAATGCGTCATAACGTATAACGTCATATAGAATTCCGGTTTAACGTATAACGCCAAATAGCAATGCGTCATAACGTATAACGCCACATGGTAATACGTCTTAACGTATAAAAAAATATAGAAATCCGGGATAACGTATAACGTCATATAGTAATACGTCATAACATATAACGTCATATAGTATTGCGTCATGACGAATAATGTCATATAATAAGGCGACATGACGTATAACGTCATATAGTAATGCGTCATAACGTATAACGTCATATAGTAATGCGTCATAACGTATAACGCCATATAGTAACGTGTCATAACGTATAACGTCATATAGTATTGCGTCATAACATCTAACGCCATATAGTAATGCGTCATAACGTATAACGTCATATAGTAATGCGTCATAACGTATAACGTCATATAGAATTCCGGTTTAACGTATAACGCCACATAGCAATGCGTCATAACGTATAACGTCACATAGTAATACGTCTTAACGTATAAAGTCATATAGAATTCCGGTTTAACGTATAACGCCACATAGCAATGCGTCATAACGTATAACGTTATAGAGAATTACGGTTTAACGTATAAAGTCATATAGTAATGCGTCATAACGTATAACGCCATATAGTAATGCGTCATAACGTATAACGTCATATAGTATTGCGTCATGACGTATAACGTCATATAGTAATGCGTCATAACGTATAACGCCATATAGCAATGCGTCATAACGTATAACGGCATATAGCAATGCGTTATAACGTCTAACGCCATATAGCAATGCGTCATAACGTATAACGTCATATAGAATTACGTCATAACGTATAACGTCATATACAATTACGGTTTAACGTATAACGTCAAAAGAGTAATGCGTCATATCCTATAACGCCATATAGTAATTGCGTCATAACGTATAACGTCATATAGAATTCCGGCATAACGTATATCATCATATAGTAATACGTCATAACTTACAAGGTCATATAGTAATGCGTCATAACGTATAACGTCATATAGTATTGCGTCATGACGTATAACGTCATATAGAATTACGGCATAACGTATAACGTCACATAGTAAAACGTCATAACGTATAACGTGATATAGTAATACGTCATAACTTATAACGGCATATAGTAATGCGTTATAACATATAACGTCATATAGTATTGCGTCATAACGTCTAACGCCATATAGCAATGCGTCATAACGTATAACGTCATATAGTAATGCGTCATACCGTATAACGTCATATAGAATTCCGGTTTAACGTATAACGGCACATAGCAATGCGTCATAACGTATAACGTCACATAGTAATACGTCTTAACGTATAAAGTCATATAGAATTCCGGTTTAACGTATAACGCCACATAGCAATGCGTCATAACGTATAACGTTATAGAGAATTACGGTTTAACGTATAAAGTCATATAGTAATGCGTCATAACGTATAACGCCATATAGTAATGCGTCGTAACGCATTAAGACATATAGAATTCCAGGATAACGTATAACGTCATATAGTAATACGTCAAAACGTATAAAGTCATGTAGAATACCGGGTGAACGTATAACGCCATATAGCAATGCGTCATAACGTATAACATCATATAGCATTCCGTCATGACGTATAACGTCATGTAGTAATGCGTCATAACGTATATCGTCATATAGTAATGCGTCACAACGTATAACGTCATATAGTAATGCGTCATGACGAATAATGTCATATAATAAGGCGACATGACGTATAACGTCATATAGTAATGCGTCTTATCGTATAACGTCATATAGAATTCCGGTTTAACGTATAACGCCACATAGCAATGCGTCATAACGTATAACGTCACATAGTAATACGTCTTAACGTATAACGTCATATAGTAATGCGTCATAACGTATAACGTCATATAGTAATACGTCATAACGTATAACGTTATATAGTATTGCGTCATGACGAATAATGTCATATAATAAGGCGACATGACGTATAACGTCATATAGTAATGCGTCATAACATATAACGTCATATAGTATTGCGTCATAACGTCTAACGCTATATAGCAATGCGTCATAACGTATAACGTCATATAGTAATGCGTCATACCGTATAACGTCATATAGAATTCCGGTTTAACGTATAACGCCATATAGCAATGCGTCATAACGTATAACGTCATACAGAATTACGGTTTAACGTATAACGCCATATAGCAATGCGTCATAACGTATAACGTTATACAGAATTACGGTTTAACGTATAAAGTCATATAGTAATGCGTCATAACGTATAACGCCATATAGTAATGCGTCATAACGTATAACGCCATATAGTAATGCGTCATAACGTATAACATCATATAGTATTGCGTCATGACGTATAACGTCATATAGTAATGCGCCATAACGTATATCGTCATAGGGTAATGCGTCATAACGTATAACGTCATATAGTATTGCGTCATGACGAATAATGTCATATAATAAGGCGACATGACGTATAACGTCATATAGTAATGCGTCATAACGTATAACGTCATATAGAATTCCGGTTTAACGTATAACGCCAAATAGCAATGCGTCATAACGTATAACGCCACATGGTAATACGTCTTAACGTATAAAAAAATATAGAAATCCGAGATAACGTATAACGTCATATAGTAATACGTCATAACATATAACGTCATATAGTATTGCGTCATGACGAATAATGTCATATAATAAGGCGACATGACGTATAACGTCATATAGTAATGCGTCATAACATATAACGTCATATAGAATTCCGGTTTAACGTATAACGCCAAATAGCAATGCGTCATAACGTATAACGCCACATGGTAATACGTCTTAACGTATAAAAAAATATAGAAATCCGGGATAACGTATAACGTCATATAGTAATACGTCATAACATATAACGTCATATAGTATTGCGTCATGACGAATAATGTCATATAATAAGGCGACATGACGTATAACGTCATATAGTAATGCGTCATAACGTATAACGTCATATAGTAATGCGTCATAACGTATAACGCCATATAGTAACGTGTCATAACGTATAACGTCATATAGTATTGCGTCATAACATCTAACGCCATATAGTAATGCGTCATAACGTATAACGTCATATAGTAATGCGTCATAACGTATAACGCCATATAGCAATGCGTCATAACGTATAACGCCATATAGCAATGCGTTATAACGAATAACGTCATATAGTAATGCGTCATTACGTATAACGCCATATAGTAATGCGTCATAACGTATAACGTCATATAGTATTGCGTCATGACGTATAACGTCATATATTATTGCGTCATGACGTATAACGTCATAAAATAAGGCGACATGTCGTATAGCGTCATATAGAATTACGTCATAACGTATAACGTCATATACAATTACGGTTTAACGTATAACGTCAAAAGAGTAATGCGTCATATCCTATAACGCCATACAGTAATTGCGTCATAACGTATAACGTCATATACAATTCCGGCATAACGTATATCGTCATATAGTAATACGTCATATCTTACAAGGTCATATAGTAATGCGTCAGAACGTATAACGCCATGTAGTAATGCGTCATAACGTATAACGTCATATAGTAATGCGTCATAACGTATAACGCCATATAGTAATGCGTCATAACGTATAACGTCATATAGTAATACGTCATAACGTATAACGTCATATAGTATTGCGTCATGACGAATAATGTCATATAATAAGGCGACATGACGTATAACGTCATATAGTAATGCGTCATAACGTATAACGTCATATAGTAATGCGTCATAACGTATAACGCCATATAGTAATGCGTCATAACATATAACGTCATATAGTATTGCGTCATAACGTCTAACGCCATATAGCAATGCGTCATAACGTATAACGTCATATAGTAATGCGTCATAACGTATAACGTCATATAGAATTCCGGTTTAACGTATAATGCCATATAGCAATGCGTCATAACGTATAGCGTCATACAGAATTACGGTTTAACGTATAACGCCATATAGCAATGCGTCATAACGTATAACGTTATACAGAATTACGGTTTAACGTATAAAGTCATATAGTAATGCGTCATAACGTATAACGCCATGTAGTAATGCGTCATAACGTATAACATCATATAGTATTGCGTCATGACGTATAACGTCATATAGTAATGCGTCATAACGTATATCGTCATAGAGTAATGCGTCATAACGTATAACGTCATATAGTATTGCGTCATGACGAATAATGTCATATAATAAGGCGACATGACGTATAACGTCATATAGTAATGCGTCATAACGTATAACGTCATATAGAATTCCGGTTTAACGTATAACGCCAAATAGCAATGCGTCATAACGTATAACGCCACATGGTAATACGTCTTAACGTATAAAAAAATATAGAAATCCGGGATAACGTATAACGTCATATAGTAATACGTCATAACATATAACGTCATATAGTATTGCGTCATGACGAATAATGTCATATAATAAGGCGACATGACGTATAACGTCATATAGTAATGCGTCATAACGTATAACGTCATATAGTAATGCGTCATAACGTATAACGCCATATAGTAACGTGTCATAACGTATAACGTCATATAGTATTGCGTCATAACATCTAACGCCATATAGTAATGCGTCATAACGTATAACGTCATATAGTAATGCGTCATAACGTATAACGTCATATAGAATTCCGGTTTAACGTATAACGCCACATAGCAATGCGTCATAACGTATAACGTCACATAGTAATACGTCTTAACGTATAAAGTCATATAGAATTCCGGTTTAACGTATAACGCCACATAGCAATGCGTCATAACGTATAACGTTATAGAGAATTACGGTTTAACGTATAAAGTCATATAGTAATGCGTCATAACGTATAACGCCATATAGTAATGCGTCATAACGTATAACGTCATATAGTATTGCGTCATGACGTATAACGTCATATAGTAATGCGTCATAACGTATAACGCCATATAGCAATGCGTCATAACGTATAACGGCATATAGCAATGCGTTATAACGTCTAACGCCATATAGCAATGCGTCATAACGTATAACGTCATATAGAATTACGTCATAACGTATAACGTCATATACAATTACGGTTTAACGTATAACGTCAAAAGAGTAATGCGTCATATCCTATAACGCCATATAGTAATTGCGTCATAACGTATAACGTCATATAGAATTCCGGCATAACGTATATCATCATATAGTAATACGTCATAACTTACAAGGTCATATAGTAATGCGTCATAACGTATAACGTCATATAGTATTGCGTCATGACGTATAACGTCATATAGAATTACGGCATAACGTATAACGTCACATAGTAAAACGTTATAACGTATAACGTGATATAGTAATACGTCATAACTTATAACGGCATATAGTAATGCGTTATAACATATAACGTCATATAGTATTGCGTCATAACGTCTAACGCCATATAGCAATGCGTCATAACGTATAACGTCATATAGTAATGCGTCATACCGTATAACGTCATATAGAATTCCGGTTTAACGTATAACGGCACATAGCAATGCGTCATAACGTATAACGGCACATAGTAATACGTCTTAACGTATAAAGTCATATAGAATTCCGGTTTAACGTATAACGCCACATAGCAATGCGTCATAACGTATAACGTTATAGAGAATTACGGTTTAACGTATAAAGTCATATAGTAATGCGTCATAACGTATAACGCCATATAGTAATGCGTCGTAACGCATTAAGACATATAGAATTCCAGGATAACGTATAACGTCATATAGTAATACGTCAAAACGTATAAAGTCATGTAGAATACCGGGTGAACGTATAACGCCATATAGCAATGCGTCATAACGTATAACATCATATAGCATTCCGTCATGACGTATAACGTCATGTAGTAATGCGTCATAACGTATATCGTCATATAGTAATGCGTCACAACGTATAACGTCATATAGTAATGCGTCATGACGAATAATGTCATATAATAAGGCGACATGACGTATAACGTCATATAGTAATGCGTCTTATCGTATAACGTCATATAGAATTCCGGTTTAACGTATAACGCCACATAGCAATGCGTCATAACGTATAACGTCACATAGTAATACGTCTTAACGTATAACGTCATATAGTAATGCGTCATAACGTATAACGTCATATAGTAATACGTCATAACGTATAACGTTATATAGTATTGCGTCATGACGAATAATGTCATATAATAAGGCGACATGACGTATAACGTCATATAGTAATGCGTCATAACATATAACGTCATATAGTATTGCGTCATAACGTCTAACGCTATATAGCAATGCGTCATAACGTATAACGTCATATAGTAATGCGTCATACCGTATAACGTCATATAGAATTCCGGTTTAACGTATAACGCCATATAGCAATGCGTCATAACGTATAACGTCATACAGAATTACGGTTTAACGTATAACGCCATATAGCAATGCGTCATAACGTATAACGTTATACAGAATTACGGTTTAACGTATAAAGTCATATAGTAATGCGTCATAACGTATAACGCCATATAGTAATGCGTCATAACGTATAACGCCATATAGTAATGCGTCATAACGTATAACATCATATAGTATTGCGTCATGACGTATAACGTCATATAGTAATGCGCCATAACGTATATCGTCATAGGGTAATGCGTCATAACGTATAACGTCATATAGTATTGCGTCATGACGAATAATGTCATATAATAAGGCGACATGACGTATAACGTCATATAGTAATGCGTCATAACGTATAACGTCATATAGAATTCCGGTTTAACGTATAACGCAACATAGCAATGCGTCATAACGTATAACGCCACATAGTAATACGTCTTAACGTATAAAGACATATAGAATTCCGGGATAACCTATAACGTCATATAGTAATACGTCATAACGTATAATGTCATATAGTATTGCGTCCTGACGAATAATGTCATATAATAAGGCGACATGACGTATAACGTCATATAGTAATGCGTCATAACGTATAACGTCATATAGTAATGCGTCATAACGTATAACGCCATATAGTAATGCGTCATAACGTATAACGGCATATAGTAATGCGTTATAACATATAACGTCATATAGTATTGCGTCATAACGTCTAACGCCATATAGCAATGCGTCATAACGTATAACGTCATATAGTAATGCGTCATACCGTATAACGTCATATAGAATTCCGGTTTAACGTATAACGCCACATAGCAATGCGTCATAACGTATAACGTCACATAGTAATACGTCTTAACGTATAAAGTCATATAGAATTCCGGTTTAACGTATAACGCCACATAGCAATGCGTCATAACGTATAACGTTATAGAGAATTACGGTTTAACGTATAAAGTCATATAGTAATGCGTCATAACGTATAACGCCATATAGTAATGCGTCATAACGTATTAAGACATATAGAATTCCAGGATAACGTATAACGTCATATAGTAATACGTCATAACGTATAACGTCATATAGTAATGCGTCACAACGTATAACGGCATATATAGTAATGCGTCACAACGTATAACGTCATATAGTAATGCGTCACAACGTATAACGTCATATAGTAATGCGTCATGACGAATAATGTCATATAATAAGGCGACATGACGTATAACGTCATATAGTAATACGTCTTAACGTATAAAGTCATATAGAATACCGGGTAAACGTATAACGCCATATAGCAATGCGTCATAACGTATAACATCATATAGTATTCCGTCATGACGTATAACGTCATATAGTAATGCGTCATAACGTATATCGTCATATAGTAATGCGTCACAACGTATAACGTCATATAGTAATGCGTCATGACGAATAATGTTATATAATAAGGCGACATGACGTATAACGTCATATAGTAATGCGTCTTATCGTATAACGTCATATAGAATTCCGGTTTAACGTATAACGCCACATAGCATTGCGTCATAACGTATAACGTCACATAGTAATACGTCTTAACGTATAACGTCATATAGTAATGCGTCATAACATATAACGTCATATAGTAATACGTCATAACGTATAACGTCATATAGTATTGCGTCATGACGAATAATGTCATATAATAAGGCGACATGACGTATAACGTCATATAGTAATGCGTCATAACGTATAACGTCATACAGTAATGCGTCATAACGTATAACGCCATATAGTAATGTGTCATAACATATAACGTCATATAGTAATGCGTCATAACATATAACGTCATATAGTATTGCGTCATAACGTCTAACGCCATGTAGCAATGCGTCATAACGTATAACGTCATATAGTAATGCGTCATACTGTATAACGTCATATAGTAATGCGCCATAACGTATATCGTCATAGAGTAATGCGTCATAACGTATAACGTCATATAGTATTGCGTTATGACGAATAATGTCATATAATAAGGCGACATGACGTATAACGTCATATAGTAATGCGTCATAACGTATAACGTCATATAGAATTCCGGTTTAACGTATAAAGTCATATAGTAATGCGTCATAACGTATAACTTCATATAGTAATGCGTCATAACGTATAACGCCATATAGTAATGCGTCATAACGTATAACATCATATAGTATTGCGTCATGACGTATAACGTCATATAGTAATGCGCCATAACGTATAACGTCATATAGAATTCCGGTTTAACGTATAACGCAACATAGCAATGCGTCATAACGGATAACGCCACAAGGTAATACGTCTTAACGTATAAAGACATATAGAATTCCGGGATAACGTATAACGTCATATAGTAATACGTCATAACGTATAACGTCATATAGTATTGCGTCATAACGTATAACGCCATATAGTAATGCGTCATAACGTATAACGCCATATAGTAATGCGTCATAACGTATAACATCATATAGTATTGCGTCATGACGTATAACGTCATATAGTAATGCGTCATAACGTATATCGTCATAGAGTAATGCGTCATAACGTATAACGTCATATAGTATTGCGTCATGACGAATAATGTCATATAATAAGGCGACATGACGTATAACGTCATATAGTAATGCGTCATAACGTATAACGTCATATAGAATTCCGGTTTAACGTATAACGCCAAATAGCAATGCGTCATAACGTATAACGCCACATGGTAATACGTCTTAACGTATAAAAAAATATAGAAATCCGGGATAACGTATAACGTCATATAGTAATACGTCATAACATATAACGTCATATAGTATTGCGTCATGACGAATAATGTCATATAATAAGGCGACATGACGTATAACGTCATATAGTAATGCGTCATAACGTATAACGTCATATAGTAGTGCGTCATAACGTATAACGCCATATAGTAACGTGTCATAACGTATAACGTCATATAGTAATGCGTCAGAACGTATAACGCCATGTAGTAATGCGTCATAACGTATAACGTCATATAGTAATGCGTCATAACGTATAACGCCATATAGTAATGCGTCATAACGTATAACGTCATATAGTAATACGTCATAACGTATAACGTCATATAGTATTGCGTCATGACGAATAATGTCATATAATAAGGCGACATGACGTATAACGTCATATAGTAATGCGTCATAACGTATAACGTCATATAGTAATGCGTCATAACGTATAACGCCATATAGTAATGCGTCATAACATATAACGTCATATAGTATTGCGTCATAACGTCTAACGCCATATAGCAATGCGTCATAACGTATAACGTCATATAGTAATGCGTCATAACGTATAACGTCATATAGAATTCCGGTTTAACGTATAATGCCATATAGCAATGCGTCATAACGTATAGCGTCATACAGAATTACGGTTCAACGTATAACGCCATATAGCAATGCGTCATAACGTATAACGTTATACAGAATTACGGTTTAACGTATAAAGTCATATAGTAATGCGTCATAACGTATAACGCCATGTAGTAATGCGTCATAACGTATAACATCATATAGTATTGCGTCATGACGTATAACGTCATATAGTAATGCGTCATAACGTATATCGTCATAGAGTAATGCGTCATAACGTATAACGTCATATAGTATTGCGTCATGACGAATAATGTCATATAATAAGGCGACATGACGTATAACGTCATATAGTAATGCGTCATAACGTATAACGTCATATAGAATTCCGGTTTAACGTATAACGCCAAATAGCAATGCGTCATAATGTATAACGCCACATGGTAATACGTCTTAACGTATAAAAAAATATAGAAATCCGGGATAACGTATAACGTCATATAGTAATACGTCATAACATATAACGTCATATAGTATTGCGTCATGACGAATAATGTCATATAATAAGGCGACATGACGTATAACGTCATATAGTAATGCGTCATAACGTATAACGTCATATAGTAATGCGTCATAACGTATAACGCCATATAGTAACGTGTCATAACGTATAACGTCATATAGTATTGCGTCATAACATCTAACGCCATATAGTAATGCGTCATAACGTATAACGTCATATAGTAATGCGTCATAACGTATAACGCCATATAGCAATGCGTCATAACGTATAACGCCATATAGCAATGCGTTATAACGAATAACGTCATATAGTAATGCGTCATAACGTATAACGCCATATAGTAATGCGTCATAACGTATAACGTCATATAGTATTGCGTCATGACGTATAACGTCATATAATAAGGCGACATGACGTATAACGTCATATAGAATTACGTCATAACGTATAACGTCATATACAATTACGGTTTAACGTATAACGTCAAAAGAGTAATGCGTCATATCCTATAACGCCATATAGTAATGCGTCATAACGTATAACGTCATATAGTAATGCGTCATAACGTATAACGCCATATAGTAACGTGTCATAACGTATAACGTCATATAGTATTGCGTCATAACATCTAACGCCATATAGTAATGCGTCATAACGTATAACGTCATATCGTAATGCGTCATAACGTATAACGCCATATAGCAATGCGTCATAACGTATAACGCCATGTAGTAATGCGTCATAACGTATAACGTCATATAGTAATGCGTCATAACGTATAACGCCATATAGCAATGCGTCATAACGTATAACGCCATATAGCAATGCGTTATAACGAATAACGTCATATAGTAATGCGTCATAACGTATAACGCCATATAGTAATGTGTCATAACATATAACGTCATATAGTAATGCGTCATAATATATAACGTCATATAGTATTGCGTCATAACGTCTAACGCCATATAGCAATGCGTCATAACGTATATCATCATATAGTAATACGTCATAACTTACAAGGTCATATAGTAATGCGTCATAACGTATAACGTCATATAGTATTGCGTCATGACGTATAACGTCATATAGAATTACGGCATAACGTATAACGTCACATAGTAAAACGTCATAACGTATAACGTCATATAGTAATACGTCATAACTTATAACGTCATATAGTATTGCGTCATGACGAATAATGTCATATAATAAGGCGACATGACGTATAACGTCATATAGTAATGCGTCATAACGTATAACGTCATATAGTAATGCGTCATAACGTATAACGCCATATAGTAATGCGTCGTAACGCATTAAGACATATAGAATTCCAGGATAACGTATAACGTCATATAGTAATACGTCAAAACGTATAAAGTCATATAGAATACCGGGTGAACGTATAACGCCATATAGCAATGCGTCATAACGTATAACATCATATAGTATTCCGTCATGACGTATAACGTCATGTAGTAATGCGTCATAACGTATATCGTCATATAGTAATGCGTCACAACGTATAACGTCATATAGTAATGCGTCATGACGCATAATGTCATATAATAAGGCGACATGACGTATAACGTCATATAGTAATGCGTCTTATCGTATAACGTCATATAGAATTCCGGTATAACGTATAACGCCACATAGCAATGCGTCATAACGTATAACGTCACATAGCAATACGTCTTAACGCATAACGTCATATAGTATTGCGTCATAACGTCTAACGCCATATAGCAATGCGTCATAACGTATAACGTCATATAGTAATGCGTCATAACGTATAACGCCATATAGTAATGCGTCATAACGTATAACGCCATATAGTAATGCGTCGTAACGCATTAAGACATATAGAATTCCAGGATAACGTATAACGTCATATAGTAATACGTCAAAACGTATAAAGTCATATAGAATACCGGGTGAACGTATAACGCCATATAGGAATGCGTCATAACGTATAACATCATATAGTATTCCGTCATGACGTATAACGTCATGTAGTAATGCGTCATAACGTATATCGTCATATAGTAATGCGTCACAACGTATAACGTCATATAGTAATGCGTCATGACGAATAATGTCATATAATAAGGCGACATGACGTATAACGTCATATAGTAATGCGTCTTATCGTATAACGTCATATAGAATTCCGGTTTAACGTATAACGCCACATAGCAATGCGTCATAACGTATAACGTCACATAGTAATACGTCTTAACGTATAACGTCATATAGTAATGCGTCATAACGTATAACGTCATATAGTAATACGTCATAACGTATAACGTTATATAGTATTGCGTCATGACGAATAATGTCATATAATAAGTCGACATGACGTATAACGTCATATAGTAATGCGTCATAACGTATAACGTCATACAGTAATGCGTCATAACGTATAACGCCATATAGTAATGTGTCATAACATATAACGTCATATAGTAATGCGTCATAACATATAACGTCATATAGTATTGCGTCATAACGTCTAACGCTATATAGCAATGCGTCATAACGTATAACGTCATATAGTAATGCGTCATACCGTATTACGTCATATAGAATTCCGGTTTAACGTCTAACGCCATATAGCAATGCGTCATAACGTATAACGTCATACAGAATTACGGTTTAACGTATAACGCCATATAGCAATGCGTCATAACGTATAACGTTATACAGAATTACGGTTTAACGTATAAAGTCATATAGTAATGCGTCATAACGTATAACGCCATATAGTAATGCGTCATAACGTATAACGCCATATAGTAATGCGTCATAACGTATAACATCATATAGTATTGCGTCATGACGTATAACGTCATATAGTAATGCGCCATAACGTATATCGTCATAGGGTAATGCGTCATAACGTATAACGTCATATAGTATTGCGTCATGACGAATAATGTCATATAATAAGGCGACATGACGTATAACGTCATATAGTAATGCGTCATAACGTATAACGTCATATAGAATTCCGGTTTAACGTATAACGCAACATAGCAATGCGTCATAACGTATAACGCCACATAGTAATACGTCTTAACGTATAAAGACATATAGAATTCCGGGATAACGTATAACGTCATATAGTAATACGTCATAACGTATAATGTCATATAGTATTGCGTCATGACGAATAATGTCATATAATAAGGCGACATGACGTATAACGTCATATAGTAATGCGTCATAACGTATAACGTCATATAGTAATGCGTCATAACGTATAACGCCATATAGTAATGCGTCATAACGTATCACGTCATATAGTAATGCGTCATAACGTATAACGCCATATAGTAATGCGTCATAACGTATAACGTCATATAGTATTGCGTCATGACGTATAACGTCATAAAATAAGGCGACATGACGTATAGCGTCATATAGAATTACGTCATAACGTATAACGTCATATACAATTACGGTTTAACGTATAACGTCAAAAGAGTAATGCGTCATATCCTATAACGCCATACAGTAATTGCGTCATAACGTATAACGTCATATAGAATTCCGGCATAACGTATATCGTCATATAGTAATACGGCATAACTTACAAGGTCATATAGTAATGCGTCAGAACGTATAACGCCATGTAGTAATGCGGCATAACGTATAACGTCATATAGTAATGCGTCATAACGAATAACGAAATATAGTAATGCGTCATAACGTATAACGTCATATAGTAATACGTCATAACGTATAACGTCATATAGTATTGCGTCATGACGAATAATGTCATATAATAAGGCGACATGACGTATAACGTCATATAGTAATGCGTCATAACGTATAACGTCATATAGTAATGCGTCATAACGTATAACGCCATA
This sequence comes from Bombus fervidus, assembly GCF_041682495.2. Classification (NCBI taxonomy): domain Eukaryota; kingdom Metazoa; phylum Arthropoda; class Insecta; order Hymenoptera; family Apidae; genus Bombus; species Bombus fervidus. Next base: position 2,334,025 of record NW_027212582.1, read on the forward strand.
TAGTAATGCGTCATAACATATAACGTCATATAGTATTGCGTCATAACGTCTAACGCCATATAGCAATGCGTCATAACGTATAACGTCATATAGTAATGCGTCATAACGTATAACGTCATATAGAATTCCGGCATAACGTATATCATCATATAGTAATACGTCATAACTTGCAAGGTCATATAGTAATGCGTCATAACGTATAACGTCATATAGTATTGCGTCATGACGTATAACGTCATATAGAATTACGGCATAACGTATAACGTCACATAGTAAAACGTCATAACGTATAACGTCATATAGTAATACGTCATAACGTATAACGTCATATAGTATTGCGTCATGACGAATAATGTCATATAATAAGGCGACATGACGTATAACGTCATATAGTAATGCGTCATAACGTATAACGTCATATAGTAATGCGTCATAACGTATAACGCCATATAGTAATGCGTCATAACGTATAACGGCATATAGTAATGCGTTATAACATATAACGTCATATAGTATTGCGTCATAACGTCTAACGCCATATAGCAATGCGTCATAACGTATAACGTCATATAGTAATGCGTCATACCGTATAACGTCATATAGAATTCCGGTTTAACGTATAACGCCACATAGCAATGCGTCATAACGTATAACGTCACATAGTAATACGTCTTAACGTATAAAGTCATATAGAATTCCGGTTTAACGTATAACGCCACATAGCAATGCGTCATAACGTATAACGTTATAGAGAATTACGGTTTAACGTATAAAGTCATATAGTAATGCGTCATAACGTATAACGCCATATAGTAATGCGTCATAACGTATTAAGACATATAGAATTCCAGGATAACGTATAACGTCATATAGTAATACGTCATAACGTATAACGTCATATAGTAATGCGTCACAACGTATAACGTCATATAGTAATGCGTCACAACGTATAACGTCATATAGTAATGCGTCACAACGTATAACGTCATATAGTAATGCGTCATGACGAATAATGTCATATAATAAGGCGACATGACGTATAACATCATATAGTAATACGTCTTAACGTATAAAGTCATATAGAATACCGGGTAAACGTATAACGCCATATAGCAATGCGTCATAACGTATAACATCATATAGTATTCCGTCATGACGTATAACGTCATATAGTAATGCGCCATAACGTATATCGTCATATAGTAATGCGTCACAACGTATAACGTCATATAGTAATGCGTCATGACGAATAATGTTATATAATAAGGCGACATGACGTATAACGTCATATAGTAATGCGTCTTATCGTATAACGTCATATAGAATTCCGGTTTAACGTATAACGCCACATAGCAATGCGTCATAACGTATAACGTCACACAGTAATACGTCTTAACGTATAACGTCATATAGTAATGCGTCATAACGTATAACGTCATATAGTAATACGTCATAACGTATAACGTCATATAGTATTGCGTCATGACGAATAATGTCATATAATAAGGCGACATGACGTATAACGTCATATAGTAATGCGTCATAACGTATAACGTCATACAGTAATGCGTCATAACGTATAACGCCATATAGTAATGTGTCATAACATATAACGTCATATAGTAATGCGTCATAACATATAACGTCATATAGTATTGCGTCATAACGTCTAACGCCATATAGCAATGCGTCATAACGTATAACGTCATATAGTAATGCGTCATACTGTATAACGTCACATAGTAATGCGCCATAACGTATATCGTCATAGAGTAATGCGTCATAACGTATAACGTCATATAGTATTGCGTTATGACGAATAATGTCATATAATAAGGCGACATGACGTATAACGTCATATAGTAATGCGTCATAACGTATAACGTCATATAGAATTCCGGTTTAACGTATAAAGTCATATAGTAATGCGTCATAACGTATAACGCCATATAGTAATGCGTCATAACGTATAACGCCATATAGTAATGCGTCATAACATATAACGTCATATAGTAATTGCGTCATAACGTATAACGTCATATAGAATTCCGGCATAACGTATAACGTCATATACAATTACGGTTTAACGTATAACGTCAAAAGAGTAATGCGTCATATCCTATAACGCCATACAGTAATTGCGTCATAACGTATAACGTCATATAGAATTCCGGCATAACGTATATCGTCATATAGTAATACGGCATAACTTACAAGGTCATATAGTAATGCGTCAGAACGTATAACGTCATATAGTAATACGTCATAACGTATAACGTCATATAGTATTGCGTCATGACGAATAATGTCATATAATAAGGCGACATGACGTATAACGTCATATAGTAATGCGTCATAACGTATAACGTCATATAGTAATGCGTCATAACGTATAACGCCATATAGTAATGCGTCATAACGTATAACGGCATATAGTAATGCGTTATAACATATAACGTCATATAGTATTGCGTCATAACGTCTAACGCCATATAGCAATGCGTCATAACGTATAACGTCATATAGTAATGCGTCATACCGTATAACGTCATATAGAATTCCGGTTTAACGTATAACGCCACATAGCAATGCGTCATAACGTATAACGTCACATAGTAATACGTCTTAACGTATAAAGTCATATAGAATTCCGGTTTAACGTATAACGCCACATAGCAATGCGTCATAACGTATAACGTTATAGAGAATTTCGGTTTAACGTATAAAGTCATATAGTAATGCGTCATAACGTATAACGCCATATAGTAATGCGTCATAACGTATTAAGACATATAGAATTCCAGGATAACGTATAACGTCATATAGTAATACGTCATAACGTATAACGTCATATAGTAATGCGTCACAACGTATAACGTCATATAGTAATGCGTCACAACGTATAACGTCATATAGTAATGCGTCACAACGTATAACGTCATATAGTAATGCGTCATGACGAATAATGTCATATAATAAGGCGACATGACGTATAACGTCATATAGTAATACGTCTTAACGTATAAAGTCATATAGAATACCGGGTAAACGTATAACGCCATATAGCAATGCGTCATAACGTATAACATCATATAGTATTCCGTCATGACGTATAACGTCATATAGTAATGCGTCATAACGTATATCGTCATATAGTAATGCGTCACAACGTATAACGTCATATAGTAATGCGTCATGACGAATAATGTTATATAATAAGGCGACATGACGTATAACGTCATATAGTAATGCGTCTTATCGTATAACGTCATATAGAATTCCGGTTTAACGTATAACGCCACATAGCAATGCGTCATAACGTATAACGTCACACAGTAATACGTCTTAACGTATAACGTCATATAGTAATGCGTCATAACGTATAACGTCATATAGTAATACGTCATAACGTATAACGTCATATAGTATTGCGTCATGACGAATAATGTCATATAATAAGGCGACATGACGTATAACGTCATATAGTAATGCGTCATAACGTATAACGTCATACAGTAATGCGTCATAACGTATAACGCCATATAGTAATGTGTCATAACATATAACGTCATATAGTAATGCGTCATAACATATAACGTCATATAGTATTGCGTCATAACGTCTAACGCCATATAGCAATGCGTCATAACGTATAACGTCATATAGTAATGCGTCATACTGTATAACGTCATATAGTAATGCGCCATAACGTATATCGTCATAGAGTAATGCGTCATAACGTATAACGTCATATAGTATTGCGTTATGACGAATAATGTCATATAATAAGGCGACATGACGTATAACGTCATATAGTAATGCGTCATAACGTATAACGTCATATAGAATTCCGGTTTAACGTATAAAGTCATATAGTAATGCGTCATAACGTATAACGCCATATAGTAATGCGTCATAACGTATAACGCCATATAGTAATGCGTCATAACGTATAACATCATATAGTATTGCGTCATGACGTATAACGTCATATAGTAATGCGCCATAACGTATAACGTCATATAGAATTCCGGTTTAACGTATAACGCAACATAGCAATGCGTCATAACGGATAACGCCACAAGGTAATACGTCTTAACGTATAAAGACATATAGAATTCCGGGATAACGTATAACGTCATATAGTAATACGTCATAACGTATAACGTCATATAGTATTGCGTCATAACGTATAACGCCATACAGTAATGCGTCATAACGTATAACGCCATATAGTAATGCGTCATAACGTATAACATCATATAGTATTGCGTCATGACGTATAACGTCATATAGTAATTCGCCATAACGTATATCGTCATAGAGTAATGCGTCATAACGTATAACGTCATATAGTATTGCGTTATGACGAATAATGTCATATAATAAGGCGACATGACGTATAACGTCATATAGTAATGCGTCATAACGTATAACGTCATATAGAATTCCGGTTTAACGTATAACGCAACATAGCAATGCGTCATAACGGATAACGCCACAAGGTAATACGTCTTAACGTATAAAGACATATAGAATTCCGGGATAACGTATAACGTCATATAGTAATACGTCATAACGTATAACGTCATATAGTATTGCGTCATAACGTATAACGCCATATAGTAATGCGTCATAACGTATAACGTTATACAGAATTACGGTTTAACGTATAAAGTCATATAGTAATGTGTCATGACGAATAATGTCATATATTAAGGCGACATGACGTATAACGTCATATAGGAATGCGTCATAACGTATAGCGTCATATAGTAATGCGTCATAACGTATAACGCCATATAGTAATGCGTCATAACGTATAACGTCATATAGTAATACGTCATAACGTATAACGTCATATAGTATTGCGTCATGACGAATAATGTCATATAGTATTGCGTCATGACGAATAATGTCATATATTAAGGCGACATGACGTATAACGTCATATAGTAATGCGTCATAACGTATAACGTCATATAGTAATGCGTCATAACGTCTAACGCCATATAGCAATGCGTCATAACGTATAACGTCATATAGTAATGCGTCATAAAGTATAACGTCATATAGAATTCCGGTTTAACGTATAACGCCATATAGCAATGCGTCATAACGTATAGCGTCATACAGAATTACGGTTTAACGTATAACGTCTTACAGAATTACGGTTTAACGTATAACGTCATATAGTAATGCGTCATAACGTATAACGCCATATAGTATTGCGTCATAACGTATAACATCATATAGTATTGCGTCATACAGTATAACGTCATATAGAATTACGGCATAACGTATAATGTCATATAATAAGGCGACATGACGTATAACGTCATATAGTAATGCGTCATAACGTATAACGCCATATAGCAATGCGTCATAACGTATAACGTCATATAGTAATGCGTCATAACGTATAACGAAATATAGTAATGCGTCATAACGTATAACGTCATATAGTATTGCGTCATAACTTACAACGTCATATAGTAATGCGTCATACCGTATAACGTCATATAGAATTACGGTTTAACGTATAACGTCATATAGTAATACGTCATAACGTATAACGTCATATAGTAATGCGTCATAACGTATAACGTCATATAGTATTGCGTCATGACGTATAAAGTCATATAATAAGGCGACATGACGTATAACTTCATATAAAAGTACGGCTTAACGTATAACGTCATATAGTAATGCGTCATAACGTATAACGTCATACAGTAATTCGTCATACCGTATAACGTCGTATAGCATTACGTCATAACGGATAACGTCTCATAGTAATACGTCATAACGTATAACGCCATATAGCAATGCGTCATAACGTATAACGTCTTACAGAATTACGGTTTAACGTATAACGTCTTACAGAATTACGGCTTAACGTATAACGCCATATAGCAATGCGTCATAACGTATAACGTCATATAGAATTACGGTATTACGTATAACGTCATATAGTAATGCGTCATAACGTATAACGCCATATAGTATTGCGTCATAACGTATAACATCATATAGTATTGCGTCAAGACGTATAAAGTCATATAATAAGGCGACATGACGTATAACGTCATATAGAAGTACGGCATAACGTATAACGTCACGTAGAATTACGGTTTTGCGTATAACGTCATATAGAATTACGGTTTAACGTATAACGTCATATAGTAATACGTCATAGCGTATAACGTCATATAGTATTGCGTCAGGACGTATAAAGTCATATAATAAAGCGACATGACGTATAACGTCATACAGAAGTACGGCATAACGTATAACGTCACATAGTAAAACGTCATAACGTATAACGTCATACAGAATTACGGTTTAACGTCTAACGTCATACAGTAATGCGTCATAACGTACAACATCATATAGAATTCCGGTTTAACGTATAACGCCATATGGCAATGCGTCATAACGTATAACGTCATACAGTAATTCGTCATACAGTATAACGTCATATAGAATTACGGCATAACGTATAATGTCATATAATAAGGCGACATGACGTATAACGTCATATAGAATTACGTCGTAACGTATAACGTCACGTAGTAATACGTCATAACGTATAACGTCATATAGTCATGCGTCATAACGTATATCGCCATATAGTAAGGCGTCATGACGTACAACGTCATATAGAATTACGTCATAACGTATAACGTCACATAGAAGTACGCCATAACGTATAACGTCACGTAGAATTACGGTTTTGCGTATAACGTCATATAGAATTACGGTTTAACGTATAACGTCATATAGTAATACGTCATAACGTATAACGTCATATAGTAATGCGTCATAACGTATAACGTCATATAGTATTGCGTCATGACGTATAATGTCATATAATAAGGCGACATGACGTATATCGTCATATAGTAAGGCGTCAAGACGTACAACGTCATATAGAATTACGTCATAACGTATAACGTCTCATAGAAGTACGTCATAACGTATAACGTCACGTAGAATTACGGTTTTGCGTATAACGTCATATAGAATTACGGTTTAACGTATAACGTCATATAGTAATACGTCATAACGTATAACGTCATATAGTAATGCGTCATAACGTATAACGTCATATAGTATTGCGTCATGACGTATAACGTCATATAGTATTGCGTCATGTCGTATAACGTGATATAGATTTACCTCATAACAAGAACATCACATAGTAATACATCATAACGTATAACGTCACATAGTAATGCGTCATAACTTATAACGTCACATAGTAATACGTCATAACGTATAACGTCATATAGTATTGCGTCATAACGTATAACGTCATATAGTAGGGCGTCATGACGTACAACGTCATATAGAATTACGTCATAACGTATAACGTCACATAGAAGTACGTCATAACGTATAACGTCACGTAGAATTACGGTTTTGCGTATAACGTCATATAGAATTACGGTTGAACGTCTAACGTCATACAGTAATGCGTCATAACGTATAACATCATATAGAATTCCGGTTTAACGTATAACGCCATATAGCAATGCGTCATAACGTATAACGTCATACAGAATTACGGTTTAACGTATAACGCCATATAGCAATGCGTCATAACGTATAACGTTATACAGAATTACGGTTTAACGTATAAAGTCATATAGTAATGCGTCATAACGTATAACGCCATATAGTAATGCGTCATAACGTATAACGCCATATAGTAATGCGTCATAACGTATAACATCATATAGTATTGCGTCATGACGTATAACGTCATATAGTAATGCGCCATAACGTATATCGTCATAGGGTAATGCGTCATAACGTATAACGTCATATAGTATTGCGTCATGACGAATAATGTCATATAATAAGGCGACATGACGTATAACGTCATATAGTAATGCGTCATAACGTATAACGTCATATAGAATTCCGGTTTAACGTATAACGCAACATAGCAATGCGTCATAACGTATAACGCCACATAGTAATACGTCTTAACGTATAAAGACATATAGAATTCCGGGATAACGTATAACGTCATATAGTAATACGTCATAACGTATAATGTCATATAGTATTGCGTCATGACGAATAATGTCATATAATAAGGCGACATGACGTATAACGTCATATAGTAATGCGTCATAACGTATAACGTCATATAGTAATGCGTCATAACGTATAACGCCATATAGTAATGCGTCATAACGTATCACGTCATATAGTAATGCGTCATAACGTATAACGCCATATAGTAATGCGTCATAACGTATAACGTCATATAGTATTGCGTCATGACGTATAACGTCATAAAATAAGGCGACATGACGTATAGCGTCATATAGAATTACGTCATAACGTATAACGTCATATACAATTACGGTTTAACGTATAACGTCAAAAGAGTAATGCGTCATATCCTATAACGCCATACAGTAATTGCGTCATAACGTATAACGTCATATAGAATTCCGGCATAACGTATATCGTCATATAGTAATACGGCATAACTTACAAGGTCATATAGTAATGCGTCAGAACGTATAACGCCATGTAGTAATGCGGCATAACGTATAACGTCATATAGTAATGCGTCATAACGAATAACGAAATATAGTAATGCGTCATAACGTATAACGTCATATAGTAATACGTCATAACGTATAACGTCATATAGTATTGCGTCATGACGAATAATGTCATATAATAAGGCGACATGACGTATAACGTCATATAGTAATGCGTCATAACGTATAACGTCATATAGTAATGCGTCATAACGTATAACGTCATACAGAATTACGGTTTAACGTCTAACGTCATACAGTAATGCGTCATAACGTACAACATCATATAGAATTCCGGTTTAACGTATAACGCCATATGGCAATGCGTCATAACGTATAACGTCATACAGTAATTCGTCATACAGTATAACGTCATATAGAATTACGGCATAACGTATAATGTCATATAATAAGGCGACATGACGTATAACGTCATATAGAATTACGTCGTAACGTATAACGTCACGTAGTAATACGTCATAACGTATAACGTCATATAGTCATGCGTCATAACGTATATCGCCATATAGTAAGGCGTCATGACGTACAACGTCATATAGAATTACGTCATAACGTATAACGTCACATAGAAGTACGCCATAACGTATAACGTCACGTAGAATTACGGTTTTGCGTATAACGTCATATAGAATTACGGTTTAACGTATAACGTCATATAGTAATACGTCATAACGTATAACGTCATATAGTAATGCGTCATAACGTATAACGTCATATAGTATTGCGTCATGACGTATAATGTCATATAATAAGGCGACATGACGTATATCGTCATATAGTAAGGCGTCAAGACGTACAACGTCATATAGAATTACGTCATAACGTATAACGTCTCATAGAAGTACGTCATAACGTATAACGTCACGTAGAATTACGGTTTTGCGTATAACGTCATATAGAATTACGGTTTAACGTATAACGTCATATAGTAATACGTCATAACGTATAACGTCATATAGTAATGCGTCATAACGTATAACGTCATATAGTATTGCGTCATGACGTATAACGTCATATAGTATTGCGTCATGTCGTATAACGTGATATAGATTTACCTCATAACAAGAACATCACATAGTAATACATCATAACGTATAACGTCACATAGTAATGCGTCATAACTTATAACGTCACATAGTAATACGTCATAACGTATAACGTCATATAGTATTGCGTCATAACGTATAACGTCATATAGTAGGGCGTCATGACGTACAACGTCATATAGAATTACGTCATAACGTATAACGTCACATAGAAGTACGTCATAACGTATAACGTCACGTAGAATTACGGTTTTGCGTATAACGTCATATAGAATTACGGTTGAACGTCTAACGTCATACAGTAATGCGTCATAACGTATAACATCATATAGAATTCCGGTTTAACGTATAACGCCATATAGCAATGCGTCATAACGTATAACGTCATACAGAATTACGGTTTAACGTATAACGCCATATAGCAATGCGTCATAACGTATAACGTTATACAGAATTACGGTTTAACGTATAAAGTCATATAGTAATGCGTCATAACGTATAACGCCATATAGTAATGCGTCATAACGTATAACGCCATATAGTAATGCGTCATAACGTATAACATCATATAGTATTGCGTCATGACGTATAACGTCATATAGTAATGCGCCATAACGTATATCGTCATAGGGTAATGCGTCATAACGTATAACGTCATATAGTATTGCGTCATGACGAATAATGTCATATAATAAGGCGACATGACGTATAACGTCATATAGTAATGCGTCATAACGTATAACGTCATATAGAATTCCGGTTTAACGTATAACGCAACATAGCAATGCGTCATAACGTATAACGCCACATAGTAATACGTCTTAACGTATAAAGACATATAGAATTCCGGGATAACGTATAACGTCATATAGTAATACGTCATAACGTATAATGTCATATAGTATTGCGTCATGACGAATAATGTCATATAATAAGGCGACATGACGTATAACGTCATATAGTAATGCGTCATAACGTATAACGTCATATAGTAATGCGTCATAACGTATAACGCCATATAGTAATGCGTCATAACGTATCACGTCATATAGTAATGCGTCATAACGTATAACGCCATATAGTAATGCGTCATAACGTATAACGTCATATAGTATTGCGTCATGACGTATAACGTCATAAAATAAGGCGACATGACGTATAGCGTCATATAGAATTACGTCATAACGTATAACGTCATATACAATTACGGTTTAACGTATAACGTCAAAAGAGTAATGCGTCATATCCTATAACGCCATACAGTAATTGCGTCATAACGTATAACGTCATATAGAATTCCGGCATAACGTATATCGTCATATAGTAATACGGCATAACTTACAAGGTCATATAGTAATGCGTCAGAACGTATAACGCCATGTAGTAATGCGGCATAACGTATAACGTCATATAGTAATGCGTCATAACGAATAACGAAATATAGTAATGCGTCATAACGTATAACGTCATATAGTAATACGTCATAACGTATAACGTCATATAGTATTGCGTCATGACGAATAATGTCATATAATAAGGCGACATGACGTATAACGTCATATAGTAATGCGTCATAACGTATAACGTCATATAGTAATGCGTCATAACGTATAACGCCATATAGTAATGCGTCATAACATATAACGTCATATAGTATTGCGTCATAACGTCTAACGCCATATAGCAATGCGTCATAACGTATAACGTCATATAGTAATGCGTCATAACGTATAACGTCATATAGAATTCCGGCATAACGTATATCATCATATAGTAATACGTCATAACTTGCAAGGTCATATAGTAATGCGTCATAACGTATAACGTCATATAGTATTGCGTCATGACGTATAACGTCATATAGAATTACGGCATAACGTATAACGTCACATAGTAAAACGTCATAACGTATAACGTCATATAGTAATACGTCATAACGTATAACGTCATATAGTATTGCGTCATGACGAATAATGTCATATAATAAGGCGACATGACGTATAACGTCATATAGTAATGCGTCATAACGTATAACGTCATATAGTAATGCGTCATAACGTATAACGCCATATAGTAATGCGTCATAACGTATAACGGCATATAGTAATGCGTTATAACATATAACGTCATATAGTATTGCGTCATAACGTCTAACGCCATATAGCAATGCGTCATAACGTATAACGTCATATAGTAATGCGTCATACCGTATAACGTCATATAGAATTCCGGTTTAACGTATAACGCCACATAGCAATGCGTCATAACGTATAACGTCACATAGTAATACGTCTTAACGTATAAAGTCATATAGAATTCCGGTTTAACGTATAACGCCACATAGCAATGCGTCATAACGTATAACGTTATAGAGAATTACGGTTTAACGTATAAAGTCATATAGTAATGCGTCATAACGTATAACGCCATATAGTAATGCGTCATAACGTATTAAGACATATAGAATTCCAGGATAACGTATAACGTCATATAGTAATACGTCATAACGTATAACGTCATATAGTAATGCGTCACAACGTATAACGTCATATAGTAATGCGTCACAACGTATAACGTCATATAGTAATGCGTCACAACGTATAACGTCATATAGTAATGCGTCATGACGAATAATGTCATATAATAAGGCGACATGACGTATAACGTCATATAGTAATACGTCTTAACGTATAAAGTCATATAGAATACCGGGTAAACGTATAACGCCATATAGCAATGCGTCATAACGTATAACATCATATAGTATTCCGTCATGACGTATAACGTCATATAGTAATGCGTCATAACGTATATCGTCATATAGTAATGCGTCACAACGTATAACGTCATATAGTAATGCGTCATGACGAATAATGTTATATAATAAGGCGACATGACGTATAACGTCATATAGTAATGCGTCTTATCGTATAACGTCATATAGAATTCCGGTTTAACGTATAACGCCACATAGCAATGCGTCATAACGTATAACGTCACACAGTAATACGTCTTAACGTATAACGTCATATAGTAATGCGTCATAACGTATAACGTCATATAGTAATACGTCATAACGTATAACGTCATATAGTATTGCGTCATGACGAATAATGTCATATAATAAGGCGACATGACGTATAACGTCATATAGTAATGCGTCATAACGTATAACGTCATACAGTAATGCGTCATAACGTATAACGCCATATAGTAATGTGTCATAACATATAACGTCATATAGTAATGCGTCATAACATATAACGTCATATAGTATTGCGTCATAACGTCTAACGCCATATAGCAATGCGTCATAACGTATAACGTCATATAGTAATGCGTCATACTGTATAACGTCATATAGTAATGCGCCATAACGTATATCGTCATAGAGTAATGCGTCATAACGTATAACGTCATATAGTATTGCGTTATGACGAATAATGTCATATAATAAGGCGACATGACGTATAACGTCATATAGTAATGCGTCATAACGTATAACGTCATATAGAATTCCGGTTTAACGTATAAAGTCATATAGTAATGCGTCATAACGTATAACGCCATATAGTAATGCGTCATAACGTATAACGCCATATAGTAATGCGTCATAACATATAACGTCATATAGTAATTGCGTCATAACGTATAACGTCATATAGAATTCCGGCATAACGTATAACGTCATATACAATTACGGTTTAACGTATAACGTCAAAAGAGTAATGCGTCATATCCTATAACGCCATACAGTAATTGCGTCATAACGTATAACGTCATATAGAATTCCGGCATAACGTATATCGTCATATAGTAATACGGCATAACTTACAAGGTCATATAGTAATGCGTCAGAACGTATAACGCCATGTAGTAATGCGTCATAACGTATAACGTCATATAGTAATGCGTCATAACGAATAACGAAATATAGTAATGCGTCATAACGTATAACGTCATATAGTAATACGTCATAACGTATAACGTCATATAGTATTGCGTCATGACGAATAATGTCATATAATAAGGCGACATGACGTATAACGTCATATAGTAATGCGTCATAACGTATAACGTCATATAGTAATGCGTCATAACGTATAACGCCATATAGTAATGCGTCATAACATATAACGTCATATAGTATTGCGTCATAACGTCTAACGCCATATAGCAATGCGTCATAACGTATAACGTCATATAGTAATGCGTCATAACGTATAACGTCATATAGAATTCCGGCATAACGTATATCATCATATAGTAATACGTCATAACTTGCAAGGTCATATAGTAATGCGTCATAACGTATAACGTCATATAGTATTGCGTCATGACGTATAACGTCATATAGAATTACGGCATAACGTATAACGTCACATAGTAAAACGTCATAACGTATAACGTCATATAGTAATACGTCATAACGTATAACGTCATATAGTATTGCGTCATGACGAATAATGTCATATAATAAGGCGACATGACGTATAACGTCATATAGTAATGCGTCATAACGTATAACGTCATATAGTAATGCGTCATAACGTATAACGCCATATAGTAATGCGTCATAACGTATAACGGCATATAGTAATGCGTTATAACATATAACGTCATATAGTATTGCGTCATAACGTCTAACGCCATATAGCAATGCGTCATAACGTATAACGTCATATAGTAATGCGTCATACCGTATAACGTCATATAGAATTCCGGTTTAACGTATAACGCCACATAGCAATGCGTCATAACGTATAACGTCACATAGTAATACGTCTTAACGTATAAAGTCATATAGAATTCCGGTTTAACGTATAACGCCACATAGCAATGCGTCATAACGTATAACGTTATAGAGAATTACGGTTTAACGTATAAAGTCATATAGTAATGCGTCATAACGTATAACGCCATATAGTAATGCGTCATAACGTATTAAGACATATAGAATTCCAGGATAACGTATAACGTCATATAGTAATACGTCATAACGTATAACGTCATATAGTAATGCGTCACAACGTATAACGTCATATAGTAATGCGTCACAACGTATAACGTCATATAGTAATGCGTCACAACGTATAACGTCATATAGTAATGCGTCATGACGAATAATGTCATATAATAAGGCGACATGACGTATAACGTCATATAGTAATACGTCTTAACGTATAAAGTCATATAGAATACCGGGTAAACGTATAACGCCATATAGCAATGCGTCATAACGTATAACATCATATAGTATTCCGTCATGACGTATAACGTCATATAGTAATGCGTCATAACGTATATCGTCATATAGTAATGCGTCACAACGTATAACGTCATATAGTAATGCGTCATGACGAAAAATGTTATATAATAAGGCGACATGACGTATAACGTCATATGGTAATGCGTCTTATCGTATAACGTCATATAGAATTCCGGTTTAACGTATAACGCCACATAGCAATGCGTCATAACGTATAACGTCACACAGTAATACGTCTTAACGTATAACGTCATATAGTAATGCGTCATAACGTATAACGTCATATAGTAATACGTCATAACGTATAACGTCATAGAGTATTGCGTCATGACGAATAATGTCATATAATAAGGCGACATGACGTATAACGTCATATAGTAATGCGTCATAACGTATAACGTCATACAGTAATGCGTCATAACGTATAACGCCATATAGTAATGTGTCATAACATATAACGTCATATAGTAATGCGTCATAACATATAACGTCATATAGTATTGCGTCATAACGTCTAACGCCATATAGCAATGCGTCATAACGTATAACGTCATATAGTAATGCGTCATACTGTATAACGTCATATAGTAATGCGCCATAACGTATATCGTCATAGAGTAATGCGTCATAACGTATAACGTCATATAGTATTGCGTTATGACGAATAATGTCATATAATAAGGCGACATGACGTATAACGTCATATAGTAATGCGTCATAACGTATAACGTCATATAGAATTCCGGTTTAACGTATAAAGTCATATAGTAATGCGTCATAACGTATAACGCCATATAGTAATGCGTCATAACGTATAACGCCATATAGTAATGCGTCATAACGTATAACATCATATAGTATTGCGTCATGACGTATAACGTCATATAGTAATGCGCCATAACGTATAACGTCATATAGAATTCCGGTTTAACGTATAACGCAACATAGCAATGCGTCATAACGGATAACGCCACAAGGTAATACGTCTTAACGTATAAAGACATATAGTATTGCGTCATGACGTATAACGTCATAAAATAAGGCGACATGACGTATAGCGTCATATAGAATTACGTCATAACGTATAACGTCATATACAATTACGGTTTAACGTATAACGTCAAAAGAGTAATGCGTCATATCCTATAACGCCATACAGTAATTGCGTCATAACGTATAACGTCATATAGAATTCCGGCATAACGTATATCGTCATATAGTAATACGGCATAACTTACAAGGTCACATAGTAAAACGTCATAACGTATAACGTCATATAGTAATACGTCATAACGTATAACGTCATATAGTATTGCGTCATGACGAATAATGTCATATAATAAGGCGACATGACGTATAACGTCATATAGTAATGCGTCATAACGTATAACGTCATATAGTAATGCGTCATAACGTATAACGCCATATAGTAATGCGTCATAACGTATAACGGCATATAGTAATGCGTTATAACATATAACGTCATATAGTATTGCGTCATAACGTCTAACGCCATATAGCAATGCGTCATAACGTATAACGTCATATAGTAATGCGTCATACCGTATAACGTCATATAGAATTCCGGTTTAACGTATAACGCCACATAGCAATGCGTCATAACGTATAACGTCACATAGTAATACGTCTTAACGTATAAAGTCATATAGAATTCCGGTTTAACGTATAACGCCACATAGCAATGCGTCATAACGTATAACGTTATAGAGAATTACGGTTTAACGTATAAAGTCATATAGTAATGCGTCATAACGTATAACGCCATATAGTAATGCGTCATAACGTATTAAGACATATAGAATTCCAGGATAACGTATAACGTCATATAGTAATACGTCATAACGTATAACGTCATATAGTAATGCGTCACAACGTATAACGTCATATAGTAATGCGTCACAACGTATAACGTCATATAGTAATGCGTCACAACGTATAACGTCATATAGTAATGCGTCATGACGAGTAATGTCATATAATAAGGCGACATGACGTATAACGTCATATAGTAATACGTCTTAACGTATAAAGTCATATAGAATACCGGGTAAACGTATAACGCCATATAGCAATGCGTCATAACGTATAACATCATATAGTATTCCGTCATGACGTATAACGTCATATAGTAATGCGTCATAACGTATATCGTCATATAGTAATGCGTCACAACGTATAACGTCATATAGTAATGCGTCATGACGAATAATGTTATATAATAAGGCGACATGACGTATAACGTCATATAGTAATGCGTCTTATCGTATAACGTCATATAGAATTCCGGTTTAACGTATAACGCCACATAGCAATGCGTCATAACGTATAACGTCACACAGTAATACGTCTTAACGTATAACGTCATATAGTAATGCGTCATAACGTATAACGTCATATAGTAATACGTCATAACGTATAACGTCATATAGTATTGCGTCATGACGAATAATGTCATATAGTAATGCGTCATAACGTATAACGTCATATAGAATTCCGGTTTAACGTATAAAGTCATATAGTAATGCGTCATAACGTATAACGCCATATAGTAATGCGTCATAACGTATAACGCCATATAGTAATGCGTCATAACGTATAACATCATATAGTATTGCGTCATGACGTATAACGTCATATAGTAATGCGCCATAACGTATAACGTCATATAGAATTCCGGTTTAACGTATAACGCAACATAGCAATGCGTCATAACGGATAACGCCACAAGGTAATACGTCTTAACGTATAAAGACATATAGAATTCCGGGATAACGTATAACGTCATATAGTAATACGTCATAACGTATAACGTCATATAGTATTGCGTCATAACGTATAACGCCATACAGTAATGCGTCATAACGTATAACGCCATATAGTAATGCGTCATAACGTATAACATCATATAGTATTGCGTCATGACGTATAACGTCATATAGTAATGCGCCATAACGTATATCGTCATAGAGTAATGCGTCATAACGTATAACGTCATATAGTATTGCGTTATGACGAATAATGTCATATAATAAGGCGACATGACGTATAACGTCATATAGTAATGCGTCATAACGTATAACGTCATATAGAATTCCGGTTTAACGTATAACGCAACATAGCAATGCGTCATAACGGATAACGCCACAAGGTAATACGTCTTAACGTATAAAGACATATAGAATTCCGGGATAACGTATAACGTCATATAGTAATACGTCATAACGTATAACGTCATATAGTATTGCGTCATAACGTATAACGCCATATAGTAATGCGTCATAACGTATAACGTTATACAGAATTACGGTTTAACGTATAAAGTCATATAGTAATGTGTCATGACGAATAATGTCATATATTAAGGCGACATGACGTATAACGTCATATAGTAATGCGTCATAACGTATAACGTCATATAGTAATGCGTCATAACGTATAACGCCATATAGTAATGCGTCATAACGTATAACGTCATATAGTAATACGTCATAACGTATAACGTCATGTAGTATTGCGTCATGACGAATAATGTCATATAGTATTGCGTCATGACGAATAATGTCATATATTAAGGCGACATGACGTATAACGTCATATAGTAATGCGTCATAACGTATAACGTCATATAGTAATGCGTCATAACGTCTAACGCCATATAGCAATGCGTCATAACGTATAACGTCATATAGTAATGCGTCATAAAGTATAACGTCATATAGAATTCCGGTTTAACGTATAACGCCATATAGCAATGCGTCATAACGTATAGCGTCATACAGAATTACGGTTTAACGTATAACGTCTTACAGAATTACGGTTTAACGTATAACGTCATATAGTAATGCGTCATAACGTATAACGCCATATAGTATTGCGTCATAACGTATAACATCATATAGTATTGCGTCATACAGTATAACGTCATATAGAATTACGGCATAACGTATAATGTCATATAATAAGGCGACATGACGTATAACGTCATATAGTAATGCGTCATAACGTATAACGCCATATAGCAATGCGTCATAACGTATAACGTCATATAGTAATGCGTCATAACGTATAACGAAATATAGTAATGCGTCATAACGTATAACGTCATATAGTATTGCGTCATAACTTACAACGTCATATAGTAATGCGTCATACCGTATAACGTCATATAGAATTACGGTTTAACGTATAACGTCATATAGTAATACGTCATAACGTATAACGTCATATAGTAATGCGTCATAACGTATAACGTCATATAGTATTGCGTCATGACGTATAAAGTCATATAATAAGGCGACATGACGTATAACTTCATATAAAAGTACGGCTTAACGTATAACGTCATATAGTAATGCGTCATAACGTATAACGTCATACAGTAATTCGTCATACCGTATAACGTCGTATAGCATTACGTCATAACGGATAACGTCTCATAGTAATACGTCATAACGTATAACGCCATATAGCAATGCGTCATAACGTATAACGTCTTACAGAATTACGGTTTAACGTATAACGTCTTACAGAATTACGGCTTAACGTATAACGCCATATAGCAATGCGTCATAACGTATAACGTCATATAGAATTACGGTATTACGTATAACGTCATATAGTAATGCGTCATAACGTATAACGCCATATAGTATTGCGTCATAACGTATAACATCATATAGTATTGCGTCAAGACGTATAAAGTCATATAATAAGGCGACATGACGTATAACGTCATATAGAAGTACGGCATAACGTATAACGTCACGTAGAATTACGGTTTTGCGTATAACGTCATATAGAATTACGGTTTAACGTATAACGTCATATAGTAATACGTCATAGCGTATAACGTCATATAGTATTGCGTCAGGACGTATAAAGTCATATAATAAAGCGACATGACGTATAACGTCATACAGAAGTACGGCATAACGTATAACGTCACATAGTAAAACGTCATAACGTATAACGTCATACAGAATTACGGTTTAACGTCTAACGTCATACAGTAATGCGTCATAACGTACAACATCATATAGAATTCCGGTTTAACGTATAACGCCATATGGCAATGCGTCATAACGTATAACGTCATACAGTAATTCGTCATACAGTATAACGTCATATAGAATTACGGCATAACGTATAATGTCATATAATAAGGCGACATGACGTATAACGTCATATAGAATTACGTCGTAACGTATAACGTCACGTAGTAATACGTCATAACGTATAACGTCATATAGTCATGCGTCATAACGTATATCGCCATATAGTAAGGCGTCATGACGTACAACGTCATATAGAATTACGTCATAACGTATAACGTCACATAGAAGTACGCCATAACGTATAACGTCACGTAGAATTACGGTTTTGCGTATAACGTCATATAGAATTACGGTTTAACGTATAACGTCATATAGTAATACGTCATAACGTATAACGTCATATAGTAATGCGTCATAACGTATAACGTCATATAGTATTGCGTCATGACGTATAATGTCATATAATAAGGCGACATGACGTATATCGTCATATAGTAAGGCGTCAAGACGTACAACGTCATATAGAATTACGTCATAACGTATAACGTCTCATAGAAGTACGTCATAACGTATAACGTCACGTAGAATTACGGTTTTGCGTATAACGTCATATAGAATTACGGTTTAACGTATAACGTCATATAGTAATACGTCATAACGTATAACGTCATATAGTAATGCGTCATAACGTATAACGTCATATAGTATTGCGTCATGACGTATAACGTCATATAGTATTGCGTCATGTCGTATAACGTGATATAGATTTACCTCATAACAAGAACATCACATAGTAATACATCATAACGTATAACGTCACATAGTAATGCGTCATAACTTATAACGTCACATAGTAATACGTCATAACGTATAACGTCATATAGTATTGCGTCATAACGTATAACGTCATATAGTAGGGCGTCATGACGTACAACGTCATATAGAATTACGTCATAACGTATAACGTCACATAGAAGTACGTCATAACGTATAACGTCACGTAGAATTACGGTTTTGCGTATAACGTCATATAGAATTACGGTTGAACGTCTAACGTCATACAGTAATGCGTCATAACGTATAACATCATATAGAATTCCGGTTTAACGTATAACGCCATATAGCAATGCGTCATAACGTATAACGTCATACAGTAATTCGTCATACCGTATAACGTCATATAGAATTACGGCATAATATATAATGTCATATAATAAGGCGACATGACGTATTACGTCATATAGAATTACGTCGTAACGTATAACGTCACGTAGTAATACGTCATAACGTATAACGTCATATAGTAATGCGTCATAACGTATATCGCCATATAGTAAGGCGTCATGACGTCCAACGTCATAGAGAATTGCGTCATAACGTATAAGGTCACATAGAAGTACGTCATAACGTATAACGTCACGTAGAATTACGGTTTTGCGTATAACGTCATATAGAATTACGGTTTAACGTATAACGTCATATAGTAATACGTCATAACCTATAACGTCATATAGTAATGCGTCATAACGTATAACGTCATATAGTATTGCGTCATGACGTATAATGTCATATAATAAGGCGATGTGACGTATAACGTCATATAGAAGTACGGCATAACGTATAACGTCACATAGTAAAACGTCATAACGTATAACGTCATACAGAATTACGGTTTAACGTCTAACGTCGTACAGTAATGCTTCATAACGTATAACATCATATAGATTTCCGGTTTAAGGTATAAGGCCATATAGCAATGCGTCATAACGTATAAAGTCATATAGAATTACGGTTTGACGTATAACGTCATATAGTAATGCGTCATAACGTATAACGCCATATAGTAATGCGTCATAACGTATAACGTCACATAGTATTGCGTCATGACGTATAACGTCATATAGATTTACCTCATAACGTAGAACATCACATAGTAATACATCATAACGTATAACGTCATATAGAATTACGTCATAACTTATAACGTCACATAGTAATACGTCATAACGTATAACGTCATATAGTATTGCGTCATGACGTATAACGTCATATAGTAATGCGTCATAACGTATAACGTCATACAGAATTACGGTTTAACGTATAACGTGATATAGTAATGCGTCATAACGTATGGCGTCACATAGTAATACGTCATAACGTATAACGTCATACAGTAATGCGTCATATCGTATAACGTCATATAGAATTACGGCATAACATATAACGTCGCATAGTAGTACGTCATAAGGTATATCGTCATACAGCATTACGTCATAACGTATAACGTCACATAGTAATACGTCATAACGTATAACGTCATATAGAATTCCGGTTTAACGTATAACGCCATGTAGCAATGCGTCATAACGTATAACGTCATATAGAATTACGGCATAATGTTTAACGTCACGTAGTATTACGCCATAACGTATAACGTCATGCAGTAATTCGTAATAAAGTATAACGTCATATAGAATTACGGCATAACGTATAACGTCACATAGTAAAACGTCATAACGTATAACGTCATACAGAATTACGGTTTAACGTCTAACGTCATACAGTAATGCGTCATAACGTATAACATCATATAGAATTCCGGTTTAACGTATAACGCCATATAGCAATGTGTCATAACGTATAAAGTCATATAGAATTCCGGTTTAACGTATAACGTCATATAGTAATGCGTCATAACGTATAACGTCATACAGTAATTCGTCATACCGTATAACGTCGTATAGCATTACGTCATAACGGATAACGTCTCATAGTAATACGTCATAACGTATAACGCCATATAGCAATGCGTCATAACGTATAACGTCATACAGTAATTCGTCATACCGTATAACGTCGTATAGCATTACGTCATAACGGATAACGTCTCATAGTAATACGTCATAACGTATAACGCCATATAGCAATGCGTCATAACGTATAACGTCTTACAGAATTACGGTTTAACGTATAACGTCATATAGTAATGCGTCATAACGTATAACGCCATATAGTATTGCGTCATAACGTATAACATCATATAGTATTGCGTCATACAGTATAACGTCATATAGAATTACGGCATAACGTATAATGTCATATAATAAGGCGACATGACGTATAACGTCATATAGTAATGCGTCATAACGTATAACGCCATATAGCAATGCGTCATAACGTATAACGTCATATAGTAATGCGTCATAACGTATAACGAAATATAGTAATGCGTCATAACGTATAACGTCATATAGTATTGCGTCATAACTTACAACGTCATATAGTAATGCGTCATACCGTATAACGTCATATAGAATTACGGTTTAACGTATAACGTCATATAGTAATACGTCATAACGTATAACGTCATATAGTAATGCGTCATAACGTATAACGTCATATAGTATTGCGTCATGACGTATAAAGTCATATAATAAGGCGACATGACGTATAACTTCATATAAAAGTACGGCTTAACGTATAACGTCATATAGTAATGCGTCATAACGTATAACGTCATACAGTAATTCGTCATACCGTATAACGTCGTATAGCATTACGTCATAACGGATAACGTCTCATAGTAATACGTCATAACGTATAACGCCATATAGCAATGCGTCATAACGTATAACGTCTTACAGAATTACGGTTTAACGTATAACGTCTTACAGAATTACGGCTTAACGTATAACGCCATATAGCAATGCGTCATAACGTATAACGTCATATAGAATTACGGTATTACGTATAACGTCATATAGTAATGCGTCATAACGTATAACGCCATATAGTATTGCGTCATAACGTATAACATCATATAGTATTGCGTCAAGACGTATAAAGTCATATAATAAGGCGACATGACGTATAACGTCATATAGAAGTACGGCATAACGTATAACGTCACGTAGAATTACGGTTTTGCGTATAACGTCATATAGAATTACGGTTTAACGTATAACGTCATATAGTAATACGTCATAGCGTATAACGTCATATAGTATTGCGTCAGGACGTATAAAGTCATATAATAAAGCGACATGACGTATAACGTCATACAGAAGTACGGCATAACGTATAACGTCACATAGTAAAACGTCATAACGTATAACGTCATACAGAATTACGGTTTAACGTCTAACGTCATACAGTAATGCGTCATAACGTACAACATCATATAGAATTCCGGTTTAACGTATAACGCCATATGGCAATGCGTCATAACGTATAACGTCATACAGTAATTCGTCATACAGTATAACGTCATATAGAATTACGGCATAACGTATAATGTCATATAATAAGGCGACATGACGTATAACGTCATATAGAATTACGTCGTAACGTATAACGTCACGTAGTAATACGTCATAACGTATAACGTCATATAGTCATGCGTCATAACGTATATCGCCATATAGTAAGGCGTCAAGACGTACAACGTCATATAGAATTACGTCATAACGTATAACGTCACATAGAAGTACGCCATAACGTATAACGTCACGTAGAATTACGGTTTTGCGTATAACGTCATATAGAATTACGGTTTAACGTATAACGTCATATAGTAATACGTCATAACGTATAACGTCATATAGTAATGCGTCATAACGTATAACGTCATATAGTATTGCGTCATGACGTATAATGTCATATAATAAGGCGACATGACGTATATCGTCATATAGTAAGGCGTCATGACGTACAACGTCATATAGAATTACGTCATAACGTATAACGTCTCATAGAAGTACGTCATAACGTATAACGTCACGTAGAATTACGGTTTTGCGTATAACGTCATATAGAATTACGGTTTAACGTATAACGTCATATAGTAATACGTCATAACGTATAACGTCATATAGTAATGCGTCATAACGTATAACGTCATATAGTATTGCGTCATGACGTATAACGTCATATAGTATTGCGTCATGTCGTATAACGTGATATAGATTTACCTCATAACAAGAACATCACATAGTAATACATCATAACGTATAACGTCACATAGTAATGCGTCATAACTTATAACGTCACATAGTAATACGTCATAACGTATAACGTCATATAGTATTGCGTCATAACGTATAACGTCATATAGTAGGGCGTCATGACGTACAACGTCATATAGAATTACGTCATAACGTATAACGTCACATAGAAGTACGTCATAACGTATAACGTCACGTAGAATTACGGTTTTGCGTATAACGTCATATAGAATTACGGTTGAACGTCTAACGTCATACAGTAATGCGTCATAACGTATAACATCATATAGAATTCCGGTTTAACGTATAACGCCATATAGCAATGCGTCATAACGTATAACGTCATACAGTAATTCGTCATACCGTATAACGTCATATAGAATTACGGCATAATATATAATGTCATATAATAAGGCGACATGACGTATTACGTCATATAGAATTACGTCGTAACGTATAACGTCACGTAGTAATACGTCATAACGTATAACGTCATATAGTAATGCGTCATAACGTATATCGCCATATAGTAAGGCGTCATGACGTCCAACGTCATAGAGAATTGCGTCATAACGTATAAGGTCACATAGAAGTACGTCATAACGTATAACGTCACGTAGAATTACGGTTTTGCGTATAACGTCATATAGAATTACGGTTTAACGTATAACGTCATATAGTAATACGTCATAACCTATAACGTCATATAGTAATGCGTCATAACGTATAACGTCATATAGTATTGCGTCATGACGTATAATGTCATATAATAAGGCGATGTGACGTATAACGTCATATAGAAGTACGGCATAACGTATAACGTCACATAGTAAAACGTCATAACGTATAACGTCATACAGAATTACGGTTTAACGTCTAACGTCGTACAGTAATGCTTCATAACGTATAACATCATATAGATTTCCGGTTTAAGGTATAAGGCCATATAGCAATGCGTCATAACGTATAAAGTCATATAGAATTACGGTTTGACGTATAACGTCATATAGTAATGCGTCATAACGTATAACGCCATATAGTAATGCGTCATAACGTATAACGTCACATAGTATTGCGTCATGACGTATAACGTCATATAGATTTACCTCATAACGTAGAACATCACATAGTAATACATCATAACGTATAACGTCATATAGAATTACGTCATAACTTATAACGTCACATAGTAATACGTCATAACGTATAACGTCATATAGTATTGCGTCATGACGTATAACGTCATATAGTAATGCGTCATAACGTATAACGTCATACAGTAATTCGTCATACCGTATAACGTCGTATAGCATTACGTCATAACGGATAACGTCTCATAGTAATACGTCATAACGTATAACGCCATATAGCAATGCGTCATAACGTATAACGTCTTACAGAATTACGGTTTAACGTATAACGTGATATAGTAATGCGTCATAACGTATGGCGTCACATAGTAATACGTCATAACGTATAACGTCATACAGTAATGCGTCATATCGTATAACGTCATATAGAATTACGGCATAACATATAACGTCGCATAGTAGTACGTCATAAGGTATATCGTCATACAGCATTACGTCATAACGTATAACGTCACATAGTAATACGTCATAACGTATAACGTCATATAGAATTCCGGTTTAACGTATAACGCCATGTAGCAATGCGTCATAACGTATAACGTCATATAGAATTACGGCATAATGTTTAACGTCACGTAGTATTACGCCATAACGTATAACGTCATGCAGTAATTCGCAATAAAGTATAACGTCATATAGAATTACGGCATAACGTATAACGTCACATAGTAAAACGTCATAACGTATAACGTCATACAGAATTACGGTTTAACGTCTAACGTCATACAGTAATGCGTCATAACGTATAACATCATATAGAATTCCGGTTTAACGTATAACGCCATATAGCAATGTGTCATAACGTATAAAGTCATATAGTAATGCGTCATAACGTATAACGTCATACAGTAATTCGTCATACCGTATAACGTCGTATAGCATTACGTCATAACGGATAACGTCTCATAGTAATACGTCATAACGTATAACGCCATATAGTAATGCGTCATAACGTATAACGTCATACAGTAATTCGTCATACCGTATAACGTCGTATAGCATTACGTCATAACGGATAACGTCTCATAGTAATACGTCATAACGTATAACGCCATATAGCAATGCGTCATAACGTATAACGTCTTACAGAATTACGGTTTAACGTATAACGTCATATAGTAATGCGTCATAACGTATAACGCCATATAGCAATGCGTCATAACGTATAACATCATATAGTATTGCGTCATGACGTATAACGTCATATAATAAGGCGACATGACGAATAACGTCATATAGAATTCCGGCTTAACGTATAACGCCATATGGCAATGCGTCATAACGTATAACGTCATACAGTAATTCGTCATACAGTATAACGTCATATAGAATTACGGCATAACGTATAATGTCATATAATAAGGCGACATGACGTATAACGTCATATAGTAATGCGTCATAACGTATAACGCCATATAGCAATGCGTCATAACGTATAACGTCATATAGTAATGCGTCATAACGTATAACGAAATATAGTAATGCGTCATAACGTATAACGTCATATAGTATTGCGTCATAACTTACAACGTCATATAGTAATGCGTCATACCGTATAACGTCATATAGAATTACGGTTTAACGTATAACGTCATATAGTAATACGTCATAACGTATAACGTCATATAGCAATGCGTCATAACGTATAACGTCATATAGTATTGCGTCATGACGTATAAAGTCATATAATAAGGCGACATGACGTATAACGTCATATAGAAGTACGGCTTAACGTATAACGCCATATAGCAATGCGTCATAACGTATAACGTCATATAGAATTACGATATTACGTATAACGTCATATAGTAATGCGTCATAACGTATAACGTCATACAGTAATTCGTCATACCGTATAACGTCGTATAGCATTACGTCATAACGGATAACGTCTCATAGTAATACGTCATAACGTATAACGCCATATAGCAATGCGTCATAACGCATAACGTCTTACAGAATTACGGTTTAACGTATAACGTCTTACAGAATTACGGTTTAACGTATAACGTCATATAGTAATGCGTCATAACGTATAACGCCATATAGTATTGCGTCATAACGTATAACATCATATAGTATTGCGTCATGACGTATAACGACATATAATAAGGCGACATGACGTATAACGTCATATAGAATTCCGGCTTAACGTATAACGCTATATAGCAATGCGTCATAACGTATAACGTCATATAGAATTACGGTATTACGTATAACGTCATATAGTAATGCGTCATAACGTATAACGCCATATAGTATTGCGTCATAACGTATAACATCATATGGTATTGCGTCAAGACGTATAAAGTCATATAATAAGGCGACATGACGTATAACGTCATATAGAAGTACGGCTTAACGTATAACGTCACATAGTAAAACGTCATAACGTATAACGTCATACAGAATTACGGTTTAACGTCTAACGTCATACAGTAATGCGTCATAACGTATAACACCGTATAGAATTCCGGTTTAACGTATGAGGCCATATAGCAATGCCTCATAACGTATAAAGTCATATAGAATTACGGTTTGACGTATAACGTCATATAGTAATGCGTCATAACGTATAACGCCATATAGTAATGCGTCATAACGTATAACGTCATATAGTATTGCGTCATGGCGTATAACGTCATATAGATTTACCTCATAACAAGAACATCACATAGTAATACATCATAACGTATAACGTCATATAGAATTACGTCATAACTTACAACGTCACATAGTATTGCGTCATAACGTATAACGTCATATAGTAATGCGTCATAACGTATAACGAAATATAGTAATGCGTCATAACGTATAACGTCATATAGTATTGCGTCATAACTTACAACGTCATACAGTAATGCGTCATACCGTATAACGTCATATAGAATTACGGTTTTGCATATAACGTCATTTAGAATTACGGTTTAACGTATAGCGTAGTATAGAATTACGGTTTAACGTATAACGTCATATAGTAATACGTCATAACGTATATGGCCATATAGTAAGGCGTCATGACGTACAACGTCATATAGAATTACGTCATAACGTATAACGTCACATAGAAGTACGTCATAACGTATAACGTCACGTAGAAGTACGGTTTTGCGTATAACGTCATATAGAATTACGGTTGAACGTATAACGTCATATAGTAATACGTCATAACGTATAACGTCATATAGTAATGCGTCATAACGTATAACGTCATATAGTATTGCGTCATGACGTATAATGTCATATAATAAGGCGACATGACGTATATCGCCATATAGTAAGGCGTCATGACGTACAACGTCATATAGAATTACGTCATAACGTATAACGTCTCATGGAAGTACGTCATAACGTATAACGTCACGTAGAATTACGGTTTTGCGTATAACGTCATATAGAAGTACGGCATATCGTATAACGTCACATAGTAAAACGTCATAATGTATAACGTCATACAGAATTACGGTTTAACGTCTAACGTCATACAGTAATGCGTCATAACGTATAACATCATATAGAATTCCGGTTTAACGTATAACGCCATATAGCAATGCGTCATAACGTATAACGTCATACAGTAATTCGTCATACCGTATAACGTCATATAGAATTACGGCATAATATATAATGTCATATAATAAGGCGACATGACGTATTACGTCATATAGAATTACGTCGTAACGTATAACGTCACGTAGTAATACGTCATAACGTATAACGTCATATAGTAATGAATCATAACGTATATCGCCATATAGTAAGGCGTCATGACGTCCAACGTCATAGAGAATTACGTCATAACGTATAAGGTCACATAGAAGTACGTCATAACGTATAACGTCACGTAGAATTACGGTTTGGCGTATAACGTCATATAGAATTACGGTTTAACGTATAACGTCATATAGTAATACGTCATAACCTATAACGTCATATAGTAATGCGTCATAACGTATAACGTCATATAGTATTGCGTCATGACGTATAATGTCATATAATAAGGCGACATGACGTATAACGTCATATAGAAGTACGGCATAACGTATAACGTCACATAGTAAAACGTCATAACGTATAACGTCATACAGAATTACGGTTTAACGTCTAACGTCATACAGTAATGCGTCATAACGTATAACATCATATAGAATTCCGGTTTAACGTATAACGCCATATAGCAATGCGTCATAACGTATAACGTCATACAGTAATTCGTCATACCGTATAACGTCATATAGAATTACGGCATAATATATAATGTCATATAATAAGGCGACATGACGTATTACGTCATATAGAATTACGTCGTAACGTATAACGTCACGTAGTAATACGTCATAACGTATAACGTCATATAGTAATGCGTCATAACGTATATCGCCATATAGTAAGGCGTCATGACGTCCAACGTCATAGAGAATTACGTCATAACGTATAAGGTCACATAGAAGTACGTCATAACGTATAACGTCACGTAGAATTACGGTTTGGCGTATAACGTCATATAGAATTACGGTTTAACGTATAACGTCATATAGTAATACGTCATAACCTATAACGTCATATAGTAATGCGTCATAACGTATAACGTCATATAGTATTGCGTCATGACGTATAATGTCATATAATAAGGCGACATGACGTATAACGTCATATAGAAGTACGGCATAACGTATAACGTCACATAGTAAAACGTCATAACGTATAACGTCATACAGAATTACGGTTTAACGTCTAACGTCGTACAGTAATGCGTCATAACGTATAACATCATATAGATTTCCGGTTTAAGGTATAAGGCCATATAGCAATGCGTCATAACGTATAAAGTCATATAGAATTACGGTTTGACGTATAACGTCATATAGTAATGCGTCATAACGTATAACGCCATATAGTAATGCGTCATAACGTATAACGTCACATAGTATTGCGTCATGACGTATAACGTCATATAGATTTACCTCATAACGTAGAACATCACATAGTAATACATCATAACGTATAACGTCATATAGAATTACGTCATAACTTATAACGTCACATAGTAATACGTCATAACGTATAACGGCATATAGTATTGCGTCATGACGTATAACGTCATATAGTAATGCGTCATAACGTATAACGTCATACAGATTTACGGTTTAACGTATAACGTGATATAGTAATGCGTCATAACGTATGGCGTCACATAGTAATACGTCATAACGTATAACGTCATACAGTAATGCGACATATCGTATAACGTCATATAGAATTACGGCATAACGTATAACGTCGCATAGTAGTACGTCATAAGGTATATCGTCATACAGCATTACGTCATAACGTATAACGTCACATAGTAATACGTCATAACGTATAACGTCATATAGAATTCCGGTTTAACGTATAACGCCATATAGCAATGCGTCATAACGTATAACGTCATATAGAATTACGGCATAATGTTTAACGTCACGTAGTAATACGCCATAACGTATAACGTCATGCAGTAATTCGTAATACCGTATAACGTCATATAGAATTACGGCATAACGTATAACGTCACATAGTAAAACGTCATAACGTATAACGTCATACAGAATTACGGTTTAACGTCTAACGTCATACAGTAATGCGTCATAACGTATAACATCATATAGAATTCCGGTTTAACGTATAACGCCATATAGCAATGTGTCATAACGTATAAAGTCATATAGAATTCCGGTTTAACGTATAACGTCATATAGTAATGCGTCATAACGTATAACGTCATACAGTAATTCGTCATACCGTATAACGTCGTATAGCATTACGTCATAACGGATAACGTCGCATAGTAATACGTCATAACGTATAACGTCATATAGTAATGCGTCATAACGTATAACGCCATATAGCATTACGTCATAACGGATAACGTCGTATAGCATTACG
Organism: Bombus fervidus; assembly: GCF_041682495.2. Lineage (NCBI taxonomy): Eukaryota > Metazoa > Arthropoda > Insecta > Hymenoptera > Apidae > Bombus > Bombus fervidus. Next base: position 2,366,082 of record NW_027212582.1, read on the forward strand.
TCATAACGGATAACGTCTCATAGTAATACGTCATAACGTATAACGTCATATAGAATTACGGCATAATGTTTAACGTCACGTAGTAATACGCCATAACGTATAACGTCATATAGTAATGCGTAATAACGTAAAACATCATATAGTAATGCGTCATAACGTATAGCGTCACATAGAATTACGGTTTAACGTATAACGTCATATAGTAATGCGCCATAACGTATAACGTCATACAGTAATTCGTCATACCGTATAACGTCATATAGCATTACGTCATAACGGATAACGTCTCATAGTAATACGTCATAACGTATAACGCCATATAGCAATGCGTCATAACGTATAACGTCATACAGAATTACGGTTTAACGTATAACGTCATATAGTAATGCGTCATAACGTATAGCGTCACAGAGAATTACGGCATAACGTATTACGTCGCATAGTAATACGTCATAACGTATAACGTCATATAGTAATGCGTCATAACGTATAACGCCATATAGTATTGCGTCATAACGTATAACATCATATAGTATTGCGTCATGACGTATAACGTCATATAATAAGGCGACATGACGTATGACGTCATATAGAATTCCGGTTTAACGTATAACGCCATATAGCAATGCGTCATAACGTATAACGTGATATAGAATTACGGTGTTACGTATAACGTCATATAGTAATGCGTCATAACGTATAACGCCATATAGCAATGCGTCATAACGTATAACGTCATATAGTAATGCGTCATAACGTATAACGAAATATAGTAATGCGTCATAACGTATAACGTCATATAGTATTGCGTCATAACTTACAACGTCATACAGTAATGCGTCATACCGTATAACGTCATATAGAATTACGGTTTTGCATATAACGTCATGTAGAATTACGGTTTAACGTATAGCGTCGCATAGAATTACGGTTTAACGTATAACGTCATATAGTAATACGTCATAACCTTTAACGTCATATAGTAATGCGTCATAACGTATAACGTCATATAGTATTGCGTCATGACGTATAATGTCATATAGTAAGGAGACATGACGTACAACGTCATATAGAATTACGTCATAACGTATAACGTCACCTAGAAGTACGTCATAACGTATAACGTCACGTAGAATTACGGTTTTACGTATAACGTCATATAGAATTACGGTTTAACGTATAACGTCATACAGTAATTCGTAATACCGTATAACGTCATATAGAATTACGGCATAACGTATAACGTCACATAGTAAAACGTCATAACGTATAACGTCATACAGAATTACGGTTTAACGTCTAACGTCATACAGTAATGCGTCATAACGTATAACATCATATAGAATTCCGGTTTAACGTATAACGCCATATAGTAATGCGTCATAACGTATAACGCCATATAGTACTGCGTCATAACGTATAACATCATATAGTATTGCGTCATGACGTATAACGTCATATAATAAGGCGACATGACGTATAACGTCATATAGAATTCCGGTTTAACGTATAACGCCATATAGCAATGCGTCATAACGTATAACGTCATATAGTAATGCGTAATAACGTAAAACATCATATACTAATGCGTCATAACGTATAGCGTCTAATAGAATTACGGTTTAACGTATAAGGTCATACAGTAATTCGTCATACCGTATAACGTCGTATAGCATTACGTCATAACGGATAACGTCTCATAGTAATACGTCATAACGTATAACGCCATATGGTATTACGTCATGACGTATAACGTCATATAGATTTACCTCATAACGTAGAACATCACATAGTAATACATCATAACGTATAACGTCATATAGAATTACGTCATAACTTATAACGTCACATAGTAATACGTCATAACGTATAACGTCATATAGTATTGCGTCATGACGTATAACGTCATATAGTAATGCGTCATAACGTATAACGTCATACAGAATTACGGTTTAACGTATAACGTGATATAGTAATGCGTCATAACGTATGGCGTCACATAGAATTACGGCATAACGTATAACGTCGCATAGTAATACGTCATAACGTATAACGTCATATAGTAATGCGTCATAACGTATAACGTCATATAGAATTACGGCATAATGTTTAACGTCACGTAGTAATACGCCATAACGTATAACGTCAAGCAGTAATTCGTAATACCGTATAACGTCATATCGAATTACGTCATAACTTATAACGTAATATAGAATTCCGGTTTAACGTATAACGCCATATAGCAATGCGTCATAACGTATAACATCATATAGTATTGCGTCATGACGTATAACGTCATATAGTAATGCGTCATAACGTATATCGTCACATAGTAATACGTCATAACGTATAACGTCATACAGTAATGCGTCATATCGTATAACGTCATATAGAATTACGGCATAACGTATAACGTCGCATAGTAGTACGTCATAAGGTATATCGTCATAAAGCATTACGTCATAACGTATAACGTCACATAGTAATACGTCATAACGTATAACGTCATATAGAATTCCGGTTTAACGTATAACGCCATATAGCAATGCGTCATAACGTATAACGTCATATAGAATTACGGCATAATGTTTAACGTCACGTAGTAATACGCCATAACGTATAACGTCAAGCAGTAATTCGTAATACCGTATAACGTCATATAGAATTACGGCATAACGTATAACGTCACATAGTAAAACGTCATAACGTATAACGTCATACAGAATTACGGTTTAACGTCTAACGTCATACAGTAATGCGTCATAACGTATAACATCATATAGAATTCCGGTTTAACGTATAACGCCATATAGCAATGTGTCATAACGTATAAAGTCATATAGAATTCCGGTTTAACGTATAACGTCATATAGTAATGCGTCATAACGTATAACGTCATACAGTAATTCGTCATACCGTATAACGTCGTATAGCATTACGTCATAACGGATAACGTCTCATAGTAATACGTCATAACGTATAACGCCATATAGCAATGCGTCATAACGTATAACGTCATACAGTAATTCGTCATACCGTATAACGTCGTATAGCATTACGTCATAACGGATAACGTCTCATAGTAATACGTCATAGCGTATAACGCCATATAGCAATGCGTCATAACGTATAACGTCATACAGAATTACGGTTTAACGTCTAACGTCATACAGTAATGCGTCATAACGTATACCATCATATAGAATTCCGGTTTAACGTATAACGCCATATAGCAATGTGTCATAACGTATAAAGTCATATAGAATTCCGGTTTAACGTATAACGTCATATAGTAATGCGTCATAACGTATAACGTCATATAGAATTCCGGTTTAACGTATAACGCCATATAGCAATGCGTCATAACGTATAACGTCATATAGAATTACGGCATAATGTTTAACGTCACGTAGTAATACGCCATAACGTATAACGTCATGCAGTAATTCGTAATACCGTATAACGTCATATAGAATTACGGCATAACGTATAACGTCACATAGTAAAACGTCATAACGTATAACGTCATACAGAATTACGGTTTAACGTCTAACGTCATACAGTAATGCGTCATAACGTATAACATCATACAGAATTACGGTTTAACGTATAACGTCATATAGTAATGCGTCATAACGTATGGCGTCACATAGCATTACGTCATAACGGATAACGTCGTATAGCATTACGTCATAACGGATAACGTCTCATAGTAATACTTCATAACGTATAACGCCATATAGCAATGCGTCATAGCGTATAACGTCATACAGTAATTCGTCATACCGTATAACGTCGTATAGCATTACGTCATAACGGATAACGTCTCATAGTAATACGTCATAGCGTATAACGCCATATAGCAATGCGTCATAACGTATAACGTCATACAGAATTACGGTTTAACGTATAACGTCATATAGTAATGCGTCATAACGTATGGCGTCACATAGCATTACGTCATAACGGATAACGTCGTATAGCATTACGTCATAACGGATAACGTCTCATCGTAATACGTCATAGCGTATAACGCCATATAGCAATGCGTCATAACGTATAACGTCATACAGAATTACGGTTTAACGTATAACGTCATATAGTAATGCGTCATAACGTATGGCGTCACATAGAATTACGGCATAACGTATAACGTCGCATAGTAATGCGTCATAACGTATAACGCCATATAGCATTACGTCATAACGGATAACGTCGTATAGCATTACGTCATAACGGATAACGTCACGTAGTAATACGCTAGAACGTATAACGTCATATAGTAATGCGTAATAACGTAAAACATCATATAGTAATGCGTCATAACGTATAGCGTCACATAGAATTACGGTTTAACGTATAACGTCATATAGTAATGCGCCATAACGTATAACGTCATACAGTAATTCGTCATACCGTATAACGTCATATAGCATTACGTCATAACGGATAACGTCTCATAGTAATACGTCATAACGTATAACGCCATATAGCAATGCGTCATAACGTATAACGTCATACAGAATTACGGTTTAACGTATAACGTCATATAGTAATGCGTCATAACGTATAGCGTCACAGAGAATTACGGCATAACGTATTACGTCGCAAAGTAATACGTCATAACGTATAACGTCATATAGTAATGCGTCATAACGTATAACGCCATATAGTATTGCGTCATAACGTATAACATCATATAGTATTGCGTCATGACGTATAACGTCATATAATAAGGCGACATGACGTATAACGTCATATAGAATTCCGGTTTAACGTATAACGCCATATAGCAATGCGTCATAACGTATAACGTCATATAGAATTACGGTGTTACGTATAACGTCATATAGTAATGCGTCATAACGTATAACGCCATATAGCAATGCGTCATAACGTATAACGTCATATAGTAATGCGTCATAACGTATAACGAAATATAGTAATGCGTCATAACGTATAACGTCATATAGTATTGCGTCATAACTTACAACGTCATACAGTAATGCGTCATACCGTATAACGTCATATAGAATTACGGTTTTGCATATAACGTCATGTAGAATTACGGTTTAACGTATAGCGTAGCATAGAATTACGGTTTAACGTATAACGTCATATAGTAATACGTCATAACCTTTAACGTCATATAGTAATGCGTCATAACGTATAACGTCATATAGTATTGCGTCATGACGTATAATGTCATATAGTAAGGCGACATGACGTATAACGTCATATAGAATTACGTCGTAACGTATAACGTCACGTGGTAATGCGTCATAACGTATAACGACATATAGTAATGCGTCATAACGTATATCGCCATATAGTAAGGCGTCATGACGTACAACGTCAAATAGAATTACGTCGTAACGTATAAGGTCACATAGAAGTACGTCACAACGTATAACGTCACGAAGAATTACGGTTTTGCGTATAACGTCATATAGAATTACGGTTTAACGTATAACGTCATACAGTAATTCGTAATACCGTATAACGTCATATAGAATTACGGCATAACGTATAACGTCACATAGTAAAACGTCATAACGTATAACGTCATACAGAATTACGGTTTAACGTCTAACGTCATACAGTAATGCGTCATAACGTATAACATCATATAGAATTCCGGTTTAACGTATAACGCCATATAGCAATGTGTCATAACGTATAAAGTCATATAGTAATGCGTCATAACGTATAACGCCATATAGTACTGCGTCATAACGTATAACATCATATAGTATTGCGTCATGACGTATAACGGCATATAATAAGGCGACATGACGTATAACGTCATATAGAATTCCGGTTTAACGTATAACGCCATATAGCAATGCGTCATAACGTATAACGTCATATAGTAATGCGTCATAACGTATAACGCCATATAGCATTACGTCATAACGGATAACGTCGTATAGCATTACGTCATAACGGATAACGTCTCATAGTAATACGTCATAACGTATAACGTCATATAGAATTACGGCATAATGTTTAACGTCACGTAGTAATACGCTATAACGTATAACGTCATATAGTAATGCGTAATAACGTAAAACATCATATAGTAATGCGTCATAACGTATAGCGTCACATAGAATTACGGTTTAACGTATAACGTCATATAGTAATGCGCCATAACGTATAACGTCATACAGTAATTCGTCATACCGTATAACGTCATATAGCATTACGTCATAACGGATAACGTCTCATAGTAATACGTCATAACGTATAACGCCATATAGCAATGCGTCATAACGTATAACGTCATACAGAATTACGGTTTAACGTATAACGTCATATAGTAATGCGTCATAACGTATAGCGTCACAGAGAATTACGGCATAACGTATTACGTCGCAAAGTAATACGTCATAACGTATAACGTCATATAGTAATGCGTCATAACGTATAACGCCATATAGTATTGCGTCATAACGTATAACATAATATAGTATTGCGTCATGACGTATAACGTCATATAATAAGGCGACATGACGTATAACGTCATATAGAATTCCGGTTTAACGTATAACGCCATATAGCAATGCGTCATAACGTATAACGTCATATAGAATTACGGTGTTACGTATAACGTCATATAGTAATGCGTCATAACGTATAACGCCATATAGCAATGCGTCATAACGTATAACGTCATATAGTAATGCGTCATAACGTATAACGAAATATAGTAATGCGTCATAACGTATAACGTCATATAGTATTGCGTCATAACTTACAACGTCATACAGTAATGCGTCATACCGTATAACGTCATATAGAATTCCGGTTTAACGTATAACGCCATATAGCAATGCGTCATAACGTATAACGTCATATAGAATTACGGTTTAACGTATAACGCCATATAGCAATGCGTCATAACGTATAACGTTATATAGAATTACGGTGTTACGTATAACGTCATATAGTAATGCGTCATAACGTATAACGCCATATAGCAATGCGTCATAACGTATAACGTCATATAGTAATGCGTCATAACGTATAACGCCATATAGCAATGCGTCATAACGTATAACGTCATACGGAATTACGGTTTAACGTATAACGTCATATAGTAATGCGTCATAACGTATAGCGTCACAGAGAATTACGGCATAACGTATTACGTCGCAAAGTAATACGTCATAACGTATAACGTCATATAGTAATGCGTCATAACGTATAACGCCATATAGTATTGCGTCATAACGTATAACATCATATAGTATTGCGTCATGACGTATAACGTCATATAATAAGGCGACATGACGTATAACGTCATATAGAATTCCGGTTTAACGTATAACGCCATATAGCAATGCGTCATAACGTATAACGTCATATAGAATTACGGTGTTACGTATAACGTCATATAGTAATGCGTCATAACGTATAACGCCATATAGCAATGCGTCATTACGTATAACGTCATATAGTAATGCGTCATAACGTATAACGAAATATAGTAATGCGTCATAACGTATAACGTCATATAGTATTGCGTCATAACTTACAACGTCATACAGTAATGCGTCATACCGTATAACGTCATATAGAATTACGGTTTTGCATATAACGTCATGTAGAATTACGGTTTAACGTATAGCGTAGCATAGAATTACGGTTTAACGTATAACGTCATATAGTAATACGTCATAACCTTTAACGTCATATAGTAATGCGTCATAACGTATAACGTCATATAGTATTGCGTCATGACGTATAATGTCATATAGTAAGGCGACATGACGTATAACGTCATATAGAATTACGTCGTAACGTATAACGTCACGTGGTAATGCGTCATAACGTATAACGACATATAGTAATGCGTCATAACGTATATCGCCATATAGTAAGGCGTCATGACGTACAACGTCAAATAGAATTACGTCGTAACGTATAAGGTCACATAGAAGTACGTCACAACGTATAACGTCACGAAGAATTACGGTTTTGCGTATAACGTCATATAGAATTACGGTTTAACGTATAACGTCATACAGTAATTCGTAATACCGTATAACGTCATATAGAATTACGGCATAACGTATAACGTCACATAGTAAAACGTCATAACGTATAACGTCATACAGAATTACGGTTTAACGTCTAACGTCATACAGTAATGCGTCATAACGTATAACATCATATAGAATTCCGGTTTAACGTATAACGCCATATAGCAATGTGTCATAACGTATAAAGTCATATAGTAATGCGTCATAACGTATAACGCCATATAGTACTGCGTCATAACGTATAACATCATATAGTATTGCGTCATGACGTATAACGTCATATAATAAGGCGACATGACGTATAACGTCATATAGAATTCCGGTTTAACGTATAACGCCATATAGCAATGCGTCATAACGTATAACGTCATATAGTAATGCGTAATAACGTAAAACATCATATAGTGATGCGTCATAACGTATAGCGTCTAATAGAATTACGGTTTAACGTATAAGGTCATACAGTAATTCGTCATACCGTATAACGTCGTATAGCATTACGTCATAACGGATAACGTCTCATAGTAATACGTCATAACGTATAACGCCATATAGCAATGCGTCATAACGTATAACGTCATACAGAATTACGGTTTAACGTATAACGTCATATAGTAATGCGTCATAACGTGTAGCGTCACATAGAATTACGGCATAACGCATAACGTCGCATAGTAATACGTCATAACGTATAACGTCATATAGTAATGCGTCATAACGTATAACGCCATATAGTACTGCGTCATAACGTATAACATCATATAGTATTGCGTCATGACGTATAACGTCATATAATAAGGCGACATGACGTATAAGATCATATAGTATTGCGTCATGACGTATAACGTCATATAATAAGGCGACATGACGTATAACGTCATATAATAAGGCGACATGACGTATAACGTCATACAGAATTCCGGTTTAACGTATAACGCCATATAGCAATGCGTCATAACGTATAACGTCATATAGAATTACGGTGTTACGTATAACGTCATATAGTAATGCGTCATAACGTTTAACGCCATATAGCAATGCGTCATAACGTATAACGTCATATAGTAATGCGTCATAACGTATAGCGTCACATAGAATTACGGCATAACGTATAACGTCGCATAGTAATACTTCATAACGTATAACGTCATATGGTAATGCGTCATAGCGTATAACGCCATATAGTATTGCGTCATAACGTATAAGATCATATAGTATTGCGTCATGACGTATAACGTCATATAATAAGGCGACATGACGTATAACGTCATATAGAATTCCGGTTTAACGTATAACGCCATATAGCAATGCGTCATAACGTATAACGTCATATAGAATTACTGTGTTACGTATAACGTCATATAGTAATGCGTCATAACGTATAACGCCATATAACAATGCGTCATAACGTATAACGTCATATAGTAATGCGTCATAACGTATAACGAAATATAGTAATGCGTCATAACGTATAGCGTCATATAGTATTGCGTCATAACTTACAACGTCATACAGTAATGCGTCATACCGTATAACGTCATATAGAATTACGGTTTTGCATATAACGTCATGTAGAATTACGGTTTAACGTATAGCGTCGCATAGAATTACGGTTTAACGTATAACGTCTTATAGTAATACGTCATAACGTATAACATCATATAGTATTGCGTCATGACGTATAACGTCATATAGCAATGCGTCATAACGTATAACGTCATATAGTAATGCGTCATACCGTATAACGTCATATAGAATTACGGTTTTGCATATAACGTCATGTAGAATTACGGTTTAACGTATAGCGTCGCATAGAATTACGGTTTAACGTATAACGCCATATAGAAGTGCGTCATAACGTATAACATCATATAGTATTGCGTCATGACGTATAACGTCATATAATAAAACGACATGACATATAACGTCATATAGAATTACGTCATAACTTATAACGTAATATAGAATTGCGGTTTAACGTATAACGCCATATAGCAATGCGTCATAACGTATAACATCATATAGTATTGCGTCATGACGTATAACGTCATATAACAATGCGCCATAACGTATAACGTAACACAGAATTACGGTTTAACGTATAAAGTCATACAGTAATGCGTCATATCGTATAACGTCATATAGAATTACGGCATAACGTATAACGTCGCATAGTAGTACGTCATATGGTATATCGTCATACACAATTACGTCATAACGTATAACGTCACATAGTAATACGTCATAACGTATAACGTCATATAGAATTCCGGTTTAACGTATAACGCCATATAGCAATGCGTCATAACGTATAACGTCATATAGAATTACGGCATAATGTTTAACGTCACGTAGTAATACGCCATAACGTATAACGTCATACAGTAATTCGTAATACCGTATAACGTCATATAGAATTACGGCATAACGTATAACGTCACATGGTAAAACGTCATAACGTATAACGTCATACAAAATTACGGTTTAACGTCTAACGTCATACAGTAATGCGTCATAACGTATAACATCATATAGAATTCTGGTTTAACGTATAACGCCATATAGCAATGTGTCATAACGTATAAAGTCATATAGAATTCCGGTTTAACGTATAACGTCATATAGTAATGCGTCATAACGTATAACGTCATACAGTAATTCGTCATACCGTATAACGTCGTATAGCATTACGTCATAACGGATAACGTCTCATAGTAATACGTCATAACGTATAACGCCATATAGCAATGCGTCATAACGTATAACGTCATACAGTAATTCGTCATACCGTATAACGTCGTATAGCATTACGTCATAACGGATAACGTCTTATAGTAATACGTCATAACATATAACGCCATATAGCAATGCGTCATAACGTATAACGTCATACAGAATTACGGTTTAACGTATAACGTCATATAGTAATGCGTAATAACGTAAAACATCATATAGTAATGCGTCATAACGTATAGCGTCACATAGAATTACGGTTTAACGTATAACGTCATATAGTAATGCGCCATAACGTATAACGTCATACAGTAATTCGTCATACCGTATAACGTCGTATAGCATTACGTCATAACGGATAACGTCTCATAGTAATACGTCATAACGTATAACGCCATATAGCAATGCGTCATAACGTATAACGTCATACAGAATTACTGTTTAACGTATAACGTCATATAGTAATGCGTCATAACGTATAGCGTCACAGAGAATTACGGCATAACGTATTACGTCGCATAGTAATACGTCATAACGTATAACGTCATATAGTAATGCGTCATAACGTATAACGCCATATAGTATTGCGTCATAACGTATAACATCATATAGTATTGCGCCATGACGTATAACGTCATATAATAAGGCGACATGACGTATAACGTCATATAGAATTCCGGTTTAACGTATAACGCCATATAGCAATGCGTCATAACCTATAACGTCATATAGAATTACGGTGTTACGTATAACGTCATATAGTAATGCGTCATAACGTATAACGCCATATAGCAATGCGTCATAACGTATAACGTCATATAGTAATGCGTCATAACGTATAACGAAATATAATAATGCGTCATAACGTATAACGTCATATAGTATTGCGGCATAACTTACAACGTCATACAGTAATGCGTCATACCGTATAACGTCATATAGAATTACGGTTTTGCATATAACGTCATGTAGAATTACGGTTTAACGTATAGCGTCGCATAGAATTACGGTTTAACGTATAACGTCATATAGTAATACGTCATAACCTTTAACGTCATATAGTAATGCGTCATAACGTATAACGTCACGTAGTAATGCGTCATAACGTATAACGACATATAGTAATGCGTCATAACGTATATCGCCATATAGTAAGGCGTCATAACGTATAACATCATATAGTATTGCGTCATGACGTATAACGTCATATAATAAAACGACATAACGTATAACGTCATACAGAATTACGGTTTAACGTATAACGTCATATAGTAATGCGTCATAACGTATAGCGTCACATAGAATTACGGCATAACGCATAACGTCGCATAGTAATACGCCATAACGTATAACGTCATATAGTAATGCGTCATAACGTATAACGAAATATAGTAATGCGTCATAACGTATAACGTCATATAGTATTGCGTCATGACGTATAACGTCATATAATAAGGCGACATGACGTATAAGATCATATAGTATTGCGTCATGACGTATAACGTCATATAATAAGGCGACATGACGTATAACGTCATATAATAAGGCGACATGACGTATAACGTCATACAGAATTCCGGTTTAACGTATAACGCCATATAGCAATGCGTCATAACGTATAACGTCATATAGAATTACGGTGTTACGTATAACGTCATATAGTAATGCGTCATAACGTTTAACGCCATATAGCAATGCGTCATAACGTATAACGTCATATAGTAATGCGTCATAACGTATAGCGTCACATAGAATTACGGCATAACGTATAACGTCGCATAGTAATACTTCATAACGTATAACGTCATATGGTAATGCGTCATAGCGTATAACGCCATATAGTATTGCGTCATAACGTATAAGATCATATAGTATTGCGTCATGACGTATAACGTCATATAATAAGGCGACATGACGTATAACGTCATATAGAATTCCGGTTTAACGTATAACGCCATATAGCAATGCGTCATAACGTATAACGTCATATAGAATTACGGTGTTACGTATAACGTCATATAGTAATGCGTCATAACGTATAACGCCATATAGCATTGCGTCATAACGTATAACGTCATATAGTAATGCGTCATAACGTATAACGAAATATAGTAATGCGTCATAACGTATAACGTCATATAGTATTGCGTCATAACTTACAACGTCATACAGTAATGCGTCATACCGTATAACGTCATATAGAATTACGGTTTTGCATATAACGTCATGTAGAATTACGGTTTAACGTATAGCGTCGCATAGAATTACGGTTTAACGTATAACGTCATATAGTAATACGTCATAACGTATAACATCATATAGTATTGCGTCATGACGTATAACGTCATATAGCAATGCGTCATAACGTATAACGTCATATAGTAATGCGTCATACCGTATAACGTCATATAGAATTACGGTTTTGCATATAACGTCATGTAGAATTACGGTTTAACGTATAGCGTCGCATAGAATTACGGTTTAACGTATAACGCCATATAGAAGTGCGTCATAACGTATAACATCATATAGTATTGCGTCATGACGTATAACGTCATATAATAAAACGACATGACATATAACGTCATATAGAATTACGTCATAACTTATAACGTAATATAGAATTCCGGTTTAACGTATAACGCCATATAGCAATGCGTCATAACGTATAACATCATATAGTATTGCGTCATGACGTATAACGTCATATAACAATGCGCCATAACGTATAACGTTACACAGAATTACGGTTTAACGTATAAAGTCATATAGTAATGCGCCATAACGTATAACGCCATATAGAAATGCGTCATAACGTATAACATCATATAGTATTGCGTCATGACGTATAACGTCATATAATAAAACGACATGACGTATAACGTCATATCGAATTACGTCATAACTTATAACGTAATATAGAATTCCGGTTTAACGTATAACGCCATATAGCAATGCGTCATAACGTATAACATCATATAGTATTGCGTCATGACGTATAACGTCATATAGTAATGCGTCATAACGTATATCGTCACATAGTAATACGTCATAACGTATAACGTCATACAGTAATGCGTCATATCGTATAACGTCATATAGAATTACGGCATAACGTATAACGTCGCATAGTAGTACGTCATATGGTATATCGTCATACACAATTACGTCATAACGTATAACGTCACATAGTAATACGTCATAACGTATAACGTCATATAGAATTCCGGTTTAACGTATAACGCCATATAGTAATGCGTCATAACGTATAGCGTCACATAGAATTACGGCATAACGCATAACGTCGCATAGTAATACGTCATAACGTATAACGTCATATAGTAATGCGTCATAACGTATAACGAAATATAGTAATGCGTCATAACGTATAACGTCATATAGTATTGCGTCATAACTTACAACGTCATACAGTAATGCGTCATACCGTATAACGTCATATAGAATTACGGTTTTGCATATAACGTCATGTAGAATTACGGTTTAACGTATAGCGTCGCATAGAATTACGGTTTAACGTATAACGCCATATAGAAATGCGTCATAACGTATAACATCATATAGTATTGCGTCATGACGTATAACGTCATATAATAAAACGACATGACGTATAACGTCATATAGAATTACGTCATAACTTATAACGTAATATAGAATTCCGGTTTAACGTATAACGCCATATAGCAATGCGGCATAACGTATAACATCTTATAGTATTGCGTCATGACGTATAACGTCATATAGCAATGCGTCATAACGTATAACGTTACACAGAATTACGGTTTAACGTATAAAGTCATATAGTAATGCGCCATAACGTATAACGCCATATAGAAATGCGTCATAACGTATAACATCATATAGTATTGCGTCATGACGTATAACGTCATATAATAAAACGACATGACGTATAACGTCATATCGAATTACGCCATAACTTATAACGTAATATAGAATTCCGGTTTAACGTATAACGCCATATAGCAATGCGTCATAACGTATAACATCATATAGTATTGCGTCATGACGTATAACGTCATATAGTAATGCGTCATAACGTATATCGTCACATAGTAGTACGTCATAACGTATAACGTCATACAGTAATGCGTCATATCGTATAACGTCATATAGAATTACGGCATAACGTATAACGTCGCATAGTAGTACGTCATAAGGTATATCGTCATACAGAATTACGTCATAACGTATAACGTCACATAGTAATACGTCATAACGTATAACGTCATATAGAATTCCGGTTTAACGTATAACGCCATATAGCAATGCGTCATAACGTATAACGTCATATAGAATTACGGCATAATGTTTAACGTCACGTAGTAATACGCCATAACGTATAACGTCATACAGTAATTCGTAATACCGTATAACGTCATATAGAATTACGGCATAACGTATAACGTCACATAGTAAAACGTCATAACGTATAACGTCATACAGAATTACGGTTTAACGTCTAACGTCATACAGTAATGCGTCATAACGTATAACATCATATAGAATTCCGGTTTAACGTATAACGCCATATAGCAATGTGTCATAACGTATAAAGTCATATAGAATTCCGGTTTAACGTATAACGTCATATAGTAATGCGTCATAACGTATAACGTCATACAGTAATTCGTCATACCGTATAACGTCGTATAGCATTACGTCATAACGGATCACGTCTCATAGTAATACGTCATAACGTATAACGCCATATAGCAATGCGTCATAACGTATAACGTCATACAGTAATTCGTCATACCGTATAACGTCGTATAGCATTACGTCATAACGGATAACGTCTCATAGTAATACGTCATAACGTATAACGCCATATAGCAATGCGTCATAACGTATAACGTCATACAGAATTACGGTTTAACGTATAACGTCATATAGTAGTGCGTCATAACGTATGGCGTCACATAGAATTACGGCATAACGTATAACGTCGCATAGTAATACGTCATAACGTATAACGTCATATAGTAATGCGTCATCACGTATAACGCCATATAGCATTACGTCATAACGGATAACGTCGTATAGCATTACGTCATAACGGATAACGTCTCATAGTAATCCGTCATAACGTATAACGTCATATAGAATTACGGCATAATGTTTAACGTCACGTAGTAATACGCATTAACGTAGAACGTCATATAGTAATGCGTAATAACGTAAAACATCATATAGTAATGCGTCATAACGTATAGCGTCACATAGAATTACGGTTTAACGTATAACGTCATATAGTAATGCGCCATAACGTATAACGTCATACAGTAATTCGTCATACCGTATAACGTCGTATAGCATTACGTCATAACGGATAACGTCTCATAGTAATACGTCATAACGTATAACGCCATATAGCAATGCGTCATAACCTATAACGTCATATAGAATTACGTTGTTACGTATAACGTCATATAGTAATGCGTCATAACGTATAACGCCATATAGCAATGCGTCATAACGTATAACGTCATATAGTAATGCGTCATAACGTATAAGGAAATATAGTAATGCGTCATAACGTATAACGTCATATAGTATTGCGTCATATCTTACAACGTCATACAGTAATGCGTCATACCATATAACGTCATATAGAATTACGGTTTTGCATATAACGTCATGTAGAATTACGGTTTAACGTATAGCGTCGCATAGAATTACGGTTTAACGTATAACGTCATATAGTAATACGTCATAACCTTTAACGTCATATAGTAATGCGTCATAACGTATAACGTCATATAGTATTGCGTCATGACGTATAATGTCATATAATAAGGCGACATGACGTATAACGTCATATAGAATTACGTCGTAACGTATAACGTCACGTAGTAATGCGTCATAACGTATAACGACATATAGTAATGCGTCATAACGTATATCGCCATATAGTAAGGCGTCATGACGTACAACGTCATATAGAATTACGTCGTAACGTATAAGGTCACATAGAAGTACGTCACAACGTATAACGTCACGAAGAATTACGGTTTTGCGTATAACGTCATATAGAATTACGGTTTAACGTATAACGTCATACAGTAATTCGTAATACCGTATAACCTCATATAGAATTATGGCATAACGTATAACGTCACATAGTAAAACGTCATAACGTATAACGTCATACAGAATTACGGTTTAACGTCTAACGTCATACAGTAATGCGTCATAACGTATAACATCATATAGAATTCCGGTTTAACGTATAACGCCATATAGCAATGTGTCATAACGTATAAAGTCATATAGAATTCCGGTTTAATGTATAACGCCAAATAGCAATGCGTCATAACGTATAACGTCATATAGAATTACGGCATAATGTTTAACGTCACGTAGTAATACGCCATAACGTATAACGCCATATAGTAATGCGTAATAACGTAAAACATCATATAGTAATGCGTCATAACGTATAGCGTCACATAGAATTACGGTTTAACGTATAACGTCATACAGTAATTCGTCATACCGTATAACGTCGTATAGCATTACGTCATAACGGATAACGTCTCATAGTAATACGTCATAACGTATAACGCCATATAGCAATGCGTCATAACGTATAACGTCATACAGAATTACGGTTTAACGTATAACGTCATATAGTAATGCGTCATAACGTATAGCGTCACATAGAATTACGGCATAACGCATAACGTCGCATAGTAATACGTCATAACGTATAACGTCATATAGTAATGCGTCATAACGTATAACGAAATATAGTAATGCGTCATAACGTATAACGTCATATAGTATTGCGTCATAACTTACAACGTCATACAGTAATGCGTCATACCGTATAACGTCATATAGAATTACGGTTTTGCATATAACGTCATGTAGAATTACGGTTTAACGTATAGCGTCGCATAGAATTACGGTTTAACGTATAACGCCATATAGAAATGCGTCATAACGTATAACATCATATAGTATTGCGTCATGACGTATAACGTCATATAATAAAACGACATGACGTATAACGTCATATAGAATTACGTCATAACTTATAACGTAATATAGAATTCCGGTTTAACGTATAACGCCATATAGCAATGCGTCATAACGTATAACATCATATAGTATTGCGTCATGACGTATAACGTCATATAGCAATGCGTCATAACGTATAACGTTACACAGAATACGGTTTAACGTATAAAGTCATATAGTAATGCGCCATAACGTATAACGCCATATAGAAATGCGTCATAACGTATAACATCATATAGTATTGCGTCATGACGTATAACGTCATATAATAAAACGACATGACGTATAACGTCATATCGAATTACGTCATAACTTATAACGTAATATAGAATTCCGGTTTAACGTATAACGCCATATAGCAATGCGTCATAACGTATAACATCATATAGTATTGCGTCATGACGTATAACGTCATATAGTAATGCGTCATAACGTATATCGTCACATAGTAGTACGTCATAACGCATAACGTCATACAGTAATGCGTCATATCGTATAACGTCATATAGAATTACGGCATAACGTATAACGTCGCATAGTAGTACGTCATAAGGTATATCGTCATACAGAATTACGTCATAACGTATAACGTCACATAGTAATACGTCATAACGTATAACGTCATATAGAATTCCGGTTTAACGTATAACGCCATATAGCAATGCGTCATAACGTATAACGTCATATAGAATTACGGCATAATGTTTAACGTCACGTAGTAATACGCCATAACGTATAACGTCATACAGTAATTCGTAATACCGTATAACGTCATATAGAATTACGGCATAACGTATAACGTCACATAGTAAAACGTCATAACGTATAACGTCATACAGAATTACGGTTTAACGTCTAACGTCATACAGTAATGCGTCATAACGTATAACATCATATAGAATTCCGGTTTAACGTATAACGCCATATAGCAATGTGTCATAACGTATAAAGTCATATAGAATTCCGGTTTAACGTATAACGTCATATAGTAATGCGTCATAACGTATAACGTCATACAGTAATTCGTCATACCGTATAACGTCGTATAGCATTACGTCATAACGGATCACGTCTCATAGTAATACGTCATAACGTATAACGCCATATAGCAATGCGTCATAACGTATAACGTCATACAGTAATTCGTCATACCGTATAACGTCGTATAGCATTACGTCATAACGGATAACGTCTCATAGTAATACGTCATAACGTATAACGCCATATAGCAATGCGTCATAACGTATAACGTCATACAGAATTACGGTTTAACGTATAACGTCGCATAGTAATACGTCATAACGTATAACGTCATATAGTAATGCGTCATAACGTATAACGCCATATAGCATTACGTCATAACGGATAACGTCGTATAGCATTACGTCATAACGGATAACGTCTCATAGTAATCCGTCATAACGTATAACGTCATATAGAATTACGGCATAATGTTTAACGTCACGTAGTAATACGCATTAACGTATAACGTCATATAGTAATGCGTAATAACGTAAAACATCATATAGTAATGCGTCATAACGTATAGCGTCACATAGAATTACGGTTTAACGTATAACGTCATATAGTAATGCGCCATAACGTATAACGTCATACAGTAATTCGTCATACCGTATAACGTCGTATAGCATTACGTCATAACGGATAACGTCTCATAGTAATACGTCATAACGAATAACGCCATATAGCAATGCGTCATAACGTATAACGTCATACAGAATTACGGTTTAACGTATAACGTCATATAGTAATGCGTCATAACGTATAGCGTCACAGAGAATTACGGCATAACGTATTACGTCGCATAGTAATACGTCATAACGTATAACGTCATATAGTAATGCGTCATAACGTATAACGCCATATAGTATTGCGTCATAACGTATAACATCATATAGTATTGCGCCATGACGTATAACGTCATATAATAAGGCGACATGACGTATAACGTCATATAGAATTCCGGTTTAACGTATAACGCCATATAGCAATGCGTCAGACCCTATAACGTCATATAGAATTACGGTGTTACGTATAACGTCATATAGTAATGCGTCATAACGTATAACGCCATATAGCAATGCGTCATAACGTATAACGTCATATAGTAATGCGTCATATCGTATAACGAAATATAGTAATGCGTCATAACGTATAACGTCATATAGTATTGCGTCATATCTTACAACGTCATACAGTAATGCGTCATACCATATAACGTCATATAGAATTACGGTTTTGCATATAACGTCATGTAGAATTACGGTTTTACGTATAGCGTCGCATAGAATTACGGTTTAACGTATAACGTCATATAGTAATACGTCATAACCTTTAACGTCATATAGTAATGCGTCATAACGTATAACGTCATATAGTATTGCGTCAGGACGTATAATGTCATATAATAAGGGGACATGACGTATAACGTCATATAGAATTACGTCGTAACGTATAACGTCACGTAGTAATGCGTCATAACGTATAACGACATATAGTAATGCGTCATAACGTATATCGCCATATAGTAAGGCGTCATGACGTACAACGTCATATAGAATTACGTCGTAACGTATAAGGTCACATAGAAGTACGTCACAACGTATAACGTCACGAAGAATTACGGTTTTGCGTATAACGTCATATAGAATTACGGTTTAACGTATAACGTCATACAGTAATTCGTAATACCGTATAACCTCATATAGAATTATGGCATAACGTATAACGTCACATAGTAAAACGTCATAACGTATAACGTCATACAGAATTACGGTTTAACGTCTAACGTCATACAGTAATGCGTCATAACGTATAACATCATATAGAATTCCGGTTTAACGTATAACGCCATATAGCAATGTGTTATAACGTATAAAGTCATATAGAATTCCGGTTTAACGTATAACGCCAAATAGCAATGCGTCATAACGTATAACGTCATATAGAATTACGGCATAATGTTTAACGTCCGTAGTAATACGCATTAACGTATAACGTCATATAGTAATGCGTAATAACGTAAAACATCATATAGCAATGCGTCAGACCCTATAACGTCATATAGAATTACGGTGTTACGTATAACGTCATATAGTAATGCGTCATAACGTATAGCGTCACATAGAATTACGGCATAACGCATAACGTCGCATAGTAATACGTCATAACGTATAACGTCATATAGTAATGCGTCATAACGTATAACGAAATATAGTAATGCGTCATAACGTATAACGTCATATAGTATTGCGTCATAACTTACAACGTCATACAGTAATGCGTCATACCGTATAACGTCATATAGAATTACGGTTTTGCATATAACGTCATGTAGAATTACGGTTTAACGTATAGCGTCGCATAGAATTACGGTTTAACGTATAACGCCATATAGAAATGCGTCATAACGTATAACATCATATAGTATTGCGTCATGACGTATAACGTCATATAATAAAACGACATGACGTATAACGTCATATAGAATTACGTCATAACTTATAACGTAATATAGAATTCCGGTTTAACGTATAACGCCATATAGCAATGCGTCATAACGTATAACATCATATAGTATTGCTTCATGACGTATAACGTCATATAGCAATGCGTCATAACGTATAACGTTACACAGAATTACGGTTTAACGTATAAAGTCATATAGTAATGCGCCATAACGTATAACGCCATATAGAAGTGCGTCATAACGTATAACATCATATAGTATTGCGTCATGACGTATAACGTCATATAATAAAACGACATGACGTATAACGTCATATCGAATTACGTAATAACTTATAACGTAATATAGAATTCCGGTTTAACGTATAACGCCATATAGTAATGCGTCATAACGTATAACATCATATAGTATTGCGTCATGACGTATAACGTCATATAGTAATGCGTCATAACGTGTATCGTCACATAGTAATACGTCATAACGTATAACGTCATACAGTAATGCGTCATATCGTATAACGTCATATAGAATTACGGCATAACGTATAACGTCGCACAGTAGTACGTCATAAGGTATATCGTCATACAGAATTACGTCATAACGTATAACGTCACATAGTAATACGTCATAACGTATAACGTCATATAGAATTCCGGTTTAACGTATAACGCCATATAACAATGCGTCATAACGTATAACGTCATATAGAATTACGGCATAATGTTTAACGTCACGTAGTAATACGCCATAACGTATAACGTCATACAGTAATTCGTAATACCGTATAACGTCATATAGAATTACGGCATAACGTATAACGTCACATAGTAAAACGTCATAACGTATAACGTCATACAGAATTGCGGTTTAACGTCTAACGTCATACAGTAATGCGTCATAACGTATAACATCATATAGAATTCCGGTTTAACGTATAACGCCATATTGCAATGTGTCATAACGTATAAAGTCATATAGAATTCCGGTTTAACGTATAACGTCATATAGTAATGCGTCATAACGTATAACGTCATACAGTAATTCGTCATACCGTATAACGTCGTGTAGCATTACGTCATAACGGATAACGTCTCATAGTAATACGTCATAACGTATAACGCCATATAGCAATGCGTCATAACGTATAACGTCATACAGTAATTCGTCATACCGTATAACGTCGTATAGCATTACGTCATAACGGATAACGTCTCATAGTAATACGCCATAACGTATAACGTCATATAGTAATGCGTAATAACGTAAAACATCATATAGTAATGCGTCATAACGTATAGCGTCACATAGAATTACGGCATAACGCATAACGTCGCATAGTAATACGTCATAATGTATAACGTCATATAGTAATGCGTCATAACGTATAACGCCATATAGCAATGCGTCATAACGTATAACGTCATATAGTAATGCGTCATAACGTATAGCGTCACATAGAATTACGGCATAACGTATAACGTCGCATAGTAATACGTCATAATGTATAACGTCATATAGTAATGCGTCATAACGTATAACGCCATATAGCAATGCGTCATAACGTATAACGTCATATAGTAATGCGTCATAACGTATAGCGTCATACAGAATTACGGTTTAACGTATAACGTCATATAGTAATGCGTCATAACGTATAACGTCATACAGAATTACGGTTTAACGTATAACGTCATATAGTAATGCGTCATAACGTATAGCGTCACATAGAATTACGGCATAACGCATAACGTCGCATAGTAATACGTCATAATGTATAACGTCATATAGTAATGCGTCATAACGTATAACGCCATATAGCAATGCGTCATAACGTATAACGTCATATAGTAATGCGTCATAACGTATAGCGTCACATAGAATTACGGCATAACGTATAACGTCGCATAGTAATACGTCATAACGTATAACGTCATATAGTAATGCGTCATAACGTATAACGCCATATAGTATTGCGTCATAACGTATAAGATCATATAGTATTGCGTCGTTACGTATAACGTCATATAATAAGGCGACATGACGTATAACGTCATATAATAAGGCGACATGACGTATAACGTCATATAGAATTCCGGTTTAACGTATAACGCCATATAGCAATGCGTCATAACGTATAACGTCATACAGAATTACGGTTTAACGTATAACGTCATATAGTAATGCGTCATAACGTATAGCGTCACATAGAATTACGGCATAACGCATAACGTCGCATAGTAATACGTCATAATGTATAACGTCATATAGTAATGCGTCATAACGTATAACGCCATATAGCAATGCGTCATAACGTATAACGTCATATAGTAATGCGTCATAACGTATAGCGTCACATAGAATTACGGCATAACGTATAACGTCGCATAGTAATACGTCATAACGTATAACGTCATATAGTAATGCGTCATAACGTATAACGCCATATAGTATTGCGTCATAACGTATAAGATCATATAGTATTGCGTCATTACGTATAACGTCATATAATAAGGCGACATGACGTATAACGTCATATAATAAGGCGACATGACGTATAACGTCATATAGAATTCCGGTTTAACGTATAACGCCATATAGCAATGCGTCATAACGTATAACGTCATATAGTATTGCGTCATAACTTACAACGTCATACAGTAATGCTTCATACCGTATAACGTCATATAGAATTACGGTTTTGCATGTAACGTCATGTAGAATTACGGTTTAACGTATAGCGTCGCATAGAATTACGGTTTAACGTATAACGTCATATAGTAATACGTCATAACGTATAACGTCATATAGTAATGCGTCATAACGTATAACGTCATATAGTATTGCGTCATGACGTATAATGTCATATAATAAGGCGACATGACGTATAACGTCATATAGAATTACGTCGTAACGTATAACGTCACGTAGTAATGCGTCATAACGTATAACGACATATAGTAATGCGTCATAACGTATATCGCCATATAGTAAGGCGTCATGACGTACAACGTCATATAGAATTACGTCGTAACGTATAAGGTCACATAGAAGTACGTAACAACGTATAACGTCACGAAGAATTACGGTTTTGCGTATAACGTCATATAGAATTACGGTTTAACGTATAACGTCATACAGTAATTCGTAATACCGTATAACGTCATATAGAATTACGGCATAACGTATAACGTCACATAGTAAAACGTCATAACGTATAACGTCATACAGAATTACGGTTTAACGTCTAACGTCATACAGTAATGCGTCATAACGTATAACATCATATAGAATTCCGGTTTAACGTATAACGCCATATAGCAATGTGCCATAACGTATAAAGTCATATAGAATTCCGGTTTAACGTATAACGCCAAATAGCAATGCGTCATAACGTATAACGTCATATAGAATTACGGCATAATGTTTAACGTCACGTAGTAATACGCCATAACGTATAACGTCATATAGTAATGCGTAATAACGTAAAACATCATATAGTAATGCGTCATAACGTATAGCGTCACATAGAATTACGGTTTAACGTATAACGTCATATAGTATTGCGTCATGACGTATAAAATCATATAATTAGGCGACATGACGTATAACGTCATATAGAATTACGTCGTAACGCATAACGTCACGTAGTAATGCGTCATAACGTATAACGACATATAGAAATGCGCCATAACGTATATCGCCATATAGTAAGGCGTCATGACGTACAACGTCATATAGAATTACGTCATAACGTATAACGTCACATAGAAGTACGTCACAACGTATAACGTCACGCAGAATTACGGTTTTGCGTATAACGTCATATAGAATTACGGTTTAACGTATAACGTCATACAGTAATTCGTAATACCGTATAACGTCATATAGAATTACGGCATAACGTATAACGTCACATAATAAAACGTCATAACGTATAACGTCATACAGAATTACGGTTTAACGTCTAACGTCATACAGTAATGCGGCATAACGTATAACATCATATAGAATTCCGGTTTAACGTATAACGCCATATAGCAATGTGTCATAACGTATAAAGTCATATAGAATTCCGGTTTAACGTATAACGCCATATAGCAATGCGTCATAACGTGTAACGTCATATAGAATTACGGCATAATGTTTAACGTCACGTAGTAATACGCCATAACGTATAACGTCATATAGTAATGCGTAATAACGTAAAACATCATATAGTAATGCGTCATAACGTATAGCGTCACATAGAATTACGGTTTAACGTATAACGTCATATAGTAATGCGTCATAACGTATAACGCCATATAGCAATGCGTCATAACGTATAACGTCATACAGAATTACGGTTTAACGTATAACGTCATATAGTAATGCGTCATAACGTATAGCGTCACATAGAATTACGGCATAACGTATTACGTCGCATAGTAATACGTCATAACGTATAACGTCATATAGTAATGCGTCATAACGTATAACGCCATATAGTATTGCGTCATAACGTATAACATCATATAGTATTGCGTCATGACGTATAAGGTCATATAATAAGGCGATATGACGTATAACGTCATATAGAATTCCGGTTTAACGTATAACGCCATATAGCAATGCGTCATAACGTATAACGTCATATAGAATTACGGTGTTACGTATAACGTCATATAGTAATGCGTCATAACGTATAACGCCATATAGCAATGCGTCATAACGTATAACGTCTTATAGTAATGCGTCATAACGTATAACGAAATATAGTAATGCGTCATAACGTATAACGTCATATAGTATTGCGTCATAACTTACAACGTCATACAGTAATGCGTCATACCGTATAACGTCATATAGAATTACGGTTTTGCATATAACGTCATGTAGAATTTCGGTTTAACGTATAGCGTCGCATAGAATTACGGTTTAACGTATAACGTCATATAGTAATACGTCATAACGTATAACGTCATATAGTAATGCGTCATAACGTATAACGTCATATAGTATTGCGTCATGACGTATAATGTCATATAATAAGGCGACATGACGTATAACGTCATATAGAATTCCGGTTTAACGTATAACGTCGCATAGTAATACGTCATAACGTATAACGCCATATAGCAATGCGTCATAACGTATAACGTCATATAGTAATGCGTCATAACGTATAGCGTCACATAGAATTACGGCATAACGTATAACGTCGCATAGTAATACGTCATAACGTATAACGTCATATAGTATTCCGTCATTACGTATAACGTCATATAATAAGGCGACATGACGTATAACGTCATATAATAAGGCGACATGACGTATAACGTCATATAGAATTCCGGTTTAACGTATAACGCCATATAGCAATGCGTCATAACGTATAACGTCATATAGAATTACGGTGTTACGTATAACGTCATATAGTAATGCGTCATAACGTATAACGCCATATAGCAATGCGTCATAACGTATAACGTCTTATAGTAATGCGTCATAACGTATAACGAAATATAGTAATGCGTCATAACGTATAACGTCATATAGTATTGCGTCATAACTTACAACGTCATACAGTAATGCGTCATACCGTATAACGTCATATAGAATTACGGTTTTGCATATAACGTCATGTAGAATTACGGTTTAACGTATAGCGTCGCATAGAATTACGGTTTAACGTATAACGTCATATAGTAATACGTCATAACGTATAACGTCATATAGTAATGCGTCATTACGTATAACGTCATATAATAAGGCGACATGACGTATAACGTCATATAATAAGGCGACATGACGTATAACGTCATATAGAATTCCGGTTTAACGTATAACGCCATATAGCAATGCGTCATAACGTATAACGTCATATAGTATTGCGTCATAACTTACAACGTCATACAGTAATGCTTCATACCGTATAACGTCATATAGAATTACGGTTTTGCATGTAACGTCATGTAGAATTACGGTTTAACGTATAGCGTCGCATAGAATTACGGTTTAACGTATAACGTCATATAGTAATACGTCATAACGTATAACGTCATATAGTAATGCGTCATAACGTATAACGTCATATAGTATTGCGTCATGACGTATAATGTCATATAATAAGGCGACATGACGTATAACGTCATATAGAATTACGTCGTAACGTATAACGTCACGTAGTAATGCGTCATAACGTATAACGACATATAGTAATGCGTCATAACGTATATCGCCATATAGTAAGGCGTCATGACGTACAACGTCATATAGAATTACGTCGTAACGTATAAGGTCACATAGAAGTACGTAACAACGTATAACGTCACGAAGAATTACGGTTTTGCGTATAACGTCATATAGAATTACGGTTTAACGTATAACGTCATACAGTAATTCGTAATACCGTATAACGTCATATAGAATTACGGCATAACGTATAACGTCACATAGTAAAACGTCATAACGTATAACGTCATACAGAATTACGGTTTAACGTCTAACGTCATACAGTAATGCGTCATAACGTATAACATCATATAGAATTCCGGTTTAACGTATAACGCCATATAGCAATGTGCCATAACGTATAAAGTCATATAGAATTCCGGTTTAACGTATAACGCCAAATAGCAATGCGTCATAACGTATAACGTCATATAGAATTACGGCATAATGTTTAACGTCACGTAGTAATACGCCATAACGTATAACGTCATATAGTAATGCGTAATAACGTAAAACATCATATAGTAATGCGTCATAACGTATAGCGTCACATAGAATTACGGTTTAACGTATAACGTCATACAGTAATTCGTCATACCGTATAACGTCGTATAGCATTACGTCATAACGGATAACGTCTCATAGTAATACTTCATAACGTATAACGCCATATAGCAATGCGTCATAACGTATAACGTCATACAGAATTACGGATTAACGTATAACGTCATATAGTAATGCGTCATAACGTATAGCGTCACATAGAATTACGGCATAACGCATAACGTCGCATAGTAATACGTCATAACGTATAACGTCATATAGTAATGCGTCATAACGTATAAGATCATATAGTATTGCGTCATGACGTATAACGTCATATAATAAGGCGACATGACGTATAACGTCATATAATAAGGCGACATGACGTATAACGTCATATAGCATTCCGGTTTAACGTATAATGCCATATAGCAATGCGTCATAACGTATAACGTCATATAGAATTACGGTGTTACGTATAACGTCATATAGTAATGCGTCATAACGTATAACGCCATATAGCAATGCGTCATAACGTATAACGTCATATAGTATTGCGTCATAACTTACAACGTCATACAGTAATGCGTCATACCGTATAACGTCATATAGAATTACGGTTTTGCATATAACGTCATGTAGAATTACGGTTTAACGTATAGCGTCGCATAGAATTACGGTTTAACGTATAACGTCATATAGTAATACGTCATAACGTATAACGTCATAAAGTAATGCGTCATAACGTATAACGTCATATAGTAATGCGTCATAACGTATAACGTCATATAGTATTGCGTCATGACGTATAAAATCATATAATTAGGCGACATGACGTATAACGTCATATAGAATTACGTCGTAACGTATAACGTCACGTAGTAATGCGTCATAACGTATAACGACATATAGAAATGCGCCATAACGTATATCGCCATATAGTAAGGCGTCATGACGTACAACGTCATATAGAATTACGTCATAACGTATAACGTCACATAGAAGTACGTCACAACGTATAACGTCACGCAGAATTACGGTTTTGCGTATAACGTCATATAGAATTACGGTTTAACGTATAACGTCATACAGTAATTCGTAATACCGTATAACGTCATATAGAATTACGGCATAACGTATAACGTCACATAATAAAACGTCATAACGTATAACGTCATACAGAATTACGGTTTAACGTCTAACGTCATACAGTAATGCGGCATAACGTATAACATCATATAGAATTCCGGTTTAACGTATAACGCCATATAGCAATGTGTCATAACGTATAAAGTCATATAGAATTCCGGTTTAACGTATAACGCCATATAGCAATGCGTCATAACGTGTAACGTCATATAGAATTACGGCATAATGTTTAACGTCACGTAGTAATACGCCATAACGTATAACGTCATATAGTAATGCGTAATAACGTAAAACATCATATAGTAATGCGTCATAACGTATAGCGTCACATAGAATTACGGTTTAACGTATAACGTCATATAGTAATGCGTCATAACGTATAACGTCATACAGTAATTCGTCATACCGTATAACGTCGTATAGCATTACGTCATAACGGATAACGTCTCATAGTAATACGTCATAACGTATAACGCCATATAGCAATGCGTCATAACGTATAACGTCATACAGAATTACGGTTTAACGTATAACGTCATATAGTAATGCGTCATAACGTATAGCGTCACATAGAATTACGGCATAACGTATTACGTCGCATAGTAATACGTCATAACGTATAACGTCATATAGTAATGCGTCATAACGTATAACGCCATATAGTATTGCGTCATAACGTATAACATCATATAGTATTGCGTCATGACGTATAAGGTCATATAATAAGGCGATATGACGTATAACGTCATATAGAATTCCGGTTTAACGTATAACGCCATATAGCAATGCGTCATAACGTATAACGTCATATAGAATTACGGTGTTACGTATAACGTCATATAGTAATGCGTCATAACGTATAACGCCATATAGCAATGCGTCATAACGTATAACGTCATATAGTAATGCGTCATAACGTATAACGAAATATAGTAATGCGTCATAACGTATAACGTCATATAGTATTGCGTCATAACTTACAACGCCATACAGTAATGCGTCATACCGTATAACGTCATATAGAATTACGGTTTTGCATATAACGTCATGTAGAATTACGGTTTAACGTATAGCGTCGCATAGAATTACGGTTTAACGTATAACGTCATATAGTAATACGTCATAACGTATAACGTCATATAGTAATGCGTCATAACGTATAACGTCATATAGTATTGCGTCATGACGTATAATGTCATATAATAAGGCGACATGACGTATAACGTCATATAGAATTCCGGTTTAACGTATAACGCCATATAGCAATGCGTCATAACGTATAACGTCATATCGTAATGCGTCATAACGTATAACGAAATATAGTAATGCGTCATAACGTATAACGTCATATAGTATTGTGTCATAACTTACAACGTCATACAGTAATGCGTCATACCGTATAACGTCATATAGAATTACGGTTTTGCATATAACGTCATGTAGAATTACGGTTTAACATATAGCGTCGCATAGAATTACGGTTTAACGTATAACGTCATATAGTAATACGTCATAACGTATAACGTCATATAGTAATGCGTCATAACGTATAACGTCATATAGTATTGCTTCATGACGTATAATGTCATATAATAAGGCGACATGACGTATAACGTCATATAGAATTACGTCGTAACGTATAACGTCACGTAGTAATGCGTCATAACGTATAACGACATATAGTAATGCGTCATAACGTATATCGCCATATAGTAAGGCGTCATGACGTACAACGTCATATAGAATTACGTCATAACGTATAACGTCACATAGAAGTACGTCACAACGTATAACGTCATATAGTAATGCGTCATAACGTATAACGCCATATAGTATTGCGTCATAACGTATAACATCATATAGTAATGCGTCATATCGTATAACGTCATATAGTAATACGTCATAACGTATAACGTCATATAGTATTGCGTCATGACGAATAATGTCATATAATAAGGCGACATGTCGTATAACGTCATATAGTAATGCGTCATAACGTATAACGTCATATAGCAATGCGTCATAACGTATAACGCCATATAGTAATGCGTCATAACATATATCGTCATATAGTAATGCGTAATAACGTAAAACATCATATAGTAATGCGTCATAACGTATAGCGTCACATAGAATTCCGGTTTAACGCATAACGCCATATAGCAATGTGTCATAACGTATAAAGTCATATAGAATTCCGGTTTAACGTATAACGCCATATAGCAATGCGTCATAACGTGTAACGTCATATAGAATTACGGCATAATGTTTAACGTCACGTAGTAATACGGCATAACGTATAACGTCATATAGTAATGCGTAATAACGTAAAACATCATATAGTAATGCGTCATAACGTATAGCGTCACATAGAATTACGGTTTAACGTATAACGTCATATAGTAATGCGTCATAACGTATAGCGTCACATAGAATTACGGCATAACGTATTACGTCGCATAGTAATACGTCATAACGTATAACGTCATATAGTAATGCGTCATAACGTATAACGTCATATAGAATTACGGCATAATGTTTAACGTCACGTAGTAATACGCCATAACGTATAACGTCATATAGTAATGCGTAATAACGTAAAACATCATATAGTAATGCGTCATAACGTATAGCGTCACACAGAATTACGGTTTAACGTATAACGTCATACAGTAATTCGTCATAACGTATAACGTCGTATAGCATTACGTCATAACGGATAACGTCTCATAGTAATACGTCATATCGTATAACGCCATATAGCAATGCGTCATAACGTATAACGTCATACAGAATTACGGTTTAACGTATAACGTCATATAGTAATGCGTCATAACGTATAGCGTCACATAGAATTACGGCATCACGCATAACGTCGCATAGTAATACCTCATAACGTATAACGTCATATAGTAATGCGTCATAACGTATAACGAAATATAGTAATGCGTCATAACGTATAACGTCATATAGTATTTCGTCATAACTTACAACGTCATACAGTAATGCGTCATACCGTATAACGTCATATAGAATTACGGTTTTGCATATAACGTCATGTAGAATTACGGTTTAACGTATAGCGTCGCATAGAATTACGGTTTAACGTATAACGCCATATAGAAATGCGTCATAACGTATAACATCATATAGTATTGCGTCATGACGTATAACGTCATATAATAAAACGACAAGACGTATAACGTCATATAGAATTACGTCATAACTTATAACGTAATATAGAATTCCGGTTTAACGTATAACGCCATATAGCAATGCGTCATAACGTATAACGCCATATAGCAATGCGTCATAACGTATAACGTCATATAGAATTACGGCATAATGTTTAACGTCACGTAGTAATACGCCATAACGTATAACGTCATACAGTTATTCGTAATACCGTATAACGTCATATAGAATTACGGCATAACGTATAACGTCACATAGTAAAACGTCATAACGTATAACGTCATACAGAATTACGGTTTAACGTCTAACGTCATACAGTAATGCGTCATAACGTATAACATCATATAGAATTCCGGTTTAACGTATAACGCCATATAGCAATGTGTCATAACGTATAAAGTCATATAGAATTCCGGTTTAACGTACAACGTCATATAGTAATGCGTCATAACGTATAACGTCATACAGTAATTCGTCATACCGTATAACGTCGTATAGCATTTCGTCATAACGGATAACGTCTCATAGTAATACGTCATAACGTATAACGCCATATAGCAATGCGTCATAACGTATAACGTCATACAGTAATTCGTCATACCGTATAACGTCGTATAGCATTACGTCATAACGGATAACGTCTCATAGTAATACGTCATAACGTATAACGCCATATAGCAATGCGTCATAACGTATAACGTCATACAGAATTACGGTTTAACGTATAACGTCATATAGTAATGCGTCATAACGTATGGCGTCACATAGAATTACGGCATAACGTATAACGTCGCATAGTAATACGTCATAACGTATAACGTCATATAGAATTACGGCATAATGTTTAACGTCACGTAGTAATACGCCATAACGTATAACGTCATATAGTAATGCGTAATAACGTAAAACATCATATAGTAATGCGTCATAATGTATAACGCCATATAGCAATGCGTCATAACGTATAACGTCATATAGTAATGCGTCATAACGTATAACGAAATATAGTAATGCGTCATAACGTATAACGTCATATAGTATTGCGTCATAACTTACAACGTCATACAGTAATGCGTCATACCGTATAACGTCATATAGAATTACGGTTTTGCATATAACGTCATGTAGAATTACGGTTTAACGTATAGCGTCGCATAGAATTACGGTTTAACGTATAACGTCATATAGTAATACGTCATAACGTATAACGTCATATAGAATTACGTCGTAACGTATAACGTCACGTAGTAATTCGTCATAACGTATAACGACATATAGTAATGCGTCATAACGTATATCGCCATTTAGTAAGGCGTCATGACGTACAACGTCATATAGAATTACGTCGTAACGTATAAGGTCACATAGAAGTACGTCACAACGTGTAACGTCACGAAGAATTACGGTTTTGTGTATAACGTCATATAGAATTACGGTTTAACGTATGTCATACAGTAATTCGTAATACCGTATAACGTCATATAGAATTATGGCATAACGTATAACGTCACATAGTAAAACGTCATAACGTATAACGTCATATAGAATTACGGTTTAACGTATAACGTCATACAGTAATTCGTAATACCGTATAACGTCATATAGAATTACGGCATAACGTATAACGTCACATAATAAAACGTCATAACGTATAACGTCATACAGAATTACGGTTTAACGTCTAACGTCATACAGTAATGCGGCATAACGTATAACATCATATAGAATTCCGGTTTAACGTATAACGCCATATAGCAATGTGTCATAACGTATAAAGTCATATAGAATTCCGGTTTAACGTATAACGCCATATAGCAATGCGTCATAACGTGTAACGTCATATAGAATTACGGCATAATGTTTAACGTCACGTAGTAATACGCCATAACGTATAACGTCATATAGTAATGCGTAATAACGTAAAACATCATATAGTAATGCGTCATAACGTATAGCGTCACATAGAATTACGGTTTAACGTATAACGTCATATAGTAATGCGTCATAACGTATAACGTCATACAGTAATTCGTCATACCGTATAACGTCGTATAGCATTACGTCATAACGGATAACGTCTCATAGTAATACGTCATAACGTATAACGCCATATAGCAATGCGTCATAACGTATAACGTCATACAGAATTACGGTTTAACGTATAACGTCATATAGTAATGCGTCATAACGTATAGCGTCACATAGAATTACGGCATAACGTATTACGTCGCATAGTAATACGTCATAACGTATAACGTCATATAGTAATGCGTCATAACGTATAACGCCATATAGTATTGCGTCATAACGTATAACATCATATAGTATTGCGTCATGACGTATAAGGTCATATAATAAGGCGATATGACGTATAACGTCATATAGAATTCCGGTTTAACGTATAACGCCATATAGCAATGCGTCATAACGTATAACGTCATATAGAATTACGGTGTTACGTATAACGTCATATAGTAATGCGTCATAACGTATAACGCCATATAGCAATGCGTCATAACGTATAACGTCATATAGTAATGCGTCATAACGTATAACGAAATATAGTAATGCGTCATAACGTATAACGTCATATAGTATTGCGTCATAACTTACAACGTCATACAGTAATGCGTCATACCGTATAACGTCATATAGAATTACGGTTTTGCATATAACGTCATGTAGAATTACGGTTTAACGTATAGCGTCGCATAGAATTACGGTTTAACGTATAACGTCATATAGTAATACGTCATAACGTATAACGTCATATAGTAATGCGTCATAACGTATAACGTCATATAGTATTGCGTCATGACGTATAATGTCATATAATAAGGCGACATGACGTATAACGTCATATAGAATTCCGGTTTAACGTATAACGCCATATAGCAATGCGTCATAACGTATAACGTCATATCGTAATGCGTCATAACGTATAACGAAATATAGTAATGCGTCATAACGTATAACGTCATATAGTATTGTGTCATAACTTACAACGTCATACAGTAATGCGTCATACCGTATAACGTCATATAGAATTACGGTTTTGCATATAACGTCATGTAGAATTACGGTTTAACGTATAGCGTCGCATAGAATTACGGTTTAACGTATAACGTCATATAGTAATACGTCATAACGTATAACGTCATATAGTAATGCGTCATAACGTATAACGTCATATAGTATTGCTTCATGACGTATAATGTCATATAAATAGGCGACATGACGTATAACGTCATATAGAATTACGTCGTAACGTATAACGTCACGTAGTAATGCGTCATAACGTATAACGACATATAGTAATGCGTCATAACGTATATCGCCATATAGTAAGGCGTCATGACGTACAACGTCATATAGAATTACGTCATAACGTATAACGTCACATAGAAGTACGTCACAACGTATAACGTCATATAGTAATGCGTCATAACGTATAACGCCATATAGTATTGCGTCATAACGTATAACATCATATAGTAATGCGTCATATCGTATAACGTCATATAGTAATACGTCATAACGTATAACGTCATATAGTATTGCGTCATGACGAATAATGTCATATAATAAGGCGACATGACGTATAACGTCATATAGTAATGCGTCATAACGTATAACGCCATATAGCAATGCGTCATAACGTATAACGTCATATAGTAATGCGTCATAACGTATAACGCCATATAGCATTACGTCATAACGGATAACGTCGTATAGCATTACGTCATAACGGATAACGTCTCATAGTAATACGTCATAACGTATAACGTCATATAGAATTACGGCATAATGTTTAACGTCACGTAGTAATACGCTATAACGTATAACGTCATATAGTAATGCGTAATAACGTAAAACATCATATAGTAATGCGTCATAACGTATAGCGTCACATAGAATTACGGTTTAACGTATAACGTCATATAGTAATGCGCCATAACGTATAACGTCATACAGTAATTCGTCATACCGTATAACGTCATATAGCATTACGTCATAACGGATAACGTCTCATAGTAATACGTCATAACGTATAACGCCATATAGCAATGCGTCATAACGTATAACGCCATATAGTAATGCGTCATAACATATATCGTCATATAGTAATGCGTAATAACGTAAAACATCATATAGTAATGCGTCATAACGTATAGCGTCACATAGAATTCCGGTTTAACGCATAACGCCATATAGCAATGTGTCATAACGTATAAAGTCATATAGAATTCCGGTTTAACGTATAACGCCATATAGCAATGCGTCATAACGTGTAACGTCATATAGAATTACGGCATAATGTTTAACGTCACGTAGTAATACGGCATAACGTATAACGTCATATAGTAATGCGTAATAACGTAAAACATCATATAGTAATGCGTCATAACGTATAGCGTCACATAGAATTACGGTTTAACGTATAACGTCATATAGTAATGCGTCATAACGTATAGCGTCACATAGAATTACGGCATAACGTATTACGTCGCATAGTAATACGTCATAACGTATAACGTCATATAGTAATGCGTCATAACGTATAACGTCATATAGAATTACGGCATAATGTTTAACGTCACGTAGTAATACGCCATAACGTATAACGTCATATAGTAATGCGTAATAACGTAAAACATCATATAGTAATGCGTCATAACGTATAGCGTCACATAGAATTACGGTTTAACGTATAACGTCATACAGTAATTCGTCATAACGTATAACGTCGTATAGCATTACGTCATAACGGATAACGTCTCATAGTAATACGTCATAACGTATAACGCCATATAGCAATGCGTCATAACGTATAACGTCATACAGAATTACGGTTTAACGTATAACGTCATATAGTAATGCGTCATAACGTATAGCGTCACATAGAATTACGGCATCACGCATAACGTCGCATAGTAATACCTCATAACGTATAACGTCATATAGTAATGCGTCATAACGTATAACGAAATATAGTAATGCGTCATAACGTATAACGTCATATAGTATTTCGTCATAACTTACAACGTCATACAGTAATGCGTCATACCGTATAACGTCATATAGAATTACGGTTTTGCATATAACGTCATGTAGAATTACGGTTTAACGTATAGCGTCGCATAGAATTACGGTTTAACGTATAACGCCATATAGAAATGCGTCATAACGTATAACATCATATAGTATTGCGTCATGACGTATAACGTCATATAATAAAACGACAAGACGTATAACGTCATATAGAATTACGTCATAACTTATAACGTAATATAGAATTCCGGTTTAACGTATAACGCCATATTGCAATGCGTCATAACGTATAACGCCATATAGCAATGCGTCATAACGTATAACGTCATATAGAATTACGGCATAATGTTTAACGTCACGTAGTAATACGCCATAACGTATAACGTCATACAGTTATTCGTAATACCGTATAACGTCATATAGAATTACGGCATAACGTATAACGTCACATAGTAAAACGTCATAACGTATAACGTCATACAGAATTACGGTTTAACGTCTAACGTCATACAGTAATGCGTCATAACGTATAACATCATATAGAATTCCGGTTTAACGTATAACGCCATATAGCAATGTGTCATAACGTATAAAGTCATATAGAATTCCGGTTTAACGTACAACGTCATATAGTAATGCGTCATAACGTATAACGTCATACAGTAATTCGTCATACCGTATAACGTCGTATAGCATTTCGTCATAACGGATAACGTCTCATAGTAATACGTCATAACGTATAACGCCATATAGCAATGCGTCATAACGTATAACGTCATACAGTAATTCGTCATACCGTATAACGTCGTATAGCATTACGTCATAACGGATAACGTCTCATAGTAATACGTCATAACGTATAACGCCATATAGCAATGCGTCATAACGTATAACGTCATACAGAATTACGGTTTAACGTATAACGTCATATAGTAATGCGTCATAACGTATGGCGTCACATAGAATTACGGCATAACGTATAACGTCGCATAGTAATACGTCATAACGTATAACGTCATATAGAATTACGGCATAATGTTTAACGTCACGTAGTAATACGCCATAACGTATAACGTCATATAGTAATGCGTAATAACGTAAAACATCATATAGTAATGCGTCATAATGTATAACGCCATAT
Organism: Bombus fervidus; assembly: GCF_041682495.2. Lineage (NCBI taxonomy): Eukaryota > Metazoa > Arthropoda > Insecta > Hymenoptera > Apidae > Bombus > Bombus fervidus. The sequence goes on from NW_027212582.1 coordinate 2,404,708, forward strand.
AGCAATGCGTCATAACGTATAACGTCATATAGTAATGCGTCATAACGTATAACGAAATATAGTAATGCGTCATAACGTATAACGTCATATAGTATTGCGTCATAACTTACAACGTCATACAGTAATGCGTCATACCGTATAACGTCATATAGAATTACGGTTTTGCATATAACGTCATGTAGAATTACGGTTTAACGTATAGCGTCGCATAGAATTACGGTTTAACGTATAACGTCATATAGTAATACGTCATAACGTATAACGTCATATAGTAATGCGTCATAACGTATAACGTCATATAGTATTGCGTCATGACGTATAATGTCATATAATAAGGCGACATGACGTATAACGTCATATAGAATTACGTCGTAACGTATAACGTCACGTAGTAATTCGTCATAACGTATAACGACATATGGTAATGCGTCATAACGTATATCGCCATATAGTAAGGCGTCATGACGTACAACGTCATATAGAATTACGTCGTAACGTATAAGGTCACATAGAAGTACGTCACAACGTATAACGTCACGAAGAATTACGGTTTTGTGTATAACGTCATATAGAATTACGGTTTAACGTATGTCATACAGTAATTCGTAATACCGTATAACGTCATATAGAATTATGGCATAACGTATAACGTCACATAGTAAAACGTCATAACGTATAACGTCATACAGAATTACGGTTTAACGTCTAACGTCATACAGTAATGCGTCATAACGTATGACATCATATAGAATTCCGGTTTAACGTATAACGCCATATAGCAATGTGTCATAACGTATAAAGTCATATAGAATTCCGGCTTAACGTATAACGCCAAATAGCAATGCGTCATAACGTATAACGTCATATAGAATTACGGCATAATGTTTAACGTCACGTAGTAATACGCCATAACGTATAACGTCATATAGTAATGCGTAATAACGTAAAACATCATATAGTAATGCGTCATAACGTATAGCGTCACATAGAATTACGGTTTAACGTATAACGTCATACAGTAATTCGTCATACCGTATAACGTCGTATAGCATTACGTCATAACGGATAACGTCTCATAGTAATACGTCATAACGTATAACGCCATATAGCAATGCGTCATAACGTATAACGTCATACAGAATTACGGTTTAACGTATAACGTCATATAGTAATGCGTCATAACGTATAGCGTCACATAGAATTACGGCATAACGCATAACGTCGCATAGTAATACGTCATAACGTATAACGTCATATAGTAATGCGTCATAACGTATAACGCCATATAGCAATGCGTCATAACGTATAACGTCATATAGTAATGCGTCATAACGTATAGCGTCACATAGAATTACGGCATAATGTATAACGTCGCATAGTAATACGTCATAACGTATAACGTCATATAATAATGCGTCATAACGTATAACGCCATATAGTATTGCGTCATAACGTATAAGATCATATAGTATTGCGTCATGACGTATAACGTCATATAATAAGGCGACATGACGTATAACATCATATAATAAGGCGACATGACGTATAACGTCATATAGAATTCCGGTTTAACGTATAACGCCATATAGCAATGCGTCATAACGTATAACGTCATATAGAATTACGGTGTTACGTATAACGTCATATAGTAATGCGTCATAACGTATAACGCCATATAGCAATGCGTCATAACGTATAACGTCATATAGTAATGCGTAATAACGTAAAACATCATATAGTAATGCGTCATAACGTATAGCGTCACATAGAATTACGGTTTAACGTATAACGTCATACAGTAATTCGTCATACCGTATAACGTCGTATAGCATTACGTCATAACGGATAACGTCTCATAGTAATACGTCATAACGTATAACGCCATATAGCAATGCGTCATAACGTATAACGTCATACAGAATTACGGTTTAACGTATAACGTCATATAGTAATGCATCATAACGTATAGCGTCACATAGAATTACGGCATAACGCATAACGTCGCATAGTAATGCGTCATAACGTATAACGCCATATAGTATTGCGTCATAACGTATAAGATCATATAGTATTGCGTCATGACGTATAACGTCATATAATAAGGCGACATGACGTATAACGTCATATAGAATTACGGTTTTGCATATAACGTCATATAGAATTACGGTTTAACGTATAACGTCATACAGTAATTCGTAAAACCGTATAACGTCATATAGAATTACGGCATAACGTATAACGTCACATAATAAAACGTCATAACGTATAACGTCATACAGAATTACGGTTTAACGTCTAACGTCATACAGTAATGCGTCATAACGTATAACATCATATAGAATTCCGGTTTAACGTATAACGCCATATAGCAATGTGTCATAACGTATAAAGTCATATAGAATTCCGGTTTAACGTATAACGCCATATAGCAATGCGTCATAACGTGTAACGTCATATAGAATTACGGCATAATGTTTAACGTCACGTAGTAATACGCCATAACGTATAACGTCATATAGTAATGCGTAATAACGTAAAACATCTTATAGTAATGCGTCATAACGTATAGCGTCACATAGAATTACGGTTTAACGTATAACGTCATATACTAATGCGTCATAACGTATAACGTCATACAGTAATTCGTCATACCGTATAACGTCGTATAGCATTACGTCATAACGGATAACGTCTCATAGTAATACGTCATAACGTATAACGCCATATAGCAATGCGTCATAACGTATAACGTCATACAGAATTACGGTTTAACGTATAACGTCATATAGTAATGCGTCATAACGTATAGCGTCACATAGAATTACGGCATAACGTATTACGTCGCATAGTAATACGTCATAACGTATAACGTCATATAGTAATGCGTCATAACGTATAACGCCATATAGTATTGCGTTATAACGTATAACATCATACAGAATTACGGTTTAACGTATAACGTCATACAGTAATGCGTCATACCGTATAACGTCATATAGAATTACGGTTTTGCATATAACGTCATGTAGAATTACGGTTTAACGTATAGCGTCGCATAGAATTACGGTTTAACGTATAACGTCATATAGTAATACGTCATAACGTATAACGTCATATAGTAATGCGTCATAACGTATAACGTCATATAGTATTGCGTCATGACGTATAATGTCATATAATAAGGCGACATGACGTATAACGTCATATAGAATTCCGGTTTAACGTATAACGCCATATAGCAATGCGTCATAACGTATAACGTCATATCGTAATGCGTCATAACGTATAACGAAATATAGTAATGCGTCATAACGTATAACGTCATATAGTATTGCGTCATAACTTACAACGTCATACAGTAATGCGTCATACCGTATAACGTCATATAGAATTACGGTTTTGCATATAACGTCATGTAGAATTACGGTTTAACGTATAGCGTCGCATGGAATTACGGTTTAACGTATAACGTCATATAGTAATACGTCATAACGTATAACGTCATATAGTAATGCGTCATAACGTATAACGTCATATAGTATTGCGTCATGACGTATAATGTCATATAATAAGGCGACATGACGTATAACGTCATATAGAATTACGTCGTCACGTATAACGTCACGTAGTAATGCGTCATAACGTATAACGACATATAGTAATGCGTCATAACGTATATCGCCATATAGTAAGGCGTCATGACGTACAACGTCATATAGAATTACGTCATAACGTATAACGTCATATAGTATTGCGTCATGACGAATAATGTCATATAATAAGGCGACATGACGTATAACGTCATATAGAATTACGTCGTAACGTATAACGTCAAGTAGTAATGCGTCATAACGTATAACGACATATAGTAATGCGTCATAACGTATATCGCCATATAGTAAGGCGTCATATCGTATAACGTCATATAGTAATACGTCATAACGCATAACGTCATATAGTATTGCGTCATGACGAATAGTGTCATATAATAAGGCGACATGACGTATAACGTCATATAGTAATGCGTCATAACGTATAACGTCATATAGTAATGCGTCATAACGTATAACGCCATATAGTAATGCGTCATAACATATATCGTCATATAGTAATGCGTAATAACGTAAAACATCATATAGTAATGCGTCATAACGTATAGCGTCACATAGAATTCCGGTTTAACGTATAACGCCATATGGCAATGTGTCATAACGTATAAAGTCATATAGAATTCCGGTTTAACGTATAACGCCATATAGCAATGCGTCATAACGTGTAACGTCATATAGAATTACGGCATAATGTTTAACGTCACGTAGTAATACGCCATAACGTATAACGTCATATAGTAATGCGTAATAACGTAAAACATCATATAGTAATGCGTCATAACGTATAGCGTCACATAGAATTACGGTTTAACGTATAACGTCATATAGTAATGCGTCATAACGTATAACGTCATACAGTAATTCGTCATACCGTATAACGTCGTATAGCATTACGTCATAACGGATAACGTCTCATAGTAATACGTCATAACGTATAACGCCATATAGCAATGCGTCATAACGTATAACGTCATACAGAATTACGGTTTAACGTATAACGTCATATAGTAATGCGTCATAACGTATAGCGTCACATAGAATTACGGCATAACGTATTACGTCGCATAGTAATACGTCATAACGTATAACGTCATATAGTAATGCGTCATAACGTATAACGCCATATAGTATTGCGTCATAACGTATAACATCATATAGTATTGCGTCATGACGTATAACGTCATATAATAAGGCGACATGACGTATAACGTCATATAGAATTCCGGTTTAACGTATAACGCCATATAGCAATGCGTCATAACGTATAACGTCATATAGAATTACGGTGTTACGTATAACGTCATATAGTAATGCGTCATAACGTATAACGCCATATAGCAATGCGTCATAACGTATAACGTCATATAGTAATGCGTCATAACGTATAACGAAATATAGTAATGCGTCATAACGTATAACGTCATATAGAATTCCGGTTTAACGTATAACGCCATATAGCAATGCGTCATAACGCATAACGTCATATAGTAATGCGTCATAACGTATAACGAAATATAGTAATGCGTCATATCGTATAACGTCATATAGTATTGCGTCATAACTTACACCGTCATACAGTAATGCGTCATACCGTATAACGTCATATAGAATTACGGTTTTGCATATAACGTCATGTAGAATTACGGTTTAACGTATAACGTCATATAGTAATACGTCATAACGTATAACGACATATAGTAATGCGTCATAACGTATATCGCCATATAGTAAGGCGTCATGACGTACAACGTCATATAGAATTACGTCATAACGTATAACGTCACATAGAAGTACGTCACAACGTATAACGTCACGCAGAATTACCTTTTTGCGTATAACGTCATATAGAATTACGGTTTAACGTATAACGTGATACAGTAATTCGTAATACCGTATAACGTCATATAGAATTACGGCATAACGTATAACGTCACATAGGAGAACGTCATAACGTATAACGTCATACAGAGTTACGGTTTAACGTCTAACGTCATACAGTAATGCGTCATAACGTATAACATCATATAGAATTCCGGTTTAACGTATAACGCCATATAGCAATGTGTCATAACGTATAAAGTCATATAGAATTCCGGTTTAACGTATAACGCCATATAGCAATGCGTCATAACGTATAACGTCATATAGAATTACGGCATAATGTTTAACGTCACGTAGTAATACGCCATAACGTATAACGTCATATAGTAATGCGTAATAACGTAAAACATCATATAGTAATGCGACATAACGTATAGCGTCACATAGAATTACGGTTTAACGTATAACGTCATATAGTAATGCGTCATAACGTATAACGTCATACAGTAATTCGTCATACCGTATAACGTCGTATAGCATTACGTCATAACGGATAACGTCTCATAGTAATACGTCATAACGTATAACGACATATAGCAATGCGTCATAACGTATAACGTCATACAGAATTACGGTTTAACGTATAACGTCATATAGTAATGCGTCATAACGTATAGCGTCACATAGAATTACGGCATAACGTATTACGTCGCATAGTAATACGTCATAACGTATAACGTCATATAGTAATGCGTCATAACGTATAACGCCATATAGTATTGCGTCATAACGTATAACATCATATAGTAATGCGTCATATCGTATAACGTCATATAGTAATACGTCATAACGTATAACGTCATATAGTATTGCGTCATGACGAATAATGTCATATAATAAGGCGACATGACGTATAACGTCATATAGTAATGCGTCATAACGTATAACGTCATATAGTAATGCGTCATAACGTATAACGCCATATAGTAATGCGTCATAACATATATCGTCATATAGTATTGCGTCATAACGTCTAACGCCATATAGCAATGCGTCATAACGTATAACGTCATATAGTAATGCGACATACCGTATAACGTCATATAGAATTCCGGTTTAACGTATAACGCCATATAGCAATGCGTCATAACGTATAACGTCACATAGTAATACGTCTTAACGTATAAAGTCATATAGAATACCGGGTTAAAGTATAACGCCATATAGCAATGCGTCATAGCGTATAACGTCATACAGAATTACGGTTTAACGTATATCGTCATAGAGTAATGCGTCATAACGTATAGCGTCACATAGAATTACGGCATAACGTATTACGTCGCATAGTAATACGTCATAACGTATAACGTCATATAGTAATGCGTCATAACGTATAACGCCATATAGTATTGCGTCATAACGTATAACATCATATAGTAATGCGTCATATCGTATAACGTCATATAGTAATACGTCATAACGTATAACGTCATATAGTATTGCGTCATGACGAATAATGTCATATAATAAGGCGACATGACGTATAACGTCATATAGTAATGCGTCATAACGTATAACGTCATATAGTAATGCGTCATAACGTATAACGCCATATAGTAATGCGTCATAACATATATCGTCATATAGTATTGCGTCATAACGTCTAACGCCATATAGCAATGCGTCATAACGTATAACGTCATATAGTAATGCGACATACCGTATAACGTCATATAGAATTCCGGTTTAACGTATAACGCCATATAGCAATGCGTCATAACGTATAACGTCACATAGTAATACGTCTTAACGTATAAAGTCATATAGAATACCGGGTTAAAGTATAACGCCATATAGCAATGCGTCATAGCGTATAACGTCATACAGAATTACGGTTTAACGTATATCGTCATAGAGTAATGCGTCATAACGTATAACGTCATATAGTATTGCGTCATGACGAATAATGTCATATAATAAGGCGACATGACGTATAACGCCATATAGCAATGTGTCATAACGTATAAAGTCATATAGAATTCCGGTTTAACGTATAACGCCATATAGCAATGCGTCATAACGTATAACGTCATATAGAATTACGGTTTAACGTATAACGTCATATAGTAATGCGTCATAACGTATAGCGTCACATAGAATTACGGCATAACGTATAACGCCATATAGTATTGCGTCATAACGTATAACATCATATAGTAATGCGTCATATCGTATAACGTCATATAGTAATACGTCATAACGTATAACGTCATATAGTATTGCGTCATGACGAATAATGTCATATAATAAGGCGACATGACGTATAACGTCATATAGTAATGCGTCATAACGTATAACGTCATATAGTAATGCGTCATAACGTATAACGCCATATAGTAATGCGTCATAACATATATCGTCATATAGTATTGCGTCATAACGTCTAACGCCATATAGCAATGCGTCATAACGTATAACGTCATATAGTAATGCGACATACCGTATAACGTCATATAGAATTCCGGTTTAACGTATAACGTCATATAGTAATGCGTCATAACGTATAACGTCATACAGTAATTCGTCATACCGTATAACGTCGTATAGCATTACGTCATAACGGATAACGTCTCATAGTAATACGTCATAACGTATAACGCCATATAGCAATGCGTCATAACGTATAACGTCATACAGAATTACGGTTTAACGTATAACGTCATATAGTAATGCGTCATAACGTATAGCGTCACATAGAATTACGGCATAACGTATTACGTCGCATAGTAATACGTCATAACGTATAACGTCATATAGTAATGCGTCATAACGTATAACGCCATATAGTATTGCGTCATAACGTATAACATCATATAGTATTGCGTCATGACGTATAACGTCATATAATAAGGCGACATGACGTATAACGTCATATAGAATTCCGGTTTAACGTATAACGCCATATAGCAATGCGTCATAACGTATAACGTCATATAGAATTACGGTGTTACGTATAACGTCATATAGTAATGCGTCATAACGTATAACGCCATATAGCAATGCGTCATAACGTATAACGTCATATAGTAATGCGTCATAACGTATAACGAAATATAGTAATGCGTCATAACGTATAACGTCATATAGAATTCCGGTTTAACGTATAACGCCATATAGCAATGCGTCATAACGTATAACGTCATATAGTAATGCGTCATAACGTATAACGAAATATAGTAATGCGTCATATCGTATAACGTCATATAGAATTACGGTTTTGCATATAACGTCATGTAGAATTACGGTTTAACGTATAACGTCATATAGTAATACGTCATAACGTATAACGACATATAGTAATGCGTCATAACGTATATCGCCATATAGTAAGGCGTCATGACGTACAACGTCATATAGAATTACGTCATAACGTATAACGTCACATAGGAGAACGTCATAACGTATAACGTCATACAGAATTACGGTTTAACGTCTAACGTCATACAGTAATGCGTCATAACGTATAACATCATATAGAATTCCGGTTTAACGTATAACGCCATATAGCAATGTGTCATAACGTATAAAGTCATATAGAATTCCGGTTTAACGTATAACGCCATATAGCAATGCGTCATAACGTATAACGTCATATAGAATTACGGCATAATGTTTAACGTCACGTAGTAATACGCCATAACGTATAACGTCATATAGTAATGCGTAATAACGTAAAACATCATATAGTAATGCGTCATAACGTATAGCGTCACATAGAATTACGGTTTAACGTATAACGTCATATAGTAATGCGTCATAACGTATAGCGTCACATAGAATTACGGCATAACGTATTACGTCGCATAGTAATACGTCATAACGTGTAACGTCATATAGTAATGCGTCATAACGTATAACGCCATATAGTATTGCGTCATAACGTATAACATCATATAGTAATGCGTCATATCGTATAACGTCATATAGTAATACGTCATAACGTATAACGTCATATAGTATTGCGTCATGACGAATAATGTCATATAATAAGGCGACATGACGTATAACGTCATATAGTAATGCGTCATAACGTATAACGTCATATAGTAATGCGTCATAACGTATAACGCCATATAGTAATGCGTCATAACATATATCGTCATATAGTATTGCGTCATAACGTCTAACGCCATATAGCAATGCGTCATAACGTATAACGTCATATAGTAATGCGACATACCGTATAACGTCATATAGAATTCCGGTTTAACGTATAACGCCATATAGCAATGCGTCATAACGTATAACGTCACATAGTAATACGTCTTAACGTATAAAGTCATATAGAATACCGGGTTAAAGTATAACGCCATATAGCAATGCGTCATAGCGTATAACGTCATACAGAATTACGGTTTAACGTATATCGTCATAGAGTAATGCGTCATAACGTATAGCGTCACATAGAATTACGGCATAACGTATTACGTCGCATAGTAATACGTCATAACGTATAACGTCATATAGTAATGCGTCATAACGTATAACGCCATATAGTATTGCGTCATAACGTATAACATCATATAGTAATGCGTCATATCGTATAACGTCATATAGTAATACGTCATAACGTATAACGTCATATAGTATTGCGTCATGACGAATAATGTCATATAATAAGGCGACATGACGTATAACGTCATATAGTAATGCGTCATAACGTATAACGTCATATAGTAATGCGTCATAACGTATAACGCCATATAGTAATGCGTCATAACATATATCGTCATATAGTATTGCGTCATAACGTCTAACGCCATATAGCAATGCGTCATAACGTATAACGTCATATAGTAATGCGACATACCGTATAACGTCATATAGAATTCCGGTTTAACGTATAACGCCATATAGCAATGCGTCATAACGTATAACGTCACATAGTAATACGTCTTAACGTATAAAGTCATATAGAATACCGGGTTAAAGTATAACGCCATATAGCAATGCGTCATAGCGTATAACGTCATACAGAATTACGGTTTAACGTATATCGTCCAAGAGTAATGCGTCATAACGTATAACGTCATATAGTATTGCGTCATGACGAATAATGTCATATAATAAGGCGACATGACGTATAACGCCATATAGCAATGTGTCATAACGTATAAAGTCATATAGAATTCCGGTTTAACGTATAACGCCATATAGCAATGCGTCATAACGTATAACGTCATATAGAATTACGGTTTAACGTATAACGTCATATAGTAATGAGTCATAACGTATAGCGTCACATAGAATTACGGCATAACGTATAACGCCATATAGTATTGCGTCATAACGTATAACATCATATAGTAATGCGTCATATCGTATAACGTCATATAGTAATACGTCATAACGTATAACGTCATATAGTATTGCGTCATGACGAATAATGTCATATAATAAGGCGACATGACGTATAACGTCATATAGTAATGCGTCATAACGTATAACGTCATATAGTAATGCGTCATAACGTATAACGCCATATAGTAATGCGTCATAACATATATCGTCATATAGTATTGCGTCATAACGTCTAACGCCATATAGCAATGCGTCATAACGTATAACGTCATATAGTAATGCGACATACCGTATAACGTCATATAGAATTCCGGTTTAACGTATAACGTCATATAGTAATGCGTCATAACGTATAACGTCATACAGTAATTCGTCATACCGTATAACGTCGTATAGCATTACGTCATAACGGATAACGTCTCATAGTAATACGTCATAACGTATAACGCCATATAGCAATGCGTCATAACGTATAACGTCATACAGAATTACGGTTTAACGTATAACGTCATATAGTAATGCGTCATAACGTATAGCGTCACATAGAATTACGGCATAACGTATTACGTCGCATAGTAATACGTCATAACGTATAACGTCATATAGTAATGCGTCATAACGTATAACGCCATATAGTATTGCGTCATAACGTATAACATCATATAGTATTGCGTCATGACGTATAACGTCATATAATAAGGCGACATGACGTATAACGTCATATAGAATTCCGGTTTAACGTATAACGCCATATAGCAATGCGTCATAACGTATAACGTCATATAGAATTACGGTGTTACGTATAACGTCATATAGTAATGCGTCATAACGTATAACGCCATATAGCAATGCGTCATAACGTATAACGTCATATAGTAATGCGTCATAACGTATAACGAAATATAGTAATGCGTCATAACGTATAACGTCATATAGAATTCCGGTTTAACGTATAACGCCATATAGCAATGCGTCATAACGTATAACGTCATATAGTAATGCGTCATAACGTATAACGAAATATAGTAATGCGTCATATCGTATAACGTCATATAGAATTACGGTTTTGCATATAACGTCATGTAGAATTACGGTTTAACGTATAACGTCATATAGTAATACGTCATAACGTATAACGACATATAGTAATGCGTCATAACGTATATCGCCATATAGTAAGGCGTCATGACGTACAACGTCATATAGAATTACGTCATAACGTATAACGTCACATAGGAGAACGTCATAACGTATAACGTCATACAGAATTACGGTTTAACGTCTAACGTCATACAGTAATGCGTCATAACGTATAACATCATATAGAATTCCGGTTTAACGTATAACGCCATATAGCAATGTGTCATAACGTATAAAGTCATATAGAATTCCGGTTTAACGTATAACGCCATATAGCAATGCGTCATAACGTATAACGTCATATAGAATTACGGCATAATGTTTAACGTCACGTAGTAATACGCCATAACGTATAACGTCATATAGTAATGCGTAATAACGTAAAACATCATATAGTAATGCGTCATAACGTATAGCGTCACATAGAATTACGGTTTAACGTATAACGTCATATAGTACTGCGTCATAACGTATAACGTCATACAGTAATTCGTCATACCGTGTAACGTCGTATAGCATTACGTCATAACGGATAACGTCTCATAGTAATACGTCATAACGTATAACGACATATAGCAATGCGTCATAACGTATAACGTCATACAGAATTACGGTTTAACGTATAACGTCATATAGTAATGCGTCATAACGTATAGCGTCACATAGAATTACGGCATAACGTATTACGTCGCATAGTAATACGTCATAACGTATAACGCCATATAGTATTGCGTCATAACGTATAACATCATATAGTAATGCGTCATATCGTATAACGTCATATAGTAATACGTCATAACGTATAACGTCATATAGTATTGCGTCATGACGAATAATGTCATATAATAAGGCGACATGACGTATAACGTCATATAGTAATGCGTCATAACGTATAACGTCATATAGTAATGCGTCATAACGTATAACGCCATATAGTAATGCGTCATAACATATATCGTCATATAGTATTGCGTCATAACGTCTAACGCCATATAGAATACCGGGTTAAAGTATAACGCCATATAGCAATGCGTCATAGCGTATAACGTCATACAGAATTACGGTTTAACGTATATCGTCATAGAGTAATGCGTCATAACGTATAACGTCATATAGTATTGCGTCATGACGAATAATGTCATATAATAAGGCGACATGACGTATAACGCCATATAGCAATGTGTCATAACGTATAAAGTCATATAGAATTCCGGTTTAACGCATAACGCCATATAGCAATGCGTCATAACGTATAACGTCATATAGAATTACGGCATAATGTTTAACGTCTCGTAGTAATACGCCATAACGTATAACGTCACGTGGTAATGCGTAATAACGTAAAACATCATATAGTAATGCGTCATAACGTATAGCGTCACATAGAATTACGGTTTAACGTATAACGTCATATAGTAATGCGTCATAACGTATAACGTCATACAGTAATTCGTCATACCGTATAACGTCGTATAGCATTACGTCATAACGGATAACGTCTCATAGTAATACGTCATAACGTATAACGCCATATAGCAATGCGTCATAACGTATAACGTCATACAGAATTACGGTTTAACGTATAACGTCATATAGTAATGCGTCATAACGTATAGCGTCACATAGAATTACGGCATAACGTATTACGTCGCATAGTAATACGTCATAACGTATAACGTCATATAGTAATGCGTCATAACGTATAACGCCATATAGTATTGCGTCATAACGTATAACATCATATAGTATTGCGTCATGACGTATAACGTCATATAATAAGGCGACATGACGTATAACGTCATATAGAATTCCGGTTTAACGTATAACGCCATATAGCAATGCGTCATAACGTATAACGTCATATAGAATTACGGTGTTACGTATAACGTCATATAGTAATGCGTCATAACGTATAACGCCATATAGCAATGCGTCATAACGTATAACGTCATATAGTAATGCGTCATAAAGTATAACGTCATATAGTATTGCGTCATGACGTATAATGTCATATAATAAGGCGACATGACGTATAACGTCATATAGAATTCTGGTTTAACGTATAACGCCATATAGCAATGCGTCATAACGTATAACGTCATATAGAATTACGGTGTTACGTATAACGTCATATAGTAATGCGTCATAACGTATAGCGTCACATAGAATTACGGCATAACGTATTACGTCGCATAGTAATACGTCATAACGTAAAACGAAATATAGTAATGCGTCATAACGTATAACGTCATATAGTATTGCGTCATACCGTATAACGTCATATAGAATTACGGTTTTGCATATAACGTCATGTAGAATTACGGTTTAACGTATAGCGTCGCATAGAATTACGGTTTAAGGTATAACGTCATATAGTAATACGTCATAACGTATTACGTCGCATAGTAATACGTCATAACGTATAACGTCATATAGTAATGCGTCATAACGTATAACGCCATATAGTATTGCGTCATAACGTATAACATCATATAGTATTGCGTCATGACGTATAACGTCATATAATAAGGCGACATGACGTATAACGTCATATAGAATTCCGGTTTAACGTATAACGCCATATAGCAATGTGTCATAACGTATAACGTCATATAGAATTACGGCATAATGTTTAACGTCACGTAGTAATACGCCATAACGTATAACGTCATATAGTAATGCGTAATAACGTAAAACATCATATAGTAATGCGTCATAACGTATAGCGTCACATAGAATTACGGTTTAACGTATAACGTCATATAGTAATGCGTCATAACGTATAACGCCATATAGTATTGCGTCATAACGTATAACATCATATAGTATTGCGTCATGACGTATAACGTCATGTAATAAGGCGACATGACGTATAACGTCATATAGAATTCCGGTTTAACGTATAACGCCATATAGCAATGCGTCATAACGTATAACGTCATATAGAATTACGGTGTTACGTATAACGTCATATAGTAATGCGTCATAACGTATAACGCCATATAGCAATGCGTCATAACGTATAACGTCATATAGTAATGCGTCATAACGTATAACGAAATATAGTAATGCGTCATATCGTATAACGTCATATAGAATTACGGTTTTGCATATAACGTCATGTAGAATTACGGTTTAACGTATAACGTCATATAGTAATACGTCATAACGTATAACGACATATAGTAATGCGTCATAACGTATATCGCCATATAGTAAGGCGTCATGACGTACAACGTCATATAGAATTACGTCATAACGTATAACGTCACATAGAAGTACGTCACAACGTATAACGTCACGCAGAATTACCTTTTTGCGTATAACGTCATCTAGAATTACGGTTTAACGTATAACGTGATACAGTAATTCGTAATACCGTATAACGTCATATAGAATTACGGCATAACGTATAACGTCACATAGGAGAACGTCATAACGTATAACGTCATACAGAATTACGGTTTAACGTCTAACGTCATACAGTAATGCGTCATAACGTATAACATCATATAGAATTCCGGTTTAACGTATAACGCCATATAGCAATGTGTCATAACGTATAAAGTCATATAGAATTCCGGTTTAACGTATAACGCCATATAGCAATGCGTCATAACGTATAACGTCATATAGAATTACGGCATAATGTTTAACGTCACGTAGTAATACGCCATAACGTATAACGTCATATAGTAATGCGTAATAACGTAAAACATCATATAGTAATGCGTCATAACGTATAGCGTCACATAGAATTACGGTTTAACGTATAACGTCATATAGTACTGCGTCATAACGTATAACGTCATACAGTAATTCGTCATACCGTATAACGTCGTATAGCATTACGTCATAACGGATAACGTCTCATAGTAATACGTCATAACGTATAACGACATATAGCAATGCGTCATAACGTATAACGTCATACAGAATTACGGTTTAACGTATAACGTCATATAGTAATGCGTCATAACGTATAGCGTCACATAGAATTACGGCATAACGTATTACGTCGCATAGTAATACGTCATAACGTATAACGTCATATAGTAATGCGTCATAACGTATAACGCCATATAGTATTGCGTCATAACGTATAACATCATATAGTAATGCGTCATATCGTATAACGTCATATAGTAATACGTCATAACGTATAACGTCATATAGTATTGCGTCATGACGAATAATGTCATATAATAAGGCGACATGACGTATAACGTCATATAGTAATGCGTCATAACGTATAACGTCATATAGTAATGCGTCATAACGTATAACGCCATATAGTAATGCGTCATAACATATATCGTCATATAGTATTGCGTCATAACGTCTAACGCCATATAGAATACCGGGTTAAAGTATAACGCCATATAGCAATGCGTCATAGCGTATAACGTCATACAGAATTACGGTTTAACGTATATCGTCATAGAGTAATGCGTCATAACGTATAACGTCATATAGTATTGCGTCATGACGAATAATGTCATATAATAAGGCGACATGACGTATAACGCCATATAGCAATGTGTCATAACGTATAAAGTCATATAGAATTCCGGTTTAACGTATAACGCCATATAGCAATGCGTCATAACGTATAACGTCATATAGAATTACGGCATAATGTTTAACGTCTCGTAGTAATACGCCATAACGTATAACGTCACATGGTAATGCGTAATAACGTAAAACATCATATAGTAATGCGTCATAACGTATAGCGTCACATAGAATTACGGTTTAACGTATAACGTCATATAGTAATGCGTCATAACGTATAACGTCATACAGTAATTCGTCATACCGTATAACGTCGTATAGCATTACGTCATAACGGATAACGTCTCATAGTAATACGTCATAACGTATAACGCCATATAGCAATGCGTCATAACGTATAACGTCATACAGAATTACGGTTTAACGTATAACGTCATATAGTAATGCGTCATAACGTATAGCGTCACATAGAATTACGGCATAACGTATTACGTCGCATAGTAATACGTCATAACGTATAACGTCATATAGTAATGCGTCATAACGTATAACGCCATATAGTATTGCGTCATAACGTATAACATCATATAGTATTGCGTCATGACGTATAACGTCATATAATAAGGCGACATGACGTATAACGTCATATAGAATTCCGGTTGAACGTATAACGCCATATAGCAATGCGTCATAACGTATAACGTCATATAGAATTACGGTGTTACGTATAACGTCATATAGTAATGCGTCATAACGTATAACGCCATATAGCAATGCGTCATAACGTATAACGTCATATAGTAATGCGTCATAACGTAAAACGAAATATAGTAATGCGTCATAACGTATAACGTCATATAGTATTGCGTCATACCGTATAACGTCATATAGAATTACGGTTTTGCATATAACGTCATGTAGAATTACGGTTTAACGTATAGCGTCGCATAGAATTACGGTTTAAGGTATAACGTCATATAGTAATACGTCATAACGTATAACGTCATATAGTAATGCGTCATAACGTATAACGTCATATAGTATTGCGTCATGACGTATAATGTCATATAATAAGGCCACATGACGTATAACGTCATATAGAATTCTGGTTTAACGTATAACGCCATATAGCAATGCGTCATAACGTATAACGTCATATAGAATTACGGCATAATGTTTAACGTCACGTAGTAATACGCCATAACGTATAACGTCATATAGTAATGCGTAATAACGTAAACCATCATATAGTAATGCGTCATAACGTATAGCGTCACATAGAATTACGGTTTAACGTATAACGTCATATAGTAATGCGTCATAACGTATAACGTCATACAGTAATTCGTCATACCGTATAACGTCGTATAGCATTACGTCATAACGGATAACGTCTCATAGTAATACGTCATAACGTATAACGCCATATAGCAATGCGTCATAACGTATAACGTCATATAGTAATGCGTCATAACGTATAACGCCATATAGTAATGCGTCATAACATATATCGTCATATAGTACTGCGTCATAACGTCTAACGCCATATAGCAATGCGTCATAACGTATAACGTCATATAGTAATGCGACATACCGTATAACGTCATATAGAATTCCGGTTTAACGTATAACGTCATATAGTAATGCGTCATAACGTATAACGTCATACAGTAATTCGTCATACCGTATAACGTCGTATAGCATTACGTCATAACGGATAACGTCTCATAGTAATACGTCATAACGTATAACGCCATATAGCAATGCGTCATAACGTATAACGTCATACAGAATTACGGTTTAACGTATAACGTCATATAGTAATGCGTCATAACGTATAGCGTCACATAGAATTACGGCATAACGTATTACGTCGCGTAGTAATACGTCATAACGTATAACGTCATATAGTAATGCGTCATAACGTATAACGCCATATAGTATTGCGTCATAACGTATAACATCATATAGTATTGCGTCATGACGTATAACGTCATATAATAAGGCGACATGACGTATAACGTCATATAGAATTCCGGTTTAACGTATAACGCCATATAGCAATGCGTCATAACGTATAACGTCATATAGAATTACGGTGTTACGTATAACGTCATATAGTAATGCGTCATAACGTATAACGCCATATAGCAATGCGTCATAACGTATAACGTCATATAGTAATGCGTCATAACGTATAACGAAATATAGTAATGCGTCATAACGTATAACGTCATATAGAATTCCGGTTTAACGTATAACGCCATATAGCAATGCGTCATAACGTATAACGTCATATAGTAATGCGTCATAACGTATAGAGTCACATAGAATTACGGCATAACGTATTACGTCGCATAGTAATACGTCATAACGTATAACGTCATATAGTAATGCGTCATAACGTATAACGCCATATAGTATTGCGTCATAACGTATAACATCATATAGAATTCCGGTTTAACGTATAACGCCATATAGCAATGTGTCATAACGTATAAAGTCATATAGAATTCCGGTTTAACGTATAACGCCATATAGCAATGCGTCATAACGTATAACGTCATATAGAATTACGGCATAATGTTTAACGTCACGTAGTAATACGCCATAACGTATAACGTCATATAGTAATGCGTAATAACGTAAAACATCATATAGTAATGCGTCATAACGTATAGCGTCACATAGAATTACGGTTTAACGTATAACGTCATATAGTAATGCGTCATAACGTATAACGTCATACAGTAATTCGTCATACCGTATAACGTCGTATAGCATTACGTCATAACGGATAACGTCTCATAGTAATACGTCATAACGTATAACGACATATAGCAATGCGTCATAACGTATAACGTCATACAGAATTACGGTTTAACGTATAACGTCATATAGTAATGCGTCATAACGTATAGAGTCACATAGAATTACGGCATAACGTATTACGTCGCATAGTAATACGTCATAACGTATAACGTCATATAGTAATGCGTCATAACGTATAACGCCATATAGTATTGCGTCATAACGTATAACATCATATAGTAATGCGTCATATCGTATAACGTCATATAGTAGTACGTCATAACGTATAACGTCATATAGTATTGCGTCATGACGAATAATGTCATATAATAAGGCGACATGACGTATAACGTCATATAGTAATGCGTCATAACGTATAACGTCATATAGTAATGCGTCATAACGTATAACGCCATATAGTAATGCGTCATAACATATATCGTCATATAGTATTGCGTCATAACGTCTAACGCCATATAGCAATGCGTCATAACGTATAACGTCATATAGTAATGCGACATACCGTATAACGTCATATAGAATTCCGGTTTAACGTATAACGCCATATAGCAATGCGTCATAACGTATAACGTCACATATTAATACGTCTTAACGTATAAAGTCATATAGAATACCGGGTTAAAGTATAACGCCATATAGCAATGCGTCATAGCGTATAACGTCATACAGAATTACGGTTTAACGTATATCGTCATAGAGTAATGCGTCATAACGTATAACGTCATATAGTATTGCGTCATGACGAATAATGTCATATAATAAGGCGACATGACGTATAACGCCATATAGCAATGTGTCATAACGTATAAAGTCATATAGAATTCCGGTTTAACGTATAACGCCATATAGCAATGCGTCATAACGTATAACGTCATATAGAATTACGGCATAATGTTTAACGTCTCGTAGTAATACGCCATAACGTATAACGTCACATAGTAATGCGTAATAACGTAAAACATCATATAGTAATGCGTCATAACGTATAGCGTCACATAGAATTACGGTTTAACGTATAACGTCATATAGTAATGCGTCATAACGTATAACGTCATACAGTAATTCGTCATACCGTATAACGTCGTATAGCATTACGTCATAACGGATAACGTCTCATAGTAATACGTCATAACGTATAACGCCATATAGCAATGCGTCATAACGTATAACGTCATACAGAATTACGGTTTAACGTATAACGTCATATAGTAATGCGTCATAACGTATAGCGTCACATAGAATTACGGCATAACGTATTACGTCGCATAGTAATACGTCATAACGTATAACGTCATATAGTAATGCGTCATAACGTATAACGCCATATAGTATTGCGTCATAACGTATAACATCATATAGAATTACGGTGTTACGTATAACGTCATATAGTAATGCGTCATAACGTATAACGCCATATAGCAATGCGTCATAACGTATAACGTCATATAGTAATGCGTCATAACGTATAACGCCATATAGCAATGCGTCATAACGTATAACGTCATATAGTAATGCGTCATAACGTAAAACGAAATATAGTAATGCGTCATAACGTATAACGTCATATAGTATTGCGTCATACCGTATAACGTCATATAGAATAACGGTTTTGCATATAACGTCATGTAGAATTACGGTTTAACGTATAGCGTCGCATAGAATTACGGTTTAAGGTATAACGTCATATAGTAATACGTCTTAACGTATAACGTCATATAGTAATGCGTCATAACGTATAACGTCATATAGTATTGCGTCATGACGTATAATGTCATATAATAAGGCGACATGACGTATAACGTCATATAGAATTCTGGTTTAACGTATAACGCCATATAGCAATGCGTCATAACGTATAACGTCATATAGAATTACGGCATAATGTTTAACGTCACGTAGTAATACGCCATAACGTATAACGTCATATAGTAATGCGTAATAACGTAAAACATCATATAGTAATGCGTCATAACGTATAGCGTCACATAGAATTACGGTTTAACGTATAACGTCATATAGTAATGCGTCATAACGTATAACGTCATACAGTAATTCGTCATACCGTATAACGTCGTATAGCATTACGTCATAACGGATAACGTCTCATAGTAATACGTCATAACGTATAACGCCATATAGCAATGCGTCATAACGTATAACGTCATACAGAATTACGGTTTAACGTATAACGTCATATAGTAATGCGTCATAACGTATAACGCCATATAGCAATGCGTCATAACGTATAATGTCATATAGTAATGCGTCATAACGTATAACGAAATATAGTAATGCGTCATAACGTATAACGTCATATAGAATTCCGGTTTAACGTATATCGCCATATAGCAATGCGTCATAACGTATAACGTCATATAGTAATGCGTCATAACGTATAACGTCATATACAAATACGGTTTAACGTATAACGTCAAAAGAGTAATGCGTCGTATCCTATAACGCGATATAGTAATTGCGTCATAACGTATAACGTCATATAGAACTCCGGCATAACGTATATCGTCATATAGTAATACGTCATAACTTACAAGGTCATATAGTAATGCGTCATAACGTATAACGTCATATCGTATTGCGTCATGACGTATAACGTCATATAATAAGATGACATGACGTATAACGTCATATAGAATTACGGCATAACGTATAACGTCACATAGTAAAACGTCATAACGTATAACGCCATATAGCAATGCGTCATAACGTATAACGTCATATAGTAATGCGTCATAACGTATAACGAAATATAGTAATGCGTCATATCGTATAACATCATATAAAATTCCGGTTTAACGTATAACGCCATATAGCAATGCGTCATAACGTATAACGTCATACAGTAATACGTCTTAACGTATAAAGTCATATAGAATACCGGGTTAACGTATAACGCCATATGGCAATGCGTCATAACGTATAGCATCATATAGTATTCCGTCATGACGTATAACGTCATATAGTAATGCGTCATAACGTATAACGTCATACAGTAATGCGTCATAACGTATAACGCCATATAGTAATGCGTCATAACATATAACGTCATATAGTATTGCGCCATAATGTCTAACGCCATATAGCAATGCGTCATAACGTATAACGTCATATAGTAATGCGTCATACCGTATAACGTCATATAGAATTCCGGTTTAACGTATAACGCCATATAGCAATGCGTCATAACGTATAACGTCAAACAGAATTACGGTTTAACGTATAACGCCATATAGCAATGCGTCATAACGTATAACGTTATACAGAATTACGGTTTAACGAATAAAGTCATATAGTAATGCGTCATAACGTATAACGCCATATAGTAATGCGTCATAACGTATAACATCATATAGTATTGCGTCATGACGTATAACGTCATATAGTAATGCGTCATAACGTATATCGTCATAGAGTGATGCGTCATAACGTATAACGTCATATAGTATTGCGTCATGACGAATAAAGTCTTATAATAAGGCGACATGACGTATAACGTCATATAGTAATGCGTCATAACGTATAACGTCATATAGAATTCCGGTTTAACGTATAACGCCACATGGCAATGCGTCATAACGTATAACGCCACATGGTAATACGTCTTAACGTATAAAGTCATATAGAATTCCGGGATAACGTACATCGTCATATAGTAATACGTCATAACTTACAAGGTCATATAGTAATGCGTCATAACATCTAACGTCATATAGTAATGCGTCATGACGTATAACGTCATATAGTAATGCGTCATAACGTATATCGTCATAGAGTGATGCGTCATAACGTATAACGTCATATAGTATTGCGTCATGACGAATAATGTCTTATAATAAGGCGACATGACGTATAACGTCATATAGTATTGCGTCATGACGTATAACGTCATATAATAAGGCGACATGACGTATAACGTCACATGGAATTACGTTATAACGTATAACGTCATACACAATTACGGTTTAACGTATAACGTCAAAAGAGTAATGCATCATATCCTATAACGCCATATAGTAATTGCGTCATAACGTATAACGTCATATAGAATTCCGGCATAACGTATATCGTCATATAGTAATACGTCATAACTTACAAGGTCATATAGTAATGCGTCATAACGTATAACGTCATATAGTATTGCGTTATGACGTATAACGTCATATAATAAGGTGACATGACGTATAACGTCATATAGAATTACGGCATAACGTATAACGTCACATAGTAAAACGTCATAACGTATAACGTCATATAGTAATACGTCATAACGTATAACGTCATATAGTATTGCGTCATGACGAATAATGTCATATAATAAGGCGACATGACGTATAACATCATATAGTAATGCGTCATAACGTATAACGTCATATAGTAATGCGTCATAACGTATAACGTCATATAGAATTACGGCATAATGTTTAACGTCACGTAGTAATACGTCATAACGTGTAACGTCATATAGTATTGCGTCATGACGAATCATGTCATATAATAAGGCGACATGACGTATAACGTCATATAGTAATGCGTCATAACGTATAACGCCATATAGTAATGCGTCATAACGTATAACGCCATATAGTAATACGTCATAACATATAACGTCATATAGTATTGCGTCATAACGTCTAACGCCATATAGCAATGCGTCATAACGTATAACGTCATATAGTAATGCGTCATACCGTATAACGTCATATAGAATTCCGGTTTAACGTATAACGCCATATAGCAATGCGTCATAACGTATAACGTCACATAGTAATACGTCTTAACGTATAAAGTCATATAGAATACCGGGTTAAAGTATAACGCCATATAGCAATGCGTCATAACGTATAACGTTATACAGAAATACGGTTTAACGTATAAAGTCATATAGTAATGCGTCATAACGTATAACGCCATATAGTAATGCGTCATAACGTATAACATCATATAGTATGGCGTCATGACGTATAACGTCATATAGTAATGCGTCATAACGTATATCGTCATAGAGTAATGCGTCATAACGTATAACGTCATATAGTATTGCGTCATGACGAATAATGTCTTATAATAAGGCGACATGACGTATAACGTCATATAGTAATGCGTCATAACGTATAACGTCATATAGAATTCCGGTTTAACGTATAACGCCACATAGCAATGCGTCATAACGTATAACGCCACATGGTAATACGTCTTAACGTATAAAGACATATAGAATTCCGGGATAACGTATAACGTCATATAGTAACACGTCATAACGTATAACGTCATATAGTATTGCGTCATGACGAATAATGTCATATAATAAGGCGACATGACGTATAACGTCATATAGTAATGCGTCATAACGTATAACGTCATATAGTAATGCGTCATGACGTATAACGCCATATAGTAATGCGTCATAACGTATAAAGTCATACAGTATTGCGTCATAACATCTAACGCCATATAATAAGGCGACATGACGTATAACGTCACATGGAATTACGTCATAACGTATAACGTCATACACAACTACGGTTTAACGTATAACGTCAAAAGAGTAATGCATCATATCCTATAACGCCATATAGTAATTGCGTCATAACGTATAACGTACTATAGAATTCCGGCATAACGTATATCGTCATATAGTAATACGTCATAACTTACAAGGTCATATAGTAATGCGTCATAACGTATAACGTCATATAGTATTGCGTTATGACGTATAACGTCATATAATAAGGTGACATGACGTATAACGTCATATAGAATTACGGCATAACGTATAACGTCACATAGTAAAACGTCATAACGTATAACGTCATATAGTAATACGTCATAACGTATAACGTCATATAGTATTGCGTCATGACGAATCATGTCATATAATAAGGCGACATGACGTATAACGTCATATAGTAATGCGTCATAACGTATAACGTCATATAGTATTGCGTCATGACGTATAACGTCATATAATAAGGTGACATGACGTATAACGTCATATAGAATTACGGCATAACGTATAACGTCACATAGTAAAACGTCATAACGTATAACGTCATATAGTAATACGTCATAACGTATAACGTCATATAGTATTGCGTCAGAACGTCTAACGCCATATAGCAATGCGTCATAACGTATAACGTCATATAGTAATGCGTCATACCGTATAACGTCATATAGAATTCCGGTTTAACGTATAACGCCATATAGCAATGCGTCATAACGTATAACGTCACATAGTAATACGTCTTAACGTATAAAGTCATATAGAATACCGGGTTAAAGTATAACGCCATATAGCAATGCGTCATAACGTATAACGTTATACAGAATTACGGTTTAACGTATAACGTCATATAGTAATGCGTCATAACGTATAGCGTCACATAGAATTACGGCATAACGTATTACGTCGCATAGTAATACGTCATAACGTATAACGTCATATAGTAATGCGTCATAACGTATAACGCCATATAGTAATGCGTCATAACGTATAACATCATATAGTATTGCGTCATGACGTATAACGTCATATAGTAATGCGTCATAACGTATAACGTCATATAGAATTCCGGTTTAACGTATAACGCCACATAGCAATGCGTCATAACGTATAACGCCACATGGTAATACGTCTTAACGTATAAAGACATATAGAATTCCGGGATAACGTATAACGTCATATAGTAACACGTCATAACGTATAACGTCATATAGTATTGCGTCATGACGAATAATGTCATATAATAAGGCGACATGACGTATAACGTCATATAGTAATGCGTCATAACGTATAACGTCATATAGTAATGCGTCATGACGTATAACGCCATATAGTAATGCGTCATAACGTATAACGTCATACAGTATTGCGTCATAACATCTAACGCCATATAGCAATGCGTCATGACGTATAACGCCATATAGCAATGCGTTATAACGAATAACGTCATATAGTAATGCGTCATAACGTATAACGCCACATAGTAATGCGTCATAACGTATAACGTCTTATAGTATTGCGTCATGACGTATAGCGTCATATAATAAGGCGACATGACGTATAACGTCATATAGAATTACGTCATAACGTATAACGTCATATACAATTACGGTTTAACGTATAACGTCAAAAGAGTAATGCGTCATTTCCTATAACGCCATATAGTAATTGCGTCATAACGTATAACGTCATATAGAATTCCGGCATAACGTATATCGTCATATAGTAATACGTCATAACTTACAAGGTCATATAGTAATGCGTCATAACGTATAACGTCATATCGTATTGCGTCATGACGTATAACGTCATATAATAAGGTGACATGACGTATAACGTCATATAGAATTACGGCATAACGTATAACGTCACATAGTAAAACGTCATAACGTATAACGTCATACAGACTTACGGTTTAACGTCTAATGTCATACAGTAATGCGTCATATCGTATAACATCATATAGAATTCCGGTTTAACGTATAACGTCATATAGCAATGCGTCATAACGTATAACGTCATACAGTAATTCGTAATACCGTATAACGTCATATAGAATTACGGCATAACGTATAACGTCACATAGTAAAACGTCATAACGTATAACGTCATACAGAATTACGGTTTAACGTCTAACGTCATACAGAATTACGGTTTAACGTCTAACGTCATGCAGTGATGCGTCATAACGTATAACATCATACAGAATTCCGGTTTAACGTATGACGCCATATAGCAATGCGTCATAACGTACAACGTTATACAGAATTACGGTTTAACGTATAACGTCATATAGTATTGCGCCATAACGCATAACGCCATATAGCAATGCGTCATAACGTCTAACGCCATATAGCAATGCGTCATAACGTATAACGTCATATAGTAATGCGTCATACCGTATAACGTCATATAGAATTCCGGTTTAACGTATAACGCCATATAGCAATGCGTCATAACGTATAACGTCACATAGTAATACGTCTTAACGTATAACGTCATATAGTATTCCGTCATGACGTATAACGTCATATAGTAATGCGTCATAACGTATATCGTCATATAGTAATGCGTCACAACGTATAACGTCATATAGTAATGCGTCATGACGAAT
The DNA here is from genome assembly GCF_041682495.2 of Bombus fervidus. Lineage (NCBI taxonomy): Eukaryota > Metazoa > Arthropoda > Insecta > Hymenoptera > Apidae > Bombus > Bombus fervidus. Next base: position 2,432,123 of record NW_027212582.1, read on the forward strand.
AATGTCATATAATAAGGCGACATGACGTATAACGTCATATAGTAATGCGTCATAACGTATAACGTCATACAGTAATGCGTCATAACGTATAACGTCATATAGTAATGCGTCATAACGTATATCGTCATATAGTAATGCGTCACAACGTATAACGTCATATAGTAATGCGTCATGACGAATAATGTCATATAATAAGGCGACATGACGTATAACGTCATATAGTAATGCGTCTTATCGTATAACGTCATATAGAATTCCGGTTTAACGTATAACGCCACATAGCAATGCGTCATAACGTATAACGTCACATAGTAATACGTCTTAACGTATAACGTCATATAGTAATGCGTCATAACGTATAACGTCATATAGTAATACGTCATAACGTATAACGTCATATAGTATTGCGTCATGACGAATAATGTCATATAATAAGGCGACATGACGTATAACGTCATATAGTAATGCGTCATAACGTATAACGTCATACAGTAATGCGTCATAACGTATAACGCCATATAGTAATGCGTCATAACATATAACGTCATATAGTATTGCGTCATAACGTCTAACGCCATATAGCAATGCGTCATAACGTATAACGTCATATAGTAATGCGTCATACCGTATAACGTCATATAGAATTCCGGTTTAACGTATAACGCCATATAGCAATGCGTCATAACGTATAACGTCATTTAGTAATGCGTCATACCGTATAACGTCATATAGAATTCCGGTTTAACGTATAACGCCATATAGCAATGCGTCATAACGTATAACGTCATACAGAATTGCGGTTTAACGTATAACGCCATATAGCAATGCGTCAAAACGTATATCGTTACACAGAATTACGGTTTAACGTATAAAGTCATATAGTAATGCGTCATAACGTATAACGCCATATAGTAATGCGTCATAACGTATAACATCATATAGTATTGCGTCATGACGTATAACGTCATATAGTAATGCGTCATAATGTATAGCGTCATAGAGTAATGCGTCATAACGTATAACGTCATATAGTATTGCGTCATGACGAATAATGTCATATAATAAGGCGACATGACGTAGAACGTCATATAGTAATGCGTCATAACGTATAACGTCATATAGAATTCCGGTTTAACGTATAACGCCACATAGCAATGCGTCATAACGTATAACGTCATATAGAATCACGGCATAACGTATAACGTCACATAGTAAAACGTCATAACCTATAACGTCATATAGTAATACGTCATAACGTATAACGTCATATAGTGTTGCGTCATGACGAATAATGTCATATAATAAGGCGACATGACGTATAACGTCATATAGTAATGCGTCATAACATATAACGTCATATAGTAGTGCGTCATAACGTATAACGCCATATAGTAATGCGTCATAACGTATAACGTCATATAGTAATACGTCATAACGTATAACGTCATATAGTATTGCGTCATGACGAATAATGTCATATAATAAGGCGACAAGACGTATAACGTCATATAGTAATGCGTCATAACGTATAACGTCATATAGTAATGCGTCATAACGTATAACGCCATATAGTATTACGACATAACATATAACGTCATATAGAATACCGGGTTAACGTATAACGCCATATAGCAATGCGTCATAACGTATAACATCATATAGTATTCCGTCATGACGTATAACGTCATATAGTAATGCGTCATAACGTATAACGTCATACAGTAATGCGTCATAACGTATAACGCCATATAGTAATGCGTCATAACATATAACGTCATATAGTATTGCGTCATAATGTCTAACGCCATATAGCAATGCGTCATAACGTATAACGTCATATAGTAATGCGTCATACCGTATAACGTCATATAGAATTCCGGTTTAACGTATAACGCCATATAGCAATGCGTCATAACGTATAACGTCATGTAGTATTCCGCTATGACGTATAACGTCATATTGAATTACGTCATAACGTATAACGTCACATAGTAATACGTCATAACGTATAATGTCATGTAGTAATAAGGTAGAACGTATAACGTCACATAGTAATACGTCATAACATATAGCGCTATATTGAATTGCGCGATAACGTATAACGTCATATAGTATTACGTCATAACATATGACGTCATATAATATTGCTTCATAACGTATAACGTCATATAGCATTGCGCCATGACGTGTAACGTTATATGTTATTGTATTATAACGTATAACGTCACAAGGTAATACGTCATGAAGTATGGCGCTATATTGTATTGCGTCATAACGTATAACGTCATATAGAATTACGTTACAACGTATAACGTCATATAGTATTGCGCCAGGACGTATAACGTTATAAAGTATAACGTCATAACGTATAACGTCATATAGTATTACGTCATAACGTAAAACGTCATATAGCATTGCGCCATGACGTACAACGTTATATGTTATTGTGTCATAACGCATAACGTCACAAGGTAATACGTCATGACGTGTGGCGCTGTATTGTACTACGTCATAACGTATAACGTCACATAGTATTGCGTCATAACGTATGACGTCATAAAGTATTGCGTCATGACGTACAACGTGTCAGAGAATTACGTCATAACGTATAACGTCATATACAATTACCTCATAACGTATAACATCACATAGTGATACGTTATAACGTGGAATGTCATGTAGTATTGCGTCATGACGTATAACGTGATATAGAGTAACGTCATAACGTATAACGTTATATGGTATAACGTTATATGGTATAACGTAATAATGTTGAACGTTGTACAGTATTAAGGTATAACGTATAACGTCACATAGTATTACTTCGTAACGGATGATGTCATATAGTATTTCGTCATGACGTATAACGTCATATGGAATAACGTAATATAGAATAACGTCATAACGTATAACGTCACATAGTAATACGCCATAACGTATAATGTCATGTAGTATTAATTTATAACGTATAACGTCACATAGTAATACGTCATAACGTATAGCGCTATATTGTATTGCGTCATAACGTATAACGTCACATAGCATTACTTCGTAACGGATGACGTCATATAGAATTACGTCATGACGTATAACGTTATATGTTATTGTGTAATAACGTATAACGTCACAAAGTAATTCGTCATAACGTATAGCGCTATATTGTATTACGTCATAGCGTATAACGTCACATAGTATTGCGTCATTCCGAATGACGTCATATAATATTGCGTCATAACGTATAACGTCACATCGAAATACGCCACAACGGATGACGTCATATAGAATTACGTCACAACGTATAAGGTCATATAGAATTACGGTTTAACGTATACCGTCACATAGTTATACGTCATGACGTATAACGTTATGTTGTGTGACGTCATAACGTATAACATCATATAGAATGACGTTACAACGTATAACCTCATATAGTATTACGTCATGACGTATAACGTTATATGGTATTGCGTAATAACGTATATCGACATATAGTATTACGTCATAACGTATAACGTCACATAGTACTACGTCATAACGGATGACGTCATATAGAAATACGTCATGACGTATAACGTTCTTTAGTATTGCGCCATGACGTATAGCGTCACATAGTACTACGCCACAACGGATGACGTCATATAGTATTACGTCATAACGCACGTCACATAGTAATACGTCATATCTTATAATGTCATGGAGTATTAAGGTAGAACGTATAACGTCACACAGCAATACGTCTTGACGCATAACGGTATATTGTGTGACGTAGTAACGTATAACGTCATATAGAATTACGGTACAACTTATAACGTCATATAGTGTTGCGCCATGCCGTATAACGTCATAGTATTACGTCATAACGTATAACGTTATATAGTATTGCGCCATGACGTACAACGTCATATAATATTGCGTCATAACGTATAACTTCACATAGTAATACGCCATAACGTATCACGGCGTATAGTATTGTGTCATTCCGAATGCCGACATATAATACTGCGTCATAACGTACAACGTCACATAGTAATACGTCATAACGTATAATGTCATGTAGTAATAAGGTAGAACGTATAACGTCACATAGTAATACGTCATAACATATAGCGCTATATTGAATTGCGCGATAACGTATAACGTCACAAAGTAATTCGTCATAACGTATAGCGCTATATTGTATTGCGCCATAACGTATAACGTCACATAGAGTTACGGTACAACGTATAACGTCACATAGTGCTACGTCAGAACGGATGACGTCATATAGAATTACGCCATGACGTATAACGTCACATAGTAATACGTCATAACGTATAGCGCTATATTGTATTGCGTCATAACGGATAACGCCACATAGTATTGCGTCATGACGAACAACGTTATATTTTAATGTGTAATAGCGTATAACGTAACATAGTAGTACGCCATAACGTATAACGTCATATAGTATTGCGTCATTCCGAATGACGTCATATAATATTGCCCCATGACGTATAACGTCATATAGTATTACGTCATAACGTATAACGTCATATAGTAGTGTGTCATGACGTTCAACGTTATATGTTATTGTGTAATAACGTATAAGGTCACAAAGTACTTCGTCATAACGTATAGCGCTATATTGTATTGCGCCATAACGTATAACGTCACATAGTATTACGTCATAACGTATGACGTCATATAGTATTCCGCCATGACGTATAACGTCATATTGAATTACGTCATAACGTATAACGTCATATTGAATTACGTCATAACGTATAACGTCACATAGTTCTACGTCAGAACGGATGACGTCATATAGAATTACGTCATGACTTATAACGTCATACACAATTACGTCATAACGCACAACGTCACTGAGTTATACGTCATAACGTATAATGTCATGCAGTATTAAGGTATAACGTATAACGTCACATAGTAATACGTCATGACGTATAACGTTATATTGTGTGACGTCGTAACGTATAACGCCATATAGAAGTACGGTACAACGTATAACGTCATATAGTATTGCGCCATGACGTATAACGTTATATGGTATTGCGTAATAACGTATAACGTCATATAATATTGTGTCAGAACGGATGATGTCATAAAGAATTACGTCATGACGTATAACGTTATATGGTATTGCGTAATAACGTATAACGTCATATAATATTGTGTCAGAACGGATGATGTCATAAAGAATTACGTCATGACGTATAACGTCATATAGTATTACGTCATGACGTACAACGCTCCAGAGTATTACGTCATAACTTATAACGTCACATAGTAATACGTCATAACGTATAATGTCATATAGTATTGCGTCATAACGTATAACGTCACATAGAAATAAGCCACAACGAATGACGTCATATAGAATAACGTCATAACGTATAATGTCATGTAGTATTAAGGTATAACGTATAACTTCACACAGTTTCACGTCATGACGTATAACGTTAAATTGTGTGACGTCATAACGTATAACGTCATATAGAATTACGGTAAAACGTATAACGTCATATAGTATTGCGCCATGACGTATAACGTTATATTGAGTGACGTCATAACGTATAACGACATATCGTATTGCGTCATTCCGAATGACGTCATATAATATTGCGTCATAAGGTATAACGTCACATAGTATTACGTCATAACGTATAGCGCTATATTGTATAGCGTCATAACGTATAACGTCACATAGTACTACGTCATAACGGATGACGTCATATAGTATTGCGTCATAACATATAACGTCATATAGTATTGCGTCATGACGTACAACGTTTCAGAGTATTACGTCATAACGTATGACGTCATATAGTATTGCGTCATAACGTATAACGTCACATAGAACTAAGCCACAACGAATGACGTCATATAGAATAACGTCATGACGTATAACGTCATATAGAATTACGTCATAAAGCAGAACGTCACATAGTAATACGTCATAACGTTTAATGTCATGTAGTATTAAGGTATAACGTATAACGTCACACAGTAATACGTCATGATGTATAACGTTATAATGTGTGACGTCGTAACGTATAACGTCATATAGAATTACGGTACAACGTATAACGTCATATAGTATTGCGCCATGACGTATAAAGTTATATTGAGTGACGTCATAACGTATAACGTCATATAGTATTGCGTCATCCCGAATGACGTCATATAATATTGCGTCATAAGGTATAACGTCACATAGTAATACGTCATAACGTATAACGTCATGTAGTATTAAGGTATAACGTATAACGTCACATAGTAATACGTCATAACGGATGACGGCATATAGAATTACGTCATTACGTATAACGTTATATAGAATTACGTCATAACGTATAGCACTATATTGTATAGCGTCATAACGTATAACGTCACATAGTACGACGTCATAACGGATGACGTCGTATAGTATTGCGTCATAACGTATAACGTCACATAGTATTACGTCATAACGTATAGCGCTATATTGTATAGCGTCATAACGTATAACGTCACGTAGTACTACGTCATAACGGATGACGTCATATAGTATTGCGTCATAACATATAACGTCATATAGTATTGCGTCATGACGTACAACGTTTCAGAGTATTACGTCATAACGTATGACGTCATATAGGATTGCGTCATAACGTATAACGTCACATAGAACTAAGCCACAACGAATGACGTCATATAGAATAACGTCATGACGTATAACGTCATATAGAATTACGTCATAAAGCAGAACGTCACATAGTAATACGTCATAACGTTTAATGTCATGTAGTATTAAGGTATAACGTATAACGTCACACAGTAATACGTCATGATGTATAACGTTATATTGTGTGACGTCGTAACGTATAACGTCATATAGTATTGCGCCATGACGTATAACGTTATATGGTATTGCGTAATAACGTGTAACGTCATATAATATTGCTTCAGAACGGATGACGTCATAAAGAATTACGTCATGACGTGTAACGTTATATGGTATTGCGTAATAACGCATAACGACACATAGTACTACGCCACAACGGATGACGTACTACAGAATTACCTCATAACGTATAACATCACATAGTAATACGTCATAACGTAGAATGTCATGTAGTATTGCGTCATGACGTATAACGTTATATAGAGTTACGTCATAACGTATAACGTTATATGGTATAACGTAATAATGTTGAACGTTGTACAGTATTAAGGTATAACGTATAACGTCACATAGTAATACGTCATAACGTATAATGTCATGTAGTATTAATTTATAACGTATAACGTCACATAGTAATACGTCATAACGTATAGCGCTGTATTGTATTGCGTCATAACGGATAACGTCACATAGTATTGCATCATTCCGAATAACGTCATACAATATTGCGTCATAACGTATAACGTCACATAGTATTACTTCGTAACGGATGATATCATATAGTATTACGTCATGACGTATAACGTCATATAGAATATCGTCATAACGTATAACGTCACATAGCAATACGTCATAACGTATAATGTCATGTAGTATTAATTTATAACGTATAACGTCATATAGTATTACGTCATAACGTATAACGTCATATAGTATTGTGTCATGACGTTCAACGTTATATGTTATTGTGTAATAACGTATAACGTCACAAAGTAATTCGTCATAACGTATAGCGCTACATTGTATTGCGCCATAACGTATAACGTCACATAGTATTACGTCATAACGTATGACGTCATATAGGATTGCGTCATAACGTATAACGTCACATAGAACTAAGCCACAACGAATGACGTCATATAGAATAACGTCATGACGTATAACGTCATATAGAATTACGTCATAAAGCAGAACGTCACATAGTAATACGTCATAACGTTTAATGTCATGTAGTATTAAGGTATAACGTATAACGTCACACAGTAATACGTCATGATGTATAACGTTATATTGTGTGACGTCGTAACGTATAACGTCATATAGAATTACGGTACAACGTATAACGTCATATAGTATTGCGCCATGACGTATAACGTTATATGGTATTGCGTAATAACGTGCAACGTCATATAATGTTGCGTCAGAACGGATGACGTCATAAAGAATAACGTCATAACGTATAACGTCACATAGTAATACGCCATAACGTATAATGTCATGTAGTATTCCGCCATGACGTATAACGTCATATTGAATTATGTCATAACGTATAACGTCATATTAAATTACGTCATAACGTATAACGTCACATAGTATTACGTCATAACGTATGACGTCATATAGTATTGCGTCATAACGTATAACGTCACATAGAACTAAGCCACAACGAATGACGTCATATAGAATAACGTCATATAGAATTACGTCATAACGTACAACGTCACATAGTAATACGTCATAACGTATAATGTCATGTAGTATTAAGGTATAACGTATAACGTCACATAGCAATGCGTCATAACGTATAACGCCACATGGTAATACGTCTTAACGTATAAAGACATATAGAATTCCGGGATAACGTATAACGTCATATAGTATTGCGACATGACGTATAACGTTATATTGTGTGACGTCATAACGTATAACGTCACATAGTAATACGTCATAACGTATAGCGCTATATTGTATAGCGTCATAACGTATAGCGTCACATAGTCACATAGAATTACGTCATGACGTATAACGTCGTACAGAATTACGTCATAACGCACAACGTCACAGAGTAATACGCCATAACGTACAATGTCATGTAGTACTAAGGTATAACGTATAACGTCACATAGTAATACGTCATAACATATAGCGCTATATGGTATTGCGTCATAACGTATAACGTCACATAGTAATACGTCATAACGTATAGCGCTATATTGTATTACGTCATGACGTATGACGTCATATAGTATTGCGTCATAACGTACAACGTCACATAGTAATACGTCATAACGTATAATGTCATGTAGTATTAAGGTATACCGTATAACGTCACATAGTAATACGTCATAACGTATAGCGCTATATTGTATAGCGTCATAACGTATAGCGTCACATAGTCACATAGAATTACGTCATGACGTATAACGTTATGTTGTGTGACGTCATAACGTATAACATCATATAGAATGACGTTACAACGTATAACCTCATATAGTATTACGTCATGACGTATAACGTTATATGGTATTGCGTAATAACGTATATCGACATATAGTATTACGTCATAACGTATAACGTCACATAGTACTACGTCATAACGGATGACGTCATATAGAAATACGTCATGACGTATAACGTTCTTTAGTATTGCGCCATGACGTATAGCGTCACATAGTACTACGCCACAACGGATGACGTCATATAGTATTACGTCATAACGCACGTCACATAGTAATACGTCATATCTTATAATGTCATGGAGTATTAAGGTAGAACGTATAACGTCACACAGCAATACGTCTTGACGCATAACGGTATATTGTGTGACGTAGTAACGTATAACGTCATATAGAATTACGGTACAACTTATAACGTCATATAGTGTTGCGCCATGCCGTATAACGTCATAGTATTACGTCATAACGTATAACGTTATATAGTATTGCGCCATGACGTATAACGTTATAAAGTATATCGTCATAACGTATAACGTCATATAGTATTACGTCATAACGTATAACGTCATATAGTATATCGACATGACGATTAACGTTATATGGTATTGCGTAATAACGTATAACGACACATAGTACTACTCCACAACGGATGACATCATATAGAATTACGTCATTACGTATAACGTTATATAGAATTTCGTCATAACGTATAGCACTATATTGTATTGCGTCATAACGTATAACGTCACATAGTACTACGTCATAACGTATAGCGCTATATTGCATTGCGTCATAACGGATAACGTCACCTAGTATTGCGTCATTCCGAATGACGTCATATGGTATTCCGCCATGACGTATAACGTCATATTGAATTACGTCATAACGTATAATGTCATGTAGTATTAAGGTATAACGTATATCGTTCCATAGTAACACGTCATGACGTATAACGTTAAATTGTGTTAAGTGATAACGTATAACGTCATATAGAATTACGGTAAAACGTATAAGGTCATATAGTATTGCGCCATGACGTACAACGTCATATAATATTGCGTCATAACGTATAACTTCACATAGTAATACGCCATAACGTATCACGGCGTATAGTATTGTGTCATTCCGAATGACGACATATAATACTGCGTCATAACGTACAACGTCACATAGTAATACGTCATAACGTGTAATGTCATGTAGTAATAAGGTAGAACGTATAACGTCACATAGTAATACGTCATAACATATAGCGCTATATTGAATTGCGCGATAACGTATAACGTCACAAAGTAATTCGTCATAACGTATAGCGCTATATTGTATTGCGCCATAACGTATAACGTCACATAGTATTACGTCATAACGTATGACGTCATATAGTATTCCGCCATGACGTATAACGTCATATTGAATTACGTCATAACGTATAACGTCTTATTGAATTACGTCATAACGTATAACGTCATATAGAATTACGCCATGACGTATAACGTCATATTGAATTACGTCATAACGTATAACGTCATATAGTATTGCGGCCATGACGTATAACCTTATGTGTTATTGTGTAAAAAGGTATAACGTCACATAGTACTACGCCACAACGGATGACGTCATATAGTATTACGTCATAACGCACGTCACATAGTAATACGTCATATCTTATAATGTCATGTAGTATTAAGGTAGAACGTATAACGTCACACAGTAATACATCTTGACGCATAACGTTATATTGTGTGACGTAATAACGTATAACGTCATATAGAGTTACGGTACAACGTATAACGTCACATAGTGCTACGTCAGAACGGATGACGTCATATAGAATTACGCCATGACGTATAACGTCACATAGTAATACGTCATAACGTATAGCGCTATATTGTATTGCGTCATAACGGATAACGCCACATAGTATTGCGTCATGACGAACAACGTTATATTTTAATGTGTAATAACGTATAACGTAACATAGTAGTACGCCATAACGTATAACGTCATATAGTATTGCGTCATTCCGAATGACGTCATATAATATTGCCCCATGACGTATAACGTCATATAGTATTACGTCATAACGTATAACGTCATATAGTAGTGTGTCATGACGTTCAACGTTATATGTTATTGTGTAATAACGTATAAGGTCACAAAGTACTTCGTCATAACGTATAGCGCTATATTGTATTGCGCCATAACGTATAACGTCACATAGTATTACGTCATAACGTATGACGTCATATCGTATTCCGCCATGACGTATAACGTCATATTGAATTACGTCATAACGTATAACGTCATATTGAATTACGTCATAACGTATAACGTCACATAGTTCTACGTCAGAACGGATGACGTCATATAGAATTACGTCATGACTTATAACGTCATACACAATTACGTCATAACGCACAACGTCACTGAGTTATACGTCATAACGTATAATGTAATGCAGTATTAAGGTATAACGTATAACGTCACATAGTAATACGTCATGACGTATAACGTTATATTGTGTGACGTCGTAACGTATAACGCCATATAGAAGTACGGTACAACGTATAACGTCATATAGTATTGCGCCATGACGTATAACGTTATATGGTATTGCGTAATAACGTATAACGTCATATAATATTGTGTCAGAACGGATGATGTCATAAAGAATTACGTCATGACGTATAACGTTATATGGTATTGCGTCATAACATATAACGTCATATAGTATTGCGTCATGACGTACAACGTTTCAGAGTATTACGTCATAACGTATGACGTCATATAGTATTGCGTCATAACGTATAACGTCACATAGAACTAAGCCACAACGAATGACGTCTTATAGAATAACGTCATGACGTATAACGTCATATAGAATTACGTCATAAAGCAGAACGTCACATAGTAATACGTCATAACGTTTAATGTCATGTAGTATTAAGGTATAACGTATAACGTCACACAGTAATACGTCATGATGTATAACGTTATATTGTGTGACGTCGTAACGTATAACGTCATATAGAATTACGGTACAACGTATAACGTCATATAGTATTGCGCCATGACGTATAAAGTTATATTGAGTGACGTCATAACGTATAACGTCATATAGTATTGCGTCATCCCGAATGACGTCATATAATATTGCGTCATAAGGTATAACGTCACATAGTAATACGTCATAACGTATAACGTCATGTAGTATTAAGGTATAACGTATAACGTCACATAGTAATACGTCATAACGGATGACGGCATATAGAATTACGTCATTACGTATAACGTTATATAGAATTACGTCATAACGTATAGCACTATATTGTATAGCGTCATAACGTATAACGTCACGTAGTACTACGTCATGACGGATGACGTCATATAGTATTGCGTCATAACATATAACGTCATATAGTATTGCGTCATGACGTACAACGTTTCAGAGTATTACGTCATAACGTATGACGTCATATAGGATTGCGTCATAACGTATAACGTCACATAGAACTAAGCCACAACGAATGACGTCATATAGAATAACGTCATGACGTATAACGTCATATAGAATTACGTCATAAAGCAGAACGTCACATAGTAATACGTCATAACGTTTAATGTCATGTAGTATTAAGGTATAACGTATAACGTCACACAGTAATACGTCATGATGTATAACGTTATATTGTGTGACGTCGTAACGTATAACGTCATATAGTTTTGCGTCATGACGAATAATGTCATATAATAAGGCGACATGACGTATAACGTCATATAGTAATGCGTCATGACGTATAACGTCATATAGTAATGCGTCATAACGTATATCGTCATAGAGTAATGCGTCATAACGTATAACGTCATATAGTATTGCGTCATGACGAATAATGTCATATAATAAGGCGACATGACGTATAACGTCATATAGTATTGCGTCATGACGTATAACGTCATATAGTATTGCGCCATGACGTATAACGTTATATGGTATTGCGTAATAACGTGTAACGTCATATAATATTGCTTCAGAACGGATGACGTCATAAAGAATTACGTCATGACGTGTAACGTTATATGGTATTGCGTAATAACGCATAACGACACATAGTACTACGCCACAACGGATGACGTACTACAGAATTACCTCATAACGTATAACATCACATAGTAATACGTCATAACGTAGAATGTCATGTAGTATTGCGTCATGACGTATAACGTTATATAGAGTTACGTCATAACGTATAACGTTATATGGTATAACGTAATAATGTTGAACGTTGTACAGTATTAAGGTATAACGTATAACGTCACATAGTAATACGTCATAACGTATAATGTCATGTAGTATTAATTTATAACGTATAACGTCACATAGTAATACGTCATAACGTATAGCGCTGTATTGTATTGCGTCATAACGGATAACGTCACATAGTATTGCATCATTCCGAATAACGTCATACAATATTGCGTCATAACGTATAACGTCACATAGTATTACTTCGTAACGGATGATATCATATAGTATTACGTCATGACGTATAACGTCATATAGAATATCGTCATAACGTATAACGTCACATAGCAATACGTCATAACGTATAATGTCATGTAGTATTAATTTATAACGTATAACGTCATATAGTATTACGTCATAACGTATAACGTCATATAGTATTGTGTCATGACGTTCAACGTTATATGTTATTGTGTAATAACGTATAACGTCACAAAGTAATTCGTCATAACGTATAGCGCTATATTGTATTGCGCCATAACGTATAACGTCACATAGTATTACGTCATAACGTATGACGTCATATAGGATTGCGTCATAACGTATAACGTCACATAGAACTAAGCCACAACGAATGACGTCATACAGAATAACGTCATGACGTATAACGTCATATAGAATTACGTCATAAAGCAGAACGTCACATAGTAATACGTCATAACGTTTAATGTCATGTAGTATTAAGGTATAACGTATAACGTCACACAGTAATACGTCATGATGTATAACGTTATATTGTGTGACGTCGTAACGTATAACGTCATATAGAATTACGGTACAACGTATAACGTCATATAGTATTGCGCCATGACGTATAACGTTATATGGTATTGCGTAATAACGTGCAACGTCATATAATATTGCGTCAGAACGGATGACGTCATAAAGAATAACGTCATAACGTATAACGTCACATAGTAATACGCCATAACGTATAATGTCATGTAGTATTCCGCCATGACGTATAACGTCATATTGAATTATGTCATAACGTATAACGTCATATTAAATTACGTCATAACGTATAACGTCACATAGTATTACGTCATAACGTATGACGTCATATAGTATTGCGTCATAACGTATAACGTCACATAGAACTAAGCCACAACGAATGACGTCATATAGAATAACGACATATAGAATTACGTCATAACGTACAACGTCACATAGTAATACGTCATAACGTATAATGTCATGTAGTATTAAGGTATAACGTATAACGTCACATAGCAATGCGTCATAACGTATAACGCCACATGGTAATACGTCTTAACGTATAAAGACATATAGAATTCCGGGATAACGTATAACGTCATATAGTATTGCGACATGACGTATAACGTTATATTGTGTGACGTCATAACGTATAACGTCACATAGTAATACGTCATAACGTATAGCGCTATATTGTATAGCGTCATAACGTATAGCGTCACATAGTCACATAGAATTACGTCATGACGTATAACGTCGTACAGAATTACGTCATAACGCACAACGTCACAGAGTAATACGCCATAACGTACAATGTCATGTAGTACTAAGGTATAACGTATAACGTCACATAGTAATACGTCATAACATATAGCGCTATATGGTATTGCGTCATAACGTATAACGTCACATAGTAATACGTCATAACGTATAGCGCTATATTGTATTACGTCATGACGTATGACGTCATATAGTATTGCGTCATAACGTACAACGTCACATAGTAATACGTCATAACGTATAATGTCATGTAGTATTAAGGTATAACGTATAACGTCACATAGTAATACGTCATAACGTATAGCGCTATATTGTATAGCGTCATAACGTATAGCGTCACATAGTCACATAGAATTACGTCATGACGTATAACGTCGTACAGAATTACGTCATTACGCACAACGTCATCGAGTAATACGCCATAACGTACAATGTCATGTAGTACTAAGGTTTAACGTATAACGTCACATAGTAATAGTTCATAACGTATAGCGCTATGTAGTATGGCGTCATAACGTATAACGTCACATACTACTACATCATAACGGATGACGTCATATAGTATTGCGTCATAACGTATAACGTCACATAGTATTGCGTCATGACGTACAACGTTTCAGAGTATTACGTCATAACGTATAACGTCATATATAATTATCTCATAACGTATAACGTCATACAGAATTACGTCATAACGCACAACGTCACATAGTAATACGTCATAACGTATAATGTCATGTAGTATTAAGGTATAACGTATAACGTCACATAGTAATACGTCATGACGTATAACGTTATATTGTGTGACGTCATAACGTATAACGTCACATAGTAATACGTCAACGTATAGCGCTGTGTAGTATGGCGTCATAACGTATAACGTCACATAGTACTACATCATAACGGATGACGTCATATAGTATTGCGTCATAACGTATAACGTCACATAGTATTGCGTCATGACGTACAACGTTTCAGAGTATTACGTCATAACGTATAACGTCATATATAATTATCTCATAACGTATAACATCACATAGTAATACGTCATACCGTAGAAAGTCATGTAGTATTGCGTCATGACGTATAACGTGATATAGAGTTACGTCATAACGTGTAACGTTATATGGTATAACGTTATATGGTATAACGTAATAATGTTGAACGTTGTACAGTATTAAGGAATAACGTATTACGTCACATAGTATTACTTCGTAACGGATGATGTCATGTAGTATTCCGCCATGACGTATAACGTCATATTGAATTACGTCATAACGTATAACGTCATATTAAATTACGTCATAACGTATAACGTCACATAGTTCTACGTCATAACGTATAATGTCATGTAGTATTAAGGTATAACGTATAACGTCACACAGTAATACGTCATGATGTATAACGTTATATTGTGTGACGTCGTAACGTATAACGTCATATAGAATTACGGTACAACGTATAACGTCATATAGTATTGCGCCATGACGTATAACGTTATATGGTATTGCGTAATAACGTGTAACGTCATATAACATTGCGTCAGAACGGATGACGTCATAAAGAATTACGTCATGACGTGTAACGTTATACGGTATTGCGTAATAACGCATAACGTCACATAGTACTACGCCACAACGGATGACGTACTACAGAATTACCTCATAACGTATAACATCACATAGTAATACGTCATAACGTAGAATGTCATGTAGTATTGCGTCATGACGTATAACGTTATATAGAGTTACGTCATAACGTATAACGTTATATGGTATAACGTAATAATGTTGAACGTTGTACAGTATTAAGGTATAACGTATAACGTCACATAGTAATACGTCATAACGTATAATGTCATGTAGTATTAATTTATAACGTATAACGTCACATAGTAATACGTCATAAAGTATAGCGCTGTATTGTATTGCGTCATAACGAATAACGTCACATAGTATTGCATCATTCCGAATGACGTCATACAATATTGCGACATAACGTATAACGTCACATAGTATTACTTCGTAACGGATGATATCATATAGTATTACGTCATGACGTATAACATCATATAGAATATCGTCATAACGTATAACGTCACATAGCAATACGTCATAACGTATAATGTCATGTAGTATTAATTTATAACGTATAACGAAATATAGTATTACGTCATAACGTATAACGTCATATAGTATTGTGTCATGACGTTCAACGTTATATGTTATTGTGTAATAACGTATAACGTCACAAAGTAATTCGTCATAACGTATAGCGCTATATTGTATTGCGCCATAACGTATATCGTCACATAGTATTACGTCATAACGTATGACGTCATATAGGATTGCGTCATAACGTATAACGTCACATAGAACTAAGCCACAACGAACGACGTCATATAGAATAACGTCAAGACGTATAACGTCATATAGAATTACGGTACAACGTATAACGTCATATAGTATTGCGCCATGGCGTATAACGTCATATAGTATTACGTCAGAACGTATAACGGCTTATAGTATTGCGTCATTCCGATTGACGTCATATAATGTTGCGTCATGACGTACAACGTTTCAGAGTATTACGTCATAACGTATAACGTCATATATAATTATCTCATAACGTATAACATCACATAGTAATACATCATAACGTAGAATGTCATGTAGTATTGCGTCATGACGTATAACGTGATATAGAGTTACGTCATAACGTATAACGTTATATGGTATAACGTAATAATGTTGAACGTTGTACAGTATTAAGGAATAACGTATAACGTCACATAGTATTACTTCGTAACGGATGATGTCATATAGTATTACGTCATGACGTATAACGTCATATAGAATAACGTCATAACGTATAACGTCATATAGAATAACGTCATAACGTATAACGTCACATAGTAATACGCCATAACGTATAATGTCATGTAGTATTGCGCCATGACGTATAACGTCATATTGAATTATGTCATAACGTATAACGTCACATAGTTCTACGTCAGAACGGATGACGTCATATAGAATTACGCCATGACGTATAACGTCACATAGTAATACGTCATAACGTATAGCGCTATATTGTATTGCGCCATAACGTATAACGTCACATAGTATTACGTCATAACGTATGACGTCATATAGTATTGCGTCATAACGTATAACGTCACATAGAACTAAGCCACAACGAATGACGTCATATAGAATAACGTCATATAGAATTACTTCATAAAGCACAAGGTCACATAGTAATACGTCATAACGTATAATGTCATGTAGTATTGAGGTATAACGTATAACGTCATATAGTATTGCGTCATGGCGTATAACGTCATATAGTATTACGTCATAACGTATAACGGCTTATAGTATTGCGTCATTCCGATTGACGTCATATAATATTGCGTCATAACGCATAACGTCACATAGTAATACGCCACAACGGATGACGTCATATAGAGTTACGTCATGACGTACAGCGTCATACAGAATTACGTCATAACGTACAATGTAACATAGTAACACGTCATAACGTATAATGTCATGTAGTATTAAGGTATAACGTATAACGTCACACAGTAATACGTCTTGACGCATAACGTTATATTGTGTGACGTAATAACGTATAACGTCATATAGAATTACGGTACAACGTATAACGTCACATAGTTCTACGTCAGAACGGATGACGTCATATAGAATTACGCCATGACGTATAACGTCACATAGTAATACGTCATAACGTATAACGTCATATAGTATTGTGTCATGACGTTCAACGGTATATGTTATTGTGTAATAACGTATAACGTCACGTAGTAATACGTCATAACGTATAGCGCTATATGATATAGCGTCACAACGTATAACGTCACATAGTACTACGTCATAACGGATGACGTCATATAGAATTATGTCATGACGTATAACGTCATACAGAATTACGTCATAACGTGCAACGTCACATAGTAATACGTCATAACGTATAATGTCATGTAGTATTAAGGTATAACGTATAACGTCACATAGTAATACGTCATGACGTATAACGTTATATTGTGTGCCGTCATAACGTATAACGTCACATAGTAATACGTCATAACGTATAGCGCTATATTGTATAGCGTCATAACGTATAGCGTCACATAGTCACATAGAATTACGTCATGACGTATAACGTCGTACAGAATTACGTCATAACGCACAACGTCACAGAGTAATACGCCATAACGTACAATGTCATGTAGTACTAAGGTATAACGTATAACGTCACATAGTAATACGTCATAACATATAGCGCTATATGGTATTGCGTCATAACGTATAACGTCACATAGTAATACGTCATAACGTACAGCGCTATATTGTATTACCTCATGACGTATGACGTCATATAGTATTGCCTCATAACGTACAACGTCACATAGTAATACGTCATAACGTATAGCGCTATATTGTATAGCGTCATAACGTATAGCGTCACATAGTCACATAGAATTACGTCATGACGTATAACGTCGTACAGAATTACGTCATAACGCACAACGTCACAGAGTAATACGCCATAAGGTACAATGTCATGTAGTACTAAGGTATAACGTATAACGTCACATAGTAATACGTCATAATATATAGCGCTATATGGTATAGCGTCATAACGTATAACGTCACATGGTACTACATCATAACGGATGACGTCATATAGTATTGCGTCATAACGTATAACGTCACATAGTATTGCGTCATGACGTACAACGTTTCAGAGTATTACGTCATAACGTATAACGTCATATATAATTATCTCATAACGTATAACGTCATACAGAATTACGTCATAACGTACAACGTCACATAGTAATACGTAATAACGTATAATGTCATGTAGTATTAAGGTACAACGTATAACGTCACATAGCAATACGTCATGACGTATAACGTTATATTGTGTGACGTCATAACGTATAACGTCACATAGTAATACGTCATAACGTATAGCGCTATGTAGTATGGCGTCATAACGTATAACGTCACATAGTACTACATCATAACGGATGACGTCATATAGTATTGCGTCATAACGTATAACGTCACATAGTATTACGTCATGACGTATAACGTTTCAGAGTATTACGTCATAACGTATAACGTCATATATAATTATCTCATAACGTATAACGTCACATAGTAATACACCATAACGTTTAATGTCATGTAGTATTCCGCCATGACGTATAACGTCATATTGAATTACGTCATAACGTATAACGTCATATTAAATTACGTCATAACGTATAACGTCACATAGTTCTACGTCAGAACGGATGACGTCATATAGAATTACGCCATCACGTATAACGTCACATAGTAATACGTCATAACGTATAGCGCTATATTGTATTGCGTCATAACGGATAACGTCACATAGTATTGTGTCATTCCGAATGACGTCATACAATATTGCGTCATAACGTATAACGTCACATAGTAATACGCCATAACGTATAACGTCATATAGTATTGCGTCATGACGAACAACGTTATATTTTAATGTGTAATAACGTATAACGTCACATAGTAGTACGCCATAACGTATAACGGCATATAGTATTGCGTCATTCCGAATGACGCCATATAATATTGCGTCATAACGTATAACGTCAAATTGTAATACGTCATAACGTATAATGTCATGTAGTAATAAGGTAGAACGTATAACGTCACATTGTAATACGTCATAACATATAGCGCTATATTGAATTGCGCGATAACGTATAACGTCACATGGTATTACGTCATAACGTATGACGTCATATAATATTGCGTCATAACGTATAACGTCACATCGTAATACTCCACAACGGATGACGTCATATAGAATTACGTCATGACGTACAACGTCATACAGAATTACGTCATAACGTACAATGTAACTTAGTAATACGTCATAACGTATAATGTCATGTAGTATTAAGGTATAACGTATAACGTCACATAGTAATACGTCATGATGTATAACGTTATATTGTGTGACGTCATAACGTATAACGTCATATAGAATTAAGTTACAACGTATAACCTCATATAGTATTGCGCCAGGACGTATAACGATATAAAGTATAACGTCATAACGTATAACGTCATATAGTATTGCGTCAGTCCGAATGACGTCAAATAATATTGCGTCATAACGTATAACATCACATAGTAATACGACACAAGGTATAAGGTCATATAGAATATCGGTTTAACGTATACCGTCACATAGTTATACGTCATAGCGTATAGCGCTATATTGAATTACGTCATGACGTATAACGTTATATGGTATTGCGTAATAACGTATAACGACATATAGCATTACGTCATAACGTATAACGTCACATAGTACTACGTCATAACGGATGACGTCATATAGAAATACGTCATGACGTATAACGTTATTTAGAATTGCGCCACGACGTACAACGTTATATGTTATTGTGTAATAACCTATAACGTCCCATAGTAATACGTCATAACGTATAGCGCTATATTGTATAGCGTCATAACGTATGACGTCACATAGTACTACGTCATAACGCATAATTTCAAGTAGTAATAAGGTATAACGTATAACGTCACATAGTACTACGCCACAACGGATGACGTCATATAGTATTACGTCATAACGCACGTCACATAGTAATACGTCATATCTTATAATGTCATGTAGTATTATGGTAGAACGTATAACGTCACACAGTAATACGTCTTGACGCATAACGTTATATTGTGTGACGTCATAACGTATAACGTCATACAGAATTACGTCATAACGTACAACGTCACATAGTAATACGCCACAACGGATGACGTCATATAGAATTACGTCATGTCGTACAACGTCATACAGAATTACGTCATAACGTATGACGTCATATAGTATTGCGTCATAACGTATAGCGTCTCATAGTACTACGCCACAACGGATGACGTCATATAGTATTACGTCATGACGTATAACGTCATACAGAATTACGTCATGACGTACAACGTCACATAGTAATACGCCACAACGGATGGCGTCATATAGAATTACGTCATGTCGTACAACGTCATACAGAATTACGTCATAACGTACAACGTAACATAGTAATACGTCATAACGTATAATGTCATGTAGGATTAAGGTATAACTTATAGCGTCATATAGTAATACGTCATGATGCATAAAGTTATATTGTGTGACGTCATAACGTATAACGTCATATAGTATTGCGTCATAACGTATAGCGTCACATAGTACTACGCCACAACTGATGACGTCATATAGAATTACGTCATGACGTGTAACGTCATACAGAATTACGTCTTAACGTACAACGGCACATAGTAATACGCCACAACGGATGACGTCATATAGAATTACGTCATGTCGTACAACGTCATACAGAATTACGTCATAACATATGACGTCATATAGTATTGAGTCATAACGTATAGCGTCTCATAGTACTACGCCACAACGGATGACGTCATATAGTATTACGTCATAACGCACGTCACATAGTAATACCTCATATCGTATAATGTCATGTAGTATTAAGGTAGAACGTATAACGTCACACAGTAATACGTCATGACGCATAACGTTGTATTGTGTGACGTCATAACGTATAACGTCATATAGAATTACGGTATAACGTATAACGTCATATAGTATTGCGCCATGCCGTATAACGTCATAGTATTACGACATAACGGATAACGTCATATAGTATTGCGTCATGACGTACAACGTTATGTGTTATTGTTTAATAACGTATAACGTCACATAGTACTACGCCACAACGGATGACGTCATATAGAATTACGTCATGACGTACAACGTCACATAGTAATACGCCATAACGTATAACGGCATATAGTATTGCGTCATTCCGAATGATGTCATATAATATTGCGTCATAGCGAATAACGTCAAATAGTAATACGGCATAACGTATAATGTCATGTAGGATTAAGGTATAACTTATAGCGTCACATAGTAATACGTCATGATGCATAAAGTTATATTGTGTGACGTCATAACGTATAACGTCATATAGTATTGCGTCATAACGTATAGCGTCACATAGTACTACGCCACAACTGATGACGTCATATAGAATTACGTCATGACGTGTAACGTCATACAGAATTACGTCTTAACGTATAACGTCACATCGTAATACGCCACAACGGATGTCGTCATATAGAATTACGTCACGACGTACAACGTCATACAGAATTACGTCATGACGTACAACGTCACATAGTAATACGCCACAACGGATGACGTCATATACAATTACGTCATGTCGTACAACGTCATACAGAATTACGTCATAACGTACAACGGAGCATAGTAATACGTCATAACGTATAATGTCATGTAGGATTAAGGTATAACTTATAGCGTCACATAGTAATACGTCAAGACGCATAACGTTATATTGTGTGACGTCATAACGTATGACGTCATAATGTATGACGTCATATAGTATTGCGTCATAACGTATAGCGCCTCATAGTACTACGCCACAACAGATGACGTCATATAGTATTACGTCATGCCGTATAACGTCATATAGAATTACGTCATGACGTACAACGTCACATAGTAATACGCCACAACGGATGACGTCATATAGAATTACGTCATATCGTACAACGTCATACAGAATTACGTCATAACGTACAACGTAACATAGTAATACGTCATAACGTATAATGTCATGTAGTATTAAGGTATAACGTATAACGTCACATAGTAATACGTCATAACGTATGACGTCATATAGTATTGCGTCATAACGTATAGCGTCTCATAGTACTACGCCACAACGGATGACGTCATATAGTATTACGTCATAACGTATAATGTCATGTAGTATTAAGGTAGAACGTATAACGTCACACAGTAATATGTCATGACGCATATCGTTGTATTGTGTGACGTCATAACGTATAACGTCACATAGTACTACGCCACAACGGATGACGTCATATAGAATTACGTCATGACGTACAACGTCACATAGTAATATGCCATAACGCATAACGGCATATAGTATTGCGTCATGACGTACAACGTTGTATGTGATTGTGTAATAACGTATAACGTCACATACTAATACGTCATAACGTATAGCGTCATATAGAATTACGGCTTAACGTATACCGTCACATAGTTATACGTCATAACGTATGGCGGTATATTGTATTGAGTCATTACGTATAACGTCATATAGTATTACGTCATGACGTATAACGTCTAGTAGAATTACGGTTTAACGTATACCGTAACATAGTAATACGTCATAACGTATAGCGCTATATTGTATAGCGTCATAACGTATAACGTCACATAGTACTACTTCATAACGGATGACGTCATATAGTATTGCGTCATAACGTATAGCGTTACATAGTACTACGCCACAACGGATGACGTCATATAGAATTACGCCATGACGTATAACGTCATACCGAATTACGTCATAACGCACAGCGTCACAGGGTAATACGTCATAACGTATAACGTCATATAGTATTGTGTCATGACGTACAACGTTATATGTTATTGTGTAATAACGTATAACGTCACAAAGTAATTCGTCATAACGTATTGCGCTATATTGTGTTGCGCCATAACGTATAACGTCACATAGTATTGCGTCAATCCGAATGACGTCATATAGAATTACGTCATAACGTACAACTTCACATAGTAATACGTCATATCGTATAGCGCTATATTGTATAGCGTCACAACGTATAACGTCACATACTACTACGTCATAACGGATGACGTCATATAGTATTGCGTCATAACGGATGACTTCATACAGTATTGCGTCATAACGTATAACGTTAGAAAGTATAGCGTCATAACGTATAACGTCACATAGTACTACGTCATAACGGATGACGTCATATAGAATTACGTCATGACGTACAACGTCACATAGTAATATGCCATAACGCATAACGGCATATAGTATTGCGTCATTCCGAATGACGTCATATAATATTGCGTCATAGCGTATAACGTCACATCGTAATACGCCACAACGGATGACGTCATATAGAATTACGTCATGACGTACAACGTCATACAGAATTACGTCATAACGTACAATGTAACATAGTAATACGCCATAACGTATAATGTCATGTAGTATTAAGGTATAACGTATAACGTCACATAGTAATACGTCAGGACGTACAACGTTATATGTTATTGTGTAATAACGTATAACGTCACATAGTAATACGTCATAACATATAGTGCTATATTGTATTACGTCATAACGTATAACGTCACATAGTAATACGTCATAACGTATAACGTCATATAGAATTACTGTTTAACGTATGCCGTCACATAGTTATACGTCACAACGTTTGGCAGTATATTGTATTGAGTCATAACGTATAACGTCATATAGTATTGCATCATGACGTACAACGTTGTATGTGATTGTGTAATTACGTATAACGTCACATACTAATACGTCATAACGTGTAGCGCTATATTGTATTACGTCATAACGTATAACGTCATATAGTATTGCGCCATTCCGAATGACGTCATATAATATTGCGTCATAACGTATAACGTCACATAGTACTACGCCATAACGGATGACGTCATATAGAATTACGTCATGACGTATAACGTCATATAGAATTACGTCATAACGTACAACGTCACAAGGTAATACGTCATAACGTATAATGTCATGTAGTATTAAGGTATAACGTATAACGTCTCATAGTAATACGTCATGACTTATAACGTCATATAGTATTGCGCCATGACGTATAACATTATAAAGTATAATGTTATAACGTATAACGTCATATAGTATTGCGTCATTACGACTGACGTCAGATAATATTGCGTCATAACGTATAACCTCACATAGTAATACGTTATAACGTATAGCGCTATATTGTATTACGCCATGACGTATAACGTCATATTGAATCATTTCATAACGTATAACGTCATATCGTATTGCGCCATGACGTATAACATTATAAAGTATAATGTTATAACGTATAACGTCATATAGAATTACGTCATAACGTATGACGTCATATAGTATTGCGTCATAACGTATAGCGTCACATAGTAATACGTCATGACGTATAACGTCATATAGAGTTACGTCATAACGTACAACGTCATATAGTATTGCGCCATGACGTATAACGTTATAAAGTATAACGCCATAACGGATGACGTCATATAGTATTGCGTCATAACGTATAACGTTATAAAGTATAGCGTCATAATGTTATATTGTGTGAAGCCATAATGTATAACGTCATATAGTATTCCGTCATAACGTATAACGTCATATAGTATTGCGTCATGACGTATAACGTTATATGGTATTGCGTAATAACGTATAACGTCACATAGTAATCCGCCATGACGTATAACGTCATATAGTTATACGTCATAACGTGTAGCGCTATATTGTATTGCGTAATAACGTATAACGTCATATAATTTTGCGTCAGAACGGATGACGTCATAAAGAATTGCGTCATAACGTATAACGTCACGTAGTAATACGTCATGACGTATAACTTTATATTGTGTGCAGTCATAACGTATAACGTCATATAGAATTACGGTACAACGTATAACGTCATATAGTATTGCGCCATGACGTATAACGTCTTAAAGTATAACGTCATAACGTATAACCTCATATAGTATGGCGTCATTGCGAATGACGTCATATGATATTACGTCATAACGTATAACGTCGCATAGTAATACGACATAACGTAGAACGTCCTATAGAATTACGGTTTAACGTATACCGTCACATAGTTATACGTCATAACGTACAGCGCTATATTGTATTACGTCATAACGTAGAACGTCATATAGTATTGCGTCATGACGTATAACGTTATATGTTATTGTGTAATAAGGTATAACGTCACATAGTAACACGTCATAACGTATAGCGCTATATTGTATTGCGTCATCATGTATAACGTCACACAGTACTACGTCATAACGTATAACGTTATAAAGTGTAACGTCATAACGTATAACGTTAAATAGTATTGCGTCGTAACGTATAACATTATAAAGTATAACGTCATTACGTATATCGTGACATAGTAATACGTCATAACGTATAACGTCATATAGAATTACGGTTTAACGTATACCGTCACATAGTTATACGTAATAACGTACAGCGCTATATTGTATTACGTCATAACGTAGAACGTCATATAGTATTGCGTCATGACGTATAACGTTATATGTTATTGTGTAATAAGGTATAACGTCACATAGTAACACGTCATAACGTATAGCGCTATATTGTATTGCGTCATAACGTATAACGTCACATAGTAATATGCCATAACGCATAACGGCATATAGTATTGCGTCATGACGTATAACGTTATATGGTATTGCGTAATAACGTATAACGTCACATAGTAATCCGCCATGACGTATAACGTCATATAGTTATACGTCATAGCGTATAGCGCTATATTGAATTACGTCATGACGTATAACGTTATATGGTATTGCGTAATAACGTATAACGACATATAGCATTACGTCATAACGTATAACGTCACATAGTACTACGTCATAACGGATGACGTCATATAGAAATACGTCATGACGTATAACGTTATTTAGAATTGCGCCACGACGTACAACGTTATATGTTATTGTGTAATAACCTATAACGTCCCATAGTAATACGTCATAACGTATAGCGCTATATTGTATAGCGTCATAACGTATGACGTCACATAGTACTACGTCATAACGCATAATTTCATGTAGTAATAAGGTATAACGTATAACGTCACATAGTACTACGCCACAACGGATGACGTCATATAGTATTACGTCATAACGCACGTCACATAGTAATACGTCATATCTTATAATGTCATGTAGTATTATGGTAGAACGTATAACGTCACACAGTAATACGTCTTGACGCATAACGTTATATTGTGTGACGTCATAACGTATAACGTCATACAGAATTACGTCATAACGTACAACGTCACATAGTAATACGCCACAACGGATGACGTCATATAGAATTACGTCATGTCGTACAACGTCATACAGAATTACGTCATAACGTATGACGTCATATAGTATTGCGTCATAACGTATAGCGTCTCATAGTACTACGCCACAACGGATGACGTCATATAGTATTACGTCATGACGTATAACGTCATACAGAATTACGTCATGACGTACAACGTCACATAGTAATACGCCACAACGGATGGCGTCATATAGAATTACGTCATGTCGTACAACGTCATACAGAATTACGTCATAACGTACAACGTAACATAGTAATACGTCATAACGTATAATGTCATGTAGGATTAAGGTATAACTTATAGCGTCACATAGTAATACGTCATGATGCATAAAGTTATATTGTGTGACGTCATAACGTATAACGTCATATAGTATTGCGTCATAACGTATAGCGTCACATAGTACTACGCCACTACTGATGACGTCATATAGAATTACGTCATGACGTGTAACATCATACAGAATTACGTCTTAACGTACAACGGCACATAGTAATACGCCACAACGGATGACGTCATATAGAATTACGTCATGTCGTACAACGTCATACAGAATTACGTCATAACATATGACGTCATATAGTATTGAGTCATAACGTATAGCGTCTCATAGTACTACGCCACAACGGATGACGTCATATAGTATTACGTCATAACGCACGTCACATAGTAATACCTCATATCGTATAATGTCATGTAGTATTAAGGTAGAACGTATAACGTCACACAGTAATACGTCATGACGCATAACGTTGTATTGTGTGACGTCATAACGTATAACGTCATATAGAATTACGGTATAACGTATAACGTCATATAGTATTGCGCCATGCCGTATAACGTCATAGTATTACGTCATAACGTATAACGTCATATAGTATTGCGTCATGACGTACAACGTTATGTGTTATTGTTTAATAACGTATAACGTCACATAGTACTACGCCACAACGGATGACGTCATATAGAATTACGTCATGACGTACAACATCACATAGTAATACGCCATAACGTATAACGGCATAATGTATTGCGTCATTCCGAATGATGTCATATAATATTGCGTCATAGCGAATAACGTCAAATAGTAATACGGCATAACGTATAATGTCATGTAGGATTAAGGTATAACTTATAGCGTCACATAGTAATACGTCATGATGCATAATGTTATATTGTGTGACGTCATAACGTATAACGTCATATAGTATTGCGTCATAACGTATAGCGTCACATAGTACTACGCCACAACTGATGACGTCATATAGAATTACGTCATGACGTGTAACGTCATACAGAATTACGTCTTAACGTATAACGTCACATCGTAATACGCCACAACGGATGTCGTCATATAGAATTACGTCATGACGTACAACGTCATACAGAATTACGTCATGACGTACAACGTCACATAGTAATACGCCACAACGGATGACGTCATATACAATTACGTCATGTCGTACAACGTCATACAGAATTACGTCATAACGTACAACGGAACATAGTAATACGTCATAACGTATAATGTCATGTAGGATTAAGGTATAACTTATAGCGTCACATAGTAATACGTCAAGACGCATAACGTTATATTGTGTGACGTCATAACGTATGACGTCATAATGTATGACGTCATATAGTATTGCGTCATAACGTATAGCGCCTCATAGTACTACGCCACAACGGATGACGTCATATAGTATTACGTCATGCCGTATAACGTCATATAGAATTACGTCATGACGTACAACGTCACATAGTAATACGCCACAACGGATGACGTCATATAGAATTACGTCATATCGTACAACGTCATACAGAATTACGTCATAACGTACAACGTAACATAGTAATACGTCATAACGTATAATGTCATGTAGTATTAAGGTATAACGTATAACGTCACATAGTAATACGTCATAACGTATGACGTCATATAGTATTGCGTCATAACGTATAGCGTCTCATAGTACTACGCCACAACGGATGACGTCATATAGTATTACGTCATAACGTATAATGTCATGTAGTATTAAGGTAGAACGTATAACGTCACAGAGTAATATGTCATGACGCATATCGTTGTATTGTGTGACGTCATAACGTATAACGTCACATAGTACTACGCCACAACGGATGACGTCATATAGAATTACGTCATGACGTACAACGTCACATAGTAATATGCCATAACGCATAACGGCATATAGTATTGCGTCATGACGTACAACGTTGTATGTGATTGTGTAATAACGTATAACGTCACATACTAATACGTCATAACGTATAGCGTCATATAGAATTACGGCTTAACGTATACCGTCACATAGTTATACGTCATAACGTATGGCGGTATATTGTATTGAGTCATTACGTATAACGTCATATAGTATTACGTCATGACGTATAACGTCTAGTAGAATTACGGTTTAACGTATACCGTAACATAGTAATACGTCATAACGTATAGCGCTATATTGTATAGCGTCATAACGTATAACGTCACATAGTACTACTTCATAACGGATGACGTCATATAGTATTGCGTCATAACGTATAGCGTTACATAGTACTACGCCACAACGGATGACGTCATATAGAATTACGCCATGACGTATAACGTCATACCGAATTACGTCATAACGCACAGCGTCACAGGGTAATACGTCATAACGTATAACGTCATATAGTATTGTGTCATGACGTACAACGTTATATGTTATTGTGTAATAACGTATAACGTCACAAAGTAATTCGTCATAACGTATTGCGCTATATTGTGTTGCGCCATAACGTATAACGTCACATAGTATTGCGTCAATCCGAATGACGTCATATAGAATTACGTCATAACGTACAACGTCACATAGTAATACGTCATATCGTATAGCGCTATATTGTATAGCGTCACAACGTATAACGTCACATACTACTACGTCATAACGGATGACGTCATATAGTATTGCGTCATAACGGATGACTTCACACAGTATTGCGTCATAACGTATAACGTTAGAAAGTATAGCGTCATAACGTATAACGTCACATAGTACTACGTCATAACGGATGACGTCATATAGTATTGCGCCATTCCGAATGACGTCATATAATATTGCGTCATAACGTATAACGTCACATAGTACTACGCCATAACGGATGACGTCATATAGAATTACGTCATGACGTATAACGTCATATAGAATTACGTCATAACGTACAACGTCACAAGGTAATACGTCATAACGTATAATGTCATGTAGTATTAAGGTATAACGTATAACGTCTCATAGTAATACGTCATGACTTATAACGTCATATAGTATTGCGCCATGACGTATAACATTATAAAGTATAATGTTATAACGTATAACGTCATATAGTATTGCGTCATTACGACTGACGTCAGATAATATTGCGTCATAACGTATAACCTCACATAGTAATACGTTATAACGTATAGCGCTATATTGTATTACGCCATGACGTATAACGTCATATTGAATCATTTCATAACGTATAACGTCATATCGTATTGCGCCATGACGTATAACATTATAAAGTATAATGTTATAACGTATAACGTCATATAGAATTACGTCATAACGTATGACGTCATATAGTATTGCGTCATAACGTATAGCGTCACATAGTAATACGTCATGACGTATAACGTCATATAGAGTTACGTCATAACGTACAACGTCATATAGTATTGCGCCATGACGTATAACGTTATAAAGTATAACGCCATAACGGATGACGTCATATAGTATTGCGTCATAACGTATAACGTTATAAAGTATAGCGTCATAATGTTATATTGTGTGAAGCCATAATGTATAACGTCATATAGTATTCCGTCATAACGTATAACGTCATATAGTATTGCGTCATGACGCATAACGTTATATGGTATTGCGTAATAACGTATAACGTCACATAGTAATCCGCCATGACGTATAACGTCATATAGTTATACGTCATAACGTGTAGCGCTATATTGTATTGCGTAATAACGTATAACGTCATATAATTTTGCGTCAGAACGGATGACGTCATAAAGAATTGCGTCATAACGTATAACGTCACGTAGTAATACGTCATGACGTATAACTTTATATTGTGTGCAGTCATAACGTATAACGTCATATAGAATTACGGTACAACGTATAACGACATATAGTATTGCGCCATGACATATAACGTCATATAGAATTACGTCATAACGTGTAACGTCATATAGTATTGCGCCATGACGTATAACGTTATAAAGTATAACGTCACAACGTATAACGTCATATAGTATTGCGCCAGGACGTATAACGTTATAAAATATAAGGTCATATAGTACTGCGTCATTACGAATGACGTCATATTATATTGCGTCATAACGCATAACGTCACATGGTAATATGCCGCAACGGAAGACGTCGTATTGAATTACGTCATAACGTACAACGTCACATGGTACTATGCCACAACGGAAGACGTCATATAGAATTACTTGATAACGTATAAAGTCATATAGTATTGCGCCATGACGTATAACGTTATAAAGTATAACGTCATAACGTATAACGTCATATAGTACTGCGTCATGACGTACAACGTTATATGATATTGTGTAATAACGTATAACGTAACATAGTAATACGTCATAACGTATAATGTCATGTAGTATTAAGGTATAACGTATAACGTCACATAGTAAGACGTCATAACGTATAACGTCATATAGTATTCCGCCATGACGTATAACGTTATAAAGTATAACGTCATAACGCATAACGTCATATAGTATTGCGTCATGACGTATAACGTTATATGGTATTGCGTAATAACGTATAACGTCATATAGTATTGCGTCAGAACGGATGTCCTCATAAAGAATTACGTCGTAACGTATAACGTTATAAAGTATAAGGTCATAACGTATATCGTCATATAGTACTGCGTAATAACGTATAACGTCATATAGTATTCCGCCATGACGTATAACGTTGTAATGTATAACGTCATAACGCATAACGTCATATAGAGTTACGGTTCAACGTATACCATCACATAGTAATACGTCATAGCGTATAGGGCTATATTGTATAGCGTCATAACTTATAACGTCATATAGAAATACGTCATAACGTATAACGATATATAATATTGCGTCAGAACGAATGACGTCATAAAGAATTACGTCATGACGTGTAACGTCATATAGAATTACGGTACAACGTATAACGTCATATAGTATTGCGCCATGACGTATAACGTTATAAAGTATAATGTCATAACGTATGACGTCATATAGTATTGCGTCATAACGTATAACGTCACATCGTACTACGCCACAACCTATGACGTCGTATAGAATTACGTCATAACGTATAACTTCACATAGTACTACGCCACAACGGATGACGTCATATGGAATTACGTCATGACGTGTAACGTCATATAGAATTACGGTACAACGTATAACGTCATATAGTATTGCGCCATGACGTATATCGTTATAAAGTATAACGTCATAACGTATAACGTCATATAGAATTACACCATGACGTATAACGTCATATTGAATTACGTCATAACGTATAACGTCAAACAGTATTGCACCATGACTTATAACGTTATAAAGTATAACGACATAACGTATAACGTCATATAGTATTGCGTCATGACGAATAACGTTATATGGTATTGCGTAATAACGTATAACGTCACATAGTATTACGTCATAATATAATGCTGTGTTGTATTACGTCATAACGTATGACGTCACAGAGTATTGCGACATGACGTACAACGGTATATGTTATTGTGTTATAACGTATAACGTCACACAGTAATGCGTCGTAAAGTATAGCGCCATTTTGTATAGAGTGACAACGTGTGACGTCACATAGTACTACGTAATAACGTATAATGTCATGTAGTATTAAGGTATACCGTATAACGTCACATAGTAATACGTCATAACGTATAGCGCTATTTTGTATTGCTGCATAACGTATAACGTCACATAGTATTACGTCACAACGTATGAAGTCATATAGTATTGCATCATAACGTATAGCGTCACACAGTACTACGCCACAACGGATGACGTCATATAGAATTACGTCATAACGTATAACGTCATATAGTATTGCGTCATGACGTATAACGTCATATAGTATTGCGTCCTAACGTATAACGTTATAAAGTATAACGTCATAACGTATAGCGTCACATAGTCATACGTCATAACGTACAACCGCACATGGTAATACGTCATAACGTACAATGTCATGTAGTATTAAGGTCTGACGTATATCGGCACATAGTAATACGTCATAACGGATGACATCATATAGTATTCCGTCATGACGTATAACGTTATATGGTATTGCGTAATAACATATAACGTCGTATAGTTATCCGATATGATGTATAACGTTATAATGTATAACGTCATATCGCATAACGTCATATAGTTACGGTTTAACGTATACTGTCACATAGTAATACGTCATAACGTATAGCGCTATATTGTATTGCGCCATAACGTATAATGTCACATAGCATTACGTCATAACGTATAACATCACATAGTACTACGTCAGAACGGATGACGTCATATAGAATTACGTCATGACGTATAACGTCATATAGAATTACGTCATAACGTATAACGTCATATAGTATTGCGCCATGACGTATAACGTTATAAAGTATAACGTCATAACGTATAACGCCACATACTAATACGACGTAACGTATAGCGCTATATTGTATTGCGTCATAACGTATAACGTCATATAGTATTGCTCCATGACGTATGACGTTACAAAGTGTAACGTCATAACGTATAACGTAATATAGCATTGCGCCATGACGTATAACGTCATAAAGTATAACGTCATAACGTATAACCTCATATAGTATTGCGTCATGACGTATAACGTCATATAGAATTACGTCATAACGCACAACGTCACATAGTAATAGGTAATAACGTATAACGTCATATAGTATTGCGTTATGACGTACAACGTTATATGTTATTGTGTAATAACGTATAACGTCACATAGTAATACGTCACAACGTATAACGTCATATAGTATTGCGTCATGACGTATAACGTTATATGGTATTGAAGCAAAACGTATAACGTCATATAATATGGCGTCATAACGTATAACGTCAAATAGAATTGCGTCCTAACGTATAACATTATAAAGTATATCGTCATAACGTATAGCGTCACATAGTAATACGTCATAACGTATAACGTCATATAGTATTGCGTCATGACGTATAACGTTATATGGTATTGAAGAAAAACGTATAACGTCATATAATATGGCCTCATAACGTATAACGTCACATAGTCATACGTCATAACGTACAACCGCACATGGTAATACGTCATAACGTACAATGTCATGTAGTATTACGGTATAACGTATATCGGCACATAGTAATACGTCATAACGGATGACGTCATATTGAATTACGCCATGACGTATAACGTCATATCGAATTACGTCATAACGCACAACGTCACATAGTAATACGTTATAACGTACAATGTCATGTAGTATTAAGGTATACGTATATCGTCACATTGTAATACGTCGTGACGGATAG
This sequence comes from Bombus fervidus, assembly GCF_041682495.2. Classification (NCBI taxonomy): domain Eukaryota; kingdom Metazoa; phylum Arthropoda; class Insecta; order Hymenoptera; family Apidae; genus Bombus; species Bombus fervidus. Next base: position 2,467,839 of record NW_027212582.1, read on the forward strand.
TGTTATATTGTGTGACGTCATAACGTATAACGTCATATAGTATTCCGTCATGAGGTATAACGTTATATGGTATTGCGTAATAACATATAACGTCGTATAGTAATCCATCACGATGTATAACGTTATAATGTATAACGTCATATTGCATAACGTTATATAGTTACGGTTTAACGTATACTGTCACATAGTAATACGTCGTGACGTATAGTGTTATATTGTGTGACGTCATAACGTATAACGTCACATAGTTCTACGTCATAACTTATAACGTCATATAGTATTCTGTCATTACGACTGACGTCATATAATATTGCGTCATAACGTATAACGTCATATAGAATTACGCTTTAACGTATACCGTCACATAGTTATACGTCATAACGTATAGCGCTATATAGTATTACGTCATAACGTAGAACGTCATATAGTATTGCGTCATGACGTATAACGTTATAAAGTATAACGTCATATATAGTTACGGTTTAACGTATACCGTCACATAGTTATGCGTCTTAACGTATAGCGCTATATTGTATTAGGTCATAACGTATGACGTCATATAGTATTGCGTCATAAGGTATAACGTCACAAAGTACTACGCCACAACGTATGACGTCATATAGAATTACATCATAACGTATAACTTCACAAAGTACTACGCCACAACGGATGACGTCATATAGAATTACGTCATAACGTATAACGTCATATAGTATTGCGCCATGACGTATAACGTTATAAAGTATAACGTCATAACTCATAACGTCAAATAGAGTTGCGGTTTTACGTATACCGTTACATAGTATTCCGTCATAACGTATAACGTCACATAGTTCTACGTCATAACTTATAACGTCATATAGTATTCTGTCATTACGACTGACGTCATATAATATTGCGTCATAACGTATAACGTCATATAGAATTACGCTTTAACGTATACCGTCACATAGTTATACGTCATAACGTGTAGCGCTATATAGTATTACGTCATAACGTAGAACGTCATATAGTATTGCGTCATGACGTATAACGTTATAAAGTATAACGTCATATATAGTTACGGTTTAACGTATACCGTCACATACTATTCCGTCATAACGTATAACGTCACACAGTTCTACGTCATAACGTAGAATGTCATATAGTACTGCGTCATGATGTATAACGTTATATGGTATTGCGTAATAACGTATAACGTCATATAGTAATCCGCCATGACGTATAACGTTATAATGTATAACGTCATATCGCATAACGTCATATGGAGTTACGGTTTAACGTATACTGTCACATAGTAATACGTCATAACGAATAGCGCTATATTGTATTGCGTCATAACGTACAACGTCACATAGTATTACGTCATAACGTATAACATCACATAGTACTACGTCAGAACGGATGACGTCATATAATATTACGCCATGACATATAACGTCATATAGAATTACGTCATAACGTGTAACGTCATATAGTATTGCTCCATGACGTATAACGTTATATAATATAAGGTCATATAGTATTGCGTCATTACGAATGACGTCATATTATATTGCGTCATAACGCATAACGTCACATGGTAATATGCCGCAACGGAAGACGTCCTATTGAATTACGTCATAACGTACAACGTCACATGGTACTATGCCACAACGGAAGACGTCATATAGAATTACTTGATAACGTATAAAGTCATATAGTATTGCGCCATGACGTATAACGTTATAAAGTATAACGTCATAACGTATAACGTCATATAGTACTGCGTCATGACGTACAACGTTATCTGATATTGTGTAATAACGTATAACGTAACATAGTAATACGTCATAACGTATAATGTCATGTAGTATTAAGTTATAACGTATAACGTCACATAGTAAGACGTCATAACGTATAACGTCATATAGTATTCCGCCATGACGTATAACGTTATAAAGTATAACGTCATAACGCATAACGTCATATAGTATTGCGTCATGACGTATAACGTTATATGGTATTGAGTAATAACGTATAACGTCATATAGTATTGCGTCAGAACGGATGACCTCATAAAGAATTACGTCGTAACGTATAACGTTATAAAGTATAAGGTCATAACGTATATCGTCATATAGTACTGCGTAATAACGTATAACGTCATATAGTATTCCGCCATGACGTATAACGTTGTAATGTATAACGTCATAACGCATAACGTCATATAGAGTTACGGTTTAACGTATACCATCACATAGTAATACGTCATAGCGTATAGGGCTATATTGTATAGCGTCATAACTTATAACGTCATATAGAATTACACCATGACGTATAACGTCATATTGAATTACGTCATAACGTATGACGTCACATAGAACTACGGTATAACGTGCAACGTCGTACATTATTACGTCATAACGTAGAACGTCATATATAATTACGTCATAACGTATAACATCACATAGTAATACGTCATAACGTATAATGTCATGTAGTATTGCGTCATGACGTATAACGTTATATAGAGTTACGTCATAACGTGTAGCGTTATATGGTATAACGTAATAATGTTTAACGTTGTACAGTATTAAGGTATAACGTATACCGTCACATAGCAACACGCCATGACGTATAACGTCATATTGATTTACTTCATAACGTATAACGACATATAGCATTGCGCCATAACGTATAACGTCATAAAGTATAACGTCATAACGTAGAACGTCCTATAGAATTACGGTTTAACGTAAACCGTCACATAGTTATACGTCATAATGTACGGCGCTATATTGTATAGCGTCATAACGTATAACGTCATATACAATTACGTCACAACGCATAATGTCATATAGTATTGAGTCAGAACGGATGACGTCCTAAAGAATTACGTCATGACGTATAGCGTCATATAGAATTACGCCACAACGGATGACGTCATATAGAATTACGTCATGGCGTATAACGTCATATTGAATTACGTCATAACGTATAACGTCAATAAATATTGCGCCATGACGTATTACGTCATATTGTATTGCGACATGACGTACAACGTTATATGTTATTGTGTAATAACGTATAACGTCACATAGTGATACAACATAACGTATAGCGCTATATTGAATAGCGTCATAACGTATAACGTCATATAGAATTACGTCATAACGTATGACGTCATATACTATTGCGTCATGACGTATAACGTTATAAAGTATAACGTCATAGCGCATAACGTCATATAGAGTTGCGGTTTTACGTATACTGTCACATAGTATTCCGTCATAACGTATAACGTCACATAGTTCCACGTCATAACGTATAACGTCACATAGTATTACTTCGTAACGGATGACGTCATATAGAATTACGTCATGACGTATAACGTCATATAGAATCACGTCATAACGTATAGCGCTTTATTGTATTGCGTCATAACGTATATCGTCACATAGTGTTGCGTCATATCGTATAACGTCACATAGTATTACTTCGTAACGGATGACGTCATATAGAATTACGTCATGATGTATAAAGTCATATAGAATTACGTCATATCGTATAACGTCATATAGTATTGCGTCATGACGTATAACGTTATATGGTATTGAAGAAAAACGTATAACGTCATATAATATGGCGTCATAACGTATAACGTCACATAGTCATACGTCATAACGTACAACCTCACATGGTAATACGTCATAACGTACAATGTCATGTAGTATTAAGGTATAACGTATATCGGCACATAGTAATACGTCATAACGGATGACGTCATATTGAATTACGCCATGACGTATGACGTCATATCGAATTACGTCATAACGCACAACGTCACATAGTAATACGTTATAACGTACAATGTCATGTAGTATTAAGGTATACGTATATCGTCACATTGTAATACGTCGTGACGTATAGTGTTATATTGTGTGACGTCATTACGTATAACGTCATATAGTATTCCGTCATGAGGTATAACGTTATATGGTATTGCGTAATAACATATAACGTCGTATAGTAATCCATCATGATGTATAACGTTATAATGTATAACGTCATATTGCATAACGTCATATAGTTACGGTTTAACGTATACTGTCACATAGTAATACGTCGTGACGTATAGTGTTATATTGTGTGACGTCATAACGTATAACGTCACATAGCATTACGTCATAACGTATAACATAACATAGTACTACGTCAGAACGGATGACGTCATATAGAATTACGCCATGACGTATAACGTCATATAGAATTACGTCATAACGTATAACGTCATATAGTACTGCGCCATGACGTATAACGTTATAAAGTATAACGTCATAGCGCATAACGTCATATAGAGTTGCGGTTTTACGTATACTGTCACATAGTATTCCGTCATAACGTATAACGTCACATAGTTCCACGTCATAACGTATAACGTCACATAGTATTACTTCGTAACGGATGACGTCATATAGAATTACGTCATGACGTATAACGTCATATAGAATCACGTCATAACGTATAGCGCTTTATTGTATTGCGTCATAACGTATATCGTCACATAGTGTTGCGTCATATCGTATAACGTCACATAGTATTACTTCGTAACGGATGACGTCATATAGAATTACGTCATGATGTATAAAGTCATATAGAATTACGTCATATCGTATAACGTCATATAGTATTGCGTCATGACGTATAACGTTATGTGGTATTACGTAATAACGTATAACGTCATACGATATTGCGTCAGAACGGATGACGTCATAAAGAATTACGTCATGACGTACAACGTTTCAGAGTATTACGTCATAACGTATATCGTCATAAATAATTACGTCATAACGTATAACTTCACATAGTAATACGTCATAACGTAGAATGTCATGTAGTATTGCGTCATGACGTATAACGTCATATAGAATAACGTCATAACGTATAACGTCACATAGTAATACGTCATAACGTATAACGTCATATACAATTACGGTTTAACGTATGCCGTCACATAGTTATACGTCATAACGTATGGCGCTATATTTTATTGAGTCATAACGTATAACGTCACATAGTATTACGTCATAACGAATAGCGCTATATTGTATTGCACAATAACGTATAACGTCACATAGTATTACGTCATAACGTATGACGTCACATAGTACAAAGCCACAACGGATGACGTCATACAGAATTACGACATGACGTACAACGTCATACTAAATTACGTCATAACGTACAACGTCATATAGTATTGCGTCATGACGTAGAATGTCATGTAGTATTACGTCATAACGTATGAGGTCATATAGTATTGCGTCATGACGTACAACGTTATATGTTATTGTGTAATAGAGTATGACGTCACATAGTAATACGTCATAACGTATAGCGATATATTGTATAGCGTCATAATGTATAACGTCACATAGTGTTGCGTCATAACGTATAACGTCAGATAGTATTACTTCGTAATGGATCACGTCATATAGAATTACGTCATGACGTATCAAGTCATATAGAATTACGTCATAACGTATAACGTCATATAGTATTGCGTGATGACGTAGAATGTCATGTAGTATTGCGTCATGACGTATAACGTCATATAGAATAACGTCATAACGTATAACGTCACATAGTAATACGTCATAACGTATAACGTCATATAGAATTACGGTTTAACGTATAACGTCATATAGTATTGCGTCATGACGTATAACGTTATGTGGTATTGCGTAATAACGTATAACGTCATACGATATTGCGTCAGAACGGATGACGTCATAAAGAATTACGTCATGACGTACAACGTTTCAGAGTATTACGTCATAACGTATAACGTCATAAATAATTACGTCATAACGTATAACTTCACATAGTAATACGTCAGAACGTAGAATGTCATGTAGTATTGCGTCATGACGTATAACGTCATATAGAATAACGTCATAACGTATAACGTCATATAGAATTACGGTTTAACGTATACCGTTACATAGTTATACGCCATAACGTATAGCTCTATAATGTATTACGTCGTATCGTATAACGTCATATAGTATTGCGTCATGAACTACAACGTCATATGTTATTGTGTAATAACGTATGACGTCACATAGTAATACGTCATAACGTATAGCGATATATTGTATAGCGTCATAACGTATGTCGTCACATAGTGTTACGTCATATCGTATAGTGTCACATAGTATTACTTCGTAACGGAAGACGTCATATAGAATTACGTCATAACGTATGACGTCATATAGTATTGCGCCATGACGTATAACGTTATAAAGTATAACGTCATAGCGCATAACGTCATATAGAGTTGCGGTTTTACGTATACCGTCACATAGTATTCCGTCATAACGTATAACGTCACATAGTTCTACGTCATAACGTATAACGTCACATAGTATTACTTCGTAACGGATGACGTCATATAGAATTACGTCATGACGTATAACGTCATATAGAATCACGTCATAACGTATAGCGCTTTATTGTATTGCGTCATAACGTATATCGTCACATAGTGTTGCGTCATATCGTATAACGTCACATAGTATTACTTCGTAACGGATGACGTCATATAGAATTACGTCATGATGTATAAAGTCATATAGAATTACGTCATATCGTATAACGTCTTATAGTATTGCGTCATGACGTATAACGTTATGTGGTATTACGTAATAACGTATAACGTCATACGATATTGCGTCAGCACGGATGACGTCATAAAGAATTACGTCATGACGTACAACGTTTCAGAGTATTACGTCATAACGTATATCGTCATAAATAATTACGTCATAACGTATAACATCACATAGTAATACGTCATAACGTAGAATGTCATGTAGTATTGCGTCATGACGTATAACGTCATATAGAATAACGTCATAACGTATAACGTCACATAGTAATACGTCATAACGTATAACGTCATATACAATTACGGTTTAACGTATGCCGTCACATAGTGATTCGTCATAACGTATGGCGCTATATTTTATTGAGTCATAACGTATAACGTCACATAGTATTACGTCATAACGAATAGCGCTATATTGTATTGCACAATATCGTATAACGTCACATAGTATTACGTCATAACGAGTAGCGCTATATTGTATTGCGTCATAACGTATAACGTCACATAGTGTTACGTCATATCGTATAGTGTCACATAGTATTACTTCGTAACGGAAGACGTCATATAGAATTAATTCATGACGTATAACGTCACATAGTAATACGTCATAACGTATACTGTCATGTAGTATTAATTTCTAACTTATAACGTCACATAGTAATACCTCATAACTTATAGCGCTATATTGTATTGCGCCATAACGTATAACGTCACATAGTATTACGTCATAACGTATGACGTCATATAGTATTGCGTCATAGCGTATAACGTCACATAGTACTACGCCACAAAGGATGACGTCATATAGAATTCCGTCATGACGTACCACGTCATACAGAATTGCGTCATAACGTACAACGTTTCAGAGTATTACGTCATAACGTATAACGTTATATATAATTACGCCATAACGTATAACTTCACATAGTAATACGTCATAACGCAGAATGTCATGTAGTATTGCGTCATAACGTACAACGTCACATAGTAATACGTCATAACGTATAACGTCATACAGAATTACGGTTTAACGTATACCGTCACATAGATATACGTCATATCGTATAGCGGTATATTGCATTACGTCATAACGTATAACGTCATATAGTATTGCGTCATGACGTACAACGTTATATGTTATTGTGTAATAACGTATAACGTCACAAAGTAATACGTCATGACGTATAACGTTATATGTTAGTGTGTAATAACGTACAACGTCACATAGTAATACGTCATAACGTATAGCGCTATATTGTGTGACATCATAACGTATAACGTCATATAGAATTACGGTACAACGTATAACGTCATATAGTATTGCGTCATGACGTATAACGTCATATAGAATTACGTCCTAACGTATAACGTCATATAGTATTGCGTCATGACGTACAACGTTATATGTTATTGTGTAATAGAGTATGACGTCACATAGTAATACGTCATAACGTATAGCGATATATTGTATAGCGTCATAATGTATAACGTCACATAGTGTTACGTCATAACGTATAACGTCAGATAGTATTACTTCGTAATGGATCACGTCATATAGAATTACGTCATAACGTATAAAGTCATATAGAATTACGTCATAACGTATAACGTCATATAGTATTGCGTGATGACGTAGACTGTCATGTAGTATTGCGTCATGACGTATAACGTCACATAGTAATACGTCATAACGTATAACGTCATATAGAATTACGGTTTAACGTATAACGTCATATAGTATTGCGTCATGACGTATAACGTTATGTGGTATTGCGTAATAACGTATAACGTCATACGATATTGCGTCAGAACGGATGACGTCATAAAGAATTACGTCATGACGTACAACGTTTCAGAGTATTACGTCATAACGTATAACGTCATATATAATTACGGTACAACGTACAACGTCATATAGAATTACGTCATGACGTATAAAGTCATATAGAATTACGTCATAACGTATAACGTCATATAGTATTGCGTCATGACGTATAACGTTATGTGGTATTGCGTAATAACGTATAACGTCATACGATATTGCGTCAGAACGGATGACGTCATAAAGAATCACGTCATGATGTACAACGTTTCAGAATATTACGTCATAACGTATAACGTCATAAATGATTACGTCATAACGTATAACTTCACATAGTAATACGTCAGAACGTAGAATGTCATGTAGTATTGCGTCATGACGTATAACGTCATATAGAATAACGTCATAACGTACAACGTCATATAGAATTACGTCATGACGTATAAAGTCATATAGAATTACGTCATAACTTATAACGTCATATAGTATAGCGCCATGACGTATAACGTTATAATGTATAACGTCATAACGCATAACGTCATATAGAGTTACTGTTTAACGTATACCGTCACATAGTAATACGTCATAACGTATAGCGCTATATGGTACAGCGTCATAACGTATAACGTCATATAGAATTACGTCATAACGTATAACGTCATATAGTATTGCGTCATGACGTATAACGCTATATGTTATTGTGTAATAAGGTATAACGTCACATAGTATTACGTCATAACGTATGACGTCATATAGTATTGTGTAATAAGGTACAACATCACATAGTATTACGTCATAACGTATGACGTCATATAGAGTTACGGTTTAACGTATACCATCACATAGTAATACGTCATAGCGTATAGGGCTATATTGTATAGCGTCATAACTTATAACGTCATATAGAAATACGTCATAACGTATAACGATATATAATATTGCGTCAGAACGGATGACGTCATAAAGAATTACGTCATGACGTATAGCGTCATATAGAATTACGCCACAACGGATGACGTCATATAGAATTACGTCATGGCGTATAACGTCATATTGAATTACGTCATAACGTATAACGTCAATAAATATTGCGCCATGACGTATTACGTCATATTGTATTGCGACATGACGTACAACGTTATATGTTATTGTGTAATAACGTATAACGTCACATAGTGATACATCATAACGTATAGCGCTATATTGAATAGCGTCATAACGTATAACGTCATATAGAATTACGTCATAACGTATGACGTCATATACTATTGCGTCATGACGTATAACGTCATATAGTATTGTGACCTAACGTATAACGTTATAAAGTATAACGTCATAACGTATAGCCTCACAGAGTATTGCGACATGACGTACAACGTTATATGTTATTGTGTTATAACGTATAACGTCACATAGTAATGCGTCGTAAAGTATAGTGCTATTTTGTATAGAGTCACAACGTGTGACGTCACATAGTACTACGTAATTACGTATAATGTCATGTAGTATTAAGGTATACCGTATAACGTCACATAGTAATACGTCATAACGTATAGCGCTATTTTGTATTGCTGCATAACGTATAACGTCACATAGTATTACGTCACAAAGTATGAGGTCATGTAATATGGCGTCATAACGTATAACATCACATAGTCATACGTCATAACGTACAACCGCACATGGTAATGCGTCATAACGAACAATGTCACATAGCATTACGTCATAACGTATAACATCACATAGTACTACGTCAGAACGGATGACGTCATATAGAATTACGCCATGACGTATAACGTCATATACAATTACGTCACAACGCATAACGTCATATAGTATTGCGTCATGACGTATAACGTTATATGGTATTGCGTAATAACGTATAACGTCATATAATATGGCGTCATAACGTATAACATCACATAGTCATACGTCATAACGTACAACAGCACATGGTAATGCGTCATAACGTACAATGTCACATAGCATTACGTCATAACGTATAACATCACATAGTACTACGTCAGAACTGATGACGTCATATAGAATTACGCCATGACGTATAACGTCATATAGAATTACGTCATAACGTATAACGTCATATAGTATTGCGCCATGACGTATAACGTTATAAAGTATAACGTCATAGCGCATAACGTCATATAGATTTGCGGTTTTACGTATACCGTCACATAGTATTCCGTCATAACGTATAACGTCACATAGTTCTACGTCATAACGTATAACGTCATATCGTATAGCGCCATGTCGTATAACGTTATAAAGTATAACGTCATAACGTATAACGTCACATACTAATACGTCGTAACGTATAGCGCTATATTGTATTGCGCCATAACGTATAACGTCATATAGTATTGCTCCATGACGTATGACGTTACAAAGTGTAACGTCATAGCGTATAACGTAATATAGCATTGCGCCATGACGTATAACGTCATAAAGTATAACGTCATAACGTATAACCTCATATGGTATGGCGTCATTACGAATGACGTCATATAGAATTACGTCAGGACGTATAATAGTCATACAGAATTTCGTCATAACGCACAACGTCACATAGTAATAGGTAATAACGTATAACGTCATATAGTATTGAGCCATGACGTATAACGTTATAAAGTATTGCGTCATGACGTATAACGTCGTATAGAATTACGTCCTAACGTATAACGTCATATAGTATTGCGTTATGACGTACAACGTTATATGTTATTGTGTAATAACGTATAACGTCACATAGTAGTACGTCACAACGTATAGCGCTATATGGTACAGCGTCATAACGTATAACGTCATATAGAATTACGTCATAACGTATAACGTCATATAGTATTGCGTCATGACGTATAACGCTATATGTTATTGTGTAATAAGGTATAACGTCACATAGTATTACGTCATAACGTATGACGTCATATAGTATTGTGTAATAAGGTACAACATCACATAGTATTACGTCATAACGTATGACGTCATATAGAGTTACGGTTTAACGTATACCATCACATAGTAATACGTCATAGCGTATAGGGCTATATTGTATAGCGTCATAACTTATAACGTCATATAGAAATACGTCATAACGTATAACGATATATAATATTGCGTCAGAACGGATGACGTCATAAAGAATTACGTCATGACGTATAGCGTCATATAGAATTACGCCACAACGGATGACGTCATATAGAATTACGTCATGGCGTATAACGTCATATTGAATTACGTCATAACGTATAACGTCAATAAATATTGCGCCATGACGTATTACGTCATATTGTATTGCGACATGACGTACAACGTTATATGTTATTGTGTAATAACGTATAACGTCACATAGTGATACATCATAACGTATAGCGCTATATTGAATAGCGTCATAACGTATAACGTCATATAGAATTACGTCATAACGTATGACGTCATATACTATTGCGTCATGACGTATAACGTCATATAGTATTGTGACCTAACGTATAACGTTATAAAGTATAACGTCATAACGTATAGCCTCACAGAGTATTGCGACATGACGTACAACGTTATATGTTATTGTGTTATAACGTATAACGTCACATAGTAATGCGTCGTAAAGTATAGTGCTATTTTGTATAGAGTCACAACGTGTGACGTCACATAGTACTACGTAATTACGTATAATGTCATGTAGTATTAAGGTATACCGTATAACGTCACATAGTAATACGTCATAACGTATAGCGCTATTTTGTATTGCTGCATAACGTATAACGTCACATAGTATTACGTCACAAAGTATGAGGTCATGTAATATGGCGTCATAACGTATAACATCACATAGTCATACGTCATAACGTACAACCGCACATGGTAATGCGTCATAACGAACAATGTCACATAGCATTACGTCATAACGTATAACATCACATAGTACTACGTCAGAACGGATGACGTCATATAGAATTACGCCATGACGTATAACGTCATATACAATTACGTCACAACGCATAACGTCATATAGTATTGCGTCATGACGTATAACGTTATATGGTATTGCGTAATAACGTATAACGTCATATAATATGGCGTCATAACGTATAACATCACATAGTCATACGTCATAACGTACAACAGCACATGGTAATGCGTCATAACGTACAATGTCACATAGCATTACGTCATAACGTATAACATCACATAGTACTACGTCAGAACTGATGACGTCATATAGAATTACGCCATGACGTATAACGTCATATAGAATTACGTCATAACGTATAACGTCATATAGTATTGCGCCATGACGTATAACGTTATAAAGTATAACGTCATAGCGCATAACGTCATATAGATTTGCGGTTTTACGTATACCGTCACATAGTATTCCGTCATAACGTATAACGTCACATAGTTCTACGTCATAACGTATAACGTCATATCGTATAGCGCCATGTCGTATAACGTTATAAAGTATAACGTCATAACGTATAACGTCACATACTAATACGTCGTAACGTATAGCGCTATATTGTATTGCGCCATAACGTATAACGTCATATAGTATTGCTCCATGACGTATGACGTTACAAAGTGTAACGTCATAGCGTATAACGTAATATAGCATTGCGCCATGACGTATAACGTCATAAAGTATAACGTCATAACGTATAACCTCATATGGTATGGCGTCATTACGAATGACGTCATATAGAATTACGTCAGGACGTATAATAGTCATACAGAATTTCGTCATAACGCACAACGTCACATAGTAATAGGTAATAACGTATAACGTCATATAGTATTGAGCCATGACGTATAACGTTATAAAGTATTGCGTCATGACGTATAACGTCGTATAGAATTACGTCCTAACGTATAACGTCATATAGTATTGCGTTATGACGTACAACGTTATATGTTATTGTGTAATAACGTATAACGTCACATAGTAGTACGTCACAACGTATAGCGCTATATTGAATAGTGTCATAACGTATAACGTCATATAGAATTACGTCATAACGTATAACGTCATATAGTATTGCGTCCTAACGTATAACGTTATAAAGTATATCGTCATAACGTATAGGGTCACATCGTAATACGTCATAACGTATAACGTCATATAGTATTGCGTCATGACGTATAACGTTATATGGTATTGAAGAAAAACGTATAACGTCATATAATATGGCGTCATAACGTATAACGTCACATAGTCATACGTCATAACGTACACCCTCACATGGTAATACGTCATAACGTAAAATGTCATGTAGTATTAAGGTATAACGTATATCGGCACATAGTAATACGTCATAACGGATGACGTCATATTGAATTACGCCATGACGTATGACGTCATATCGAATTACGTCATAACGCACAACGTCACATAGTAATACGTTATAACGTACAATGTCATGTAGTATTAAGGTATACGTATATCGTCACATTGTAATACGTCGTGACGTATAGTGTTATATTGTGTGACGTCATTACGTATAACGTCATATAGTATTCCGTCATGAGGTATAACGTTATATGGTATTGCGTAATAACATATAACGTCGTATAGTAATCCATCATGATGTATAACGTTATAATGTATAACGTCATATTGCATAACGTCATATAGTTACGGTTTAACGTATACTGTCACATAGTAATACGTCGTGACGTATAGTGTTATATTGTGTGACGTCATAACGTATAACGTCATATAGAATTATGCCATGACGTATAACGTCATATAGAATTACGTCATAACGTATAACGTCATATAGTATTCCGTCATGACGTATAACATTATATGGTTTTGCGTAATAACATATAACGTCGTATAATAATCCGCCATGATGTATAACGTTATAATGTATAACGTCATATTGCATAACGTCATATAGTTACGGTTTAACGTATACTGTCACATAGTAATACGTCGTGACGTATAGTGTTATATTGTGTGACGTCATAACGTATAACGTCACATAGCATTACGTCATAACGTATAACATAACATAGTACTACGTCAGAACGGATGACGTCATATAGAATTACGCCATGACGTATAACGTCATATAGAATTACGTCATAACGTATAACGTCATATAGTATTGCGCCATGACGTATAACGTTATAAAGTATAACGTCATAGCGCATAACGTCATATAGAGTTGCGGTTTTACGTATACCGTCACATAGTATTCCGTCATAACGTATAACGTTATATGGTATTGCGTAATAACATATAACGTCGTATAATAATCCGCCATGATGTATAACGTTATAATGTATAACGTCATATTGCATTACGTCATATAGTTACGGTTTAACGTATAACGTCACATAGTATTACTTCGTAACGGATGACGTCATATAGAATTACGTCATGACGTATAACGTCATATAGAATCACGTCATAACGTATAGCGCTTTATTGTATTGCGTCATAACGTATATCGTCACATAGTGTTGCGTCATATCGTATAACGTCACATAGTATTACTTCGTAACGGATGACGTCATATAGAATTACGTCATGATGTATAAAGTCATATAGAATTACGTCATATCGTATAACGTCATACGATATTGCGTCAGAACGGATGACGTCATAAAGAATTACGTCATGACGTACAACGTTTCAGAGTATTACGTCATAACGTATATCGTCATAAATAATTACGTCATAACGTATAACTTCACATAGTAATACGTCATAACGTAGAATGTCATGTAGTATTGCGTCATGACGTATAACGTCATATAGAATAACGTCATAACGTATAACGTCACATAGTAATACGTCATAACGTATAGCGCTATATTGTGTGACATCATAACTTATAACGTCATATAGAATTACGGTACAACGTATAACGTCATATAGTATTGCGTCATGACGTATAACGTCATATAGAATTACGTCCTAACGTATAACGTCATATAGTATTGCGTCATGACGTACAACGTTATATGTTATTGTGTAATAGAGTATGACGTCACATAGTAATACGTCATAACGTATAGCGATATATTGTATAGCGTCATAATGTATAACGTCACATAGTGTTACGTCATAACGTATAACGTCAGATAGTATTACTTCGTAATGGATCACGTCATATAGAATTACGTCATGACGTATAAAGTCATATAGAATTACGTCATAACGTATAACGTCATATGGTATTGCGTGATGACGTAGACTGTCATGTAGTATTGCGTCATGACGTATAACGTCATATAGAATAACGTCATAACGTATAACGTCACATAGTAATACGTCATAACGTATAACGTCATATAGAATTACGGTTTAACGTATAACGTCATATAGTATTGCGTCATGACGTATAACGTTATGTGGTATTGCGTAATAACGTATAACGTCATACGATATTGCGTCAGAACGGATGACGTCATAAAGAATTACGTCATGACGTACAACGTTTCAGAGTATTACGTCATAACGTATAACGTCATATATAATTACGGTACAACGTACAACGTCATATAGAATTACGTCATGACGTATAAAGTCATATAGAATTACGTCATAACGTATAACGTCATATAGTATTGCGTCATGACGTATAACGTTATGTGGTATTGCGTAATAACGTATAACGTCATACGATATTGCGTCAGAACGGATGACGTCATAAAGAATTACGTCATGATGTACAACGTTTCAGAATATTACGTCATAACGTATAACGTCATAAATAATTACGTCATAACGTATAACTTCACATAGTAATACGTCAGAACGTAGAATGTCATGTAGTATTGCGTCATGACGTATAACGTCATATAGAATAACGTCATAACGTATAACGTCATATAGAATTACGGTTTAACGTATACCGTTACATAGTTATACGTCATAACGTACAGCGCTATATTGTATTACGTCATAACGTATAACGTCACATAGTACTACGTCATAACGTATAACGTTATAAAGTGTAACGTCATAACGCATAACGTCATATAGAGTTACTGTTTAACGTATACCGTCACATAGTAATACGTCATAACGTATAGCGCTATATGGTACAGCGTCATAACGTATAACGTCATATAGAATTACGTCATAACGTATAACGTCATATAGTATTGCGTCATGAAGTATAACGCTATATGTTATTGTGTAATAAGGTATAACGTCACATAGTATTACGTCATAACGTATGACGTCATATAGTATTGTGTAACAAGGTATAACATCACATAGTATTACGTCATAACGTATGACGTTACATAGTTCTACGTCAAAACGTATAGCGTCATATAGTATTGCGCCATGACGTATAACGTTATAAAGTATAACGTCATAACGTATAACGTCACATACTAATACGACGTAACGTATAGCGCTATATTGTATTGCGTAATAACGTATAACGTCATATAATTTTGCGTCAGAACGGATGACGTCATAAAGAATTGCGTCATAACGTATAACGTCATATGGAATTACGGTTTAACGTATACCGTCACATAGTTATACGTCATAACGTACAGCGCTATATTGTATTATGTCATAACGTAGAACGTCATATAGTATTGCGTCATAACGTATAACGTCATATGGAATTACGGTTTAACGTATACCGTCACATAGTTATACGTCATAACGTATAGCGCTATATTGTATTACGTCATAACTTATAACGTCATATAGTATAGCGCCATGACGTATAACGTTATAAAGTATAATGTCATAACGTATAACGTCATATAGAATTACGTCATAACGTATAACGTCATATAGTATTGCGTCAGAACGGATGACGTCATAAAGTATTACGTCATGACGTATAACGTCATATAGAATTACGGTACAAAGTATAACGTCATATAGTATTGCGCCAGACGTATAACGTCACCTACTAATACGGCGTAACGTATAGCGCTATATTGTATTGCGTCATAACGTTAAACGTCATATAATTTTGCGTCAGAACGGATGACGTCATAAAGAATTGCGTCATAACGTATAACGTCACGTAGTAATACGTCATGACGTATAACTTTATATTGTGTGCAGTCATAACGTATAACGTCATATAGAATTACGGTACAACGTATAACGTCATATAGTATTGCGCCATGACGTATAACGTCTTAAAGTATAACGTCATAACGTATAACCTCATATAGTATGGCGTCATTACGAATGACGTCATATGATATTACGTCATAACGTATAACGTCGCATAGTAATACGACATAACGTAGAACGTCCTATAGAATTACGGTTTAACGTATACCGTCACATAGTTATACGTCATAACGTACAGCGCTATATTGTATTACGTCATAACGTAGAAGGTCACATAGTATTGCGTCATGACGTATAACGTTATATGTTATTGTGTAATAAGGTATAACGTCACATAGTAACACGTCATAACGTATAGCGCTATATTGTATTGCGTCATAACGTATAACGTCACATAGTACTACGTCATAACGCATAACGTTATAAAGTGTAACGTCATATAGTATTGCGTCATTCCGAATGACGTCATATAATATTACGTCAGAACGTATAACGTCACGTAGCAATACTTCATATCGTAGAACGTCCTATAGAATTACGGTTTAACGTATACCGTCACATAGTTATACGTCATAACGTATAACGTCACGTGGCAATATTTCATAACGTAGAACGTCCTATAGAATTACGGTTTAACGTATACCGGCACATAGTTATACGTCATAACGTATAGCGCTATGTTGTATTACGTCATAACGTATAACTTCACATAGTACTACGCCACAACGGATGACGTCATACAGAATTACGTC
Organism: Bombus fervidus; assembly: GCF_041682495.2. Lineage (NCBI taxonomy): Eukaryota > Metazoa > Arthropoda > Insecta > Hymenoptera > Apidae > Bombus > Bombus fervidus. The sequence continues at coordinate 2,486,147 of NW_027212582.1, forward strand.
ATTACGTATAACGTCATATAGAATTACGTCATAACGTACAACGTAATATAGTAATACGTCATAACGTATAATGTCATGTAGTATTAAGGTACAGCGTATAAGGTCATATATTATTGCGTCATGACGTATAACGTTCTAAAGTATAGCGTCATAACGTATAACGTCATATAGTATTCCGCCATGACGTATAACGTTGTAAAGTATAACGACAAAACGCATAACGTCATATAGAGTTACGGTTTAACGTATAAGGTCACATAGTAATACGTCATACCGTATAGCGCTATATTGTATTGCGCCATAACGTATAACGTGGCATACTATTACGTCATAACGTATAACGTCATATAGTATTGCGCCAGTACGTAAAACGTTCTAAAGTACAACGTCATAACGTATAACGTCATATAGTATTCCGCCATAACGTATAACGTCATACAGTATTGCGTCATGACGTATAACGTTATATGGTATTGCGTATAACGTCTAACGTCATATAGTATTCCGCCATGACGTATAACGTTATATTGTGTGACGTTATAACGTATAAGGTCATATAAAATTACTGTACAACGTATAACGTCATATAGTATTGTGCCATGACGTATAACGTTCTAAAGTATAACGTCATAACGTATATCGTCACATAGTAATACGTCATAACGTATAACGTCATATAGAGTTACGGTTTAACGTATACCGTCACATAGTATTCCGTCATAACGTATAACGTCACATAGTCCTACGTCAGAACGGATGACGTCATATAGAATTACGACATGACATGTAACGTCATATTGAAATACGTCATAACGTACAACGTCATATAGTATTGCGTCGTAACGTATAACGTTATAAAGTATAACGTCATAACGTATATCGTCACATAGTAATACGTCATAACGTATAATGTCATGTAGTATTAAGGTATAACGTACAACTTCACATAGTAATACGTCATGACGTATAACGTTATATTGTGTAACAACATAACGTATAACGTCATATAGAATTACGGTTCAACGTATAACGACATATAGTATTGCGCCATAACGTATCACGTCACATAGTAATACGTCATAACGTATAATGTCATGTAGTATTAAGGTATAGCGTATAACGTAACACAGTAGTACGTCATGACGTATAACGTTATATTGTGCGACGTCATAACGTATAAGGTCATACAAAATTACGGTACAACGTATAACGTCATATAGTATTCTGCCATGACGTATAACGTTCTAAAGTATAACGTCATGACGTACAACGTAGTATAGAATTACGTCATGACGTATAACGTCATACAGAATTACGTCATAACGCACAACGTCACATGGTAATAGGTCATAACGTATAATGTCATGTAGTATTAAGGTATAACGTATAACGTCACATAGTAATACGTCATGACGTATAGCGCTATATTGTATTGCGTCATAATGTATAACGTGACATAGTGTTACGTCATATCGTATAACGTCACATAGTATTACTTCGTAATGTATAACGTCACATGGTACTATGCCACAACGGATCATGTCATATAGAATTAAGTCATGACGTACAGCGACATATTGAATTACGTTATAGTGTACAACGTATTAAAGTAATACGTCATAACGTATAATGTCATGTTGTATAAAGGTATAGCGTATAACGTCACTTAGTAATAAGTCGTGACGTATAACGTTATATTGTGTGACGTCATAACGTATAAATTCATGTAAAATTACGGTACAACGTATAACGTCATATAGTATTGCGCCATGACTTATAACGTTATAAAGCATAACGTCATAACACATAACGTCATATAGAGTTACGGTTTAACCTATACCGCCACATAGCAATACGTCATAACGTATAGCGCTATATTGTATTGCGCCATAACGCATAACGTCACATAGTAATACGTCATAACGGATGACGTCATATAGAATAACGCCATGACGTGTAACGTCATATTGAATTACGTCATAACGTACAACGTAACATATTAATACGTCATAACTTATAACGACATACAGAATTACGGTTTAACGTATACCGTTACATAGTTATACGTCATAACGTATAGTGCTATAATGTATTACGTCATAACGTATAACGTCATATAGTATTGCGTCAAGACGTACAACGTTATATGTTATTGTGTAATAACGTATAACGTCATATAGTACTACGTCATAACGGATGACGTCATATAGAATTACGGTTTAACGTATACCGTCACATAGTTATGCGTCTTAACGTATAGCGCTATATTGTATTAGGTCATAACGTATGACGTCATATAGTATTGCGTCATAAGGTATAACGTCACAAAGTACTACGCCACAACGTATGACGTCATATAGAATTACATCATAACGTATAACTTCACAAAGTACTACGCCACAACGGATGACGTCATATAGAATTACGTCATAATGTATAACGTCATATAGTATTGCGCCATGACGTATAACGTTATAAAGTATAACGTTATAACTCATAACGTCAAATAGAGTTGCGGTTTTACGTATACCGTCACATAGTATTCCGTCATAACGTATAACGTCACATAGTTCTACGTCATAACTTATAACGTCATATAGTATTCTGTCATTACGACTGACGTCATATAATATTGCGTCATAACGTATAATGTCACATAGTAATACGTCACAACGTATAACGTCATATAGTATTACGCTGTAACGTATACCGTCACATAGTTATACGTCATAACGTATAGCGCTATATTGTATTACGTCATAACGTAGAACGTCATATAGTATTTCGTCATGACGTATAACGTTATAAAGAATAACGTCATATATAGTTACGGTTTAACGTATACCGTCACATACTATTCCGTCATAACGTATAACGTCACACAGTTCTACGTCATAACGTAGAACGTCATATAGTACTGCGCCATGATGTATAACGTTATAAAGTATACCGTCATAACGTATAACGTCATATAGTATTGCGCCATGACGTATAACGTTATAAAATATAAGGTCATATAGTATTGCGTCATTACGAATGAAGTCATATTATATTGCGTCATAACGCATAACGTCACATGGTACTATGCCACAACGGAAGACGTCATATAGAATTACTTGATAACGTATAAAGTCATATAGTATTGCGCCATGACGTATAACGTTATAAAGTATAACGTCATAACGTATAACGTCATATAGTATTGCGTCATGACGTACAACGTTATATGATATTGTGTAATAACGTATAACGTAACATAGTAATACGTCATAACGTATAATGTCATGTAGTATTAAGGTATAACGTTTAACGTCACAGAGTAAGACGTCATAACGTATAACGTCATATAGTATTCCGCCATGACGTATAACGTTATAAAGTATAACTTCATAACGCATAACGTCATATAGTATTGCGTCATGACGTATAACGTTATATGGTATTGCGTAATAACGTATAACGTCATATAGTATTGCGTCAGAACGGATGACCTCATAAAGAATTACGTCGTAACGTATAACGTTATAAAGTATCAGGTCATAACGTATATCGTCATATAGTACTGCGTAATAACGTATAACGTCATATAGTATTCCGCCATGACGTATAACGTTGTAATGTATAACGTCATAACGCATAACGTCATATAGAGTTACGGTTTAACGTATACCATCACATAGAAATACGTCATAGCGTATAGCGCTATATTGTATAGCGTCATAACTTATAACGTCATGTAGAATTACGTCATAGCGTATAACGTCATATAATATTGCGTCATAACGTATGACGTCATATAGTATTGCGTCATAGCGTATAACGTCACATAGTACTACGCCACAAAGGATGACGTCATATAGAATTCCGTCATGACGTACCACGTCATACAGAATTGCGTCATAACGTACAACGTTTCAGAGTATTACGTCATAACGTATAACGTTATATATAATTACGCCATAACGTATAACTTCACATAGTAATACGTCATAACGCAGAATGTCATGTAGTATTGCGTCATAACGTACAACGTCACATAGTAATACGTCATAACGTATAACGTCATACAGAATTACGGTTTAACGTATACCGTCACATAGATATACGTCATATCGTATAGCGGTATATTGCATTACGTCATAACGTATAACGTCATATAGTATTGCGTCATGACGTACAACGTTATATGTTATTGTGTAATAACGTATAACGTCACAAAGTAATACGTCATGACGTATAACGTTATATGTTAGTGTGTAATAACGTACAACGTCACATAGTAATACGTCATAACGTATAGCGCTATATTGTGTGACATCATAACGTATAACGTCATATAGAATTACGGTACAACGTATAACGTCATATAGTATTGCGTCATGACGTATAACGTCATATAGAATTACGTCCTAACGTATAACGTCATATAGTATTGCGTCATGACGTACAACGTTATATGTTATTGTGTAATAGAGTATGACGTCACATAGTAATACGTCATAACGTATAGCGATATATTGTATAGCGTCATAATGTATAACGTCACATAGTGTTACGTCATAACGTATAACGTCAGATAGTATTACTTCGTAATGGATCACGTCATATAGAATTACGTCATAACGTATAAAGTCATATAGAATTACGTCATAACGTATAACGTCATATAGTATTGCGTGATGACGTAGACTGTCATGTAGTATTGCGTCATGACGTATAACGTCACATAGTAATACGTCATAACGTATAACGTCATATAGAATTACGGTTTAACGTATAACGTCATATAGTATTGCGTCATGACGTATAACGTTATGTGGTATTGCGTAATAACGTATAACGTCATACGATATTGCGTCAGAACGGATGACGTCATAAAGAATTACGTCATGACGTACAACGTTTCAGAGTATTACGTCATAACGTATAACGTCATATATAATTACGGTACAACGTACAACGTCATATAGAATTACGTCATGACGTATAAAGTCATATGGAATTACGTCATAACGTATAACGTCATATAGTATTGCGTCATGACGTATAACGTTATGTGGTATTGCGTAATAACGTATAACGTCATACGATATTGCGTCAGAACGGATGACGTCATAAAGAATCACGTCATGATGTACAACGTTTCAGAATATTACGTCATAACGTATAACGTCATAAATAATTACGTCATAACGTATAACTTCACATAGTAATACGTCAGAACGTAGAATGTCATGTAGTATTGCGTCATGACGTATAACGTCATATAGAATAACGTCATAACGTACAACGTTTCAGAGTATTACGTCATAACGTATAACGTTATATATAATTACGCCATAACGTATAACTTCACATAGTAATACGTCATAACGCAGAATGTCATGTAGTATTGCGTCATAACGTACAACGTCACATAGTAATACGTCATACCGTATAACGTCATACAGAATTACGGTTTAACGTATACCGTCACATAGATATACGTCATATCGTATAGCGGTATATTGCATTACGTCATGACGTATAAAGTCATATAGAATTACGTCATAACTTATAACGTCATATAGTATAGCGCCATGACGTATAACGTTATAATGTATAACGTCATAACGCATAACGTCATATAGAGTTACTGTTTAACGTATACCGTCACATAGTAATACGTCATAACGTATAGCGCTATATGGTACAGCGTCATAACGTATAACGTCATATAGAATTACGTCATAACGTGTAACGTCATATAGTATTGCGTCATGACGTATAACGCTATATGTTATTGTGTAATAAGTTATAACGTCACATAGTATTACGTCATAACGTATGACGTCATATAGTATTGTGTAATAAGGTACAACATCACATAGTATTACGTCATAACGTATGACGTCATATAGAGTTACGGTTTAACGTATACCATCACACAGTAATACGTCATAGCGTATAGGGCTATATTGTATAGCGTCATAACTTATAACGTCATATAGAAATACGTCATAACGTATAACGATATATAATATTGCGTCAGAACGGATGACGTCATAAAGAATTACGTCATGACGTATAGCGTCATATAGAATTACGCCACAACAGATGACGTCATATAGAATTACGTCATGGCGTATAACGTCATATTGAATTACGTCATAACGTATAACGTCAATAAATATTGCGCCATGACGTATTACGTCATATTGTATTGCGACATGACGTACAACGTTATATGTTATTGTGTAATAACGTATAACGTCACATTGTGATACATCATAACGTATAGCGCTATATTGAATAGCGTCATAACGTATAACGTCATATAGAATTACGTCATAACGTATGACGTCATATACTATTGCGTCATGACGTATAACGTCATATAGTATTGTGACCTAACGTATAACGTTATAAAGTATAACGTCATAACGTATAGCCTCACAGAGTATTGCGACATGACGTACAACGTTATATGTTATTGTGTTATAACGTATAACGTCACATAGTAATGCGTCGTAAAGTATAGTGCTATTTTGTATAGAGTCACAACGTGTGACGTCACATAGTACTACGTAATTACGTATAATGTCATGTAGTATTAAGGTATACCGTATAACGTCACATAGTAATACGTCATAACGTATAGCGCTATTTTGTATTGCTGCATAACGTATAACGTCACATAGTATTACGTCACAAAGTATGAGGTCATATAATATGGCGTCATAACGTATAACATCACATAGTCATACGTCATAACGTACAACCGCACATGGTAATGCGTCATAACGAACAATGTCACATAGCATTACGTCATAAAGTATAACATCACATAGTACTACGTCAGAACGGATGACGTCATATAGAATTACGCCATGACGTATAACGTCATATACAATTACGTCACAACGCATAACGTCATATAGTATTGCGTCATGACGTATAACGTTATATGGTATTGCGTAATAACGTATAACGTCATATAATATGGCGTCATAACGTATAACATCACATAGTCATACGTCATAACGTACAACAGCACATGGTAATGCGTCATAACGTACAATGTCACATAGCATTACGTCATAACGTATAACATCACATAGTACTACGTCAGAACGGATGACGTCATATAGAATTACGCCATGACGTATAACGTCATATAGAATTACGTCATAACGTATAACGTCATATAGTATTGCGCCATGACGTATAACGTTATAAAGTATAACGTCATAGCGCATAACGTCATATAGATTTGCGGTTTTACGTATACCGTCACATAGTATTCCGTCATAACGTATAACGTCACATAGTTCTACGTCATAACGTATAACGTCATATCGTATAGCGCCATGTCGTATAACGTTATAAAGTATAACGTCATAACGTATAACGTCACATACTAATACGTCGTAACGTATAGCGCTATATTGTATTGCGCCATAACGTATAACGTCATATAGTATTGCTCCATGACGTATGACGTTACAAAGTGTAACGTCATAGCGTATAACGTAATATAGCATTGCGCCATGACGTATAACGTCATAAAGTATAACGTCATAACGTATAACCTCATATGGTATGGCGTCATTACGAATGACGTCATATAGAATTACGTCAGGACGTATAATAGTCATACAGAATTTCGTCATAACGCACAACGTCACATAGTAATAGGTAATAACGTATAACGTCATATAGTATTGAGCCATGACGTATAACGTTATAAAGTATTGCGTCATGACGTATAACGTCGTATAGAATTACGTCCTAACGTATAACGTCATATAGTATTGCGTTATGACGTACAACGTTATATGTTATTGTGTAATAACGTATAACGTCACATAGTAGTACGTCACAACGTATAGCGCTATATTGAATAGTGTCATAACGTATAACGTCATATAGAATTACGTCATAACGTATAACGTCATATAGTATTGCGTCCTAACGTATAACGTTATAAAGTATATCGTCATAACGTATAGGGTCACATAGTAATACGTCATAACGTATAACGTCATATAGTATTGCGTCATGACGTATAACGTTATATGGTATTGAAGAAAAACGTATAACGTCATATAATATGGCGTCATAACGTATAACGTCACATAGTCATACGTCATAACGTACAACCTCACATGGTAATACGTCATAACGTACAATGTCATGTAGTATTAAGGTATAACGTATATCGGCACATAGTAATACGTCATAACGGATGACGTCATATTGAATTACGCCATGACGTATGACGTCATATCGAATTACGTCATAACGCACAACGTCACATAGTAATACGTTATAACGTACAATGTCATGTAGTATTAAGGTATACGTATATCGTCACATTGTAATACGTCGTGACGTATAGTGTTATATTGTGTGACGTCATTACGTATAACGTCATATAGTATTCCGTCATGAGGTATAACGTTATATGGTATTGCGTAATAACATATAACGTCGTATAGTAATCCATCATGATGTATAACGTTATAATGTATAACGTCATATTGCATAACGTCATATAGTTACGGTTTAACGTATACTGTCACATAGTAATACGTCGTGACGTATAGTGTTATATTGTGTGACGTCATAACGTATAACGTCATATAGAATTATGCCATGACGTATAACGTCATATAGAATTACGTCATAACGTATAACGTCATATAGTATTCCGTCATGACGTATAACGTTATATGGTATTGCGTAATAACATATGACGTCGTATAATAATCCGCCATGATGTATAACGTTATAATGTATAACGTCATATTGCATAACGTCATATAGTTACGGTTTAACGTATACTGTCACATAGTAATACGTCGTGACGTATAGTGTTATATTGTGTGACGTCATAACGTATAACGTCACATAGCATTACGTCATAACGTATAACATAACATAGTACTACGTCAGAACGGATGACGTCATATAGAATTACGCCATGACGTATAACGTCATATAGAATTACGCCATAACGTATAACGTCATATAGTATTGCGCCATGACGTATAACGTTATAAAGTATAACGTCATAGCGCATAACGTCATATAGAGTTGCGGTTTTACGTATACCGTCACATAGTATTCCGTCATAACGTATAACGTTATATGGTATTGCGTATTAACATATAACGTCGTATAATAATCCGCCATGATGTATAACGTTATAATGTATAACGTCATATTGCATTACGTCATATAGTTACGGTTTAACGTATAACGTCACATAGTATTACTTCGTAACGGATGACGTCATATAGAATTACGTCATTACGTATAACGTCATATAGAATCACGTCATAGCGTATAGCGCTTTATTGTATTGCGTCATAACGTATATCGTCACATAGTGTTGCGTCATATCGTATAACGTCACATAGTATTACTTCGTAACGGATGACGTCATATAGAATTACGTCATGATGTATAAAGTCATATAGAATTACGTCATATCGTATAACGTCATACGATATTGCGTCAGAACGGATGACGTCATAAAGAATTACGTCATGACGTACAACGTTTCAGAGTATTACGTCATAACGTATATCGTCATAAATAATTACGTCATAACGTATAACTTCACATAGTAATACGTCATAACGTAGAATGTCATGTAGTATTGCGTCATGACGTATAACGTCATATAGAATAACGTCATAACGTATAACGTCACATAGTAATACGTCATAACGTATAGCGCTATATTGTGTGACATCATAACTTATAACGTCATATAGAATTACGGTACAACGTATAACGTCATATAGTATTGCGTCATGACGTATAACGTCATATAGAATTACGTCCTAACGTATAACGTCATATAGTATTGCGTCATGACGTACAACGTTATATGTTATTGTGTAATAGAGTATGACGTCACATAGTAATACGTCATAACGTATAGCGATATATTGTATAGCGTCATAATGTATAACGTCACATAGTGTTACGTCATAACGTATAACGTCAGATAGTATTACTTCGTAATGGATCACGTCATATAGAATTACGTCATGACGTATAAAGTCATATAGAATTACGTCATAACGTATAACGTCATATAGTATTGCGTGATGACGTAGACTGTCATGTAGTATTGCGTCATGACGTATAACGTCATATAGAATAACGTCATAACGTATAACGTCACATAGTAATACGTCATAACGTATAACGTCATATAGAATTACGGTTTAAGGTATAACGTCATATAGTATTGCGTCATGACGTATAACGTTATGTGGTATTGCGTAATAACGTATAACGTCATACGATATTGCGTCAGAACGGATGACGTCATAAAGATTTACGTCATGACGTACAACGTTTCAGAGTATTACGTCATAACGTATAACGTCATATATAATTACGGTACAACGTACAACGTCATATAGAATTACGTCATGACGTATAAAGTCATATAGAATTACGTCATAACGTATACCGTCATATAGTATTGCGTCATGACGTATAACGTTATGTGGTATTGCGTAATAACGTATAACGTCATACGATATTGCGTCAGAACGGATGACGTCATAAAGAATTACGTCATGATGTACAACGTTTCAGAATATTACGTCATAACGTATAACGTCATAAATAATTACGTCATAACGTATAACTTCACATAGTAATACGTCAGAACGTAGAATGTCATGTAGTATTGCGTCATGACGTATAACGTCATATAGAATAACGTCATAACGTATAACGTCATATAGAATTACGGTTTAACGTATACCGTTACATAGTTATACGTCATAACGTACAGCGCTATATTGTATTACGTCATAACGTATAACGTCACATAGTACTACGTCATAACGTATAACGTTATAAAGTGTAACGTCATAACGCATAACGTCATATAGAGTTACTGTTTAACGTATACCGTCACATAGTAATACGTCATAACGTATAGCGCTATATGGTACAGCGTCATAACGTATAACGTCATATAGAATTACGTCATAACGTATAACGTCATATAGTATTGCGTCATGAAGTATAACGCTATATGTTATTGTGTAATAAGGTATAACGTCACATAGTATTACGTCATAACGTATGACGTCATATAGTATTGTGTAATAAGGTATAATATCACATAGTATTACGTCATAACGTATGACGTTACATAGTTCTACGTCAAAACGTATAGCGTCATATAGTATTGCGCCATGACGTATAACGTTATAAAGTATAACGTCATAACGTATAACGTCACATACTAATACGACGTAACGTATAGCGCTATATTGTATTGCGTAATAACGTATAACGTCATATAATTTTGCGTCAGAACGGATGACGTCATAAAGAATTGCGTCATAACGTATAACGTCATATGGAATTACGGTTTAACGTATACCGTCACATAGTTATACGTCATAACGTACAGCGCTATATTGTATTATGTCATAACGTAGAACGTCATATAGTATTGCGTCATAACGTATAACGTCATATGGAATTACGGTTTAACGTATACCGTCACATAGTTATACGTCATAACGTATAGCGCTATATTGTATTACGTCATAACTTATAACGTCATATAGTATAGCGCCATGACGTATAACGTTATAAAGTATAATGTCATAACGTATAACGTCATATAGAATTACGTCATAACGTATAACGTCATATAGTATTGCGTCAGAACGGATGACGTCATAAAGTATTACGTCATGACGTATAACGTCATATAGAATTACGGTACAAAGTATAACGTCATATAGTATTGCGCCAGACGTATGACGTCACCTACTAATACGGCGTAACGTATAGCGCTATATTGTATTGCGTCATAACGTTAAACGTCATATAATTTTGCGTCAGAACGGATGACGTCATAAAGAATTGCGTCATAACGTATAACGTCACGTAGTAATACGTCATGACGTATAACTTTATATTGTGTGCAGTCATAACGTATAACGTCATATAGAATTACGGTACAACGTATAACGTCATATAGTATTGCGCCATGACGTATAACGTCTTAAAGTATAACGTCATAACGTATAACCTCATATAGTATGGCGTCATTACGAATGACGTCATATGATATTACGTCATAACGTATAACGTCGCATAGTAATACGACATAACGTAGAACGTCCTATAGAATTACGGTTTAACGTATACCGTCACATAGTTATACGTCATAACGTACAGCGCTATATTGTATTACGTCATAACGTAGAAGGTCACATAGTATTGCGTCATGACGTATAACGTTATATGTTATTGTGTAATAAGGTATAACGTCACATAGTAACACGTCATAACGTATAGCGCTATATTGTATTGCGTCATAACGTATAACGTCACATAGTACTACGTCATAACGTATAACGTTATAAAGTGTAACGTCATAACGTATAACGCTATATAGTATTGCGTCGTAACGTATAACGTTATAAAGTACAACGTCATTACGTATATCGTCACATAGTAATACGTCATAACGTATAACGTCATATAGAATTACGGTTTAACGTATACCGTCACATAGTGATACGTCATAACGTACAGCGCTATATTGTATTACGTCATAACGTAGAACGTCATATAGTATTGCGTCATGACGTATAACGTTAAATGTTATTGTGTAATAAGGTATAACGTCACATAGTAACACGTCATAACGTATAGCGCTATATTGTATTGCGTCATAACGTATAACGTCACATAGTACTACGTCATAACGCATAACGTTATAAAGTGTAACGTCATATAGTATTGCGTCATTCCGAATGACGTCATATAACATTACGTCATAACGTATAACGTCACGTAGCAATACTTCATATCGTAGAACGTCCTATAGAATTACGGTTTAACGTATACCGTCACATAGTTATACGTCATAACGTATAACGTCACGTGGCAATATTTCATAACGTAGAACGTCCTATAGAATTACGGTTTAACGTATACCGGCACATAGTTATACGTCATAACGTATAGCGCTATGTTGTATTACGTCATAACGTATAACTTCACATAGTACTACGCCACAACGGATGACGTCATACAGAATTACGTCATTACGTATAACGTCATATAGAATTACGTCATAACGTACAACGTAATATAGTAATACGTCATAACGTATAATGTCATGTAGTATTAAGGTACAGCGTATAAGGTCATATATTATTGCGTCATGACGTATAACGTTCTAAAGTATAGCGTCATAACGTATAACGTCATATAGTATTCCGCCATGACGTATAACGTTGTAAAGTATAACGACAAAACGCATAACGTCATATAGAGTTACGGTTTAACGTATAAGGTCACATAGTAATACGTCATACCGTATAGCGCTATATTGTATTGCGCCATAACGTATAACGTGGCATACTATTACGTCATAACGTATAACGTCATATAGTATTGCGCCAGTACGTATAACGTTCTAAAGTACAACGTCATAACGTATAACGTCATATAGTATTCCGCCATAACGTATAACGTCATACAGTATTGCGTCATGACGTATAACGTTATATGGTATTGCGTATAACGTCTAACGTTATATAGTATTCCGCCATGACGTATAACGTTATATTGTGTGACGTTATAACGTATAAGGTCATATAAAATTACTGTACAACGTATAACGTCATATAGTATTGTGCCATGACGTATAACGTTCTAAAGTATAACGTCATAACGTATATCGTCACATAGTAATACGTCATAACGTATAACGTCATATAGAGTTACGGTTTAACGTATACCGTCACATAGTATTCCGTCATAACGTATAACGTCACATAGTTCTACGTCAGAACGGATGACGTCATATAGAATTACGACATGACATGTAACGACATATTGAAATACGTCATAACGTACAACGTCATATAGTATTGCGTCGTAACGTATAACGTTATAAAGTATAACGTCATAACGTATATCGTCACATAGTAATACGTCATAACGTATAATGTCATGTAGTATTAAGGTATAACGTACAACTTCACATAGTAATACGTCAAGACGTATAACGTTATATTGTGTGACAACATAACGTATAACGTCATATAGAATTACGGTTCAACGTATAACGACATATAGTATTGCGCCATAACGTATCACGTCACATAGTAATACGTCATAACGTATAATGTCATGTAGTATTAAGGTATAGCGTATAACGTAACACAGTAGTACGTCATGACGTATAACGTTATATTGTGCGACGTCATAACGTATAAGGTCATACAAAATTACGGTACAACGTATAACGTCATATAGTATTCTGCCATGACGTATAACGTTCTAAAGTATAACGTCATGACGTACAACGTAGTATAGAATTACGTCATGACGTATAACGTCATACAGAATTACGTCATAACGCACAACGTCACATGGTAATAGGTCATAACGTATAATGTCATGTAGTATTAAGGTATAACGTATAACGTCACATAGTAATACGTCATGACGTATAGCGCTATATTGTATTGCGTCATAATGTATAACGTGACATAGTGTTACGTCATATCGTATAACGTCACATAGTATTACTTCGTAATGTATAACGTCACATGGTACTATGCCACAACGGATCGTGTCATATAGAATTAAGTCATGACGTACAGCGACATATTGAATTACGTTATAGTGTACAACGTATTAAAGTAATACGTCATAACGTATAATGTCATGTTGTATAAAGGTATAGCGTATAACGTCACTTAGTAATAAGTCATGACGTATAACGTTATATTGTGTGACGTCATAACGTATAAATTCATGTAAAATTACGGTACAACGTATAACGTCATATAGTATTGCGCCATGACTTATAACGTTATAAAGCATAACGTCATAACACATAACGTCATATAGAGTTACGGTTTAACCTATACCGCCACATAGCAATACGTCATAACGTATAGCGCTATATTGTATTGCGCCATAACACATAACGTCACATAGTAATACGTCATAACGGATGACGTCATATAGAATAACGCCATGACGTGTAACGTCATATTGAATTACGTCATAACGTACAACGTAACATATTAATACGTCATAACTTATAACGACATACAGAATTACGGTTTAACGTATACCGTTACATAGTTATACGTCATAACGTATAGTGCTATAATGTATTACGTCATAACGTATAACGTCATATAGTATTGCGTCAAGACGTACAACGTTATATGTTATTGTGTAATAACGTATAACGTCATATAGTACTACGTCATAACGGATGACGTCATATAGAATTACGGTTTAACGTATACCGTCACATAGTTATGCGTCTTAACGTATAGCGCTATATTGTATTAGGTCATAACGTATGACGTCATATAGTATTGCGTCATAAGGTATAACGTCACAAAGTACTACGCCACAACGTATGACGTCATATAGAATTACATCATAACGTATAACTTCACAAAGTACTACGCCACAACGGATGACGTCATATAGAATTACGTCATAACGTATAACGTCATATAGTATTGCGCCATGACGTATAACGTTATAAAGTATAACGTCATAACTCATAACGTCAAATAGAGTTGCGGTTTTACGTATACCGTCACATAGTATTCCGTCATAACGTATAACGTCACATAGTTCTACGTCATAACTTATAACGTCATATAGTATTCTGTCATTACGACTGACGTCATATAATATTGCGTCATAACGTATAATGTCACATAGTAATACGTCACAACGTATAACGTCATATAGCATTACGCTGTAACGTATACCGTCACATAGTTATACGTCATAACGTATAGCGCTATATTGTATTACGTCATAACGTAGAACGTCATATAGTATTTCGTCATGACGTATAACGTTATAAAGAATAACGTCATATATAGTTACGGTTTAACGTATACCGTCACATACTATTGCGTCATAACGTATAACGTCACACAGTTCTACGTCATAACGTAGAACGTCATATAGTACTGCGCCATGATGTATAACGTTATAAAGTATACCGTCATAACGCATAACGCCATATAGAGTTACGGTTTAACGTATACCGTCACATAGTATTCCGACATAAAGTATAACGTCATATAGTATTTCGTCATGACGTATAACGTTATATGGTATTGCGTAATAACGTATAACGTCATATAGTAATCCGCCATGACGTATAACGTTATAATGTATAACGTCATATCGCATAACGTCATATAGAGTTACGGTTTAACGTATACTGTCACATAGTAATACGTCATAACGAATAGCGCTATATTGTATTGCGTCATAACGTACAACGTCACATAGTATTACGTCATAACGAATAACATCACATAGTACTTCGTCAGAACGAATGACGTCATATATAATTACGCGATGACATATAACGTCATATAGAATTACGTCATAACGTGTAACGTCATATAGTATTGCGCCATGACGTATAACGTTATAAAGTATAACGTCATATATAGTTACGGTTTAACGTATACCGTCAAATACTATTCCGTCATAACGTATAACGTCACACAGTTCTACGTCATAACGTAGAACGTCATATAGTACTGCGCCATGATGTATAACGTTATAAAGTATAACGTCACAACGTATAACGTCATATAGTATTGCGCCATGACGTATAACGTTATAAAATATAAGGTCATATAGTATTGCGTCATATAGAATTACACCATGACGTATAACGTCATATTGAATTACGTCATAACGTATAACGTCAAACAGTATTGCACCATCACTTATAACGTTATAAAGTATAACGACATAACGTATAACGTCATATAGTATTGCGTCATGACGTATAACGTCATATAGTATTGCGTCCTAACGTATAACGTTATAAAGTATAACGTCATAACGTATAGCGTCACATAGTAATACGTCATAACGTATAACGTCATATAGTATTGCGTCATGACGTATAACGTTATATGGTATTGCGTAATAACGTATAACATCACATAGTACTACGTCAGAACGGATGACGTCATATAGAATTACGCCATGACGTATAACGTCATATAGAATTACGTCATAACGTATAACGTCATATAGTATTGCGCCATGACGTATAACGTTATAAAGTATAACGTCATAGCGCATAACGTCATATAGAGTTGCGGTTTTACGTATACCGTCACATAGTATTCCGTCATAACGTATAACGTCACATAGTTCTACGTCATAACGTATAACGTCATATCGTATTGCGGCATGTCGTATAACTTTATAAAGTATAACGTCATAACGTATAACGTCACATACTAATACGTCGTAACGTATAGCGCTATATTGTATTGCGTCATAACGTATAACGTCATATAGTATTGCTCCATGACGTATGACGTTACAAAGTGTAACGTCATAACGTATAACGTAATATAGCATTGCGCCATGACGTATAACGTCATAAAGTATAACGTCATAACGTATAACCTCATATGGTATGGCGTCATAACGAATGACGTAATATAGAATTACGTCATAACGTATAACGTAATATAGCATTGCGTCATGACGTATAACGTCATATAGTATTGCGTTATGACGTACAACGTTATATGTTATTGTGTAATAACGTATAACGTCACATAGTAATACGTCACAAAGTATAGCGCTATATTGAATAGCGTCATATCGTATAACGTCATATAGAATTACGTCATAACGTATAACGTCATATAGTATTGCGTCCTAACGTATAACGTTATAAAGTATAACGTCATAACGTATAGCGTCACATAGTAATACGTCATAACGTATAACGTCATATAGTATTGCGTCATGACGTATAACGTTATATGGTATTGCGTAATAACGTATAACATCACATAGTACTACGTCAGAACGGATGACGTCATATAGAATTACGCCATGACGTATAACGTCATATAGAATTACGTCATAACGTATAACGTCATATAGTATTGCGCCATGACGTATAACGTTATAAAGTATAACGTCATAGCGCATAACGTCATATAGATTTGCGGTTTTACGTATACCGTCACATAGTATTCCGTCATAACGTATAACGTCACATAGTTCTACGTCATAACGTATAACGTCATATCGTATTGCGGCATGTCGTATAACTTTATA
This sequence comes from Bombus fervidus, assembly GCF_041682495.2. NCBI lineage: Eukaryota > Metazoa > Arthropoda > Insecta > Hymenoptera > Apidae > Bombus > Bombus fervidus. The sequence continues at coordinate 2,504,291 of NW_027212582.1, forward strand.
AAGTATAACGTCATAACGTATGACGTCACATACTAATACGTCGTAACGTATAGCGCTATATTGTATTGCGTCATAACGTATAACGTCATATAGTATTGCTCCATGACGTATGACGTCATAAAGTATAACGTCATAACGTATAACCTCATATGGTATGGCGTCATAACGAATGACGTAATATAGAATTACGTCATAACGTATAACGTAATATAGCATTGCGTCATGACGTATAACGTCATATAGTATTGCGTTATGACGTACAACGTTATATGTTATTGTGTAATAACGTATAACGTCACATAGTAATACGTCACAAAGTATAGCGCTATATTGAATAGCGTCATATCGTATAACGTCATATAGAATTACGTCATAACGTATAACGTCATATAGTATTGCGTCCTAACGTATAACGTTATAAAGTATAACGTCATAACGTATAGCGTCACATAGTAATACGTCATAACGTATAACGTCATATAGTATTCCGCCATGACGTATAACGTTGTAATGTATAACGTCATAACGCATAACGTCATATAGAGTTACGGTTTAACGTATACCATCACATAGTAATACGTCATAGCGTATAGCGCTATATTGTATAGCGTCATAACTTATAACGTCATGTAGAATTACGTCATAACGTATAACGTCATATAATATTGCGTCAGAACGGATGACGTCATAAGGAATTACGTCATGACGTGTAACGTCATATAGAATTACGATACAACGTATAACGTCATATAGTATTGCGTCATTACGAATGACGTCATATTATATTGCGTCATAACGCATAACGTCACATGGTACTATGCCACAACGGAAGACGTCATATAGAATTACTTGATAACGTATAAAGTCATATAGTATTGCGCCATGACGTATAACGTTATAAAGTAAAACGTCATAACGTATAACGTCATATAGTATTGCGTCATGACGTACAACGTTATATGATATTGTGTAATAACGTATAACGTAACATAGTAATACGTCATAACGTATAATGTCATGTAGTATTAAGGTATAACGTATAACGTCACAGAGTAAGACGTCATAACGTATAACGTCATATAGTATTCCGCCATGACGTATAACGTTATAAAGTATAACTTCATAACGCATAACGTCATATAGTATTGCGTCATGACGTATAACGTTATATGGTATTGCGTAATAACGTATAACATCATATAGTATTGCGTCAGAACGGATGACCTCATAAAGAATTACGTCGTAACGTATAACGTTATAAAGTATAAGGTCATAACGTATATCGTCATATAGTACTGCGTAATAACGTATAACGTCATATAGTATTCCGCCATGACGTATAACGTTGTAATGTATAACGTCATAACGCATAACGTCATATAGAGTTACGGTTTAACGTATACCATCACATAGTAATACGTCATAGCGTATAGCGCTATATTGTATAGCGTCATAACTTATAACGTCATGTAGAATTACGTCATAGCGTATAACGTCATATAATATTGCGTCAGAACGGATGACGTCATAAGGAATTACGTCATGACGTGTAACGTCATATAGAATTACGATACAACGTATAACGTCATATAGTATTGCGCCATGACGTATAACGTTATAAAGTATAATGTCATAACGTATGACGTCATATAGTATTGCGTCATAACGTATAACGTCACATAGTACTACGCCACAACCGATGACGTCATATAGAATTACGTCATAACGTATAACTTCACATAGTACTACGCCACAACGGATGACGTCATCTAGAATTACGTCATGACATATAACGTCATATTGAATTACGTCATAACGTATAACGTGAAATAGTATTGCGCCATGACGTATAACGTTATAAAGTATGACGACATAACTTATAACGTCATATAGATGTACGTCATAACGTACAACGTAACATAGTAATACGTCATAACGTATAATATCATCTAGTATTAAGGTACAACGTATAACATCACGTAGTAATACGTCATGACGTATAACTTTATATTGTGTGACGTCATAACGTATAACGTCATATAGAATTACGGTACAACGTATAACGTCATATAGTATTGCGCCATGACGTATATCGTTATAAAGTATAACGTCATAACGTATCACGTCATATAGAATTACACCATGACGTATAACGTCATATTGAATTACGTCATAACGTATAACGTCAAACAGTATTGCACCATGACTTATAACGTTATAAAGTATAACGACATAACGTATAACGTCATATAGTATTGCGTCATGACGAATAACGTTATATGGTATTGCGTAATAACGTATAACGTCACATAGTATTACGTCATAATATAATGCTGTGTTGTATTACGTCATAACGTATGACGTCACATAGAACTACGGTATAACGTGCAACGTCGCACATTATTACGTCATAACGTATAACGTCATATATAATTACGTCATAACGTATAACATCACATAGTATTACGTCATAACGTATAATGTCATGTAGTATTGCGTCATGCCGTATAACGTTATATAGAGTTACGTCATAACGTGTAGCGTTATATGGTATAACGTAATAATGTTTAACGTTGTACAGTATTAAGGTGTAACGTATACCGTCACATAGCAACACGCCATGACGTATAACGTCATATTGATTTACTTCATAACGTATAACGACATATAGCATTGCGCCATAACGTATAACGTCATAAAGTATAACGTCATAACGTAGAACGTCTTATAGAATTACGGTTTAACGTAAACCGTCACATAGTTATACGTCATAATGTACGGCGCTATATTGTATAGCGTCATAACGTATAACGTCATATAGAATTACGTCACAACCCATAATGTCATATAGTATTGAGTCAGAACGGATGACGTCATAAAGAATTACGTCATGACGTATAGCGTCATATAGAATTACGCCACAACGGATGACGTCATATAGAATTACGTCATGGCGTATAACTTCATATTGAATTACGTCATAACGTATAACGTCAAATAATATTGCGCCATGACGTATTACGTCATATTGTATTGCGACATGACGTACAACGTTATATGTTATTGTGTAATAACGTATAACGTCACATAGTGACACATCATAACGTATAGCGCTATATTGAATAGCGTCATAACGTATAACGTCATATAGAATTACGTCATAACGTATGACGTCATATACTATTACGTCATAACGTATAACGTCATATAGTATTGCGTCATGACGTATAACGTCATATAGTATTGCGTCCTAACGTATAACGTTATAAAGTATAACGTCATAACGTATAGCGTCACATAGTAATACGTCATAACGTATAACGTCATATAGTATTGCGTCATGACGTATAACGTTATATGGTATTGCGTAATAACGTATAACATCACATAGTACTACGTCAGAACGGATGACGTCATATAGAATTACGCCATGACGTATAACGTCATATAGAATTACGTCATAACGTATAACGTCATATAGTATTGCGCCATGACGTATAACGTTATAAAGTATAACGTCATAGCGCATAACGTCATATAGATTTGCGGTTTTACGTATACCGTCACATAGTATTCCGTCATAACGTATAACGTCACATAGTTCTACGTCATAACGTATAACGTCATATCGTATTGCGGCATGTCGTATAACTTTATAAAGTATAACGTCATAACGTATAACGTCACATACTAATACGTCGTAACGTATAGCGCTATATTGTATTGCGTCATAACGTATAACGTCATATAGTATTGCTCCATGACGTATGACGTTACAAAGTGTAACGTCATAACGTATAACGTAATATAGCATTGCGCCATGACGTATAACGTCATAAAGTATAACGTCATAACGTATAACCTCATATGGTATGGCGTCATAACGAATGACGTAATATAGAATTACGTCATAACGTATAACGTAATATAGCATTGCGTCATGACGTATAACGTCATATAGTATTGCGTTATGACGTACAACGTTATATGTTATTGTGTAATAACGTATAACGTCACATAGTAATACGTCACAAAGTATAGCGCTATATTGAATAGCGTCATAACGTATAACGTCATATAGAATTACGTCATAACGTATAACGTCATATAGTATTGCGTCCTAACGTATAACGTTATAAAGTATAACGTCATAACGTATAGCGTCACATAGTAATACGTCATAACGTATAACGTCATATAGTATTCCGCCATGACGTATAACGTTGTAATGTATAACGTCATAACGCATAACGTCATATAGAGTTACGGTTTAACGTATACCATCACATAGTAATACGTCATAGCGTATAGCGCTATATTGTATAGCGTCATAACTTATAACGTCATGTAGAATTACGTCATAACGTATAACGTCATATACTATTGCGTCAGAACGGATGACGTCATAAGGAATTACGTCATGACGTGTAACGTCATATAGAATTACGATACAACGTTTAACGTCATATAGTATTGCGTCATTACGAATGACGTCATATTATATTGTGTCATAACGCATAACGTCACATGGTACTATGCCACAACGGAAGACGTCATATAGAATTACTTGATAACGTATAAAGTCATATAGTATTGCGCCATGACGTATAACGTCATAAAGTATAACGTCATAACGTAGAACGTCCTATAGAATTACGGTTTAACGTAAACCGTCACATAGTTATACGTCATAATGTACTGCGCTATATTGTATAGCGTCATAACGTATAACGTCAGATAGAATTACGTCACAACCCATAATGTCATATAGTATTGAGTCAGAACGGATGACGTCATAAAGAATTACGTCATGACGTATAGCGTCATATAGAATTACGCCACAACGGATGACGTCATATAGAATTACGTCATGGCGTATAACTTCATATTGAATTACGTCATAACGTATAACGTCAAATAATATTGCGCCATGACGTATTACGTCATATTGTATTGCGACATGACGTACAACGTTATATGTTATTGTGTAATAACGTATAACGTCACATAGTGACACATCATAACGTATAGCGCTATATTGAATAGCGTCATAACGTATAACGTCATATAGAATTACGTCATAACGTATGACGTCATATACTATTGCGTCATGACGTATAACGTCATATAGTATTGCGCCATGACGTATAACGTTATAAAGTATAACGTCATAACGTATGGTCTCACAGAGTATTGCGTCATGACGTACAACGTTATATGTTATTGTGTTATAACGTATACCGTCACATAGTATTCCGTCATAACGTATAACGTCACATAGTTCTACGTCATAACGTATAACGTCATATCGTATTGCGGCATGTCGTATAACGTTATAAAGTATAACGTCATAACGTATAACGTCACATACTAATACGTCGTAACGTATAGCGCTATATTGTATTGCGTCATAACGTATAACGTCATATAGTATTGCTCCATGACGTATGACGTTACAAAGTGTAACGTCATAACGTATAACGTAATATAGCATTGCGCCATGACGTATAACGTCATAAAGTATAACGTCATAACGTATAACCTCATATGGTATGGCGTCATAACGGATGACGTAATATAGAATTACGTCATAACGTATGACGTAATATAGCATTGCGTCATGACGTATAACGTCATATAGTATTGCGTTATGACGTACAACGTTATATGTTATTGTGTAATAACGTATAACGTCACATAGTAATACGTCACAACGTATAGCGCTATATTGAATAGCGTCATAACGTATAACGTCATATAGAATTACGTCATAACGTATAACGTCATATAGTATTGCGTCCTAACGTATAACGTTATAAAGTATAACGTCATAACGTATAGCGTCACATAGTAATACGTCATAACGTATAACGTCATATAGTATTGCGTCATGACGTATAACGTTATATGGTATTGCGTAATAACATATAACGTCGTATAATAATCCGCCATGATGTATAACGTTATAATGTATAACGTCATATTGCATAACGTCATATAGTTACGGTTTAACGTATACTGTCACATAGTAATACGTCGTGACGTATAGTGTTATATTGTGTGACGTCATAACGTATAACGTCACATAGCATTACGTCATAACGTATAACGTCACATAGTATTACTTCGTAACGGATGACGTCATATAGAATTACGTCATGACGTATAACGTCATATAGAATCACGTCATAACGTATAGCGCTTTATTGTATTGCGTCATAACGTATATCGTCACATAGTGCTGCGTCATATCGTATAACGTCACATAGTATCACTTCGTAACGGATGACGTCATATAGAATTACGTCATGACGTATAAAGTCATATAGAATTACGTCATATCGTATAACGTCATATAGTATTGCGTCATGGCGTATAATGTTATGTGGTATTACGTAATAACGTATAACGTCATACGATATTGCGTCAGAACGGATGACGTCATAAAGAATTACGTCATGACGTACAACGTTTCAGAGTATTACGTCATAACGTATATCGTCATAAATAATTACGTCATAACGTATAACTTCACATAGTAATACGTCATAACGTAGAATGTTATGTAGTATTGCGTCATGACGTATAACGTCATATAGAATAACGTCATAACGTATAACGTCACATAGTAATACGTCATAACGTATAACGTCATATACAATTACGGTTTAACGTATGCCGTCACATAGTTATACGTCATAACGTATGGCGCTATATTTTATTGAGTCATAACGTATAACGTCACATGGTATTACGTCATAACGAATAGCGCTATATTGTATTGCACATTAACGTATAACGTCACATAGTATTACGTCATAACGTATGACGTCACATAGTACAAAGCCACAACGGATGACGTCATACAGAATTACGTCATGACGTACAACGTCATACTAAATTACGTCATAACGTACAACGTCATATAGTATTGCGTCATGACGTAGAATGTCATGTAGTATTGCGTCATGACGTATAACGTCATATAGAATAACGTCATAACGTATAACGTCACATAGTAATACGTCATAACGTATAACGTCATATAGAATTTCGGTTTAACGTATAACGTCATATAGTATTGCGTCATGACGTATAACGTTATGTGGTATTGCGTAATAACGTATAACGTCACATACTAATACGCCATAACGTATAACGTCATATAGAATTACGGTTTAACGTATGCCGTCACATAGTTATACGTCATAACGTATGGCGCTATATTTTATTGAGTCATAACGTATAACGTCACATAGTATTACGTCATAACGAATAGCGCTATATTGTATTGCGTCATAACGTATAACGTCACATAGTGTTACGTCATAACGTATAACGTTATATAGTATTGCGTCATTCCGAATGACGTCATATAATATTGCGTCATAACGTATAACGTCACATAGTAATACGCCATAACGTATAACGTCATATAGTATTGCGTCATTCCGAATGACGTCATATAGTATTGCGTCATAACGTATAACGTCACATAGTAATACGTCATAACGTATAATGTCATGTAGTATTAATTACGGTTTAACGTATAACGTAATATAGTATTGCGTCATGACGTATAACGTTATGTGGTATTGCGTAATAACGTATAACGTCATACGATATTGCGTCAGAACGGATGACGTCATAAAGAATTACGTCATGACGTACAACGTTTCAGAGTATTACGTCATAACGTATAACGTCATATATAATTACGGTACAACGTACAACGTCATATAGAATTACGTCATGACGTATAACGTCATATAGTATTGCGTCATGACGTATAACGTTATGTGGTATTGCGTAATAACGTATAACGTCATACGATATTGCGTCAGAACGGATGACGTCATAAAGAATTACGTCATGACGTACAACGTTTCAGAGTATTACGTCATAACGTATAACGTCATAAATAATTACGTCATAACGTATAACGTCACATAGTAATACGTCAGAACGTAGAATGTCATGTAGTATTGCGTCATGACGTATAACGTCATATAGAATAACGTCATAACGTATAACGTCATATAGAATTACGGTTTAACGTATACCGTTACATAGTTATACGCCATAACGTATAGCTCTATAATGTATTACGTCGTATCGTATAACGTCATATAGTATTGCGTCATGACGTACAACGTCATATGTTATTGTGTAATAACGTATGACGTCACATAGTAATACGTCATAACGTATAGCGATATATTGTATAGCGTCATAACGCATGTCGTCACATAGGACTACGTCATAACGTATAATGTCATGTAGTAATAAGGTATAACGTATAACGTTACATAGTAATACGTCATAACGTATAACGTCATATAGAGTTACGGTTTAACGTATACCGTCACATAGTATTCCGTCATAACGTATAACATCACATAGTTCTACGTCAGAACGGATGACGTCATATAGAATTACGCCATGACGTGGAACGTCATATTGAAATACGTTATAACGTACAACGTCATATAGTATTGCGTCGTAACGTATAACGTTATAAAGTATAAGGTCATAACGTATATCGTCACATAGTAATACGTCATAACGTATAACGTCATATAGTATTACGTCATAACGTATAACGTCATATATATCGCTATAATGTATTACGTCATAACGTATAACGTCATATAGTATTGCGTCATGACGTATAACGTTATATGTTATTGTGAAATAACGTATAACGTCATATAGTACTACGTCATAACGGATGACGTCACATAAAATTACGGTTTAACGTATACCGTCACGTAGTAATGCGTCTTAACGTATAGCGCTATATTGTATTACGTCATAACGTATGACGTCATATAGCATTGCGTCATAAGATATAACGTCACAAAGTACTACGCCACAACGTATAACGTCATATAGTATTGCGCCATGACGTATAACGTTACAAAGTATAACGTCATAATGCATAACGTCATATAGAGTTGCGGTTTTACGTATATCGTCACATAGTATTCCGTCATAACGTATAACGTCACATAGTTCTACGTCGTAACGTATAACGTCATATAGTATTGCGTCATTACGACTGACGTCATACAATATTGCGTCATAACGTATAATGTCACATAGTAATACGCCATAACGTACAACCTCACATAGTAATACGTTGTAACGTACAATGTCATGTAGTATTAAGGTATACGTATATCGTCACATAGTAATACGTCGTGATGTATAATGTTATATTGTGTGACGTCATAACGTATAACGTCATATAGTATTCCGTCATAAGGTATAACATCATATAGTATTGTGTCATGACGCATAACGTTATATGGTATTGCGTAATAACGTATAACGTCACATAGCATTGCGCCATGACGTATAACGTCATAAAGTATAACGTCATAACGTATAACGTCATATAGTATTGCGTCATTCCGAATGACGTCATATAGTATTGCGTCATAACGTATAACGTCACATAGTAATACGTCATAACGTATAATGTCATGTAGTATTAATTACGGTTTAACGTATAACGTCATATAGTATTGCGTCATGACGTATATCGTTATGTGGTATTGCGTAAGAACGTATAACGTCATACGATATTGCGTCAGAACGGATGACGTCATAAAGAATTACGTCATGACGTACAACGTTTCAGAGTATTACGTCATAACGTATAACGTCATATATAATTACGGTACAACGTACAACGTCATATAGAATTACGTCATGACGTATAAAGTCATATAGAATTACGTCATAACGTATAACGTCATATAGTATTGCGTCATGACGTATAACGTTATGTGGTATTGCGTAATAACGTATAACGTCATACGATATTGCGTCAGAACGGATGACGTCATAAAGAATTACGTCATGACGTACAACGTTTCAGAGTATTACGTCATAACGTATAACGTCATAAATAATTACGTAATAACGTATAACTTCACATAGTAATACGTCAGTACGTAGAATGTCATGTAGTATGGCGTCATGACGTATAACGTCATATAGAATAACGTCATAACGTATAACGTCATATAGAAGTACGGTTTAACGTATACCGTTACATAGTTATACGCCATAACGTATAGCTCTATAATGTATTACGTCGTATCGTATAACGTCATATAGTATTGCGTCATGACGTACAACGTCATATGTTATTGTGTTATAACGTATGACGTCACATAGTAATACGTCATAACGTATAGCGATATATTGTATAGCGTCATAACGCATGTCGTCACATAGGACTACGTCATAACGTATAATGTCATGTAGTAATAAGGTATAACGTATAACGTTACATAGTAATACGTCATAACGTATAACGTCATATAGAGTTACGGTTTAACGTATACCGTCACATAGTATTCCGTCATAACGTATAACGTCACATAGTTCTACGTCAGAACGGATGACGTCATATAGAATTACGCCATGACGTGGAACGTCATATTGAAATACGTCATAACGTATAACGTCATATAGTATTGCGTCGTAACGTATAACGTTATAAAGTATAAGGTCATAACGTATATCGTCACATAGTAATACGTCAGAACGTATAACGTCATATAGAATTACGGTATAACGTATAACGTCATATAGTATTGGGCCATGACGTATAACGTTATAAAGTATATCGTCATAACGTATAACGTCATATAGTATTACGTCATAACGTATAACGTCATATATATCGCTATAATGTATTACGTCATAACGTATAACGTCATATAGTATTGCGTCATGACGTATAACGTTATATGTTATTGCGTAATAACGTATAACGTCATATAGTACTACGTCATAACGGATGACGTCACATAAAATTACGGTTTAACGTATACCGTCACGTAGTAATGCGTCTTAACGTATAGCGCTATATTGTATTACGTCATAACGTATGACGTCATATAGTATTGCGTCATAAGATATAACGTCACAAAGTACTACGCCACAACGTATAACGTCATATAGTATTGCGCCATGACGTATAACGTTACAAAGTATAACGTCATAATGCATAACGTCATATAGAGTTGCGGTTTTACGTATACCGTCACATAGTATTCCGTCATAACGTATAACGTCACATAGTTCTACGTCGTAACGTATAACGTCATATAGTATTGCGTCATTACGACTGACGTCATACAATATTGCGTCATAACGTATAATGTCACATAGTAATACGCCATAACGTACAACCTCACATAGTAATACGTTGTAACGTACAATATCATGTAGTATTAAGGTATACGTATATCGTCACATAGTAATACGTCGTGATGTATAATGTTATATTGTGTGACGTCATAACGTATAACGTCATATAGTATTCCGTCATAAGGTATAACATCATATAGTATTGTGTCATGACGCATAACGTTATATGGTATTGCGTAATAACGTATAACGTCACATAGCATTGCGCCATGACGTATAACGTCATAAAGTATAACGTCATAACGTATAACGTCATATAGTATGGCGTCATTACGAATGACGTCATATAATATTGCGTCATAACGTATAACGTCGCATAGTAATACTTCATAACGTAGAACGTCCTATATAATTGCGGTTTAACGTATACCGTCACATAGTTATACGTCATAACGTACAGCGCTATATTGTATTACGTCATAACGTATACCGTCACATAGTAATACGTCATAACGTATAGCGCTATATTGTACAGCGTCATAACGTATAACGTCATATAGAATTACGTCATAACGTATAACGTCAAATAGTATTGCGTCATGACGTATAACGCTATATGTTATTGTGTAATAAGGTATAACGTCACATAGTATTACGTCATAACGTATGACGTCATATAGTATTGTGTAATAAGGTATAACGTCACATAGTATTACGTCATAACGTATGACGTTACATAGTTCTACGTCATAACGTATAGCGTCATATAGTATTGCGCCATGACGTATAACGTTATAAAGTATAACGTCATAACGTATAACGTCACCTACTAATACGACGTAACGTATAGCGCTATATTGTATTGCGTAATAACGTATAACGTCATATAATTTTGCGTCAGAACGGATGACGTCATAAAGAATTGCGTCATAACGTATAACGTCACATAGCTCTACGTCAGAACGGATGACGTCATATAGAATTACGTCATTACGTATAACGTCATATAGAATTACGGTACAAAGTATAACGTCATATAGTATTGCGCCAGACGTATAACGTCACATACTAATACGGCGTAACGTATAGCGCTATATTGTATTGCGTCATAACGTAAAACGTCATATAGAATTACGTCATAACGTATAACGTCATATAGTATTGCGTCATGACGTATAACGTTATATGGTATTGCGTAATAACGTATAACGTCATATAGTACTACGTCATAACGGATGACGTCACATAAAATTACGGTTTAACGTATACCGTCACGTAGTAATGCGTCTTAACGTATAGCGCTATATTGTATTACGTCATAACGTATACCGTCACATAGTAATACGTCATAACGTATAGCGCTATATTGTACAGCGTCGTAACGTATAACGTCATATAGTATTGCGTCATTACGACTGACGTCATACAATATTGCGTCATAACGTATAATGTCACATAGTAATACGCCATAACGTACAACCTCACATAGTAATACGTTGTAACGTACAATGTCATGTAGTATTAAGGTATACGTATATCGTCACATAGTAATACGTCGTGACGTATAATGTTATATTGTGTGACGTCATAACGTATAACGTCATATAGTATTCCGTCATAAGGTATAACATCATATAGTATTGTGTCATGACGCATAACGTTATATGGTATTGCGTAATAACGTATAACGTCACATAGCATTGCGCCATGACGTATAACGTCATAAAGTATAACGTCATAACGTATAACGTCATATAGTATGGCGTCATTGCGAATGACGTCATATAATATTGCGTCATAACGTATAACGTCGCATAGTAATACTTCATAACGTAGAACGTCCTATATAATTGCGGTTTAACGTATACCGTCACATAGTTATACGTCATAACGTACAGCGCTATATTGTATTACGTCATAACGTATACCGTCACATAGTAATACGTCATAACGTATAGCGCTATATTGTACAGCGTCATAACGTATAACGTCATATAGAATTACGTCATAACGTATAACGTCATATAGTATTGCGTCATGACGTATAACGCTATATGTTATTGTGTAATAAGGTATAACGTCACATAGTATTACGTCATAACGTATGACGTCATATAGTATTGTGTAACAAGGTATAACGTCATATAGTATTACGTCATAACGTATGACGTTACATAGTTCTACGTCATAACGTATAGCGTCATATAGTATTGCGCCATGACGTATAACGTTATAAAGTATAACGTCATAACGTATAACGTCACATACTAATACGACGTAACGTATAGCGCTATATTGTATTGCGTAATAACGTATAACGTCATATAATTTTGCGTCAGAACGGATGACGTCATAAAGAATTGCGTCATAACGTATAACGTCACATAGCTCTACGTCAGAACGGACGACGTCATATAGAATTACGTCATTAGGTATAACGTCATATAGAATTACGGTACAAAGTATAACGTCATATAGTATTGCGCCAGACGTATAACGTCACATACTAATACGGCGTAACGTATAGCGCTATATTGTATTGCGTCATAACGTAAAACGTCATATAGAATTACGTCATAACGTATAACGTCATATAGTATTGCGTCATGACGTATAACGTTATATGGTATTGCGTAATAACGTATAACGTCATATAGTAATCCGCCATGACGTATAACGTTACAAAGTATAACGTCATAACGCATAACGTCATATAGAGTTGCGGTTTAACGTATACTGTCACATAGTAATACGTCATAACGTATAGCGCTATATTGTACAGCGTCATAACGTATAACGTCATATAGAATTACGTCATAACGTATAACGTCATATAGTATTGCGTCAGAACGGATGACGTCATAATGAATTACGTCATGACGTATAACGTCATATAGAATTACAGTACAACGTATAACGTCATATAGCATTGCGCCATGACGTATAACGTTATAAAGTATAATGTCATAACGTATAACGTTATAAAGTATAATGTCATAACGTATGACGTCATATAGTATTGCGTCATAACGTATAACGTCACATAGTATTACGTCATAACGTATAGCGCTATATTGTATAGCGTCATAACGTATAACGTCACATAGTACTACGTCATAACGGATGACGTCATATAGTATTGCGTCATAACATATAACGTCATATAGTATTGCGTCATGACGTACAACGCTTCAGAGTATTACGTCATAACGTATGACGTCATATAGTATTGCGTCATAACGTATAACGTCACATAGAACTAAGCCACAACGAATGACGTCATATAGAATAACGTCATGACGTATAACGTCATATAGAATTACGTCATAAAGCAGAACGTCACATAGTAATACGTCATAACGTATAATGTCATGTAGTATTAAGGTATAACGTATAACGTCACACAGTAATACGTCATAACGTATAATGTCATGTAGTATTAAGGTATAACGTATAACGTCACATAGTAATACGTCATAACGTATAGCGCTATATAGTATGGCGTCATAACGTATAACGTCACATAGTACTACGTCATAACGGATGACGTCATATAGTATTGCGTCATAACGTATAACGTTATATGGTATTGCGTAATAACGTATAACGTCATATAGTAATCCGCCATGACGTATAACGTTACAAAGTATAACGTCATAACGCATAACGTCATATAGAGTTGCGGTTTAACGTATACTGTCACATAGTAATACGTCATAACGTATAGCGCTATATTGTACAGCGTCATAACGTATAACGTCATATAGAATTACGTCATAACGTATAACGTCATATAGTATTGCGTCATGACGTATAACGCTATATGTTATTGTGTAATAAGGTATAACGTCACATAGTATTACGTCATAACGTATGACGTCATATAGTATTGCGTCATAACGTATAACGTCACATAGAACTAAGCCACAACGAATGACGTCATATAGAATAACGTCATGACGTATAACGTCAAATAGAATTACGTCATAAAGCAGAACGTCACATAGTAATACGTCATAACGTATAATGTCATGTAGTATTAAGGTATAACGTATAACGTCACACAGTAATACGTCATAACGTATAATGTCATGTAGTATTAAGGTATAACGTATAACGTCACATAGTAATACGTCATAACGTATAGCGCTATATAGTATGGCGTCATAACGTATAACGTCACATAGTACTACGTCATAACGGATGACGTCATATAGTATTGCGTCATAACGTATAACGTTATATGGTATTGCGTAATAACGTATAACGTCATATAGTAATCCGCCATGACGTATAACGTTACAAAGTATAACGTCATAACGCATAACGTCATATAGAGTTGCGGTTTAACGTATACTGTCACATAGTAATACGTCATAACGTATAGCGCTATATTGTACAGCGTCATAACGTATAACGTCATATAGAATTACGTCATAACGTATAACGTCACATAGTTCTACGTCGTAACGTATAACGTCATATAGTATTGCGTCATTACGACTGACGTCATACAATATTGCGTCATAACGTATAATGTCACATAGTAATACGCCATAACGTACAACCTCACATAGTAATACGTTGTAACGTACAATGTCATGTAGTATTAAGGTATACGTATATCGTCACATAGTAATACGTCGTGACGTATAATGTTATATTGTGTGACGTCATAACGTATAACGTCATATAGTATTCCGTCATAAGGTATAACATCATATAGTATTGTGTCATGACGCATAACGTTATATGGTATTGCGTAATAACGTATAACGTCACATAGCATTGCGCCATGACGTATAACGTCATAAAGTATAACGTCATAACGTATAACGTCATATAGTATGGCGTCATTGCGAATGACGTCATATAATATTGCGTCATAACGTATAACGTCGCATAGTAATACTTCATAACGTAGAACGTCCTATATAATTGCGGTTTAACGTATACCGTCACATAGTTATACGTCATAACGTACAGCGCTATATTGTATTACGTCATAACGTATACCGTCACATAGTAATACGTCATAACGTATAGCGCTATATTGTACAGCGTCATAACGTATAACGTCATATAGAATTACGTCATAACGTATAACGTCATATAGTATTGCGTCATGACGTATAACGCTATATGTTATTGTGTAATAAGGTATAACGTCACATAGTATTACGTCATAACGTATGACGTCATATAGTATTGTGTAACAAGGTATAACGTCATATAGTATTACGTCATAACGTATGACGTTACATAGTTCTACGTCATAACGTATAGCGTCATATAGTATTGCGCCATGACGTATAACGTTATAAAGTATAACGTCATAACGTATAACGTCACATACTAATACGACGTAACGTATAGCGCTATATTGTATTGCGTAATAACGTATAACGTCATATAATTTTGCGTCAGAACGGATGACGTCATAAAGAATTGCGTCATAACGTATAACGTCACATAGCTCTACGTCAGAACGGACGACGTCATATAGAATTACGTCATTACGTATAACGTCATATAGAATTACGGTACAAAGTATAACGTCATATAGTATTGCGCCAGACGTATAACGTCACATACTAATACGGCGTAACGTATAGCGCTATATTGTATTGCGTCATAACGTAAAACGTCATATAGAATTACGTCATAACGTATAACGTCATATAGTATTGCGTCATGACGTATAACGTTATATGGTATTGCGTAATAACGTATAACGTCATATAGTAATCCGCCATGACGTATAACGTTACAAAGTATAACGTCATAACGCATAACGTCATATAGAGTTGCGGTTTAACGTATACTGTCACATAGTAATACGTCATAACGTATAGCGCTATATTGTACAGCGTCATAACGTATAACGTCATATAGAATTACGTCATAACGTATAACGTCATATAGTATTGCGTCATGACGTATAACGCTATATGTTATTGTGTAATAAGGTATAACGTCACATAGTATTACGTCATAACGTATGACGTCATATAGTATTGCGTCATAACGTATAACGTCACATAGTACTACGCCACAACGTATGACGTCATATAGAAATACGTCATAACGTATAACTTCACATAGTACTACGCCACAACGGATGACGTCATATAGAATTACGTCATAAGTTATAACGTCATATAGTATTGCGCCATGACGTATAACGTTATAAAGTATAACGTCATAACGCATAACGTCATATAGAGTTGCGGTTTTACGTATACCGTCACATAGTAAAACGTCATAACGTATAACGTCATATAGAGTTGCGGTTTTACGTATACCGTCACATAGTATTCCGTCATAACGTATTACGTCACATAGTTCTACGTCATAACGTGTAACGTCATATAGTATTGCGTCATGACGTATAACGTTATATGTTATTGTGTAATAAGGTATAACGTCTCATAGTATTACGTCATAACGTATGACGTCATATAGAATTACGTCATAACGTATAACGTCATATAGTATTGCGTCATGACGTATAACGTTATATGTTATTGTGTAATAAGGTATAACGTCACATAGTAATACGTCATAATGCATAACGTCATATAGAGTTGCGGTTTTACGTATACCGTCACATAGTATTCCGTCATAACGTATAACGTCATATCGTATTGCGTCATTACGACTGACGTCATATAATATTGCGTCATAACGTATAATGTCACATAGTAATACGTCATAACGTATAACGTCATATAGAATTACGTCATAACGTATAACTTCATATAATACTACGCCACAACATATGACGTCATATAGTATTGCGTCATAACGTAAAACGTCACATAGTTCTACGTCATAACGTATAACGTCATATAGTATTGCGTCATTACGACTGACGTCATATAATATTGCGACATAACGTATAATGTCACATAGTAAAACGTCATAACGTATAACGTCATATAGAGTTGCGGTTTTACGTATACCGTCACATAGTATTCCGTCATAACGTATTACGTCACATAGTTCTACGTCATAACGTATAACGTCATATAGTATTGCGCCATGACGTACAGCGGTATACTGTATTACGTCATAACGTATAACGTCACATAGTACTACGTCATAACGTATAACGTTATAAAGTGTAACGTCATAACGTATAACGTCATATAGAATTACGTCATAACATATAACGTCATATAGTATTGCGTCATGTCGTGTAACGTTATATGTTATTGTGTAATAAGGTATAACGTCACATAGTTATACGTCATAACGTATAGCGCCATATTGTATTACGTCATAACGTATAACGTCATACAGTACTGCGTAATAACGTACAACGTCACATAGTACTACGCCACAACGTATGACGTCATATAGAATTACGTCATAAAGTATAACTTCATATAGTACTACGCCACAACGGATGACGTCATATAGTATTCCGCTGTGACGTATAACGTTATAATGTATAACGTCATAACGCATAACGTCATATAGAGTTACGGTTTAACGTATACCGTCACATAGTAATACCTCATAACGTATAGCGCTATATATTGTGTAGCGTCATAACGTATAACGTCACATAGAATTACGTCATAACGTATAACGTCATATAGTATTGCGTCAGAACGGATGACGTCATAATGAATTACGTCATGACGTATAACGTCATATAGAATTACAGTACAACGTATAACGTCATATAGCATTGCGCCATGACGTATAACGTTATAAAGTATAATGTCATAACGTATAACGTTATAAAGTATAATGTCATAACGTATGACGTCATATAGTATTGCGTCATAACGTATAACGTCACATAGTATTACGTCATAACGTATAGCGCTATATTGTATAGCGTCATAACGTATAACGTCACATAGTACTACGTCATAACGGATGACGTCATATAGTATTGCGTCATAACATATAACGTCATATAGTATTGCGTCATGACGTACAACGCTTCAGAGTATTACGTCATAACGTATGACGTCATATAGTATTGCGTCATAACGTATAACGTCACATAGAACTAAGCCACAACGAATGACGTCATATAGAATAACGTCATGACGTATAACGTCATATAGAATTACGTCATAAAGCAGAACGTCACATAGTAATACGTCATAACGTATAATGTCATGTAGTATTAAGGTATAACGTATAACGTCACACAGTAATACGTCATAACGTATAATGTCATGTAGTATTAAGGTATAACGTATAACGTCACATAGTAATACGTCATAACGTATAGCGCTATATAGTATGGCGTCATAACGTATAACGTCACATAGTACTACGTCATAACGGATGACGTCATATAGTATTGCGTCATAACGTATAACGTTATATGGTATTGCGTAATAACGTATAACGTCATATAGTAATCCGCCATGACGTATAACGTTACAAAGTATAACGTCATAACGCATAACGTCATATAGAGTTGCGGTTTAACGTATACTGTCACATAGTAATACGTCATAACGTATAGCGCTATATTGTACAGCGTCATAACGTATAACGTCATATAGAATTACGTCATAACGTATAACGTCATATAGTATTGCGTCATGACGTATAACGCTATATGTTATTGTGTAATAAGGTATAACGTCACATAGTATTACGTCATAACGTATGACGTCATATAGTATTGCGTCATAACGTATAACGTCACATAGTACTACGCCACAACGTATGACGTCATATAGAAATACGTCATAACGTATAACTTCACATAGTACTACGCCACAACGGATGACGTCATATAGAATTACGTCATAAGTTATAACGTCATATAGTATTGCGCCATGACGTATAACGTTATAAAGTATAACGTCATAACGCATAACGTCATATAGAGTTGCGGTTTTACGTATACCGTCACATAGTAAAACGTCATAACGTATAACGTCATATAGAGTTGCGGTTTTACGTATACCGTCACATAGTATTCCGTCATAACGTATTACGTCACATAGTTCTACGTCATAACGTATAACGTCATATAGTATTGCGTCATGACGTATAACGTTATATGTTATTGTGTAATAAGGTATAACGTCTCATAGTATTACGTCATAACGTATGACGTCATATAGAATTACGTCATAACGTATAACGTCATATAGTATTGCGTCATGACGTATAACGTTATATGTTATTGTGTAATAAGGTATAACGTCACATAGTAATACGTCATAATGCATAACGTCATATAGAGTTGCGGTTTTACGTATACCGTCACATAGTATTCCGTCATAACGTATAACGTCATATCGTATTGCGTCATTACGACTGACGTCATATAATATTGCGTCATAACGTATAATGTCACATAGTAATACGTCATAACGTATAACGTCATATAGAATTACGTCATAACGTATAACTTCATATAATACTACGCCACAACATATGACGTCATATAGTATTGCGTCATAACGTAAAACGTCACATAGTTCTACGTCATAACGTATAACGTCATATAGTATTGCGTCATTACGACTGACGTCATATAATATTGCGACATAACGTATAATGTCACATAGTAAAACGTCATAACGTATAACGTCATATAGAGTTGCGGTTTTACGTATACCGTCACATAGTATTCCGTCATAACGTATTACGTCACATAGTTCTACGTCATAACGTATAACGTCATATAGTATTGCGCCATGACGTACAGCGGTATACTGTATTACGTCATAACGTATAACGTCACATAGTACTACGTCATAACGTATAACGTTATAAAGTGTAACGTCATAACGTATAACGTCATATAGAATTACGTCATAACATATAACGTCATATAGTATTGCGTCATGTCGTGTAACGTTATATGTTATTGTGTAATAAGGTATAACGTCACATAGTTATACGTCATAACGTATAGCGCCATATTGTATTACGTCATAACGTATAACGTCATACAGTACTGCGTAATAACGTACAACGTCACATAGTACTACGCCACAACGTATGACGTCATATAGAATTACGTCATAAAGTATAACTTCATATAGTACTACGCCACAACGGATGACGTCATATAGTATTCCGCTGTGACGTATAACGTTATAATGTATAACGTCATAACGCATAACGTCATATAGAGTTACGGTTTAACGTATACCGTCACATAGTAATACCTCATAACGTATAGCGCTATATATTGTGTAGCGTCATAACGTATAACGTCACATAGAATTACGTCATAACGTATAACGTCATATAGTATTGCGTCAGAACGGATGACGTCATAAAGAATTACGTCATGACGTATAACGTCATATAGAATTACAGTACAACGTATAACGTCATATAGCATTGCGCCATGACGTATAACGTTATAAAGTATAATGTCATAACGTATAACGTTATAAAGTATAATGTCATAACGTATGACGTCATATAGTATTGCGTCATAACGTATAACGTCACATAGTATTACGTCATAACGTATAGCGCTATATTGTATAGCGTCATAACGTATAACGTCACATAGTACTACGTCATAACGGATGACGTCATATAGTATTGCGTCATAACATATAACGTCATATAGTATTGCGTCATGACGTACAACGCTTCAGAGTATTACGTCATAACGTATGACGTCATATAGTATTGCGTCATAACGTATAACGTCACATAGAACTAAGCCACAACGAATGACGTCATATAGAATAACGTCATGACGTATAACGTCATATAGAATTACGTCATAAAGCAGAACGTCACATAGTAATACGTCATAACGTATAATGTCATGTAGTATTAAGGTATAACGTATAACGTCACACAGTAATACGTCATAACGTATAATGTCATGTAGTATTAAGGTATAACGTATAACGTCACATAGTAATACGTCATAACGTATAGCGCTATATAGTATGGCGTCATAACGTATAACGTCACATAGTACTACGTCATAACGGATGACGTCATATAGTATTGCGTCATAACGTATAACGTCACATAGTGTTACGTCATAACGTATAGCGCTATATTGTATAGCGTCATAACGTATAACGTCACATAGTACTACGTCATAACGGATGACGTCATATAGTACTGCGTCATAACGTATAACGTCATATATAATTATCGCATAACGTATAACATCACATAGTAATACGTCATAACGTAGAATGTCATGTAGTATTGCGTCATGACTTATAACGTGATATAGAGTAACGTCATAACGTATAACGTTATATGGTATAACGTTATATGGTATAACGTAATAATGTTGAACGTTGTACAGTATTAAGGTATAACGTATAACGTCACAGAGTATTACTTCGTAACGGATGATGTCATATAGTATTACGTCATGACGTATAACGTCATATAGAATAACGTCATAACGTATAACGTCACATAGCATTACGTCATGACGTATAACGTCGCAAAGTAATACTTCATAACGTAGAACGTCCTATATAATTACGGTTTAACGTATACCGTCACATAGTTATACGTCATAACGTACAGCGCTATATTGTATTACGCCATGACGTATAACATCATATAGAATCACGTCATAACGTATAACGTCATATAGTATTGCGTCAGAACGGATGACGTCATAAAGAATTACGTCATGACGTATAACGTCACATAGAATGACAGTACAACGTATAACGTCATATAGCATTGCGCCATGACGTATAACGTTATAAAGTATAATGTCATAACGTATGACGTCATATAGTATTGCGTCATAACGTATAACGTCACATAGTACTACGCCACAACGAATGACGTCATATAGAATAACGTCATGACGTATAACGTCATGTTGAATTATGTCATAACGTATAACGTCAAATAGTATTGCGCCATGACGCATAACGTTATAAAGTATAACGGCATAACGTATAACGGCATATTGAATTACGTCATAACGTATAACGTCACATAGTATTGCGTCATGACGTATAACGTTATATGTTATTGTGTAATAAGGTATAACATCACATAGTATTACATCATAACGTATGACGTCATATAGTATTGTGTAATAAGGTATAACGTCACATAGTATTACGTCATAACGTATGACGTCATATAGTATTGTGTAATAAGGTATAACGTCACATAGTATTACGTCATAACGTATGACGTCATATAGTATTGTGTAATAAGGTATAACGTCACATAGTATTACGTCATAACGTATGACGTCATATAGTATTGTGTAATAAGGTATAACGTCACATAGTATTACGTCATAACGTATAACGTCATATAGTATTGCGTCATTACGAATGACATCATATAATATTGCGTCATAACGTATACCGTCACATAGTTATACGTCATAAAGTATAGCGCTATATTGTATTACGTCATAACGTATAACGTCATATAGAATTACAGTACAACGTATAACGTCATATAGCATTGCGCCATGACGTTTAACGTTATAAAGTATCATGTCAGAACGGATGACGTCATAAAGAATTACGTCATGACGTATAACGTCATATAGAATTACAGTACAACGTATAACGTCATATAGAATTACGTCATGACGTATAACGTCATATTGAATTACGTCATAACGTATAACGTCATAGAGTATTGCGTCATGACGTACAACGTTATATGTTATTGTGTAATAACGTATAACGTCACAAAGTAATACGTCATAACGTATAGCGCTATATATTGTGTAGCGTCATAACGTATAACGTCACATAGAATTACGTCATAACATATAACGTCATATAGTATTGCGTCAGAACAGATGACGTCATAAAGATTTACGTCATGACGTATAACGTCATATTGAATTATGTCATAACGTATAACGTCAAATAGTATTGCGCCATGACGTATAACGTTATAAAGTATAACGGCATAACGTATAACGTCATATTGAATTACGTCATAACGTATAACGTCATAGAGTATTGCGTCATGACGTACAACGTTATATGTTATTGTGTAATAACGTATAACGTCACAAAGTAATACGTCATAACGTATAGCGCTATATTGTATTGCGTCATAAGGTATAACGTCACATAGTGTTACGTCATAACGTATAACGTAACATAGTATTACTTCGTAACCGATGACGTCATATAGAATTACGTCATGACGTATAAAGTCACATAGAATCACGTCATAACGTATAGCGCTTTGTTGTATTGCGTCATAACGTACATCGTCACATAGTGTTACGTCATACCGTATAACGTCACATAGTATTACTTCGTAACGGATGACGTCATATAGAATTACGTCATGACGTATAATGTCACATAGAATTGCGTCATAACGTATAACGTCATATAGTATTGCGCCATGACGTATAACATTATAAAGTATAACGTCATAACGTATAACGTCATATAGTATTGCGTCATTACGAATGACATCATATAATATTGCGTCATAACGTATACCGTCACATAGTTATACGTCATAACGTATAGCGCTATATTGTATTACGTCATAACGTATAACGTCATATAGTATAGCGTCATTACGAATGACGTCATATAATATTGCGTCATAACGTATAACGTCGCATAGTAATACTTCATAACGTAGAACGTCCTATATAATTACGGTTTAACGTATACCGTCACATAGTAATACGTCATAATGTATAGCGCTATATATTGTGTAGCGTCATAACGTATAACGTCACATAGAATTACGTCATAACGTATCACGTCATATAGTATTGCGTCAGAACTGATGACGTCATAAAGAATTACGTCATGACGTATAACGTCATATAGAATTACAGTACAACGTATAACGTCATATAGAATTACGTCATGACGTATAGCGTCATATAGTATTGCGCCATGACGTATAACGTCATATAGTATTACGTCATAACGGATGACGTCATACATAATTGCGTCATAAGGTATAACGTCACATAGTACTACGCCACAACGGATGACGTCATATAGAATTACGCTATTACGTATAACGTCATATTGAATTATGTCATAACGTATAACGTCAAATAGTATTGCGCCATGACGTATAACGTTATAAAGTATAACGGCATAACGTATAACGTCATATTGAATTACGTCATAACGTATAACGTCATACAGAATTACGGTTTAACGTATCCCGTCACATAATTATACGTCATAACGTATATCGCTATATTGTATTACGTCATAACGTATAACGTCACATAGTATTGCGTCATGACGTATAACGTTATATAGAGTTACGTCATAACGTATAATGATATATGGTATAACGTTATATGGTATAACGTAATAATGTTGAACGTTGTAGAGCATTAAGGTGTAACGTATGACGTCACATAGTATTACTTCGTAACGGATGATGTCATATAGTATTACGCCATGACGTATAACGTCATATTGAATTACGTCATAACGTATAGCGTCATATAGTATTGCGCCATAACGTATAACGTGATAAAGTATAACGTCATATAGTATTGCCTCATAACGTATAACGTCACATAGTACTACACCACAACGGATGACGTCATACAGGATTACGCCATGACGTATAACGTCATATTGAATTACGTCATAACGTGTAGCGTCATATAGTATTGCGCCATGACGTATAACGTCACAAAGTACAACGTCATAACGTATAGCGTCATATAATGATACATCATAACGCATAACGTCATATAGAATTACGGTTTTTACGTATTCCGTCACATAGTTATACGTCATAACGTATAGCGCTATATTGTATTACGTCATAACGTATAACGTCATATAGTATTGTGTCATGACGTATAACGTCACATAGGATTACGGTTTAACGTATTCCGTCACATAGTTATACGTCATAACGTATAGCGCTATATTGTATTACGTCATAACGTATAACGGCATATATAATTACGTCATAACGTATAACTTCACATAGTAATACGTCATAACGTGTAATGTTATGTAGTATTGCGTCATGATGTATAACGTTATATAGAGTTACGTCATAACGTATAACGTTATATGGTATAACGTAATAATGTTTAACGTTTTACAGTATTAAGTTATAACGTATAACGTCACATAGTATCACTTCGTAACGGATGACGTCATATAGATTTACGGTATAACGTATACCGTCACATAGTTATACGTTATAACGTATAGCCCTATATTGTATTACGTCATAACGTATAAAGTCATATAGTAATGCGTCATGATGTATAACGTTATATGTTATGGTGTAATAAGGTATAACGTCACACAGTAATACGTCATAACGTATAGCGCAATATTGTATTGCGTCATAACGTATAACGTCACATAGTACTACGTCATAACGTGTAACGCCATATAGAATTACGCCATAACGCATAACGTTATATGGTATTGCGTAATAACGTATAACGTCACATAGTACTACGCCATAACGGATAACGTCATATAGTATTGCGCTATGACGTATAACGGCATAAAGTATAACGTCATAACGTATAGCGTCGTATAATAAGACATCATAACGCATAACGTCATATAGAATTACGGTTTAACGTATTCCGTCACATAGTTATACGTCATAACGTATAGCGCTATATTGTGTTACGTCGTAACGTATAACGTCATATAGTATTGCGTCATGACGTATAACGTCACATAGTACTACATCAGATCGGGTGACGTCATATAGAATTACGCCATGACGTATAACGTCATATTGAATTACGTCATAACGTATAGCGTCATATAGTATTGCGCCGTGACGTATAACGTCATATAGAATTACGCCATAACGTACAATGTCATACAGTATTGTGCCATTACGACTGACGTCATATAGTACTGCGTCATAACGTATAACGTCACATAGTACTCCGTCATAACGTATAACGTCATATAGTATTGCGTAATAACGTATGACGTCATATAATATTCCGCCATGACGTATAACGTTATAAAGTATAACGTCATAACGCATAACGTCATATAGAGTTACGGTTTAACGTATACCGTCACATAGTATTCCGTCATAGCGTATAACGTCACATAGTACTACATCAGATCGGGTGACGTCATATAGAATTACGCCATGACGTATAACGTCATATTGAATTACGTCATAATGTGTAGCGTCATATAGTATTGCGCCATGACGTATAACGTCATAGAGTACAACGTCATAACGTATAGCGTCATATAATAATACATCATAACGCATAACGTCATATAGAATTACGGTTTAACGTATTCCGTCACATAGTTATACGTCATAACGTATAGCGCTATATTGTATTACGACATAACGTATAACGTTATATAGTATTGTGTCATGACTTATAACGTCACATAGAATTACGGTTTAACGTATTCCGTAACATAGTTATATGTCATAACGTATAGCGCTATATTGTGTTACGTCATAACGTATAACGTCATATAGTATTGCGTCATGACGTATAACGTTATATAGTATTGCGTAATAACGTATAACGTCACATAGTACTACGCCATAACGGATGACGTCATATAGAATTACGTCATGACGTATAACGTCATATTGAATTACGTCATAACGTACAACGTCTCACAATAGTACGTCATGACGTATAACGTCATACAGTATTGCGCCATGACGTATAACGTTATAAAGTATAACGTCATAACGTATAACGTCATATAGTATTGCGTCATAACGTATAACGTCGCATAGAATTACGGTTTAACGTATACCGTCACATAGCTATACGTCACGACGTATAGCGCTGTATTGTATTACGTCATAACGTATAACGTCATATTGTATTGCGCCATGACGTATAACGTTATAAAGTATAACGTCATAACGTATAACGTCATATAGTATTGCGTCATGACGTATAACGTTATATAGAGTTACGACATAACTTATAACGTAATAAGGTATAATGTAATAATGTTTAACGTTGTACAGTATTAAGTTATAACGTATAACGTATAACGTCACATAGTATCACTTCGTAACGTATAACGTCATATAGTATTGCGTAATAACGTATAACGTCATAGAATATTGCGTCAGAACGGATAACGTCATAAAGAATTACGTCATGACGTATAACGTCATCTAGAATTACGGTTTAACGTATTCCGACACATAGTTATATGTCATAACGTGTAGCCCTATATTGTATTACGTCATAACGTATAAAGTCATATAGTATTGTGTCATGACGTATAACGCTATATAGAGTTACGTCATAGCGTATAACTTCACATAGTAATACGTCATAACGTGTAATGTCATGTAGTATTGCGTCATGACGTAGAACGCTATATAGAGTTACGTCATAGCGTATAACTTCACATAGTAATACGTCATAACGTGTAATGTCATGTAGTATTGCGTCATGACGTATAACGTTATAGAGAGTTACGTCATAACTTATAACGTAATAAGGTATAATGTAATAATGTTTAACGTTGTACAGTATTAAGTTATAACGTATAACGTATAACGTCACATAGTATCACTTCGTAACGTATAACGTCATATAGTATTGCGTAATAACGTATAACGTCATAGAATATTGCGTCAGACCGGATAACGTCATAAAGAATTACGTCATGACGTATAACGTCATATAGCATTACGGTACAACGTATAAAGTTATATAGTATTGCGCAATGGCGTATAACGTTATAAAGCATAACGTCATAACGCATAACGTCATATAGAGTTACGGTTTAACGTATACCGTCACATAGTATTCCGTCATAACGTATAACGTCACATAGTGCTACGTCAGAACGGATGACGTCATATAGAATTACGCCATGACGCATAACCTTATAATGTATAACGTCATATCGTATAACGTCATATAGTATTGCGCCATTACGACTGACGTCTTATAATATTGCGTCATAACGTGTAACGTCATATAGTATTGCGTCATGACGTATAACGTTGTATGGTCTTGCGTAATAACGTATAACGTCACATAGTGCTACGCCACAACGGATGGCGTCATATAGAATTACGCCATGACGTATAACGTCATATTGAATTACGTCATAACGTACAGCGTCATATAGTATTGCGCCATGACGTATAACGTCATAAAGAATAACGTCACAACGTATAGCGTCGTATAATAAGACATCATAACGCATAACGTCATATAGAATTACGGTTTAACGTATTCCGTCACATAGTTATACGTCATAACGTATAGCGCTATATTGTGTTACGTCATAACGTATCACGTCATATAGTATTGCGTCATGACGTATAACGTCACATAGTACTACATCAGATCGGGTGACGTCATATAGAATTACGCCATGACGTATAACGTCATATTGAATTACGTCATAACGTATAGCGTCATATAGTATTGCGCCATGACGTATAACGTCATAGAGTACAACGTCATAACGTATAGCGTCATATAATAATACATCATAACGCATAACGTCATATAGAATTACGGTTTAACGTATTCCGTCACATAGTTATACGTCATAACGTATAGCGCTATATTGTATTACGACATAACGTATAACGTCATATAGTATTGTGTCATGACTTATAACGTCACATAGAATTACGGTTTAACGTATTCCGTAACATAGTTATACGTCATAACGTATAGCGCTATATTGTGTTACGTCATAACGTATAACGTCATATAGTATTGCGTCATGACGTATAACGTTATATAGTATTGCGTAATAACGTATAACGTCACATAGTACTACGCCATAACGGATGACGTCATATAGAATTACGCCATGACGTATAACGTCATATTGAATTACGTCATAACGTATAAAGTCATATAGTATTGCGCCATGACGTATAACGTCATGGAGTATTGCGCCACGACGTATCACGTTATAAAGTATAACGTCATAACGTATAACGTCATATATTATTGCGTCATTACGAATGACGTTATATAGTATTGTGTCATGACGTATAACGTCATATAGAATTGCGGTTTAACGTATTCCGACACATAGTTATATGTCATAACGTGTAGCCCTATATTGTATTACGTCATAACGTATAAAGTCATATAGTATTGTGTCATGACGTATAACGTTATATGTTATTGTGTAATAACGTATAACGTCACATAGTAATACGTCATAACGTATAGCGCTATATTGTATAGCGTCATAACGTAAAACGTCGCATAGTACTACGCCACAACGAATGACGTCATATAGAAATACGTCATGACATACAGCGTTATATAGAATTACGTCACAACGTACAGTCGCACATAGTAATTCGTCATAACGTACAATGTCATGTCGTATTAAGGTATAACGTATATCGTCACATAGTACTACGTCAGAACGGATGACGTCATATGTTATTACGCCATGACGTATAACGTCATATAGAATTACGTCATAACGTATAACGTCATATAGTATTGCGCCATGACGTATAACGTTATAAAGTATAACGTCATAATGCATAACGTCATATAGAGTTACGGTTTAACGTATACCGTCACATACTATTCCGTCCTAACGTATAACGTCACATAGTATTGCGCCATGACGTATAACGTTATATGTTATTGTGTAATAACGTATAACGTCACAAAGTAATACTTCATAACGTATAGCGCTATATTGTATTGCGTCATAACGTATATAGTCACATAGTACTACGCCACAAAGGATGACGTCATATAGTATTGCGTCATAACGTATAACGTCATATAGTATTGCGTCATGACGTACAACGTTATATTGTGTGACGTCATAACGTATAACGTCATCGAGTATTGCGCCACGACGTATCACGTTATAAAGTATAACGTCATAACGTATAACGTCATATATTATTGCGTCATTACGAATGACGTTATATAGTATTGTGTCATGACGTATAACGTCATATAGAATTGCGGTTTAACGTATTCCGTCACATAGTTATACGTCATACGTATAGCGCTATATTGTACTACGTCATGACGTATAACGTTATATGGTATTGTGTCATGACGTATAACGTTATATGTTATTGTGTAATAACGTATAACGTCACATAGTAATACGTCATAACGTATAGCGCTATATTGTATAGCGTCATAACGTAAAACGTCGCATAGTACTACGCCACAACGAATGACGTCATATCGAAATACGTCATGACATACAGCGTCATATAGAATTACGTCATAACTTACAGCCGCACATAGTAATTCGTCATAACGTACAATGTCATGTCGTATTAAGGTATAACGTATATCGTCACATAGTACTACGACAGAACGGATGACGTCATATGTTATTACGCCATGACGGATAACGTCATATAGAATTACGTCATAACGTATAACGTCATATAGTATTGCGCCATGACGTATAACGTTATAAAGTATAACGTCATAATGCATAACGTCATATAGAGTTACGGTTTAACGTATACCGTCACATACTATTCCGTCCTAACGTATAACGTCACATAGTTCTACGTCATAACGTATAACGTCATATGGTATTGCGCCATGACGTATAACGTTATATGTTATTGTGTAATAACGTATAACGTCACAAAGTAATACTTCATAACGTATAGCGCTATATTGTATTGCGTCATAACGTATATAGTCACATAGTACTACGCCACAAAGGATGACGTCATATAGTATTGCGTCATAACGTATAACGTCATATAGTATTGCGTCATGAAGTACAACGTTATATTGTGTGACGTCATAACGTATAACGTCATATCGAATTACGGTACAGCGTATAACGTCACAACGTAATACGTCATAACGTATAGCGCTATATGGTATTGCGTCATAACGTATAACGTCATATAGTATTCCGTCATGACGTATAACGATATGTGGTATTGCGTAATAACGTATAACGTCACATAGCATTGTGTCATGACGTACAACGTTATATGTTATTGTGTAATAACGTACAACGTCACAAAGTAATACTTCATAACGTATAGCGCTATATTGTATTGCGTCATAACGTATAACGTCTTATAGTATTGTGTAATATGATATAACGTCACATAGTATTACGTCATAACGTATGACGTCATATAGTATTGTGTAATAAGGTATAACGTCACATAGTATTACGTCATAACGTATGACGTCATCTAGTATTGCGTCATAACGTAAAACGTCACATAGTTCTACGTCATAACGTATAACGTCATATAGTATTGCGTCATTACGACTGACGTCATATAATATTGCGCCATAGCGTATAATGTCACATAGTAATACGTCATAACGTATAACGTCATATAGAATTACGGTTTAACGTATACCGTCACATACTTATACGTCATAACGTATAGCGCCATATTGTATTACGTCATAACGTATAACGTCATATAGTACTGCGTAATAACGTATAACGTCACATAGTACTACGCCACAACGTATGACGTCATATAGAATTACGTCATAACGTATAACTTCATATAGTACTACGCCACAACGGATGACGTCATATAGTATTCCGCCATGACGTATAACGTTATAAAGTATAACGGCATAACGTATAACGTCATATTGAATTACGTCATAACGTATAACGTCATATAGTATTGCGTCATAACGTACAACGTTATATGTTATTGTGTAATAACGTATAACGACACAAAGTAATACGTCATAACGTATAGCGCTATATTGTATTGCGTCATAATGTATAACGTCACATAGTGTTACGTCATAACGTATAACGTCACATAGTATTACTTCGTAACCGACGAAGTCATATAGAATTACGTCATGACGTATAAAGTCATATAGAATTACGTCATAACGTATAACGTCATATAGTATTGCGCCATGACGTATTACGTCATATAGTACTGCGTAATAACGTATAACGTCACATAGTACTACGCCACAACGTATGACGTCATATAGAATTACGTCATAACGTAAAACTTTATATAGTACTACGCCACAACGGATGACGGCATATAGTATACCGCCATGACGTATAACGTTATAATGTATAACGTCATAACTCATAACGTCATATAGAGTTGCGGTTTAACGTATACCGTCACATAGTAATACGTCATAACGTATAGCGCCATATATTGTGTAGCGTCGTAACGTATAACGTCACATAGTAATACGTCATTACGACTGACGTCATATAATATTGCGCCATAACGTATAATGTCACATAGTAATACGTCATAACGTATAACGTCATATAGAATTACGGATTAACGTATACCGTCACATACGTATACGTCATAACGTATAGCGCCATATTGTATTACGTCATAACGTATAACGTCATATAGTACTGCGTAATAACGTATAACGTCACATAGTACTTCGCCACAACGTATGACGTCATATAGAATTACGTCATAACGTATAACTTCATATAGTACTACGCCACAACGGATAACGTCATACAGTATTCCGCCATGACGTATAACGTTATAAAGTATAACGGCATAACGTATAACGTCATATTGAATTACGTCATAACGTATAACGTCATATAGTATTGCGTCATGACGTATAACGTTGTATGGTCTTGCGTAATAACGTATAACGTCACATAGTGCTACGCCACAACGGATGAGGTCATATAGAATTACGCCATGACGTATAACGTCATATTGAATTACGTCATAACGTATAGCGTCATATAGTATTACGCCATGACGTATAACGTCATAAAGGATAACGTCATAACGTATAGCGTCATACAGTAATACGTCATAACGTATAACGTCATAGAGTATTGCGCCACGACGTATCACGTTATAAAGTATAACGTCATAACGTATAACGTCATATATTATTGCGTCATTACGAATGACGTTATATAGTATTGTGTCATGACGTATAACGTCATATAGAATTGCGGTTTAACGTATTCCGTCACATAGTTATACGTCATACGTATAGCGCTATATTGTACAACGTCATGACGTATAACGTTATATGGTTTTGCGTAATAACGTATAACGTCACATAGTACTACGCCACAACGGATGACGTCATATAGTATTGCGTCGTGACGTATAACGTTATATGGTATTGCGTAATAACGTAAAACCTCACTTCGTAAGACGTCATGATTTAGAACGTCATATAGTACTACGTCAGAACGGATGATGTCATATGGAATTACGCCATGACGTATAACGTCATCGAGAATTACGGTTTAACGTATTCCGACACATAGTTATATGTCATAACGTGTAGCCCTATATTGTATTACGTCATAACGTATAAAGTCATATAGTATTGTGTCATGACGTATAACGTTATATGTTATTGTGTAATAACGTATAACGTCACATAGTAATACGTCATAACGTATAGCGCTATATTGTATAGCGTCATAACGTAAAACGTCGCATAGTACTACGCCACAACGAATGACGTCATATAGAAATACGTCATGACATACAGCGTCATATAGAATTACGTCATAACGTACAGCCGCACATAGTAATTCGTCATAACGTACAATGTCATGTCGTATTAAGGTATAACGTATATCGTCACATAGTACTACGTCAGAACGGATGACGTCATATGTTATTACGCCATGACGTATAACGTCATATAGAATTACGTCATAACGTATAACGTCATATAGTATTGCGCCATGACGTATAACGTTATAAAGTATAACGTCATAATGCATAACGTCATATAGAGTTACGGTTTAACGTATACCGTCACATACTATTCCGTCCTAACGTATAACGTCACATAGTTCTACGTCATAACGTATAACGTCATATGGTATTGCGCCATGACGTATAACGTTATATGTTATTGTGTAATAACGTATAACGTCACAAAGTAATACTTCATAACGTATAGCGCTATATTGTATTGCGTCATAACGTATATAGTCACATAGTACTACGCCACAAAGGATGACGTCATATAGTATTGCATCATAACGTATAACGTCATATAGTATTGCGTCATGACGTACAACGTTATATTGTGTGACGTCATAACGTATAACGTCATATCGAATTACGGTACAGCGTATAACGTCACATAGTAATACGTCATAACGTATAGCGCTATATGGTATTGCGTCAGAACGGATGATGTCATAAAGAATTACGTCATGACGTATACCGTCATTTCGAATTACGGTACAACGTATAACGTCACAACGTAATACGTCATAACGTATAGCGCTATATTGTATTGCGTCATAACGTATAACGTCACATAGTATTGCGTCATTCCGAATGACGTCATATAATATTGTGTAATAACGTATAACGTCACATAGTACTACGCCACAACGGATG
This sequence comes from Bombus fervidus, assembly GCF_041682495.2. Classification (NCBI taxonomy): domain Eukaryota; kingdom Metazoa; phylum Arthropoda; class Insecta; order Hymenoptera; family Apidae; genus Bombus; species Bombus fervidus. Next base: position 2,539,742 of record NW_027212582.1, read on the forward strand.
ACGTCATATAGAATTACGTCATGACGTACAACATCACATAGTAATACGTCATAACGTATAATGTCATGTAGAATTACATCATAACGTACAACGACACATAGTAATACGTCATAACGTATAATGTCATGTAGAATTACGGTTTATCGTATACCGTCACATAGTTATACGTCATGACGTATAGCGCTATATTGTATTGCGTCATAACGTATATAGTCACATAGTACTACGCCACAACGGATGACGTCATATAGTATTCCGCCATGACGTATAACGTTATAAAGTATAACGGCATAACGTATAACGTCATATTGAATTACGTCATAACGTATAACGTCATATAGTATTGCGTCATAACGTACAACGTTATATGTTATTGTGTAATAACGTATAACGACACAAAGTAATACGTCATAACGTATAGCGCTATATTGTATTGCGTCATAATGTATAACGTCACATAGTGTTACGTCATAACGTATAACGTCACATAGTATTACTTCGTAACCGACGAAGTCATATAGAATTACGTCATGACGTATAAAGTCATATAGAATTACGTCATAACGTATAACGTCATATAGTATTGCGCCATGACGTATTACGTCATATAGTACTGCGTAATAACGTATAACGTCACATAGTACTACGCCACAACGTATGACGTCATATAGAATTACGTCATAACGTAAAACTTTATATAGTACTACGCCACAACGGATGACGGCATATAGTATACCGCCATGACGTATAACGTTATAATGTATAACGTCATAACTCATAACGTCATATAGAGTTGCGGTTTAACGTATACCGTCACATAGTAATACGTCATAACGTATAGCGCCATATATTGTGTAGCGTCGTAACGTATAACGTCACATAGTAATACGTCATTACGACTGACGTCATATAATATTGCGCCATAACGTATAATGTCACATAGTAATACGTCATAACGTATAACGTCATATAGAATTACGGATTAACGTATACCGTCACATACGTATACGTCATAACGTATAGCGCCATATTGTATTACGTCATAACGTATAACGTCATATAGTACTGCGTAATAACGTATAACGTCACATAGTACTTCGCCACAACGTATGACGTCATATAGAATTACGTCATAACGTATAACTTCATATAGTACTACGCCACAACGGATAACGTCATACAGTATTCCGCCATGACGTATAACGTTATAAAGTATAACGGCATAACGTATAACGTCATATTGAATTACGTCATAACGTATAACGTCATATAGTATTGCGTCATGACGTATAACGTTGTATGGTCTTGCGTAATAACGTATAACGTCACATAGTGCTACGCCACAACGGATGAGGTCATATAGAATTACGCCATGACGTATAACGTCATATTGAATTACGTCATAACGTATAGCGTCATATAGTATTACGCCATGACGTATAACGTCATAAAGGATAACGTCATAACGTATAGCGTCATACAGTAATACGTCATAACGTATAACGTCATAGAGTATTGCGCCACGACGTATCACGTTATAAAGTATAACGTCATAACGTATAACGTCATATATTATTGCGTCATTACGAATGACGTTATATAGTATTGTGTCATGACGTATAACGTCATATAGAATTGCGGTTTAACGTATTCCGTCACATAGTTATACGTCATACGTATAGCGCTATATTGTACAACGTCATGACGTATAACGTTATATGGTTTTGCGTAATAACGTATAACGTCACATAGTACTACGCCACAACGGATGACGTCATATAGTATTGCGTCGTGACGTATAACGTTATATGGTATTGCGTAATAACGTAAAACCTCACTTCGTAAGACGTCATGATTTAGAACGTCATATAGTACTACGTCAGAACGGATGATGTCATATGGAATTACGCCATGACGTATAACGTCATCGAGAATTACGGTTTAACGTATTCCGACACATAGTTATATGTCATAACGTGTAGCCCTATATTGTATTACGTCATAACGTATAAAGTCATATAGTATTGTGTCATGACGTATAACGTTATATGTTATTGTGTAATAACGTATAACGTCACATAGTAATACGTCATAACGTATAGCGCTATATTGTATAGCGTCATAACGTAAAACGTCGCATAGTACTACGCCACAACGAATGACGTCATATAGAAATACGTCATGACATACAGCGTCATATAGAATTACGTCATAACGTACAGCCGCACATAGTAATTCGTCATAACGTACAATGTCATGTCGTATTAAGGTATAACGTATATCGTCACATAGTACTACGTCAGAACGGATGACGTCATATGTTATTACGCCATGACGTATAACGTCATATAGAATTACGTCATAACGTATAACGTCATATAGTATTGCGCCATGACGTATAACGTTATAAAGTATAACGTCATAATGCATAACGTCATATAGAGTTACGGTTTAACGTATACCGTCACATACTATTCCGTCCTAACGTATAACGTCACATAGTTCTACGTCATAACGTATAACGTCATATGGTATTGCGCCATGACGTATAACGTTATATGTTATTGTGTAATAACGTATAACGTCACAAAGTAATACTTCATAACGTATAGCGCTATATTGTACTGCGTCATAACGTATATAGTCACATAGTACTACGCCACAAAGGATGACGTCATATAGCATTACATCATAATGGATAACGTCTTCTAGTAATACGTCATAACGTATAACGTCATATAGAATTACGGTTTAACGAATAACGTCATACTGTAATGCGTCATAACGTATAACGTCATATAGTATTGCGTCATGACGTATAACGTCGTATAGAATTACGTCATAACGGATAACGTCTTACAGTAATACGTCATAACGTATAACGTCATATAGCAATGCGTCATAACGTATGACGCCATATAGTAATGCGTCATAACGTATAACGCCATATAGTCATGCGTCATAAAGTATAACGCCATATAGTATTGCGTCATGATGTATAACGTCATACAGAATTACGTCATGATGTATAACGTCATACAGAATTACGCCATACCATATAATGTCTTATTGTATTGCGTCATAACGTATAACGTCATATAGTATTACGGCATAACATATAACGTCACATAGAATTACGTCATAACGGATAACGTCACATAGTAAAACGTCATAACGTATAACGTCATATAGTATTACGGCATACCGTATAACGTCATATAGAATTACGGCATAACGTATAACGTCATACAGTAATGCGTCATAACGTATAACGTCATATAGTATTGCGTCATAACGTATAACGCCGTATAGTAATGCGCCAGAACGTATAACGCCATATAGTATTGCGTCATGATGTATAACGTCATATCGAATTACAACATAACGTATAACGTCATATAGTAAAACGTTATAACGTATAACGTCATATAGAATTACGGTTTAACGTATAACGTAATACAGTAATGAGTCATAACGTATAACGTCATATAGTATTGCGTCATGACGTATAACGTCGTATAGAATTACGTCATAACGGATAACGTCTTACAGTAATACGTCATAACGTATAACGTCATATAGCAATGCGTCATAACGTATAACGCCATATAGTCATGCGTCATAACGTATAACGCCATATAGTCATGCGTCATAACGTATAACGCCATATAGTACTGCGTCATGATGTATAACGTCATACAGAATTATGTCATGATGTATAACGTCATACAGAATTACGTCATAACATATAATGTCATATAGTATTGCGTCATAACGTATAACGTCATATAGTATTACGGCATAACATGTAACGTCACATAGAATTACGTCATAACGGATAACGTCACATAGTAAAACGTCATAACGTATAACGTCATATAGTATTACGGCATACCGTAGAACGTCATATAGAATTACGATATAACGTATAACGTCAAACAGTAATACGTCATAACGTATAACGTCATATAGAATTACGATTTAACGTATAACGTCATACAGTATTACGGTTTAACGTACAACGTCATACAGTAATGCGTCATAACGTATAACGCCATATAGTAATACGTCACAACGAATAGCATCATATAGAATTACCGTTAAACGTATAACGCCATATAGAATTACGTTTTAACGTATAACGTAATATAGAATTACGGTGTAAAGCATAATACCATAGCGTAATGCGTCATATCGTGTAACGTCACATAGTAACACGTCATAACGCATAAAGTCATATAGAATTACGGTTTAACGTATAATGTTATACAGTAATACGTCATAACGTATATCGTCATATAGCAATGCGTCATAACGTATAACGTCATATCGAATTACGTCATAACGTATAACGTCACACAGTATTACGTAATAACGTATAACGTCATATAGAATTACGGTTTAACGTATAACGTCATATAGTAATGCGTCATAACGTATAACGCCATATAGTAATGCGTCATAAAGTATAACGCCATATAGTATTGCGTCATGATGTATAACGTCATACAGAATTACGTCATAACATATAATGTCATATAGTATTGCGTCATAACGTATAACGTCACATAGTAATAGGTCATAACGCATAACGTCATATAGAATTACGGTTTAGCGCATAACGCCATATAGTAATGCGTCATAACGTATAACGTCACATAGTAATACGTCATAACGTATAACGACATATCGAATTACGTCATAACGTATAACGTCACATAGTAAAACGTCATAACGTATAACGTCATACAGTAATGCGTCATAACGTATAACGTCATATAGTATTGCGTCATGACGTATAACGTCGTATAGATTAACGTCATAACGGATAACGTCTCATAGTAGTACGTCATAACGTATAACGTCACACAGTATTACGTAATAACGTATAACGTCATATAGAATTACGGTTTAACGTATAACGTCATATAGTAATGCGTCATAACGTATAACGCCATATAGTAATGCGTCATAACGTATAACGTCATATCGAATTACGTCATAACGTATAACGTCACATAGCAAAACGTCATAACGTATAACGTCACATAGTAAAACGTCATAACGTATAACGTCATGTAGAATTACGGTTCAACGTATAACGTCATACTGTAATGCGTCATAACGTATAACGTCATATAGTATTGCGTCATGACGTATAACGTCGTATAGAATTACGTCATAACGGATAACGTCTTACAGTAATACGTCATAACGTATAACGCCTTATAGTATTGCGTCATGATGTATAACGTCATGCAGAATTACGTCATAACATATAATGTCATAGAGTATTGCGTCATAACGTATAACGTCATATAGTATAACAGCAAAACATATAACGTCACATAGAATTACGTCATAACGGATAACGTCACATAGTAAAACGTCATAACGTATAACGTCATACAGTAATTCCTCATAACGTATAAAGTCACATAGTAATACGTCACAACGAATAACGTCATATAGAATTACGGTTAAACGTATAACTCCATATAGAATTACGGTTAAACGTATAACGCCATATAGAATTACGTTTTAACGTGTAACGTAATATAGAATTACGGTGTAACGTATAATACCATAGCGTAATGCGTCATATCGTGTAACGTCACATAGTAATACGTCATAACGCATAACGTCATATAGAATTACGGTTTAACGTATAACGTCATTCAGTAATGCGTCATAACGTATAACGTCACATAGTAATATGTCATACCGTATAACGTCATATCGAATTACGTCATAACGTATAAGGTCACATAGCAAAACATCATAACGTATAACGTCATATAGACTCACGGTTTAACGTATAACGTCATATAGAATTACGGTTTAACGTATAACGTCATACTGTAATGCGTCATAACGTATTACGTCATATAGTAATACGTCATAACGTATAACGTCATTTTGAATTACTTCATAACGTATAACGTCACATAGTAATACGTCATAACGTATAACGTCATATAGAATTTCGGTTTAACGTATAACGGCAGATAGCAATGCGTCATAACGTATAACGTCACATAGTAATACGTCATAACGTATAACGTCATATAGAATTATTGTTTAACGTATAACGTCATAGTGTAATGCGTCATAACGTATAACGCCATATCGAATTACGTCATAACATATAACGTCATATAAAATTTCGGTTTAACGTATAGCGCCATATAGAAAAACGGTGAAACGTATAACGCCATATAGAGTTACGGTTTAACGTACAACGTCATACACTAATGCGTCATAACGTATAACGTCATATAGTATTGCGTCATGACGGATAACGTAACATAGTAATACGTCATAACGTATGACGCCATATAGTAATACGTCATAACGGATAACGTCACACAGTATTACGTAATAACGTACAACGTCATATAGAAATGCGGTTTAACGTATAACGTCATATAGTAATGCGTCATAACGTATAACGCCACATAGTAATGCGTCATAACGTATAACGTCATATAGAATTACGGTTTAACGTATAACACCATACCGTAATGCGTCATAACGTATAAAGTCATATAGTATTGCGTCATGACGTATAACGTAGAATAGAATTACGACATAACGTGCTACATCAAATAGTAATACGTCATAACGTATAACGTCATATAGAATTACGACATAACGTATAGCGAAACATAGTAATACGTCATAACGTATAACGTCATAAAGAATTACTTCATAACGTATTACGTCATATAGTAATGTGTCGTAAAGTATAACGCCATATAGTAATGCGTCATACCGTATAACGTCACATAGTAATACGCCATAACGTATAACGTCATAAAGAATTACTTCATAACGTATAACGTCAAATAGTAATACGTTATAACGTATAACGTCATATAGAATTACGGTTTAACGTATAACGTCATATAGTAATGTGTCGTAACGTATAACGCCATGTAGTAATGCGGCATACCGTATAACGTCACATAGTAATACGTTATAACCTATAACGTCATATAGAATTACAGTTTAACGTATAACGCCATATAGCAATGCGTCATAACGTATACCCTCTCATAGTAATACGTCACAACGTATAACGTCATATAGAATTATTGTTTAACGTATAACGTCATACAGAAATTCCTCATAACGTATAACGTCACATAGTAATACGTCATAACGAATAACGTCATATAGAATTACGGTTAAACGCATAACGCCATATAGAATTACGTTTTAGCGTATAACGTAATATAGAATTACGGTTTAACGTATAACGAGATATAGCAATGCGTCATAACGTATAACCTCACATAGTAATACGTCATAACGTATAACGTCATATAGAATTATTGTTTAACGTATAACGTCATACAGTAATTCCTCATAACGTATAACGTCACATAGTAATACGTCATAACGAATAACGTCATATAGAATTACGGTTAAACGCATAACGCCATATAGAATTACGTTTTAGCGTATAACGTAATATAGAATTACGGTTTAACGTATAACGAGATATAGCAATGCGTCATACCGTATAACGTCACATAGTAATACGTCACAACGAATAACGTCATATAGAATTACGGTTAAACGCATAACGCCATATAGAATTACGTTTTAACGTATAACGTAATGTAGAATTACGGTGTAACGTATAATACCATAGCGTAATGCGTCATAACGTGTAACGTCACATAGTAATACGTCATAACGCATAACGTCTTATAGAATTACGGTTTAACGTATAACGCCATATAGTAGAACGTCATAACGTATAATGTCATATAGAATTACGGTTTAACGTATAACGTCATAAAGAATTACTTCATAACGTATAACGTCAAATAGTAATACGTTATAACGTATAACGTCATATAGAATTACGGTTAAACGCATAACGCCATATAGAATTACGGTTTAACGTATAACGCCATATAGCAATGCGTCATAACGTATAACCTCACATAGTAATACGTCATAACGTATAACGTCATATAGAATTATTGTTTAACGTATAACGTCATACAGTAATTCCTCATGACGTATAACGTCACATAGTAATACGTCACAACGAATAACGTCATATAGAATTACGGTTAAACGCATAACGCCATATAGAATTACGTTTTGACGTATAACGTAATATAGAATTACGGTGTAACGTATAATACCGTGGCGTAATGCGTCATAACGCATAACGTCATATAGTATTGTGTCATACCGTATAACGTCACATAGTAATACGTCATAACGTATAACGTCATAAAGAATTACTTCATAACGTATAACGTCAAATAGTAATACGTTATAACGTATAACGTCATATAGAATTACGGTTAAACGCATAACGCCATATAGAATTACGTTTTAGCGTATAACGTAATATAGAATTACGGTTTAACGTATAACGAGATATAGCAATGCGTCATACCGTATAACGTCACATAGTAATACGTCACAACGAATAACGTCATATAGAATTACGGTTAAACGCATAACGCCATATAGAATTACGTTTTAACGTATAACGTAATGTGTAATTACGGTGTAACGTATAATACCGTGGCGTAATGCGTCATAACGCATAACGTCATATAGTATTGCGTCATACCGTATAACGTCACATAGTAATACGTCATAACGTATAACGTCATAAAGAATTACTTCATAACGTATAACGTCAAATAGTAATACGTTATAACGTATAACGTCATATAGAATTACGGTTTAACGTATAACGTCATACAGTAATACGTCATAACGCATAACGTCTTATAGAATTACGGTTTAACGTATAACGTCATAAAGAATTACTTCATAACGTATAACGTCAAATAGTAATACGTTATAACGTATAACGTCATATAGAATTACGGTTAAACGCATAACGCCATATAGAATTACGGTTTAACGTATAACGCCATATAGCAATGCGTCATAACGTATAACCTCACATAGTAATACGTCATAACGTATAACGTCATATAGAATTATTGTTTAACGTATAACGTCATACAGTAATTCCTCATGACGTATAACGTCACATAGTAATACGTCACAACGAATAACGTCATATAGAATTACGGTTAAACGCATAACGCCATATAGAATTACGTTTTGACGTATAACGTAATATAGAATTACGGTGTAACGTATAATACCGTGGCGTAATGCGTCATAACGCATAACGTCATATAGTATTGCGTCATACCGTATAACGTCACATAGTAATACGTCATAACGTATAACGTCATAAAGAATTACTTCATAACGTATAACGTCAAATAGTAATACGTTATAACGTATAACGTCATATAGAATTACGGTTTAACGTATAACGTCATACAGTAATGCGTCATAACGTATAACGTCATATAGTATTGCGTCATACCGTATAACGTCACATAGTAATACGTCATAACGTATAACGTCATAAAGAATTACTTCATAACGTATAACGTCAAATAGTAATACGTTATAACGTATAACGTCATATAGTATCGCGTCATACCGTATAACGTCACATAGTAATACGTCATAACGCATAACGTCTTATAGAATTACGGTTTAGCGTATAACGCCATATAGTAGAACGTCATAACGTATAATGTCATATAGAATTACGGTTTAACGTATAACGTCATACAGTAATGCGTCATAACGTATAACGTCATATAGTATTGCGTCATGACGTATAACATCACATAGTAATACGTCATAACGTATAACGCCATATAGTAAGACGTCATAACATATAACGCCATATAGTAATACGTCATAACGTATAACGTCACATAGAATTCCGGTTTAACGTATAACGTTATAGTGTAATGCGTCATAACGTATAACGCCATATAGAATTACGGCATAACGTATAACGTAACATAGAATTACGTCATAACGGATAACGTCACATTGTAGTACGTCATAACGCATAACGTCATAAGGAATTACGGTTTAACGTATAACGCCATATAGTAATGCGTCATAACGTCTAACGTAACATAGAATTACGTCATAACGGATAACGTCACATAGTAGTACGTCATAACGCATAACGTCATATAGAATTACGGTTTAACGTATAACGTCATACAGTAATGCGTCATAACGTATAACGTCATATAGTAATACGTCACAACGAATAACGTCATATAGAATTACGGTTAAACGTATAACGCCATATAGAATTACATTTTAACGTATAACGTAATATAGAATTACGGTGTAACGTATAAAGTCATATAGTAATGCGTCATAACGTGTAACGTCACATAGTAATACGTCATAACGCATAACGTCTTATAGAATTACGGTTTAACGTATAAAGCCATATAGTAATGCGTCATAACGTATAACGTCACATAGTAATACGTCATACCGTATAACGTCATATGGAATTACGTCATAACGTATAACGTCACATAGCAAAACGTCATAACGTATAACGTCACATAGTAAAACGTCATAACGTATAACGTCATATAGTATTACGGCATACCGTATAACGTCATATAGAATTACAGCATAACGTATAACGTCATACAGTAATGCGTCATAACGCATAACGTCATATAGTATAGCGTCATGACGTATAACGTCGCATAGCATTATGTCATAATGGATAACGTCTTCTAGTAATACGTCATAACGTATAACGTCATATAGAATTACGGCATAACGTATTACGTCATACAGTAATTTCTCATAACGTATAACGTCACATAGTAATACGTCACAACGGATAACGTCATATAGAATTACGGTTAAACGTATAACGCCATATAGAATTACGTTTTAACGTATAACGTAATAGAGAATTACGGTTTAACGTATAACGCCATATAGCAATGCGTCATAACGTATAACCTCACATAGTAATACGTCATAACGTATAACGTCATATAGAATTATTGTTTAACGTATAACGTCATACAGTAATTCCTCATAACGTATAACGTCACATAGTAATACGTCACAACGAATAACGTCATATAGAATTACGGTTAAACGCATAACGCCATATAGAATTACGTTTTAACGTATAACGTAATGTAGAATTACGGTGTAACGTATAATACCATAGCGTAATGCGTCATAACGTGTAACGTCACATAGTAATACGTCATAACGCATAACGTCTTATAGAATTACGGTTTAACGTATAACGCCATATAGTAGAACGTCATAACGTATAATGTCATATAGAATTACGGTTTAACGTATAACGTCATAAAGAATTACTTCATAACGTATAACGTCAAATAGTAATACGTTATAACGTATAACGTCATATAGAATTACGGTTAAACGCATAACGCCATATAGAATTACGGTTTAACGTATAACGCCATATAGCAATGCGTCATAACGTATAACCTCACATAGTAATACGTCATAACGTATAACGTCATATAGAATTATTGTTTAACGTATAACGTCATACAGTAATTCCTCATGACGTATAACGTCACATAGTAATACGTCACAACGAATAACATCATATAGAATTACGGTTAAACGTATAACGCCATATAATATTACGTTTTAACGTATAACGTAATATAGAATTACGGTGTAACGTATAATACCATAGCGTAATGCGTCATATCGTGTAACGTCACATAGTAATACGTCATACCGTATAACGTCATATCGAATTACGTCATAACGTATAACGTCACATAGCAAAACGTCATAACGTATAACGTCATATAGAATTACGGTTTAACGTATAACGTCATACTGTAATGCGTCATAGCGAATAACGTCATATAGTATTGCGTCATGACGTATAACATCGTATAGAATTACGTCATAACGGGTAACGTATTACAGTAAGACGTCATAACGTATAACGCCATATAGTATTGCGTCATGATGTATAACGTCATACAGAATTACGTCATAACATATAATGTCATATAGTATTGCGTCATACCGCATAACGTCATATCGAATTACGTCATAACGTATAACGTCACATAGCAAGACGTCATAACGTATAACGTCATATAGAATTACGGTGTAACGTATAACGTCATATAGTATTACGGTTTAACGTATAACGTCATACACTAATGCGTCATAACTTATAACGTCATATAGTAATACGTCACAACGAATAACATCATATAGAATTACGGTTAAACGTATAACGCCATATAAAATTACGTTTAAACGTATAACGTAATATAGAATTACGGTGTAACGTATAATACCATAGCGTAATGCGTCATATCGTGTAACGTCACATAGTAATACGTCATACCGTATAACGTCATATCGAATTACGTCATAACGTATAACGTCACATAGCAAAACGTCATAACGTATAACGTCATATAGTATAGTGTCATGACGTATAACGTCGCATAGCATTATGTCATAATGGATAACGTCTTCTAGTAATACGTCATAACGTATAAAGTCATATAGAATTACGGTGTAACGTATAACGTCATATAGTATTACGGTTTAACGTATAACGTCATACAGTAATGCGTCATAACGTATAACGTCATATAGTAATACGTCACAACGAATAACGTCATATAGAATTACGGTTAAACGTATAACGCCATATAGAATTACGTTTTAACGTATAACGTAATATAGAATTACGGTGTAACGTATAATACCATAGCGTAATCCGTCATAACGTATAACGTCACATAGTAATACGTCATATCGAATTACGTCATAACGTATAACGTCACATAGCAAAACATCATAACGTATAACGTCACATAGTAATACGTCATAACGTATAACGTCATATAGAATTACGGTTTAACGTATAACGTCATACTGTAATGCGTCATAGTTTATAACGTCATATAGTATTGCGTCATGACGTATAACGTCGTATAGAATTACTTCATAACGTATAACTTCACATAGTAATACGGCATAACGTATAAGGTCATATAGAATTTCGGTTTAACGTATAACGCCAGATAGCAGTGCGTCATGACGTATAACGTCACATAGTAATACGTCATAACGTATAACGTCATATAGAATTATTGTTTAACGTACAACGTCATAGTGTAATGCGTCATAACGTATAACGCCATACCGAATTACGTCATAACATATAACGTCATATAGAATTACGGTTTAACGTATAACGTCATACTGTAATGCGTCATAGCGAATAACGTCATATAGTATTGCGTCATGACGTATAACATCGTATAGAATTACATCATAACGGGTAACGTATTACAGTAATACGTCATAACGTATAACGCCATATAGTATTGCGTCATGATGTATAACGTCATACAGAATTACGTCATAACATATAATGTCATATAGTATTGCATCATACCGCATAACGTCATATAGAATTACGGCATAACGTATAACGTCATACAGTAATGCGTCATAACGAATAACGTCATAAAGTATAGTGTCATGACGTATAACGTCGCATAGCATTATGTCATAATGGATAACGTCTTCTAGTAATACGTCATAACGTATAACGTCATATAGAATTACGGTGTAACGTATAACGTCATATAGTATTACGGTTTAACGTATAACGTCATACAGTAATGCGTCATAACGTATAACGTCATATAGTAATACGTCACAACGAATAACGTCATATAGAATTACGGTTAAACGTATAACGCCATATAGAATTACGTTTTAACGTATAACGTAATATAGAATTACGGTGTAACGTATAATACCATAGCGTAATCCGTCATAACGTATAACGTCACATAGTAATACGTCATACCGTATAACGTCATATCGAATTACGTCATAACGTATAACGTCACATAGCAAAACATCATAACGTATAACGTCACATAGTAATACGTCATAACGTATAACGTCATATAGAATTACGGTTTAACGTATAACGTCGAACTGTAATGCGTCATAGTTTATAACGTCATATAGTATTGCGTCATGACGTATAACGTCGTATAGAATTACTTCATAACGTATAACTTCACATAGTAATACGTCATAACGTATAAGGTCATATAGAATTTCGGTTTAACGTATAACGCCAGATAGCAGTGCGTCATGACGTATAACGTCACATAGTAATACGTCATAACGTATAACGTCATATAGAATTATTGTTTAACGTACAACGTCATAGTGTAATGCGTCATAACGTATAACGCCATACCGAATTACGTCATAACATATAACGTCATATTGAATTTCGGTTTAACGTTAAACGCCATATAGCAATGCGACATAACGTATAACGTCACATAGTAATACGTCATAACGTATAACGTCATATAGAATTATTGTTTATCGTATAACGTCATACAGCAATTCCTCATATCGTATAACGTGACATAGTAATACGTCACAACGAATAACGTCATATAGAATTACTGTTAAACATATAACGCCATATAGAAATACGGTGAAACGTATAACGCCATATAGAGTTACGGTTTAACGTATAACGTCATATAGTAATGCGTCATAACGTATAACGCCATATAGTAATGCGTCATAACGTATAACGTCATATAGAATTACGGTTTCACGTATAGCACCATACAGTAATGCGTCGTAACGTATAACGTCATATAGTATTGCGTCATGACGTATAACATAACATAGTAATACGTCATAACGTATAACGCCATATAGTAATACGTCATAACGGATAACTTCACACAGTGTTACGTAATAACGTATAACGTCATATAGAATTGCGGTTTAACGTATAACGTCATATAGTAATGCGTCATAACGTATAACGCCATATAGTAATGCGTCATAACGTATAACGTCATATAGAATTACGGTTTCACGTATAGCACCATACAGTAATGCGTCATAACGTATAACGCCATATAGTAATCCGTCATAACGTATAACGTCATATAGTATTGCGTCATGACGTATAACGTAGAATAGAATTACGACATAACGTACTACATCAAATAGTAATACGTCATAACGTATAACGTCATATAGAATTACGGTTTAACGTATAACGTCATATAGTAATGCGTCGTAACGTATAACGCCATATAGTAATGCGTCATACCGTATAACGTCATATAGAATTCCGGTTTAACGTATAACGAGATATATCAATGCGTCATAACGTATAACGACATATAGAATTGCGGAATAACGTATAACATCATATAGAATTATTGTTTAACGTATAACGTCATACAGGAATTCCTCATAACGTATAACGTCATATAGTAATACGTCACAACGAATAACGTCATATAGAATTACTGTTAAACGTATAACGCCATATAGAATTACGTTTTAACGTATAACGTAATATAGAATGACGGTGTAACGTATAATACCATAGCGTAATGCGTCATATCGTGTAACGTCACATAGTAATACGTCATAACGCATAACGTCATATAGAATTACGATTAACGTATAACGTCATACAGTAATGCATCATAACGTATAACGTCATATAGAATTACGGTTTAACGTATGACGTCATATAGTATTGCGTCATGATGTATAACGTCATACAGAATTACGTCATAACATATAATGTCATATAGTATTGCGTCATAACGTATAACGTCATATAGTATTACGGCATAACATATAACGTCACATAGAATTACGTCATAACGGATAACGTCACATTGTAATACGTCATAACGTATAACGTCATATAGTATTACGGCATAACATATAACGTCACATAGAATTACGTCATAACGGATAACGTCACATAGTAAAACGTTATAACGTATAACGTCATATAGTATTACGGCATAACATATAACGTCACATAGAATTACGTCATAACGGATAACGTCACATAGTAAAACGTTATAACGTATAACGTCATGTAGAATTACGGTTTAACGTATAACGCCATATAGTAATGAGTCATAACGTATAACGCCATATAGTAATACGTCATAACGTATAACGTCATATAGAATTATTGTTTAACGTATAACGTCATACAGTAATTCCTCATGACGTATAACGTCACATAGTAATACGTCACAACGAATAACATCATATAGAATTACGGTTAAACGTATAACGCCATATAATATTACGTTTTAACGTATAACGTAATATAGAATTACGGTGTAACGTATAATACCATAGCGTAATGCGTCATATCGTGTAACGTCACATAGTAATACGTCATACCGTATAACGTCATATCGAATTACGTCATAACGTATAACGTCACATAGCAAAACGTCATAACGTATAACGTCATATAGAATTACGGTTTAACGTATAACGTCATACTGTAATGCGTCATAGCGAATAACGTCATATAGTATTGCGTCATGACGTATAACATCGTATAGAATTACGTCATAACGGGTAACGTATTACAGTAAGACGTCATAACGTATAACGCCATATAGTATTGCGTCATGATGTATAACGTCATACAGAATTACGTCATAACATATAATGTCATATAGTATTGCGTCATACCGCATAACGTCATATCGAATTACGTCATAACGTATAACGTCACATAGCAAGACGTCATAACGTATAACGTCATATAGAATTACGGTGTAACGTATAACGTCATATAGTATTACGGTTTAACGTATAACGTCATACACTAATGCGTCATAACGTATAACGTCATATAGTAATACGTCACAACGAATAACATCATATAGAATTACGGTTAAACGTATAACGCCATATAAAATTACGTTTAAACGTATAACGTAATATAGAATTACGGTGTAACGTATAATACCATAGCGTAATGCGTCATATCGTGTAACGTCACATAGTAATACGTCATACCGTATAACGTCATATCGAATTACGTCATAACGTATAACGTCACATAGCAAAACGTCATAACGTATAACGTCATATAGAATTACGGTTTAACGTATAACGTCATACTGTAATGCGTCATAGCGAATAACGTCATATAGTATTGCGTCATGACGTATAACATCGTATAGAATTACGTCATAACGGGTAACGTATTACAGTAATACGTCATAACGTATAACGCCATATAGTATTGCGTCATGATGTATAACGTCATACATGATTACGTCATAACATATAATGTCATATAGTATTGCGTCATACCGCATAACGTCATATAGAATTACGGCATAACGTATAACGTCATACAGTAATGCGTCATAACGAATAACGTCATATAGTATAGTGTCATGACGTATAACGTCGCATAGCATTATGTCATAATGGATAACGTCTTCTAGTAATACGTCATAACGTATAAAGTCATATAGAATGACGGTGTAACGTATAACGTCATATAGTATTACGGTTTAACGTATAACGTCATACAGTAATGCGTCATAACGTATAACGTCATATAGTAATACGTCACAACGAATAACGTCATATAGAATTACGGTTAAACGTATAACGCCATATAGAATTACGTTTTAACGTATAACGTAATATAGAATTACGGTGTAACGTATAATACCATAGCGTAATCCGTCATAACGTATAACGTCACATAGTAATACGTCATATCGAATTACGTCATAACGTATAACGTCACATAGCAAAACATCATAACGTATAACGTCACATAGTAATACGTCATAACGTATAACGTCATATAGAATTACGGTTTAACGTATAACGTCATACTGTAATGCGTCATAGTTTATAACGTCATATAGTATTGCGTCATGACGTATAACGTCGTATAGAATTACTTCATAACGTATAACTTCACATAGTAATACGGCATAACGTATAAGGTCATATAGAATTTCGGTTTAACGTATAACGCCAGATAGCAGTGCGTCATGACGTATAACGTCACATAGTAATACGTCATAACGTATAACGTCATATAGAATTATTGTTTAACGTACAACGTCATAGTGTAATGCGTCATAACGTATAACGCCATACCGAATTACGTCATAACATATAACGTCATATAGAATTACGGTTTAACGTATAACGTCATACTGTAATGCGTCATAGCGAATAACGTCATATAGTATTGCGTCATGACGTATAACATCGTATAGAATTACATCATAACGGGTAACGTATTACAGTAATACGTCATAACGTATAACGCCATATAGTATTGCGTCATGATGTATAACGTCATACAGAATTACGTCATAACATATAATGTCATATAGTATTGCATCATACCGCATAACGTCATATAGAATTACGGCATAACGTATAACGTCATACAGTAATGCGTCATAACGAATAACGTCATAAAGTATAGTGTCATGACGTATAACGTCGCATAGCATTATGTCATAATGGATAACGTCTTCTAGTAATACGTCATAACGTATAACGTCATATAGAATTACGGTGTAACGTATAACGTCATATAGTATTACGGTTTAACGTATAACGTCATACAGTAATGCGTCATAACGTATAACGTCATATAGTAATACGTCACAACGAATAACGTCATATAGAATTACGGTTAAACGTATAACGCCATATAGAATTACGTTTTAACGTATAACGTAATATAGAATTACGGTGTAACGTATAATACCATAGCGTAATCCGTCATAACGTATAACGTCACATAGTAATACGTCATACCGTATAACGTCATATCGAATTACGTCATAACGTATAACGTCACATAGCAAAACATCATAACGTATAACGTCACATAGTAATACGTCATAACGTATAACGTCATATAGAATTACGGTTTAACGTATAACGTCGAACTGTAATGCGTCATAGTTTATAACGTCATATAGTATTGCGTCATGACGTATAACGTCGTATAGAATTACTTCATAACGTATAACTTCACATAGTAATACGTCATAACGTATAAGGTCATATAGAATTTCGGTTTAACGTATAACGCCAGATAGCAGTGCGTCATGACGTATAACGTCACATAGTAATACGTCATAACGTATAACGTCATATAGAATTATTGTTTAACGTACAACGTCATAGTGTAATGCGTCATAACGTATAACGCCATACCGAATTACGTCATAACATATAACGTCATATTGAATTTCGGTTTAACGTTAAACGCCATATAGCAATGCGACATAACGTATAACGTCACATAGTAATACGTCATAACGTATAACGTCATATAGAATTATTGTTTATCGTATAACGTCATACAGCAATTCCTCATATCGTATAACGTGACATAGTAATACGTCACAACGAATAACGTCATATAGAATTACTGTTAAACATATAACGCCATATAGAAATACGGTGAAACGTATAACGCCATATAGAGTTACGGTTTAACGTATAACGTCATATAGTAATGCGTCATAACGTATAACGCCATATAGTAATGCGTCATAACGTATAACGTCATATAGAATTACGGTTTCACGTATAGCACCATACAGTAATGCGTCGTAACGTATAACGTCATATAGTATTGCGTCATGACGTATAACATAACATAGTAATACGTCATAACGTATAACGCCATATAGTAATACGTCATAACGGATAACTTCACACAGTGTTACGTAATAACGTATAACGTCATATAGAATTGCGGTTTAACGTATAACGTCATATAGTAATGCGTCATAACGTATAACGCCATATAGTAATGCGTCATAACGTATAACGTCATATAGAATTACGGTTTCACGTATAGCACCATACAGTAATGCGTCATAACGTATAACGCCATATAGTAATCCGTCATAACGTATAACGTCATATAGTATTGCGTCA
This sequence comes from Bombus fervidus, assembly GCF_041682495.2. Classification (NCBI taxonomy): domain Eukaryota; kingdom Metazoa; phylum Arthropoda; class Insecta; order Hymenoptera; family Apidae; genus Bombus; species Bombus fervidus. Next base: position 2,559,443 of record NW_027212582.1, read on the forward strand.
TGACGTATAACGTAGAATAGAATTACGACATAACGTACTACATCAAATAGTAATACGTCATAACGTATAACGTCATATAGAATTACGGTTTAACGTATAACGTCATATAGTAATGCGTCGTAACGTATAACGCCATATAGTAATGCGTCATACCGTATAACGTCATATAGAATTCCGGTTTAACGTATAACGAGATATATCAATGCGTCATAACGTATAACGACATATAGAATTGCGGAATAACGTATAACATCATATAGAATTATTGTTTAACGTATAACGTCATACAGGAATTCCTCATAACGTATAACGTCATATAGTAATACGTCACAACGAATAACGTCATATAGAATTACTGTTAAACGTATAACGCCATATAGAATTACGTTTTAACGTATAACGTAATATAGAATGACGGTGTAACGTATAATACCATAGCGTAATGCGTCATATCGTGTAACGTCACATAGTAATACGTCATAACGCATAACGTCATATAGAATTACGATTAACGTATAACGTCATACAGTAATGCATCATAACGTATAACGTCATATAGAATTACGGTTTAACGTATGACGTCATATAGTATTGCGACATGATGTATAACGTCATACAGAATTACGTCATAACATATAATGTCATATAGTATTGCGTCATAACGTATAACGTCATATAGTATTACGGCATAACATATAACGTCACATAGAATTACGTCATAACGGATAACGTCACATTGTAATACGTCATAACGTATAACGTCATATAGTATTACGGCATAACATATAACGTCACATAGAATTACGTCATAACGGATAACGTCACATAGTAAAACGTTATAACGTATAACGTCATATAGTATTACGGCATAACATATAACGTCACATAGAATTACGTCATAACGGATAACGTCACATAGTAAAACGTTATAACGTATAACGTCATGTAGAATTACGGTTTAACGTATAACGCCATATAGTAATGAGTCATAACGTATAACGCCATATAGTAATACGTCATAACGTATAACGTCATATAGAATTATTGTTTATCGTATAACGTCATACAGTAATGCCTCATAACGTATAACGTCATATAGTATTGCGTCATGACGTATAACGTAACATAGTAATACGTCATAACGTATAACGTCACACAGTATTACGTAATAACGTATAACGTCATATAGAATGGCGGTGTAACGTATAACGTCATATAGTAATGCGTCATAACGTATAACGCCATATAGTAATGCGTCATAACGTATAACGCCATATAGTATTGCGTCATGATGTATAACGTCATATAGAAGTAAGTCATAACATATAATGTCATATAGAATTACGGCATAACGTATAACGTCATGTAGTAATGCGTCATAACGTATAACGTCACATGGAAGTACATCATAAGATATAACGTCACATAGAATTACGTCATAACGGATAACGTCTTACAGTAATGCGTCATAACGTATAACGCCATATAGTAATGCGTCATAACGTATAACGTCATACAGAATTACGTCATAACATATAACGTCTTATAGTAATGCGTCATAACGTTTAACGCCATATAGTAAAACGTCATAACGTATAACGTCATATAGAATTACTTCATAACGTATAACGTCACATAGCAATACGTCATAACGTATAACGTCATATAGAATTACGGTTAAACGTATAACGTCATATAGTAATGAGTCATAACGTATAACGCCTTAAAGTAATACGTTATAACGTATAACGTCATTTTGAATTACTTCATAACGTATAACGTCACATAGTAATACGTCATAACTTATAAGGTCATATAGAATTTCGGTTTAACGTATAACGCCAGATAGCAGCGCGTCATAACGTATAACGTCACATAGTAATACGTCATAACGTATAACGTCATATAGAATTATTGTTTAACGTATAACGTCATAGTGTAATGCGTCATAACGTATAACGCCATATCGAATTACGTCATAACATATAACGTCATATAGAATTTCGGTTTAACGTATAACGCCATATAGTAATGAGTCATAACGTATAACGCCATATAGCAATACGTCATAACGTATAACGTCATATAGAATTATTGTTTATCGTATAACGTCATACAGCAATTCCTCATATCGTATAACGTCACATAGTAATACGTCACAACGAATAACGTCATATAGAATTACGGTTAAACATATAACGCCATATAGAAATACGGTGAAACGTATAACGCCATATAGAGTTACGGTTTAACGTATAACGTCATATAGTATTGCGTCATGACGTATAACGTCATAAAGAATTACTTCATAACATATAACGTCACATAGTAATGCGTTATAACGTATAACGTCATATAGAATTACGGTTTAACGTATAACGTCATATAGTAATGCGTCGTAACGTATAACGCAATATAGTAATGCGTCATACCGTATGACGTCATATAGAATTACGGTTTAACGTATAACGTCATACAGTAATGCGTCATAACGTTTAACGTCATATAGTATTGCGTCATGACGTATAACATCACATAGTAATACGTCATAACGTATAACGTCATAAAGAATTACTTCTTAACGTATAACGTCAAATAGTAATACGTTACAACGTATAACGTCATATAGAATTATTGTTTAACGTGTAACGCCATATAGCAATACGTCATAACGTATAACGCCATATAGTAATACGTCATGTCGTATAACGTAGAATAGAATTACGACATAACGTACTACATCAAATAGTAATACGTCATAACGTATAACGTCATATAGAATTACGGTTTAACGTATAACGTCATACAGTAATGCATCATAACGTATAACGTCATATAGAATTACTTCATAACGTATAACGTCAAATAGTAATACGTCATAACGTATAACGTAATATAGAATTACGGTGTAACGTATAATACCATAGCGTAATGCGTCGTAACGTATAACGCCATATAGTAATGCGTCGTACCGGATTTCGTCATATAGAATTCCGGTTTAACGTATAACGAGATATATCAATGCGTCATAACGTATAACGACATATAGAATTGCGGAATAACGTATAACATCATATAGAATTATTGTTTAACGTATAACGTCATACAGGAATTCCTCATAACGTATAACGTCATATAGTAATACGTCACAACGAATAACGTCATATAGAATTACTGTTAAACGTATAACGCCATATAGAATTACGTTTTAACGTATAACGTAATATAGAATTACGGTGTAACGTATAATACCATAGCGTAATGCGTCATATCGTGTAACGTCACATAGTAATACGTCATAACGCATAACGTCATATAGAATTACGTCATAACGGATAACGTCTTACAGTAATACGTCATAACGTATAACGTTATATAGCAATGTCGTCATAACGTATAACGTCACATAGAATTACGTCATAACGGATAACGTCACATAGTAATACGTCATAACGTATAACGTCATATAGTATTACGGCATAACATATAACGTCACATAGAATTACGTCATAACGGATAACGTCACATAGTAAAACGTTATAACGTATAACGTCATATAGAATTTCGGTTAAACGTATAACGCCATATAGAATTACGTTTTAACGTATAACGCAATATAGAATTACGGTTTAACGTATAACGCCATAGTGTAATTCGTCCTAACGTATGACGCCATATAGAATTACGGCATAACGTATAACGTAACATAGAAATACGTCATAACGGATAACGTCACATAGTAATACGTCATAACGTATAACGTCACATAGAATTGCGGTTAAACGTATAACGTCATACAGTAATGCGTCATAACGTATAACGTCACATAGTAATACGTCATACCGTATAACGTCATATAGAATTACGTCATGACGTATAACGTCACATAGCAAAACGTCATAACGTATAACGTCACATAGTAAAACGTCATAACGTATAACGTCATACTGAAATGCGTCATAACGTATAACGTCATATAGTATTGCGTCATGACGTATAACGTTGTATAGAATTACGTCATAGCGGATAACGTCTTACAGTAATACGTCATAACGTATAACGTCATATAGAATTACGGTTTAACGAATAACGTCATACTGTAATGCGTCATAACGTATAACGTCATATAGTATTGCGTCATGACGTATAACGTCGTATAGAATTATGTCATAACGGATAACGTCTTACAGTAATACGTCATAACGTATAACGTCATATAGCAATGCGTCATAACGTATAACGCCATATAGTCATGCGTCATAACGTATAACGCCATATAGTCATGCGTCATAACGTATAACGCCATATAGTACTGCGTCATGATGTATAACGTCATACAGAATTATGTCATGATGTATAACGTCATACAGAATTACGTCATAACATATAATGTCATATAGTATTGCGTCATAACGTATAACGTCATATAGTATTACGGCATAACATGTAACGTCACATAGAATTACGTCATAACGGATAACGTCACATAGTAAAACGTCATAACGTATAACGTCATATAGTATTACGGCATACCGTAGAACGTCATATAGAATTACGATATAACGTATAACGTCAAACAGTAATACGTCATAACGTATAACGTCATATAGAATTACGATTTAACGTATAACGTCATACAGTATTACGGTTTAACGTACAACGTCATACAGTAATGCGTCATAACGTATAACGCCATATAGTAATACGTCACAACGAATAGCATCATATAGAATTACCGTTAAACGTATAACGCCATATAGAATTACGTTTTAACGTATAACGTAATATAGAATTACGGTGTAACGCATAATACCATAGCGTAATGCGTCATATCGTGTAACGTCACATAGTAACACGTCATAACGCATAAAGTCATATAGAATTACGGTTTAACGTATAATGTTATACAGTAATACGTCATAACGTATATCGTCATATAGCAATGCGTCATAACGTATAACGTCATATCGAATTACGTCATAACGTATAACGTCACATAGCAAAACATCATAACGTATAACGTCACATAGTAAAACGTCATAACGTATAACGTCACACAGTATTACGTAATAACGTATAACGTCATATAGAATTACGGTTTAACGTATAACGTCATATAGTAATGCGTCATAACGTATAACGCCATATAGTAATGCGTCATAAAGTATAACGCCATATAGTATTGCGTCATGATGTATAACGTCATACAGAATTACGTCATAACATATAATGTCATATAGTATTGCGTCATAACGTATAACGTCACATAGTAATAGGTCATAACGCATAACGTCATATAGAATTACGGTTTAGCGCATAACGCCATATAGTAATGCGTCATAACGTATAACGTCACATAGTTATACGTCATAACGTATAACGACATATCGAATTACGTCATAACGTATAACGTCACATAGTAAAACGTCATAACGTATAACGTCATACAGTAATGCGTCATAACGTATAACGTCATATAGTATTGCGTCATGACGTATAACGTCGTATAGATTAACGTCATAACGGATAACGTCTCATAGTAGTACGTCATAACGTATAACGTCACACAGTATTACGTAATAACGTATAACGTCATATAGAATTACGGTTTAACGTATAACGTCATATAGTAATGCGTCATAACGTATAACGCCATATAGTAATGCGTCATAACGTATAACGTCATATCGAATTACGTCATAACGTATAACGTCACATAGCAAAACGTCATAACGTATAACGTCACATAGCAAAACGTCATAACGTATAACGTCATATAGAATTACGGTTTAACGTATAACGTCATACTGTATTGCGTCATAGCGAATAACGTCATATAGTATTGCGTCATGACGTATAACGTCGTATAGAATTACGTCATAACGGGTAACGTATTACAGTAATACGTCATAACGTATAACGCCATATAGTATTGCGTCATGATGTATAACGTCATACATGATTACGTCATAACATATAATGTCATATAGTATTGCGTCATACCGCATAACGTCATATAGAATTACGGCATAACGTATAACGTCATACAGTAATGCGTCATAACGAATAACGTCATATAGTATAGTGTCATGACGTATAACGTCGCATAGCATTATGTCATAATGGATAACGTCTTCTAGTAATACGTCATAACGTATAACGTCATATAGAATTACGGTGTAACGTATAACGTCATATAGTATTACGGTTTAACGTATAACGTCATACAGTAATGCGTCATAACGTATAACGTCATATAGTAATACGTCACAACGAATAACGTCATATAGAATTACGGTTAAACGTATAACGCCATATAGAATTACGTTTTAACGTATAACGTAATATAGAATTACGGTGTAACGTATAATACCATAGCGTAATCCGTCATAACGTATAATGTCACATAGTAATACGTCATATCGAATTACGTCATAACGTATAACGTCACATAGCAAAACATCATAACGTATAACGTCACATAGTAATACGTCATAACGTATAACGTCATATAGAATTACGGTTTAACGTATAACGTCATACTGTAATGCGTCATAGTTTATAACGTCATATAGTATTGCGTCATGACGTATAACGTCGTATAGAATTACTTCATAACGTATAACTTCACATAGTAATACGGCATAACGTATAAGGTCATATAGAATTTCGGTTTAACGTATAACGCCAGATAGCAGTGCGTCATGACGTATAACGTCACATAGTAATACGTCATAACGTATAACGTCATATAGAATTATTGTTTAACGTACAACGTCATAGTGTAATGCGTCATAACGTATAACGCCATACCGAATTACGTCATAACATATAACGTCATATAGAATTACGGTTTAACGTATAACGTCATACTGTAATGCGTCATAGCGAATAACGTCATATAGTATTGCGTCATGACGTATAACATCGTATAGAATTACATCATAACGGGTAACGTATTACAGTAATACGTCATAACGTATAACGCCATATAGTATTGCGTCATGATGTATAACGTCATACAGAATTACGTCATAACATATAATGTCATATAGTATTGCGTCATACCGCATAACGTCATATAGAATTACGGCATAACGTATAACGTCATACAGTAATGCGTCATAACGAATAACGTCATATAGTATAGTGTCATGACGTATAACGTCGCATAGCATTATGTCATAATGGATAACGTCTTCTAGTAATACGTCATAACGTATAACGTCATATAGAATTACGGTGTAACGTATAACGTCATATAGTATTACGGTTTAACGTATAACGTCATACAGTAATGCGTCATAACGTATAACGTCATATAGTAATACGTCACAACGAATAACGTCATATAGAATTGCGGTTAAACGTATAACGCCATATAGAATTACGTTTTAACGTATAACGTAATATAGAATTACGGTGTAACGTATAATACCATAGCGTAATCCGTCATAACGTATAACGTCACATAGTAATACGTCATACCGTATAACGTCATATCGAATTACGTCATAACGTATAACGTCACATAGCAAAACATCATAACGTATAACGTCACATAGTAATACGTCATAACGTATAACGTCATATAGAATTACGGTTTAACGTATAACGTCATACTGTAATGCGTCATAGTTTATAACGTCATATAGTATTGCGTCATGACGTATAACGTCGTATAGAATTACTTCATAACGTATAACTTCACATAGTAATACGTCATAACGTATAAGGTCATATAGAATTTCGGTTTAACGTATAACGCCAGATAGCAGTGCGTCATGACGTATAACGTCACATAGTAATACGTCATAACGTATAACGTCATATAGAATTATTGTTTAACGTACAACGTCATAGTGTAATGCGTCATAACGTATAACGCCATACCGAATTACGTCATAACATATAACGTCATATTGAATTTCGGTTTAACGTTAAACGCCATATAGCAATGCGACATAACGTATAACGTCACATAGTAATACGTCATAACGTATAACGTCATATAGAATTATTGTTTATCGTATAACGTCATACAGCAATTCCTCATATCGTATAACGTGACATAGTAATACGTCACAACGAATAACGTCATATAGAATTACTGTTAAACATATAACGCCATATAGAAATACGGTGAAACGTATAACGCCATATAGAGTTACGGTTTAACGTATAACGTCATATAGTAATGCGTCATAACGTATAACGCCATATAGTAATGCGTCATAACGTATAACGTCATATAGAATTACGGTTTCACGTATAGCACCATACAGTAATGCGTCGTAACGTATAACGTCATATAGTATTGCGTCATGACGTATAACATAACATAGTAATACGTCATAACGTATAACGCCATATAGTAATACGTCATAACGGATAACTTCACACAGTGTTACGTAATAACGTATAACGTCATATAGAATTGCGGTTTAACGTATAACGTCATATAGTAATGCGTCATAACGTATAACGCCATATAGTAATGCGTCATAACGTATAACGTCATATAGAATTACGGTTTCACGTATAGCACCATACAGTAATGCGTCATAACGTATAACGCCATATAGTAATCCGTCATAACGTATAACGTCATATAGTATTGCGTCATGACGTATAACGTAGAATAGAATTACGACATAACGTACTACATCAAATAGTAATACGTCATAACGTATAACGTCATATAGAATTACGGTTTAACGTATAACGTCATATAGTAATGCGTCGTAACGTATAACGCCATATAGTAATGCGTCATACCGTATAACGTCATATAGAATTCCGGTTTAACGTATAACGAGATATATCAATGCGTCATAACGTATAACGACATATAGAATTGCGGAATAACGTATAACATCATATAGAATTATTGTTTAACGTATAACGTCATACAGGAATTCCTCATAACGTATAACGTCATATAGTAATACGTCACAACGAATAACGTCATATAGAATTACTGTTAAACGTATAACGCCATATAGAATTACGTTTTAACGTATAACGTAATATAGAATGACGGTGTAACGTATAATACCATAGCGTAATGCGTCATATCGTGTAACGTCACATAGTAATACGTCATAACGCATAACGTCATATAGAATTACGATTAACGTATAACGTCATACAGTAATGCATCATAACGTATAACGTCATATAGAATTACGGTTTAACGTATGACGTCATATAGTATTGCGTCATGATGTATAACGTCATACAGAATTACGTCATAACATATAATGTCATATAGTATTGCGTCATAACGTATAACGTCATATAGTATTACGGCATAACATATAACGTCACATAGAATTACGTCATAACGGATAACGTCACATTGTAATACGTCATAACGTATAACGTCATATAGTATTACGGCATAACATATAACGTCACATAGAATTACGTCATAACGGATAACGTCACATAGTAAAACGTTATAACGTATAACGTCATATAGTATTACGGCATAACATATAACGTCACATAGAATTACGTCATAACGGATAACGTCACATAGTAAAACGTTATAACGTATAACGTCATGTAGAATTACGGTTTAACGTATAACGCCATATAGTAATGAGTCATAACGTATAACGCCATATAGTAATACGTCATAACGTATAACGTCATATAGAATTATTGTTTATCGTATAACGTCATACAGTAATGCCTCATAACGTATAACGTCATATAGTATTGCGTCATGACGTATAACGTAACATAGTAATACGTCATAACGTATAACGTCACACAGTATTACGTAATAACGTATAACGTCATATAGAATGGCGGTGTAACGTATAACGTCATATAGTAATGCGTCATAACGTATAACGCCATATAGTAATGCGTCATAACGTATAACGCCATATAGTATTGCGTCATGATGTATAACGTCATATAGAACTAAGTCATAACATATAATGTCATATAGAATTACGGCATAACGTATAACGTCATGTAGTAATGCGTCATAACGTATAACGTCACATGGAAGTACATCATAAGATATAACGTCACATAGAATTACGTCATAACGGATAACGTCACATAGTAAAACGTTATAACGTATAACGTCATATAGAATTACGTCATAACATATAATGTCGTATAGAATTGCGGCATAACATATAACGTCATATAGTAATGCGTCATAACGTTTAACGCCATATAGTAAAACGTCATAACGTATAACGTCATATAGAAATACTTCATAACGTATAACGTCACATAGCAATACGTCATAACGTATAACGTCATATAGAATTACGGTTAAACGTATAACGTCATATAGTAATGAGTCATAACGTATAACGCCTTAAAGTAATACGTTATAACGTATAACGTCATTTTGAATTACTTCATAACGTATAACGTCACATAGTAATACGTCATAACTTATAAGGTCATATAGAATTTCGGTTTAACGTATAACGCCAGATAGCAGCGCGTCATAACGTATAACGTCACATAGTAATACGTCATAACGTATAACGTCATATAGAATTATTGTTTAACGTATAACGTCATAGTGTAATGCGTCATAACGTATAACGCCATATCGAATTACGTCATAACATATAACGTCATATAGAATTTCGGTTTAACGTATAACGCCATATAGTAATGAGTCATAACGTATAACGCCATATAGCAATACGTCATAACGTATAACGTCATATAGAATTATTGTTTATCGTATAACGTCATACAGCAATTCCTCATATCGTATAACGTCACATAGTAATACGTCACAACGAATAACGTCATATAGAATTACGGTTAAACATATAACGCCATATAGAAATACGGTGAAACGTATAACGCCATATAGAGTTACGGTTTAACGTATAACGTCATATAGTAATGCGTCGTAACGTATAACGCAATATAGTAATGCGTCATACCGTATGACGTCATATAGAATTACGGTTTAACGTATAACGTCATACAGTAATGCGTCATAACGTTTAACGTCATATAGTATTGCGTCATGACGTATAACATCACATAGTAATACGTCATAACGTATAACGTCATAAAGAATTACTTCTTAACGTATAACGTCAAATAGTAATACGTTACAACGTATAACGTCATATAGAATTATTGTTTAACGTGTAACGCCATATAGCAATACGTCATAACGTATAACGCCATATAGTAATACGTCATGTCGTATAACGTAGCATAGAATTACGACATAACGTACTACATCAAATAGTAATACGTCATAACGTATAACGTCATATAGAATTACGGTTTAACGTATAACGTCATACAGTAATGCATCATAACGTATAACGTCATATAGAATTACTTCATAACGTATAACGTCAAATAGTAATACGTTATAACGTATAACGTCATATAGAATTACGGTTTAACGTATAACGTCATATAGTAATGCGTCGTAACGTATAACGCCATATAGTAATGCGTCGTACCGGATTTCGTCATATAGAATTCCGGTTTAACGTATAACGAGATATATCAATGCGTCATAACGTATAACGACATATAGAATTGCGGAATAACGTATAACATCATATAGAATTATTGTTTAACGTATAACGTCATACAGGAATTCCTCATAACGTGTAACGTCATATAGTAATACGTCACAACGAATAACGTCATATAGAATTACTGTTAAACGTATAACGCCATATAGAATTACGTTTTAACGTATAACGTAATATAGAATTACGGTGTAACGTATAATACCATAGCGTAATGCGTCATATCGTGTAACGTCACATAGTAATACGTCATAACGCATAACGTCATATAGAATTACGGTTTAACGTATAACGTCATACAGTAATGCATCATAACGTATAACGTCATATAGAATTACGGTTTAACGTATAACGTCATACAGTAATGCGTCATAACGTTTAACGTCATATAGTATTGCGTCATGACGTATAACATCACATAGTAATACGTCATAACGTATAACGTCATAAAGAATTACTTCATAACGTATAACGTCAAATAGTAATACGTCACAACGAATAACGTCATATAGAATTACGGTTAAACGCATAACGCCATATAGAATTACGTTTTAACGTATGACGTCACATAGTAATACGTCATAACGTATAACGTCATAAAGAATTACTTCATAACGTATAACGTCAAATAGTAATACGTCATAACGTATAACGTCATAAAGAATTACTTCTTAACGTATAACGTCAAATAGTAATACGTTATAACGTATAACGTCATATAGAATTATTGTTTAACGTGTAACGCCATATAGCAATACGTCATAACGTATAACGTCATATAGTATTACGGCATACCGTATAACGTCATACAGAATTACGGCATAACGTATAACGTCATACAGTAATGCGTCATAACGCATAACGTCATATAGTAACACGTCACAACGAATAACGTCATATAGAATTACGGTTAAACGTATAACGCCATATAGAATTACGTTTTAACGTATAACGTAATATCGAATTACGGTGTAACGTATAATACCATTGCGTAATGCGCCATAACGTGTAACGTCACATAGTAATACGTCATAACGCATAACGTCATATAGAATTACGGTTTAACGTATAACGTCATACAGTAATGCGTCATAACGTATAACGCCATATAGTAATGCGTCATATCGTATAACGCCATATAGCAATGCGTCATAACGGATAACGTCACATAGTAATACGTCATAACGTATAACGTCATATAGTATTGCGTCATGACGGATAACGTCTTACAGTAATACGTCTTAAAGTATAACGTCATATAGGTATGCGTCATAACGTATAACGCCATATAGCAATGCGTCATAACGGATAACGTCACATAGTAATACGTCATAACGTATAACGGCATATAGTATTACGGCATAACATATAACGTCACATAGAATTACGTCATAACGGATAACGTCACATAGTAATACGTCATAACGCATAACGTCACATAGAATTACGGTTTAACGTATAACGTCATACAGTAATGCGTCATAACGTATAACGCCATATAGTAATGCGTCATATCGTATAACGCCATATAGCAATGCGTCATAACGGATAACGTCACATAGTAATACGTCATAACGTATAACGTCATATAGTATTACGGCATAACATATAACGTCACATAGAATTACGTCATAACGGATAACGTCACATAGTAATACGTCTCACCGAATAACGTCTTATAGAATTACGGTTAAACGTATAACGCCATATAGAATTACGTTTTAACGTATAACGTAATATCGAATTACGGTGTAACGTATAATACCATTGCGTAATGCGCCATTACGTGTAACGTCACATAGTAATGCGTCATAACGCATAACGTCATATAGAATTACGGTTAAACGTATAACGCCATATAGCAATGCGTCATAACGGATAACGTCACATAGTAATACGTCATAACGTATAACGCCATATAGAATTACGGCATAGCGTATAACGTAACATAGAATTACGTCATAACGGATAACGTCACATGGTAATACGTCATAAGGCATAACGTCACATAGAATTACGGTTTAACGTATAACGTCATACAGTAATGCGTCATAACGTATAACGTCATATAGTATTGCGTCATGACGTATAACGTCGCATAGATTTACGTCATAACGGATAACGTCTCATAGTAATACGTCATACCGTATAACGTCATATCGAATTACGTCATGACGTATAACGTCGTACAGAATTACGTCATAACGGATAACGTCTTATGGTAATACGTCATAACGTATGACGTCACACAGTATTACGTCATAACGTATAACGTCATATAGAATTACGGTTTAACGTATTACGTCATACTGTAATGCGTCATAACGTATAACTTCACATAGTATAACGTCATAACTTATAACGTCATATAGAATTACGGTTTAACGTATAACGTCATACTGTAATGCGTCATAACGTATAACGTCACATAGTATAACGTCATAACGTATAACGTCATATACAATTACGGCATAACGTATAACGTTATATAGCAATGCGTCATAACGTATAACGTCACATAGAATTACGTCATAACGGATAACGTCTTACAGTAATACGTCATAACGTATAACGTTATATAGCAATGCGTCATAACGTATAACGTCACATAGAATTACGTCATAACGGATAACGTCACATAGTAATACGTCATAACGTATAACGTCATGTAGAATTATTGTTTAACGTATAACGTCATACAGTAATTCCTCATAACGTATAACGTCACATAGTAATACGTCAAAACGAATAACGTCATATAGAATTACGGTTAAACGTATAACGCCATATAGAATTACGTTTTAACCTATAACGTCATATAGAGTTACGGTTTAACGTATAACGCCATAAAGAATTACGTCATAACGTATAACGTCACATAGTATAACGTCATCACGTATAACGTCATATAGAAATCCGGCATAACGTATAACGTCATACAGTAATGCGTCATATCGTATCACGTCATATAGTATAGCGTCATGACGTATAACGTCGTATAGCATTACGTCATAATGGATAACGTCTTCTAGTAATACGTCATAACGTATAACGTCATATAGAATTACGGCATAACGTATAACGTCATACAGTAATTCCTCATAACGTATAACGTCACATAGTAATACGTCACAACGAATAACGTCATATAGAATTACGGTTAAACGTATAACGCCATATAGAATTACGTTTTAACGTATAACGTAATATAGAATTACGGTTTAACGTATAACGTCATAGTGTAATGCGTCGTAACGTATAACGCCATATAGAATTACGGCATAACGTATAACGTAACATAGAATTACGGTTTAACGTATAACGTCATACAGTAATGCATCATAACGTATAACGTCATATAGAATTACGGTTTAACGTATAACGTCATACAGTAATGCGTCATAACGTTTAACGTCATATAGTATTGCGTCATGACGTATAACATCACATAGTAATACGTCATAACGTATAACGTCATAGAGAATTACTTCATAACGTATAACGTCAAATAGTAATACGTCACAACGAATAACGTCATATAGAATTACGGTTAAACGCATAACGCCATATAGAATTACGTTTTAACGTATGACGTCACATAGTAATACGTCATAACGTATAACGTCATAAAGAATTACTTCATAACGTATAACGTCAAATAGTAATACGTCATAACGTATAACGTCATAAAGAATTACTTCTTAACGTATAACGTCAAATAGTAATACGTTATAACGTATAACGTCATATAGAATTATTGTTTAACGTGTAACGCCATATAGCAATACGTCATAACGTATAACGTCATATAGTATTACGGCATACCGTATAACGTCATACAGAATTACGGCATAACGTATAACGTCATACAGTAATGCGTCATAACGCATAACGTCATATAGTAATACGTCACAACGAATAACGTCATATAGAATTACGGTTAAACGTATAACGCCATATAGAATTACGTTTTAACGTATAACGTAATCGAGAATTACGGTGTAACGTATAATACCATAGCGTAATGCGTCATATCGTGTAACGTCACATAGTAATACGTCATAACGCATAACGTCATATAGAATTACGGTTTAACGTATAACGCCATATAGTAATGCGTCATAACGTATAACGTCACATAGTAATACGTCATAACGTTTAACGTCACATAGTAAAACGTCATAACGTATAACGTCACATAGCAAAACGTCATAACGTATAACGCCATATAGAATTACGTTTTAACGTATAACGTAATATCGAATTACGGTGTAACGTATAATACCATTGCGTAATGCGCCATAACGTGTAACGTCACATAGTAATACGTCATAACGAATAACGTCATATAGAATTACGGTTTAACGTATAACGTCATACAGTAATGCGTCATAACGTATAACGCCATATAGTAATGCGTCATATCGTATAACGCCATATAGCAATGCGTCATAACGGATAACGTCACATAGTAATACGTCATAACGTATAACGTCATATAGTATTGCGTCATGACGGATAACGTCTTACAGTAATACGTCTTAAAGTATAACGTCATATAGGAATGCGTCATAACGTATAACGCCATATAGCAATGCGTCATAACGGATAACGTCACATAGTAATACGTCATAACGTATAACGTCATATAGTATTGCGTCATGACGGATAACGTCTTACAGTAATACGTCTTAAAGTATAACGTCATATAGGAATGCGTCATAACGTATCACGTCACATAGTAATGCGTCATAACGTATAACGTCATATAGTATTACGGCATAACATATAACGTCACATAGAATTACGTCATAACGGATAACGTCACATAGTACTACGTCTCACCGAATAACGTCTTATAGAATTACGGTTAAACGTATAACGCCATATAGAATTACGTTTTAACGTATAACGTAATATAGAATTACGGTGTAACGTATAATACCATTGCGTAATGCGCCAGAACGTGTAACGTCACATAGTAATACGTCATAACGCATAACGTCTTATAGAATTACGGTTTAACGTATAACGCCATATAGTAATGCGTCATAACGTATAACGTCACATAGTAAATCGACATAACGTATAACGTCATATAGAATTACGGTTTAACGTATAACGTCATACTGTAATGCGTCATAACGTATAACGTCATATAGTATTGCGTCATAACGTATAACGTCATATAGTATTACGGCATAACATATAACGTCACATAGAATTACGTCATAACGGATAACGTCACATAGTACTACGTATCACCGAATAACGTCTTACAGAATTACGGTTAAACGTATAACGCCATATGGAATTACGTTTTAACGTATAACGTAATATAGAATTACGGTGTAACGTATAATACCATAGCGTAATGCGTCATAACGTATAACGTCATATCGAATTACGTCATAACGTATTACGTCACATAGCAGAACGTCATAACGTATAACGTCATATAGAATTACTGTTTAACGTATAACGTCATACAGTAATGCGTCATAACGTATAACGTCACATAGTAAAACGACATAACGTATAACGTCATATAGAACTACGGTTTAACGTATAACGTCATACTGTAATGCGTCATAACGTATAACGTCATATAGTATTGCGTCATAACGTATAACGTCATATAGTATTGCGTCATGACGGATAACGTCTTACAGTAGTACGTCTTAACGTATAACGTCATATAGGAATGCGTCATAACGTATAACGCCATATAGTAATGTGTCATAACGTATAACGCCATATAGTAATGCGTCATAACGTATAACGCCATATAGTATTGCGTCATGATGTATAACGTCATACAGAATTACGTCATAATATATAATGTCATATAGTATTGCGTCATGACGTATAACGTCATATAGTATTACGGCATAACATATAACGTCACATAGAATTACGTCATAACGGATAACGTCAGATAGTAATACGTCATAACGTATAACGTCATATAGTATTACGGCATAACATATAAAGTCACATAGAATTACGTCATAACGGATAACGTCACATATTACTACGTCTCACCGAATAACGTCTTATAGAATTACGGTTAAACGTATAACGCCATATAGAATTACGTTTTAACGTATAACGTAATATAGAATTACGGTGTAACGTATAATACCATTGCGCAATGCGCCATAACGTGTAACGTCACATAGTAAGACGTCATAACGCATAACGTCTTATAGAATTACGGTTTAACGTATAACGCCATATAGTAATGCGTCATAACGTATAACGTCACATAGTAAAACGACATAACATATAACGTCATATAGAATTACGGTTTAACGTATAACCTCATACTGTAATGCGTCATAACGTATAACGTCATATAGTATTGCGTCATAACCTTATAACGTCATATAGTATTGCGTCATGACGGATAACGTCTTACAGTGATACGTCTTAACGAGTAACGTCATATAGGAATGCGTCATAACGTATCACGTCACATAGTAATGCGTCATAACGTATAACGTCATATAGTATTACGGCATAACATATAACGTCACATAGAATTACGTCATAACGGATAACGTCACATAGTACTACGTCTCACCGAATAACGTCTTATAGAATTACGGTTAAACGTATAACGCCATATGGAATTACGTTTTAACGTATAACGTAATATAGAATTACGGTGTAACGTATAATACCATAGCGTAATGCGTCATAACGTATAACGTCATATCGAATTACGTCATAACGTATTACGTCACATAGCAGAACGTCATAGCGTATAACGTCATATAGAATTACTGTTCAACGTATAACGTCATACAGTAATGCGTCATAACGTATAACGTCATATAGTATTGCGTCATGACGTATAACGTCATATAGAAATACGGTGAAACATATAACGCCATATAGAGTTACGTTTTAACATATAACGTTATATAGTATGACGGTTTAACGTATAACGTCACATAGTAATACGTCATACCGTATAACGTCATATCGAATTACGTCATAACGTGTAACGTCACATAGCAAAACGTCATAACGTATAACGTCACATAGTAAAACGTCATAACGTATAACGTCATATAGATTTACGGTTTAACGTATAACGTCATACTGTAATGCGTCATAACGTATAACGTCATATAGTATTGCGTCATGACGGATAACGTCTTACAGTAATACGTCTTAACGTATAACGTCATATAGGAATGCGTCATAACGTATAACGTCACATAGTAATACGTCATACCGTATAACGTCATATCGAATTACGTCATAACGTATAACGTCACATAGCAAAACGTCATAACGTATAACGTCACATAGTAAAACGTCATAACGTATAACATCATATAGAATTACTGTTCAACGTATAACGTCATACAGTAATGCGTCATAACGTATAACGTCATATAGTATTACGGCATAACATATAACGTCACATAGAATTACGTCATAACGAATAACGTCACATAGTAATCCGTCTCACCGAATAACGTCTTATAGAATTACGGTTAAACGTATAACGCCATATAGAATTACGTTTTAACGTATAACGTAATATCGAATTACGGTGTAACGTATAATACCATTGCGTAATGCGCCATAACGTGTAACGTCACATAGTAATACGTCATAACGCATAACGTCATATAGAATTACGGTTTAACGTATAACGTCATACAGTAATGCGTCATAACGTATAACGCCATATAGTAATGCGTCATATCGTATAACGCCATATAGCAATGCGTCATAACGGATAACGTCACATAGTAATACGTCATAACGTATAACGTCATATAGTATTGCGTCATGACGGATAACGTCTTACAGTAATACGTCTCAAAGTATAACGTCATATAGGAATGCGTCATAACGTATAACGCCATATAGCAATGCGTCATAACGGATAACGTCACATAGTAATACGTCATAACGTATAACGGTATATAGTATTACGGCATAACATATAACGTCACATAGAATTACGTCATAACGGATAACGTCACATAGTAATACGTCATAACGCATAACGTCACATAGAATTACGGTTTAACGTATAACGTCATACAGTAATGCGTCATAACGTATAACGCCATATAGTAATGCGTCATATCGTATAACGCCATATAGCAATGCGTCATAACGGATAACGTCACATAGTAATACGTCATAACGTATAACGTCATATAGTATTGCGTCATGACGGATAACGTCTTACAGTAATACGTCTTAAAGTATAACGTCATATAGGAATGCGTCATAACGTATAACGCCATATAGGAATGCGTCATAACGTATAACGCCATATAGTAATGCGTCATAAGGTATAACGCCATATAGTATTGCGTCAATGTGTATAACGTCATACAGAATTACGTCATAATATATAATGTCATATAGTATTGCGTCATGACGTATAACGTCATATAGTATTACGGCATAACATATAACGTCACATAGAATTACGTCATAACGGATAACGTCACATAGTAATACGTCTCACCGAATAACGTCTTATAGAATTACGGTTAAACGTATAACGCCATATAGAATTACGTTTTAACGTATAACGTAATATCGAATTACGGTGTAACGTATAATACCATTGCGTAATGCGCCATTACGTGTAACGTCACATAGTAATGCGTCATAACGCATAACGTCATATAGAATTACGGTTAAACGTATAACGCCATATAGCAATGCGTCATAACGGATAACGTCACATAGTAATACGTCATAACGTATAACGCCATATAGAATTACGGCATAGCGTATAACGTAACATAGAATTACGTCATAACGGATAACGTCACATGGTAATACGTCATAAGGCATAACGTCACATAGAATTACGGTTTAACGTATAACGTCATACAGTAATGCGTCATAACGTATAACGTCATATAGTATTGCGTCATGACGTATAACGTCGCATAGATTTACGTCATAACGGATAACGTCTCATAGTAATACGTCATACCGTATAACGTCATATCGAATTACGTCATGACGTATAACGTCGTACAGAATTACGTCATAACGGATAACGTCTTATGGTAATACGTCATAACGTATGACGTCACACAGTATTACGTCATAACGTATAACGTCATATAGAATTACGGTTTAACGTATTACGTCATACTGTAATGCGTCATAACGTATAACTTCACATAGTATAACGTCATAACTTATAACGTCATATAGAATTACGGTTTAACGTATAACGTCATACTGTAATGCGTCATAACGTATAACGTCACATAGTATAACGTCATAACGTATAACGTCATATACAATTACGGCATAACGTATAACGTTATATAGCAATGCGTCATAACGTATAACGTCACATAGAATTACGTCATAACGGATAACGTCTTACAGTAATACGTCATAACGTATAACGTTATATAGCAATGCGTCATAACGTATAACGACACATAGAATTACGTCATAACGGATAACGTCACATAGTAATACGTCATAACGTATAACGTCATGTAGAATTATTGCTTAACGTATAACGTCATACAGTAATTCCTCATAACGTATAACGTCACATAGTAATACGTCAAAACGAATAACGTCATATAGAATTACGGTAAAACGTATAACGCCATATAGAATTACGTTTTAACCTATAACGTCATATAGAGTTACGGTTTAACGTATAACGCCATAAAGAATTACGTCATAACGTATAACGTCACATAGTATAACGTCATCACGTATAACGTCATATAGAAATCCGGCATAACGTATAACGTCATACAGTAATGCGTCATATCGTATCACGTCATATAGTATAGCGTCATGACGTATAACGTCGTATAGCATTACGTCATAATGGATAACGTCTTCTAGTAATACGTCATAACGTATAACGTCATATAGAATTACGGCATAACGTATAACGTCATACAGTAATTCCTCATAACGTATAACGTCACATAGTAATACGTCACAACGAATAACGTCATATAGAATTACGGTTAAACGTATAACGCCATATAGAATTACGTTTTAACGTATAACGTAATATAGAATTACGGTTTAACGTATAACGTCATAGTGTAATGCGTCGTAACGTATAACGCCATATAGAATTACGGCATAACGTATAACGTAACATAGAATTACGTCATAACGGATAACGTCACATAGTAATACGTCATAACGCATAACGTCACATAGAATTAGGGTTTAACGTATAACGTCATACAGTAATGCGTCATAACGTATAACGTCATATAGTATTGCGTCATGACGTATAACGTCGTATAGATTTACGTCATAACGGATAACGTCTTATAGTAATACGTCATAACGGATAACGTCACACAGTATTACGTCATAACGTATAACGTCATATAGAATTACGGTTTAACGCATTACGTCATATAGTATTACGGCATAACGTATAACGTCATACAGTAATGCGTCATAACGTATAACGTCATATAGTATAGCATCATGACGTATAACGTCGTATAGCATTACGTCATAATGGATAACGTCATACAGTAATTCCTCATAACGTATAACGTCACATAGTAATACGTCACAACGAATAACGTCATATTGAATTACGGTTAAACGTATAACGCCATATAGAATTACGTTTTAACGTATAACGTAATATAGAGTTACGGTGTAACGTATAATACCATAGCGTAATGCGTCATATCGTGTAACGTCACATAGTAATACGTCATAACGCATAACGTCACATAGAATTACGGTTTAACGTATAACGTCATAGTGTAATGCGTCGTAACGTATAACGCCATATAGAATTACGGTTTAACTAATAACGTCATACTGAAATGCGTCATAACGTATAACGTCATATAGTATTGCGTCATGACGTATAACGTCGTATAGAATTACGTCATAACGGATAACGTCTTACAGTAATACGTCATAATGTATAACGTCATATAGCAATGCGTCATAACGTATAACGCCATATAGTAATGCGTCATAACGTATAACGCCATATAGTCATGCGTCATAACGTATAACACCATATAGTATTGCGTCATGATGTATAACGTCATACAGAATTACGTCATGATGTATAACGTCATACAGAATTACGTCATAACATATAATGTCATATACTATTGCGTCATAACGGATATCGTCATATAGTATTACGGCATAACATATAACGTCACATAGAATTACGTCATAACGTATAACGTCACATAGTAAAACGTCATAACGTATAACGTCATATAGAATTATTGTTTAGCGTATAACGTCATACAGCAGTACCTCATAACGTATAACGTCACATAGTAATACGTCATAACGTATAACGTCATATAGTATTGCGTCATGACGGATAACGTCTTACAGTAATACGTCTTAAAGTATAACGTCATATAGGAATGCGTCATAACGTATAACGCCATATAGGAATGCGACATAACGTATAACGCCATATAGTAATGCGTCATAAGGTATAACGCCATATAGTATTGCGTCAATGTGTATAACGTCATACAGAATTACGTCATAATATATAATGTCATATAGTATTGCGTCATGACGTATAACGTCATATAGTATTACGGCATAACATATAACGTCACATAGAATTACGTCATAACGGATAACGTCACATAGTAATACGTCTCACCGAATAACGTCTTATAGAATTACGGTTAAACGTATAACGCCATATAGAGTTACGTTTTAACGTATAACGTAATATCGAATTACGGTGTAACGTATAATACCATTGCGTAATGCGCCATTACGTGTAACGTCACATAGTAATGCGTCATAACGCATAACGTCATATAGAATTACGGTTAAGCGTATAACGCCATATAGCAATGCGTCATAACGGATAACGTCACATAGTAATACGTCATAACGTATAACGCCATATAGAATTACGGCATAGCGTATAACGTAACATAGAATTACGTCATAACGGATAACGTCACATGGTAATACGTCATAAGGCATAACGTCACATAGAATTACGGTTTAACGTATAACGTCATACAGTAATGCGTCATAACGTATAACGTCATATAGTATTGCGTCATGACGTATAACGTCGCATAGATTTACGTCATAACGGATAACGTCTCATAGTAATACGTCATACCGTATAACGTCATATCGAATTACGTCATGACGTATAACGTCGTACAGAATTACGTCATAACGGATAACGTCTTATGGTAATACGTCATAACGTATGACGTCACACAGTATTACGTCATAACGTATAACGTCATATAGAATTACGGTTTAACGTATTACGTCATACTGTAATGCGTCATAACGTATAACTTCACATAGTATAACGTCATAACTTATAACGTCATATAGAATTACGGTTTAACGTATAACGTCATACTGTAATGCGTCATAACGTATAACGTCACATAGTATAACGTCATAACGTATAACGTCATATACAATTACGGCATAACGTATAACGTTATATAGCAATGCGTCATAACGTATAACGTCACATAGAATTACGTCATAACGGATAACGTCTTACAGTAATACGTCATAACGTATAACGTTATATAGCAATGCGTCATAACGTATAACGTCACATAGAATTACGTCATAACGGATAACGTCACATAGTAATACGTCATAACGTATAACGTCATGTAGAATTATTGTTTAACGTATAACGTCATACAGTAATTCCTCATAACGTATAACGTCACATAGTAATACGTCAAAACGAATAACGTCATATAGAATTACGGTTAAACGTATAACGCCATATAGAATTACGTTTTAACCTATAACGTCATATAGAGTTACGGTTTAACGTATAACGCCATAAAGAATTACGTCATAACGTATAACGTCACATAGTATAACGTCATCACGTATAACGTCATATAGAAATCCGGCATAACGTATAACGTCATACAGTAATGCGTCATATCGTATCACGTCATATAGTATAGCGTCATGACGTATAACGTCGTATAGCATTACGTCATAATGGATAACGTCTTCTAGTAATACGTCATAACGTATAACGTCATATAGAATTACGGCATAACGTATAACGTCATACAGTATTTCCTCATAACGTATAACGTCACATAGTAATACGTCACAACGAATAACGTCATATAGAATTACGGTTAAACGTATAACGCCATATAGAATTACGTTTTAACGTATAACGTAATATAGAATTACGGTTTAACGTATAACGTCATAGTGTAATGCGTCGTAACGTATAACGCCTTATAGAATTACGGCATACCGTATAACGTAACATAGAATTACGTCATAACGGATAACGTCAGATAGTAATATGTCATAAGGCATAACGTCACATAGTATTACGGTTTAACGTATAACGTCATACAGTAATGCGTCATAACGTATAACGTCATATAGTATTGCGTCATGACGTATAACGTCGTATAGATTTACGTCATAACGGAGAACGTCTCATAGTAATACGTCATACCGTATAACGTCACACAGTATTACGTCATAACGTATAACGTCATATAGAATTACGGTTTAACGTATTACGTCATATAGTAATGCGTCATAACGTATAACGTCATATAGTATTGCGTCATGACGTGTAACGTCACATAGTAATACGTCATACCGTATAACGTCATATCGAATTACGTCATAACGTATAACGTCACATAGCAAAACGTCATAACGTATAACGTCACATAGTATAACGTCATAACTTATAACGTCATATAGAATTACGGTTTAACGTATAACGTCATACTGTAATGCGTCATAACGTATAACGTCATATAGTATTGCGTCATAACGTATAACGTCATATAGAATTACGGTTTAACGTATAACGTCATACAGTAATGCGTCATAACGTATAACGTCATATAGTATTGCGTCATGACGTATAACGTCGTATAGCATTACATCATAATGGATAACGTCTTCTAGTAATACGTCATAACGTATAACGTCATATAGAAATTCGGTTTAACGAATAACGTCACACTGTAAAGCGTCATAACGGATAACGTCACATAGTAAAACGTTATAACGTATAACGTCATATAGAATTTCGGTTTAACGTATAACGCCATATAGTCATGCGTCATAACGTATAACGCCATATAGTATTGCGTCATGATGTATAACGTCATACAGAATTACGTCATGATGTATAACGTCATACAGAATTACGTCATAACATATAATGTCATATAGTATTGCGTCATAACGTATAACGTCATATAGAATTACGGTTTAACGTATAACGTCATACAGTAATGCGTCATAACGTATAACGTCATATAGTATTGCGTCATGATGTATAACGTCGTATAGCATTACATCATAATGGATAACGTCTTCTAGTAATACGTCATAACATATAACGTCATATAGAATTACGGTTTAACGAATAACGTCATACTGTAAAGCGTCACAACGAATAACGTCTTCTAGTAATACGTCATAACGTATAACGTCATATAAAATTACGGCATAACGTATAACGTCATACAGTATTTCCTCATAACGTATAACGTCACATAGTAATACGTCACAACGAATAACGTCATATAGAATTACGGTTAAACGTATAACACCATATAGAATTACGTTTTAACGTATAACGTAATATAGAATTACGGTTTAACGTATAACGTCATAGTGTAAAGCGTCGTAACGTATAACGCCATATAGAATTACGGCATAGCGTATAACGTAACATAGAATTAAGTCATAACGGATAACGTCACATAGTAATACGTCATAAGGCATAACGTCACATAGAATTACGGTTTAACGTATAACGTCCTACAGTAATGCGTCATAACGTATAACGTCATATAGTATTGCGTCATGACGTATAACGTCGTATAGATTTACGTCATAACGGATAACGTCTCATAGTAATACGTCATACCGTATAACGTCATATCGAATTACGTCATGACGTATAACGTCGTACAGAATTACGTCATAACGGATAACGTCATATAGAATTACGGCATAACGTATAACGTCATACAGAAATGCGTCATATCGTATCACGTCATATACTATAGCGTCATGACGTATAACGTCGTATAGCATTACGTCATAATGGATAACGTCTTCTAGTAATACGTCATAACGTATAACGTCATATAGAATTACGGCATAACGTATAACGTCATACAGTAATTCCTCATAACGCATAACGTCACATAGTAATACGTCACAACGAATAACGTCATATAGAATTACGGTTAAACGTATAACGCCATATAGAATTACGTTTTAACGTATAATGTAATATAGAAATACGGTTTAACGTATAACGTCATAGTGTAATGCGTCGTAACGTATAACGCCATATAGAAATACGGCATAACGTATAACGTAACATAGAATTACGTCATAACGGATAACGTCACATAGTAATACGTCATAACGCATAACGTCACATAGAATTACGGTTTAACGTATAACGTCATACAGTAATGCGTCATAACGTATAACGTCATATAGTATAGCGTCATGACGTATAACGTCGAATAGATTTACGTCATAACGGATAACGTCTCATAGTAATACGTCATACCGTATATCGTCATATCGAATTACGTCATGACGTATAACGTCGTATAGCATTACGTCATAATGGATAACGTCATACAGTAATTCCTCATAACGTATAACGTCACATAGTAATACGTCACAACGAATAACGTCATATAAAATTACGGTTAAACGTATAACGAAATATAGAATTACTTCATAACGTATAACGTCACATAGTATAACGTCACAACGTATAACGTCATATAGAATTACGGCATAACGTATAACGTCATACAGTAATGCGCCATAACGTATAACGTCATATAGCAATGCGTCATAACGTATAACGCCATATAGTACTTCGTCATGATGTATAACTTCATACAGAATTGCGTCATGATGTATAACGTCATACAGAATTACGTCATAACATATAATGTCATATAGTATTGCGTCATAACGTATAACGTCATATAGTATAACGGCATAACATATAACGTCACATAGAATTACGTCATAACGGATAACGTCACATAGTAAAACGTCATAACGTATAACGTCATATAGTATTACGGCATACCGTATAACGTCATATAGAATTACGGCATAACGTATAACGTCATACAGTAATGCGTCATAACGTATAACGTCATATAGTATAGCGTCATGACGTATAACGTCGTATAGCATTACGTCATAATGGATAAAGTCTTCTAGTAATACGTCACAACGCATAACGTCATATAGAATTACGATTTAACGTATAACGTCATATAGTATTACGGTTTAACGTATAACGTCATACAGTAATGCGTCATAACGTATAACGTCATATAGTAATACGTCACAACGAATAGCGTCATATAGAATTACCGTTAAACCTATAACGCCATATAGAATTACGTTTGAACGTATAACGTAATATAGAATTACGGTGTAACGTATAATACCATAGCGTAATGCGTCATATCGTGTAACGTCACATAGTAATACGTCATAACGCATAACGTCATATAGAATTACGGTTTAGCGCATAACGCCATATAGGAATGCGTCATAACGTATAACGTCACATAGTAATTGGTCATACCGTATAATGTCATATCGAATTACGTCATAACGTATAACGTCACATAGCAAAACGTCATAACGTATTACGTCACATAGTAAAACGTCATAACGTATAACGTCACATAGTAAAACGTCATAACGTATAACGTCATGTAGAATTACGGTTTAACGTATAACGTCATCCTGTAATGCGTCATAACGTATAACGTCATATAATATTACGGCATAACATATAACGTCACATAGAATTACGTCATAACGGATAACGTCACGTAGTAATACGTCATAACGCATAACGTCACATAGAATTACGGTTTAACGTCTAACGTCATACAGTAATGCGTCATAACGTATAACGTCATATAGTATTGCGCCATGACGAATAACGTCGTATAGATTTACGTCATAACGTATAAAGTCATATAGAATTTCGGTTTAACGTATAACGCCATATAGCAATGCGTCGTAACGTATAACGTCACATAGTAATGCGTCATAACGTATAACGTCATATAGAATTATTGTTTAACGTATAACGTCATACAGGAATTCCTCATAACGTATAACGTCTCATAGTAATACGTCACAACGAATAACGTCATATAGAGTTACGGTTTAACGTATAACGCCATAAAGAATTACTTCATAACGTATAACGTCATACAGTAATGCGCCATAACGTATAACGTCATATAGTATAGCGTCATGACGTATAACGTCGTATAGAATTACGTCATAACGGATAACGTCTTACAGTAATACGGCATAACGTATAACGTCATATAGTCATGCGTCATAACGTATAACGCCATATAGTATTGCGTCATGATGTACAACGTCATACAGAATTACGTCATGATGTATAACGTCATACAGAATTACGTAATAACATATAATGTCATATAGTATTGCGTCATAACGTATAACGTCATATAGTATTACGGCATAACATATAACGTCACATAGAATTACGTCATAACGGATAACGTCACATAGTAAAACGTCATAACGTATAACGTCATATAGTATTACGGCATACCGTATAACGTCATATGGAATTACGGCATAACGTATAACGTCATCCAGTAATGCGTCATAACGTATAACGTCATATAGTATTGCGTCATGATGTATAACGTCATATCGAATTACAACATAACGTATAACGTCACATAGTAAAACGTTATAACGTATAACGTCATATAGAATTACGGTTTAACGTATAACGTAATACAGTAATGCGTCATAACGTATAACGTCATATAGTATTGCGTCATCACGTATAACGTAGTATAGCATTACATCATAATGGATAACGTCTTCTAGTAATACGTCATAACGTATAACGTCATATAGAATTACGGTTTAACGAATAACGTCATACTGTGATGCGTCATAACGTATAACGCCATATAGTATTGCGTCATGACGTATAACGTCGTATAGAATTACGTCATAACGGATAACGTCTTACAGTGATACGTCATAACGTATAACGTCATATAGCAATGCGTCATAACGTATAACGCCATATAGTAATGCGTCATAACGTATAACGCCATATAGTCATGCGTCATAACGTATAACGCCATATAGTACTGCGTCATGATGTATAACGTCATACAGAATTACGTCATGATGTATAACGTCATACAGAATTACGTCATAACATATAATGTCATATAGTATTGCGTCATAACGTATAACGTCTTCTAGTAATACGTCATAACGTATAACGTCATATAGAATTACGGTTTAACGAATAACGTCATACTGTAATACGTCATAACGTATAACGTCATATAGAATTACGGTTTACCGAATAACGTCGTACTGTAATGCGTCATAACGTATAACGTCATATAGTATTACGGCATACCGTATAACGTCATATAGAATTACGGCATAACGTATAACGTCATACAGTAATGCGTCATAACGTATAACGTCATATAGTAATACGTCAGAACGTATAACGTCATATACTATTACGGCATACCGTATAACATCATATAGCATTACATCATAATTGATAACGTCTTCTAGTAATACGTCATAATGTATAACGTCATATAGAATTACGGTTTATCGAATAACGTCATACTGTAATGCGTCACAACGTATAACGTCATATAATATTGCGTCATGACGTATAACGTCGTATAGAATTACGTCATAAGGGATAACGTCTTACAGTAATACGTCATAACGTATAACGTCATATAGCAATGCGTCATAACGTATAACGCCATATAGTAATGCGTCATAACGTATAACGCCATATAGTCATGCGTCATAACGTATAACGCCATATAGTACTGCGTCACGATGTATAACGTCATACAGAATTACGTCATGATGTATAACGTACTACAGAATTACGTCATAACATATAATGTCATATATTATTGCGTCATAACGTATAACGTCATATAGTATTACGGCATAACATATAACGTGACATAGAATTACGTCATAACGGATAACGTCACATAGTAAAACGTCATAACGTATAACGTCATATAGTATTACGGCATACCGTATAACGTCATATAGTATTACGATATAACGTATAACGTCATACAGTAATGCGTCATAACGTATAACGTCATATAGTATAGCGTCATGACGTATAACGTCGTATAGCATTACGTGATAATGGATAAAGACTTCTAGTAATACGTCATAACGTATAACGTCATATAGAATTACGATTTAACGTATAACGTCATATAGTATTACGGTCTAACGTATAACGTCATACAGTAATGCGTCATAACGTATAACGTCATATAGAATTACGGTTTAACGAATAACGTCATACTGTAATGCGTCATAACGTATAACGTCATATAGTATTGCGTCATGATGTATAACGTCGTATAGAATTACGTCATAACGGATAACGTCTTCTAGTAATACGTCATAACGTATAACGTCATATAGCAATGCGTCATAACGTATAACGTCATATAGAATTATTGTGTTACGTATAACGTCATACAGGAATTCCTCATAACGTATAACGTCTCATAGTAATACGTCACAACGAATAACGTCATATAGTATTACGGCATACCGTACAACGTCATATAGAATTACGATATAACGTATAACGTCATACAGTAATGCGTCATAACGTATAACGTCATATAGTATAGCGTCATGACGTATAACGTCGTATAGCATTACGTGATAATGGATAAAGTCTTCTAGTAATACGTCATAACGTAAAACGTCATATAGTAATACGTCACAACGAATAGCGTCATATAGAATTACCGTTAAACGTATAACGCCATATAGAATTACGTTTTAACGTATAACGTAATATAGAATTACGGTGTAACGCATAATACCATAGCGTAATGCGTCATATCGAATAACGTCACATAGTAATACGTCATAACGCATAAAGTCATATAGAATTACGGTTTAACGTATAACGTTATACAGTAATACGTCATAACGTATATCGTCATATAGCAATGCGTCATAACGTATAACGTCACATAGTAATGCGTCATAACGTATAACGCCATATAGAATTGTTGTGTAACGTATAACGTCATACAGGAATTCATCATAACGTATAACGTCTCATAGTAATATGTCACAACGAATAACGTCATATAGAGTTACGGTTTAACGTATAACGCCATAAAGAATTACTTCATAACGTATAACGTCACATAGTATAACGTCATAACGTATAACGTCATATAGAATTACGGCATAACGTATAACGTCATACAGTAATGCGTCATAACGTATAACGTCATATAGTATTACGGCATACCGTATAACGTCATATAGAATTACGGCATAACGTATAACGTCATACTGTAATGCGTCATAACGTATAACGTCATATAGTATAGCGTCATGACGTATAACGTCGTATGGCATTACGTCATAATGGATAAAGTCTTCTAGTAATACGTTATAACGTATAACGTCATATAGTAATACGTCACAACGAATAGCGTCATATAGAATTACCGTTAAACGTATAACGCCATATAGAATTACGGTTTAGCGCATAACGCCGTATAGTAGTGCGTCATAACGTATAACGTCACATAGTAATTCGTCATACCGTATAACGTCATATCGAATTACGTCATAACGTATAACGTCAGATAGCAAAACGTCATAAAGTATAACGTCACATAGTAAAACGTCATAACGTATAACGTCATGTAGAATTACGGTTTAACGTATAACGTCATACTGTAATGCATCATAACTTATAACGTCATATAGTATTGCGTCATGACGTATAACGTCGTATAGAATTACGTCATAACGGATAACGTCTTACAGTAATACGTCATAACGTATAACGTCATATAGCAATGCGTCATAACGTATAACGCCATATAGTAATGCGTCATAACGTATAACGCCATATAGTCATGCGTCATAACGTATAACGCCATATAGTACTGCGTCATGATGTATAACGTCATACAGAATTACGTCATGATGTATAACGTCATACAGAATTACGTCATAACATATAATGTCATACAGTATTGCATCATAACGTATAACGTCATATAGTATTACCGTTTAACGTATAATGTCATACAGTAATGCGTCATAACGTATAACGTCAAATAGAAATACGTCACAACGAATAGCGTCATATAGAATTACCGTTAAACGTATAACGCCATATAGAATTACGTTCTAACTTATAACGTAATATAGAATTACGGTGTAACGCATAATACCATAGCGTAATGCGTCATATCGTGTAACGTCACATAGTAATACGTCATAACGCATAAAGTCATATAGAATTACGGTTTAACGTATAACGCTATACAGTAATACGTCATAACGTATATCGTCATATAGCAATGCGTCATAACGTATAACGCCATAGAGTAATGCGTCATAACGTATAACGTCATATAGAATTATTGTGTAACGTATAACGTCATACAGGAATTCCTCATAACGTATAACGTCTCATAGTAATACATCACAACGAATAACGTCATATAGAGTTACGGTTCAACGTATAACGCCATAAAGAATTACTTCATAACGTATAACGTCACATAGTATAACGTCATAACGTATAACGTCATATGGAATTACGGCATAACGTATAACGTCATACAGTAATGCGTCATAACGTATAACGTCATATAGTATAGCGTCATGACGTATAACGTCGTATAGCATTACATCATAATGGATAACGTCTTCTAGTAATACGTCATAACGTATAACGTCATATAGAATTACGGTTTAACGAATAACGTCATACTGTAATGCGTCATAACGTATAACGCCATATAGTAATGCGTCATAACGTATAACGCCATATAGTACTGCGTCATAACGTATAACGCCATATAGTACTGCGTCATGATGTATAACGTCATACAGAATTACGTCATGATGTATAACGTCATACAGAATTACGTCATAACATATAATGTTATATAGTATTGCGTCATAACGTATAACGTCATACAGAATTACGTCATGATGTATAACGTCATACAGAATTACGTCATAACATATATTGTTATATAGTATTGCGTCATAACGTATAACGTCATACAGAATTACGTCATAACATATAATGTTATATAGTACTGCGTCATAACGTATAACGCCATATAGTAATGCGTCATAACGTATAACGCCATATAGTACTGCGTCATAACGTATAACGTCATATAGTATAGCGTCATGACGTATAACGTCGTATAGCATTACGATTTAACGTATAATGTCATATAGTATTACGGTTTAACGTATAACGTCATACAGAATTACGTCATAACATATAATGTTATATAGTATTGCGTCATAACGTATAACGCCATATAGTAATGCGTCATAACGTATAACGCCATATAGTACTGCGTCATAACGTATAACGTCATATAGTATAGCGTCATGACGTATAACGTCGTATAGCATTACGATTTAACGTATAACGTCATGTAGAATTACGGTTTAACGTATAACGTCATACAGAATTACGTCATAACATATAATGTTATATAGTATTGCGTCATAACGTATAACGCCATATAGTAATGCGTCATAACGTATAACGCCATATAGTACTGCGTCATAACGTATAACGTCATATAGTATTGCGTCATGATGTATAACGTCGTATAGAATTACGTCATAACGGATAACGTCTTACAGTAATACGTCATAACGTATAACGCCATATAGTAATGCGTCATTACGTATAACGTCACATAGAATTGCGTCATAACGGATAACGTCACATAGTAAAACGTCATAACGTATAACGTCATATAGTATTACGGCATACCGTACAACGTCATATAGAATTACGATATAACGTATAACGTCATACAGTAATGCGTCATAACGTATAACGTCATATAGTATAGCGTCATGACGTATAACGTCGTATAGCATTACGTGATAATGGATAAAGTCTTCTAGTAATACGTCATAACGTATAACGTCATATAGTAATACGTCACAACGAATAGCGTCATATAGAATTACCGTTAAACGTATAACGCCATATAGAATTACGTTTTAACGTATAACGTAATATAGAATTACGGTGTAACGCATAATACCATAGCGTAATGCGTCATATCGTGTAACGTCACATAGTAATACGTCATAACGCATAAAGTCATATAGAATTACGGTTTAACGTATAACGTTATACAGTAATACGTCATAACGTATATCGTCATATAGCAATGCGTCATAACGTATAACGTCACATAGTAATGCGTCATAACGTATAACGCCATATAGAATTGTTGTGTAACGTATAACGTCATACAGGAATTCCGCATAACGTATAACGTCTCATAGTAATACGTCACAACGAATAACTCATATAGAGTTACGGTTTAACGTATAACGCCATAAAGAATTACTTCATAACGTATAACGTCACATAGTATAACGTCATAACGTATAACGTCATATAGAATTACGGCATAACGTATAACGTCATACAGTAATGCGTCATAACGTATAGCGTCATATAGTATAGCGTCATGACGTATAACGTCGTATAGCATTACATCATAATGGATAACGACTTCTAGTAATACGTCATAACGTATAAAGTCATATAGAATTACGGTTTAACGAATAACGTCATACTGTTATGCGTCATAACGTATAACGTCATATAGTATTGCGTCATGAGGTATAACGTCGTATAGAATTACGTCATAACCTATAACGTCTTACAGTAATACGTCATAACGTATAACGTCATATACCAATGCGTCATAACGTATAACGCCATATAGTAATGCGTCATAACGTATAACGCCATATAGAATTACGGTTTAACGAATAACGTCATACTGTAATGCGTCATAACGTATAACGTCATATAGTATCACGGCATACCGTATAACGTCATATAGAATTACGTCATAATGGATAAAGTCTTCTAGTAATACGTCATAACGTATAACGTCATATAGAATTACGATTTAACGTATAACGTCATATAGTATTACGGTTTAACGTATAACGCAATACAGTAATGCGTCATAACGTATAACGTCATATAGTAATACGTCACAACGAATAGCGTCATATAGAATTACCGTTAAACGTATAACGCCATATAGAACTACGTTTGAACGTATAACGTAATATAGAATTACGGTGTAACGTATAATACCATAGCGTAATGCGTCATATCGTGTAACGTCACATAGTAATACGTCATAACGCATAACGTCATATAGAATTACGGTTTAGCGCATAACGCCATATAGTAGTGCGTCATAACGTATAACGTCACATAGTAATTCGTCATACAGTATAACGTCATATCGAATTACGTCATAACGTATAACGTCAGATAGCAAAACGTCATAATGTATAACGTCACATAGTAAAACGTCATAACGTATAACGTCATGTAGAATTACGGTTTAACGTATAACGTCATACTGTAATGCATCATAACTTATAACGTCATATAGTATTGCGTCATGACGTATAACGTCGTATAGAATTACGTCATAACGGATAACGTCTTACAGTAATACGTCATAACGTATAACGTCATATAGTAATGCGTCATAACGTATAACGCCATATAGTCATGCGTCATAAAGTATAACGCCATATAGTACTACGTCATGATGTATAACGTCATACAGAATTACGTCATGATGTATAACGTCATACAGAATTACGTCATAACATATAATGTCATATAGTATTGCGTCATAACGTATAACGTCACATAGTATTACGGCATAACATATAACGTCACATAGAATTACGTCATAACGGATAACGTCACATAGTAAAACGTCATAACGTATAACGTCATATAGTATTACGGCATACCGTATAACGTCATATAGAATTACGATATAACGTATAACGTCATACAGTAATGCGTCATAACGTATAACGTCATATAGTATAGCGTCATGACGTATAACGTCATATAGAATTACGTCATAATGGATAAAGTCTTCTAGTAATACGTCATAACGTATAACGTCATATAGAATTACGATTTAACGTATAACGCCATATAGTAGTGCGTCATAACGTATAACGCCATATAGTCATGCGTCATAACGTATAACGCCATATAGTACTGCGTCATGATTTATAACGTCATACAGAATTACGTCATGATGTATAACGTCATACAGAATTACGTCATAACATATAATGTCATATGGTATTTCGTCATAACGTATAACGTCATATAGAATTACGATTTAACGTATAACGTCATATAGTATTACGGTTTAACGTATAACGTCATACAGTAATGCGTCATAACGTATAACGTCATATAGTAATACGTCACAACGAATAGCATCATATAGAATTACCGTTAAACGTATAACGCCATATAGAATTACGTTTTAACGTATAACGTAATATAGAATTACGGTGTAACGCATAATACCATAGCGTAATGCGTCATACCGTGTAACGTCACATAGTAATACGTCATAACGCATAAAGTCATATAGAATTACGGTTTAACGTATAACGTTATACAGTAATACGTCGTAACGTATATCGTCATATAGCAATGCGTCATAACGTATAACGTCACATAGTAATGCGTCATAACGTATAACGTCATATAGAATTATTGTGTAACGTATAACGTCATACAGGGATTCCTCATAACGTATAACGTCTCATAGTAATACGTCACAACGAATAACGTCATATAGCAATGCGTCATAACGTATAACGCCATATAGTAATGCGTCATAACGCATAACGCCATATAGTACTGCGTCATAACGTATAACGCCATATAGTACTGCGTCATGATGTATAACGTCATACAGAATTACGGCATAACATATAACGTCACATAGAACTACGTCATAACGGATAATGTCACATAGTAAAAGGTCATAACGTATAACGTCATAAAGAATTACGGTTTAGCGCATAACGCCATATAGTAATGCGTCATAACCTATAACGTCACATAGTAATTCGTCATACCGTATAACGTCGTATAGAATTACGTCATAACGGATAACGTCTTACAGTAATACGTCATAACGTATAACGCCATATAGTATTGCGTCATGATGTATAACGTCATACATAATTACGTCATAACATATAATGTCATATAGTATTGCGTCATAACGTATAACGTCATATAGTATTACGGCAAAACGTATAACGCCATAGAGTAATGCGTCATAACGTTTAACCCCATATAGTATTGCGTCATGATGTATAACGTCATACAGAATTACGTCATAACGGATAACGTCACATAGTAAAACGTCATAACGTATAACGTCATATAGTATTACGGCATACCGTATAACATCATATAGCATAACATCATAATGGATAACGTCTTCTAGTAATACGTCATAACGTATAACGTCATATAGAATTACGGTTTAACGAATAACGTCATACTGTAATGCGACATAACGTATAACGTCATATGGTATTGCGCCATGACGTATAACGTCGTATAGAATTACGTCATAACTGATAACGTTATACAGTAATACGTCATAACGTATATCGTCATATAGCAATGCGTCATAACGTATAACGCCATAGAGTAATGCGTCATAACGTATAACGCCATACAGTAATGCGTCATAACGTTTAACGCCATATAGTATTGCGTCATGATGTATAACGTCATACAGAATTACGTCATAACATATAATGTCATATAGTATTGCGTCATAACGTATAACGTCACATAGTAATACGTGATAACGCATAACGTCATATAGAATTACGGTTTAGCGCATAACGCCATATAGTAATGCGTCGTAACGTATAACGTCACATAGTAATACGTCATAACGTATAACGACATATCGAATTACGTCATAACGTATAACGTCGCATAGCATTACGTCATAATGGGTAACGTCTTCTAGTAATACGTCATAACGTATAACGTCATATAGAATTACGGCATAACGTATAACGCCATAGAGTAATGCGTCATAACGTATAACACCATACAGTAATGCGTCATAACGTTTAGCGCCATATAGTATTGCGTCATTATGTATAACGTCATACAGAATTACGTCATAACATATAATGTCATATAGTATTGCGTCATAACATATAACGTCATATAGTATTACGGCAAAACATATAACGTCACATAGAATTACGTCATAACGGATAACGTCACATAGTAAAACGTCATAACGAATAACGTCATATAGTATTACGGCATACCGTATAACGTCATATAGAATTACGGCATAACGTATAACGTCATACAGTAATGCGTCATAACGTATAACGTCATATAGTATAGCGT
Organism: Bombus fervidus; assembly: GCF_041682495.2. Lineage (NCBI taxonomy): Eukaryota > Metazoa > Arthropoda > Insecta > Hymenoptera > Apidae > Bombus > Bombus fervidus. The sequence continues at coordinate 2,598,425 of NW_027212582.1, forward strand.
CATGACGTATAACGTCGCATAGCATTACGTCATAATGGGTAACGTCTTCTAGTAATACGTCATAACGTATAACGTCATATAGAATTACGGCATAACGTATAACGTCATGCAGTAATTCCTCATAACGTATAAAGTCACATAGTAATTCGTCACAACGAATAACGTCATATAGAATTGCGGTTAAACGTATAACTCCATATAGAATTACGGTTAAACGTGTAACGCCATATAGAATTACGTTTTAACGTATAACGAAATATAGAATTACGGTGTAACGTATAATACCATAGCGTAATGCGTCATATCGTGTAACGTCACATAGTAATACGTCATAACGCATAACGTCATATAGAATTACGGTTTAACGTATAACGTCAATCAGTAATGCGTCATAACGTATAACGTCACATAGTAATATGTCATACCGTATAACGTCATATCGAATTACGTCATAACGTATTATGTCACATAGCAAAACATCATAACGTATAACGTCATATAGACTTACGGTTAAACGTATAACGTCATATAGTAATGAGTCATAACGTATAACGCCATATAGTAATACGTCATAACGTATAACGTCATTTTGAATTACTTCATAACGTATAACGTCACATAGTAATACGTCATAACGTATAACGTCATATAGAATTTCGGTTTAACGTATAACGCCAGATAGCAATGCGACATAACGTATAACGTCACATAGTAATACGTCATAACGTATAACGCCATATAGTAATCCGTCATAACGTATAACGTCATATAGTATTGCGTCATGACGTATAACGTCATAAAGAATTACTTCATAACGTATAACGTCATATAGTAATGTCTCGTAACGTATAACGCCATATAGTAATGCGTTATACCGTACAACGTCACATAGTAATACGTCATAACGTATAACGTCATAAAGAATTACTTCATAACGTATAACCTCACATAGTAATACGTCATAACGTATAACATCATATAGAATTATTGTTTAACGTATAACGTCATACAGTAATTCCACATAACGTATAACGTCACATAGTAATACGTCACAACGAATAACGTCATATAGAATTACGGTTAAACGCATAACGCCATATAGAATTACGTTTTAACGTATAAGGTAATATAGAATTGCGGTGTAACGTATAATACCATAGCGTAATGCGTCATAACGTGTAACGTCACATAGTAATACGTCATAACGCATAACGTCTTATAGAATTACGGTTTAACGTATAACGCCATATAGTAGAACGTCATAACGTATAATGTCATATAGTAATACGTCATAACGTATAACGTCACATAGAATTCCGGTTTAACGTATAACGTTATAGTGTAATGCATCATAACGTATAACGCCATATAGTAATACGTCATAACGTATAACGTCACATAGAATTCCGGTTTAACGTATAACGTTATAGTGTAATGCGTCATAACGTATAACGCCATATAGAACAACGGCATAACGTATAACGTAACATAGAATTACGTCATAACGGATAACGTCACATAGTAGTACGTCATAACGCATAACGTCATATAGAATTACGGTTTAACGTATAACGCCATATAGTAATGCGTCATAACGTATAACGTCACATAGTAATACGTCATACCGTATAACGTCATATCGAATTACGTCATAACGTATTATGTCACATAGCAAAACATCATAACGTATAACGTCATATAGACTTACGGTTAAACGTATAACGTCATATAGTAATGAGTCATAACGTATAACGCCATATAGTAATACGTCATAACGTATAACGTCATTTTGAATTTCTTCATAACGTATAACGTCACATAGTAATACGTCATAACGTATAACGTCACATAGTAATACGTCATACCGTATAACGTCATATCGAATTACGTCATAACGTATTATGTCACATAGTAAAACATCATAACGTATAACGTCATATAGACTTACGGTTAAACGTATAACGTCATATAGTAATGAGTCATGACGTATAACGTCGCATAGCATTACGTCATAACGGGTAACGTCTACTAGTAATACGTCATAACGTATAACGTCATATAGAATTACGGCATAACGTATAACGTCATACAGTAATTCCTTATAACGTATAAAGTCACATAGTAATTCGTCACAATGAATAACGTCATATAGAATTGCGGTTAAACGTATAACTCCATATAGAATTACGGTTAAACGTGTAACGCCATATAGAATTACGTTTTAACGCATAACGTAATATAGAATTACGGTGTAACGTACAATACCATAGCGTAATGCGTCATATCGTGTAACGTCACATAGTAATACGTCATAACGCATAACGTCATATAGAATTACGGTTTAACGTATAACGTCATTCAGTAATGCGTCATAACGTATAACGTCACATAGTAATATGTCATACCGTATAACGTCATATCGAATTACGTCATAACGTATTATGTCACATAGCAAAACGTCATAACGTATAACGTCATATAGACTTACGGTTAAACGTATAAGGTCATATAGTAATGAGTCATAACGTATAACGCCATATAGTAATACGTCATAACGTATAACGTCATATAGTATAGCGTCATGACGTATAACGTCGCATAGCATTACGTCATAATGGGTAACGTCTTCTAGTAATACGTCATAACGTATAACGTCATATAGAATTACGGCATAACGTATAACGCCATAGAGTAATGCGTCATAACGTATAACACCATACAGTAATGCGTCATAACGTTTAACGCCATATAGTCTTGCGTCATTATGTATAACGTCATACAGAATTACGTCATAACATATAATGTCATATAGTATTGCGTCATAACGTATAACGTCATATAGTATTACGGCAAAACATATAACGTCACATAGAATTACGTCATAACGGATAACGTCAAATAGTAAAACGTCATAACGTATAACGTCATATAGTATTACGGCATACCGTATAACGTCATATAGAATTACGGCACAACGTATAACGTCATACAGTAATGCGTCATAACGTATAACGTCATATAGTATAGCGTCATGACGTATAACGTCGCATAGCATTACGTCATAATGGGTAACGTCTTCTAGTAATACGTCATAACGTATAACGTCATATAGAATTACGGCATAACGTATAACGTTATACAGTAATTCCTCATAACGTATAAAGTCACATAGTAATTCGTCACAACGAATAACGTCATATAGAATTGCGGTTAAACGTATAACTCCATATAGAATTACGGTTAAACGTGTAACGCCATATAGAATTACGTTTTAACGTATAACGTAATATAGAATTACGGTGTAACGTATAATACCATAGCGTAATGCGTCATATCGTGTAACGTCACATAGTAATACGTCATAACGCATAACGTCATATAGAATAACGGTTTAACGTATAACGTCATTCAGTAATGCGTCATAACGTATAACGTCACATAGTAATATGTCATACCGTATAACGTCATATCGAATTACGTCATAACGTATTATGTCACATAGCAAAACATCATAACGTATAACGTCATATAGACTTACGGTTAAACGTATAACGTCATATAGTAATGAGTCATAACGTATAACGCCATATAGTATTACGTCATAACGTATAACGTCATTTTGAATTACTTCATAACGTATAACGACACATAGTAATACGTCATAACGTATAACGTCATATAGAATTTCGGTTTAACGTATAATGCCAGATAGCAATGCGACATAACGTATAACGTCACATAGTAATACGTCATAACGTATAACGCCATATAGAGTTACGGTTTAACGTATAACGTCATACAGTAATGCATCATAACGTATAACGTCATATAGTATTGCGTCATGACGTATAACGTAACATAGTAATACGTCATAACGTATAACGCCATATAGTAATACGTCATAACGGATAACGTCACACTGTATTACGTAATAACGTATAACGTCATATAGTATTGCGGTTTAACGTATAACGTCATATAGTAATGCGTCATAACGTATAACGCCATATAGTAATGCGTCATAACGTATAATGTCATATAGAATTACGGTTTGACGTATAACACCATACAGTAATGCGTCATAACGTATAACGCCATATAGTAATCCGTCATAACGTATAACGTCATATAGTATTGCGTCATGACGTATAACGTAGAATAGAATTACGACATAACGTGCTACATCAAATAGTAATACGTCATAACGTATAACGTCATATAGAATTACGACATAACGTATAGCGTAACATAGTAATACGTCATAACGTATAACGTCATAAAGAATTACTTCATAACGTATAACGTCATATAGTAATGTGTCGTAACGTATAACGCCATATAGTAATGCGTTATACCGTATAACGTCACATAGTAATACGTCATAACGTATAACGTCATAAAGAATTACTTCATAACGTATAACGTCAAATAGTAATACGTTATAACGTATAACGTCATATAGAATTACGGTTTAACGTATAACGTCATATAGTAATGCGTCGTAACGTATAACGCCATGTAGTAATGCGTCGTACCGTATAACGTCACATAGTAATACGCTACAACGTATAACGTCATATAGAATTACGGTTTAACATATAACGCCATATAGCAATGCGTCATAACGTATAACCTCACATAGTAATACGTCATAACGTATAACATCATATAGAATTATTGTTTAACGTATAACGTCATACAGTAATTCCACATAACGTATAACGTCACATAGTAATACGTCATAACGTATAACGTCACATAGTAATACGTCATACCGTATAACGTCATATCGAATTACGTCATAACGTATTATGTCACATAGCAAAACCTCATAACGTATAACGTCATATAGACTTACGGTTAAACGTATAACGTCATATAGTAATGAGTCATAACGTATAACGCCATTTAGTAATACGTCATAACGTATAACGTCATCTTGAATTACTTCATAACGTATAACGTCACATAGTAATACGTCATAACGTATAACGTCACATAGTAATACGTCATACCGTATAACGTCATATCGAATTACGTCATAACGTATTATGTCACATAGCAAAACATCATAACGTATAACGTCATATAGACTTACGGTTAAACGTATAACGTCATATAGTAATGAGTCATGACGTATAACGTCGCATAGCATTACGTCATAATGGGTAACGTCTTCTAGTAATATGTCATAACGTATAACGTCATATAGAATTACGGCATAACGTATAACGTCATACAGTAATTCCTCATAACGTATAAAGTCACATAGTAATTCGTCACAACGAATAACGTCATATAGAATTGCGGTTAAACGTATAACTCCATATAGAATTACGGTTAAACGTGTAACGCCATATAGAATTACGTTTTAACGTATAACGTAATATAGAATTGCGGTGTAACGTATAATACCATAGCGTAATGCGTCATATCGTGTAACGTCACATAGTAATACGTCATAACGTATAACGTCATATAGAATTTCGGTTTAACGTATAATGCCAGATAGCAATGCGACATAACGTATAACGTCACATAGTAATACGTCATAACGTATAACGTCATATAGTATTGCGGTTTAACGTATAACGTCATATAGTAATGCGTCATAACGTATAACGCCATATAGTAATGCGTCATAACGTATAATGTCATATAGAATTACGGTTTAACGTATAACACCATACAGTAATGCGTCATAACGTATAACGCCATATAGTAATCCGTCATAACGTATAACGTCATATAGTATTGCGTCATGACGTATAACGTAGAATAGAATTACGACATAACGTGCTACATCAAATAGTAATACGTCATAACGTATAACGTCATATAGAATTACGACATAACGTATAGCGTAACATAGTAATACGTCATAACGTATAACGTCATAAAGAATTACTTCATAACGTATAACGTCATATAGTAATGTGTCGTAACGTATAACGCCATATAGTAATGCGTTATACCGTATAACGTCACATAGTAATACGTCATAACGTATAACGTTATAAAGAATTACTTCATAACGTATAACGTCAAATAGTAATACGTTATAACGTATTACGTCATATAGAATTACGGTTTAACGTATAACGTCATATAGTAATGCGTCGTAACGTATAACGCCATGTAGTAATGCGTCGTACCGTATAACGTCACATAGTAATACGTTACAACGTATAACGTCATATAGAATTACGGTTTAACATATAACGCCATATAGAATTACGTTTTAACGTATAACGTAATATAGAATTACGGTGTAACGTATAATACCATAGCGTAATGCGTCATAACGTGTAACGTCACATAGTAATAGGTCATAACGCATAACGTCTTATAGAATTACGGTTTAACGTATAACGCCATATAGTAGAACGTCACAACGAATAACGTCATATAGTATTACGGCATACCGTACAACGTCATATAGAATTACGATATAACGTATAACGTCATACAGTAATGCGTCATAACGTATAACGTCATATAGTATAGCGTCATGACGTATAACGTCGTATAGCATTACGTGATAATGGATAAAGTCTTCTAGTAATACGTCATAACGTAAAACGTCATATAGTAATACGTCACAACGAATAGCGTCATATAGAATTACCGTTAAACGTATAACGCCATATAGAATTACGTTTTAACGTATAACGTAATATAGAATTACGGTGTAACGCATAATACCATAGCGTAATGCGTCATATCGAATAACGTCACATAGTAATACGTCATAACGCATAAAGTCATATAGAATTACGGTTTAACGTATAACGTTATACAGTAATACGTCATAACGTATATCGTCATATAGCAATGCGTCATAACGTATAACGTCACATAGTAATGCGTCATAACGTATAACGCCATATAGAATTGTTGTGTAACGTATAACGTCATACAGGAATTCCTCATAACGTATAACGTCTCATAGTAATATGTCACAACGAATAACGTCATATAGAGTTACGGTTTAACGTATAACGCCATAAAGAATTACTTCATAACGTATAACGTCACATAGTATAACGTCATAACGTATAACGTCATATAGAATTACGGCATAACGTATAACGTCATACAGTAATGTGTCATAACGTATAACGTCATATAGTATTACGGCATACCGTATAACGTCATATAGAATTACGGCATAACGTATAACGTCATACTGTAATGCGTCATAACGTATAACGTCATATAGTATAGCGTCATGACGTATAACGTCGTATAGCATTACGTCATAATGGATAAAGTCTTCTAGTAATACGTTATAACGTATAACGTCATATAGTAATACATCACAACGAATAGCGTCATATAGAATTACCGTTAAACGTATAACGCCATATAGAACTACGTTTGAACGTATAACGTAATATAAAATTACGGTGTAACGTATAATACCATAGCGTAATGCGTCATATCGTGTAACGTCACATAGTAATACGTCATAACGCATAACGTCATATAGAATTACGGTTTAGCGCATAACGCCATATAGTAGTGCGTCATAACGTATAACGTCACATAGTAATTCGTCATACCGTATAACGTCATATCGAATTACGTCATAACGTATAACGTCAGATAGCAAAACGTCATAATGTATAACGTCACATAGTAAAACGTCATAACGTATAACGTCATGTAGAATTACGGTTTAACGTATAACGTCATACTGTAATGCATCATAACTTATAACGTCATATAGTATTGCGTCATGACGTATAACGTCGTATAGAATTACGTCATAACGGATAACGTCTTACAGTAATACGTCATAACGTATAACGTCATATAGCAATGCGTCATAACGTATAACGCCATATAGTAATGCGTCATAACGTATAACGCCATATAGTCATGCGTCATAACGTATAACGCCATATAGTACTGCGTCATGATGTATAACGTCATACAGAATTACGTCATGATGTATAACGTCATACAGAATTACGTCATAACATATAATGTCATACAGTATTGCATCATAACGTATAACGTCATATAGTATTACCGTTTAACGTATAATGTCATACAGTAATGCGTCATAACGTATAACGTCAAATAGAAATACGTCACAACGAATAGCGTCATATAGAATTACCGTTAAACGTATAACGCCATATAAAATTACGTTCTAACTTATAACGTAATATAGAATTACGGTGTAACGCATAATACCATAGCGTAATGCGTCATATCGTGTAACGTCACATAGTAATACGTCATAACGCATAAAGTCATATAGAATTACGGTTTAACGTATAACGCTATACAGTAATACGTCATAACGTATATCGTCATATAGCAATGCGTCATAACGTATAACGCCATAGAGTAATGCGTCATAACGTATAACGTCATATAGAATTATTGTGTAACGTATAACGTCATACAGGAATTCCTCATAACGTATAACGTCTCATAGTAATACATCACAACGAATAACGTCATATAGAGTTACGGTTCAACGTATAACGCCATAAAGAATTACTTCATAACGTATAACGTCACATAGTATAACGTCATAACGTATAACGTCATATGGAATTACGGCATAACGTATAACGTCATACAGTAATGCGTCATAACGTATAACGTCATATAGTATAGCGTCATGACGTATAACGTCGTATAGCATTACATCATAATGGATAACGTCTTCTAGTAATACGTCATAACGTATAACGTCATATAGAATTACGGTTTAACGAATAACGTCATACTGTAATGCGTCATAACGTATAACGCCATATAGTAATGCGTCATAACGTATAACGCCATATAGTACTGCGTCATAACGTATAACGCCATATAGTACTGCGTCATGATGTATAACGTCATACAGAATTACGTCATGATGTATAACGTCATACAGAATTACGTCATAACATATAATGTTATATAGTATTGCGTCATAACGTATAACGTCATACAGAATTACGTCATGATGTATAACGTCATACAGAATTACGTCATAACATATATTGTTATATAGTATTGCGTCATAACGTATAACGTCATACAGAATTACGTCATAACATATAATGTTATATAGTACTGCGTCATAACGTATAACGCCATATAGTAATGCGTCATAACGTATAACGCCATATAGTACTGCGTCATAACGTATAACGTCATATAGTATAGCGTCATGACGTATAACGTCGTATAGCATTACGATTTAACGTATAACGTCATATAGTATTACGGTTTAACGTATAACGTCATACAGTAATGCGTCATAACGTATAACGTCATGTAGAATTACGGTTTAACGTATAACGTCATACAGAATTACGTCATAACATATAATGTTATATAGTATTGCGTCATAACGTATAACGCCATATAGTAATGCGTCATAACGTATAACGCCATATAGTACTGCGTCATAACGTATAACGTCATATAGTATTGCGTCATGATGTATAACGTCGTATAGAATTACGTCATAACGGATAACGTCTTACAGTAATACGTCATAACGTATAACGCCATATGGTAATGCGTCATTACGTATAACGTCACATAGAATTGCGTCATAACGGATAACGTCACATAGTAAAACGTCATAACGTATAACGTCATATAGTATTACGGCATACCGTACAACGTCATATAGAATTACGATATAACGTATAACGTCATACAGTAATGCGTCATAACGTATAACGTCATATAGTATAGCGTCATGACGTATGACGTCGTATAGCATTACGTGATAATGGATAAAGTCTTCTAGTAATACGTCATAACGTATAACGTCATATAGTAATACGTCACAACGAATAGCGTCATATAGAATTACCGTTAAACGTATAACGCCATATAGAATTACGTTTTAACGTATAACGTAATATAGAATTACGGTGTAACGCATAATACCATAGCGTAATGCGTCATATCGTGTAACGTCACATAGTAATACGTCATAACGCATAAAGTCATATAGAATTACGGTTTAACGTATAACGTTATACAGTAATACGTCATAACGTATATCGTCATATAGCAATGCGTCATAACGTATAACGTCACATAGTAATGCGTCATAACGTATAACGCCATATAGAATTGTTGTGTAACGTATAACGTCATACAGGAATTCCGCATAACGTATAACGTCTCATAGTAATACGTCACAACGAATAACTCATATAGAGTTACGGTTTAACGTATAACGCCATAAAGAATTACTTCATAACGTATAACGTCACATAGTATAACGTCATAACGTATAACGTCATATAGAATTACGGCATAACGTATAACGTCATACAGTAATGCGTCATAACGTATAGCGTCATATAGTATAGCGTCATGACGTATAACGTCGTATAGCATTACATCATAATGGATAACGTCTTCTAGTAATACGTCATAACGTATAAAGTCATATAGAATTACGGTTTAACGAATAACGTCATACTGTTATGCGTCATAACGTATAACGTCATATAGTATTGCGTCATGAGGTATAACGTCGTATAGAATTACGTCATAACCTATAACGTCTTACAGTAATACGTCATAACGTATAACGTCATATAGCAATGCGTCATAACGTATAACGCCATATAGTAATGCGTCATAACGTATAACGCCATATAGAATTACGGTTTAACGAATAACGTCATACTGTAATGCGTCATAACGTATAACGTCATATAGTATCACGGCATACCGTATAACGTCATATAGAATTACGTCATAATGGATAAAGTCTTCTAGTAATACGTCATAACGTATAACGTCATATAGAATTACGATTTAACGTATAACGTCATATAGTATTACGGTTTAACGTATAACGCAATACAGTAATGCGTCATAACGTATAACGTCATATAGTAATACGTCACAACGAATAGCGTCATATAGGATTACCGTTAAACGTATAACGCCATATAGAACTACGTTTGAACGTATAACGTAATATAGAATTACGGTGTAACGTATAATACCATAGCGTAATGCGTCATATCGTGTAACGTCACATAGTAATACGTCATAACGCATAACGTCATATAGAATTACGGTTTAGCGCATAACGCCATATAGTAGTGCGTCATAACGTATAACGTCACATAGTAATTCGTCATAGAGTATAACGTCATATCGAATTACGTCATAACGTATAACGTCAGATAGCAAAACGTCATAATGTATAACGTCACATAGTAAAACGTCATAACGTATAACGTCATGTAGAATTACGGTTTAACGTATAACGTCATACTGTAATGCATCATAACTTATAACGTCATATAGTATTGCGTCATGACGTATAACGTCGTATAGAATTACGTCATAACGGATAACGTCTTACAGTAATACGTCATAACGTATAACGTCATATAGTAATGCGTCATAACGTATAACGCCATATAGTCATGCGTCATAAAGTATAACGCCATATAGTACTACGTCATGATGTATAACGTCATACAGAATTACGTCATGATGTATAACGTCATACAGAATTACGTCATAACATATAATGTCATATAGTATTGCGTCATAACGTATAACGTCACATAGTATTACGGCATAACATATAACGTCACATAGAATTACGTCATAACGGATAACGTCACATAGTAAAACGTCATAACGTATAACGTCATATAGTATTACGGCATACCGTATAACGTCATATAGAATTACGATATAACGTATAACGTCATACAGTAATGCGTCATAACGTATAACGTCATATAGTATAGCGTCATGACGTATAACGTCATATAGAATTACGTCATAATGGATAAAGTCTTCTAGTAATACGTCATAACGTATAACGTCATATAGAATTACGATTTAACGTATAACGCCATATAGTAGTGCGTCATAACGTATAACGCCATATAGTCATGCGTCATAACGTATAACGCCATATAGTACTGCGTCATGATTTATAACGTCATACAGAATTACGTCATGATGTATAACGTCATACAGAATTACGTCATAACATATAATGTCATATGGTATTTCGTCATAACGTATAACGTCATATAGAATTACGATTTAACGTATAACGTCATATAGTATTACGGTTTAACGTATAACGTCATACAGTAATGCGTCATAACGTATAACGTCATATAGTAATACGTCACAACGAATAGCGTCATATAGAATTACCGTTAAACGTATAACGCCATATAGAATTACGTTTTAACGTATAACGTAATATAGAATTACGGTGTAACGCATAATACCATAGCGTAATGCGTCATACCGTGTAACGTCACATAGTAATACGTCATAACGCATAAAGTCATATAGAATTACGGTTTAACGTATAACGTTATACAGTAATACGTCGTAACGTATATCGTCATATAGCAATGCGTCATAACGTATAACGTCACATAGTAATGCGTCATAACGCATAACGCCATATAGTACTGCGTCATAACGTATAACGCCATATAGTACTGCGTCATGATGTATAACGTCATACAGAATTACGGCATAACATATAACGTCACATAGAACTACGTCATAACGGATAATGTCACATAGTAAAAGGTCATAACGTATAACGTCATAAAGAATTACGGTTTAGCGCATAACGCCATATAGTAATGCGTCATAACCTATAACGTCACATAGTAATTCGTCATACCGTATAACGTCGTATAGAATTACGTCATAACGGATAACGTCTTACAGTAATACGTCATAACGTATAACGCCATATAGTATTGCGTCATGATGTATAACGTCATACAGAATTACGTCATAACATATAATGTCATATAGTATTGCGTCATAACGTATAACGTCATATAGTATTACGGCAAAACGTATAACGCCATAGAGTAATGCGTCATAACGTTTAACCCCATATAGTATTGCGTCATGATGTATAACGTCATACAGAATTACGTCATAACGGATAACGTCACATAGTAAAACGTCATAACGTATAACGTCATATAGTATTACGGCATACCGTATAACATCATATAGCATAACATCATAATGGATAACGTCTTCTAGTAATACGTCATAACGTATAACGTCATATAGAATTACGGTTTAACGAATAACGTCATACTGTAATGCGACATAACGTATAACGTCATATGGTATTGCGCCATGACGTATAACGTCGTATAGAATTACGTCATAACTGATAACGTTATACAGTAATACGTCATAACGTATATCGTCATATAGCAATGCGTCATAACGTATAACGCCATAGAGTAGTGCGTCATAACGTATAACGCCATACAGTAATGCGTCATAACGTTTAACGCCATATAGTATTGCGTCATGATGTATAACGTCATACAGAATTACGTCATAACATATAATGTCATATAGTATTGCGTCATAACGTATAACGTCACATAGTAATACGTGATAACGCATAACGTCATATAGAATTACGGTTTAGCGCATAACGCCATATAGTAATGCGTCGTAACGTATAACGTCACATAGTAATACGTCATAACGTATAACGACATATCGAATTACGTCATAACGTATAACGTCGCATAGCATTACGTCATAATGGGTAACGTCTTCTAGTAATACGTCATAACGTATAACGTCATATAGAATTACGGCATAACGTATAACGCCATAGAGTAATGCGTCATAACGTATAACACCATACAGTAATGCGTCATAACGTTTAGCGCCATATAGTATTGCGTCATTATGTATAACGTCATACAGAATTACGTCATAACATATAATGTCATATAGTATTGCGTCATAACATATATCGTCATATAGTATTACGGCAAAACATATAACGTCACATAGAATTACGTCATAACGGATAACGTCACATAGTAAAACGTCATAACGAATAACGTCATATAGTATTACGGCATACCGTATAACGTCATATAGAATTACGGCATAACGTATAACGTCATACAGTAATGCGTCATAACGTATAACGTCATATAGTATAGCGTCATGACGTATAACGTCGCATAGCATTACGTCATAATGGGTAACGTCTTCTAGTAATACGTCATAACGTATAACGTCATATAGAATTACGGCATAACGTATAACGTCATGCAGTAATTCCTCATAACGTATAAAGTCACATAGTAATTCGTCACAACGAATAACGTCATATAGAATTGCGGTTAAACGTATAACTCCATATAGAATTACGGTTAAACGTGTAACGCCATATAGAATTACGTTTTAACGTATAACGAAATATAGAATTACGGTGTAACGTATAATACCATAGCGTAATGCGTCATATCGTGTAACGTCACATAGTAATACGTCATAACGCATAACGTCATATAGAATTACGGTTTAACGTATAACGTCAATCAGTAATGCGTCATAACGTATAACGTCACATAGTAATATGTCATACCGTATAACGTCATATCGAATTACGTCATAACGTATTATGTCACATAGCAAAACATCATAACGTATAACGTCATATAGACTTACGGTTAAACGTATAACGTCATATAGTAATGAGTCATAACGTATAACGCCATATAGTAATACGTCATAACGTATAACGTCATTTTGAATTACTTCATAACGTATAACGTCACATAGTAATACGTCATAACGTATAACGTCATATAGAATTTCGGTTTAACGTATAACGCCAGATAGCAATGCGACATAACGTATAACGTCACATAGTAATACGTCATAACGTATAACGCCATATAGTAATCCGTCATAACGTATAACGTCATATAGTATTGCGTCATGACGTATAACGTCATAATGAATTACTTCATAACGTATAACGTCATATAGTAATGTCTCGTAACGTATAACGCCATATAGTAATGCGTTATACCGTACAACGTCACATAGTAATACGTCATAACGTATAACGTCATAAAGAATTACTTCATAACGTATAACCTCACATAGTAATACGTCATAACGTATAACATCATATAGAATTAACTGTTTAACGTATAACGTCATACAGTAATTCCACATAACGTATAACGTCACATAGTAATACGTCACAACGAATAACGTCATATAGAATTACGGTTAAACGCATAACGCCATATAGAATTACGTTTTAACGTATAACGTAATATAGAATTGCGGTGTAACGTATAATACCATAGCGTAATGCGTCATAACGTGTAACGTCACATAGTAATACGTCATAACGCATAACGTCTTATAGAATTACGGTTTAACGTATAACGCCATATAGTAGAACGTCATAACGTATAATGTCATATAGTAATACGTCATAACGTATAACGTCACATAGAATTCCGGTTTAACGTATAACGTTATAGTGTAATGCATCATAACGTATAACGCCATATAGTAATACGTCATAACGTATAACGTCACATAGAATTCCGGTTTAACGTATAACGTTATAGTGTAATGCGTCATAACGTATAACGCCATATAGAACAACGGCATAACGTATAACGTAACATAGAATTACGTCATAACGGATAACGTCACATAGTAGTACGTCATAACGCATAACGTCATATAGAATTACGGTTTAACGTATAACGCCATATAGTAATGCGTCATAACGTATAACGTCACATAGTAATACGTCATACCGTATAACGTCATATCGAATTACGTCATAACGTATTATGTCACATAGCAAAACATCATAACGTATAACGTCATATAGACTTACGGTTAAACGTATAACGTCATATAGTAATGAGTCATAACGTATAACGCCATATAGTAATACGTCATAACGTATAACGTCATTTTGAATTACTTCATAACGTATAACGTCACATAGTAATACGTCATAAAGTATAACGTCACATAGTAATACGTCATACCGTATAACGTCATATCGAATTACGTCATAACGTATTATGTCACATAGTAAAACATCATAACGTATAACGTCATATAGACTTACGGTTAAACGTATAACGTCATATAGTAATGAGTCATGACGTATAACGTCGCATAGCATTACGTCATAATGGGTAACGTCTACTAGTAATACGTCATAACGTATAACGTCATATAGAATTACGGCATAACGTATAACGTCATACAGTAATTCCTTATAACGTATAAAGTCACATAGTAATTCGTCACAACGAATAACGTCATATAGAATTGCGGTTAAACGTATAACTCCATATAGAATTACGGTTAAACGTGTAACGCCATATAGAATTACGTTTTAACGCATAACGTAATATAGAATTACGGTGTAACGTACAATACCATAGCGTAATGCGTCATATCGTGTAACGTCACATAGTAATACGTCAAAACGCATAACGTCATATAGAATTACGGTTTAACGTGTAACGTCATTCAGTAATGCGTCATAACGTATAACGTCACATAGTAATATGTCATACCGTATAACGTCATATCGAATTACGTCATAACGTATTATGTCACATAGCAAAACGTCATAACGTATAACGTCATATAGACTTACGGTTAAACGTATAAGGTCATATAGTAATGAGTCATAACGTATAACGCCATATAGTAATACGTCATAACGTATAACGTCATATAGTATAGCGTCATGACGTATAACGTCGCATAGCATTACGTCATAATGGGTAACGTCTTCTAGTAATACGTCATAACGTATAACGTCATATAGAATTACGGCATAACGTATAACGCCATAGAGTAATGCGTCATAACGTATAACACCATACAGTAATGCGTCATAACGTTTAACGCCATATAGTCTTGCGTCATTATGTATAACGTCATACAGAATTACGTCATAACATATAATGTCATATAGTATTGCGTCATAACGTATAACGTCATATAGTATTACGGCAAAACATATAACGTCACATAGAATTACGTCATAACGGATAACGTCAAATAGTAAAACGTCATAACGTATAACGTCATATAGTATTACGGCATACCGTATAACGTCATATAGAATTACGGCACAACGTATAACGTCATACAGTAATGCGTCATAACGTATAACGTCATATAGTATAGCGTCATGACGTATAACGTCGCATAGCATTACGTCATAATGGGTAACGTCTTCTAGTAATACGTCATAACGTATAACGTCATATAGAATTACGGCATAACGTATAACGTTATACAGTAATTCCTCATAACGTATAAAGTCACATAGTAATTCGTCACAACGAATAACGTCATATAGAATTGCGGTTAAACGTATAACTCCATATAGAATTACGGTTAAACGTGTAACGCCATATAGAATTACGTTTTAACGTATAACGTAATATAGAATTACGGTGTAACGTATAATACCATAGCGTAATGCGTCATATCGTGTAACGTCACATAGTAATACGTCATAACGCATAACGTCATATAGAATAACGGTTTAACGTATAACGTCATTCAGTAATGCGTCATAACGTATAACGTCACATAGTAATATGTCATACCGTATAACGTCATATCGAATTACGTCATAACGTATTATGTCACATAGCAAAACATCATAACGTATAACGTCATATAGACTTACGGTTAAACGTATAACGTCATATAGTAATGAGTCATAACGTATAACGCCATATAGTATTACGTCATAACGTATAACGTCATTTTGAATTACTTCATAACGTATAACGACACATAGTAATACGTCATAACGTATAACGTCATATAGAATTTCGGTTTAACGTATAATGCCAGATAGCAATGCGACATAACGTATAACGTCACATAGTAATACGTCATAACGTATAACGCCATATAGAGTTACGGTTTAACGTATAACGTCATACAGTAATGCATCATAACGTATAACGTCATATAGTATTGCGTCATGACGTATAACGTAACATAGTAATACGTCATAACGTATAACGCCATATAGTAATACGTCATAACGGATAACGTCACACTGTATTACGTAATAACGTATAACGTCATATAGTATTGCGGTTTAACGTATAACGTCATATAGTAATGCGTCATAACGTATAACGCCATATAGTAATGCGTCATAACGTATAATGTCATATAGAATTACGGTTTAACGTATAACACCATACAGTAATGCGTCATAACGTATAACGCCATATAGTAATCCGTCATAACGTATAACGTCATATAGTATTGCGTCATGACGTATAACGTAGAATAGAATTACGACATAACGTGCTACATCAAATAGTAATACGTCATAACGTATAACGTCATATAGAATTACGACATAACGTATAGCGTAACATAGTAATACGTCATAACGTATAACGTCATAAAGAATTACTTCATAACGTATAACGTCATATAGTAATGTGTCGTAACGTATAACGCCATATAGTAATGCGTTATACCGTATAACGTCACATAGTAATACGTCATAACGTATAACGTCATAAAGAATTACTTCATAACGTATAACGTCAAATAGTAATACGTTATAACGTATAACGTCATATAGAATTACGGTTTAACGTATAACGTCATATAGTAATGCGTCGTAACGTATAACGCCATGTAGTAATGCGTCGTACCGTATAACGTCACATAGTAATACGCTACAACGTATAACGTCATATAGAATTACGGTTTAACATATAACGCCATATAGCAATGCGTCATAACGTATAACCTCACATAGTAATACGTCATAACGTATAACATCATATAGAATTATTGTTTAACGTATAACGTCATACAGTAATTCCACATAACGTATAACGTCACATAGTAATACGTCATAACGTATAACGTCACATAGTAATACGTCATACCGTATAACGTCATATCGAATTACGTCATAACGTATTATGTCACATAGCAAAACATCATAACGTATAACGTCATATAGACTTACGGTTAAACGTATAACGTCATATAGTAATGAGTCATAACGTATAACGCCATTTAGTAATACGTCATAACGTATAACGTCATTTTGAATTACTTCATAACGTATAACGTCACATAGTAATACGTCATAACGTATAACGTCACATAGTAATACGTCATACCGTATAACGTCATATCGAATTACGTCATAACGTATTATGTCACATAGCAAAACATCATAACGTATAACGTCATATAGACTTACGGTTAAACGTATAACGTCATATAGTAATGAGTCATGACGTATAACGTCGCATAGCATTACGTCATAATGGGTAACGTCTTCTAGTAATATGTCATAACGTATAACGTCATATAGAATTACGGCATAACGTATAACGTCATACAGTAATTCCTCATAACGTATAAAGTCACATAGTAATTCGTCACAACGAATAACGTCATATAGAATTGCGGTTAAACGTATAACTCCATATAGAATTACGGTTAATCGTGTAACGCCATATAGAATTACGTTTTAACGCATAACGTAATATAGAATTGCGGTGTAACGTATAATACCATAGCGTAATGCGTCATATCGTGTAACGTCACATAGTAATACGTCATAACGTATAACGTCATATAGAATTTCGGTTTAACGTATAATGCCAGATAGCAATGCGACATAACGTATAACGTCACATAGTAATACGTCATAACGTATAACGTCATATAGTATTGCGGTTTAACGTATAACGCCATATAGTAATGCGTCATAACGTATAATGTCATATAGAATTACGGTTTAACGTATAACACCATACAGTAATGCGTCATAACGTATAACGCCATATAGTAATCCGTCATAACGTATAACGTCATATAGTATTGCGTCATGACGTATAACGTAGAATAGAATTACGACATAACGTGCTACATCAAATAGTAATACGTCATAACGTATAACGTCATATAGAATTACGACATAACGTATAGCGTAACATAGTAATACGTCATAACGTATAACGTCATAAAGAATTACTTCATAACGTATAACGTCATATAGTAATGTGTCGTAACGTATAACGCCATATAGTAATGCGTTATACCGTATAACGTCACATAGTAATACGTCATAACGTATAACGTTATAAAGAATTACTTCATAACGTATAACGTCAAATAGTAATACGTTATAACGTATAACGTCATATAGAATTACGGTTTAACGTATAACGTCATATAGTAATGCGTCGTAACGTATAACGCCATGTAGTAATGCGTCGTACCGTATAACGTCACATAGTAATACGTTACAACGTATAACGTCATATAGAATTACGGTTTAACATATAACGCCATATAGAATTACGTTTTAACGTATAACGTAATATAGAATTACGGTGTAACGTATAATACCATAGCGTAATGCGTCATAACGTGTAACGTCACATAGTAATAGGTCATAACGCATAACGTCTTATAGAATTACGGTTTAACGTATAACGCCATATAGTAGAACGTCATAACGTATAATGTCATATAGTAATACGTCATAACGTATAACGTCATATAGAATTCCGGTTTAACGTATAACGTTATAGTGTAATGCGTCATAACGTATAACGCCATATAGTAATACGTCATAACGTATAACGTCACATAGAATTCCGGTTTAACGTATAACGTTATAGTGTAATGCGTCATAACGTGTAACGTCACATAGTAATACGTCATAACGCATAACGTCTTATAGAATTACGGTTTAACGTATAACGCCATATAGTATAACGTCATAACGTATAATGTCATATAGTAATACGTCATAACGTATAACGTCACATAGAATTCCGGTTTAACGTATAACGTTATAGTGTAATGCGTCATAACGTATAACGTCACATAGTAATACGTCGTAACGAATAACGTCACATAGTAAAACGTCATAACGTATAACGTCAAATAGTAATACGTTATAACGTATAACGTCATATAGAATTACGGTTTAACGTATAACGTCATATAGTATTACGGTTTAACGTATAACGTCATACAGTAATGCGTCATAACGTATAACGTCATATAGTAATACGTTACAACTAATAACGTCATATAGTATTACGGTTAAACGTATAACTCCATATAGAATTACGTTTTAACGTATAACGTAATGTAGAATTACGGTGTAACGTATAATACCATAGCGTAATGCGTCATATCGTGTAACGTCACATAATAATACGTCATAACGCATAACGTCATATAAAATTACGGTTTAACGTATAACGTCATACAGTAATGCATCATAACGTATAACGTCACATAGAATTCCGGTTTAACGTATAACGTTATAGTGAAATGCGTCATAACGTATAACGCCATATAGAACAACGGCATAACGTATAACGTAACATAGAATTGCGTCATAACGGATAACGTCACATACTAGTACGTCATAACGCATAACGTCATATAGAATTACGGTTTAACGTATAACGCCATATAGTAATGCGTCATAACGTATAACGCCATATAGTAATCCGTCATAACGTATAACGTCATATAGTATTGCGTCATGACGTATAACGTAGAATAGAATTACGACATAACGTGCTACATCAAATAGTAATACGTCATAACATATAACGTCATATAGAATTACGACATAACGTATAGCGTAACATAGTAATACGTCATAACGTATAACGTCATAAAGAATTACTTCATAACGTATAACGTCACATAGTAAAACATCATAACGTATAACGTCATATAGACTTACGGTTAAACGTATAACGTCATATAGTAATGAGTCATGACGTATAACGTCATATAGTATTACGGTTTAACGTATAACGTCATACAGTAATGCGTCATAACGTATAACGTCATATAGTAATACGTTACAACTAATAACGTCATATAGAATTACGGTTAAACGTATAACTCCATATAGAATTACGTTTTAACGTATAACGTAATATAGAATTACGGTGTAACGTATAATACCATAGCGTAATGCGTCATATCGTGTAACGTCACATAATAATACGTCATAACGCATAACGTCATATAAAATTACGGTTTAACGTATAACGTCATACAGTAATGCATCATAACGTATAACGTCACATAGAATTCCGGTTTAACGTATAACGTTATAGTGTAATGCGTCATAACGTATAACGCCATATAGAACAACGGCATAACGTATAACGTAACATAGAATTGCGTCATAACGGATAACGTCACATACTGGTACGTCATAACGCATAACGTCATATAGAATTACGGTTTAACGTATAACGCCATATAGTAATGCGTCATAACGTATAACGTCACATAGTAATACGTCATACCGTATAACGTCATATCGAATTACGTCATAACGTATTATGTCACATAGCAAAACATCATAACGTATAACGTCATATAGACTTACGGTTAAACGTATAACGTCATATAGTAATGAGTCATAACGTATAACGCCATATAGTAATACGTCATAACGTATAACGTCATTTTGAATTACTTCATAACGTATAACGTCACATAGTAATACGTCATAACGTATAACGTCACATAGTAATACGTCATACCGTATAACGTCATATCGAATTACGTCATAACGTATTATGTCACATAGTAAAACATCATAACGTATAGCGTCATATAGACTTACGGTTAAACGTATAACGTCATATAGTAATGAGTCATGACGTATAACGTCGCATAGCATTACGTCATAATGGGTAACGTCTTCTAGTAATACGTCATAACGTATAACGTCATATAGAATTACGGCATAACGTATAACGTCATACAGTAATTCCTCATAACGTATAAAGTCACATAGTAATTCGTCACAACGAATAACGTCATATAGAATTGCGGTTAAACGTATAACTCCATATAGAATTACGGTTAAACGTGTAACGCCATATAGAATTACGTTTTAACGTATAACGTAATATAGAATTACGGTGTAACGTATAATACCATAGCGTAATGCGTCATATCGTGTAACGTCACATAGTAAAACGTCATAACGCATAACGTCATATAGAATTACGGTTTAACGTATAACGTCATATAGTAATGCGTCGTAACGTATAACGCCATGTAGTAATGCGTCGTACCGTATAACGTCACATAGTAATACGTTACAACGTATAACGACATATAGAATTACGGTTTAACATATAACGCCATATAGCAATGCGTCATAACGTATAACCTCACATAGTAATACGTCATAACGTATAACATCATATAGAATTATTGTTTAACGTATAACGTCATACAGTAATTCCACATAACGTATAACGTCACATAGTAATACGTCATAACGTATAACGTCACATAGTAATACGTCATACCGTATAACGTCATATCGAATTGCGTCATAACGTATTATGTCACATAGCAAAACATCATAACGTATAACGTCATATAGACTTACGGTTAAACGTATAACGTCATATAGTAATGAGTCATAACGTATAACGCCATATAGTAATACGTCATAACGTATAACGTCATTTTGAATTACTTCATAACGTATAACGTCACATAGTAATACGTTATAACGTATAACACCATACAGTAATGCGTCATACCGTATAACGTCATATCGAATTACGTCATAACGTATTATGTCACATAGCAAAACATCATAACGTATAACGTCATATAGACTTACGGTTAAACGTATAACGTCATATAGTAATGAGTCATGACGTATAACGTCATATAGTATTACGGTTTAACGTATAACGTCATACAGTAATGCGTCATAACGTATAACGTCATATAGTAATACGTTACAACTAATAACGTCATATAGAATTACGGTTAAACGTATAACTCCATATAGAATTACGTTTTAACGTATAACGTAATATAGAATTACGGTGTAACGTATAATACCATAGCGTAATGCGTCATATCGTGTAACGTCACATAATAATACGTCATAACGCATAACGTCATATAAAATTACGGTTTAACGTATAACGTCATACAGTAATGCATCATAACGTATAACGTCACATAGAATTCCGGTTTAACGTATAACGTTATAGTGTAATGCGTCATAACGTATAACGCCATATAGAACAACGGCATAACGTATAACGTAACATAGAATTGCGTCATAACGGATAACGTCACATACTAGTACGTCATAACGCATAACGTCATATAGAATTACGGTTTAACGTATAACGCCATATAGTAATGCGTCATAACGTATAACGTCACATAGTAATACGTCATACCGTATAACGTCATATCGAATTACGTCATAACGTATTATGTCACATAGCAAAACATCATAACGTATAACGTCATATAGACTTACGGTTAAACGTATAACGTCATATAGTAATGAGTCATAACGTATAACGCCATATAGTAATACGTCATAACGTATAACGTCATTTTGAATTACTTCATAACGTATAACATCACATAGTAATACGTCATAACGTATAACGTCACATAGTAATACGTCATACCGTATAACGTCATATCGAATTACGTCATAACGTATTATGTCACATAGTAAAACATCATAACGTATAGCGTCATATAGACTTACGGTTAAACGTATAACGTCATATAGTAATGAGTCATGACGTATAACGTCGCATAGCATTACGTCATAATGGGTAACGTCTTCTAGTAATACGTCATAACGTATAACGTCATATAGAATTACGGCATAACGTATAACGCCATACAGTAATTCCTCATAACGTATAAAGTCACATAGTAATTCGTCACAACGAATAACGTCATATAGAATTGCGGTTAAACGTATAACTCCATATAGAATTACGGTTAAACGTGTAACGCCATATAGAATTACGTTTTAACGTATAACGTAATATAGAATTACGGTGTAACGTATAATACCATAGCGTAATGCGTCATATCGTGTAACGTCACATAGTAATACGTCATAACGCATAACGTCATATAGAATTACGGTTTAACGTATAACGTCATTCAGTAATGCGTCATAACGTATAACGTCACATAGTAATATGTCATACCGTATAACGTCATATCGAATTACGTCATAACGTATTATGTCACATAGCAAAACATCATAACGTATAACGTCATATCGACTTACGGTTAAACGTATAACGTCATATAGTAATGAGTCATAACGTATAACGCCATATAGTAATACGTCATAACGTATAACGTCATTTTGAATTACTTCATAACGTATAACGTCACATAGTAATACGTCATAACGTATAACGTCATATAGAATTTCGGTTTAACGTATAATGCCAGATAGCAATGCGACATAACGTATAACGTCACATAGTAATACGTCATAACGTATAACGCCATATAGAGTTACGGTTTAACGTATAACGTCATACAGTAATGCATCATAACGTATAACGTCATATAGTATTGCGTCATGACGTATAACGTAACATAGTAATACGTCATAACGTATAACGCCATATAGTAATACGTCATAACGGATAACGTCACACTGTATTACGTAATAACGTATAACGTCATATAGTATTGCGGTTTAACGTATAACGTCATATAGTAATGCGTCATAACGTATAACGCCATATAGTAATGCGTCATAACGTATAATGTCATATAGAATTACGGTTTAACGTATAACACCATACAGTAATGCGTCATAACGTATGACGCCATATAGTAATCCGTCATAACGTATAACGTCATATAGTATTGCGTCATGACGTATAACGTAGAATAGAATTACGACATAACGTGCTACATCAAATAGTAATACGTCATAACGTATAACGTCATATAGAATTACGACATAACGTATAGCGTAACATAGTAATACGTCATAACGTATAACGTCATAAAGAATTACTTCATAACGTATAACGTCACATAGTAAAACATCATAACGTATAACGTCATATAGACTTACGGTTAAACGTATAACGTCATAGAGTAATGAGTCATGACGTATAACGTCGCATAGCATTACGTCATAATGGGTAACGTCTACTAGTAATACGTCATAACGTATAACGTCATATAGAAGTACGGCATAACGTATAACGTCATACAGTAATTCCTTATAACGTATAAAGTCACATAGTAATTCGTCACAACGAATAACGTCATATAGAATTGCGGTTAAACGTATAACTCCATATAGAATTACGGTTAAACGTGTAACGCCATATAGAATTACGTTTTAACGTATAACGTAATATAGAATTACGGTGTAACGTATAATACCATAGCGTAATGCGTCATATCGTGTAACGTCACATAGTAATACGTCATAACGCATAACGTCATATAGAATTACGGTTTAACGTATAACGTCATATAGAATTACGGCATAACGCATAACGTCATACAGTAATTCCTCATAACGTATAAAGTCACATAGTAATTCGTCACAACGAATAACGTCATATAGAATTGCGGTTAAACGTATAACTCCATATAGAATTACGGTTAAACGTGTAACGCCATATAGAATTACGTTTTAACGTATAACGTAATATAGAATTACGGTGTAACGTATAATACCATAGCGTAATGCGTCATATCGTGTAACGTCACATAGTAATACGTCATAACGCATAACGTCATATAGAATAACGGTTTAACGTATAACGTCATTCAGTAATGCGTCATAACGTATAACGTCATATAGTAATATGTCATACCGTATAACGTCATATCGAATTACGTCATAACGTATTATGTCACATAGCAAAACATCATAACGTATAACGTCATATGGACTTACGGTTAAACGTATAACGTCATATAGTAATGAGTCATAACGTATAACGCCATATAGTAATACGTCATAACGTATAACGTCATATAGTATTACGGCATACCGTATAACGTCATATAAAATTACGGCATAACGTATAACGTCATACAGTAATGCGTCATAACGTATAACGTTATATAGTATAGCGTCATGACGTATAACGTCGCATAGCATTACGTCATAATGGGTAACGTCTTCTAGTAATACGTCATAACGTATAACGTCATATAGAATTACGGCATAACGTATAACGTCATACAGTAATTCCTCATAACGTATAAAGTCACATAGTAATTCGTCACAACGAATAACGTCATATAGAATTGCGGTTACACGTATAACTCCATATAGAATTACGGTTAAACGTGTAACGCCATATAGAATTACGTTTTAACGTATAACGTAATATAGAATTACGGTGTAACGTATAATACCATAGCGTAATGCGTCATATCGTGTAACGTCACATAGTAATACGTCATAACGCATAACGTCATATAGAATTACGGTTTAACGTATAACGTCATTCAGTAATGCGTCATAACGTATAACGTCACATAGTAATATGTCATACCGTATAACGTCATATCGAATTACGTCATAACGTATTATGTCACATAGCAAAACATCATAACGTATAACGTCATATAGACTTACGGTTAAACGTATAACGTCATATAGTAATGAGTCATAACGTATAACGCCATATAGTAATACGTCATAACGTATAACGTCATTTTGAATTACTTCATAACGTATAACGACACATAGTAATACGTCATAACGTATAACGTCATATAGAATTTCGGTTTAACGTATAATGCCAGATAGCAATGCGACATAACGTATAACGTCACATAGTAATACGTCATAACGTATAACGCCATATAGAGTTACGGTTTAACGTATAACGTCATACAGTAATGCGTCATAACGTATAACGTCATATAGTAATACGTTACAACTAATAACGTCATATAGAATTACGGTTAAACGTATAACTCCATATAGAATTACGTTTTAACGTATAACGTAATATAGAATTACGGTGTAACGTATAACGTCATATAGTAATGAGTCATGACGTATAACGTCATATAGTATTACGGTTTAACGTATAACGTCATACAGTAATGCGTCATAACGTATAACGTCATATAGTAATACGTTACAACTAATAACGTCATATAGAATTACGGTTAAACGTATAACTCCATATAGAATTACGTTTTAACGTATAACGTAATATAGAATTACGGTGTAACGTATAATACCATAGCGTAATGCGTCATATCGTGTAACGTCACATAATAATACGTCATAACGCATAACGTCATATAAAATTACGGTTTAACGTATAACGTCATACAGTAATGCATCATAACGTATTACGTCACATAGAATTCCGGGTTAACGTATAACGTTATAGTGTAATGCGTCATAACGTATAACGCCATATAGAACAACGGCATAACGTATAACGTAACATAGAATTGCGTCATAACGGATAACGTCACATACTAGTACGTCATAACGCATAACGTCATATAGAATTACGGTTTAACGTATAACGCCATATAGTAATGCGTCATAACGTATAACGTCACATAGTAATACGTCATACCGTATAACGTCATATCGAATTACGTCATAACGTATTATGTCACATAGCAAAACATCATAACGTATAACGTCATATAGACTTACGGTTAAACGTATAACGTCATATAGTAATGAGTCATAACGTATAACGCCATATAGTAATACGTCATAACGTATAACGTCATTTTGAATTACTTCATAACGTATAACGTCACATAGTAATACGTCATAACGTATAACGTCACATAGTAATACGTCATACCGTATAACGTCATATCGAATTACGTCATAACGTATTATGTCACATAGTAAAACATCATAACGTATAGCGTCATATAGACTTACGGTTAAACGTATAACGTCATATAGTAATGAGTCATGACGTATAACGTCGCATAGCATTACGTCATAATGGGTAACGTCTTCTAGTAATACGTCATAACGTATAACGTCATATAGAATTACGGCATAACGTATAACGTCATACAGTAATTCCTCATAACGTATAAAGTCACATAGTAATTCGTCACAACGAATAACGTCATATAGAATTGCGGTTAAACGTATAACTCCATATAGAATTACGGTTAAACGTGTAACGCCATATAGAATTACGTTTTAACGTATAACGTAATATAGAATTACGGTGTAACGTATAATACCATAGCGTAATGCGTCATATCGTGTAACGTCACATAGTAATACGTCATAACGCATAACGTCATATAGAATTACGGTTTAACGTATAACGTCATTCAGTAATGCGTCATAACGTATAACGTCACATAGTAATATGTCATACCGTATAACGTCATATCGAATTACGTCATAACGTATTATGTCACATAGCAAAACATCATAACGTATAACGTCATATCGACTTACGGTTAAACGTATAACGTCATATAGTAATGAGTCATAACGTATAACGCCATATAGTAATACGTCATAACGTATAACGTCATTTTGAATTACTTCATAACGTATAACGTCACATAGTAATACGTCATAACGTATAACGTCATATAGAATTTCGGTTTAACGTATAATGCCAGATAGCAATGCGACATAACGTATAACGTCACATAGTAATACGTCATAACGTATAACGCCATATAGAGTTACGGTTTAACGTATAACGTCATACAGTAATGCATCATAACGTATAACGTCATATAGTATTGCGTCATGACGTATAACGTAACATAGTAATACGTCATAACGTATAACGCCATATAGTAATACGTCATAACGGATAACGTCACACTGTATTACGTAATAACGTATAAAGTCACATAGTAATTCGCCACAACGAATAACGTCATATAGAATTGCGGTTAAACGTATAACTCCATATAGAATTACGGTTAAACGTGTAACGCCATATAGAATTACGTTTTAACGTATAACGTAATATAGAATTACGGTGTAACGTATAATACCATAGCGTAATGCGTCATATCGTGTAACGTCACATAGTAATACGTCATAACGCATAACGTCATATAGAATTACGGTTTAACGTATAACGTCATTCAGTAATGCGTCATAACGTATAACGTCACATAGTAATATGTCATACCGTATAACGTCATATCGAATTACGTCATAACGTATTATGTCACATAGCAAAACATCATAACGTATAACGTCATATAGACTTACGGTTAAACGTATAAGGTCATATAGTAATGAGTCATAACGTATAACGCCATATAGTAATACGGCATAACGTATAATGTCATATAGTATAGCGTCATGACGTATAACGTCGCATAGCATTACGTCATAATGGGTAACGTCTTCTAGTAATACGTCATAACGTATAACGTCATATAGTATTACGGCAAAACATATAACGTCACATAGAATTACGTCATAACGGATAACGTCACATAGTAAAACGTCATAACGTATAACGTCATATAGTATTACGGCATACCGTATAACGTCATATAGAATTACGGCATAACGTATAACGTCATACAGTAATGCGTCATAACGTATAACGTCATATAGTATAGCGTCATGACGTATAACGTCGCATAGCATTACGTCATAATGGGTAACGTCTTCTAGTAATACGTCATAACGTATAACGTCATATAGAATTACGGCATAACGTATAACGTCATACAGTAATTCCTCATAACGTATAAAGTCACATAGTAATTCGTCACAACGAATAACGTCATATAGAATTGCGGTTAAACGTATAACTCCATATAGAATTACGGTTAAACGTGTAACGCCATATAGAATTACGTTTTAACGTATAACGTAATATAGAATTACGGTGTAACGTATAATACCATAGCGTAATGCGTCATATCGTGTAACGTCACATAGTAATACGTCATAACGCATAACGTCATATAGAATAACGGTTTAACGTATAACGTCATTCAGTAATGCGTCATAACGTATAACGTCATATAGTAATATGTCATACCGTATAACGTCATATCGAATTACGTCATAACGTATTATGTCACATAGCAAAACATCATAACGTATAACGTCATATGGACTTACGGTTAAAAGTATAACGTCATATAGTAATGAGTCATAACGTATAACGCCATATAGTAATACGTCATAACGTATAACGTCATTTTGAATTACTTCATAACGTATAACGTCATATAAAATTACGGCATAACGTATAACGTCATACAGTAATGCGTCATAACGTATAACGTTATATAGTATAGCGTCATGACGTATAACGTCGCATAGCATTACGTCATAATGGGTAACGTCTTCTAGTAATACGTCATAACGTATAACGTCATAAAGAATTACTTCATAACGTATAACGTCAAATAGTAATACGTTATAACGTATAACGTCATATAGAATTACGGTTTAACGTATAACGTCATATAGTAATGCGTCGTAACGTATAACGCCATGTAGTAATGCGTCGTACCGTATAACGTCACATAGTAATACGTTACAACGTATAACGTCATATAGAATTACAGTTTAACATATAACGCCATATAGCAATGCGTCATAACGTATAACCTCACATAGTAATACGTCATAACGTATAACATCATATAGAATTATTGTTTAACGTATAACGTCATACAGTAATTCCACATAACGTATAACGTCACATAGTAATACGTCATAACGTATAACGTCACATAGTAATACGTCATACCGTATAACGTCATATCGAATTACGTCATAACGTATTATGTCACATAGCAAAACATCATAACGTATAACGTCATATAGACTTACGGTTAAACGTATAACGTCATATAGTAATGAGTCATAACGTATAACGCCATATAGTAATACGTCATAACGTATAACGTCATTTTGAATTACTTCATAACGTATGACGTCACATAGTAATACGTTATAACGTATAACACCATACAGTAATGCGTCATACCGTATAACGTCATATCGAATTACGTCATAACGTATTATGTCACATAGCAAAACATCATAACGTATAACGTCATATAGACTTACGGTTAAACGTATAACGTCATATAGTAATGAGTCATGACGTATAACGTCATATAGTATTACGGTTTAACGTATAACGTCATACAGTAATGCGTCATAACGTATAACGTCATATAGTAATACGTTACAACTAATAACGTCATATAGAATTACGGTTAAACGTATAACTCCATATAGAATTACGTTTTAACGTATAACGTAATATAGAATTACGGTGTAACGTATAATACCATAGCGTAATGCGTCATATCGTGTAACGTCACATAATAATACGTCATAACGCATAACGTCATATAAAATTACGGTTTAACGTATAACGTCATACAGTAATGCATCATAACGTATAACGTCACATAGAATTCCGGGTTAACGTATAACGTTATAGTGTAATGCGTCATAACGTATAACGCCACATAGAACAACGGCATAACGTATAACGTAACATAGAATTGCGTCATAACGGATAACGTCACATACTAGTACGTCATAACGCATAACGTCATATAGAATTACGGTTTAACGTATAACGCCATATAGTAATGCGTCATAACGTATAACGTCACATAGTAATACGTCATACCGTATAACGTCATATCGAATTACGTCATAACGTATTATGTCACATAGCAAAACATCATAACGTATAACGTCATATAGACTTACGGTTAAACGTATAACGTCATATAGTAATGAGTCATAACGTATAACGCCATATAGTAATACGTCATAACGTATAACGTCATTTTGAATTACTTCATAACGTATAACGTCACATAGTAATACGTCATAACGTATAACGTCACATAGTAATACGTCATACCGTATAACGTCATATCGAATTACGTCATAACGTATTATGTCACATAGTAAAACATCATAACGTATAGCGTCATATAGACTTACGGTTAAACGTATAACGTCATATAGTAATGAGTCATGACGTATAACGTCGCATAGCATTACGTCATAATGGGTAACGTCTTCTAGTAATACGTCATAACGTATAACGTCATATAGAATTACGGCATAACGTATAACGTCATACAGTAATTCCTCATAACGTATAAAGTCACATAGTAATTCGTCACAACGAATAACGTCATATAGAATTGCGGTTAAACGTATAACTCCATATAGAATTACGGTTAAACGTGTAACGCCATATAGAATTACGTTTTAACGTATAACGTAATATAGAATTACGGTGTAACGTATAATACCATAGCGTAATGCGTCATATCGTGTAACGTCACATAGTAATACGTCATAACGCATAACGTCATATAGAATTACGGTTTAACGTATAACGTCATTCAGTTATGCGTCATAACGTATAACGTCACATAGTAATATGTCATACCGTATAACGTCATATCGAATTACGTCATAACGTATTATGTCACATAGCAAAACATCATAACGTATAACGTCATATCGACTTACGGTTAAACGTATAACGTCATATAGTAATGAGTCATAACGTATAACGCCATATAGTAATACGTCATAACGTATAACGTCATTTTGAATTACTTCATAACGTATAACTTCACATAGTAATACGTCATAACGTATAACGTCATATAGAATTTCGGTTTAACGTATAATGCCAGATAGCAATGCGACATAACGTATAACGTCACATAGTAATACGTCATAACGTATAACGCCATATAGAGTTACGGTTTAACGTATAACGTCATACAGTAATGCATCATAACGTATAACGTCATATAGTATTGCGTCATGACGTATAACGTAACATAGTAATACGTCATAACGTATAACGCCATATAGTAATACGTCATAACGGATAACGTCACACTGTATTACGTAATAACGTATAAAGTCACATAGTAATTCGCCACAACGAATAACGTCATATAGAATTGCGGTTAAACGTATAACTCCATATAGAATTACGGTTAAACGTGTAACGCCATATAGAATTACGTTTTAACGTATAACGTAATATAGAATTACGGTGTAACGTATAATACCATAGCGTAATGCGTCATATCGTGTAACGTCACATAGTAATACGTCATAACGCATAACGTCATATAGAATTACGGTTTAACGTATAACGTCATTCAGTAATGCGTCATAACGTATAACGTCACATAGTAATATGTCATACCGTATAACGTCATATCGAATTACGTCATAACGTATTATGTCACATAGCAAAACATCATAACGTATAACGTCATATAGACTTACGGTTAAACGTATAAGGTCATATAGTAATGAGTCATAACGTATAACGCCATATAGTAATACGGCATAACGTATAACGTCATATAGTATAGCGTCATGACGTATAACGTCGCATAGCATTACGTCATAATGGGTAACGTCTTCTAGTAATACGTCATAACGTATAACGTCATATCGTATTACGGCAAAACATATAACGTCACATAGAATTACGTCATAACGGATAACGTCACATAGTAAAACGTCATAACGTATAACGTCATATAGTATTACGGCATACCGTATAACGTCATATAGAATTACGGCATAACGTATAACGTCATACAGTAATGCGTCATAACGTATAACGTCATATAGTATAGCGTCATGACGTATAACGTCGCATAGCATTACGTCATAATGGGTAACGTCTTCTAGTAATACGTCATAACGTATAACGTCATATAGAATTACGGCATAACGTATAACGTCAAAAAGTAATTCCTCATAACGTATAAAGTCACATAGTAATTCGTCACAACGAATAACGTCATATAGAATTGCGGTTAAACGTATAACTCCATATAGAATTACGGTTAAACGTGTAACGCCATATAGAATTACGTTTTAACGTATAACGTAATATAGAATTACGGTGTAACGTATAATACCATAGCGTAATGCGTCATATCGTGTAACGTCACATAGTAATACGTCATAACGCATAACGTCATATAGAATAACGGTTTAACGTATAACGTCATTCAGTAATGCGTCATAACGTATAACGTCATATAGTAATATGTCATACCGTATAACGTCATATCGAATTACGTCATAACGTATTATGTCACATAGCAAAACATCATAACGTATAACGTCATATGGACTTACGGTTAAACGTATAACGTCATATAGTAATGAGTCATAACGTATAACGCCATATAGTAATACGTCATAACGTATAACGTCATTTTGAATTACTTCATAACGTATAACGACACATAGTAATACGTCATAACGTATAACGTCATACAGAATTTCGGTTTAACGTATAATGCCAGATAGCAATGCGACATAACGTATAACGTCACATAGTAATACGTCATAACGTATAATGTCATATAGAATTACGGTTTAACGTATAACGTCATATAGTAATGCGTCATAACGTATAACGCCATATAGTAATGCGTCATAACGTATAATGTCATATAGAATTACGGTTTAACGTATAACACCATACAGTAATGCGTCATAACGTATAACGCCATATAGTAATCCGTCATAACGTATAACGTCATATAGTATTGCGTCATGACGTATAACGTAGAATAGAATTACGACATAACGTGCTACATCAAATAGTAATACGTCATAACGTATAACGTCATATAGAATTACGACATAACGTATAGCGTAACATAGTAATACGTCATAACGTATAACGTCATAAAGAATTACTTCATAACGTATAACGTCATATAGTAATGTGTCGTAACGTATAACGCCATATAGTAATGCGTTATACCGTATAACGTCACATAGTAATACGTCATAACGTATAACGTCATAAAGAATTACTTCATAACGTATAACGTCAAATAGTAATACGTTATAACGTATAACGTCATATAGAATTACGGTTTAACGTATAACGTCATATAGTAATGCGTCGTAACGTATAACGCCATGTAGTAATGCGTCGTACCGTATAACGTCACATAGTAATACGTTACAACGTATAACGTCATATAGAATTACGGTTTAACATATAACGCCATATAGCAATGCGCCATAACGTATAACCTCACATAGTAATACGTCATAACGTATAACATCATATAGAATTATTGTTTAACGTATAACGTCATACAGTAATTCCACATAACGTATAACGTCACATAGTAATACGTCATAACGTATAACGTCACATAGTAATACGTCATACCGTATAACGTCATATCGAATTACGTCATAACGTATTATGTCACATAGCAAAACATCATAACGTATAACGTCATATAGACTTACGGTTAAACGTATAACGTCATATAGTAATGAGTCATAACGTATAACGCCATATAGTAATACGTCATAACGTATAACGTCATTTTGAATTACTTCATAACGTATAACGTCACATAGTAATACGTCATAACGTATAACGTCACATAGTAATAAGTCATACCGTATAACGTCATATCGAATTACGTCATAACGTATTATGTCACATAGTAAAACATCATAACGTATAGCGTCATATAGACTTACGGTTAAACGTATAACGTCATATAGTAATGAGTCATGACGTATAACGTCGCATAGCATTACGTCATAATGGGTAACGTCTTCTAGTAATACGTCATAACGTATAACGTCATATAGAATTACGGCATAACGTATAACGTCATACAGTAATTCCTCATAACGTATAAAGTCACATAGTAATTCGTCACAACGAATAACGTCATATAGAATTGCGGTTAAACGTATAACTCCATATAGAATTACGGTTAAACGTGTAACGCCATATAGAATTACGTTTTAACGTATAACGTAATATAGAATTACGGTGTAACGTATAATACCATAGCGTAATGCGTCATATCGTGTAACGTCACATAGTAATACGTCATAACGCATAACGTCATATAGAATTACGGTTTAACGTATAACGTCATTCAGTAATGCGTCATAACGTATAACGTCACATAGTAATATGTCATACCGTATAACGTCATATCGAATTACGTCATAACGTATTATGTCACATAGCAAAACATCATAACGTATAACGTCATATCGACTTACGGTTAAACGTATAACGTCATATAGTAATGAGTCATAACGTATAACGCCATATAGTAATACGTCATAACGTATAACGTCATTTTGAATTACTTCATAACGTATAACGTCACATAGAAATACGTCATAACGTATAACGTCATATAGAATTTCGGTTTAACGTATAATGCCAGATAGCAATGCGACATAACGTATAACGTCACATAGTAATACGTCATAACGTATAACGCCATATAGAGTTACGGTTTAACGTATAACGTCATACAGTAATGCATCATAACGTATAACGTCATATAGTAATGCGTCATGACGTATAACGTAACATAGTAATACGTCATAACGTATAACGCCATATAGTAATACGTCATAACGGATAACGTCACACTGTATTACGTAATAACGTATAAAGTCACATAGTAATTCGCCACAACGAATAACGTCATATAGAATTGCGGTTAAACGTATAACTCCATATAGAATTACGGTTAAACGTGTAACGCCATATAGAATTACGTTTTAACGTATAACGTAATATAGAATTACGGTGTAACGTATAATACCATAGCGTAATGCGTCATATCGTGTAACGTCACGTAGTAATACGTCATAACGCATAACGTCATATAGAATTACGGTTTAACGTATAACGTCATTCAGTAATGCGTCATAACGTATAACGTCACATAGTAACATGTCATACCGTATAACGTCATATCGAATTACGTCATAACGTATTATGTCACATAGCAAAACATCATAACGTATAACGTCATATAGACTTACGGTTAAACGTATAAGGTCATATAGTAATGAGTCATAACGTATAACGCCATATAGTAATACGGCATAACGTATAACGTCATATAGTATAGCGTCATGACGTATAACGTCGCATAGCATTACGTCATAATGGGTAACGTCTTCTAGTAATACGTCATAACGTATAACGTCATATAGTATTACGGCAAAACATATAACGTCACATAGAATTACGTCATAACGGATAACGTCACATAGTAAAACGTCATAACGTATAACGTCATATAGTATTACGGCATACCGTATAACGTCATATAGAATTACGGCATAACGTATAACGTCATACAGTAATGCGTCATAACGTATAACGTCATATAGTATAGCGTCATGACGTATAACGTCGCATAGCATTACGTCATAATGGGTAACGTCTTCTACTAATACGTCATAACGTATAACGTCATATAGAATTACGGCATAACGTATAACGTCATACAGTAATTCCTCATAACGTATAAAGTCACATAGTAATTCGTCACAACGAATAACGTCATATAGAATTGCGGTTAAACGTATAACTCCATATAGAATTACGGTTAAACGTGTAACGCCATATAGAATTACGTTTTAACGTATAACGTAATATAGAATTACGGTGTAACGTATAATACCATAGCGTAATGCGTCATATCGTGTAACGTCACATAGTAATAAGTCATAACGCATAACGTCATATAGAATAACGGTTTAACGTATAACGTCATTCAGTAATGAGTCATAACGTATAACGCCATATAGTAATACGTCATAACGTATAACGTCATTTTGAATTACTTCATAACGTATAACGACACATAGTAATACGTCATAACGTATAACGTCATATAGAATTTCGGTTTAACGTATAATGCCAGATAGCAATGCGACATAACGTATAACGTCACATAGTAATACGTCATAACGTATAATGTCATATAGAATTACGGTTTAACGTATAACGTCATATAGCAATGCGTCATAACGTATAACGCCATATAGTAATGCGTCATAACGTATAATGTCATATAGAATTACGGTTTAACGTATAACACCATACAGTAATGCGTCATAACGTATAACGCCATATAGTAATCCGTCATAACGTATAACGTCATATAGTATTGCGTCATGACGTATAACGTAGAATAGAATTACGACATAACGTGCTACATCAAATAGTAATACGTCATAACGTATAACGTCATATAGAATTACGACATAACGTATAGCGTAACATAGTAATACGTCATAACGTATAACGTCATAAAGAATTACTTCATAACGTATAACGTCATATAGTAATGTGTCGTAACGTATAACGCCATATAGTAATGCGTTATACCGTATAACGTCACATAGTAATACGTCATAACGTATAACGTCATAAAGAATTACTTCATAACGTATAACGTCAAATAGTAATACGTTATAACGTATAACGTCATATAGAATTACGGTTTAACGTATAACGTCATATAGTAATGCGTCGTAACGTATAACGCCATGTAGTAATGCGTCGTACCGTATAACGTCACATAGTAATACGTTACAACGTATAACGTCATATAGAATTACGGTTTAACATATAACGCCATATAGCAATGCGCCATAACGTATAACCTCACATAGTAATACGTCATAACGTATAACATCATATAGAACTATTGTTTAACGTATAACGTCATACAGTAATTCCACATAACGTATAACGTCACATAGTAATACGTCATAACGTATAACGTCACATAGTAATACGTCATACCGTATAACGTCATATCGAATTACGTCATAACGTATTATGTCACATAGCAAAACATGATAACGTATAACGTCATATAGACTTACGGTTAAACGTATAACGTCATATAGTAATGAGTCATAACGTATAACGCCATATAGTAATACGTCATAACGTATAACGTCATTTTGAATTACTTCATAACGTATAACGTCACATAGTAATACGTCATAACGTATAACGTCACATAGTAATACGTCATACCGTATAACGTCATATCGAATTACGTCATAACGTATTATGTCACATAGCAAAACATCATAACGTATAACGTCATATAGACTTACGGTTAAACGTATAACGTCATATAGTAATGAGTCATGACGTACAACGTCGCATAGCATTACGTCATAATGGGTAACGTCTTCTAGTAATATGTCATAACGTATAACGTCATATAGAATTACGGCATAACGTATAACGTCATACAGTAATTCCTCATAACGTATAAAGTCACATAGTAATTCGTCACAACGAATAACGTCATATAGAATTGCGGTTAAACGTATAACTCCATATAGAATTACGGCTAAACGTGTAACGCCATATAGAATTACGTTTTAACGTATAACGTAATATAGAATTGCGGTGTAACGTATAATACCATAGCGTAATGCGTCATATCGTGTAACGTCACATAGTAATACGTCATAACGCATAACGTCATATAGAATTACGGTTTAACGTATAACGTCATATAGAATTTCGGTTTAACGTATAACGCCAGATAGCAATGCGACATAACGTATAACGTCACATAGTAATACGTCATAACGTATAACGTCATTTTGAATTACTTCATAACGTATAACGTCACATAGTAATACGTCATAACGTATAACGTCATATAGAATTTCGGTTTAACGTATAACGCCAGATAGCAATGCGACATAACGTATAACGTCACATAGTAATGCGTCATAACGTATAATGTCATATAGAATTACGGTTTAACGTATAACGTCATATAGTAATGCGTCATAACGTATAACGCCATATAGTAATCCGTCATAACGTATAACGTCATATAGTATTGCGTCATGACGTATAACGTAGAATAGAATTACGACATAACGTGCTACATCAAATAGTAATACGTCATAACGTATAACGTCATATAGAATTACGACATAACGTATAGCGTAACATAGTAATACGTCATAACGTATAACGTCATAAAGAATTACTTCATAACGTATAACGTCATATAGTAATGTGTCGTAACGTATAACGCCATATAGTAATGCGTTATACCGTATAACGTCACATAGTAATAAGTCATAACGTATAACGTCATAAAGAATTACTTCATAACGTATAACGTCAAATAGTAATACGTTATAACGTATAACGTCATATAGAATTACGGTTTAACGTATAACGTCATATAGTAATGCGTCGTAACGTATAACGCCATGTAGTAATGCGTCGTACCGTATAACGTCACATAGTAATACGTTACAACGTATAACGTCATATAGAATTACGGTTTAACATATAACGCCATATAGAATTACGTTTTAACGTATAACGTAATATAGAATTACGGTGTAACGTATAATACCATAGCGTAATGCGTCATAACGTGTAACGTCACATAGTAATACGTCATAACGCATAACGTCTTATAGAATTACGGTTTAACGTATAACGCCATATAGTAGAACGTCATAACGTATAATGTCATATAGTAATACGTCATAACGTATAACGTCACATAGAATTCCGGTTTAACGTATAACGTTATAGTGTAATGCGTCATAACGTATAACGCCATATAGTAATACGTCATAACGTATAACGTCACATAGAATTCCGGTTTATCGAGTATAACGTCATAACGTATAATGTCATATAGTAATACGTCATAACGTATAACGTCACATAGAATTCCGCTATAACGTATAACGTTATAGTGTAATGCGTCATAACGTATAACGCCATATAGTAATACGTCATAACGTATAACGTCACATAGAATTCCGGTTTAACGTATAACGTTATAGTGTAATGCGTCATAACGTATAACGCCATATAGAACAACGGCATAACGTATAACGTAACATAGAATTACGTCATAACGGATAACGTCACATAGTAGTACGTCATAACGCATAACGTCATATAGAATTACGGTTTAACGTATAACGCCATATAGTAATGCGTCATAACGTATAACGTCACATAGTAATACGTCGTAACGAATAACGTCACATAGTAAAACGTCATAACGTATAACGTCATATAGAATTACGGTTTAACGTATAACGTCATATAGTATTACGGTTTAACGTATAACGTCATACAGTAATGCGTCATAACGTATAACGTCATATAGTAATACGTTACAACTAATAACGTCATATAGAATTACGGTTAAACGTATAACTCCATATAGAATTACGTTTTAACGTATAACGTAATATAGAATTACGGTGTAACGTATAATACCATAGCGTAATGCGTCATATCGTGTAACTTCACATAATAATACGTCATAACGCATAACGTCATATAAAATTACGGTTTAACGTATAACGTCATACAGTAATGCGTCATAACGTATAACGTCACATAGTAATACGTCATACCGTATAACGTCACATAGTAATACGTCATACCGTATAACGTCATATCGAATTACGTCATAACGTATTATGTCACATAGTAAAACATCATAACGTATAACGTCATATAAACTTACGGTTAAACGTATAACGTCATTTAGTAATGAGTCATGACGTATAACGTCGCATAGCATTACGTCATAATGGGTAACGTCTTCTAGTAATACGTCATAACGTATAACGTCATATAGAATTACGGCATAACGCATAACGTCACATAGTAATACGTCATAACGTATAACGTCATATAGAATTTCGGTTTAACGTATAATGCCAGATAGCAATGCGACATAACGTATAACGTCACATAGTAATACGTCATAACGTATAACGCCATATAGAGTTACGGTTTAACGTATAACGTCATACAGTAATGCATCATAACGTATAACGTCATATAGTATTGCGTCATGACGTATAACGTAACATAGTAATACGTCATAACGTATAACGCCATATAGTAATACGTCATAACGGATAACGTCACACTGTATTACGTAATAACGTATAACGTCATATAGTATTGCGGTTTAACGTATAACGTCATATAGTAATGCGTCATAACGTATAACGCCATATAGTAATGCGTCATAACGTATAATGTCATATAGAATTACGGTTTAACGTATAACACCATACAGTAATGCGTCATAACGTATAACGCCATATAGTAATCCGCCATAACGTATAACGTCATATAGTATTGCGTCATGACGTATAACGTAGAATAGAATTACGACATAACGTGCTACATCAAATAGTAATACGTCATAACGTATAACGTCATATAGAATTACGACATAACGCATAGCGTAACATAGTAATACGTCATAACGTATAACGTCATAAAGAATTACTTCATAACGTATAACGTCATATAGTAATGCGTCGTAACGTATAACGCCATGTAGTAATGCGTTATACCGTATAACGTCACATAGTAATACGTCATAACGTATAACGTCATAAAGAATTACTTCATAACGTATAACGTCAAATAGTAATACGTCATAACGTATAACATCATATAGAATTATTGTTTAACGTATAACGTCATACAGTAATTCCACATAACGTATAACGT
Source organism: Bombus fervidus (assembly GCF_041682495.2). NCBI lineage: Eukaryota > Metazoa > Arthropoda > Insecta > Hymenoptera > Apidae > Bombus > Bombus fervidus. The sequence continues at coordinate 2,641,477 of NW_027212582.1, forward strand.
CACATAGTAATACGTCACAACGAATAACGTCATATAGAATTACGGTTAAACGCATAACGCCATATAGAATTACGTTTTAACGTATAACGTAATATAGAATTACGGTGTAACGTATAATACCATAGCGTAATGCGTCATAACGTGTAACGTCACATAGTAATACGTCATAACGCATAACGTCTTATAGAATTACGGTTTAACGTATAACGCCATATAGTAGAACGTCATAACGTATAAAGTCATATAGTAATACGTCATAACGTATAACGTCACATAGAATTCCGGTTTAACGTATAACGTTATAGTGTAATGCGTCATAACGTATAACGCCATATAGTAATGCGTCATAACGTATAATGTCATATAGAATTACGTTTTAACGTATAACACCATACAGTAATGCGTCATAACGTATAACGCCATATAGTAATCCGTCATAACGTATAACGTCATATAGTAATACGTCATAACGTATAACGTCACATAGAATTCCGGTTTAACGTATAACGTCATATAGTATTACGGCATAACATATAACGTCACATAGAGTTACGTCATAACGGATAACGTCACATAGTAAAACGTTATAACGTATAACGTCATATAGAATTACGACATAACGTATAGCGTAACATAGTAATACGTCATAACGTATAACGTCATAAAGAATTACTTCATAACGTATAACGTCATATAGTAATGTGTCGTAACGTATAACGCCATATAGTAATGCGTTATACCGTATAACGTCACATAGTAATACGTCATAACGTATAACGTCATAAAGAATTACTTCATAACGTATAACGTCAAATAGTAATACGTTATAACGTATAACGTCATATAGAATTACGGTTTAACGTATAACGTCATATAGTAATGCGTCGTAACGTATAACGCCATGTAGTAATGCGTCGTACCGTATAACGTCACATAGTAATACGTTACAACGTATAACGTCATATAGAATTACCGTTTAACATATAACGCCATATAGAATTACGTTTTAACGTATAACGTAATATAGAATTACGGTGTAACGTATAATACCATAGCGTAATGCGTCATAACGTGTAACGTCACATAGTAATACGTCATAACGCATAACGTCTTATAGAATTACGGTTTAACGTATAACGCCATATAGTAGAACGTCATAACGTATAATGTCATATAGTAATACGTCATAACGTATAACGTCTCATAGAATTCCGGTTTAACGTATAACGTTATAGTGTAATGCGTCATAACGTATAACGCCATATAGTAATACGTCATAACGTATAACGTCACATAGAATTCCGGTTTAACGTATAACGTTATAGTGTAATGCGTCATAACGTGTAACGTCACATAGTAATACGCCATAACACATAACGTCTTATAGAATTACGGTTTAACGTATAACGCCATATAGTAGAACGTCATAACGTATAATGTCATATAGTAATACGTCATAACGTATAACGTCACATAGAATTCCGGTTTAACGTATAACGTTATAGTGTAATGCGTCATAACGTATAACGCCATATAGTAATACGTCATAACGTATAACGTCACATAGAATTCCGGTTTAACGTATAACGTTATAGTGTAATGCGTCATAACGTATAACGCCATATAGAACAACGGCATAACGTATAACGTAACATAGAATTACGTCATAACGGATAACGTCATATAGAATTACGGTTTAACGTATAACGTCATATAGTATTACGGTTTAACGTATAACGTCATACAGTAATGCGTCATAACGTATAACGTCACATAGTAATACGTCGTAACGAATAACGTCACATAGTAAAACGTCATAACGTATAACGTCATATAGAATTACGGTTTAACGTATAACGTCATATAGTATTACGGTTTAACGTATAACGTCATACAGTAATGCGTCATAACGTATAACGTCATATAGTAATACGCTACAACCAATAACGTCATATAGAATTTCGGTTAAACGTATAACTCCATATAGAATTACGTTTTAACGTATAACGTAATATAGAATTACGGTGTAACGTATAATACCATAGCGTAATGCGTCATATCGTGTAGCGTCACATAATAATACGTCATAACGAATAACGTCACATAGTAAAACGTCATAACGTATAACGTCATATAGAATTACGGTTTAACGTATAACGTCATATAGTATTACGGTTTAACGTATAACGTCATACAGTAATGCGTCATAACGTATAACGTCATATAGTAATACGCTACAACCAATAACGTCATATAGAATTACGGTTAAACGTATAACTCCATATAGAATTACGTTTTAACGTATAACGTAATATAGAATTACGGTGTAACGTATAATACCATAGCGTAATGCGTCATATCGTGTAACGTCACATAATAATACGTCATAACGCATAACGTCATATAAAATTACGGTTTAACGTATAACGTCATACAGTAATGCATCATAACGTATAACGTCACATATAATTCCGGTTTCACGTATAACGTTATAGTGTAATGCGTCATAACGTATAACGCCATATAGAACAACGGCATAACGTATAACGTAACATAGAATTACGTCATAACGGATAACGTCACATAGTAGTACGTCATAACGCATAACGTCATATAGAATTACGGTTTAACGTATAACGCCATATAGTAATGCGTCATAACGTATAACGTCACATAGTAATACGTCATACCGTATAACGTCATATCGAATTACGTCATAACGTATTATGTCACATAGCAAAACATCATAACGTATAACGTCATATAGACTTACGGTTAAACGTATAACGTCATATAGTAATGAGTCATAACGTATAACGCCATATAGTAATACGTCATAACGTATAACGTCATTTTGAATTACTTCATAACGTATAACGTCACATAGTAATACGTCATAACGTATAACGTCACATAGTAATACGTCATACCGTATAACGTCATATCGAATTACGTCATAACGTATTATGTCACATAGTAAAACATCATAACGTATAACGTCATATAGACTTACGGTTAAATGTATAACGTCATATAGTAATGAGTCATGACGTATAACGTCGCATAGCATTACGTCATAATGGGTAACTTCTTCTAGTAATACGTCATAACGTATAACGTCATATAGAATTACGGCATAACGTATAACGTCATACAGTAATTCCTCATAACGTATAAAGTCACATAGTAATTCGTCACAACGAATAACGTCATATAGAATTGCGGCTAAACGTATAACTCCATATAGAATTACGGTTAAACGTGTAACGCCATATAGAATTACGTTTTAACGTATAACGTAATATAGAATTACGGTGTAACGTATAATACCATAGCGTAATGCGTCATATCGTGTAACGTCACATAGTAATACGTCATAACGCATAACGTCATATAGAATTACGGTTTAACGTATAACGTCATTCAGTAATGCGTCATAACGTATAACGTCACATAGTAATATGTCATACCGTATAACGTCATATCGAATTACGTCATAACGTATTATGTCACATAGCAAAACATCATAACGTATAACGTCATATAGACTTACGGTTAAACGTATAACGTCATATAGTAATGAGTCATAGCGTATAACGCCGTATAGTAATACGTCATAACGTATAACGTCATTTTGAACTACTTCATAACGCATAACGTCACATAGTAATACGTCATAACGTATAACGTCATATAGAATTTCGGTTTAACGTATAATGCCAGATAGCAATGCGACATAACGTATAACGTCACATAGTAATACGTCATAACGTATAACGCCATATAGAGTTACGGTTTAACGTATAACGTCATACAGTAATGCATCATAACGTATAACGTCATATAGTATTGCGTCATGACGTATAACGTAACATAGTAATACGTCATAACGTATAACGCCATATAGTAATACGTCATAACGGGTAACGTCACACTGTATTACGTAATAACGTATAACGTCATATAGTATTGCGGTTTAACGTATAACGTCATATAGTAATGCGTCATAACGTATAACGCCATATAGTAATGCGTCATAACGTATAATGTCATATAGAATTACGGTTTAACGTATAACACCATACAGTAATGCGGCATAACGTATAACGCCATATAGTAATCCGTCATAACGTATAACGTCATATAGTATTGCGTCATGACGTATAACGTAGAATAGAATTACGACATAACGTGCTACATCAAATAGTAATACGTCATAACGTATAACGTCATATAGAATTACGACATAACGTATAGCGTAACATAGTAATACGTCATAACGTATAACGTCATAAAGAATTACTTCATAACGTATAACGTCATATAGTAATGCGTCGTAACGTATAACGCCATATAGTAATGCGTTATACCATATAACGTCACATAGTAATACGTCATAACGTATAACGTCATAAAGAATTACTTCATAACGTACAACGTCAAATAGTAATACGTTATAACGTATAACGTCATATAGAATTACGGTTTAACGTATAACGTCATATAGTAATGCGTCGTAACGTATAACGCCATGTAGTAATGCGTCGTACCGTATAACGTCACATAGTAATACGTTACAACGTATAACGTCATATAGAATTACGGTTTAACATATAACGCCATATAGCAATGCGTCATAACGTATAACCTCACATAGTAATACGTCATAACGTATAACATCATATAGAATTATTGTTTAACGTATAACGTCATACAGTAATTCCACATAACGTATAACGTCACATAGTAATACGTCACAACGAATAACGTCATATAGAATTACGGTTAAACGCATAACGCCATATAGAAATACGTTTTAACGTATAACGTAATATAGAATTACGGTGTAACGTATAATACCATAGCGTAATGCGTCATAACGTGTAACGTCACATAGTAATACGTCATAACGCATAACGTCTTATAGAATTACGGTTTAACGTATAACGCCATATAGTAGAACGTCATAACGTATAAAGTCATATAGTAATACGTCATAACGTATAACGTCACATAGAATTCCGGTTTAACGTATAACGTTATAGTGTAATGCGTCATAACGTATAACGCCATATAGTAATACGTCATAACGTATAACGTCACATAGAATTCCGGTTTAACGTATAACGTTATAGTGTAATGCGTCATAACGTATAACGCCATATAGAACAACGGCATAACGTATAACGTAACATAGAATTACGTCATAACGGATAACGTCACATAGTAGTACGTCATAACGCATAACGTCATATAGAATTACGGTTTAACGTATAACGCCATATAGTAATGCGTCATAACGTATAACGTCACATAGTAATACGTCATACCGTATAACGTCATATCGAATTACGTCATAACGTATTATGTCACATAGCAAAACATCATAACGTATAACGTCATATAGACTTACGGTTAAACGTATAACGTCATATAGTAATGAGTCATAACGTACAACGCCATATAGTAATACGACATAACGTATAACGTCATTTTGAATTACTTCATAACGTATAACGTCACATAGTAATACGTCATAACGTATAACGTCACATAGTAATACGTCATACCGTATAACGTCATATCGAATTACGTCATAACGTATTATGTCACATAGCAAAACATCATAACGTATAACGTCATATAGACTTACGGTTAAACGTATAGCGTCATATAGTTATGAGTCATGACGTATAACGTCGCATAGCATTACGTCATAATGGGTAACGTCTTCTAGTAATACGTCATAACGTATAACGTCATATAGAATTACGGCATAACGTATAACGTCATACAGTAATTCCTCATAACGTATAAAGTCACATAGTAATTCGTCACAACGAATAACGTCATATAGAATTGCGGTTAAACGTATAACTCCATATAGAATTACGGTTAAACGTGTAACGCCATATAGAATTACGTTTTAACGTATAACGTAATATAGAATTGCGGTGTAACGTATAATACCATAGCGTAATGCGTCATATCGTGTAACGTCACATAGTAATACGTCATAACGCATAACGTCATATAGAATTACGGTTTAACGTATAACGTCATTCAGTAATGCGTCATAACGTATAACGTCACATAGTAATATGTCATACCGTATAACGTCATATCGAATTACGTCATAACGTATTATGTCACATAGCAAAACATCATAACGTATAACGTCATATAGACTTACGGTTAAACGTATAACGTCATATAGTAATGAGTCATAACGTATAACGCCATATAGTAATACGTCATAACGTATAACGTCATTTTGAATTACTTCATAACGTATAACGTCACATAGTAATACGTCATAACGTATAACGTCATATAGTATTGCGGTTTAACGTATAACGTCATATAGTAATGCGTCATAACGTATAACGCCATATAGTAATGCGTCATAACGTATAATGTCATATAGAATTACGGTTTAACGTATAACACCATACAGTAATGCGTCATAACGTATAACGCCATATAGTAATCCGTCATAACGTATAACGTCATATAGTATTGCGTCATGACGTATAACGTAGAATAGAATTACGACATAACGTGCTACATCAAATAGTAATACGTCATAACGTATAACGTCATATAGAATTACGCCATAACGTATAGCGTAACATAGTAATACGTCATAACGTATAACGTCATAAAGAATTACTTCATAACGTATAACGTCATATAGTAATGTGTCGTAACGTATAACGCCATATAGTAATGCGTTATACCGTATAACGTCACATAGTAATACGTCATAACGTATAACGTCATAAAGAATTACTTCATAACGTATAACGTCAAATAGTAATACGTTATAACGTATAACGTCATATAGAATTACGGTTTAACGTATAACGTCATATAGTAATGCGTCGTAACGTATAACGCCATGTAGTAATGCGTCGTACCGTATTACGTCACATAGTAATACGTTACAACGTATAACGTCATATAGAATTACGGTTTAACATATAACGCCATATAGCAATGCGTCATAACGTATAACCTCACATAGTAATACGTCATAACATATAACATCATATAGAATTATTGTTTAACATATAACGTCATACAGTAATTCCACATAACGTATAACGTCACATAGTAATACGTCACAACGAATAACGTCATATAGAATTACGGTTAAACGCATAACGCCATATAGAATTACGTTTTAACGTATAACGTAATATAGAATTACGGTGTAACGTATAATACCATAGCGTAATGCGTCATAACGTGTAACGTCACATAGTAATAAGTCATAACGCATAACGTCTTATAGAATTACGGTTTAACGTATAACGCCATATAGTAGAACGTCATAACGTATAATGTCATATAGTAATACGTCATAACGTATAACGTCACATAGAATTCCGGTTTAACGTATAACGTTATAGTGTAATGCGTCATAACGTATAACGCCATATAGTAATAAGTCATAACGTATAACGTCACATAGAATTCCGGTTTAACGTATAACGTTATTGTGTAATGCGTCATAACGTATAACGCCATATAGAACAACGGCATAACGTATAACGTAACATAGAATTACGTCATAACGGATAACGTCACATAGTAGTACGTCATAACGCATAACGTCATATAGAATTACGGTTTAACGTATAACGCCATATAGTAATGCGTCATAACGTATAACGTCACATAGTAATACGTCGTAACGAATAACGTCACATAGTAAAACGTCATAACGTATAACGTCATATAGAATTACGGTTTAACGTATAACGTCATATAGTATTACGGTTTAACGTATAACGTCATACAGTAATGCGTCATAACGTATAACGTCATATAGTAATACGTTACAACTAATAACGTCATATAGAATTACGGTTAAACGTATAACTCCATATAGAATTACGTTTTAACGTATAACGTAATATATAATTACGGTGTAACGTATACTACCATAGCGTAATGCGTCATATCGTGTAACGTCACATAATAATACGTCATAACGCATAACGTCATATAAAATTACGGTTTAACGTATAACGTCATACAGTAATGCATCATAACGTATAACGTCATACAGTAATGCGTCATAACGTATAACGTCACATAGTAGTATGTCATACCGTATAACGTCATATCGAATTACGTCATAACGTATAACGTCACATAGCAGAACGTCATAACGTATAACCTCACATAGTAAAACGTCATGACGTATAACGTCATATAGAATTACGGTTTAACGTATAACGTCATACTGTAATGCGTCATAACGTATAACGTCATATAGTATTGCGTCATGACGAATAACGTCGTATAGAATTACGTCAGAACGGATAACGTCTTACAGTAATACGTCATAACGTAGAACGTCATATAGCTATGCGTCATAACGTATAACGTCATACAATAATGCGTCATGATGTATAACGTCATACAGAATTACGTCATAACATATAATGTTATATCGTATTGCGTCATAACGTATAACGTCATATAGTATTACGGCATAACATATAACGTCACATAGAATTACGTCAAAACGGATAACGTCACATTGTAATACGTCATAACGTATAACGTCATATAGTATTACGGCATAACATATAACGTCACATAGAATTACGTCATAACGGATAACGTCACATTGTAATACGTCATAACGTATAACGTCATATAGAATTACGACATAACGTATAGCGTAACATAGTAATACGTCATAACGTATAACGTCATAAAGAATTACTTCATAACGTATAACGTCATATAGTAATGTGTCGTAACGTATAACGCCATATAGTAATGCGTTATACCGTATAACGTCACATAGTAATAAGTCATAACGTATAACGTCATAAAGAATTACTTCATAACGTATAACGTCAAATAGTAATACGTTATAACGTATAACGTCATATAGAATTACGGTTTAACGTATAACGTCATATAGTAATGCGTCGTAACGTATAACGCCATGTAGTAATGCGTCGTACCGTATAACGTCACATAGTAATACGTTACAACGTATAACGTCATATAGAATTACGGTTTAACATATAACGCCATATAGAATTACGTTTTAACGTATAACGTAATATAGAATTACGGTGTAACGTATAATACCATAGCGTAATGCGTCATAACGTGTAACGTCACATAGTAATACGTCATAACGCATAACGTCTTATAGAATTACGGTTTAACGTATAACGCCATATAGTAGAACGTCATAACGTATAATGTCATATAGTAATACGTCATAACGTATAACGTCACATAGAATTCCGGTTTAACGTATAACGTTATAGTGTAATGCGTCATAACGTATAACGCCATATAGTAATACGTCATAACGTATAACGTCACATAGAATTCCGGTTTATCGAGTATAACGTCATAACGTATAATGTCATATAGTAATACGTCATAACGTATAACGTCACATAGAATTCCGCTATAACGTATAACGTTATAGTGTAATGCGTCATAACGTATAACGCCATATAGTAATACGTCATAACGTATAACGTCACATAGAATTCCGGTTTAACGTATAACGTTATAGTGTAATGCGTCATAACGTATAACGCCATATAGAACAACGGCATAACGTATAACGTAACATAGAATTACGTCATAACGGATAACGTCACATAGTAGTACGTCATAACGCATAACGTCATATAGAATTACGGTTTAACGTATAACGCCATATAGTAATGCGTCATAACGTATAACGTCACATAGTAATACGTCGTAACGAATAACGTCACATAGTAAAACGTCATAACGTATAACGTCATATAGAATTACGGTTTAACGTATAACGTCATATAGTATTACGGTTTAACGTATAACGTCATACAGTAATGCGTCATAACGTATAACGTCATATAGTAATACGTTACAACTAATAACGTCATATAGAATTACGGTTAAACGTATAACTCCATATAGAATTACGTTTTAACGTATAACGTAATATAGAATTACGGTGTAACGTATAATACCATAGCGTAATGCGTCATATCGTGTAACTTCACATAATAATACGTCATAACGCATAACGTCATATAAAATTACGGTTTAACGTATAACGTCATACAGTAATGCGTCATAACGTATAACGTCACATAGTAATACGTCATACCGTATAACGTCACATAGTAATACGTCATACCGTATAACGTCATATCGAATTACGTCATAACGTATTATGTCACATAGTAAAACATCATAACGTATAACGTCATATAAACTTACGGTTAAACGTATAACGTCATTTAGTAATGAGTCATGACGTATAACGTCGCATAGCATTACGTCATAATGGGTAACGTCTTCTAGTAATACGTCATAACGTATAACGTCATATAGAATTACGGCATAACGCATAACGTCACATAGTAATACGTCATAACGTATAACGTCATATAGAATTTCGGTTTAACGTATAATGCCAGATAGCAATGCGACATAACGTATAACGTCACATAGTAATACGTCATAACGTATAACGCCATATAGAGTTACGGTTTAACGTATAACGTCATACAGTAATGCATCATAACGTATAACGTCATATAGTATTGCGTCATGACGTATAACGTAACATAGTAATACGTCATAACGTATAACGCCATATAGTAATACGTCATAACGGATAACGTCACACTGTATTACGTAATAACGTATAACGTCATATAGTATTGCGGTTTAACGTATAACGTCATATAGTAATGCGTCATAACGTATAACGCCATATAGTAATGCGTCATAACGTATAATGTCATATAGAATTACGGTTTAACGTATAACACCATACAGTAATGCGTCATAACGTATAACGCCATATAGTAATCCGCCATAACGTATAACGTCATATAGTATTGCGTCATGACGTATAACGTAGAATAGAATTACGACATAACGTGCTACATCAAATAGTAATACGTCATAACGTATAACGTCATATAGAATTACGACATAACGCATAGCGTAACATAGTAATACGTCATAACGTATAACGTCATAAAGAATTACTTCATAACGTATAACGTCATATAGTAATGTGTCGTAACGTATAACGCTATATAGTAATGCGTTATACCGTATAACGTCACATAGTAATACGTCATAACGTATAACGTCATAAAGAATTACTTCATAACGTATAACGTCAAATAGTAATACGTTATCACGTATAACGTCATATAGAATTACGGTTTAACGTATAACGTCATATAGTAATGCGTCGTAACGTATAACGCCATGTAGTAATGCGTCGTACCGTATAAGGTCACATAGTAATACGTTACAACGTATAACGTCTATATAGAATTACGGTTTAACATATAACGCCATATAGCAATGCGTCATAACGTATAACCTCACATAGTAATACGTCATAACGTATAACATCATATAGAATTATTGTTTAACGTATAACGTCATACAGTAATTCCACATAACGTATAACGTCACATAGTAATACGTCACAACGAATAACGTCATATAGAATTACGGTTAAACGCATAACGCCATATAGAATTACGTTTTAACGTATAACGTAATATAGAATTACGGTGTAACGTATAATACCATAGCGTAATGCGTCATAACGTGTAACGTCACATAGTAATACGTCATAACGCATAACGTCTTATAGAATTACGGTTTAACGTATAACGCCATATAGTAGAACGTCATAACGTATAAAGTCATATAGTAATACGTCATAACGTATAACGTCACATAGAATTCCGGTTTAACGTATAACGTTATAGTGTAATGCGTCATAACGTATAACGCCATATAGTAATGCGTCATAACGTATAATGTCATATAGAATTACGTTTTAACGTATAACACCATACAGTAATGCGTCATAACGTATAACGCCATATAGTAATCCGTCATAACGTATAACGTCATATAGTAATACGTCATAACGTATAACGTCACATAGAATTCCGGTTTAACGTATAACGTCATATAGTATTACGGCATAACATATAACGTCACATAGAGTTACGTCATAACGGATAACGTCACATAGTAAAACGTTATAACGTATAACGTCATATAGAATTACGACATAACGTATAGCGTAACATAGTAATACGTCATAACGTATAACGTCATAAAGAATTACTTCATAACGTATAACGTCATATAGTAATGTGTCGTAACGTATAACGCCATATAGTAATGCGTTATACCGTATAACGTCACATAGTAATACGTCATAACGTATAACGTCATAAAGAATTACTTCATAACGTATAACGTCAAATAGTAATACGTTATAACGTATAACGTCATATAGAATTACGGTTTAACGTATAACGTCATATAGTAATGCGTCGTAACGTATAACGCCATGTAGTAATGCGTCGTACCGTATAACGTCACATAGTAATACGTTACAACGTATAACGTCATATAGAATTACCGTTTAACATATAACGCCATATAGAATTACGTTTTAACGTATAACGTAATATAGAATTACGGTGTAACGTATAATACCATAGCGTAATGCGTCATAACGTGTAACGTCACATAGTAATACGTCATAACGCATAACGTCTTATAGAATTACGGTTTAACGTATAACGCCATATAGTAGAACGTCATAACGTATAATGTCATATAGTAATACGTCATAACGTATAACGTCTCATAGAATTCCGGTTTAACGTATAACGTTATAGTGTAATGCGTCATAACGTATAACGCCATATAGTAATACGTCATAACGTATAACGTCACATAGAATTCCGGTTTAACGTATAACGTTATAGTGTAATGCGTCATAACGTGTAACGTCACATAGTAATACGCCATAACACATAACGTCTTATAGAATTACGGTTTAACGTATAACGCCATATAGTAGAACGTCATAACGTATAATGTCATATAGTAATACGTCATAACGTATAACGTCACATAGAATTCCGGTTTAACGTATAACGTTATAGTGTAATGCGTCATAACGTATAACGCCATATAGTAATACGTCATAACGTATAACGTCACATAGAATTCCGGTTTAACGTATAACGTTATAGTGTAATGCGTCATAACGTATAACGCCATATAGAACAACGGCATAACGTATAACGTAACATAGAATTACGTCATAACGGATAACGTCATATAGAATTACGGTTTAACGTATAACGTCATATAGTATTACGGTTTAACGTATAACGTCATACAGTAATGCGTCATAACGTATAACGTCACATAGTAATACGTCGTAACGAATAACGTCACATAGTAAAACGTCATAACGTATAACGTCATATAGAATTACGGTTTAACGTATAACGTCATCTAGTATTACGGTTTAACGTATAACGTCATACAGTAATGCGTCATAACGTATAACGTCATATAGTAATACGCTACAACCAATAACGTCATATAGAATTTCGGTTAAACGTATAACTCCATATAGAATTACGTTTTAACGTATAACGTAATATAGAATTACGGTGTAACGTATAATACCATAGCGTAATGCGTCATATCGTGTAGCGTCACATAATAATACGTCATAACGAATAACGTCACATAGTAAAACGTCATAACGTATAACGTCATATAGAATTACGGTTTAACGTATAACGTCATATAGTATTACGGTTTAACGTATAACGTCATACAGTAATGCGTCATAACGTATAACGTCATATAGTAATACGCTACAACCAATAACGTCATATAGAATTACGGTTAAACGTATAACTCCATATAGAATTACGTTTTAACGTATAACGTAATATAGAATTACGGTGTAACGTATAATACCATAGCGTAATGCGTCATATCGTGTAACGTCACATAATAATACGTCATAACGCATAACGTCATATAAAATTACGGTTTAACGTATAACGTCATACAGTAATGCATCATAACGTATAACGTCACATATAATTCCGGTTTCACGTATAACGTTATAGTGTAATGCGTCATAACGTATAACGCCATATAGAACAACGGCATAACGTATAACGTAACATAGAATTACGTCATAACGGATAACGTCACATAGTAGTACGTCATAACGCATAACGTCATATAGAATTACGGTTTAACGTATAACGCCATATAGTAATGCGTCATAACGTATAACGTCACATAGTAATACGTCATACCGTATAACGTCATATCGAATTACGTCATAACGTATTATGTCACATAGCAAAACATCATAACGTATAACGTCATATAGACTTACGGTTAAACGTATAACGTCATATAGTAATGAGTCATAACGTATAACGCCATATAGTAATACGTCATAACGTATAACGTCATTTTGAATTACTTCATAACGTATAACGTCACATAGTAATACGTCATAACGTATAACGTCACATAGTAATACGTCATACCGTATAACGTCATATCGAATTACGTCATAACGTATTATGTCACATAGTAAAACATCATAACGTATAACGTCATATAGACTTACGGTTAAATGTATAACGTCATATAGTAATGAGTCATGACGTATAACGTCGCATAGCATTACGTCATAATGGGTAACTTCTTCTAGTAATACGTCATAACGTATAACGTCATATAGAATTACGGCATAACGTATAACGTCATACAGTAATTCCTCATAACGTATAAAGTCACATAGTAATTCGTCACAACGAATAACGTCATATAGAATTGCGGCTAAACGTATAACTCCATATAGAATTACGGTTAAACGTGTAACGCCATATAGAATTACGTTTTAACGTATAACGTAATATAGAATTACGGTGTAACGTATAATACCATAGCGTAATGCGTCATATCGTGTAACGTCACATAGTAATACGTCATAACGCATAACGTCATATAGAATTACGGTTTAACGTATAACGTCATTCAGTAATGCGTCATAACGTATAACGTCACATAGTAATATGTCATACCGTATAACGTCATATCGAATTACGTCATAACGTATTATGTCACATAGCAAAACATCATAACGTATAACGTCATATAGACTTACGGTTAAACGTATAACGTCATATAGTAATGAGTCATAGCGTATAACGCCGTATAGTAATACGTCATAACGTATAACGTCATTTTGAACTACTTCATAACGCATAACGTCACATAGTAATACGTCATAACGTATAACGTCATATAGAATTTCGGTTTAACGTATAATGCCAGATAGCAATGCGACATAACGTATAACGTCACATAGTAATACGTCATAACGTATAACGCCATATAGAGTTACGGTTTAACGTATAACGTCATACAGTAATGCATCATAACGTATAACGTCATATAGTATTGCGTCATGACGTATAACGTAACATAGTAATACGTCATAACGTATAACGCCATATAGTAATACGTCATAACGGGTAACGTCACACTGTATTACGTAATAACGTATAACGTCATATAGTATTGCGGTTTAACGTATAACGTCATATAGTAATGCGTCATAACGTATAACGCCATATAGTAATGCGTCATAACGTATAATGTCATATAGAATTACGGTTTAACGTATAACACCATACAGTAATGCGGCATAACGTATAACGCCATATAGTAATCCGTCATAACGTATAACGTCATATAGTATTGCGTCATGACGTATAACGTAGAATAGAATTACGACATAACGTGCTACATCAAATAGTAATACGTCATAACGTATAACGTCATATAGAATTACGACATAACGTATAGCGTAACATAGTAATACGTCATAACGTATAACGTCATAAAGAATTACTTCATAACGTATAACGTCATATAGTAATGCGTCGTAACGTATAACGCCATATAGTAATGCGTTATACCATATAACGTCACATAGTAATACGTCATAACGTATAACGTCATAAAGAATTACTTCATAACGTACAACGTCAAATAGTAATACGTTATAACGTATAACGTCATATAGAATTACGGTTTAACGTATAACGTCATATAGTAATGCGTCGTAACGTATAACGCCATGTAGTAATGCGTCGTACCGTATAACGTCACATAGTAATACGTTACAACGTATAACGTCATATAGAATTACGGTTTAACATATAACGCCATATAGCAATGCGTCATAACGTATAACCTCACATAGTAATACGTCATAACGTATAACATCATATAGAATTATTGTTTAACGTATAACGTCATACAGTAATTCCACATAACGTATAACGTCACATAGTAATACGTCACAACGAATAACGTCATATAGAATTACGGTTAAACGCATAACGCCATATAGAAATACGTTTTAACGTATAACGTAATATAGAATTACGGTGTAACGTATAATACCATAGCGTAATGCGTCATAACGTGTAACGTCACATAGTAATACGTCATAACGCATAACGTCTTATAGAATTACGGTTTAACGTATAACGCCATATAGTAGAACGTCATAACGTATAAAGTCATATAGTAATACGTCATAACGTATAACGTCACATAGAATTCCGGTTTAACGTATAACGTTATAGTGTAATGCGTCATAACGTATAACGCCATATAGTAATACGTCATAACGTATAACGTCACATAGAATTCCGGTTTAACGTATAACGTTATAGTGTAATGCGTCATAACGTATAACGCCATATAGAACAACGGCATAACGTATAACGTAACATAGAATTACGTCATAACGGATAACGTCACATAGTAGTACGTCATAACGCATAACGTCATATAGAATTACGGTTTAACGTATAACGCCATATAGTAATGCGTCATAACGTATAACGTCACATAGTAATACGTCATACCGTATAACGTCATATCGAATTACGTCATAACGTATTATGTCACATAGCAAAACATCATAACGTATAACGTCATATAGACTTACGGTTAAACGTATAACGTCATATAGTAATGAGTCATAACGTACAACGCCATATAGTAATACGACATAACGTATAACGTCATTTTGAATTACTTCATAACGTATAACGTCACATAGTAATACGTCATAACGTATAACGTCACATAGTAATACGTCATACCGTATAACGTCATATCGAATTACGTCATAACGTATTATGTCACATAGCAAAACATCATAACGTATAACGTCATATAGACTTACGGTTAAACGTATAGCGTCATATAGTTATGAGTCATGACGTATAACGTCGCATAGCATTACGTCATAATGGGTAACGTCTTCTAGTAATACGTCATAACGTATAACGTCATATAGAATTACGGCATAACGTATAACGTCATACAGTAATTCCTCATAACGTATAAAGTCACATAGTAATTCGTCACAACGAATAACGTCATATAGAATTGCGGTTAAACGTATAACTCCATATAGAATTACGGTTAAACGTGTAACGCCATATAGAATTACGTTTTAACGTATAACGTAATATAGAATTGCGGTGTAACGTATAATACCATAGCGTAATGCGTCATATCGTGTAACGTCACATAGTAATACGTCATAACGCATAACGTCATATAGAATTACGGTTTAACGTATAACGTCATTCAGTAATGCGTCATAACGTATAACGTCACATAGTAATATGTCATACCGTATAACGTCATATCGAATTACGTCATAACGTATTATGTCACATAGCAAAACATCATAACGTATAACGTCATATAGACTTACGGTTAAACGTATAACGTCATATAGTAATGAGTCATAACGTATAACGCCATATAGTAATACGTCATAACGTATAACGTCATTTTGAATTACTTCATAACGTATAACGTCACATAGTAATACGTCATAACGTATAACGTCATATAGTATTGCGGTTTAACGTATAACGTCATATAGTAATGCGTCATAACGTATAACGCCATATAGTAATGCGTCATAACGTATAATGTCATATAGAATTACGGTTTAACGTATAACACCATACAGTAATGCGTCATAACGTATAACGCCATATAGTAATCCGTCATAACGTATAACGTCATATAGTATTGCGTCATGACGTATAACGTAGAATAGAATTACGACATAACGTGCTACATCAAATAGTAATACGTCATAACGTATAACGTCATATAGAATTACGCCATAACGTATAGCGTAACATAGTAATACGTCATAACGTATAACGTCATAAAGAATTACTTCATAACGTATAACGTCATATAGTAATGTGTCGTAACGTATAACGCCATATAGTAATGCGTTATACCGTATAACGTCACATAGTAATACGTCATAACGTATAACGTCATAAAGAATTACTTCATAACGTATAACGTCAAATAGTAATACGTTATAACGTATAACGTCATATAGAATTACGGTTTAACGTATAACGTCATATAGTAATGCGTCGTAACGTATAACGCCATGTAGTAATGCGTCGTACCGTATTACGTCACATAGTAATACGTTACAACGTATAACGTCATATAGAATTACGGTTTAACATATAACGCCATATAGCAATGCGTCATAACGTATAACCTCACATAGTAATACGTCATAACATATAACATCATATAGAATTATTGTTTAACATATAACGTCATACAGTAATTCCACATAACGTATAACGTCACATAGTAATACGTCACAACGAATAACGTCATATAGAATTACGGTTAAACGCATAACGCCATATAGAATTACGTTTTAACGTATAACGTAATATAGAATTACGGTGTAACGTATAATACCATAGCGTAATGCGTCATAACGTGTAACGTCACATAGTAATAAGTCATAACGCATAACGTCTTATAGAATTACGGTTTAACGTATAACGCCATATAGTAGAACGTCATAACGTATAATGTCATATAGTAATACGTCATAACGTATAACGTCACATAGAATTCCGGTTTAACGTATAACGTTATAGTGTAATGCGTCATAACGTATAACGCCATATAGTAATAAGTCATAACGTATAACGTCACATAGAATTCCGGTTTAACGTATAACGTTATTGTGTAATGCGTCATAACGTATAACGCCATATAGAACAACGGCATAACGTATAACGTAACATAGAATTACGTCATAACGGATAACGTCACATAGTAGTACGTCATAACGCATAACGTCATATAGAATTACGGTTTAACGTATAACGCCATATAGTAATGCGTCATAACGTATAACGTCACATAGTAATACGTCGTAACGAATAACGTCACATAGTAAAACGTCATAACGTATAACGTCATATAGAATTACGGTTTAACGTATAACGTCATATAGTATTACGGTTTAACGTATAACGTCATACAGTAATGCGTCATAACGTATAACGTCATATAGTAATACGTTACAACTAATAACGTCATATAGAATTACGGTTAAACGTATAACTCCATATAGAATTACGTTTTAACGTATAACGTAATATATAATTACGGTGTAACGTATACTACCATAGCGTAATGCGTCATATCGTGTAACGTCACATAATAATACGTCATAACGCATAACGTCATATAAAATTACGGTTTAACGTATAACGTCATACAGTAATGCATCATAACGTATAACGTCATACAGTAATGCGTCATAACGTATAACGTCACATAGTAGTATGTCATACCGTATAACGTCATATCGAATTACGTCATAACGTATAACGTCACATAGCAGAACGTCATAACGTATAACCTCACATAGTAAAACGTCATGACGTATAACGTCATATAGAATTACGGTTTAACGTATAACGTCATACTGTAATGCGTCATAACGTATAACGTCATATAGTATTGCGTCATGACGAATAACGTCGTATAGAATTACGTCAGAACGGATAACGTCTTACAGTAATACGTCATAACGTAGAACGTCATATAGCTATGCGTCATAACGTATAACGTCATACAGTAATGCGTCATGATGTATAACGTCATACAGAATTACGTCATAACATATAATGTTATATCGTATTGCGTCATAACGTATAACGTCATATAGTATTACGGCATAACATATAACGTCACATAGAATTACGTCAAAACGGATAACGTCACATTGTAATACGTCATAACGTATAACGTCATATAGTATTACGGCATAACATATAACGTCACATAGAATTACGTCATAACGGATAACGTCACATTGTAATACGTCATAACGTATAACGTCATATAGTATTACGGCATAACATATAACGTCACATAGAATTACGTCATAACGGATAACGTCACACAATATTACGTAATAACGTATAACGTCATATAGAATTGCGGTTTAACGTATAACGTCTTATAGTAATGCGTCATAACGTATAACGCCATATAGTAATGGGTCATAACGTATAACGTCACATAGTAATACGTCATAACA
Organism: Bombus fervidus; assembly: GCF_041682495.2. Classification (NCBI taxonomy): domain Eukaryota; kingdom Metazoa; phylum Arthropoda; class Insecta; order Hymenoptera; family Apidae; genus Bombus; species Bombus fervidus. The sequence continues at coordinate 2,661,827 of NW_027212582.1, forward strand.
TTTAACGTCACATAGTAAAACGTCATAACGTATAACGTCATATCGAATTACGTCATAACGTATAACGTCATATAGAATTGCGGTTTAACGTATAACGTCTTATAGTAATGCGTCATAACGTATAACGCCATATAGTAATGGGTCATAACGTATAACGTCACATAGTAATACGTCATAACATTTAACGTCACATAGTAAAACGTCATAACGTATAACGTCATATCGAATTACGTCATAACGTATAACGTCACATAGCAATACGTCATAACGTGTAACGTCATATAGAAGTACGGTTAAACGTATAACGTCATATAGTAATGAGTCATAACGCATAACGCCATATTGTAATACGTCATAACGTATAACGTCATTTTGAATTACTTCATAACGTATAACGTCACATAGTAATACGTCATAACGTATAACGTCATTTTGAATTACTTCATAACGTATAACGTCACATAGTAATACGTCATAACGTATAACGTCATATAGAATTATTGTTTAACGTATAACGTCATAGTGTAATGCGTCATAACGTATAACGCCATATCGAATTACGTCATAACATATAACGTCATATAGAATTTCGGTTTAACGTATAACGCCATATAGAAATACGGTGAAACGTATAACGCCATATAGGGTTACGGTTTAACGTATAACGTCATATAGTAATGCGTAATAACGTATATCGCCATATAGTAATACGTCATAACGTATAACGTCATATAGTATTGCGTCATGACGTATAACGTAGAATAGAATTACGACATAATGTGCTACATCAAATAGTAATACGTCATAACGTATAACGTCATATAGAATTACGACATAACGTATAGCGTAACACAGTAATACGTCATAACGTATAACGTCATATAGAATTACGGTTTAACGTATAACGTCATATAGTAATGCGTCGTAACGTATAACGCCATGAAGTAATGCGTCATACCGTATAACGTCACATAGTATTACGTCATAACGTATAATGTCACATAGAATTCCGGTTTAACGTATAACGTTATAGTGTAATGCGTCATAACGTATAACGCCATATAGAATTACGGCATAACGTAGAACGTAACATAGAATTACGTCATAATGGATAACGTCACATAGTAGTACGTCATAACGCATAACGTCATATAGAATTACGGTTTAACGTATAACGCCATATAGTAATGCGTCATAACGTATAACGTCATACAGTAATGCGTCATAACGTATAACGTCACATAGTAAAACGTCATAACGTATAACGTCATATAGTATTACGGTTTAACGTATAACGTCATACAGTAATGCGTCATAACGTATAACGTCACATAGTAATACGTCATAACGAATAACGTCACATAGTAAAACGTCATAACGTATAACGTCATATAGAATTACGGTTTAACGTATAACGTCATATAGTATTACGGTTTAAAGTATAACGTCATACAGTAATGCGTCATAACGTATAACGTCATATAGTAATACGTTACAACGAATAACGTCATATAGAATTACGGTTAAACGTATAACGCCATATAGAATTACGTTTTAACGTATAACGTAATACAGAATAACGGTGTAACGTATAATACCATAGCGTAATGCGTCATATCGTGTAACGTCACATAATAGTACGTCATAACGCATAACGTCATATAAAATTACGGTTTAACGTATAACGTCATACTGTAATGCGTCATAACGTATAACGTCATATTGTATTGCGTCACAACGAATAACGTCATATAGAATTACGGTTAAACGTATAACGCCATATAGAATTACGTTTTAACGTATAACGTAGTACAGAATAACGGTGTAACGTATAATACCATAGCGTAATGCGTCATATCGTGTAACGTCACATAGTAATACGTCATAACCCATAACGTCATATAGAATTACGGTTTAACGTATAACGCCATATAGTAATGCGTCATAGCGTATAACGTCACATAGTAATACGTCATAACGTATAACGTCACATAGTAAAACGTCATAACGTATAACGTCATATAGAATTACGGTTTAACGTATATCGTCATACAGTATAACGGTTTAACGTATAACGTCATACAGTAATGCGTCATAACGTATAACGTCATATAGTAATACGTCACAACGAATAACGTCATATAGAATTCCGGTTAAACATATAACGCCATATAGAATTACGTTTTAACGTATAACGTAATACAGAATAACGGTGTAACGTATAATACCATAGCGTAATGCGTCATATCGTGTAACGTCACATAGTAACACGTCATAACGCATAACGTCATATAGAATTACGGTTTAACGTATAACGCCATATAGTAATGCGTCATAACGTATAACGTCATATAGTATTACGGCATAACATATAACGTCACATAGAATTACGTCATAACGGATAACGTCACATTGTAATACGTCATAACGTATAACGTCATATAGTATTACGGCATAACATATAACGTCATATAGAATTACGGTTTAACGTATAACGTCATACTGTAATGCGTCATAGCGTATAACGTCATATAGTATTGCGTCATGACGTATAACGTCGTATAGAATTACGTCATAACGGGTAACGTCTTACAGTAATACGTCATAACGTATATCGCCATATAGTATTGCGTCATGATGTATAATGTCATACAGAATTACGTCATAACATATAATGTCATATAGTATTGCGTCTTAACGTATAACGTCATATAGTATTACGGCAAAACATATAACTTCACATAGAATTACGTCATAACGGATAACGTCACATAGTAAAACGTCATAACGTATAACGTCATATAGTATTACGGCATATCGTATAAGGTCATATAGAATTACGGCATAACGTATAACGTCATACAGAAATGCGCCATAACGTATAACGTCACACAGAATTACGTCATAACGGATAACGTCACATTGTAATACGTCATAACGTATAACGTCATATAGTATTACGGCATAACATATAACGTCACATAGAATTACGTCATAACGGATAACGTCACACAAAATTACGTAATAACGTATAACGTCATATAGAATTGCGGTTTAACGTATAACGTCTTATAGTAATGCGTCAGAACGTATAACGCCATATAGTAATGGGTCATAACGTATAACGTCATATAGAATTACTTCATAACGTATAACGTCACACAATATTACGTAATAACGTATAACGTCATATAGAATTGCGGTTTAACGTATAACGTCTTATAGTAATGCGTCATAACGTATAACGTCATATAGTAATACGTCACAACGAATAACGTCATATAGAATTACGGTTAAACGTATAACGCCATATAGAATTACGTTTTAACGTATAACGTAATACAGAATAACGGTGTAACGTATAATACCATAGCGTAATGCGTCATATCGTGTAACGTCACATAGTAATACGTCATAACGCATAACGTCATATAGAATTACGGTTTAACGTATAACGCCATATAGTAATGCGTCATAACGTATAACGTCACATAGTAATGCGTCATAACGTATAACGTCACATAGTAAAACGTCATAACGTATAACCTCACATAGTAAAACGTCATAACGTATAATGTCATATAGAATTACGGTTTAACGTATAACGTCATACTGTAATGCGTCATAACGTATAACGCCATATAGTATTGCGTCATGATGTATAACGTCATACAGAATTACGTCATAACATATAATGTTATATCGTATTGCGTCATAACGTATAACGTCATATAGTATTACGGCATAACATATAACGTCACATAGAATTACGTCATAACGGATAACGTCACATTGTAATACGTCATAACGTATAACGTCATATAGTATTACGGCATAACATATAACGTCACATAGAATTACGTCATAACGGATAACGTCACACAATATTACGTAATAACGTATAACGTCATATAGAATTGCGGTTTAACGTATAACGTCTTATAGTAATGCGTCATAACGTATAACGCCATATAGTAATGGGTCATAACGTATAACGTCATATAGAATTACTTCATATCGTATAACGTCACATAGCAATACGTCATAACGTGTAACGTCATATAGAAGTACGGTTAAACGTATAACGTCATATAGTAATGAGTCATAACGCATAACGCCATATTGTAATACGTCATAACTTATAACGTCATTTTGAATTACTTCATAACGTATAACGTCACATAGTAATACGTCATAACGTATAACGTCATATAGAATTTCGGTTTAACGTATAACGCCAGATAGCAATGCGTCATAACGTATAACGTCACATAGTAATACGTCATAACGTATAACGTCATATAGAATTATTGTTCAACGTATAACGTCATAGTGTAATGCGTCATGACGTATACCGCCATATCGAATTACGTCATAACATATAACGTCATATAGAATTTCGGTTTAACGTATAACGCCATATAGAAATACGGTGAAACGTATAACGCCATATAGAGTTACGCTTTAACGTATAACGTCATATAGTAATGCGTCATAACGTATATCGCCATATAGTAATCCGTCATAACGTATAACGTCATATAGTATTGCGTCATGACGTATAACGTAGAATAGAATTACGACATAACGTGCTACATCAAATAGTAATACGTCATAACGTATAACGTCATATAGAATTACGACATAACGTATAGCGTAACATAGTAATACGTCACAACGTATAACGTCATATAGAATTATGGTTTAACGTATAACGTCATATAGTAATGCGTCGTAACGTATAACGCCATGTAGTAATGCGTCATACCGTATAACGTCATATAGTAATACATTATAACGTATAACGTCATATAGAATTACGGTTTAACGTATAACGCCATACAGCAATGCGTCATAACGTATAACGTCACATAGTAATACGTCATAACGTATAACGTCGTATAGAATTATTGTTTAACGTATAACGTCATACAGTAATTCCTCATAACGTATAACGTCACATAGTAATACGTCACAACGAATATCGTCATATCGTATTACGGTTAAACGCATAACGCCATATAGAATTACGTTTTAACGTATAACGTAATATAGAATTACGGTGTAACGTATAATACCATAGCGTAATGCGTCATAACGTGTAACGTCACATAGTAATACGTCATAACGCATAACGTCTTATAGAATTACGGTTTAACGTATAACGTCAGACAGTAATGCGTCATAACGTATAACGTCATATAGTATTGCGTCATGACGTATAACATCACATAGTAATACGTCATAACGTATAACGCCATATAGTAATACGTCATAACGTATAACGCCATATAGTAATACGTCATAACGTATAATGTCACATAGAATTCCGGTTTAACGTATAACGTAATATAGAATTACGGTTTAACGTATAACGCCATATAGTATTGCGTCATAACGTATAACGTCACATAGTAATACGTCATAACGCATAACGTCATATAGAATTACGGTTTAACGTATAACGTCATACTGTAATGCGTCATAGCGTATAACGTCATATAGTATTGCGTCATGACGTATAACGTCGTATAGAATTACGTCATAACGGGTAACGTCTTACAGTAATACGTCATAACGTATATCGCCATATAGTATTGCGTCATGATGTATAATGTCATACAGAATTACGTCATAACATATAATGTCATATAGTATTGCGTCTTAACGTATAACGTCATATAGTATTACGGCAAAACATATAACTTCACATAGAATTACGTCATAACGGATAACGTCACATAGTAAAACGTCATAACGTATAACGTCATATAGTATTACGGCATATCGTATAAGGTCATATAGAATTACGGCATAACGTATAACGTCATACAGGAATGCGCCATAACGTATAACGTCATATATTATAGCGTCATGACGTATGACGTCGCATAGCATTATGTCATAATGGATAACGTCATATAGAATTTCGGTTTAACGTATAACGCCAGATAGCAATGCGTCATAACGTATAACGTCACATAGTAATACGTCATAACGTATAACGTCATATAGAATTATTGTTCAACGTATAACGTCATAGTGTAATGTGTCATAACGTATACCGCCATATCGAATTACGTCATAACATATAACGTCATATAGAATTTCGGTTTAACGTATAACGCCATATAGAAATACGGTGAAACGTATAACGCCATATAGAGTTACGCTTTAACGTATAACGTCATATAGTAATGCGTCATAACGTATATCGCCATATAGTAATCCGTCATAACGTAAAACGTCATATAGTATTGCGTCATGACGTATAACGTAGAATAGAATTACGACATAACGTGCTACATCAAATAGTAATACGTCATAACGTATAACGTCATATAGAATTACGACATAACGTATAGCGTAACATAGTAATACGTCATAACGTATAACGTCATATAGAATTACGGTTTAACGTATAACGTCATATAGTAATGCGTCGTAACGTATAACGCCATGTAGTAATGCGTCATACCGTATAACGTCACATAGTAATACATTATAACGTATAACGTCATATAGAATTACGGTTTAACGTATAACGCCATACAGCAATGCGTCATAACGTATAACGTCACATAGTAATACGTCATAACGTATAACGTCGTATAGAATTATTGTTTAACGTATAACGTCATACAGTAATTCCTCATAACGTATAACGTCACATAGTAATACGTCCCAAAGAATATCGTCATATAGTATTACGGTTAAACGCATAACGCCATATAGAATTACGTTTTAACGTATAACGTAATATAGAATTACGGTGTAACGTATAATACCATAGCGTAATGCGTCATAACGTGTAACGTCACATAGTAATACGTCATAACGCATACCGTCTTATAGAATTACGGTTTAACGTATAACGTCATACAGTAATGCGTCATAACGTATAACGTCATATAGTATTGCGTCATGACGTATAACATCACATAGTAATATGTCATAACGTATAACGCCATATAGTAATACGTCATAACGTATAACGCCATATAGTAATACGTCATAACGTATAATGTCACATAGAATTCCGGTTTAACGTATAACGTAATATAGAATCACGGTTTAACGTATAACGCCATATAGTATTGCGTCATAACGTATAACGTCACATAGTAATACGTCATAACGCATAACGTCATATAGAATTACGGTTTAACGTATAACGTCATACTGTAATGCGTCATAGCGTATAACGTCATATAGTATTGCGTCATGACGTATAACGTCGTATAGAATTACGTCATAACGGGTAACGTCTTACAGTAATACGTCATAACGTATATCGCCATATAGTATTGCGTCATGATGTATAATGTCATACAGAATTACGTCATAACATATAATGTCATATAGTATTGCGTCTTAACGTATAACGTCATATAGTATTACGGCAAAACATATAACTTCACATAGAATTACGTCATAACGGATAACGTCACATAGTAAAACGTCATAACGTATAACGTCATATAGTATTACGGCATATCGTATAAGGTCATATAGAATTACGGCATAACGTATAACGTCATACAGGAATGCGCCATAACGTATAACGTCATATATTATAGCGTCATGACGTATGACGTCGCATAGCATTATGTCATAATGGATAACGTCATATAGAATTTCGGTTTAACGTATAACGCCAGATAGCAATGCGTCATAACGTATAACGTCACATAGTAATACGTCATAACGTATAACGTCATATAGAATTATTGTTCAACGTATAACGTCATAGTGTAATGCGTCATAACGTATACCGCCATATCGAATTACGTCATAACATATAACGTCATATAGAATTTCGGTTTAACGTATAACGCCATATAGAAATACGGTGAAACGTATAACGCCATATAGAGTTACGCTTTAACGTATAACGTCATATAGTAATGCGTCATAACGTATATCGCCATATAGTAATCCGTCATAACGTATAACGTCATATAGTATTGCGTCATGACGTATAACGTAGAATAGAATTACGACATAACGTGCTACATCAAATAGTAATACGTCATAACGTATAACGTCATATAGAATTACGACATAACGTATAGCGTAATATAGTAATACGTCATAACGTATAACGTCATATAGAATTACGGTTTAACGTATAACGTCATATAGTAATGCGTCGTAACGTATAACGCCATGTAGTAATGCGTCATACCGTATAACGTCATATAGTAATACATTATAACGTATAACGTCATATAGAATTACGGTTTAACGTATAACGCCATACAGCAATGCGTCATAACGTATAACGTCACATAGTAATACGTCATAACGTATAACGTCGTATAGAATTATTGTTTAACGTATAACGTCATACAGTAATTCCTCATAACGTATAACGTCACATAGTAATACGTCACAACGAATATCGTCATATAGTATTACGGTTAAACGCATAACGCCATATAGAATTACGTTTTAACGTATAACGTAATATAGAATTACGGTGTAACGTATAATACCATAGCGTAATGCGTCATAACGTGTAACGTCACATAGTAATACGTCATAACGCATAACGTCTTATAGAATTACGGTTTAACGTATAACGTCATACAGTAATGCGTCATAACGTATAACGTCATATAGTATTGCGTCATGACGTATAACGTCGTATAGAATTACGTCATAACGGGTAACGTCTTACAGTAATACGTCATAACGTATATCGCCATATAGTATTGCGTCATGATGTATAATGTCATACAGAATTACGTCATAACATATAATGTCATATAGTATTGCGTCTTAACGTATAACGTCATATAGTATTACGGCAAAACATATAACTTCACATAGAATTACGTCATAACGGATAACGTCACATAGTAAAACGTCATAACGTATAACGTCATATAGTATTACGGCATATCGTATAAGGTCATATAGAATTACGGCATAACGTATAACGTCATACAGAAATGCGCCATAACGTATAACGTCATATATTATTGCGTCATGACGTATGACGTCGCATAGCATTATGTCATAATGGATAACGTCATATAGAATTTCGGTTTAACGTATAACGCCAGATAGCAATGCGTCATAACGTATAACGTCACATAGTAATACGTCATAACGTATAACGTCATATAGAATTATTGTTCAACGTATAACGTCATAGTGTAATGCGTCATAACGTATACCGCCATATCGAATTACGTCATAACATATAACGTCATATAGAATTTCGGTTTAACGTATAACGCCATATAGAAATACGGTGAAATGTATAACGCCATATAGAGTTACGCTTTAACGTATAACGTCATATAGTAATGCGTCATAACGTATATCGCCATATAGTAATCCGTCATAACGTATAACGTCATATAGTATTGCGGCATAACATATAACGTCACATAGAATTACGTCATAACGGATAACGTCACATTGTAATACGTCATAACGTATAACGTCATATAGTATTACGGCATAACATATAACGTCACATAGAATTACGTCATAACGGATAACGTCACACAATATTACGTAATAACGTATAACGTCATATAGAATTGCGGTTTAACGTATAACGTCTTATAGTAATGCGTCAGAACGTATAACGCCATATAGTAATGGGTCATAACGTATAACGTCATATAGAATTACTTCATAACGTATAACGTCACACAATATTACGTAATAACGTATAACGTCATATAGAATTGCGGTTTAACGTATAACGTCTTATAGTAATGCGTCATAACGTATAACGTCATATAGTAATACGTCACAACGAATAACGTCATATAGAATTACGGTTAAACGTATAACGCCATATAGAATTACGTTTTAACGTATAACGTAATACAGAATAACGGTGTAACGTATAATACCATAGCGTAATGCGTCATATCGTGTAACGTCACATAGTAATACGTCATAACGCATAACGTCATATAGAATTACGGTTTAACGTATAACGCCATATAGTAATGCGTCATAACGTATAACGTCACATAGTAATGCGTCATAACGTATAACGTCACATAGTAAAACGTCATAACGTATAACCTCACATAGTAAAACGTCATAACGTATAATGTCATATAGAATTACGGTTTAACGTATAACGTCATACTGTAATGCGTCATAACGTATAACGCCATATAGTATTGCGTCATGATGTATAACGTCATACAGAATTACGTCATAACATATAATGTTATATCGTATTGCGTCATAACGTATAACGTCATATAGTATTACGGCATAACATATAACGTCACATAGAATTACGTCATAACGGATAACGTCACATTGTAATACGTCATAACGTATAACGTCATATAGTATTACGGCATAACATATAACGTCACATAGAATTACGTCATAACGGATAACGTCACACAATATTACGTAATAACGTATAACGTCATATAGAATTGCGGTTTAACGTATAACGTCTTATAGTAATGCGTCATAACGTATAACGCCATATAGTAATGGGTCATAACGTATAACGTCATATAGAATTACTTCATATCGTATAACGTCACATAGCAATACGTCATAACGTGTAACGTCATATAGAAGTACGGTTAAACGTATAACGTCATATAGTAATGAGTCATAACGCATAACGCCATATTGTAATACGTCATAACGTATAACGTCATTTTGAATTACTTCATAACGTATAACGTCACATAGTAATACGTCATAACGTATAACGTCATATAGAATTTCGGTTTAACGTATAACGCCAGATAGCAATGCGTCATAACGTATAACGTCACATAGTAATACGTCATAACGTATAACGTCATATAGAATTATTGTTCAACGTATAACGTCATAGTGTAATGCGTCATAACGTATACGGCCATATCGAATTACGTCATAACATATAACGTCATATAGAATTTCGGTTTAACGTATAACGCCATATAGAAATACGGTGAAACGTATAACGCCATATAGAGTTACGCTTTAACGTATAACGTCATATAGTAATGCGTCATAACGTATATCGCCATATAGTAATCCGTCATAACGTATAACGTCATATAGTATTGCGTCATGACGTATAACGTAGAATAGAATTACGACATAACGTGCTACATCAAATAGTAATACGTCATAACGTATAACGTCATATAGAATTACGACATAACGTATAGCGTAACATAGTAATACGTCACAACGTATAACGTCATATAGAATTATGGTTTAACGTATAACGTCATATAGTAATGCGTCGTAACGTATAACGCCATGTAGTAATGCGTCATACCGTATAACGTCATATAGTAATACATTATAACGTATAACGTCATATAGAATTACGGTTTAACGTATAACGCCATACAGCAATGCGTCATAACGTATAACGTCACATAGTAATACGTCATAACGTATAACGTCGTATAGAATTATTGTTTAACGTATAACGTCATACAGTAATTCCTCATAACGTATAACGTCACATAGTAATACGTCACAACGAATATCGTCATATCGTATTACGGTTAAACGCATAACGCCATATAGAATTACGTTTTAACGTATAACGTAATATAGAATTACGGTGTAACGTATAATACCATAGCGTAATGCGTCATAACGTGTAACGTCACATAGTAATACGTCATAACGCATAACGTCTTATAGAATTACGGTTTAACGTATAACGTCATACAGTAATGCGTCATAACGTATAACGTCATATAGTATTGCGTCATGACGTATAACATCACATAGTAATACGTCATAACGTATAACGCCATATAGTAATACGTCATAACGTATAACGCCATATAGTAATACGTCATAACGTATAATGTCACATAGAATTCCGGTTTAACGTATAACGTAATATAGAATTACGGTTTAACGTATAACGCCATATAGTATTGCGTCATAACGTATAACGTCACATAGTAATACGTCATAACGCATAACGTCATATAGAATTACGGTTTAACGTATAACGTCATACTGTAATGCGTCATAGCGTATAACGTCATATAGTATTGCGTCATGACGTATAACGTCGTATAGAATTACGTCATAACGGGTAACGTCTTACAGTAATACGTCATAACGTATATCGCCATATAGTATTGCGTCATGATGTATAATGTCATACAGAATTACGTCATAACATATAATGTCATATAGTATTGCGTCTTAACGTATAACGTCATATAGTATTACGGCAAAACATATAACTTCACATAGAATTACGTCATAACGGATAACGTCACATAGTAAAACGTCATAACGTATAACGTCATATAGTATTACGGCATATCGTATAAGGTCATATAGAATTACGGCATAACGTATAACGTCATACAGGAATGCGCCATAACGTATAACGTCATATATTATAGCGTCATGACGTATGACGTCGCATAGCATTATGTCATAATGGATAACGTCATATAGAATTTCGGTTTAACGTATAACGCCAGATAGCAATGCGTCATAACGTATAACGTCACATAGTAATACGTCATAACGTATAACGTCATATAGAATTATTGTTCAACGTATAACGTCATAGTGTAATGTGTCATAACGTATACCGCCATATCGAATTACGTCATAACATATAACGTCATATAGAATTTCGGTTTAACGTATAACGCCATATAGAAATACGGTGAAACGTATAACGCCATATAGAGTTACGCTTTAACGTATAACGTCATATAGTAATGCGTCATAACGTATATCGCCATATAGTAATCCGTCATAACGTAAAACGTCATATAGTATTGCGTCATGACGTATAACGTAGAATAGAATTACGACATAACGTGCTACATCAAATAGTAATACGTCATAACGTATAACGTCATATAGAATTACGACATAACGTATAGCGTAACATAGTAATACGTCATAACGTATAACGTCATATAGAATTACGGTTTAACGTATAACGTCATATAGTAATGCGTCGTAACGTATAACGCCATGTAGTAATGCGTCATACCGTATAACGTCACATAGTAATACATTATAACGTATAACGTCATATAGAATTACGGTTTAACGTATAACGCCATACAGCAATGCGTCATAACGTATAACGTCACATAGTAATACGTCATAACGTATAACGTCGTATAGAATTATTGTTTAACGTATAACGTCATACAGTAATTCCTCATAACGTATAACGTCACATAGTAATACGTCCCAAAGAATATCGTCATATAGTATTACGGTTAAACGCATAACGCCATATAGAATTACGTTTTAACGTATAACGTAATATAGAATTACGGTGTAACGTATAATACCATAGCGTAATGCGTCATAACGTGTAACGTCACATAGTAATACGTCATAACGCATACCGTCTTATAGAATTACGGTTTAACGTATAACGTCATACAGTAATGCGTCATAACGTATAACGTCATATAGTATTGCGTCATGACGTATAACATCACATAGTAATATGTCATAACGTATAACGCCATATAGTAATACGTCATAACGTATAACGCCATATAGTAATACGTCATAACGTATAATGTCACATAGAATTCCGGTTTAACGTATAACGTAATATAGAATCACGGTTTAACGTATAACGCCATATAGTATTGCGTCATAACGTATAACGTCACATAGTAATACGTCATAACGCATAACGTCATATAGAATTACGGTTTAACGTATAACGTCATACTGTAATGCGTCATAGCGTATAACGTCATATAGTATTGCGTCATGACGTATAACGTCGTATAGAATTACGTCATAACGGGTAACGTCTTACAGTAATACGTCATAACGTATATCGCCATATAGTATTGCGTCATGATGTATAATGTCATACAGAATTACGTCATAACATATAATGTCATATAGTATTGCGTCTTAACGTATAACGTCATATAGTATTACGGCAAAACATATAACTTCACATAGAATTACGTCATAACGGATAACGTCACATAGTAAAACGTCATAACGTATAACGTCATATAGTATTACGGCATATCGTATAAGGTCATATCGAATTACGGCATAACGTATAACGTCATACAGGAATGCGCCATAACGTATAACGTCATATATTATAGCGTCATGACGTATGACGTCGCATAGCATTATGTCATAATGGATAACGTCATATAGAATTTCGGTTTAACGTATAACGCCAGATAGCAATGCGTCATAACGTATAACGTCACATAGTAATACGTCATAACGTATAACGTCATATAGAATTATTGTTCAACGTATAACGTCATAGTGTAATGCGTCATAACGTATACCGCCATATCGAATTACGTCATAACATATAACGTCATATAGAATTTCGGTTTAACGTATAACGCCATATAGAAATACGGTGAAACGTATAACGCCATATGGAGTTACGCTTTAACGTATAACGTCATATAGTAATGCGTCATAACGTATATCGCCATATAGTAATCCGTCATAACGTATAACGTCATATAGTATTGCGTCATGACGTATAACGTAGAATAGAATTACGACATAACGTGCTACATCAAATAGTAATACGTCATAACGTATAACGTCATATAGAATTACGACATAACGTATAGCGTAATATAGTAATACGTCATAACGTATAACGTCATATAGAATTACGGTTTAACGTATAACGTCATATAGTAATGCGTCGTAACGTATAACGCCATGTAGTAATGCGTCATACCGTATAACGTCATATAGTAATACATTATAACGTATAACGTCATATAGAATTACGGTTTAACGTATAACGCCATACAGCAATGCGTCATAACGTATAACGTCACATAGTAATACGACATAACGTATAACGTCGTATAGAATTATTGTTTAACGTATAACGTCATACAGTAATTCCTCATAACGTATAACGTCACATAGTAATACGTCACAACGAATATCGTCATATAGTATTACGGTTAAACGCATAACGCCATATAGAATTACGTTTTAACGTATAACGTAATATAGAATTACGGTGTAACGTATAATACCATAGCGTAATGCGTCATAACGTGTAACGTCACATAGTAATACGTCATAACGCATAACGTCTTATAGAATTACGGTTTAACGTATAACGTCATACAGTAATGCGTCATAACGTATAACGTCATATAGTATTGCGTCATGACGTATAACATCACATAGTAATACGTCATAACGTATAACGCCATATAGTAATACGTCATAACGTATAACGCCATATAGTAATACGTCATAACGTATAATGTCACATAGAATTCCGGTTTAACGTATAACGTAATATAGAATTACGGTTTAACGTATAACGCCATATAGTATTGCGTCATAACGTATAACGTCACATAGTAATACGTCATAACGCATAACGTCATATAGAATTACGGTTTAACGTATAACGTCATACTGTAATGCGTCATAGCATATAACGTCATATAGTATTGCGTCATGACGTATAACGTCGTATAGAATTACGTCATAACGGGTAACGTCTTACAGTAATACGTCATAACGTATATCGCCATATAGTATTGCGTCATGATGTATAATGTCATACAGAATTACGTCATAACATATAATGTCATATAGTATTGCGTCTTAACGTATAACGTCATATAGTATTACGGCAAAACATATAACTTCACATAGAATTACGTCATAACGGATAACGTCACATAGTAAAACGTCATAACGTATAACGTCATATAGTATTACGGCATATCGTATAAGGTCATATAGAATTACGGCATAACGTATAACGTCATACAGGAATGCGCCATAACGTATAACGTCATATATTATAGCGTCATGACGTATGACGTCGCATAGCATTATGTCATAATGGATAACGTCTTCTAGTAATACGTAATAACGTATAACGTCATATAGAATTACGGCATTACGTATAACGTCATATAGTAATACGTCACAACGAATAACGTCATATAGAATTACGGTTAAACGTATAACGCCATATAGAATTACGTTTTAACGTATAACGTAATATAG
The DNA here is from genome assembly GCF_041682495.2 of Bombus fervidus. Lineage (NCBI taxonomy): Eukaryota > Metazoa > Arthropoda > Insecta > Hymenoptera > Apidae > Bombus > Bombus fervidus. Next base: position 2,677,832 of record NW_027212582.1, read on the forward strand.
AATTACGGTGTAAAGTATAATACCATAGCGTAATGCGTCATATCGCGTAACGTCACATAGTAATACGTCATAACGCATAACGTCATATAGAATTACGGTTTAACGTGTAACGTCATACAGTAATGCATCATAACGTATAACGTCATATAGAATTACAGTTTAACGTATAACGTCATACAGTAATGCGTCATAACGTATAACGTCACATAGTAATATGTCATACCGTATAACGTCATATCGAATTACGTCATAACGTATAACGTCACATAGCAAAACGTCATAACGTATAACCTCACATAGTAAAACGTCATAACGTATAACGTCATATAGAGTTACGGTTTAACGTATAACGTCATACTGTAATGCGTCATAACGTGTAACGTCATATAGTATTGCGTCATGACGTATAACATCACATAGTAATACGTCATAACGTATAACGCCATATAGTAATACGTCATAACGTATAACGCCATATAGTAATACGTCATAACGTATAACGTCATACAGTAATGCGTCATAACGTATAACGTCATATAGTATTGCGTCATGACGTATAACATCACATAGTAATACGTCATAACGTATAACGCCATATAGTAATACGTCATAACGTATAACGCCATATAGTAATACGTCATAACGTATAACGTCACATAGAATTCCGGTTTAACGTATAACGTTATAGTGTAATGCGTCATAACGTATAACGCCATATAGAATTACGGCATAACGTAGAACGTAACATAGAATTACGTCATAATGGATAACGTCACATAGTAGTACGTCATAACGCATAACGTTATATAGAATTACGGTTTAACGTATAACGCCATATAGCAATGCGTCATAACGTATAACGTCACATAGTAATACGTCATAACGTTTAACGTCACATAGTAAAACGTCATAACGTATAACGTCATATAGAATTGCGGTGTAACGTATAACGTCATATAGTATTACGGTTTAACGTATAACGTCATACAGTAATTCCTCATAACGTATAACGTCACATAGTAATACGTCACAACGAATAACGTCATATAGAATTACGGTTAAACGCATAACGCCATATAGAATTACGTTTTAACGTATAACGTAATATAGAATTACGGTGTAACGTATAATACCATAGCGTAATGCGTCATAACGTGTAACGTCACATAGTAATACGTGATAACGCATAACGTCTTATAGAATTACGGTTTAACGTATAACGCCATATAGTAGAACGTCACAACGAATAACGTCATATAGAATTACGGTTAAACGTATAACGCCATATAGAATTACGTTTTAACGCATAACGTAATACAGAATTACGGTGTAACGTATAATACAGCGTAATGCGTCATATCATGTAACGTCACATAGTAATACGTCATAACGCATAACGTCATATAGAATTACGGTTTAACGTATAACGCCATATAGTAATGCGTCATAACGTATAACGTCACATAGTAATACGTCATAACGTATAACGTCACATAGTAAAACGTCATAACGTATAACGTCATATAGAATTACGGTTTAACGTATAACGTCATCTAGTATTACGGTTTAACGTATAACGTCATACAGTAATGCGTTATAACGTATAACGTCATATAGTAATACGTCACAACGAATAACGTCATATAGAATTACGGTTAAACGTATAACGTCATATAGAATTACGGTTTAACGTATAACGTCATACAGTAATGCGTCATAACGTATAACGTGACATAGTAATATGTCATACCGTATAACGTCATATCGAATTACGTCATAACGTATAACGTCACATAGCAAAACGTCATAACGTATAACCTCACATAGTAAAACGTCATAACGTATAACGTCATATAGAATTACGGTTTAACGTATAACGTCATACTGCAATGCGTCATAACGTATAACGTCATATAGTATTGCGTCATGACGAATAACGTCGTATAGAATTACGTCATAACAGATAACGTCTTACAGTAATACGTCATAACGTAGAACGTCATATAGCTATGCGTCATAACGTATAACGTCATATAGTATTGCGTCATGACGAATAACGTCGTATAGAATTACGTCATAACGGATAACGTCTTACAGTAATACGTCATAACGTAGAACGTCATATAGCTATGCGTCATAACGTATAACGTCATATAGTATTGCGTCATGACGAATAACGTCGTATAGAATTACGTCATAACGGATAACGTCTTACAGTAATACGTCATAACGTAGAACGTCATATAGCTATGCGTCATAACGTATAACGCCATATAGTAATGCGCCATAATGTATAACGCCATATAGTAATGCGTCATAACGAATAACGTCATATAGTATAGCGTCATGACGTATAACGTCGCATAGCATTATGTCATAATGGATAACGTCTTCTAGTAATACGTCATAACGTATAACAGCATATAGAATTACGGCATAACGTATTACGTCATACAGTAATTCCTCATAACGTATAACGTCACATAGTAATACGTCACAACGAATAACGTCATATAGCATTACGGTTAAACGTATAACGCCATATAGAATTACGGTGTAACGTATAATACCATAGCGTAATGCGTCATACCGTGTAACGTCACATAGTAATACGTCATAACGTATAACGTCATATAGAATTACGGTTTAACGCATAACGTCATATAGTAATGCGTCATAACGTATAACGCCATATAGTAATGCGTCATAACGTATAACGTCATATAGAATTACGGTTTCACGTATAACACCATACAGTAATGCGTCATAACGTATAACGCCATATAGTAATCCGTCATAACGTATAACGTCATATAGTATTGCGTCATGACGTATAACGTAGAATAAAATTACGACATAGCGTACTACATCAAATAGTAATACGTCATAACGTATAACATCACATAGTAAAACGTCATAACGTATAATGTCATATAGAATTACGGTTTAACGTATAACGACATATAGTATTACGGTTTAACGTATAACGTCATACAGTAATGCGTCATAACTTATAACGTCATATAGTAATACGTCACAACGAATAACGTCATATAGAATTACGGTTAAACGTATAACGCCATATAGAATTACGTTTTAACGTATAACGTAATACAGAATTACGGTGTAACGTATAATACCATAGCGTAATGCGTCATATCGTGTAACGTCACGTAGTAATACGTCATAACGCATAACGTCATATAGACTTACGGTTTAACGTATAACGCCATATAGTAATGCGTCATAACGTATAACGTCACATACTAATACGTCATAACGTATAACGTCACATAGTAAAACGTCATAACGTATAACGTCATATAGAATTACGGTTTAACGTATAACGTCATCTAGTATTACGGTTTAACGTATAACGTCATACAATAATGCGTCATAACTTATAACGTCATATAGTAATACGTCACAACGAATAACGTCATATAGAATTACGGTTAAACGTATAACGCCATATAGAATTACGTTTTAACGTATAACGTAATACAGAATTACGGTGTAACGTATAATACCATAGCGTAATGCGTCATATCGTGTAACGTCACGTAGTAATACGTCATAACGCATAACGTCATATAGAATTACGGTTTAACGTATAACGCCATATAGTAATGCGTCATAACGTATAACGTCACATAGTAATACGTCATAACGTATAACGTCACATAGTAAAACGTCATAACGTATAGCGTCATATAGAATTACGGTTTAACGTATAACGTCATCTAGTATTACGGTTTAACGTATAACGTCATACAGTAATGCGTGATAACGTATAACGCCATATAGTAATCCGTCATAACGTATAACGTCACATAGTAATACGTCATAACGTTTAACGTCACATAGTAAAACGTCATAACGTATAACGTCATATAGAATTGCGGTGTAACGTATAACGTCATATAGTATTACGGTTTAACGTATAACGTCATACAGTAATTCCTCATAACGTATAACGTCACATAGTAATACGTCACAACGAATAACGTCATATAGAATTACGGTTAAACGCATAACGCCATATAGAATTACGTTTTAACGTATAACGTAATATAGAATTACGGTGTAACGTATAATACCATAGCGTAATGCGTCATAACGTGTAACGTCACATAGTAATACGTGATAACGCATAACGTCTTATAGAATTACGGTTTAACGTATAACGCCATATAGTAGAACGTCACAACGAATAACGTCATGTAGAATTACGGTTAAACGTATAACGCCATATAGAATTACGTTTTAACGCATAACGTAATACAGAATTACGGTGTAACGTATAATACAGCGTAATGCGTCATATCATGTAACGTCACATAGTAATACGTCATAACGCATAACGTCATATAGAATTACGGTTTAACGTATAACGCCATATAGTAATGCGTCATAACGTATAACGTCACATAGTAATACGTCATAACGTATAACGTCACATAGTAAAACGTCATAACGTATAACGTCATATAGAATTACGGTTTAACGTATAACGTCATCTAGTATTACGGTTTAACGTATAACGTCATACAGTAATGCGTTATAACGTATAACGTCATATAGTAATACGTCACAACGAATAACGTCATATAGAATTACGGTTAAACGTATAACGTCATATAGAATTACGGTTTAACGTATAACGTCATACAGTAATGCGTCATAACGTATAACGTGACATAGTAATATGTCATACCGTATAACGTCATATCGAATTACGTCATAACGTATAACGTCACATAGCAAAACGTCATAACGTATAACCTCACATAGTAAAACGTCATAACGTATAACGTCATATAGAATTACGGTTTAACGTATAACGTCATACTGTAATGCGTCATAACGTATAACGTCATATAGTATTGCGTCATGACGAATAACGTCGTATAGAATTACGTCATAACAGATAACGTCTTACAGTAATACGTCATAACGTAGAACGTCATATAGCTATGCGTCATAACGTATAACGTCATATAGTATTGCGTCATGACGAATAACGTCGTATAGAATTACGTCATAACGGATAACGTCTTACAGTAATACGTCATAACGTAGAACGTCATATAGCTATGCGTCATAACGTATAACGTCATATAGTATTGCGTCATGACGAATAACGTCGTATAGAATTACGTCATAACGGATAACGTCTTACAGTAATACGTCATAACGTAGAACGTCATATAGCTATGCGTCATAACGTATAACGCCATATAGTAATGCGCCATAATGTATAACGCCATATAGTAATGCGTCATAACGAATAACGTCATATAGTATAGCGTCATGACGTATAACGTCGCATAGCATTATGTCATAATGGATAACGTCTTCTAGTAATACGTCATAACGTATAACAGCATATAGAATTACGGCATAACGTATTACGTCATACAGTAATTCCTCATAACGTATAACGTCACATAGTAATACGTCACAACGAATAACGTCATATAGCATTACGGTTAAACGTATAACGCCATATAGAATTACGGTGTAACGTATAATACCATAGCGTAATGCGTCATACCGTGTAACGTCACATAGTAATACGTCATAACGTATAACGTCATATAGAATTACGGTTTAACGCATAACGTCATATAGTAATGCGTCATAACGTATAACGCCATATAGTAATGCGTCATAACGTATAACGTCATATAGAATTACGGTTTCACGTATAACACCATACAGTAATGCGTCATAACGTATAACGCCATATAGTAATCCGTCATAACGTATAACGTCATATAGTATTGCGTCATGACGTATAACGTAGAATAAAATTACGACATAGCGTACTACATCAAATAGTAATACGTCATAACGTATAACATCACATAGTAAAACGTCATAACGTATAATGTCATATAGAATTACGGTTTAACGTATAACGACATATAGTATTACGGTTTAACGTATAACGTCATACAGTAATGCGTCATAACTTATAACGTCATATAGTAATACGTCACAACGAATAACGTCATATAGAATTACGGTTAAACGTATAACGCCATATAGAATTACGTTTTAACGTATAACGTAATACAGAATTACGGTGTAACGTATAATACCATAGCGTAATGCGTCATATCGTGTAACGTCACGTAGTAATACGTCATAACGCATAACGTCATATAGACTTACGGTTTAACGTATAACGCCATATAGTAATGCGTCATAACGTATAACGTCACATACTAATACGTCATAACGTATAACGTCACATAGTAAAACGTCATAACGTATAACGTCATATAGAATTACGGTTTAACGTATAACGTCATCTAGTATTACGGTTTAACGTATAACGTCATACAATAATGCGTCATAACTTATAACGTCATATAGTAATACGTCACAACGAATAACGTCATATAGAATTACGGTTAAACGTATAACGCCATATAGAATTACGTTTTAACGTATAACGTAATACAGAATTACGGTGTAACGTATAATACCATAGCGTAATGCGTCATATCGTGTAACGTCACGTAGTAATACGTCATAACGCATAACGTCATATAGAATTACGGTTTAACGTATAACGCCATATAGTAATGCGTCATAATGTATAACGTCACATAGTAATACGTCATAACGTATAACGTCACATAGTAAAACGTCATAACGTATAGCGTCATATAGAATTACGGTTTAACGTATAACGTCATCTAGTATTACGGTTTAACGTATAACGTCATACAGTAATGCGTGATAACGTATAACGCCATATAGTAATCCGTCATAACGTATAACGTCATATAGTATTGCGTCATGACGTATAACGTGGAATAAAATTACGACATAACGTACTACATCAAATAGTAATACGTCATAACGTATAACGTCACATAGTAAAACGTCATAACGTATAACGTCATATAGAATTACGGTTTAACGTATAACGTCATACAGTAATGCATCATAACGTATAACGTCATATAGAATTACGGTTTAACGTATAACGTCATACAGTTATGCGTCATAACGTATAACATCACATAGTAATATGTCATACCGTATAACGTCATATCGAATTACGTCATAACGTATAACGTCACATAGCAAAACGTCATAACGTATAACCTCACATAGTAAAACGTCATAACGTATAACGTCATATAGAATTACTGTTTAACGTATAACGTCATACTGTGATGTGTCATAACGTATAACGTCATATAGTATTGCGTCATGACGAATAACGTCGTATAGAATTACGTCATAACGGACAACGTCTTACAGTAATACGTCATAACGTAGAACGTCATGTAGCTATGCGTCATAACGTATAACGTTATAGAGTATTGCGTCATGACGAATAACGTCGTATAGAATTACGTCATAACGGATAACGTCTTACAGTAATACGTCATAACGTAGAACGTCATATAGCTATGCGTCATAACGTATAACGCCATATAGTAATGCGTCATAACGTATAACGCCATATAGTAATGCGTTTAACGTATAACGCCATATAGTATTGCGTCATGATGTATAACGTCATACAGAATTACGTCATAACATATAATGTCATATAGTATTGCGTCATAACGTATAACCTCACATGGTAAAACGTCATAACGTATAACGTCATATAGAATTACGGTTTAACGTATAACGTCATACTGTAATGCGTCATAACGTATAAGGTCATATAATATTGCGTCATGACGAATAACGTCGTATAGAATTACGTCATAACGGATAACGTCTTACAGTAATACGTCATAACGTAGAACGTCATATAGCTATGCGTCATAGAGTATAACGTCATATAGTATTACGTCATGACGAATAACGTCGTATAGAATTACGTCATAACGGATTACGTCTTACAGTAATACGTCATAACGTAGAACGTCTTATAGCTATGCGTCATAACGTATAACGCCATATAGTAATGCGTCATAACGTATAACGTCATATAGAATTACGGTTTAACGTATAACGTCATACTGTAATGCGTCATAACGTATAAGGTCATATAATATTGCGTCATGACGAATAACGTCGTATAGAATTACGTCATAACGGATAACGTCTTACAGTAATACGTCATAACGTAGAACGTCATATAGCTATGCGTCATAAAGTATAACGTCATATAGTATTGCGTCATGACGAATAACGTCGTATAGAATTACGTCATAACGGATAACGTCTTACAGTAATACGTTATAACGTAGAACGTCTTATAGCTATGCGTCATAACGTATAACGCCATATAGTAATGCGTCATAACGTATAACGTCATATAGAATTACGGTTTAACGTATAACGCCATATAGTAATGCGTCATAACGTATAACGCCATAAAGTAGTGCGTCATAACGTATAACGCCATATAGTATTGCGTCATGATGTATAACGTCATACAGAATTACGTCATAACATATAATGTCATATAGTATTGCGTCATAACGTATAACCTCACATAGTAAAACGTCATAACGTATAACGTCATATAGAATTACGGTTTAACGTATAACGTCATACTGTAATGCGTCATAACGTATAACGTTATATAGTATTGCGTCATGACGAATAACGTCGTATAGAATTACGTCATAACGGATAACGTCTTACAGTAGTACGTCATAACGTAGAACGTCATATAGCTATGCGTCATAACGTATAACGTCATATAGTATTGCGTCATGACGAATAACGTCATATAGAATTACGGTTTAACGTATAACGTCATACTGTAATGCGTGATACCGTATAACGTCATATAGTATTGCGTCATGACGTATAACGTCGTATAGAATTACGTCATAACGGGTAACGTTTTACAGTAATACGTCATATCGTATAACGCCATATAGTATTGCGTCATGATGTATAACGTCATACAGTAATGCGTCATAACGAATAACGTCATATAGTATAGCGTCATGACGTATAACGTCGCATAGCATTATGTCATAATGGATAACGTCTTCGAGTAATACGTCATAACGTATAACGTCATATAGAAATACGGCATAACGTATTACGTCATACAGTAATTCCTCAAAACGTATAACGTCACATAGTAATACGTCACAACGAATAATGTCATATAGAATTACGGTTAAACGTATAACGCCATATAGAATTACGTTTTAACGTATAACGTAATATAGAATTACGGTGTAACGTATAATACCATAGCGTAATGCGTCATACCGTGTAACGTCACATAGTAATACGTCATAACGCATAACGTCATATAGAATTACGGTTTAACGTATAACGCCATATAGTAATGCGTCATAACGTATAACGTCACATAGTAATACGTCATAACGTATAACGTCACATAGTAAAACGTCATAACGTATAACGTCATATAGAATTACGGTTTAACGTATAACGTCATATAGTATTACGGTTTAACGTATAACGTCATACAGTAATGCGTCATAACGTATAACGTCATATAGTGATACGTCACAACGAATAACGTAATATAGAATTACGGTTAAACGTATAACGCCATATAGAATTACGTTTTAACGTATAACGTAATACAGAATTACGGTGTAACGTATAATACCATAGCGTAATGCGTCATATCGTGTAACGTCACATAGTAATACGTCATAACGCATAACGGCATATAGAATTACGGTTTAACGTATAACGTCATAGTGTAATGCGTCATAACGTATAACGTCATATAGTATTGCGTCATGACGAATAACGTCGTATAGAATTACGTCATAACGGATAACGTCTTACAGTAATACGTCATAACGTAGAACGTCATATAGAATTACGGCATAAGGTATAACGTCATATAGTAAAACGTTATAACGTATAACATCATTGAGAATTTCGGTTTAACGTATAACGACATGTAGCAATGCGTCATAACGTATAACGTCACATAGTAATACGACATAACGTATAACGTCATATAGAATTATTGTTTAACGTATAACACCATACAGTAATGCGTCATAACGTATAACGTCATATAGTATAGCGTCATGACGTATAACGTCGTATAGCATTACGTCATAATGGATAACGTCTTCTAGTAATACGTCATAACGTATAACGTCACACAGTATTACGTCATAACGTATAACGTCATATAGAATTACGGTTTAACGTATTACGTCATTTAGTAATGCGTCATAACGTATAACGCCACATAGTAATGCGTCATAAAGTATAACGTCATATAGAATTACGGTTAAACGTATAACGCCATATAGAATTACGTTTTAACCTATAACGTTATAGAGAATTACGGTTTAACGTATAACGCCTTAAAGAATTACGTCATGACGTATAACGTCACACAGTATAACGTCATAACGTATAACGTCATATCGAATTACGGTTTAACGTATAACGTCATATAGTATTGCGTCATAACGTATAACGTCGTATAGAATTACGTCATAACGGATAACGTCTTATAGTAATACGTCATAACGTATAACGTCATATAGCAATGCGTCATAACGTATGACGCCATACAGTATTGCGTCATGATGTATAACGTCATATAGAACTAAGTCATAACATATAACGTCGTATAGAATTACGTCATAACGGATAACGTCTTATAGTAATACGTCATAACGTATAACGTCATATAGTAATACGTGATAACGTATAACGTCATATAGAATTACTTCATAACGTATAACGTCACATAGTAGAACGCCATAACGTATAACGTCATATAGAATTACGGTTTAACGTATAACGTCATACAGTAATGCGTCATAACTGATAACGTCTCATAGTAATACGTCATAACGTATAACGTCACACAGTATTACGTCATAACGTATAACGTCATATAGAATTACGGTTTAACGTATTACTTCATTTAGTAACGCGTCATAACGTATAACGCCACATAGTAATGCGTCATAACGTATAACGCCATATAGAATTACGGTTAAACGTATAACGCCATATAGAATTACGTTTTAACCTATAACGTCATAGAGAATTACGGTTTAACGTATAACGCCTTAAAGAATTACGTCATGACGTATAACGTCACACAGTATAACGTCATATAGAATTATTGTTTAACGTATAACGTCATAGTGTAATGCGTCATAACGTATAACGCCATATCGAATTACGTCATAACGTATAACGTCATATAGAATTATTGTTTATCGTATAACGTCATACAGCAATACCTCATATCGTATAACGTGACATAGTAATACGTCACAACGAATAACGTCATATAGAATTACGGTTAAACGTATAACGCCATATAGAATTACGTTTTAACCTACAATGTCATATAGAGTTACGGTTTAACGTATAACACCATAAAGAATTACGTCGTAACGTATAACGTCACATAGTAAACGGCATAACGTATAACGTCATACAGTAAGGCGCCATAACGTATAACGTCATATAGTATAGCGTCATGACGTATAACGACGTATAGCATTACGTCATAATGGATAACGTCTTCTAGTAATACGTCATAACGTATAACGTCATATAATATTGCGTCATAACGTATAACGTCATATAGTATTGCGTCATGGTGTATAACGTCATATAGTAATGCGTCATAACGTATAACGTCACATAGTAAAACGTTATAACGTATAACGTCATATAGAATTACGGCTTAACGTATAACGTCATACAGTAATGCGTCATAACGTATAACGTCATATAGTATAGCGTCATGACGTATAACGTCGTATAGCATTACGTCATAACGTATAACGTCATATAGCAATGCGTCATAACGTATGACGCCATATAGTAATGCGTCATTACGTATAACGTCATATAGTATAGAGTTATGACGTATAACGTCATATAGTATTACGGTTTAACGTATAACTCAATATAGTAATGCGTCATAACGTATCACGTCATATAGTATTGCGTCATGATGTATAACGTAATATAGAATTGCGACATAACATATAATGTCATATAGAATTACGGCATAACGTATAACGTCATATAGTAATGCGTCATAACGTATAACGCTATATAGTAATACGTGATAACGTATAACGTCATATAGAATTACTTCATGACGTATAACGTCACACAGTATAACGTCATAACGTATAACGTCATATAGAATTACGGTTTAACGTATAACGTCATACAGAAATGCGTCATAACATATAACGTCATATAGTATTGCGTCATAACGTATAACGTCGTATAGAATTACGTCATAACGGATAACGTCTTATAGTAATACGTCATAACGTATAACGTCATATAGCAATGCGTCATAACGTATAACGTCGTATAGAATTACGTCATAACGGATAACGTCTTATAGTAATACGTCATAACGTATAACGTCATATAGTAATGCGTCATAACGTATAACGTCACATAGAATTACGGCATAAGATATAACGTCACATAGAATTACGTCATAACGGATAACGTCACATAGTAAAACGTTATAACGTATAACGTCATATAGAATTTCGGTTTAACGTATAACGCCAGATAGCAATGCGTCATAACGTATAACGTGACATAGTAATACGTCATAACGTATAACGTCATATAGAATTATTGTTTAACGTATAACGTCATAGTGTAATGCGTCAAGACGTATAACGTAACATAGTAATACGTCATAACGTATAACGCCATATAGTAATACGTCATAACGGATAACGTCACACAGTATTACGTAATGACGTATAACGTCATATAGAATTGCGGTTTAACGTATAACGTCATACAGTAATGCGTCATAACGTATAACGTCATATAGTATTGCGTCAAGACGTATAACGTAACATAGTAATACGTCATAACGTATAACGTCATAAAGAATTACTTCATAACATATAACGTCACATAGTAATACGTTATAACGTATAACGTCATATAGAATTACTGTTAAACGTATAACGCCATATAGAATTAAGTTTTAACGTATAACGTAATATAGAATTACGGTGTAACGTATAATACCATAGCGTAATGCGTCATATCGTGTAACGTCACATAGTAATACGTCATAACGCATAACGTCATATAGAACTACGGTTTAACGTATAACGTCATACAGTAATGCATCATAACGTATAACGTCATATAGAATTACGGTTTAACGTAAAACGTCATACAGTAATGCGTCATAACGTATAACGTCACATAGTAATATGTCATATCGTATAACGTCACATCGAATTACGTCATAACGTATAACGTCACATAGCAAAACGTCATAACGTATAACGTCACATAGTAAAACGTCATAACGTATAACGTCATATAGAATTACGGTTTAACGTATAACGTCATACTGTAATGCGCCATAACGTATAACGTCATATAGAATTACGTCATGACGAATAACGTCATATATAATTACGTTTAAACGTATAACGCCATATAGAATTACGTTTTAACGTATAACGTCATATAGAATTACGGTTTAACGTATAACGCCATATAGTAATACGTCATAACGTATAACGTCACATAGAATTCCGGTTTAACGTATAACGTTATAGTGTAATGCGTCATAACGTATAACGCCATATAGAATTACGGCATAACGTATAACGTAACATAGAATTACGTCATAACGGATAACGTCACATAGTAGTACGTCATAACGCATAACGTCATATAGAATTACGGTTTAACGTATAACGCCATATAGTAATGCGTCATAACGTCTAACGTAACATAGAATTACGTCATAACGGATAACGTCACATAGTAGTACGTCATAACGCATAACGTCATATAGAATTACGGTTTAACGTATAACGTCATACAGTAATGCGTCATAACGTATAACGTCATATAGTAATACGTCACAACGAATAACGTCATATAGAATTACGGTTAAACGTATAACGCCATATAGAATTACATTTTAACGTATAACGTAATATAGAATTACGGTGTAACGTATAAAGCCATATAGTAATGCGTCATAACGTGTAACGTCACATAGTAATACGTCATAACGCATAACGTCTTATAGAATTACGGTTTAACGTATAAAGCCATATAGTAATGCGTCATATCGTATAACGTCACATAGTAATACGTCATACCGTATAACGTCATATGGAATTACGTCATAACGTATAACGTCACATAGCAAAACGTCATAACGTATAACGTCACATAGTAAAACGTCATAACGTATAACGTCATATAGTATTACGGCATACCGTATAACGTCATATAGAATTACAGCATAACGTATAACGTCATACAGTAATGCGTCATAACGCATAACGTCATATAGTATAGCGTCATGACGTATAACGTCGCATAGCATTATGTCATAATGGATAACGTCTTCTAGTAATACGTCATAACGTATAATGTCATATAGTAATACGTCACAACGAATAACGTCATATAGAATTACGGTTAAACGTATAACGCCATATAGAATTACATTTTAACGTATAACGTAATATAGAATTACGGTGTAACGTATAAAGCCATATAGTAATGCGTCATAACGGATAACGTCACATAGTAGTACGTCATAACGCATAACGTCATATAGAATTACGGTTTAACGTATAACGTCATACAGTAATGCGTCATAACGTATAACGTCATATAGTAATACGTCACAACGAATAACGTCATATAGAATTACGGTTAAACGTATAACGCCATATAGAATTACATTTTAACGTATAACGTAATATAGAATTACGGTGTAACGTATAAAGCCATATAGTAATGCGTCATAACGTATAACGTCACATAGTAATACGTCACAACGGATAACGTCATATAGAATTACGGTTAAACGTATAACGCCATATAGAATTACGTTTTAACGTATAACGTAATAGAGAATTACGGTGTAACGTATAATACCATAGCGTAATGCGTCATATCGTGTAACGTCACATAGTAATACGACCTAACGCATAACGTCATATAGAATTACGGTTTAACGTATAACGTCATACAGCAATGCGTCATAACGTATAACGTCATATAGTAATACGTCACAACGAATAACGTCATATAGAATTACGATTAAACGTATAACGCCATATAGAATTACATTTTAACGTATAACGTAATATAGAATTACGGTGTAACGTATAAAGCCATATAGTAGTGCGTCATAACGTATAACGTCACATAGTAATACGTGATAACGTTTAACGTCACATAGTAAAACTTCATAACGTATAACGTCATATAGAATTACGGTTTAACGTATAACGTCATATAGTAATGCGTCGTAACGTATAACGCCATGTAGTAATGCGTCATACCGTATAACGTCACATAGTAATACGTTATAACGTATAACGTCATATAGAATTACAGTTTAACGTATAACGCCATATAGCAATGCGTCATAACGTATAACCTCACATAGTAATACGTCATACCGTATAACGTCATATCGAATTGCGTCATAACGTATAACGTCACATAGCAAAACATCATAACGTATAACGTCACATAGTAATACGTCATAACGTATAACGTCATATAGAATTACGGTTTAACGTATAACGTCATACTGTAATGCGTCATAGTTTATAACGTCATATAGTATTGCGTCATGACGTATAACGTCGTATAGAATTACTTCATAACGTATAACTTCACATAGTAATACGTCATAACGTATAAGGTCATATAGAATTTCGGTTTAACGTATAACGCCAGATAGCAGTGCGTCATGACGTATAACGTCACATAGTAATACGTCATAACGTATAACGTCATATAGAATTATTGTTTAACGTACAACGTCATAGTGTAATGCGTCATAACGTATAACGCCATATCGAATTACGTCATAACATATAACGTCATATTGAATTTCGGTTTAACGTTAAACGCCATATAGCAATGCGTCATAACGTATAACGTCACATAGTAATACGTCATAACGTATAACGTCATATAGAATTATTGTTTATCGTATAACGTCATACAGCAATTCCTCATATCGTATAACGTGACATAGTAATACGTCACAGCGAATAACGTCATATAGAATTACTGTTAAACATATAACGCCATATAGAAATACGGTGAAACGTATAACGCCATATAGAGTTACGGTTTAACGTATAACGTCATATAGTAATGCGTCATAACGTATAACGCCATATAGTAATGCGTCATAACGTATAACGTCATATAGAATTACGGTTTCACGTATAGCACCATACAGTAATGCGTCGTAACGTGTAACGTCATATAGTATTGCGTCATGACGTATAACGTAACATAGTAACACGTCATAACGTATAACGCCATACAGTAATACGTCATAACGGATAACTTCACACAGTGTTACGTAATAACGTATAACGTCATATAGAATTGCGGTTTAACGTATAACGTCATATAGTAATGCTTCATAACGTATAACGCCATATAGTAATGCGTCATAACGTATAACGTCATATAGAATTACGGTTTCACGTATAGCACCATACAGTAATGCGTCATAGCGAATAACGTCATATCGTATTGCGTCATGACGTATAACATCGTATAGAATTACGTCATAACGGGTAAAGTATTACAGTAATACGTCATAACGTATAACGCCATATAGTATTGCGTCATGATGTATAACGTCATACAGAATTACGTCATAACATATAATGTCATATAGTATTGCGTCATACCGCATAACGTCATATAGAATTACGGCATAGCGTATAACGTCATACAGTAATGCGTCATAACGAATAACGTCATATAGTATAGTGTCATGACGTATAACGTCGCATAGCATTATGTCATAATGGATAACGTCTTCTAGTAATACGTCATAACGTATAACGTCATATAGAATTACGGTGTAACGTATAACGTCATATAGTATTACGGTTTAACGTATAACGTCATACAGTAATGCGTCATAACGTATAACGTCATATAGTAATACGTCACAACGAATAACGTCATATAGAATTACGGTTAAACGTATAACGCCATATAGAATTACGTTTTAACGTATAACGTAATATAGAATTACGGTGTAACGTATAATACCATAGCGTAATCCGTCATAACGTATAACGTCACATAGTAATACGTCATACCGTATAACGTCATATCGAATTACGTCATAACGTATAACGTCACATAGCAAAACATCATAACGTATAACGTCACATAGTACTACGTCATAACGTATAACGTCATATAGAATTACGGTTTAACGTATAACGTCATACTGTAATGCGTCATAGTTTATAACGTCATATAGTATTGCGTCATGACGTATAACGTCGTATAGAATGACTTCATAACGTATAACTTCACATAGTAATACGTCATAACGTATAAGGTCATATAGAATTTCGGTTTAACGTATAACGCCAGATAGCAGTGCGTCATGACGTATAACGTCACATAGTAATACGTCATAACGTATAACGTCATATAGAATTATTGTTTAACGTACAACGTCATAGTGTAGTGCGTCATAACGTATAACGCCATATCGAATTACGTCATAACATATAACGTCATATTGAATTTCGGTTTAACGTTAAACGCCATATAGCAATGCGTCATAACGTATAACGTCACATAGTAATACGTCATAACGTATAACGTCATATATAATTATTGTTTATCGTATAACGTCATACAGCAATTCCTCATATCGTATAACGTGACATAGTAATACGTCACAACGAATAACGTCATATAGAATTACTGTTAAACATATAACGCCATATAGAAATACGGTGAAACGTATAACGCCATATCGAGTTACGGTTTAACGTATAACGTCATACAGTAATGCGTCATAACGTATAACGTCATATAGTAATACGTCACAACGAATAACGTCATATAGAATTACGGTTAAACGTATAACGCCATATAGAATTACATTTTAACGTATAACGTAATATAGAATTACGGTGTAACGTATAAAGCCATATAGTAATGCGTCATAACGTATAACGTCACATAGTAATACGTCACAACGGATAACGTCATATAGAATTACGGTTAAACGTATAACGCCATATAGAATTACGTTTTAACGTATAACGTAATAGAGAATTACGGTGTAACGTATAATACCATAGCGTAATGCGTCATATCGTGTAACGTCACATAGTAATACGACCTAACGCATAACGTCATATAGAATTACGGTTTAACGTATAACGTCATATAGTATTACGGTTTAACGTATAACGTCATACAGCAATGCGTCATAACGTATAACGTCATATAGTAATACGTCACAACGAATAACGTCATATAGAATTACGATTAAACGTATAACGCCATATAGAATTACATTTTAACGTATAACGTAATATAGAATTACGGTGTAACGTATAAAGCCATATAGTAATGCGTCATAACGTATAACGTCACATAGTAATACGTCATAACGTTTAACGTCACATAGTAAAACTTCATAACGTATAACGTCATATAGAATTACGGTTTAACGTATAACGTCATATAGTAATGCGTCGTAACGTATAACGCCATGTAGTAATGCGTCATACCGTATAAAGTCACATAGTAATACGTTATAACGTATAACGTCATATAGAATTACAGTTTAACGTATATCGCCATATAGCAATGCGTCATAACGTATAACCTCACATAGTAATACGTCATACCGTATAACGTCATATCGAATTGCGTCATAACGTATAACGTCACATAGCAAAACATCATAACGTATAACGTCACATAGTAATACGTCATAACGTATAACGTCATATAGAATTACGGTTTAACGTATAACGTCATACTGTAATGCGTCATAGTTTATAACGTCATATAGTATTGCGTCATGACGTATAACGTCGTATAGAATTACTTCATAACGTATAACTTCACATAGTAATACGTCATAACGTATAAGGTCATATAGAATTTCGGTTTAACGTATAACGCCAGATAGCAGTGCGTCATGACGTATAACGTCACATAGTAATACGTCATAACGTATAACGTCATATAGAATTATTGTTTAACGTACAACGTCATAGTGTAATGCGTCATAACGTATAACGCCATATCGAATTACGTCATAACATATAACGTCATATTGAATTTCGGTTTAACGTTAAACGCCATATAGCAATGCGTCATAACGTATAACGTCACATAGTAATACGTCATAACGTATAACGTCATATAGAATTATTGTTTATCGTATAACGTCATACAGCAATTCCTCATATCGTATAACGTGACATAGTAATACGTCACAGCGAATAACGTCATATAGAATTACTGTTAAACATATAACGCCATATAGAAATACGGTGAAACGTATAACGCCATATAGAGTTACGGTTTAACGTATAACGTCATATAGTAATGCGTCATAACGTATAACGCCATATAGTAATACGTCATAACGTATAACGTCATATAGAATTATTGTTTATCGTATAACGTCATACAGCAATTCCTCATATCGTATAACGTGACATAGTAATACGTCACAGCGAATAACGTCATATAGAATTACTGTTAAACATATAACGCCATATAGAAATACGGTGAAACGTATAACGCCATATAGAGTTACGGTTTAACGTATAACGTCATATAGTAATCCGTCATAACGTATAACGTCATATAGTATTGCGTCATGACGTATAACGTAGAATAGAATTATGACATAACGTACTACATCAAATAGTAATACGTCATAACGTATAACGTCATATAGAATTACGGTTTAACGTATAACGTCATATAGTAATGCGTCGTAACGTATAACGCCATATAGTAATGCGTCATACCGTATAACGTCATATAGAATTCCGGTTTAACGTATAACGAGATATATCAATGCGTCATAACGTATAACGACATATAGAATTGCGGAATAACGTATAACATCATATAGAATTATTGTTTAACGTATAACGTCATACAGGAATTCCTCATAACGTATAACGTCATATAGTAATACGTCACAACGAATAACGTCATATAGAATTACTGTTAATCGTATAACGCCATATAGAATTACGTTTTAACGTATAACGTAATATAGAATTACGGTGTAACGTATAATACCATAGCGTAATGCGTCATATCGTGTAACGTCACATAGTAATACGTCATAAAGCATAATGTCATATAGAATTACGATTAACGTATAACGTCATACAGTAATGCATCATAACGAATAACGTCATATAGAATTACGGTTTAACGTATGACGCCATATAGTATTGCGTCATGATGTATAACGTCATATAGTATTACGGCATAACATATAATGTCATATAGTATTGCGTCATAACGGATAACGTCACATTGTAATACGTCATAACGTATAACGTCATATAGTATTACGGCATAACATATAACGTCACATAGAATTACGTCATAACGGATAACGTCACATAGTAAAACGTTATAACGTATAACGTCATATAGAATTACGGTTTAACGTATAACGCCATATAGTAATGAGTCATAACGTATAACGCCATATAGTAATACGTCATAACGCATAACGACATATAGAATTATTGTTTATCGTATAACGTCATACAGCAATCCCTCATATCGTATAACGTCACATAGTAATACGTCACAACGAATAACGTCATATAGAATTACGGTTAAACATATAACGCCGTATAGAAGTACGGTGAAACGTATAACGCCATATAGAGTTACGGTTTAACGTATAACGTCATACAGTAATGCGTCATAACGTATAACGTCATATAGTATTGCGTCATGACGTATAACGTAACATAGTAATACGTCATAACGTATAACGCCATATAGTAATACGTCATAACGGATAACGTCACACAGTATTACGTAATAACGTATAACGTCATATAGAATGGCGGTGTAACGTATAACGTCATATAGTAATGCGTCATAACGTATAACGCCATATAGTAATGCGTCATAACGTATAACGTCATATAGAATTACGGTTTCACGTATAGCACCATACAGTAATGCGTCATAACGTATAACGCCATATAGTAATCCGTCATAACGTATAACGTCATATAGTATTGCGTCATGACGTATAACGAAGAATAGAATTACGACATAACGTACTACATCAAATAGTAATACGTCATAACGTATAACGTCATATGGAATTTCGGTTTAACGTATAACGTCATATAGTAATGCGTCGTAACGTATAACGCCATATAGTAATGCGTCATACCGTATTTCGTCACATAGTAATACGTCATAACGTATAACGTCATAAAGAATTACTTCATTACATATAACGTCTCATAGCAATACGTTATATCGTATAACGTAATATAGAATTACGGTTTAACGTATAACGTCATATAGTAATGCGTCATAACGTATAACGCCATATAGTAATGCGTCATAACGTATAACGTCATATAGAATTACGGTTTAACGTATAACGAGATATATCAATGCGTGATAACGAATAACGACATATAGAATTGCGGAATAACGTATAACATCATATAGTAAGGCGTCATGACGTATAACGTCATATCGAATTACGTCAGAACGTATAACGTCTCATAGTAGAACTTCATAACGTATAACGTCATATAGAATTACGGTTTAACGTATAACGTCATACAGTAATGCGTCATAACGTATAACGTCATATAGTATTGCGTCATGACGTATAACATCACATAGTAATAGGTCATAACGTATAACGTCATAAAGAATTACTTCATAACGTATAACGTCAAATAGTAATACGTTATAACGTATAACGTCATATAGAATTTCGGTTTCACGTGTAACGCCATATAGCAATGCGACATAACGTATAACGTCATATAGAATTACTGTTTCACGTATAGCACCATACAGTAATGCGTCATAACGTATAACGCCATATAGTAATCCGTCAAAACGTATAACGTCATATAGTATTGCGTCATGACGTATAACGTAGAATACAATTACGACATAACGTACTACATCAAATAGAAATACGTCATAACGTATAACGTCATATAGAATTACGACATAACGTATAGCGCCACATAGTAATACGTCATAACGTATAACGTCATAAAGAATTACTCCATAACGTATAACGTCAAATAGTAATACGTTATAACGTATAACGTCATATAGAATTATTGTTTAACGTGTAACGCTATATAGCAATACGTCATAACGTATAACGTCACATAGTAATACGTTATAACGTATAACGTCATATAGAATTACGGTTTCACGTATAGCACCATACAGTAATGCATCATAACGTATAACGCCATATAGTAATCCGTCATAACGTATAACGTCATATAGTATTGCGTCATGACGTATAACGTAGAATAGAATTACGACATAACGTACCACATCAAATAGTAATACGTCATAACGTATAACGTCATATAGAATTACGGTTTAACGTATAACGCCATATAGTAATGAGTCATAACGTATAACGCCATATAGTAATACGTCATAACGCATAACGACATATAGAATTATTGTTTATCGTATAACGTCATACAGCAATCCCTCATATTGTATAACGTCACATAGTAATACGTCACAACGAATAACGTCATATAGAATTACGGTTAAACATATAACGCCATATAGAAATACGGTGAAACGAATAACGCCATATAGAGTTACGGTTTAACGTATAACGTCATACAGTAATGCGTCATAGCGTATAACGTCATATAGTATTGCGTCATGACGTATAACGTAACATAGTAATCCGTCATAACGTATAACGTCATATAGTATTGCGTCATGACGTATAACGTAGAATAGAATTACGACATAACGTACTACATCAAATAGTAATACGTCATAACGTATAACGTCATATAGAATTACGGTTTAACGTATAACGCCATATAGTAATGAGTCATAACGTATAACGCCATATAGAAATACGTCATAACGCATAACGACATATAGAATTACGACATAACGTATAGCGTCACATAGTAATACGTTATAACGTATAACGTCATATAGAATTACGGTTCAACGTATAACGTCAAATAGTAATACGTTATAACGTATAACGTCATATAGAATTACGGTTTAACGGATAACGTCACATTGTAATACGTCATAACGTATAACGTCATATAGTATTACGGCATAACATATAACGTCATATTGAATTACGTCATAACGTATATCGTCATATAGAATTTCGGTTTAACGTATAACGCCATAAAGAATTACTTCATAACATATAACGTCACATAGTAATACGTTATAACGTATAACGTCATATAGAATTACGGTTTAACGTATAACGAGATATATCAATGCGTCATAACGTATAACGACATATAGAATTGCGGAATAACGTATAACAGCATATAGAATTATTGTTTAACGTATAACGTCATACAGGAATTCCTCATAACGTATAACGTCATATAGTAATACGTCACAACGAATAACGTCATATAGAATTACTGTTAAACGTATAACACCTTATAGAATTATGTTTTCACGTATAACGTAATATAGAATTACGGTGTAACGTATAATACCATACAGTAATGCGTCATAGCGAATAACGTCATATAGTATTGCGTCATGACGTATAACATCGTATAGAATTACGTCATAACGGGTAACGTATTACAGTAATACGTCATAACGTATAACGCCATATAGTATTGCGTCATGATGTATAACGTCATACAGAATTACGTCATAACATATAATGTCATATAGTATTGCGTCATACCGCATAACGTCATATAGAATTACGGCATAACGTATAACGTCATACAGTAATGCGTCATAACGAATAACGTCATATAGTATAGTGTCATGACGTATAACGTCGCATAGCATTATGTCATAATGGATAACGTCTTCTAGTAATACGTCATAACGTATAACGTCATATAGAATTACGGTGTAACGTATAACGTCATATAGTATTACGGTTTAACGTATAACGTCATACAGTAATGCGTCATAACGTATAACGTCATATAGTAATACGTCACAACGAATAACGTCATATAGAATTACGGTTAAACGTATAACGCCATATAGAATTACGTTTTAACGTATAACGTAATATAGAATTACGGTGTAACGTATAATACCATAGCGTAATCCGTCATAACGTATAACGTCACATAGTAATACGTCATACCGTATAACGTCATATCGAATTACGTCATAACGTATAACGTCACATAGCAAAACATCATAACGTATAACGTCACATAGTACTACGTCATAACGTATAACGTCATATAGAATTACGGTTTAACGTATAACGTCATACTGTAATGCGTCATAGTTTATAACGTCATATAGTATTGCGTCATGACGTATAACGTCGTATAGAATGACTTCATAACGTATAACTTCACATAGTAATACGTCATAACGTATAAGGTCATATAGAATTTCGGTTTAACGTATAACGCCAGATAGCAGTGCGTCATGACGTATAACGTCACATAGTAATACGTCATAACGTATAACGTCATATAGAATTATTGTTTAACGTACAACGTCATAGTGTAATGCGTCATAACGTATAACGCCATATCGAATTACGTCATAACATATAACGTCATATTGAATTTCGGTTTAACGTTAAACGCCATATAGCAATGCGTCATAACGTATAACGTCACATAGTAATACGTCATAACGTATAACGCCATATAGTAATACGTCATAACGGATAACGTCACACAGTATTACGTAATAACGTATAACGTCATATAGAATGGCGGTGTAACGTATAACGTCATATAGTAATGCGTCATAACGTATAACGCCATATAGTAATGCGTCATAACGTATAACGTCATATAGAATTACGGTTTCACGTATAGCACCATACAGTAATGCGTCATAACGTATAACGCCATATAGTAATCCGTCATAACGTATAACGTCATATAGTATTGCGTCATGACGTATAACGTAGAATAGAATTACGACATAACGTACTACATCAAATAGTAATACGTCATAACGTATAACGTCATATGGAATTTCGGTTTAACGTATAACGTCATATAGTAATGCGTCGTAACGTATAACGCCATATAGTAATGCGTCATACCGTATTTCGTCACATAGTAATACGTCATAACGTATAACGTCATAAAGAATTACTTCATTACATATAACGTCTCATAGCAATACGTTATATCGTATAACGTAATATAGAATTACGGTTTAACGTATAACGTCATATAGTAATGCGTCATAACGTATAACGCCATATAGTAATGCGTCATAACGTATAACGTCATATAGAATTACGGTTTAACGTATAACGAGATATATCAATGCGTGATAACGAATAACGACATATAGAATTGCGGAATAACGTATAACATCATATAGTAAGGCGTCATGACGTATAACGTCATATCGAATTACGTCAGAACGTATAACGTCTCATAGTAGAACTTCATAACGTATAACGTCATATAGAATTACGGTTTAACGTATAACGTCATACAGTAATGCGTCATAACGTATAACGTCATATAGTATTGCGTCATGACGTATAACATCACATAGTAATAGGTCATAACGTATAACGTCATAAAGAATTACTTCATAACGTATAACGTCAAATAGTAATACGTTATAACGTATAACGTCATATAGAATTTCGGTTTCACGTGTAACGCCATATAGCAATGCGACATAACGTATAACGTCATATAGAATTACTGTTTCACGTATAGCACCATACAGTAATGCGTCATAACGTATAACGCCATATAGTAATCCGTCAAAACGTATAACGTCATATAGTATTGCGTCATGACGTATAACGTAGAATACAATTACGACATAACGTACTACATCAAATAGAAATACGTCATAACGTATAACGTCATATAGAATTACGACATAACGTATAGCGCCACATAGTAATACGTCATAACGTATAACGTCATAAAGAATTACTCCATAACGTATAACGTCAAATAGTAATACGTTATAACGTATAACGTCATATAGAATTATTGTTTAACGTGTAACGCCATATAGCAATACGTCATAACGTATAACGTCACATAGTAATACGTTATAACGTATAACGTCATATAGAATTACGGTTTCACGTATAGCACCATACAGTAATGCATCATAACGTATAACGCCATATAGTAATCCGTCATAACGTATAACGTCATATAGTATTGCGTCATGACGTATAACGTAGAATAGAATTACGACATAACGTACCACATCAAATAGTAATACGTCATAACGTATAACGTCATATAGAATTACGGTTTAACGTATAACGCCATATAGTAATGAGTCATAACGTATAACGCCATATAGTAATACGTCATAACGCATAACGACATATAGAATTATTGTTTATCGTATAACGTCATACAGCAATCCCTCATATTGTATAACGTCACATAGTAATACGTCACAACGAATAACGTCATATAGAATTACGGTTAAACATATAACGCCATATAGAAATACGGTGAAACGAATAACGCCATATAGAGTTACGGTTTAACGTATAACGTCATACAGTAATGCGTCATAGCGTATAACGTCATATAGTATTGCGTCATGACGTATAACGTAACATAGTAATCCGTCATAACGTATAACGTCATATAGTATTGCGTCATGACGTATAACGTAGAATAGAATTACGACATAACGTACTACATCAAATAGTAATACGTCATAACGTATAACGTCATATAGAATTACGGTTTAACGTATAACGCCATATAGTAATGAGTCATAACGTATAACGCCATATAGTAATACGTCATAACGCATAACGACATATAGAATTACGACATAACGTATAGCGTCACATAGTAATACGTTATAACGTATAACGTCATATAGAATTACGGTTCAACGTATAACGTCAAATAGTAATACGTTATAACGTATAACGTCATATAGAATTACGGTTTAACGTATAACGCCATATAGTAATCCGTCATAACGTATAACGTCATATAGTATTGCGTCATGACGTATAACGTAGAATAGAATTACGACATAACGTACCACATCAAATAGTAATACGTCATAACGTATAACGTCATATAGAATTACGGTTTAACGTATAACGCCATATAGTAATGAGTCATAACGTATAACGCCATATAGTAATACGTCATAACGCATAACGACATATAGAATTATTGTTTATCGTATAACGTCATACAGCAATCCCTCATATCGTATAACGTCACATAGTAATACGTCACAACGAATAACGTCATATAGAATTACGGTTAAACATATAACGCCATATAGAAATACGGTGAAACGTATAACGCCATATAGAGTTACGGTTTAACGTATAACGTCATACAGTAATGCGTCATAACGTATAACGTCATATAGTATTGCGTCATGACGTATAACGTAACATAGTAATACGTCATAACGTATAACGCCACATAGTAATACGTCATAACGGATAACGTCACACAGTATTACGTAATAACGTATAACGTCATATAGAATGGCGGTGTAACGTATAACGTCATATAGTAATGCGTCATAACGTATAACGCCATATAGTAATGCGTCATAACGTATAACGTCATATAGAATTACGGTTTCACGTATAGCACCATACAGTAATGCGTCATAACGTATAACGCCATATAGTAATCCGTCATAACGTATAACGTCATATAGTATTGCGTCATGACGTATAACGTAGAATAGAATTACGACATAACGTACTACATCAAATAGTAATACGTCATAACGTATAACGTCATATGGAATTTCGGTTTAACGTATAACGTCATATAGTAATGCGTCGTAACGTATAACGCCATATAGTAATGCGTCATACCGTATTTCGTCACATAGTAATACGTCATAACGTATAACGTCATAAAGAATTACTTCATTACATATAACGTCTCATAGCAATACGTTATATCGTATAACGTAATATAGAATTACGGTTTAACGTATAACGTCATATAGTAATGCGTCATAACGTATAACGCCATATAGTAATGCGTCATAACGTATAACGTCATATAGAATTACGGTTTAACGTATAACGAGATATATCAATGCGTGATAACGAATAACGACATATAGAATTGCGGAATAACGTATAACATCATATAGTAAGGCGTCATGACGTATAACGTCATATCGAATTACGTCAGAACGTATAACGTCTCATAGTAGAACTTCATAACGTATAACGTCATATAGAATTACGGTTTAACGTATAACGTCATACAGTAATGCGTCATAACGTATAACGTCATATAGTATTGCGTCATGACGTATAACATCACATAGTAATAGGTCATAACGTATAACGTCATAAAGAATTACTTCATAACGTATAACGTCAAATAGTAATACGTTATAACGTATAACGTCATATAGAATTTCGGTTCCACGTGTAACGCCATATAGCAATGCGACATAACGTATAACGTCATATAGAATTACTGTTTCACGTATAGCACCATACAGTAATGCGTCATAACGTATAACACCATATAGTAATCCGTCAAAACGTATAACGTCATATAGTATTGCGTCATGACGTATAACGTAGAATACAATTACGACATAACGTACTACATCAAATAGTAATACGTCATAACGTATAACGTCATATAGAATTACGACATAACGTATAGCGCCACATAGTAATACGTCATAACGTATAACGTCATAAAGAATTACTCCATAACGAATAACGTCAAATAGTAATACGTTATAACGTATAACGTCATATAGAATTATTGTTTAACGTGTAACGCCATATAGCAATACGTCATAACGTATAACGTCACATAGTAATACGTTATAACGTATAACGTCATATAGAATTACGGTTTCACGTATAGCACCATACAGTAATGCATCATAACGTATAACGCCATATAGTAATCCGTCATAACGTATAACGTCATATAGTATTGCGTCATGACGTATAACGTAGAATAGAATTACGACATAACGTACCACATCAAATAGTAATACGTCATAACGTATAACGTCATATAGAATTACGGTTTAACGTATAACGCCATATAGTAATGAGTCATAACGTATAACGCCATATAATAATACGTCATAACGCATAACGACATATAGAATTATTGTTTATCGTATAACGTCATACAGCAATCCCTCATATTGTATAACGTCACATAGTAATACGTCACAACGAATAACGTCATATAGAATTACGGTTAAACATATAACGCCATATAGAAATACGGTGTAACGAATAACGCCATATAGAGTTACGGTTTAACGTATAACGTCATACAGTAATGCGTCATAGCGTATAACGTCATATAGTATTGCGTCATGACGTATAACGTAACATAGTAATCCGTCATAACGTATAACGTCATATAGAATTACGGTTTAACGTATAACGTCAAATAGTAATACGTTATAACGTATAACGTCATATAGAATTACGGTTTAACGGATAACGTCACATTGTAATACGTCATAACGTATAACGTCATATAGTATTACGGCATAACATATAACGTCATATTGAATTACGTCATAACGTATATCGTCATATAGAATTTCGGTTTAACGTATAACGCCATAAAGAATTACTTCATAACATATAACGTCACATAGTAATACGTTATAACGTATAACGTCATATAGAATTACGGTTTAACGTATAACGAGATCTATCAATGCGTCATAACGTATAACGACATATAGAATTGCGGAATAACGTATAACAGCATATAGAATTATTGTTTAACGTATAACGTCATACAGGAATTCCTCATAACGTATAACGTCATATAGTAATACGTCACAACGAATAACGTCATATAGAATTACTGTTAAACGTATAACGCCTTATAGAATTATGTTTTCACGTATAACGTAATATAGAATTACGGTGTAACGTATAATACCATAGCGTAATGCGTCATATCGTGTAACGTCACATAGTAATACGTCATAACGCATAACGTCATATAGAATTACGGTTTAACGTATAACGTCATACAGTAATGCATCATAACGTATAACGTCATATAGAATTACGGTTTAACGTATAACGAGATATATCAATGCGTCATAACGTATAACGACATATAGAATTGCGGAATAACGTATAACAGCATATAGAATTATTGTTTAACGTATAACGTCATACAGGAATTCCTCATAACGTATAACGTCATATAGTAATACGTCACAACGAATAACGTCATATAGAATTACTGTTAAACGTATAACGCCTTATAGAATTATGTTTTCACGTATAACGTAATATAGAATTACGGTGTAACGTATAATACCATAGCGTAATGCGTCATATCGTGTAACGTCACATAGTAATACGTCATAACGCATAACGTCATATAGAATTACGGTTTAACGTATAACGTCATACAGTAATGCATCATAACGTATAACGTCATATAGAATTACGGTTTAACGTATAACGCCATATAGTAATGCGTCATAACGTATAACGCCATATAGTATTGCGTCATGATGTATAGCGTCATATAGAAATAAGTCATAACATATAATGTCATATAGAATTACGGCATAACGTATAACGTCACATAGTAATGCGTCATAACGTATAACGTCACATAGAATTACGGCATAATATATAACGTCACATAGAATTACGTCATAACGGATAACGTCACATAGTAAAACGTTATGACGTATAACGTCATATAGAATTACGGTTAAACGTATAACGTCATATAGTAATGAGTCATAACGTATAACGCCATATAGTAATACGTTATAACGTATAACGTCATTTTGAATTACTTCATAACGTATAACGTCACATAGTAATACGTCATAACGTATAACGCCACACAGTATTACGTAGTAACGTATAACGTCATATTGAATTACGGTTTAACGTATAACGCCATATAGTAATGCGTCATAACGTGTAACGTCATATAGTATTGCGTCATGACATATAACGTCATATAGAAATACGGTGAAAGGTATAACGCCATATAGAGTTACGTTTTAACGTATAACCTTATATAGCATGACGGTTTAACGTATAGCGCCATATAGTAATGCGTCATAACGTATTACGTCATATAGAATTACGATTTCACGTATAACACCATACAGTAATGCGTCATAACGTATAACGCCATATAGTAATCCGTCATAACGTATAACGTCATATAGTATTGCGTCATGACGTATAACGTAGAATAAAAATACGACATAACGTACTACATCAAATAGTAATACGTCATAACGTATAACGTCGTATAGAATTAGGACATAAAGTACTGCATCAAATAGAAATACGTCATAAAAAATAACGTCATATAGAATTACGACATAACGTATAACGTCACATAGTAATACGTCATAACGTATAACGTCATATAGAATTCCGGTTTAACGTATAACACCATACAGTAATGCGTCATAACGTATAACGACATATAGAAATACGGAATAACGTATAACGTCACATAGTAATACGTCATAATGTATAACGTCACTTAGGAATACGCCATAAAGTATAACGCCATATAGTAATGCCTCATAATGTATAACGTCATATAGAATTTCGGTTTAACGTATAACGCCAGATAGCATTGCGTCATAACGTATAACGTCACATAGTAATACGTCATAAAGTATAACGTCATATAGAATTATTGTTTAACGTATAACGTCATAGTGTAATGCGTCATAACGTATAACGCCATATCGAATTACGTCATAACATATAACGTCATATAGAATTTCGGTTTAACGTATAACGCCATATAGCAATACGTCATAACGTATAACGTCATGTAGAATTATTGTTTATCGTATAACGTCATACAGCAAATCCTCATATCGTATAACGTCACATAGTAATGCGTCACAACGAATAACGTCATATAGAATTACGGTTAAACATACAACGCCATATAGAAATACGGTGAAACGTATAACGCCATATAGAGTTACGGTTTAATGTATAACGTCATACAGTAATGCGTCATAACGTATAACGTCATATAGTATTGCGTCATGACGTATAACGTAACATAGTAATACGTCATAACGTATAACGCCATATAGTAATACGTCATATCGGATAACGTCACACAGTATTACGTAATAACGTATAACGACATATAGAAATACGGAATAACGTATAACGTCACATAGTAATACGTCATAACGTATAACGTCACATAGGAATACGCCATAACGTATAACGTCACATAGTAGAACTTCATAACGTATAACGTCATATAGAATTACGGTTTAACGTATAACGTCATACAGTAATGCGTCATAACGTATAACGTCATATAGTATTGCGTCATGACGTATAACATCACACAGTAATACGTCATAACGTATAACGTCATAAAGAATTACTTCATAACGTATAACGTCAAATAGTAATACGTTATAACGTATAATGTCATATAGAATTTCGGTTTAACGTATAACGCCATATAGCAATGCGTCATAACGTATAACGTAACATAGTAATACGTCATAACGTATAACGTCATGTAGAATTGTTGTTTAACGTATAACGTCATACAGTAATTCCTCATAACGTATAACGTAACATAGTAATACGTCATAACGTATAACGTCATGTAGAATTGTTGTTTAACGTATAATGTCATACAGTAGTTCCTCATAACGTATAACGTCACATAGTAATACGTCACAACGAATAACGTCATATAGAATTACGGTTTAACGTATAACGTCATATAGTAATGCGTCATAACGTATAATGTCATATAGAATTTCGGTTTAACGTATAACGCCATATAGCAATGCGTCATAACGTATAACGTAACATAGTAATACGTCATAACGTATAACGTCATGTAGAATTGTTGTTTAACGTATAACGTCATACAGTAATTCCTCATAACGTATAACGACATATAGAAATACGGAATAACGTATAACGTCACATAGTAATACGTCATAACGTATAACGTCACATAGGAATACGCCATAACGTATAACGTCACATAGTAGAACTTCATAACGTATAACGTCATATAGAATTACGGTTTAACGTATAACGTCATACAGTAATGCGTCATAACGTATAACGTCATATAGTATTGCGTCATGACGTATAACATCACATAGTAATACGTCATAACGTATAACGTCATAAAGAATTACTTCATAACGTATAACGTCAAATAGTAATACGTTATAACGTATAATGTCATATAGAATTTCGGTTTAACGTATAACGCCATATAGCAATGCGTCATAACGTATAACGTAACATAGTAATACGTCATAACGTATAACGTCATGTAGAATTGTTGTTTAACGTATAACGTCATACAGTAATTCCTCATAACGTATTACGTCACATAGTAATACGTCACAACGAATAACGTCATATAGAATTACGGTTTAACGTATAACGTCATATAGTAATGCGTCATAACGTATAACGTAACATAGTAATACGTCATAACGTATAACGCCATATAGTATTGCGTCATGACGTATAACATCACATAGTAATACGTTATAACGTATAATGTCATATAGAATTTCGGTTTAACGTATAACGCCATATAGCAATGCGTCATAACGTATAACGTAACATAGTAATACGTCATAACGTATAACGTCATGTAGAATTGTTGTTTAACGTATAACGTCATACAGTAATTCCTCATAACGTATAACGTCACATAGTAATACGTCACAACGAATAACGTCATATAGAATTACAGTTTAACGTATAACGTCATATAGTAATGCGTCATAACGTATAACGCCATATAGAATTATTGTTTAACGTATAACGTCATAGTGTAATGCGTCATAACGTATCACGCCATATCGAATTACGTCATAACATATAACGTCATATAGAATTTCGGTTTAACGTATAACGCCATATAGCAGTGCGTCATAACGTATAACGTCATGTAGAATTGTTGTTTAACGTATAATGTCATACAGTAGTTCCTCATAACGTATAACGTCACATAGTAATACGTCACAACGAATAACGTCATATAGAATTACGGTTTAACGTATAACGTCATATAGTAATGCGTCATAACGTATAATGTCATATAGAATTTCGGTTTAACGTATAACGCCATATAGCAATGCGTCATAACGTATAACGTAACATAGTAATACGTCATAACGTATAACGTCATGTAGAATTGTTGTTTAACGTATAATGTCATACAGTAGTTCCTCATAACGTATAACGTCACATAGTAATACGTCACAACGAATAACGTCATATAGAATTACGGTTTAACGTATAACGTCATATAGTAATGCGTCATAACGTATAATGTCATATAGAATTTCGGTTTAACGTATAACGCCATATAGCAATGCGTCATAACGTATAACGTAACATAGTAATACGTCATAACGTATAACGTCATGTAGAATTGTTGTTTAACGTATAACGTCATACAGTAATTCCTCATAACGTATAACGTCACATAGTAATACGTCACAACGAATAACGTCATATAGTATTACGGTTTAACGTATAACGTCATATAGTAATGCGTCATAACGTATAACGCCATATTGTAATGCGTCATAACGTATAACGCCATATAGTATTGCGTCATGACGTATAACATCACATAGTAATACGTCATAACGTATAACGTCATAAAGAATTACTTCATAACGTATAACGTCAAATAGTAATACGTTATAACGTATAATGTCATTTAGAATTTCGGTTTAACGTATAACGCCATATAGCAATGCGTCATAACGTATACCGTAACATAGTAATACGTCATAACGTATAACGTGATGTAGAATTGTTGTTTAACGTATAACGTCATACAGTAATTCCTCATAACGTATAACGTCACATAGTAATACGTCACAACGAATAACGTCATATAGAATTACGGTTTAACGTATAACGTCATATAGTAATGCGTCATAACGTATAACGCCATATTGTAATGCGTCATAACGTATAACGCCATATCGAATTACGTCATAACATATAACGTCATATAGAATTGCGGTTTATCGTATAACGCCATATAGCAATGCGTCATAACGTATAACGTTACATAGTAATACGTCATAACGTATAACGTCATATAGAATTATTGTTTATCGTATAACGCCATACAGCAATTTCTCATATCGTATAACGTCACATAGTAATACGTCACAACGAATTACGTCATATCGAATTACGGATAAACATATAACGCCATATAGAAATACGGTGAAACGTATAACGCCATATAGAGTTACGGTTTAAAGTATAACGTCATACAGTAATGCGTCATAACGTATAACGCCATATAGTAATCCGTCATAACGTATAACGTCATATAGTATTGCGTCATGACGTATAACGTAGAATAAAAATACGACATAACGTACTACATCAAATAGTAATACGTCATAACGTATAACGTCGTATAGAATTAGGACATAAAGTATTGCATCAAATAGTAATACGTCATAAAGTATAACGTCATATATAATTACGACATAACGTATAACGTCACATAGTAATACGTCATAACGTATAACGTCATATAGAATTCCGGTTTAACGTATAACACCATACAGTAATGCGTCATAACGTATAACGACATATAGAAATACGGAATAACGTATAACGTAACATAGTAATACGTCATAACGTATAACGTCACTTAGGAATACGCCATAAAGTATAACGCCATATAGTAATGCCTCATAATGTATAACGTCATATAGAATTTCGGTTTAACGTATAACGCCAGATAGCAATGCGTCATAACGTATAACGTCACATAATAATACGTCATAAAGTATAACGTCATATAGAATTATTGTTTAACGTATAACGTCATAGTGTAATGCGTCATAACGTATAACGCCATATCGAATTACGTCATAACATATAACGTCATATAGAATTTCGGTTTAACGTATAACGCCATATAGCAATACGTCATATCGTATAACGTTACATAGTAATACGTCATAACGTATAACGTCATATAGAATTATTGTTTATCGTATAACGTCATACAGCAATTCCTCATATCATATAACGTCACATAGTAATACGTCACAACGAATAACGTCATATAGAATTACGGTTAAACATACAACGCGATATAGAAATACGGTGAAACGTATAACGCCATATAGAGTTACGGTTTAATGTATAACGTCATACAGTAATGCGTCATAACGTATAACGTCATATAGTATTGCGTCATGACGTATAACGTAGAATAAAATTACGACATGACGTACTACATCAAATAGTAATACGTCATAACGTATAACGTCGTATAGAATTAGGACATAAAGTATTGCAACAAATAGTAATACGGCATAAAGTATAACGTCATATAGAATTACGACATAACGTATAACGTCACATAGTAATACGTCATAACGTATAACGTCATATAGAATTCCGGTTTAACGTATAACACCATACAGTAATGCATCATAACGTATAACGACATATAGTATTGCGTCATGACGTATAACGTAACATAGTAATACGTCATAACGTATAACGCCATATAGTAATACGTCATAACGTATAACGT
This sequence comes from Bombus fervidus, assembly GCF_041682495.2. Classification (NCBI taxonomy): domain Eukaryota; kingdom Metazoa; phylum Arthropoda; class Insecta; order Hymenoptera; family Apidae; genus Bombus; species Bombus fervidus. Next base: position 2,714,401 of record NW_027212582.1, read on the forward strand.
CATATAGAATTATTGTTTAACGTATAACGTCATAGTGTAATGCGTCATAACGTATAACGCCATATCGAATTACGTCACAACATATAACGTCATATAGAATTACGACATAACGTATAACGTCACATAGTAATACGTCATAACGTATAACGTCATATAGAATTCCGGTTTAACGTATAACACCATACAGTAATGCGTCATAACGTATAACGGCATATAGAAGTACCTAATAACGTATAACGTCACATAGTAATACGTCATAACGTATAACGTCACATAGGAATACGCCATAACGTATAACGTCACATAGTAGAACTTCATAACGTATAACGTCATATAGAATTACGGTTTAACGTATAACGTCATACAGTAATGCGTCATAACGTATAACGTCATATAGTATTGCGTCATGACGTATAACATCACATAGTAATACGTCATAACGTATAACGTCATAAAGAATTACTTCATAACGTATAACGTCAAATAGTAATACGTTATAACGTATAATGTCATATAGAATTTCGGTTTAACGTATAACGCCATATAGCAATGCGTCATAACGTATAACGTAACATAGTAATACGTCATAACGTATAACGTCATGTAGAATTGTTGTTTAACGTATAACGTCATACAGTAATTCCTCATAACGTATGACGTCACATAGTAATACGTCACAACGAATAACGTCATATAGAATTACAGTTTAACGTATAACGTCATATAGTAATGCGTCATAACGTATAACGCAATATAGAACTATTGTTTAACGTATAACGTCATAGTGTAATGCGTCATAACGTATAACGCCATATCGAATATCGTCATAACATATAACGTCATATAGAATTTCGGTTTAACGTGTAACGCCATATAGCAGTGCGTCATAACGTATAACGTAACATAGTAATACGTAATAACGTATAACGTCATGTAGAATTGTTGTTTAACGTATAATGTCATACAGTAATTCCTCATAATGTATAACGTCACATAGTAATACGTCACAACGAATAACGTCATATAGAATTACGGTTTAACGTACAACGTCATATAGTAATGCGTCATAACGTATAATGTCATATAGAATTTCGGTTTAACGTATAACGCCATATAGCAATGCGTCATAACGTATAACGTAACATAGTAATACGTCATAACGTATAACGTCATGTAGAATTGTTGTTTAACGTATAACGTCATACAGTAATTCCTCATAACGTATAACGTCACATAGTAATACGTCACAACGAATAACGTCATATAGAATTACGGTTTAACGTATAACGTCATATAGTAATGCGTCATAACGTATAACGCCATATTGTAATGCGTCATAACGTATAACGCCATATAGTATTGCGTCATGACGTATAACATCACATAGTAATACGTCATAACGTATAACGTCATAAAGAATTACTTCATAACGTATAACGTCAAATAGTAATTCGTTATAACGTATAATGTCATTTAGAATTTCGGTTTAACGTATAACGCCATATAGCAATGCGTCATAACGTATAACGTAACATAGTAATACGTCATAACGTATAACGTCATGTAGAATTGTTGTTTAACGTATAACGTCATACAGTAATTCCTCATAACGTATAACGTCACATAGTAATACGTCACAACGAATAACGTCATATAGAATTACGGTTTAACGTATAACGTCATATAGTAATGCGTCATAACGTATAACGCCATATTGTAATGCGTAATAACGTATAACGTCATATAGTATTGCGTCATGATGTATAACGTCATTTTGAATTACTTCATAACGTATAACGTCACATAGTAATACGTCATAACGTATAAGGTCATATAGAATTTCGGTTTAACGTATAACGCCAGATAGCAATGCGTCATAACGTATAACGTCACACAGTAATACGTCATAACGTATAACGTCATATAGAATTATTGTTTATCGTATAACGTCATACAGCAATTAATCATATCGTATAACGTCACATAGTAATACGTCACAACGAATAACGTCATATAGAATTACGGTTAAACATATAAGGCCATATAGAAATACGGTGAAACGTATAACGCCATATAGAGTTACGGTTTACCGTGTAACGTCATACAGTAATGCGTCATAACGTATAACGCCATATAGTAATGCGTCATAACGTATAACGCCATATAGTATTGCGTCATGATGTATAGCGTCATATAGAAATAAGTCATAACATATAATGTCATATAGAATTACGGCATAACGTATAACGTCACATAGTAATGCGTCATAACGTATCACGTCACATAGAATTACGGCATAATATATAACGTCACATAGAATTACGTCATAACGGATAACGTCACATAGTAAAACGTTATGACGTATAACGTCATATAGAATTACGGTTAAACGTATAACGTCATATAGTAATGAGTCATAACGTATAACGCCATATAGTAATACGTTATAACGTATAACGTCATTTTGAATTACTTCATAACGTATAACGTCACATAGTAATACGTCATAACGTATAACGCCACACAGTATTACGTAGTAACGTATAACGTCATATTGAATTACGGTTTAACGTATAACGCCATATAGTAATGCGTCATAACGTGTAACGTCATATAGTATTGCGTCATGACATATAACGTCATATAGAAATACGGTGAAAGGTATAACGCCATATAGAGTTACGTTTTAACGTATAACCTTATATAGCATGACGGTTTAACGTATAGCGCCATATAGTAATGCGTCATAACGTATTACGTCATATAGAATTACGATTTCACGTATAACACCATACAGTAATGCGTCATAACGTATAACGCCATATAGTAATCCGTCATAACGTATAACGTCATATAGTATTGCGTCATGACGTATAACGTAGAATAAAAATACGACATAACGTACTACATCAAATAGTAATACGTCATAACGTATAACGTCGTATAGAATTAGGACATAAAGTACTGCATCAAATAGTAATACGTCATAAAGTATAACGTCATATAGAATTACGACATAACGTATAACGTCACATAGTAATACGTCATAACGTATAACGTCATATAGAATTCCGGTTTAACGTATAACACCATACAGTAATGCGTCATAACGTATAACGACATATAGAAATACGGAATAACGTATAACGTCACATAGTAATACGTCATAACGTATAACGTCACTTAGGAATACGCCATAAAGTATAACGCCATATAGTAATGCCTCATAATGTATAACGTCATATAGAATTTCGGTTTAACGTATAACGCCAGATAGCATTGCGTCATAACGTATAACGTCACATAGTAATACGTCATAAAGTATAACGTCATATAGAATTATTGTTTAACGTATAACGTCATAGTGTAATGCGTCATAACGTATAACGCCATATCGAATTACGTCATAACATATAACGTCATATAGAATTTCGGTTTAACGTATAACGCCATATAGCAATACGTCATAACGTATAACGTCATGTAGAATTATTGTTTATCGTATAACGTCATACAGCAAATCCTCATATCGTATAACGTCACATAGTAATACGTCACAACGAATAACGTCATATAGAATTACGGTTAAACATACAACGCCATATAGAAATACGGTGAAACGTATAACGCCATATAGAGTTACGGTTTAATGTATAACGTCATACAGTAATGCGTCATAACGTATAACGTCATATAGTATTGCGTCATGACGTATAACGTAACATAGTAATACGTCATAACGTATAACGCCATATAGTAATACGTCATAACGGATAACGTCACACAGTATTACGTAATAACGTATAACGACATATAGAAATACGGAATAACGTATAACGTCACATAGTAATACGTCATAACGTATAACGTCACATAGGAATACGCCATAACGTATAACGTCACATAGTAGAACTTCATAACGTATAACGTCATATAGAATTACGGTTTAACGTATAACGTCATACAGTAATGCGTCATAACGTATAACGTCATATAGTATTGCGTCATGACGTATAACATCACACAGTAATACGTCATAACGTATAACGTCATAAAGAATTACTTCATAACGTATAACGTCAAATAGTAATACGTTATAACGTATAATGTCATATAGAATTTCGGTTTAACGTATAACGCCATATAGCAATGCGTCATAACGTATAACGTAACATAGTAATACGTCATAACGTATAACGTCATGTAGAATTGTTGTTTAACGTATAACGTCATACAGTAATTCCTCATAACGTATAACGTCACATAGTAATACGTCACAACGAATAACGTCATATAGAATTACAGTTCAACGTATAACGTCATATAGTAATGCGTCATAACGTATAACGCCATATAGAATTATTGTTTAACGTATAACGTCATAGTGTAATGCGTCATAACGTATAACGCCATATCGAATTACGTCATAACATATAACGTCATATAGAATTTCGGTTTAACGTATAACGCCATATAGCAGTGCGTCATAACGTATAACGTAACATAGTAATACGTCATAACGTATAACGTCATGTAGAATTGTTGTTTAACGTATAATGTCATACAGTAGTTCCTCATAACGTATAACGTCACATAGTAATACGTCACAACGAATAACGTCATATAGAATTACGGTTTAACGTATAACGTCATATAGTAATGCGTCATAACGTATAATGTCATATAGAATTTCGGTTTAACGTATAACGCCATATAGCAATGCGTCATAACGTATAACGTAACATAGTAATACGTCATAACGTATAACGTCATGTAGAATTGTTGTTTAACGTATAACGTCATACAGTAATTCCTCATAACGTATAACGACATATAGAAATACGGAATAACGTATAACGTCACATAGTAATACGTCATAACGTATAACGTCACATAGGAATACGCCATAACGTATAACGTCACATAGTAGAACTTCATAACGTATAACGTCATATAGAATTACGGTTTAACGTATAACGTCATACAGTAATGCGTCATAACGTATAACGTCATATAGTATTGCGTCATGACGTATAACATCACACAGTAATACGTCATAACGTATAACGTCATAAAGAATTACTTCATAACGTATAACGTCAAATAGTAATACGTTATAACGTATAATGTCATATAGAATTTCGGTTTAACGTATAACGCCATATAGCAATGCGTCATAACGTATAACGTAACATAGTAATACGTCATAACGTATAACGTCATGTAGAATTGTTGTTTAACGTATAACGTCATACAGTAATTCCTCATAACGTATAACGTCACATAGTAATACGTCACAACGAATAACGTCATATAGAATTACAGTTCAACGTATAACGTCATATAGTAATGCGTCATAACGTATAACGCCATATAGAATTATTGTTTAACGTATAACGTCATAGTGTAATGCGTCATAACGTATAACGCCATATCGAATTACGTCATAACATATAACGTCATATAGAATTTCGGTTTAACGTATAACGCCATATAGCAGTGCGTCATAACGTATAACGTAACATAGTAATACGTCATAACGTATAACGTCATGTAGAATTGTTGTTTAACGTATAATGTCATACAGTAGTTCCTCATAACGTATAACGTCACATAGTAATACGTCACAACGAATAACGTCATATAGAATTACGGTTTAACGTATAACGTCATATAGTAATGCGTCATAACGTATAATGTCATATAGAATTTCGGTTTAACGTATAACGCCATATAGCAATGCGTCATAACGTATAACGTAACATAGTAATACGTCATAACGTATAACGTCATGTAGAAATGTTGTTTAACGTATAACGTCATACAGTAATTCCTCATAACGTATAACGACATATAGAAATACGGAATAACGTATAACGTCACATAGTAATACGTCATAACGTATAACGTCACATAGGAATACGCCATAACGTATAACGTCACATAGTAGAACTTCATAACGTATAACGTCATATAGAATTACGGTTTAACGTATAACGTCATACAGTAATGCGTCATAACGTATAACGTCATATAGTATTGCGTCATGACGTATAACATCACATAGTAATACGTCATAACGTATAACGTCATAAAGAATTACTTCATAACGTATAACGTCAAATAGTAATACGTTATAACGTATAATGTCATATAGAATTTCGGTTTAACGTATAACGCCATATAGCAATGCGTCATAACGTATAACGTAACATAGTAATACGTCATAACGTATAACGTCATGTAGAATTGTTGTTTAACGTATAACGTCATACAGTAATTCCTCATAACGTATTACGTCACATAGTAATACGTCACAACGAATAACGTCATATAGAATTACGGTTTAACGTATAACGTCATATAGTAATGCGTCATAACGTATAACGTAACATAGTAATACGTCATAACGTATAACGTCATATAGAATTATGGTTTATCGTATAACGTCATACAGCAATTCCTCATATCGTATAACGTCACATAGTAATACGTCACAACGAATAACGTCATATAGAATTACGGTTAAACATACAACGCCATATAGAAATACGGTGAAACGTATAACGCCATATAGAGTTACGGTTTAATGTATAACGTCATACAGTAATGCGTCATAACGTATAACGTCATATAGTATTGCGTCATGACGTGTATCGTAACATAGTAATACGTCATAACGTATAACGCCATATAGTAATACGTCATAACGGATAACGTCACACAGTATTACGTAATAACGTATAACGACATATAGAAATACGGAATAACGTATAACGTCACATTGTAATACGTCATAACGTATCACGTCACATAGGAATACGCCATAACGTATAACGTCACATAGTAGAACTTCATAACGTATAACGTCATATAGAATTACGGTGTAACGTATAACGTCATACAGTAATGCGTCATAACGTATAACGTCATATAGTATTGCGTCATGACGTATAACATGACACAGTAATACGTCATAACGTATAACGTCATAAAGAATTACTTCATAACGTATAACGTCAAATAGTAATACGTTATAACGTATAATGTCATATAGAATTTCGGTTTAACGTATAACGCCATATAGCAATGCGTCATAACGTATAACGTAACATAGTAATACGTCATAACGTATAACGTCATGTAGAATTGTTGTTTAACGTATAATGTCATACAGTAGTTCCTCATAACGTATAACGTCACATAGTAATACGTCACAACGAATAACGTCATATAGAATTACGGTTTAACGTATAACGTCATATAGTAATGCGTCATAACGTATAATGTCATATAGAATTTCGGTTTAACGTATAACGCCATATAGCAATGCGTCATAACGTATAACGTAACATAGTAATACGTCATAACGTATAACGTCATGTAGAATTGTTGTTTAACGTATAATGTCATACAGTAGTTCCTCATAACGTATAACGTCACATAGTAATACGTCACAACGAATAACGTCATATAGAATTACGGTTTAACGTATAACGTCATATAGTAATGCGTCATAACGTATAATGTCATATAGAATTTCGGTTTAACGTATAACGCCATATAGCAATGCGTCATAACGTATAACGTAACATAGTAATACGTCATAACGTATAACGTCATGTAGAATTGTTGTTTAACGTATAACGTCATACAGTAATTCCTCATAACGTATAACGTCACATAGTAATACGTCACAACGAATAACGTCATATAGTATTACGGTTTAACGTATAACGTCATATAGTAATGCGTCATAACGTATAACGCCATATTGTAATGCGTCATAACGTATAACGCCATATAGTATTGCGTCATGACGTATAACATCACATAGTAATACGTCATAACGTATAACGTCATAAAGAATTACTTCATAACGTATAACGTCAAATAGTAATACGTTATAACGTATAATGTCATTTAGAATTTCGGTTTAACGTATAACGCCATATAGCAATGCGTCATAACGTATAACGTAACATAGTAATACGTCATAACGTATAACGTGATGTAGAGTTGTTGTTTAACGTATAACGTCATACAGTAATTCCTCATAACGTATAACGTCACATAGTAATACGTCACAACGAATAACGTCATATAGAATTACGGTTTAACGTATAACGTCATATAGTAATGCGTCATAACGTATAACGCCATATTGTAATGCGTCATAACGTATAACGCCATATCGAATTACGTCATAACATATAACGTCATATAGAATTGCGGTTTATCGTATAACGCCATATAGCAATGCGTCATAACGTATAACGTTACATAGTAATACGTCATAACGTATTACGTCATATAGAATTATTGTTTATCGTATAACGCCATACAGCAATTCCTCATATCGTATAACGTCACATAGTAATACGTCACAACGAATTACGTCATATCGAATTACGGATAAACATATAACGCCATATAGAAATACGGTGAAACGTATAACGCCATATAGAGTTACGGTTTAAAGTATAACGTCATACAGTAATGCGTCATAACGTATAACGCCATATAGTAATCCGTCATAACGTATAACGTCATATAGTATTGCGTCATGACGTATAACGTAGAATAAAAATACGACATAACGTACTACATCAAATAGTAATACGTCATAACGTATAACGTCGTATAGAATTAGGACATAAAGTATTGCATCAAATAGTAATACGTCATAAAGTATAACGTCATATATAATTACGACATAACGTATAACGTCACATAGTAATACGTCATAACGTATAACGTCATATAGAATTCCGGTTTAACGTATAACACCATACAGTAATGCGTCATAACGTATAACGACATATAGAAATACGGAATAACGTATAACGTAACATAGTAATACGTCATAACGTATAACGTCACTTAGGAATACGCCATAAAGTATAACGCCATATAGTAATGCCTCATAATGTATAACGTCATATAGAATTTCGGTTTAACGTATAACGCCAGATAGCAATGCGTCATAACGTATAACGTCACATAATAATACGTCATAAAGTATAACGTCATATAGAATTATTGTTTAACGTATAACGTCATAGTGTAATGCGTCATAACGTATAACGCCATATCGAATTACGTCATAACATATAACGTCATATAGAATTTCGGTTTAACGTATAACGCCATATAGCAATACGTCATAACGTATAACGTTACATAGTAATACGTCATAACGTATAACGTCATATAGAATTATTGTTTATCGTATAACGTCATACAGCAATTCCTCATATCATATAACGTCACATAGTAATACGTCACAACGAATAACGTCATATAGAATTACGGTTAAACATACAACGCCATATAGAAATACGGTGAAACGTATAACGCCATATAGAGTTACGGTTTAATGTATAACGTCATACAGTAATGCGTCATAACGTATAACGTCATATAGTATTGCGTCATAACGTATAACGCAATATAGAACTATTGTTTAACGTATAACGTCATAGTGTAATGCGTCATAACGTATAACGCCATATCGAATATCGTCATAACATATAACGTCATATAGAATTTCGGTTTAACGTATAACGCCATATAGCAGTGCGTCATAACGTATAACGTAACATAGTAATACGTCATAACGTATAACGTCATGTAGAATTGTTGTTTAACGTATAACGTCATACAGTAATTCCTCATAACGTATAACGTCACATAGTAATACGTCACAACGAATAACGTCATATAGAATTACAGTTTAACGTATAACGTCATATAGTAATGCGTCATAACGTATAACGCAATATAGAACTATTGTTTAACGTATAACGTCATAGTGTAATGCGTCATAACGTATAACGCCATATCGAATATCGTCATAACATATAACGTCATATAGAATTTCGGTTTAACGTATAACGCCATATAGCAGTGCGTCATAACGTATAACGTAACATAGTAATACGTCATAACGTATAACGTCATGTAGAATTGTTGTTTAACGTATAATGTCATACAGTAATTCCTCATAATGTATAACGTCACATAGTAATACGTCACAACGAATAACGTCATATAGAATTACGGTTTAACGTACAACGTCATATAGTAATGCGTCATAACGTATAATGTCATATAGAATTTCGGTTTAACGTATAACGCCATATAGCAATGCGTCATAACGTATAACGTAACATAGTAATACGTCATAACGTATAACGTCATGTAGAATTGTTGTTTAACGTATAACGTCATACAGTAATTCCTCATAACGTATAACGTCACATAGTAATACGTCACAACGAATAACGTCATATAGAATTACGGTTTAACGTATAACGTCATATAGTAATGCGTCATAACGTATAACGCCATATTGTAATGCGTCATAACGTATAACGCCATATAGTATTGCGTCATGACGTATAACATCACATAGTAATACGTCATAACGTATAACGTCATAAAGAATTACTTCATAACGTATAACGTCAAATAGTAATTCGTTATAACGTATAATGTCATTTAGAATTTCGGTTTAACGTATAACGCCATATAGCAATGCGTCATAACGTATAACGTAACATTGTAATACGTCATAACGTATAACGTCATGTAGAATTGTTGTTTAACGTATAACGTCATACAGTAATTCCTCATAACGTATAACGTCACATAGTAATACGTCACAACGAATAACGTCATATAGAATTACGGTTTAACGTATAACGTCATATAGTAATGCGTCATAACGTATAACGCCATATTGTAATGCGTCATAACGTATAACGTCATATAGTATTGCGTCATGATGTATAACGTCATATAGAATTACGTCATGACATATAATGTCATATAGTATTACGGCATAATGTATAACGTCACATAGTAATGCCTCATAACGTTTAACGTCATATAGAATTCCGGTTTAGCGTATAACGCCAGATAGCAATGCGTCATAACGTATAACGTCACATAGTAATACGTCATAACGTATAACGTCATATAGAATTATTGTTTAACGTATAACGTCATAGTGTAATGCGTCATAACGTATAACGACATATCGAATTGCGGAATAGCGTAACACATCATATAGTAAGGCGTCATGACGTATAACGTCATATCGAATTACGTCATAACGTATAACGTCACATAGTAGAACTTCATAACGTATAACGTCATATAGAATTACGGTTTAACGTATAACGTCATACAGTAATGCGTCATAACGTATAACGTCATACAGTATTGCGTCATGACCTATAACATCACATAGTAATACATCATAACGTATAACGTCATAAAGAATTACTTTATAACGTGTAACGTCAAATAGTAATACGTTATAACGTATAACGTCATATAGAATTTCGGTTTAACGTATAACGCCATATAGCAATGCGTCATAACGTATAACGTCACACAGTAATACGTCATAACGTATAACGTCATGTAGAATTGTTGTTTAACGTATAACGTCATACAGTAATTCCTCATAACGTATAACGTCACATAGTAATACGTCACAACGAATAACGTCATATAGAATTACGGTTTAACGTATAACGTCATATAGTAATGCGTCATAACGTATAACGCCATATTGTAATGCGTCATAACGTATAACGTCATATAGTATTGCGTCATGATGTATAACGTCATATAGAATTACGTCATGACATATAATGTCATATAGTATTACGGCATAATGTATAACGTCACATAGTAATGCCTCATAACGTTTAACGTCATATAGAATTTCGGTTTAGCGTATAACGCCAGATAGCAATGCGTCATAACGTATAACGTCACATAGTAATACGTCATAACGTATAACGTCATATAGAATTATTGTTTAACGTATAACGTCATAGTGTAATGCGTCATAACGTATAACGACATATCGAATTGCGGAATAGCGTAACACATCATATAGTAAGGCGTCATGACGTATAACGTCATATCGAATTACGTCATAACGTATAACGTCACATAGTAGAACTTCATAACGTATAACGTCATATAGAATTACGGTTTAACGTATAACGTCATACAGTAATGCGTCATAACGTATAACGTCATACAGTATTGCGTCATGACCTATAACATCACATAGTAATACATCATAACGTATAACGTCATAAAGAATTACTTTATAACGTGTAACGTCAAATAGTAATACGTTATAACGTATAACGTCATATAGAATTTCGGTTTAACGTATAACGCCATATAGCAATGCGTCATAACGTATAACGTCACACAGTAATACGTCATAACGTATAACGTCATGTAGAATTGTTGTTTAACGTATAACGTCATACAGTAATTCCTCATAACGTATAACGTCACATAGTAATACGTCATAACGTATAACGTCATATGGAATTCCGGTTTAACGTATATCTCCATACAGTAATGCGTCATAACGTATAACGACATATAGAAATACGGAATAACGTATAACGTCACATAGTAATACGTCATAACGTATAACTTCACATAGGAATACGCCATAACGTAAAACGCCATATAGTAATGCCTCATAACGTATAACGTCATATAGAATTGCGGAATAACGTATAACATCATATAGTAAGGCGTCATGACGTATAACGTCATATAGAATTACGACATAACGTATAACGTCACATAGTAATACGTCATAACGTATAACGTCATATAGAATTACAGCTTAACGTATAACGTCATACAGTAATGTGTCATAACGTATAACTTCACATAGGAATACGCCATAACGTATAACGTCATACAGTGATTCGTCATACCGTATAACGTCATATAGAATTCCGGTTTAACGTATAACGAGATATAGCAATGCGTCATAACGTATGACGCCATATTGTAATGCGCCATAACGTATAACGTCATATAGTATTGCGTCATGATGTATAACGTCATATAGAATTACGTCATGACATGTAATGTCATATAGTAATACGTCATAACGTATAACGTCATAAAGAATTACTTCATAACGTATAACGTAAAATAGTAATACGTTATAACGTATAACGTCATATAGAATTACGGTTTAACGTATAACGTCATAGAGCAATTCCTCATAACGTATAACGTCATATAGTAATACGTCACAACGAATAACGTCATATAGAATTACTGTTAAACGTATAACGCCATTTAGAATTATGTTTTAACGTATAACGTAATATAGAATTACGGTGTAACGTATAATACCATGGCGTAATGCGTCATATCGTGTAACGTCACATAGTAATACGTCATAACGCATAACGTCATATAGAATTACGGTTTAACGTATAACGTCATACAGTAATGTATCATAACGTATAACGTCATATGGAATTACGGTTTAACGTATAACGTCACATAGCAAAACGTCATAACGTATAACGTCACATATTAAAACGACATAACGTCACATATTAAAACGACATAACGTATAACGTCATATAGAATTACGGTTTAACATATAACGTCATACTGTAATGCTTCATAACGTATAACGTCATATAGTATTGCGTCATGACGAATAACGTCGTATAGAATTACGTCATAACGGATAACGTCTTACAGTAATACGTCATATCGTAGATCGTCATATAGCTATGCGTCATAACGTATAACGCCATATAGTAATGCGTCATAACGTATAACGCCATATAGTAATGCGTCATAACGTATAACGCAATATAGTATTGCGTCATGATGTATAACGTCATACAGAATTACGTCATAACATATAATGTCATATAGTATTGCGTCATAACGTATAACGTCATATAGTATCACGGCATAACATATAACGTCACATAGAATTACGTCATAACGGATAACGTCACATTGTAATACGTCATAATGTATAACGTCATATAGTATTACGGCATAACATATAACGTCACATAGAATTACGTCATAACGTATAACGTCACATAGTATAACGTCATAACGTATAACGTCATATAGAATTACGGTTTAACGTATAACGTCATACAGTAATGCGTCATAACGTATAACGTCATATAGTATTGCGTCATAACGTATAACGCCATATAGTAATGCGTCATAACGTATAACGCCATATAGTAATGCGTCATAACGTATAACGCAATATAGTATTGCGTCATGATGTATAACGTCATACAGAATTACGTCATAACATATAATGTCATATAGTATTGCGTCATAACGTATAACGTCATATAGTATCACGGCATAACATATAACGTCACATAGAATTACGTCATAACGGATAACGTCACATTGTAATACGTCATAACGTATAACGTCATATAGTATTACGGCATAACATATAACGTCACATAGAATTACGTCATAACGTATAACGTCACATAGTATAACGCCATAACGTATAACGTCATATAGAATTACGGTTTAACGTATAACGTCATACAGTAATGCGTCATAACGTATAACGTCATATAGTATTGCGTCATAACGTATAACGTCGTATAGAATTACGTCATAACGGATAACGTCTTATAGTAATACGTCATAACGTATAACGTCATATAGCCATGCGTCATAACGTATGACGCCATATAGTAATGCGTCATAACGTATAACGCCATATAGTAATGTGTCATAACGTATAACGCCATATAGTATTGCGTCATGATGTATAGCGTCATATAGAACTAAGTCATAACATATAAGGTCATATAGAATTACGGCATAACGTATAACGTCATATAGTAATGCGTCATAACGTATAACGTCACATAGAATTACGGCATAATATATAACGTCACATAGAATTCCGTCATAACGGATAACGTCACATAGTAAAACGTTATAACGTATAACGTCATATAGAATTACGGTTAAACGTATAACGTCATATAGTAATGAGTCATAACGTATAACGCCATATAGTAATACGTCATAACGTATAACGTCATATAGAATTATTCTTTATCGTATAACGTCATACAGCAATTCCTCATATCGTATAACGTCACATAGTAATACGACACAACGAATAACGTCGTATAGAATTACGGTTAAACATATAACGCCATATAGAAATACGGTGAAACGTATAACGTCATATACCAACGAGTCATAACGTATAACGCCATATAGTAATACGGTATAACGTATAACGTCATTTTGAATTACTTCATAACGTATAACGTCACATAGTAATCCGTCATAACGTATAACGTCATATAGAATTTCGGTTTAATGTATAACGCCATATAGCAATGCGTCATAACGTATAACGACATATAGAATTGCGGAATAACGTATAACATCATATAGTAAGGCGTCATGACGTATAACGTCACATCGAATTACGTCATAACATATAACGTCACATAGTAGAACTTCATAACGTATAACGTCATATAGAATTACGGTTTAACGTATAACGTCATACAGTAATGCGTCATAACGTATAACGTCATATAGTATTGCGTCATGACGTATAACATCACATAGTAATACGTCATAACGTATAACGTCATAAAGAATTACTTCATAACGTATAACGTCAAATAGTAATACGTTATAACCTATAACGTCATATAGAATTTCGGTTTAACGTATAACGCCATATAGCAATGCGTCATAACGTATAACGTCACATAGTAATACGTCATAACGTATAACGTCATGTAGAATTGTTGTTTAACGTATAACGTCATACAGTAATTCCTCATAACGTATAACGTCACATAGTAATACGTCACAACGAATAACGTCATATAGTATTGCGTCATGATGTATAACGTCATATAGAATTACGTCATGACATATAATGTCATATAGAAATACGGCATAATGTATAACGTCACATAGTAATACGTGATAACGTATAACGTCATATAGCATTACGGTTTAACGTATACCGTCATACAGTAATTCGTCATAACGTAAAACGTCATATCGAATTACGGTATAACGTATAACGTCACATAGTAATACGTCATAATGTACAACGTCATATAGAAATACGTCATAACGTATAACGTCACATAGTAATACGTCATAACGTATTACATCATATAGAATTTCGGTTTAACGTAACACGCCATATAGCAATGCGTCATAACATATAACGACATATAGAATTGCGGAATAACGTATAACATCATATAGTAAGGCGTCATGACGTATAACGTCATATCGAATTACGACATCACGTACAACATCACATAGTATTACGTCATAACGTATAACGTCATATAGAATTACTTCATAACGTATAACGTCACATAGTAATACGTCATAACGTATAACGTCATATAGAATTACGACATAACGTATAACGTCACATAGTAATACGTCATAACGTATAACGTCATATGGAATTCCGGTTTAACGTATATCTCCATACAGTAATGCGTCATAACGTATAACGACATATAGAAATACGGAATAACGTATAACGTCACATAGTAATACGTCATAACGTATAACTTCACATAGGAATACGCCATAACGTAAAACGCCATATAGTAATGCCTCATAACGTATAACGTCATATAGAATTGCGGAATAACGTATAACATCATATAGTAAGTCGTCATGACGTATAACGTCATATAGAATTACGACATAACGTATAACGTCACATAGTAATACGTCATAACGTATAACGTCATATAGAATTACAGCTTAACGTATAACGTCATACAGTAATGTGTCATAACGTATAACTTCACATAGGAATACGCCATAACGTATAACGTCATACAGAGTGATTCGTCATACCGTATAACGTCATATAGAATTCCGGTTTAACGTATAACGAGATATAGCAATGCGTCATAACGTATAACTACATATAGAATTACGACATAACGTACTACACCAAATAGTAATACGTCATAACGTATAACGTCATATAGAATTACGACATAACGTATAGCGTCACATAGTAATACGTCATAACGTATAACGTCATAAAGAATTACTTCATAACATATAACGTCACATAGTAATACGTTATATCGTATAACGTCATATAGTATTACGGTTTAACGTATAACGTCATATAGTAATGCGTCGTAACGTATAACGCCATATAGTAATGCGTCATACCGTATAACGTCACATAGTAATACGTCGTAACGTATAACGTCATTAAGAATTACTTCATAACATATAACGTCACATAGTAATACGTTATAACGTATAACGTCATATAGAATTACGGTTTAACGTATAACGTCATATAGTAATGCGTCGTAACGTATAACGCCTTATAGTAATGCGTCGTACCGTATAACGTCATATAGAATTCCGGTTTAACGTATAACGAGATATATCAACGCGTCATAACGTATAACGACATATAGAATTGCGGAATAACGTATAGCATCATATAGAATTATTGTTTAACGTATAACGTCATACAGCAATTTCTCATAACGTATAACGTCATATAGTAATACGTCACAACGAATAACGTCATATAGAATTACTGTTAAACGTATAACGCCATTTAGAATTATGTTTTAACGTATAACGTAATATAGAATTACGGTGTAACGTATAATACCATAGCGTAATGCGTCATATCGTGTAACGTCACATAGTAATACGTCATAACGCATAACGTCATATAGAATGACGGTTTAACGTATAACGTCATACAGTAATGCATCATAACGTATAACGTCATATAGAATTACGGTTTAACGTATAACGTCACATAGCAAAACGTCATAACGTATAACGTCACATATTAAAACGTCATAACGTATAACGTCATATAGTATTGCGTCATGACGCATAACGTAGCATAGAATTACGACATAACGTACTACACCAAATAGTAATACGTCATAACGTATAACGTCATATAGAATTACGACATAACGTATAGCGTCACATAGTAATACGTCATAACGTATAACGTCATAAAGAATTACTTCATAACATATAACGTCACATAGTAATACGTTATATCGTATAACGTCATATAGTATTACGGTTTAACGTATAACGTCATATAGTAATGCGTCGTAACGTATAACGCCATATAGTAATGCGTCATAACGTATAACGTCATATAGTATCACGGCATAACATATAACGTCACATAGAATTACGTCATAACGGATAACGTCACATTGTAATACGTCATAACGTATAACGTCATATAGTATTACGGCATAACATATAACGTCACAGAGAATTACGTCATAACGTATAACGTCACATAGTATAACGTCATAACGTATAACGTCATATAGAATTACGGTTTAACGTATAACGTCATACAGTAATGCGTCATAACGTATAACGTCATATAGTATTGCGTCATAACGTATAACGTCGTATAGAATTACGTCATAACGGATAACGTCTTATAGTAATACGTCATAACGTATAACGTCATATAGCAATGCGTCATAACGTATGACGCCATATAGTAATGCGTCATAACGTATAACGCCATATAGTAATGTGTCATAACGTATAACGCCATATAGTATTGCGTCATGATGTATAGCGTCATATAGAACTAAGTCATAACATATAAGGTCATATAGAATTACGGCATAACGTATAACGTCATATAGTAATGCGTCATAACGTATAACGTCACATAGAATTACGGCATAATATATAACGTCACATAGAATTCCGTCATAACGGATAACGTCACATAGTAAAACGTTATAACGTATAACGTCATATAGAATTACGGTTAAACGTATAACGTCATATAGTAAGGCGTCATGACGTATAACGTCACATCGAATTACGTCATAACATATAACGTCACATAGTAGAACTTCATAACGTATAACGTCATATAGAATTACGGTTTAACGTATAACGTCATACAGTAATGCGTCATAACGTATAACGACATATAGAAATACGGAATAACGTATAACGACACATAGTAATACGTTATAACATATAACGTCATATAGAATTTCGGTTTAATGTATAACGCCATATAGCAATGCGTCATAACGTATAACGACATATAGAATTGCGGAATAACGTATAACATCATATAGTAAGGCGTCATGACGTATAACGTCACATCGAATTACGTCATAACATATAACGTCACATAGTAGAACTTCATAACGTATAACGTCATATAGAATTACGGTTTAACGTATAACGTCATACAGTAATGCGTCATAACGTATAACGTCATATAGTATTGCGTCATGACGTATAACATCACATAGTAATACGTCATAACGTATAACGTCATAAAGAATTACTTCATAACGTATAACGTCAAATAGTAATACGTTATAACCTATAACGTCATATAGAATTTCGGTTTAACGTATAACGCCATATAGCAATGCGTCATAACGTATAACGTCACATAGTAATACGTCATAACGTATAACGTCATGTAGAATTGTTGTTTAACGTATAACGTCATACAGTAATTCCTCATAACGTATAACGTCACATAGTAATACGTCACAACGAATAACGTCATATAGTATTGCGTCATGATGTATAACGTCATATAGAATTACGTCATGACATATAATGTCATATAGAAATACGGCATAATGTATAACGTCACATAGTAATACGTGATAACGTATAACGTCATATAGCATTACGGTTTAACGTATACCGTCATACAGTAATTCGTCATAACGTAAAACGTCATATCGAATTACGGTATAACGTATAACGTCACATAGTAATACGTCATAATGTATAACGTCATATAGAATTACGTCATAACGTATAACGTCACATAGTAATACGTCATAACGTATTACATCATATAGAATTTCGGTTTAACGTAACACGCCATATAGCAATGCGTCATAACATATAACGACATATAGAATTGCGGAATAACGTATAACATCATATAGTAAGGCGTCATGACGTATAACGTCATATCGAATTACGACATCACGTACAACATCACATAGTATTACGTCATAACGTATAACGTCATATAGAATTACTTCATAACGTATAACGTCACATAGTAATACGTCATAACGTATAACGTCATATAGAATTACGACATAACGTATAACGTCACATAGTAATACGTCATAACGTATAACGTCATATGGAATTCCGGTTTAACGTATATCTCCATACAGTAATGCGTCATAACGTATAACGACATATAGAAATACGGAATAACGTATAACGTCACATAGTAATACGTCATAACGTATAACTTCACATAGGAATACGCCATAACGTAAAACGCCATATAGTAATGCCTCATAACGTATAACGTCATATAGAATTGCGGAATAACGTATAACATCATATAGTAAGTCGTCATGACGTATAACGTCAGATAGAATTACGACATAACGTATAACGTCACATAGTAATACGTCATAACGTATAACGTCATATAGAATTACAGCTTAACGTATAACGTCATACAGTAATGTGTCATAACGTATAACTTCACATAGGAATACGCCATAACGTATAACGTCATACAGAGTGATTCGTCATACCGTATAACGTCATATAGAATTCCGGTTTAACGTATAACGAGATATAGCAATGCGTCATAACGTATAACTACATATAGAATTACGACATAACGTACTACACCAAATAGTAATACGTCATAACGTATAACGTCATATAGAATTACGACATAACGTATAGCGTCACATAGTAATACGTCATAACGTATAACGTCATAAAGAATTACTTCATAACATATAACGTCACATAGTAATACGTTATATCGTATAACGTCATATAGTATTACGGTTTAACGTATAACGTCATATAGTAATGCGTCGTAACGTATAACGCCATATAGTAATGCGTCATACCGTATAACGTCACATAGTAATACGTCGTAACGTATAACGTCATTAAGAATTACTTCATAACATATAACGTCACATAGTAATACGTTATAACGTATAACGTCATATAGAATTACGGTTTAACGTATAACGTCATATAGTAATGCGTCGTAACGTATAACGCCTTATAGTAATGCGTCGTACCGTATAACGTCATATAGAATTCCGGTTGAACGTATAACGAGATATATCAACGCGTCATAACGTATAATGACATATAGAATTGCGGAATAACGTATAGCATCATATAGAATTATTGTTTAACGTATAACGTCATACAGCAATTTCTCATAACGTATAACGTCATATAGTAATACGTCACAACGAATAACGTCATATAGAATTACTGTTAAACGTATAACGCCATTTAGAATTATGTTTTAACGTATAACGTAATATAGAATTACGGTGTAACGTATAATACCATAGCGTAATGCGTCATATCGTGTAACGTCACATAGTAATACGTCATAACGCATAACGTCATATAGAATTACGGTTTAACGTATAACGTCATACAGTAATGCATCATAACGTATAACGTCATATAGAATTACGGTTTAACGTATAACGTCACATAGCAAAACGTCATAACGTATAACGTCACATATTAAAACGTCATAACGTATAACGTCATATAGTATTGCGTCATGACGCATAACGTAGCATAGAATTACGACATAACGTACTACACCAAATAGTAATACGTCATAACGTATAACGTCATATAGAATTACGACATAACGTATAGCGTCACATAGTAATACGTCATAACGTATAACGTCATAAAGAATTACTTCATAACATATAACGTCACATAGTAATACGTTATATCGTATAACGTCATATAGTATTACGGTTTAACGTATAACGTCATATAGTAATGCGTCGTAACGTATAACGCCATATAGTAATGCGTCATACCGTATAACCTCACATAGTAATACGTCGTAACGTATAACGTCATTAAGAATTACTTCATAACATATAACGTCACATAGTAATACGTTATAACGTATAACGTCATATAGAATTACGGTTTAACGTATAACGTCATATAGTAATGCGTCGTAACGTATAACGCCTTATAGTAATGCGTCGTACCGTATAACGTCATATAGAATTCCGGTTTAACGTATAACGAGATATATCAACGCGTCATAACGTATAACGACATATAGAATTGCGGAATAACGTATAACGGCATATAGTATCACGGCATAACATATAACGTCACATAGAATTACGTCATAACGGATAACGTCACATTGTAATACGTCATAACGTATAACGTCATATAGTATTACGGCATAACATATAACGTCACATAGAATTACGTCATAACGGATAACGTCACATAGTAAAACGTTATAACGTATAACGTCATATAGAATTACGGTTTAACGTATAACGCCATATAGTAATGAGTCATAACGTATAACGCCATATAGTAATACGTCATAACGTATAACGTCATATAGTATTGCGTCATAACGTATAACGTCGTATAGAATTACGTCATAACGGATGACGTCTTATAGTAATACGTCATAACGTATAACGTCATATAGCAATGCGGCATAACGTATGACGCCATATAGTAATGCGTCATAACGTATAGCGCCATATAGTAATTCGTCATAACGTATAACGCCATATAGTATTGCGTCATGATGTATAGCGTCATAGAGAACTAAGTCATAACATATAATGTCATATAGAATTGCGGCATAACGTATAACGTCATATAGTAATGCGTCATAACGTATAACGTCACATAGAATTACGGCATAATATATAACGTCACATAGAATTACGTCATAACGGATAACGTCACATAGTAAAACGTTATAACGTATAACGTCATATAGAATTACGGTTAAACGTATAACGTCATATAGTAATGAGTCATAACGTATAACGACATATAGTAATACGGTATAACGTATAACGTCATTTTGAATTACTTCATAACGTATAACGTCACATAGTAATACGTCATAACGTATAAGGTCATATGGAATTTCGGTTTAACGTATAACGCCAGATAGCAATGCGTCATAACGTATAACGTCACATAGTAATACGTCATAACGTATAACGTCATATAGAATTATTGTTTATCGTATAACGTCATACAGCAATTCCTCATATCGTATAACGTCACATAGTAATACGTCACAACGAATAACGTCATATAGAATTACGGTTAAACATATAACGCCATATAGAAATGCGGTGAAACGTATAACGCCATATAGAGTTACGGTTTAACGTGTAACGTCATACAGTAATGCGTCATAACGTATAACGTCATATAGTATTGCGTCATGACGTATAACGTAACACAGTAATATGTCATAACGTATAAAGCCATTTAGTAATACGTCATAGCGGATACCGTCACACAGTATTACGTAATAACGTATAACGTCATATAGAATTGCGGTCTAACGTATAACGTCATATAGTAGTGCGTCATAACGTATAACGCCATATAGTAATGCGTCATATGGTATAACGTCATAAAGAATTACGGTTTCAAGTATAGCACAATACAGTAATGCGTCATAACGTATAACGCCATATAGTAATCCGTCATAACGTATAACGTCATATAGTATTGCGTCATGACGCATAACGTAGCATAGAATTACGACATAACGTACTACACCAAATAGTAATGCGTCATAACGTATAACGTCATATAGAATTACGACATAACGTATAGCGTCACATAGTAATACGTCATAACGTATAACGTCATAAAGAATTACTTCATAACATATAACGTCACATAGTAATACGTTATATCGTATAACGTCATATAGTATTACGGTTTAACGTATAACGTCATATAGTAATGCGTCGTAACGTATAACGCCATATAGTAATGCGTCATACCGTATAACGTCACATAGTAATACGTCGTAACGTATAACGTCATAAAGAATTACTTCATAACATATAACGTCACATAGTAATACGTTATAACGTATAACGTCATATAGAATTACTGTTAAACGTATAACGCCATTTAGAATTATGTTTTAACGTATAACGTAATATAGAATTACGGTGTAACGTATAATACCATAGCGTAATGCGTCATATCGTGTAACGTCACATAGTAATACGTCATAACGCATAACGTCATATAGAATTACGGTTTAACGTATAACGTCATACAGTAATGCATCATAACGTATAACGTCATATAGAATTACGGTTTAACGTATAACGTCACATAGCAAAACGTCATAACGAATAACGTCACATAGTAAAACGTTATAACGTATAACGTCATATAGAATTACGGTTTAACGTATAACGCCATATAGTAATGAGTCATGACGTATAACGCCATATAGTAATACGTCATAACGTATAACGTCATATTGAATTACGTCATAACGTATAACGTCATATAGAATTTCGGTTTAACGTATAACGCCATAAAGAATTACGTCATAACGTATAACGTCACATAGTATAACGTCATAACGTATAACGTCATATAGAATTACGGTTTAACGTATAACGTCATACAGTAATGCGTCATAACGTATAACGTCATATAGTATTGCGTCATAACGTATAACGTCGTATAGTATTACGTCATAACGGATGACGTCTTATAGTAATACGTCATAACGTATAACGTCATATAGCAATGCGTCATAACGTATGACGCCATGTAGTAATGCGTCATAACGTATAGCGCCATATAGTAATGCGTCATAACGTATAACGCCATATAGTATTGCGTCATGATGTATAGCGTCATAGAGAACTAAGTCATAACATATAATGTCATATAGAATTGCGGCATAACGTATAACGTCATATAGTAATGCGTCATAACGTATAACGTCACATAGAATTACGGCATAATATATAACGTCACATAGAATTATGTCATAACGGATAACGTCACATAGTAAAACGTTATAACGTATAACGTCATATAGAATTACGGTTAAACGTATAACGTCATATAGTAATGAGTCATAACGTATAACGTCATATAGTATTGCGTCATAACGTATAACGTCGTATAGTATTACGTCATAACGGATGACGTCTTATAGTAAAACGTTATAACGTATAACGTCATATAGAATTACGGTTAAACGTATAACGTCATATAGTAATGAGTCATAACGTATAACGCCATATAGTAATACGGTATAACGTATAACGTCATTTTGAATTACTTCATAACGTATAACGTCACATAGTAATACGTCATAACGTATAACGTCACATAGTAATACGTCATAACGTATAACGTAATATAGAATCATTGTTTATCGTATAACGTCATACAGCAATTCCTTATATCGTATAACGTCACATAGTAATACGTCACAACGAATAACGTCATATAGAATTACGGTTAAACATATAACGCCATATAGAAATGCGGTGAAACGTATAACGCCATATAGAGTTACGGTTTAACGTGTGACGTCATACAGTAATGCGTCATAACGTATAACGTCATATAGTATTGCGTCATGACGTATAACGTAACATAGTAATATGTCATAACGTATAAAGCCATTTAGTAATGCGTCATAACGTATAGCGCCATATAGTAATGCGTCATAACGTATAACGCCATATAGTTATGCGTCATATCGTATAACGTCATAAAGAATTACGGTTTCAAGTATAGAACCATACAGTAATGCGTCATAACGTATAACGCCATATAGTAATCCGTCATAACGTATAACGTCATATAGTATTGCGTCATGACGCATAACGTAGCATAGAATTACGACATAACGTACTACACCAAATAGTAATACGTCATAACGTATAACGTCATATAGAATTACGACATAACGTATAGCGTCACATAGTAATACGTCATAACGTATAACGTCATAAAGAATTACTTCATAACATATAACGTCACATAGTAATACGTTATATTGTATAACGTCATATAGTATTACGGTTTAACGTATAACGTCATATAGTAATGCGTCGTAACGTATAACGCCAAATAGTAATGCGTCATACCGTATAACGTCATATAGAATTCCGGTTTAACGTATAGCGAGATATATCTATGCGTCATAACGTATAACGACATATAGAATTGCGGAATAACGTATAACATCATATAGTAAGGCGTCATGACGTATAACGTCATATAGAATTATTGTTTAACGTATAACGTCATACAGTAATTCCTCATAACGTATAACGTCACATAGTAATACGTCATAACGTATAACGTCATATAGAATTATTGTTTAACGTATAACGTCACACAGTAATTCCTCATAACGTATAACGTCACATAGTA
This sequence comes from Bombus fervidus, assembly GCF_041682495.2. NCBI lineage: Eukaryota > Metazoa > Arthropoda > Insecta > Hymenoptera > Apidae > Bombus > Bombus fervidus. The sequence goes on from NW_027212582.1 coordinate 2,740,537, forward strand.
ATACGTCACAACGAATAACGTCATATAGAATTACGGTTTAACGTATAACGCCATATAGTAATGAGTCATAACGTATAACGCCATATAGTAATACGTCATGACGTATAACATCACATAGTAATTCGTCATAACGTATAACGCCATATAGTAATACGTCATAACGTATAACGCCATATAGTAATACGTCATAACGTATAACGTCACATAGAATTACGGATTAACGTATAACGTCATAGTTTAATGCGTCATAACGTATAATGCCATATAGAATTACGGCATAACGTATAACGTAACATAGAATTACGTCATAACGGATAACGTCACATAGTAGTACGTCATAACTCATAACGTCATATAGAATTACGGTTTAACGTATAACGCCATATAGTAATGCGTCATAACGTGTAACGTCACATAGTAATACGTCATAACGTATAACGTCATATCGAATTACGTCATAACGTATAACGTCATATAGAATTTCGGTTTAACGTATAACATCATACAGTAATGCGTCATAACGTATAACGTCATATAGTATTGCGTCATGACGTATAACGTCGTATAGATTTACATCATAACGGATAACGTCTCATAGTAATACGTCATAACGCATAACGCCACACAGTATTACGTAATAACGTATAACGTCATATAGTAATGCGTCATAACGTATAACGTCATATCGAAGAACGTCATAACGTATAACGTACTACAGAATTTCGGTTTAACGTATAACATCATACAGTAATGCGTCATAACGTGTAACGTCACATAGTAATACGTCATAACGTATAACGTCATATCGAATTACGTCATAACGTATAACGTCATATAGAATTTCGGTTTAACGTATAACATCATACAGTAATGCGTCATAACGTATAACGTCATATAGTATTGCGTCATGACGTATAACGTCGTATAGATTTACATCATAACGGATAACGTCTCATAGTAATACGTCATAACGTATAACGCCACACAGTATTACGTAATAACGTATAACGTCATATAGAATTACGTCATAACGTATAACGTCATATAGAATTTCGGTTTAACGTATAACATCATACAGTAATGCGTCATAACGTATAACGTCATATAGTATTGCGTCATGACGTATAACGTCGTATAGATTTACATCATAACGGATAACGTCTCATAGTAATACGTCATAACGTATAACGCCACACAGTATTACGTAATAACGTATAACGTCATATAGAATTACGGTTTAACGTATAACGCCATATAGTAATGCGTCATAACGTGTAACGTCACATAGTAGTACGTCATAACTCATAACGTCATATAGAAATACGGTGAAACGTATAACGCCATATAGAGTTACGTTTTAACGTATAACCTTATATAGCATGACGGTTTAACGTATAGCGCCATATAGTAATGCGTCATAACGTATAACGCCATTTAGTAATGCGTCGTACCGTATAACGCAATATAGTAATGCGTCATAACGTATAACGTCATATAGTATTGCGTCATGATGTATAACGTCATATAGAATTACGTCATGACATATAATGTCATATAGAAATACCATAATGTATAACGTCACATTGTAATACGTGATAACGTATAACGTCATATAGCATTACGGATTAACGTGTAACGTAATACAGTAATTCGTCATAACGTAAAACGTCATATAGAGTTATTGTTTAACGTATAACGTCATACAGTAATTCCGCATAACGTATAACGTCATACAGTAATTCCGCATAACGTATAACGTCATACAGAATTACGTCATAACGAATAACGTCATATAGAATTACGGTTAAACGTATAACGCCATATAGAATTACGGTTTAACGTATAACGTCATATAGTATTGCGTCATGACATATAACGTCATATAGAAATACGGTGAAACGTATAACGCCATATAGAGTTACGTTTTAACGTATAACCTTGTATAGCATGACGGTTTAACGTATAGCGCCATATAGTAATGCGTCATAACGTATAACGCCATTTAGTAATGCGTCGTACCGTATAACGCAATATAGTAATGCGTCATAACGTATAACGTCATATAGTATTGCGTCATGATGTATAACGTCATATAGAATTACGTCATGACATATAATGTCATATAGAAATACCATAATGTGTAACGTCACATTGTAATACGTTATAACGTATAACGTCATATAGCATTACGGTTTAACGTGTAACGTCATACAGTAATTCGTCATAACGTAAAACGTCATATAGAGTTATTGTTTAACGTATAACGTCATACAGTAATTCCGTATAACGTATAACGTCATACAGTTAATCCGCATAACGTATAACGTCATACAGAATTACGTCATAACGAATAACGTCATATAGAATTACGGTTAAACGTATAACGCCATATAGAATTACGGTTTAACGTATAACGTCATATAGTAACGCGTCATAACGTGTAACGCGACATAGTAATGCGTCATAACGTATAACGCCATATAGTAATGCGTCATAACGTATAACGTCATATAGAGTTACGGTTTAACGTATAACGTCATACAGTATTACGTAATAACGTATAACGTCATATAGAATTGCGGTTTAACGTATAACGTCATATAGTAATGCGTCATAACGTATAACGCCATACAGTAATGCGTCATAACGTAGAACGCCATATGGTAATGCGTCATAACGTATAACGTCATATAGAATTGCGGTTTAACGTATAACGTCATATAGTAATGCGTCATAACGTATAACGCCATATAGCAATGCGTCATAACGTATAACGTCACATAGTAATACGTCATAACGTATAACGTCATATAGAATTATTGTTTATCGTATAACGTCATACAGCAATTCCTCATATCGTATAACGTCACATAGTAATACGTCACAACGAATAACGTCATATAGAATTACGGTTAAACATATAACGCCATATAGAATTACGGTTAAACATATAACGCCATATAGAAATACGGTGAAACGTATAACGCCATATAGAGTTACGTTTTAACGTGTAACGTCATAGTGTAATGCGTCATAACGTATAACGCCATATCGAATTACGTCATAACATATAACGTCATATAGAATTTCGGTTTAACGTATAACGCCATATAGTAATACGTCACAACGGATAACGTCACACAGTATTACGTAATAACGTATAACATCATATAGAATTGCGGTTTAACGTATAACGTCATATAGTAATGCGTCATAACGTATAACGCCATATAGTAATGCGTCATAACGTATAACGCCATATAGTAATGCGTCATAACGTATAACGCCATATAGTAATGCGTCATAACGTATAATGCCATATAGAATTACGGCATAACGTATAACGTAACATAGAATTACGTCATAACGGATAACGTCACATAGTAGTACGTCATAACTCATAACGTCATATAGAATTACGGTTTAACGTATAACGCCATATAGTAATGCGTCATAACGTGTAACGTCACATAGTAATACGTCATAACGTATAACGTCATATCGAATTACGTCATAACGTATAACGTCATATAGAATTTCGGTTTAACGTATAACATCATACAGTAATGCGTCATAACGTATAACGTCATATAGTATTGCGTCATGACGTATAACGTCGTATAGATTTACATCATAACGGATAACGTCTCATAGTAATACGTCATAACGCATAACGCCACACAGTATTACGTAATAACGTATAACGTCATATAGTAATGCGTCATAACGTATAACGTCATATCGAAGAACGTCATAACGTATAACGTACTACAGAATTTCGGTTTAACGTATAACATCATACAGTAATGCGTCATAACGTGTAACGTCACATAGTAATACGTCATAACGTATAACGTCATATCGAATTACGTCATAACGTATAACGTCATATAGAATTTCGGTTTAACGTATAACATCATACAGTAATGCGTCATAACGTATAACGTCATATAGTATTGCGTCATGACGTATAACGTCGTATAGATTTACATCATAACGGATAACGTCTCATAGTAATACGTCATAACGTATAACGCCACACAGTATTACGTAATAACGTATAACGTCATATAGAATTACGTCATAACGTATAACGTCATATAGAATTTCGGTTTAACGTATAACATCATACAGTAATGCGTCATAACGTATAACGTCATATAGTATTGCGTCATGACGTATAACGTCGTATAGATTTACATCATAACGGATAACGTCTCATAGTAATACGTCATAACGTATAACGCCACACAGTATTACGTAATAACGTATAACGTCATATAGAATTACGGTTTAACGTATAACGCCATATAGTAATGCGTCATAACGTGTAACGTCACATAGTAGTACGTCATAACTCATAACGTCATATAGAAATACGGTGAAACGTATAACGCCATATAGAGTTACGTTTTAACGTATAACCTTATATAGCATGACGGTTTAACGTATAGCGCCATATAGTAATGCGTCATAACGTATAACGCCATTTAGTAATGCGTCGTACCGTATAACGCAATATAGTAATGCGTCATAACGTATAACGTCATATAGTATTGCGTCATGATGTATAACGTCATATAGAATTACGTCATGACATATAATGTCATATAGAAATACCATAATGTATAACGTCACATTGTAATACGTGATAACGTATAACGTCATATAGCATTACGGATTAACGTGTAACGTAATACAGTAATTCGTCATAACGTAAAACGTCATATAGAGTTATTGTTTAACGTATAACGTCATACAGTAATTCCGCATAACGTATAACGTCATACAGTAATTCCGCATAACGTATAACGTCATACAGAATTACGTCATAACGAATAACGTCATATAGAATTACGGTTAAACGTATAACGCCATATAGAATTACGGTTTAACGTATAACGTCATATAGTATTGCGTCATGACATATAACGTCATATAGAAATACGGTGAAACGTATAACGCCATATAGAGTTACGTTTTAACGTATAACCTTGTATAGCATGACGGTTTAACGTATAGCGCCATATAGTAATGCGTCATAACGTATAACGCCATTTAGTAATGCGTCGTACCGTATAACGCAATATAGTAATGCGTCATAACGTATAACGTCATATAGTATTGCGTCATGATGTATAACGTCATATAGAATTACGTCATGACATATAATGTCATATAGAAATACCATAATGTGTAACGTCACATTGTAATACGTTATAACGTATAACGTCATATAGCATTACGGTTTAACGTGTAACGTCATACAGTAATTCGTCATAACGTAAAACGTCATATAGAGTTATTGTTTAACGTATAACGTCATACAGTAATTCCGTATAACGTATAACGTCATACAGTTAATCCGCATAACGTATAACGTCATACAGAATTACGTCATAACGAATAACGTCATATAGAATTACGGTTAAACGTATAACGCCATATAGAATTACGGTTTAACGTATAACGTCATATAGTAACGCGTCATAACGTGTAACGCGACATAGTAATGCGTCATAACGTATAACGCCATATAGTAATGCGTCATAACGTATAACGTCATATAGAGTTACGGTTTAACGTATAACGTCATACAGTATTACGTAATAACGTATAACGTCATATAGAATTGCGGTTTAACGTATAACGTCATATAGTAATGCGTCATAACGTATAACGCCATACAGTAATGCGTCATAACGTAGAACGCCATATGGTAATGCGTCATAACGTATAACGTCATATAGAATTGCGGTTTAACGTATAACGTCATATAGTAATGCGTCATAACGTATAACGCCATATAGCAATGCGTCATAACGTATAACGTCACATAGTAATACGTCATAACGTATAACGTCATATAGAATTATTGTTTATCGTATAACGTCATACAGCAATTCCTCATATCGTATAACGTCACATAGTAATACGTCACAACGAATAACGTCATATAGAATTACGGTTAAACATATAACGCCATATAGAATTACGGTTAAACATATAACGCCATATAGAAATACGGTGAAACGTATAACGCCATATAGAGTTACGTTTTAACGTGTAACGTCATAGTGTAATGCGTCATAACGTATAACGCCATATCGAATTACGTCATAACATATAACGTCATATAGAATTTCGGTTTAACGTATAACGCCATATAGTAATACGTCACAACGGATAACGTCACACAGTATTACGTAATAACGTATAACATCATATAGAATTGCGGTTTAACGTATAACGTCATATAGTAATGCGTCATAACGTATAACGCCATATAGTAATGCGTCATAACGTATAACGCCATATAGTAATGCGTCATAACGTATAACGTCATATAGAATTACGGTTTCACGTATAACACCATACAGTAATGCGTCATAACGTATAACGCCATATAGTAATCCGTCATAACGTATAACGTCATATAGTATTGCGTCATGACGTATAACGTAACATAGTAATACGTCATAACGTATAACGCCATATAGTAATACGTCATAACGGATAACGTCACACAGTATTACGTAATAACGTATAACGTCATATAGAATTGCGGTTTAACGCATAACGTCATATAGTAATGCGTCATAACGTATAACGCCATATAGTAATGCGTCATAACGTATAACGTCACATAGAATTACGGTTTCACGTATAACACCATACAGTAATGCGTCATAACGTATAACGCCATATAGTAATCCGTCATAACGTATAACGTCATATAGTATTGCGTCATGACGTATAACGTAGAATAAAATTACGACATAACGTACTACATCAAATAGTAATACGTCATAACGTATTACGTCGTATAGAATTAGGACATAAAGTATTGAGTCAAATAGTAATACGTCATAAAGTATAACGTCATATAGAATTACGACATAACGTATAACGTCACATAGTAATACGTCATAACGTATAACGTCATATAGAATTCCGGTTTAACGTATAACACCATACAGTAATGCGTCATAACGTATAACGACATATAGAAATGCGGAATAACGTATAACGTCACATAGTAATACGTCATAACGTATAACGTCACATAGGAATACGCCATAACGTATAACGCCATATAGTAATGCCTCATAACGTATAACGTCATATAGAATTTCGGTTTAACGTATAACGCCAGATAGCAATGCGTCATAACGTATTACGTGACATAGTAATACGTCATAACGTATAACGTCATATAGAATTATTGTTTAACGTATAACGTCATAGTGTAATGCGTCATAACGTATAACGCCATATCGAAGTACGTCATAACATATAACGTCATATAGAATTTCGGTTTAACGTATAACGCCATATAGCAACGCCTCATAACGTATAACGTCATATAGAATTGCGGAATAACGTATAACATCATATAGTAGGGCGTCATGACGTATAACGTCATATAGAATTACGACATAACGTATAACGTCACATAGTAATACGTCATAACGTATAACGTCATATAGAATTACGGCTTAACGTATAACGTCATACGGTAATGCGTCATAACGAATAACGTCATATAGTATTACGTCATGACGTATAACGTCGTATAGAATTAGGACATAACGTATTACATCAAATAGTAATACGTCATAAAGTATAACGTCATATAGAATTACGGCTTAACGTATAACGTCATACGGTAATGCGTCATAACGAATAACGTCATATAGTAATACGTCATAACGTATAACGTCATATAGAATTCCGGTTTAACGTATAACACCATACAGTAATGCGTCATAACGTATAACGACATATAGAAATGCGGAATAACGTATAACATCACATAGTAATACGTCATAACGTATAACGTCACATAGGAATACGCCATAACGTATAACGCCATATAGTAATGCCTCATAACGTATAACGTCATATAGAATTTCGGTTTAACGTATAACGCCAGATAGCAATGCGTCATAACGTATAACGTTACATAGTAATACGTCATAACGTATAACGTCATATAGAATTATTGTTTAACGTATAACACCATACAGTAATGCGTCATAACGTATAACGACATATAGAAATGCGGAATAACGTATAACGTCACATAGTAATACGTCATAACGTATATCGTCACATAGGAATACGCCATAACGTATAACGCCATATAGTAATGCCTCATAACGTATAACGTCATATAGAATTTCGGTTTAACGTATAACGCCATATAGCAATGCGTCATAACGTATAACGTCACATAGTAATACGTCATAACGTATAACGTCATATAGAATTATTGTTTATCGTATAACGTCATACAGCAATTGCTCATATCGTATAACGTCACATAGTAATACGTCACAACGAATAACGTCATATAGAATTACGGTTAAACATATAACGCCATATAGAAATACGGTGAAACGTATAACGCCATATAGAGTTACGGTTTAACGTATAACGTCATACAGTATTACGTAATAACGTATAACGTCATATAGAATTGCGGTTTAACGTATAACGTCATATAGTAATGCGTCATAACGTATAACGCCGTATAGTAATGCGTCATAACGTATAACGTCATATAGAATTACGGTTTCACGTATAACACCATACAGTAATGCGTCATAACGTATAACGCCATATAGTAATGCGTCATAACGTATAACGTCATATAGAATTGCGGTTTAACGTATAACGTCATATAGTAATGCGTCATAACGTATAACGCCATATAGCAATACGTCATAACGTATAACGTCACATAATAATACGTCATAACGTATAACGTCATATAGAATTATTGTTTATCGTATAACGTCATACAGCAATTCCTCATATCGTATAACGTCACATAGTAATACGTCACAACGAATAACGTCATATAGAATTACGGTTAAACATATAACGCCATATAGAAATACGTATAACGTCATATAGTAATGCGTCATAACGTATAACGCCATATAGTAATGCGTCATAACGTATAACGCCATATAGTAATGCGTCATAACGTATAACGTCATATAGAATTACGGTTTCACGTATAACACCATACAGTAATGCGTCATAACGTATAACGCCATATAGTAATGCGTCATAACGTATAACGTCATATAGAATTGCGGTTTAACGTATAACGTCATATAGTAATGCGTCATAACGTATAACGCCATATAGCAATGCGTCATAACGGATTACGTCATATCGAATTACGTCATAACGTATAACGTCATATAGTATTGCGTCATGACGTATAACGCCATATAGTAATACGTCATAACGGATTACGTCATATCGAATTACGTCATAACGTATAACGTCATATAGAATTGCGGTTTAACGCATAACGTCATATAGTAATGCGTCATAACGTATAACGCCATATAGTAATGCGTCATAACGTATAACGTCACATAGAATTACGGGTTCACGTATAACACCATACAGTAATGCGTCATAACGTATAACGCCATATAGTAATGCGTCATAACGTATAACGTCATATAGAATTGCGGTTTAACGTATAACGTCATATAGTAATGCGTCATAACGTATAACGCCATATAGCAATGCGTCATAACGTATAACGTCACATAGAATTACGGGTTCACGTATAACACCATACAGTAATGTGTCATAACGTTTAACGCCATATAGTAATCCGTCATAACGTATAACGTCATATAGTATTGCGTCATGACGTATAACGTAGAATAAAATTACGACATAACGTACTACATCAAATAGTAATACGTCATAACGTATTACGTCGTATAGAATTAGGACATAAAGTATTGAGTCAAATAGTAATACGTCATAAAGTATAACGTCATATAGAATTACGACATAACGTATAACGTCACATAGTAATACGTCATAACGTATAACGTCATATAGAATTCCGGTTTAACGTATAACACCATACAGTAATGCGTCATAACGTATAACGACATATAGAAATACGGAATAACGTATAACGTCACATAGTAATACGTCATAACGTATAACGTCACTTAGGAATACGCCATAACGTATAACGCCATATAGAATTCCGGTTTAACGTATAACGTCATATAGAGTTACGTTTTAACGTATAACGTCATAGTTTAATGCGTCATAACGTATAACGCCATATCGAATTACGTCATAACATATAACGTCATATAGAATTTCGGTTTAACGTATAACGCCATATAGCAATGCGTCATAACGTATAACGTTACATAGTAATACGTCTTAACGTATAACGTCATATAGAATTATTGTTTATCGTATAACGTCATACAGCAATTCCTCATATCGTATAACGTCACATAGTAATAGGTCACAACGAATAACGTCATATAGAATTACGGTTAAACATATAACGCCATATAGAAATACGGTGAAACGTATAACGCCATATAGAGTTACGGTTTAACGTATAACGTCATACAGTAATGCGTCATAACGTATAACGTCATATAGTATTGCGTCATAACGTATACCGTCGTATAGAATTACGGCATAACGTATAACGTTATATAGTAATGCGTCATAACGTATAAAGTCACATAGAATTACGGCATAATATATAACCTCACATAGAATTACGTCATAACGGATAACGTCACATAGTAAAACGTTATAACGTATAACGTCATATAGAATTACGGTTAAACGTATAACGTCATATAGTAATGAGTCATAACGTAGAACGCCATATAGTAATACGTTATAACGTATAACGTCATTTTGAATTACTTCATAACGTATAACGTCACATAGTAATACGTCATAACGTATAAGGTCATATAGAATTTCGGTTTAACGTATAACGCCAGATAGCAATGCGTCATAACGTATAACGTCACATAGTGATACGTCATAACGTATAACGTCATATAGAATTATTGTTTATCGTATAACGTCATACAGCAATTCCTCATATCGTATAACGTCACATAGTAAAACGTTATAACGTATAACGTCATATCGAATTACGGTTAAACGTATAACGTCATATAGTAATGAGTCATAACGTATAACGTCATATAGTATTGCGTCATAACGTATAACGACATATAGAATTACTTCAGAACGTATAACGTCACATAGTAATACGTCATAACGTATAACGTCATATAGCATTACTTCATAACGTATAACGTCACATAGTAATACGTCATAACGTATAACGTCATATAGAATTACGGTTTAACGTATAACGTCATATAGTAATGTGTCATAACGTATAACGAAAAATAGAATTCCGGTTTAACGTATAACACCATACAGTAATGCGTCATAACGTATAACGACATATAGAAATACGGAATAACGTATAACGTCACATAGTAATACGTCATAACGTATAACGTCACATAGGAATACGTCATAACGTATAACGCCATATAGTAATGCCTCATAACGTATAACGTCATATAGAATTTCGGTTTAACGTATAACGCCAGATAGCAATGTGTCATAACGTATAACGCCATATCGAATTACGTCATAACATATAACGTCATATAGAATTTCGGTTTAACGTATAACGCCATATAGCAATGCGTCATAACGTATAACGCCATAATGTAATGCGTCATAACGTATAACGTCATATAGTATTGCGTCATGATGTATAACGTCATATAGAATTACGTCATGACATATAATGTCATATAGAATTACGGCATAATGTATAACGTCACATAGTAATACGTGATAACATATAACGTCATATAGAATTACGGTTTAACGTATAACGTCATATAGTAATGCGTCATAACTTATAACGAAAAATAGAATTCCGGTTTAACGTATAACACCATACAGTAATGCGTCATAACGTATAACGACATATAGAAATACGGAATAACGTATAACGTCACATAGTAATACGTCATAACGTATAACGTCACATAGGAATACGTCATAACGTATAACGCCATATAGTAATGCCTCATAATGTATAACGTCATATAGAATTACGGTTTAACGTATCACCCCATATAGTAATGCGTCATAACCTATAACGTCATATAGAATTCCGGTTCAACGTATAACGAGATATAGCAATGCGTCATAACGTATAACGACATATAGAATTGCGGAATAACGTATAACATTATATAGTAAGGCGTCATGACCTATAACGTCATATCGAATTACGTCATAACGTACAACATCACATAGTATTACGTCATAACGTATAACGACACATAGAATTACTTCAGAACTTGTAACGTCACATAGTAATACGTCATAACGTATAACGTCATATAGCATTACTTCATAACGTATAACGTCACATAGTAATACGTCATAACGTATAACGTCATATCGAATTACGGTATAACGTATAACGTCACATAGTAATACGTCATAACGTATAACGTCATATAGAATTACGTCATAACTTATAACGTCACATAGTAATACGTCATAACGTATAACATCATATAGAATTTCGGTTTAACGTATAACGCCATATAGTAATGCGTCATAACGTATGACGACATATAGAATTGCGTCATGATGTATAACGTCATATAGAATTACGTCATGACATATAATGTCATATAGAAATACCATAATGTGTAACGTCACATTGTAATACGTTATAACGTATAACGTCATATAGCATTACGGTTTAACGTGTAACGTCATACAGTAATTCGTCATAACGTAAAACGTCATATAGAGTTATTGTTTAACGTATAACGTCATACAGTAATTCCGTATAACGTATAACGTCATACAGTTAATCCGCATAACGTATAACGTCATACAGAATTACGTCATAACGAATAACGTCATATAGAATTACGGTTAAACGTATAACGCCATATAGAATTACGGTTTAACGTATAACGTCATATAGTAACGCGTCATAACGTGTAACGCGACATAGTAATGCGTCATAACGTATAACGCCATATAGTAATGCGTCATAACGTATAACGTCATATAGAGTTACGGTTTAACGTATAACGTCATACAGTATTACGTAATAACGTATAACGTCATATAGAATTGCGGTTTAACGTATAACGTCATATAGTAATGCGTCATAACGTATAACGCCATACAGTAATGCGTCATAACGTAGAACGCCATATGGTAATGCGTCATAACGTATAACGTCATATAGAATTGCGGTTTAACGTATAACGTCATATAGTAATGCGTCATAACGTATAACGCCATATAGCAATGCGTCATAACGTATAACGTCACATAGTAATACGTCATAACGTATAACGTCATATAGAATTATTGTTTATCGTATAACGTCATACAGCAATTCCTCATATCGTATAACGTCACATAGTAATACGTCACAACGAATAACGTCATATAGAATTACGGTTAAACATATAACGCCATATAGAATTACGGTTAAACATATAACGCCATATAGAAATACGGTGAAACGTATAACGCCATATAGAGTTACGTTTTAACGTGTAACGTCATAGTGTAATGCGTCATAACGTATAACGCCATATCGAATTACGTCATAACATATAACGTCATATAGAATTTCGGTTTAACGTATAACGCCATATAGTAATACGTCACAACGGATAACGTCACACAGTATTACGTAATAACGTATAACATCATATAGAATTGCGGTTTAACGTATAACGTCATATAGTAATGCGTCATAACGTATAACGCCATATAGTAATGCGTCATAACGTATAACGTCATATAGAATTACGGTTTCACGTATAACACCATACAGTAATGCGTCATAACGTATAACGCCATATAGTAATCCGTCATAACGTATAACGTCATATAGTATTGCGTCATGACGTATAACGTAACATAGTAATACGTCATAACGTATAACGCCATATAGTAATACGTCATAACGGATAACGTCACACAGTATTACGTAATAACGTATAACGTCATATAGAATTGCGGTTTAACGCATAACGTCATATAGTAATGCGTCATAACGTATAACGCCATATAGTAATGCGTCATAACGTATAACGTCACATAGAATTACGGTTTCACGTATAACACCATACAGTAATGCGTCATAACGTATAACGCCATATAGTAATCCGTCATAACGTATAACGTCATATAGTATTGCGTCATGACGTATAACGTAGAATAAAATTACGACATAACGTACTACATCAAATAGTAATACGTCATAACGTATTACGTCGTATAGAATTAGGACATAAAGTATTGAGTCAAATAGTAATACGTCATAAAGTATAACGTCATATAGAATTACGACATAACGTATAACGTCACATAGTAATACGTCATAACGTATAACGTCATATAGAATTCCGGTTTAACGTATAACACCATACAGTAATGCGTCATAACGTATAACGACATATAGAAATGCGGAATAACGTATAACGTCACATAGTAATACGTCATAACGTATAACGTCACATAGGAATACGCCATAACGTATAACGCCATATAGTAATGCCTCATAACGTATAACGTCATATAGAATTTCGGTTTAACGTATAACGCCAGATAGCAATGCGTCATAACGTATTACGTGACATAGTAATACGTCATAACGTATAACGTCATATAGAATTATTGTTTAACGTATAACGTCATAGTGTAATGCGTCATAACGTATAACGCCATATCGAAGTACGTCATAACATATAACGTCATATAGAATTTCGGTTTAACGTATAACGCCATATAGCAATGCGTCATAACGTATAACGTCACATAGTAATACGTCATAACGTATAACGTCATATAGAATTATTGTTTATCGTATAACGTCATACAGCAATCCCTCATATCGTATAACGTCACATAGTAGTACGTCACAACGAATAACGTCATATAGAATTACGGTTAAACATATAACGCCATATAGAAATACGGTGAAACGTATAACGCAATATAGAGTTACGGTTTAACGTATAACGTCATAGAGTAATGCGTCATAACGTATAACGTCATATAGTATCGCGTCATAACGTATAACGTAACATAGTAATACGTCATAACGTATAACGCCATATAGTAATACGTCATAACGTATAACATCATATAGAATTTCGGTTTAACGTATAACGCCATATAGCAACGCCTCATAACGTATAACGTCATAGAGAATTGCGGAATAACGTATAACATCATATAGTAGGGCGTCATGACGTATAACGTCATATAGAATTACGACATAACGTATAACGTCACATAGTAATACGTCATAACGTATAACGTCATATAGAATTACGGCTTAACGTATAACGTCATACGGTAATGCGTCATAACGAATAACGTCATATAGTATTACGTCATGACGTATAACGTCGTATAGAATTAGGACATAACGTATTACATCAAATAGTAATACGTCATAAAGTATAACGTCATATAGAATTACGGCTTAACGTATAACGTCATACGGTAATGCGTCATAACGAATAACGTCATATAGTAATACGTCATAACGTATAACGTCATATAGAATTCCGGTTTAACGTATAACACCATACAGTAATGCGTCATAACGTATAACGACATATAGAAATGCGGAATAACGTATAACATCACATAGTAATACGTCATAACGTATAACGTCACATAGGAATACGCCATAACGTATAACGCCATATAGTAATGCCTCATAACGTATAACGTCATATAGAATTTCGGTTTAACGTATAACGCCAGATAGCAATGCGTCATAACGTATAACGTTACATAGTAATACGTCATAACGTATAACGTCATATAGAATTATTGTTTAACGTATAACACCATACAGTAATGCGTCATAACGTATAACGACATATAGAAATGCGGAATAACGTATAACGTCACATAGTAATACGTCATAACGTATATCGTCACATAGGAATACGCCATAACGTATAACGCCATATAGTAATGCCTCATAACGTATAACGTCATATAGAATTTCGGTTTAACGTATAACGCCATATAGCAATGCGTCATAACGTATAACGTCACATAGTAATACGTCATAACGTATAACGTCATATAGAATTATTGTTTATCGTATAACGTCATACAGCAATTGCTCATATCGTATAACGTCACATAGTAATACGTCACAACGAATAACGTCATATAGAATTACGGTTAAACATATAACGCCATATAGAAATACGGTGAAACGTATAACGCCATATAGAGTTACGGTTTAACGTATAACGTCATACAGTATTACGTAATAACGTATAACGTCATATAGAATTGCGGTTTAACGTATAACGTCATATAGTAATGCGTCATAACGTATAACGCCGTATAGTAATGCGTCATAACGTATAACGTCATATAGAATTACGGTTTCACGTATAACACCATACAGTAATGCGTCATAACGTATAACGCCATATAGTAATGCGTCATAACGTATAACGTCATATAGAATTGCGGTTTAACGTATAACGTCATATAGTAATGCGTCATAACGTATAACGCCATATAGCAATACGTCATAACGTATAACGTCACATAATAATACGTCATAACGTATAACGTCATATAGAATTATTGTTTATCGTATAACGTCATACAGCAATTCCTCATATCGTATAACGTCACATAGTAATACGTCACAACGAATAACGTCATATAGAATTACGGTTAAACATATAACGCCATATAGAAATACGTATAACGTCATATAGTAATGCGTCATAACGTATAACGCCATATAGTAATGCGTCATAACGTATAACGCCATATAGTAATGCGTCATAACGTATAACGTCATATAGAATTACGGTTTCACGTATAACACCATACAGTAATGCGTCATAACGTATAACGCCATATAGTATTCGGTCATAACGTATAACGTCATATAGTATTGCGTCATGACGTATAACGCCATATAGTAATACGTCATAACGGATTACGTCATATCGAATTACGTCATAACGTATAACGTCATATAGAATTGCGGTTTAACGCATAACGTCATATAGTAATGCGTCATAACGTATAACGCCATATAGTAATGCGTCATAACGTATAACGTCACATAGAATTACGGGTTCACGTATAACACCATACAGTAATGCGTCATAACGTATAACGCCATATAGTAATGCGTCATAACGTATAACGTCATATAGAATTGCGGTTTAACGTATAACGTCATATAGTAATGCGTCATAACGTATAACGCCATATAGCAATGCGTCATAACGTATAACGTCACATAGAATTACGGGTTCACGTATAACACCATACAGTAATGTGTCATAACGTTTAACGCCATATAGTAATCCGTCATAACGTATAACGTCATATAGTATTGCGTCATGACGTATAACGTAGAATAAAATTACGACATAACGTACTACATCAAATAGTAATACGTCATAACGTATTACGTCGTATAGAATTAGGACATAAAGTATTGAGTCAAATAGTAATACGTCATAAAGTATAACGTCATATAGAATTACGACATAACGTATAACGTCACATAGTAATACGTCATAACGTATAACGTCATATAGAATTCCGGTTTAACGTATAACACCATACAGTAATGCGTCATAACGTATAACGACATATAGAAATACGGAATAACGTATAACGTCACATAGTAATACGTCATAACGTATAACGTCACTTAGGAATACGCCATAACGTATAACGCCATATAGAATTCCGGTTTAACGTATAACGTCATATAGAGTTACGTTTTAACGTATAACGTCATAGTTTAATGCGTCATAACGTATAACGCCATATCGAATTACGTCATAACATATAACGTCATATAGAATTTCGGTTTAACGTATAACGCCATATAGCAATGCGTCATAACGTATAACGTTACATAGTAATACGTCTTAACGTATAACGTCATATAGAATTATTGTTTATCGTATAACGTCATACAGCAATTCCTCATATCGTATAACGTCACATAGTAATAGGTCACAACGAATAACGTCATATAGAATTACGGTTAAACATATAACGCCATATAGAAATACGGTGAAACGTATAACGCCATATAGAGTTACGGTTTAACGTATAACGTCATACAGTAATGCGTCATAACGTATAACGTCATATAGTATTGCGTCATAACGTATACCGTCGTATAGAATTACGGCATAACGTATAACGTTATATAGTAATGCGTCATAACGTATAAAGTCACATAGAATTACGGCATAATATATAACCTCACATAGAATTACGTCATAACGGATAACGTCACATAGTAAAACGTTATAACGTATAACGTCATATAGAATTACGGTTAAACGTATAACGTCATATAGTAATGAGTCATAACGTAGAACGCCATATAGTAATACGTTATAACGTATAACGTCATTTTGAATTACTTCATAACGTATAACGTCACATAGTAATACGTCATAACGTATAAGGTCATATAGAATTTCGGTTTAACGTATAACGCCAGATAGCAATGCGTCATAACGTATAACGTCACATAGTGATACGTCATAACGTATAACGTCATATAGAATTATTGTTTATCGTATAACGTCATACAGCAATTCCTCATATCGTATAACGTCACATAGTAAAACGTTATAACGTATAACGTCATATCGAATTACGGTTAAACGTATAACGTCATATAGTAATGAGTCATAACGTATAACGTCATATAGTATTGCGTCATAACGTATAACGACATATAGAATTACTTCAGAACGTATAACGTCACATAGTAATACGTCATAACGTATAACGTCATATAGCATTACTTCATAACGTATAACGTCACATAGTAATACGTCATAACGTATAACGTCATATAGAATTACGGTTTAACGTATAACGTCATATAGTAATGTGTCATAACGTATAACGAAAAATAGAATTCCGGTTTAACGTATAACACCATACAGTAATGCGTCATAACGTATAACGACATATAGAAATACGGAATAACGTATAACGTCACATAGTAATACGTCATAACGTATAACGTCACATAGGAATACGTCATAACGTATAACGCCATATAGTAATGCCTCATAACGTATAACGTCATATAGAATTTCGGTTTAACGTATAACGCCAGATAGCAATGCGTCATAACGTATAACGCCATATCGAATTACGTCATAACATATAACGTCATATAGAATTTCGGTTTAACGTATAACGCCATATAGCAATGCGTCATAACGTATAACGCCATAATGTAATGCGTCATAACGTATAACGTCATATAGTATTGCGTCATGATGTATAACGTCATATAGAATTACGTCATGACATATAATGTCATATAGAATTACGGCATAATGTATAACGTCACATAGTAATACGTGATAACATATAACGTCATATAGAATTACGGTTTAACGTATAACGTCATATAGTAATGCGTCATAACTTATAACGAAAAATAGAATTCCGGTTTAACGTATAACACCATACAGTAATGCGTCATAACGTATAACGACATATAGAAATACGGAATAACGTATAACGTCACATAGTAATACGTCATAACGTATAACGTCACATAGGAATACGTCATAACGTATAACGCCATATAGTAATGCCTCATAACGTATAACGTCATATAGAATTACGGTTTAACGTATCACCCCATATAGTAATGCGTCATAACCTATAACGTCATATAGAATTCCGGTTCAACGTATAACGAGATATAGCAATGCGTCATAACGTATAACGACATATAGAATTGCGGAATAACGTATAACATTATATAGTAAGGCGTCATGACCTATAACGTCATATCGAATTACGTCATAACGTACAACATCACATAGTATTACGTCATAACGTATAACGACACATAGAATTACTTCAGAACTTGTAACGTCACATAGTAATACGTCATAACGTATAACGTCATATAGCATTACTTCATAACGTATAACGTCACATAGTAATACGTCATAACGTATAACGTCATATCGAATTACGGTATAACGTATAACGTCACATAGTAATACGTCATAACGTATAACGTCATATAGAATTACGTCATAACTTATAACGTCACATAGTAATACGTCATAACGTATAACATCATATAGAATTTCGGTTTAACGTATAACGCCATATAGTAATGCGTCATAACGTATGACGACATATAGAATTGCGGAATGACGTATAACATCATATAGTAAGGCGTCATGACGTATAACGTCACATAGTAATACGTCATAACGTATAACGTCATATCGAATTACGGTATAACGTACAACATCACATAGTATTACGTCATAACGTATAACGTCATATCGAATTACGGTATAACGTACAACATCACATAGTATTACGTCATAACGTATAACGTCATATAGAATTACTTCATAACGTATAACGTCACATAGTATTACGTCATAACGTATAACGCCATATAGTAATGCCTCATAACGTATAACGTCACATAGCATTCCGGCTTAACGTATAACACCATACAATAATGCGTCATAACGTATAACGTCCCATAGTAATACGTCATAACGTATAACGCCACACAGTATTACGTGATAACGTATAACGTCATATAGAATTACGGTTTAACGTATAACGTCATATAGTAATGCGTCATAACGTATAACGCCATATTGTAATGCGCCATAACGTATAACGTCATATAGTATTGCGTCATGACGTGTAACATCACATAGTAATACGTCATAACGTATAACGTCACATAGTAATACGTCATAACGTATAACGTCATATCGAATTACGGTATAACGTATAACGTCATATAGAATTACGTCATAACTTATAACGTCACATAGTAATACGTCATAACGTATAACATCATATAAAATTTCGGTTTAACGTATAACGCCATATAGTAATACGTCATAACGTATAACGCCATATAGTAATACGTCATAACGTATAACGACATATAGAATTACTTCAGAACTTGTAACGTCACATAGTAATACGTCATAACGTATAACGTCATATAGCATTACTTCATAACGTATAACGTCACATAGTAATACGTCATAACGTATAACGTCATATAGAATTACGTCATAACTTATAACGTCACATAGTAATACGTCATAACGTATAACATCATATAGAATTTCGGTTTAACGTATAACGCCATATAGTAATGCGTCATAACGTATAACGACATATAGAATTGCGGAATGACGTATAACATCATATAGTAAGGCGTCATGACGTATAACGTCATATCGAATTACGTCATCACGTACAACATCACATAGTATTACGCCATAAAGCATAACGTCATATAGAATTACTTCATAACGTATAACGTCACATAGTAATACGTCATTACGTATAACGTCATATAGAATACGGCATAACGTATAACGTCATATAGTAATACGTCATAACGTATAACGTCATACAGTGATTCGTCATACCGTATAACGTCATATAGAATTCCGGTTTAACGTATAGCGAGATATAGCAATGCGTCATAACGTATAACGACATATAGAATTGCGGAATAACGTATAACGTCATATAATAAGGCGTCATGACGTGTAACGTCAAATCGAATTACGTCATAACGTACAACATCACATAGTATTATGTCATAACGTATAACGTCATATAGTATTACTTCATAACGTATAACGTCAAATAGTAATACGTCATAACGTATAACGCCATATAGAATTACGACATAACGTATAACGTCACATAGTAATACGTCATATCGTATAACGTCATATAGAATTACGGCATAACGTATAACGTAACATAGAATTACGTCATAACGGATAACGTCACATAGTAGTACGTCATAACGCATAACGTCATATAGATTTACGGTTTAACGTATAGCGCCATATAGTAATGCGTCATAAAGTGTAACGTCACAAAGTAATACGTCATAACGTATAACGTCATATCGAATTACGTCATAACGTATAACGTCATATAGAATTACGGTTTAACGTATACCATCATACAGTAAAGCGTCATAACGTATAACGTCATATAGTATTGCGTCATGACGTATACATCACATAGTAATACGTCATAACGTATAACGCCATATAGTAATACGTCATAACGTATAACGCCATATAGTAATACGTCATAAAGTATAACGTCACATAGAATTACGGTTTAACGTATAACGTCATAGTGTAATGCGTCATAACGTATAAAGCCATATAGAATTACGTCATAACGGATAACGTCTCATAGTAATACTTCATAACGTATAACGCCACATAGTAATACGTGATACCGTATAACGTCATATAGCATTACGGTTTAACGTATAACGTCATACAGTATTTCGTCATAACGTAAAACGTCATATCGAATTACGGTATAACGTATAACGTCACATGGTAATACGTCATAACGTATAACGTCACATAGTATCGCGTCATGACGTATAACGTCATACAGAATTACG
This sequence comes from Bombus fervidus, assembly GCF_041682495.2. NCBI lineage: Eukaryota > Metazoa > Arthropoda > Insecta > Hymenoptera > Apidae > Bombus > Bombus fervidus. Next base: position 2,762,924 of record NW_027212582.1, read on the forward strand.
GTTTAACGTATAACGTCATATAGTAATCTGTCATTATGTATAACGCCATACAGTAATACGTCATAATGTATAACGTCATATAGAAATACGGTTAAACGTATAACGCCACATAGAATTACGTTTTAACGTATAACGTCATATCGAAATACGGTTTAACGTATAACGTCATATAGTCTTGCGTCATAACGTATAATGACACATAGTAAAACGTCATAACTTATAACGTCATATAGAATTACGTTTTAACGTATAACGCCATACAGAATTACGTCATAACGAATAACGTCATATAGAATTACGGTTAAACGTCTAACGCCATATAGAGTTACGTTTTAAAGTATATCGTCATACAGTAATGCGTCATAACGTGTAACGTCATATAGTATTGAGTCATGACGTATAACGTCGTATAGAATTACGTCATAACGTATAACGTCATATAGAATTCCGGTTTAACGTATGACGCCATACAGTATTGCGTCATAACGTATAACTTCATATAGAAGTACGACATAACGTATAACGTCACATAGTAATACGTCATAACGTATAACGTCATATAGAATTCCGGTTTAACGTATAGAGCCATATAGCAATGCGTCATGCCGTATAACGTCATACAGAATTACGGCATAACGTATAACGTCACATAGTAATACGTCATTACGTTTAACGTCATATAGAATTCCGGTTTAACGTATAACGCCATATAGCAATGCGTTATAGCGTATAACGTCATATAGAATTCCGGTTTAACGAATAACACCATACAGTAATGCGTCATAACTTATAACGTCATATAGAATTACGGCATAACGTATAACGTCACATATTAATACGTCATAACGTATAAAGTCACATAGTATTACGTCATAACGTATAACGTCGTAGAGAATTACTTCATAACGTATTACTTCACATAGTAATACGTCATAACGTATAACGTCACATAGAATTACGGTGTAACGTATAGCGTCATATAGAATTACGGTTTAACGTACAACGTCATATGGTAATGCGTCATAACGTATAACGCCATATTGTAATGCCTCATAACGTATAACGTCACATAGCATTCCGGCTTAACGTATAACACCATACAATAATGCGTCATAACGTATAACGTCCCATAGTAATACGTCATAACGTATAACGCCACACAGTATTACGTGATAACGTATAACGTCATATAGAATTACGGTTTAACGTATAACGTCATATAGTAATGCGTCATAACGTATAACGCCATATTGTAATGCGCCATAACGTATAACGTCATATAGTATTGCGTCATGATGTATAACGTCATATAGAATTACGTCATGACATATAATGTCATATAGAATTACGGCATAACTTATAACGTCATATAGAATTACGACATAACGTATAACGTCACATAGTAATACGTCATAACGTATAACGTCATATAGAATTACGGTATAACGTATAACGTAACATAGAATTACGTCATAACGGATAACGTCATATAGAATTACGGTTTAACGTATAACATCATACAGTAATGCGCCATAACGTATAACGTCATATAGTATTGCGTCATGACGTGTAACATCACATAGTAATACGTCATAACGTATAACGTCACATAGTAATACGTCATAACGTATAACGTCATATCGAATTACGGTATAACGTATAACGTCATATAGAATTACGTCATAACTTATAACGTCACATAGTAATACGTCATAACGTATAACATCATATAGAATTTCGGTTTAACGTATAACGCCATATAGTAATACGTCATAACGTATAACGCCATATAGTAATACGTCATAACGTATAACGACATATAGAATTACTTCAGAACTTGTAACGTCACATAGTAATACGTCATAACGTATAACGTCATATAGCATTACTTCATAACGTATAACGTCACATAGTAATACGTCATAACGTATAACGTCATATAGAATTACGTCATAACTTATAACGTCACATAGTAATACGTCATAACGTATAACGTCATATCGAATTTCGGTTTAACGTATAACGCCATATAGTAATGCGTCATAACGTATAACGACATATAGCATTGCGGAATAACGTATAACATTATATAGTAAGGCGTCATGACCTATAACGTCATATCGAATTACGTCATAACGTACAACATCACATAGTATTACGTCATAACGTATAACGACATATAGAATTACTTCAGAACTTGTAACGTCACATAGTAATACGTCATAACGTATAACGTCATATAGCATTACTTCATAACGTATAACGTCACATAGTAATACGTCATAACGTATAACGTCATATCGAATTACGGTATAACGTATAACGTCACATAGTAATACGTCATAACGTATAACGTCATATAGAATTACGTCATAACTTATAACGTCACATAGTAATACGTCATAACGTATAACATCATATAGAATTTCGGTTTAACGTATAACGCCATATAGTAATGCGTCCTAACGTATAACGACATATAGAATTGCGGAATGACGTATAACATCATATAGTAAGGCGTCATGACGTATAACGTCATATCGAATTACGTCATCACGTACAACATCACATAGTATTACGCCATAAAGCATAACGTCATATAGAATTACTTCATAACGTATAACGTCACATAGTAATACGTCATTACGTATAACGTCATATAGAATACGGCATAACGTATAACGTCATATAGTAATACGTCATAACGTATAACGTCATACAGTGATTCGCCATACCGTATAACGTCATATAGAATTCCGGTTTAACGTATAGCGAGATATAGCAATGCGTCATAACGTATAACGACATATAGAATTGCGGAATAACGTATAACGTCATATAATAAGGCGTCATGACGTGTAACGTCAAATCGAATTACGTCATAACGTACAACATCACATAGTATTATGTCATAACGTATAACGTCATATAGAATTACTTCATAACGTATAACGTCAAATAGTAATACGTCATAACGTATAACGCCATATAGAATTACGACATAACGTATAACGTCACATAGTAATACGTCATATCGTATAACGTCATATAGAATTACGGCATAACGTATAACGTAACATAGAATTACGTCATAACGGATAACGTCACATAGTAGTACGTCATAACGCATAACGTCATATAGATTTACGGTTTAACGTATAGCGCCATATAGTAATGCGTCATAAAGTGTAACGTCACAAAGTAATACGTCATAACGTATAACGTCATATCGAATTACGTCATAACGTATAACGTCATATAGAATTACGGTTTAACGTATACCATCATACAGTAAAGCGTCATAACGTATAACGTCATATAGTATTGCGTCATGACGTATACATCACATAGTAATACGTCATAACGTATAACGCCATATAGTAATACGTCATAACGTATAACGCCATATAGTAATACGTCATAAAGTATAACGTCACATAGAATTACGGTTTAACGTATAACGTCATAGTGTAATGCGTCATAACGTATAACGCCATATAGAATTACGTCATAACGGATAACGTCTCATAGTAATACTTCATAACGTATAACGCCACATAGTAATACGTGATACCGTATAACGTCATATAGCATTACGGTTTAACGTATAACGTCATACAGTATTTCGTCATAACGTAAAACGTCATATCGAATTACGGTATAACGTATAACGTCACATGGTAATACGTCATAACGTATAACGTCACATAGTATCGCGTCATGACGTATAACGTCATACAGAATTACGGTTTAACGTATAACGTCATATAGTAATCTGTCATTATGTATAACGCCATACAGTAATACGTCATAATGTATAACGTCATATAGAAATACGGTTAAACGTATAACGCCACATAGAATTACGTTTTAACGTATAACGTCATATCGAAATACGGTTTAACGTATAACGTCATATAGTCTTGCGTCATAACGTATAATGACACATAGTAAAACGTCATAACTTATAACGTCATATAGAATTACGTTTTAACGTATAACGCCATACAGAATTAAGTCATAACGAATAACGTCATATAGAATTACGGTTAAACGTCTAACGCCATATAGAGTTACGTTTTAAAGTATATCGTCATACAGTAATGCGTCATAACGTGTAACGTCATATAGTATTGAGTCATGACGTATAACGTCGTATAGAATTACGTCATAACGTATAACGTCATATAGAATTCCGGTTTAACGTATGACGCCATACAGTATTGCGTCATAACGTATAACTTCATATAGAATTTCGGCTAAAGTATAACGTCACATATTAATACGTCATAACGTATAACGTAATATGGAATTCCGGTTTAACGTATAGAGCCATATAGCAATGCGTCATGCCGTATAACGTCATACAGAATTATGGCATAACGTATAACGTCACATAGTAATACGTCATAACGTTTAACGTCATATAGAATTCCGGTTTAACGTATAACGCCATATAGCAATGCGTTATAGCGTATAACGTCATATAGAATTCCGGTTTAACGTATAACACCATACAGTAATGCGTCATAACGTATAACGTCATATAGAATTACGGCATAACGTATAACGTCACATATTAATACGTCATAACGTTTAACGTCATATAGAATTCCGGTTTAACGTATGGCGCCATATAGCAATGCGTCATGCCGTATAACGTCATATAGAATTACGGCATAACGTATAACGTCACATAGTAATACGTCATAACGTATAACGTCATATAGAATTACGGTTTAACGTATAGCGTCATATAGTAATGTGTCACATCGTACAACGTCATATAGAATTACGTCATAACGTACAACGTCACATAGTAATACGTCATAACGTATAACGTCATATAGCATTCCAGCTTAACGTATAACACCATACTATAATGCGTCATAACGTATAACGTCATATAGTAAGGCGTCATGACTTATCACGTCATATGGTATTGCGTCAAGACGTATATTGTCACATAGTAATACGTCATGCCGTATAACGTCATATAGTATTGCGTCATGACGTATAACGTCATATAGAATTACGTCATAACGTACAACGTCACATAGTAATACGTCATAACGTATAACGTCATATGGCATTCCAGCTTAACGTATAACACCATACAATAATGCGTCATAACGTATAACGTCATATAGTAAGGCGTCATGACTTATCACGTCATATGGTATTGCGTCATGACGTATATTGTCACATAGTAATACGTCATGCCGTATAACGTCATATAGTATTGCGTCATGACGTATAACGTCATATAGAATTACGTCATAACGTATAACGCCATATCGTAATGCTTCATAACGTATAACGTCATATAGTATTGCGTCATGACGTATAACGTCACATAGTGATACGTCATAACGTATAACGTCATCTAGAATTACTTCATAACGTATAACGTCACATAGTAAAGCGTCATAACGTATAACGACATATAGAATTGCGGAATAACGTATAACATCATATAGTATTACGTCACAACGTACAACGTCATATAGAAGTACGACATAACGTATAACGTCACATAGTAATACGTCATAACGTATAACGTCATATAGAATTCCGGCTTAACGTATAACACCATACAGTAATGCGTCATAACGTATAACGTCATATCGTAATGCGTCATTACGTATAACGTCATATAGGATTACGGCATAACATATAACGTCACATCGAATTACGTCATAATGTATAACGTCACATAGTAGTACGTCATAACGTATAACGTCATGGAGAATTACTTCATAACGTATAACGTCACATAGTAATACTCAATAATGTATAACGCGATATAGTAATGCGTCATAACGTATAACATCACATAGTAATACGTCATAACGTATAACGTCATATAGAATTACGGTTTAACGTATTACGTCATACAGTAAAGCGTCAGAACGTACAACGTCATATAGTATTGCGTCATAACGTGTAACGTCACATAGTAATACGTCATAACGTATAAGGTCATACAGTAATTCGTCATACCGTATAACGTCATATAGAGTTACAGGATAACGTATAACGTCATATAGTAATGCGTCATAAAGTATAACGCCATATAGTAATGCGTCATAACGCATAACGTCATGTAGCATTGCGTCATGACGTATAACGTCATATAGAATTACGGTTAAACGTATAACGTCATACAGTAAATCGTCATAACGTATAACGTCACATAGTATCGCGTCATGACGTATAACGTCATACAGAATTACGGTTTAACGTATAACGTCATATAGTAATCTGTCATTACGTATAACGCCATACAGTAATACGTCATAATGTATAACGTCATATAGAAATACGGTTAAACGTATAACGCCACATAGAATTACGTTTTAACGTATAACGTCATATCGAAATACGGTTTAACGTATAACGTCATATAGTCTTGCGTCATAACGTATAATGACACATAGTAAAACGTCATAACTTATAACGTCATATAGAATTACGTTTTAACGTATAACGCCATACAGAATTACGTCATAACGAATAACGTCATATAGAATTACGGTTAAACGTCTAACGCCATATAGAGTTACGTTTTAAAGTATATCGTCATACAGTAATGCGTCATAACGTGTAACGTCATATAGTATTGAGTCATGACGTATAACGTCGTATAGAATTACGTCATAACGTATAACGTCATATAGAATTCCGGTTTAACGTATGACGCCATACAGTAATGCGTCATAACGTATAACTTCATATAGAATTTCGGCTAAAGTATAACGTCACATATTAATACGTCATAACGTATAACGTAATATGGAATTCCGGTTTAACGTATAGAGCCATATAGCAATGCGTCATGCCGTATAACGTCATACAGAATTACGGCATAACGTATAACGTCACATAGTAATACGTCATTACGTTTAACGTCATATAGAATTCCGGTTTAACGTATAACGCCATATAGCAATGCGTTATAGCGTATAACGTCATATAGAATTCCGGTTTAACGAATAACACCATACAGTAATGCGTCATAACGTATAACGTCATATAGAATTACGGCATAACGTATAACGTCACATATTAATACGTCATAACGTATAAAGTCACATAGTATTACGTCATAACGTATAACGTCGTAGAGAATTACTTCATAACGTATTACTTCACATAGTAATACGTCATAACGTATAACGTCACATAGAATTACGGTGTAACGTATAGCGTCATATAGAATTACGGTTTAACGTACAACGTCATATGGTAATGGGTCATAACGTTTAACGCTATATAGTAATGCGTCATAACGTATAACGTCATATAGTATGGCGCCATGACGTATAACGTCATATAGTATTGCGTCATGACGGAATAACGTCATATAGAATTACGTCATAACGTATAACATCACATAGTATTACGTCATAACGTATAACGTCACATAGTATTTCGTCATATCGTATAAGGTCATATAGAATTACGTCATAACGTATAACGTCACATAGTAATACACCATAACGTATAACGTCATATAGTATTGGGTCATGACGTATAACGTCATACAGAATTACGACATAACGTACAACATCACATAGTATTACGTCATAACGTATAACGTCATGGAGAATTACTTCATAACGTATAACGTCACATAGTAATACGCAATAATGTATAACACGATATAGTAATGCGTCATAACGTATAACGTCACATAGTAATACGCCATAACGTATAACGTCATATAGTATTGGGTCATTACGTATAACGTCATACAGAATTACGACATAACGTACAACATCACATAGTATTACGGTTTAACGTATAACGTCATATAGAATTATGGATTAACGTGTAACGTCATATAGAATTACGTCATAACGTATAACGTCATATAGTATTGCGCGATGACTTATAACGTCACATAGTGATACGTCATAACGTATAACGTCATCTAGAAGTACTTCATAACGTATAACGTCACATAGTAATACGTCATAACGTATAACGCCATATGGTAATGCGTCACAACGTATAACGTCATATAGAATTACGTCATAACGTATAACGTCACATAGTATTACGTCATATCGTATAACGTCACATAGAATTACGGTTTAACGTATAACGTCATATAGAATTATGGATTAACGTATAACGTCATATAGAATTACGTCATAACGTATAACGTCATATAGTATTGCGCGATGACGTATAACGTCATATAGTATTGCGTCATGACGTATAACGTCATACAGTAATGCGTCATAACGAATAACGTCATATAGTATTACGTCATGACGTATATAGGCGTATAGAATTAGGACATAACGTATTACATCAAATCGTAATACGTCATAATGTATAACGTCATATAGAATTACGACATAACGTATAACATCATAGAGTAGTACGTCATAACGTATAACGTCATATGGAATTACGTCATAACGTATAACGTCACATAGTAATACGTCATAACGTCTAACGTCATATAGAATTACGTCATAACGTATAACGTCACATAGTAATACGTCATAACGTATAACATCATATAGAATTTCGGTTTAAGGTATAACGCCATATAGCAATGCGTCATAACGTATAACGTCATATAGAATTACGACATAACGTATAACGTCACATAGTAATACGTCATAACGTATAACGTCATATAGAATTCCGGTTTAACGTATATCACCATACAGTAATGCGTCATAACGTATATCGACATATAGAAATACGGAATAACGTATAACGCCATATAGTAATGCGTCATAACGTATAACGTCAAATAGTATTGCGTCATGACGTATAACGTCATATAGAATTACGTCATAACGTATAACGTCATATAGAATTCCGGTTTAACGTATAACGAGATATAGCAATTCGTCATAACGTATAACGACATATAGAATTGCGGAATAACGTATAACATCATATAGTAAGGCGTCATGACGTATAACGTCATATCGAATTACGTCATCACGTACAACATCACATAGTATTACGTCATAACGTATAACGTCATATAGAATTACTTCATAACGTATAACGTCACATAGTAATGCGTCATAACGTATAACGACATATAGAATTGCGGAATAACGTATAACATCATATAGTATTACGTCACAACGTACAACGTCATATAGAATTACGACATAACGTATAACGTCACATAGTAATACGTCATAACGTATAACGTCATATAGAATTCCGGCTTAACGTATAACACCATACAGTAATGCGTCATAACGTATAACGTCATATCGTAATGCGTCATTACTTATAACGTCATATAGGATTACGGCATAACATATAACGTCACATAGAATTACGTCATAACGTATAACGTCACATAGTAGTACGTCAAAACGTATAACGTCATGGAGAATTACTTCATAACGTATAACGTCACATAGTAATACTCAATAATGTATAACGCGATATAGTAATGCGTCATAACGTATAACGTCACATAGTAATACGTCATAACGTATAACGTCATATAGAATTACGGTTTAACGTATTACGTCATACAGTAAAGCGTCATAACGTACAACGTCATATAGTATTGCGTCATAACGTGTAACGTCACATAGTAATACGTCATAACGTATAAGGTCATACAGTAATTCGTCATACCGTATAACGTCATATAGAGTTACAGGATAACGTATAACGTCATATAGTCTTGCGTCATAACGTATAATGACACATAGTAAAACGTCATAACTTATAACGTCATATAGAATTACGTTTTAACGTATAACGCCATACCGAATTACGTCATAACGAATAACGTCATATGGAATTACGGTTAAACGTCTAACGCCATATAGAGTTACGTTTTAAAGTATATCGTCATACAGTAATGCGTCATAACGTGTAACGTCATATAGTATTGAGTCATGACGTATAACTTCGTATAGAATTACGTCATAACGTATAACGTCATATAGAATTCCGGTTTAACGTATGACGCCATACAGTAATGCGTCATAACGTATAACTTCATATAGAATTTCGGCTAAAGTATAACGTCACATATTAATACGTCATAACGTATAACGTAATATGGAATTCCGGTTTAACGTATAGAGCCATATAGCAATGCGTCAAGCCGTATAACGTCATACAGAATTACGGCATAACGTATAACGTCACATAGTAATACGTCATTACGTTTAACGTCATATAGAATTCCGGTTTAACGTATAACGCCATATAGCAATGCGTTATAGCGTATAACGTCATATAGAATTCCGGTTTAACGAATAACACCATACAGTAATGCGTCATAACGTATAACATCATATAGAATTACGGCATAACGTATAACGTCACATATTAATACGTCATAACGTATAAAGTCACATAGTATTACGTCATAACGTATAACGTCGTAGAGAATTACATCATAACGTATTACTTCACATAGTAATACGTCATAACGTATAACGTCACATAGAATTACGGTTTAACGTATAGCGTCATATAGAATTACGGTTTAACGTACAACGTCATATGGTAATGCGTCATAACGTTTAACGCTATATAGTAATGAGTCATTACGTATAACGTCATATAGTATGGCGCCATGACGTATAACGTCATATAGTATTGCGTCATGACGGAATAACGTCATATAGAATTACGTCATAACGTATAACATCACATAGTATTACGTCATAACGTATAACGTCACATAGTATTTCGTCATATCGTATAAGGTCATATAGAATTACGTCATAACGTATAACGTCACATAGTAATACACCATAACGTATAACGTCATATAGTATTGGGTCATGACGTATAACGTCATACAGAATTACGACATAACGTACAACATCACATAGTATTACGTCATAACGTATAACGTCATGGAGAATTACTTCATAACGTATAACGTCACATAGTAATACGCAATAATGTATAACACGATATAGTAATGCGTCATAACGTATAACGTCACATAGTAATACGCCATAACGTATAACGTCATATAGTATTGGGTCATTACGTATAACGTCATACAGAATTACGACATAACGTACAACATCACATAGTATTACGTCATAACGTATAACGTCATGGAGAATTACTTCATAACGTATAACGTCACATAGTAATACGCAATAATGTATAACGCGATATAGTAATGCGTCATAACGTATAACGTCACATAGTAATACGTCATAACGTATAACGTCATATGGAATTACGGTTTAACGTATAACGTCATACAGTAAAGCGTCATAATGTACAACGTCATATAGTATTGCGTCATAACGTGTAACGTCACATAGTAACACGTCATAACGTATAAGGTCATACAGTAATTCGCCATACCGTATAACGTCATATAGAGTTACAGGATAACGTATAACGTCATATAGTAATGCGTCATAAAGCATAACGCCATATAGTAATGCGTCATAACGCATAACGTCATATAGCATTGCGTCATGACGTATAACGTCATATAGAATTACGGTTAAACGTATAACGTCATACAGTAAATCGTCATAACGTATAACGTCACATAGTATCGCGTCATCACGTATAACGTCATACAGAATTACGGTTAAACGTATAACGCCATATAGAATTACATTTTAACGTATAACGTTATATCGAAATACGCTTTAACGTATAACGTCATATAGTCTTGCGTCATAACGTATAACGTCACATAGTAAAACGTCATGACGTATTACGTCATATAGAATTACGGTTTAACGTATAACGTCATGTAGTAATGCGTCATAACGTATAAGGTCACATAGTAATACGTAATTACGTATAACGTCACGTAGTAATACGTCATAACGTATAACGTCATACAGTAATTCGTTATAACATATAACGTCATACAGAATTACGTCATGACGAATAACGTCATATGGAATAACGCTTAAACGTATAACGCCATATAGAATTACGTTTTAACGTATAACGTCATATCGAATTACGGTTTAACGTATAACGTCATATAGTCTTGCGTCATAAGGTATAGCGTCACATGATGAAACGTCATAACGTATAACGTCATATAGAATTACGGTTTAACGTATACCGTCACAAGGTTATACGTCTTAACGTATAGCGCTATATTGTATTACGTCATAACGTATAACGTCATATAGTATTGCGTCATGACGTACAACGTTATATGTTATTGTGTAACAACGTATAACGTTACATAGTAATACGTCATGACGTATAACGTTATATTGTGTGACGTCATAACGTATAACGTCATATAGAATTACGTCATGACGAATAACGTCATATGGAATAACGCTTAAACGTATAACGCCATATAGAATTACGTTTTAACGTATAACGTCATATCGAATTACGGTTTAACGTATAACGTCATATAGTCTTGCGTCATAAGGTATAGCGTCACATGATGAAACGTCATAACGTATAACGTCATATAGAATTACGGCTTAACGTATACCGTCACAAGGTTATACGTCTTAACGTATAGCGCTATATTGTATTACGTCATAACGTATAACGTCATATAGTATTGCGTCATGACGTACAACGTTATATGTTATTGTGTAACAACGTATAACGTTACATAGTAATACGTCATGACGTATAACGTTAGATTGTGTGACGTCATAACGTATAACGTCATATAGAATTACGTCATGACGAATAACGTCATATGGAATAACGCTTAAACGTATAACGCCATATAGAATTACGTTTTAACGTATAACGTCATATCGAATTACGGTTTAACGTATAACGTCATATAGTCTTGCGTCATAAGGTATAGCGTCACATGATGAAACGTCATAACGTATAACGTCATATAGAATTACGGTTTAACGTATAACGTCATACAGTAATGCGTCATAACGTATAACGCCATATAGTAATGCGTCATAACGTATAACGTCATATAGTATTGCGCCATGACTTATAACGTCATATAGAGGTAAGGTGAAACGTATAACGCCATATAGAGTTACGTTTTAACGTATAACGTTATATAGAATTACGGTTTAACGTATAACGCCATATAGTAATGCGTCATAAAGAATAACGTCATATAGTAATACGTCATACCGTATAACGTCATATCGAATTACGTCGTAACGTATAACATCACATAGTAATACGACAAAACGTACAACGTCATATAGAATTAAGTTTTAACGTATAACGTCATATAGAATTATTGTTTAACGTAAAACGTCATACAGTAATTCCGCATAACGTATAACGTCATACAGAATTACGTCATAACGTATAACGTCATATAGGATTGCGTCATGACGTATAACGTCGTATAGAATGACGTCATAACGGATAACGTCTCATAGTAATACGTCATAAAGTATAACATCACACAGTATTACGTCGTAACCTATAACGTCATATAGAATTACGGTTTATCGTATAACGTCATATAGTAATGCGTCATAACGTATAACGTCACATAGTAATACGTCATAACGTATAACGTCTTATAGTATTGCGCCAAGACGTATAGCGTTATTAAGTATAACGTCATAACGTATAACGTCATATAGTATTACGTCATAACGTATAGCGCTATATTGTATTGCGTCATAACGTATAACCTTATATAGTATTACGTCATAACGTATAACGTCACATAGTAATACGTCATGACGTACAACGTTATATGTTATTGTGTAATAGCGTATAACATCACATAGTAATACGTCATAACGTATAGCGCTATATTGTATTACGTCATGACGTATAACGTTATATAGTGTTACGTATTAAGGTATAACGTCAAATAGTTTTGCGTCATAACGTATAACGTCATATAAAATTAAGGTTTAACGTATAACGTCGCATAGTTATACGTCATAACGTATAACGTCATATAGAATTGCGGAATAACGTATAACATCATATAGTAAGGCGTCATGACGTATAACGTCATATAGAATTACGACATAACGTATAACGTCACATAGTAATACGTCATAACGGATGACGTCATATAGAATTACGTCATGACGTATAAAATCATATTGAATTACGTCATAACGTATAATGTCATATAGAATTACGTCATGACGTATAACGTTTATGGTATTGCGTAATAACGTATAACGTCATATAGTATTCCGCCATGAGGTATAACGTCATATAGAGTTGCGTCATTACGAATGACGTCATATAATATTGCGTCATAACGTATAACGTCACACAGTAATACGTCATAACGTACAACCGCACATAGTAATACGTCATAACGTACAATGTCATGTAGTATTAAGGTATAACGTATATCGTCACATAGTAATACGTCATAACGTATAATGTCATGTAGTATTAAGGTATAACGTATAACGTCACATAGTAATACGCCACAACGGATAACGTCATATAGAATTACGTCATAACGTACAACGTCACATAGTAATACGTCATAACGTATAATATCATGTAGTATTAAGGTATAACGTATAACGTCACATAGTAATACGTCATAACGTATAGCGCTATATTGTATTGCGCCATAACGTATAACGCCACATAGTATTACGTCATAACGTATGACGTCACATAGTACTACGCCACAACGGATAACGTCATATAGAATTACATCATAACGTATAACCTCACATAGCAATACGTCATAACGTGGATTGTCATGTACTATTGCGTCATGACGTATAACGTTATATAGAGTTACGTCATAACGTATAACGTTATATAGTAGGACGTAATAAAGTTTAACGTTGTACAGTATTAAGGTATAACGTATAACATCACATAGTATTACTTCGTAACGGATGATGACATATAGAATTACGTCATGACGTATAACGTCATATGGAATTACGTCATAACGTACAACCGCACACAGTAATACGTCATAACGTACAATGTAATGTAGTATTAAGGTATAACGTATATCGTCACATAGTAATACGTCATAACGTATGACGTTATATGGTATTGCGTCATAACGTATAACGTCATATAGCATTACGGTACAACGTATAACGTCATATGGTATTACGCCATGTCGTATAATGTTATAAAGTATAACGTCATATCGCATAACGTCATATAGAGTTACGGTTTAACGTATACTGACACATAGTAATATGTCATAACTTATAGCGCTATATTGTATTGCGTCATAACGTATAACGTCACATAGTATTACGTCATAACGAATAGCGTCACATAGTACTACGTCAAAACGGATGACGTCATATAGAATTGCGCCATGATGTATAACGTCATATAGTATTGCGCCATGACGTGGAACGTTATAAAGTATAACGTCATAACGTATAACGTCACATAGTAATACGTCACAACGTATAACGTCATATGGAATTACGGTTTAACGTATACCGTCACATAATTATACGTCATAACGTATAGCGCCATATTGTATTACGTCATAACGTATAACGTCATATAGTACTACGTAATAACGTATAACGTTATATGGTATTGCGTAATAACGTATAACGTCATATAGTATTCCGCCATAACGTATAACGTTATAAAGTATAACGTCATATAGTATTCCGCCATGACGTATAACGTTATAAAGTATAACGTCATAGCGCATAACGTCATATAGAGTTGCGTCATTACGAATGACGTCATATAATATTGAGTCATAACGTATAACGTCACATAGTAATACGTCATAACGTACAACCGCACATAGTATTACGTCATAACGTATAACGTCATATAGTACTGCGTAATAACGTATAACGTCATATTATATTTCGCCATGACGTATAACGTTATAAAGTATAACGTCATAACGCATAACGTCATATGGAGTTACGGTTTAACGTATACCGTCACATAGTTATACGTCATAACGTATAGCGCTATATTGTATTACGTCATAACGTATAACGTCATATAGTATTGCGGCATTACGACGGACGTCATATAATATTGCGTCATCACGTATAACGTCACATAGAATTACG
The DNA here is from genome assembly GCF_041682495.2 of Bombus fervidus. Taxonomy (NCBI): domain Eukaryota; kingdom Metazoa; phylum Arthropoda; class Insecta; order Hymenoptera; family Apidae; genus Bombus; species Bombus fervidus. The sequence continues at coordinate 2,778,895 of NW_027212582.1, forward strand.
TCATAACGTATAACGTCACATAGTACTACGTCAGAACGGATGACGTCAAATACAATTACGCCATGACGTATAACGTCATATAGAATTACGTCATAACGTATAACATCATATAGTAATACGTCATAACGTATAACGTCATATGGAATTACGGTTTAACGTATACCGTCACATATTTCGACGTCATAACGTATAGCGCCATATAGTATTACGTCATAACGTATAACTTTATATATTACTGCGCCATGACGCATAACGCTATAAAGTATAATGTCACAACGTATAACGTCATATAGTATTGCGTCATTCCGAATGACATCATATAATATTGCGCCATAACGTATAACGTCACATAGTAATACGTCATAACGTACAACCGCACATAGTAATACGTCATAACGTACAATGTCATGTAGTATTAAGGTATAACGTATATCGTCACATAGTCATACGTCATAACGGATGACGTCATATAGAATTACGTCATGACGTATAACGTCATATTGAATTACGTCATAACGTATAACGTCATATAGAATTACGTCATGACGTATAACGTCATATAGTATTGCGCCACGACGTAGAACGTTATAAAGTATAACGTCATGACGTATAACGTCATATAGTAATGCGTCATTACGACTGACGTCATATAATATTGCGTTATAACGTATAACGTCACATAGTAATACGTCATAACGTACAATCGCACACAGTAATACGCCATAACGTACAATGTCATGTAGTATTAAGCTATAACGTATATCATCACATAGTAATACGTCATAACGGATGACGTCATATCGAATTGCGTCATGACTAATAACGTTATTTGGTATTGCGTAATAACGTATAACGTCATATAATTTTGCGTCAGAACGGATGACGTCATAAAGAATTACATCATGACGTATAACGCCATGAGGAATTACGGTAGAACGTATAACGTCATATAGTATTGCGACATTCCAAATGAGGTCATATAATATTGCGTCATAACGTATAACGTCACATAGTATTGCGTCGTGACGTACAACGTAACATAGTAATACGTCATAACGTATAATGTCATGTAGTATTAAGGTATAACGTATAACGTCACATAGTAATACGTCATAACGTATAGCGCTTTATTGTATTGCTGCATAACGTATAACGTCTCATAGTATTACGTCCTGACTTATAACGTCAATCAGAATTACGTCATAAAGCACAACGTCACATAGTAATAGGTCATATCGTATATTGTCATGTAGTATTAAGGTATAACGTATAACGTCACATAGTAGTACGTGATGACGCACAACGTTATATTGTGTGACGTCATAACGTATAACGTCATATAGAATTACGTCATAACGTATAACGTCATATAGTATTGCGCCATGACGTACAACGATATATGTTATTGTGTCATAACGTGTAACGTCACATAGTAATACGTCACAACATATAGCGCTATATTGTAAAGCGTCATAACGTATAACGTCACATAGTACTACGTCATAACGGATGACGTCATATAGAATTACGTCATGACGTATAACGTCATATATAATTACGTCATAATGTACAACCGCACATAGTAATACGTCATAACGTACAATGTCATGTAGTATTAAGGTATAATGTATATCGTCACATAGTAATACGTCATAACGGATGACGTCATATAGAATTACGTCATGACGTATAACGTCATCTAGCATTCCGGCTTAACGTATAACACCATACAATAATGCGTCATGACGTATAACGTCCCATAGTAATACGTCATAACGTATAACGCCACACAGTATTACGTGATAACGTATAACGTCATATAGAATTACGGTTTAACGTATAACGTCATATAGTAATGCGTCATAACGTATAACGCCATATTGTAATGCGCCATAACGTATAACGTCATATAGTATTGCGTCATGATGTATAACGTCATATAGAATTACGGTTAAACGTAAAACGTCATATAGAATTACGGCTTAACGTATACCGTCACAAGGTTATACGTCTTAACGTATAGCGCTATATTGTATTACGTCATAACGTATAACGTCATATAGTATTGCGTCATGACGTACAACGTTATATGTTATTGTGTAATAACGTGTAACGTCACAAAGCAATACGTCTTAACGTATAGCGCTATATTGTATTGCGTCATAACGTACAACGTCACGTAGTGTTACGTTATATCGTATAACGTCACATAGTATTACTTCGTAACGGATAACGTCATATAGAATTACGTCATGACGTATAAAGTCATATAGAATTACGTCATAACGTATAACGTCATATAGTATTGCGTCATGACGTATAGCGCTATATTGTATTGCGTCCTAACGTATATCGTCACATAGTAATACGTCATAACGTATAATGTCATGTAGTATTAAGGAATAACGTATAACGTCAGATAGTAATACGTCATTACGTATGGCGCTATATTGTATTGCGCCATAACGTATAACGTCGCATAGTATTACTGCGTAATGGATAACGTCATATAGAATTACGTCATGACGTATAACGTCATAAAGAATTACGTCATAACGTATAACGACATATAGTATTGCGTCATGACGTATAACGATATATGGTATTGCATAATAACGTATAACGTCATATAATATTGCGGCAGAACGGATGACGTCATGAAGAATTACGTCATGACGTATAACGTCACATAGCATTACGGTACAACGTATAACGTCATGTAGAATTACGGTACAACGTATAACGTCATATAGTATAGCGCCATGACGTATAACGTCACATAGTACTACGTCATAACGGATGACGTTATACAGAATTACGTTATTACGTATAACGTCCTATAGAATTACGACATAACGTACAACGTCACATAGTATTACGTCATAACGTATAATGTCATGTAGTATTAATTTATATCCTATAACGTCGCATAGTAATACGTCATAACGTATAGCGCTATATTGAATTGCGCGATAACGTATGAAGTCACATAGTATTACGTCATAACGTATGACGGCATATAGTATTGCGTCAAAACGTATAACGTCACATAGAACTACGCCACAACGGATGACGTCATATAGAATTACGTCATGACGTACAACGTTATATGTTATTGCGTAATAACGTATAACGACACATAGTATTACTTCGTAATGGATAACGTCATATAGAATTAGGTCATGACGTATAACGTCATAAAGAATTACGTCATAACGTATAACGACATATAGTATTGCGTCATGACGTATAACGATATATGGTATTGCATAATAACGTATAACGTCATATAATATTGCGGCAGAACGGATGACGTCATGAAGAATTACGTCATGACGTATAACGTCACATAGCATTACGGTACAACGTATAACGTCATATAGAATTACGGTACAACGTATAACGTCATATAGTATTGCGTCAAAACGTATAACGTCACATAGTACTACGCCACAACGGATAACGTCATATAGAATTACGTCATGACGTATAAAGTCATATAGAATTAAGTCATAACGTATAACGTCATATAGTATTGCGTCATGACGTATAGCGCTATATTGTATTGCGTCCTAACGTATATCGTCACATAGTAATACGTCATAACGTATAATGTCATGTAGTATTAAGGAATAACGTATAACGTCACATAGTAATACGTCATTACGTATGGCGCTATATTGTATTGCGCCATAACGTATAACGTCACATAGTATTACTTCGTAATGGATAACGTCATATAGAATTACGTCATGACGTATAACGTCATAAAGAATTACGTCATAACGTATAACGACATATAGTATTGCGTCATGACGTATAACGATATATGGTATTGCATAATAACGTATAACGTCATATAATATTGCGGCAGAACGGATGACGTCATGAAGAATTACGTCATGACGTATAACGTCACATAGCATTACGGTACAACGTATAACGTCATATAGAATTACGGTACAACGTATAACGTCATATAGTATAGCGCCATGACGTATAACGTCACATAGTACTACGTCATAACGGATGACGTTATACAGAATTACGTTATTACGTATAACGTCCTATAGAATTACGACATAACGTACAACGTCACATAGTATTACGTCATAACGTATAATGTCATGTAGTATTAATTTATATCCTATAACGTCGCATAGTAATACGTCATAACGTATAGCGCTATATTGAATTGCGCGATAACGTATGAAGTCACATAGTATTACGTCATAACGTATGACGGCATATAGTATTGCGTCAAAACGTATAACGTCACATAGTACTACGCCACAACGGATGACGTCATATAGAATTACGTGATGACGTACAACGTTATATGTTATTGCGTAATAACGTATAACGACACATAGTAATACGTCATAACGAATAGCGCCATATTGTATATCGTCATGACGTATAACGTCACATAGTACTACTTCATAACGGTTGACGTCATATAGTAATGCGTCATAACGTATAGCGTCACATAGTACTACGCCACAACGGATGACGTCATGTAGAATTACATCATGACGTATAGCGTCATACAGAATTACGTCATAACGTACAGCGTCACACAGTAAAACGTCATAACTTATAATGTCATGTAGTATTAAGGTATAACTTATAACGTCACATAGTGTTACGTTATATCGTATAACGTCACATAGTATTACTTCGTAACGGATAACGTCATATAGAATTACGTCATGACGTATAAAGTCATATAGAATTACGTCATAACGTATAACGTCATATAGTATTGCGTCATGACGTATAACGTTATGTGGTATTGCGTGATAACGTATAACGTCACATAGTAATACGCCATAACGTATAACGTCATATAGAATTACGGCTTAACGTATACCGTCACAAGGTTATACGTCTTAACGTATAGCGCTATATTGTATTACGTCATAACTTATACCGTCATATAGTATTGCGTCATGACGTACAACGTTATATGTTATTGTGTAATAACGTATAACGTCACATAGTAATATGTCATAACGTACAGCGCTATATTGTATTGTGTCATAACGTATAACGTCACATAGTATTACTTCGTAACGGATAACGTCATATAGAATTACTTCATGACGTATAAAGTCATATAGAAATACGTCATAACGTATAACGTCATATAGTATTGCGCCATGACGTATAACGTCATATGGTATTTCGTCATAGCGTATAACGTCATATAGTATTGTGTCATGACGTACAACGTTATATGTTATTGTGTAATAACGTATAACGTCACATAGTAATATGTCATAACGTACAGCGCTATATTGTATTGTGTCATAACGTATAACGTCACATAGTATTACTTCGTAACGTATAACGTCACATAGTAATACGTCATAACGTATAATGTCATGTAGTATTAAGTTATAACGTACAACGTCACATAGTAATACGTCATAACGTATGGCGCTATAATTTATTGCGCCATAACGTATAACGTCAAATAGTATTACATCATAACGTATGACGCGATATAGTATTTCGTCTTAATGTATAGCGCTATATTCTATTGCCTCCTAACGTATAACGTCACATAGAATTACGGTACAACGTATAACGTCATATAGAATTACGTCAGGACGTATAACGTCATACAGAATTACGTCATAACGCACAACGTCACATAGTAATAGGTCATAACGTATATCGTCATATAGTACTGCGTCCTAACGTATAACGTTATAAATTATAACGTCATAACGTATAGCGTCACATAGTAATTCGTCATAACGTATAACGTCATATAGAATTACGGTACAACGTATAACGTCATATAGTATTGAGCCATGACGTATAACGTCACATAGTATTGCGTCATGACGTATAACGTTATATGGTATTGCGTAATAACGTATAACGTCATATAATATTGCGTCAGAACGGATGACGTCATAAAGAATTACGTCATGACGTATAATGTGATATAGAATTAGGGTACAACGTATAACGTCATATAGTATTCCGCCATGACGTATAACGTTATAAAGTATAATGTCATAACGTACAACCGCACATAGTAATACGTCATAACGTACAATGTCATGTAGTATTCCGCCATGATGTATAACGTTATAATGTATTCCGTTATAACGTATAACGTCACATAGTTCTACGTCATATCGGATGACGTCATATAGAATTACGCCATGACGTACAGCGTCATATAGAATTACGTCATAACGTATAACGTCATATAGTTTTGCGCCATGACGTATAACGTTATAAAGTATAACGTCATAACGTATATCTTCACATACTAATACGGTGTAGCGTATAGCGCTATATTGTATTGCGTCATAACGTATAACGACATATAGAATTTCGTCATAACGTATAACGTCGTCTAGTATTGCGTCATGACGTATAACGTTAAATGGTATTGCGTAATAACGTATAATGTCATATAATATTGCGTCAGAACCAATGACGTCATAAAGAACTGCGTCATAACGTATAAAGTCATATAGTATTGCGTCATGACGTACAACGTTATATGTTATTGTGTAATAACGTATACCGTCACATAGTTATACGTCATAACGTATAGCGCGATAATGTATTACGTCATAATGTATAACGTCATATAGTATTGCGTCCTAACGTATATCGTCACATAGTAATACGTCATAACGTATAATGTCATGTAGTATTAAGGAATAACGTATAACGTCACATAGTATTACGTCAAAACGTATGACGTGACATAGTATTACTTCGTAACGGATGACGTCATATAGTAATGCGTCATAACGTATAGCGTCACATAGTACTACGCCACAACGGATGACGTCATGTGGAATTACATCATGACGTATAGCGTCATACAGAATTACGTCATAACGTACAGCGTCACACAGTAAAACGTCATAACTTATAATGTCATGTAGTATTAAGGTATAACTTATAACGTCACATAGTGTTACGTTATATCGTATAACGTCACATAGTGTTACGTTATATCGTATAACGTCACATAGTATTACTTCGTAACGGATAACGTCATATAGAATTACGTCATGACGTATAAAGTCATATAGAATTACGTCATAACGTATAACGTCATATAGTATTGCGTCATGACGTATAACGTTATGTGGTATTGCGTGATAACGTATAACGTCACATAGTAATACGCCATAACGTATAACGTCATATAGAATTACGGCTTAACGTATACCGTCACAAGGTTATACGTCTTAACGTATAGCGCTATATTGTATTACGTCATAACTTATACCGTCATATAGTATTGCGTCATGACGTACAACGTTATATGTTATTGCGTCATGACGTATAACGTTATGTGGTAATGCGTAATAACGTATAACGTCGCATAGTAATACGCCATAACGTATAACGTCATATACAATTACGGTACAACGTATATCGTCATATAGTATTGCCCCATGACGTATAACGTTATAAAGTATAACGTCATAACGTATAGCGTCATATACCATTGCATCATGACGTACAACGTTATATGTTATTGTGTTATAACGTATAACGTCACAAAGTAATACGTCATAACGTATAACGTCATATAGAATTACGGTTTAACGTATAACGTCATATAGTAATACGTCATAACGTATAGCGTCACATAGTAATACGTCATAATGTATAACATCACATAGTAATACGTCATAACGTATAACGTCATATAGAGTTACGTCATAACTTATAACGTCACATAGTAGTACGTAATAAAGTTTAACGTCATATAGAATTCCGGTTTAACGAATAACGCTATATAGCAATGCGTCATAACGTATAACGTCATATAGAATTACGGCATCATGTGCAACGTCACATAGTAATACGTCATAATGTATAACGCCATATAGCAATGCGTCATAACGTATAACGTCATATAGAAATACGGTTTAACGTACAACGTCATACAGTAATGCGTCATAACGCATAACGTCACATAGTAATACGTCATAACTTATAACGTCACATAGAATTACGGTTTAGCGTATAAAGTCATATAGAATTAGTGTCTAACGCATAACGTCACATGGAATTACGGTTTAGCGTATAACGTCATATAGAATTAGGGTTTAACGTATAACGTCATATAGATTTACGGTTTAGCGTATAACGTCATATAGTAATGCGTCATGAAGGATAACGCCATCTTGTAATGCGTCATAACGTATGACGTCATATAGTATTCCGTCATAACGTATCACGTCATATAGAATTACGTCATAGCTTAGTACATCACATAGTAATACGTCATAACGTATAACGTCATATAGAATTACGGTTTAACGTATAACGTCATATAGAATTACGGTTTAACGTATAACGTCATATAGTATTGCGTCATGAAGGATAACGCCATCTTGTAATGCGTCATAACGTATAACGTCACATAGTAATACGTCATAACGTATAGCGTCGCATAGTAATACGTCATAATGTATAACGTCACATAGTAATACGTCATAACGTATAACGAGATATAGCAATGCGTCATAACGTATAACGTCATATAGAATTACGGTTTAAGGTATAACGTCATATAGTAATGCGTCATAACGTATAACGCCATATAGTAATGAGTCATAACGTATAACGTCATATAGTATTGCGTCATGACGTATAACGTCATTTAGAATTACGTCATAACGTAGAACATCACATAGTAATACGTCATAACGTATAACGTCATATAGAGTTACGTCATAACTTATAACGTCACATAGTAGTACGTAATAACGTTTAACGTCATATAGAATTCTGGTTTAACGTACAACTCCATATAGCAACCTGTTATAAAGTATAACGTCTTATAGTAATGCATGATAACGTATAACGTCATATAGTATTGCGTCATGACGTATAACGTCATATAGAATTAGGTCATAACGTATAACGTCACATAGAATTACGGTTTAACGTATAACGTCATATAGTAATGTGTCATACCGTATCACGCCATTTAGTAATGCGTCATAACGTACAACGTCATATAGTATTGCGTCATGACGTATAACGTCATATAGAATTACGTCATAACGTAGAACATCACATAGTAATACGTCTTAACGTAAACGTCATACAGCATTACGTCATAACGTATAACGTCATATAGAGTGACGTCATAACTTATAACGTCACATATTTATACGTCATAACGTATAACGTCATATAGAATTGCGTCATGACGTATAACGTCACATAGTAATACGTCATAACGTATAACGTCATATAGAATTCCGGTATAACGTATAACGTCATATGTAATTACGGTTTAACGTATAAAGCCATTTAGAATTACGGCATAACGTATAACAACACATGGAATTACGGTTTAGCGTATAACGTCATATAGCAATGCGCCATAACGTATAACGCAATTTAGTAATGCGTCCTAACGTATAACGTCATATAGACTTACGGTCTAACGTATACCGTCATATAGAATTCCGGTTTAACGTATAACGTCATATAGTAATGCGTCATAACGTATAACGCCATATAGAAATACGTCATAACGTATAACTTCACATAGTAATACGTCATAACGTATAACGTCATATAGAATTGCGTCATAACGTATAACGTCACATTGTAATACGTAATAACGTATAACGTCATATAGAATTCCGGTTTAACGTATAACGTCATATGTAATTACGGTTTAACGTATAAAGCCATATAGAATTACGGCATAACGTATAACGTCACACAGTAATACGTCATAACGTATAACGTCATATAGAATTACAGCATAACGTATAACGTCATATAGAATTACGGTTTAACGTATAACGAGATATCGTAATGCGTCATAACGGATAACGCTATTTAGTAATGCGTCATAACGTATAACGTCATATAGAATTACGGCATAACGTATAACGTCATAGAGAATTAGGGTTTAACGCATAACGTCATATAGAATTACGGTTTAGCGTATAACGTCATATAGAATTAGGGTTTAACGTATAACGTCATATAGTAATGCGTCATAACGTATAACGTAATATAGAATTACGGTTTAACGTATAACGTCATATAGTAATGCGTCATAACGTATAACGCCATTTAGTAATGCGTCATAACGTATAACGCCATTTAGTAAAGCGTCATAACGTATAACGCCATATAGTAATGCGTCATAACGTATGACGTCACATAGTATTCCGTCATAGCGTATAACGTCATATAGAATTACGTCATAACGTAGAACATCACATAGTAATACGTCATAACGTATAACGTCATATAGAATTGGGGTTTAACGTATGACGTCATATAGAATTACGGTTTAACGTATAACGTCATATGGTATTGCGTCATAACGGATAACGCCATTTAGTAATGCGTCATAACGTATAACGTCACATAGTAATACGTCATAACATATAACGTCATATAGAATTACGGCATAACGTATAAGGTCACATAGTAATACGACATAACGTATAGCGTCACATAGTAATACGTCATAATGTATAACGTCACATAGTAATACGTCATAACGTATACAGAGATATAGCAATGCGTCATAACGTATAACGTCATATAGAATTACGGTTTAAGGTATAACGTCATATGGTAGTGCGTCATAACGTATAACGCCATATAGTAATGAGTCATAACGTATAACGTCATATAGTACGCGTCATGAAGTATAACGTCATATAGAATTACGTCATAACGTAGAACATCACATAGTAATACGTCATAACGTATAACGTCATATAGAGTTACGTCATAACTTATAACGTCACATAGTAGTACGTAATAAAGTTTAACATCATATAGAATTCCGGTTTAACGAATAACGCTATATAGCAATGCGTCATAACGTATAACGTCATATAGAATTACGGCATCATGTGCAACGTCACATAGTAATACGTCATAATGTATAACGCCATATAGCAATGCGTCATAACGTATAACGTCATATAGAAATACGGTTTAACGTACAACGTCATACAGTAATGCGTCATAACGCATGACGTCACATAGTAATACGTCATAACTTATAACGTCACATAGAATTACGGTTTAGCGTATAAAGTCATATAGAATTAGTGTTTAACGCATAACGTCACATGGAATTACGGTTTAGCGTATAACGTCATATAGAATTAGGGTTTAACGTATAACGTCATATAGATTTGCGGTTTAGCGTATAACGCCATATAGTAATGCGTCATAACGGATAACGCCATTTAGTAATGCGTCATAACGTATAACGTCATATAGAATTACGTCATAACGTATAACGCCATATAGTAATGCGTCATAACGTATAACGTCTTATAGAATTACGGTTTAACGTATAACGTCATATAGTAATGCGTCATAACGTATGACGTCATATAGTATTCCGTCATAACGTATCACGTCATATAGAATTACGTCATAGCTTAGTACATCACATAGTAATACGTCATAACGTATAACGTCATATAGAATTACGGTTTAACGTATAACGTCATATAGAATTACGGTTTAACGTATAACGTCATATAGTATTGCGTCATGAAGGATAACGCCATCTCGTAATGCGTCATAACGTATAACGTCACATAGTAATACGTCATAACGTATGGCGTCGCATAGTAATACGTCATAATGTATAACGTCACATAGTAATACGTCATAACGTATAACGAGATATAGCAATGCGTCATAACGTATAACGTCATATAGAGTTACGGTTTAAGGTATAACGTCATATAGTAATGCGTCATAACGTATAACGCCATATAGTAATGAGTCATAACGTATAACGTCATATAGTATTGCGTCATGACGTATAACGTCATTTAGAATTACGTCATAACGTAGAACATCACATAGTAATACGTCATAACGTATAACGTCATATAGAGTTACGTCATAACTTATAACGTCACATAGTAGTACGTAATAACGTTTAACGTCATATAGAATTCTGGTTTAACGTACAACTCCATATAGCAACGTGTTATAAAGTATAACGTCATATAGTAATGCATGATAACGTATAACGTCATATAGTATTGCGTCATGACGTATAACGTCATATAGAATTAGGTCATAACGTATAACGTCACATAGAATTACGGTTTAACGTATAACGTCATATAGTAATGTGTCATACCGTATCACGCCATTTAGTAATGCGTCATAACGTACAACGTCATATAGTATTGCGTCATGACGTATAACGTCATATAGAATTACGTCATAACGTAGAACATCACATAGTAATACGTCTTAACGTAAACGTCATACAGCATTACGTCATAACGTATAACGTCATATAGAGTGACGTCATAACTTATAACGTCACATATTTATACGTCATAACGTATAACGTCATGTAGTATTGCGTCATGAAGTATAACGTCATGTAGAATCAGGTCATAACGTAGAACATCACATAGTAATACGTCATAACGTATAACGTCATATAGAATTACGGCATAACGTATAACAACACATGGAATTACGGTTTAGCGTATAACGTCATATAGCAATGCGCCATAACGTATAACGCAATTTAGTAATGCGTCCTAACGTATAACGTCATATAGACTTACGGTCTAACGTATACCGTCATATAGAATTCCGGTTTAACGTATAACGTCATATAGTAATGCGTCATAACGTATAACGCCATATAGAAATACGTCATAACGTATAACTTCACATAGTAATACGTCATAACGTATAACGTCATATAGAATTGCGTCATAACGTATAACGTCACATAGTAATACGTAATAACGTATAACGTCATATAGAATTCCGGTTTAACGTATAACGTCTTATGTAATTACGGTTTAACGTATAAAGCCATATAGAATTACGGCATAACGTATAACGTCACACAGTAATACGTCATAACGTATAACGTCATATAGAATTCCAGCATAACGTATAACGTCATATAGAATTACGGTTTAACGTATAACGAGATATCGTAATGCGTCATAACGGATAACGCTATTTAGTAATGCGTCATAACGTATAACGTCATATAGAATTACGGCATAACGTATAACGACATAGAGAATTAGGGTTTAACGCATAACGTCATATAGAATTACGGTTTAGCGTATAACGTCATATAGAATTAGGGTTTAACGTATAACGTCATATAGTAATGCGTCATAACGTATAACGTAATATAGAATTACGGTTTAACGTATAACGTCATATAGTAATGCGTCATAACGTATAACGCCATTTAGTAATGCGTCATAACGTATAACGCCATTTAGTAAAGCGTCATAACGTATAACGCCATATAGTAATGCGTCATAACGTATGACGTCACATAGTATTCCGTCATAGCGTATAACGTCATATAGAATTACGTCATAACGTAGAACATCACATAGTAATACGTCATAACGTATAACGTCATATAGAATTGGGGTTTAACGTATGACGTCATATAGAATTACGGTTTAACGTATAACGTCATATGGTATTGCGTCATAACGGATAACGCCATTTAGTAATGCGTCATAACGTATAACGTCACATAGTAATACGTCATAACATATAACGTCATATAGAATTACGGCATAACGTATAAGGTCACATAGTAATACGACATAACGTATAGCGTCACATAGTAATACGTCATAATGTATAACGTCACATAGTAATACGTCATAACGTATACAGAGATATAGCAATGCGTCATAACGTATAACGTCATATAGAATTACGGTTTAAGGTATAACGTCATATGGTAGTGCGTCATAACGTATAACGCCATATAGTAATGAGTCATAACGTATAACGTCATATAGTACGCGTCATGAAGTATAACGTCATATAGAGTTACGTCATAACGTAGAACATCACATAGTAATACGTCATAACGTATAACGTCATATAGAGTTACGTCATAACTTATAACGTCACATAGTAGTACGTAATAACGTTTAACGTCATATAGAATTCCGGTTTAACGTATAACGCCATATTGCAACGCGTTATAAAGTATAACGTTTTATAGTAATGCGTGATAACGTATAACGTCATATAGAATTTGGTCATAACGTAGAACATCACATAGTAATACGTAATAACGTATAACGACACATAGAATTACGGTTTAACGTATAACGTCATATAGTAATGCGTCATACCGTATCACGCCATTCAGTAATGCGTCATAACGTACAACGTCACATAGTAATACGTCATAACGTATAACGTCATATAGAATTACGTCATAACGTATAACGCCATATAGCAATGCGTCATAACGTGTAACGTCATATAGTATTGCGTCATGACGTATAACGTCATATAGAATGACGTCATAACGTAGAACATCACATAGTAATACGTCCTAACGTATAACGTCATATAGAATTACGTCATAACTTATAACGTCACATAGTAATACGTCATAAAGTATAACGTCATATAGAATTACGGCATAACGTATAACGTCACAGAGAATTGCGGTTTAGCGTATAACGTCATATAGCAATGCGTCATAACGTATAACGTCATGTAGAATTGCGGCATAATGTATAACGTCACATAGTAATACGTCATAACGTATAACGTCACATAGTAATACGTCATAACGTATAATGTCATATAGAATTCCGGTTTAACGTATAACATCATATGTAATTACGGTTTAACGTATAAAGCCATATAGAATTACGTCATAACGTATAACGTCACGTAGTAATACGTCATAACGTATAACGTTACATAGAATTACGGTTTAACGTGTAACGTCACATAGAATTCCGGTTTAACGTATATCGTCATATAGTAATGCGTCATAACGTATAACGCCATATAGTAATTCGTCATAACGTATAACGCCATATAGCCATGCGTCATAACGTATAACGTCATATGGAATTACGGTTTAAGGTATAACGTCATATAGTAATGCGTGATAACGTATAACGCCATATAGTATTGCGTCATAACGTATGACGTCATATAATATTGCGTCATGACGTATAACGTCATATAGAATTAGGTCATAACGTAGAACATCACATAGTAATACGTCATAACGTATAACGTCACATAGAATTACGGTTTAGCGTATAACGTCATATAGCAATGCGTCATAACGTATAACGCCATTTAGTAATGCGTCATAACATATAACGCCATATAGTAATGCGTCATAACCTATAACGTCATATAGTATTGCGTCATGACGTACAACGTCATATAGTATTGCGTCATGACATATAACGTCATATAGAATTACGTCATAACGTATAACAGCACATAGTAATACGTCTTAATGTATAACGTCATATAGCATTACGTCATAACGTATAACGTCATATAGAGTTACGTCATAACTTATAACGTCACATATTTATACGTAATAACGTTTAACGTCATATAGAATTCCGGTTTAACGTATAACTTCACATAGTAATACGTCATAACGTATAACGTCATATAATAAGGCGACATGACGTATAACGCCATATAGTAATTCGTCATAACGTATAACGCCATATAGCCATGCGTCATAACGTATAACGTCATATGGAATTACGGTTTAAGGTATAACGTCATATAGTAATGCGTGATAACGTATAACGTCATATAGTATTACGGCATAACGTGTAACATCACCTGGAATTACGGTTTAGCGTATAACGTCATATAGCAATGCGTCATAACGTATAACGCCATTTAGTAATGCGTCCTAACGTATAACTTCATATAGAATTACGGGTTAACGTATACCGTCATACAGTAATGCGCCATAACGTATAACGTCACATAGAATTACGGTTTAGCGTATAACGTCACATAGAATTACGGTTTAGCGTATAACGTCATATAGAATTAGGGTTTAACGAATAACGTCATATAGTAATGCGTCATAACGTATAACGTCATATAGAATTACGTCATAACGTAGAACATCACATAGTAATACGTCATAACGTATAACGTCATATAGAATTAGGGTTTAACGCATAACGTCATATAGAATTACGGTTTAGCGTATAACGTCATATAGAATTAGGGTTTAACGTATACCGTCATACAGTAATGCGTCATAACGTATAACGTCACATAGAATTACGGTTTAGCGTATAACGTCACATAGAATTACGGCATAACGTATAACGTCATATAGAATTAGGGTTTAACGTATAACGTCATATAGAATTACGGTTTAGCGTATAACGTCATATAGAATTAGGGTCTAACGTATAACGTCATATAGTAATGCGTCATAACGTATAACGTCATATAGAATTACGGATTAACGTATAACGTCATATAGTAATGCGTCATAACGTATAACGCCATTTAGTAATGCGTCATAACGTATGACGTCATATAGTATTCCGTCATAACGTATAACGCCATATCGAATTACGTCATAACGTAGAACATCACATAGTAATACGTCATAACGTATAACGTCATATAGAATTAGGGTTTAACGTATGACGTCATATAGAATTACGGTTTAACGTATAACGTCATATGGTAATGCGTCATAACGTATGACGACATATAGAATTGCGGAATAACGTATAACATCATATAGTAAGGCGTCATGACGTATAACGTCATATCGAATTACGTCATAACGTATAACGTCACATAGTAGAACTTCATAACGTATAACGTCATATAGAATTGCGGTTTAACGTATAACGTCATACAGTAATGCGTCATAACGTATAATGTCATATAGTATTGCGCCATGACGTATAACGTCATATAGTATTACGTCATAACGTATAACGTCATATAGTAGTGTGTCATGACGTACAACGTTATATGTTATTGTGTAATAACGTATAACGTCGCAAAGTAATACGTAATAACGTATAGCGCTATATTGTATTGCGTCCTAACGTATAACGTCACATAGTAATACGTCATAACGTATATTGCCATGTAGTATTAAGGTATAACGTATAACGTCAGATAGTAGTACGCCACAACGGATGACGTCATATATAATTACGTCATTACGTATAACGTCATGTAGAATTACACCATAACGTAGAAAGTCTCATAGTAATACGTCATAACGTATAATGTCATGTAGTATTAAGGTATAACGTTTAACTTCACATAGTAATATGTCATAACGTATAGCAATATATTGTATTGCGCCATAACGTATTACGTCACATAGTATTACGTCATGACGTATGACGTCGTATAGTATTACGTCATAACGTATAACTTCATATAGTATTGCGTCATGACGTGCAACGTTATATGTTATTGTGCAATAACGTATAACGTCACATAGTACTACGTCATAACGGATGACGTCATATAGATTTACATCATAGCGTATAACGTCACATAGTACTACGTCATAACGGATGACGTCATATAGTATTGCGTCATAACGTATAACGTCACATAGTAGTACGCCACAACGGATTACGTCATATAGAATTACGTCATTACGTATAACGTCATATAGAATTACGTCATAACGTCAAACGTCATATAGTATTGCGCCATGACGTATAACGTTATGAAGTATAACGTCATAACGTATAATGTCACATAGTACTACGCCACAACGAATGACGTCATATAGAATTACGTCATGACGTATAACGTCATATAGAATTACGTCATAACGTATGACGTAGTATAGTAATGCGTCATAACGTATAACGGCATATAGTATTGTGTCATGACGTATAACGATATATGGTATTGCATGATAACGTATAACGTCATATAATATTGCGGCAGAACGGATGACGTCATGAAGAATTACGTCATGACGTATATCGTCACATAGCATTACGGTACAACGTATAACGTCATATAGAATTCGGTACAACGTATAACGTCATATATAGTATGGCGCCATGACGTATAACGTCATATAGTATTACGTCATAACGTATAACGTCATATAGTATTGCGCCATGACGTATAACGTTATATTGTGTGACGTCATAACGTATAACGTCATATAGTATTACTTCATAACGTATAACGTCATATAGAATTGTGTCATCACGTGCAACGTTATATGTTATTGTGTAATAACGTATAACGTCACAAAGCAATACGTCGTAACGTATGGCGCTATATTGTATTGCGTCATAACGTACAAGGTCACTTAGTGTTACGTTATATCGTATAACGTCACATAGTATTACTTCGTAACGGATAACGTCATATAGAATTACGTCATGACGTATAAAGTCATATAGAATTACGTCATAACGTATAACGTCATATAGTATTGCGTCATGACGTTTAACGTTTTGTGGTATTGCGTCATGACGTACAACGTTATATGTTATTGTGTAATAACGTATAACGTCACATAGTAATACGTCATAACGTATAGCGCTATATTGAATTGCGCGATAACGTATGATGTCACATAGTATTACGTCATAACGTATGACGTCATATAGTATTGCGTCATAACGTATAACGTCAAATAGTACTACGCCACAACGGATGACGTCATGTAGAATTACATCATGACGTATAGCGTCATACAGAATTACGTCATAACGCACAACATCACACAGTAAAACGTCATAACTTATAATGTCATGTAGTATTAAGGTATAACCTATGACGTCGCATAGTAATACGTCATAACGTATAGCGCTATATTGAACTGCGCGATAACGTATGATGTCACATAGTATTACGTCATAACGTATGACGTCATATAGTATTGCGCCATGACGTATAACGTCATACAGTATTACGTCATAACGTATAACGTCATATAGTATAACGTCATAACGTATACAGTCATATAGCATTGCGCCATGACGTACAACGTTATAAAGTATAACGTCATAACGTATAACGTCATATAGTATTACGTTATAACGTATAACGTCATATAGTATTGTGTCATCACGTACAACGTTATATGTTATTGTGTAATAACGTATAACGTCACAAAGCAATACGTCGTAACGTATAGCTCTATATTCTATTGCGTCATAACGTACAACGTCACTTAGTGATACGTTATATCGTATAACGTCACATAGTATTACTTCGTAACGGATAACGTCATATAGAATTACGTCTTGACGTATAAAGTCATATAGAATTACGTCATAACGTATAACGTCATATAGTATTGCGTCATGACGTACAACGTTATATGTGATTGTGTAATAACGTATAACGTCGCAAAGTAATACGTCATAACGTATAACGTCATATAGAATTTCGGTTTAACGTATAGCGTCATATAGCAATGCGTCATAACGTATAACGTCACATCGTAATACGTCATAACGTATAACGTCATACAGTAATTCCTCATAACGTATAACGTCACATAGTAATACGTCACAACGAATAACGTCATATAGAATTACGGTTAAACGTATAACGCCATATAGAGTTACGTTTTCACGTATAACGTCATATAGAATTACGGTTAAACGTATAACGCCTTATAGAATTACGTTTTAACTTATAACGTAATATAGAATTACGGTGTAACGTATAACACCATAGCGTAATGCGTCATAACGTGTAA
The DNA here is from genome assembly GCF_041682495.2 of Bombus fervidus. NCBI lineage: Eukaryota > Metazoa > Arthropoda > Insecta > Hymenoptera > Apidae > Bombus > Bombus fervidus. The sequence goes on from NW_027212582.1 coordinate 2,798,435, forward strand.
CGTCACATAGTAATACGTCATAACGTATACTGACTTATAGAATTACGTCATAACGTATAACGTCACATAGTAATACGTCATACCGTATAACGTCATATCGAATTAAGTCATAACGTATAAAGTCATACAGTAATTCGTCATACCGTATAACGTCATATAGATTTACAGTTTAACGCATAACGTCATATAGGTTTACGGTTTAACGTTTAACGTCATCTAATAATGCGCCATAACGTATAACGCCATATAGTAATGCGTCATAGCGTATAATGTCATATAGTATTGCGTCATGACGTATAACGTCATATAGAAATACGGTTAAACGTATAACGCCATATAGAGTTACGTTTTAACGTATAACGTCATATAGAATTACGGTTAAACGTATAACGCCTTATAGAATTACGTTTTAACTTATAACGTAATATCGAATTACGGTGTAACGTATAACACCATAGCGTAATGCGTCATAACGTGTAACGTCACATAGTAATACGTCATAACGCATAATGACTTATAGAATTACGTCATAACGTATAACGTCACATAGTAGAACGTCATAACGTATAACGTCATATCGAATTAAGTCACAACGTATAACGTCATACAGTAATTGGTCATACCGTATAACGTCATATAGATGTGCGGTTTAACGAATAACGTGATATAGGTTTACGGTTTAACGTTTAACGTGATATACTAATGCGTCATAACGTATAACGTCACATAGTAATACGTCATATCGTATAACGTCATATAGCAATGCCTCATGATGTATAACGTCATATAGAATTACGTCATAACATATAATGCCATATAGAAATACGGCATAACGTATAACGTCATATCGTAATGCGTCATAACGTATAACGCCATATAGTAATACGTCATAACGTATAACGTCATATAGAATTACGGTTTAACGTACAACGTCAGATAGTAATGAGTCATAACCTATAACGCCATATAGTAATACTTCATAACGTATAACGTCATATACAATTGCCTCATAACGTATAACGTCACATAGTAATACATCATAACGTATAACGTCATATAGTATTTCGGTTCAACGTATAACGTCATATAGGAATGCGTCATAAAGTATAACGTCACATAGTAATACGTCATAACGTATAACGTCATATAGGATTATTGTTTAACGTATAACGTCATACAGTAATCCCTCATAACGTATAACGTCACATAGTAATACGTCACAACGTATAACGTCATATAGAATTACGGTTAAACGTATAACGCCATATAGAATTGCGTTTTAACTTATAACGTAATATAGAATTACGGTGTAACGTATAACACCATAGCGTAATGCGTCATAACGTATAACGTCACATACTAATACGTCATACCGTATAACGTCATATCGAATTACGTCATAACGTATAGCGGCTTATAGTAATACGTCATAAAGTATAACGTCATATAGCAATGCGTCATGATGTATAACGTCATATAGAATTACGTCATAACATATAATGCCATATAGAATTACGTCATAACGTATAACGTCATATAGTAATGCGTCATAACGTATAACGTCATATAGGATTATTGTTTAACGTATAACATAATACAGTAATTCCTCATAACGTATAACGTCACATAGTAATACGTCACAACGAATAACGTCATATAGAATTACGGTTAAACGTATAACGCCATATAGAATTACGTTTTAACTTATAACGTAATATAGAATTACGGTGTAACGTATAACACCATAGCGTAATGCGTCATAACGTATAACGTCACATAGTATAAGGTCATAATGTATAACGTCATATGGAATTATGGCATAACGTATAACGTCATACAGTAATGCGTCATAACGTATAACGTCATATAGTATAGCGTCATGACGTATAACGTCCTATAGCGTTACGTCATAATGGATAACATCTTCTAGTAATACGTCATAACGTATAACGTCATATAGTAATGCGTCATAACGTATAACGTCATATAGTATTGCGTCATGATGTATAACGACATATCGAATTACGGGTTAACGTATAACGTCATACAGTAATGCGTCTCAACGTTTAACGTCATATAGTGTTGCGTCATGATGTATAACGACATATCGAATTACGGTTTAACGTATAACGTCATATAGTAATGCGTCATAACGTATAACGTCATATAGTATTGCGTCATGATGTATAACGACATATCGAATTACGGTTTAACGTATAACGTCATACAGTAATGCGTCTCAACGTATAACGTCATATAGTATTGCGTCATGAAGTATAACGTCGTATAGAGTTACGTCATAACGGATAACGTCTTATAGTAATACGTCATAACGTATAACGTCATATAGAATTACTTCTTACCGTATAACGTCAAATAGAATTACGGCATAACATATAACGTCGCATAGAATTACGTCATAACGGATAACGTCACATAGTAAACGTTAGAACGTATAACGTCATATAGAATTACAGTTTAACGTATAACGCAATATAGTAATGCGTCATAACGTATAACGTCATATAGTATTGCGTCATGATGTATAACGTCATATAGAATTACGTCATAACATATAATGTCATATAGAATTACGGCATATCGTATAACGTCATATAGATTTACAGTTTAACGCATAACGTCATATAGGTTTACGGTTTAACGTTTAACGTCATATAATAATGCGCCATAACGTATAACGCCATATAGTAATGCGTCATGGCGTATAATGTCATATAGTGTTGCGTCATGATGTATAACGTCATATAGAAATACGGTTAAACGTATAACGCCATATAGAGTTACGATTTAACGTATAACGTCATATAGAATTACGGTTAAACGTATAACGCCTTATAGAATTACGTTTTAACTTATAACGTAATATAGAATTACGGTGTAACGTATAACACCATAGTGTAATGCGTCATAACGTGTAACGTCACATAGTAATACGTCATAACGTATAATGACTTATAGAATTACGTCATAACGTATAACGTCACATAGTAGAACGTCATAACGTATAACGTCATATAGCAATGCCTCATGATGTATAACGTCATATAGAATTACGTCATAACATATAATGCCATATAGAAATACGGCATAACGTATAACGTCATATCGTAATGCGTCATAACGTATAACGCCATATAGTAATACGTCATAACGTATAACGTCATATAGAATTACGGTTTAACGTACAACGTCAGATAGTAATGAGTCATAACCTATAACGCCATATAGTAATACTTCATAACGTATAACGTCATATAGAATTGCTTCATAACGTATAACGTCACATAGTAATACATCATAACGTATAACGTCATATAGTATTTCGGTTCAACGTATAACGTCATATAGCAATGCGTCATAAAGTATAACGTCACATAGTAATACGTCATAACGTATAACGTCATATAGGATTATTGTTTAACGTATAACGTCATACAGTAATTCCTCATAACGTATAACGTCACATAGTAATACGTCACAACGTATAACGTCATATAGAATTACGGTTAAACGTATAACGCCTTATAGAATTACGTTTTAACTTATAACGTAATATAGAATTACGGTGTAACGTATAACACCGTAGCGTAATGCGTCATAACGTGTAACGTCACATAGTAAAACGTCATAACGTATAATGACTTATAGAATTACGTCATAACGTATAACGTCACATAGTAATACGTCATACCGTATAACGTCATATCGAATTAAGTCATAACGTATAAAGTCATACAGTAATTCGTCATACCGTATAACGTCATACAGATTTACAGTTTAACGCATAACGTCATATAGGTTTACGGTTTATCGTTTAACGTCATATAATAATGCGCCATAACGTATAACGCCATATAGTAATGCGTCAAAGCGTATAATGTCATATAGTATTGCGTCATGACGTATAACGTCATATAGAAATACGGTTAAACGTATAACGCCATATAGAGTTACGTTTTAACGTATAACGTCATAAAGAATTACGGTTAAACGTATAACGCCTTATAGAATTACGTTTTAACTTATAACGTAATATAGAATTACGGTGTAACGTATAACACCATAGCGTAATGCGTCATAACGTGTAACGTCACATAGTAATACGTCATAACGTATAATGACTTATAGAATTACGACATAACGTATAACGTCACATAGTAGAACGTCATAACGTATAACGTCATATCGAATTAAGTCATAACGTATAACGTCATACAGTAATTGGTCATACCGTGTAACGTCATATAGATGTACGGTTTAACGAATGACGTGATATAGGTTTACGGTTTAACGGTTAACGTGATATACTAATGCGTCATAACGTATAACGTCACATAGTAATACGTCATACCGTATAACGTCATATAGCAATGCCTCATGATGTATAACGTCATATAGAATTACGTCATAACATATAATGCCATATAGAAATACGGCATAACGTATAACGTCATATCGTAATGCGTCATAACGTATAACGCCATATAGTAATACGTCATAACGTATAACGTCATATAGAATTACGGTTTAACGTACAACGTCAGATAGTAATGAGTCATAACCTATAACGCCATATAGTAATACTTCATAACGTATAACGTCATATAGTATTTCGGTTCAACGTATAACGTCATATAGTATCGCGTCATGATGTATAACGACATATCGAATTACGGTTTAACGTATAACGTCATACGGTAATGCGTCTCAACGTATAACGTCATATAGTGTTGCGTCATGATGTATAACGACATATCGAATTACGGTTTAACGTATAATGTCATATAGTAATGCGTCATAACGTATAACGTCATATAGTATTGCGTCATGATGTATAACGACATATCGAATTACGGTTTAACGTATAACGTCATACAGTAATGCGTCTCAACGTATAACGTCATATAGTATTGCGTCATGACGTATAACGTCGTATAGAATTACGTCATAACGGATAACGTCTTATAGTAATACGTCATAACGAATAACGTCATATAGAATTACTTCATAACGTATAACGTCAAATAGAATTACGGCATAACATATAACGTCGCATAGAATTACGTCATAACGGATAACGTCACATAGTAAACGTTAGAACGTATAACGTCATATAGAATTACATTTTAACGTATAACGCAATATAGTAATGCGTCATAACGTATAACGTCATATAGTATTGCGTCATGATGTATAACGTCATATAGAATTACGTCATAACATATAATGTCATATAGAATTACGGCATATCGTATAACGTCATATAGATTTACAGTTTAACGCATAACGTCATATAGGTTTACGGTTTAACGTTTAACGTCATATAATAATGCGCCATAACGTATAACGCCATATAGTAATGCGTCATAGCGTATAATGTCATATAGTGTTGCGTCATGACGTATAACGTCATATAGAAATACGGTTAAACGTATAACGCCATATAGAGTTACGTTTTAACGTATAACGTCATATAGAATAACGGTTAAACGTATAACGCCTTATAGAATTACGTTTTAACTTATAACGTAATATAGAATTACGGTGTAACGTATAACACCATAGCGTAATGCGTCATAACGTGTAACGTCACATAGTAATACGTCATAACGTATAATGACTTATAGAATTACGTCATAACGTATAACGTCACATAGTAGAACGTCATAACGTATAACGTCATATAGCAATGCCTCATGATGTATAACGTCATATAGAATTACGTCATAACATATAATGCCATATAGAAATACGGCATAACGTATAACGTCATATCGTAATGCGTCATAACGTATAACGCCATATAGTAATACGTCATAACGTATAACGTCATATAGAATTACGGTTTAGCGTATAAAGCCATATAGAATTAGTGTTTAACGTATAACGTCACATGGAATTACGGTTTAGCGTATAACGTCATATAGAATTAGGGTTTAACGTATAACGTCATATAGATTTACGGTTTAGCGTATAACGTCATATAGTAATGCGTCATAACGGATAACGCCATTTAGTAATGCGTCATAACGTATAACGTCATATAGAATTACGTCATAACGTATAACGCCATATAGTAATGCGTCATAACGTATAACGTCTTATAGAATTACGGTTTAACGTATAACGTCATATAGTAATGCGTCATAACGTATGACGTCATATAGTATTCCGTCATAACGTATAACGTCATATAGAATTACGTCATAGCTTAGTACATCACATAGTAATACGTCATAACGTATAACGTCATATAGTAATGCGTCATAACGTATAACGTCATACAGTAATGCGTCATAACGTATAACGTCATATAGTATTGCGTTATAACGTATAACGTCGTATAGATTTACGTCATATCGTATAACGTCATATCGAATTACTTCATAACGTATAACGTCACATAGTATAACGTCATAACGTATAACGTCATATAGAATTACGTCATAACGTAGAACGTCATATAGAGCTACGGTTTAACGTATTACGTCATATAGTAATGCGTCATAACGTATAACGCCACATAGTAATGCGTCATAACGTATAAAGTCATATAGTACTTCATCATGATGTATAACGTCGTACAGAATTACGTCATAACGGATAACGTCTTATAGTAATACGTCATAACGTATAACGTTACACAGTATTACGTCATAACGTATAACGTCATATAGAGCTACGGTTTAACGTATTACGTCATATAGTAATGCGTCATAACGGATAACGTCTTATAGTATTACGTCATAACGTATAACGTCACACAGTATTACGTCATAACGTATAACGTCATATAGAATTACGGTTTAACGTATTACGTCATATAGTAATGCGTCATAACGTATAACGTCATACAGTATTACGGCATAACATATAACGTCACATAGAATTACGTCAGAACGGAGAACGTCACATAGTAATACGTCATAACGTATAACGTCATATAGTATTACGGCATAACGTATAACGTCATACAGTAATTCCTCATAACGTATAACGTCACATAGTAATACGTCACAACGAATAACGTCATATAGAATTACGGTTAAACGTATAACGTCATACAGTAATGCGTCATAACGTATAACGTCACATAGTAATACGTCATACCGTATAACGTCATATTGAATTACGTCATGACGTATAACGTCACATAGCAAAACGTCATAACGTATAACGTCACATAGTAAAACGTCATAACGTATAACGTCATACTGAAATGCGTCATAACGTATAACGTCATATAGTATTGCGTCATGACGTATAACGTTGTATAGAATTACGTCATAACGGATAACGTCTTACAGTAATACGTCATAACGTATAACGTCATATAGCAATGCGTCATAACGTATAACGCCATGTAGTAATGCGTCATAACGTATAACGCCATATAGTAATGCGTCATAACGTATAACGCCATATAGTATTGCGTCATGATGTATAACGTCATACAGAATTACGTCATAACATATAATGTCATATAGTATTGCGTCATAACATATAACGTCATATAGTATTACGGCAAAACATATAACGTCACATAGAATTACGTCATAACGGATAACGTCTTCTAGTAATACGTCATACCGTATAACGTCATATCGAATTACGTCATGACGTATAACGTCACATAACAAAACGTCATAACGTATGACGTCACATAGTAAAACGTCATAACGTATAACGTCATACTGAAATGCGTCATAACGTATAACGTCATATAGTATTGCGTCATGACGTATAACGTTGTATAGAATTACGTCATAACGGATAACGTCTTACAGTAATACGTCATAACGTATAACGTCATATAGCAATGCGTCATAACGTATAACGTCACATGGTAATACGTCATACAGTATAACGTCATATCGAATTACGTCATGACGTATAACGTCACATAGCAAAACGTCATAACGTATAACGTCACATAGTAAAACGTCATAACGTATAACGTCATACTGAAATGCGTCATAACGCATAACGTCACATAGTAATACGTCATAACGTATAACGTCATATAGCAATGCGTCATAACGTATAACGCCATGTAGTAATGCGTCATAACGTATAACGCCATATAGTAATGCGTCATAACGTATAACGCCATATAGTATTGCGTCATGATGTATAACGTCATACAGAATTACGTCATAACATATAATGTCATATCGTATTGCGTCATAACGTATAACGTCATATAGTATTACGGCAAAACATATAACGTCACATAGAATTACGTCATAACGGATAACGTCACATAGTAAAACGTCATAACGTATAACGTCATATAGTATTACGGCGTACCGTATAACATCATATAGCATTACATCATAATGGATAACGTCTTCTAGTAATACGTCATAACGCATAACGTCATATAGAATTACGGTTTAACGAATAACGTCATACTGTAATGCGTCATAACGTATAACGTCATATAGTATTGCGTCATGACGTATAACGTCGTATAGAATTACGTCATAACGGATAACGTCTTACAGTAATACGTCATAACGTATAACGCCATATAGTATTGCGTCATGATGTATAACGTCATACAGAATTACGTCATGATGTATAACGTCATACAGAATTACGTCATAACATATAATGTCATATTGTATTGCGTCATAACGGATAACGTCATATAGTATTACGGCATACCGTAGAACGTCATATAGAATTACGATTTAACGTATAACGTCATACAGTATTACGGTTTAACGTACAACGTCATACAGTAATGCGTCATAACGTATAACGTCATATAGTGTTGCGTCATGATGTATAACGACATATCGAATTACGGTTTAACGTATAACGTCATATAGTAATGCGTCATAACGTATAACGTCATATAGTATTGCGTCATGATGTATAACGACATATCGAATTACGGTTTAACGTATAACGTCATACAGTAATGCGTCTCAACGTATAACGTCATATAGTGTTGCGTCATGATGTATAACGACATATCGAATTACGGTTTAACGTATAACGTCATATAGTAATGCGTCATAACGTATAACGTCATATAGTATTGCGTCATGATGTATAACGACATATCGAATTACGGTTTAACGTATAACGTCATATAGTAATGCGTCATAACGTATAACGTCATATAGTATTGCGTCATGACGTATAACGTTGTATAGAATTACGTCATAACGGATAACGTCTTACAGTAATACGTCATAACGTATAACGTCATATAGCAATGCGTCATAACGTATAACGCCATGTAGTAATACGTCATAACGTATAACGTCATATAGAATTACGGTTTAACGTACAACGTCAGATAGTAATGAGTCATAACCTATAACGCCATATAGTAATACTTCATAACGTATAACGTCATATAGAACTGCTTCATAACGTATAACGTCACATAGTAATACATCATAACGTATAACGTCATATAGTATTTCGGTTCAACGTATAACGTCATATAGTATCGCGTCATGATGTATAACGTCATATAGTATTGCGTCATGATGTATAACGACATATCGAATTACGGTTTAACGTATAACGTCATACAGTAATGCGTCATAACGTATAACGTCATATAGTATTGCGTCATGATGTATAACGACATATCGAATTACGGTTTAACGTATAACGTCATACAGTAATGCGTCTCAACGTATAACGTCATATAGTATTGCGTCATGACGTATAACGTCATATAGAATTACGTCATAACGGATAACGTCTTATAGTAATACGTCATAACGAATAACGTCATATAGAATTACTTCATAACGTATAACGTCAAATAGAATTACGGCATAACATATAACGTCGCATAGAATTACGTCATAACGGATAACGTCACATAGTAAACGTTAGAACGTATAACGTCATATAGAATTACATTTTAACGTATAACGCAATATAGTAATGCGTCATAACGTATAACGTCATATAGTATTGCGTCATGATGTATAACGTCATATAGAATTACGTCATAACATATAATGTCATATAGAATTACGGCATATCGTATAACGTCATATAGATTTACAGTTTAACGCATAACGTCATATAGGTTTACGGTTTAACGTTTAACGTCATATAATAATGCGCCATAACGTATAACGCCATATAGTAATGCGTCATAGCGTATAATGTCATATAGTGTTTCGTCATGACGTATAACGTCATATAGAAATACGGTTAAACGTATAACGCCATATAGAGTTACGTTTTAACGTATAACGTCATATAGAATTACGGTTAAACGTATAACGCCTTATAGAATTACGTTTTAACTTATAACGTAATATAGAATTACGGTGTAACGTATAACACCATAGCGTAATGCGTCATAACGTGTAACGTCACATAGTAATACGTCATAACGTATAATGACGTATAGAATTACGTCATAACGTATAACGTCACATAGTAGACCGTCATAACGTATAACGTCATATAGAATTACGTCATAACGTATAACGCCATATAGTAATGCGTCATAACGTATAACGTCTTATAGAATTACGGTTTAACGTATAACGTCATATAGTAATGCGTCATAACGTATGACGTCATATAGTATTCCGTCATAACGTATAACGTCATATAGAATTACGTCATAGCTTAGTACATCACATAGTAATACGTCATAACGTATAACGTCATATAGTAATGCGTCATAACGTATAACGTCATACAGTAATGCGTCATAACGTATAACGTCATATAGTATTGCGTTATAACGTATAACGTCGTATAGATTTACGTCATATCGTATAACGTCATATAGAATTACTTCATAACGTATAACGTCACATAGTATAACGTCATAACGTATAACGTCATATAGAATTACGTCATAACGTATAACGTCATATAGAGCTACGGTTTAACGTATTACGTCATATAGTAATGCGTCATAACGTATAACGCCACATAGTAATGCGTCATAACGTATAAAGTCATATAGTACTTCATCATGATGTATAACGTCGTACAGAATTACGTCATAACGGATAACGTCTTATAGTAATACGTCATAACGTATAACGTTACACAGTATTACGTCATAACGTATAACGTCATATAGAGCTACGGTTTAACGTATTACGTCATATAGTAATGCGTCATAACGGATAACGTCTTATAGTATTACGTCATAACGTATAACGTCACACAGTATTACGTCATAAAGTATAACGTCATATAGAATTACGTCATAACGTATAACGTCATATAGTATTACGGCATAACGTATAACGTCATACAGTAATTCCTCATAACGTATAACGTCACATAGTAATACGTCATACCGTATAACGTCATATCGAATTACGTCATGACGTATAACGTCACATAGCAAAACGTCATAACGTATAACGTCACATAGTAAAACGTCATAACGTATAACGTCATACTGAAATGCGTCATAACGTATAACGTCAAATAGTATTGCGTCATGAAGGTATAACGTTGTATAGAATTACGTCATAACGTATAACGTCATATAGTGTTGCGTCATGATGTATAACGTCATATAGAATTACGTCATAACATATAATGCCATATAGAAATACGGCATAACGTATAACGTCATATCGTAATGCGTCATAACGTATAACGCCATATAGTAATACGTTATAACGTATAACGTCATATAGAATTACGGTTTAGCGTATAAAGTCATATAGAATTAGTGTTTAACGTATAACGTCACATGGAATTACGGTTTAGCGTATAACGTCATATAGAATTAGGGTTTAACGTATAACGTCATATAGATTTACGGTTTAGCGTATAACGTCATATAGTAATGCGTCATAACGGATAACGCCATTTAGTAATGCGTCATAACGTATAACGTCATATAGAATTACGTCATAACGTATAACGCCATATAGTAATGCGTCATAACGTATAACGTCTTATAGAATTACGGTTTAACGTATAACGTCATATAGTAATGCGTCATAACGTATGACGTCATATAGTATTCCGTCATAACGTATAACGTCATATAGAATTACGTCATAGCTTAGTACATCACATAGTAATACGTCATAACGTATAACGTCATATAGTAATGCGTCATAACGTATAACGTCATACAGTAATGCGTCATAACGTATAACGTCATATAGTATTGCGTTATAACGTATAACGTCGTATAGATTTACGTCATATCGTATAACGTCATATAGAATTACTTCATAACGTATAACGTCACATAGTATAACGTCATAACGTATAACGTCATATAGAATTACGTCATAACGTATAACGTCATATAGAGCTACGGTTTAACGTATTACGTCATATAGTAATGCGTCATAACGTATAACGCCACATAGTAATGCGTCATAACGTATAAAGTCATATAGTACTTCATCATGATGTATAACGTCGAACAGAATTACGTCATAACGGATAACGTCATCTAGAGCTACGGTTTAACGTATTACGTCATATAGTAATGCGTCATAACGGATAACGTCTTATAGTATTACGTCATAACGTATAACGTCACACAGTATTACGTCATAACGTATAACGTCATATAGAATTACGTCATAACGTATAACGTCATGTAGTAATACGTCATACCGTATAACGTCATCTAGAGCTACGGTTTAACGTATTACGTCATATAGTAATGCGTCATAACGTATAACGTCTTATAGAATTACGGTTTAACGTATAACGTCATATAGTAATGCGTCATAACGTATAAAGTCATATAGTACTTCATCATGATGTATAACGTCGTACAGAATTACGTCATAACGGATAACGTCATCTAGAGCTACGGTTTAACGTATTACGTCATATAGTAATGCGTCATAACGTATAACGTCTTATAGAATTACGGTTTAACGTATAACGTCATATAGTAATGCGTCATAACGTATGACGTCATATAGTATTCCGTCATAACGTATAACGTCATATAGAATTACGTCATAGCTTAGTACATCACATAGTAATACGTCATAACGTATAACGTCATATAGTAATGCGTCATAACGTATAACGTCATACAGTAATGCGTCATAACGTATAACGTCATATAGTATTGCGTTATAACGTATAACGTCGTATAGATTTACGTCATATCGTATAACGTCATATAGAATTACTTCATAACGTATAACGTCACATAGTATAACGTCATAACGTATAACGTCATATAGAATTACGTCATAACGTATAACGTCATCTAGAGCTACGGTTTAACGTATTACGTCATATAGTAATGCGTCATAACGGATAACGTCTTATAGTATTACGTCATAACGTATAACGTCACACAGTATTACGTCATAACGTATAACGTCATATAGAATTACGGTTTAACGTATTACGTCATATAGTAATGCGTCATAACGTATAACGTCATACAGTATTACGGCATAACATATAACGTCACATAGAATTACGTCAGAACGGAGAACGTCACATAGTAATACGTCATAACGTATAACGTCATATAGTATTACGGCATAACGTATAACGTCATACAGTAATTCCTCATAACGTATAACGTCACATAGTAATACGTCACAACGAATAACGTCATATAGAATTACGGTTAAACGTATAACGTCATACAGTAATGCGTCATAACGTATAACGTCACATAGTAATACGTCATACCGTATAACGTCATATCGAATTACGTCATGACGTATAACGTCACATAGCAAAACGTCATAACGTATAACGTCACATAGTAAAACGTCATAACGTATAACGTCATACTGAAATGCGTCATAACGTATAACGTCATATAGTATTGCGTCATGACGTATAACGTTGTATAGAATTACGTCATAACGGATAACGTCTTACAGTAATACGTCATAACGTATAACGTCATATAGCAATGCGTCATAACGTATAACGCCATGTAGTAATGCGTCATAACGTATAACGCCATATAGTAATGCGTCATAACGTATAACGCCATATAGTATTGCGTCATGATGTATAACGTCATACAGAATTACGTCATAACATATAATGTCATATAGCATTGCGTCATAACATATAACGTCATACAGTATTACGGCAAAACATATAACGTCACATAGAATTACGTCATAACGGATAACGTCTTCTAGTAATACGTCATAACGTATAACGTCATATAGAATTACGGTTTAACGTATAACGTCATACAGTAATGCGTCATAACGTATAACGTCACATGGTAATACGTCACAACGAATAACGTCATATAGAATTACGGTTAAACGTATAACGTCATACAGTAATGCGTCATAACGTATAACGTCACATAGTAATACGTCATACCGTATAACGTCATATCGAATTACGTCATGACGTATAACGTCACATAGCAAAACGTCATAACGTATAACGTCACATAGTAAAACGTCATAACGTATAACGTCATACTGAAATGCGTCATAACGTATAACGTCATATAGTATTGCGTCATGACGTATAACGTTGTATAGAATTACGTCATAACGGATAACGTCTTACAGTAATACGTCATAACGTATAACGTCATATAGCAATGCGTCATAACGTATAACGCCATGTAGTAATGCGTCATAACGTATAACGCCATATAGTAATGCGTCATAACGTATAACGCCATATAGTATTGCGTCATGATGTATAACGTCATACAGAATTACGTCATAACATATAATGTCATATAGTATTGCGTCATAACATATAACGTCATACAGTATTACGGCAAAACATATAACGTCACATAGAATTACGTCATAACGGATAACGTCTTCTAGTAATACGTCATAACGTATAACGTCATATAGAATTACGGTTTAACGTATAACGTCATACAGTAATGCGTCATAACGTATAACGTCACATGGTAATACGTCATACAGTATAACGTCATATCGAATTACGTCATGACGTATAACGTCACATAGCAAAACGTCATAACGTATAACGTCACATAGTAAAACGTCATAACGTATAACGTCATACTGAAATGCGTCATAACGCATAACGTCACATAGTAATACGTCATAACGTATAACGTCATATAGCAATGCGTCATAACGTATAACGCCATGTAGTAATGCGTCATAACGTATAACGCCATATAGTAATGCGTCATAACGTATAACGCCATATAGTATTGCGTCATGATGTATAACGTCATACAGAATTACGTCATAACATATAATGTCATATAGTATTGCGTCATAACGTATAACGTCATATAGTATTACGGCAAAACATATAACGCCACATAGAATTACGTCATAACGGATAACGTCACATAGTAAAACGTCATAACGTATAACGTCATACTGAAATGCGTCACAACGCATAACGTCACATAGTAATACGTCATAACGTATAACGTCATATAGCAATGCGTCATAACGTATAACGCCATATAGTAATGCGTCATAACGTATAACGCCATATAGTCATGCGTCATAACGTATAACGCCATATAGTATTGCGTCATGATGTATAACGTCATACAGAATTACGTCATGATGTACAACGTCATACAGAATTACGTCATAACATATAATGTCATATTGTATTGCGTCATAACGGATAACGTCATATAGTATTACGGCATACCGTAGAACGTCATATAGAATTACGATATAACGTATAACGTCATACAGTAATACGTCATAACGTATAACGTCATATAGAATTACGATTTAACGTATAACGTCATACAGTATTACGGTTTAACGTACAACGTCATACAGTAATGCGTCATAACGTATAACGCCATATAGTAATACGTCACAACGAATAGCATCATATGGAATTACCGTTAAACGTATAACGCCATATAGAATTACGTTTTAACGTATAACGTAATATAGAATTACGGTGTAACGCATAATACCATAGCGTAATGCGTCATATCGTGTAACGTCACATAGTAATATGTCATAACGCATAAAGTCATATAGAATTACGGTTTAACGTATAACGTTATACAGTAATACGTCATACCGTATATCGTCATATAGCAATGCGTCATAACGTATAACGTCATATCGAATTACGTCATAACGTATAACGTCACATAGCAAAACGTCATAACGTATAACGTCACATAGTAGAACGTCATAACGTATAACGTCACACAGTATTACGCAATAACGTATAACGTCACATAGAATTACGTCATAAC
Organism: Bombus fervidus; assembly: GCF_041682495.2. Taxonomy (NCBI): domain Eukaryota; kingdom Metazoa; phylum Arthropoda; class Insecta; order Hymenoptera; family Apidae; genus Bombus; species Bombus fervidus. The sequence continues at coordinate 2,814,627 of NW_027212582.1, forward strand.
GGATAACGTCACATAGTAAAACGTCATAACGTACAACGTCATATAGTATTGCGTCATGACGTATAACGTTGTATAGAATTACGTCATAACGGATAACGTCTTACAGTAATACGTCACAACGTATAACGTCATATAGCAATGCGTCATAACGTATCACGCCATGTAGTAATGCGTCATAACGTATAACGCCATATAGTAATGCGTCATAACGTATAACGCCATATAGTATTGCGTCATGATGTATAACGTCATACAGAATTACGTCATAACATATAATGTCATATAGTATTGCGTCATAACGTATAACGTCATATAGTATTACGGCAAAACATATAACGTCACATAGAATTACGTCATAACGGATAACGTCACATAGTAAAACGTCGTAACGTATAACGTCACATAGTAAAACGTCATAACGTATAACGTCACACAGTATTACGTAATAACGTATAACGTCACATAGAATTACGTCATAACGGATAACGTCACATAGTAAAACGTCATAACGTATAACGTCATATAGTATTACGGCATACCGTATAACGTCATATAGAATTACGGCATAACGTATAACGTCATACAGTAATGCGTCATAACGTATAACGTCATATAGTATTGCGTCATGACGTATAACGCCGTATAGTAATGCGCCAGAACGTATAACGCCATATAGTATTCCGTCATGATGTATAACGTCATATCGAATTACAACATAACGTATAACGTCACATAGTAAAACGATATAACGTATAACGTCATATAGAATTACGGTTTAACGTATAACGTAATACAGTAATGAGTCATAACGTATAACGTCATATAGTATTGCGTCATCACGTATAACGTCGTATAGCATTACATCATTTGGATAACGTCTTCTAGTAATGCGTCATAACGTATAACGTCATATAGTATAGCGTCATGATGTAAATGTCATATCGAATTACGACATAACGTATAACGTCACATAGTAAAACGTCATAACGTATAACGTCATATAGTGTTGCGGCATACCGTATAACATCATATAGAATTACGGCATAACGTATAACGTCATACAGTAATGCGTCATAACGTATAACGTCATATAGTATTACGGCATAACATATAACGTCACATAGAATTACGTCATAACGGATAACGTCACATAGTAAAACGTCATAACGTATAACGTCATATAGTATTACGGCATACCGTATAACGTCATATAGAATTACGGCATAACGTATAACGTCATACAGTAATGCGTCATAACGTATAACGTCATATAGTATTGCGTCATGACGTATAACGCCGTATAGTAATGCGCCAGAACGTATAACGCCATATAGTATTGCGTCATGATGTATAACGTCATATCGAATAACAACATAACGTATAACGTCACATAGTAAAACGATATAACGTATAACGTCATATAGAATTACGGTTTAACGTATAACGTCATATAGTATTGCCTCATGACGTATAACGCCATATAGTAATGCGTCAGAACGTATAACGCCATATAGTATTGCGTCATGATGTATACCGTCATATAGAATTACGACATAACATATAATGTCATATAGAATTACGGCATAACGTATAACGTCATATAGTATAACGTTAGAACGTATAACGTCATATAGAATTACTGTTTAACGTATAACGCAATATAGTAATGCGTCATAACGTATAACGTTAAATAGTATTGCGTCATGACCTATAACGCCATATAGCAATGCGTCATAACGTATAACGCCATATAGTAATACGTCATATCGTATAACGTCATATAGAATTACTTCATAACGTATAACGTCACATAGTATAACGTCATAACGTATAACGTCATATAGAATTACGTCATAACGTATAACGTCATATAGAGCTACGGTTTAACGTATTACGTCATATAGTAATGCGTCATAACGTTTAACGCCACATAGTAATGCGTCATAACGTATAAAGTCATATAGTACTTCATCATGACGTATAACGTCGTACAGAATTACGTCATAACGGATAACGTCTTATAGTAATACGTCATAACGTATAACGTTACACAGTATTACGTCATAACGTATAACGTCATATAGAATTACGGTTTAACGTATTACGTCATATAGTATTGCGCCATAACGTATGACGTCATATAGTATTACGTCATAACGTATAACGTCATATAGTATTGCGTCATGACGTACAACGTTATATGTTATTGTGTAATAACGTATAACGTCACAAAGTAATACGTCATAACGTATAGCGCTATATTGTATTGCGTCATGACGTATAACGTCATATAGAATGACGTCATAACGTATAACGTCACATAGTAATACGTCATAATGTATAACGTCATACAGAGTTACGGTTTAACGTATACCATCACATAGTATTCTGTCATAACGTATAACGTCACATTGTTCCACGTCAGTACGGATGACGTCATATATAATTACGCCATGACGTATAACGTCATATTGAATTACGTCATAACGTATAACGTCATATAGTATTGCGTCATTACGAATGACGTCATATAATATTGCGTCATGAGGTATAACGTCACATAGTAATACGTCGTAACGGATGACGTCACATGGAATTACGCCATGACGTATAACGTCATATTGAATTACGGTTTAACGTATACCGTCACATAGTTATACGTCATAACGTATAGCGCTATATTGTATTACGTCATAACGTATAATGTCATATAGTATTGCGTCATGTCGTACAACGTTATATGATATTGTGTAATAACGTATAACGACACATAGTAATACGTCATAACGTATAACGTTATATTGTGTGACGTCATAACGTATAACATCATATAGAATTACGGTACAACGTATAACGTCATATAGTATTGAGCCATGACGCATAACGTTATCTGGTATTGCGTAATAACGTATAACGTCATATGTAATTACGTCATAAGGTATAACGTCACATAGTACTACGCCACAACGGATGACGTCATATAGAATTACGTCATAACGTACAACGTAACATTGTAATACGTCATAACGTATAATGTCATATGGAATTACGGTTTAATGTATAACGTCACATAGTTATACGTCATAACGTATAGCGCTATATTGTATTACGTCATAACTTATAACGTCATATAGTGTTGCGTCATGACGTTCAACGTTATATGTTATTGTGTAATAACGTATAACGTCACAAAGTTATACGTCATAACGTATAGCGCTATATTGTATTGCGTCATGACGTATATCGTCACATAGTGTTACGTCATATCGTATAACGTCACATAGTATGACGTCATGACGTATGACGTCATATAGTATTGCTTCATAACGTATAGCGTCACATAGTAACACGTCATGACGTATAACGTTATATTGTGTGACGTCATAACGTATAACGTCACATAGAATTACGGTACAACGTATAACGTCATATAGTATTGCGCCATAACGTATAACGTCATATAGTATTACGTCATAACGTATAACGTCATATAGTATTGCGTCATGACGTACAACGTTATATGTTATTGTGTAATAACGTATAACGTCACAAAGTAATACGTCATAACGTATAGCGCTATATTGTATTGCGTCATGACGTATAACGTCATATAGAATGACGTCATAACGTATAACGTGACATAGTAATACATCATAATGTATAACGTCATACAGAGTTACGGTTTAACGTATACCATCACATAGTATTCTGTCATAACGTATAACGTCACATTGTTCCACGTCAGAACGGATGACGTCATATATAATTACGCCATGACGTATAACGTCATATTGAATTACGGTTTAACGTATACCGTCACATAGTTATACGTCATAACGTATAGCGCTATATTGTATTACGTCATAACGTATAATGTCATATAGTATTGCGTCATGTCGTACAACGTTATATGATATTGTGTAATAACGTATAACGACACATAGTAATACGTCATAACGTATGACGTCATGTAGTATTACGTCATAACGTATGACGTCATATAGTATTGCGTCATAGCATATAACGTCAAATAGTACTACGCCACAAGGGATGACGTCATATAGAATTACGTCATGACGTACAACGTAACATAGTAATACGTCATAACGTATAATATCATGTAGAATTAAGGTATAACGTATAACGTTATATTGTTTGACGTCATAACGTATAACCTCATATAGAATTACGGTACAACGTATAACGTCATATAGTATTGCGCCTCGACGTATAAGGTTATAAAGTATAACGTCATATCGCATAACGTCATATAGAGTTACGGTTTAACGTATACTGTCACATAGTAATACGTCATAACTTATAGCGCTATATTGAATTACGTCATAACGCAAAACGTCATATAGTATTGCGTCGTTACGACTGACGTCATATAATATTGCGTCATAACGTATAACGTCTCATAGTAATACGTCATAACGTATAACGTCATATTGAATTACGGTTTAACGTATACCGTCACATAGTTATACGTCATAACGTATAAAGTCATATAGAATTACGGTTTAACGTATAACGTCACATAGTTATACGTCATAATGTATAACGTCATACAGAGTTACGGTTTAACGTATACCATCACATAGTATTCCGTCATAACGTATAACATCACATTGTTCTACGTCAGAACGGATGACGTCATATATAATTACGCCATGACGTATAACGTCATATTGAATTACGTCATAACGTATAACGTCATATAGTATTGCGTCATTACGAATGACGTCATATAATATTGCGTCATGAGGTATAACGTCACATAGTAATACGTCATAACGGATGACGTCATATGGAGTTACGCCATGACGTATAACGTCATATTGAATTACGGTTTAACGTATACCGTCACATAGTTATACGTCATAACGTATAACGTCATATAGTATTGCGTCATGACGTACAACGTTATATGTTATTGTGTAATAACGTATAACGTCACAAAGTAATACGTCATAACGTATAGCGCTATATTGTATTGCGCCATGGCCTATAACGTCATATAGTATTACGTCATAACGTATTACGGCTTATAGTATTGCGTCATTCCGATTGACGTCATATAATATTGCGTCATAACGTATAACGTCACATATTAATACGCCATAACGTATAACGTCATATGGAATTACGGTTTAACGTATACCATCACATAGTTATACGTCTTAACATATAGCGCTATATAGTATAGCGTCATAACGTATAACGTCACATAGTTCTACGTCAGAACGGATGACGTCATATAGAATTACGTCATGACGTATAACGTCATACACAATTACGTCATAATGCACAACGTCACTGAGTTATACGTCATAACGTATAATGTCATGCAGTGGTAAGGTATAACGTATAACGTCACATAGTAATACGTCATGACGTATAACGTTATATTATGTGACGTCGTAACGTATAACGTCATATAGAATTACGGTACAACGTATAACGTCATATAGTATTGCGCCATGACGTATAACGTTATATGGTATTGCGTCATGACGTAAAACGTCGTATAGAATTACGTCATAACGTATAACGTCATACAGAATTACGTCATAACGTATAACGTCATATAGAATTACGGTACAACGTATAACGTCATATAGTATTGCGCGAGGACGTATAACGTTATAAAGTATAACGTCATAACGTATAACGTCATATAGTATTACGTCATAACGTAAAACGTCATATAGCATTGCGCCATGACGTACAACGTTATATGTTATTGTGTTATAACGTATAACGTCACAAGGTAATACGCCATAACGTATAATGTCATGTAGTATTAATTTATAACGTATAACGTCACATAGTAATACGTCATGACGTATAGCGCTATATTGTATTGCGTCATAACGGATAACGTCACATAGTATTGCGTCATTCCGAATGACGTCATATAGTATTCCGCCATGACGTATAACGTCATATTGAATTACGTCATAACGTATAACGTCATATTGAATTACGTCATAACGTATAACGTCACACAGTTCTACGTCAGAACGGATGACATCATATAGAATTACGCCATCACGTATAACGTCATATTGAATTACGTTATAACGTATAACGTCATATAGTATTGCGCCATGACGTATAACGTTATGTGTTATTGTGTAAAAAGGTATAACGTCACATAGTACTACGCCACAACGGATGACGTCATATAGTATTACGTCATAACGCACTCACATAGTAATACGTCATATCTTATAAAGTCATGTAGTATTAAGGTAGAACGTATAACGTCACACAGTAATACGTCTTGACGCATAACGTTATATTGTGTGACGTAATAACGTATAACGTCATATAGAATTACGGTACAACGTATAACGTCACATAGTTCTACGTCAGAACGGATGACGTCATATAGAATGACGCCATGACGTATAACGGCACATAGTAATACGTCATAACGTATAACGTCATATAGTATTGCGCCATGACGTATAACGTTATGTGTTATTGTGTAAAAAGGTATAACGTCACATAGTACTACGCCACAACGGATGACGTCATATAGTATTACGTCATAACGCACGTCACATAGTAATACGTCATATCTTATAATGTCATGTAGTATTAAGGTAGAACGTATAACGTCACACAGTAATACGTCTTGACGCATAACGTTATATTGTGTGACGTAATAACGTATAACGTAACATAGTAATACGCCATAACGTATAACGTCATATAGTATTACGTCATTCCGAATGACGTCATATAATATTGCGCCATGACGTATAACGTCATATAGTATTACGTCATAACGTAGAACGTCATATAGTATTGTGTCATGACGTTCAACGTTATATGTTATTGTGTAATAACGTAAAACGTCACAAAGTAATTCGTCATAACGTATAGCGCTATATTGTATTGCGCCATAACGTATAACGTCACATAGTTCTCCGTCAGAACGGATGACGTCATATAGAATTACGTCATGACGTATAACGTCATACACAATTACGTCATAACGCACAACGTCACTGAGTTATACGTCATAACGTATAATGTCATGCAGTAGTAAGGTATAACGTATAACGTCACATAGTAATACGTCATGACGTATAACGTTATATTGTGTGACGTCGTAACGTATAACGTCATATAGAATTACGGTACAACGTATAACGTCATATAGTATTGCGCCATGACGTATAACGTTATATGGTATTGCGTAATAACGTATAACGTCATATAATATTGTGTCAGAACGGATGACGTCATAAAGAATTACGTCATGACGTGTAACGTTATATGGTATTGCGTAATAACGCATAACAACACATAGTACTACGCCACAACGGATGACGTACTACAGAATTACGTCATGACGTATAACGTCATATAGTATTACGTCATGACGTACAACGTTTGAGAGTATTACGTCATAACTTATAACGCCACATAGTAATACGCCATAACGTATCACGGCATATAGTATTGTGTCATTCCGAATGACGACATATAATATTGCGTCATAACGTACAACGTTTCATAGTAATACGTCATAACGTATAATGTCATGTAGTATTAAGGTAGAACGTATAACGTCACACAGTAATACGTCTTGACGCATAACGTTATATTGTGTGACGTAATAACGTATAACGTCATATAGAATTACGGTACAACGTATAACGTCATATAGTATTGCGCCATGCCTTATAACGTCACATAGTATTGCGTCATAACGGATGACGTCATATAGAATTACGTCATGACGTACAACGTCATTCAGAATTACGTCATCACGTACAACGTCACATAGTAATACGTCACAACGTATAAGGTCATATAGAATATCGGTTTAACGTATACCGTCACATAGTTATACGTCATAACGTATAGCGCTATATTGTATTACGTCATGACGTATAACGTTATATGGTATTGCGTAATAACGTATAACGACATATAGTATTACGTCATAACTTATAACGTCACATAGTACTACGTCATAACGGATGACGTCATATAGAAATACGTCATGACGTATAACGTTATTTAGTATTGCGCCATGACGTACAACGTTATATGTTATTGTGTAATAACCTATAACGTCCCATAGTAATACGTCATAACGTATAGCGCTATATTGTATAGCGTCATAACGTATGACGTCACATAGTACTACGCCACAACGGATGACGTCATATAGAATTACGTCATGACGTACAACGTCACATAGTAATACGCCACAACGGATGACGTCATATAGAATTACGTCATGTCGGACAACGTCATACAGAATTACATCATAACGTACAACGTAACATAGTAATACGTCATAACGTATAATGTCATGTAGTATTAAGGTATAATGTATAACGTCACATAGTAATACGTCATAACGTATGACGTCATATAGTACTACGCCACAACGGATGACGTCATATAGAATTACGTCATGACGTACAACGTCATTCAGAATTACGTCATAACGTACAACGTAACATAGTAATACGTCATAACGTATAATGTCATGTAGTATTAAGGTATAACGTATAACGTCACATAGTACTACGTCATAACGTATGACGTCATATAGTATTGCGTCATAACGTATAGCGTCTCATAGTACTACGCCACAACGGATGACGTCATATAGTATTACGTCATAACGCACGTCACATAGTAATACCTCATATCGTATAATGTCATGTAGTATGAAGGTAGAACATATAACGTCACACAGTAATACGTCATGACGCATAACGTTGTATTGTGTGACGTCATAACGTATAACGTCATATAGAATTACGGTACAACGTATAACGTCATATAGTATTGCGCCATGCTGTATAACGTCATAGTATTACGTCATAACGTATAACGTCACATAGTAATACGTCATAACGTATAATGTCATGTAGTATTAAGGTATAACGTATAACGTCACATAGTACTACGTCATAACGTATGACGTCATATAGTATTGCGTCATAACGTATAGCGTCTCATAGTACTACGCCACAACGGATGACGTCATATAGTATTACGTCATAACGCACGTCACATAGTAATACCTCATATCGTATAATGTCATGTAGTATGAAGGTAGAACATATAACGTCACACAGTAATACGTCATGACGCATAACGTTGTATTGTGTGACGTCATAACGTATAACGTCATATAGAATTACGGTACAACGTATAACGTCATATAGTATTGCGCCATGCTGTATAACGTCATAGTATTACGTCATAACGTATAACGTCACATAGTAATACGTCACAACGTATAAGGTCATATAGAATATCGGTTTAACGTATACCGTCACATAGTATACGTCATAACGTATAGCGCTATATTGTATTACGTCATGACGTATAACGTTATATGGTATTGCGTAATAACGTATAACGACATATAGTATTACGTCATAACGTATAACGTCACATAGTACAACGTCATAACGGATGACGTCATATAGAAATACGTCATGACGTATAACGTTATTTAGTATTGCGCCATGACATACAACGTTATATGTTATTGTGTTATAACCTATAACGTCCCATAGTAATACGTCATAACCTATAGCGCTATATTGTATAGCGTCATAACGTATGACGTCACATAGTACTACGTCATAACGCATAATTTCATGTAGTATTAAGGTATAACGTATAACGTCACATAGTACTACGCCACAACGGATGACGTCATTTAGTATTACGTCATAACGCACGTCACATAGTAATACGTCATATCTTATAATGTCATGTAGTATTATGGTAGAACGTATAACGTCACACAGTAATACGTCTTGACGCATAACGTTATATTGTGTGACGTCATAACGTATAACGTCATATAGAATTACGGTACAACGTATAACGTCATATAGTATTGCGCCATGACGTATAATGTCATAGTATTACGTCATAACGTTTAACGGCATATAGTATTGCGTCATGACGTACAACGTTATATGTTATTGTGTAATAACGTATAACGTCACAAAGTAATTCGTCATAACGTATAGCGCTATATTGTATTGCGTCATAACGTATAACGTCACATAGTATTGCGTCATAACGTATGACGTCATATAATATTGCGTCATAACGTATAACGTCACATAGTGCTACGCTACAACGGATGACGTCATATAGAATTACGTCATGACGTACAACGTCATTCAGAATTACGTCATAACGTACATCGTAACATAGTAATACGTCATAACGTATAATGTCATGTAGGATTAAGGTATAACTTATAGCGTCACATAGTAATACGTCATGACGCATAACGTTGTATTGTGTGACGTCATAACGTATAACGTCATATAGAATTACGGTACAACGTATAACGTCATATAGTATTGCGCCATGCCGTATAACGTCATAGAATTACGTCATAACGTATAACGTCATATAGTATTGCGTCAGTCCGAATGACGTCATATAATATTGCGTCATAACGTATAACGTCACATAGTAATACGTCACAACGTATAAGGTCATATAGAATATCGGTTTAACGTATACCGTCACATAGTACTACGTCATAACGCATAATTTCATGTAGTATTAAGGTATAACGTATAACGGCACATAGTACTACGCCAAAACGGATGACGTCATATAGTATTACGTCATAACGCACGTCACATAGTAATACGTCATATCTTATAATGTCATGAAGTATTATGGTAGAACGTATAACGTCACACAGTAATACGTCTTGACGCATAACGTTATATTGTGTGACGTCATGACGTATAACGTCATATAGAATTACGGTACAACGTATAACGTCATATAGTATTGCGCCATGCCGTATAACGTCATAGTATTACGTCATAACGTTTAACGTCATATAGTATTGCGTCATGAAGTACAACGTTATATGTTATTGTGTAATAACGTATAACGTCACAAAGTAATTCGTCATAACATATAGCGCTATATTGTATTTAGTCATAACGTATAACGTCACATAGTATTGCGTCCTAACGGATGACGTCATATAGAATTACTTCATGACGTACAACGTCATTCAGAATTACGTCATAACGTACAACGTACCATAGTAAAACGTCATGACGTATAATGTCATGTAGTATTAAGGTATAACGTATAACGTCACATAGTAATACGTCATAACGTACAGCGCTATATTGTAAAGCGTTATAACGTATAACGTCAGCTAGTACTACGCCACAACGGATGACGTCATATAGACTTACGTCATGACGTATAACGTCATATAGAATTACGTCATAACGTACAACGTCACATAGTAATACGTCATAACGTATAATGTCATGTTGTATTAATTTATAACGTATAAAGTCACATAGTACTACGTCATAACGTATGACGTCATATAGTATTGCGTCATAACGTATAGCGTCTCATAGTACTACGCCACAACGGATGACGTCATATAGTATTACGTCATGACGTATAACGTCATACAGAATTACGTCATGACGTGCAACGTCACATAGGAATACTCCACAACGGATGACGTCATATAGAATTACGTCATGACGTACAACGTCATACAGAATTACGTCATAACGTACAATGTAACTTCGTAATACGTCATAACGTATAATGTCATGTAGTATTAAGGTATAACGTATAACCTCACATAGTAATACGTCATGATGTATAACGTTATATTGTTTGACGTCATAACGTATAACGTCATATAGAATTACGTTACAACGTATAACCTCATATAGTATTGCGCCAGGACGTATAACGATATAAAGTATAACGTCATAACGTATAACGTCATATAGTATTGCGTCAGTCCGAATGACGTCATATAATATTGCGTCATAACGTATAACGTCACATAGTAATAGGTCACAAGGTATAAGGTCATATAGAATATCGGTTTAACGTATACCGTCACATAGTTATACGTCACAGCGTATAGCGCTATATTGAATTACGTCATGACGTATAACGTTATTTAGTATTGCGCCATGACGTACAACGTTATATGTTATTGTGTAATAACCTATAACGTCCCATAGTAATACGTCATAACGTATAGCGCTATATTGTATAGCGTCATAACGTATGACGTCACATAGTACTACGTCATAACGCATAATTTCATGTAGTATTAAGGTATAACGTATTACGTCACATAGTACTACGCCACAACGGATGACGTCATATATTATTACGCCATGACAGTATAACGTCATATAGAATTATTTCATAACGTATAACGTCACATAGTATTGCGTCATAACGGATGACGTCATATAGAATTACGTCATGACGTACAACGTCATTCAGAATTACGTCATAACGTACAACGTAACATAGTAATACGTGATAACGTATAATGTCATGTAGTATTAAGGTATAACGTATAACGTCACATAGTAATACGTCATAACGTATAACGCCACATAGTAATACGTGATACCGTATAACGTCATATAGCATTACGGTTTAACGTATAACGTCATACAGTAATTCGTCATAACGTAAAACGTCACATAGTAATACGTCACAACGTATAAGGTCATATAGAATATCGGTTTAACGTATACCGTCACATAGTTATACGTCATAACGTATAGCGCTATATTGTATTACGTCATGACGTATAACGTTATATGGTATTGCGTAATAACGTATAACGACATATAGTATTACGTCATAACTTATAACGTCACATAGTACTACGTCATAACGGATGACGTCATATAGAAATACGTCATTACGTATAACGTTATTTAGTATTGCGCCATGACGTACAACGTTATATGTTATTGTGTAATAACCTATAACGTCCCATAGTAATACGTCATAACGTATAGCGCTATATTGTATAGCGTCATAACGTATGACGTCACATAGTACTACGCCACAACGGATGACGTCATATAGAATTACGTCATGACGTACAACGTCATTCAGAATTACGTCATAACGTATAACGTCACATAGTACTACGTCATAACGTATGACGTCATACAGTATTGCGTCAAGACGTATAGCGTCACATAGTACTACGCCACAACTGACGACGTCATATAGAATTACGTCATGACGTGTAACGTCATACAGAATTATGTCATAACGTACAACGTCACATAGTAATACGCCACAACGGATGACGTCATATAGAATTACGTCATGTCGTACAACGTCATACAGAATTACGTCATAACGTATGACGTCATATAGTATTGCGTCATAACGTATAGCGTCTCATAGTACTACGCCACAACGGATGACGTCATATAGTATTACGTCATGACGTATAACGTCATACAGAATTACGTCATGACGTACAACGTCACATAGTAATACGCCACAACGGATGACGTCATATAGAATTACGTCATGTCGTACAACGTCATACAGAATTACGTCATAACGTACAACGTAACACAGTAATACGTCATAACGTATAATGTCATGTAGTATTAAGGTATAACTTATAACGTCACATAGTAATACGTCATAACGTATGACGTCATATAGTATTGCGTCATAACGTATAGCGTCTCATAGTACTACGCCACAACGGATGACGTCATATAGTATTACGTCATAACGTATAATGTCATGTAGTATTAAGGTAGAACGTATAACGTCACACAGTAATACGTCATGACGCATAACGTTGTATTGTGTGACGTCATAACGTATAACGTCATATAGAATTACGGTACAACGTATAACGTCATATAGTATTGCGCCATGCCGTATAACGTCATAGTATTACGTCATAACGTATAATGTCATGTAGTATTAAGGTAGAACGTATAACGTCACACAGTAATACGTCATGACGCATAACGTTGTATTGTGTGACGTCATAACGTATAACGTCATATAGAATGACGGCTTAACGTATACCGTCACATAGTTATACGTCATAACGTATGGCGGTATATTGTATTGAGTCATAACGTATAACGTCATATAGTATTACGTCATGACGTATAACGTCTAGTAGAATTACGGTTTAACGTATACCGTAACATAGTAATACGTCATAACGTATAGCGCTATATTGTATAGCGTCATAACGTATAACGTCACATAGTACTACGCCACAACGGATGACGTCATGTAGAATTACGCCATGACGTATAACGTTATAAAGTATAACGTCATAACGTATAACGTCATATAGTATTGCGTCATTGCGACTGACGTCATATAATATTGCGTCATAACGTATAACGTCACATAGTAATACGTCATAACGTATAACGCCATATGGAATTACGGTTTAACGTATACCGTCACATAGTATTCCGTCTAAACGTATAACGTCACATAGTTCTACGTCAGAACGGATGACGTCATATAGAATTACGCCATGACGTATAACGTCATATTGAATTACGTCATAACGTATAACGTCATATAGTATTCCGCCATGACGTATAACGTTATAAAGTATAACGTCATAACGTATAACGTCATATAGTATTGCGTCCTTGCGACTAACGTCATATAATATTGCGTCATAACGTTTAACGTCACATAGTAATACGCCATAACGTATAATGGCATATAGTATTGCGTCATTCCGAATGACGTTATATAATATTGCGTCATAAGGTATAAAGTCACATAGTAATACGTCATAACGGATGACGTCATATAGTATTGCGTCATAACGTATAGCGTCACAAAGTAATACGTCATAACGTATAGCGCTATATTGTATAGCGTCGTAACGTATGTCGTCACATAGTACTACGTCATAACGTATAGCGCAATATTGTATTGCACCATAACGTACAACATCACATAGTATTACGCCACAACGGATGACGGCATATAGAATTACGTCATTACGTATAACGTCATATAGAATTACGTCATAACGTACAACGTCACATAGTAATAAGTCATGACGTATAATGTCATGTAGTATTAAGGTATAATGTATAACGTCACACAGTAATACGTCATAACGTATAACGTCACATAGTAATACGCCATAACGTATAATGGCATATAGTATTGCCTCATAAGGTATGACGTCACATAGTATTACTTCGTAACGGATGACGTCACATAGAATTACGTCATGATGTATAAAGTCATATAGAATTACGTCGTAACGTATAACGTCATATAGTATTGCGCCATAACGCATAACGTCATATAGTATTACGTCATAACGTATAACGTCATATGGTACTGCGTCATGACGTACAACGTTATATGTTATTGTGTAATAACGTATAGCGTCACAAAGTAATACGACATAACGTATAGCGCTATATTGTATTGCGTCATAACGTATATCGTCACATAGTGTTACGTCATATCGTATAACGTCACATAGTATTACTTCGTAACCGATGACGTCATATAGAATTACGTTATGACGTATAAAGTCATACAGAATTATGTCGTAACGTATAACGTCATATAGTATTGCGTCATGAATTATAACGTTATGTGGTATTGCGTAATAACGTATAACGTCATATTTAATTACGTCATGACGTACAACGTTTCAGAGTATTACGACATAACGTATAACGTCATAAATAATTACGTCATAACGTATAACTTCACATAGTAATACGTCATAACGGATGACGTCATATGGAATTACGCCATGACGTATAACGTCATATTGAATTACGGTTTAACGTATACCGTCAGATAGTTATACGTCATAACGTATAGCGCTATATTGTATTACGTCATAACGTATAGCGCTATATTGTATTACGTCATAACGTATAACATCATATAGAATTACGGTACAACGTATAACGTCATATAGTATCGCGCCATGACGTATAACGTTATCTGGTATTGCGTAATAACGTATAACGTCATATTTAATTACCTCATAAGGTACAACGTCACATAGTACTGCGCCACAACGGATGACGTCATATAAAATTACGTCATAACGTACAACGTAACATAGTAATACGTCATAACGTATAATGTCATGTACTATTAAGGTATAACGTATAACGTCACATAGTAATACGTCATAACGTATGACGTCATATAGTATTACGTCATAACGTATGACGTCATATAATATTGCGTCATAGCATATAACGTCACATAGTACTACGCCACAACGGATGACGTCATACAGAATAACGTCATAATGTACAACGTAACATAGTAATACGTCATAACGTATAATATCATGTAGTATTAAGGTATAACGTATAACGTCACATAGTAATACGTCATAACCTATAGCGCTATATTGTATTGCGTCATAACGTATAACGTTATATGATATTGTGTAATAACGTATAGCGTC
Organism: Bombus fervidus; assembly: GCF_041682495.2. Classification (NCBI taxonomy): domain Eukaryota; kingdom Metazoa; phylum Arthropoda; class Insecta; order Hymenoptera; family Apidae; genus Bombus; species Bombus fervidus. Next base: position 2,830,924 of record NW_027212582.1, read on the forward strand.
ACAAAGTAATACGTCATAACGTATAACGTTATATTGTGTGACGTCATAACGTATAACGTCATATCGAATTACGGTACAACGTATAACGTTATATTGTGTGACGTCATAACGTATAACGTCATATAGAATTACGGTACAACGTATAACGTTATATTGTGTGACGTCATAACGTATAACGTCATATAGAATTACGGTACAACGTATAACGTCATATAATATTGCGTCATAACGTATAACGTCACATATTAATACGCCATAACGTATAACGTCATATGGAATTACGGTTTAACGTATACCATCACATAGTTATACGTCTTAACATATAGCGCTATATAGTATAGCGTCATAACGTATAACTTCACATAGTACTACGTCATGACGGTTGACGTCATATAGTATTGCGTCATGACGTACAACGTTATATGTTACTGTGTAATAACGTATAATGTCACATAGTAATACGCCATAGCGTATAACGTCATATAGTATTGTGTCATTCCGAATGACGTCATATAATATTGCGCCATGACGTATCACGTCATATAGTATTACGCCATAACGTATAACGTCATATAGTATTGTGTCATGACGTTCAACGTTATATGTTATTGTGTAATAACGTATAACGTCACATAGTAATACGTCATAACGTATAGCGCTATATGGTAGAGCGTCATAACGTATAACGTTACATAGTACTACGGCACAACGGATGACGTCATATAGTATAACGTCATAACATATAACTTCACATAGTAATACGTCATAACGTATAATGTCATGTAGTATTAAGGTATAACGTATAACGTCACATAGTAATTCGTCATGACGTATAACGTTATATTGTGTGACGTCATAACGTATAACGTCACATAGTAATACGTCATAACGTATAGCGCTATATTGTATAGCGTCATAACGTATAGCGTCACATAGTAATACGTCATGTCGCACAATGTTATATGTTATTGTGTAATAACTTATAACGTCACATTGTAATACGTCATAACGTATAGCGCTATATTGCATTGCGTCAGAACGGATGACGTCATAAAGAATTACGGCATGACGTGTAACGTTATATGGTATTGCGTAATAACGCATAATGACACATAGTACTACGCCACAACGGATGACGTACTACAGAATTACGTCATGACGTATAACGTCATATAGTATTACGTCATGACGTACAACGTTTCAGAGTATTACGTCATAACATATAACGTCACATAGTAATACGTCATAACGTATAATGTCATGTAGTATTAAGGTATAACGTATATCGTCACATAGTAACACGTCATGACGTATAACGATAAATTGTGAGACTTCATAACGTATAACGTCATATAGAATTACGGTAAAACGTGTAACGCCATATAGTATTGCGCCATGACGTATAACGTTTTATTGTGTGACGTCATAACGTACAACGCCATATAGTATTGCGTCATTAAAAATGACGTCATATAATATTGCGTCATAAGGTATAACGTCACATAGTAATACGTCATAACGTATAACGTCATGTAGTATTAAGGTATAACGTATAACGTCTCATAGTAATACGTCGTAACGGATGACGTCATATAGTGTTGCGTCATAACGTATTGCGTCACATAGTAATACGTCATAACGTATAACGTCATATAGAATTACGGTTTAACGTATACCGTCACATAGTTATACGTTATAACGTATGGCGGTATATTGTATTGAGTCATAACGTATAACGTCATATAGTATTGCGTCATGACGTATAACGTTATGTGGTATTGCGTAATAACGTGTAACGTCATATAGAATTACGGTACAACCTATAACGTCTTATAGTATTGCGTCATGACGTACAACGTTATATGTTATTGTGTAATAACGTATAACGTCACATAGATATACGTCATAACGTATAGCGCTATATTGTATTACGTCATAACGTATAACGTTATATAGTATTGCGTCATGACGTACAACGTTATGTGTTATTGTGAAATAACGAATAACGTCACATAGTAATACGTCATAACGTATAGCGCTATATAGTATGGCGTTATAACGTATAACGTCACATAGTACTACGTCATGACGGATGACGTCATATAGTATTGCGTCATAACGTATAACGTCACATAGTATTACGTCATAACGTATAGCGCTATATTGTATAGCGTCATAACGTATAACGTCACATATAATTACCTCATAACGTATAACATCACATAGTAATACGTCATAACGTAGAATGTCATGTAGTATTGCGTCATGACTTGTAACGTTATATAGAGTTACGTCATAACGTATAACGTTATATGGTATAACGTTATATGGTATAACGTAATAATGTTGAACGTTGTACAGTATTAAGGTATAACGTATAACGTCACATAGTATTACTTCGCAACGGATGATGTCATATAGTATTACGTCACGACGTATAACGTCATATAGAATAACGTCATAACGTATAACGTCACATAGTAATACGTCATAACGTATAATGTCATGTAGTATTAATTTATAATGTATAACGTCACATAGTAATGCGCCATAACGTTTAATGGCAGATAGTATTGCGTCATTCCGAATGACGTCTTATAATATTGCGCCATGACGTATAACGTCATATAGTATTACGTCATAACGTATAACATCATATAGTATTGTGTCATGACGTTCAACGTTATATGTTATTGTGTAATAACGTATAACGTCACAAAGTAATTCGTCATAACGTATAGCGCTATATTGTATTGCGCCATAACGTATAACGTCACATAGTATTACGTGATAACGTATGACGTCATATAGTATTGCGTCATAACGTATAACGTCACATAGAACTAAGCCACAGCGAATGACGTCATATAGAATAACGTCATGACGTATAACGTCATATAGAATTACGTTATAAAGCACAACGTCACATATTAATACGTCATAACGTATAATGTCATGTAGTATTAAGGTATAACGTATAACGTCACACAGTAATACGTCATGATGTATAACGTTATATTGTGTGACGTCATAACGTATAACGTCATATCGAATTATGGTACAACGTATAACGTTATACTGTGTGACGTCATAACGTATAACGTCATATAGAATTACGGTACAACGGATAACGTCATATAGTATTGCGCCATGGCGTATAACGTCATATCGTGTTTCGTCATAACGCATAACGGCTTATAGTATTGCGTCATTCCGATTGACGTCATATAATATTGCGTGATAACGTATAACGTCACATATTAATACGCCATAACGTATAACGTCATATGGAATTACTGTTTAACGTATACCATCACATAGTTATACGTCTTAACATATAGCGCAATATAGTATAGCGTCATAACGTATAATGTCACATAGTACTACGTCATAACGGATGACGTCATATAGTATTGCGTCATAACGTATAACGTTATATAGAATTACGTTATGACGTATAACGTTATATGTTATTGTGTAATAACGTATAACGTCACATAGTAATACGTCATAACGTATAGCGCTATATGGTATAGCGTCATAACGTATAACGTCGCATAGTACTACGTCATAACGGATGACGTCATATAGTATTGCGTCATAACGTATAACGTTATATAGAATTACGTTGTGACGTATAACGTTATATGTTATTGTGTAATAACGTATAACGTCACATAGTAATACGTCATAACGTATAGCGCTATATGGTATAGCGTCATAACGTATAACGTCGCATAGTACTACGTCATAACGGATGACGTCATATAGTATTGCGTCATGACGTATAACGTGATATAGAGTTACGTCATAACGTATAACGTTATATGGTATAACGTTATATGGTATAACGTAATAATGTTGAACGTTGTACAGTATTAAGGTATAACGTATAACGTCACATAGTAATACTTCGTAACGGATGATGTCATATAGTATTACGTCATGACGTATAACGTCATATAGAATAACGTCATAACGTATAACGTCACATAGTAATACGCCATATCGTATAATGTCATGTAGTATTACTATATAACGTATAACGTCACATAGTAATACGTCATAACGTATAGCGCTATATTGTATTGCGTCATAACGGATAACGTCTCATAGTACTACGCCACAACGGATGACGTCATATAGTATTACATCATAACGCACGTCACATAGTAATACGTCATATCGTATAATGTCATGTAGTATTAAGGTAGAACGTATAACGTCACACAGAAATATGTCATGACGCATAACGTTATATTGTGTGAAGCCATAACGTATAACGTCATATAGTGTTACGTCATGACGTACAACGTTATATGTTATTGTGTAATAACGTGTAACGTCACAAAGTAATTCGTCATAACGTATAGCGCTATATTGTATTGTGTCATAACGTATAACGTCACATAGTATTGCGTGATAACGTATGACGTCATATATTATTGCGTCATAACGTATAGCGTCTCATAGTACTACGCCACAACGGATGACGTCATATAGTATTACATCATAACGCACGTCACATAGTAATACGTCATATCGTATAATGTCATGTAGTATTAAGGTGGAACGTATAACGTCACACAGAAATACGTCATGACGCATAACGTTATATTGTGTGACGCCATAACGTATAACGTCATATAGAATTACGGTACAACGTATAATGTCATATAGTATTGCGCCATGCCGTATAACGTCATAGTATTACGTCATAACGTATAACGTCATATAGTATTGCGTCATGACGTACAACGTTATATGTTATTGTGTAATAACGTGTAACGTCACAAAGTAATTCGTCATAACGTATAGCGCTATATTGTATTGTATCATAACGTATAACGTCACATGGTATTCCGTCATAACGTATGACGTCATATAGTATTGCGTCATAACGTATAGCGTCTCATAGTATTGCGTCATAACGTATGACGTCATATAGTATTGCGTCATAACGTATAGCGCTATATTGTATTACGTCACTACGTATGACGTCATATAGTATTGCGTCATGACGTACAACGTGATATAGAGTTACGTCATAACGTATAACGTTATATGGTATAACGTTATAAGGTGTAACGTAATAATGTTGAACGTTGTACAGTATTAAGGCATAACGTATAACGTCACATAGTAATACTTCGTAACGGATGATGCCATATAGTATTACGTCATGACGTATAACATCATATAGAATAACGTCATAACGTATAACGTCATATTGAATTACGCCATAACGTATAACGTCATATTGAATTACGTCACTACGTATGACGTCATATAGTATTGCGTCATGACGTACAACGTGATATAGAGTTACGTCATAACGTATAACGTTATATGGTATAACGTTATAAGGTATAACGTAATAATGTTGAACGTTGTACAGTATTAAGGTATAACGTATAACGTCACATAGTAATACTTCGTAACGGATGATGCCATATAGTATTACGTCATGACGTATAACATCATATAGAATAACGTCATAACGTATAACGTCATATTGAATTACGCCATAACGTATAACGTCATATTGAATTACGTCATAACGTATAACGTCACATGGTTCTACGTCAGAACGGATGACGTCATATAGAATTACGTAATCACGTATAACGACATATAGTATTGCGTCATAACGTATAACGTCACATAGAACTAAGCCACAACGAATGACGTCATATAGACTAACGTCATGACGTATAACGTCGTACAGATTTACGTCATAACGCACAACGTCACAGAGTAATACGACATAACGTATAATGTCATGTAGTACTAAGGTATAACGTATAACGTCACATAGTAATACGTCATAACGTATAGCGCTATATTGTATTACGTCACTACGTATGACGTCATATAGTATTGCGTCATGACGTACAACGTTATGTGTTATTGTGAAATAACGTATAACGTCACATAGTAGTACGTCATAACGTATAGCGCTATATAGTATGGCGTCATAACGTATAACGGCACATAGTACTACGTCATAACGGATGACGTCATATAGTATTGCGTCATGACGTATAACGTGATATAGAGTTACGTCATAACGTATAACGTCATACAGAATTACGTTATAACGCACCACGTCACATAGTAATACGTCATAACGTATAACGTCATATAGTATTGCGTCATTACGTACAACGTTATATGTTATTGTGTAATAACGTGTAACGTCACAAAGTAATTCGTCATAACGTACAGCGCTATATTGTATTGTGTCATAACGTATAACGTCACATGGTATTCCGTCATAACGTATGACGTCATATAGTATTGCGTCATAACGTATAGCGTCTCATAGTACTACGCCACAACGGATGACGTCATATAGTATTACATCATGACGCACGTCACATAGTAATACGTCATATCGTATAATGTCATGTAGTATTAAGGTAGAACGTATAACGTCACACAGTAATACGTCATGACGCATAACGTTATATTGTGTGACGCCATAACGTATAACGTCATATAGAATTACGGTACAACGTATAATGTCAGATAGTATTGCGCTATGCCGTATAACGTCATAGTATTACGTCATAACGTATAACGTCATTCAGAATTACGTCTTAACGTACAACGTAACATAGTAATACGTCATAACGTATAATGTCATGTAGTATTAAGGTATAACGTATAACGTCACATAGTAATACGTCATAACGTATAGCGCTATATTGTATAGCGTTATAACGTATAACGTCAGCTAGTACTACGTCACAACGGATGACGTCATATAGAATTACGTCATGACGTATAACGTCATATAGAATTACGTCATAACGTACAACGTCACATAGTAATACGTCATAACGTGTAATGTCATGTAGTATTAATTTATAACGTATAAAGTCACATAGTACTACGTCAGAACGGATGACGTCATATAGAATTACGCCATTACATATATCGTCATATAGAATTACGTCATGACGTGTAATGTCATATAGAATTACGTCATAACGTATAACGTCACATCGTAATACGTCATGACGTATAACGTCATACAGAATTACGGTTTAACGTGTACCGTCACATAGTTATACGTCATAACGTATTGCGCTGTATTGTATTACGTCATAACGTATAACGTCATATAGTATTGCGTCATGACGTACAACGTTATATGTTATTGTGTAATAACGTATAACGTCACATAGTATTACGTCATAACGTATGACGTCATATAGTATTGCGTCATAACGTATAACGTCATATAATACAACGCCACAACGGATGACGTTTTATAGAATTACGTCATAACGTATGACGTCATATAGAATTACGTCATAACGTATGACGTCACATAGAATTACGTCATAACGTATAACTTCACATAGTATTCCGCCATGACGTATGACGTTATAATGTATAACGTCATAACGCATAACGTCATATAGAGTTACGGTTTATCGTATACCGTCACATAGTAATACGTCATAACGTATAATGTCATGTAGTATTAAGGTATAACGTACAACGTCACATAGTAATACGTCATAACGTGTAATGTCATGTAGTATTAATTTATAACGTATAAAGTCACATAGTACTACGTCAGAACGGATGACGTCATATAGAATTACGCCATTACATATATCGTCATATAGAATTACGTCATGACGTGTAATGTCATATAGAATTACGTCATAACGTATGACGTCACATAGAATTACGTCATAACGTATAACTTCACATAGTATTCCGCCATGACGTATAACGTTATAATGTATAACGTCATAACGCATAACGTCATATAGAGTTACGGTTTATCGTATACCGTCACATAGTAATACGTCATAACGTATAGCGCATTATTGTATAGCGTCATAACGTATATCGTCATATAGAATTACGTCATAACGTATAACGTCATATAATACTACGCCACAACGGATGACGTTATATAGAATTACGTCATAACGTATGACGTCATATTGTCTTGCGTAATATCGTATAACGTCATATAGCAATCCGCCATGATGTATAACGTTATAATGTATAACGTCATATCGCATAACGTCATATAGAGTTACGGTTTAACGTACACTGTCATATAGTAATACGTCATAACGAATAGCGCTATATTGTATTGCGTCATAACGTATAACGTCACATAGTATTACGTCGTGACGAATAATGTTACATAGTACTACGCCACAGCGGATGACCTTATATAGAATTACGGCATAACGTATGACGTCATATCGAATTACGTCATAACGTATAACGTTATAAACTATAACGTCATAACGTATAACGTCATATAGAATTACGGTTTAACGTATACTGTCACATAGTTATACGTCATAACGTATAGCGCTATATTGTATTACGTCATCACGTATAACGTCACATAGTACTACGTCATAACGGAATACGTCATATAGAATTACGTTATTACGTATAACGTCATATAGAATTACGTCATAACGTACAACGTAATATAGTAATACGTCATAACGTATAATGTCATGTAGTATTAAGGTATAGCGTATAAGGTCATATATTATTGCGCCACGACGTATAACGTTCTAAAGTATAACGTCAAAATGTATAACGTCATATAGTATTCCGCCATGACGTATAACGTTATAAAGTATAAAGTCAAAATGCATAACCTCATATAGAGTTACGGTTTAACGTATAAGGTCACATAGTAATGCGTCATAACGTATAGCGCTATATTGTATTGCGCCATAACGTATAACGTGGCATAGTATTACGTCATAACGTATGACGTCATATAGTATTGCGTCATGACGTATAACGTTATATATTATTGTGTTATAACGTATAACGTCACATAGTAATACCTCATAACGTATAGCGCTATATTGTATAGCGTCATAACGTATAACGTCATATAGTATTGCGTAATAACGTATAACGTTATAATGTATAAGGTCATAACGTATAACGTCATATCGTATTCCGTCATAACGTATAACGTCACATAGTACTACGCCACAACGGCTGACGTCATATATAATTACGTCATAACGTATAACTTCACATAGTACTACGCCACAACGGATGACGTCATATTGTATTACGTCATAACGTATAACGTCATATAGTACTGCGTAATAACGTAATACGTCATACAGTATTGCGTCATGACGTGTAACGTTATATGTTATTGTGTAATAAGGTATAACGTCACATAGTAACACGTCATAACGTATAGCGCTATATCGTATTGCGTCATAACGTATAACGTCATATAGTAGTGCCACATTGCGACTGACGTCATATAATATTGCGTCATAACGTATAATGTCACATAGTAATACGTCAAAACGTATAACGTCAGATAGAATTACGGTTTAACGTATACCGTCACATAGCTATACGTCGAAACGTATAGGGCCATATTGTATTACGTCATAACGTATAACGTCATATAGTACTGCGTAATAACGTAATACGTCATATAGTATTCCGCCATGACGTATAACGTTATAATGTATAAGGTCATAACGCATAACGTCATATAGAGTTACGGCTTAACGTATACCGTCACATAGTAATACGTCATAACGTATAGCGCTATATTGTATAGCGTCATAACGTATAACGTCATATAGACTTACGTCATAACGTAAAACGTCATATAGTATTGCGTCGTGACGTATAACGTTATATGTTATTGTCTAATGAGGTATAACGTCACATAGTATTACGTCATAACGTATGACGTCATATAGTATTGCGTCATAACGTATAACGTCACATAGTACTACGCCACAACGTATGACGTCATATAGAAATACGTCATAACGTATAACTTCACATAGTACTACGCCACAACGGATAACGTCATATAGAATTACGTCATAACTTATAACGTCATATAGTATTGCGCCATGACGTATAACGTTATAAAGTATAACGTCATAACGTATAACGTCATATAGAATTACGGTAAAACGTATAACGTCATATAGTATTGTGCCATGACGTATAACGTTATAAAGTATAACGTCATAACGTATAACATCATATAGTATTACGTCATAACGTATAACGTCATATAGTATTGCGCCATGACGTACAACGTTATATGTTATTGTGTTATAACATATATCGTCACAAGGTAATACGTCATAACGTATGACGTCATAAAGTATTGCGTCATGACGTATAGCGACACACAGCACTACGCCACAACGGATGACGTCATATAGTATTACGTCATAACGCACGTCACATAGTAATACGTCATATTTTATAATGTCATGTAGTATTAAGGTAGAACGTATAACGTCACACAGTAATACGTCATGACGCATAACGTTATATTGTGTGACGTCATAACGTATAACGGCATATAGAATTACGGTACAACGTATAACGTCATATAGTATTGCGCCATGCCGTATAACGTCATAGTATTACGTCATAACGTATAACGTCATATAGTATTGAGTCATGACGTGCAACGTTATATGTTATTGTGTAATGACGTATAACGTCACAAAGTAATTCGTCATAACGTATAGCGCTATATTGTATTGCGTCATAACGTATAACGTCACATAGTATTGCGTCATAACGGATGACATCATATAGAATTACGTCATGACGTACAACGTCATTCAGAATTACGTCATAACGTACAACGTAACATAGTAATACGTCATAACGTATAATGTCATGTAGTACTAAGGTATAACGTATAACGTCACATAGTAATACGTCATAACGTATAGCGCTATATTGTATTACGTCACTACGTATGACGTCATATAGTATTGCGTCATGACGTACAACGTTATGTGTTATTGTGAAATAACGTATAACGTCACATAGTAGTACGTCATAACGTATAGCGCTATATAGTATGGCGTCATAACGTATAACGGCACATAGTACTACGTCATAACGGATGACGTCATATAGTATTGCGTCATGACGTATAACGTGATATAGAGTTACGTCATAACGTATAACGTCATACAGAATTACGTTATAACGCACCACGTCACATAGTAATACGTCATAACGTATAACGTCATATAGTATTGCGTCATTACGTACAACGTTATATGTTATTGTGTAATAACGTGTAACGTCACAAAGTAATTCGTCATAACGTACAGCGCTATATTGTATTGTGTCATAACGTATAACGTCACATGGTATTCCGTCATAACGTATGACGTCATATAGTATTGCGTCATAACGTATAGCGTCTCATAGTACTACGCCACAACGGATGACGTCATATAGTATTACATCATGACGCACGTCACATAGTAATACGTCATATCGTATAATGTCATGTAGTATTAAGGTAGAACGTATAACGTCACACAGTAATACGTCATGACGCATAACGTTATATTGTGTGACGCCATAACGTATAACGTCATATAGAATTACGGTACAACGTATAATGTCAGATAGTATTGCGCTATGCCGTATAACGTCATAGTATTACGTCATAACGTATAACGTCATTCAGAATTACGTCTTAACGTACAACGTAACATAGTAATACGTCATAACGTATAATGTCATGTAGTATTAAGGTATAACGTATAACGTCACATAGTAATACGTCATAACGTATAGCGCTATATTGTATAGCGTTATAACGTATAACGTCAGCTAGTACTACGTCACAACGGATGACGTCATATAGAATTACGTCATGACGTATAACGTCATATAGAATTACGTCATAACGTACAACGTCACATAGTAATACGTCATAACGTGTAATGTCATGTAGTATTAATTTATAACGTATAAAGTCACATAGTACTACGTCAGAACGGATGACGTCATATAGAATTACGCCATTACATATATCGTCATATAGAATTACGTCATGACGTGTAATGTCATATAGAATTACGTCATAACGTATAACGTCACATCGTAATACGTCATGACGTATAACGTCATACAGAATTACGGTTTAACGTGTACCGTCACATAGTTATACGTCATAACGTATTGCGCTGTATTGTATTACGTCATAACGTATAACGTCATATTGTATTGCGCCATGACGTATAACGTTATAAAGTATAACGTCATAACGTATAAAGTCATATAGTATTGCGTCATGACGTACAACGTTATATGTTAATGTGTAATGACGTATAACGTCACATAGTAACACGTCATAACGTATAGCGCTACATAGTATAGCGTCATAACGTATAACGTCACATAGTACAACGCCACAACGGATGACGTCATATAGAATAACGTCATGACATACAACGTCATATAGAATTACGTCATAACGTACAACGTAACATAGTAATACGTCATAACGTATAATGTCATGTAGTATTAAGGTATAACGTATAACGTCATATAGTATTGCGTCATGACGTACAACGTTATATGTTATTGTGTAATAACGTATAACGTCACATAGTATTACGTCATAACGTATGACGTCATATAGTATTGCGTCATAACGTATAACGTCATATAATACAACGCCACAACGGATGACGTTTTATAGAATTACGTCATAACGTATGACGTCATATAGAATTACGTCATAACGTATGACGTCACATAGAATTACGTCATAACGTATAACTTCACATAGTATTCCGCCATGACGTATAACGTTATAATGTATAACGTCATAACGCATAACGTCATATAGAGTTACGGTTTATCGTATACCGTCACATAGTAATACGTCATAACGTATAATGTCATGTAGTATTAAGGTATAACGTACAACGTCACATAGTAATACGTCATAACGTGTAATGTCATGTAGTATTAATTTATAACGTATAAAGTCACATAGTACTACGTCAGAACGGATGACGTCATATAGAATTACGCCATTACATATATCGTCATATAGAATTACGTCATGACGTGTAATGTCATATAGAATTACGTCATAACGTATGACGTCACATAGAATTACGTCATAACGTATAACTTCACATAGTATTCCGCCATGACGTATAACGTTATAATGTATAACGTCATAACGCATAACGTCATATAGAGTTACGGTTTATCGTATACCGTCACATAGTAATACGTCATAACGTATAGCGCATTATTGTATAGCGTCATAACGTATATCGTCATATAGAATTACGTCATAACGTATAACGTCATATAATACTACGCCACAACGGATGACGTTATATAGAATTACGTCATAACGTATGACGTCATATTGTCTTGCGTAATATCGTATAACGTCATATAGCAATCCGCCATGATGTATAACGTTATAATGTATAACGTCATATCGCATAACGTCATATAGAGTTACGGTTTAACGTACACTGTCATATAGTAATACGTCATAACGAATAGCGCTATATTGTATTGCGTCATAACGTATAACGTCACATAGTATTACGTCGTGACGAATAATGTTACATAGTACTACGCCACAGCGGATGACCTTATATAGAATTACGGCATAACGTATGACGTCATATCGAATTACGTCATAACGTATAACGTTATAAACTATAACGTCATAACGTATAACGTCATATAGAATTACGGTTTAACGTATACTGTCACATAGTTATACGTCATAACGTATAGCGCTATATTGTATTACGTCATCACGTATAACGTCACATAGTACTACGTCATAACGGAATACGTCATATAGAATTACGTTATTACGTATAACGTCATATAGAATTACGTCATAACGTACAACGTAATATAGTAATACGTCATAACGTATAATGTCATGTAGTATTAAGGTATAGCGTATAAGGTCATATATTATTGCGCCACGACGTATAACGTTCTAAAGTATAACGTCAAAATGTATAACGTCATATAGTATTCCGCCATGACGTATAACGTTATAAAGTATAAAGTCAAAATGCATAACCTCATATAGAGTTACGGTTTAACGTATAAGGTCACATAGTAATGCGTCATAACGTATAGCGCTATATTGTATTGCGCCATAACGTATAACGTGGCATAGTATTACGTCATAACGTATGACGTCATATAGTATTGCGTCATGACGTATAACGTTATATATTATTGTGTTATAACGTATAACGTCACATAGTAATACCTCATAACGTATAGCGCTATATTGTATAGCGTCATAACGTATAACGTCATATAGTATTGCGTAATAACGTATAACGTTATAATGTATAAGGTCATAACGTATAACGTCATATCGTATTCCGTCATAACGTATAACGTCACATAGTACTACGCCACAACGGCTGACGTCATATATAATTACGTCATAACGTATAACTTCACATAGTACTACGCCACAACGGATGACGTCATATTGTATTACGTCATAACGTATAACGTCATATAGTACTGCGTAATAACGTAATACGTCATACAGTATTGCGTCATGACGTGTAACGTTATATGTTATTGTGTAATAAGGTATAACGTCACATAGTAACACGTCATAACGTATAGCGCTATATCGTATTGCGTCATAACGTATAACGTCATATAGTAGTGCCACATTGCGACTGACGTCATATAATATTGCGTCATAACGTATAATGTCACATAGTAATACGTCAAAACGTATAACGTCAGATAGAATTACGGTTTAACGTATACCGTCACATAGCTATACGTCGAAACGTATAGGGCCATATTGTATTACGTCATAACGTATAACGTCATATAGTACTGCGTAATAACGTAATACGTCATATAGTATTCCGCCATGACGTATAACGTTATAATGTATAAGGTCATAACGCATAACGTCATATAGAGTTACGGCTTAACGTATACCGTCACATAGTAATACGTCATAACGTATAGCGCTATATTGTATAGCGTCATAACGTATAACGTCATATAGACTTACGTCATAACGTAAAACGTCATATAGTATTGCGTCGTGACGTATAACGTTATATGTTATTGTCTAATGAGGTATAACGTCACATAGTATTACGTCATAACGTATGACGTCATATAGTATTGCGTCATAACGTATAACGTCACATAGTACTACGCCACAACGTATGACGTCATATAGAAATACGTCATAACGTATAACTTCACATAGTACTACGCCACAACGGATAACGTCATATAGAATTACGTCATAACTTATAACGTCATATAGTATTGCGCCATGACGTATAACGTTATAAAGTATAACGTCATAACGTATAACGTCATATAGAATTACGGTAAAACGTATAACGTCATATAGTATTGTGCCATGACGTATAACGTTATAAAGTATAACGTCATAACGTATAACATCATATAGTATTACGTCATAACGTATAACGTCATATAGTATTGCGCCATGACGTACAACGTTATATGTTATTGTGTTATAACATATATCGTCACAAGGTAATACGTCATAACGTATGACGTCATAAAGTATTGCGTCATGACGTATAGCGACACACAGCACTACGCCACAACGGATGACGTCATATAGTATTACGTCATAACGCACGTCACATAGTAATACGTCATATTTTATAATGTCATGTAGTATTAAGGTAGAACGTATAACGTCACACAGTAATACGTCATGACGCATAACGTTATATTGTGTGACGTCATAACGTATAACGGCATATAGAATTACGGTACAACGTATAACGTCATATAGTATTGCGCCATGCCGTATAACGTCATAGTATTACGTCATAACGTATAACGTCATATAGTATTGAGTCATGACGTGCAACGTTATATGTTATTGTGTAATGACGTATAACGTCACAAAGTAATTCGTCATAACGTATAGCGCTATATTGTATTGCGTCATAACGTATAACGTCACATAGTATTGCGTCATAACGGATGACATCATATAGAATTACGTCATGACGTACAACGTCATTCAGAATTACGTCATAACGTACAACGTAACATAGTAATACGTCATAACGTATAATGTCATGTAGTATTAAGGTATAACCTACAACGTCACATAGTAAGACGTCATAACGTACAGCGCTATATTGTATAGCGTTATAACGTATAACGTCAGCTAGTACTACGCCACAACGGATGACGTCATATAGACTTACGTCATGACGTATAACGTCATATAGAATTACGTCATAACGTACAATGTAACATAGTAATACGTCATAACGTATAATGTCATGTAGTATTAAGGTATAACGTATACCGTCACATAGTTATACGTCATAACGTATAGCGCTATATTGTATTACGTCATAACGTATAACGTCACATAGTACTACGTCATAACGGATGACGTCATATAGAAATACCTCATGACGTATAATGTCATGTCGTATTACGGTATAACGTATCACGTCACATAGTAATACGTCATATCGTATAATGTCATGTAGTATTAAGATATAACGTATATGGTCACATAGTAACACATCATGACGTATAACGTTAAATTGTGTTACGTCATAACGTATAACGTCATATAGAATTACGGTAAAACGTATAACGTCCTATAGTATTGTGCCATGACGTATAACCTTATAAAGTATATCGTCATAACGTATAACATCATATAGTATTACGTCATAACGTATACCGTCATATAGTATTGCGCCATGAGGTACAACGTTGTATGTTATTGTGTTATAACATATATCGTCACAAGGTAATACGTCATAACGTATGACGTCATAAAGTATTGCGTCATGACGTATAGCGACACACAGTACTACGCCACAACGGATGACGTCATATAGTATTACGTCATAACGCACGTCACATAGTAATACGTCATATTTTATAATGTCATGTAGTATTAAGGTAGAACGTATAACGTCACACAGTAATACGTCATGACGCTTAACGTTATATTGTGTGACGTCATAACGTATAACGTCATATAGAATTACGGTAAAACGTATAACGTCCTATAGTATTGTGCCATGACGTATAACCTTATAAAGTATATCGTCATAACGTATAACATCATATAGTATTACGTCATAACGTATACCGTCATATAGTATTGCGCCATGAGGTACAACGTTGTATGTTATTGTGTTATAACATATATCGTCACAAGGTATTACGTCATAACGTATACCGTCATATAGTATTGAGTCATGACGTGCAACGTTATATGTTATTGTGTAATGACGTATAACGTCACAAAGTAATTCGTCATAACGTATAGCGCTATATTGTATTGCGTCATAACGTATAACGTCACATAGTATTGCGTCATAACGGATGACGTCATATAGAATTACGTCATGACGTACAACGTCATTCAGAATTACGTCATAACGTACAACGTAACATAGTAATACGTCATAACGTATAATGTCATGAAGTATTAAGGTATAACCTACAACGTCACATAGTAAGACGTCATAACGTACAGCGCTATATTGTATAGCGTTATAACGTACAACGTCACATAGTAATACGCCACAACGGATGACGTCATACAGAATTACGTTATGACGGATAACGTCATATAGAATTACGTCATAACGTACAACGTCTCACAGTAGTACGCCATGACGTATAACGTCATATAGTATTACGTCATAACGTATAACGGCATATAGTATTCGTCATGACGTACAACGTTATATGTTATTGTGTAATAACGTATAACGTCACAAAGTAATACGTCATAACGTATAGCGCCATATTGTATTGCGTCATAACGTATAACGTCACATAGTGTTACGTCATATCGTAAAACGTCACATAGTATTACTTCGTAACGGATGACGTCATATGGAATTACGTCATGACGTATAAAGTCATATAGAATTACGTCATAACGTATACCGTCATACAGTATTGCGTCATGACGTATAACGTTATAAAGTATAACGTCATAACGTATAACGTCAAACAGTATTACGTCATAACGTATAACGTCATATAGTATTGCGCCATGACGTACAACGTTATATGTTATTGTGTTACAACGTATAACGTCACAAAGTAATACGTCATAACGTATAACGTCATATAGAATTACGGTTTAACGTATACCGTCACATAGTTATACGTCGTAACGTATGGCGGTATATTGTATTGAGTCATAACGTATAACGTCATATAGTATTCGTCATGACGTATAACGTTATATGGTTTTGCGTAATAACGTATAACGTCACATAGTACTACGCCACAACGGCTGTCGTCATATAGTATTGCGTCATGACGTATAACGTTATATGGTATTGCGTAATAACGTAAAACCTCACATTGTAAGACGTCATGACGTAGTACGTCATATAGTACTACGCCACAACGGATGACGTCATATAGTATTGCGTCATGATGTATAACGGTATATGGTTTTGCGTAATAACGTATAACGTCACATAGTACTACGTCAGAACGGATGACGTCATATAGAAGTACGCCATGACGAATAACGTCATCTAGAATTTCGGCTTAACGCATTCCGTCACATAGTTATATGTCATAACGTATAGAGCTATATTTTTTACGTCATAACGTATAACGTCATATCGTATTGCTTCATGAGGTATAACGTCATTTGGTATTTCGTAATAACGTATATTGTCGCATAGTATCACTTCGTAACGGATGACGCCATATAGAATTACGGTTTAACGTATTCCGTCACCTACGTATACGTCATAACGTATAGCCATGTATTGTATTACGTCATAACGTATAACGTCATATTGTATTGCGCCATGACGTATAACGTTATAAAATATAACGTCATAACATATAACGTCATATAGTATTGCGTCATGACGTATAACGTTATATGGTTTTGCGTAATAACGTATAACGTCACACAGTACTACGCCACAACGGATGACGTCATATAGAAATACGTCATGACGTATAACGTCATATAGAATTACGTCATAACGTACAACGTCTCACAATAGTACGTCATTACGTATAACGTCATATATAATTTCGTTATAAGGAATAACTTCACATAGTAATACGTCATAACATGTAATGTTTTGTAGTATTGCGTCATGATGTATAACGTTATATAGAGTTACGTCATAACGTATAACGTTATATGGTATAACGTAATAATGTTTAACGTTTTACAGTATTAAGTTATAACGTATAACGTCACATAGTATCACTTCGTAACGGATGACGTCATATAGATTTACGGTTTAACGTATACCGTCACATAGTTATACGTTATAACGTATAGCGCTGTATTGAATTACGTCATAACGTATACCGTCATATTGTATTGCGCCATGACGTATAACGTTATATGGTTTTGCGTAATAACGTATAACGTCATATAGTACTACGCCACAACGGATGACGTCATATAGTATTGCGTCATGACGTATAACGTTATATGGTATTGCGTAATAACGTAAAACCTCACTTCGTAAGACGTCATGATTTAGAACGTCATATAGTACTACGTCAGAACGGATGACGTCATATAGAATTACGCCATGACGTATAACGTCACCTAGAATTACGGTTTAACGTATTCCGTCACATAGTTATATGTCATAACGTGTAGCCCTATATTGTATTACGTCATAACGTATAAAGTCATATAGTATTGCGTCATGACGTATAACGTTATATGTTAGGGTGTAATAAGGTATAACGTCACACAGTAATACGTCATAACGTATAGCGCAATATTGTATTGCGTCATAACGTATAACGTCACATAGTAATACGTCATAACGCATAACGTCATATAGAATTACGGTTTAACGTATACCATCACATAGTTCTACGTCAGAACGGATGACGTCATATAGAATTACGCCATGACGTGTAACGTCATATTGAAATACGTCATAACGTACAACGTCATATAGTATTGCGTCGTAACGTATAACGTTATAAAGTATAACGTCATAACGTATATCGTCACATAGTAATACGTCATAACGTACAACGTCATATAGTAATGCGTCATGACGTATAACGTTATATGGTATTGCGTAATAACGTATAACGTCATATAATATTCCGACAGATCGGATGACGCAATAAAGAATTACGTCATGACATATAACGTGATATAGATTTAGGGTACAACGTATAACGTCATATAGTATTGCGCCATGACGTATAACGTTATAAAGTATAATGTCATAACGTATAACGTCATATAGTATTGCGTCATTCCGAATGACGTCATATAATATTGCGTCATAACGTATAACGTCACATAGTATTGCGTCATTCCGAATGACGTCATATAATATTGCGTCATAACGTATAACGTCACATAGTCATACGTCATAACGTACAACCGCACATATTAATACGTTATAACGTACAATGTCATGTAGTATTAAGGTATACGTATATCGTCACATAGTAATACGTCGTGACGTATAGTGTTATATTGTGTGACGTCATAACGTTTAACGTCACACAGTATTACGTCATAACGTATAACATCACGTAGTACTACGTCAGAACGGATGACGTCATATATTATTACGCCATGACAGTATAACGTCATATAGAATTATTTCATAACGTATAACGTCACATAGTATTCCGCCATGACGTATAACGTCATATAGAATTATGTCATAACGTATAACTTCACATAGTACAACGACACAACGGATGACGTTATATAGAATTACGTCATAACGTATGACGTCATATTGTATTGCGTCATAACGTATAACGTCACATAGTAATACGTCATGACGTATAACGTTATATTGCGTGACGTCATGACGTACAACGTCATATAGAATTACGTCATAACGTATAGCGCTATATTGTATAGCGTCATAACTTATAACGTCATATATCATAGCGCCATGACGTATAACGTTATAAAGTATAATGTCATAACGTATAACGTCACACAGTATTACGTCATAACGTATAACATCACGTAGTACTACGTCAGAACGGATGACGTCATATATTATTACGCCATGACAGTATAACGTCATATAGAATTATTTCATAACGTATAACGTCACATAGTATTCCGCCATGACGTATAACGTCATATAGAATTATGTCATAACGTATAACTTCACATAGTACAACGACACAACGGATGACGTTATATAGAATTACGTCATAACGTATGACGTCATATTGTATTGCGTCATAACGTATAACGTCACATAGTAATACGTCATGACGTATAACGTTATATTGCGTGACGTCATGACGTACAACGTCATATAGAATTACGTCATAACGTATAGCGCTATATTGTATAGCGTCATAACTTATAACGTCATATATCATAGCGCCATGACGTATAACGTTATAAAGTATAATGTCATAACGTATAACGTCATATAGAATTACGTCATAACGTATAACGTCATATAGGATTGCGTCAGAACGGATGACGTCATAAAGTATTACGTCATGACGTATAACGTCATATAGAATTACGGTACAACGTATAACGTCATATAGTATTGCGCCATGACTTATAACGTTATAAAGTAGAATGTCATAACGTATAACGTCATATAGTATTGCGTCATTCCGAATGACGTCATATAATATTGCGTCATAACGTATAACGTCACATAGCTCTACGTCAGAACGGATGACGTCATATCGAAATACGCCATGACGTATAACGTCATATTGAATTACTTCATAACGTATAACGTCATATAGTATTGCTCCATGACGTATAACGTCATAAAGTATAACGTCATAACGTATAACGTCATATATTATGGCGTCATTACGAATGACGTCATATAATATTGCGTCATAACGTATAACGTCGCATCGTAATACTTCATAACGTAGAACGTCCTATATAATTACGGTTTAACGTATACCGTCACATAGTTATACGTCATAACGTACAGCGCTGTTATGTATTACGTCATAACGTATAACGTCATATAGTATTGCGTCATGACGTGTAACGTTATATGTTACTGTGTAATAAGGTATAGCGTCACATAGTAACACGTCACAACGTATTGCGCTATATTGTATTGCGTAATAACGTATAACGTCACATAGTACTACGTCATAACGTATAACGTTATAAAGTGTATCGTCATAATGTATAACGTCATATAGTATTGCGTCATTACGACTGACGTCATATAATATTGAGTCATAACGTACAACGCCACATAGTAATACGTCATAACGTATAATGTTATGTAGTATTAAGGAATAACGTATAACATCACACAGTAATACGTCAATAAGTATAGCGCTATATTGTATTGCGCCATAACGTATTACGGCATATAGTATTGCGACATTACGACTGACGTCATATAATATTGAGTCATAACGTACAACGTCGCATAGTAATACGTCATAACGTATAACGTCATATAGTATTGCGTCATGACGTATAATGTCATATAGAATTTCGGTTTAACGTATACCGTCACATAGTTATACGTCATAACGTATTGCGCTATATTGTATTGCGTCATAACGTATAACGTCACATAGTATCGCGTCATAACGTATAACGTCACATAGTAATACGCCACAACGGATTACGTCATATAAAATACGGTTTAGCCTATACCGTCACATAGTCATACGTCATAACGTATAGCGCTATATTGTATTACGTCATAACGTATAACGTTACATGGTATTACGTAATAATGTTTAACGTTGTACAGTATTAAGGTATAACGCATAACGTCACATAGTACATCGTCAGAACGTATTCCGTCACATAGTTATACGTCATAACGTATAGCGCTATATTGCATTACATCATAACGTATAACGTCATATAGTATTGCGTAATGACGTATAACGTTATATGGTATTTCGTAATAACGTATAACGTCACATAGTATCACTTGGTAATCGATGACTTCATATAGAATGACGTCATGACGTATAACGTCATATTGAAGTACGTCATAACGTATAACGTCATAGAGTATTGCGCCATGACGTATAACGTTATAAAGTATATCGTCATAACGTATAACGTCATATAGTATTGCGTCATAACGTATAACGTCACATAGTAATTAGTCGCAACGGATGACGTCATATAGAATTACGCCATGACGTATAACGTCATATTGAACTACGTTATAACGTATAGCGACATATAGTATTGCGCCATGACGTATAACGTCATAAAGAATAACGTCATATCGTATAGCGTCATATAGTAATTCATCATTACGCATAACGTCACATAGAATTACGGTTTAACGTATTCCGTCACATAGTTATATGTCATAACGTACAGCGCTATATTGTATTACGTCATAACGT
Source organism: Bombus fervidus (assembly GCF_041682495.2). Lineage (NCBI taxonomy): Eukaryota > Metazoa > Arthropoda > Insecta > Hymenoptera > Apidae > Bombus > Bombus fervidus. The sequence continues at coordinate 2,854,132 of NW_027212582.1, forward strand.
ATAACGTCATAGAGTATTGCGCCACGACGTATCACGTTATAAAGTATAACGTCATAACGTATAACGTCATATATTATTGCGTCATTACGAATGGCGTTATATAGTATGGTGTCATGACGTATAACGTCATATAGAATTGCGGTTTAACGTATTCCGTCACATAGTTATACGTCATAAGTATAGCGCTATATTGTATTACGTCATGACGTATAACGTCATATGGAATTGCGCCATAACGTATAACGTTATATGGTATTGCGTAATAACGTATAACGTCATAGAGTATTGTGCCATAACGTATAACGTCACATAGTAATCCGCCGCAACGGAAGACGTCATATAGAATTACGGTTTGACGTATACCGTCACCTACTTATACGTCATAACGTATAGCCATGTATTGTATTACGTCATAACGTATAACGTCATATTGTATTGCGCCATGACGTATAACGTTATAAAATATAACGTCATAACATATAACGTCATATAGTATTGCGTCATGACGTATAACGTTATATGGTTTTGCGTAATAACGTATAACGTCACATAGTACTACGCCACAACGGATGACGTCATATAGAAATACGTCATGACGTATAACGTCATATAGAATTACGTCATAACGTACAACGTCTCACAATAGTACGTCATGACTTATAACGTCATATATAATTTCGTTATAACGAATAACTTCACATAGTAATACGTCATAACGTGTAATGTTATGTAGTATTGCGTCATGATGTATAACGTTATATAGAGTTACGTCATAACGTATAACGTTATATGGTATTGCGCCATGACGTATAACGTTATATGGTTTTGCGTAATAACGTATATCGTCATATAGTACTACGTCAGAACGGATGACGTCATATAGAATTACGCCATGACGTATAACGTCACCTAGAATTACGGTTTAACGTATGCCGTCACATAGTTATATGTCATAACGTGTAGCCCTATATTGTACTACGCCATAACGGATAACGTCATTTAGAATTACGCCATGACGTATAACGTCATATTGAATTACGTCATAACGTATAACGTCATAGAGTACTGCGCCATGACGTATATCGTTATAAAGTATAACGTCATAACGTATAACGTCATATAGTGTTGCGTCATAACGTATAACGTCGCATAGAATTACGGTTTAACGTATACCGTCACATAGCTATACGTCATGACGTATAGCGCTGTATTGTATTACGTCATAACGTATAACGTCATAGAGTATTGCGCCATGACGTATAACGTTATAAAGTTTAACGTCATAACGTATAACGTCACATAGTACTACGCCACAACGGATGACGTCATGTAGAATTACGTCATGACGTATAACGTTATATAGTATTGCGTCGTAACGTATAACGTTATAAAGTATAACGTCATAACGTATATCGCCACATAGTAATACGTTATAACGTACAATGTCATGTAGTATTAAGGAATACGTATATCGTCACATAGTAATACGTCGTGACGTATAGTGTTATATTGTGTGACGTCATAACGTTTAACGTCACACAGTATTACGTCATAACGTATAACATCACATAGTACTACGTCAGAACGGATGACGTCATATATTATTACGCCATGACAGTATAACGTCATATAGAATTATTTCATAACGTATAACGTCACATAGTATTCCGCCATGACGTATAACGTCATATAGAATTACGTCATAACGTATAACTTCACATAGTACAACGACACAACGGATGACGTTATATAGAATTACGTCATAACGTATGACGTCATATTGTATTGCGTCATAACGTATAACGTCACATAGTATTCCGCCATGACGTATAACGTTATAATGTATAACGTCATAACGCATAACGTCATATAGATTTACGGTTTAACGTATACCGTCACAAAGTAATACGTCATAACGTTTAGCGCTATATTCTATTACGTCATAACGTATAACGTCATATAGAATTACGTCATAACGTATAACTTCACATAGTACAACGACACAACGGATGACGTTATATAGAATTACGTCATAACGTATGACGTCATATTGTATTGCGTCATAACGTATAACGTCACATAGTATTCCGCCATGACGTATAACGTTATAATGTATAACGTCATAACGCATAACGTCATATAGATTTACGGTTTAACGTATACCGTCACAAAGTAATACGTCATAACGTTTAGCGCTATATTCTATTACGTCATAACGTATAACGTCATATAGAATTACGTCATAACGTATAACGTCATATAGTATTGCGTCAGAACGGATGACGTCATAAAGTATTACGTCATGACGTATAACGTCATATAGAATTACGTTACAACGTATAACGTCATATAGTATTGCGCCATGACGTATAACGTTATAAAGTAGAATGTCATAACGTATAACGTCATATTGTATTGCGCCATCACGTATAACGTTATAAAGTATAACGTCATAAGGTATAACGCCATATAGTATTGCGTCATGACGTATAACGTTATATGATTTTGCGTAATAACGTATAACGTCACATGGTACTACGCCACAACGGATGACGTCATGTAGAATTACGCCATGACGTATAACGTCAAATTGAATCACGTCATAACGTATAGCGTCTTATAGTATTGCGCCATGACGTATAACGTCATAAAGAATAACGTCATATCGTATTGCGTCATATAGTAATACGTCATAACGTATAACGTCATAGAGTATTGCGCCACGACGTATCACGTTATAAAGTATAACGTCATAACGTATAACGTCATATATTATTGCGTCATTACGAATGGCGTTATATAGTATGGTGTCATGACGTATAACGTCATATAGAATTGCGGTTTAACGTATTCCGTCACATAGTTATACGTCATAAGTATAGCGCTATATTGTATTACGTCATGACGTATAACGTCATATGGAATTGCGCCATAACGTATAACGTTATATGGTATTGCGTAATAACGTATAACGTCATAGAGTATTGCGCCATAACGTATAACGTCACATAGTACTACGCCACAACGGATGACGTCATATAGAAATACGTCATGACGTATAACGTCATATAGAATTACGTCATAACGTACAACGTCTCACAATAGTACGTCATGACTTATAACGTCATATATAATTTCGTTATAACGAATAACTTCACATAGTAATACGTCATAACGTGTAATGTTATGTAGTATTGCGTCATGATGTATAACGTTATATAGAGATACGTCATAACGTATAACGTTATATGGTATTGCGCCATGACGTATAACGTTATATGGTTTTGCGTAATAACGTATATCGTCATATAGTACTACGTCAGAACGGATGACGTCATATAGAATTACGCCATGACGTATAACGTCATATTGAATTACGTCATAACGTATAACGTCATAGAGTATTGCGCCATGACGTATAACGTTATAAAGTATAACGTCATATAGTATTGCGTCATAACGTATAACGTCGCATAGAATTACGGTTTAACGTATACCGTCACATAGCTATACGTCATGACGTATAGCGCTGTATTGTATTACGTCATAACGTATAACGTCATAGAGTATTGCGCCATGACGTATAACGTTATAAAGTTTAACGTCATAACGTATAACGTCACATAGTACTACGCCACAACGGATGACGTCATGTAGAATTACGTCATGACGTATAACGTTATATAGTATTGCGTCGTAACGTATAACGTTATAAAGTATAACGTCATTACGTATATCGTCACATAGTAATACGTCATAACGTATAACGTCATATAGAATTACGGTTTAACGTATACCGTCACATAAATCTACGTCAGAACGGATGGCGTCATATAGAATTACGCCATGCCGTGTAACGTCATATTGAAATACGTCATAACGTACAACGTCATATAGTATTGCGTCGTAACGTATAACGTTATAAAGTATAACGTCATAACGTATATCGCCACATAGTAATACGTCATAACGTACAACGTCATATAGTAATGCGTCATGACGTATAACGTTATATGGTATTGCGTAATAACGTATAACGTCATATAATATTGCGTCAGATCGGATGACGCAATAAAGAATTACGTCATGACATATAACGTGATATAGGATTAGGGTACAACGTATAACGTCATATAGTATTGCGCCATGACGTATAACATTATAAAGTATAATGTCATAACGTATAACGTCATATAGTATTGCGTCATTCCGAATGACGTCATATAATATTGCGTCATAACGTATAACGTCATAGAGTATTGCGCCATGACGTATAACGTTATAAAGTTTAACGTCATAACGTATAACGTCACATAGTACTACGCCACAACGGATGACGTCATGTAGAATTACGTCATGACGTATAACGTTATATAGTATTGCGTCGTAACGTATAACGTTATAAAGTATAACGTCATTACGTATATCGTCACATAGTAATACGTCATAACGTATAACGTCATATAGAATTACGGTTTAACGTATACCGTCACATAATTCTACGTCAGAACGGATGGCGTCATATAGAATTACGCCATGCCGTGTAACGTCATATTGAAATACGTCATAACGTACAACGTCATATAGTATTGCGTCGTAACGTATAACGTTATAAAGTATAACGTCATAACGTATATCGCCACATAGTAATACGTCATAACGTACAACGTCATATAGTAATGCGTCATGACGTATAACGTTATATGGTATTGCGTAATAACGTATAACGTCATATAATATTGCGTCAGATCGGATGACGCAATAAAGAATTACGTCATGACATATAACGTGATATAGGATTAGGGTACAACGTATAACGTCATATAGTATTGCGCCATGACGTATAACATTATAAAGTATAATGTCATAACGTATAACGTCATATAGTATTGCGTCATTCCGAATGACGTCATATAATATTGCGTCATAACGTATAACGTCACATAGTATTGCGTCATTCCAAATGACGTCATATAATATTGCGTCATAACGTATAACGTCACATAGTCATACGTCATAACGTACAACCGCACTTATTAATACGTTATGACGTACAATGTCATGTAGTATTAAGGAATACGTATATCGTCACATAGTAATACGTCGTGACGTATAGTGTTATATTGTGTGACGTCATAACGTTTAACGTCACACAGTATTACGTCATAACGTATAACATCACATAGTACTACGTCAGAACGGATGACGTCATATATTATTACGCCATGACAGTATAACGTCATATAGAATTATTTCATAACGTATAACGTCACATAGTATTCCGCCATGACGTATAACGTTATAATGTATAACGTCATAACGCATAACGTCATATAGATTTACGGTTTAACGTATACCGTCACATAGTAATACGTCATAACGTATAGCGCTATATTCTATTACGTCATAACGTATAACGTCATATAGAATTACGTCATAACGTATAACGTCATATAGAATTACGGTTTAACGTATACCGTCACATAGTTATACGTCATAACGTATAGCGCTATATTGTATTACGCATAACTTATAACGTCATATAGAATTACGTCATAACGTATAACGTCATATAGTATTGCGTCAGAACGGATGACGTCATAAAGTATTACGTCATGACGTATAACGTCATATAGAATTACGGTACAACGTATAACGTCATATAGTATTGCGCCATGACGTATAACGTTATAAAGTAGAATGTCATAACTTATAACGTCATATAGTATTGCGTCATTCCGAATGACGTCATATAATATTGCGTCATAACGTATAACGTCACATAGCTCTACGTCAGAACGGATGACGTCATATCGAAATACGCCATGACGTATAACGTCATATTGAATAACTTCATAACGTATAACGTCATTTAGTATTGCGCCATGACGTATAACGTCATATATTATGGCGTCATTACGATTGACGTCATATAATATTGCGTCATAACGTATAACGTCGCATCGTAATGCTTCATAACGTAGAACGTCCTATATAATTACGGTTTAACGTATACCGTCACATAGTTATACGTCATAACGTACAGCGCTGTTATGTATTACGCCATAACGTATAACGTCATATAGTATTGCGTCATGACGTGTAACGTTATATGTTATTGTGTAATAACGTATGACGTCACATAGTAATACATGATAACGTACAACCGCACATAGTAATACGTCATAACGTACAATGTCACGTAGTATTAAGGTATAACGTATAACGTCACATAGTAATACGTCATAACGGATGATGTCATATAGAATTACGGTACAAAGTATAACGTCATATAGTATTGCGCCAGACGTATAACGTCACATACTAATACGGCGTAACGTATAGCGCTATATTGTATTGCGTCATAATGTTAAACGTCATATAGAATTACGTCATAACGTATAACGTCATATAGTATTGCGTCATGACGTATAACGTTATATGGTATTGCGTAATAACGTATAACGTCATATAGTAATCCGCCATGACGTATAACGTTATAATGTATAAAGTCATATCGCATAACGTCATATAGAGTTAGGGTTTAAGGTATACCGTCAGATAGTATTCCGTCATAACGTATAACGTCACATAGTTCTACGTCATAACGTATAGCGTCATATAGTATTGCGCCATGACGTATAACGTTATAAAGTATAACGTCATAACGTATAACGTTATATGTTATTGTGTAATAACGTATAACGTCATATAGTACTACGTCAAAACGGATGACGCCATATAGTATTGCGTCATGACGTATAACGTTATATGTTATTGTGTAATAACGTATAACGTCATATAGTACTACGTCATAACGGATGACGTCATATAAAATTACGGTTTAACGTATACCGTCACGTAGTAATGCGTCTTAACGTATAGCGCTATATTGTATTACGTCATAACGTATGACGTCATATAGTATTGCGTCATGACGTATAACGTTATATGTTATTGTGTAATAAGGTATAACGTCACATAGTATTACGTCATAACATATGACGTCATATAGAATTACGTCATAACGTATAACGTCATATAGACTTACGGTTTAACGTATACCGTCACATACTTATACGTCATAACGTATAGCGCTATGTTGTATTACATCATAACGTATAACTTCACATAGTACTATGCCACAACGGATGACGTCATATAGAATTACGTCATAACGTATGACGTCATATTGTATTGCGTCGTAACGGATAACGTCACATAGTATTACGTCATAACGTATAACGTCACGTAGCAATACTTCATAACGTAGAACGTCCTATAGAATTACGGTTTAACGTATACCGTCACATTGTTATACGTCATAACGTATAGCGCTATGTTGTATTACGTCATAACGTATAACTTCACATAGTACTACGCCACAACGGATGACGTCATATAGAATTACGTCATAACGTATGACGTCATAATGTATTGCGTCGTATCGTATAACGTCACATAGTATTACGTCATAACGTATAACGTCACGTAGCAATACTTCATAACGTAGAACGTCCTATAGAATTACGGTTTAACGTATACCGTCACATAGTTATACGTCATAACGTATAGCGCTATGTTGTATTACGTCATAACGTATAACGTCACATAGTATTACGTCATAACGTATAACGTCACGTAGCAATACTTCATAACGTAGAACGTCCTATAGAATTACGGTTTAACGTATACCGTCAAATAGTTATACGTCATAACGTATAGCGCTATATTGTATGACGTCATAACGTATAACGTCATATAGTATTGCGCCATGACGTATAATGTTATGTGTTATTGTGTAATAAGGTATAACGTCACCTAGTAATACGTCATAACGTATAGCGCTATATTGTACAGCGTCATAACGATTAACGTCACATAGTACTACGCCACAACGGATGACGTCATATAGAATTACGTCATGACGTTAAACGTCGTACAGAATTACGTCATAACGCACAAGGTCACATAGTAATACGTCATAACGTATAACGTCATATGGAATTACGGTTTAACGTATACCGTCACATAGTTATACGTCATAACGTATGGCGGTATATTGTATTGAGTCATAACGTGTAACGTCATATAGTATTGCGTCATGACGTATAACGTTATGTGGTATTGCGTAATAACGTGTAACGTCATATAGAATTACGGTACAACGTATAACGTCTGATAGTATTGCGTCATGACATACAACGTTATATGTTATTGTGTTACAACGTATAACGTCACCAAGTAATACGCCATAACGTATAGCGCTATATTGTATTGCGTCATAACGTATAACGTCACATAGTATTACTTCGTAACGGATGACGTCATATAGAATTACGTCATGACGTATCACGTCGTATAGATTTACGGTACAACGTATAATGTCATACAGTACTGCGCCATGACGTATAACGTTATAAAGTATAACGTCATAACTTATAACGTCACATAGTAATACGTCATGACGTGCAATGTTATATGTTATTGTGTAATAACGCATAACGTCACATAGTAATACGTCATAACGTATAGCGCTATATTGTATTACGTCATAACGTATAACGTCATATAGTATTGCGTCATGACGTACAACGTTATGTGTTATTGTGAAATAACGTATAACGTCACATAGTAATACGTCATAACGTATAGCGCTATATAGTATGGCGTCATAACGTAAAACGTCACATAGTACTACGTCATAACGGATGACGTCATATAGTATTGCGTCATAACGTATAACGTCACATAGTACTACGTCATAACGGATGACGTCATATAGTATTGCGTCATAACGTATAACGTCACATAGTATTACGTCATAACGTATAGCGCTATATTGTATAGCGTCATAACGTATAACGTCACATAGTACTACGTCATAACGGATGACGTCATATATTATTGCGTCATAACGTATAACGTCATATAGTATTGCGTCGTGACGTACAACGTTTCAGAGTGTTACGTCATAACGTATAACGTCATATATAATTACCTCATAACGTATAACATCACATAGCAATACGTCATAACGTAGAATGTCATGTAGTATTGCGTCATGACGTATAACGCGATATAGAGTTACGTCATAACGTATAACGTTATATGGTATAACGTAATAATGTTGAACGTTGTACAGTATTAAGGTATAACGTATAACGTCACATAGTATTACTTCGTAACGGATGATGTCATATAGTATTACGTCATGACGTATAACGTCATATAGATTGACGTCATAACGTATAACGTCACATAGTAATACGTCATAACGTATAGCGCTATATTGTATTGCGTCATAACGTATAACGTCACATAGTATTGCGTCATAACTTATGACGTCATATAATATTGCGTCATAACGTATAACGTCACATAGTACTACACCACAACGGATGACGTCATATAGAATTACGTCATGACGTACAACGTCATTCAGAATTACGTCATAACGTATAACGTCATATAGTATTGCGCCATGACGTATAACGTTATGTGTTATTGTGTAATAAGGTATAACGTCACATAGTAAGACGTCATAACGTACAGCGCTATATTGTATAGCGTTATAACGTATAACGTCAGCTAGTACTACGCCACAACGGATGACGTCATATAGACTTACGTCATGACGTATAACGTATGAACATATAGCGCTATATTGTATTACGTCATAACGTATAACGTCATATAGTATAGCATCATGACGTACAACGTTATATGTTATTATGTAATAACGTATAACGTCACATAGTAATACGTCATAACGTATAGCGCTATATAGTATAGCGTCATAACGTACACGTCACATAGTAATACGCCATAACGTATAACGTCATATGGAATTACGGTTTAACGTATACCGTCACATAGATATACGTCTTAACGTATAGAGCTATATTGTATTACGTCATAACGTATAACGTCATATAGTATTACGTCATAACGTATATCGTCACATCGTAATACGTCAGGACGTACAACGTTATATGTTATTGTGTAATAACGTATAACGTCACATAGTAATACGTCATAACATATAGCGCTATATTGTATTACGTCATAACGTATAACGTCATATAGAATTACTGTTTAACGTATGCCGTCACATAGTTATACGTCACAACGTTTGGCGCTATATTGTATTGAGTCATAACGTATAACGTCATATAGTATTGCATCATGACGTACAACGTTGTATGTTATTGTGTAATAACGTATAACGTCACACACTAATACGTCATAACGTGTAGCGCTATATTGTATTACGTCATAACGTATAACGTCATATAGTATTGCGTCATGACGTATAACGTTATATGGTATTGCGTAATAACGTATAACGTCATATAATATTGCGTCAGAACGGGTGACGTCATAAAGAATTACGTCATGACGTGTAACGTTATATGTTATTGTGTAATAACGTATAACGTCACCAAGTAATACGTCATAACGTATACCGCTATATTGTATTGCGTCATCACGTATAAGGTCACATAGTATTGCGTCATTCCGAATGACGTCATATAATATTGCGTCATAACATATAACGTCACATAGCAATATGTCATAAGGTATAATGTCATGTATTATTAAGGTATAACGTATAACGTCATATAGTAATACGTCATGACGTATAACGTTATAGTGTGTGACGTCATAACGTACAACGTCATATAGTAGTGCGTCATAACGTACAACGACACATAGTAATACGTCATAACGTATAATATCATGTAGTATTAATTTATAACGTATAACGTCACATAGTAATACGTCATAACGTCTAGCGCTATATTGTATTGCGCCATAACGTATAACGTCACATAGTACTACGCCACAACGGATGACGTCATATAGAATTACGTCATGACTTATAACGTCATATAGAATCACATCATAACGCACAACGTCACATGGTAATACGTCATAACGTATAATGTCATGTAGTATTACGTCATAACGTATAACGTCTTATAGTATTTTGTCATGACGTACAACGATATGTGTTATTGTGTAATAACGTATAACGTCAGAAAGTAATACGTCATAACGTATAGCGCTATATTGTATTGCGTCATAACGTATAACGTCACATAGTGTTACGTCATATCGTATAACGTCACATATCATTACTTCGTAACGGATGACGTCATATAGAATTACGTCATGACGTATAAAGTCATATAGAATTACGTCATAACGGATGACGTCATATAGAATTGCGTCATGACGTATAACGTCATACGGAATTACGTCATAACGCACAATGTCACATAGTAATACGTCATAACGTATAATGTCATGTAGTATTAAGAGATAACATATAACGTCACATAGTAATACGGCATGACATATAACGTTATACTGTGTGACGTCATAACGTATAACGTCATATAGAATTACGGTACAACATATAACGTCACATAGTATTACTTCGTAACGGATGACGTCATATAGAATTACGTCATAACGTATCACGTCGTATAGAATTACGGTACAACGTATAACGTCATATAGTATTGCCCCATGACGGATAACGTTATAAAGTACAACGTCATAACGTATAACGTCACATAGTAATACGTTAAAACGTATAGCGCTATATTGTAATGCGTCATAACGTATAACGTCACATAGTATTACTTCGCAACGTATAACGTCATATAGTATTGCGTCATGATGTCCAACGTTATATGTTATTGTGTAATAACGTAGAACGTCACATAGTAATACGTCATAACGTATTGCGCTATATAGTATAGCGTCATCACGTATAACGTCACATAGTACTACGTCATAAAGGATGACATCATATAGTATTGCGTCATGACATAGAACGTTATATGTTATTGTGTAATAACGTATAACGTCACATAGTACTACGCCATAACAGATGTCGTCATATAGAATTACGTCATGAAGTATAACGTCATACAGAATTACGTCATAGCGCACAACGTCACACAGTAATACGTCATAACGTATAATGTCATGTAGTATTAAGGTATAACGTATAACGTCACACAGTAATACGTCATGACGTATAACGTTATACTGTGTGACATCATAACGTATAACGTCATATAGAATTACGGTACAACGTATGACGTCATATAATATTACGTCATAACGTACAACGTCACATAGTAATACGTCATAACGTACAATGTAATGTAGTATTAATTTATAACGTATAACGTCACATAGTAATACGCCATAACAGATGACGTCATATAGAATTACGTCATGAAGTATAACGTCATACAGAATTACGTCATAGCGCACAACGTCACACAGTAATACGTCATAACGTACAATGTAATGTAGTACTAATTTATAACGTATAACGTCACATAGTAATACGTCATAACGTATAATGTCATGTCGAATTACGGTACAACGTATAACGTCATATTGTATTGCGCCATGACGTATAACGTCATATAGTATTGCGTCATGACGTACAACGTTTCAGAGTATTACGTCATAACGTATAACGTCATATATAATTACGTCATAACGTATAACTTCACATAGCAATACGTCATAACGTAGAATGTCATGTAGTATTGCGTCATGACGTATAACGTTATATAGTACTGCGTAATAACATATAACGTCATATAGTATTGCGTCATTCCGAATGACGTCATATAGTATTGCGTCATTCCGAATGACGTCATATAGTATTGCGTCATTCCGAATGACGTCATATAATATTGCGTCATAAAGTATAGCGCCACATAGTACTACGCCACAACGGATGACGGCATATAGAATTACGTCATTACGTATAACGTCATATAGAATTACGTCATAACGTACAACGTCACACAGTAATACGTCATAACGTACAACGTCACACAGTAATACGTCATAACGTATAATGTCATGTAGTATTAAGGTATAACGTATAACGTCACATAGTAATACGTCATAACGTATGACGACAAATAATATCGCGTCATAACGTCTAATGTCATGTAGTATTAATTTATAACGTATAAAGTCGCATAGTACTATGTCATAACGTATGACGTCATATAGTATTGCGTCATGACGTATAGCGTCAGATAGTACTACGCCACAACGGATGACGTCATACAGAATTACGTCATGACGTACAACATCATACTAAATTACGTCATAACGTACAACGTAACATAGTAATACGACATAACGTATAACGTCATATAGTATTGCGCCATGACGTATAACGTTATAAAGTATAACGTCATAACGTATAACGTTATATGTTATTGTGTAATAACGTATAACGTCACATAGTATTACGTCATGACGGATGACGTCATATAGAATTACGTCATAACGTATAACGTCATATAGACTTACGGTGTAACGTATACCGTCACATACTTATACGTCATAACGTATAGCGCTATGTTGTATTACGTCATAACGTATAACTTCACATAGTAATACGCCACAACGGATGACGTTATAAATTGTAACGTCATAACGTATAACGTCATATAGAATTACGTCATAACGTATAACGTCATATAGTATTGCGTCATGACGTATAACGTTATATGTTATTGTGTAATACGGTATAACGTCACATAGTTATACGTCATAACGTATAGCGCCATATTGTATTGCGTCATAACGTATAACGTCATATAGAATTACGGTTTAACGTATACCGTCACATAGTTCTACGTTAGAACGGATGACGTCATATAGAATTACGCCATGACGTGTAACGTCATATTGAAATACGTCATAACGTACAACGTCATATAGTATTGCGTCGTAACGTATAACGTTATAAAGTATAACGTCATAACGTATATCGTCACATAGTAATACGTCATAACGTACAACGTCATATAGTAATGCGTCATGTCGTATAACGTTATATGGTATTGCGTAATAACGTATAACGTCACATAGTATTACGTCATAACGTATAACGTCACGTAGCAATACTTCATAACGTAGAACGTCCTATAGAATAACGGTTTAACGTATACCGTCACATAGTTATACGTCATAACGTATAGCGCTATGTTGTATTACATCATAACGTATAACTTCACATAGTACTATGCCACAACGGATGACGTCATATAGAATTACGTCATAACGTATGACGTCATATTGTATTGCGTCGTAACGGATAACGTCACATAGTATTACGTCATAACGTATAACGTCACGTAGCAATACTTCATAACGTAGAACGTCCTATAGAATTACGGTTTAACGTATACCGTCACATTGTTATACGTCATAACGTATAGCGCTATGTTGTATTACGTCATAACGTATAACTTCACATAGTACTACGCCACAACGGATGACGTCATATAGAATTACGTCATAACGTATGACGTCATAATGTATTGCGTCGTATCGTATAACGTCACATAGTATTACGTCATAACGTATAACGTCACGTAGCAATACTTCATAACGTAGAACGTCCTATAGAATTACGGTTTAACGTATACCGTCACATAGTTATACGTCATAACGTATAGCGCTATGTTGTATTACGTCATAACGTATAACGTCACATAGTATTACGTCATAACGTATAACGTCACGTAGCAATACTTCATAACGTAGAACGTCCTATAGAATTACGGTTTAACGTATACCGTCAAATAGTTATACGTCATAACGTATAGCGCTATATTGTATGACGTCATAACGTATAACGTCATATAGTATTGCGCCATGACGTATAATGTTATGTGTTATTGTGTAATAAGGTATAACGTCACCTAGTAATACGTCATAACGTATAGCGCTATATTGTACAGCGTCATAACGATTAACGTCACATAGTACTACTTCATAACGGATGACGTCATATAGTATTGCGTCATAACGAATAGCGTCACATAGTACTACGCCACAACGGATGACGTCATATAGTATTGCGTCATTCCGAATGACGTCATATAATATTGCGTCATAACTTATAACGTCACATAGTAATACGTCATGACGTGCAATGTTATATGTTATTGTGTAATAACGCATAACGTCACATAGTAATACGTCATAACGTATAGCGCTATATTGTATTACGTCATAACGTATAACGTCATATAGTATTGCGTCATGACGTACAACGTTATGTGTTATTGTGAAATAACGTATAACGTCACATAGTAATACGTCATAACGTATAGCGCTATATAGTATGGCGTCATAACGTAAAACGTCACATAGTACTACGTCATAACGGATGACGTCATTTAGTATTGCGTCATAACGTATAACGTCACATAGTACTACGTCATAACGGATGACGTCATATAGTATTGCGTCATAACGTATAACGTCACATAGTATTACGTCATAACGTATAGCGCTATATTGTATAGCGTCATAACGTATAACGTCACATAGTACTACGTCATAACGGATGACGTCATATATTATTGCGTCATAACGTATAACGTCATATAGTATTGCGTCGTGACGTACAACGTTTCAGAGTCTTACGTCATAACGTATAACGCCATATATAATTACCTCATAACGTATAAGATCACATAGCAATACGACATAACGTAGAATGTCATGTAGTATTGCGTCATGACGTATAACGTGATATAGAGTTACGTCATAACGTATAACGTTATATGGTATAACGTAATAATGTTGAACGTTGTACAGTATTAAGGTATAACGTATAACGTCACATAGTATTACTTCGTAACGGATGATGTCATATAGTATTACGTCATGACGTACAACGTCATTCAGAATTACGTCATAACGTATAACGTCATATAGTATTGCGCCATGACGTATAACGTTATGTGTTATTGTGTAATAAGGTATAACGTAACATAGTAAGACGTCATAACGTACAGCGCTATATTGTATAGCGTTATAACGTATAACGTCAGCTAGTACTACGCCACAACGGATGACGTCATATAGACTTACGTCATGACGTATAACGTATGAACATATAGCGCTATATTGTATTACGTCATAACGTATAACGTCATATAGTATAGCATCATGACGTACAACGTTATATGTTATTATGTAATAACGTATAACGTCACATAGTAATACGTCATAACGTATAGCGCTATATAGTATAGCGTCATAACGTACACGTCACATAGTAATACGCCATAACGTATAACGTCATATGGAATTACGGTTTAACGTATACCGTCACATAGTTATACGTCTTAACGTATAGAGCTATATTGTATTACGTCATAACGTATAACGTCATATAGTATTACGTCATAACGTATATCGTCACATCGTAATACGTCAGGACGTACAACGTTATATGTTATTGTGTAATAACGTATAACGTCACATAGTAATACGTCATAACATATAGCGCTATATTGTATTACGTCATAACGTATAACGTCATATAGAATTACTGTTTAACGTATGCCGTCACATAGTTATACGTCACAACGTTTGGCGCTATATTGTATTGAGTCATAACGTATAACGTCATATAGTATTGCATCATGACGTACAACGTTGTATGTTATTGTGTAATAACGTATAACGTCACACACTAATACGTCATAACGTGTAGCGCTATATTGTATTACGTCATAACGTATAACGTCATATAGTATTGCGTCATGACGTATAACGTTATATGGTATTGCGTAATAACGTATAACGTCATAAAATATTGCGTCAGAACGGATGACGTCATAAAGAATTACGTCATGACGTGTAACGTTATATGGTACTGCGTAATAACGTATAACGTCATATAGAATTACGGTACAACGTATAACGTCATATAGTATTATGCCATAACGTATAACGTCATATAATATTACGTCATAACGTATAACATCATATCGTATTGTGTCATGTCGTACAACGTTATATGTTATTGTGTAATAACGTATAACGTCACCAAGTAATACGTCATAACGTATACCGCTATATTGTATTGCGTCATCACGTATAAGGTCACATAGTATTGCGTCATTCCGAATGACGTCATATAATATTGCGTCATAACATATAACGTCACATAGTAATACGCCATAACGTATAACGGCATATAGAATTACGTCATAACGTACAACGTCACATAGTAATACGTCATAACGTATAACGTCATATACAATTACGTCATAACGTATAACTTCACATAGCAATATGTCATAACGTATAATGTCATGTATTATTAAGGTATAACGTATAACGTCATATAGTAATACGCCATGACGTATAACGTTATAGTGTGTTACGTCATAACGTACAACGTCATATAGTAGTGCGTCATAACGTACAACGACACATAGTAATACGTCATAACGTATAATGTCATGTAGTATTAATTTATAACGTATAACGTCACATAGTAATACGTCATAACGTCTAGCGCTATATTGTATTGCGCCATAACGTATAACGTCACATAGTACTACGCCACAACGGATGACGTCATATAGAATTACGTCATGACTTATAACGTCATATAGAATCACGTCATAACGCACAACGTCACATGGTAATACGTCATAACGTATAATGTCATGTAGTATTACGTCATAACGTATAACGTCTTATAGTATTGCATCATGACGTACAACGATATGTGTTATTGTGTAATAACGTATAACGTCAGAAAGTAATACGTCATAACGTATAGCGCTATATTGTATTGCGTCATAACGTATAACGTCACATAGTGTTACGTCATATTGTATAACGTCACATATCATTACTTCGTAACGGATGACGTCATATAGAATTACGTCATGACGTATAAAGTCATATAGAATTACTGTCATAACGGATAACTTCATATGGAATTGCGTCATGACGTATAACGTCATACGGAATTACGTCATAACGCACAATGTCACATAGTAATACGTCATAACGTATAATGTCATGTAGTATTAAGAGATAACATATAACGTCACATAGTAATACGGCATGACATATAACGTTATACTGTGTGACGTCATAACGTATAACGTCATATAGAATTACGGTACAACGTATAACGTCACATAGTATTACTTCGTAACGGATGACGTCATATAGAATTACGTCATAACGTATCACGTCGTATAGAATTACGGTACAACGTATAACGTCATATAGTATTGCCCCATGACGGATAACGTTATAAAGTACAACGTCATAACGTATAACGTCACATAGTAATACGTTAAAACGTATAGCGCTATATTGTAATGCGTCATAACGTATAACGTCACATAGTATTACTTCGTAACGTATAACGTCATATAGTATTGCGTCATTCCGAATGACGTCATATAATATTGCGTCATAACGTAGAACGTCACATAGTAATACGTCATAACGGATGACGTCATATAGAAATACGTCATGACGTATAACGTCATATAGAATTACGTCATAACGTACAACGTCTCATAGTAATACATCATAACGTATAATGTCATGTAGTATTAAGGTATAACGTATAACGTCACACAGTAATACGTCATGATGTATAACGTTATAATGTGTGACGTCGTAACGTATAACGTCATATAGAATTACGGTACAACGTATAACGTCATATAGTATTGCGCCATGACGTATAACGTTATATGGTATTGCGTAATAACGTATAACGGCATATAGTATTACGTCATGACGTACAACGTTTCAGAGTATTACGTCATAACTTATAACGTCACATAGTAATACGTCATAACGTATAATGTCATGTAGTATTAAGGTATAACGTATAACGTCACATAGTAATACGTCATAACGTATAGCGCTATATAGTATGGCGTCATAACGTATAACGTCACATAGTACTACGTCATAACGGATGACGTCATATAGTATTGCGTCATAACGTATAACGTCACATAGTATTACGTCATAACGGATGACGTCATATAGTACTGCGTCATAACGTATAACGTAATATATAATTATCTCATAACGTATAACATCACATAGTAATACGTCATAACGTAGAATGTCATGTAGTATTGCGTCATGACGTATAACGTGATATAGAGTAACGTCATAACGTATAACGTTATATGGTATAACGTTATATGATATAACGTAATAATGTTGAACGTTGTACAGTATTAAGGTATAACGTATAACGTCACATAGTATTACTTCGTAACGGATGATGTCATATAGTATTACGTTATGACGTATAACGTCATATAGAATAACGTCATAACGTAGAACGTCACATAGTAATACGAAATAACGTATAATGTCATGTAGTATTGCGCCATGGCGTATAACGTCATATAGTATAACATCATAACGTATAACGGCTTATAGTATTGCGTCATTCCGATTGACGTCATATAGTATTGTGTCATGACGTTCAACGTTATATGTTATTGTGTAATAACGTATAACGTCACATAGTAATACGTCATAACGTATAGGGCTATATTGCATTGCGTCATAACGGATAACGTCACATAGTATTGCGTCATTCCGAATGACGTCATATAGTATTCCGCCATGACGTATAACGTCATATTGAATTACGTCATAACGTATAATGTCATGTAGTATTAAGGTATAACGTATATCGTTCCATAGTAACACGCCATGACGTATAACGTTAAATTGAGTTACGTCATAACGTATAACGTCATATAGAATTACGGTAAAAGGTATAAGGTCATATAGTATTGCGCCATGACGTACAACGTCATATAATATTGCGTCATAACGTATAACTTCACATAGTAATACGCCATAACGTATCACGGCATATAGTATTGTGTCATTCCGAATGACGACATATAATACTGCGTCATAACGTACAACGTCACATAGTAATACGTCATAACGTATAATGTCATGTAGTAATAAGGTAGAACGTATAACGTCACATAGTAATACGTCATAACATATAGCGCTATATTGAATTGCGCGATAACGTATAACGTCACATAGTATTACGTCACAACATATGACGTCATATAGAGTTACGTCATGACGTACAGCGTCATACAGAATTACGTCATAACGTACAATGAAACATAGTAACACGTCATAACGTATAATGTCATGTAGTATTAAGGTATAGCGTAAAACGTCATATAGCATTGCGCCATGACGTACAACGTTATATGTTATTGTGTTATAACGTATAACGTCACAAGGTAATACGCCATAACGTATAATGTCATGTAGTATTAATTTATAACGTATAACGTCACATAGTAATACGTCATAACGTATAGCGCTATATTGTATTGCCTCATAACGGATAACGTCACATAGTATTGCGTCATTCCGAATGACGTCATGTAGTATTCCGTCATGACGTATAACGTCATATTGAATTACGTCATAACGTATAACGTCATATTGAATTACGTCATAACGTATAACGTCACACAGTTCTACGTCAGAACGGATGACGTCATATAGAATTACGCCATGACGTATAACGTCACATAGTAATCCGTCATAACGTATAGTGCTATGTTGTATTGCGTCATAACGGATAACGTCACATAGTATTGTGTCATTCCGAATGACGTCATATAATATTGCGTCATAACGTATAACGTCACATAGTAATACGCCATAAAGTATAACGTCATATAGTATTGCGTCATGACGAACAACGTTATATTTTAATGTGTAATAACGAATAACGTAACATAGTAATACGCCATGACGTATAACGTCATATAGTATTACGTCATAACGTATAACGTCATATAGTATTGTGTCATGACGTTCAACGTTATATGTTATTGTGTAATAACGTATAACGTCACAAAGTAATTCGTCATAACGTATAGCGCTATATTGTATTGCGCCATAACGTATAACGTCACACAGTAATACGTCATAACGTATGACGTCATATAGTATTGCGTCATAACGTATAACGTCACATAGAACTAAGCCACAACGAATGACGTCATATAGAATAACGTCATATAGAATTACGTCATAAAGCACAACGTCACATAGTAATACGTCATAACGTATAATGTCATGTAGTATTGAGGTATAACGTATAACGTCATATAGTATTGCGCCATGGCGTATAACGTCATATAGTATAACGTCATAACGTATAACGGCATATAGTATTGCGTCATTCCGATTGACGTCATATAGTATTGTGTCATGACGTTCAACGTTATATGTTATTGTGTAATAACGTATAACGTCACATAGTAATACGTCATAACGTATAGCGCTATATTGCATTGCGTCATAACGGATAACGTCACATAGTATTGCGTCATTCCGAATGACGTCATATAGTATTCCGCCATGACGTATAACGTCATATTGAATTACGTCATAACGTATAATGTCATGTAGTATTAAGGTATAACGTATATCGTTCCATAGTAACACGTCATGACGTATAACGTTAAATTGTGTTACGTCATAACGTATAACGTCATATAGAATTACGGTAAAACGTATAACGTCATATAGTATTGCGCCATGACGTACAACGTCATATAATATTGCGTCATAACGTATAACTTCACATAGTAATACGCCATAACGTATCACGGCATATAGTATTGTGTCATTCCGAATGACGACATATAATACTGCGTCATAACGTCCAACGTCACATAGTAATACGTCATAACGTATAATGTCATGTAGTAATAAGGTAGAACGTATAACGTCACATAGTAATACGTCATAACATATAGCGCTATATTGAATTGCGCGATAACGTATAACGTCACATAGTATTGCGTCATAACATATGACGTCATATAGAGTTACGTCATGACGTACAGCGTCATACAGAATTACGTCATAACGTACAATGTAACATAGTAACACGTCATAACGTATAATGTCATGTAGTATTAAGGTATAACGTATAACGTCACACAGTAATACGTCATGACGTATAACGTTATATTGTGTGACGTCATAACGTATAACGTCATATAGAATTACGTTACAACGTATAACGTCATATAGTATTGCGCCAGAACGTATAACGTTATAAAGTATAACGTCATAACGTATAACGTCATATAGTATTACGTCATAACGTAAAACGTCATATAGCATTGCGCCATGACGTACAACGTTATATGTTATTGTGTTATAACGTATAACGTCACAAGGTAATACGCCATAACGTATAATGTCATGTAGTATTAATTTATAACGTATAACGTCACATAGTAATACGTCATAACGTATAGCGCTATATTGTATTGCCTCATAACGGATAACGTCACATAGTATTGCGTCATTCCGAATGACGTCATATAGTATTCCGTCATGATGTATAACGTCATATTGAATTACGTCATAACGTATAACGTTACACAGTTCTACGTCAGAACGGATGACGTCATATAGAATTACGCCATGACGTATAACGTCATATTGAATTACGTCATAACGTATAACGTCATATAGTATTGCGGCCATGACGTATAACGTTATGTGTTATTGTGTAAAAAGGTATAACGTCACATAGTACTACGCCACAACGGATGACGTCATATAGTATTACGTCATAACGCACGTCACATAGTAATACGTCATATCTTATAATGTCATGTAGTATTAAGGTAGAACGTATAACGTCACACAGTAATACGTCTTGACGCATAACGTTATATTGTGTGACGTAATAACGTATAACGTCATATAGAGTTACGGTACAACGTATAACGTCACATAGTGCTACGTCAGAACGGATGACGTCATATAGAATTACGCCATGACGTATAACGTCACATAGTAATACGTCATAACGTATAGCGCTATATTGTATTGCGTCATAACGGATATCGCCACATAGTATTGCGTCATGACGAACAACGTTATATTTTAATGTGTAATAACGTATAACGTAACATAGTAATACGCCATAACGTATAACGTCATATAGTATTGCGTCATTCCGAATGACGTCATATAATATTGCCCCATGACGTATAACGTCATATAGTATTACGTCATAACGTATAACGTCATATAGTAGTGTGTCATGACGTTCAACGTTATATGTTATTGTGTAATAACGTATAAGGTCACAAAGTAATTCGTCATAACGTATAGCGCTATATTGTATTGCGCCATAACGTATAACGTCATATAGTATTGCGCCATGGCGTATAACGTCATATAGTATAACGTCATAACGTATAACGGCATATAGTATTGCGTCATTCCGATTGACGTCATATAGTATTGTGTCATGACGTTCAACGTTATTTGTTATTGTGCAATAACGTATAACGTCACATAGTAATACGTCATAACGTATAGCGCTATATTGCATTGCGTCATAACGGATAACGTCACATAGTATTGCGTCATTCCGAATGACGTCATATAGTATTCCGCCATGACGTATAACGTCATATTGAATTACTTCATAACGTATAATGTCATGCAGTATTAAGGTATAACGTATAACGTCACATAGTAATACGTCATGACGTATAACGTTATATTGTGTGCCGTCGTAACGTATAACGCCATATAGAAGTACGGTACAACGTATAACGTCATATAGTATTGCGCCATGACGTATAACGTTATATGGTATTGCGTAATAACGTATAACGTCATATAATATTGTGTCAGAACGGATGATGTCATAAAGAATTACGTCATGACGTGCAACGTTATATGGTATTGCGTAATAACTTATAACGACACATAGTACTACGCCACAACGGATGACGTACTACAGAATTACGTCATGACGTATAACGTCATATAGTATTACGTCATGACGTACAACGCTCCAGAGTATTACGTCATAACTTATAACGTCACATAGTAATACGTCACAACGTATAATGTCATGTAGTATTAAGGTATAACGTATATCGTCCCATAGTAACACGTCATGACGTATAACGTTAAATTGTGTTACGTCATAACGTGTAACGCCATATAGAATTACGGTAAAACGTATAACGTCATATAGTATTGCGCCATGACGTACAACGTCATATAATATTGCGTCATAACGTATAACGTCACATAGTAGTACGTCTTGACGCATAACGTTATATTGTGTGACATAATAACGTATAACGTCACGTAGTAATACGTCATGGCGTATAACGTTATGTTGTGTGACGTCATAACGTATAACGTCACATAGTAATACGTCATAACGTATAGCGCTATATTGTATAGCGTCATAACGTATAGCGTCACATAGTCACATAGAATTACGTCATGACGTATAACGTCACATAGTAATACGTCATAACGTATAGCGCTATATTGTATTGCGTCATAACGCATAACGTCACATAGTATTGCGTCATTCCGAATGACGTCACATTATATTGCGTCATAACGTATAACGTCACATAGTAATACGCCATAACGTATAATGGCATATAGTATTGCGTCATTCCGAATGACGTCATATAATATTGCGCCATGACGTATAACGTCATATAGTATTACGTCATAACATATAACGTCGTATAGTATTGTGTCATGACGTTCAACGTTATATGTTATTGTGTAATAACGTATAACGTCACAAAGTAATTCGTCATAACGTATAGCGCTATATTGTATTGCGCCATAACGTATAAAGTCACATAGTATTACGTCATAACGTATGACGTCATATAGTATTGCGTCATAACGTATAACGTCACATAGAAGTAAGCCACAACGAATGACGTCGTACAGAATTACGTCATAACGCACAACGTCACAGAGTAAAACGCCATAACGTACAATGTCATGTAGTACTAAGGTATAACGTATAACGTCACATAGTAATACGTCATAACATATAGCGCTATATGGTATTGCGTCATAACGTATAACGTCACATAGTAATACGTCATAACGTATAGCGCTATATTGTATTACGTCATGACGTATGACGTCATATAGTATTACGTCATAACGTATAACGTCATATATAATTATCTCATAACGTATAACGTCATACAGAATTACGTCATAACGTACAACGTCACATAGTAATACGTCATAACGTATAATGTCATGTAGTATTAAGGTATAACGTATACCGTCACATAGTAATACGTCATGACGTATAACGTTATATTGTGTGACGTCATAACGTATAACGTCACATAGTAATACGTCATAACGTATAGCGCTATGTAGTATGGCGTCATAACGTATAACGTCACATAGTACTACATCATAACGGATGACGTCATATAGTATTGCGTCATAACGTATAACGTCATATATAATTATCTCATAACGTATAACATCACATAGTAATACGTCATAACGTAGAAAGTCATGTAGTATTGCGTCATGACGTATAACGTGATATAGAGTTACGTCATAACGTATAACGTTATATGGTATAACGTTATATGGTATAACGTAATAATGTTGAACGTTGTACAGTATTAAGGAATAACGTATAACGTCACATAGTATTACTTCGTAACGGATGATGTCATATAGTATTACGTCATGACGTATAACGTCATATAGAATATCGTCATAACGTATAACGTCACATAGTAATACGTCACAACGTATAAGGTCATATAGAATATCGGTTTAACGTATACCGTCACATAGTTATACGTCATAACGTATAGCGCTATATTGTATTACGACATGACGTATAACGTTATATGGTATTGCGTAATAACGTATAACGACATATAGTATTACGTCATAACGTATAACGTCACATAGTACTACGTCATAACGGATGACGTCATATAGAAATACGTCATGACGTATAACGTTATTTAGTATTGCGCCATGACGTACAACGTTATATGTTATTGTGTAATAACCTATAACGTCCCATAGTAATACGTCATAACGTATAGCGCTATATTGTATAGCGTCATAACGTATGACGTCACATAGTACTACGTCATAACGCATAATTTCATATAGTATTAAGGTGTAACGTATAACGTCACATAGTACTACGCCACAACGGATGACGTCATATAGAATTACGTCATGTCGTACAACGTCATACAGAATTACGTCATAACGTACAACGGAACATAGTAATACGTCATAACGTATAATGTCATGTAGGATTAAGGTATAACTTATAGCGTCACATAGTAATACGTCATAACGCATAACGTTATATTGTGTGACATCATAACGTATGACGTCATATAGTATTGCGTCATAACGTATAGCGTCTCATAGTAATACGCCACAACGGATGACGTCATATAGTATTACGTCATGACGTATAACGTCATACAGAATTACGTCATGACGTACAACGTCACATAGTAATACGCCACAACGGATGGCGTCATATAGAATTACGTCATGACGTGTAACGTCATACAGAATTACGTCATAACGTACAACGGCACATAGTAATACGCCACAACGGATGACGTCATATAAAATTACGTCATGTCGTACAACGTCATACAGAATTACGTCATAACGTATGACGTCATATAGTATTGAGTCATAACGTATAGCGTCTCATAGTACTACGCCACAACGGATGACGTCATATAGTATTGCGCCATGCCGTATAACGTCATAGTATGACGTCATAACGTTTAACGTCATATAGTATTGCGTCATGACGTACAACAATATATGTTATTGTGTAATAACGTATAACGTCACAAAGTAATTCGTCATAACGTATAGCGCTATATTGTATAGCGTCATAACGTATAACGTCACATAGTATTGCGTCATAACGGATGACGTCATATAGAATTACGTCATGACGTACAACGTCATTCAGAATTACGTCATAACGTACAACGTAACATAGTAATACGTCATAACGTATAATGTCATGTAGTATTAAGGTATAATGTATAACGTCACATAGTAATACGTCATAGCGTACAGCGCTATATTGCATAGCGTTATAACGTATAACGTCAGCTAGTACTACGCCACAACGGATGACGTCATATAGACTTACGTCATGACGTATAACGTCATACAGAATTACGTCATAACGTACAACGTCACATAGTAATACGTCATAACGTATAATGTCATGTAGTATTAATTTATAACGTATAAAGTCACATAGTACTACGTCATAACGTATGACGTCATAAAGTATTGCGTCATGACGTATAGCGTCACATAGTACTACGCCACAACTGATGACGTCATATAGACTTACGTCATGACGTATAACGTCATATAGAATTACGTCATAACGTACAACGTCACATAGTAATACGTCACAACGTATAAGGTCATATAGAATATCGGTTTAACGTATACCGTCACATAGTTATACGTCATAACGTATAGCGCTATATTGTATTACGTCATAACGTATAACGTCACATAGTATTGCGTCATAACGGATGACGTAATATAGAATTATGTCATGACGTACAACGTCATTCAGAATTACGTCATAACGTACAACGTAACATAGTAATACGTCATAACGTATAATGTCATGTAGTATTAAGGTATAACGTATAACGTCACATAGTAATACGTCATAACGTACAGCGCTATATTGTATAGCGTTATAACGTATAACGTCAGGTAGTACTACGCCACAACGGATGACGTCATATAGACTTACGTCATGACGTATAACGTCATATAGAATTACGTCATAACGTACAACGTCACATAGTAATACGTCACAACGTATAAGGTCATATAGAATATCGGTTTAACGTATACCGTCACATAGTTATACGTCATAACGTATAGCGCTATATTGTATTACGTCATGACGTATAACGTCACATAGTATTGCGTCATAACGCATGACGTCATATAATATTGCGTCATAACGTATAACGTCACATAGTACTACGCCACAACGGATGACGTCATATAGAATTACGCCATGATGTACAACGTCATTCAGAATTACGTCATAACGTACAACGTAACATAGTAATACGTCATAACGTATAATGTCATGTAGTATTAAGGTATAACGTATAACGTCACATAGTACTACGTCATAACGTATGACGTCATACAGTATTGCGTCATGACGTATAGCGTCACATAGTACTACGCCACAACTGACGACGTCATACAGAATTACGTCATGACGTGTAACGTCATACAGAATTACGTCATAACGTACAACGTCACATAGTAATACGCCACAACGGATGACGTCATATAGAATTACGTCATGTCGTACAACGTCATACAGAATTACGTCATAACGTATGACGTCATATAGTATTGCGTCATAACGTATAGCGTCTCATAGTACTACGCCACAACGGATGACGTCATATAGTACTACGTCATAACGCACGTCACATAGTAATACCTCATATCGTATAATGTCATGTAGTATTAAGGTAGAACATATAACGTCACACAGTAATACGTCATGACGCATAACGTTGTATTGTGTGACGTCATAACGTATAACGTCATATAGAATTACGGTACAACGTATAACGTCATATAGTATTGCGCCACGCCGTATAACGTCATAGTATTACGTCATAACGTATAACGTCATATACTATTGCGTCAGTCCGAATGACGTCATATAATATTGCGTCATAACGTATAACGTCACATAGTAATACGTCACAACGTATAAGGTCATATAGAATATCGGATTAACGTATACCGTCACATAGTTATACGTCATAACGTATAGCGCTATATTGTATTACGTCATGACGTATAACGTTATATGGTATTGCGTAATAACGTATAACGACATATAGTATTACGTCATAACGTATAACGTCACATAGTACTACGTCATAACGGATGACGTCATATAGAAATACGTCATGACGTATAACGTTATTTAGTATTGCGCCATGACGTACAACGTTATATGTTATTGTGTAATAACCTATAACGTCCCATCGTAATACGTCATAACGTATAGCGCTATATTGTATAGCGTCATAACGTATGACGTCACATAGTACTACGTCATAACGCATAATTTCATGTAGTATTAAGGTATAACGTATAACGTCACATAGTACTACGCCACCACGGATGACGTCATATAGTAATACGTCATCACGCACGTCACATAGTAATACGTCATATCTTATAATGTCATGTAGTATTATGGTAGAACGTATAACGTCACACAGTAATACGTCTTGACGCATAACGTTATATTGTGTGACGTCATAACGTATAACGTCATATAGAATTACGGTACAACGTATAACGTCATATAGTATTGCGCCATGCCGTATAACGTCATAGTATTACGTCATAACGTTTAACGTCATATAGTATTGCGTCATGACGTACAACGTTATATGTTATTTTGTAATAACCTATAACGTCCCATAGTAATACGTCATAACGTATAGCGCTATATTGTATTGCGTCATAACGTATAACGGCACATAGTATTGCGTCATAACGGATGTCGTCATATAGAATTACTTCATGACGTACAACGTCATTCAGAATTACGTCATAACGTACAACGTAACATAGTAATACGTCATGACGTATAATGTCATGTAGTATTAATGTATAACGTATAACGTCACATACTAATACGTCATAACGTACAGCGCTATATTGTATAGCGTTATAACGTATAACGTCAGCTAGTACTACGCCACAACGGATGACGTCGTATAGACTTACGTCATGACGTATAACGTCATATAGAATTACGTCATAACGTACAACGTCACATAGTAATACGTCATAACGTATAATGTCATGTTGTATTAATTTATAACGTATAATGTCACATAGTACTACGTCATAACGTATGACG
This sequence comes from Bombus fervidus, assembly GCF_041682495.2. NCBI lineage: Eukaryota > Metazoa > Arthropoda > Insecta > Hymenoptera > Apidae > Bombus > Bombus fervidus. Next base: position 2,883,827 of record NW_027212582.1, read on the forward strand.
TCATAAAGTATTGCGTCATGACGTATAGCGTCACATAGTACTACGCCACAACGGATGACGTCATATAGAATTACGTCATGTCGGACAACGTTATACAGAATTACGTCATAACGTACAACGGAACATAGTAATACGTCATAACGTATAATGTCATGTAGGATTAAGGTATAACTTATAGCGTCACATAGCAATACGTCATGACGCATAACGTTATATTGTGTGACATCATAACGTATGACGTCATATAGTATTGCGTCATAACGTATAGCGTCTCATAGTACTACGCCACAACGGATGACGTCATATCTTATTACGTCATGACGTATAACGTCATACAGAATTACGTCATGACGTACAACGTCACATAGTAATACGCCACAACGGATGACGTCATATAGAATTACGTCATGTCGTACAACGTCATACAGAATTACGTCATAACGTACAACGTAACATAGTAATACGTCATAACGTATAATGTCATGTAGTATTAAGGTATAACGTATAACGTCACATAGTAATACGTCATAACGTATGACGTCATATAGTATTGCGTCATAACGTATAGCGTCTCATAGTACTACGCCACAACGGATGACGTCATATAGTATTACGTCATAACGTATAATGTCATGTAGTATTAAGGTAGAACGTATAACGTCACACAGTAATACGTCATGACGCATAACGTTGTATTGTGTGACGTCATAACGTATAACGTCATATAGAATAACGGTACAACGTATAACGTCATATAGTATTGCGCCATGCCGTATAACGTCATACAGAATTACGTCATGACGTACAACGTCACATAGTAATACGCCACAACGGATGACGTCATATAGAATTACGTCATATCGTACAACGTCATACAGAATTACGTCATAACGTACAACGTAACATAGTAATACGTCATAACGTACAACGTCACATAGTAATACGTCATAACGTATAATGTCATGTAATATTGCGTCAGAACGGATGACGTCATATAGAATTACGTCATATCGTACAACGTCATACAGAATTACGTCATAACGTATAACGTCATATCGTATTGCGTCATGACGTACAACGTTATATGATATTGTGTAATAACGTATAACGTCACATAGTAATACGTCATAACGTATAGCGCTATATTGTATAGCGTCGTAACGTATAACGTCACATAGTTCTACGTCATAACGGATGACGTCATATAGAATTACGTCAAGACGTATAACGTCATATAGTATTACGTCAAAACGTATGACGTCATATAGTATTGCGTCATGACGTACAACGTTATATGTTATTGTGTAATAACGCATAACGTCACAAAGTAATACGTCATAACGTATAGCGCTATATTGTATTGCGTCATAACGTATAAGGTCACATTGTATTGGGTCATGACGTACAACGTCATATGTTATTGTGTAATAACGTATAACGTCACTTAGTTATACGTCATAACGTATAGCGCTATATTGTATTGCGTCATAACGTACAACGTCACATAGTAATACGTCATAACGTACAATGTCACATAGTACTACGTGAGAACGGATGACGTCATATAGAATTACGTCATTACGTATAACGTTATGTAGAATTACGTCATAACGTACAACGTCACATAGTAAGACGTCATAACGTATAACGTCATATAGAATTACGGTTAAACGTATAACGTCACATAGTTATACGTCATAACGTATAGCGCCATATTGTATTACTTCATAACGTATAACGTCATATAGTAATCCGCCATGACGTATAACGTTATAATGTATAACGTCATATCGCATAACGTCATATAGAGTTACGGTTTAATTTATACTGTCACATAGTACTACGTCATAACGTATAACGTCACATAGTACTTCGTCAGAACGGATGACGTCATATCTAATAACGTCGTGACGTATAAAGTCATATAGAATTACGACATAACGTATAACGTTATATGGTATAACGTTATATGGTATAACGTTATATGGTATAACGTAATAATGTTGAACGTTGTACAGTATTAGGGTATAACGTATAACGTCACATGGTATTCCGTCATAACGTATAACGTCACATAGTATTACGTCATAACAATGACGTCATATAGTGTTGCGTCATAACGTATAACGTTATGAAGTATAAGGTCATAACGTATAACGTCATATAGTATTACGTCATAACGTATAACGTCATATAGTATTCCGCCATGACGTATAACGTTATAAAGTATAACGTCATAACGCATAACGTCATATAGAGTTACGGTTTAACGTATACCGTCACATAGTATTCCGTCATAACGTATAACGTCACATAGTTCTACGTCAGAACGGATGACGTCATATAGTATTAGCCATGACGTATAACGTCATATTGAATTACGTCATAACGTATAACGTCATATAGTAATGCGCCATGACGTATAACGTTATAAAGTATAACGCCATAACGTATATCGACATATAGTATTGCGTCATTGCGAACGACGTCATATAATATTGCTTCATAACATATAACATCACATAGTAATACGTCATAACGGATGACATGATATGGAATTACGCCAGGACGTATAACGTCATATTGAATTACTTCATAACTTATAACGTCATATAATATTGCGCCATGACGTATAACGTTATAAAGTACTACGATATAACGTATAACGTCATATAGTATTGCGTCATTACGAATGACGTCATGTAATATTGCGTCATAACGTATAACGTCACATAGTAATACGTCATAACGTATAACGTCATGCAATATTGCGTCAGAACGGATGACGTCATATAGTATTCCGCCATGACGTATAACGTTATAAAGTATAACGTCATAACGCATAACGTCATACGGAGTTACGGTTTAACGTATACCGTCACATGGTATTCCGTCATAACGTATAACGTCATATAGTATTGCGCCATGACGAATAACGTTATAAAGTATATCGTCATAACGTATAACCTCATATAGTATGGCGTCATTACGAATGACGTCATATGATATTACGTCATAACGTATAACGTCGCATAGTAATACGACATAACGTAGAACGTCCTATAGAATTACGGTTTAACGTATACCGTCACATAGTTATACGTCATAACGTACAGCGCTATATTGTATTACGTCATAACGTAGAACGTCATATAGTATTGCGTCATGACGTATAACGTTATATGGTATTTTGTCATAACGTATAACGTCACATAGTTCTACGTCAGAACGGATGACGTCACATAGAATTGCGCCATGACGTGTAACGTCATATTGAAATACGTCATAACGTACAACGTCAAATAGTATTGCGCCGTAACGTATAACGTTATAAAGTATATCGTCATAACGTATAACGTCATATAGAATTACGGTTTAACGTATACCGTCACATAGTTATACGTCATAACGTATAGCGCTATATTGTATTACGTCATAACGTATAACGGCATATAGTATTGCGACATGACGTTCAACGTTATATGTTATTGTGTAATAACGTATAACGTCACATAGTAATACGTCATAACGTATAATGTCATGTAGTATTAAGGTATATCGTATAACGTCACATAGTAATACGTCATGACGTATAACGTTATATTGTGTGACAACATAACGTATAACGTCATATAGAATTACGGTACAACGTATAACGACATATAGTATTGCGCCATGACGTATAACGTTATAAAGCATAACGTCATAACGCATAACGTCATATAGAGTTACGGTTTAACCTATACCGCCACATAGCAATACGTCATAACGTATAGCGCTATGTTGTATTGCGCCATAACGTATAACGTCACATAGTAATACGTCATAACGTATAATGTCATGTAGTATTAAGGTATAGCGTATAACGTCACTTAGTAATAAGTCATGACGTATAACGTTATATTGTGTGACGTCATAACGTATAACTTCATGTAAAATTACGGTACAACGTATAACGTCATATAGTATTGCGCCATGACTTGTAACGTTCTAAAGTATAACGTCATAACGTATAACGTCATATAGTACTACGTCATAACGGATGACGTCATATAGAATTACGGTTTAACGTATACCGTCACATAGTTATGCGTCTTAACGTATAGCGCTATATTGTATTAGGTCATAACGTATGACGTCATATAGTAATCCGCCATGACGTATAACGTTATAATGTATAACGTCATATCGCATAACGTCATATAGAGTTACGGTTTAACGTATACTGTCACATAGTAATACGTCATAACGAATAGCGCTATATTGTATTGCGTCATAACGTACAACGTCACATAGTATTACGTCATAACGTATAACATCACATAGTACTACGTCAGAACGGATGACGTCATATAATATTACGCCATGACATATAACGTCATATAGAATTACGTCATAACGTGTAACGTCATATATTATTGCGCCATGACGTATAGCGTTATAAAGTATAACGTCATATATAGTTACGGTTTAACGTATACCGTCACATACTATTCCGTCATAACGTATAACGTCATACAGTTCTACGTCATAACGTAGAACATCATATAGTACTGCGCCATGATGTATAACGATATAAAGTATAACGTCACAACGTATAACGTCATATAGTATTGCGCCATGACGTATAACGTTATAAAATATAAGGTCATATAGTATTGCGTCATTACGAATGACGTCATATTATATTGCGTCATAACGCATAACGTCACATGGTAATATGCCGCAACGGAAGATGTCGTATTGAATTACGTCATAACGTACAACGTCACATGGTACTATGCCACAACGGAAGACGTCATATAGAATTACTTGATAACGTATAAAGTCATATAGTATTGCGCCATGACGTATAACGTTATAAAGTATAACGTCATAACGTATATCGTCATATAGTACTGCGTCATGACGTACAACGTTATATGATATTGTGTAATAACGTATAACGTAACATAGTAATACGTCATAACGTATAATGTCATGTAGTATTAAGGTATAACGTATAACGTCACATAGTAAGACGTCATAACGTATAACGTCATATAGTATTCCGCCATGACGTATAACGTTATAAAGTATAACGTCATAACGCATAACGTCATATAGTATTGCGTCATGACGTATAACGTTATATGGTATTGCGTAATAACGTATAACGTCATATAGTATTGCGTCAGAACGGATGACCTCATAAAGAATTACGTCGTAACGTATAACGTTATAAAGTATAAGGTCATAACGTATATCGTCATATAGTACTGCGTAATAACGTATAACGTCATATAGTATTCCGCCATGACGTATAACGTTGTAATGTATAACGTCATAACATATACCGTCATATAGAGTTACGGTTTAACATATACCATCACATAGTAATACGTCATAGCGTATAGGGCTATATTGTATAGCGTCATAACTTATAACGTCATATAGAAATACGTCATAACGTATAACGTCATATAATATTGCGTCAGAACGGATGACGTCATAAAGAATTACGTCATGACGTGTAACGTCATATAGAATTACGGTACAACGTATGACGTCATATAGTATTGCGTCATAACGTATAACGTCACATAGTACTACGCCACAACCTATGACGTCGTATAGAATTACGTCATAACGTATAACTTCACATAGTACTACGCCACAACGGATGACGTCATATGGAATTACGTCATGACATATAACGTCATATTGAATTACGTCATAACGTATAACGTGAAATAGTATTGCGCCATGACGTATAACGTTATAAAGTATAACGACATAACTTATAACGTCATATAGATTTACGTCATAACGTACAACGTAACATAGTAATACGTCATAACGTATAATATCAAGTAGTATTAAGGTATAACGTATAACATCACGTAGTAATACGTCATGACGTATAGCTTTATATTGTGTGACGTCATAACGTATAACGTCATATAGAATTACGGTACAACGTATAACGTCATATAGTATTGCGCCATGACGTATATCGTTACAAAGTATAACGTCATAACGTATAACGTCATATAGAATTACACCATGACGTATAACGTCATATTGAATATACGTCATAACGTATAACGTCAAACAGTATTGCACCATGACTTATAACGTTATAAAGTATAACGACATAACGTATAACGTCATATAGTATTGCGTCATGACGAATAACGTTATATGGTATTGCGTAATAACGTATAACGTCACATAGTATTACGTCATAATATAATGCTGTGTTGTATTACGTCATAACGTATGACGTCATATAGAACTACGGTATAACGTGCAACGTCGTACATTATTACGTCATAACGTATAACGTCATATATAATTACGTCATAACGTATAACATCACATAGTATTACGTCATAACGTATAATGTCATGTAGTATTGCGTCATGACGTATAACGTTATATAGAGTTACGTCATAACGTGTAGCGTTATATGGTATAACGTAATAATGTTTAACGTTGTACAGTATTAAGGTATAACGTATACCGTCACATAGCAACACGCCATGACGTATAACGTCATATTGATTTACTTCATAACGTATAACGACATATACTATTGCGTCATGACGTATAACGTCATATAGTATTGCGTCCTAACGTATAACGTTATAAAGTATAACGTCATAACGTATAGCGTCACAGAGTATTGCGACATGACGTACAACGTTATATGTTATTGTGTTATAACGTATAACGTCACATAGTAATGCGTCGTAAAGTATAGCGCTATTTTGTATAGAGTCACAACGTGTGACGTCACATAGTACTACGTAATAACGTATAATGTCATGTAGTATTAAGGTATACCGTATAACGTCACATAGTAATACGTCATAACGTATAGCGCTATTTTGTATTGCTGCATAACGTATAACATCACATAGTATTACGTCATAACGTATAATGTCATGTAGTATTGCGTCATGACGTATAACGTTATATAGAGTTACGTCATAACGTGTAGCGTTATATGGTATAACGTAATAATGTTTAACGTTGTACAGTATTAAGGTATAACGTATACCGTCACATAGCAACACGCCATGACGTATAACGTCATATTGATTTACTTCATAACTTATAACGTCATATAATATTGCGCCATGACGTATAACGTTATAAAGTACTACGATATAACGTATAACGTCATATAGTATTGCGTCATTACGAATGACGTCATGTAATATTGCGTCATAACGTATAACGTCACATAGTAATACGTCATAACGTATAACGTCATGTAATATTGCGTCAGAACGGATGACGTCATGTAGTATTCCGCCATGACGTATAACGTTATAAAGTATAACGTCATAACGCATAACGTCATACGGAGTTACGGTTTAACGTATACCGTCACATGGTATTCCGTCATAACGTATAACGTCATATAGTATTGCGCCATGACGAATAACGTTATAAAGTATAACGTCATAACGTATAACCTCATATAGTATGGCGTCATTACGAATGACGTCATATGATATTACGTCATAACGTATAACGTCGCATAGTAATACGTCATAACGTAGAACGTCATATAGTATTGCGTCATGACGTATAACGTTATATGTTATTGTGTAATAAGGTATAACGTCACATAGTAACACGTCATAACGTATAGCGCTATATTGTATTGCGTCATAACGTATAACGTCACATAGTACTACGTCATAACGTATAACGTTATAAAGTGTAACGTCATAACGTATAACGTTATATAGTATTGCGTCGTAACGTATAACGTTATAAAGTATAACGTCATTACGTATATCGTGACATAGTAATACGTCATAACGTATAACGTCATATAGAATTACGGTTTAACGTATACCGTCACATAGTTATATGTAATAACGTATAGCGCTATATTGTATTACGTCATAACGTAGAACGTCATATAGTATTGCGTCATGACGTATAACGTTATATGTTATTGTGTAATAAGGTATAACGTCACATAGTAACACGTCATAGCGTATAGCGCTATATTGTATTGCGTCATAACGTATAACGTCACATAGTACTACGTCATAACGTATAACGTTATAAAGTGTAACGTCATGACGTATAACGTTATAAAGTATATCGTCATAACGTATAACGTCATATAGAATTACGGTTTAACGTATACCGTCACATAGTTATACGTCATAACGTATAGCGCTATATTGTATTACGTCATAACGTATAACGGCACATAGTATTGCGACATGACGTACAACGTTATATGTTATTGTGTAATAACGTATAACGTCACATAGTAATACGTCAAAACGTATAGCGCTATATTGTATAGCGTCATAGCGTATAACGTCATATAGAATTACGTCATAACGTATAACGTCATATAGTATTGCGTCATGACGTATAACGTTATATGGTATTTTGTCATAACGTATAACGTCACATAGTTCTACGTCAGAACGGATGACGTCACATAGAATTGCGCCATGACGTGTAACGTCATATTGAAATACGTCATAACGTACAACGTCAAATAGTATTGCGCCGTAACGTATAACGTTATAAAGTATATCGTCATAACGTATAACGTCATATAGAATTACGGTTTAACGTATACCGTCACATAGTTATACGTCATAACGTATAGCGCTATATTGTATTACGTCATAACGTATAACGGCATATAGTATTGCGACATGACGTTCAACGTTATATGTTATTGTGTAATAACGTATAACGTCACATAGTAATACGTCATAACGTATAATGTCATGTAGTATTAAGGTATATCGTATAACGTCACATAGTAATACGTCATGACGTATAACGTTATATTGTGTGACAACATAACGTATAACGTCATATAGAATTACGGTACAACGTATAACGACATATAGTATTGCGCCATGACGTATAACGTTATAAAGCATAACGTCATAACGCATAACGTCATATAGAGTTACGGTTTAACCTATACCGCCACATAGCAATACGTCATAACGTATAGCGCTATGTTGTATTGCGCCATAACGTATAACGTCACATAGTAATACGTCATAACGTATAATGTCATGTAGTATTAAGGTATAGCGTATAACGTCACTTAGTAATAAGTCATGACGTATAACGTTATATTGTGTGACGTCATAACGTATAACTTCATGTAAAATTACGGTACAACGTATAACGTCATATAGTATTGCGCCATGACTTGTAACGTTCTAAAGTATAACGTCATAACGTATAACGTCATATAGTACTACGTCATAACGGATGACGTCATATAGAATTACGGTTTAACGTATACCGTCACATAGTTATGCGTCTTACCGTATAGCGCTATATTGTATTAGGTCATAACGTATGACGTCATATAGTAATCCGCCATGACGTATAACGTTATAATGTATAACGTCATATCGCATAACGTCATATAGAGTTACGGTTTAACGTATACTGTCACATAGTAATACGTCATAACGAATAGCGCTATATTGTATTGCGTCATAACGTACAACGTCACATAGTATTACGTCATAACGTATAACATCACATAGTACTACGTCAGAACGGATGACGTCATATAATATTACGCCATGACATATAACGTCATATAGAATTACGTCATAACGTGTAACGTCATATATTATTGCGCCATGACGTATAACGTTATAAAGTATAACGTCATATATAGTTACGGTTTAACGTATACCGTCACATACTATTCCGTCATAACGTATAACGTCACACAGTTCTACGTCATAACGTAGAACGTCATATAGTACTGCGCCATGATGTATAACGTTATAAAGTATAACGTCACAACGTATAACGTCATATAGTATTGCGCCATGACGTATAACGTTATAAAATATAAGGTCATATAGTATTGCGTCATTACGAATGACGTCATATTATATTGCGTCATAACGCATAACGTCACATGGTAATATGCCGCAACGGAAGATGTCGTATTGAATTACGTCATAACGTACAACGTCACATGGTACTATGCCACAACGGAAGACGTCATATAGAATTACTTGATAACGTATAAAGTCATATAGTATTGCGCCATGACGTATAACGTGATAAAGTATAACGTCATAACGTATATCGTCATATAGTACTGCGTCATGACGTACAACGTTATATGATATTGTGTAATAACGTATAACGTAACATAGTAATACGTCATAACGTATAATGTCATGTAGTATTAAGGTATAACGTATAACGTCACATAGTAAGACGTCATAACGTATAACGTCATATAGTATTCCGCCATGACGTATAACGTTATAAAGTATAACGTCATAACGCATAACGTCATATAGTATTGCGTCATGACGTATAACGTTATATGGTATTGCGTAATAACGTATAACGTCATATAGTATTGCGTCATGACGTATAACGTTATATGGTATTTTGTCATAACGTATAACGTCACATAGTTCTACGTCAGAACGGATGACGTCACATAGAATTGCGCCATGACGTGTAACGTCATATTGAAATACGTCATAACGTACAACGTCAAATAGTATTGCGCCGTAACGTATAACGTTATAAAGTATATCGTCATAACGTATAACGTCATATAGAATTACGGTTTAACGTATACCGTCACATAGTTATACGTCATAACGTATAGCGCTATATTGTATTACGTCATAACGTATAACGGCATATAGTATTGCGACATGACGTTCAACGTTATATGTTATTGTGTAATAACGTATAACGTCACATAGTAATACGTCATAACGTATAATGTCATGTAGTATTAAGGTATATCGTATAACGTCACATAGTAATACGTCATGACGTATAACGTTATATTGTGTGACAACATAACGTATAACGTCATATAGAATTACGGTACAACGTATAACGACATATAGTATTGCGCCATGACGTATAACGTTATAAAGCATAACGTCATAACGCATAACGTCATATAGAGTTACGGTTTAACCTATACCGCCACATAGCAATACGTCATAACGTATAGCGCTATGTTGTATTGCGCCATAACGTATAACGTCACATAGTAATACGTCATAACGTATAATGTCATGTAGTATTAAGGTATAGCGTATAACGTCACTTAGTAATAAGTCATGACGTATAACGTTATATTGTGTGACGTCATAACGTATAACTTCATGTAAAATTACGGTACAACGTATAACGTCATATAGTATTGCGCCATGACTTGTAACGTTCTAAAGTATAACGTCATAACGTATAACGTCATATAGTACTACGTCATAACGGATGACGTCATATAGAATTACGGTTTAACGTATACCGTCACATAGTTATGCGTCTTAACGTATAGCGCTATATTGTATTAGGTCATAACGTATGACGTCATATAGTAATCCGCCATGACGTATAACGTTATAATGTATAACGTCATATCGCATAACGTCATATAGAGTTACGGTTTAACGTATACTGTCACATAGTAATACGTCATAACGAATAGCGCTATATTGTATTGCGTCATAACGTACAACGTCACATAGTATTACGTCATAACGTATAACATCACATAGTACTACGTCAGAACGGATGACGTCATATAATATTACGCCATGACATATAACGTCATATAGAATTACGTCATAACGTGTAACGTCATATATTATTGCGCCATGACGTATAACGTTATAAAGTATAACGTCATATATAGTTACGGTTTAACGTATACCGTCACATACTATTCCGTCATAACGTATAAAGTCACACAGTTCTACGTCATAACGTAGAACGTCATATAGTACTGCGCCATGATGTATAACGTTATAAAGTATAACGTCATAACGTATAGCGTCACAGAGTATTGCGACATGACGTACAACGTTATATGTTATTGTGTTATAACGTATAACGTCACATAGTAATGCGTCGTAAAGTATAGCGCTATTTTGTATAGAGTCACAACGTGTGACGTTACATAGTACTACGTAATAACGTATAATGTCATGTAGTATTAAGGAATACCGTATAACGTCACATAGTAATACGTCATAACGTATAGCGCTATTTTGTATTGCTGCATAACGTATAACGTCACATAGTATTACGTCACAACGTATGAGGTCATATAGTATTGCATCATAACGTATAGCGTCACACAGTACTACGCCACAACGGATGACGTCATATAGAATTACGTCATAACGTATAACGTCATATAGTATTGCGTCATGACGTATAACGTCATATAGTATTGCGTCCTAACGTATAACGTTATAAAGTATAACGTCATAACGTATAGCGTCACATAGTAATACGTCATAACGGATGACATGATATGGAATTACGCCAGGACGTATAACGTCATATTGAATTACTTCATAACTTATAACGTCATATAATATTGCGCCATGACGTATAACGTTATAAAGTACTACGATATAACGTATAACGTCATATAGTATTGCGTCATTACGAATGACGTCATGTAATATTGCGTCATAACGTATAACGTCACATAGTAATACGTCATAACGTATAACGTCATGTAATATTGCGTCAGAACGGATGACGTCATATAGTATTCCGCCATGACGTATAACGTTATAAAGTATAACGTCATAACGCATAACGTCATACGGAGTTACGGTTTAACGTATACCGTCACATGGTATTCCGTCATAACGTATAACGTCATATAGTATTGCGCCATGACGAATAACGTTATAAAGTATAACGTCATAACGTATAACCTCATATAGTATGGCGTCAGTACGAATGACGTCATATGATATTACGTCATAACGTATAACGTCGCATAGTAATACGACATAACGTAGAACGTCCTATAGAATTACGGTTTAACGTATACCGTCACATAGTTATACGTCATAACGTACAGCGCTATATTGTATTACGTCATAACGTAGAACGTCATATAGTATTGCGTCATGACGTATAACGTTATATGTTATTGTGTAATAAGGTATAACGTCACATAGTAACACGTCATAACGTATAGCGCTATATTGTATTGCGTCATAACGTATAACGTCACATAGTACTACGTCATAACGTATAACGTTATAAAGTGTAACGTCATAACGTATAACGTTATATAGTATTGCGTCGTAACGTATAACGTTATAAAGTATAACGTCATTACGTATATCGTGACATAGTAATACGTCATAACGTATAACGTCATATAGAATTACGGTTTAACGTATACCGTCACATAGTTATATGTAATAACGTATAGCGCTATATTGTATTACGTCATAACGTAGAACGTCATATAGTATTGCGTCATGACGTATAACGTTATATGTTATTGTGTAATAAGGTATAACGTCACATAGTAACACGTCATAACGTATAGCGCTATATTGTATTGCGTCATAACGTATAACGTCACATAGTACTACGTCATAACGTATAACGTTATAAAGTGTAACGTCATGACGTATAACGTTATAAAGTATATCGTCATAACGTATAACGTCATATAGAATTACGGTTTAACGTATACCGTCACATAGTTATACGTCATAACGTATAGCGCTATATTGTATTACGTCATAACGTATAACGGCATATAGTATTGCGACATGACGTACAACGTTATATGTTATTGTGTAATAACGTATAACGTCACATAGTAATACGTCAAAACGTATAGCGCTATATTGTATAGCGTCATAGCGTATAACGTCATATAGAATTACGTCATAACGTATAACGTCATATAGTATTGCGTCATGACGTATAACGTTATATGGTATTTTGTCATAACGTATAACGTCACATAGTAATACGTCATAACGTATAATGTCATGTAGTATTAAGGTATATCGTATAACGTCACATAGTAATACGTCATGACGTATAACGTTATATTGTGTGACAACATAACGTATAACGTCATATAGAATTACGGTAAAACGTATAACGACATATAGTATTGCGCCATGACGTACAACGTTATAAAGCATAACGTCATAACGCATAACGTCATATAGAGTTACGGTTTAACCTATACCGCCACATAGCAATACGTCATAACGTATAGCGCTATGTTGTATTGCGCCATAACGTATAACGTCACATAGTAATACGTCATAACGTATAATGTCATGTAGTATTAAGGTATAGCGTATAACGTCACTTAGTAATAAGTCATGACGTATAACGTTATATTGTGTGACGTCATAACGTATAACTTCATGTAAAATTACGGTACAACGTATAACGTCATATAGTATTGCGCCATGACTTGTAACGTTCTAAAGTATAACGTCATAACGTATAACGTCATATAGTACTACGTCATAACGGATGACGTCATATAGAATTACGGTTTAACGTATACCGTCACATAGTTATGCGTCTTAACGTATAGCGCTATATTGTATAGCGTTATATCGTATGTCGTCACATAGTACTACGTCATAGCGTATAATGTCATGTAGTATTAAGGTATAACGTATAACGTTACATAGTAATACGTCATAACGTATAACGTCATATAGAGTTACGGTTTAACGTATACCGTCACATAGTATTCCGTCATAACGTATAACGTCACATAGTTCTACGTCAGAACGGATGACGTCACATAAAATTACGGTTTAACGTATACCGTCACGTAGTAATGCGTCTTAACGTATAGCGCTATATTGTATTACGTCATAACGTATGACGTCATATAGTATTGCGTCATAAGATATAACGTCACATAGTAATACGCCATAACGTACAACCTCACATAGTAATACGTTGTAACGTACAATGTCATGTAGTATTAAGGTATACGTATATCGTCACATAGTAATACGTCGTGACGTTTAATGTTATATTGTGTGACGTCATAACGTATAACGTCATATAGTATTCCGTCATAAGGTATAACATCATATAGTATTGTGTCATGACGCATAACGTTATATGGTATTGCGTAATAACGTATAACGTCACATAGCATTGCGCCATGACGTATAACGTCATAAAGTATAACGTCATAACGTATAACGTCATATAGTATTGCGTCAGAACGGATGACGTCATAAAGAATTACGTCATGACGTATAACGTCATATAGAATTACAGTACAACGTATAACGTCATATAGCATTGCGCCATGATGTATAACGTTATAAAGTATAATGTCATAACGTATGACGTCATATAGTATTGCGTCATAACGTATAACGTCACATAGTACTACGCCACAACGAATGACGTCATATAGAATAACGTCATGACGTATAACGTCATATAGTATTGCGTCATAACGTATAATGTCACATAGTAATACGTCATAACGTATAACGTCATATAGAATTGCGCTTTAACGTATACCGTCACATACTTATACGTCATAACGTATAGCGCCATATTGTATTACGTCATAACGTATAACGTCATATAATACTGCGTAATAATGTATAACGTCACATAGTACTACGCCACAACGTATGACGTCATATAGTATTGCGTCATAACGTAAAACGTCACATAGTTCTACGTCATAACGTATAACTTCATATAGTACTACGCCACAACGGATGACGTCATATAGTATTCCGCCATGACGTATAACGTTATAATGTATAACGTCATAACGCATAACGTCATATAGAGTTACGGTTTAACGTATACCGTCACATAGTAATACGTCATATCGTATAGCGTTATATATTGTGTAGCGTCATAACGTATAACGTCACATAGAATTACGTCATAACGTATAACGTCATATAGTATTGCGTCAGAACGGATGACGTCATAAAGAATTACGTCATGACGTATAACGTCATATAGAATTACAGTACAACGTATAACGTCATATAGCATTGCGCCGTGACGTATAACGTTATAAAGTATACTGTCATAACGTATGACGTCATATAGTATTGCGTCATAACGTATAACGTCACATAGTACTACGCCACAACGGATGACGTCATATAGAATAACGTCATGACGTATAACGTCATGTTGAATTATGTCATAACGTGTAACGTCAAATAGTATTGCGCCATGACGTATAACGTTATAAAGTATAACGGCATAACGTATAACGTCATATTGAATTACGTCATAACGTATAACGTCATATAGTATTGCGTCATGACGTACAACGTTATATGTTATTGTGTAATAACGTATAACGTCACAAAGTAATACGTCATAACGTATAGCGCTATATTGTATTGCGTCATAATGTATAATGTCACATAGTGTTACGTCATAACGTATAACGTCACATAGTATTACCTCGTAACGGATGACGTCATATAGAGTTACGTCATGACGTATAAAGTCATATAGAATTACGTCATAACGTATAACGTCATATAGTATTGCGCCATGACGTATAACATTATAAAGTATAACGTCATAACGTATAACGTCATATAGTATTGCGTCAGAACGGATGACGTCATAAAGAATTACGTCATGACGTATAACGTCATATAGAATTACAGTACCACGTATAACGTCATATAGCATTGCGCCATGACGTATAACGTTATAAAGTATAATGTCATAACGTATGACGTCATATAGTATTGCGTCATAACGTATAACGTCACATAGTACTACGCCACAACGTATGACGTCATATAGAATTACGTCATAACGTATAACTTCATATAGTACTACGCCACAACGGATGACGTCATATAGTATTCTGTCATGACGTATAACGTTATATGGTATTGCGTAATAACATATAACGTCGTATAGTAATCCGCCATGATGTATAACGTTACAATGTATAACGTCATATCGCATAACGTCATATAGTTACGGTGTAACGTATACTGTCACATAGTAATACGTCATAACGTATAGCGCTTTATTGTATTGCGTCATAACGTATAACGTCACATAGCATAACGTCATAACGTATAACGTCATATAGTATTGCGCCATGATGTATAACGTTATAAAGTATAACGTCATAGCGCATAACGTCATATAGAGTTGCGGTTTTACGTATACCGTCACATAGTATTCCGTCATAACGTATAACGTCACATAGTTCTACGTCAGAACGGATGACGTCATATAGAATTACGCCATGACGTGGAACGTCATATTGAAATACGTCATAACGTACAACGTCATATAGTATTGCGTCGTAACGTATAACGTTATAAAGTATAAGGTCATAACGTATATCGTCACATAGTAATACGTCAGAACGTATAACGTCATATAGAATTACGGTATAACGTATAACGTCATATAGTATTGGGCCATGACGTATAACGTTATAAAGTATATCGTCATAACGTATAACGTCATATAGTATTACGTCATAACGTATAACGTCATATATATCGCTATAATGTATTACGTCATAACGTATAACGTCATATAGTATTGCGTCATGACGTATAACGTTATATGTTATTGTGTAATAACGTATAACGTCATATAGTACTACGTCATAACGGATGACGTCACATAAAATTACGGTTTAACGTATACCGTCACGTAGTAATGCGTCTTAACGTATAGCGCTATATTGTATTACGTCATAACGTATGACGTCTTATAGTATTGCGTCATAAGATATAACGTCACAAAGTACTACGCCACAACGTATAACGTCATATAGTATTGCGCCATGACGTATAACGTTACAAAGTATAACGTCATAAAGCATAACGTCATATAGAGTTGCGGTTTTACGTATACCGTCACATAGTATTCCGTCATAACGTATAACGTCACATAGTTTTACGTCGTAACGTATAACGTCATATAGTATTGCGTCATTACGACTGACGTCATACAATATTGCGTCATAACGTATAATGTCACATAGTAATACGCCATAACGTACAACCTCACATAGTAATACGTTGTAACGTACAATGTCATGTAGTATTAAGGTATACGTATATCGTCACATAGTAATACGTCGTGACGTATAATGTTATACTGTGTGACGTCATAACGTATAACGTCATATAGTATTCCGTCATAAGGTATAACATCATATAGTATTGTGTC
Organism: Bombus fervidus; assembly: GCF_041682495.2. NCBI lineage: Eukaryota > Metazoa > Arthropoda > Insecta > Hymenoptera > Apidae > Bombus > Bombus fervidus. The sequence continues at coordinate 2,901,836 of NW_027212582.1, forward strand.
ATGACGCATAACGTTATATGGTATTGCGTAATAACGTATAACGTCACATAACATTGCGCCATGACGTATAACGTCATAAAGTATAACGTCATAACGTATAACGTCATATAGTATGGCGTCATTACGAATGACGTCATATAATATTGCGTCATAACGTATAACGTCGCATAGTAATACTTCATAACGTAGAACGTCCTATATAATTACGGTTTAACGTATACCGTCACATAGTTATACGTCATAACGTACAGCGCTATATTGTATTACGTCATAACGTATAACGTCACATAGTACTACGTCATAACGTATAACGTTATAAAGTGTAACGTCATAACGTATAACGTCATATAGTAGTGCGTCATTACGACTGACGTCATATAATATTGCGTCATAACGTATAATGCCACATAGTACTACGCCACAACCTATGACGTCATATAGAAATACGTCATAACGTATAACTTCACATAGTACTACGCCACAACGGATGACGTCATATAGAATTACGTCATAACTTATAACGTCATATAGTATAGCGCCATGACGTATAACGTTATAATGTATAACGTCATAACGCATAACGTCATATAGAGTTACTGTTTAACGTATACCGTCACATAGTAATACGTCATAACGTATAGCGCTATATTGTACAGCGTCATAACGTATAACGTCATATAGAATTACGTCGTAACGTATAACGTCATATAGTATTGCGTCATGACGTATAACGCTATATGTTATTGTGTAATAAGGTATAACGTCACATAGTATTACGTCATAACGTATGACGTCATATAGTATTGTGTAATAAGGTATAACGTCACATAGTATTACGTCATAACGTATGACGTTACATAGTTCTACGTCATAACGTATAGCGTCATATAGTATTGCGCCATGACGTATAACGTTATAAAGTATAACGTCATAACGTATAACGTCACATAATAATACGACGTAACGTAGAACGTCATATAGAAATACGTCATAACGTATAACTTCCCATAGTACTACGCCACAACGGATGACGTCATATAGAATTACGTCATAACTTATAACGTCATATAGTATTGCGCCATGACGTATAACGTTATAAAGTATAACGTCATAACGCATAACGTCATATAGAGTTGCGGTTTTACGTATACCGTCACATAGTAATACGTCATAACGTATAGCGCTATATATTGTGTAGCGTCATAACGTATAACGTCACGTAGAATTACGTCATAACGTATAACGTCATATAGTACTACGCCACAACATATGACGTCATATAGTATTGCGTCATAACGTAAAACGTCACATAGTTCTACGTCATAACGTATAACGTCATATAGTATGGCGTCATTACGAATGAAGTCATATGATATTACATCACAACGTATAACGTCGCATAGTAATACGACATAACGTAGAACGTCCTATAGAATTACGGTGTTTACGTATACCGTCACATAGTTATACGTCATAACGTACAGCGCTATATTGTATTACGTCATAACGTAGAACGTCATATAGTATTGCGTCATAACGTATAACGTCATATGGAATTACGGTTTAACGTATACCGTCACATAGTTATACGTCATAACGTATAGCGCTATACAGTATGGCGTCATAACGTATAACGTCACATAGTACTACGTCATAACGGATGACGTCATATAGTATTGCGTCATAACGTATAACATCACATAGTATTACGTCATAACGTATAGTGCTATATTGTATAGCGTCATAACGTATAACGTCACATGGTACTACGTGATAACGGATGACGTCATATAGTACTGCGTCATAACGTATAACGTCATATATAATTATCTCATAACGTATAACATCACATAGTAATACGTCATAACGTAGAATGTCATGTAGTATTGCGTCATGACTTATAACGTGATATAGAGTAACGTCATAACGTATAACGTTATATGGTATAACGTTATATGGTATAACGTAATAATGTTGAACGTTGTACAGTATTAAGGTATAACGTATAACGTCACATAGTATTACTTCGTAACGGATGATGTCATATAATATTACGTCATGACGTATAACGTCATATAGAATAACGTCATAACGTATAACGTCACATAGCATTACGTCATGACGTATAACGTCGCAAAGTAATACTTCATAACGTAGAACGTCCTATATAATTACGGTTTAACGTATACCGTCACATAGTTATACGTCATAACGTACAGCGCTATATTGTATTACGCCATGACGTATAACATCATATAGAATCACGTCATAACGTATAACGTCATATAGTATTGCGTCAGAACGGATGACGTCATAAAGAATTACGTCATGACGTATAACGTCATATAGAATGACAGTACAACGTATAACGTCATATAGCATTGCGCCATGACGTATAACGTTATAAAGTATAATGTCATAACGTATGACGTCATATAGTATTGCGTCATAACGTATAACGTCACATAGTACTACGCCACAACGGATGACGTCATATAGAATAACGTCATGACGTATAACGTCATGTTGAATTATGTCATAACGTATAACGTCAAATAGTATTGCGCTATGACGCGTAACGTTATAAAGTATAACGGCATAACGTATAACGTCATATTGAATTACGTCATAACGTATAACGTCATATAGTATTGCGTCATGACGTACAACGTTATATGTTATTGTGTAATAACGTGTAACGTCACAAAGTAATACGTCATAACGTATAGCGCTATATTGTATTGCGTCATAATGTATAATGTCATATTGTATTACGTCATAACGTATAACGTCACATAGTATTACTTCGTAACGGATGACGTCATATAGAATTACGTCATGACGTATAAAGTCATATAGAATTACGTCATGACGTATAACGTCATATAGTATTGCGCCATGACGTATAACATTATAAAGTATAACGTCATAACGTATAACGTCATATAGTACTACGCCACAACGGATGACGTCATATAGCATTCTGTCATGACGTATAACGTTATATGGTATTGCGTAATAACATATAACGTCGTATAGTAATCCGCCATGATGTATAACGTTATAATGTATAACGTCATATCGCATAACGTCATATAGTTACGGTTTAACGTATACTGTCACATAGTAATACGTCATAACGTATAGCGCTATATTGTATTGCGTCACAACGTATAACGTCACATAGCATTACGTCATAACGTATAACATCACATAGTACTACGTCAGAACGGATGACGTCATATAGAATTACGCCATGACGTATAACGTCATATAGAATCACGTCATAACGTATAACGTCATATAGTATTGCGCCATGACGTATAACGTTATAAAGTATAACGTCATAGCGCATAACGTCATATAGAGTTGCGGTTTTACGTATACCGTCACATAGTATTCCGTCATAACGTATAACGTCACATAGTTCTACGTCATAACGTATAACGTCATATAGTATTCCGCCATGACGTATAACGTTATAATGTACAACGTCATAACGCATAACGTCACATAGAGTTACGGCTTAACGTATACCGTCACATAGTAATACGTCATAACGTATAGCGCTATATTGTATTACGCCATGACGTATAACATCATATAGAATTACGTCATAACGTATAACGTCATATGGTATTGCGCCATGACGAATAACGTTATAAAGTATAACGTCATAACGTATAACCTCATATAGTATGGCGTCAGTACGAATGACGTCATATGATATTACGTCATAACGTATAACGTCGCATAGTAATACGACATAACGTAGAACGTCCTATAGAATTACGGTTTAACGTATACCGTCACATAGTTATACGTCATAACGTACAGCGCTATATTGTATTACGTCATAACGTAGAACGTCATATAGTATTGCGTCATGACGTATAACGTTATATGTTATTGTGTAATAAGGTATAACGTCACATAGTAACACGTCATAACGTATAGCGCTATATTGTATTGCGTCATAACGTATAACGTCACATAGTACTACGTCATAACGTATAACGTTATAAAGTGTAACGTCATAACGTATAACGTTATATAGTATTGCGTCGTAACGTATAACGTTATAAAGTATAACGTCATTACGTATATCGTGACATAGTAATACGTCATAACGTATAACGTCATATAGAATTACGGTTTAACGTATACCGTCACATAGTTATATGTAATAACGTATAGCGCTATATTGTATTACGTCATAACGTAGAACGTCATATAGTATTGCGTCATGACGTATAACGTTATATGTTATTGTGTAATAAGGTATAACGTCACATAGTAACACGTCATAACGTATAGCGCTATATTGTATTGCGTCATAACGTATAACGTCACATAGTACTACGTCATAACGTATAACGTTATAAAGTGTAACGTCATGACGTATAACGTTATAAAGTATATCGTCATAACGTATAACGTCATATAGAATTACGGTTTAACGTATACCGTCACATAGTTATACGTCATAACGTATAGCGCTATATTGTATTACGTCATAACGTATAACGGCATATAGTATTGCGACATGACGTACAACGTTATATGTTATTGTGTAATAACGTATAACGTCACATAGTAATACGTCAAAACGTATAGCGCTATATTGTATAGCGTCATAGCGTATAACGTCATATAGAATTACGTCATAACGTATAACGTCATATAGTATTGCGTCATGACGTATAACGTTATATGGTATTTTGTCATAACGTATAACGTCACATAGTAATACGTCATAACGTATAATGTCATGTAGTATTAAGGTATATCGTATAACGTCACATAGTAATACGTCATGACGTATAACGTTATATTGTGTGACAACATAACGTATAACGTCATATAGAATTACGGTAAAACGTATAACGACATATAGTATTGCGCCATGACGTACAACGTTATAAAGCATAACGTCATAACGCATAACGTCATATAGAGTTACGGTTTAACCTATACCGCCACATAGCAATACGTCATAACGTATAGCGCTATGTTGTATTGCGCCATAACGTATAACGTCACATAGTAATACGTCATAACGTATAATGTCATGTAGTATTAAGGTATAGCGTATAACGTCACTTAGTAATAAGTCATGACGTATAACGTTATATTGTGTGACGTCATAACGTATAACTTCATGTAAAATTACGGTACAACGTATAACGTCATATAGTATTGCGCCATGACTTGTAACGTTCTAAAGTATAACGTCATAACGTATAACGTCATATAGTACTACGTCATAACGGATGACGTCATATAGAATTACGGTTTAACGTATACCGTCACATAGTTATGCGTCTTAACGTATAGCGCTATATTGTATAGCGTTATATCGTATGTCGTCACATAGTACTACGTCATAGCGTATAATGTCATGTAGTATTAAGGTATAACGTATAACGTTACATAGTAATACGTCATAACGTATAACGTCATATAGAGTTACGGTTTAACGTATACCGTCACATAGTATTCCGTCATAACGTATAACGTCACATAGTTCTACGTCAGAACGGATGACGTCACATAAAATTACGGTTTAACGTATACCGTCACGTAGTAATGCGTCTTAACGTATAGCGCTATATTGTATTACGTCATAACGTATGACGTCATATAGTATTGCGTCATAAGATATAACGTCACATAGTAATACGCCATAACGTACAACCTCACATAGTAATACGTTGTAACGTACAATGTCATGTAGTATTAAGGTATACGTATATCGTCACATAGTAATACGTCGTGACGTTTAATGTTATATTGTGTGACGTCATAACGTATAACGTCATATAGTATTCCGTCATAAGGTATAACATCATATAGTATTGTGTCATGACGCATAACGTTATATGGTATTGCGTAATAACGTATAACGTCACATAGCATTGCGCCATGACGTATAACGTCATAAAGTATAACGTCATAACGTATAACGTCATATAGTATTGCGTCAGAACGGATGACGTCATAAAGAATTACGTCATGACGTATAACGTCATATAGAATTACAGTACAACGTATAACGTCATATAGCATTGCGCCATGATGTATAACGTTATAAAGTATAATGTCATAACGTATGACGTCATATAGTATTGCGTCATAACGTATAACGTCACATAGTACTACGCCACAACGAATGACGTCATATAGAATAACGTCATGACGTATAACGTCATATAGTATTGCGTCATAACGTATAATGTCACATAGTAATACGTCATAACGTATAACGTCATATAGAATTGCGCTTTAACGTATACCGTCACATACTTATACGTCATAACGTATAGCGCCATATTGTATTACGTCATAACGTATAACGTCATATAATACTGCGTAATAATGTATAACGTCACATAGTACTACGCCACAACGTATGACGTCATATAGTATTGCGTCATAACGTAAAACGTCACATAGTTCTACGTCATAACGTATAACTTCATATAGTACTACGCCACAACGGATGACGTCATATAGTATTCCGCCATGACGTATAACGTTATAATGTATAACGTCATAACGCATAACGTCATATAGAGTTACGGTTTAACGTATACCGTCACATAGTAATACGTCATATCGTATAGCGTTATATATTGTGTAGCGTCATAACGTATAACGTCACATAGAATTACGTCATAACGTATAACGTCATATAGTATTGCGTCAGAACGGATGACGTCATAAAGAATTACGTCATGACGTATAACGTCATATAGAATTACAGTACAACGTATAACGTCATATAGCATTGCGCCGTGACGTATAACGTTATAAAGTATACTGTCATAACGTATGACGTCATATAGTATTGCGTCATAACGTATAACGTCACATAGTACTACGCCACAACGGATGACGTCATATAGAATAACGTCATGACGTATAACGTCATGTTGAATTATGTCATAACGTGTAACGTCAAATAGTATTGCGCCATGACGTATAACGTTATAAAGTATAACGGCATAACGTATAACGTCATATTGAATTACGTCATAACGTATAACGTCATATAGTATTGCGTCATGACGTACAACGTTATATGTTATTGTGTAATAACGTATAACGTCACAAAGTAATACGTCATAACGTATAGCGCTATATTGTATTGCGTCATAATGTATAATGTCACATAGTGTTACGTCATAACGTATAACGTCACATAGTATTACCTCGTAACGGATGACGTCATATAGAGTTACGTCATGACGTATAAAGTCATATAGAATTACGTCATAACGTATAACGTCATATAGTATTGCGCCATGACGTATAACATTATAAAGTATAACGTCATAACGTATAACGTCATATAGTATTGCGTCAGAACGGATGACGTCATAAAGAATTACGTCATGACGTATAACGTCATATAGAATTACAGTACCACGTATAACGTCATATAGCATTGCGCCATGACGTATAACGTTATAAAGTATAATGTCATAACGTATGACGTCATATAGTATTGCGTCATAACGTATAACGTCACATAGTACTACGCCACAACGTATGACGTCATATAGAATTACGTCATAACGTATAACTTCATATAGTACTACGCCACAACGGATGACGTCATATAGTATTCTGTCATGACGTATAACGTTATATGGTATTGCGTAATAACATATAACGTCGTATAGTAATCCGCCATGATGTATAACGTTACAATGTATAACGTCATATCGCATAACGTCATATAGTTACGGTGTAACGTATACTGTCACATAGTAATACGTCATAACGTATAGCGCTTTATTGTATTGCGTCATAACGTATAACGTCACATAGCATAACGTCATAACGTATAACGTCATATAGTATTGCGCCATGATGTATAACGTTATAAAGTATAACGTCATAGCGCATAACGTCATATAGAGTTGCGGTTTTACGTATACCGTCACATAGTATTCCGTCATAACGTATAACGTCACATAGTTCTACGTCAGAACGGATGACGTCATATAGAATTACGCCATGACGTGGAACGTCATATTGAAATACGTCATAACGTACAACGTCATATAGTATTGCGTCGTAACGTATAACGTTATAAAGTATAAGGTCATAACGTATATCGTCACATAGTAATACGTCAGAACGTATAACGTCATATAGAATTACGGTATAACGTATAACGTCATATAGTATTGGGCCATGACGTATAACGTTATAAAGTATATCGTCATAACGTATAACGTCATATAGTATTACGTCATAACGTATAACGTCATATATATCGCTATAATGTATTACGTCATAACGTATAACGTCATATAGTATTGCGTCATGACGTATAACGTTATATGTTATTGTGTAATAACGTATAACGTCATATAGTACTACGTCATAACGGATGACGTCACATAAAATTACGGTTTAACGTATACCGTCACGTAGTAATGCGTCTTAACGTATAGCGCTATATTGTATTACGTCATAACGTATGACGTCTTATAGTATTGCGTCATAAGATATAACGTCACAAAGTACTACGCCACAACGTATAACGTCATATAGTATTGCGCCATGACGTATAACGTTACAAAGTATAACGTCATAAAGCATAACGTCATATAGAGTTGCGGTTTTACGTATACCGTCACATAGTATTCCGTCATAACGTATAACGTCACATAGTTTTACGTCGTAACGTATAACGTCATATAGTATTGCGTCATTACGACTGACGTCATACAATATTGCGTCATAACGTATAATGTCACATAGTAATACGCCATAACGTACAACCTCACATAGTAATACGTTGTAACGTACAATGTCATGTAGTATTAAGGTATACGTATATCGTCACATAGTAATACGTCGTGACGTATAATGTTATACTGTGTGACGTCATAACGTATAACGTCATATAGTATTCCGTCATAAGGTATAACATCATATAGTATTGTGTCATGACGCATAACGTTATATGGTATTGCGTAATAACGTATAACGTCACATAACATTGCGCCATGACGTATAACGTCATAAAGTATAACGTCATAACGTATAACGTCATATAGTATGGCGTCATTACGAATGACGTCATATAATATTGCGTCATAACGTATAACGTCGCATAGTAATACTTCATAACGTAGAACGTCCTATATAATTACGGTTTAACGTATACCGTCACATAGTTATACGTCATAACGTACAGCGCTATATTGTATTACGTCATAACGTATAACGTCACATAGTACTACGTCATAACGTATAACGTTATAAAGTGTAACGTCATAACGTATAACGTCATATAGTAGTGCGTCATTACGACTGACGTCATATAATATTGCGTCATAACGTATAATGCCACATAGTACTACGCCACAACCTATGACGTCATATAGAAATACGTCATAACGTATAACTTCACATAGTACTACGCCACAACGGATGACGTCATATAGAATTACGTCATAACTTATAACGTCATATAGTATAGCGCCATGACGTATAACGTTATAATGTATAACGTCATAACGCATAACGTCATATAGAGTTACTGTTTAACGTATACCGTCACATAGTAATACGTCATAACGTATAGCGCTATATTGTACAGCGTCATAACGTATAACGTCATATAGAATTACGTCGTAACGTATAACGTCATATAGTATTGCGTCATGACGTATAACGCTATATGTTATTGTGTAATAAGGTATAACGTCACATAGTATTACGTCATAACGTATGACGTCATATAGTATTGTGTAATAAGGTATAACGTCACATAGTATTACGTCATAACGTATGACGTTACATAGTTCTACGTCATAACGTATAGCGTCATATAGTATTGCGCCATGACGTATAACGTTATAAAGTATAACGTCATAACGTATAACGTCACATAATAATACGACGTAACGTAGAACGTCATATAGAAATACGTCATAACGTATAACTTCCCATAGTACTACGCCACAACGGATGACGTCATATAGAATTACGTCATAACTTATAACGTCATATAGTATTGCGCCATGACGTATAACGTTATAAAGTATAACGTCATAACGCATAACGTCATATAGAGTTGCGGTTTTACGTATACCGTCACATAGTAATACGTCATAACGTATAGCGCTATATATTGTGTAGCGTCATAACGTATAACGTCACGTAGAATTACGTCATAACGTATAACGTCATATAGTACTACGCCACAACATATGACGTCATATAGTATTGCGTCATAACGTAAAACGTCACATAGTTCTACGTCATAACGTATAACGTCATATAGTATGGCGTCATTACGAATGAAGTCATATGATATTACATCACAACGTATAACGTCGCATAGTAATACGACATAACGTAGAACGTCCTATAGAATTACGGTGTTTACGTATACCGTCACATAGTTATACGTCATAACGTACAGCGCTATATTGTATTACGTCATAACGTAGAACGTCATATAGTATTGCGTCATAACGTATAACGTCATATGGAATTACGGTTTAACGTATACCGTCACATAGTTATACGTCATAACGTATAGCGCTATACAGTATGGCGTCATAACGTATAACGTCACATAGTACTACGTCATAACGGATGACGTCATATAGTATTGCGTCATAACGTATAACATCACATAGTATTACGTCATAACGTATAGCGCTATATTGTATAGCGTCATAACGTATAACGTCACATGGTACTACGTGATAACGGATGACGTCATATAGTACTGCGTCATAACGTATAACGTCATATATAATTATCTCATAACGTATAACATCACATAGTAATACGTCATAACGTAGAATGTCATGTAGTATTGCGTCATGACTTATAACGTGATATAGAGTAACGTCATAACGTATAACGTTATATGGTATAACGTTATATGGTATAACGTAATAATGTTGAACGTTGTACAGTATTAAGGTATAACGTATAACGTCACATAGTATTACTTCGTAACGGATGATGTCATATAATATTACGTCATGACGTATAACGTCATATAGAATAACGTCATAACGTATAACGTCACATAGCATTACGTCATGACGTATAACGTCGCAAAGTAATACTTCATAACGTAGAACGTCCTATATAATTACGGTTTAACGTATACCGTCACATAGTTATACGTCATAACGTACAGCGCTATATTGTATTACGCCATGACGTATAACATCATATAGAATCACGTCATAACGTATAACGTCATATAGTATTGCGTCAGAACGGATGACGTCATAAAGAATTACGTCATGACGTATAACGTCATATAGAATGACAGTACAACGTATAACGTCATATAGCATTGCGCCATGACGTATAACGTTATAAAGTATAATGTCATAACGTATGACGTCATATAGTATTGCGTCATAACGTATAACGTCACATAGTACTACGCCACAACGGATGACGTCATATAGAATAACGTCATGACGTATAACGTCATGTTGAATTATGTCATAACGTATAACGTCAAATAGTATTGCGCTATGACGCGTAACGTTATAAAGTATAACGGCATAACGTATAACGTCATATTGAATTACGTCATAACGTATAACGTCATATAGTATTGCGTCATGACGTACAACGTTATATGTTATTGTGTAATAACGTGTAACGTCACAAAGTAATACGTCATAACGTATAGCGCTATATTGTATTGCGTCATAATGTATAATGTCATATTGTATTACGTCATAACGTATAACGTCACATAGTATTACTTCGTAACGGATGACGTCATATAGAATTACGTCATGACGTATAAAGTCATATAGAATTACGTCATAACGTATAACGTCATATAGTATTGCGCCATGACGTATAACATTATAAAGTATAACGTCATAACGTATAACGTCATATAGTACTACGCCACAACGGATGACGTCATATAGCATTCTGTCATGACGTATAACGTTATATGGTATTGCGTAATAACATATAACGTCGTATAGTAATCCGCCATGATGTATAACGTTATAATGTATAACGTCATATCGCATAACGTCATATAGTTACGGTTTAACGTATACTGTCACATAGTAATACGTCATAACGTATAGCGCTATATTGTATTGCGTCACAACGTATAACGTCACATAGCATTACGTCATAACGTATAACATCACATAGTACTACGTCAGAACGGATGACGTCATATAGAATTACGCCATGACGTATAACGTCATATAGAATCACGTCATAACGTATAACGTCATATAGTATTGCGCCATGACGTATAACGTTATAAAGTATAACGTCATAGCGCATAACGTCATATAGAGTTGCGGTTTTACGTATACCGTCACATAGTATTCCGTCATAACGTATAACGTCACATAGTTCTACGTCATAACGTATAACGTCATATAGTATTCCGCCATGACGTATAACGTTATAATGTACAACGTCATAACGCATAACGTCACATAGAGTTACGGCTTAACGTATACCGTCACATAGTAATACGTCATAACGTATAGCGCTATATTGTATTACGCCATGACGTATAACATCATATAGAATTACGTCATAACGTATAACGTCATATGGTATTGCGTCATGACGTATAACGTTATATAGTATTGCGTCAGAACGGATGACGTCATAAAGAATTACGTCATGACGTATAACGTCATATAGAATGACAGTACAACGTATAACGTCATATAGCATTGCGCCATGACGTATAACGTTATAAAGTATAATGTCATAACGTATGACGTCATATAGTATTGTGTAATAAGGTATAACGTCACATAGTATTACGTCATAACGTATGACGTCATATAGTATTGCGTCATAACGTAAAACGTCACATAGTTCTACGTCATAACGTATAACGTCATATAGTATTGCGCCATTACGACTGACGTCATATAATATTGCGTCATAACGTATAATGTCACATAGTAATACGTCATAACGTATAACGTCATATAGAATTACGGTTTAACGTATACCGTCACATACTTATACGTCATAACGTATAGCGCCATATTGTATTACGTCATAACGTATAACGTCATATAGTACTGCGTAATAACGTATAACGTCACATAGTACTACGCCACAACGTATGACGTCATATAGTATTGCGTCATAACGTAAAACGTCACATAGTTCTACGTCATAACGTATAACTTCATATAGTACTACGCCACAACGGATGACGTCATATAGTATTCCGCCATGACGTATAACGTTATAATGTATAACGTCATAACGCATAACGTCATATAGAGTTACGGCTTAACGTATACCGTCACATAGTAATACGTCATATCGTATAGCGTTATATATTGTGTAGCGTCATAACGTATAACGTCACATAGAATAACGTCATAACGTATAACGTCATATAGTATTGCGTCAGAACGGATGACGTCATGAAGAATTACGTCATGACGTATAACGTCATATAGAATTACAGTACAACGTATAACGTCATATAGCATTGCGCCATGACGTATAACGTTATAAAGTATACTGTCATAACGTATGACGTCATATAGTATTGCGTCATAACGTATAACGTTATATGTTATTGTGTAATAAGGTATAACGTCACATAGTCCTACGTCATAACGTATAACGTCATATAGTATTGCGTCATTACGACTGACGTCATATAATATTGCTTCATAACGTATAATGTCACATAGTAATACGTCATAACGTATAACGTCATATAGAATTACGGTTTAACGTATACCGTCACATACTTATACGTCATAACGTATAGCGCCATATTGTATTACGTCATAACGTATAACGTCATATAGTACTGCGTAATAACGTATAACGTCACATAGTACTACGCCACAACGTATAACGTCATATTGAATTATGTCATAACGTATAACGTCAAATAGTATTGCGCCATGACGTATAACGTCACATAGTACTACGTCATAACGTATAACGATATAAAGTGTAACGTCATAACGTATAGCGTCATATAGTATTGCGTCAGAACGGATGACGTCATAAAGTATTACGTCATGACGTATAACGTCATATTGAATTACGTCATAACGTATAACGCCATATAGTATTGCGCCATGACGTATAACATTATAAAGTATAACGTCATATAGTATTGCGTCATTACGAATGACATCATATAATATTGCGTCGTAACGTATACCGTCACATAGTTATACGTCATAAAGTATAGCGCTATATTGTATTACGTCATAACGTATAACGTCATATAGTATAGCGTCATTACGAATGACGTCATATATAATTGCGTCATAAGGTATAACGTCACATAGTACTACGCCACAGCGGATGACGTCATATAGAATTACGCTATTACGTATAACGTCATATAGAATTACGTCATAAGGTACAACGTCATATAGTATTGCGCCATGACGTATAACGTTATAAAGTATAACGTCATAACGTATAATGTCACATAGTATTACGTCATAACGTATAACGTCATACAGAATTACGGTTTAACGTATCCCGTCATATAATTATACGTCATAACGTATATCGCTATATTGTATTACGTCATAACGTATAACGTCACATAGTATTGCGTCATGACGTAGAACGTTATATAGAGTTACGTCATAACGTATAATGATATATGGTATAACGTTATATGGTATAACGTAATAATGTTGAACGTTGTAGAGTATTAAGGTGTAACGTATGACGTCACATAGTATTACTTCGTAACGGATGATGTCATATAGTATTACGCCATGACGTATAACGTGATAAAGTATAACGTCATATTGAATTACGTCATAACGTGTAGCGTCATATAGTATTGCGCCATGACGTATAACGTCACAAAGTACAACGTCATAGCGTATATCGCTATATTGTATTACGTCATAACGTATAACGTCATATAGTATAGCGTCATTACGAATGACGTCATATAATATTGCGTCATAACGTATAACGTCGCATAGTAATACTTCATAACGTAGAACGTCCTATATAATTACGGTTTAACGTATACCGTCACATAGTAATACGTCATAACGTATAGCGCTATATATTGTGTAGCGTCATAACGTATAACGTCACGTAGAATTACGTCATATCGTATAACGTCATATAGTATTGCGTCAGAACTGATGACGTCATAAAGAATTACGTCATGACGTATAACGTCATATAGAATTACAGTACAACGTATAACGTCATATTGAATTACGTCATAACGTATAGCGTCATATAGTATTGCGCCATAACGTATAACGTGATAAAGTATAACGTCATATAGTATTGCGTCATAACGTATAACGTCACATAGTACTACACCACAACGGATGACGTCATACAGGATTACGCCATGACGTATAACGTCATATTGAATTACGTCATAACGTGTAGCGTCATATAGAATTGCGCCATGACGTATAACGTCACAAAGTACAACGTCATAACGTATAGCGTCATATAATAATACATCATAACGCATAACGTCATATAGAATTACGGTTTAACGTATTCCGTCACATAGTTATACGTCATAACGTATAGCGCTATATTGTATTACGTCATAACGTATAACGTCATATAGTATCACTTCGTAACGGATGACGTCATATAGATTTACGGTTTAACGTATACCGTCACATAGTTATACGTTATAACGTATAGCGCTGTATTGTATTACGTCATAACGTATACCGTCATATTGTATTGCGCCATGACGTATAACGTTATATGGTTTTGCGTAATAACGTATAACGTCACATAGTACTACACCACAACGGATGACGTCATATAGTATTGCGTCATGACGTATAACGTTGTATGGTATTGCGTAATAACGTAAAACCTCACTTCGTAAGACGTCATGATTTAGAACGTCATATAGTACTACGTCAGAACGGATGACGTCATATAGAATTACGCCATGACGTATAACGTCATCTAGAATTAGGGTTTAACGTATTCCGTCACATAGTTATATGTCATAACGTGTAGCCCTATATTGTATTACGTCATAACGTATAAAGTCATATAGTAGTGCGTCATGACGTATAACGTTATATGTTATGGTGTAATAAGGTATAACGTCACACAGTAATACGTCATAACGTATAGCGCAATATTGTATTGCGTCATAACGTATAACGTCACATAGTACTACGTCATAACGTATAACGTCATATAGCATTACGTCATAACGTATATCGTCACATCGTAATACGTCATAACGTATAATGTCATGTAGTATTAAGGTATAACGTATAACGTCACATAGTAATACGTCAGGACGTACAACGTTATATGTTATTGTGTAATAACGTATAACGTCACATAGTAATACGTCATAACATATAGCGCTATATTCTATTACGTCATAACGTATAACGTCATATAGAATTACTGTTTAACGTATGCCGTCACATAGTTATACGTCACAACGTTTGGCGCTATATTGTATTGAGTCATAACGTATAACGTCATATAGTATTGCATCCTGACGTACAACGTTGTATGTTATTGTGTAATAACGTATAACGTCACATACTAATACGTCATAACGTGTAGCGCTATATTGTATTACGTCATAACGTATAACGTCATATAGTATTGCGTCATGACGTATAACGTTATATGGTATTGCGTAATAACGTATAACGTCATAAAATATTGCGTCAGAACGCATGACGTCATAAAGAATTACGTCATGACGTGTAACGTTATATGGTATTGCGTAATAACGTATAACGTCATATAGAATTACGGTACAACGTATAACGTCATATAGTATTATGCCATGACGTATACCGTCATATAATATTACGTCATAACGTATAACATCATATCGTATTGTGTCATGTCGTACAACGTTATATGTTATTGTGTAATAACGTATAACGTCACCAAGTAATACGTCATAACGTATACCGCTATATTGTATTGCGTCATCACGTATAAGGTCACATAGTATTGCGTCATTCCGAATGACGTCATATAATATTGCGTCATAACATATAACGTCACATAGTAATACGCCATTAAGTATAACGGCATATAGGATTACGTGATAACGCACAACGTCACATAGTAATACGTCATAACGTATAACGTCATATACAATTACGTCATAACGTATAACTTCACATAGCAATATGTCATAACGTATAATGTCATGTATTATTAAGGTATAACGTATAACGTCATATAGTAATACGTCATGACGTATAACGTTATAGTGTGTGACGTCATAACGTACAACGTCATATAGTAGTGCGTCATAACGTACAACGACACATAGTAATACGTCATAACGTATAATGTCATGTAGTATTAATTTATAACGTATAACGTCACATAGTAATACGTCATAACGTCTAGCGCTATATTGTATTGCGCCATAACGTATAACGTCACATAGTACTACGCCACAACGGATGACGTCATATAGAATTACGTCATGACGTATAACGTCATATAGAATCACGTCATAACGCACAACGTCACATAGTAATACGTCATAACGTATAATGTCATGTAGTATTACGTCATAACGTATAACGTCTTATAGTATTGCGTCATGACGTACAAGGATATGTGTTATTGTGTAATAACGTATAACGTCAGAAAGTAATACGTCATAACGTATAGCGCTATATTGTATTGCGTCATAACGTATAACGTCACATAGTGTTACGTCATAACGTATCACGTCGTATAGAATTACGGTACAACGTATAACGTCTAATAGTATTGCGCCATGACGGATAACGTTATAAAGTATAACGTCATAACGTATAACGTCACATAGTAATACGTTATAACGTATAGAGCTATATTGTAATGCGTCATAACGTATAACGTCACATAGTATTACTTCGTAACGTATAACGTCATATAGTATTGCGTCATGATGTCCAACGTTATATGTTATTGTGTAATAACGTAGAACGTCACATAGTAATACGTCATAACGTATTGCGCTATATAGTATAGCGTCATCACGTAATACGTCACATAGTACTACGTCATAACGGATGACGACATATAGTATTGCGTCATGACATAGAACGTTATATGTTATTGTGTAATAACGTATAACGTCACATAGTACTATGCCATAACAGATGACGTCATATAGAATTACGTCATGAAGTATAACGTCATACAGAATTACGTCATAGCGCACAACGTCACACAGTAATACGTCATAACGTATAATGTCATGTAGTATTAAGGTATAACGTATAACGTCACACAGTAATACGTCATGACGTATAACGTTATATTGTGTGACATCATAACGTATAACGTCATATAGAATTACGGTACAACGTATGACGTCATATAATATTACGTCATAACGTACTACGTCACATAGTAATACGTCATAACGTACAATGTAATGTAGTATTAATTTATAACGTATAACGTCACATAGTAATACGTCATAACGTATAATGTCATGTCGAATTACGGTACAACGTATAACGTCATATTGTATTGCGCCATGACGTATAACGTCATATAGTATTACGTCATAACTTATAACGTCATATAGTATTGCGTCATGACGTACAACGTTTCAGAGTATTACGTCATAACGTATAATGTCATATATAATTACGTCATAACGTATAACTTCACGTAGCAATACGTCATAACGTAGAATGTCATGTAGTATTGCGTCATGACGTATAACGTTATATGGTACTGCGTAATAACATATAACGTCATATAGTATTGCGTAATTCCGAATGACGTCATACAATATTGCGTCATAAAGTACAGCGCCACATAGTACTACGCCACAACGGATGACGGCATATAGAATTACGTCATTACGTAAAACGTCATATAGAATTACGTCATAACGTGCAACGTCACACAGTAATCCGTCATAACGTATAATGTCATGTAGTATTAAGGTATAACGTATAACGTCACATAGTAATACGTCATAACGTATGACGTCATATGGAACTATTGTTTAACGTATACCGTCACATAGTTATGCGTCTTGACGTATAGCGCTATATTCTATTACGTCATAACGTATAACGTCATATAGTATTGCGTCATGACGTATAACGTCACATAGTAATACGTCATAACGTATGACGTCATATGGAACTATTGTTTAACGTATACCGTCACATAGTTATGCGTCTTGACGTATAGCGCTATATTCTATTACGTCATAACGTATAACGTCATATAGTATTGCGTCATAACGTATAACGTCACATTGTTCTACGTCAGAACGGATGACGTCATATAGAATTACGCCATGACGTATGACGTCATATTGAAACACGTCATAACGTATAACGTCATATAGTATTGCGTCATAACGTATAACGTCACATAGAACTAAGCCACAACGAATGACGTCATATAGAATAACGTCATGACGTATAACGTCATATAGATTTACGTCATAAAGCACAACGTCACATAGTAATACGTCATAACGTATAATGTCATGTAGTATTAAGGTATGACGTATAACGTCACACAGTAATACGTCATGATGTATAACGGTATATTGTGTGACGTCATAACGTATAACGTCATATCGATTTATGGTACAACGTATAACGTTATATTGTGTGACGTCATAACGTATAACGTCATATAGAATTACGTCATAACGTATAACGGCTTACAGTATTGCGTCATTCCGATTGACGTCATATAATATTGCGTCATAACGTATAACGTCACATATTAATACGCCATAACGTATAACGTCATATGGAATGCGGTTTAACGTATGCCATCACATAGTTATACGTCTTAACATATAGCGCTATATAGTATAGCGTCATAACTTATAACGTCACATAGTATTGCGTCATAACGTATAACGTCACATAGTACTACGCCACAACGGATGACGTACTACAGAATAACGTCATGACGTATAACGTCATATAGAATTACGCCATAAAGCACAACGTCACATAGTAATACGTCATAACGTATAATGTCATGTAGTATTAAGGTATAACGTATGTCGTCACACAGTTTCACGTCATGACGTATAATGTTAAATTGTGTGACGTCATAACGTATAACGTCATATAGAAGTACGGTAAAACGTATAACGTCATATAGTATTGCGCCATGACGTATAACGTTATATTGAGTGACGTCATAACGTATAACGTCATATAGTATTGCGTCATTCCGAATGACGTCATATAATATTGCGTCATAAGGTATAACGTCACATAGCAATACGTCATAACGTATAACGTCATGTAGTATTAAGGTATAACATATAACGTCACATAGTAATACGTCATAACGGATGACGTCATATAGTGTTGCGTCATAACGTATAACGTCACATAGTACTACGCCACAACGGATGACGGCATATAGAATTACGTCATTACGTATAACGTTATATAGAATTACGTCATAACGTATAGCGCTATATTGTATAGCGTCATAACGTATAACGTCACATAGTACGACGTCATAACGGATGACGTCATATAGTATTGCGTCATAAAGTATAACGTCACATAGCATTACGTCATAACGTATAGCGCTATATTGTATAGCGTCATAACGTATAACGTCACATAGTACTACGTCATAACGGGTGACGTCATATAGTATTGCGTCATAACCTATAACGTCACATAGTATTACTTCGTAACGGATGATGTCATATAGTATTACGTCATGACGTATGACGTCATATAGAATAACGTCATAACGTATAACGTCATATAGAATTACGTCATAACGTATAACGGCTTATAGTATTGCGTCATTCCGATTGACGTCATATAATATTGCGTCATAACGTATAACGTCACATATTAATACGCCATAACGTATAACGTCATATGGAATTACGGTTTAACGTATACCATCACATAGTTATACGTCTTAACATATAGCGCTATATAGTATAGCGTCATAACGTATGACGTCACATAGTACTACGTCATAACGGATGACGTCATATAGTATTGCGTCATAACGTATAACGTCATATAGTATTGCGTCATGACGAACAACGTTATATTTTAATGTGTAATAACGTATAACGTCACATAGTAATACGCCATAACGTATAACGTCATATAGTATTGCGTCATTCCGAATGACGTCATGTAGTATTAAGGTATAACGTATAACGTCACATAGTAATACGTCATAACGGATGACGTCATATTGTGTTGCATCATAACGTATAGCGTCACATAGAACTACGCCACAACGGATGACGGCATATAAAATTACGTCATTACGTATAACGTTATATAGAATTACGTCATAACGTATAGCACTATATTGTATAGCGTCATAACGTATAACGTCACATAGTACGACGTCATAACGGATGACGTCATATAGTATTGCGTCATAACGTATAACGTCACACAGTATTACGTCATAACGTATAGCGCTATATTGTATAGCGTCATAACGTATAACGTCACATAGTACTACGTCATAACGGAGGACGTCATATAGTATTGCGTCATAACGTATAACGTCACATAGTACTACGTCATAACGGATGACGTCATATAGTATTGCGTCATAACGTATAACGTCACACAGTATTACGTCATAACGTATAGCGCTATATTGTATAGCGTCATGACGTATAACGTTATATGGTATTGATTAATAACGTATAACGACATATAGTATTACGTCATAACGTATAACGTCCCATAGTACTACGTCATGACGTACAACGTTATATTGCGTGACGTCGTAAAGTATAACGTCATATAGAATTACGGTACAACGTATAACGTCATATAGTATTGCGCCATGACGTATAACGTTATATGGTATTGCGTAATAACGCATAACGACACATAGTACTACGCCACAACGGATGACGTACAACAGAATTACGTCATGACGTATAACGTCATATAGTATTACGTCATGACGTGCAACGTTTCAGAGTATTACTTCATAACTTATAACGTCACATAGTAATACGTCATAACGTATAATGTCATGTAGTATTAAGGTATTCCGTATATCGTCACACAGTTTCACGTCATGACGTATAACGTTAAATTGTGTGACGTCATAACGTATAACGTCATATAGTATTGCGTCATAACGTATAACGGCTTACAGTATTGCGTCATTCCGATTGACGTCATATAATATTGCGTCATAACGTATAACGTCACATATTAATACGCCATAACGTATAACGTCATATGGAATTACGGTTTAACGTATACCATTCACATAGTTATACGTCTTAACATATAGCGCTATATAGTATAGCGTCATAACGTATAACGTCACATAGTATTGCGTCATAACGTATAACGTCACATAGTACTACGCCACAACGGATGACGTCATATAGAATTACGTCATGACGTATAACGTCAAACACAATTACGTCATAACGCACAACGTCACTGAGTTATACGTCATAACGTATAATGTCATGTAGTATTAAGGTATAACGTATAACGTCACACAGTAATACGTCATGACGTACAACGTTATATTGCGTGACGTCATAACGTATAACGTCATACAGTATTGCGTCATAACGTATAGCGTCACATAGAAAGACGCCACAACGGATGACGTCATATAGAATTACGTCATGACGTATAACGTCGTACAGAATTACGTCATAACGTACAACGTCACATAGTAATACGTCATAACGTATAATGTCATGCAGTATTAAGATATAACGTATAACGTCACATAGTAATACGTCATGACGTATAACGTTATATGGTGTGACGTCGTAACGTATAACGTCATATAGAATTGCGGTCCAACGTATAACGTCATATAGTATTGCGCCATGACGTATAACGTTATATGGTATTGCGTAATAACGCATAACGACACATAGTACTACGCCACAACGGATGACGTACTACAGAATTACGTCATGACGTATAACGTCATATAGTATTACGTCATGACGTACAACGTTTCAGAGTATTACGTCATAACTTATAACGTCACATAGTAATACGTCATAACGTATAATGTCATGTAGTATTAAGGTATAACGTATATCGTCTCACAGTTTCACGTCATGACGTATAACGTTAAATTGTGTGACGTATTAACGTATAACGTCATATAGAAGTACGGTAAAAGGTATAACGTCATATAGTATTGCGCCATGACGTATAACGTTATATTGAGTGACGTCATAACGTATAACGTCATATAGTATTGCGTCATACCGAATGACGTCATATAATATTGCGTCATAAGGTATAACGTCACATAGTAATACGTCATTACGTATAACGTCATGTAGTATTAAGGTATAACATATAACGTCACATAGTAATACGTCATAACGGATGACGTCATATAGTGTTGCGTCATAACGTATAGCGTCACATAGTACTACGCCACAACGGATGACGGCATATAGAATTACGTCATTACGTATAACGTTATATAGAATTACGTCATAACGTATAGCACTATATTGTATAGCGTCATAACGTATAACGTCACATAGTACGACGTCATAACGGATGACGTCATATAGTATTGCGTCATAACGTATAACGTCACACAGTATTACGTCATAACGTATAGCGCTATATTGTATAGCGTCATAACGTATAACGTCACATAGTACTACGTCATAACGGATGACGTCATATAGTATTGCGTCATAACCTATAACGTCATATAGTATTGCGTCATGACGTACAACGTTTCAGAGTATTACGTCATAACGTAAAACGTCACATATAATTACCTCATAACGTATAACATCACATAGTAATACGTCATAACGTAGAATGTCATGTAGTATTGCGTCATGACGTATAACGTTATATAGAGTTACCTCATAACGTATAACGTTATATGGTATAACGTAATAATGTTGAACGTTGTACAGTATTAAGGTATAACGTATAACGTCACATAGTAATACGTCATAACGTATAATGTCATGTAGTATTAATTTATAACGTATAACGTCACATAGTAATACGTCATAACGTATAGCGCTGTATTGTATTGCGTCAAAACGGATAACGTCACATAGTATTGCATCATTCCGAATGACGTCATATAATATTGCGTCATAACGTATAACGTCACATAGTATTACTTCGTAACGGATGATATCATATAGTATTACGTCATGAGGTATAACGTCATATAGAATATCGTCATAACGTATAACGTCACATAGCAATACGTCATAACGTATAATGTCATGTAGTATTAATTTATAACGTATAACGTCATATAGTATTATGTCATAACGTATAACGTCATATAGTATTGTGTCATGCCGTTCAACGTTATATGTTATTGTGTAATAACGTATAACGTCACATTGTAATACGTCATAACGTATAGCGCTATATAGTATGGCGTCATAACGTATAACGTCACATAGTACGACGTCATAACGGATGACGTCATATAGTATTGCATCATAACGTATAACGTCACACAGTATTACGTCATAACGTATAGCGCTATATTGTATAGCGTCATAACGTATAACGTCACACAGTACTACGTCATAACGGATGACGTCATATAATATTGCGTCATAACGTATAACGTCACATAGTATTACTTCGTAACGGATGATATCATATAGTATTACGTCATGACGTATAACGTCATATAGAATATCGTCATAACGAATAACGTCACATAGCAATACGTCATAACGTATAATGTCATGTAGTATTAATTTATAACGTATAACGTCATATAGTATTATGTCATAACGTATAACGTCATATAGTATTGCGTCATGACGTACAACGTTATGTGTTATTGTGAAATAACGTATAACGTCACATAGTAATACGTCATAACGTATAGCGCTATATAGCATGGCGTCATAACGTATAACGTCACATAGTACTACGTCATAACGGATGACGTCATATAGTATTGCGTCATAACGTATAACGTCACATAGTATTACGTCATAACGTATAGCGCTATATTGTATAGCGTCATAACTAATAACGTCACATAGTACTACGTCATAACGGATGACGTCATATAGTATTGCGTCATGACGTACAACGTTTCAGAGTATTACGTCATAACGTATAACGTCTAATATAATTATCTCATAACGTATAACATCACATAGTAATACGTCATAACGTAGAATGTCATGTAGTATTGCGTCATGACGTATAACGTGATATAGAGTAACGTCATAACGTATAACGTTATATGGTATAACGTTATATGGTATAACGTAATAATGTTGAACGTTGTACAGTATTAAGGTATAACGTATAACGTCACATAGTATTACTTCGTAACGGATGATGTCATATAGTATTACGCCATGACGTATAACGTCATATAGAAGAACGTCATAACGTACAACGTCACATAGTAATACGCCATAACGTATAATGTCATGTAGTATTCCGCCATGACGTATAACGTCATATTGAATTACGTCATAACGTATAACGTCATATTAAATTACGTCATAACGTATAACGTCACATAGTTCTACGTCAGAACGGATGACGTCATATAGAATTACGCCATGACGTATAACGTCACATAGTAATACGTCATAACGTATAGCGCTATATTGTATTGCGTCATAACGCATAACGTCACATAGTTTTGCGTCATTCCGAATGACGTCATATAATATTGCGTCATAACGTATAACGTCACATAGTAATACGCCATAACGTATAATGGCATATAGTATTGCGTCATTCCGAATGACGTCATATAATATTGCGCCATGACGTATAACGTCATATAGTATTACGTCATAACGTATAACGTCATATAGTGTTGTGTCATGACGTTCAACGTTATATGTTATTGTGTAATAACGTATAACGTCACAAAGTAATTCGTCATAACGTATAGCGCTATATTGTATTGCGCCATAACGTATAACGTCACATAGAACTAAGCCACAACGAATGACGTCATATAGGATAACGTCATGACGTATAACGTCATATAGAATTACGTCATAAAGCACAACGTCACATAGTAATACGTCATAACGTATAATGTCATGTAGTATTAAGGTATAACGTATAACGTCACACAGTTTCACGTCATGACGTATAACGTTAAATTGTGTGACGTCATAACGTATAACGTCATATCGAATTACGGTACAACGTATAACGTCATATAGTATTGCGCCATGGCGTATAACGTCATATAGAATTACGGTACAACGTATAACGTCATATAGTATTGCGCCATGGCGTATAACGTCATATAGTATTACGTCATAACGTATAACGGCTTATAGTATTGCGTCATGCCGATTGACGTCATATAATATTGCGTCATAACGTATAACGTCACACATTAATACGCCATAACGTATAACGTCATATGGAATTACGGTTTAACGTATACCATCACATAGTTATACGTCTTAACATATAGCGCTATATAGTATAGCGTCATAACGTATAACGTCACATAGTACTACGTCATAACTGATGACGTCATATAGTATTGCGTCATAACGTATAACGTCATATAGTATTGCGTCATGACGAACAACGTTATATTTCAATGTGTAATAACGTATAACGTCACATAGTAATACACCATAACGTATAACGTAATATAGTATTGCGTCATTCCGAATGACGTCATATAATATTGCGCCATGACGTATAACGTCATATAGTATTACGTCATAACGTATAACGTCATATAGTATTGTGTCATGGCGTTCAACGTTATATGTTATTGTGTAATAACGTATAACGTCACCAAGTAATACGTCATAACGTATACCGCTATATTGTATTGCGTCATAATGTATAACGTCACATAGTGTTACGTCATAACGTATAACGTAACATAGTAATACTTCGTATCCGATGACGTCATATAGTATTGCGCCATGACGTATTACGTCATATAGTACTGCGTAATAACGTATAACGTCACATAGTACTACGCAACAACGTATGACGTCATATAGAATTACGTCATAACGTAAAACTTCATATAGTACTACGCCACAACGGATGACGTCATATAGTATACCGCCATGACGTATAACGTTATAATGTATAACGTCATAACGCATAACGTCATATAGAGTTACGGTTTAACGTATACCGTCACATAGTAATACGTCAGAACGGATGACGTCATATAGTAGACCGCCATGACGTATAACGTCATATTGAATTACGTCATAACGTATAACGTCATAGAGTATTGCGTCATGACGTACAACGTTATATGTTATTGTGTAATAACGTATAACGTCACAAAGTAATACGTCATAACGTATAGCGCTATATATTGTGTAGCGTCATAACGTATAACGTCACATAGAATTACGTTATAACATATAACGTCATATAGTATTGCGTCAGAACGGATGACGTCATAAAGATTTACGTCATGACGTATAACGTCATATTGAATTATGTCATAACGTATAACGTCAAATAGTATTGCGCCATGACGTATAACGTTATAAAGTATAACGGCATAACGTATAATGTCACATAGTATTACGTCATAACGTATAACGTCATACAGAATTACGGTTTAACGTATCCCGTCATATAATTATACGTCATAACGTATATCGCTATATTGTATTACGTCATAACGTATAACGTCACATAGTATTGCGTCATGACGTAGAACATTATATAGAGTTACGTCATAACGTATAATGATATATGTTATAACGTTATATGGTATAACGTAATAATGTTGAACGTTGTAGAGTATTAAGGTGTAACGTATGACGTCACATAGTATTACTTCGTAACGGATGATGTCATATAGTATTACGCCATGACGTATAACGTGATAAAGTATAACGTCATATAGTATTGCGTCATAACGTATAACGTCACATAGTTATACGTCATAACGTATAGCGCTATATTGTATTACGTCATAACGTATAACGTCATATAGTATAGCGTCATTACGAATGACGTCATATATAATTGCGTCATAAGGTATAACGTCACACAGTACTACGCCACAGCGGATGACGTCATATAGAATTACGCTATTATGTATAACGTCATATAGAATTACGTCATAAGGTACAACGTCATATAGTATTGCGCCATGACGTGTAACGTTATAAAGTATAACGTCATAACGTATAATGTCACATAGTATTACGTCATAACGTATAACGTCATACAGAATTACGATTTAACGTATCCCGTCATATAATTATACGTCATAACGTATATCGCTATATTGTATTACGTCATAACGTATAACGTCACATAGTATTGCGTCATGACGTAGAACGTTATATAGAGTTACGTCATAACGTATAATGATATATGGTATAACGTTATATGGTATAACGTAATAATGTTGAACGTTGTAGAGTATTAAGGTGTAACGTATGACGTCACATGGTATTACTTCGTAACGGATGATGTCATATAGTATTACGCCATGACGTATAACGTGATAAAGTATAACGTCATATAGTATTGCGTCATAACGTATAACGTCACATAGTACTACACCACAACGGATGACGTCATACAGGATTACGCCATGACGTATAACGTCATATTGAATTACGTCATAACGTGTAGCGTCATATAGTATTGCGCCATGACGTATAACGTCACAAAGTACAACGTCATAACGTATATCGCTATATTGTATTACGTCATAACGTATAACGTCATATAGTATAGCGTCATTACGAATGACGTCATATAATATTGCGTCATAACGTATAACGTCGCATAGTAATACTTCATAACGTAGAACGTCCTATATAATTACGGTTTAACGTATACCGTCACATAGTAATACGTCATAACGTATAGCGCTATATATTGTGTAGCGTCATAACGTATAACGTCACATAGAATTACGTCATATCGTATAACGTCATATAGTATTGCGTCAGAACTGATGACGTCATAAAGAATTACGTCATGACGTATAACGTCATATTGAATTACGTCATAACGTGTAGCGTCATATTGTATTGCGCCATGACGTATAACGTTATATGGTTTTGCGTAATAACGTATAACGTCACATAGTACTACACCACAACGGATGACGTCATATAGTATTGCGTCATGACGTATAACGTCATATAGTATAGCGTCATTACGACTGACGTCATATAATATTGCGTCATAACGTATAACGTCGCATAATAATACATCATAACGTATAACGTCATATAGTATCACTTCGTAACGGATGACGTCATATAGATTTACGGTTTAACGTATACCGTCACATACTTATACGTTATAACGTATAGCGCTGTATTGTATTACGTCATAACGTATAAAGTCATATAGTAGTGCGTCATGACGTATAACGTTATATGTTATTGTGTAATAAGGTATAACGTCACACAGTAATACGTCATAACGTATAGCGCAATATTGTATTGCGTCATAACGTATAACGTCACATAGTATTGCGTCATGACGTAGAACGTTATATAGAGTTACGTCATAACGTATAATGATATATGGTATAACGTTATATGGTATAACGTAATAATGTTGAACGTTGTAGAGTATTAAGGTGTAACGTATGACGTCACATAGTATTACTTCGTAACGGATGATGTCATATACAATTACGTCATAACGTATAACTTCACATAGCAATATGTCATAACGTATAATGTCATGAATTATTAAGGTATAACGTATAACGTCATATAGTAATACGTCATGACGTATAACGTTATAGTGTGTGACGTCATAACGTACAACGTCATATAGTAGTGCGTCATAACGTACAACGACACATAGTAATACGTCATAACGTATAATGTCATGTAGTATTAATTTATAACGTATAACGTCACATAGTAATGCGTCATAACGTCTAGCGCTATATTGTATTGCGCCATAACGTATAACGTCACATAGTACTACGCCACAACGGATGACGTCATATAGAATTACGTCACGACGTATAACGTCATATAGAATCACGTCATAACGCACAACGTCACATAGTAATACGTCATAACGTATAATGTCATGTAGTATTACGTCATAACGTATAACGTCTTATAGTATTGCGTCATGACGTACAAGGATATGTGTTATTGCGTAATAACGTATAACGTCAGAAAGTAATACGTCATAACGTATAGCGCTATATTGTATTGCGTCATAACGTATAACGTCACATAGTGTTACGTCATAACGTATCACGTCGTATAGAATTACGGTACAACGTATAACGTCTAATAGTATTGCGCCATGACGGATAACGTTATAAAGTATAACGTCATAACGTATACCGTCACATAGTAATACGTTATAACGTATAGAGCTATATTGTAATGCGTCATAACGTATAACGTCACATAGTATTACTTCGTAACGTATAACGTCATATAGTATTGCGTCATGATGTCCAACGTTATATGTTATTGTGTAATAACGTAGAACGTCACATAGTAATACGTCATAACGTATTGCGCTATATAGTATAGCGTCATCACGTAATACGTCACATAGTACTACGTCATAACGGATGACGTCATATAGTATTGCGTCATGACATAGAACGTTGTATGTTATTGTGTAATAACGTATAACGTCACATAGTACTACGCCATAACAGATGACGTCATATAGAATTACGTCATGAAGTATAACGTCATACAGAATTACGTCATAGCGCACAACGTCACACAGTAATACGTCATAACGTATAATGTCATGTAGTATTAAGGTATAACGTATAACGTCACACAGTAATACGTCATGACGTATAACGTTATATTGTGTGACATCATAACGTATAACGTCATATAGAATTACGGTACAACGTATGACGTCATATAATATTACGTCATAACGTACTACGTCACATAGTAATACGTCATAACGTACAATGTAATGTAGTATTAATTTATAACGTATAACGTCACATAGTAATACGTCATAACGTATAATGTCATGTCGAATTACGGTACAACGTATAACGTCATATTGTATTGCGCCATGACGTATAACGTCATATAGTATTACGTCATAACTTATAACGTCATATAGTATTGCGTCATGACGTACAACGTTTCAGAGTATTACGTCATAACGTATAATGTCATATATAATTACGTCATAACGTATAACTTCACATAGCAATACGTCATAACGTAGAATGTCATGTAGTATTGCGTCATGACGTATAACGTCATATGGTACTGCGTAATAACATATAACGTCATATAGTATTGCGTCATTCCGAATGACGTCATACAATATTGCGTCATAAAGTACAGCGCCACATAGTACTACGCCACAACGGATGACGGCATATAGAATTACGTCATTACGTAAAACGTCATATAGAATTACGTCATAACGTGCAACGTCACACAGTAATCCGTCATAACGTATAATGTCATGTAGTATTAAGGTATAACGTATAACGTCACATAGTAATACGTCATAACGTATGACGTCATATGGAACTATTGTTTGACGTATACCGTCACATAGTTATGCGTCTTGACGTATAGCGCTATATTCTATTACGTCATAACGTATAACGTCATATAGTATTGCGTCATGACGTATAACGTCACATAGTAATACGTCATAATGTATAACGTCATATAGAGTTACGGTTTAACGTATACCGTCACATAGTATTCCGTCATAACGTATAACGTCACATTGTTCTACGTCAGAACGGATGACGTCATATAGAATTACGCCATGACGTATGACGTCATATTGAAACACGTCATAACGTATAACGTCATATAGTATTGCGTCATAACGTATAACGTCACATAGAACTAAGCCACAACGAATGACGTCATATAGAATAACGTCATGACGTATAACGTCATATAGAATTACGTCATAAAGCACAACGTCACATAGTAATACGTCATAACGTATAATGTCATGTAGTATTAAGGTATGACGTATAACGTCACACAGTAATACGTCATGACGTATAACGTTATATTGTGTGACGTCATAACGTATAACGTCACATAGTAATACGTCATAACGTATAGCGCTATATTGTATAGCGTCATAACGTATAGCGTCATAACGTATAGCGTCACATAGTCACATAGAATTACGTCATGACGTATAACGTCCTACAGAATTACGTCATAACGCACAACGTCACAGAGTAATACGCCATAACGTACAATGTCATGTAGTACTAAGGTATAACGTATAACGTTACATAGTAATACGTCATAACATATAGCGCTATATGGTATTGCGTCATAACGTATAACGTCACATAGTAATACGTCATATCGTATAGCGCTATATTGTATTACGTCATGACGTATGACGTCATATAGTATTGCGTCATAACGTATAACGTCACATAGTATTACGTCATAACGTATAGCGCTATATTGTATAGCGTCATAACGTATAACGTCACATAGTACTACGTCATAACGGATGACGTCATATAGTATTGCGTCATAACGTATAACGTCATATAGTATTGCGTCATGACGTTCAACGTTTCAGAGTATTACGTCATAACGTATAGCGTCATATATAATTATCTCATAACGTATAACATCACATAGTAATACGTCATAACGTAGAATGTCATGTAGTATTGCGTCATGACGTATAACGTGATATAGAATTACGTCATGACGTATAACGTCATATAGAATTATGTCATGACGTACAACGTCATTCAGAATTACGTCATAACGTACAATGTAACATAGTAACACGTCATAACGTATAATGTCATGTAGTATTAAGGTATAACGTATAACGTCACATAGTAATACGTCATAACGTACAGCGCTATATTGTATAGCGTTATAACGTATAACGTCAGCTAGTACTACGCCACAACGGATGACGTCATATAGACTTACGTCATGACGTATAACGTCATACAGAATTACGTCATAACGTACAACGTCACATAGTAATACGTCATAACGTATAATGTCATGTAGTATTAATTTATAACGTATAAAGTCACATAGTACTACGTCATAACGTATGACGTCATAAAGTATTGCGTCATGACGTATAGCGTCGCATAGTACTACGCCACAACGGATGACGTCATATAGCATTACGTCATGTCGTATAGCGTCATATAGAATTACGTCATAACGTACATCATAACATTGTAATACGTCATAACGTATAATGTCATGTAGGATTAAGGTATAACGTATAACGTCACATAGTAATACGTCATAACATATAGCGCTATATTGTATTACGTCATAACGTATAACGTCACATAGTAATACGTCATAACGTATAACGTCATATAGAATTACTGTTTAACGTATGCCGTCACATAGTTATACGTCACAACGTTTGGCGGTATATTGTATTGAGTCATAACGTATAACGTCATTTAGTATTGCATCATGACGTACAACGTTGTATGTTATTGTGTAATAACGTATAACGTCACATACTAATACGTCATAACGTGTAGCGCTATATTGTATTACGTCATAACGTATAACGTCATATAGTATTGCGTCATGACGTACAACGTTATATGTTATTGCGTAATAACGTATAACGTCATACAATATTAAGTCAGAACGGTTGACATCATAAAGAATTACGTCATGACGTATAACGTCGTATAGTATTACGGTACAACGTATAACGTCATATAGTATTGCGCCATGACGTATAACGTTATAAAGTATATCGTCATAACGTATTACGGCATATAGTATAACGTCATAACGTATAACGTCATATAGTATTGCGTCATTCCGAATGACGTCATATAATATTGCGTCATAACGTATAACGTCACATAGTACTACGCCATAACGGATGACGTCATATAGAAATACGTCATGACGTATAACGTCATATAGAATTACGTCATAACGTACAACGTCACATAGTAATACATCATAACGTATAATGTCATGTAGTATTAAGGTATAACGTATAACGTCACACAGTAATACGTCATGATGTATAACGTTATATTGTGTGACGTCGTAACGTATAACGTCATATAGAATTACGGTACAACGTATAACGTCATATAGCATTGCGCCATGACGTATAACGTTATATGGTATTGCATAATAACGTATAACGTCATATAGTATTACGTCATGACGTACAACGTTTCAGAGTATTACGTCATAACTTATAACGTCACATAGTAATACGTCATAACGTATAATGTCATGTAGTATTAAGGTATAACGTATAACGTCACATAGTAATACGTCATAACGTATAATGTCATGTAGTATTAAGGTATAACGTATATCGTCCCATAGTAACACGTCATGACGTATAACGTTAAATTGTGTTACGTCATAACGTGTAACGCCATATAGAATTACGGTAAAACGGATAACGTCACATAGTATTGCGTCATTCCGAATGACGTCATATAGTCTTCCGCCATGACGTATAACGTCATATTGAATTACGTCATAACGTATAATGTCATGTAGTATTAAGGTATAACGTATATCGTCCCATAGTAACACGTCATGACGTATAACGTTAAATTGTGTTACGTCATAACGTATAACGTCATATAGAATTACGGTAAAACGTATATCGTCATATAGTATTGCGCCATGACGTACAACGTCATATAATATTGCGTCATAACGTATAACTTCACATAGTAATACGCCATAACGTATCACGGCATATAGTATTGTGTCATTCCGAATGACGACATATAATATTGCGTCATAACGTACAACGTCACATAGTAATACGTCATAACGTATAATGTCATGTAGTAATAAGGTAGAACGTATAACGTCACATAGTAATACGTCATAACATATAGCGCTATATTGAATTGCGCGATAACGTATAACGTCACATAGTATTACGTCATAACATATGACGTCATATAATATTGCGTCATAACGCATAACGTCACATAGTAATACGCCACAACGGATGACGTCATATAGAGTTACGTCATGACGTACAGCGTCATACAGAATTACGTCATAACGTACAATGTAACATAGTAACACGTCATAACGTTTAATGTCATGTAGTATTAAGGTATAACGTATAACGTCACACAGTAATACGTCATGACGTATAACGTTATATTGTGTGACGTCATAACGTATAACGTCACATAGAATTACGTTACAACGTATAACGTCATATAGTATTGCGCCAGAACGTATAACGTTATAAAGTATAACGTCATAACGTATAACGTCATATAGTATTACGTCATAACGCAAAACGTCATATAGCATTGCGCCATGACGTACAACGTTATATGTTATTGTGTTATAACGTATAACGTCACAAGGTAATACGCCATAACGTATAATGTCATGTAGTATTAATTTATATCGTATAACGTCACATAGTAATACGTCATAACGTATAGCGCTACATTGTATTGCCTCATAACGGATAACGTCACATAGTATTGCGTCATTCCGAATGACGTCATATAGTATTCCGTCATGACGTATAACGTCATATTGAATTACGTCATAACGTATAACGTCACACAGTTCTACGTCAGAACGGATGACGTCATATAGAATTACGCCATGACGTATAACGTCATATTGAATTACGTCATAACGTATAACGTCATATTAAATTACGTCATAACGTATAACGTCACATAGTTCTACGTCAGAACGTATAATGGCATATAGTATTGCGTCATTCCGATTGACGTCATATAATATTGCGCCATGACGTATAACGTCATATAGTATTACGTCATAACATATAACGTCGTATAGTATTGTGTCATGACGTTCAACGTTATATGTTATTGTGTAATAACGTATAACGTCACAAAGTAATTCGTCATAACTTATAGCGCTATATTGTATTGCGCCATAACGTATAACGTCACATAGTATTACGTCATAACGTATAATGGCATATAGTATTGCGTCATTCCGAATGACGTCATATAATATTGCGCCATGACGTATAACGTCATATAGTATTACGTCATAACATATAACGTCGTATAGTATTGTGTCATGACGTTCAACGTTATATGTTATTGTGTAATAACGTATAACGTCACAAAGTAATTCGTCATAACGTATAGCGCTATATTGTATTGCGCCATAACGTATATCGTCACATAGTATTACGTCATAACGTATGACGTCATATAGTATTGCGTCATAACGTATAACGTCACATAGAAGTAAGCCACAACGAATGACGTCATATAGAATAACGTTATGACGTATAACGTCATATAGAATTACGTCATAAAGCACAACGTCACATAGTAATACGTCATAACGTATAATGTCATGTAGTATTAAGGTATAACGTATAACGTCACACAGTTTCACGTCATGACGTATAACGTTAAATTGTGTCACGTCATAACGTATAACGTCATATAGAATTGCGGTAAAACGTATAACGTCATATAGTATTGCGCCATGACGTATAACGTTATATTGTGTGACGTCATAACGTATAACGTCATATAGTATTGCGTCATTCCGAATGACGTCATATAATATTGCGTCATAAGGTATAATGTCACATAGTAATACGTCATAACGTATAACGTCATATAGTATTGTGTCATGACGTTCAACGTTATATGTTATTGTGTAATTATGTATAACGTCACATAGTAATACGTCATAACGTATAGCGCTATATTGTATTGCGTCATAACGGATAACGTCACATAGTATTGCGTCATTCCGAATGACGTCATATAGTCTTCCGCCATGACGTATAACGTCATATTGAATTACGTCATAACGTATAATGTCATGTAGTATTAAGGTATAACGTATATCGTCCCATAGTAACACGTCATGACGTATAACGTTAAATTGTGTTACGTCATAACGTATAACGTCATATAGAATTACGGTAAAACGTATAACGTCATATAGTATTGCGCCATGACGTACAACGTCATATAATATTGCGTCATAACGTATAACTTCACATAGTATTACGTCATAACGTATAACGGCTTATAGTATTGCGTCATTCCGATTGACGTCATATAATATTGCGTCATAACGTATAACGTCACATATTAATACGCCATAACGTATAACGTCATATGGAATTACGGTTTAACGTATACCATCACATAGTTATACGTCTTAACATACAGCGCTATATAGTATAGCGTCATAACGTATAACGTCACATAGTACTACGTCATAACGGATGACGTCATATAGTATTGCGCCATAACGTATAACGTCACATAGTATTACGTCATAACGTATGACGTCATATAGGATTGCGTCATAACGTATAACGTCACATAGAACTAAGCCACAACGAATGACGTCATATAGAATAACGTCAAGACGTATAACGTCATATAGAATTACGGTACAACGTATAACGTCACATAGTAATACGTCATAATGTATAACGTCATATAGAGTTACGGTTTAACGTATACCGTCACATAGTATTCCGTCATAACGTATAACGTCACATTGTTCTACGTCAGAACGGATGACGTCATATAGAATTACGCCATGACGTATGACGTCATATTGAAACACGTCATAACGTATAACGTCATATAGTATTGCGTCATAACGTATAACGTCACATAGAACTAAGCCACAACGAATGACGTCATATAGAATAACGACATGACGTATAACGTCATATAGAATTACGTCATAAAGCACAACGTCACATAGTAATACGTCATAACGTATAATGTCATGTAGTATTAAGGTATGACGTATAACGTCACACAGTAATACGTCATGACGTATAACGTTATATTGTGTGACGTCATAACGTATAACGTCACATAGTAATACGTCATAACGTATAGCGCTATATTGTATAGCGTCATAACGTATAGCGT
Organism: Bombus fervidus; assembly: GCF_041682495.2. Lineage (NCBI taxonomy): Eukaryota > Metazoa > Arthropoda > Insecta > Hymenoptera > Apidae > Bombus > Bombus fervidus. Next base: position 2,939,693 of record NW_027212582.1, read on the forward strand.
CATAACGTATAGCGTCACATAGTCACATAGAATTACGTCATGACGTATAACGTCCTACAGAATTACGTCATAACGCACAACGTCACAGAGTAATACGCCATAACGTACAATGTCATGTAGTACTAAGGTATAACGTATAACGTTACATAGTAATACGTCATAACATATAGCGCTATATGGTATTGCGTCATAACGTATAACGTCACATAGTAATACGTCATATCGTATAGCGCTATATTGTATTACGTCATGACGTATGACGTCATATAGTATTGCGTCCTGACGTACAACGTTATGTGTTATTGTGAAATAACGTATTACGTCACATAGTAATACGTCAAAACGTATAGCGCTATATAGTATGGCGTCATAACGTATAACGTCACATAGTACTACGTCATAACGGATGACATCATATAGTATTGCGTCAGAACGTATAACGTCACATAGTATTACGTCATAACGTATAGCGCTATATTGTATAGCGTCATAACGTATAACGTCACATAGTACTACGTCATAACGGATGACGTCATATAGTATTGCGTCATAACGTATAACGTCATATAGTATTGCGTCATGACGTTCAACGTTTCAGAGTATTACGTCATAACGTATAGCGTCATATATAATTATCTCATAACGTATAACATCACATAGTAATACGTCATAACGTAGAATGTCATGTAGTATTGCGTCATGACGTATAACGTGATATAGAATTACGTCATGACGTATAACGTCATATAGAATTATGTCATGACGTACAACGTCATTCAGAGTTACGTCATAACGTACAATGTAACATAGTAACACGTCATAACGTATAATGTCATGTAGTATTAAGGTATAACGTATAACGTCACATAGTAATACGTCATAACGTACAGCGCTATATTGTATAGCGTTATAACGTATAACGTCAGCTAGTACTACGCCACAACGGATGACGTCATATAGACTTACGTCATGACGTATAACGTCATACAGAATTACGTCATAACGTACAACGTCACATAGTAATACGTCATAACGTATAATGTCATGTAGTATTAATTTATAACGTATAAAGTCACATAGTACTACGTCATAACGTATGACGTCATAAAGTATTGCGTCATGACGTATAGCGTCGCATAGTACTACGCCACAACGGATGACGTCATATAGCATTACGTCATGTCGTATAGCGTCATATAGAATTACGTCATAACGTACATCATAACATTGTAATACGTCATAACGTATAATGTCATGTAGGATTAAGGTATAACGTATAACGTCACATAGTAATACGTCAGGACGTACAACGTTATATGTTTTTGTGTAATAACGTATAACGTCACATAGTAATACGTCATAACATATAGCGCTATATTGTATTACGTCATAACGTATAACGTCACATAGTAATACGTCATAACGTATAACGTCATATAGAATTACTGTTTAACGTATGCCGTCACATAGTTATACGTCACAACGTTTGGCGGTATATTGTATTGAGTCATAACGTATAACGTCATTTAGTATTGCATCATGACGTACAACGTTGTATGTTATTGTGTAATAACGTATAACGTCACATACTAATACGTCATAACGTGTAGCGCTATATTGTATTACGTCATAACGTATAACGTCATATAGTATTGCGTCATGACGTACAACGTTATATGTTATTGCGTAATAACGTATAACGTCATACAATATTAAGTCAGAACGGTTGACATCATAAAGAATTACGTCATGACGTATAACGTCGTATAGTATTACGGTACAACGAATAACGTCATATAGTATTGCGCCATGACGTATAACGTTATAAAGTATATCGTCATAACGTATTACGGCATATAGTATAACGTCATAACGTATAACGTCATATAGTATTGCGTCATTCCGAATGACGTCATATAATATTGCGTCATAACGTATAACGTCACATAGTACTACGCCATAACGGATGACCTCATATAGAAATACGTCATGACGTATAACGTCATATAGAATTACGTCATAACGTACAACGTCACATAGTAATACATCATAACGTATAATGTCATGTAGTATTAAGGTATAACGTATAACGTCACACAGTAATACGTCATGATGTATAACGTTATATTGTGTGACGTCGTAACGTATAACGTCATATAGAATTACGGTACAACGTATAACGTCATATAGCATTGCGCCATGACGTATAACGTTATATGGTATTGCATAATAACGTATAACGTCATATAGTATTACGTCATGACGTACAACGTTTCAGAGTATTACGTCATAACTTATAACGTCACATAGTAATACGTCATAACGTATAATGTCATGTAGTATTAAGGTATAACGTATAACGTCACATAGTAATACGTCATAACGTATAATGTCATGTAGTATTAAGGTATAACGTATATCGTCCCATAGTAACACGTCATGACGTATAACGTTAAATTGTGTTACGTCATAACGTGTAACGCCATATAGAATTACGGTAAAACGGATAACGTCACATAGTATTGCGTCATTCCGAATGACGTCATATAGTCTTCCGCCATGACGTATAACGTCATATTGAATTACGTCATAACGTATAATGTCATGTAGTATTAAGGTATAACGTATATCGTCCCATAGTAACACGTCATGACGTATAACGTTAAATTGTGTTACGTCATAACGTATAACGTCATATAGAATTACGGTAAAACGTATATCGTCATATAGTATTGCGCCATGACGTACAACGTCATATAATATTGCGTCATAACGTATAACTTCACATAGTAATACGTCATAACGTATAATGTCATGTAGTATTAAGGTATAACGTATATCGTCCCATAGTAACACGTCATGACGTATAACGTTAAATTGTGTTACGTCATAACGTGTAACGCCATATAGAATTACGGTAAAACGGATAACGTCACATAGTATTGCGTCATTCCGAATGACGTCATATAGTCTTCCGCCATGACGTATAACGTCATATTGAATTACGTCATAACGTATAATGTCATGTAGTATTAAGGTATAACGTATAACGTCACACAGTAATACGTCATGACGTATAACGTTATATTGTGTGACGTCATAACGTATAACGTCACATAGAATTACGTTACAACGTATTACGTCATATAGTATTGCGCCAGAACGTATAACGTTATAAAGTATAACGTCATAACGTATAACGTCATATAGTATTACGTCATAACGCAAAACGTCATATAGCATTGCGCCATGACGTACAACGTTATATGTTATTGTGTTATAACGTATAACGTCACAAGGTAATACGCCATAACGTATAATGTCATGTAGTATTAATTTATATCGTATAACGTCACATAGTAATACGTCATAACGTATAGCGCTACATTGTATTGCCTCATAACGGATAACGTCACATAGTATTGCGTCATTCCGAATGACGTCATATAGTATTCCGTCATGACGTATAACGTCATATTGAATTACGTCATAACGTATAACGTCACACAGTTCTACGTCAGAACGGATGACGTCATATAGAATTACGCCATGACGTATAACGTCATATTGAATTACGTCATAACGTATAACGTCATATTAAATTACGTCATAACGTATAACGTCACATAGTTCTACGTCAGAACGTATAATGGCATATAGTATTGCGTCATTCCGATTGACGTCATATAATATTGCGCCATGACGTATAACGTCATATAGTATTACGTCATAACATATAACGTCGTATAGTATTGTGTCATGACGTTCAACGTTATATGTTATTGTGTAATAACGTATAACGTCACAAAGTAATTCGTCATAACTTATAGCGCTATATTGTATTGCGCCATAACGTATAACGTCACATAGTATTACGTCATAACGTATAATGGCATATAGTATTGCGTCATTCCGAATGACGTCATATAATATTGCGCCATGACGTATAACGTCATATAGTATTACGTCATAACATATAACGTCGTATAGTATTGTGTCATGACGTTCAACGTTATATGTTATTGTGTAATAACGTATAACGTCACAAAGTAATTCGTCATAACGTATAGCGCTATATTGTATTGCGCCATAACGTATAACGTCACATAGTATTACGTCATAACGTATGACGTCATATAGTATTGCGTCATAACGTATAACGTCACATAGAAGTAAGCCACAACGAATGACGTCATATAGAATAACGTCATGACGTATAACGTCATATAGAATTACGTCATAAAGCACAACGTCACATAGTAATACGTCATAACGTATAATGTCATGTAGTATTAAGGTATAACGTATAACGTCACACAGTTTCACGTCATGACGTATAACGTTAAATTGTGTCACGTCATAACGTATAACGTCATATAGAATTGCGGTAAAACGTATAACGTCATATAGTATTGCGCCATGACGTATAACGTTATATTGTGTGACGTCATAACGAATAACGTCATATAGTATTGCGTCATTCCGAATGACGTCATATAATATTGCGTCATAAGGTATAACGTCACATAGTAATACGTCATAACGTATAACGTCATGTAGTATTAAGGTATAACGTATAACGTCACATAGTAATACGTCATAACGGATAACGTCATATAGTGTTGCGTCATAACGTATAGCGACACATAGTACTACGCCACAACGGATGACGGCATATAGAATTACGTCATTACGTATAACGTTATATAGAATTACGTCATAACGTATAGCACTATATTGTATAGCGTCATAACGTATAACGTCACATAGTTCTACGTCAGAACGGATGACGTCATATAGAATTACGCCATGACGTATAACGTCAAATAGTAATACGCCATGACGTATATCGCTATATTGTATTGCGTCATAACGGATAACGTCTCATAGTATTGTGTCATTCCGAATGACGTCATATAATATTGCGTCATAACGTATAACGTCACATAGTAATACGCCATAACGTATAACGTCATATAGTATTGCGTCATGACGAACAACGTTATATTTTAATGTGTAATAACGTATAACGTAACATAGTAATACGCCATAACGTATAACGTCATATAGTATTGCGTCATTCCGAATGACGTCATATAATATTGCGCCATGACGTATAACGTCATATAGTATTACGTCATAACGTATAACGTCATATAGTATTGTGTCATGACGTTCAACGTTATATGTTATTGTGTAATAACGTATAACGTCACAAAGTTATTCGTCATAACGTATAGCGCTATATTGTATTGCGCCATAACGTATAACGTCACATAGTATTACGTCATTCCGAATGACGTCATATAATATTGCGCCATGACGTATAACGTCATATAGACTTACGTCATGACGTATAACGTCATACAGAATTACGTCATAACGTACAACGTCACATAGTAATACGTCATAACGTATAATGTCATGTAGTATTAATTTATAACGTATAAAGTCACATAGTACTACGTCATAACGTATGACGTCATAAAGTATTGCGTCATGACGTATAGCGTCGCATAGTACTACGCCACAACGGATGACGTCATATAGCATTACGTCATGTCGTATAGCGTCATATAGAATTACGTCATAACGTACATCATAACATTGTAATACGTCATAACGTATAATGTCATGTAGGATTAAGGTATAACGTATAACGTCACATAGTAATACGTCAGGACGTACAACGTTATATGTTTTTGTGTAATAACGTATAACGTCACATAGTAATACGTCATAACATATAGCGCTATATTGTATTACGTCATAACGTATAACGTCACATAGTAATACGTCATAACGTATAACGTCATATAGTATTGCGTCATGACGTACAACGTTATATGTTATTGCGTAATAACGTATAACGTCATACAATATTAAGTCAGAACGGTTGACATCATAAAGAATTACGTCATGACGTATAACGTCGTATAGTATTACGGTACAACGTATAACGTCATATAGTATTGCGCCATGACGTATAACGTTATAAAGTATATCGTCATAACGTATTACGGCATATAGTATAACGTCATAACGTATAACGTCATATAGTATTGCGTCATTCCGAATGACGTCATATAATATTGCGTCATAACGTATAACGTCACATAGTACTACGCCATAACGGATGACGTCATATAGAAATACGTCATGACGTATAACGTCATATAGAATTACGTCATAACGTACAACGTCACATAGTAATACATCATAACGTATAATGTCATGTAGTATTAAGGTATAACGTATAACGTCACACAGTAATACGTCATGATGTATAACGTTATATTGTGTGACGTCGTAACGTATAACGTCATATAGAATTACGGTACAACGTATAACGTCATATAGCATTGCGCCATGACGTATAACGTTATATGGTATTGCATAATAACGTATAACGTCATATAGTATTACGTCATGACGTACAACGTTTCAGAGTATTACGTCATAACTTATAACGTCACATAGTAATACGTCATAACGTATAATGTCATGTAGTATTAAGGTATAACGTATAACGTCACATAGTAATACGTCATAACGTATAATGTCATGTAGTATTAAGGTATAACGTATATCGTCCCATAGTAACACGTCATGACGTATAACGTTAAATTGTGTTACGTCATAACGTGTAACGCCATATAGAATTACGGTAAAACGGATAACGTCACATAGTATTGCGTCATTCCGAATGACGTCATATAGTCTTCCGCCATGACGTATAACGTCATATTGAATTACGTCATAACGTATAATGTCATGTAGTATTAAGGTATAACGTATATCGTCCCATAGTAACACGTCATGACGTATAACGTTAAATTGTGTTACGTCATAACGTATAACGTCATATAGAATTACGGTAAAACGTATATCGTCATATAGTATTGCGCCATGACGTACAACGTCATATAATATTGCGTCATAACGTATAACTTCACATAGTAATACGCCATAACGTATCACGGCATATAGTATTGTGTCATTCCGAATGACGACATATAATATTGCGTCATAACGTACAACGTCACATAGTAATACGTCATAACGTATAATGTCATGTAGTAATAAGGTAGAACGTATAACGTCACATAGTAATACGTCATAACATATAGCGCTATATTGAATTGCGCGATAACGTATAACGTCACATAGTATTACGTCATAACATATGACGTCATATAATATTGCGTCATAACGCATAACGTCACATAGTAATACGCCACAACGGATGACGTCATATAGAGTTACGTCATGACGTACAGCGTCATACAGAATTACGTCATAACGTACAATGTAACATAGTAACACGTCATAACGTTTAATGTCATGTAGTATTAAGGTATAACGTATAACGTCACACAGTAATACGTCATGACGTATAACGTTATATTGTGTGACGTCATAACGTATAACGTCACATAGAATTACGTTACAACGTATAACGTCATATAGTATTGCGCCAGAACGTATAACGTTATAAAGTATAACGTCATAACGTATAACGTCATATAGTATTACGTCATAACGCAAAACGTCATATAGCATTGCGCCATGACGTACAACGTTATATGTTATTGTGTTATAACGTATAACGTCACAAGGTAATACGCCATAACGTATAATGTCATGTAGTATTAATTTATATCGTATAACGTCACATAGTAATACGTCATAACGTATAGCGCTACATTGTATTGCCTCATAACGGATAACGTCACATAGTATTGCGTCATTCCGAATGACGTCATATAGTATTCCGTCATGACGTATAACGTCATATTGAATTACGTCATAACGTATAACGTCATATTAAATTACGTCATAACGTATAACGTCACATAGTTCTACGTCAGAACGTATAATGGCATATAGTATTGCGTCATTCCGATTGACGTCATATAATATTGCGCCATGACGTATAACGTCATATAGTATTACGTCATAACATATAACGTCGTATAGTATTGTGTCATGACGTTCAACGTTATATGTTATTGTGTAATAACGTATAACGTCACAAAGTAATTCGTCATAACTTATAGCGCTATATTGTATTGCGCCATAACGTATAACGTCACATAGTATTACGTCATAACGTATAATGGCATATAGTATTGCGTCATTCCGAATGACGTCATATAATATTGCGCCATGACGTATAACGTCATATAGTATTACGTCATAACATATAACGTCGTATAGTATTGTGTCATGACGTTCAACGTTATATGTTATTGTGTAATAACGTATAACGTCACAAAGTAATTCGTCATAACGTATAGCGCTATATTGTATTGCGCCATAACGTATAACGTCACATAGTATTACGTCATAACGTATGACGTCATATAGTATTGCGTCATAACGTATAACGTCACATAGAAGTAAGCCACAACGAATGACGTCATATAGAATAACGTCATGACGTATAACGTCATATAGAATTACGTCATAAAGCACAACGTCACATAGTAATACGTCATAACGTATAATGTCATGTAGTATTAAGGTATAACGTATAACGTCACACAGTTTCACGTCATGACGTATAACGTTAAATTGTGTCACGTCATAACGTATAACGTCATATAGAATTGCGGTAAAACGTATAACGTCATATAGTATTGCGCCATGACGTATAACGTTATATTGTGTGACGTCATAACGTATAACGTCATATAGTATTGCGTCATTCCGAATGACGTCATATAATATTGCGTCATAAGGTATAACGTCACATAGTAATACGTCATAACGTATAACGTCATGTAGTATTAAGGTATAACGTATAACGTCACATAGTAATACGTCATAACGGATAACGTCATATAGTGTTGCGACATAACGTATAGCGACACATAGTACTACGCCACAACGGATGACGGCATATAGAATTACGTCATTACGTATAACGTTATATAGAATTACGTCATAACGTATAGCACTATATTGTATAGCGTCATAACGTATAACGTCACATAGTTCTACGTCAGAACGGATGACGTCATATAGAATTACGCCATGACGTATAACGTCAAATAGTAATACGCCATGACGTATAGCGCTATATTGTATTGCGTCATAACGGATAACGTCTCATAGTACTGTGTCATTCCGAATGACGTCATATAATATTGCGTCATAACGTATAACGTCACATAGTAATACGCCATAACGTATAACGTCATATAGTATTGCGTCATGACGAACAACGTTATATTTTAATGTGTAATAACGTATAACGTAACATAGTAATACGCCATAACGTATAACGTCATATAGTATTGCGTCATTCCGAATGACGTCATATAATATTGCGCCATGACGTATAACGTCATATAGTATTACGTCATAACGTATAACGTCATATAGTATTGTGTCATGACGTTCAACGTTATATGTTATTGTGTAATAACGTATAACGTCACAAAGTTATTCGTCATAACGTATAGCGCTATATTGTATTGCGCCATAACGTATAACGTCACATAGTATTACGTCATAACGTATGACGTCATATAGTATTGCGTCATAACGTATAACGTCACATAGAACTAAGCCACAACGAATGACGTCATATAGAATAACGTCATATAGAATTACGTCATAAAGCACAACGTCACATAGTAATACGTCATAACGTATAATGTCATGTAGTATTGAGGTATAACGTATAAAGTCATATAGTATTGCGCCATGGCGTATAACGTCATATAGTATTACGTCATAACGTATAACGGCTTATAGTATTGCGTCATTCCGATTGACGTCATATAATATTGCGTCATAACGTATAACGTAACATATTAATACGCCATAACGTATAACGTCATATGGAATTACGGTTTAACGTATACCATCACATAGTTATACGTCTTAACATATAGCGCTATATAGTATAGCGTCATAACGTATAACGTCACATAGTACTACGTCATAACGGATGACGTCATATAGTATTGCGTCATAACGTATAACGTCACATAGTATTGCGTCATGACGTACAACGTTTCAGAGTATTACGTCATAACGTATAACGTCATATATAATTATCTCATAACGTATAACATCACATAGTAATACGTCATAACGTAGAAAGTCATGTAGTATTGCGTCATGACGTATAATGTCATGTAGTATTAAGGTATAACGTATAACGTCACATAGTAATACGCCATAACGTATAACGTCATATAGTATTGCGTCATTCCGAATGACGTCATATAATATTGCGCCATGACGTATAACGTCATATAGTATTACGTCATAACGTATAACGTCATATAGTATTGTGTCATGACGTTCAACGTTATATGTTATTGTGTAATTATGTATAACGTCACATAGTAATACGTCATAACGTATAGCGCTATATTGTATTGCGTCATAACGGATAACGTCACATAGTATTGCGTCATTCCGAATGACGTCATATAGTCTTCCGCCATGACGTATAACGTCATATTGAATTACGTCATAACGTATAATGTCATGTAGTATTAAGGTATAACGTATATCGTCCCATAGTAACACGTCATGACGTATAACGTTAAATTGTGTTACGTCATAACGTATAACGTCATATAGAATTACGGTAAAACGTATAACGTCATATAGTATTGCGCCATGACGTACAACGTCATATAATATTGCGTCATAACGTATAACTTCACATAGTATTACGTCATAACGTATAACGGCTTATAGTATTGCGTCATTCCGATTGACGTCATATAATATTGCGTCATAACGTATAACGTCACATATTAATACGCCATAACGTATAACGTCATATGGAATTACGGTTTAACGTATACCATCACATAGTTATACGTCTTAACATATAGCGCTATACAGAATATCGTCATAACGTATAACGTCATATAGTATTGCGTCATGACGTATAACGTCATATTAAATTACGTCATAACGTATAACGTCACATAGTTCTACGTCAGAACGTATAATGGCATATAGTATTGCGTCATTCCGATTGACGTCATATAATATTGCGCCATGACGTATAACGTCATATAGTATTACGTCATAACATATAACGTCGTATAGTATTGTGTCATGACGTTCAACGTTATATGTTATTGTGTAATAACGTATAACGTCACAAAGTAATTCGTCATAACTTATAGCGCTATATTGTATTGCGCCATAACGTATAACGTCACATAGTATTACGTCATAACGTATAATGGCATATAGTATTGCGTCATTCCGAATGACGTCATATAATATTGCGCCATGACGAATAACGTCATATAGTATTACGTCATAACATATAACGTCGTATAGTATTGTGTCATGACGTTCAACGTTATATGTTATTGTGTAATAACGTATAACGTCACAAAGTAATTCGTCATAACGTATAGCGCTATATTGTATTGCGCCATAACGTATAACGTCACATAGTATTACGTCATAACGTATAACGTCATATAGAATTGCGGTAAAACGTATAACGTCATATAGTATTGCGCCATGACGTATAACGTTATATTGTGTGACGTCATAACGTATAACGTCATATAGTATTGCGTCATTCCGAATGACGTCATATAATATTGCGTCATAAGGTATAACGTCACATAGTAATACGTCATAACGTATAACGTCATGTAGTATTAAGGTATAACGTATAACGTCACATAGTAATACGTCATAACGGATAACGTCATATAGTGTTGCGTCATAACGTATAGCGACACATAGTACTACGCCACAACGGATGACGGCATATAGAATTACGTCATTACGTATAACGTTATATAGAATTACGTCATAACGTATAGCACTATATTGTATAGCGTCATAACGTATAACGTCACATAGTTCTACGTCAGAACGGATGACGTCATATAGAATTACGCCATGACGTATAACGTCAAATAGTAATACGCCATGACGTATAGCGCTATATTGTATTGCGTCATAACGGATAACGTCTCATAGTATTGTGTCATTCCGAATGACGTCATATAATATTGCGTCATAACGTATAACGTCACATAGTAATACGCCATAACGTATAACGTCATATAGTATTGCGTCATGACGAACAACGTTATATTTTAATGTGTAATAACGTATAACGTAACATAGTAATACGCCATAACGTATAACGTCATATAGTATTGCGTCATTCCGAATGACGTCATATAATATTGCGCCATGACGTATAACGTCATATAGTATTACGTCATAACGTATAACGTCATATAGTATTGTGTCATGACGTTCAACGTTATATGTTATTGTGTAATAACGTATAACGTCACAAAGTTATTCGTCATAACGTATAGCGCTATATTGTATTGCGCCATAACGTATAACGTCACATAGTATTACGTCATTCCGAATGACGTCATATAATATTGCGCCATGACGTATAACGTCATATAGACTTACGTCATGACGTATAACGTCATACAGAATTACGTCATAACGTACAACGTCACATAGTAATACGTCATAACGTATAATGTCATGTAGTATTAATTTATAACGTATAAAGTCACATAGTACTACGTCATAACGTATGACGTCATAAAGTATTGCGTCATGACGTATAGCGTCGCATAGTACTACGCCACAACGGATGACGTCATATAGCATTACGTCATGTCGTATAGCGTCATATAGAATTACGTCATAACGTACATCATAACATTGTAATACGTCATAACGTATAATGTCATGTAGGATTAAGGTATAACGTATAACGTCACATAGTAATACGTCAGGACGTACAACGTTATATGTTTTTGTGTAATAACGTATAACGTCACATAGTAATACGTCATAACATATAGCGCTATATTGTATTACGTCATAACGTATAACGTCACATAGTAATACGTCATAACGTATAACGTCATATAGTATTGCGTCATGACGTACAACGTTATATGTTATTGCGTAATAACGTATAACGTCATACAATATTAAGTCAGAACGGTTGACATCATAAAGAATTACGTCATGACGTATAACGTCGTATAGTATTACGGTACAACGTATAACGTCATATAGTATTGCGCCATGACGTATAACGTTATAAAGTATATCGTCATAACGTATTACGGCATATAGTATAACGTCATAACGTATAACGTCATATAGTATTGCGTCATTCCGAATGACGTCATATAATATTGCGTCATAACGTATAACGTCACATAGTACTACGCCATAACGGATGACGTCATATAGAAATACGTCATGACGTATAACGTCATATAGAATTACGTCATAACGTACAACGTCACATAGTAATACATCATAACGTATAATGTCATGTAGTATTAAGGTATAACGTATAACGTCACACAGTAATACGTCATGATGTATAACGTTATATTGTGTGACGTCGTAACGTATAACGTCATATAGAATTACGGTACAACGTATAACGTCATATAGCATTGCGCCATGACGTATAACGTTATATGGTATTGCATAATAACGTATAACGTCATATAGTATTACGTCATGACGTACAACGTTTCAGAGTATTACGTCATAACTTATAACGTCACATAGTAATACGTCATAACGTATAATGTCATGTAGTATTAAGGTATAACGTATAACGTCACATAGTAATACGTCATAACGTATAATGTCATGTAGTATTAAGGTATAACGTATATCGTCCCATAGTAACACGTCATGACGTATAACGTTAAATTGTGTTACGCCATAACGTGTAACGCCATATAGAATTACGGTAAAACGGATAACGTCACATAGTATTGCGTCATTCCGAATGACGTCATATAGTCTTCCGCCATGACGTATAACGTCATATTGAATTACGTCATAACGTATAATGTCATGTAGTATTAAGGTATAACGTATATCGTCCCATAGTAACACGTCATGACGTATAACGTTAAATTGTGTTACGTCATAACGTATAACGTCATATAGAATTACGGTAAAACGTATATCGTCATATAGTATTGCGCCATGACGTACAACGTCATATAATATTGCGTCATAACGTATAACTTCACATAGTAATACGCCATAACGTATCACGGCATATAGTATTGTGTCATTCCGAATGACGACATATAATATTGCGTCATAACGTACAACGTCACATAGTAATACGTCATAACGTATAATGTCATGTAGTAATAAGGTAGAACGTATAACGTCACATAGTAATACGTCATAACATATAGCGCTATATTGAATTGCGCGATAACGTATAACGTCACATAGTATTACGTCATAACATATGACGTCATATAATATTGCGTCATAACGCATAACGTCACATAGTAATACGCCACAACGGATGACGTCATATAGAGTTACGTCATGACGTACAGCGTCATACAGAATTACGTCATAACGTACAATGTAACATAGTAACACGTCATAACGTTTAATGTCATGTAGTATTAAGGTATAACGTATAACGTCACACAGTAATACGTCATGACGTATAACGTTATATTGTGTGACGTCATAACGTATAACGTCACATAGAATTACGTTACAACGTATAACGTCATATAGTATTGCGCCAGAACGTATAACGTTATAAAGTATAACGTCATAACGTATAACGTCATATAGTATTACGTCATAACGCAAAACGTCATATAGCATTGCGCCATGACGTACAACGTTATATGTTATTGTGTTATAACGTATAACGTCACAAGGTAATACGCCATAACGTATAATGTCATGTAGTATTAATTTATATCGTATAACGTCACATAGTAATACGTCATAACGTATAGCGCTACATTGTATTGCCTCATAACGGATAACGTCACATAGTATTGCGTCATTCCGAATGACGTCATATAGTATTCCGTCATGACGTATAACGTCATATTGAATTACGTCATAACGTATAACGTCATATTAAATTACGTCATAACGTATAACGTCACATAGTTCTACGTCAGAACGTATAATGGCATATAGTATTGCGTCATTCCGATTGACGTCATATAATATTGCGCCATGACGTATAACGTCATATAGTATTACGTCATAACATATAACGTCGTATAGTATTGTGTCATGACGTTCAACGTTATATGTTATTGTGTAATAACGTATAACGTCACAAAGTAATTCGTCATAACTTATAGCGCTATATTGTATTGCGCCATAACGTATAACGTCACATAGTATTACGTCATAACGTATAATGGCATATAGTATTGCGTCATTCCGAATGACGTCATATAATATTGCGCCATGACGTATAACGTCATATAGTATTACGTCATAACATATAACGTCGTATAGTATTGTGTCATGACGTTCAACGTTATATGTTATTGTGTAATAACGTATAACGTCACAAAGTAATTCGTCATAACGTATAGCGCTATATTGTATTGCGCCATAACGTATAACGTCACATAGTATTACGTCATAACGTATGACGTCATATAGTATTGCGTCATAACGTATAACGTCACATAGAAGTAAGCCACAACGAATGACGTCATATAGAATAACGTCATGACGTATAACGTCATATAGAATTACGTCATAAAGCACAACGTCACATAGTAATACGTCATAACGTATAATGTCATGTAGTATTAAGGTATAACGTATAACGTCACACAGTTTCACGTCATGACGTATAACGTTAAATTGTGTTGCGTCATAACGTATAGCGACACATAGTACTACGCCACAACGGATGACGGCATATAGAATTACGTCATTACGTATAACGTTATATAGAATTACGTCATAACGTATAGCACTATATTGTATAGCGTCATAACGTATAACGTCACATAGTTCTACGTCAGAACGGATGACGTCATATAGAATTACGCCATGACGTATAACGTCAAATAGTAATACGCCATGACGTATAGCGCTATATTGTATTGCGTCATAACGGATAACGTCTCATAGTACTGTGTCATTCCGAATGACGTCATATAATATTGCGTCATAACGTATAACGTCACATAGTAATACGCCATAACGTATAACGTCATATAGTATTGCGTCATGACGAACAACGTTATATTTTAATGTGTAATAACGTATAACGTAACATAGTAATACGCCATAACGTATAACGTCATATAGTATTGCGTCATTCCGAATGACGTCATATAATATTGCGCCATGACGTATAACGTCATATAGTATTACGTCATAACGTATAACGTCATATAGTATTGTGTCATGACGTTCAACGTTATATGTTATTGTGTAATAACGTATAACGTCACAAAGTTATTCGTCATAACGTATAGCGCTATATTGTATTGCTCCATAACGTATAACGTCACATAGTATTACGTCATAACGTATGACGTCATATAGTATTGCGTCATAACGTATAACGTCACACAGAACTAAGCCACAACGAATGACGTCATATAGAATAACGTCATATAGAATTACGTCATAAAGCACAACGTCACATAGTAATACGTCATAACGTATAATGTCATGTAGTATTGAGGTATAACGTATAAAGTCATATAGTATTGCGCCATGGCGTATAACGTCATATAGTATTACGTCATAACGTATAACGGCTTATAGTATTGCGTCATTCCGATTGACGTCATATAATATTGCGTCATAACGTATAACGTAACATATTAATACGCCATAACGTATAACGTCATATGGAATTACGGTTTAACGTATACCATCACATAGTTATACGTCTTAACATATAGCGCTATATAGTATAGCGTCATAACGTATAACGTCACATAGTACTACGTCATAACGGATGACGTCATATAGTATTGCGTCATAACGTATAACGTCACATAGTATTGCGTCATGACGTACAACGTTTCAGAGTATTACGTCATAACGTATAACGTCATATATAATTATCTCATAACGTATAACATCACATAGTAATACGTCATAACGTAGAAAGTCATGTAGTATTGCGTCATGACGTATAATGTCATGTAGTATTAAGGTATAACGTATAACGTCACATAGTAATACGCCATAACGTATAACGTCATATAGTATTGCGTCATTCCGAATGACGTCATATAATATTGCGCCATGACGTATAACGTCATATAGTATTACGTCATAACGTATAACGTCATATAGTATTGTGTCATGACGTTCAACGTTATATGTTATTGTGTAATTATGTATAACGTCACATAGTAATACGTCATAACGTATAGCGCTATATTGTATTGCGTCATAACGGATAACGTCACATAGTATTGCGTCATTCCGAATGACGTCATATAGTCTTCCGCCATGACGTATAACGTCATATTGAATTACGTCATAACGTATAATGTCATGTAGTATTAAGGTATAACGTATATCGTCCCATAGTAACACGTCATGACGTATAACGTTAAATTGTGTTACGTCATAACGTATAACGTCATATAGAATTACGGTAAAACGTATAACGTCATATAGTATTGCGCCATGACGTACAACGTCATATAATATTGCGTCATAACGTATAACTTCACATAGTATTACGTCATAACGTATAACGGCTTATAGTATTGCGTCATTCCGATTGACGTCATATAATATTGCGTCATAACGTATAACGTCACATATTAATACGCCATAACGTATAACGTCATATGGAATTACGGTTTAACGTATACCATCACATAGTTATACGTCTTAACATATAGCGCTATACAGAATATCGTCATAACGTATAACGTCATATAGTATTGCGTCATGACGTATAACGTCATATTAAATTACGTCATAACGTATAACGTCACATAGTTCTACGTCAGAACGGATGACGTCATATAGATTTACGCCATGACGTATAACGTCACATAGTAATACGTCATAACGTATAGCGCTATATTGTATTGCGTCATAACGCATAACGTCACATAGTATTGCGTCATTCCGAATGACGTCACATAATATTGCATCATAACGTATAACGTCAGATAGTAATACGCCATAGCGTATAATGGCATATAGTATTGCGTCATTCCGAATGACGTCATATAATATTGCGCCATGACGTATAACGTCATATAGTATTACGTCATAACATATAACGTCGTATAGTATTGTGTCATGACGTTCAACGTTATATGTTATTGTGTAATAACGTATAACGTCACAAAGTAATTCGTCATAACGTATAGCGCTATATCGTATTGCGCCATAACGTATAACGTCACATAGTATTACGTCATAACGTATGACGGCATATAGTATTGCGTCGTAACGTATAACGTCACATAGAAGTAAGCCACAACGAATGACGTCATATAGAATAACGTCATGACGTATTACGTCACATAGTATTGCGTCATGACGTACAACGTTTCAGAGTATTACGTAATAACGTATAACGTCATATATAATTATCTCATAACGTATAACATCACATAGTAATACGTCATAACGTAGAAAGTCATGTAGTATTGCGTCATGACGTATAATGTCATGTAGTATTAAGGTATAACGTATAACGTCACATAGTAATACGCCATAACGTATAACGTCATATAGTATTGCGTCATTCCGAATGACGTCATATAATATTGCGCCATGACGTATAACGTCATATAGTATTACGTCATAACGTATAACGTCATATAGTATTGTGTCATGACGTTCAACGTTATATGTTATTGTGTAATTATGTATAACGTCACATAGTAATACGTCATAACGTATAGCGCTATATTGTATTGCGTCATAACGGATAACGTCACATAGTATTGCGTCATTCCGAATGACGTCATATAGTCTTCCGCCATGACGTATAACGTCATATTGAATTACGTCATAACGTATAATGTCATGTAGTATTAAGGTATAACGTATATCGTCGCATAGTAACACGTCATGACGTATAACGTTAAATTGTGTTACGTCATAACGTATAACGTCATATAGAATTACGGTAAAACGTATAACGTCATATAGTATTGCGCCATGACGTACAACGTCATATAATATTGCGTCATAACGTATAACTTCACATAGTATTACGTCATAACGTATAACGGCTTATAGTATTGCGTCATTCCGATTGACGTCATATAATATTGCGTCATAACGTATAACGTCACATATTAATACGCCATAACGTATAACGTCATATGGAATTACGGTTTAACGTATACCATCACATAGTTATACGTCTTAACATATAGCGCTATATAGTATAGCGTCATAACGTATAACGTCACATAGTACTACGTCATAACGGATGACGTCATATAGTATTGCGCCATAACGTATAACGTCACATAGTATTACGTCATAACGTATGACGTCATATAGGATTGCGTCATAACGTATAACGTCACATAGAACTAAGCCACAACGAATGACGTCATATAGAATAACGTCAAGACGTATAACGTCATATAGAATTACGGTACAACGTATAACGTCATATAGTATTACGCCATGGCGTATAACGTCATATAGTATTACGTCATAACGTATAACGGCTTATAGTATTGCGTCATTGCGATTGACGTCATATAATATTGCGTCATAACGTATAACGTCACATATTAATACGCCATAACGTATAACGTCATATGGAATTACGGTTTAACGTATACCATCACATAGTTATACGTCTTAACATATAGCGCTATACAGAATATCGTCATAACGTATAACGTCATATAGTATTGCGTCATGACGTATAACGTCATATTAAATTACGTCATAACGTATAACGTCACATAGTTCTACGTCAGAACGGATGACGTCATATAGATTTACGCCATGACGTATAACGTCACATAGTAATACGTCATAACGTATAGCGCTATATTGTATTGCGTCATAACGCATAACGTCACATAGTATTGCGTCATTCCGAATGACGTCACATAATATTGCGTCATAACGTATAACGTCAGATAGTAATACGCCATAACGTATAATAGCATATAGTATTGCGTCATTCCGAATGACGTCATATAATATTGCGCCATGACGTATAACGTCATATAGTATTACGTCATAACATATAACGTCGTATAGTATTGTGTCATGACGTTCAACGTTATATGTTATTGTGTAATAACGTATAACGTCACAAAGTAATTCGTCATAACGTATAGCGCTATATCGTATTGCGCCATAACGTATAACGTCACATAGTATTACGTCATAACGTATGATGGCATATAGTATTGCGTCTTAACGTATAACGTCACATAGAAGTAAGCCACAACGAATGACGTCATATAGAATAACGTCATGACGTATAACGTCATATAGAATTACGTCATAAAGCACAACGTCACATAGTAATACGTCATAACGTATAATGTCATGTAGTATTAAGGTATGACGTATAACGTCACACAGTTTCACGTCATGACGTATAACGTTAAATTGTGTGACGTCATAACGTATAACGTCATATAGAATTACGGTAAAACGTATAACGTCATATAGTATTGCGCCATGACGTATAACGTTATATTGAGTGACGTCATAACGTATAACGTCATATAGTATTGCGTCATTCCGAATGACGTCATATAATATTGCGTCATAAGGTATAACGTCACATAGTAATACGTCATAACGTATAACGTCATGTAGTATTAAGGTATAACGTATAACGTCACATAGTAATACGTCATAACGGATGACGTCATATAGTGTTGCGTCATAACGTATAGCGACACATAGTACTACGCCACAACGGATGACGGCATATAGAATTACGTCATGACGTATAACGTCACATAGTATTACGTCATAACGTATAGCGCTATATTGTATAGCGTCATAACGTATAACGTCACATAGCACTACGTCATAACGGATGACGTCATATAGTATTGCGTCATAACATATAACGTCATATAGTATTGCGTCATGACGTACAACGTTTCAGAGTATTACGTCATAACGTATGACGTCATATAGTATTGCGTCATAACGTATAACGTCACATAGAACTAAGCCACAACGAATGACTTCATATAGAATAACGTCGTGACGTATAACGTCATATAGAATTACGTCATAAAGCAGAACGTCACATAGTAATACGTCATAACGTTTAATGTCATGTAGTATTAAGGTATAACGTATAACGTCACACAGTAATACGTCATGATGTATAACGTTATATTGTGTGACGTCGTAACGTATAACGTCATATAGAATTACGGTACAACGTATAACGTCATATAGTATTGCGCCATGACGTATAACGTTATATGGTATTGCGTAATAACGTGTAACGTCATATAATATTGCGTCAGAACGGATGACGTCATAAAGAATTACGTCATGACGTGTAACGTTATATGGTATTGCGTAATAACGCATAACGACACATAGTACTACGCCACAACGGATGACGTACTACAGAATTACCTCATAACGTATAACATCACATAGTAATACGTCATAACGTAGAATGTCATGTAGTATTGCGTCATGACGTATAACGTCATATAGTATTGCGTCATGACGTACAACGTTTCAGAGTATTACGTCATAACGTATAACGTCATATATAATTATCTCATAACGTATAACATCACATAGTAATACGTCATAATGTAGAATGTCATGTAGTATTGCGTCATGACGTATAACGTGATATAGAGTTACGTCATAACGTATAACGTTATATGGTATAACGTTATATGGTATAACGTAATAATGTTGAACGTTGTACAGTATTAAGGAATAACGTATAACGTCACATAGTATTACTTCGTAACGGATGATGTCATATAGTATTACGTCATGACGTATAACGTCATATAGAATATCGTCATAACGTATAACGTCACATAGTAATACGCCATAACGTATAATATCATGTAGTATTCCGCCATGACGTATAACGTCATATTGAATTATGTCATAACGTATAACGTCATATTAAATTACGTCATAACGTATAACGTCACATAGTTCTACGTCAGAACGGATGACGTCATATAGAATTACGCCATGACGTATAACGTAACATAGTAATACGCCATAACGTATAGCGCTATATTGTATTGCGCCATAACGTATAACGTCACATAGAACTAAGCCACAACGAATGACGTCATATAGAATAACGTCATATAGAATTACGTCATAACGTACAACGTCACATAGTATTGTGTCATTCCGAATGACGTCATATAATATTGCGTCATAACGTATAACGTCACATAGTAATACGCCATAACGTATAACGTCATATAGTATTGCGTCATGACGAACAACGTTATATTTTAATGTGTAATAACGTATAACGTCACAAAGTAATTCGTCATAACGTATAGCGCTATATTGTATTGCGCCATAACGTATGACGTCACATAGTATTACGTCATAACGTATGATGTCATATAGTATTGCGTCATAACGTATAACGTCTCATAGCACTAAGCCACAACGAATGACGTCATATAGAATAACGTCGTACAGAATTACGTCATAACGGACAACGTCACAGAGTAATACGCCATAACGTACAATGTCATGTAGTACTAAGGTATAACGTATAACGTCACATAGTAATACGTCATAACATATAGCGCTATATGGTATTGCGTCATAACGTATAACGTCACATAGTAATACGCCATAACGTATAACGTCATATAGTATTGCGTCATGACGAACAACGTTATATTTTAATGTGTAATAACGTATAACGTAACATAGTAATACGCCATAACGTATAACGTCATATAGTATTGCGTCATTCCGAATGACGTCATATAATATTGCGTCATAACGTATAACGTCACATATTAATACGCCATAACGTATAACGTCATATGGAATTACGGTTTAACGTTTACCATCACATAGTGATACGTCTTAACATATAGCGCTATATAGTATAGCGTCATAAGGTATAACGTCACATAGTACTACGTCATAACGGATGACGTCATATAGTATTGCGTCATGACGAACAAAGTTATATTTTAATGTGTAATAACGTATAACGTAACAAGGTAATACGCCATAACGTATAATGTCATGTAGTATTAATTTATAACGTATAACGTCACATAGTAATACCTCATAACGTATAGCGCTATATTGTATTGCCTCATCACGGATAACGTCACATAGTATTGCGTCATTCCGAATGACGTCATATAGTATTCCGTCATGACGTATAACGTCATATTGAATTACGTCATAACGTATAACGTCATATTGAATTACGTCATAACGTATAACGTCACATAGTTCTACGTCAGAACGGATGACGTCATATAGAATTACGTCATGACGTATAACGTCATACATAATTACGTCATAACGCACAACGTCACTGAGTTATACGTCATAACGTATAATGTCATGCAATATTAAGGTATAACGTATAACGTCACATAGTAATACGTCATGACGTATAACGTTGTATTGTGTGACGTCGTAACGTATAACGTCATATAGAATTACGGTACAACGTATAACGTCATATAGTATTGCGCCATGACGTATAACGTTATATGGTATTGCGTAATAACGTATAACGTCATATAATATTGTGTCAGAACGGATGACGTCATAAACAATTACGTCATGACGTGTAACGTTATATGGTATTGCGTAATAACGCATAACGACACATAGTACTACGTCATAACGGATGACGTCATATAGAATTACGTCATGACGTATAACGTCATACAGAATTACGTCATAACGTGCAACGTCACATAGTAATACGTCATAACGTATAATGTCATGTAGTATTAAGGTATAACGTATAACGTCACATAGTAATACGTCATGACGTATAACGTTATATTGTGTGACGTTGTCACTCACTCAAGGAATCATCTGATTAGTAAATAAATAGACCGAACACTCTAAAGGCCACACCCGTTGAAACAATGGATTAACGAGACCCCCTCCAAAGGGACTAGATCCTCGGTAGAGCGACCTTCCAAAACGAGCGTAAATACAGTCTATTGTGATACTTCGAATCTATCCGTTGTAACCGTTACTCAGTTGGATTTTCTATAATAAATTTGATCTTTGCGTATCAAATTCTATTTTCTTCACCCTATTTGTGAAAGAATCGTTTCATTCGTGCCGCGGCGCGAGGATATCATTTGCGATTTGTTAATTTCGCGATCTTTTGTGCCTCCGACGTGACAAAATTGGCGATCCTGCCACGATCCATTCATCGCATCATGGGGAAACTTCAAAGGGAAGTCTACGGATTCTACAGCGAAGGACCACGGTCACCTCTTTGATCAAAAGAAGGATCTACGAATCTCGGTAAGCTGGTTTTCGAATATTATCGAAATCCTAAACCCAAAATACGTTCTGAAGATAGTGACTCTTCCGAAAATATCGCGTCTATCGAGATGAATCCAACTGACATGAGTACGGTAAAGCAGAGCGAAATTGCGACTGTGATCGAACAACTTCAAATTCTTACTCACGAGTTCAGAAACCTTAAAAGTGATACAGATCAAAGTATTAAGAATATAATAGAATTCGTGGAAACTTGTGATAGAAGTCAGGCCAAAGAAATACGAGGCCTTGCAAAGGCTATGAAACTAAGGTACAACATCGAAACTGACCAAGTGCTCACGAGCACGGCTTTAGCAATCGGTGTTGACCAAAGGAGCTCAGAAATTCAAAGTATCGAAACGAAAACAGTCCCTGTATCATCTGACGATTCAATGGAAGTAGACAATGAAAATTTATTCAGTACAGTTCCCGAGGAAATGGATCCTTTAGCATGTACTGACGATGATACATTTAAAAAATTAAACGATAACGAGCAGAGTGATATCTCTACTCCAAAAATAGGCTTACGGGTTAAACCCGTATCTGAACTTGTTTATGATGGATGGAAACTGGATTCCACTGAATCACCAAGAGTATCCCATAAGCGACGTAATAGTTCCCATGAATCAAATTCTGAAGATATAATTGCAAAACAAAATGATGAAGAAATAATAGGAGGTAAAAGAATAAAATTACGTGCGAAACGAATACCTGATAAGCAATTGCGAAAATCTGTGGAGGAAAATCGCGTTGTAACAATAAGTTCAGAAGACGAGGCTGTAAAATGTAGTCCTGAAAAGTCAGAAGATCAAGAAGTTAAGGATGTCAGCGATGACCAAAGTACTGCTCATTCGGTTGCAATTGGAAGGAAAACAAGAGGACGTCCTAGAGGAAAACGAAGGCGTTATAGAGGAAGTGGACGTTCAGCTCGACCAAAACATTCTGAATTTCAGAGTATTCAAACTTCTGAGGTATCATCTGAGATCCATCTTGATGAAACACCAAGCAATAACGATTCTTTAAATATGACACCAATTTCACAGAAAAAACGAAAGCAAAGAAAAATGATGTTGGGCCTAGAGGTAGGTAGAGATATTGTTCCTGAAACACAAACAGGATTAACTCAAGATGAAACACCTGTAAGGCAGTCTAGAAGAATAGCACAATTAAAAATTAAAGAAGAAGCAGATAGACGAAGGATTGAAGAAGAGACTACAATCATGTCGTACAATGTGTCTAAGCCCAAAATTATACATAGTTTTACATTGGATGCCTCAATCAATAATCCTTCCAGCTGGCAGAAAAACAATGAAAATGTGATATCTGAAGTTGATTTATCAGATTTACAAGAAGATGATTTATCAAATTCTAATACTGATACGATTATTGAATTTACAAAATATAATTTTCAAAGTAAAAATACAGAAAAATCTTTCCATCACAATTACGTGAATATTAATGTACATTCTGAAGATACCATTTCTAGAAGTACTGTACATAATGAAATGCAGAAACAAGACTCAGAACAAAAAATTCAGAAAAAGAGTGATGTAATTGCTGATACTCTGATAACTATCTCAAATAATGTTCAAAATAGCACAGATGTTTCCATTCTAGAAGAATTGAATTCTCATCTCACAGAATATATGAAAGATTCTAATACATTTTGTGATGAATTATGTTCAAATGACGAGGAAATATTATTGAAACAGGCATTTATTTGGAAAAATTTTGAAATCAAATTATTAAATAATGTAATGGAAGTAATGAAAGAATCTATACAAAAGTTCATATATCAGAAATACGTTGAAATGCTCAAAGTATTTTATAGAGTACAAAAGAAAGCTCTCTTATGTGTTTATCCAGAAATACGAAATGACGATGAAGTAAATGACACTTATTTATATTTTAGAACTTCTGTAGATGAAAATGTATTAGAACTATATAAAGAAATAGAAAATTTCAAAGGTTCCCATCGAAAATGTAGCAAAAATTTTAATGCATATTTTCCATATCCTGTTGAATTAGATTCATATATGCCAAATCTTATGATCTTCAACACAGACAGAGAAGATTATCTCCATGCATTACGATATTTATATTCAAATCCTTATCCTGGGGAACATTTATTGCAAATAGCTAGTTTTGTGACATTCATTGATGAGCCTAAAAAGTACAATTTAATACAAAAATTAAAAAGTTTAAACAACTCTACAGTTAATGAATTGTTAACAGTAATACAAAGTGAATTATCTAAGAAGGAATCAAATAAAAAGGAAAGAAAGAAGCGGAAGAAACCAAAGCTTGAAAGCGAAGAGGAAATAGTAATAAAAGAAATAGAGAAAGAAAAGAAATCTAAGAAGAAACGTAGAAAAAGGAAAAGGAAGAAAATGTCTGCTAAATTTAATGAAGCAAATCCATGGCAGAGTTCTTCAGGTTCTAGTAGTGATGATGAAAATGAGAATGATGAAGAAGAGGATGAAGAAGAAGAAATAGAAAGCGAAGGATCTATACTTTTTAAAAGCGATCATGAGTTTTCGCCCGAAAGTGATCTTGAAAAAGATCAAGAATCAGAGCCATTAAGAAGGGCAAGGACTGCGCAAAAGGCTCAAAGTGATGTTGAAGAGGCAGATAATGAGTATGCTTGTCAAAAATGTGGTAAGGCAGATCATCCAGAATGGATACTTTTATGTGATTCTTGTGATAAAGGGTGGCACTGTTCTTGCTTGAGACCTGCTCTCATGTTAATACCAGAGGGTGATTGGTTCTGTCCTCCATGTCAGCACAACTTACTAGTGATTAAATTAAGAGACAGCTTAAAAATGTACGATCAATTGACGAAAAGACATGAAAATGAAGTTTTAAGAAAGAAGAGACTAGCATTTGTTGGTATAAGTCTAGATAATGTTCTTCACAAAAATGAATCACAACGTCATCAGAAAGGATCAAAAGCCTCTAGCCAAGAATCTGATAATGAATCTTCATCAGCATTATCTTCGACAAGTACAGAAACATCTAGTAGTGAAGAAAGTGAACCTGTATATCAGTTACGTGAAAGACGATCCGCTAACAAATATAAATTTAATGACTATGATGCCATGATCAATGCTGCAATCCAAGACGAAGTAGAAGCAGTTCAGGGAGCTGGAAATCAAGGAAGAGGAAAAGACATTGCAACTATAGTGAATGCGGAAAAAGAAGAAGCGCAGCTGCATTTTAAGAATGAAGTATCAAACATTGAAGAAGCTCCAGAAGGTAAAGATGACATTGACAAAAAATCAGAAAAAGAGAGCGATGAAGAGTATAAGATGGAATGTGAGGATGGTATTGATAAGGAAGAAGAAGAACAACACAAAGGAGCAGTAAAGAAATTCTTGTCGCGTAAGAAACATCGTAAGCTGAATAGTCTCGATATAAGCAGCGAAGATGATCCTGAAAGTGACGAAGATTTTAAAGGTACGAGTTCAGAAGAAGAAGAATATTTTGATGACCATATAACATCTTCTGGTGAAAGCACTTTTGCTGACGTAAAACGACGTAGTAGAAAAGGAGATTCGCGGTCTGTACGACGAAGCACTAGAGCCAGAACTACGCGTTACGAAGACTTTATAAATGACGATGGTGAAGAAAGCGATAGACAAAGAAAAAAGAAGAAAAAAAAAGAAAAGAGAGAGAGGAAGAAAAAAAAAAAAAAAAAAATCTCGGTCTACATGGGATTCAGATAACGAAGATAGCGATAATTCATGGCGACAAAAAAAAAAAAAATCAAAAAAATATTTCAATTTTTATTTTAATTTCAATTGAGAATGTATTAATTATTTTATCGAATTGTTCAAAACTCTATTTTACAATACAGATCAAGGAAAAAAGTTATTTAAAATAAAAGAAACATTGAAGATATTTGAACTCTCTGAAAGTAATAATTTCTTGTTTAATCGCGCCTAGTTCCACCTTAGTATTCTTAAAAGAAACCATAGAATTACGTATAATTTAGTTGTATTACATTAAATATTGCATGTCTATGTATATATTTATACCATTGATATATATATGTGGTATACATGATTGTCATATCATAAATCAAATGTTACTAAACATTACTGTATGAAAAAAAAAAAAAAAAAAAAAAACAGAATAGAATGTTAATTATTCTATTATTCATTTCTGCAATTAATCAATGAACTGTACAAAACAAAATCAATGATTTAAATAAACGTATTTAGACGTAGACATAAACGTACAAAATTAGAACAAATTATATTAAAGTGAAATAATAGTCAATTCTTGATTGTTGAGGCGGCGAGGTTTCGTTTCTATACAATGTGCGCGAGAAATTGAAATACCAAACCGCACTTATCAAACGCATGGTAGACGACACCGAAACAGATCAACTCGTAAACCTTGTCAACAATATACACAAGATTGAAAACCACAATGAATGTAAAATAACTAAAATTTATCCGATACCTTTCAAACAAATCTCTGTATTCTCTGTAATTCTGCATAATGGAAACTGACTTGATATTAACCAACTCAGAACAATACATCTTAGCCGATAGTCACTACCTAGACAAATATTGTAAACGAACAGCAATCATCCACATTTCTAAAAGAATTCAACCGAACGCAATAAAATTCACCAGAATGCGGGTCAAAATTAATTAATAATCAACAGACAGTCAAAACTTGCCCAACTGCTGTCTTCAAATTGGAAGGATTGATGTTCGTGCCTTTGCAGACAGGAAACCATTATATTATCATTCCTACCAAAAATGTACAAATGTAAACTTTTCGAATGTCTACACCGATCACTTCCCAAAAATGTATGTATCAGAATACTCTGTCCTACCGCTCGAGTAAACAGGATCGATCAAACATCAGCACCAAGGACGGTCACTTACCAAATCATCGCAGATGATGAAAATAGCGGGGTCATCCAAATCAGACGACCCACCAGAACCATACGCTTCCACGGAGTAAACGAATCTAAGAAGGGGGGAGTGTCACACACTCAAGGAATCATCTGATTAGTAAATAAATAGACCGAACACTCTAAAGGCCACACCCGTTGAAACAATGGATTAACGAGACCCCCTCCAAAGGGACTAGATCCTCGGTAGAGCGACCTTCCAAAACGAGCGTAAATACAGTCTATTGTGATACTTCGAATCTATCCGTTGTAACCGTTACTCAGTTGGATTTTCTATAATAAATTTGATCTTTGCGTATCAAATTCTATTTTCTTCACCCTATTTGTGAAAGAATCGTTTCATTCGTGCCGCGGCGCGAGGATATCATTTGCGATTTGTTAATTTCGCGATCTTTTGTGCCTCCGACGTGACAACGTCATAACGTATAACGTCACATAGTAATACGTCATAACGTATAGCGCTATATTGTATAGCGTCATAACGTATAGCGTCACATAGTCACATAGAATTACGTCATGACGTATAACGTCGTACAGAATTACGTCATAACGCACAACGTCACAAAGTAATACGCCATAACGTACAATGTCATGTAGTACTAAGGTATAACGTATAACGTCACATAGTAATACGTCATAACATATAGCGCTACATGGTATTGCGTCATAACGTATAACGTCACATAGTAATACGTCATAACGTATAGCGCTATATTGTATTGCGTCATAACGTATAACGTCACATAGTAATACGCCATAACGTATAACGTCATATAGTATTGCGTCATGACGAACAACGTTATATTTTAATGTGTAATAACGTATAACGTAACATAGTAATACGCCATAACGTATAACGTCATATAGTATTGCGTCATTCCGAATGACGTCATATAATATTGCGCCATGACGTATAACGTCATATAGTATTACGTCATAACGTATAACGTCATATAGTATTGTGTCATGACGTTCAACGTTATATGTTATTGTGTAATAACGTATAACGTCACAAAGTAATTCGTCATAACGTATAGCGCTATATTGTATTGCGCCATAACGTATAACGTCACATAGTATTACGTCATAACGTATGACGTCATATAGTATTGCGTCATAACGTATAACGTCACATAGCACTAAGCCACAACGAATGACGTCATATAGAATAACGTCGTACAGAATTACGTCATAACGGACAACGTCACAGAGTAATACGCCATAACGTACAATGTCATGTAGTACTAAGGTATAACGTATAACGTCACATAGTAATACGTCATAACATATAGCGCTATATGGTATTGCGTCATAACGTATAACGTCACATAGTAATACGCCATAACGTATAACGTCATATAGTATTGCGTCATGACGAACAACGTTATATTTTAATGTGTAATAACGTATAACGTAACATAGTAATACGCCATAACGTATAACGTCATATAGTATTGCGTCATTCCGAATGACGTCATATAATATTGCGTCATAACGTATAACGTCACATATTAATACGCCATAACGTATAACGTCATATGGAATTACGGTTTAACGTATACCATCACATAGTTATACGTCTTAACATATAGCGCTATATAGTATAGCGTCATAAGGTATAACGTCACATAGTACTACGTCATAACGGATGACGTCATATAGTATTGCGTCATAACGTATAACGTCATATAGTATTGCGTCATGACGAACAAAGTTATATTTTAATGTGTAATAACGTATAACGTAACAAGGTAATACGCCATAACGTATAATGTCATGTAGTATTAATTTATAACGTATAACGTCACATAGTAATACCTCATAACGTATAGCGCTATATTGTATTGCCTCATAACGGATAACGTCACATAGTATTGCGTCATTCCGAATGACGTCATATAGTATTCCGTCATGACGTATAACGTCATATTGAATTACGTCATAACGTATAACGTCATATTGAATTTCGTCATAACGTATAACGTCACATAGTTCTACGTCAGAACGGATGACGTCATATAGAATTACGTCATGACGTATAACGTCATATTGAATTACGTTATAACGTATAACGTCATATAGTATTGCGCCATGACGTATAACGTTATGTGTTATTGTGTAAAAAGGTATAACGTCACATAGTACTACGCCACAACGGATGACGTCATATAGTATTACGTCATAACGCACGTCACATAGTAATACGTCATATCTTATAATGTCATGTAGTATTAAGGTAGAACGTATAACGTCACACAGTAATACGTCTTGACGCATAACGTTATATTGTGTGACGTAATAACGTATAACGTCATATAGAATTACGGTACAACGTATAACGTCACATAGTTCTACGTCAGAACGGATGACGTCATATAGAATTACGCCATGACGTATAACGGCACATAGTAATACGTCATAACGTATAACGTCATATAGTATTGCGCCATGACGTATAACGTTGTGTGTTATTGTGTACAAAGGTATAACGTCACATAGTACTACGCCACAACGGATGACGTCATATAGTATTACGTCATAACGTACGTCACATAGTAATACGTCATATCTTATAATGTCATGTAGTATTAAGGTAGAACGTATAACGTCACACAGTAATACGTCTTGACGCATAACGTTATATTGTGTGTCGTAATAACGTATAACGTAACATAGTAATACGCCATAACGTATAACGTCATATGGTATTGCGTCATTCCGAATGACGTCATATAATATTGCGCCATGACGTATAACGTCATATAGTATTACGTCATAACGTATAGCGCTATATTGTATTGCGCCATAACGTATAACGTCACATAGTATTACGTCATAACGTATGACGTCATATAGTATTGCGTCATAAAGTATAACGTCACATAGAACTAAGCCACAACGAATGACGTCATATAGAATAACGTCATATAGAATTACGTCATAAAGCACAACGTCACATAGTAATACGTCATAACGTATAATGTCATGTAGTATTGAGGTATATCGTATAACGTCATATAGTATTGCGCCATGGCGTATAACGTCATATAGTATTACGTCATAACGTATAACGGCTTATAGTATTGCGTCATTCCGATTGACGTCATATAATATTGCGTCATAACGTATAACGTCACATATTAATACGCCATAACGTATAACGTCATATGGAATTACGGTTTAACGTATACCATCACATAGTTATACGTCTTAACATATAGCGCTATATAGTATAGCGTCATAACGTATAACGTCACATAGTTCTACGTCAGAACGGATGACGTCATATAGAATTACGTCATGACGTATAACGTCATACACAATTACGTCATAACGCACAACGTCACTGAGTTATACGTCATAACGTATAATGTCATGCAGTAGTAAGGTGTAACGTATAACGTCACATAGTAATACGTCATGACGTATAACGTTATATTATGTGACGTCGTAACGTATAACGTCATATAGAATTACGGTACAACGTATAACGTCATATTGAATTACGTCATAACGTATAACGTCACACAGTTCTACGTCCGAACGGATGACATCATATAGAATTACGCCATGACGTATAACGTCATATTGAATTACGTTATAACGTATAACGTCATATAGTATAGCGCCATGACGTATAACGTTATGTGTTATTGTGTAAAAAGGTATAACGTCACATAGTACTACGCCACAACGGATGACGTCATATAGTATTACGTCATAACGCACTCACATAGTAATACGTCATATCTTATAAAGTCATGTAGTATTAAGATAGAACGTATAACGTCACACAGTAATACGTCTTGACGCATAACGTTATATTGTGTGACGTAATAACGTATAACGTCATATAGAATTACGGTACAACGTATAACGTCACATAGTTCTACGTCAGAACGGATGACGTCATATAGAATGACGCCATGACGTATAACGGCACATAGTAATACGTCATAACGTATAACGTCATATAGTATTGCGCCATGACGTATAACGTTATGTGTTATTGTGTAAAAAGGTATAACGTCACATAGTACTACGCCACAACGGATGACGTCATATAGTATTACGTCATAACGCACGTCACATAGTAATACGTCATATCTTATAATGTCATGTAGTATTAAGGTAGAACGTATAACGTCACACAGTAATACGTCTTAACGCATAACGTTATATTGTGTGACGTAATAACGTATAACGTAACATAGTAATACGCCATAACGTATAACGTCATATAGTATTACGTCATTCCGAATGACGTCATATAATATTGCGCCATGACGTATAACGTCATATAGTATTACGTCATAACGTATAACGTCATATAGTATTGTGTCATGACGTTCAACGTTATATGTTATTGTGTAATAACGTATAACGTCACAAAGTAATTCGTCATAACGTATAGCGCTATATTGTATTGCGCCATAACGTATAACGTCACATAGTTCTACGTCAGAACGGATGACGTCATATAGAATTACGTCATGACGTATACCGTCATACACAATTATGTCATAACGCACAACGTCACTGAGTTATACGTCATAACGTATAATGTCATGCAGTAGTAAGGTATAACGTATAACGTCACATAGTAATACGTCATGACGTATAACGTTATATTGTGTGACGTCGTAACGTATAACGTCATATAGAATTACGGTACAACGTATAACGTCATATAGTATTGCGCCATGACGTATAACGTTATATGGTATTGCGTAATAACGTATAACGTCATATAATATTGTGTCAGAACGGATGACGTCATAAAGAATTACGTCATGACGTGTAACGTTATATGGTATTGCGTAATAACGCATAACAACACATAGTACTACGCCACAACGGATGACGTACTACAGAATTACGTCATGACGTATAACGTCATATAGTATTACGTCATGACGTACAACGTTTCAGAGTATTACGTCATAACTTATAACGCCACATAGTAATACGCCATAACGTATCACGGCATATAGTATTGTGTCATTCCGAATGACGACATATAATATTGCGTCATAACGTACAACGTTTCATAGTAATACGTCATAACGTATAATGTCATGTAGTATTAAGGTAGAACGTATAACGTCACACAGTAATACGTCTTGACGCATAACGTTATATTGTGTGACGTAATAACGTATAACGTCATATAGAATTACGGTACAACGTATAACGTCATATAGTATTGCGCCATGCCGTATAACGCCATAGTATTACGTCATAACGTATAACGTCATATAGTATTGCGT
Organism: Bombus fervidus; assembly: GCF_041682495.2. Classification (NCBI taxonomy): domain Eukaryota; kingdom Metazoa; phylum Arthropoda; class Insecta; order Hymenoptera; family Apidae; genus Bombus; species Bombus fervidus. The sequence continues at coordinate 2,974,190 of NW_027212582.1, forward strand.
AATGACGTACAACGTTATATGTTATTGTGTAATAACGTATAACGTCACAAAGTAAATCGTCATAACGTATAGCGCTATATTGTATTGCGTCATAACGTATAACGTCACATAGTATTGCGTCATAACGGATGACGTCATATAGAATTACGTCATGACGTACAACGTCATTCAGAATTACGTCATCACGTACAACGTAACATAGTAATACGTCATAACGTATAATGTCATGTAGTATTAAGGTACAACGTATAACGTCACATAGTAATACGTCATAACGTACAGCGCTATATTGTATAGCGTTATAACGTATAACGTCAGCTAGTACTACGCCACAACGGATGACGTCATATAGACTTACGTCATGACGTATAACGTCATATAGAATTACGTCATAACGTACAACGTCACATAGTAATAGTCATAACGTATAATGTCATGTAGGATTAAGGTATAACTTATAGCGTCACATAGTAATTCGTCATGACGCATAACGTTATATTGTGTGACGTCATAACGTATAACGTCATATAGTATTGCGTCATAACGTATAGCGTCACATAGTACTACGCCACAACGGATGACGTCATATAGAATTGCGTCATGACGTATAACGTTATACAGAATTACGTCATAACGTACAACGTCACATAGTAATACGCCACAACAGATGACGTCATATAGAATTACGTCACGACGTACAACGTCATACAGAATTACGTCATAACGTACATCGTAACATAGTAATACGTCATAACGTATAAAGTCATATAGTATTGCGTCATGACGTACAACGTTATATGTTATTGTGTAATAACGTATAACGTCACAAAGTAATTCGTCATAAAGTATAGCGCTATATTGTATTGCGTCATAACGTACAACGTCACATAGTATTGCGTCATATCGTATGACGTCATATAATATGGCGTCATGACGTATAGCGTCACATAGTACTACGCCACAACGGATGACGTCATATAATATTGCGTCATAAGGTATAGCGTCACATAGTACTACCCCGCAACGGATGACGTCATATGGAATTACGTCAATACGTATAACGTCATATAGACTTACGCCATGACGTATAACGTCATATTGAATTACGTCATAACGTATAACGTCATGTAGTATTGCGCCATGACGTATAACGTTATGTGTTATTGTGTAAAAAGGTATAACGTCACATAGTACTACGCCACAACGGATGACGTCATACAGTATTACGTCATAACGCACGTCACATAGTAATACGTCATATCTTACAATGTCATGTAGTATTAAGGTAGAACGTATAACGTCACACAGTAATACGTCTTGACGCATAACGTTATATTGTGTGACGTAATAACGTATAACGTCATATAGAATTACGGTACAACGTATAACGTCATATAGTATTGCGTAATGACGTACAACGTTATATGTTATTGTGTAATAACGTATAACGTCACAAAGTAATACGTCATAACGTATAGCGCTATATTGTATTGCGTCATAACGTATAACGTCACATAGTGTTACGTCATATCGTAAAACGTCACATAGTATTACTTCGTAACGGATGACGTCATATGGAATTACGTCATGACGTATAAAGTCATATAGAATTACGGCTTAACGTATACCGTCACAAGGTTATACGTCTTAACGTATAGCGCTATATTGTATTACGTCATAACGTATAACGTCACATAGTATTGCGTCATAACGGATGACGTCATATAGAATTATGTCATGACGTACAACGTCATTCAGAATTACGTCATAACGTACAACGTAACATAGTAATACGTCATAACGTATAATGTCATGTAGTATTAAGGTATAACGTATAACGTCACATAGTAATACGTCATAACGTACAGCGCTATATTGTATAGCGTTATAACGTATAACGTCAGCTAGTACTACGCCACAACGGATGACGTCATATAGAATTATGTCATGACGTACAACGTCATTCAGAATTACGTCATAACGTACAACGTAACATAGTAATACGTCATAACGTATAATGTCATGTAGTATTAAGGTATAACGTATAACCTCACATAGTAATACGTCATAACGTACAGCGCTATATTGTATTACGTCATGACGTATAACGTTATATGGTATTGCGTAATAACGTATAACGACATATAGTGTTACGTCATAACGTATAGCGTCACATAGTACTACGTCATAACGGATGACGTCATACAGAAATACGTCATGACGTATAACGTTATTTAGTATTGCGCCATGACGTACAACGTTATATGTTATTGTGTAATAACCTATAACGTCCCATAGTAATACGTCATAACGTATAGCGCTATATTGTATAGCGTCATAACGTATGACGTCACATAGTACTACGTCATAACGCATAATTTCATGTAGTATTTAGATATAACGTATAACGTCACATAGTACTACGCCACAACGGATGACGTCATATAGTATTACGTCATAACGTATAGCGTCACATAGTACTACGCCACAACGGATGACGTCATATAGAATTGCGTCATGACGTATAACGTTATACAGAATTACGTCATAACGTACAACGTCACATAGTAATACGCCACAACAGATGACGCCATATAGAATTACGTCACGACGTACAACGTCATACAGAATTACGTCATAACGTACATCGTAACATAGTAATACGTCATAACGTATAAAGTCATATAGTATTGCGTCATGACGTACAACGTTATATGTTATTGTGTAATAACGTATAACGTCACAAAGTAATTCGTCATAACGTATAGCGCTATATTGTATTGCGTCATAACGTATAACGTCACATAGTATTGCGTCATATCGTATGACGTCATATAATATGGCGTCATGACGTATAGCGTCACATAGTACTACGCCACAACGGATGACGTCATATAATATTGCGTCATAAGGTATAGCGTCACATAGTACTACCCCGCAACGGATGACGTCATATGGAATTACGTCAATACGTATAACGTCATATAGACTTACGCCATGACGTATAACGTCATATTGAATACGTCATAACGTATAACGTCATGTAGTATTGCGCCATGACGTATAACGTTATGTGTTATTGTGTAAAAAGGTATAACGTCACATAGTACTACGCCACAACGGATGACGTCATACAGTATTACGTCATAACGCACGTCACAGAGTAATACGTCATATCTTATAATGTCATGTAGTATTAAGGTAGAACGTATAACGTCACACAGTAATACGTCTTGACGCATAACGTTATATTGTGTGACGTAATAACGTATAACGTCATATAGAATTACGGTACAACGTATAACGTCATATAGTATTGCGTTATGACGTACAACGTTATATGTTATTGTGTAATAACGTATAACGTCACAAAGTAATACGTCATAACGTATAGCGCTATATTGTATTGCGTCATAACGTATAACGTCACATAGTGTTACGTCATATCGTAAAACGTCACATAGTATTACTTCGTAACGGATGACGTCATATGGAATTACGTCATGACGTATAAAGTCATATAGAATTACGGCTTAACGTATACCGTCACAAGATTATACGTCTTAACGTATAGCGCTATATTGTATTACGTCATAACGTATAACGTCACATAGTATTGCGTCATAACGGATGACGTCATATAGAATTATGTCATGACGTACAGCGTCATTCAGAATTACGTCATATCGTACAACGTAACATAGTAATACGTCATAACGTATAATGTCATGTAGTATTAAGGTATAACGTATAACGTCACATAGTAATACGTCATAACGTACAGCGCTATATTGTATAGCGTTATAACGTATGACGTCGGCTAGTACTACGCCACAACGGATGACGTCATATAGAATTATGTCATGACGTACAACGTCATTCAGAATTACGTCATAACGTACAACGTAACATAGTAATACGTCATAACGTATAATGTCATGTAGTATTAAGGTATAACGTATAACCTCACATAGTAATACGTCATAACGTACAGCGCTATATTGTATTACGTCATGACGTATAACGTTATTAGGTATTGCGTAATAACGTATAACGACATATAGTGTTACGTCATAACGTATAACGTCACATAGTACTACGTCATAACGGATGACGTCATACAGAAATACGTCATGACGTATAACGTTATTTAGTATTGCGCCATGACGTACAACGTTATATGTTATTGTGTAATAACCTATAACGTCCCATAGTAATACGTCATAACGTATAGCGCTATATTGTATAGCGTCATAACGTATGACGTCACATAGTACTACGTCATAACGCATAATTTCATGTAGTATTTAGATATAACGTATAACGTCACATAGTACTACGCCACAACGGATGACGTCATATAGTATTACGTCATAACGCACGTCACATAGTAATACGTCATATCTTATAATGTCATGTAGTATTATGCTAGAACGTATAACGTCACACAGTAATACGTCTTAACGCATAACGTTATATTGTGTGACGTCATAACGTATAACGTCATATAGAATTACGGTACAACGTATAACGTCATATAGTATTGCGCCATGCCGTATAACGACATAGTATTACGTCATAACGTTTAACGTCATATAGTATTGCGTCATGACGTTCAACGTTATATGTTATTGCGTAATAACGTATAACGTCACAAAGTAATTCGTCATAACGTATAGCGCTATATTGTATTGCGTCATAACGTATAACGTCACATTGTAATACGGCATAACATATAGCGCTATATTGAATTGCGCGATAACGTATAACGTCACATGGTATTACGTCATAACGTATGACGTCATATAATATTGCGTCATAACGTATAACGTCACATCGTAATACTCCACAACGGATGACGTCATATAGAATTACGTCATGACGTACAACGTCATACAGAATTACGTCATAACGTACAATGTAACATAGTAATACGTCATAACGTATAATGTCATGTAGTATTAAGGTATAACGTATAACGTCACATAGTAATACGTCATGATGTATAACGTTATACTGTGTGACGTCATAACGTATAACGTCATATAGAATTACGTTACAACGTATAACCTCATATAGTATTGCGCCAGGACGTATAACGATATAAAGTATAACGTCACAACGTATAACGTCATATAGTATTGCGTCAGTCCGAATGACGTCATATAATATTGCGTCATAACGTATAACGTCACATAGTAATACGTCACAAGGTATAAGGTCATATAGAATATCGGTTTAACGTATACCGTCACATAGTTATACGTCATAACGTATAGCGCTATATTGTATTACGTCATGACGTATAACGTTATATGGTATTGCGTAATAACGTATAACGACATATAGTATTTCGTCATAACGTATAACGTCACATAGTACTACGTCATAACGGATGACGTCATATAGAAATACGTCATGACGTATAACGTTATTTAGTATTGCGCCATGACGTACAACGTTATATGTTATTGTGTAATAACCTATAACGTCCCATAGTAATACGTCATAACGTATAGCGCTATATTGTATAGCGTCATAACGTATGACGTCACATAGTACTACGTCATAACGCATAATTTCATGTAGTATTAAGGTGTAACGTATAACGTCACATAGTACTACGCCACAACGGATGACGTCATATAGTATTACGTCATAACGCACGTCACATAGTAATACGTCATATCTTATAATGTCATGTAGTATTATGGTAGAACGTATAACGTCACACAGTAATACGTCTTGACGCATAACGTTATATTGTGTGACGTCATAACGTATAACGTCATATAGAATTACGGTACAACGTATAACGTCATATAGTATTGCGCCATGCCGTATAACGTTATATGTTATTGTGTAATAACGTATAACGTCACAAAGTAATTCGTCATAACGTATAGCGCTATATTGTATTGCGTCATAACGTATAACGTCACATAGTATTGCGTCATAACGGATGACGTCATATAGACTTACGTCATGACGTATAACGTCATATAGAATTACGTCATAACGTACAACGTCACATAGTAATACGTCACAAGGTATAAGGTCATATAGAATATCGGTTTAACGTATACCGTCACATAGTTATACGTCATAACGTATAGCGCTATATTGTATTACGTCATGACGTATAACGTTATATGGTATTGCGTAATAACGTATAACGACATATAGTATTTCGTCATAACGTATAACGTCACATAGTACTACGTCATAACGGATGACGTCATATAGAAATACGTCATGACGTATAACGTCATATAGTATTACGTCATGACGTACAACGTTTCAGAGTATTACGTCATAACTTATAACGCCACATAGTAATACGCCATAACGTATCACGGCATATAGTATTGTGTCATTCCGAATGACGACATATAATATTGCGTCATAACGTACAACGTTTCATAGTAATACGTCATAACGTATAATGTCATGTAGTATTAAGGTAGAACGTATAACGTCACACAGTAATACGTCTTGACGCATAACGTTATATTGTGTGACGTAATAACGTATAACGTCATATAGAATTACGGTACAACGTATAACGTCATATAGTATTGCGCCATGCCGTATAACGCCATAGTATTACGTCATAACGTATAACGTCATATAGTATTGCGTAATGACGTACAACGTTATATGTTATTGTGTAATAACGTATAACGTCACAAAGTAAATCGTCATAACGTATAGCGCTATATTGTATTGCGTCATAACGTATAACGTCACATAGTATTGCGTCATAACGGATGACGTCATATAGAATTACGTCATGACGTACAACGTCATTCAGAATTACGTCATCACGTACAACGTAACATAGTAATACGTCATAACGTATAATGTCATGTAGTATTAAGGTACAACGTATAACGTCACATAGTAATACGTCATAACGTACAGCGCTATATTGTATAGCGTTATAACGTATAACGTCAGCTAGTACTACGCCACAACGGATGACGTCATATAGACTTACGTCATGACGTATAACGTCATATAGAATTACGTCATAACGTACAACGTCACATAGTAATAGTCATAACGTATAATGTCATGTAGGATTAAGGTATAACTTATAGCGTCACATAGTAATTCGTCATGACGCATAACGTTATATTGTGTGACGTCATAACGTATAACGTCATATAGTATTGCGTCATAACGTATAGCGTCACATAGTACTACGCCACAACGGATGACGTCATATAGAATTGCGTCATGACGTATAACGTTATACAGAATTACGTCATAACGTACAACGTCACATAGTAATACGCCACAACAGATGACGTCATATAGAATTACGTCACGACGTACAACGTCATACAGAATTACGTCATAACGTACATCGTAACATAGTAATACGTCATAACGTATAAAGTCATATAGTATTGCGTCATGACGTACAACGTTATATGTTATTGTGTAATAACGTATAACGTCACAAAGTAATTCGTCATAACGTATAGCGCTATATTGTATTGCGTCATAACGTACAACGTCACATAGTATTGCGTCATATCGTATGACGTCATATAATATGGCGTCATGACGTATAGCGTCACATAGTACTACGCCACAACGGATGACGTCATATAATATTGCGTCATAAGGTATAGCGTCACATAGTACTACCCCGCAACGGATGACGTCATATGGAATTACGTCAATACGTATAACGTCATATAGACTTACGCCATGACGTATAACGTCATATTGAATTACGTCATAACGTATAACGTCATGTAGTATTGCGCCATGACGTATAACGTTATGTGTTATTGTGTAAAAAGGTATAACGTCACATAGTACTACGCCACAACGGATGACGTCATACAGTATTACGTCATAACGCACGTCACATAGTAATACGTCATATCTTACAATGTCATGTAGTATTAAGGTAGAACGTATAACGTCACACAGTAATACGTCTTGACGCATAACGTTATATTGTGTGACGTAATAACGTATAACGTCATATAGAATTACGGTACAACGTATAACGTCATATAGTATTGCGTAATGACGTACAACGTTATATGTTATTGTGTAATAACGTATAACGTCACAAAGTAATACGTCATAACGTATAGCGCTATATTGTATTGCGTCATAACGTATAACGTCACATAGTGTTACGTCATATCGTAAAACGTCACATAGTATTACTTCGTAACGGATGACGTCATATGGAATTACGTCATGACGTATAAAGTCATATAGAATTACGGCTTAACGTATACCGTCACAAGGTTATACGTCTTAACGTATAGCGCTATATTGTATTACGTCATAACGTATAACGTCACATAGTATTGCGTCATAACGGATGACGTCATATAGAATTATGTCATGACGTACAACGTCATTCAGAATTACGTCATAACGTACAACGTAACATAGTAATACGTCATAACGTATAATGTCATGTAGTATTAAGGTATAACGTATAACGTCACATAGTAATACGTCATAACGTACAGCGCTATATTGTATAGCGTTATAACGTATAACGTCAGCTAGTACTACGCCACAACGGATGACGTCATATAGAATTATGTCATGACGTACAACGTCATTCAGAATTACGTCATAACGTACAACGTAACATAGTAATACGTCATAACGTATAATGTCATGTAGTATTAAGGTATAACGTATAACCTCACATAGTAATACGTCATAACGTACAGCGCTATATTGTATTACGTCATGACGTATAACGTTATATGGTATTGCGTAATAACGTATAACGACATATAGTGTTACGTCATAACGTATAGCGTCACATAGTACTACGTCATAACGGATGACGTCATACAGAAATACGTCATGACGTATAACGTTATTTAGTATTGCGCCATGACGTACAACGTTATATGTTATTGTGTAATAACCTATAACGTCCCATAGTAATACGTCATAACGTATAGCGCTATATTGTATAGCGTCATAACGTATGACGTCACATAGTACTACGTCATAACGCATAATTTCATGTAGTATTTAGATATAACGTATAACGTCACATAGTACTACGCCACAACGGATGACGTCATATAGTATTACGTCATAACGTATAGCGTCACATAGTACTACGCCACAACGGATGACGTCATATAGAATTGCGTCATGACGTATAACGTTATACAGAATTACGTCATAACGTACAACGTCACATAGTAATACGCCACAACAGATGACGCCATATAGAATTACGTCACGACGTACAACGTCATACAGAATTACGTCATAACGTACATCGTAACATAGTAATACGTCATAACGTATAAAGTCATATAGTATTGCGTCATGACGTACAACGTTATATGTTATTGTGTAATAACGTATAACGTCACAAAGTAATTCGTCATAACGTATAGCGCTATATTGTATTGCGTCATAACGTATAACGTCACATAGTATTGCGTCATATCGTATGACGTCATATAATATGGCGTCATGACGTATAGCGTCACATAGTACTACGCCACAACGGATGACGTCATATAATATTGCGTCATAAGGTATAGCGTCACATAGTACTACCCCGCAACGGATGACGTCATATGGAATTACGTCAATACGTATAACGTCATATAGACTTACGCCATGACGTATAACGTCATATTGAATACGTCATAACGTATAACGTCATGTAGTATTGCGCCATGACGTATAACGTTATGTGTTATTGTGTAAAAAGGTATAACGTCACATAGTACTACGCCACAACGGATGACGTCATACAGTATTACGTCATAACGCACGTCACATAGTAATACGTCATATCTTATAATGTCATGTAGTATTAAGGTAGAACGTATAACGTCACACAGTAATACGTCTTGACGCATAACGTTATATTGTGTGACGTAATAACGTATAACGTCATATAGAATTACGGTACAACGTATAACGTCATATAGTATTGCGTTATGACGTACAACGTTATATGTTATTGTGTAATAACGTATAACGTCACAAAGTAATACGTCATAACGTATAGCGCTATATTGTATTGCGTCATAACGTATAACGTCACATAGTGTTACGTCATATCGTATAACGTCACATATCATTACTTCGTAACGGATGACGTCATATAGAATTACGTCATGACGTATAAAGTCATATAGAATTACGTCATAACGGATGACGTCATATAGAATTGCGTCATGACGTATAACGTCATACGGAATTACGTCATAACGCACAATGTCACATAGTAATACGTCATAACGTATAATGTCATGTAGTATTAAGAGATAACATATAACGTCACATAGTAATACGGCATGACATATAACGTTATACTGTGTGACGTCATAACGTAGAACGTCATATAGAATTACGGTACAACATATAACGTCACATAGTATTACTTCGTAACGGATGACGTCATATAGAATTACGTCATAACGTATCACGTCGTATAGAATTACGGTACAACGTATAACGTCATATAGTATTGCCCCATGACGGATAACGTTATAAAGTACAACGTCATAACGTATAACGTCACATAGTAATACGTTAAAACGTATAGCGCTATATTGTAATGCGTCATAACGTATAACGTCACATAGTATTACTTCGCAACGTATAACGTCATATAGTATTGCGTCATGATGTCCAACGTTATATGTTATTGTGTAATAACGTAGAACGTCACATAGTAATACGTCATAACGTATTGCGCTATATAGTATAGCGTCATCACGTATAACGTCACATAGTACTACGTCATAAAGGATGACATCATATAGTATTGCGTCATGACATAGAACGTTATATGTTATTGTGTAATAACGTATAACGTCACATAGTACTACGCCATAACAGATGTCGTCATATAGAATTACGTCATGAAGTATAACGTCATACAGAATTACGTCATAGCGCACAACGTCACACAGTAATACGTCATAACGTATAATGTCATGTAGTATTAAGGTATAACGTATAACGTCACACAGTAATACGTCATGACGTATAACGTTATACTGTGTGACATCATAACGTATAACGTCATATAGAATTACGGTACAACGTATGACGTCATATAATATTACGTCATAACGTACAACGTCACATAGTAATACGTCATAACGTACAATGTAGTGTAGTATTAATTTATAACGTATAACGTCACATAGTAATACGCCATAACAGATGACGTCATATAGAATTACGTCATGAAGTATAACGTCATACAGAATTACGTCATAGCGCACAACGTCACACAGTAATACGTCATAACGTACAATGTAATGTAGTACTAATTTATAACGTATAACGTCACATAGTAATACGTCATAACGTATAATGTCATGTCGAATTACGGTACAACGTATAACGTCATATTGTATTGCGCCATGACGTATAACGTCATATAGTATTGCGTCATGACGTACAACGTTTCAGAGTATTACGTCATAACGTATAACGTCATATATAATTACGTCATAACGTATAACTTCACATAGCAATACGTCATAACGTAGAATGTCATGTAGTATTGCGTCATGACGTATAACGTTATATAGTACTGCGTAATAACATATAACGTCATATAGTATTGCGTCATTCCGAATGACGTCATATAGTATTGCGTCATTCCGAATGACGTCATATAGTATTGCGTCATTCCGAATGACGTCATATAATATTGCGTCATAAAGTATAGCGCCACATAGTACTACGCCACAACGGATGACGGCATATAGAATTACGTCATTACGTATAACGTCATATAGAATTACGTCATAACGTACAACGTCACACAGTAATACGTCATAACGTACAACGTCACACAGTAATACGTCATAACGTATAATGTCATGTAGTATTAAGGTATAACGTATAACGTCACATAGTAATACGTCATAACGTATGACGACAACTAATATCGCGTCATAACGTCTAATGTCATGTAGTATTAATTTATAACGTATAAAGTCGCATAGTACTATGTCATAACGTATGACGTCATATAGTATTGCGTCATGACGTATAGCGTCAGATAGTACTACGCCACAACGGATGACGTCATACAGAATTACGTCATGACGTACAACATCATACTAAATTACGTCATAACGTACAACGTAACATAGTAATACGACATAACGTATAACGTCATATAGTATTGCGCCATGACGTATAACGTTATAAAGTATAACGTCATAACGTATAACGTTATATGTTATTGTGTAATAACGTATAACGTCACATAGTATTACGTCATGACGGATGACGTCATATAGAATTACGTCATAACGTATAACGTCATATAGACTTACGGTGTAACGTATACCGTCACATACTTATACGTCATAACGTATAGCGCTATGTTGTATTACGTCATAACGTATAACTTCACATAGTAATACGCCACAACGGATGACGTTATAAATTGTAACGTCATAACGTATAACGTCATATAGAATTACGTCATAACGTATAACGTCATATAGTATTGCGTCATGACGTATAACGTTATATGTTATTGTGTAATACGGTATAACGTCACATAGTTATACGTCATAACGTATAGCGCCATATTGTATTGCGTCATAACGTATAACGTCATATAGAATTACGGTTTAACGTATACCGTCACATAGTTCTACGTTAGAACGGATGACGTCATATAGAATTACGCCATGACGTGTAACGTCATATTGAAATACGTCATAACGTACAACGTCATATAGTATTGCGTCGTAACGTATAACGTTATAAAGTATAACGTCATAACGTATATCGTCACATAGTAATACGTCATAACGTACAACGTCATATAGTAATGCGTCATGTCGTATAACGTTATATGGTATTGCGTAATAACGTATAACGTCACATAGTATTACGTCATAACGTATAACGTCACGTAGCAATACTTCATAACGTAGAACGTCCTATAGAATAACGGTTTAACGTATACCGTCACATAGTTATACGTCATAACGTATAGCGCTATGTTGTATTACATCATAACGTATAACTTCACATAGTACTATGCCACAACGGATGACGTCATATAGAATTACGTCATAACGTATGACGTCATATTGTATTGCGTCGTAACGGATAACGTCACATAGTATTACGTCATAACGTATAACGTCACGTAGCAATACTTCATAACGTAGAACGTCCTATAGAATTACGGTTTAACGTATACCGTCACATTGTTATACGTCATAACGTATAGCGCTATGTTGTATTACGTCATAACGTATAACTTCACATAGTACTACGCCACAACGGATGACGTCATATAGAATTACGTCATAACGTATGACGTCATAATGTATTGCGTCGTATCGTATAACGTCACATAGTATTACGTCATAACGTATAACGTCACGTAGCAATACTTCATAACGTAGAACGTCCTATAGAATTACGGTTTAACGTATACCGTCACATAGTTATACGTCATAACGTATAGCGCTATGTTGTATTACGTCATAACGTATAACGTCACATAGTATTACGTCATAACGTATAACGTCACGTAGCAATACTTCATAACGTAGAACGTCCTATAGAATTACGGTTTAACGTATACCGTCAAATAGTTATACGTCATAACGTATAGCGCTATATTGTATGACGTCATAACGTATAACGTCATATAGTATTGCGCCATGACGTATAATGTTATGTGTTATTGTGTAATAAGGTATAACGTCACCTAGTAATACGTCATAACGTATAGCGCTATATTGTACAGCGTCATAACGATTAACGTCACATAGTACTACTTCATAACGGATGACGTCATATAGTATTGCGTCATAACGAATAGCGTCACATAGTACTACGCCACAACGGATGACGTCATATAGAATTACGTCATGACGTTAAACGTCGTACAGAATTACGTCATAACGCACAAGGTCACATAGTAATACGTCATAACGTATAACGTCATATGGAATTACGGTTTAACGTATACCGTCACATAGCTATACGTCATAACGTATGGCGGTATATTGTATTGAGTCATAACGTGTAACGTCATATAGTATTGCGTCATGACGTATAACGTTATGTGGTATTGCGTAATAACGTGTAACGTCATATAGAATTACGGTACAACGTATAACGTCTGATAGTATTGCGTCATGACATACAACGTTATATGTTATTGTGTTACAACGTATAACGTCACCAAGTAATACGCCATAACGTATAGCGCTATATTGTATTGCGTCATAACGTATAACGTCACATAGTATTACTTCGTAACGGATGACGTCATATAGAATTACGTCATGACGTATCACGTCGTATAGATTTACGATACAACGTATAATGTCATACAGTACTGCGCCATGACGTATAACGTTATAAAGTATAACGTCATAACTTATAACGTCACATAGTAATACGTCATGACGTGCAATGTTATATGTTATTGTGTAATAACGCATAACGTCACATAGTAATACGTCATAACGTATAGCGCTATATTGTATTACGTCATAACGTATAACGTCATATAGTATTGCGTCATGACGTACAACGTTATGTGTTATTGTGAAATAACGTATAACGTCACATAGTAATACGTCATAACGTATAGCGCTATATAGTATGGCGTCATAACGTAAAACGTCACATAGTACTACGTCATAACGGATGACGTCATTTAGTATTGCGTCATAACGTATAACGTCACATAGTACTACGTCATAACGGATGACGTCATATAGTATTGCGTCATAACGTATAACGTCACATAGTATTACGTCATAACGTATAGCGCTATATTGTATAGCGTCATAACGTATAACGTCACATAGTACTACGTCATAACGGATGACGTCATATATTATTGCGTCATAACGTATAACGTCATATAGTATTGCGTCGTGACGTACAACGTTTCAGAGTCTTACGTCATAACGTATAACGCCATATATAATTACCTCATAACGTATAAGATCACATAGCAATACGACATAACGTAGAATGTCATGTAGTATTGCGTCATGACGTATAACGTGATATAGAGTTACGTCATAACGTATAACGTTATATGGTATAACGTAATAATGTTGAACGTTGTACAGTATTAAGGTATAACGTATAACGTCACATAGTATTACTTCGTAACGGATGATGTCATATAGTATTACGTCATGACGTACAACGTCATTCAGAATTACGTCATAACGTATAACGTCATATAGTATTGCGCCATGACGTATAACGTTATGTGTTATTGTGTAATAAGGTATAACGTAACATAGTAAGACGTCATAACGTACAGCGCTATATTGTATAGCGTTATAACGTATAACGTCAGCTAGTACTACGCCACAACGGATGACGTCATATAGACTTACGTCATGACGTATAACGTATGAACATATAGCGCTATATTGTATTACGTCATAACGTATAACGTCATATAGTATAGCATCATGACGTACAACGTTATATGTTATTATGTAATAACGTATAACGTCACATAGTAATACGTCATAACGTATAGCGCTATATAGTATAGCGTCATAACGTACACGTCACATAGTAATACGCCATAACGTATAACGTCATATGGAATTACGGTTTAACGTATACCGTCACATAGTTATACGTCTTAACGTATAGAGCTATATTGTATTACGTCATAACGTATAACGTCATATAGTATTACGTCATAACGTATATCGTCACATCGTAATACGTCAGGACGTACAACGTTATATGTTATTGTGTAATAACGTATAACGTCACATAGTAATACGTCATAACATATAGCGCTATATTGTATTACGTCATAACGTATAACGTCATATAGAATTACTGTTTAACGTATGCCGTCACATAGTTATACGTCACAACGTTTGGCGCTATATTGTATTGAGTCATAACGTATAACGTCATATAGTATTGCATCATGACGTACAACGTTGTATGTTATTGTGTAATAACGTATAACGTCACACACTAATACGTCATAACGTGTAGCGCTATATTGTATTACGTCATAACGTATAACGTCATATAGTATTGCGTCATGACGTATAACGTTATATGGTATTGCGTAATAACGTATAACGTCATAAAATATTGCGTCAGAACGGATGACGTCATAAAGAATTACGTCATGACGTGTAACGTTATATGGTACTGCGTAATAACGTATAACGTCATATAGAATTACGGTACAACGTATAACGTCATATAGTATTATGCCATAACGTATAACGTCATATAATATTACGTCATAACGTATAACATCATATCGTATTGTGTCATGTCGTACAACGTTATATGTTATTGTGTAATAACGTATAACGTCACCAAGTAATACGTCATAACGTATACCGCTATATTGTATTGCGTCATCACGTATAAGGTCACATAGTATTGCGTCATTCCGAATGACGTCATATAATATTGCGTCATAACATATAACGTCACATAGTAATACGCCATAACGTATAACGGCATATAGAATTACGTCATAACGTACAACGTCACATAGTAATACGTCATAACGTATAACGTCATATACAATTACGTCATAACGTATAACTTCACATAGCAATATGTCATAACGTATAATGTCATGTATTATTAAGGTATAACGTATAACGTCATATAGTAATACGCCATGACGTATAACGTTATAGTGTGTGACGTCATAACGTACAACGTCATATAGTAGTGCGTCATAACGTACAACGACACATAGTAATACGTCATAACGTATAATGTCATGTAGTATTAATTTATAACGTATAACGTCACATAGTAATACGTCATAACGTCTAGCGCTATATTGTATTGCGCCATAACGTATAACGTCACATAGTACTACGCCACAACGGATGACGTCATATAGAATTACGTCATGACTTATAACGTCATATAGAATCACGTCATAACGCACAACGTCACATGGTAATACGTCATAACGTATAATGTCATGTAGTATTACGTCATAACGTATAACGTCTTATAGTATTGCATCATGACGTACAACGATATGTGTTATTGTGTAATAACGTATAACGTCAGAAAGTAATACGTCATAACGTATAGCGCTATATTGTATTGCGTCATAACGTATAACGTCACATAGTGTTACGTCATATTGTATAACGTCACATATCATTACTTCGTAACGGATGACGTCATATAGAATTACGTCATGACGTATAAAGTCATATAGAATTACTGTCATAACGGATAACGTCATATGGAATTGCGTCATGACGTATAACGTCATACGGAATTACGTCATAACGCACAATGTCACATAGTAATACGTCATAACGTATAATGTCATGTAGTATTAAGAGATGACATATAACGTCACATAGTAATACGGCATGACATATAACGTTATACTGTGTGACGTCATAACGTATAACGTCATATAGAATTACGGTACAACGTATAACGTCACATAGTATTACTTCGTAACGGATGACGTCATATAGAATTACGTCATAACGTATCACGTCGTATAGAATTACGGTACAACGTATAACGTCATATAGTATTGCCCCATGACGGATAACGTTATAAAGTACAACGTCATAACGTATAACGTCACATAGTAATACGTTAAAACGTATAGCGCTATATTGTAATGCGTCATAACGTATAACGTCACATAGTATTACTTCGTAACGTATAACGTCATATAGTATTGCGTCATTCCGAATGACGTCATATAATATTGCGTCATAACGTAGAACGTCACATAGTAATACGTCATAACGGATGACGTCATATAGAAATACGTCATGACGTATAACGTCATATAGAATTACGTCATAACGTACAACGTCTCATAGTAATACATCATAACGTATAATGTCATGTAGTATTAAGGTATAACGTATAACGTCACACAGTAATACGTCATGATGTATAACGTTATAATGTGTGACGTCGTAACGTATAACGTCATATAGAATTACGGTACAACGTATAACGTCATATAGTATTGCGCCATGACGTATAACGTTATATGGTATTGCGTAATAACGTATAACGGCATATAGTATTACGTCATGACGTACAACGTTTCAGAGTATTACGTCATAACTTATAACGTCACATAGTAATACGTCATAACGTATAATGTCATGTAGTATTAAGGTATAACGTATAACGTCACATAGTAATACGTCATAACGTATAGCGCTATATAGTATGGCGTCATAACGTATAACGTCACATAGTACTACGTCATAACGGATGACGTCATATAGTATTGCGTCATAACGTATAACGTCACATAGTATTACGTCATAACGGATGACGTCATATAGTACTGCGTCATAACGTATAACGTAATATATAATTATCTCATAACGTATAACATCACATAGTAATACGTCATAACGTAGAATGTCATGTAGTATTGCGTCATGACGTATAACGTGATATAGAGTAACGTCATAACGTATAACGTTATATGGTATAACGTTATATGATATAACGTAATAATGTTGAACGTTGTACAGTATTAAGGTATAACGTATAACGTCACATAGTATTACTTCGTAACGGATGATGTCATATAGTATTACGTTATGACGTATAACGTCATATAGAATAACGTCATAACGTAGAACGTCACATAGTAATACGAAATAACGTATAATGTCATGTAGTATTGCGCCATGGCGTATAACGTCATATAGTATAACATCATAACGTATAACGGCTTATAGTATTGCGTCATTCCGATTGACGTCATATAGTATTGTGTCATGACGTTCAACGTTATATGTTATTGTGTAATAACGTATAACGTCACATAGTAATACGTCATAACGTATAGGGCTATATTGCATTGCGTCATAACGGATAACGTCACATAGTATTGCGTCATTCCGAATGACGTCATATAGTATTCCGCCATGACGTATAACGTCATATTGAATTACGTCATAACGTATAATGTCATGTAGTATTAAGGTATAACGTATATCGTTCCATAGTAACACGCCATGACGTATAACGTTAAATTGAGTTACGTCATAACGTATAACGTCATATAGAATTACGGTAAAAGGTATAAGGTCATATAGTATTGCGCCATGACGTACAACGTCATATAATATTGCGTCATAACGTATAACTTCACATAGTAATACGCCATAACGTATCACGGCATATAGTATTGTGTCATTCCGAATGACGACATATAATACTGCGTCATAACGTACAACGTCACATAGTAATACGTCATAACGTATAATGTCATGTAGTAATAAGGTAGAACGTATAACGTCACATAGTAATACGTCATAACATATAGCGCTATATTGAATTGCGCGATAACGTATAACGTCACATAGTATTACGTCACAACATATGACGTCATATAGAGTTACGTCATGACGTACAGCGTCATACAGAATTACGTCATAACGTACAATGAAACATAGTAACACGTCATAACGTATAATGTCATGTAGTATTAAGGTATAGCGTAAAACGTCATATAGCATTGCGCCATGACGTACAACGTTATATGTTATTGTGTTATAACGTATAACGTCACAAGGTAATACGCCATAACGTATAATGTCATGTAGTATTAATTTATAACGTATAACGTCACATAGTAATACGTCATAACGTATAGCGCTATATTGTATTGCCTCATAACGGATAACGTCACATAGTATTGCGTCATTCCGAATGACGTCATGTAGTATTCCGTCATGACGTATAACGTCATATTGAATTACGTCATAACGTATAACGTCATATTGAATTACGTCATAACGTATAACGTCACACAGTTCTACGTCAGAACGGATGACGTCATATAGAATTACGCCATGACGTATAACGTCACATAGTAATCCGTCATAACGTATAGTGCTATGTTGTATTGCGTCATAACGGATAACGTCACATAGTATTGTGTCATTCCGAATGACGTCATATAATATTGCGTCATAACGTATAACGTCACATAGTAATACGCCATAAAGTATAACGTCATATAGTATTGCGTCATGACGAACAACGTTATATTTTAATGTGTAATAACGAATAACGTAACATAGTAATACGCCATGACGTATAACGTCATATAGTATTACGTCATAACGTATAACGTCATATAGTATTGTGTCATGACGTTCAACGTTATATGTTATTGTGTAATAACGTATAACGTCACAAAGTAATTCGTCATAACGTATAGCGCTATATTGTATTGCGCCATAACGTATAACGTCACACAGTAATACGTCATAACGTATGACGTCATATAGTATTGCGTCATAACGTATAACGTCACATAGAACTAAGCCACAACGAATGACGTCATATAGAATAACGTCATATAGAATTACGTCATAAAGCACAACGTCACATAGTAATACGTCATAACGTATAATGTCATGTAGTATTGAGGTATAACGTATAACGTCATATAGTATTGCGCCATGGCGTATAACGTCATATAGTATAACGTCATAACGTATAACGGCATATAGTATTGCGTCATTCCGATTGACGTCATATAGTATTGTGTCATGACGTTCAACGTTATATGTTATTGTGTAATAACGTATAACGTCACATAGTAATACGTCATAACGTATAGCGCTATATTGCATTGCGTCATAACGGATAACGTCACATAGTATTGCGTCATTCCGAATGACGTCATATAGTATTCCGCCATGACGTATAACGTCATATTGAATTACGTCATAACGTATAATGTCATGTAGTATTAAGGTATAACGTATATCGTTCCATAGTAACACGTCATGACGTATAACGTTAAATTGTGTTACGTCATAACGTATAACGTCATATAGAATTACGGTAAAACGTATAACGTCATATAGTATTGCGCCATGACGTACAACGTCATATAATATTGCGTCATAACGTATAACTTCACATAGTAACACGCCATAACGTATCACGGCATATAGTATTGTGTCATTCCGAATGACGACATATAATACTGCGTCATAACGTCCAACGTCACATAGTAATACGTCATAACGTATAATGTCATGTAGTAATAAGGTAGAACGTATAACGTCACATAGTAATACGTCATAACATATAGCGCTATATTGAATTGCGCGATAACGTATAACGTCACATAGTATTGCGTCATAACATATGACGTCATATAGAGTTACGTCATGACGTACAGCGTCATACAGAATTACGTCATAACGTACAATGTAACATAGTAACACGTCATAACGTATAATGTCATGTAGTATTAAGGTATAACGTATAACGTCACACAGTAATACGTCATGACGTATAACGTTATATTGTGTGACGTCATAACGTATAACGTCATATAGAATTACGTTACAACGTATAACGTCATATAGTATTGCGCCAGAACGTATAACGTTATAAAGTATAACGTCATAACGTATAACGTCATATAGTATTACGTCATAACGTAA
This sequence comes from Bombus fervidus, assembly GCF_041682495.2. Lineage (NCBI taxonomy): Eukaryota > Metazoa > Arthropoda > Insecta > Hymenoptera > Apidae > Bombus > Bombus fervidus. Next base: position 2,995,669 of record NW_027212582.1, read on the forward strand.
AACGTCATATAGCATTGCGCCATGACGTACAACGTTATATGTTATTGTGTTATAACGTATAACGTCACAAGGTAATACGCCATAACGTATAATGTCATGTAGTATTAATTTATAACGTATAACGTCACATAGTAATACGTCATAACGTATAGCGCTATATTGTATTGCCTCATAACGGATAACGTCACATAGTATTGCGTCATTCCGAATGACGTCATATAGTATTCCGTCATGATGTATAACGTCATATTGAATTACGTCATAACGTATAACGTTACACAGTTCTACGTCAGAACGGATGACGTCATATAGAATTACGCCATGACGTATAACGTCATATTGAATTACGTCATAACGTATAACGTCATATAGTATTGCGGCCATGACGTATAACGTTATGTGTTATTGTGTAAAAAGGTATAACGTCACATAGTACTACGCCACAACGGATGACGTCATATAGTATTACGTCATAACGCACGTCACATAGTAATACGTCATATCTTATAATGTCATGTAGTATTAAGGTAGAACGTATAACGTCACACAGTAATACGTCTTGACGCATAACGTTATATTGTGTGACGTAATAACGTATAACGTCATATAGAGTTACGGTACAACGTATAACGTCACATAGTGCTACGTCAGAACGGATGACGTCATATAGAATTACGCCATGACGTATAACGTCACATAGTAATACGTCATAACGTATAGCGCTATATTGTATTGCGTCATAACGGATATCGCCACATAGTATTGCGTCATGACGAACAACGTTATATTTTAATGTGTAATAACGTATAACGTAACATAGTAATACGCCATAACGTATAACGTCATATAGTATTGCGTCATTCCGAATGACGTCATATAATATTGCCCCATGACGTATAACGTCATATAGTATTACGTCATAACGTATAACGTCATATAGTAGTGTGTCATGACGTTCAACGTTATATGTTATTGTGTAATAACGTATAAGGTCACAAAGTAATTCGTCATAACGTATAGCGCTATATTGTATTGCGCCATAACGTATAACGTCATATAGTATTGCGCCATGGCGTATAACGTCATATAGTATAACGTCATAACGTATAACGGCATATAGTATTGCGTCATTCCGATTGACGTCATATAGTATTGTGTCATGACGTTCAACGTTATTTGTTATTGTGCAATAACGTATAACGTCACATAGTAATACGTCATAACGTATAGCGCTATATTGCATTGCGTCATAACGGATAACGTCACATAGTATTGCGTCATTCCGAATGACGTCATATAGTATTCCGCCATGACGTATAACGTCATATTGAATTACGTCATAACGTATAATGTCATGCAGTATTAAGGTATAACGTATAACGTCACATAGTAATACGTCATGACGTATAACGTTATATTGTGTGCCGTCGTAACGTATAACGCCATATAGAAGTACGGTACAACGTATAACGTCATATAGTATTGCGCCATGACGTATAACGTTATATGGTATTGCGTAATAACGTACAACGTCATATAATATTGTGTCAGAACGGATGATGTCATAAAGAATTACGTCATGACGTGCAACGTTATATGGTATTGCGTAATAACTTATAACGACACATAGTACTACGCCACAACGGATGACGTACTACAGAATTACGTCATGACGTATAACGTCATATAGTATTACGTCATGACGTACAACGCTCCAGAGTATTACGTCATAACTTATAACGTCACATAGTAATACGTCACAACGTATAATGTCATGTAGTATTAAGGTATAACGTATATCGTCCCATAGTAACACGTCATGACGTATAACGTTAAATTGTGTTACGTCATAACGTGTAACGCCATATAGAATTACGGTAAAACGTATAACGTCATATAGTATTGCGCCATGACGTACAACGTCATATAATATTGCGTCATAACGTATAACGTCACATAGTAGTACGTCTTGACGCATAACGTTATATTGTGTGACATAATAACGTATAACGTCACGTAGTAATACGTCATGGCGTATAACGTTATGTTGTGTGACGTCATAACGTATAACGTCACATAGTAATACGTCATAACGTATAGCGCTATATTGTATAGCGTCATAACGTATAGCGTCACATAGTCACATAGAATTACGTCATGACGTATAACGTCACATAGTAATACGTCATAACGTATAGCGCTATATTGTATTGCGTCATAACGCATAACGTCACATAGTATTGCGTCATTCCGAATGACGTCACATAATATTGCGTCATAACGTATAACGTCACATAGTAATACGCCATAACGTATAACGTCATATAGTATTACGTCATAACATATAACGTCGTATAGTATTGTGTCATGACGTTCAACGTTATATGTTATTGTGTAATAACGTATAACGTCACAAAGTAATTCGTCATAACGTATAGCGCTATATTGTATTGCGCCATAACGTATAAAGTCACATAGTATTACGTCATAACGTATGACGTCATATAGTATTGCGTCATAACGTATAACGTCACATAGAAGTAAGCCACAACGAATGACGTCGTACAGAATTACGTCATAACGCACAACGTCACAGAGTAAAACGCCATAACGTACAATGTCATGTAGCACTAAGGTATAACGTATAACGTCACATAGTATTACGTCATAACATATAGCGCTATATGGTATTGCGTCATAACGTATAACGTCACATAGTAATACGTCATAACGTATAGCGCTATATTGTATTACGTCATGACGTATGACGTCATATAGTATTACGTCATAACGTATAACGTCATATATAATTATCTCATAACGTATAACGTCATACAGAATTACGTCATAACGTACAACGTCACATAGTAATACGTCATAACGTATAATGTCATGTAGTATTAAGGTATAACGTATACCGTCACATAGTAATACGTCATGACGTATAACGTTATATTGTGTGACGTCATAACGTATAACGTCACATAGTAATACGTCATAACGTATAGCGCTATGTAGTATGGCGTCATAACGTATAACGTCACATAGTACTACATCATAACGGATGACGTCATATAGTATTGCGTCATAACGTATAACGTCATATATAATTATCTCATAACGTATAACATCACATAGTAATACGTCATAACGTAGAAAGTCATGTAGTATTGCGTCATGACGTATAACGTGATATAGAGTTACGTCATAACGTATAACGTTATATGGTATAACGTTATATGGTATAACGTAATAATGTTGAACGTTGTACAGTATTAAGGAATAACGTATAACGTCACATAGTATTACTTCGTAACGGATGATGTCATATAGTATTACGTCATGACGTATAACGTCATATAGAATATCGTCATAACGTATAACGTCACATAGTAATACGTCACAACGTATAAGGTCATATAGAATATCGGTTTAACGTATACCGTCACATAGTTATACGTCATAACGTATAGCGCTATATTGTATTACGACATGACGTATAACGTTATATGGTATTGCGTAATAACGTATAACGACATATAGTATTACGTCATAACGTATAACGTCACATAGTACTACGTCATAACGGATGACGTCATATAGAAATACGTCATGACGTATAACGTTATTTAGTATTGCGCCATGACGTACAACGTTATATGTTATTGTGTAATAACCTATAACGTCCCATAGTAATACGTCATAACGTATAGCGCTATATTGTATAGCGTCATAACGTATGACGTCACATAGTACTACGTCATAACGCATAATTTCATATAGTATTAAGGTGTAACGTATAACGTCACATAGTACTACGCCACAACGGATGACGTCATATAGAATTACGTCATGTCGTACAACGTCATACAGAATTACGTCATAACGTACAACGGAACATAGTAATACGTCATAACGTATAATGTCATGTAGGATTAAGGTATAACTTATAGCGTCACATAGTAATACGTCATAACGCATAACGTTATATTGTGTGACATCATAACGTATGACGTCATATAGTATTGCGTCATAACGTATAGCGTCTCATAGTAATACGCCACAACGGATGACGTCATATAGTATTACGTCATGACGTATAACGTCATACAGAATTACGTCATGACGTACAACGTCACATAGTAATACGCCACAACGGATGGCGTCATATAGAATTACGTCATGACGTGTAACGTCATACAGAATTACGTCATAACGTACAACGGCACATAGTAATACGCCACAACGGATGACGTCATATAAAATTACGTCATGTCGTACAACGTCATACAGAATTACGTCATAACGTATGACGTCATATAGTATTGAGTCATAACGTATAGCGTCTCATAGTACTACGCCACAACGGATGACGTCATATAGTATTGCGCCATGCCGTATAACGTCATAGTATGACGTCATAACGTTTAACGTCATATAGTATTGCGTCATGACGTGCAACAATATATGTTATTGTGTAATAACGTATAACGTCACAAAGTAATTCGTCATAACGTATAGCGCTATATTGTATAGCGTCATAACGTATAACGTCACATAGTATTGCGTCATAACGGATGACGTCATATAGAATTACGTCATGACGTACAACGTCATTCAGAATTACGTCATAACGTACAACGTAACATAGTAATACGTCATAACGTATAATGTCATGTAGTATTAAGGTATAATGTATAACGTCACATAGTAATACGTCATAGCGTACAGCGCTATATTGCATAGCGTTATAACGTATAACGTCAGCTAGTACTACGCCACAACGGATGACGTCATATAGACTTACGTCATGACGTATAACGTCATACAGAATTACGTCATAACGTACAACGTCACATAGTAATACGTCATAACGTATAATGTCATGTAGTATTAATTTATAACGTATAAAGTCACATAGTACTACGTCATAACGTATGACGTCATAAAGTATTGCGTCATGACGTATAGCGTCACATAGTACTACGCCACAACTGATGACGTCATATAGACTTACGTCATGACGTATAACGTCATATAGAATTACGTCATAACGTACAACGTCACATAGTAATACGTCACAACGTATAAGGTCATATAGAATATCGGTTTAACGTATACCGTCACATAGTTATACGTCATAACGTATAGCGCTATATTGTATTACGTCATAACGTATAACGTCACATAGTATTGCGTCATAACGGATGACGTAATATAGAATTATGTCATGACGTACAACGTCATTCAGAATTACGTCATAACGTACAACGTAACATAGTAATACGTCATAACGTATAATGTCATGTAGTATTAAGGTATAACGTATAACGTCACATAGTAATACGTCATAACGTACAGCGCTATATTGTATAGCGTTATAACGTATAACGTCAGGTAGTACTACGCCACAACGGATGACGTCATATAGACTTACGTCATGACGTATAACGTCATATAGAATTACGTCATAACGTACAACGTCACATAGTAATACGTCACAACGTATAAGGTCATATAGAATATCGGTTTAACGTATACCGTCACATAGTTATACGTCATAACGTATAGCGCTATATTGTATTACGTCATGACGTATAACGTCACATAGTATTGCGTCATAACGCATGACGTCATATAATATTGCGTCATAACGTATAACGTCACATAGTACTACGCCACAACGGATGACGTCATATAGAATTACGCCATGATGTACAACGTCATTCAGAATTACGTCATAACGTACAACGTAACATAGTAATACGTCATAACGTATAATGTCATGTAGTATTAAGGTATAACGTATAACGTCACATAGTACTACGTCATAACGTATGACGTCATACAGTATTGCGTCATGACGTATAGCGTCACATAGTACTACGCCACAACTGACGACGTCATACAGAATTACGTCATGACGTGTAACGTCATACAGAATTACGTCATAACGTACAACGTCACATAGTAATACGCCACAACGGATGACGTCATATAGAATTACGTCATGTCGTACAACGTCATACAGAATTACGTCATAACGTATGACGTCATATAGTATTGCGTCATAACGTATAGCGTCTCATAGTACTACGCCACAACGGATGACGTCATATAGTACTACGTCATAACGCACGTCACATAGTAATACCTCATATCGTATAATGTCATGTAGTATTAAGGTAGAACATATAACGTCACACAGTAATACGTCATGACGCATAACGTTGTATTGTGTGACGTCATAACGTATAACGTCATATAGAATTACGGTACAACGTATAACGTCATATAGTATTGCGCCACGCCGTATAACGTCATAGTATTACGTCATAACGTATAACGTCATATACTATTGCGTCAGTCCGAATGACGTCATATAATATTGCGTCATAACGTATAACGTCACATAGTAATACGTCACAACGTATAAGGTCATATAGAATATCGGATTAACGTATACCGTCACATAGTTATACGTCATAACGTATAGCGCTATATTGTATTACGTCATGACGTATAACGTTATATGGTATTGCGTAATAACGTATAACGACATATAGTATTACGTCATAACGTATAACGTCACATAGTACTACGTCATAACGGATGACGTCATATAGAAATACGTCATGACGTATAACGTTATTTAGTATTGCGCCATGACGTACAACGTTATATGTTATTGTGTAATAACCTATAACGTCCCATCGTAATACGTCATAACGTATAGCGCTATATTGTATAGCGTCATAACGTATGACGTCACATAGTACTACGTCATAACGCATAATTTCATGTAGTATTAAGGTATAACGTATAACGTCACATAGTACTACGCCACCACGGATGACGTCATATAGTAATACGTCATCACGCACGTCACATAGTAATACGTCATATCTTATAATGTCATGTAGTATTATGGTAGAACGTATAACGTCACACAGTAATACGTCTTGACGCATAACGTTATATTGTGTGACGTCATAACGTATAACGTCATATAGAATTACGGTACAACGTATAACGTCATATAGTATTGCGCCATGCCGTATAACGTCATAGTATTACGTCATAACGTTTAACGTCATATAGTATTGCGTCATGACGTACAACGTTATATGTTATTTTGTAATAACCTATAACGTCCCATAGTAATACGTCATAACGTATAGCGCTATATTGTATTGCGTCATAACGTATAACGGCACATAGTATTGCGTCATAACGGATGTCGTCATATAGAATTACTTCATGACGTACAACGTCATTCAGAATTACGTCATAACGTACAACGTAACATAGTAATACGTCATGACGTATAATGTCATGTAGTATTAATGTATAACGTATAACGTCACATACTAATACGTCATAACGTACAGCGCTATATTGTATAGCGTTATAACGTATAACGTCAGCTAGTACTACGCCACAACGGATGACGTCGTATAGACTTACGTCATGACGTATAACGTCATATAGAATTACGTCATAACGTACAACGTCACATAGTAATACGTCATAACGTATAATGTCATGTTGTATTAATTTATAACGTATAATGTCACATAGTACTACGTCATAACGTATGACGTCATAAAGTATTGCGTCATGACGTATAGCGTCACATAGTACTACGCCACAACGGATGACGTCATATAGAATTACGTCATGTCGGACAACGTTATACAGAATTACGTCATAACGTACAACGGAACATAGTAATACGTCATAACGTATAATGTCATGTAGGATTAAGGTATAACTTATAGCGTCACATAGCAATACGTCATGACGCATAACGTTATATTGTGTGACATCATAACGTATGACGTCATATAGTATTGCGTCATAACGTATAGCGTCTCATAGTACTACGCCACAACGGATGACGTCATATCTTATTACGTCATGACGTATAACGTCATACAGAATTACGTCATGACGTACAACGTCACATAGTAATACGCCACAACGGATGACGTCATATAGAATTACGTCATGTCGTACAACGTCATACAGAATTACGTCATAACGTACAACGTAACATAGTAATACGTCATAACGTATAATGTCATGTAGTATTAAGGTATAACGTATAACGTCACATAGTAATACGTCATAACGTATGACGTCATATAGTATTGCGTCATAACGTATAGCGTCTCATAGTACTACGCCACAACGGATGACGTCATATAGTATTACGTCATAACGTATAATGTCATGTAGTATTAAGGTAGAACGTATAACGTCACACAGTAATACGTCATGACGCATAACGTTGTATTGTGTGACGTCATAACGTATAACGTCATATAGAATAACGGTACAACGTATAACGTCATATAGTATTGCGCCATGCCGTATAACGTCATACAGAATTACGTCATGACGTACAACGTCACATAGTAATACGCCACAACGGATGACGTCATATAGAATTACGTCATATCGTACAACGTCATACAGAATTACGTCATAACGTACAACGTAACATAGTAATACGTCATAACGTACAACGTCACATAGTAATACGTCATAACGTATAATGTCATGTAATATTGCGTCAGAACGGATGACGTCATATAGAATTACGTCATATCGTACAACGTCATACAGAATTACGTCATAACGTATAACGTCATATCGTATTGCGTCATGACGTACAACGTTATATGATATTGTGTAATAACGTATAACGTCACATAGTAATACGTCATAACGTATAGCGCTATATTGTATAGCGTCGTAACGTATAACGTCACATAGTTCTACGTCATAACGGATGACGTCATATAGAATTACGTCAAGACGTATAACGTCATATAGTATTACGTCAAAACGTATGACGTCATATAGTATTGCGTCATGACGTACAACGTTATATGTTATTGTGTAATAACGCATAACGTCACAAAGTAATACGTCATAACGTATAGCGCTATATTGTATTGCGTCATAACGTATAAGGTCACATTGTATTGGGTCATGACGTACAACGTCATATGTTATTGTGTAATAACGTATAACGTCACTTAGTTATACGTCATAACGTATAGCGCTATATTGTATTGCGTCATAACGTACAACGTCACATAGTAATACGTCATAACGTACAATGTCACATAGTACTACGTGAGAACGGATGACGTCATATAGAATTACGTCATTACGTATAACGTTATGTAGAATTACGTCATAACGTACAACGTCACATAGTAAGACGTCATAACGTATAACGTCATATAGAATTACGGTTAAACGTATAACGTCACATAGTTATACGTCATAACGTATAGCGCCATATTGTATTACGTCATAACGTATAACGTCATATAGTAATCCGCCATGACGTATAACGTTATAATGTATAACGTCATATCGCATAACGTCATATAGAGTTACGGTTTAATTTATACTGTCACATAGTACTACGTCATAACGTATAACGTCACATAGTACTTCGTCAGAACGGATGACGTCATATCTAATAACGTCGTGACGTATAAAGTCATATAGAATTACGACATAACGTATAACGTTATATGGTATAACGTTATATGGTATAACGTTATATGGTATAACGTAATAATGTTGAACGTTGTACAGTATTAGGGTATAACGTATAACGTCACATGGTATTCCGTCATAACGTATAACGTCACATAGTATTACGTCATAACAATGACGTCATATAGTGTTGCGTCATAACGTATAACGTTATGAAGTATAAGGTCATAACGTATAACGTCATATAGTATTACGTCATAACGTATAACGTCATATAGTATTCCGCCATGACGTATAACGTTATAAAGTATAACGTCATAACGCATAACGTCATATAGAGTTACGGTTTAACGTATACCGTCACATAGTATTCCGTCATAACGTATAACGTCACATAGTTCTACGTCAGAACGGATGACGTCATATAGTATTAGCCATGACGTATAACGTCATATTGAATTACGTCATAACGTATAACGTCATATAGTAATGCGCCATGACGTATAACGTTATAAAGTATAACGCCATAACGTATATCGACATATAGTATTGCGTCATTGCGAACGACGTCATATAATATTGCTTCATAACATATAACATCACATAGTAATACGTCATAACGGATGACATGATATGGAATTACGCCAGGACGTATAACGTCATATTGAATTACTTCATAACTTATAACGTCATATAATATTGCGCCATGACGTATAACGTTATAAAGTACTACGATATAACGTATAACGTCATATAGTATTGCGTCATTACGAATGACGTCATGTAATATTGCGTCATAACGTATAACGTCACATAGTAATACGTCATAACGTATAACGTCATGCAATATTGCGTCAGAACGGATGACGTCATATAGTATTCCGCCATGACGTATAACGTTATAAAGTATAACGTCATAACGCATAACGTCATACGGAGTTACGGTTTAACGTATACCGTCACATGGTATTCCGTCATAACGTATAACGTCATATAGTATTGCGCCATGACGAATAACGTTCTAAAGTATAACGTCATAACGTATAACCTCATATAGTATGGCGTCATTACGAATGACGTCATATGATATTACGTCATAACGTATAACGTCGCATAGTAATACGACATAACGTAGAACGTCCTATAGAATTACGGTTTAACGTATACCGTCACATAGTTATACGTCATAACGTACAGCGCTATATTGTATTACGTCATAACGTAGAACGTCATATAGTATTGCGTCATGACGTATAACGTTATATGGTATTTTGTCATAACGTATAACGTCACATAGTTCTACGTCAGAACGGATGACGTCACATAGAATTGCGCCATGACGTGTAACGTCATATTGAAATACGTCATAACGTACAACGTCAAATAGTATTGCGCCGTAACGTATAACGTTATAAAGTATATCGTCATAACGTATAACGTCATATAGAATTACGGTTTAACGTATACCGTCACATAGTTATACGTCATAACGTATAGCGCTATATTGTATTACGTCATAACGTATAACGGCATATAGTATTGCGACATGACGTTCAACGTTATATGTTATTGTGTAATAACGTATAACGTCACATAGTAATACGTCATAACGTATAATGTCATGTAGTATTAAGGTATATCGTATAACGTCACATAGTAATACGTCATGACGTATAACGTTATATTGTGTGACAACATAACGTATAACGTCATATAGAATTACGGTACAACGTATAACGACATATAGTATTGCGCCATGACGTATAACGTTATAAAGCATAACGTCATAACGCATAACGTCATATAGAGTTACGGTTTAACCTATACCGCCACATAGCAATACGTCATAACGTATAGCGCTATGTTGTATTGCGCCATAACGTATAACGTCACATAGTAATACGTCATAACGTATAATGTCATGTAGTATTAAGGTATAGCGTATAACGTCACTTAGTAATAAGTCATGACGTATAACGTTATATTGTGTGACGTCATAACGTATAACTTCATGTAAAATTACGGTACAACGTATAACGTCATATAGTATTGCGCCATGACTTGTAACGTTCTAAAGTATAACGTCATAACGTATAACGTCATATAGTACTACGTCATAACGGATGACGTCATATAGAATTACGGTTTAACGTATACCGTCACATAGTTATGCGTCTTAACGTATAGCGCTATATTGTATTAGGTCATAACGTATGACGTCATATAGTAATCCGCCATGACGTATAACGTTATAATGTATAACGTCATATCGCATAACGTCATATAGAGTTACGGTTTAACGTATACTGTCACATAGTAATACGTCATAACGAATAGCGCTATATTGTATTGCGTCATAACGTACAACGTCACATAGTATTACGTCATAACGTATAACATCACATAGTACTACGTCAGAACGGATGACGTCATATAATATTACGCCATGACATATAACGTCATATAGAATTACGTCATAACGTGTAACGTCATATATTATTGCGCCATGACGTATAGCGTTATAAAGTATAACGTCATATATAGTTACGGTTTAACGTATACCGTCACATACTATTCCGTCATAACGTATAACGTCATACAGTTCTACGTCATAACGTAGAACATCATATAGTACTGCGCCATGATGTATAACGATATAAAGTATAACGTCACAACGTATAACGTCATATAGTATTGCGCCATGACGTATAACGTTATAAAATATAAGGTCATATAGTATTGCGTCATTACGAATGACGTCATATTATATTGCGTCATAACGCATAACGTCACATGGTAATATGCCGCAACGGAAGATGTCGTATTGAATTACGTCATAACGTACAACGTCACATGGTACTATGCCACAACGGAAGACGTCATATAGAATTACTTGATAACGTATAAAGTCATATAGTATTGCGCCATGACGTATAACGTTATAAAGTATAACGTCATAACGTATATCGTCATATAGTACTGCGTCATGACGTACAACGTTATATGATATTGTGTAATAACGTATAACGTAACATAGTAATACGTCATAACGTATAATGTCATGTAGTATTAAGGTATAACGTATAACGTCACATAGTAAGACGTCATAACGTATAACGTCATATAGTATTCCGCCATGACGTATAACGTTATAAAGTATAACGTCATAACGCATAACGTCATATAGTATTGCGTCATGACGTATAACGTTATATGGTATTGCGTAATAACGTATAACGTCATATAGTATTGCGTCAGAACGGATGACCTCATAAAGAATTACGTCGTAACGTATAACGTTATAAAGTATAAGGTCATAACGTATATCGTCATATAGTACTGCGTAATAACGTATAACGTCATATAGTATTCCGCCATGACGTATAACGTTGTAATGTATAACGTCATAACATATACCGTCATATAGAGTTACGGTTTAACATATACCATCACATAGTAATACGTCATAGCGTATAGGGCTATATTGTATAGCGTCATAACTTATAACGTCATATAGAAATACGTCATAACGTATAACGTCATATAATATTGCGTCAGAACGGATGACGTCATAAAGAATTACGTCATGACGTGTAACGTCATATAGAATTACGGTACAACGTATGACGTCATATAGTATTGCGTCATAACGTATAACGTCACATAGTACTACGCCACAACCTATGACGTCGTATAGAATTACGTCATAACGTATAACTTCACATAGTACTACGCCACAACGGATGACGTCATATGGAATTACGTCATGACATATAACGTCATATTGAATTACGTCATAACGTATAACGTGAAATAGTATTGCGCCATGACGTATAACGTTATAAAGTATAACGACATAACTTATAACGTCATATAGATTTACGTCATAACGTACAACGTAACATAGTAATACGTCATAACGTATAATATCAAGTAGTATTAAGGTATAACGTATAACATCACGTAGTAATACGTCATGACGTATAGCTTTATATTGTGTGACGTCATAACGTATAACGTCATATAGAATTACGGTACAATGTATAACGTCATATAGTATTGCGCCATGACGTATATCGTTACAAAGTATAACGTCATAACGTATAACGTCATATAGAATTACACCATGACGTATAACGTCATATTGAATATACGTCATAACGTATAACGTCAAACAGTATTGCACCATGACTTATAACGTTATAAAGTATAACGACATAACGTATAACGTCATATAGTATTGCGTCATGACGAATAACGTTATATGGTATTGCGTAATAACGTATAACGTCACATAGTATTACGTCATAATATAATGCTGTGTTGTATTACGTCATAACGTATGACGTCATATAGAACTACGGTATAACGTGCAACGTCGTACATTATTACGTCATAACGTATAACGTCATATATAATTACGTCATAACGTATAACATCACATAGTATTACGTCATAACGTATAATGTCATGTAGTATTGCGTCATGACGTATAACGTTATATAGAGTTACGTCATAACGTGTAGCGTTATATGGTATAACGTAATAATGTTTAACGTTGTACAGTATTAAGGTATAACGTATACCGTCACATAGCAACACGCCATGACGTATAACGTCATATTGATTTACTTCATAACGTATAACGACATATACTATTGCGTCATGACGTATAACGTCATATAGTATTGCGTCCTAACGTATAACGTTATAAAGTATAACGTCATAACGTATAGCGTCACAGAGTATTGCGACATGACGTACAACGTTATATGTTATTGTGTTATAACGTATAACGTCACATAGTAATGCGTCGTAAAGTATAGCTCTATTTTGTATAGAGTCACAACGTGTGACGTCACATAGTACTACGTAATAACGTATAATGTCATGTAGTATTAAGGTATACCGTATAACGTCACATAGTAATACGTCATAACGTATAGCGCTATTTTGTATTGCTGCATAACGTATAACATCACATAGTATTACGTCATAACGTATAATGTCATGTAGTATTGCGTCATGACGTATAACGTTATATAGAGTTACGTCATAACGTGTAGCGTTATATGGTATAACGTAATAATGTTTAACGTTGTACAGTATTAAGGTATAACGTATACCGTCACATAGCAACACGCCATGACGTATAACGTCATATTGATTTACTTCATAACTTATAACGTCATATAATATTGCGCCATGACGTATAACGTTATAAAGTACTACGATATAACGTATAACGTCATATAGTATTGCGTCATTACGAATGACGTCATGTAATATTGCGTCATAACGTATAACGTCACATAGTAATACGTCATAACGTATAACGTCATGTAATATTGCGTCAGAACGGATGACGTCATGTAGTATTCCGCCATGACGTATAACGTTATAAAGTATAACGTCATAACGCATAACGTCATACGGAGTTACGGTTTAACGTATACCGTCACATGGTATTCCGTCATAACGTATAACGTCATATAGTATTGCGCCATGACGAATAACGTTATAAAGTATAACGTCATAACGTATAACCTCATATAGTATGGCGTCATTACGAATGACGTCATATGATATTACGTCATAACGTATAACGTCGCATAGTAATACGTCATAACGTAGAACGTCATATAGTATTGCGTCATGACGTATAACGTTATATGTTATTGTGTAATAAGGTATAACGTCACATAGTAACACGTCATAACGTATAGCGCTATATTGTATTGCGTCATAACGTATAACGTCACATAGTACTACGTCATAACGTATAACGTTATAAAGTGTAACGTCATAACGTATAACGTTATATAGTATTGCGTCGTAACGTATAACGTTATAAAGTATAACGTCATTACGTATATCGTGACATAGTAATACGTCATAACGTATAACGTCATATAGAATTACGGTTTAACGTATACCGTCACATAGTTATATGTAATAACGTATAGCGCTATATTGTATTACGTCATAACGTAGAACGTCATATAGTATTGCGTCATGACGTATAACGTTATATGTTATTGTGTAATAAGGTATAACGTCACATAGTAACACGTCATAGCGTATAGCGCTATATTGTATTGCGTCATAACGTATAACGTCACATAGTACTACGTCATAACGTATAACGTTATAAAGTGTAACGTCATGACGTATAACGTTATAAAGTATATCGTCATAACGTATAACGTCATATAGAATTACGGTTTAACGTATACCGTCACATAGTTATACGTCATAACGTATAGCGCTATATTGTATTACGTCATAACGTATAACGGCACATAGTATTGCGACATGACGTACAACGTTATATGTTATTGTGTAATAACGTATAACGTCACATAGTAATACGTCAAAACGTATAGCGCTATATTGTATAGCGTCATAGCGTATAACGTCATATAGAATTACGTCATAACGTATAACGTCATATAGTATTGCGTCATGACGTATAACGTTATATGGTATTTTGTCATAACGTATAACGTCACATAGTTCTACGTCAGAACGGATGACGTCACATAGAATTGCGCCATGACGTGTAACGTCATATTGAAATACGTCATAACGTACAACGTCAAATAGTATTGCGCCGTAACGTATAACGTTATAAAGTATATCGTCATAACGTATAACGTCATATAGAATTACGGTTTAACGTATACCGTCACATAGTTATACGTCATAACGTATAGCGCTATATTGTATTACGTCATAACGTATAACGGCATATAGTATTGCGACATGACGTTCAACGTTATATGTTATTGTGTAATAACGTATAACGTCACATAGTAATACGTCATAACGTATAATGTCATGTAGTATTAAGGTATATCGTATAACGTCACATAGTAATACGTCATGACGTATAACGTTATATTGTGTGACAACATAACGTATAACGTCATATAGAATTACGGTACAACGTATAACGACATATAGTATTGCGCCATGACGTATAACGTTATAAAGCATAACGTCATAACGCATAACGTCATATAGAGTTACGGTTTAACCTATACCGCCACATAGCAATACGTCATAACGTATAGCGCTATGTTGTATTGCGCCATAACGTATAACGTCACATAGTAATACGTCATAACGTATAATGTCATGTAGTATTAAGGTATAGCGTATAACGTCACTTAGTAATAAGTCATGACGTATAACGTTATATTGTGTGACGTCATAACGTATAACTTCATGTAAAATTACGGTACAACGTATAACGTCATATAGTATTGCGCCATGACTTGTAACGTTCTAAAGTATAACGTCATAACGTATAACGTCATATAGTACTACGTCATAACGGATGACGTCATATAGAATTACGGTTTAACGTATACCGTCACATAGTTATGCGTCTTAACGTATAGCGCTATATTGTATTAGGTCATAACGTATGACGTCATATAGTAATCCGCCATGACGTATAACGTTATAATGTATAACGTCATATCGCATAACGTCATATAGAGTTACGGTTTAACGTATACTGTCACATAGTAATACGTCATAACGAATAGCGCTATATTGTATTGCGTCATAACGTACAACGTCACATAGTATTACGTCATAACGTATAACATCACATAGTACTACGTCAGAACGGATGACGTCATATAATATTACGCCATGACATATAACGTCATATAGAATTACGTCATAACGTGTAACGTCATATATTATTGCGCCATGACGTATAACGTTATAAAGTATAACGTCATATATAGTTACGGTTTAACGTATACCGTCACATACTATTCCGTCATAACGTATAACGTCACACAGTTCTACGTCATAACGTAGAACGTCATATAGTACTGCGCCATGATGTATAACGTTATAAAGTATAACGTCACAACGTATAACGTCATATAGTATTGCGCCATGACGTATAACGTTATAAAATATAAGGTCATATAGTATTGCGTCATTACGAATGACGTCATATTATATTGCGTCATAACGCATAACGTCACATGGTAATATGCCGCAACGGAAGATGTCGTATTGAATTACGTCATAACGTACAACGTCACATGGTACTATGCCACAACGGAAGACGTCATATAGAATTACTTGATAACGTATAAAGTCATATAGTATTGCGCCATGACGTATAACGTGATAAAGTATAACGTCATAACGTATATCGTCATATAGTACTGCGTCATGACGTACAACGTTATATGATATTGTGTAATAACGTATAACGTAACATAGTAATACGTCATAACGTATAATGTCATGTAGTATTAAGGTATAACGTATAACGTCACATAGTAAGACGTCATAACGTATAACGTCATATAGTATTCCGCCATGACGTATAACGTTATAAAGTATAACGTCATAACGCATAACGTCATATAGTATTGCGTCATGACGTATAACGTTATATGGTATTGCGTAATAACGTATAACGTCATATAGTATTGCGTCATGACGTATAACGTTATATGGTATTTTGTCATAACGTATAACGTCACATAGTTCTACGTCAGAACGGATGACGTCACATAGAATTGCGCCATGACGTGTAACGTCATATTGAAATACGTCATAACGTACAACGTCAAATAGTATTGCGCCGTAACGTATAACGTTATAAAGTATATCGTCATAACGTATAACGTCATATAGAATTACGGTTTAACGTATACCGTCACATAGTTATACGTCATAACGTATAGCGCTATATTGTATTACGTCATAACGTATAACGGCATATAGTATTGCGACATGACGTTCAACGTTATATGTTATTGTGTAATAACGTATAACGTCACATAGTAATACGTCATAACGTATAATGTCATGTAGTATTAAGGTATATCGTATAACGTCACATAGTAATACGTCATGACGTATAACGTTATATTGTGTGACAACATAACGTATAACGTCATATAGAATTACGGTACAACGTATAACGACATATAGTATTGCGCCATGACGTATAACGTTATAAAGCATAACGTCATAACGCATAACGTCATATAGAGTTACGGTTTAACCTATACCGCCACATAGCAATACGTCATAACGTATAGCGCTATGTTGTATTGCGCCATAACGTATAACGTCACATAGTAATACGTCATAACGTATAATGTCATGTAGTATTAAGGTATAGCGTATAACGTCACTTAGTAATAAGTCATGACGTATAACGTTATATTGTGTGACGTCATAACGTATAACTTCATGTAAAATTACGGTACAACGTATAACGTCATATAGTATTGCGCCATGACTTGTAACGTTCTAAAGTATAACGTCATAACGTATAACGTCATATAGTACTACGTCATAACGGATGACGTCATATAGAATTACGGTTTAACGTATACCGTCACATAGTTATGCGTCTTAACGTATAGCGCTATATTGTATTAGGTCATAACGTATGACGTCATATAGTAATCCGCCATGACGTATAACGTTATAATGTATAACGTCATATCGCATAACGTCATATAGAGTTACGGTTTAACGTATACTGTCACATAGTAATACGTCATAACGAATAGCGCTATATTGTATTGCGTCATAACGTACAACGTCACATAGTATTACGTCATAACGTATAACATCACATAGTACTACGTCAGAACGGATGACGTCATATAATATTACGCCATGACATATAACGTCATATAGAATTACGTCATAACGTGTAACGTCATATATTATTGCGCCATGACGTATAACGTTATAAAGTATAACGTCATATATAGTTACGGTTTAACGTATACCGTCACATACTATTCCGTCATAACGTATAAAGTCACACAGTTCTACGTCATAACGTAGAACGTCATATAGTACTGCGCCATGATGTATAACGTTATAAAGTATAACGTCATAACGTATAGCGTCACAGAGTATTGCGACATGACGTACAACGTTATATGTTATTGTGTTATAACGTATAACGTCACATAGTAATGCGTCGTAAAGTATAGCGCTATTTTGTATAGAGTCACAACGTGTGACGTTACATAGTACTACGTAATAACGTATAATGTCATGTAGTATTAAGGTATACCGTATAACGTCACATAGTAATACGTCATAACGTATAGCGCTATTTTGTATTGCTGCATAACGTATAACGTCACATAGTATTACGTCACAACGTATGAGGTCATATAGTATTGCATCATAACGTATAGCGTCACACAGTACTACGCCACAACGGATGACGTCATATAGAATTACGTCATAACGTATAACGTCATATAGTATTGCGTCATGACGTATAACGTCATATAGTATTGCGTCCTAACGTATAACGTTATAAAGTATAACGTCATAACGTATAGCGTCACATAGTAATACGTCATAACGGATGACATGATATGGAATTACGCCAGGACGTATAACGTCATATTGAATTACTTCATAACTTATAACGTCATATAATATTGCGCCATGACGTATAACGTTATAAAGTACTACGATATAACGTATAACGTCATATAGTATTGCGTCATTACGAATGACGTCATGTAATATTGCGTCATAACGTATAACGTCACATAGTAATACGTCATAACGTATAACGTCATGTAATATTGCGTCAGAACGGATGACGTCATATAGTATTCCGCCATGACGTATAACGTTATAAAGTATAACGTCATAACGCATAACGTCATACGGAGTTACGGTTTAACGTATACCGTCACATGGTATTCCGTCATAACGTATAACGTCATATAGTATTGCGCCATGACGAATAACGTTATAAAGTATAACGTCATAACGTATAACCTCATATAGTATGGCGTCAGTACGAATGACGTCATATGATATTACGTCATAACGTATAACGTCGCATAGTAATACGACATAACGTAGAACGTCCTATAGAATTACGGTTTAACGTATACCGTCACATAGTTATACGTCATAACGTACAGCGCTATATTGTATTACGTCATAACGTAGAACGTCATATAGTATTGCGTCATGACGTATAACGTTATATGTTATTGTGTAATAAGGTATAACGTCACATAGTAACACGTCATAACGTATAGCGCTATATTGTATTGCGTCATAACGTATAACGTCACATAGTACTACGTCATAACGTATAACGTTATAAAGTGTAACGTCATAACGTATAACGTTATATAGTATTGCGTCGTAACGTATAACGTTATAAAGTATAACGTCATTACGTATATCGTGACATAGTAATACGTCATAACGTATAACGTCATATAGAATTACGGTTTAACGTATACCGTCACATAGTTATATGTAATAACGTATAGCGCTATATTGTATTACGTCATAACGTAGAACGTCATATAGTATTGCGTCATGACGTATAACGTTATATGTTATTGTGTAATAAGGTATAACGTCACATAGTAACACGTCATAACGTATAGCGCTATATTGTATTGCGTCATAACGTATAACGTCACATAGTACTACGTCATAACGTATAACGTTATAAAGTGTAACGTCATGACGTATAACGTTATAAAGTATATCGTCATAACGTATAACGTCATATAGAATTACGGTTTAACGTATACCGTCACATAGTTATACGTCATAACGTATAGCGCTATATTGTATTACGTCATAACGTATAACGGCATATAGTATTGCGACATGACGTACAACGTTATATGTTATTGTGTAATAACGTATAACGTCACATAGTAATACGTCAAAACGTATAGCGCTATATTGTATAGCGTCATAGCGTATAACGTCATATAGAATTACGTCATAACGTATAACGTCATATAGTATTGCGTCATGACGTATAACGTTATATGGTATTTTGTCATAACGTATAACGTCACATAGTAATACGTCATAACGTATAATGTCATGTAGTATTAAGGTATATCGTATAACGTCACATAGTAATACGTCATGACGTATAACGTTATATTGTGTGACAACATAACGTATAACGTCATATAGAATTACGGTAAAACGTATAACGACATATAGTATTGCGCCATGACGTATAACGTTATAAAGCATAACGTCATAACGCATAACGTCATATAGAGTTACGGTTTAACCTATACCGCCACATAGCAATACGTCATAACGTATAGCGCTATGTTGTATTGCGCCATAACGTATAACGTCACATAGTAATACGTCATAACGTATAATGTCATGTAGTATTAAGGTATAGCGTATAACGTCACTTAGTAATAAGTCATGACGTATAACGTTATATTGTGTGACGTCATAACGTATAACTTCATGTAAAATTACGGTACAACGTATAACGTCATATAGTATTGCGCCATGACTTGTAACGTTCTAAAGTATAACGTCATAACGTATAACGTCATATAGTACTACGTCATAACGGATGACGTCATATAGAATTACGGTTTAACGTATACCGTCACATAGTTATGCGTCTTAACGTATAGCGCTATATTGTATAGCGTTATATCGTATGTCGTCACATAGTACTACGTCATAGCGTATAATGTCATGTAGTATTAAGGTATAACGTATAACGTTACATAGTAATACGTCATAACGTATAACGTCATATAGAGTTACGGTTTAACGTATACCGTCACATAGTATTCCGTCATAACGTATAACGTCACATAGTTCTACGTCAGAACGGATGACGTCACATAAAATTACGGTTTAACGTATACCGTCACGTAGTAATGCGTCTTAACGTATAGCGCTATATTGTATTACGTCATAACGTATGACGTCATATAGTATTGCGTCATAAGATATAACGTCACATAGTAATACGCCATAACGTACAACCTCACATAGTAATACGTTGTAACGTACAATGTCATGTAGTATTAAGGTATACGTATATCGTCACATAGTAATACGTCGTGACGTTTAATGTTATATTGTGTGACGTCATAACGTATAACGTCATATAGTATTCCGTCATAAGGTATAACATCATATAGTATTGTGTCATGACGCATAACGTTATATGGTATTGCGTAATAACGTATAACGTCACATAGCATTGCGCCATGACGTATAACGTCATAAAGTATAACGTCATAACGTATAACGTCATATAGTATTGCGTCAGAACGGATGACGTCATAAAGAATTACGTCATGACGTATAACGTCATATAGAATTACAGTACAACGTATAACGTCATATAGCATTGCGCCATGATGTATAACGTTATAAAGTATAATGTCATAACGTATGACGTCATATAGTATTGCGTCATAACGTATAACGTCACATAGTACTACGCCACAACGAATGACGTCATATAGAATAACGTCATGACGTATAACGTCATATAGTATTGCGTCATAACGTATAATGTCACATAGTAATACGTCATAACGTATAACGTCATATAGAATTGCGCTTTAACGTATACCGTCACATACTTATACGTCATAACGTATAGCGCCATATTGTATTACGTCATAACGTATAACGTCATATAATACTGCGTAATAATGTATAACGTCACATAGTACTACGCCACAACGTATGACGTCATATAGTATTGCGTCATAACGTAAAACGTCACATAGTTCTACGTCATAACGTATAACTTCATATAGTACTACGCCACAACGGATGACGTCATATAGTATTCCGCCATGACGTATAACGTTATAATGTATAACGTCATAACGCATAACGTCATATAGAGTTACGGTTTAACGTATACCGTCACATAGTAATACGTCATATCGTATAGCGTTATATATTGTGTAGCGTCATAACGTATAACGTCACATAGAATTACGTCATAACGTATAACGTCATATAGTATTGCGTCAGAACGGATGACGTCATAAAGAATTACGTCATGACGTATAACGTCATATAGAATTACAGTACAACGTATAACGTCATATAGCATTGCGCCGTGACGTATAACGTTATAAAGTATACTGTCATAACGTATGACGTCATATAGTATTGCGTCATAACGTATAACGTCACATAGTACTACGCCACAACGGATGACGTCATATAGAATAACGTCATGACGTATAACGTCATGTTGAATTATGTCATAACGTGTAACGTCAAATAGTATTGCGCCATGACGTATAACGTTATAAAGTATAACGGCATAACGTATAACGTCATATTGAATTACGTCATAACGTATAACGTCATATAGTATTGCGTCATGACGTACAACGTTATATGTTATTGTGTAATAACGTATAACGTCACAAAGTAATACGTCATAACGTATAGCGCTATATTGTATTGCGTCATAATGTATAATGTCACATAGTGTTACGTCATAACGTATAACGTCACATAGTATTACCTCGTAACGGATGACGTCATATAGAGTTACGTCATGACGTATAAAGTCATATAGAATTACGTCATAACGTATAACGTCATATAGTATTGCGCCATGACGTATAACATTATAAAGTATAACGTCATAACGTATAACGTCATATAGTATTGCGTCAGAACGGATGACGTCATAAAGAATTACGTCATGACGTATAACGTCATATAGAATTACAGTACCACGTATAACGTCATATAGCATTGCGCCATGACGTATAACGTTATAAAGTATAATGTCATAACGTATGACGTCATATAGTATTGCGTCATAACGTATAACGTCACATAGTACTACGCCACAACGTATGACGTCATATAGAATTACGTCATAACGTATAACTTCATATAGTACTACGCCACAACGGATGACGTCATATAGTATTCTGTCATGACGTATAACGTTATATGGTATTGCGTAATAACATATAACGTCGTATAGTAATCCGCCATGATGTATAACGTTACAATGTATAACGTCATATCGCATAACGTCATATAGTTACGGTGTAACGTATACTGTCACATAGTAATACGTCATAACGTATAGCGCTTTATTGTATTGCGTCATAACGTATAACGTCACATAGCATTACGTCATAACGTATAACGTCATATAGTATTGCGCCATGATGTATAACGTTATAAAGTATAACGTCATAGCGCATAACGTCATATAGAGTTGCGGTTTTACGTATACCGTCACATAGTATTCCGTCATAACGTATAACGTCACATAGTTCTACGTCAGAACGGATGACGTCATATAGAATTACGCCATGACGTGGAACGTCATATTGAAATACGTCATAACGTACAACGTCATATAGTATTGCGTCGTAACGTATAACGTTATAAAGTATAAGGTCATAACGTATATCGTAACATAGTAATACGTCAGAACGTATAACGTCATATAGAATTACGGTATAACGTATAACGTCATATAGTATTGGGCCATGACGTATAACGTTATAAAGTATATCGTCATAACGTATAACGTCATATAGTATTACGTCATAACGTATAACGTCATATATATCGCTATAATGTATTACGTCATAACGTATAACGTCATATAGTATTGCGTCATGACGTATAACGTTATATGTTATTGTGTAATAACGTATAACGTCATATAGTACTACGTCATAACGGATGACGTCACATAAAATTACGGTTTAACGTATACCGTCACGTAGTAATGCGTCTTAACGTATAGCGCTATATTGTATTACGTCATAACGTATGACGTCTTATAGTATTGCGTCATAAGATATAACGTCACAAAGTACTACGCCACAACGTATAACGTCATATAGTATTGCGCCATGACGTATAACGTTACAAAGTATAACGTCATAAAGCATAACGTCATATAGAGTTGCGGTTTTACGTATACCGTCACATAGTATTCCGTCATAACGTATAACGTCACATAGTTTTACGTCGTAACGTATAACGTCATATAGTATTGCGTCATTACGACTGACGTCATACAATATTGCGTCATAACGTATAATGTCACATAGTAATACGCCATAACGTACAACCTCACATAGTAATACGTTGTAACGTACAATGTCATGTAGTATTAAGGTATACGTATATCGTCACATAGTAATACGTCGTGACGTATAATGTTATACTGTGTGACGTCATAACGTATAACGTCATATAGTATTCCGTCATAAGGTATAACATCATATAGTATTGTGTCATGACGCATAACGTTATATGGTATTGCGTAATAACGTATAACGTCACATAACATTGCGCCATGACGTATAACGTCATAAAGTATAACGTCATAACGTATAACGTCATATAGTATGGCGTCATTACGAATGACGTCATATAATATTGCGTCATAACGTATAACGTCGCATAGTAATACTTCATAACGTAGAACGTCCTATATAATTACGGTTTAACGTATACCGTCACATAGTTATACGTCATAACGTACAGCGCTATATTGTATTACGTCATAACGTATAACGTCACATAGTACTACGTCATAACGTATAACGTTATAAAGTGTAACGTCATAACGTATAACGTCATATAGTAGTGCGTCATTACGACTGACGTCATATAATATTGCGTCATAACGTATAATGCCACATAGTACTACGCCACAACCTATGACGTCATATAGAAATACGTCATAACGTATAACTTCACATAGTACTACGCCACAACGGATGACGTCATATAGAATTACGTCATAACTTATAACGTCATATAGTATAGCGCCATGACGTATAACGTTATAATGTATAACGTCATAACGCATAACGTCATATAGAGTTACTGTTTAACGTATACCGTCACATAGTAATACGTCATAACGTATAGCGCTATATTGTACAGCGTCATAACGTATAACGTCATATAGAATTACGTCGTAACGTATAACGTCATATAGTATTGCGTCATGACGTATAACGCTATATGTTATTGTGTAATAAGGTATAACGTCACATAGTATTACGTCATAACGTATGACGTCATATAGTATTGTGTAATAAGGTATAACGTCACATAGTATTACGTCATAACGTATGACGTTACATAGTTCTACGTCATAACGTATAGCGTCATATAGTATTGCGCCATGACGTATAACGTTATAAAGTATAACGTCATAACGTATAACGTCACATAATAATACGACGTAACGTAGAACGTCATATAGAAATATGTCATAACGTATAACTTCCCATAGTACTACGCCACAACGGATGACGTCATATAGAATTACGTCATAACTTATAACGTCATATAGTATTGCGCCATGACGTATAACGTTATAAAGTATAACGTCATAACGCATAACGTCATATAGAGTTGCGGTTTTACGTATACCGTCACATAGTAATACGTCATAACGTATAGCGCTATATATTGTGTAGCGTCATAACGTATAACGTCACGTAGAATTACGTCATAACGTATAACGTCATATAGTACTACGCCACAACATATGACGTCATATAGTATTGCGTCATAACGTAAAACGTCACATAGTTCTACGTCATAACGTATAACGTCATATAGTATGGCGTCATTACGAATGAAGTCATATGATATTACATCACAACGTATAACGTCGCATAGTAATACGACATAACGTAGAACGTCCTATAGAATTACGGTGTTTACGTATACCGTCACATAGTTATACGTCATAACGTACAGCGCTATATTGTATTACGTCATAACGTAGAACGTCATATAGTATTGCGTCATAACGTATAACGTCATATGGAATTACGGTTTAACGTATACCGTCACATAGTTATACGTCATAACGTATAGCGCTATACAGTATGGCGTCATAACGTATAACGTCACATAGTACTACGTCATAACGGATGACGTCATATAGTATTGCGTCATAACGTATAACATCACATAGTATTACGTCATAACGTATAGCGCTATATTGTATAGCGTCATAACGTATAACGTCACATGGTACTACGTGATAACGGATGACGTCATATAGTACTGCGTCATAACGTATAACGTCATATATAATTATCTCATAACGTATAACATCACATAGTAATACGTCATAACGTAGAATGTCATGTAGTATTGCGTCATGACTTATAACGTGATATAGAGTAACGTCATAACGTATAACGTTATATGGTATAACGTTATATGGTATAACGTAATAATGTTGAACGTTGTACAGTATTAAGGTATAACGTATAACGTCACATAGTATTACTTCGTAACGGATGATGTCATATAATATTACGTCATGACGTATAACGTCATATAGAATAACGTCATAACGTATAACGTCACATAGCATTACGTCATGACGTATAACGTCGCAAAGTAATACTTCATAACGTAGAACGTCCTATATAATTACGGTTTAACGTATACCGTCACATAGTTATACGTCATAACGTACAGCGCTATATTGTATTACGCCATGACGTATAACATCATATAGAATCACGTCATAACGTATAACGTCATATAGTATTGCGTCAGAACGGATGACGTCATAAAGAATTACGTCATGACGTATAACGTCATATAGAATGACAGTACAACGTATAACGTCATATAGCATTGCGCCATGACGTATAACGTTATAAAGTATAATGTCATAACGTATGACGTCATATAGTATTGCGTCATAACGTATAACGTCACATAGTACTACGCCACAACGGATGACGTCATATAGAATAACGTCATGACGTATAACGTCATGTTGAATTATGTCATAACGTATAACGTCAAATAGTATTGCGCTATGACGCGTAACGTTATAAAGTATAACGGCATAACGTATAACGTCATATTGAATTACGTCATAACGTATAACGTCATATAGTATTGCGTCATGACGTACAACGTTATATGTTATTGTGTAATAACGTGTAACGTCACAAAGTAATACGTCATAACGTATAGCGCTATATTGTATTGCGTCATAATGTATAATGTCATATTGTATTACGTCATAACGTATAACGTCACATAGTATTACTTCGTAACGGATGACGTCATATAGAATTACGTCATGACGTATAAAGTCATATAGAATTACGTCATAACGTATAACGTCATATAGTATTGCGCCATGACGTATAACATTATAAAGTATAACGTCATAACGTATAACGTCATATAGTACTACGCCACAACGGATGACGTCATATAGCATTCTGTCATGACGTATAACGTTATATGGTATTGCGTAATAACATATAACGTCGTATAGTAATCCGCCATGATGTATAACGTTATAATGTATAACGTCATATCGCATAACGTCATATAGTTACGGTTTAACGTATACTGTCACATAGTAATACGTCATAACGTATAGCGCTATATTGTATTGCGTCACAACGTATAACGTCACATAGCATTACGTCATAACGTATAACATCACATAGTACTACGTCAGAACGGATGACGTCATATAGAATTACGCCATGACGTATAACGTCATATAGAATCACGTCATAACGTATAACGTCATATAGTATTGCGCCATGACGTATAACGTTATAAAGTATAACGTCATAGCGCATAACGTCATATAGAGTTGCGGTTTTACGTATACCGTCACATAGTATTCCGTCATAACGTATAACGTCACATAGTTCTACGTCATAACGTATAACGTCATATAGTATTCCGCCATGACGTATAACGTTATAATGTACAACGTCATAACGCATAACGTCACATAGAGTTACGGCTTAACGTATACCGTCACATAGTAATACGTCATAACGTATAGCGCTATATTGTATTACGCCATGACGTATAACATCATATAGAATTACGTCATAACGTATAACGTCATATGGTATTGCGTCATGACGTATAACGTTATATAGTATTGCGTCAGAACGGATGACGTCATAAAGAATTACGTCATGACGTATAACGTCATATAGAATGACAGTACAACGTATAACGTCATATAGCATTGCGCCATGACGTATAACGTTATAAAGTATAATGTCATAACGTATGACGTCATATAGTATTGTGTAATAAGGTATAACGTCACATAGTATTACGTCATAACGTATGACGTCATATAGTATTGCGTCATAACGTAAAACGTCACATAGTTCTACGTCATAACGTATAACGTCATATAGTATTGCGTCATTACGACTGACGTCATATAATATTGCGTCATGACGTATAATGTCACATAGTAATACGTCATAACGTATAACGTCATATAGAATTACGGTTTAACGTATACCGTCACATACTTATACGTCATAACGTATAGCGCCATATTGTATTACGTCATAACGTATAACGTCATATAGTACTGCGTAATAACGTATAACGTCACATAGTACTACGCCACAACGTATGACGTCATATAGTATTGCGTCATAACGTAAAACGTCACATAGTTCTACGTCATAACGTATAACTTCATATAGTACTACGCCACAACGGATGACGTCATATAGTATTCCGCCATGACGTATAACGTTATAATGTATAACGTCATAACGCATAACGTCATATAGAGTTACGGCTTAACGTATACCGTCACATAGTAATACGTCATATCGTATAGCGTTATATATTGTGTAGCGTCATAACGTATAACGTCACATAGAATAACGTCATAACGTATAACGTCATATAGTATTGCGTCAGAACGGATGACGTCATGAAGAATTACGTCATGACGTATAACGTCATATAGAATTACAGTACAACGTATAACGTCATATAGCATTGCGCCATGACGTATAACGTTATAAAGTATACTGTCATAACGTATGACGTCATATAGTATTGCGTCATAACGTATAACGTTATATGTTATTGTGTAATAAGGTATAACGTCACATAGTCCTACGTCATAACGTATAACGTCATATAGTATTGCGTCATTACGACTGACGTCATATAATATTGCTTCATAACGTATAATGTCACATAGTAATACGTCATAACGTATAACGTCATATAGAATTACGGTTTAACGTATACCGTCACATACTTATACGTCATAACGTATAGCGCCATATTGTATTACGTCATAACGTATAACGTCATATAGTACTGCGTAATAACGTATAACGTCACATAGTACTACGCCACAACGTATAACGTCATATTGAATTATGTCATAACGTATAACGTCAAATAGTATTGCGCCATGACGTATAACGTCACATAGTACTACGTCATAACGTATAACGATATAAAGTGTAACGTCATAACGTATAGCGTCATATAGTATTGCGTCAGAACGGATGACGTCATAAAGTATTACGTCATGACGTATAACGTCATATTGAATTACGTCATAACGTATAACGCCATATAGTATTGCGCCATGACGTATAACATTATAAAGTATAACGTCATATAGTATTGCGTCATTACGAATGACATCATATAATATTGCGTCGTAACGTATACCGTCACATAGTTATACGTCATAAAGTATAGCGCTATATTGTATTACGTCATAACGTATAACGTCATATAGTATAGCGTCATTACGAATGACGTCATATATAATTGCGTCATAAGGTATAACGTCACATAGTACTACGCCACAGCGGATGACGTCATATAGAATTACGCTATTACGTATAACGTCATATAGAATTACGTCATAAGGTACAACGTCATATAGTATTGCGCCATGACGTATAACGTTATAAAGTATAACGTCATAACGTATAATGTCACATAGTATTACGTCATAACGTATAACGTCATACAGAATTACGGTTTAACGTATCCCGTCATATAATTATACGTCATAACGTATATCGCTATATTGTATTACGTCATAACGTATAACGTCACATAGTATTGCGTCATGACGTAGAACGTTATATAGAGTTACGTCATAACGTATAATGATATATGGTATAACGTTATATGGTATAACGTAATAATGTTGAACGTTGTAGAGTATTAAGGTGTAACGTATGACGTCACATAGTATTACTTCGTAACGGATGATGTCATATAGTATTACGCCATGACGTATAACGTGATAAAGTATAACGTCATATTGAATTACGTCATAACGTGTAGCGTCATATAGTATTGCGCCATGACGTATAACGTCACAAAGTACAACGTCATAGCGTATATCGCTATATTGTATTACGTCATAACGTATAACGTCATATAGTATAGCGTCATTACGAATGACGTCATATAATATTGCGTCATAACGTATAACGTCGCATAGTAATACTTCATAACGTAGAACGTCCTATATAATTACGGTTTAACGTATACCGTCACATAGTAATACGTCATAACGTATAGCGCTATATATTGTGTAGCGTCATAACGTATAACGTCACATAGAATTACGTCATATCGTATAACGTCATATAGTATTGCGTCAGAACTGATGACGTCATAAAGAATTACGCCATGACGTATAACGTCATATAGAATTACAGTACAACGTATAACGTCATATTGAATTACGTCATAACGTATAGCGTCATATAGTATTGCGCCATAACGTATAACGTGATAAAGTATAACGTCATATAGTATTGCGTCATAACGTATAACGTCACATAGTACTACACCACAACGGATGACGTCATACAGGATTACGCCATGACGTATAACGTCATATTGAATTACGTCATAACGTGTAGCGTCATATAGAATTGCGCCATGACGTATAACGTCACAAAGTACAACGTCATAACGTATAGCGTCATATAATAATACATCATAACGCATAACGTCATATAGAATTACGGTTTAACGTATTCCGTCACATAGTTATACGTCATAACGTATAGCGCTATATTGTATTACGTCATAACGTATAACGTCATATAGTATCACTTCGTAACGGATGACGTCATATAGATTTACGGTTTAACGTATACCGTCACATAGTTATACGTTATAACGTATAGCGCTGTATTGTATTACGTCATAACGTATACCGTCATATTGTATTGCGCCATGACGTATAACGTTATATGGTTTTGCGTAATAACGTATAACGTCACATAGTACTACACCACAACGGATGACGTCATATAGTATTGCGTCATGACGTATAACGTTGTATGGTATTGCGTAATAACGTAAAACCTCACTTCGTAAGACGTCATGATTTAGAACGTCATATAGTACTACGTCAGAACGGATGACGTCATATAGAATTACGCCATGACGTATAACGTCATCTAGAATTAGGGTTTAACGTATTCCGTCACATAGTTATATGTCATAACGTGTAGCCCTATATTGTATTACGTCATAACGTATAAAGTCATATAGTAGTGCGTCATGACGTATAACGTTATATGTTATGGTGTAATAAGGTATAACGTCACACAGTAATACGTCATAACGTATAGCGCAATATTGTATTGCGTCATAACGTATAACGTCACATAGTACTACGTCATAACGTATAACGTCATATAGCATTACGTCATAACGTATATCGTCACATCGTAATACGTCATAACGTATAATGTCATGTAGTATTAAGGTATA
Organism: Bombus fervidus; assembly: GCF_041682495.2. Lineage (NCBI taxonomy): Eukaryota > Metazoa > Arthropoda > Insecta > Hymenoptera > Apidae > Bombus > Bombus fervidus. Next base: position 3,028,594 of record NW_027212582.1, read on the forward strand.
ACGTATAACGTCACATAGTAATACGTCAGGACGTACAACGTTATATGTTATTGTGTAATAACGTATAACGTCACATAGTAATACGTCATAACATATAGCGCTATATTGTATTACGTCATAACGTATAACGTCATATAGAATTACTGTTTAACGTATGCCGTCACATAGTTATACGTCACAACGTTTGGCGCTATATTGTATTGAGTCATAACGTATAACGTCATATAGTATTGCATCCTGACGTACAACGTTGTATGTTATTGTGTAATAACGTATAACGTCACATACTAATACGTCATAACGTATAACGTCATATACAATTACGTCATAACGTATAACTTCACATAGCAATATGTCATAACGTATAATGTCATGTATTATTAAGGTATAACGTATAACGTCATATAGTAATACGTCATGACGTATAACGTTATAGTGTGTGACGTCATAACGTACAACGTCATATAGTAGTGCGTCATAACGTACAACGACACATAGTAATACGTCATAACGTATAATGTCATGTAGTATTAATTTATAACGTATAACGTCACATAGTAATACGTCATAACGTCTAGCGCTATATTGTATTGCGCCATAACGTATAACGTCACATAGTACTACGCCACAACGGATGACGTCATATAGAATTACGTCATGACGTATAACGTCATATAGAATCACGTCATAACGCACAACGTCACATAGTAATACGTCATAACGTATAATGTCATGCTAGTATTACGTCATAACGTATAACGTCTTATAGTATTGCGTCATGACGTACAAGGATATGTGTTATTGTGTAATAACGTATAACGTCAGAAAGTAATACGTCATAACGTATAGCGCTATATTGTATTGCGTCATAACGTATAACGTCACATAGTGTTACGTCATAACGTATCACGTCGTATAGAATTACGGTACAACGTATAACGTCTAATAGTATTGCGCCATGACGGATAACGTTATAAAGTATAACGTCATAACGTATAACGTCACATAGTAATACGTTATAACGTATAGAGCTATATTGTAATGCGTCATAACGTATAACGTCACATAGTATTACTTCGTAACGTATAACGTCATATAGTATTGCGTCATGATGTCCAACGTTATATGTTATTGTGTAATAACGTAGAACGTCACATAGTAATACGTCATAACGTATTGCGCTATATAGTATAGCGTCATCACGTAATACGTCACATAGTACTACGTCATAACGGATGACGACATATAGTATTGCGTCATGACATAGAACGTTATATGTTATTGTGTAATAACGTATAACGTCACATAGTACTATGCCATAACAGATGACGTCATATAGAATTACGTCATGAAGTATAACGTCATACAGAATTACGTCATAGCGCACAACGTCACACAGTAATACGTCATAACGTATAATGTCATGTAGTATTAAGGTATAACGTATAACGTCACACAGTAATACGTCATGACGTATAACGTTATATTGTGTGACATCATAACGTATAACGTCATATAGAATTACGGTACAACGTATGACGTCATATAATATTACGTCATAACGTACTACGTCACATAGTAATACGTCATAACGTACAATGTAATGTAGTATTAATTTATAACGTATAACGTCACATAGTAATACGTCATAACGTATAATGTCATGTCGAATTACGGTACAACGTATAACGTCATATTGTATTGCGCCATGACGTATAACGTCATATAGTATTACGTCATAACTTATAACGTCATATAGTATTGCGTCATGACGTACAACGTTTCAGAGTATTACGTCATAACGTATAATGTCATATATAATTACGTCATAACGTATAACTTCACGTAGCAATACGTCATAACGTAGAATGTCATGTAGTATTGCGTCATGACGTATAACGTTATATGGTACTGCGTAATAACATATAACGTCATATAGTATTGCGTAATTCCGAATGACGTCATACAATATTGCGTCATAAAGTACAGCGCCACATAGTACTACGCCACAACGGATGACGGCATATAGAATTACGTCATTACGTAAAACGTCATATAGAATTACGTCATAACATGCAACGTCACACAGTAATCCGTCATAACGTATAATGTCATGTAGTATTAGGGTATAACGTATAACGTCACATAGTAATACGTCATAACGTATGACGTCATATGGAACTATTGTTTAACGTATACCGTCACATAGTTATGCGTCTTGACGTATAGCGCTATATTCTATTACGTCATAACGTATAACGTCATATAGTATTGCGTCATGACGTATAACGTCACATAGTAATACGTCATAACGTATGACGTCATATGGAACTATTGTTTAACGTATACCGTCACATAGTTATGCGTCTTGACGTATAGCGCTATATTCTATTACGTCATAACGTATAACGTCATATAGTATTGCGTCATAACGTATAACGTCACATTGTTCTACGTCAGAACGGATGACGTCATATAGAATTACGCCATGACGTATGACGTCATATTGAAACACGTCATAACGTATAACGTCATATAGTATTGCGTCATAACGTATAACGTCACATAGAACTAAGCCACAACGAATGACGTCATATAGAATAACGTCATGACGTATAACGTCATATAGATTTACGTCATAAAGCACAACGTCACATAGTAATACGTCATAACGTATAATGTCATGTAGTATTAAGGTATGACGTATAACGTCACACAGTAATACGTCATGATGTATAACGGTATATTGTGTGACGTCATAACGTATAACGTCATATCGATTTATGGTACAACGTATAACGTTATATTGTGTGACGTCATAACGTATAACGTCATATAGAATTACGTCATAACGTATAACGGCTTACAGTATTGCGTCATTCCGATTGACGTCATATAATATTGCGTCATAACGTATAACGTCACATATTAATACGCCATAACGTATAACGTCATATGGAATGCGGTTTAACGTATGCCATCACATAGTTATACGTCTTAACATATAGCGCTATATAGTATAGCGTCATAACTTATAACGTCATATAGTATTGCGTCATAACGTATAACGTCATATAGTATTGCGTCATGACGAACAACGTTATATTTTAATGTGTAATAACGTATAACGTCACATAGTAATACGCCATAACGTATAACGTCATATAGTATTGCGTCATTCCGAATGACGTCATGTAGTATTAAGGTATAACGTATAACGTCACATAGTAATACGTCATAACGGATGACGTCATATTGTGTTGCATCATAACGTATAGCGTCACATAGAACTACGCCACAACGGATGACGGCATATAAAATTACGTCATTACGTATAACGTTATATAGAATTACGTCATAACGTATAGCACTATATTGTATAGCGTCATAACGTATAACGTCACATAGTACGACGTCATAACGGATGACGTCATATAGTATTGCGTCATAACGTATAACGTCACACAGTATTACGTCATAACGTATAGCGCTATATTGTATAGCGTCATAACGTATAACGTCACATAGTACTACGTCATAACGGAGGACGTCATATAGTATTGCGTCATAACGTATAACGTCACATAGTACTACGTCATAACGGATGACGTCATATAGTATTGCGTCATAACGTATAACGTCACACAGTATTACGTCATAACGTATAGCGCTATATTGTATAGCGTCATGACGTATAACGTTATATGGTATTGATTAATAACGTATAACGACATATAGTATTACGTCATAACGTATAACGTCCCATAGTACTACGTCATGACGTACAACGTTATATTGCGTGACGTCGTAAAGTATAACGTCATATAGAATTACGGTACAACGTATAACGTCATATAGTATTGCGCCATGACGTATAACGTTATATGGTATTGCGTAATAACGCATAACGACACATAGTACTACGCCACAACGGATGACGTACAACAGAATTACGTCATGACGTATAACGTCATATAGTATTACGTCATGACGTGCAACGTTTCAGAGTATTACTTCATAACTTATAACGTCACATAGTAATACGTCATAACGTATAATGTCATGTAGTATTAAGGTATAACGTATATCGTCACACAGTTTCACGTCATGACGTATAACGTTAAATTGTGTGACGTCATAACGTATAACGTCATATAGTATTGCGTCATAACGTATAACGTCACATAGAACTAAGCCACAACGAATGACGTCATATAGAATAACGTCATGACGTATAACGTCATATAGAATTACGTCATAAAGCACAACGTCACATAGTAATACGTCATAACGTATAATGTCATGTAGTATTAAGGTATAACGTATAACGTCACACAGTAATACGTCATGATGTATAACGTTATATTGTGTGACGTCATAACGTATAACGTCATATCGATTTATGGTACAACGTATAACGTTATATTGTGTGACGTCAGAACGTATAACGTCATATAGAATTACGTCATAACGTATAACGGCTTACAGTATTGCGTCATTCCGATTGACGTCATATAATATTGCGTCATAACGTATAACGTCACATATTAATACGCCATAACGTATAACGTCATATGGAATTACGGTTTAACGTATACCATTCACATAGTTATACGTCTTAACATATAGCGCTATATAGTATAGCGTCATAACGTATAACGTCACATAGTATTGCGTCATAACGTATAACGTCACATAGTACTACGCCACAACGGATGACGTCATATAGAATTACGTCATGACGTATAACGTCAAACACAATTACGTCATAACGCACAACGTCACTGAGTTATACGTCATAACGTATAATGTCATGTAGTATTAAGGTATAACGTATAACGTCACACAGTAATACGTCATGACGTACAACGTTATATTGCGTGACGTCATAACGTATAACGTCATACAGTATTGCGTCATAACGTATAGCGTCACATAGAAAGACGCCACAACGGATGACGTCATATAGAATTACGTCATGACGTATAACGTCGTACAGAATTACGTCATAACGTACAACGTCACATAGTAATACGTCATAACGTATAATGTCATGCAGTATTAAGATATAACGTATAACGTCACATAGTAATACGTCATGACGTATAACGTTATATGGTGTGACGTCGTAACGTATAACGTCATATAGAATTGCGGTCCAACGTATAACGTCATATAGTATTGCGCCATGACGTATAACGTTATATGGTATTGCGTAATAACGCATAACGACACATAGTACTACGCCACAACGGATGACGTACTACAGAATTACGTCATGACGTATAACGTCATATAGTATTACGTCATGACGTACAACGTTTCATAGTATTACGTCATAACTTATAACGTCACATAGTAATACGTCATAACGTATAATGTCATGTAGTATTAAGGTATAACGTATATCGTCACACAGTTTCACGTCATGACGTATAACGTTAAATTGTGTGACGTATTAACGTATAACGTCATATAGAAGTACGGTAAAAGGTATAACGTCATATAGTATTGCGCCATGACGTATAACGTTATATTGAGTGACGTCATAACGTATAACGTCATATAGTATTGCGTCATACCGAATGACGTCATATAATATTGCGTCATAAGGTATAACGTCACATAGTAATACGTCATTACGTATAACGTCATGTAGTATTAAGGTATAACATATAACGTCACATAGTAATACGTCATAACGGATGACGTCATATAGTGTTGCGTCATAACGTATAGCGTCACATAGTACTACGCCACAACGGATGACGGCATATAGAATTACGTCATTACGTATAACGTTATATAGAATTACGTCATAACGTATAGCACTATATTGTATAGCGTCATAACGTATAACGTCACATAGTACGACGTCATAACGGATGACGTCATATAGTATTGCGTCATAACGTATAACGTCACACAGTATTACGTCATAACGTATAGCGCTATATTGTATAGCGTCATAACGTATAACGTCACATAGTACTACGTCATAACGGATGACGTCATATAGTATTGCGTCATAACCTATAACGTCATATAGTATTGCGTCATGACGTACAACGTTTCAGAGTATTACGTCATAACGTAAAACGTCACATATAATTACCTCATAACGTATAACATCACATAGTAATACGTCATAACGTAGAATGTCATGTAGTATTGCGTCATGACGTATAACGTTATATAGAGTTACCTCATAACGTATAACGTTATATGGTATAACGTAATAATGTTGAACGTTGTACAGTATTAAGGTATAACGTATAACGTCACATAGTAATACGTCATAACGTATAATGTCATGTAGTATTAATTTATAACGTATAACGTCACATAGTAATACGTCATAACGTATAGCGCTGTATTGTATTGCGTCAAAACGGATAACGTCACATAGTATTGCATCATTCCGAATGACGTCATATAATATTGCGTCATAACGTATAACGTCACATAGTATTACTTCGTAACGGATGATATCATATAGTATTACGTCATGAGGTATAACGTCATATAGAATATCGTCATAACGTATAACGTCACATAGCAATACGTCATAACGTATAATGTCATGTAGTATTAATTTATAACGTATAACGTCATATAGTATTATGTCATAACGTATAACGTCATATAGTATTGTGTCATGCCGTTCAACGTTATATGTTATTGTGTAATAACGTATAACGTCACATTGTAATACGTCATAACGTATAGCGCTATATAGTATGGCGTCATAACGTATAACGTCACATAGTACGACGTCATAACGGATGACGTCATATAGTATTGCATCATAACGTATAACGTCACACAGTATTACGTCATAACGTATAGCGCTATATTGTATAGCGTCATAACGTATAACGTCACATAGTACTACGTCATAACGGATGACGTCATATAATATTGCGTCATAACGTATAACGTCACATAGTATTACTTCGTAACGGATGATATCATATAGTATTACGTCATGACGTATAACGTCATATAGAATATCGTCATAACGAATAACGTCACATAGCAATACGTCATAACGTATAATGTCATGTAGTATTAATTTATAACGTATAACGTCATATAGTATTATGTCATAACGTATAACGTCATATAGTATTGCGTCATGACGTACAACGTTATGTGTTATTGTGAAATAACGTATAACGTCACATAGTAATACGTCATAACGTATAGCGCTATATAGCATGGCGTCATAACGTATAACGTCACATAGTACTACGTCATAACGGATGACGTCATATAGTATTGCGTCATAACGTATAACGTCACATAGTATTACGTCATAACGTATAGCGCTATATTGTATAGCGTCATAACTAATAACGTCACATAGTACTACGTCATAACGGATGACGTCATATAGTATTGCGTCATGACGTACAACGTTTCAGAGTATTACGTCATAACGTATAACGTCTAATATAATTATCTCATAACGTATAACATCACATAGTAATACGTCATAACGTAGAATGTCATGTAGTATTGCGTCATGACGTATAACGTGATATAGAGTAACGTCATAACGTATAACGTTATATGGTATAACGTTATATGGTATAACGTAATAATGTTGAACGTTGTACAGTATTAAGGTATAACGTATAACGTCACATAGTATTACTTCGTAACGGATGATGTCATATAGTATTACGCCATGACGTATAACGTCATATAGAAGAACGTCATAACGTACAACGTCACATAGTAATACGCCATAACGTATAATGTCATGTAGTATTCCGCCATGACGTATAACGTCATATTGAATTACGTCATAACGTATAACGTCATATTAAATTACGTCATAACGTATAACGTCACATAGTTCTACGTCAGAACGGATGACGTCATATAGAATTACGCCATGACGTATAACGTCACATAGTAATACGTCATAACGTATAGCGCTATATTGTATTGCGTCATAACGCATAACGTCACATAGTTTTGCGTCATTCCGAATGACGTCATATAATATTGCGTCATAACGTATAACGTCACATAGTAATACGCCATAACGTATAATGGCATATAGTATTGCGTCATTCCGAATGACGTCATATAATATTGCGCCATGACGTATAACGTCATATAGTATTACGTCATAACGTATAACGTCATATAGTGTTGTGTCATGACGTTCAACGTTATATGTTATTGTGTAATAACGTATAACGTCACAAAGTAATTCGTCATAACGTATAGCGCTATATTGTATTGCGCCATAACGTATAACGTCACATAGAACTAAGCCACAACGAATGACGTCATATAGGATAACGTCATGACGTATAACGTCATATAGAATTACGTCATAAAGCACAACGTCACATAGTAATACGTCATAACGTATAATGTCATGTAGTATTAAGGTATAACGTATAACGTCACACAGTTTCACGTCATGACGTATAACGTTAAATTGTGTGACGTCATAACGTATAACGTCATATCGAATTACGGTACAACGTATAACGTCATATAGTATTGCGCCATGGCGTATAACGTCATATAGAATTACGGTACAACGTATAACGTCATATAGTATTGCGCCATGGCGTATAACGTCATATAGTATTACGTCATAACGTATAACGGCTTATAGTATTGCGTCATTCCGATTGACGTCATATAATATTGCGTCATAACGTATAACGTCACACATTAATACGCCATAACGTATAACGTCATATGGAATTACGGTTTAACGTATACCATCACATAGTTATACGTCTTAACATATAGCGCTATATAGTATAGCGTCATAACGTATAACGTCACATAGTACTACGTCATAACTGATGACGTCATATAGTATTGCGTCATAACGTATAACGTCATATAGTATTGCGTCATGACGAACAACGTTATATTTCAATGTGTAATAACGTATAACGTCACATAGTAATACACCATAACGTATAACGTAATATAGTATTGCGTCATTCCGAATGACGTCATATAATATTGCGCCATGACGTATAACGTCATATAGTATTACGTCATAACGTATAACGTCATATAGTATTGTGTCATGGCGTTCAACGTTATATGTTATTGTGTAATAACGTATAACGTCACCAAGTAATACGTCATAACGTATACCGCTATATTGTATTGCGTCATAATGTATAACGTCACATAGTGTTACGTCATAACGTATAACGTAACATAGTAATACTTCGTATCCGATGACGTCATATAGTATTGCGCCATGACGTATTACGTCATATAGTACTGCGTAATAACGTATAACGTCACATAGTACTACGCAACAACGTATGACGTCATATAGAATTACGTCATAACGTAAAACTTCATATAGTACTACGCCACAACGGATGACGTCATATAGTATACCGCCATGACGTATAACGTTATAATGTATAACGTCATAACGCATAACGTCATATAGAGTTACGGTTTAACGTATACCGTCACATAGTAATACGTCAGAACGGATGACGTCATATAGTAGACCGCCATGACGTATAACGTCATATTGAATTACGTCATAACGTATAACGTCATAGAGTATTGCGTCATGACGTACAACGTTATATGTTATTGTGTAATAACGTATAACGTTACAAAGTAATACGTCATAACGTATAGCGCTATATATTGTGTAGCGTCATAACGTATAACGTCACATAGAATTACGTTATAACATATAACGTCATATAGTATTGCGTCAGAACGGATGACGTCATAAAGATTTACGTCATGACGTATAACGTCATATTGAATTATGTCATAACGTATAACGTCAAATAGTATTGCGCCATGACGTATAACGTTATAAAGTATAACGGCATAACGTATAATGTCACATAGTATTACGTCATAACGTATAACGTCATACAGAATTACGGTTTAACGTATCCCGTCATATAATTATACGTCATAACGTATATCGCTATATTGTATTACGTCATAACGTATAACGTCACATAGTATTGCGTCATGACGTAGAACATTATATAGAGTTACGTCATAACGTATAATGATATATGTTATAACGTTATATGGTATAACGTAATAATGTTGAACGTTGTAGAGTATTAAGGTGTAACGTATGACGTCACATAGTATTACTTCGTAACGGATGATGTCATATAGTATTACGCCATGACGTATAACGTGATAAAGTATAACGTCATATAGTATTGCGTCATAACGTATAACGTCACATAGTTATACGTCATAACGTATAGCGCTATATTGTATTACGTCATAACGTATAACGTCATATAGTATAGCGTCATTACGAATGACGTCATATATAATTGCGTCATAAGGTATAACGTCACACAGTACTACGCCACAGCGGATGACGTCATATAGAATTACGCTATTATGTATAACGTCATATAGAATTACGTCATAAGGTACAACGTCATATAGTATTGCGCCATGACGTATAACGTTATAAAGTATAACGTCATAACGTATAATGTCACATAGTATTACGTCATAACGTATAACGTCATACAGAATTACGATTTAACGTATCCCGTCATATAATTATACGTCATAACGTATATCGCTATATTGTATTACGTCATAACGTATAACGTCACATAGTATTGCGTCATGACGTAGAACGTTATATAGAGTTACGTCATAACGTATAATGATATATGGTATAACGTTATATGGTATAACGTAATAATGTTGAACGTTGTAGAGTATTAAGGTGTAACGTATGACGTCACATGGTATTACTTCGTAACGGATGATGTCATATAGTATTACGCCATGACGTATAACGTGATAAAGTATAACGTCATATAGTATTGCGTCATAACGTATAACGTCACATAGTACTACACCACAACGGATGACGTCATACAGGATTACGCCATGACGTATAACGTCATATTGAATTACGTCATAACGTGTAGCGTCATATAGTATTGCGCCATGACGTATAACGTCACAAAGTACAACGTCATAACGTATATCGCTATATTGTATTACGTCATAACGTATAACGTCATATAGTATAGCGTCATTACGAATGACGTCATATAATATTGCGTCATAACGTATAACGTCGCATAGTAATACTTCATAACGTAGAACGTCCTATATAATTACGGTTTAACGTATACCGTCACATAGTAATACGTCATAACGTATAGCGCTATATATTGTGTAGCGTCATAACGTATAACGTCACATAGAATTACGTCATATCGTATAACGTCATATAGTATTGCGTCAGAACTGATGACGTCATAAAGAATTACGTCATGACGTATAACGTCATATTGAATTACGTCATAACGTGTAGCGTCATATTGTATTGCGCCATGACGTATAACGTTATATGGTTTTGCGTAATAACGTATAACGTCACATAGTACTACACCACAACGGATGACGTCATATAGTATTGCGTCATGACGTATAACGTCATATAGTATAGCGTCATTACGACTGACGTCATATAATATTGCGTCATAACGTATAACGTCGCATAATAATACATCATAACGTATAACGTCATATAGTATCACTTCGTAACGGATGACGTCATATAGATTTACGGTTTAACGTATACCGTCACATACTTATACGTTATAACGTATAGCGCTGTATTGTATTACGTCATAACGTATAAAGTCATATAGTAGTGCGTCATGACGTATAACGTTATATGTTATGGTGTAATAAGGTATAACGTCACACAGTAATACGTCATAACGTATAGCGCAATATTGTATTGCGTCATAACGTATAACGTCACATAGTATTGCGTCATGACGTAGAACGTTATATAGAGTTACGTCATAACGTATAATGATATATGGTATAACGTTATATGGTATAACGTAATAATGTTGAACGTTGTAGAGTATTAAGGTGTAACGTATGACGTCACATAGTATTACTTCGTAACGGATGATGTCATATACAATTACGTCATAACGTATAACTTCACATAGCAATATGTCATAACGTATAATGTCATGAATTATTAAGGTATAACGTATAACGTCATATAGTAATACGTCATGACGTATAACGTTATAGTGTGTGACGTCATAACGTACAACGTCATATAGTAGTGCGTCATCACGTACAACGACACATAGTAATACGTCATAACGTATAATGTCATGTAGTATTAATTTATAACGTATAACGTCACATAGTAATGCGTCATAACGTCTAGCGCTATATTGTATTGCGCCATAACGTATAACGTCACATAGTACTACGCCACAACGGATGACGTCATATAGAATTACGTCACGACGTATAACGTCATATAGAATCACGTCATAACGCACAACGTCACATAGTAATACGTCATAACGTATAATGTCATGTAGTATTACGTCATAACGTATAACGTCTTATAGTATTGCGTCATGACGTACAAGGATATGTGTTATTGTGTAATAACGTATAACGTCAGAAAGTAATACGTCATAACGTATAGCGCTATATTGTATTGCGTCATAACGTATAACGTCACATAGTGTTACGTCATAACGTATCACGTCGTATAGAATTACGGTACAACGTATAACGTCTAATAGTATTGCGCCATGACGGATAACGTTATAAAGTATAACGTCATAACGTATACCGTCACATAGTAATACGTTATAACGTATAGAGCTATATTGTAATGCGTCATAACGTATAACGTCACATAGTATTACTTCGTAACGTATAACGTCATATAGTATTGCGTCATGATGTCCAACGTTATATGTTATTGTGTAATAACGTAGAACGTCACATAGTAATACGTCATAACGTATTGCGCTATATAGTATAGCGTCATCACGTAATACGTCACATAGTACTACGTCATAACGGATGACGTCATATAGTATTGCGTCATGACATAGAACGTTGTATGTTATTGTGTAATAACGTATAACGTCACATAGTACTACGCCATAACAGATGACGTCATATAGAATTACGTCATGAAGTATAACGTCATACAGAATTACGTCATAGCGCACAACGTCACACAGTAATACGTCATAACGTATAATGTCATGTAGTATTAAGGTATAACGTATAACGTCACACAGTAATACGTCATGACGTATAACGTTATATTGTGTGACATCATAACGTATAACGTCATATAGAATTACGGTACAACGTATGACGTCATATAATATTACGTCATAACGTACTACGTCACATAGTAATACGTCATAACGTACAATGTAATGTAGTATTAATTTATAACGTATAACGTCACATAGTAATACGTCATAACGTATAATGTCATGTCGAATTACGGTACAACGTATAACGTCATATTGTATTGCGCCATGACGTATAACGTCATATAGTATTACGTCATAACTTATAACGTCATATAGTATTGCGTCATGACGTACAACGTTTCAGAGTATTACGTCATAACGTATAATGTCATATATAATTACGTCATAACGTATAACTTCACATAGCAATACGTCATAACGTAGAATGTCATGTAGTATTGCGTCATGACGTATAACGTCATATGGTACTGCGTAATAACATATAACGTCATATAGTATTGCGTCATTCCGAATGACGTCATACAATATTGCGTCATAAAGTACAGCGCCACATAGTACTACGCCACAACGGATGACGGCATATAGAATTACGTCATTACGTAAAACGTCATATAGAATTACGTCATAACGTGCAACGTCACACAGTAATCCGTCATAACGTATAATGTCATGTAGTATTAAGGTATAACGTATAACGTCACATAGTAATACGTCATAACGTATGACGTCATATGGAACTATTGTTTGACGTATACCGTCACATAGTTATGCGTCTTGACGTATAGCGCTATATTCTATTACGTCATAACGTATAACGTCATATAGTATTGCGTCATGACGTATAACGTCACATAGTAATACGTCATAATGTATAACGTCATATAGAGTTACGGTTTAACGTATACCGTCACATAGTATTCCGTCATAACGTATAACGTCACATTGTTCTACGTCAGAACGGATGACGTCATATAGAATTACGCCATGACGTATGACGTCATATTGAAACACGTCATAACGTATAACGTCATATAGTATTGCGTCATAACGTATAACGTCACATAGAACTAAGCCACAACGAATGACGTCATATAGAATAACGTCATGACGTATAACGTCATATAGAATTACGTCATAAAGCACAACGTCACATAGTAATACGTCATAACGTATAATGTCATGTAGTATTAAGGTATGACGTATAACGTCACACAGTAATACGTCATGACGTATAACGTTATATTGTGTGACGTCATAACGTATAACGTCACATAGTAATACGTCATAACGTATAGCGCTATATTGTATAGCGTCATAACGTATAGCGTCATAACGTATAGCGTCACATAGTCACATAGAATTACGTCATGACGTATAACGTCCTACAGAATTACGTCATAACGCACAACGTCACAGAGTAATACGCCATAACGTACAATGTCATGTAGTACTAAGGTATAACGTATAACGTTACATAGTAATACGTCATAACATATAGCGCTATATGGTATTGCGTCATAACGTATAACGTCACATAGTAATACGTCATATCGTATAGCGCTATATTGTATTACGTCATGACGTATGACGTCATATAGTATTGCGTCCTGACGTACAACGTTATGTGTTATTGTGAAATAACGTATTACGTCACATAGTAATACGTCAAAACGTATAGCGCTATATAGTATGGCGTCATAACGTATAACGTCACATAGTACTACGTCATAACGGATGACATCATATAGTATTGCGTCATAACGTATAACGTCACATAGTATTACGTCATAACGTATAGCGCTATATTGTATAGCGTCATAACGTATAACGTCACATAGTACTACGTCATAACGGATGACGTCATATAGTATTGCGTCATAACGTATAACGTCATATAGTATTGCGTCATGACGTTCAACGTTTCAGAGTATTACGTCATAACGTATAGCGTCATATATAATTATCTCATAACGTATAACATCACATAGTAATACGTCATAACGTAGAATGTCATGTAGTATTGCGTCATGACGTATAACGTGATATAGAATTACGTCATGACGTATAACGTCATATAGAATTATGTCATGACGTACAACGTCATTCAGAATTACGTCATAACGTACAATGTAACATAGTAACACGTCATAACGTATAATGTCATGTAGTATTAAGGTATAACGTATAACGTCACATAGTAATACGTCATAACGTACAGCGCTATATTGTATAGCGTTATAACGTATAACGTCAGCTAGTACTACGCCACAACGGATGACGTCATATAGACTTACGTCATGACGTATAACGTCATACAGAATTACGTCATAACGTACAACGTCACATAGTAATACGTCATAACGTATAATGTCATGTAGTATTAATTTATAACGTATAAAGTCACATAGTACTACGTCATAACGTATGACGTCATAAAGTATTGCGTCATGACGTATAGCGTCGCATAGTACTACGCCACAACGGATGACGTCATATAGCATTACGTCATGTCGTATAGCGTCATATAGAATTACGTCATAACGTACATCATAACATTGTAATACGTCATAACGTATAATGTCATGTAGGATTAAGGTATAACGTATAACGTCACATAGTAATACGTCAGGACGTACAACGTTATATGTTTTTGTGTAATAACGTATAACGTCACATAGTAATACGTCATAACATATAGCGCTATATTGTATTACGTCATAACGTATAACGTCACATAGTAATACGTCATAACGTATAACGTCATATAGAATTACTGTTTAACGTATGCCGTCACATAGTTATACGTCACAACGTTTGGCGGTATATTGTATTGAGTCATAACGTATAACGTCATTTAGTATTGCATCATGACGTACAACGTTGTATGTTATTGTGTAATAACGTATAACGTCACATACTAATACGTCATAACGTGTAGCGCTATATTGTATTACGTCATAACGTATAACGTCATATAGTATTGCGTCATGACGTACAACGTTATATGTTATTGCGTAATAACGTATAACGTCATACAATATTAAGTCAGAACGGTTGACATCATAAAGAATTACGTCATGACGTATAACGTCGTATAGTATTACGGTACAACGTATAACGTCATATAGTATTGCGCCATGACGTATAACGTTATAAAGTATATCGTCATAACGTATTACGGCATATAGTATAACGTCATAACGTATAACGTCATATAGTATTGCGTCATTCCGAATGACGTCATATAATATTGCGTCATAACGTATAACGTCACATAGTACTACGCCATAACGGATGACGTCATATAGAAATACGTCATGACGTATAACGTCATATAGAATTACGTCATAACGTACAACGTCACATAGTAATACATCATAACGTATAATGTCATGTAGTATTAAGGTATAACGTATAACGTCACACAGTAATACGTCATGATGTATAACGTTATATTGTGTGACGTCGTAACGTATAACGTCATATAGAATTACGGTACAACGTATAACGTCATATAGCATTGCGCCATGACGTATAACGTTATATGGTATTGCATAATAACGTATAACGTCATATAGTATTACGTCATGACGTACAACGTTTCAGAGTATTACGTCATAACTTATAACGTCACATAGTAATACGTCATAACGTATAATGTCATGTAGTATTAAGGTATAACGTATAACGTCACATAGTAATACGTCATAACGTATAATGTCATGTAGTATTAAGGTATAACGTATATCGTCCCATAGTAACACGTCATGACGTATAACGTTAAATTGTGTTACGTCATAACGTGTAACGCCATATAGAATTACGGTAAAACGGATAACGTCACATAGTATTGCGTCATTCCGAATGACGTCATATAGTCTTCCGCCATGACGTATAACGTCATATTGAATTACGTCATAACGTATAATGTCATGTAGTATTAAGGTATAACGTATATCGTCCCATAGTAACACGTCATGACGTATAACGTTAAATTGTGTTACGTCATAACGTATAACGTCATATAGAATTACGGTAAAACGTATATCGTCATATAGTATTGCGCCATGACGTACAACGTCATATAATATTGCGTCATAACGTATAACTTCACATAGTAATACGCCATAACGTATCACGGCATATAGTATTGTGTCATTCCGAATGACGACATATAATATTGCGTCATAACGTACAACGTCACATAGTAATACGTCATAACGTATAATGTCATGTAGTAATAAGGTAGAACGTATAACGTCACATAGTAATACGTCATAACATATAGCGCTATATTGAATTGCGCGATAACGTATAACGTCACATAGTATTACGTCATAACATATGACGTCATATAATATTGCGTCATAACGCATAACGTCACATAGTAATACGCCACAACGGATGACGTCATATAGAGTTACGTCATGACGTACAGCGTCATACAGAATTACGTCATAACGTACAATGTAACATAGTAACACGTCATAACGTTTAATGTCATGTAGTATTAAGGTATAACGCATAACGTCACACAGTAATACGTCATGACGTATAACGTTATATTGTGTGACGTCATAACGTATAACGTCACATAGAATTACGTTACAACGTATAACGTCATATAGTATTGCGCCAGAACGTATAACGTTATAAAGTATAACGTCATAACGTATAACGTCATATAGTATTACGTCATAACGCAAAACGTCATATAGCATTGCGCCATGACGTACAACGTTATATGTTATTGTGTTATAACGTATAACGTCACAAGGTAATACGCCATAACGTATAATGTCATGTAGTATTAATTTATATCGTATAACGTCACATAGTAATACGTCATAACGTATAGCGCTACATTGTATTGCCTCATAACGGATAACGTCACATAGTATTGCGTCATTCCGAATGACGTCATATAGTATTCCGTCATGACGTATAACGTCATATTGAATTACGTCATAACGTATAACGTCACACAGTTCTACGTCAGAACGGATGACGTCATATAGAATTACGCCATGACGTATAACGTCATATTGAATTACGTCATAACGTATAACGTCATATTAAATTACGTCATAACGTATAACGTCACATAGTTCTACGTCAGAACGTATAATGGCATATAGTATTGCGTCATTCCGATTGACGTCATATAATATTGCGCCATGACGTATAACGTCATATAGTATTACGTCATAACATATAACGTCGTATAGTATTGTGTCATGACGTTCAACGTTATATGTTATTGTGTAATAACGTATAACGTCACAAAGTAATTCGTCATAACTTATAGCGCTATATTGTA
This sequence comes from Bombus fervidus, assembly GCF_041682495.2. NCBI lineage: Eukaryota > Metazoa > Arthropoda > Insecta > Hymenoptera > Apidae > Bombus > Bombus fervidus. The sequence goes on from NW_027212582.1 coordinate 3,047,002, forward strand.
TTGCGCCATAACGTATAACGTCACATAGTATTACGTCATAACGTATAATGGCATATAGTATTGCGTCATTCCGAATGACGTCATATAATATTGCGCCATGACGTATAACGTCATATAGTATTACGTCATAACATATAACGTCGTATAGTATTGTGTCATGACGTTCAACGTTATATGTTATTGTGTAATAACGTATAACGTCACAAAGTAATTCGTCATAACGTATAGCGCTATATTGTATTGCGCCATAACGTATAACGTCACATAGTATTACGTCATAACGTATGACGTCATATAGTATTGCGTCATAACGTATAACGTCACATAGAAGTAAGCCACAACGAATGACGTCATATAGAATAACGTTATGACGTATAACGTCATATAGAATTACGTCATAAAGCACAACGTCACATAGTAATACGTCATAACGTATAATGTCATGTAGTATTAAGGTATAACGTATAACGTCACACAGTTTCACGTCATGACGTATAACGTTAAATTGTGTCACGTCATAACGTATAACGTCATATAGAATTGCGGTAAAACGTATAACGTCATATAGTATTGCGCCATGACGTATAACGTTATATTGTGTGACGTCATAACGTATAACGTCATATAGTATTGCGTCATTCCGAATGACGTCATATAATATTGCGTCATAAGGTATAACGTCACATAGTAATACGTCATAACGTATAACGTCATATAGTATTGTGTCATGACGTTCAACGTTATATGTTATTGTGTAATTATGTATAACGTCACATAGTAATACGTCATAACGTATAGCGCTATATTGTATTGCGTCATAACGGATAACGTCACATAGTATTGCGTCATTCCGAATGACGTCATATAGTCTTCCGCCATGACGTATAACGTCATATTGAATTACGTCATAACGTATAATGTCATGTAGTATTAAGGTATAACGTATATCGTCCCATAGTAACACGTCATGACGTATAACGTTAAATTGTGTTACGTCATAACGTATAACGTCATATAGAATTACGGTAAAACGTATAACGTCATATAGTATTGCGCCATGACGTACAACGTCATATAATATTGCGTCATAACGTATAACTTCACATAGTATTACGTCATAACGTATAACGGCTTATAGTATTGCGTCATTCCGATTGACGTCATATAATATTGCGTCATAACGTATAACGTCACATATTAATACGCCATAACGTATAACGTCATATGGAATTACGGTTTAACGTATACCATCACATAGTTATACGTCTTAACATACAGCGCTATATAGTATAGCGTCATAACGTATAACGTCACATAGTACTACGTCATAACGGATGACGTCATATAGTATTGCGCCATAACGTATAACGTCACATAGTATTACGTCATAACGTATGACGTCATATAGGATTGCGTCATAACGTATAACGTCACATAGAACTAAGCCACAACGAATGACGTCATATAGAATAACGTCAAGACGTATAACGTCATATAGAATTACGGTACAACGTATAACGTCACATAGTAATACGTCATAATGTATAACGTCATATAGAGTTACGGTTTAACGTATACCGTCACATAGTATTCCGTCATAACGTATAACGTCACATTGTTCTACGTCAGAACGGATGACGTCATATAGAATTACGCCATGACGTATGACGTCATATTGAAACACGTCATAACGTATAACGTCATATAGTATTGCGTCATAACGTATAACGTCACATAGAACTAAGCCACAACGAATGACGTCATATAGAATAACGTCATGACGTATAACGTCATATAGAATTACGTCATAAAGCACAACGTCACATAGTAATACGTCATAACGTATAATGTCATGTAGTATTAAGGTATGACGTATAACGTCACACAGTAATACGTCATGACGTATAACGTTATATTGTGTGACGTCATAACGTATAACGTCACATAGTAATACGTCATAACGTATAGCGCTATATTGTATAGCGTCATAACGTATAGCGTCATAACGTATAGCGTCACATAGTCACATAGAATTACGTCATGACGTATAACGTCCTACAGAATTACGTCATAACGCACAACGTCACAGAGTAATACGCCATAACGTACAATGTCATGTAGTACTAAGGTATAACGTATAACGTTACATAGTAATACGTCATAACATATAGCGCTATATGGTATTGCGTCATAACGTATAACGTCACATAGTAATACGTCATATCGTATAGCGCTATATTGTATTACGTCATGACGTATGACGTCATATAGTATTGCGTCCTGACGTACAACGTTATGTGTTATTGTGAAATAACGTATTACGTCACATAGTAATACGTCAAAACGTATAGCGCTATATAGTATGGCGTCATAACGTATAACGTCACATAGTACTACGTCATAACGGATGACATCATATAGTATTGCGTCAGAACGTATAACGTCACATAGTATTACGTCATAACGTATAGCGCTATATTGTATAGCGTCATAACGTATAACGTCACATAGTACTACGTCATAACGGATGACGTCATATAGTATTGCGTCATAACGTATAACGTCATATAGTATTGCGTCATGACGTTCAACGTTTCAGAGTATTACGTCATAACGTATAGCGTCATATATAATTATCTCATAACGTATAACATCACATAGTAATACGTCATAACGTAGAATGTCATGTAGTATTGCGTCATGACGTATAACGTGATATAGAATTACGTCATGACGTATAACGTCATATAGAATTATGTCATGACGTACAACGTCATTCAGAGTTACGTCATAACGTACAATGTAACATAGTAACACGTCATAACGTATAATGTCATGTAGTATTAAGGTATAACGTATAACGTCACATAGTAATACGTCATAACGTACAGCGCTATATTGTATAGCGTAATAACGTATAACGTCAGCTAGTACTACGCCACAACGGATGACGTCATATAGACTTACGTCATGACGTATAACGTCATACAGAATTACGTCATAACGTACAACGTCACATAGTAATACGTCATAACGTATAATGTCATGTAGTATTAATTTATAACGTATAAAGTCACATAGTACTACGTCATAACGTATGACGTCATAAAGTATTGCGTCATGACGTATAGCGTCGCATAGTACTACGCCACAACGGATGACGTCATATAGCATTACGTCATGTCGTATAGCGTCATATAGAATTACGTCATAACGTACATCATAACATTGTAATACGTCATAACGTATAATGTCATGTAGGATTAAGGTATAACGTATAACGTCACATAGTAATACGTCAGGACGTACAACGTTATATGTTTTTGTGTAATAACGTATAACGTCACATAGTAATACGTCATAACATATAGCGCTATATTGTATTACGTCATAACGTATAACGTCACATAGTAATACGTCATAACGTATAACGTCATATAGAATTACTGTTTAACGTATGCCGTCACATAGTTATACGTCACAACGTTTGGCGGTATATTGTATTGAGTCATAACGTATAACGTCATTTAGTATTGCATCATGACGTACAACGTTGTATGTTATTGTGTAATAACGTATAACGTCACATACTAATACGTCATAACGTGTAGCGCTATATTGTATTACGTCATAACGTATAACGTCATATAGTATTGCGTCATGACGTACAACGTTATATGTTATTGCGTAATAACGTATAACGTCATACAATATTAAGTCAGAACGGTTGACATCATAAAGAATTACGTCATGACGTATAACGTCGTATAGTATTACGGTACAACGAATAACGTCATATAGTATTGCGCCATGACGTATAACGTTATAAAGTATATCGTCATAACGTATTACGGCATATAGTATAACGTCATAACGTATAACGTCATATAGTATTGCGTCATTCCGAATGACGTCATATAATATTGCGTCATAACGTATAACGTCACATAGTACTACGCCATAACGGATGACCTCATATAGAAATACGTCATGACGTATAACGTCATATAGAATTACGTCATAACGTACAACGTCACATAGTAATACATCATAACGTATAATGTCATGTAGTATTAAGGTATAACGTATAACGTCACACAGTAATACGTCATGATGTATAACGTTATATTGTGTGACGTCGTAACGTATAACGTCATATAGAATTACGGTACAACGTATAACGTCATATAGCATTGCGCCATGACGTATAACGTTATATGGTATTGCATAATAACGTATAACGTCATATAGTATTACGTCATGACGTACAACGTTTCAGAGTATTACGTCATAACTTATAACGTCACATAGTAATACGTCATAACGTATAATGTCATGTAGTATTAAGGTATAACGTATAACGTCACATAGTAATACGTCATAACGTATAATGTCATGTAGTATTAAGGTATAACGTATATCGTCCCATAGTAACACGTCATGACGTATAACGTTAAATTGTGTTACGTCATAACGTGTAACGCCATATAGAATTACGGTAAAACGGATAACGTCACATAGTATTGCGTCATTCCGAATGACGTCATATAGTCTTCCGCCATGACGTATAACGTCATATTGAATTACGTCATAACGTATAATGTCATGTAGTATTAAGGTATAACGTATATCGTCCCATAGTAACACGTCATGACGTATAACGTTAAATTGTGTTACGTCATAACGTATAACGTCATATAGAATTACGGTAAAACGTATATCGTCATATAGTATTGCGCCATGACGTACAACGTCATATAATATTGCGTCATAACGTATAACTTCACATAGTAATACGCCATAACGTATCACGGCATATAGTATTGTGTCATTCCGAATGACGACATATAATATTGCGTCATAACGTACAACGTCACATAGTAATACGTCATAACGTATAATGTCATGTAGTAATAAGGTAGAACGTATAACGTCACATAGTAATACGTCATAACATATAGCGCTATATTGAATTGCGCGATAACGTATAACGTCACATAGTATTACGTCATAACATATGACGTCATATAATATTGCGTCATAACGCATAACGTCACATAGTAATACGCCACAACGGATGACGTCATATAGAGTTACGTCATGACGTACAGCGTCATACAGAATTACGTCATAACGTACAATGTAACATAGTAACACGTCATAACGTTTAATGTCATGTAGTATTAAGGTATAACGTATAACGTCACACAGTAATACGTCATGACGTATAACGTTATATTGTGTGACGTCATAACGTATAACGTCACATAGAATTACGTTACAACGTATAACGTCATATAGTATTGCGCCAGAACGTATAACGTTATAAAGTATAACGTCATAACGTATAACGTCATATAGTATTACGTCATAACGCAAAACGTCATATAGCATTGCGCCATGACGTACAACGTTATATGTTATTGTGTTATAACGTATAACGTCACAAGGTAATACGCCATAACGTATAATGTCATGTAGTATTAATTTATATCGTATAACGTCACATAGTAATACGTCATAACGTATAGCGCTACATTGTATTGCCTCATAACGGATAACGTCACATAGTATTGCGTCATTCCGAATGACGTCATATAGTATTCCGTCATGACGTATAACGTCATATTGAATTACGTCATAACGTATAACGTCACACAGTTCTACGTCAGAACGGATGACGTCATATAGAATTACGCCATGACGTATAACGTCATATTGAATTACGTCATAACGTATAACGTCATATTAAATTACGTCATAACGTATAACGTCACATAGTTCTACGTCAGAACGTATAATGGCATATAGTATTGCGTCATTCCGATTGACGTCATATAATATTGCGCCATGACGTATAACGTCATATAGTATTACGTCATAACATATAACGTCGTATAGTATTGTGTCATGACGTTCAACGTTATATGTTATTGTGTAATAACGTATAACGTCACAAAGTAATTCGTCATAACTTATAGCGCTATATTGTATTGCGCCATAACGTATAACGTCACATAGTATTACGTCATAACGTATAATGGCATATAGTATTGCGTCATTCCGAATGACGTCATATAATATTGCGCCATGACGTATAACGTCATATAGTATTACGTCATAACATATAACGTCGTATAGTATTGTGTCATGACGTTCAACGTTATATGTTATTGTGTAATAACGTATAACGTCACAAAGTAATTCGTCATAACGTATAGCGCTATATTGTATTGCGCCATAACGTATAACGTCACATAGTATTACGTCATAACGTATGACGTCATATAGTATTGCGTCATAACGTATAACGTCACATAGAAGTAAGCCACAACGAATGACGTCATATAGAATAACGTCATATAGAATTACGTCATAAAGCACAACGTCACATAGTAATACGTCATAACGTATAATGTCATGTAGTATTAAGGTATAACGTATAACGTCACACAGTTTCACGTCATGACGTATAACGTTAAATTGTGTCACGTCATAACGTATAACGTCATATAGAATTGCGGTAAAACGTATAACGTCATATAGTATTGCGCCATGACGTATAACGTTATATTGTGTGACGTCATAACGAATAACGTCATATAGTATTGCGTCATTCCGAATGACGTCATATAATATTGCGTCATAAGGTATAACGTCACATAGTAATACGTCATAACGTATAACGTCATGTAGTATTAAGGTATAACGTATAACGTCACATAGTAATACGTCATAACGGATAACGTCATATAGTGTTGCGTCATAACGTATAGCGACACATAGTACTACGCCACAACGGATGACGGCATATAGAATTACGTCATTACGTATAACGTTATATAGAATTACGTCATAACGTATAGCACTATATTGTATAGCGTCATAACGTATAACGTCACATAGTTCTACGTCAGAACGGATGACGTCATATAGAATTACGCCATGACGTATAACGTCAAATAGTAATACGCCATGACGTATAGCGCTATATTGTATTGCGTCATAACGGATAACGTCTCATAGTATTGTGTCATTCCGAATGACGTCATATAATATTGCGTCATAACGTATAACGTCACATAGTAATACGCCATAACGTATAACGTCATATAGTATTGCGTCATGACGAACAACGTTATATTTTAATGTGTAATAACGTATAACGTAACATAGTAATACGCCATAACGTATAACGTCATATAGTATTGCGTCATTCCGAATGACGTCATATAATATTGCGCCATGACGTATAACGTCATATAGTATTACGTCATAACGTATAACGTCATATAGTATTGTGTCATGACGTTCAACGTTATATGTTATTGTGTAATAACGTATAACGTCACAAAGTTATTCGTCATAACGTATAGCGCTATATTGTATTGCGCCATAACGTATAACGTCACATAGTATTACGTCATTCCGAATGACGTCATATAATATTGCGCCATGACGTATAACGTCATATAGACTTACGTCATGACGTATAACGTCATACAGAATTACGTCATAACGTACAACGTCACATAGTAATACGTCATAACGTATAATGTCATGTAGTATTAATTTATAACGTATAAAGTCACATAGTACTACGTCATAACGTATGACGTCATAAAGTATTGCGTCATGACGTATAGCGTCGCATAGTACTACGCCACAACGGATGACGTCATATAGCATTACGTCATGTCGTATAGCGTCATATAGAATTACGTCATAACGTACATCATAACATTGTAATACGTCATAACGTATAATGTCATGTAGGATTAAGGTATAACGTATAACGTCACATAGTAATACGTCAGGACGTACAACGTTATATGTTTTTGTGTAATAACGTATAACGTCACATAGTAATACGTCATAACATATAGCGCTATATTGTATTACGTCATAACGTATAACGTCACATAGTAATACGTCATAACGTATAACGTCATATAGTATTGCGTCATGACGTACAACGTTATATGTTATTGCGTAATAACGTATAACGTCATACAATATTAAGTCAGAACGGTTGACATCATAAAGAATTACGTCATGACGTATAACGTCGTATAGTATTACGGTACAACGTATAACGTCATATAGTATTGCGCCATGACGTATAACGTTATAAAGTATATCGTCATAACGTATTACGGCATATAGTATAACGTCATAACGTATAACGTCATATAGTATTGCGTCATTCCGAATGACGTCATATAATATTGCGTCATAACGTATAACGTCACGTAGTACTACGCCATAACGGATGACGTCATATAGAAATACGTCATGACGTATAACGTCATATAGAATTACGTCATAACGTACAACGTCACATAGTAATACATCATAACGTATAATGTCATGTAGTATTAAGGTATAACGTATAACGTCACACAGTAATACGTCATGATGTATAACGTTATATTGTGTGACGTCGTAACGTATAACGTCATATAGAATTACGGTACAACGTATAACGTCATATAGCATTGCGCCATGACGTATAACGTTATATGGTATTGCATAATAACGTATAACGTCATATAGTATTACGTCATGACGTACAACGTTTCAGAGTATTACGTCATAACTTATACCGTCACATAGTAATACGTCATAACGTATAATGTCATGTAGTATTAAGGTATAACGTATAACGTCACATAGTAATACGTCATAACGTATAATGTCATGTAGTATTAAGGTATAACGTATATCGTCCCATAGTAACACGTCATGACGTATAACGTTAAATTGTGTTACGTCATAACGTGTAACGCCATATAGAATTACGGTAAAACGGATAACGTCACATAGTATTGCGTCATTCCGAATGACGTCATATAGTCTTCCGCCATGACGTATAACGTCATATTGAATTACGTCATAACGTATAATGTCATGTAGTATTAAGGTATAACGTATATCGTCCCATAGTAACACGTCATGACGTATAACGTTAAATTGTGTTACGTCATAACGTATAACGTCATATAGAATTACGGTAAAACGTATATCGTCATATAGTATTGCGCCATGACGTACAACGTCATATAATATTGCGTCATAACGTATAACTTCACATAGTAATACGCCATAACGTATCACGGCATATAGTATTGTGTCATTCCGAATGACGACATATAATATTGCGTCATAACGTACAACGTCACATAGTAATACGTCATAACGTATAATGTCATGTAGTAATAAGGTAGAACGTATAACGTCACATAGTAATACGTCATAACATATAGCGCTATATTGAATTGCGCGATAACGTATAACGTCACATAGTATTACGTCATAACATATGACGTCATATAATATTGCGTCATAACGCATAACGTCACATAGTAATACGCCACAACGGATGACGTCATATAGAGTTACGTCATGACGTACAGCGTCATACAGAATTACGTCATAACGTACAATGTAACATAGTAACACGTCATAACGTTTAATGTCATGTAGTATTAAGGTATAACGTATAACGTCACACAGTAATACGTCATGACGTATAACGTTATATTGTGTGACGTCATAACGTATAACGTCACATAGAATTACGTTACAACGTATAACGTCATATAGTATTGCGCCAGAACGTATAACGTTATAAAGTATAACGTCATAACGTATAACGTCATATAGTATTACGTCATAACGCAAAACGTCATATAGCATTGCGCCATGACGTACAACGTTATATGTTATTGTGTTATAACGTATAACGTCACAAGGTAATACGCCATAACGTATAATGTCATGTAGTATTAATTTATATCGTATAACGTCACATAGTAATACGTCATAACGTATAGCGCTACATTGTATTGCCTCATAACGGATAACGTCACATAGTATTGCGTCATTCCGAATGACGTCATATAGTATTCCGTCATGACGTATAACGTCATATTGAATTACGTCATAACGTATAACGTCATATTAAATTACGTCATAACGTATAACGTCACATAGTTCTACGTCAGAACGTATAATGGCATATAGTATTGCGTCATTCCGATTGACGTCATATAATATTGCGCCATGACGTATAACGTCATATAGTATTACGTCATAACATATAACGTCGTATAGTATTGTGTCATGACGTTCAACGTTATATGTTATTGTGTAATAACGTATAACGTCACAAAGTAATTCGTCATAACTTATAGCGCTATATTGTATTGCGCCATAACGTATAACGTCACATAGTATTACGTCATAACGTATAATGGCATATAGTATTGCGTCATTCCGAATGACGTCATATAATATTGCGCCATGACGTATAACGTCATATAGTATTACGTCATAACATATAACGTCGTATAGTATTGTGTCATGACGTTCAACGTTATATGTTATTGTGTAATAACGTATAACGTCACAAAGTAATTCGTCATAACGTATAGCGCTATATTGTATTGCGCCATAACGTATAACGTCACATAGTATTACGTCATAACGTATGACGTCATATAGTATTGCGTCATAACGTATAACGTCACATAGAAGTAAGCCACAACGAATGACGTCATATAGAATAACGTCATGACGTATAACGTCATATAGAATTACGTCATAAAGCACAACGTCACATAGTAATACGTCATAACGTATAATGTCATGTAGTATTAAGGTATAACGTATAACGTCACACAGTTTCACGTCATGACGTATAACGTTAAATTGTGTCACGTCATAACGTATAACGTCATATAGAATTGCGGTAAAACGTATAACGTCATATAGTATTGCGCCATGACGTATAACGTTATATTGTGTGACGTCATAACGTATAACGTCATATAGTATTGCGTCATTCCGAATGACGTCATATAATATTGCGTCATAAGGTATAACGTCACATAGTAATACGTCATAACGTATAACGTCATGTAGTATTAAGGTATAACGTATAACGTCACATAGTAATACGTCATAACGGATAACGTCATATAGTGTTGCGACATAACGTATAGCGACACATAGTACTACGCCACAACGGATGACGGCATATAGAATTACGTCATTACGTATAACGTTATATAGAATTACGTCATAACGTATAGCACTATATTGTATAGCGTCATAACGTATAACGTCACATAGTTCTACGTCAGAACGGATGACGTCATATAGAATTACGCCATGACGTATAACGTCAAATAGTAATACGCCATGACGTATAGCGCTATATTGTATTGCGTCATAACGGATAACGTCTCATAGTACTGTGTCATTCCGAATGACGTCATATAATATTGCGTCATAACGTATAACGTCACATAGTAATACGCCATAACGTATAACGTCATATAGTATTGCGTCATGACGAACAACGTTATATTTTAATGTGTAATAACTTATAACGTAACATAGTAATACGCCATAACGTATAACGTCATATAGTATTGCGTCATTCCGAATGACGTCATATAATATTGCGCCATGACGTATAACGTCATATAGTATTACGTCATAACGTATAACGTCATATAGTATTGTGTCATGACGTTCAACGTTATATGTTATTGTGTAATAACGTATAACGTCACAAAGTTATTCGTCATAACGTATAGCGCTATATTGTATTGCGCCATAACGTATAACGTCACATAGTATTACGTCATAACGTATGACGTCATATAGTATTGCGTCATAACGTATAACGTCACATAGAACTAAGCCACAACGAATGACGTCATATAGAATAACGTCATATAGAATTACGTCATAAAGCACAACGTCACATAGTAATACGTCATAACGTATAATGTCATGTAGTATTGAGGTATAACGTATAAAGTCATATAGTATTGCGCCATGGCGTATAACGTCATATAGTATTACGTCATAACGTATAACGGCTTATAGTATTGCGTCATTCCGATTGACGTCATATAATATTGCGTCATAACGTATAACGTAACATATTAATACGCCATAACGTATAACGTCATATGGAATTACGGTTTAACGTATACCATCACATAGTTATACGTCTTAACATATAGCGCTATATAGTATAGCGTCATAACGTATAACGTCACATAGTACTACGTCATAACGGATGACGTCATATAGTATTGCGTCATAACGTATAACGTCACATAGTATTGCGTCATGACGTACAACGTTTCAGAGTATTACGTCATAACGTATAACGTCATATATAATTATCTCATAACGTATAACATCACATAGTAATACGTCATAACGTAGAAAGTCATGTAGTATTGCGTCATGACGTATAATGTCATGTAGTATTAAGGTATAACGTATAACGTCACATAGTAATACGCCATAACGTATAACGTCATATAGTATTGCGTCATTCCGAATGACGTCATATAATATTGCGCCATGACGTATAACGTCATATAGTATTACGTCATAACATATAACGTCGTATAGTATTGTGTCATGACGTTCAACGTTATATGTTATTGTGTAATAACGTATAACGTCACAAAGTAATTCGTCATAACGTATAGCGCTATATTGTATTGCGCCATAACGTATAACGTCACATAGTATTACGTCATAACGTATAATGGCATATAGTATTGCGTCATTCCGAATGACGTCATATAATATTGCGCCATGACGTATAACGTCATATAGTATTACGTCATAACATATAACGTCGTATAGTATTGTGTCATGACGTTCAACGTTATATGTTATTGTGTAATAACGTATAACGTCACAAAGTAATTCGTCATAACGTATAGCGCTATATTGTATTGCGCCATAACGTATAACGTCACATAGTATTACGTCATAACGTATGACGTCATATAGTATTGCGTCATAACGTATAACGTCACATAGAAGTAAGCCACAACGAATGACGTCATATAGAATAACGTCATGACGTATAACGTCATATAGAATTACGTCATAAAGCACAACGTCACATAGTAATACGTCATAACGTATAATGTCATGTAGTATTAAGGTATAACGTATAACGTCACACAGTTTCACGTCATGACGTATAACGTTAAATTGTGTCACGTCATAACGTATAACGTCATATAGAATTGCGGTAAAACGTATAACGTCATATAGTATTGCGCCATGACGTATAACGTTATATTGTGTGACGTCATAACGTATAACGTCATATAGTATTGCGTCATTCCGAATGACGTCATATAATATTGCGTCATAAGGTATAACGTCACATAGTAATACGTCATAACGTATAACGTCATGTAGTATTAAGGTATAACGTATAACGTCACATAGTAATACGTCATAACGGATAACGTCATATAGTGTTGCGTCATAACGTATAGCGACACATAGTACTACGCCACAACGGATGACGGCATATAGAATTACGTCATTACGTATAACGTTATATAGAATTACGTCATAACGTATAGCACTATATTGTATAGCGTCATAACGTATAACGTCACATAGTTCTACGTCAGAACGGATGACGTCATATAGAATTACGCCATGGCGTATAACGTCAAATAGTAATACGCCATGACGTATAGCGCTATATTGTATTGCGTCATAACGGATAACGTCTCATAGTATTGTGTCATTCCGAATGACGTCATATAATATTGCGTCATAACGTATAACGTCACATAGTAATACGCCATAACGTATAACGTCATATAGTATTGCGTCATGACGAACAACGTTATATTTTAATGTGTAATAACGTATAACGTAACATAGTAATACGCCATAACGTATAACGTCATATAGTATTGCGTCATTCCGAATGACGTCATATAAGATTGCGCCATGACGTATAACGTCATATAGTATTACGTCATAACGTATAACGTCATATAGTATTGTGTCATGACGTTCAACGTTATATGTTATTGTGTAATAACGTATAACGTCACAAAGTTATTCGTCATAACGTATAGCGCTATATTGTATTGCGCCATAACGTATAACGTCACATAGTATTACGTCATTCCGAATGACGTCATATAATATTGCGCCATGACGTATAACGTCATATAGACTTACGTCATGACGTATAACGTCATACAGAATTACGTCATAACGTACAACGTCACATAGTAATACGTCATAACGTATAATGTCATGTAGTATTAATTTATAACGTATAAAGTCACATAGTACTACGTCATAACGTATGACGTCATAAAGTATTGCGTCATGACGTATAGCGTCGCATAGTACTACGCCACAACGGATGACGTCATATAGCATTACGTCATGTCGTATAGCGTCATATAGAATTACGTCATAACGTACATCATAACATTGTAATACGTCATAACGTATAATGTCATGTAGGATTAAGGTATAACGTATAACGTCACATAGTAATACGTCAGGACGTACAACGTTATATGTTTTTGTGTAATAACGTATAACGTCACATAGTAATACGTCATAACATATAGCGCTATATTGTATTACGTCATAACGTATAACGTCACATAGTAATACGTCATAACGTATAACGTCATATAGTATTGCGTCATGACGTACAACGTTATATGTTATTGCGTAATAACGTATAACGTCATACAATATTAAGTCAGAACGGTTGACATCATAAAGAATTACGTCATGACGTATAACGTCGTATAGTATTACGGTACAACGTATAACGTCATATAGTATTGCGCCATGACGTATAACGTTATAAAGTATATCGTCATAACGTATTACGGCATATAGTATAACGTCATAACGTATAACGTCATATAGTATTGCGTCATTCCGAATGACGTCATATAATATTGCGTCATAACGTATAACGTCACATAGTACTACGCCATAACGGATGACGTCATATAGAAATACGTCATGACGTATAACGTCATATAGAATTACGTCATAACGTACAACGTCACATAGTAATACATCATAACGTATAATGTCATGTAGTATTAAGGTATAACGTATAACGTCACACAGTAATACGTCATGATGTATAACGTTATATTGTGTGACGTCGTAACGTATAACGTCATATAGAATTACGGTACAACGTATAACGTCATATAGCATTGCGCCATGACGTATAACGTTATATGGTATTGCATAATAACGTATAACGTCATATAGTATTACGTCATGACGTACAACGTTTCAGAGTATTACGTCATAACTTATAACGTCACATAGTAATACGTCATAACGTATAATGTCATGTAGTATTAAGGTATAACGTATAACGTCACATAGTAATACGTCATAACGTATAATGTCATGTAGTATTAAGGTATAACGTATATCGTCCCATAGTACTACGTCATAACGTATGACGTCATAAAGTATTGCGTCATGACGTATAGCGTCGCATAGTACTACGCCACAACGGATGACGTCATATAGCATTACGTCATGTCGTATAGCGTCATATAGAATTACGTCATAACGTACATCATAACATTGTAATACGTCATAACGTATAATGTCATGTAGGATTAAGGTATAACGTATATCGTCCCATAGTAACACGTCATGACGTATAACGTTAAATTGTGTTACGTCATAACGTATAACGTCATATAGAATTACGGTAAAACGTATATCGTCATATAGTATTGCGCCATGACGTACAACGTCATATAATATTGCGTCATAACGTACAACGTCACATAGTAATACGTCATAACGTATAATGTCATGTAGTAATAAGGTAGAACGTATAACGTCACATAGTAATACGTCATAACATATAGCGCTATATTGAATTGCGCGATAACGTATAACGTCACATAGTATTACGTCATAACATATGACGTCATATAATATTGCGTCATAACGCATAACGTCACATAGTAATACGCCACAACGGATGACGTCATATAGAGTTACGTCATGACGTACAGCGTCATACAGAATTACGTCATAACGTACAATGTAACATAGTAACACGTCATAACGTTTAATGTCATGTAGTATTAAGGTATAACGTATAACGTCACACAGTAATACGTCATGACGTATAACGTTATATTGTGTGACGTCATAACGTATAACGTCACATAGAATTACGTTACAACGTATAACGTCATATAGTATTGCGCCAGAACGTATAACGTTATAAAGTATAACGTCATAACGTATAACGTCATATAGTATTACGTCATAACGCAAAACGTCATATAGCATTGCGCCATGACGTACAACGTTATATGTTATTGTGTTATAACGTATAACGTCACAAGGTAATACGCCATAACGTATAATGTCATGTAGTATTAATTTATATCGTATAACGTCACATAGTAATACGTCATAACGTATAGCGCTACATTGTATTGCCTCATAACGGATAACGTCACATAGTATTGCGTCATTCCGAATGACGTCATATAGTATTCCGTCATGACGTATAACGTCATATTGAATTACGTCATAACGTATAACGTCATATTAAATTACGTCATAACGTATAACGTCACATAGTTCTACGTCAGAACGTATAATGGCATATAGTATTGCGTCATTCCGATTGACGTCATATAATATTGCGCCATGACGTATAACGTCATATAGTATTACGTCATAACATATAACGTCGTATAGTATTGTGTCATGACGTTCAACGTTATATGTTATTGTGTAATAACGTATAACGTCACAAAGTAATTCGTCATAACTTATAGCGCTATATTGTATTGCGCCATAACGTATAACGTCACATAGTATTACGTCATAACGTATAATGGCATATAGTATTGCGTCATTCCGAATGACGTCATATAATATTGCGCCATGACGTATAACGTCATATAGTATTACGTCATAACATATAACGTCGTATAGTATTGTGTCATGACGTTCAACGTTATATGTTATTGTGTAATAACGTATAACGTCACAAAGTAATTCGTCATAACGTATAGCGCTATATTGTATTGCGCCATAACGTATAACGTCACATAGTATTACGTCATAACGTATGACGTCATATAGTATTGCGTCATAACGTATAACGTCACATAGAAGTAAGCCACAACGAATGACGTCATATAGAATAACGTCATGACGTATAACGTCATATAGAATTACGTCATAAAGCACAACGTCACATAGTAATACGTCATAACGTATAATGTCATGTAGTATTAAGGTATAACGTATAACGTCACACAGTTTCACGTCATGACGTATAACGTTAAATTGTGTTGCGTCATAACGTATAGCGACACATAGTACTACGCCACAACGGATGACGGCATATAGAATTACGTCATTACGTATAACGTTATATAGAATTACGTCATAACGTATAGCACTATATTGTATAGCGTCATAACGTATAACGTCACATAGTTCTACGTCAGAACGGATGACGTCATATAGAATTACGCCATGACGTATAACGTCAAATAGTAATACGCCATGACGTATAGCGCTATATTGTATTGCGTCATAACGGATAACGTCTCATAGTACTGTGTCATTCCGAATGACGTCATATAATATTGCGTCATAACGTATAACGTCACATAGTAATACGCCATAACGTATAACGTCATATAGTATTGCGTCATGACGAACAACGTTATATTTTAATGTGTAATAACGTATAACGTAACATAGTAATACGCCATAACGTATAACGTCATATAGTATTGCGTCATTCCGAATGACGTCATATAATATTGCGCCATGACGTATAACGTCATATAGTATTACGTCATAACGTATAACGTCATATAGTATTGTGTCATGACGTTCAACGTTATATGTTATTGTGTAATAACGTATAACGTCACAAAGTTATTCGTCATAACGTATAGCGCTATATTGTATTGCTCCATAACGTATAACGTCACATAGTATTACGTCATAACGTATGACGTCATATAGTATTGCGTCATAACGTATAACGTCACACAGAACTAAGCCACAACGAATGACGTCATATAGAATAACGTCATATAGAATTACGTCATAAAGCACAACGTCACATAGTAATACGTCATAACGTATAATGTCATGTAGTATTGAGGTATAACGTATAAAGTCATATAGTATTGCGCCATGGCGTATAACGTCATATAGTATTACGTCATAACGTATAACGGCTTATAGTATTGCGTCATTCCGATTGACGTCATATAATATTGCGTCATAACGTATAACGTAACATATTAATACGCCATAACGTATAACGTCATATGGAATTACGGTTTAACGTATACCATCACATAGTTATACGTCTTAACATATAGCGCTATATAGTATAGCGTCATAACGTATAACGTCACATAGTACTACGTCATAACGGATGACGTCATATAGTATTGCGTCATAACGTATAACGTCACATAGTATTGCGTCATGACGTACAACGTTTCAGAGTATTACGTCATAACGTATAACGTCATATATAATTATCTCATAACGTATAACATCACATAGTAATACGTCATAACGTAGAAAGTCATGTAGTATTGCGTCATGACGTATAATGTCATGTAGTATTAAGGTATAACGTATAACGTCACATAGTAATACGCCATAACGTATAACGTCATATAGTATTGCGTCATTCCGAATGACGTCATATAATATTGCGCCATGACGTATAACGTCATATAGTATTACGTCATAACGTATAACGTCATATAGTATTGTGTCATGACGTTCAACGTTATATGTTATTGTGTAATTATGTATAACGTCACATAGTAATACGTCATAACGTATAGCGCTATATTGTATTGCGTCATAACGGATAACGTCACATAGTATTGCGTCATTCCGAATGACGTCATATAGTCTTCCGCCATGACGTATAACGTCATATTGAATTACGTCATAACGTATAATGTCATGTAGTATTAAGGTATAACGTATATCGTCCCATAGTAACACGTCATGACGTATAACGTTAAATTGTGTTACGTCATAACGTATAACGTCATATAGAATTACGGTAAAACGTATAACGTCATATAGTATTGCGCCATGACGTACAACGTCATATAATATTGCGTCATAACGTATAACTTCACATAGTATTACGTCATAACGTATAACGGCTTATAGTATTGCGTCATTCCGATTGACGTCATATAATATTGCGTCATAACGTATAACGTCACATATTAATACGCCATAACGTATAACGTCATATGGAATTACGGTTTAACGTATACCATCACATAGTTATACGTCTTAACATATAGCGCTATACAGAATATCGTCATAACGTATAACGTCATATAGTATTGCGTCATGACGTATAACGTCATATTAAATTACGTCATAACGTATAACGTCACATAGTTCTACGTCAGAACGGATGACGTCATATAGATTTACGCCATGACGTATAACGTCACATAGTAATACGTCATAACGTATAGCGCTATATTGTATTGCGTCATAACGCATAACGTCACATAGTATTGCGTCATTCCGAATGACGTCACATAATATTGCATCATAACGTATAACGTCAGATAGTAATACGCCATAGCGTATAATGGCATATAGTATTGCGTCATTCCGAATGACGTCATATAATATTGCGCCATGACGTATAACGTCATATAGTATTACGTCATAACATATAACGTCGTATAGTATTGTGTCATGACGTTCAACGTTATATGTTATTGTGTAATAACGTATAACGTCACAAAGTAATTCGTCATAACGTATAGCGCTATATCGTATTGCGCCATAACGTATAACGTCACATAGTATTACGTCATAACGTATGACGGCATATAGTATTGCGTCGTAACGTATAACGTCACATAGAAGTAAGCCACAACGAATGACGTCATATAGAATAACGTCATGACGTATTACGTCACATAGTATTGCGTCATGACGTACAACGTTTCAGAGTATTACGTCATAACGTATAACGTCATATATAATTATCTCATAACGTATAACATCACATAGTAATACGTCATAACGTAGAAAGTCATGTAGTATTGCGTCATGACGTATAATGTCATGTAGTATTAAGGTATAACGTATAACGTCACATAGTAATACGCCATAACGTATAACGTCATATAGTATTGCGTCATTCCGAATGACGTCATATAATATTGCGCCATGACGTATAACGTCATATAGTATTACGTCATAACGTATAACGTCATATAGTATTGTGTCATGACGTTCAACGTTATATGTTATTGTGTAATTATGTATAACGTCACATAGTAATACGTCATAACGTATAGCGCTATATTGTATTGCGTCATAACGGATAACGTCACATAGTATTGCGTCATTCCGAATGACGTCATATAGTCTTCCGCCATGACGTATAACGTCATATTGAATTACGTCATAACGTATAATGTCATGTAGTATTAAGGTATAACGTATATCGTCGCATAGTAACACGTCATGACGTATAACGTTAAATTGTGTTACGTCATAACGTATAACGTCATATAGAATTACGGTAAAACGTATAACGTCATATAGTATTGCGCCATGACGTACAACGTCATATAATATTGCGTCATAACGTATAACTTCACATAGTATTACGTCATAACGTATAACGGCTTATAGTATTGCGTCATTCCGATTGACGTCATATAATATTGCGTCATAACGTATAACGTCACATATTAATACGCCATAACGTATAACGTCATATGGAATTACGGTTTAACGTATACCATCACATAGTTATACGTCTTAACATATAGCGCTATATAGTATAGCGTCATAACGTATAACGTCACATAGTACTACGTCATAACGGATGACGTCATATAGTATTGCGCCATAACGTATAACGTCACATAGTATTACGTCATAACGTATGACGTCATATAGGATTGCGTCATAACGTATAACGTCACATAGAACTAAGCCACAACGAATGACGTCATATAGAATAACGTCAAGACGTATAACGTCATATAGAATTACGGTACAACGTACAACGTCATATAGTATTACGCCATGGCGTATAACGTCATATAGTATTACGTCATAACGTATAACGGCTTATAGTATTGCGTCATTGCGATTGACGTCATATAATATTGCGTCATAACGTATAACGTCACATATTAATACGCCATAACGTATAACGTCATATGGAATTACGGTTTAACGTATACCATCACATAGTTATACGTCTTAACATATAGCGCTATACAGAATATCGTCATAACGTATAACGTCATATAGTATTGCGTCATGACGTATAACGTCATATTAAATTACGTCATAACGTATAACGTCACATAGTTCTACGTCAGAACGGATGACGTCATATAGATTTACGCCATGACGTATAACGTCACATAGTAATACGTCATAACGTATAGCGCTATATTGTATTGCGTCATAACGCATAACGTCACATAGTATTGCGTCATTCCGAATGACGTCACACAATATTGCGTCATAACGTATAACGTCAGATAGTAATACGCCATAACGTATAATAGCATATAGTATTGCGTCATTCCGAATGACGTCATATAATATTGCGCCATGACGTATAACGTCATATAGTATTACGTCATAACATATAACGTCGTATAGTATTGTGTCATGACGTTCAACGTTATATGTTATTGTGTAATAACGTATAACGTCACAAAGTAATTCGTCATAACGTATAGCGCTATATCGTATTGCGCCATAACGTATAACGTCACATAGTATTACGTCATAACGTATGATGGCATATAGTATTGCGTCTTAACGTATAACGTCACATAGAAGTAAGCCACAACGAATGACGTCATATAGAATAACGTCATGACGTATAACGTCATATAGAATTACGTCATAAAGCACAACGTCACATAGTAATACGTCATAACGTATAATGTCATGTAGTATTAAGGTATGACGTATAACGTCACACAGTTTCACGTCATGACGTATAACGTTAAATTGTGTGACGTCATAACGTATAACGTCATATAGAATTACGGTAAAACGTATAACGTCATATAGTATTGCGCCATGACGTATAACGTTATATTGAGTGACGTCATAACGTATAACGTCATATAGTATTGCGTCATTCCGAATGACGTCATATAATATTGCGTCATAAGGTATAACGTCACATAGTAATACGTCATAACGTATAACGTCATGTAGTATTAAGGTATAACGTATAACGTCACATAGTAATACGTCATAACGGATGACGTCATATAGTGTAGCGTCATAACGTATAGCGACACATAGTACTACGCCACAACGGATGACGGCATATAGAATTACGTCATGACGTATAACGTCACATAGTATTACGTCATAACGTATAGCGCTATATTGTATAGCGTCATAACGTATAACGTCACATAGCACTACGTCATAACGGATGACGTCATATAGTATTGCGTCATAACATATAACGTCATATAGTATTGCGTCATGACGTACAACGTTTCAGAGTATTACGTCATAACGTATGACGTCATATAGTATTGCGTCATAACGTATAACGTCACATAGAACTAAGCCACAACGAATGACTTCATATAGAATAACGTCGTGACGTATAACGTCATATAGAATTACGTCATAAAGCAGAACGTCACATAGTAATACGTCATAACGTTTAATGTCATGTAGTATTAAGGTATAACGTATAACGTCACACAGTAATACGTCATGATGTATAACGTTATATTGTGTGACGTCGTAACGTATAACGTCATATAGAATTACGGTACAACGTATAACGTCATATAGTATTGCGCCATGACGTATAACGTTATATGGTATTGCGTAATAACGTGTAACGTCATATAATATTGCGTCAGAACGGATGACGTCATAAAGAATTACGTCATGACGTGTAACGTTATATGGTATTGCGTAATAACGCATAACGACACATAGTACTACGCCACAACGGATGACGTACTACAGAATTACCTCATAACGTATAACATCACATAGTAATACGTCATAACGTAGAATGTCATGTAGTATTGCGTCATGACGTATAACGTCATATAGTATTGCGTCATGACGTACAACGTTTCAGAGTATTACGTCATAACGTATAACGTCATATATAATTATCTCATAACGTATAACATCACATAGTAATACGTCATAATGTAGAATGTCATGTAGTATTGCGTCATGACGTATAACGTGATATAGAGTTACGTCATAACGTATAACGTTATATGGTATAACGTTATATGGTATAACGTAATAATGTTGAACGTTGTACAGTATTAAGGAATAACGTATAACGTCACATAGTATTACTTCGTAACGGATGATGTCATATAGTATTACGTCATGACGTATAACGTCATATAGAATATCGTCATAACGTATAACGTCACATAGTAATACGCCATAACGTATAATATCATGTAGTATTCCGCCATGACGTATAACGTCATATTGAATTATGTCATAACGTATAACGTCATATTAAATTACGTCATAACGTATAACGTCACATAGTTCTACGTCAGAACGGATGACGTCATATAGAATTACGCCATGACGTATAACGTAACATAGTAATACGCCATAACGTATAGCGCTATATTGTATTGCGCCATAACGTATAACGTCACATAGAACTAAGCCACAACGAATGACGTCATATAGAATAACGTCATATAGAATTACGTCATAACGTACAACGTCACATAGTATTGTGTCATTCCGAATGACGTCATATAATATTGCGTCATAACGTATAACGTCACATAGTAATACGCCATAACGTATAACGTCATATAGTATTGCGTCATGACGAACAACGTTATATTTTAATGTGTAATAACGTATAACGTCACAAAGTAATTCGTCATAACGTATAGCGCTATATTGTATTGCGCCATAACGTATGACGTCACATAGTATTACGTCATAACGTATGATGTCATATAGTATTGCGTCATAACGTATAACGTCTCATAGCACTAAGCCACAACGAATGACGTCATATAGAATAACGTCGTACAGAATTACGTCATAACGGACAACGTCACAGAGTAATACGCCATAACGTACAATGTCATGTAGTACTAAGGTATAACGTATAACGTCACATAGTAATACGTCATAACATATAGCGCTATATGGTATTGCGTCATAACGTATAACGTCACATAGTAATACGCCATAACGTATAACGTCATATAGTATTGCGTCATGACGAACAACGTTATATTTTAATGTGTAATAACGTATAACGTAACATAGTAATACGCCATAACGTATAACGTCATATAGTATTGCGTCATTCCGAATGACGTCATATAATATTGCGTCATAACGTATAACGTCACATATTAATACGCCATAACGTATAACGTCATATGGAATTACGGTTTAACGTATACCATCACATAGTTATACGTCTTAACATATAGCGCTATATAGTATAGCGTCATAAGGTATAACGTCACATAGTACTACGTCATAACGGATGACGTCATATAGTATTGCGTCATAACGTATAACGTCATATAGTATTGCGTCATGACGAACAAAGTTATATTTTAATGTGTAATAACGTATAACGTAACAAGGTAATACGCCATAACGTATAATGTCATGTAGTATTAATTTATAACGTATAACGTCACATAGTAATACCTCATAACGTATAGCGCTATATTGTATTGCCTCATAACGGATAACGTCACATAGTATTGCGTCATTCCGAATGACGTCATATAGTATTCCGTCATGACGTATAACGTCATATTGAATTACGTCATAACGTATAACGTCATATTGAATTTCGTCATAACGTATAACGTCACATAGTTCTACGTCAGAACGGATGACGTCATATAGAATTACGTCATGACGTATAACGTCATATTGAATTACGTTATAACGTATAACGTCATATAGTATTGCGCCATGACGTATAACGTTATGTGTTATTGTGTAAAAAGGTATAACGTCACATAGTACTACGCCACAACGGATGACGTCATATAGTATTACGTCATAACGCACGTCACATAGTAATACGTCATATCTTATAATGTCATGTAGTATTAAGGTAGAACGTATAACGTCACACAGTAATACGTCTTGACGCATAACGTTATATTGTGTGACGTAATAACGTATAACGTCATATAGAATTACGGTACAACGTATAACGTCACATAGTTCTACGTCAGAACGGATGACGTCATATAGAATTACGCCATGACGTATAACGGCACATAGTAATACGTCATAACGTATAACGTCATATAGTATTGCGCCATGACGTATAACGTTGTGTGTTATTGTGTACAAAGGTATAACGTCACATAGTACTACGCCACAACGGATGACGTCATATAGTATTACGTCATAACGTACGTCACATAGTAATACGTCATATCTTATAATGTCATGTAGTATTAAGGTAGAACGTATAACGTCACACAGTAATACGTCTTGACGCATAACGTTATATTGTGTGTCGTAATAACGTATAACGTAACATAGTAATACGCCATAACGTATAACGTCATATGGTATTGCGTCATTCCGAATGACGTCATATAATATTGCGCCATGACGTATAACGTCATATAGTATTACGTCATAACGTATAGCGCTATATTGTATTGCGCCATAACGTATAACGTCACATAGTATTACGTCATAACGTATGACGTCATATAGTATTGCGTCATAAAGTATAACGTCACATAGAACTAAGCCACAACGAATGACGTCATATAGAATAACGTCATATAGAATTACGTCATAAAGCACAACGTCACATAGTAATACGTCATAACGTATAATGTCATGTAGTATTGAGGTATATCGTATAACGTCATATAGTATTGCGCCATGGCGTATAACGTCATATAGTATTACGTCATAACGTATAACGGCTTATAGTATTGCGTCATTCCGATTGACGTCATATAATATTGCGTCATAACGTATAACGTCACATATTAATACGCCATAACGTATAACGTCATATGGAATTACGGTTTAACGTATACCATCACATAGTTATACGTCTTAACATATAGCGCTATATAGTATAGCGTCATAACGTATAACGTCACATAGTTCTACGTCAGAACGGATGACGTCATATAGAATTACGTCATGACGTATAACGTCATACACAATTACGTCATAACGCACAACGTCACTGAGTTATACGTCATAACGTATAATGTCATGCAGTAGTAAGGTGTAACGTATAACGTCACATAGTAATACGTCATGACGTATAACGTTATATTATGTGACGTCGTAACGTATAACGTCATATAGAATTACGGTACAACGTATAACGTCATATTGAATTACGTCATAACGTATAACGTCACACAGTTCTACGTCCGAACGGATGACATCATATAGAATTACGCCATGACGTATAACGTCATATTGAATTACGTTATAACGTATAACGTCATATAGTATAGCGCCATGACGTATAACGTTATGTGTTATTGTGTAAAAAGGTATAACGTCACATAGTACTACGCCACAACGGATGACGTCATATAGTATTACGTCATAACGCACTCACATAGTAATACGTCATATCTTATAAAGTCATGTAGTATTAAGATAGAACGTATAACGTCACACAGTAATACGTCTTGACGCATAACGTTATATTGTGTGACGTAATAACGTATAACGTCATATAGAATTACGGTACAACGTATAACGTCACATAGTTCTACGTCAGAACGGATGACGTCATATAGAATGACGCCATGACGTATAACGGCACATAGTAATACGTCATAACGTATAACGTCATATAGTATTGCGCCATGACGTATAACGTTATGTGTTATTGTGTAAAAAGGTATAACGTCACATAGTACTACGCCACAACGGATGACGTCATATAGTATTACGTCATAACGCACGTCACATAGTAATACGTCATATCTTATAATGTCATGTAGTATTAAGGTAGAACGTATAACGTCACACAGTAATACGTCTTGACGCATAACGTTATATTGTGTGACGTAATAACGTATAACGTCATATAGAATTACGGTACAACGTATAACGTCATATAGTATTGCGTAATGACGTACAACGTTATATGTTATTGTGTTATAACGTATAACGTCACAAAGTAATACGTCATAACGTATAGCGCTATATTGTATTGCGTCATAACGTATAACGTCACATAGTGTTACGTCATATCGTAAAACGTCACATAGTATTACTTCGTAACGGATGACGTCATATGGAATTACGTCATGACGTATAAAGTCATATAGAATTACGGCTTAACGTATACCGTCACAAGGTTATACGTGTTAACGTATAGCGCTATATTGTATTACGTCATAACGTATAACGTCACATAGTATTGCGTCATAACGGATGACGTCATATAGAATTATGTCATGACGTACAACGTCATTCAGAATTACGTCATAACGTACAACGTAACATAGTAATACGTCATAACGTATAATGTCATGTAGTATTAAGGTATAACGTATAACGTCACATAGTAATACGTCATAACGTACAGCGCTATATTGTATAGCGTTATAACGTATGACGTCGGCTAGTACTACGCCACAACGGATGACGTCATATAGAATTATGTCATGACGTACAACGTCATTCAGAATTACGTCATAACGTACAACGTAACATAGTAATACGTCATAACGTATAATGTCATGTAGTATTAAGGTATAACGTATAACCTCACATAGTAATACGTCATAACGTACAGCGCTATATTGTATTACGTCATGACGTATAACGTTATTAGGTATTGCGTAATAACGTATAACGACATATAGTGTTACGTCATAACGTATAACGTCACATAGTACTACGTCATAACGGATGACGTCATACAGAAATACGTCATGACGTATAACGTTATTTAGTATTGCGCCATGACGTACAACGTTATATGTTATTGTGTAATAACCTATAACGTCCCATAGTAATACGTCATAACGTATAGCGCTATATTGTATAGCGTCATAACGTATGACGTCACATAGTACTACGTCATAACGCATAATTTCATGTAGTATTTAGATATAACGTATAACGTCACATAGTACTACGCCACAACGGATGACGTCATATAGTATTACGTCATAACGCACGTCACATAGTAATACGTCATATCTTATAATGTCATGTAGTATTATGCTAGAACGTATAACGTCACACAGTAATACGTCTTAACGCATAACGTTATATTGTGTGACGTCATAACGTATAACGTCATATAGAATTACGGTACAACGTATAACGTCATATAGTATTGCGCCATGCCGTATAACGACATAGTATTACGTCATAACGTTTAACGTCATATAGTATTGCGTCATGACGTTCAACGTTATATGTTATTGCGTAATAACGTATAACGTCACAAAGTAATTCGTCATAACGTATAGCGCTATATTGTATTGCGTCATAACGTATAACGTCACATTGTAATACGGCATAACATATAGCGCTATATTGAATTGCGCGATAACGTATAACGTCACATGGTATTACGTCATAACGTATGACGTCATATAATATTGCGTCATAACGTATAACGTCACATCGTAATACTCCACAACGGATGACGTCATATAGAATTACGTCATGACGTACAACGTCATACAGAATTACGTCATAACGTACAATGTAACATAGTAATACGTCATAACGTATAATGTCATGTAGTATTAAGGTATAACGTATAACGTCACATAGTAATACGTCATGATGTATAACGTTATACTGTGTGACGTCATAACGTATAACGTCATATAGAATTACGTTACAACGTATAACCTCATATAGTATTGCGCCAGGACGTATAACGATATAAAGTATAACGTCACAACGTATAACGTCATATAGTATTGCGTCAGTCCGAATAACGTCATATAATATTGCGTCATAACGTATAACGTCACATAGTAATACGTCACAAGGTATAAGGTCATATAGAATATCGGTTTAACGTATACCGTCACATAGTTATACGTCATAACGTATAGCGCTATATTGTATTACGTCATGACGTATAACGTTATATGGTATTGCGTAATAACGTATAACGACATATAGTATTTCGTCATAACGTATAACGTCACATAGTACTACGTCATAACGGATGACGTCATATAGAAATACGTCATGACGTATAGCGTTATTTAGTATTGCGCCATGACGTACAACGTTATATGTTATTGTGTAATAACCTATAACGTCCCATAGTAATACGTCATAACGTATAGCGCTATATTGTATAGCGTCATAACGTATGACGTCACATAGTACTACGTCATAACGCATAATTTCATGTAGTATTAAGGTGTAACGTATAACGTCACATAGTACTACGCCACAACGGATGACGTCATATAGTATTACGTCATAACGCACGTCACATAGTAATACGTCATATCTTATAATGTCATGTAGTATTATGGTAGAACGTATAACGTCACACAGTAATACGTCTTGACGCATAACGTTATATTGTGTGACGTCATAACGTATAACGTCATATAGAATTACGGTACAACGTATAACGTCATATAGTATTGCGCCATGCCGTATAACGTTATATGTTATTGTGTAATAACGTATAACGTCACAAAGTAATTCGTCATAACGTATAGCGCTATATTGTATTGCGTCATAACGTATAACGTCACATAGTATTGCGTCATAACGGATGACGTCATATAGACTTACGTCATGACGTATAACGTCATATAGAATTACGTCATAACGTACAACGTCACATAGTAATACGTCACAAGGTATAAGGTCATATAGAATATCGGTTTAACGTATACCGTCACATAGTTATACGTCATAACGTATAGCGCTATATTGTATTACGTCATGACGTATAACGTTATATGGTATTGCGTAATAACGTATAACGACATATAGTATTTCGTCATAACGTATAACGTCACATAGTACTACGTCATAACGGATGACGTCATATAGAAATACGTCATGACGTATAACGTCATATAGTATTACGTCATGACGTACAACGTTTCAGAGTATTACGTCATAACTTATAACGCCACATAGTAATACGCCATAACGTATCACGGCATATAGTATTGTGTCATTCCGAATGACGACATATAATATTGCGTCATAACGTACAACGTTTCATAGTAATACGTCATAACGTATAATGTCATGTAGTATTAAGGTAGAACGTATAACGTCACACAGTAATACGTCTTGACGCATAACGTTATATTGTGTGACGTAATAACGTATAACGTCATATAGAATTACGGTACAACGTATAACGTCATATAGTATTGCGCCATGCCGTATAACGCCATAGTATTACGTCATAACGTATAACGTCATATAGTATTGCGTAATGACGTACAACGTTATATGTTATTGTGTAATAACGTATAACGTCACAAAGTAAATCGTCATAACGTATAGCGCTATATTGTATTGCGTCATAACGTATAACGTCACATAGTATTGCGTCATAACGGATGACGTCATATAGAATTACGTCATGACGTACAACGTCATTCAGAATTACGTCATCACGTACAACGTAACATAGTAATACGTCATAACGTATAATGTCATGTAGTATTAAGGTACAACGTATAACGTCACATAGTAATACGTCATAACGTACAGCGCTATATTGTATAGCGTTATAACGTATAACGTCAGCTAGTACTACGCCACAACGGATGACGTCATATAGACTTACGTCATGACGTATAACGTCATATAGAATTACGTCATAACGTACAACGTCACATAGTAATAGTCATAACGTATAATGTCATGTAGGATTAAGGTATAACTTATAGCGTCACATAGTAATTCGTCATGACGCATAACGTTATATTGTGTGACGTCATAACGTATAACGTCATATAGTATTGCGTCATAACGTATAGCGTCACATAGTACTACGCCACAACGGATGACGTCATATAGAATTGCGTCATGACGTATAACGTTATACAGAATTACGTCATAACGTACAACGTCACATAGTAATACGCCACAACAGATGACGTCATATAGAATTACGTCACGACGTACAACGTCATACAGAATTACGTCATAACGTACATCGTAACATAGTAATACGTCATAACGTATAAAGTCATATAGTATTGCGTCATGACGTACAACGTTATATGTTATTGTGTAATAACGTATAACGTCACAAAGTAATTCGTCATAACGTATAGCGCTATATTGTATTGCGTCATAACGTACAACGTCACATAGTATTGCGTCATATCGTATGACGTCATATAATATGGCGTCATGACGTATAGCGTCACATAGTACTACGCCACAACGGATGACGTCATATAATATTGCGTCATAAGGTATAGCGTCACATAGTACTACCCCGCAACGGATGACGTCATATGGAATTACGTCAATACGTATAACGTCATATAGACTTACGCCATGACGTATAACGTCATATTGAATTACGTCATAACGTATAACGTCATGTAGTATTGCGCCATGACGTATAACGTTATGTGTTATTGTGTAAAAAGGTATAACGTCACATAGTACTACGCCACAACGGATGACGTCATACAGTATTACGTCATAACGCACGTCACATAGTAATACGTCATATCTTACAATGTCATGTAGTATTAAGGTAGAACGTATAACGTCACACAGTAATACGTCTTGACGCATAACGTTATATTGTGTGACGTAATAACGTATAACGTCATATAGAATTACGGTACAACGTATAACGTCATATAGTATTGCGTAATGACGTACAACGTTATATGTTATTGTGTAATAACGTATAACGTCACAAAGTAATACGTCATAACGTATAGCGCTATATTGTATTGCGTCATAACGTATAACGTCACATAGTGTTACGTCATATCGTAAAACGTCACATAGTATTACTTCGTAACGGATGACGTCATATGGAATTACGTCATGACGTATAAAGTCATATAGAATTACGGCTTAACGTATACCGTCACAAGGTTATACGTCTTAACGTATAGCGCTATATTGTATTACGTCATAACGTATAACGTCACATAGTATTGCGTCATAACGGATGACGTCATATAGAATTATGTCATGACGTACAACGTCATTCAGAATTACGTCATAACGTACAACGTAACATAGTAATACGTCATAACGTATAATGTCATGTAGTATTAAGGTATAACGTATAACGTCACATAGTAATACGTCATAACGTACAGCGCTATATTGTATAGCGTTATAACGTATAACGTCAGCTAGTACTACGCCACAACGGATGACGTCATATAGAATTATGTCATGACGTACAACGTCATTCAGAATTACGTCATAACGTACAACGTAACATAGTAATACGTCATAACGTATAATGTCATGTAGTATTAAGGTATAACGTATAACCTCACATAGTAATACGTCATAACGTACAGCGCTATATTGTATTACGTCATGACGTATAACGTTATATGGTATTGCGTAATAACGTATAACGACATATAGTGTTACGTCATAACGTATAGCGTCACATAGTACTACGTCATAACGGATGACGTCATACAGAAATACGTCATGACGTATAACGTTATTTAGTATTGCGCCATGACGTACAACGTTATATGTTATTGTGTAATAACCTATAACGTCCCATAGTAATACGTCATAACGTATAGCGCTATATTGTATAGCGTCATAACGTATGACGTCACATAGTACTACGTCATAACGCATAATTTCATGTAGTATTTAGATATAACGTATAACGTCACATAGTACTACGCCACAACGGATGACGTCATATAGTATTACGTCATAACGTATAGCGTCACATAGTACTACGCCACAACGGATGACGTCATATAGAATTGCGTCATGACGTATAACGTTATACAGAATTACGTCATAACGTACAACGTCACATAGTAATACGCCACAACAGATGACGCCATATAGAATTACGTCACGACGTACAACGTCATACAGAATTACGTCATAACGTACATCGTAACATAGTAATACGTCATAACGTATAAAGTCATATAGTATTGCGTCATGACGTACAACGTTATATGTTATTGTGTAATAACGTATAACGTCACAAAGTAATTCGACATAACGTATAGCGCTATATTGTATTGCGTCATAACGTATAACGTCACATAGTATTGCGTCATATCGTATGACGTCATATAATATGGCGTCATGACGTATAGCGTCACATAGTACTACGCCACAACGGATGACGTCATATAATATTGCGTCATAAGGTATAGCGTCACATAGTACTACCCCGCAACGGATGACGTCATATGGAATTACGTCAATACGTATAACGTCATATAGACTTACGCCATGACGTATAACGTCATATTGAATACGTCATAACGTATAACGTCATGTAGTATTGCGCCATGACGTATAACGTTATGTGTTATTGTGTAAAAAGGTATAACGTCACATAGTACTACGCCACAACGGATGACGTCATACAGTATTACGTCATAACGCACGTCACATAGTAATACGTCATATCTTATAATGTCATGTAGTATTAAGGTAGAACGTATAACGTCACACAGTAATACGTCTTGACGCATAACGTTATATTGTGTGACGTAATAACGTATAACGTCATATAGAATTACGGTACAACGTATAACGTCATATAGTATTGCGTTATGACGTACAACGTTATATGTTATTGTGTAATAACGTATAACGTCACAAAGTAATACGTCATAACGTATAGCGCTATATTGTATTGCGTCATAACGTATAACGTCACATAGTGTTACGTCATATCGTAAAACGTCACATAGTATTACTTCGTAACGGATGACGTCATATGGAATTACGTCATGACGTATAAAGTCATATAGAATTACGGCTTAACGTATACCGTCACAAGATTATACGTCTTAACGTATAGCGCTATATTGTATTACGTCATAACGTATAACGTCACATAGTATTGCGTCATAACGGATGACGTCATATAGAATTATGTCATGACGTACAGCGTCATTCAGAATTACGTCATAACGTACAACGTAACATAGTAATACGTCATAACGTATAATGTCATGTAGTATTAAGGTATAACGTATAACGTCACATAGTAATACGTCATAACGTACAGCGCTATATTGTATAGCGTTATAACGTATGACGTCGGCTAGTACTACGCCACAACGGATGACGTCATATAGAATTATGTCATGACGTACAACGTCATTCAGAATTACGTCATAACGTACAACGTAACATAGTAATACGTCATAACGTATAATGTCATGTAGTATTAAGGTATAACGTATAACCTCACATAGTAATACGTCATAACGTACAGCGCTATATTGTATTACGTCATGACGTATAACGTTATTAGGTATTGCGTAATAACGTATAACGACATATAGTGTTACGTCATAACGTATAACGTCACATAGTACTACGTCATAACGGATGACGTCATACAGAAATACGTCATGACGTATAACGTTATTTAGTATTGCGCCATGACGTACAACGTTATATGTTATTGTGTAATAACCTATAACGTCCCATAGTAATACGTCATAACGTATAGCGCTATATTGTATAGCGTCATAACGTATGACGTCACATAGTACTACGTCATAACGCATAATTTCATGTAGTATTTAGATATAACGTATAACGTCACATAGTACTACGCCACAACGGATGACGTCATATAGTATTACGTCATAACGCACGTCACATAGTAATACGTCATATCTTATAATGTCATGTAGTATTATGCTAGAACGTATAACGTCACACAGTAATACGTCTTAACGCATAACGTTATATTGTGTGACGTCATAACGTATAACGTCATATAGAATTACGGTACAACGTATAACGTCATATAGTATTGCGCCATGCCGTATAACGACATAGTATTACGTCATAACGTTTAACGTCATATAGTATTGCGTCATGACGTTCAACGTTATATGTTATTGCGTAATAACGTATAACGTCACAAAGTAATTCGTCATAACGTATAGCGCTATATTGTATTGCGTCATAACGTATAACGTCACATTGTAATACGGCATAACATATAGCGCTATATTGAATTGCGCGATAACGTATAACGTCACATGGTATTACGTCATAACGTATGACGTCATATAATATTGCGTCATAACGTATAACGTCACATCGTAATACTCCACAACGGATGACGTCATATAGAATTACGTCATGACGTACAACGTCATACAGAATTACGTCATAACGTACAATGTAACATAGTAATACGTCATAACGTATAATGTCATGTAGTATTAAGGTATAACGTATAACGTCACATAGTAATACGTCATGATGTATAACGTTATACTGTGTGACGTCATAACGTATAACGTCATATAGAATTACGTTACAACGTATAACCTCATATAGTATTGCGCCAGGACGTATAACGATATAAAGTATAACGTCACAACGTATAACGTCATATAGTATTGCGTCAGTCCGAATGACGTCATATAATATTGCGTCATAACGTATAACGTCACATAGTAATACGTCACAAGGTATAAGGTCATATAGAATATCGGTTTAACGTATACCGTCACATAGTTATACGTCATAACGTATAGCGCTATATTGTATTACGTCATGACGTATAACGTTATATGGTATTGCGTAATAACGTATAACGACATATAGTATTTCGTCATAACGTATAACGTCACATAGTACTACGTCATAACGGATGACGTCATATAGAAATACGTCATGACGTATAACGTTATTTAGTATTGCGCCATGACGTACAACGTTATATGTTATTGTGTAATAACCTATAACGTCCCATAGTAATACGTCATAACGTATAGCGCTATATTGTATAGCGTCATAACGTATGACGTCACATAGTACTACGTCATAACGCATAATTTCATGTAGTATTAAGGTGTAACGTATAACGTCACATAGTACTACGCCACAACGGATGACGTCATATAGTATTACGTCATAACGCACGTCACATAGTAATACGTCATATCTTATAATGTCATGTAGTATTATGGTAGAACGTATAACGTCACACAGTAATACGTCTTGACGCATAACGTTATATTGTGTGACGTCATAACGTATAACGTCATATAGAATTACGGTACAACGTATAACGTCATATAGTATTGCGCCATGCCGTATAACGTTAGATGTTATTGTGTAATAACGTATAACGTCACAAAGTAATTCGTCATAACGTATAGCGCTATATTGTATTGCGTCATAACGTATAACGTCACATAGTATTGCGTCATAACGGATGACGTCATATAGACTTACGTCATGACGTATAACGTCATATAGAATTACGTCATAACGTACAACGTCACATAGTAATACGTCACAAGGTATAAGGTCATATAGAATATCGGTTTAACGTATACCGTCACATAGTTATACGTCACAGCGTATAGCGCTATATTGAATTACGTCATGACGTATAACGTTATATGGTATTGCGTAATAACGTATAACGACATATAGCATTACGTCAAAACGTATAACGTCACATAGTACTACGTCATAACGGATGACGTCATATAGAAATACGTCATGACGTATAACGTTATTTAGTATTGCGCCATGACGTACAACGTTATATGTTATCGTGTAATAACCTATAACGTCCCATAGTAATACGTCATAACGTATAGCGCTATATTGTATAGCGTCATAACGTATGACGTCACATAGTACTACGTCATAACGCATAATTTCATGTAGTATTAAGGTATAACGTATAACGTCACATAGTACTACGCCACAACGGATGACGTCATATAGTATTATGTCATAACGCACGGCACATAGTAATACGTCATATCTTATAATGTCATGTAGTATTATGGTAGAACGTATATCGTCACACAGTAATACGTCTTGACGCATAACGTTATATTGTGTGACGTCATAACGTATAACGTCATATAGAATTACGGTACAACGTATAACGTCATATAGTATTGCGCAATGCCGTATAACGTCATAGTATTACGTCATAACGTTTAACGTCATATAGTATTGCGTCATGACGTACAACGTTATGTGTTATTGTGTAATAACGTATAACGTCACAAAGTAATTCGTCATAACGTATAGCGCTATATTGTATTGCGTCATAACGTATAACGTCACATAGTATTGCGTCATAACGGATGACGTCATATAGAATTACGTCATGACGTACAACGTCATTCAGAATTACGTCATAACGTACAACGTAACATAGTAATACGTCATAACGTATAATGTCATGTAGTATTAAGGTATAACGTATAACGTCACATAGTAATACGTCATAGCGTACAGCGCTATATTGTAAAGCGTTCTAACGTATAACGTCAGCTAGTACTACGCCACAACGGATGACGTCATATAGACTTACGTCATGACGTATAACGTCATATAGAATTACGTCATAACGTACAACGTCACATAGTAATACGTCATAACGTATAATGTCATGTAGTATTAATTTATAACGTATAAAGTCACATAGTACTACGTCATAACGTATGACGTCATAAAGTATTGCGTCATGACGTATAGCGTCACATAGTACTACGCCACAACTGATGACGTCATATAGAATTACGTCATGACGTGTAACGTCATACAGAATTACGTCATAACGTACAACGTCACATAGTAATACGTCACAACGTATAAGGTCATATAGAATATCGGTTTAACGTATACCGTCACATAGTTATACGTCATAACGTATAGCGCTATATTGTATTACGTCATAACGTATAACGTCACATAGTATTGCGTCATAACGGATGACGTCATATAGAATTATGTCATGACGTACAACGTCATTCAGAATTACGTCATAGCGTACAACGTAACATAGTAATACGTCATAACGTATAATGTCATGTAGTATTAAGGAATAACGTATAACGTCACATAGTAATACGTCATAACGTACAGCGCTATATTGTATAGCGTTATAACGTATAACGTCAGGTAGTACTACGCCACAACGGATGACGTCATATAGACTTACGTCATGACGTATAACGTCATATAGAATTACGTCATAACGTACAACGTCACATAGTAATACGTCACAACGTATAAGGTCATATAGAATATCGGTTTAACGTATACCGTCACATAGTTATACGTCATAACGTATAGCGCTATATTGTATTACGTCATGACGTATAACGTTATATGGTATTGCATAATAACGTATAACGACATATAGTATTACGTCATAACTTATAACGTCACATAGTACTACGTCATAACGGATGACGTCATATAGAAATACGTCATGACGTATAACGTTATTTAGTATTGCGCCATGACGTACAACGTTATATGTTATTGTGTAATAACCTATAACGTCCCATAGTAATACGTCATAACGTATAGCGCTATATTGTATAGCGTCATAACGTATGACGTCACATAGTACGACGTCATAACGCATAATTTCATGTAGTATTATGGTAGAACGTATAACGTCACACAGTAATACGTCTTGACGCATAACGTTATATTGTGTGACGTCATAACGTATAACGTCATATAGAATTACGGTACAACGTATAACGTCATATAGTATTGCGTCATAACGTATAACGTCACATAGTACTACGCCACAACGGATGACGTCATATAGAATTACGTCATGACGTACAACGTCATTCAGAATTACGTCATAACGTACAACGTAACATAGTAATACGTCATAACGTATAATGTCATGTAGTATTAAGGTATAACGTATAACGTCACATAGTACTACGTCATAACGTATGACGTCATACAGTATTGCGTCATGACGTATAGCGTCACATAGTACTACGTCACAACTGACGACGTCATATAGAATTACGTCATGACGCGTAACGTCATACAGAATTATGTCATAACGTACAACGTCACATAGTAATACGCCACAACGGATGACGTCATATAGAATTACGTCATGTCGTACAACGTCATACAGAATTACGTCATAACGTATGACGTCATATAGTATTGCGTCATAACGTATAGCGTCTCATAGTACTACGCCACAACGGATGACGTCATATAGTATTACGTCATAACGCACGTCACATAGTAATACCTCATATCGTATAATGTCATGTAGTATTAAGGTAGAACATATAACGTCACACAGTAATACGTCATGACGCATAACGTTGTATTGTGTGACGTCATAACGTATAACGTCATATAGAATTACGGTACAACGTATAACGTCATATAGTATTGCGCCATGCCGTATAACGTCATAGTATTACGTCATAACGTATAACGTCATATAGTATTGCGTCAGTCCGAATGACGTCATATAATAATGCGTCATAACGTATAACGTCACATAGTAATACGTCACAACGTATAAGGTCATATAGAATATCGGTTTAACGTATACCGTCACATAGTTATACGTCATAACGTATAGCGCTATATTGTATTACGTCATGACGTATAACGTTATATGGTATTGCGTAATAACGTATAACGACATATAGTATTACGTCATAACGTATAACGTCACATAGTACAACGTCATAACGGATGACGTCATATAGAAATACGTCATGACGTATAACGTTATTTAGTATTGCGCCATGACATACAACGTTATATGTTATTGTGTAATAACCTATAACGTCCCATAGTAATACGTCATAACCTATAGCGCTATATTGTATAGCGTCATAACGTATGACGTCACATAGTACTACGTCATAACGCATAATTTCATGTAGTATTAAGGTATAACGTATAACGTCACATAGTACTACGCCACAACGGATGACGTCATATAGAATTACGTCATGTCGTACAACGGAACATAGTAATACGTCATAACGTATAATGTCATGTAGGATTAAGGTATAACTTATAGCGTCACATAGTAATACGTCATGACACATAACGTTATATTGTGTGACATCATAACGTATGACGCCATATAGTATTGCGTCATAACGTATAGCGTCACATAGTACTACGCCACAACTGACGACGTCATATAGAATTACGTCATGACGTGTAACGTCATACAGAATTACGTCATAACGTACAACGTCACATAGTAGTACGCCACAACGGATGACGTCATATAGAATTACGTCATGTCGTACAACGTCATACAGAATTACGTCATAACGTATGACGTCATATAGTATTGCGTCATAACGTATAGCGTCTCATAGTACTACGCCACAACGGATGACGTCATATAGTATTACGTCATAACGCACGTCACATAGTAATACCTCATATCGTATAATGTCATGTAGTATTAAGGTAGAACATATAACGTCACACAGTAATACGTCATGACGCATAACGTTGTATTGTGTGACGTCATAACGTATAACGTCATATAGAATTACGGTACAACGTATAACGTCATATAGTAATCCGCCATGACGTATAACGTTATAATGTATAACGTCATATCGCATAACGTCATATAGAGTTACGGTTTAACGTATACTGTCACATAGTAATACGTGATAACGAATAGCGCTATATTGTATTGCGTCATAACGTACAACGTCACATAGTATTACGTCATAACGTATAACATCACATAGTACTACGTCAGAACGGATGACGTCATATAATATTACGCCATGACATATAACGTCATATAGAATTACGTCATAACGTGTAACGTCATATAGTGTTGCGCCATGACGTATAACGTTATAAAGTATAACGTCATATATAGTTACGGTTTAACGTATACCGTCACATACTATTCCGTCATAACGTATAACGTCACACAGTTCTACGTCATAACGTAGAACGTCATATAGTACTGCGCCATGATGTATAACGTTATAAAGTATAACGTCATAACTCATAACGCCAAATAGAGTTGCGGTTTTACGTATACCGTCACATAGTATTCCGTCATAACGTATAACGTCACATAGTTCTACGTCATAACGTATAACGTCACATAGTATTACTTCGTAACGGATGACGTCATATAGAATTACGTCATGACGTATAACGTCATATAGAATCACGTCATAACGTATAGCGCTTTATTGTATTGCGTCATAACGTATATCGTCACATAGTGTTGCGTCATATCGTATAACGTCACATAGTATTACTTCGTAACGGATGACGTCATATAGAATTACGTCATGACGTATAAAGTCATATAGAATTACGTCACATCGTATAACGTCATATACTATTGCGTCATGACGTATAACGTTATGTGGTATTACGTAATAACGTATAACGTCATACGATATTGCGTCAGAACGGATGACGTCATAAATAATTACGTCATAACGTATAACTTCACATAGTAATACGTCATAATGTAGAATGTCATGTAGTATTGCGTCATGACGTATAACGTCATATAGAATAACGTCATAACGTATAACGTCACATAGTAATACGTCATAACGTATAACGTCATATACAATTACGGTTTAACGTATGCCGTCACATAGTTATACGTCATAACGTATGGCGCTATATTTTATTGAGTCATAACGTATAACGTCACATAGTATTACGTCATAACGGATAGCGCTATATTGTATTGCGTCATAACGTATAACGTCACATAGTGTTACGTCATATCGTATAGTGTCACATAGTATTACTTCGTAACGGAAGACGTCATATAGAATTAATTCATGACGTATAACGTCATATAGAATTACGCCATAACGTATAACGTTATATAGTATTGCGTCATTCCGAATGACGTCATATAATATTGCGTCATAACGTATAACGTCACATAGTACTACGCCACAAAGGATGACGTCATATAGAATTCCGTCATGACGTACCACGTCATACAGAATTGCGTCATAACGTACAACGTTTCGGAGTATTACGTCATAACGTATAACGTTATATATAATTACGCCATAACGTATAACTTCACATAGTAATACGTCAAAACGCAGAATGTCATGTAGTATTGCGTCATAACGTACAACGTCACATAGTAATACGTCATAACGTATAACGTCATACAGAATTACGGTTTAACGTATACCGTCGCATAGATATACGTCATATCGTATAGCGGTATATTGTGTGACATCATAACGTATAACGTCATATAGAATTACGGTACAACGTATAACGTCATATAGTATTGCGTCATGACGTATAACGTCATATAGAATTACGTCCTAACGTATAACGTCATATAGTATTGCGTCATGACGTACAACGTTATGTGTTATTGTGTAATAGAGTATGACGTCACATAGTAATACGTCATAACGTATAGCGCTATATTGTATTGCGGCATAACGTAGAACGTCACGTAGTATTACGTCATAACGTATGAGGTCATATAGTATTGCGTCATAACGTATAGCGTCACATAGTAATACGTCATCACGTTTGACGTCATATAGTATTGCGTCATAACGTACTACGTCACATAGTAATACGTCATAACGTATAACGTCATACAGAATTACGGTTTAACGTATACCGTCACATAGTTATACGTCATAACGTATAGCGCTATATTGTGTGACATCATAACGTATAACGTCATATAGAATTACGGTACAACGTATAACGTCATATAGTATTGCGTCATGACGTATAACGTCATATAGAATTACGTCCTAACGTATAACGTCATATAGTATTGCGTCATGACGTACAACGTTATGTGTTATTGTGTAATAGAGTATGACGTCACATAGTAATACGTCATAACGTATAGCGATATATTGTATAGCGTCATAATGTATAACGTCACATAGTGTTACGTCATAACGTATAACGTCAGATAGTATTACTTCGTAACGGAAGACGTCATATAGAATTAATTCATGACGTATAACGTCATATAGAATTACGTCATAACGTATAACGTTATATAGTATTGCGTCATTCCGAATGACGTCATATAATATTGCGTCATAACGTATAACGTCACATAGTAATACGCCATAACGTATAACGTCATATAGTATTGCGTCATTCCGTATGACGTCATATAGTATTGCGTCATAACGTATAACGTCACATAGTAATACGTCATAACGTATACTGTCATGTAGTATTAATTTCTAACTTATAACGTCACATAGTAATACCTCATAACTTATAGCGCTATATTGTATTGCGCCATAACGTATAACGTCACATAGTATTACGTCATGACGTACAACGTTATATGTTTATGTGTAATAACGTATAACGTCACAAAGTAATACGTCATGACGTATAACGTTATATGTTAGTGTGTAATAACGTACAACGTCACATAGTAATACGTCATAACGTATAGCGCTATATTGTATTGCGGCATAACGTAGAACGTCACGTAGTATTACGTCATAACGTATGAGGTCATATAGTATTGCGTCATAACGTATAGCGTCACATAGTAATACGTCATCACGTTTGACGTCATATAGTATTGCGTCATAACGTACTACGTCACATAGTAATACGTCATAACGTATAACGTCATACAGAATTACGGTTTAACGTATACCGTCACATAGATATACGTCATATCGTATAGCGGTATATTGTATTACGTCATAACGTATAACGTCATATAGTATTGCGTCATGACGTACAACGTTATATGTTTATGTGTAATAACGTATAACGTCACAAAGTAATACGTCATGACGTATAACGTTATATGTTAGTGTGTAATAACGTACAACGTCACATAGTAATACGTCATAACGTATAGCGCTATATTGTATTGCGGCATAACGTAGAACGTCACGTTGTATTACGTCATAACGTATGAGGTCATATAGTATTGCGTCATAACGTATAGCGTCACATAGTAATACGTCATCACGTTTGACGTCATATAGTATTGCGTCATAACGTACTACGTCACATAGTAATACGTCATAACGTATAACGTCATACAGAATTACGGTTTAACGTATACCGTCACATAGTTATACGTCATAACGTATAGCGCTATATTGTGTGACATCATAACGTATAACGTCATATAGAATTACGGTACAACGTATAACGTCATATAGTATTGCGTCATGACGTATAACGTCATATAGAATTACGTCCTAACGTATAACGTCATATAGTATTGCGTCATGACGTACAACGTTATGTGTTATTGTGTAATAGAGTATGACGTCACATAGTAATACGTCATAACGTATAGCGATATATTGTATAGCGTCATAATGCATAACGTCACATAGTGTTACGTCATAACGTATAACGTCAGATAGTATTACTTCGTAACGGAAGACGTCATATAGAATTAATTCATGACGTATAACGTCATATAGAATTACGTCA
The DNA here is from genome assembly GCF_041682495.2 of Bombus fervidus. NCBI lineage: Eukaryota > Metazoa > Arthropoda > Insecta > Hymenoptera > Apidae > Bombus > Bombus fervidus. The sequence continues at coordinate 3,091,351 of NW_027212582.1, forward strand.
CAACGTATAACGTTATATAGTATTGCGTCATTCCGAATGACGTCATATAATATTGCGTCATAACGTATAACGTCACATAGTAATACGCCATAACGTATAACGTCATATAGTATTGCGTCATTCCGTATGACGTCATATAGTATTGCGTCATAACGTATAACGTCACATAGTAGTACGTCATAACGTATACGGTCATGTAGTATTAATTTCTAACTTATAACGTCACATAGTAATACCTCATAACTTATAGCGCTATATTGTATTGCGCCATAACGTATAACGTCACATAGTATTACGTCATAACGTATGACGTCATATAGTATTGCGTCATAGCGTATAACGTCATATAGTATTGCGTCATGACATACAACGTTATATGTTATTGTGTAATAGAGTATGACGTCACATAGTAATACGTCATAACGTATAGCGATATATTGTATAGCGTCATAATGTATAACGTCACATAGTGTTACGTCATAACGTATAACGTCAGATAGTATTACTTCGTAACGGAAGACGTCATATAGAATTAATTCATGACGTATAACGTCATATAGAATTACGTCATAACGTATAACGTCATATAGTATTGCATCATGACGTATAACGTTATGTGGTATTGCGTAATAACGTATAACGTCACATAGTAATACGTCATAACGTATAACGTCATATAGAATTACGGTTTAACGTATGCCGTCACATAGTTATACGTCATAACGTATGGCGCTATATTTTATTGAGTCATAACGTATAACGTCACATAGTATTACGTCATAACGAATAGCGCTATATTGTATTGCGTCATAATGTATAACGTCATATAGAGTTACGGTTTAACGTATACCGTCACATAGTATTCCGTCATAACGTATAACGTCACATTGTTCTACGTCAGATCGAATGACGTCATATAGAATTACGCCATGACGTATGACGTCATATTGAATTACATCATAACGTGTAGCGTCATATAGTATTACGTCATAACGTATAACGTCGTATATAATTACGTCATAACGTATAACTTCACATAGTAATACGTCATAACGTGTAATGTCATGTAGTATTGCGTCATGACGTATAACGTTATATGGAGTTACGCCATAACGTATAACGTTATATGGTATAACGAAATAATGTTTAACGTTGTACAGTATTAAGTTAAAACGTATAACGTCACATAGTATCACTTCGTAACGGATGACGTCATATAGAATTACGTCATGACGTATAACGTCATATAGAATTACGCCATAACGTATAGCGTCATATAGTATTGCGCCATGACGTATAACGGCATAAAGTATAACGTCATATAGTATTGCGTCATAACGTATAACGTCACAGAGTAATACATCAGATCGGGTGACGTCATATAGAAATACGCCATGACGTATAACGTCATATTGAATTAGGTTATAACGTATAGCGTCATATAGTATTGCGCCATGACGTATAACGTCATATAGAATTACGCCATGACGTATAACGTCATATAGAATTACGCCATGACGTATAACGTCATATAGAATTACGCCATGACGTATAACGTCATATTGAATTACGTCATAACGTGTAGCGTCATATAGTATTGCGCCATGACGTATAACGTCCTATAGTATTGTGTCATGACGTATAACGACACATAGAATTACGGTTTAACGTATTCCGTCACATAGGTATACGTCATAACGTATAGCGCTATATTGTATTACGTCATAACGTATAACGTCATATAGTATTGCGTCATGACGTATAACGTTATATAGTATTGCGTAATAACGTATAACGTCACATAGTACTACGCCATAACGGATGACGTCATATAGAATTACGTCATAACGTACAACGTCTCACAGTATTACGTCACAACGTATAACGCCATATATAATTACGTCAGAACGTATAACGTTATATGGTATGACGTAATAATGTTTAACGTTGTACAGTATGAAGGTATAACGTATAACCTCACATAGTATCACTTCATAAGGGAAGACGTCATATAGAATTACGGTTTAACGTATACCGTCACATAGTTATACGTCATAACGTATTGCGCTGTATTGTATTACGTCATAACGTATAACGTCATATTGCATTGTGCCATGACGTATAACGTTATAAAGTATAACGTCATAACGTATAAAGACATATAGTATTGCGTCATGACGTATAACGTTATATGGTTTTGCGTAATAACGTATAACGTCACATAGTACTACGCCACAAAGGATGACGTCATATAGAATTACGTCATTACGTATAACGTCATATAGAATTACGTCATAACGTACAACGTCTCACAGTAGTACGCCATAACGTATAACGTTATATAGTATTGCGTCATTCCGAATGACGTCATATAATATTGCGTCATAACGTATAACGTCACATAGTACTACGCCACAAAGGATGACGTCATATAGAATTCCGTCATGACGTACCACGTCATACAGAATTGCGTCATAACGTACAACGTTTCGGAGTATTACGTCATAACGTATAACGTTATATATAATTACGCCATAACGTATAACTTCACATAGTAATACGTCAAAACGCAGAATGTCATGTAGTATTGCGTCATAACGTACAACGTCACATAGTAATACGTCATAACGTATAACGTCATACAGAATTACGGTTTAACGTATACCGTCGCATAGATATACGTCATATCGTATAGCGGTATATTGTGTGACATCATAACGTATAACGTCATATAGAATTACGGTACAACGTATAACGTCATATAGTATTGCGTCATGACGTATAACGTCATATAGAATTACGTCCTAACGTATAACGTCATATAGTATTGCGTCATGACGTACAACGTTATGTGTTATTGTGTAATAGAGTATGACGTCACATAGTAATACGTCATAACGTATAGCGCTATATTGTATTGCGGCATAACGTAGAACGTCACGTAGTATTACGTCATAACGTATGAGGTCATATAGTATTGCGTCATAACGTATAGCGTCACATAGTAATACGTCATCACGTTTGACGTCATATAGTATTGCGTCATAACGTACTACGTCACATAGTAATACGTCATAACGTATAACGTCATACAGAATTACGGTTTAACGTATACCGTCACATAGTTATACGTCATAACGTATAGCGCTATATTGTGTGACATCATAACGTATAACGTCATATAGAATTACGGTACAACGTATAACGTCATATAGTATTGCGTCATGACGTATAACGTCATATAGAATTACGTCCTAACGTATAACGTCATATAGTATTGCGTCATGACGTACAACGTTATGTGTTATTGTGTAATAGAGTATGACGTCACATAGTAATACGTCATAACGTATAGCGATATATTGTATAGCGTCATAATGTATAACGTCACATAGTGTTACGTCATAACGTATAACGTCAGATAGTATTACTTCGTAACGGAAGACGTCATATAGAATTAATTCATGACGTATAACGTCATATAGAATTACGTCATAACGTATAACGTTATATAGTATTGCGTCATTCCGAATGACGTCATATAATATTGCGTCATAACGTATAACGTCACATAGTAATACGCCATAACGTATAACGTCATATAGTATTGCGTCATTCCGTATGACGTCATATAGTATTGCGTCATAACGTATAACGTCACATAGTAATACGTCATAACGTATACTGTCATGTAGTATTAATTTCTAACTTATAACGTCACATAGTAATACCTCATAACTTATAGCGCTATATTGTATTGCGCCATAACGTATAACGTCACATAGTATTACGTCATGACGTACAACGTTATATGTTTATGTGTAATAACGTATAACGTCACAAAGTAATACGTCATGACGTATAACGTTATATGTTAGTGTGTAATAACGTACAACGTCACATAGTAATACGTCATAACGTATAGCGCTATATTGTATTGCGGCATAACGTAGAACGTCACGTAGTATTACGTCATAACGTATGAGGTCATATAGTATTGCGTCATAACGTATAGCGTCACATAGTAATACGTCATCACGTTTGACGTCATATAGTATTGCGTCATAACGTACTACGTCACATAGTAATACGTCATAACGTATAACGTCATACAGAATTACGGTTTAACGTATACCGTCACATAGATATACGTCATATCGTATAGCGGTATATTGTATTACGTCATAACGTATAACGTCATATAGTATTGCGTCATGACGTACAACGTTATATGTTTATGTGTAATAACGTATAACGTCACAAAGTAATACGTCATGACGTATAACGTTATATGTTAGTGTGTAATAACGTACAACGTCACATAGTAATACGTCATAACGTATAGCGCTATATTGTATTGCGGCATAACGTAGAACGTCACGTTGTATTACGTCATAACGTATGAGGTCATATAGTATTGCGTCATAACGTATAGCGTCACATAGTAATACGTCATCACGTTTGACGTCATATAGTATTGCGTCATAACGTACTACGTCACATAGTAATACGTCATAACGTATAACGTCATACAGAATTACGGTTTAACGTATACCGTCACATAGTTATACGTCATAACGTATAGCGCTATATTGTGTGACATCATAACGTATAACGTCATATAGAATTACGGTACAACGTATAACGTCATATAGTATTGCGTCATGACGTATAACGTCATATAGAATTACGTCCTAACGTATAACGTCATATAGTATTGCGTCATGACGTACAACGTTATGTGTTATTGTGTAATAGAGTATGACGTCACATAGTAATACGTCATAACGTATAGCGATATATTGTATAGCGTCATAATGCATAACGTCACATAGTGTTACGTCATAACGTATAACGTCAGATAGTATTACTTCGTAACGGAAGACGTCATATAGAATTAATTCATGACGTATAACGTCATATAGAATTACGTCACAACGTATAACGTTATATAGTATTGCGTCATTCCGAATGACGTCATATAATATTGCGTCATAACGTATAACGTCACATAGTAATACGCCATAACGTATAACGTCATATAGTATTGCGTCATTCCGTATGACGTCATATAGTATTGCGTCATAACGTATAACGTCACATAGTAATACGTCATAACGTATACGGTCATGTAGTATTAATTTCTAACTTATAACGTCACATAGTAATACCTCATAACTTATAGCGCTATATTGTATTGCGCCATAACGTATAACGTCACATAGTATTACGTCATAACGTATGACGTCATATAGTATTGCGTCATAGCGTATAACGTCATATAGTATTGCGTCATGACATACAACGTTATATGTTATTGTGTAATAGAGTATGACGTCACATAGTAATACGTCATAACGTATAGCGATATATTGTATAGCGTCATAATGTATAACGTCACATAGTGTTACGTCATAACGTATAACGTCAGATAGTATTACTTCGTAACGGAAGACGTCATATAGAATTAATTCATGACGTATAACGTCATATAGAATTACGTCATAACGTATAACGTCATATAGTATTGCATCATGACGTATAACGTTATGTGGTATTGCGTAATAACGTATAACGTCACATAGTAATACGTCATAACGTATAACGTCATATAGAATTACGGTTTAACGTATGCCGTCACATAGTTATACGTCATAACGTATGGCGCTATATTTTATTGAGTCATAACGTATAACGTCACATAGTATTACGTCATAACGAATAGCGCTATATTGTATTGCGTCATAATGTATAACGTCATATAGAGTTACGGTTTAACGTATACCGTCACATAGTATTCCGTCATAACGTATAACGTCACATTGTTCTACGTCAGATCGAATGACGTCATATAGAATTACGCCATGACGTATGACGTCATATTGAATTACATCATAACGTGTAGCGTCATATAGTATTACGTCATAACGTATAACGTCGTATATAATTACGTCATAACGTATAACTTCACATAGTAATACGTCATAACGTGTAATGTCATGTAGTATTGCGTCATGACGTATAACGTTATATGGAGTTACGCCATAACGTATAACGTTATATGGTATAACGAAATAATGTTTAACGTTGTACAGTATTAAGTTAAAACGTATAACGTCACATAGTATCACTTCGTAACGGATGACGTCATATAGAATTACGTCATGACGTATAACGTCATATAGAATTACGCCATAACGTATAGCGTCATATAGTATTGCGCCATGACGTATAACGGCATAAAGTATAACGTCATATAGTATTGCGTCATAACGTATAACGTCACAGAGTAATACATCAGATCGGGTGACGTCATATAGAAATACGCCATGACGTATAACGTCATATTGAATTAGGTCATAACGTATAGCGTCATATAGTATTGCGCCATGACGTATAACGTCATATAGAATTACGCCATGACGTATAACGTCATATAGAATTACGCCATGACGTATAACGTCATATAGAATTACGCCATGACGTATAACGTCATATTGAATTACGTCATAACGTGTAGCGTCATATAGTATTGCGCCATGACGTATAACGTCCTATAGTATTGTGTCATGACGTATAACGACACATAGAATTACGGTTTAACGTATTCCGTCACATAGGTATACGTCATAACGTATAGCGCTATATTGTATTACGTCATAACGTATAACGTCATATAGTATTGCGTCATGACGTATAACGTTATATAGTATTGCGTAATAACGTATAACGTCACATAGTACTACGCCATAACGGATGACGTCATATAGAATTACGTCATAACGTACAACGTCTCACAGTATTACGTCACAACGTATAACGCCATATATAATTACGTCAGAACGTATAACGTTATATGGTATGACGTAATAATGTTTAACGTTGTACAGTATGAAGGTATAACGTATAACCTCACATAGTATCACTTCATAAGGGAAGACGTCATATAGAATTACGGTTTAACGTATACCGTCACATAGTTATACGTCATAACGTATTGCGCTGTATTGTATTACGTCATAACGTATAACGTCATATTGCATTGTGCCATGACGTATAACGTTATAAAGTATAACGTCATAACGTATAAAGACATATAGTATTGCGTCATGACGTATAACGTTATATGGTTTTGCGTAATAACGTATAACGTCACATAGTACTACGCCACAAAGGATGACGTCATATAGAATTACGTCATTACGTATAACGTCATATAGAATTACGTCATAACGTACAACGTCTCACAGTAGTACGCCATGACGTATAACGTCATCTAGAATTACGGTTTAACGTATTCCGTCACATAGTTATATGTCATAACGTGTAGTCCTATATTGTATTACGCCATAACGTATAACGTTATATGGTATAACGAAATAATGTTTAACGTTGTACAGTATTAAGTTAAAACGTATAACGTCACATAGTATCACTTCGTATCGGATGACGTCATATAGAATTACGTCGTGACGTATAACGTCATATAGAATTACGCCATAACGTATAGCGTCATATAGTATTACGTCATGACGTATAATGTCATATAGAATAACGTCATAATGTATAACGTCACATTGTAATACGTCATAACGTATAGCGTCAAATAGAATTACGGTTTAACGTATACCGTCACATAGTCCTACGTCATAACGTATGGCGTTATATTGTATTGAGTCATAACGCATAACGTCATATAGTATTGCGTCATGACGTACAACGTTATATGTTATTGTGTAATAACGTATAACGTCACATAGTTATACGTCATAACGTATAGCGCTATATTGTATTGCGTCATAACGTACAACGTCACATAGTAATGCGTCATAACGTACGATGTCACATATACTACGTCAGAACGGATGACGTCATATAGAATTACGTCATTACGTATAACGTTATATAGAGTTACGTCATAACGTACAACGTCACATAGTAAGACGTCATAACGTATAACGTCATATAGAATTACGGCTTAACGTATAACGTCACATAGTGTTACGTCATAACGTATAGCGCCATATTGTATTACGTCATAACGTATAACGCCATATAGTAATCCGCCATGACGTATAACGTTATAATGTATAACTTCATATCGCATAACGTCATATAGAGTTACGGTTTAACGTATACTGTCACTTAGTATTACGTCATAACGTATAACGTCACATAGTACTACGTCAGAACGGATGACGTCATATAGAATTACGCCATGACGTATAACGACATATAGAATTACGTCGTGACGTATAAAGTCATTTTGTATTACGTCATAACGTATAACGCCATATAGTAATCCACCATGACGTATAACGTTATAATGTATAACGTCATATCGCATAACTTCATATAGAATTACGCCATAACGTATAGCGCCATATTGTATTACGTCATAACGTATAACGTCACATAGTTCTACGTCAGAACGGATGACGTCATATAGAATTACGCCATGACGTATAACGTCATATTGAATTACGTCATAAAGTACAACGTCATATAGTATTGCGCCATGACGTGTAACGTTATCAAGTATAACGCCATATAGTATTGCGTCATAACGTATAACGTCACAGAGTAATACATCAGATCGGGTGACGTCATATAGAAATACGCCATGACGTATAACGTCATATTGAATTAGGTCATAACGTATAGCGTCATATAGTATTGCGCCATGACGTATAACGTCATATAGAATTACGCCATGACGTATAACGTCATATAGAATTACGCCATGACGTATAACGTCATATAGAATTACGCCATGACGTATAACGTCATATTGAATTACGTCATAACGTGTAGCGTCATATAGTATTGCGCCATGACGTATAACGTCCTATAGTATTGTGTCATGACGTATAACGACACATAGAATTACGGTTTAACGTATTCCGTCACATAGGTATACGTCATAACGTATAGCGCTATATTGTATTACGTCATAACGTATAACGTCATATAGTATTGCGTCATGACGTATAACGTTATATAGTATTGCGTAATAACGTATAACGTCACATAGTACTACGCCATAACGGATGACGTCATATAGAATTACGTCATAACGTACAACGTCTCACAGTATTACGTCACAACGTATAACGCCATATATAATTACGTCAGAACGTATAACGTTATATGGTATGACGTAATAATGTTTAACGTTGTACAGTATGAAGGTATAACGTATAACCTCACATAGTATCACTTCATAAGGGAAGACGTCATATAGAATTACGGTTTAACGTATACCGTCACATAGTTATACGTCATAACGTATTGCGCTGTATTGTATTACGTCATAACGTATAACGTCATATTGCATTGTGCCATGACGTATAACGTTATAAAGTATAACGTCATAACGTATAAAGACATATAGTATTGCGTCATGACGTATAACGTTATATGGTTTTGCGTAATAACGTATAACGTCACATAGTACTACGCCACAAAGGATGACGTCATATAGAATTACGTCATTACGTATAACGTCATATAGAATTACGTCATAACGTACAACGTCTCACAGTAGTACGCCATGACGTATAACGTCATCTAGAATTACGGTTTAACGTATTCCGTCACATAGTTATATGTCATAACGTGTAGTCCTATATTGTATTACGCCATAACGTATAACGTTATATGGTATAACGAAATAATGTTTAACGTTGTACAGTATTAAGTTAAAACGTATAACGTCACATAGTATCACTTCGTATCGGATGACGTCATATAGAATTACGTCGTGACGTATAACGTCATATAGAATTACGCCATAACGTATAGCGTCATATAGTATTACGTCATGACGTATAATGTCATATAGAATAACGTCATAATGTATAACGTCACATTGTAATACGTCATAACGTATAGCGTCAAATAGAATTACGGTTTAACGTATACCGTCACATAGTCCTACGTCATAACGTATGGCGTTATATTGTATTGAGTCATAACGCATAACGTCATATAGTATTGCGTCATGACGTACAACGTTATATGTTATTGTGTAATAACGTATAACGTCACATAGTTATACGTCATAACGTATAGCGCTATATTGTATTGCGTCATAACGTACAACGTCACATAGTAATGCGTCATAACGTACGATGTCACATATACTACGTCAGAACGGATGACGTCATATAGAATTACGTCATTACGTATAACGTTATATAGAGTTACGTCATAACGTACAACGTCACATAGTAAGACGTCATAACGTATAACGTCATATAGAATTACGGCTTAACGTATAACGTCACATAGTGTTACGTCATAACGTATAGCGCCATATTGTATTACGTCATAACGTATAACGCCATATAGTAATCCGCCATGACGTATAACGTTATAATGTATAACTTCATATCGCATAACGTCATATAGAGTTACGGTTTAACGTATACTGTCACTTAGTATTACGTCATAACGTATAACGTCACATAGTACTACGTCAGAACGGATGACGTCATATAGAATTACGCCATGACGTATAACGACATATAGAATTACGTCGTGACGTATAAAGTCATTTTGTATTACGTCATAACGTATAACGCCATATAGTAATCCACCATGACGTATAACGTTATAATGTATAACGTCATATCGCATAACTTCATATAGAATTACGCCATAACGTATAGCGCCATATTGTATTACGTCATAACGTATAACGTCACATAGTTCTACGTCAGAACGGATGACGTCATATAGAATTACGCCATGACGTATAACGTCATATTGAATTACGTCATAAAGTACAACGTCATATAGTATTGCGCCATGACGTGTAACGTTATCAAGTATAACGCCATAACGGATATCGACATATAGTATTTCGTCATTGCGAATTACGTCATATAATATTGCGTCATAACATATAACATCACATAGTAATACGTCATAACGGATGACGTGATATGGAATTACGCCATGACGTATAGCGTCATATTGAATTACTTCATAACGTATAACGTCATATAGTGTTGCGCCATGACGAATAACGTTATAAAGTACAACGATATAACGTATAAAGTCATATAGTATTGCGTCATTACGAATGACCTTATATAATAATGCGTCACAACATATAACGTCACATAGTAATACGTCATAACGTAGAACGTCCTATAGAATTACGGTTTAACGTATACCGTCACATAGTTATACGTCATAACGTATAGCGCTATATTGTATTACGTCATAACGTATAACGTCATATAGTATTGCGTCATGACGTACAACGTTATATGATATTGTGTAATAACGTATAACGTCACATAGTAATACGTCATAACGTATAGCGCTATATTGTATAGCGTCATAACGTATAACGTCACATAGTTCTACGTCATAACGGATGACGTCATATAGAATTACTACAAGACGTATAACGTCATATAGAATTACGTCATAACGTATAACGTCACATAGTAATACGTCATGACGTATGACGTTATATTGTGTGACGTCATAACGTATAACCTCATATAGAAGTACGGTACAACGGATAACGTCATACAGTATTGCGCCATGACGTATAACTTTATATGGTATTGTGTAATAACGTATAACGTTATATATAATGACGTCATAACGCATAACCTCATATAGAATTAGAGTACAACGGATAACGTCATACAGTATTGCACCATGACGTATAACGTTATATGGTATTGTGTAATAACGTATAACGTCATATATAATTACGTCATAACGTATAACGTCATATAGTATTGCGTCATGACGTACAACGTTATATGTTATTGTGTTATAACGTATAACGTCACATAGTACTACGTCATAACGTATAATGTCATGTAGTATTATGGTATAACGTATAACGTCACATAGTAATACGTCATAACGTATAGCGCTATATTGTATTGCTGCTTAACGAATAACGTCACATAGTATTACGTCATAACGTATGACGTCATAGGTTAACGTATAACCTCATATAGAATTACGGTACAACGTATAGCGTCATATATTATTGCGCCATGACGTATAACGTCATATAGTATTCCGTCATAACGTATAACGTCATATAGTATTGCGCCATTACGACTGACGTCATATAATATTGCGTAATAACGTATAATGTTACATAGTACTACGTCAGAGCGGATGACGTCATATAGAATTACTCCAAGACGTATAACGTCATATAGAATTACGTCATAACGTATAGCGTCATATAGTATTGCGACATTACGACTGACGTCATATAATATTGCCTCATGACGTATAGTGTCACATAGTACTACGCCACAACGGATGTCGTCATATAGAATTACGTCATGACGTATAACGTCCTACAGTATTACGTCATAACGCACAACGTCACATAGTAATAGGACATAACTTATAATGTCATGTAGTATTATGGTATAGCGTATAAGGTCACATAGTAATACGTCATGACGTATAACGTTATACTGTGTGACGTCATAACGTATAACCTCATATAGAATTACGGTACAACGTATAGCGTCATATAGTATTGCGCCATGACGTATAACGTTATAAAGTATAACGTCATAACGTATAATGTCACATGGTATTACGTCATAACGTATAACGTCATACAGAATTACGGTTTAACGTATTCCGTCACATAATTATACGTCATAACGTATAGCGCAATATTGTATTGCGTCATAACGTATAACGTCACATAGTATTGCGTCATGACGTATAACGTTATATAGAGTTACGTCATAACGTATAACGATATATGGTATAACGTTATATGGTATAACGTAATAATGTTCAACGTTGTAGAGTATTAAGGTGTAACGTATGACGTTACATAGTATTACTTCGTAACCGATGATGTCATATAGTATTACGCCATGACGTATAAAGTCATATTGAATTACGTCATAACGTATAGCGTCATATAATAATACATCATAACGCATAACGTCATATAGAATTACGATTTAACGTATTCCGTCACATAGTTATACGTCATAACGTATAGCGCTATATTGTATTACGTCATAACGTATAACGTCATATAGTATTGTGTCATGACTTATAACGTCACATAGAATTACGGTTTAACGTATTCCGTCACATAGTTATACGTCATAACGTATAGCGCTATATTGAATTACGTCATAACGTATAACGTCATATAGTATTGCGTCATGACGTATAACGTTGTATAGTATTGCGTAATAACGTATAACGTCACATAGTACTACGCCATAACGGATGACGTCATATAGAATTACGTCATGACGTATAACGTCATATAGAATTACGTCATAACGTACAACGTCTCACAGTATTACGTCACAACGTATAACGTCATATATAATTACGTCAGAACGTATACCGTTACATGGTATGACGTAATAATGTTTAACGTTGTACAGTATGAAGGTATAACGTATAACCTCACATAGTATAACTTCATAAGGGAAGACGTCATATAGAATTACGGTTTAACGTATACCGTCACATAGTTATATGTCATAACGTGTAGCCCTATATTGTATTACGTCATAACGTATAACGTCACATAGTATTGCGTCATGACGTATAACGTTATATGGTTTTGCGTAATAACGTATAACGTCACATAGTACTACGCCACAACGGCTGACGTCATATAGTATTGCGTCATGACGTATAACGTTATATGGTTTTGCGTAATATCGTATAACGTCACAAAGTACTACGCCACAACGGATGACGTCATATAGTATTGCGTCATGACGTATAACGTTATATGGTATTGCGTAATAACGTAAAACCTCACATTGTAAGACGTCATGACGTAGCACGTCATATAGTACTACGCCACAACGGATGACGTCATATAGTATTGCGTCATGATGTATAACGGTATATGGTTTTGCGTAATAACGTATAACGTCACATAGTACTACGTCAGAACGGATGACGTCATATAGAATTACGCCATGACGTATAACGTCATCTAGAATTACGGTTTAACGTATTCCGTCACATAGTTATATGTCATAACGTGTAGCCCTATATTGTATTACGTCATAACGTATAACGTCATATAGTATTGCGTCATGACGTATAATGTTATATAGAATTACGGTTTAACGTATACCGTCACATAATTATACGTCGTAACGTATTGCGCTATATTGTATTGCGTCATAACGTATAACGTCACATAGTATCGCGTCATAACGTATAACGTCACATAGTATCACTTCGTAACGGATGACGTCATATAGATTTACGGTTTAACGTATACCGTCACATAGTTATACGTTATAACGTATAGCGCTGAATTGTATTACGTCATAACGTATACCGTCATATTGTATTGCGCCATGACGTATAACGTTATATGGTTTTGCGTAATAACGTATAACGTCACATAGTACTACGCCACAACGGATGACGTCATATAGTATTGCGTCATGACGTATAACGTTATATGGTGTTGCGTAATAACGTAAAACCTCACTTCGTAAGACGTCATGATTTAGAACGTCATATAGTACTACGTCAGAACGGATGACGTCATATAGAATTACGCCATGACGTATAACGTCACCTAGAATTACGGTTTAACGTATTCCGTCACATAGTTATATGTCATAACGTGTAGCCCTATATTGTATTACGTCATAACGTATAAAGTCATATAGTATTGCGTCATGACGTATAACGTTATACGTTAGGGTGTAATAAGGTATAACGTCACACAGTAATACGTCATAACGTATAGCGCAATATTGTATTGCGTCATAACGTATAACGTCACAAAGTAATACGTCATAACGTATAACGTCATATAGAATTACGGTAAAACGTATAACGTCATATAGTATTGCGTCGTAACGTATAACGTTATAAAGTATAACGTCATAACGTATATCGTCACATAGTAATACGTCATAACGTACAACGTCATATAGTAATGCGTCATGACGTATAACGTTATATGGTATTGCGTAATAACGTATAACGTCATATAATATTCCGTCAGATCGGATGACGCAATAAAGAATTACGTCATGACATATAACGTGATATAGAATTAGGGTACAACGTATAACGTCATATAGTATTGCGCCATGACGTATAACGTTATAAAGTATAATGTCATAACGTATAACGTCATATAGTATTGCGTCATTCCGAATGACGTCATATAATATTGCGTCATAACGTATAACGTCACATAGTATTGCGTCATTCCGAATGACGTCATATAATATTGCGTCATAACGTATAACGTCACATAGTCATACGTCATAACGTACAACCGCACATATTAATACGTTATAACGTACAATGTCATGTAGTATTAAGGTATACGTATATCGTCACATAGTAATACGTCGTGACGTATAGTGTTATATTGTGTGACGTCATAACGTTTAACGTCACACAGTATTACGTCATAACGTATAACATCACATAGTACTACGTCAGAACGGATGACGTCATATATTATTACGCCATGACAGTATAACGTCATATAGAATTATTTCATAACGTATAACGTCACATAGTATTCCGCCATGACGTATAACGTCATATAGAATTACGTCATAACGTATAACCTCACATAGTATAACGACACAACGGATAACGTTATATAGAATTACGTCATAACGTATGACGTCATATTGTATTGCGTCATAACGTATAACGTCACATAGTATTCCGCCATGACGTATAACGTTATAATGTATAACGTCATAACGCATAACGTCATATAGATTTACGGTTTAACGTATACCGTCACATAGTAATACGTCATAACGTATAGCGCTATATTCTATTACGTCATAACGTATAACGGCATATAGTATTGCGACATGACGTACAACGTTATATGTTATTGTGTAATAAAGTATGACGTCACATAGTAATACGTCATAACGTATAGCGCTATATTGTATAGCGTCATAACGTTTAACGTCATATAGAATTACGTCATAACGTATAACGTCATATAGTATTGCGCCATTCCGAATGACGCCATATAATATTGCGTCATAACGTATAACGTCACATAGTAATACGTCCGACGTATAACGTCATATAGTAATGCCTCCTAACATATAACGTTCTAAAGAATAACGTCATAACGTATAGCGTCTGATAGTAATACGTCATAACGCATAACGTCATATAGAATTACGGTACAACGTATAACGCCATATAGTATTGAGCCACGACGTATAACGTCATATAGTATTGCGACATGACGTACAACGTTATATGCTATTGTGTAATAACGTATAACGTCACATAGTGATACATCATAACGTATAGCGCTATATTGTATAGCGTCATAACGTATAACGTCATATAGAATTACGTCATAACGTATAACGTCATATAGAATTACGGTTTAACGTATACCGTCACATAGTTATACGTCATAACGTATAGCGCTATATTGTATTACGCATAACTTATAACGTCATATAGTATAGCGCCATGACGTATAACGTTATAAAGTATAATGTCATAACGTATAACGTCATATAATATTGCGTCATAACGTATAACGTCACATAGCTCTACGTCAGAACGGATGACGTCATATCGAAATACGCCATGACGTATAACGTCATATTGAATAACTTCATAACGTATAACGTCATTTAGTATTGCGCCATGACGTATAACGTCATATATTATGGCGTCAGTACGAATGACGTCATATAATATTGCGTCATAACGTATAACGTCGCATCGTAATGCTTCATAACGTAGAACGTCGTATATAATTACGGTTTAACGTATACCGTCACATAGTTATACGTCATAACGTACAGCGCTGTTATGTATTACGCCATAACGTATAACGTCATATAGTATTGCGTCATGACGTGTAACGTTATATGTTATTGTGTAATAAGGTATAACGTCACATAGTAACACGTCACAACGTATTGCGCTATATTGTATTGCGTAATAACGTATAACGTCACATAGTACTACGTCATAACGTATAACGTTATAAAGTGTATCGTCATAATGTATAACGCCATATAGTATTGCGTCATTACGACTGACGTCATATAATATTGAGTCATAACGTACAACGTCACATAGTAATACGTCATAACGTATAATGTTATGTAGTATTAAGGAATAACGTATAACATCACACAGTAATACGTCAATAAGTATAGCGCTATATTGTATTGCGCCATAACGTATAACGGCATATAGTATTGCGACATGACGTACAACGTTATATGTTATTGTGTAATAACGTATGACGTCACATAGTAATACATCATAACGTACAACCGCACATAGTAATACGTCATAACGTACAATGTCACGTAGTATTAAGGTATAACGTATAACGTCACATACTAATACGTCATAACGGATGACGTCATATAGAATTACGGTACAAAGTATAACGTCATATAGTATTGCGCCAGACGTATAACGTCACATACTAATACGGCGTAACGTATAGCGCTATATTGTATTGCGTCATAATGTTAAACGTCATATAGAATTACGTCATAACGTATAACGTCATATAGTATTGCGTCATGACGTATAACGTTATATGGTATTGCGTAATAACGTATAACGTCATATAGTAATCCGCCATGACGTATAACGTTATAATGTATAAAGTCATATCGCATAACGTCATATAGAGTTACGGTTTAAGGTATACCGTCAGATAGTATTCCGTCATAACGTATAACGTCACATAGTTCTACGTCATAACGTATAGCGTCATATAGTATTGCGCCATGACGTATAACGTTATAAAGTATAACGTCATAACGTATAACGTCACATACTAATACGGCGTAACGTATAGCGCTATATTGTATTGCGTCATAACGTTAAACGTCATATAGAATTGCGTCATTACGACTGACGTCATATAATATTGAGTCAGAACGTACAACGTCACATAGTACTACGCCACAACGGATGACGTCATACAGAATTACGTCATGACGTACAACATCATGCTAAATTACGTCATAACGTACAACGTAACATAGTAATACGACATAACGTATAACGTCATATAGTATTGCGCCATGACGTATAACGTTATAAAGTATAACGTCATAACGTATAACGTTATATGTTATTGTGTAATAACGTATAACGTCATATAGTACTACGTCATAACGGATGACGCCATATAGTATTGCGTCATGACGTATAACGTTATATGTTATTGTGTAATAACGTATAACGTCATATAGTACTATGTCATAACGGATGACGTCATATAAAATTACGGTTTAACGTATACCGTCACGTAGTAATGCGTCTTAACGTATAGCGCTATATTGTATTACGTCATAACGTATGACGTCATATAGTATTGCGTCATGACGTATAACGTTATATGTTATTGTGTAATAAGGTATAACGTCACATAGTATTACGTCATAACGTATGACGTCATATAGAATTACGTCATAACGTATAACGTCATATAGATGTACGGTTTAACGTATACCGTCACATAGTTATACGTTATAACGTATAGCGCTGTATTGTATTACGTCATAACGTATACCGTCATATTGTATTGCGCCATGACGTATAACGTTATATGGTTTTGCGTAATAACGTATAACGTCACATAGTACTACGCCACAACGGATGACGTCATATAGTATTGCGTCATGACGTATAACGTTATATGGTGTTGCGTAATAACGTAAAACCTCACTTCGTAAGACGTCATGATTTAGAACGTCATATAGTACTACGTCAGAACGGATGACGTCATATAGAATTACGCCATGACGTATAACGTCACCTAGAATTACGGTTTAACGTATTCCGTCACATAGTTATATGTCATAACGTGTAGCCCTATATTGTATTACGTCATAACGTATAAAGTCATATAGTATTGCGTCATGACGTATAACGTTATACGTTAGGGTGTAATAAGGTATAACGTCACACAGTAATACGTCATAACGTATAGCGCAATATTGTATTGCGTCATAACGTATAACGTCACAAAGTAATACGTCATAACGTATAACGTCATATAGAATTACGGTAAAACGTATAACGTCATATAGTATTGCGTCGTAACGTATAACGTTATAAAGTATAACGTCATAACGTATATCGTCACATAGTAATACGTCATAACGTACAACGTCATATAGTAATGCGTCATGACGTATAACGTTATATGGTATTGCGTAATAACGTATAACGTCATATAATATTCCGTCAGATCGGATGACGCAATAAAGAATTACGTCATGACATATAACGTGATATAGAATTAGGGTACAACGTATAACGTCATATAGTATTGCGCCATGACGTATAACGTTATAAAGTATAATGTCATAACGTATAACGTCATATAGTATTGCGTCATTCCGAATGACGTCATATAATATTGCGTCATAACGTATAACGTCACATAGTATTGCGTCATTCCGAATGACGTCATATAATATTGCGTCATAACGTATAACGTCACATAGTCATACGTCATAACGTACAACCGCACATATTAATACGTTATAACGTACAATGTCATGTAGTATTAAGGTATACGTATATCGTCACATAGTAATACGTCGTGACGTATAGTGTTATATTGTGTGACGTCATAACGTTTAACGTCACACAGTATTACGTCATAACGTATAACATCACATAGTACTACGTCAGAACGGATGACGTCATATATTATTACGCCATGACAGTATAACGTCATATAGAATTATTTCATAACGTATAACGTCACATAGTATTCCGCCATGACGTATAACGTCATATAGAATTACGTCATAACGTATAACCTCACATAGTATAACGACACAACGGATGACGTTATATAGAATTACGTCATAACGTATGACGTCATATTGTATTGCGTCATAACGTATAACGTCACATAGTATTCCGCCATGACGTATAACGTTATAATGTATAACGTCATAACGCATAACGTCATATAGATTTACGGTTTAACGTATACCGTCACATAGTAATACGTCATAACGTATAGCGCTATATTCTATTACGTCATAACGTATAACGGCATATAGTATTGCGACATGACGTACAACGTTATATGTTATTGTGTAATAAAGTATGACGTCACATAGTAATACGTCATAACGTATAGCGCTATATTGTATAGCGTCATAACGTTTAACGTCATATAGAATTACGTCATAACGTATAACGTCATATAGTATTGCGCCATTCCGAATGACGCCATATAATATTGCGTCATAACGTATAACGTCACATAGTAATACGTCCGACGTATAACGTCATATAGTAATGCCTCCTAACATATAACGTTCTAAAGAATAACGTCATAACGTATAGCGTCTGATAGTAATACGTCATAACGCATAACGTCATATAGAATTACGGTACAACGTATAACGCCATATAGTATTGAGCCACGACGTATAACGTCATATAGTATTGCGACATGACGTACAACGTTATATGCTATTGTGTAATAACGTATAACGTCACATAGTGATACATCATAACGTATAGCGCTATATTGTATAGCGTCATAACGTATAACGTCATATAGAATTACGTCATAACGTATAACGTCATATAGAATTACGGTTTAACGTATACCGTCACATAGTTATACGTCATAACGTATAGCGCTATATTGTATTACGCATAACTTATAACGTCATATAGTATAGCGCCATGACGTATAACGTTATAAAGTATAATGTCATAACGTATAACGTCATATAATATTGCGTCATAACGTATAACGTCACATAGCTCTACGTCAGAACGGATGACGTCATATCGAAATACGCCATGACGTATAACGTCATATTGAATAACTTCATAACGTATAACGTCATTTAGTATTGCGCCATGACGTATAACGTCATATATTATGGCGTCAGTACGAATGACGTCATATAATATTGCGTCATAACGTATAACGTCGCATCGTAATGCTTCATAACGTAGAACGTCGTATATAATTACGGTTTAACGTATACCGTCACATAGTTATACGTCATAACGTACAGCGCTGTTATGTATTACGCCATAACGTATAACGTCATATAGTATTGCGTCATGACGTGTAACGTTATATGTTATTGTGTAATAAGGTATAACGTCACATAGTAACACGTCACAACGTATTGCGCTATATTGTATTGCGTAATAACGTATAACGTCACATAGTACTACGTCATAACGTATAACGTTATAAAGTGTATCGTCATAATGTATAACGCCATATAGTATTGCGTCATTACGACTGACGTCATATAATATTGAGTCATAACGTACAACGTCACATAGTAATACGTCATAACGTATAATGTTATGTAGTATTAAGGAATAACGTATAACATCACACAGTAATACGTCAATAAGTATAGCGCTATATTGTATTGCGCCATAACGTATAACGGCATATAGTATTGCGACATGACGTACAACGTTATATGTTATTGTGTAATAACGTATGACGTCACATAGTAATACATCATAACGTACAACCGCACATAGTAATACGTCATAACGTACAATGTCACGTAGTATTAAGGTATAACGTATAACGTCACATACTAATACGTCATAACGGATGACGTCATATAGAATTACGGTACAAAGTATAACGTCATATAGTATTGCGCCAGACGTATAACGTCACATACTAATACGGCGTAACGTATAGCGCTATATTGTATTGCGTCATAATGTTAAACGTCATATAGAATTACGTCATAACGTATAACGTCATATAGTATTGCGTCATGACGTATAACGTTATATGGTATTGCGTAATAACGTATAACGTCATATAGTAATCCGCCATGACGTATAACGTTATAATGTATAAAGTCATATCGCATAACGTCATATAGAGTTACGGTTTAAGGTATACCGTCAGATAGTATTCCGTCATAACGTATAACGTCACATAGTTCTACGTCATAACGTATAGCGTCATATAGTATTGCGCCATGACGTATAACGTTATAAAGTATAACGTCATAACGTATAACGTCACATACTAATACGGCGTAACGTATAGCGCTATATTGTATTGCGTCATAACGTTAAACGTCATATAGAATTGCGTCATTACGACTGACGTCATATAATATTGAGTCAGAACGTACAACGTCACATAGTACTACGCCACAACGGATGACGTCATACAGAATTACGTCATGACGTACAACATCATGCTAAATTACGTCATAACGTACAACGTAACATAGTAATACGACATAACGTATAACGTCATATAGTATTGCGCCATGACGTATAACGTTATAAAGTATAACGTCATAACGTATAACGTTATATGTTATTGTGTAATAACGTATAACGTCATATAGTACTACGTCATAACGGATGACGCCATATAGTATTGCGTCATGACGTATAACGTTATATGTTATTGTGTAATAACGTATAACGTCATATAGTACTACGTCATAACGGATGACGTCATATAAAATTACGGTTTAACGTATACCGTCACGTAGTAATGCGTCTTAACGTATAGCGCTATATTGTATTACGTCATAACGTATGACGTCATATAGTATTGCGTCATGACGTATAACGTTATATGTTATTGTGTAATAAGGTATAACGTCACATAGTATTACGTCATAACGTATGACGTCATATAGAATTACGTCATAACGTATAACGTCATATAGATGTACGGTTTAACGTATACCGTCACATAGTTATACGTTATAACGTATAGCGCTGTATTGTATTACGTCATAACGTATACCGTCATATTGTATTGCGCCATGACGTATAACGTTATATGGTTTTGCGTAATAACGTATAACGTCACATAGTACTACGCCACAACGGATGACGTCATATAGTATTGCGTCATGACGTATAACGTTATATGGTGTTGCGTAATAACGTAAAACCTCACTTCGTAAGACGTCATGATTTAGAACGTCATATAGTACTACGTCAGAACGGATGACGTCATATAGAATTACGCCATGACGTATAACGTCACCTAGAATTACGGTTTAACGTATTCCGTCACATAGTTATATGTCATAACGTGTAGCCCTATATTGTATTACGTCATAACGTATAAAGTCATATAGTATTGCGTCATGACGTATAACGTTATACGTTAGGGTGTAATAAGGTATAACGTCACACAGTAATACGTCATAACGTATAGCGCAATATTGTATTGCGTCATAACGTATAACGTCACAAAGTAATACGTCATAACGTATAACGTCATATAGAATTACGGTAAAACGTATAACGTCATATAGTATTGCGTCGTAACGTATAACGTTATAAAGTATAACGTCATAACGTATATCGTCACATAGTAATACGTCATAACGTACAACGTCATATAGTAATGCGTCATGACGTATAACGTTATATGGTATTGCGTAATAACGTATAACGTCATATAATATTCCGTCAGATCGGATGACGCAATAAAGAATTACGTCATGACATATAACGTGATATAGAATTAGGGTACAACGTATAACGTCATATAGTATTGCGCCATGACGTATAACGTTATAAAGTATAATGTCATAACGTATAACGTCATATAGTATTGCGTCATTCCGAATGACGTCATATAATATTGCGTCATAACGTATAACGTCACATAGTATTGCGTCATTCCGAATGACGTCATATAATATTGCGTCATAACGTATAACGTCACATAGTCATACGTCATAACGTACAACCGCACATATTAATACGTTATAACGTACAATGTCATGTAGTATTAAGGTATACGTATATCGTCACATAGTAATACGTCGTGACGTATAGTGTTATATTGTGTGACGTCATAACGTTTAACGTCACACAGTATTACGTCATAACGTATAACATCACATAGTACTACGTCAGAACGGATGACGTCATATATTATTACGCCATGACAGTATAACGTCATATAGAATTATTTCATAACGTATAACGTCACATAGTATTCCGCCATGACGTATAACGTCATATAGAATTACGTCATAACGTATAACCTCACATAGTATAACGACACAACGGATGACGTTATATAGAATTACGTCATAACGTATGACGTCATATTGTATTGCGTCATAACGTATAACGTCACATAGTATTCCGCCATGACGTATAACGTTATAATGTATAACGTCATAACGCATAACGTCATATAGATTTACGGTTTAACGTATACCGTCACATAGTAATACGTCATAACGTATAGCGCTATATTCTATTACGTCATAACGTATAACGGCATATAGTATTGCGACATGACGTACAACGTTATATGTTATTGTGTAATAAAGTATGACGTCACATAGTAATACGTCATAACGTATAGCGCTATATTGTATAGCGTCATAACGTTTAACGTCATATAGAATTACGTCATAACGTATAACGTCATATAGTATTGCGCCATTCCGAATGACGCCATATAATATTGCGTCATAACGTATAACGTCACATAGTAATACGTCCGACGTATAACGTCATATAGTAATGCCTCCTAACATATAACGTTCTAAAGAATAACGTCATAACGTATAGCGTCTGATAGTAATACGTCATAACGCATAACGTCATATAGAATTACGGTACAACGTATAACGCCATATAGTATTGAGCCACGACGTATAACGTCATATAGTATTGCGACATGACGTACAACGTTATATGCTATTGTGTAATAACGTATAACGTCACATAGTGATACATCATAACGTATAGCGCTATATTGTATAGCGTCATAACGTATAACGTCATATAGAATTACGTCATAACGTATAACGTCATATAGAATTACGGTTTAACGTATACCGTCACATAGTTATACGTCATAACGTATAGCGCTATATTGTATTACGCATAACTTATAACGTCATATAGTATAGCGCCATGACGTATAACGTTATAAAGTATAATGTCATAACGTATAACGTCATATAATATTGCGTCATAACGTATAACGTCACATAGCTCTACGTCAGAACGGATGACGTCATATCGAAATACGCCATGACGTATAACGTCATATTGAATAACTTCATAACGTATAACGTCATTTAGTATTGCGCCATGACGTATAACGTCATATATTATGGCGTCAGTACGAATGACGTCATATAATATTGCGTCATAACGTATAACGTCGCATCGTAATGCTTCATAACGTAGAACGTCGTATATAATTACGGTTTAACGTATACCGTCACATAGTTATACGTCATAACGTACAGCGCTGTTATGTATTACGCCATAACGTATAACGTCATATAGTATTGCGTCATGACGTGTAACGTTATATGTTATTGTGTAATAAGGTATAACGTCACATAGTAACACGTCACAACGTATTGCGCTATATTGTATTGCGTAATAACGTATAACGTCACATAGTACTACGTCATAACGTATAACGTTATAAAGTGTATCGTCATAATGTATAACGCCATATAGTATTGCGTCATTACGACTGACGTCATATAATATTGAGTCATAACGTACAACGTCACATAGTAATACGTCATAACGTATAATGTTATGTAGTATTAAGGAATAACGTATAACATCACACAGTAATACGTCAATAAGTATAGCGCTATATTGTATTGCGCCATAACGTATAACGGCATATAGTATTGCGACATGACGTACAACGTTATATGTTATTGTGTAATAACGTATGACGTCACATAGTAATACATCATAACGTACAACCGCACATAGTAATACGTCATAACGTACAATGTCACGTAGTATTAAGGTATAACGTATAACGTCACATACTAATACGTCATAACGGATGACGTCATATAGAATTACGGTACAAAGTATAACGTCATATAGTATTGCGCCAGACGTATAACGTCACATACTAATACGGCGTAACGTATAGCGCTATATTGTATTGCGTCATAATGTTAAACGTCATATAGAATTACGTCATAACGTATAACGTCATATAGTATTGCGTCATGACGTATAACGTTATATGGTATTGCGTAATAACGTATAACGTCATATAGTAATCCGCCATGACGTATAACGTTATAATGTATAAAGTCATATCGCATAACGTCATATAGAGTTACGGTTTAAGGTATACCGTCAGATAGTATTCCGTCATAACGTATAACGTCACATAGTTCTACGTCATAACGTATAGCGTCATATAGTATTGCGCCATGACGTATAACGTTATAAAGTATAACGTCATAACGTATAACGTCACATACTAATACGGCGTAACGTATAGCGCTATATTGTATTGCGTCATAACGTTAAACGTCATATAGAATTGCGTCATTACGACTGACGTCATATAATATTGAGTCATAACGTACAACGTCACATAGTACTACGCCACAACGGATGACGTCATACAGAATTACGTCATGACGTACAACATCATGCTAAATTACGTCATAACGTACAACGTAACATAGTAATACGACATAACGTATAACGTCATATAGTATTGCGCCATGACGTATAACGTTATAAAGTATAACGTCATAACGTATAACGTTATATGTTATTGTGTAATAACGTGTAACGTCATATAGTACTACGTCATAACGGATGACGCCATATAGTATTGCGTCATGACGTATAACGTTATATGTTATTGTGTAATAACGTATAACGTCATATAGTACTACGCCACAACGGATGACGTTATAAAGTGTAACGTCATAACGTATAACGTCATATAGAATTACGTCATAACGTATAACGTCATATAGTATTGCGTCATGACGTATAACGTTATATGTTATTGTGTAATAAGGTATAACGTCACATAGTTATACGTCATAACGTATAGCGCCATATTGTATTGCGTCATAACGTATAACGTCATATAGAATTACGGTTTAACGTATACCGTCACATAGTTTTACGTTAGAACGGATGACGTCATATAGAATTACGCCATGACGTGTAACGTCATATTGAAATACGTCATAACGTACAACGTCATATAGTATTGCGTCGTAACGTATAACGTTATAAAGTATAACGTCATAACGTATATCGTCACATAGTAATACGTCATAACGTACAACGTCATATAGTAATGCGTCATGACGTATAACGTTATATGGTATTGCGTAATAACGTATAACGTCACATAGTATTACGTCATAACGTATAACGTCACGTAGCAATACTTCATAACGTAGAACGTCCTATAGAATAACGGTTTAACGTATACCGTCACATAGTTATACGTCATAACGTATAGCGCTATGTTGTATTACATCATAACGTATAACTTCACATATTACTATGCCACAACGGATGACGTCATATAGAATTACGTCATAACGTATGACGTCATATTGTATTGCGTCGTAACGGATAACGTCACATAGTATTACGTCATAACGTATAACGTCACGTAGCAATACTTCATAACGTAGAACGTCCTATAGAATTACGGTTTAACGTATACCGTCACATAGTTATACGTCATAACGTATAGCGCTATGTTGTATTACGTCATAACGTATAACTTCACATAGTACTACGCCACAACGGATGACGTCTTATAGAATTACGTCATAACGTATGACGTCATATTGTATTGCGTCGTATCGTATAACGTCACATAGTATTACGTCATAACGTATAACGTCACGTAGCAATACTTCATAACGTAGAACGTCCTATAGAATTACGGTTTAACGTATACCGTCACATAGTTATACGTCATAACGTATAGCGCTATGTTGTATTACGTCATAACGTATAACGTCACATAGTATTACGTGATAACGTATAACTTCACGTAGCAACACTTCATAACGTAGAACGTCCTATAGAATTACGGTTTAACGTATACCGTCAAATAGTTATACGTCATAACGTATAGCGCTATATTGTATTACGTCATAACGTATAACGTCACATAGTATTACTTCGTAAGGGATGACGTCATATAGAATTACGTCATGACGTATCACGTCGTATAGATTTACGGTACAACGTATAATGTCATACAGTACTGCGCCATGACGTATAACGTTATAAAGTATAACGTCATAACGTATAACGTCACATACTAATACGGCGTAACGTATAGCGCTATATTGTATTGCGTCATAACGTTAAACGTCATATAGAATTGCGTCATTACGACTGACGTCATATAATATTGAGTCATAACGTACAACGTCACATAGTACTACGCCACAACGGATGACGTCATACAGAATTACGTCATGACGTACAACATCATGCTAAATTACGTCATAACGTACAACGTAACATAGTAATACGACATAACGTATAACGTCATATAGTATTGCGCCATGACGTATAACGTTATAAAGTATAACGTCATAACGTATAACGTTATATGTTATTGTGTAATAACGTATAACGTCATATAGTACTACGTTATAACGGATGACGCCATATAGTATTGCGTCATGACGTATAACGTTATATGTTATTGTGTAATAACGTATAACGTCATATAGTACTACGTCATAACGGATGACGTCATATAAAATTACGGTTTAACGTATACCGTCACGTAGTAATGCGTCATAACGTGTAGCGCTATATTGTATTACGTCATAACGTATAACGTCATATAGTATTGCGTCATGACGTATAACGTTATATGGTATTGCGTAAGAAGGTAAAACGTCACATAGTAATACGTCATAACGTATAGCGCTATATTGTAGTACGTCATAACGTATAACGTCATATAGTATTGCGTCATGTCGTATAAAGTCATATAGAATTACGTCATAACGTATAACGTCATATAGTACTGCGTAATAACGTAAAACGTCATATAGTATTCCGCCATGACGTATAACGTCATATTGAATTGCGTTATAACGTATAACGTCACATAGTAATACGTCATAACGTATAACGTCATATGGAATTACGGTTTAACGTATACCGTCACATAGTTATACGTCATAACGTATAGCGCCATATTCTATTACGTCATACCGTATAACGTCATATAGTATTGCGTCATGACGTATAAAGTTATATGTTATTGTGTAATAAGGCATAACGTCACTTAGTAATACGTCATAACGGATGACGTCATATAGAATTACGTCATGACGTACAACGTCATACAGAATTACGTCATGACGTACAACGTCACATAGTAATACGTCATAACGTATAGCGCTATATTGTATTACGTCATAACGTATAACGTCATATAGTACTGCGTAATAACGTATAACGTCATATAGTATTCCCACATGACGTATAACGTCATATTGAATTACGTCATAACGTATAACGTCATATTGAATTACGTCATAACGTATAACGTCACATAGTTCTACGTCAGAACGGATGACGTCATATAGAATTACGCCATGACGTATAACGTCAAATTGAATTACGTCATAACGTATAACGTCATATAGTATTGCGCCATGACGTATAATGTTATGTGTTATTGTGTAATAAGGTATAACGTCACATAGTAATACGTCATAACGTATAGCGCTATACTGTATAGCGTCATAACGATTAACGTCACATAGTACTACTTCATAACGGATGACGTCATATAGTATTGCGTCATAACGTATAGCGTCACATAGTACTACGCCACAACGGATGACGTCATATAGAATTACGTCATGACGTTAAACGTCGTACAGAATTACGTCATAACGCACAAGGTCACATAGTAATGCGTCATAACGAATAACGTCAAATAGTAATACGTCATAACATATAACGTCAAATACTAATACGTCATAACGTATAACGTCATATGGAATTACGGTTTAACGTATACCGTCACATAGTTATACGTCATAACGTATGGCGGTATATTGTATTGAGTCATAACGTGTAACGTCATACAGTATTGCGTCATGACGTATAACGTTATGTGGTATTGCGTAATAACGTGTAACGTCATTTAGAATTACGGTACAACGTATAACGTCTGATAGTATTGCGTCATGACATACAACGTTATATGTTATTGTGTTATAACGTATAACGTCACCAAGTAATACGTCATAACGTATAGCGCTATATTGTATTGCGTCATAACGTATAACGTCATATAGTATTACTTCGTAACGGATGACGTCATATAGAATTACGTCATGATGTATCACGTCGTATAGAATTACGGTACAACGTATAACGTCACATAGTAATACGTCATAACGTATTGCGCTATATAGTATGGCATCATAACGTATAACGTCACATAGTACTACGTCATAACGGATGACGTCATATAGTATTGCGTCGTAACGTATAACGTCACATAGTACTACGTCATAACGGATGACGTCATATAGTATTGCGTCATAACGTATAACGTCACATAGTATTACGTCATAACGTATAGCGCTATATTGTATAGCGTCATAACGTATAACGTCACATAGTACTACGTCATAACGGATGACGTCATATAGTATTGCGTCATAACGTATAACGTCATATAGTATTGCGTCGTGACGTACAACGTTTCAGCGTATTACGTCATAACGTATAACGTCATATATAATTACGTCATAACGTATAACATCACATAGTAATACGTCATAACGTAGAATGTCATGTTGTATTGCGTCATGACGTATAACGTGATATAGAGTTACGTCATAACGTATAACGTTATATGGTATAACGTTATACGTTATAACGTAATAATGTTGAACGTTGTACAGTATTAAGGTATAACGTATAACGTCACATAGTATTACTTCGTAACGGATGATGTCATATAGTATTACGTCATGACGTATAACGTCATATAGAATGACGTCATAACGTATAACGTCACATAGTAATACGTCATAACGTATAGCGCTATATTGTATTGCGTCATGACGTATAACGTCACATAGTATTGCGTCATAACGTATGACGTCATATAATATTGCGTCATAACGTATAGCGTCACATAGTACTACACCACAACGGATGACGTCATATAGAATTACGTCATGACGTACAACGTCATTCAGAATTACGTCATAACGTATAACGTCATATAGTATTGCGCCATGACGTATAACGTTATGTGTTATTGTGTAATAAGGTATAACGTCACATAGTAAGACGTCATAACGTACAGCGCTATATTGTATAGCGTTATAACGTATAACGTGAGCTAGTACTACGTCATAACGTATGACGTCATAAAGTATTGCGTCATGACGTATAGCGTCACATAGTACTACGCCACAACGGATGACGTCATATAGAATTACGTCATCACGGATAACGTCATACAGAATTACGTCATAACGTACAACGTCACATAGTAATACGCCACAACGGATGACGTCATCTGGAATTACGTCATAACGTACAACGTCATACAGAATTACGTCATAACGTACAACGTAACATAGTAATACGTCATAACTTATAATGTCATGTAGAATTAAGATATAACGTATAAGGTCACATAGTAATACGTCATAACGTATGACGTCATATAGTATTGCGTCATAACGTATAGCGTCTCATAGTACTACGCCACAACGAATGACGTCACATAGGATTACGTCATGTCGTATAACGTCATATAGAATTACGTCATAACGTACATCGAAACATAGTAATACGTCATAACGTATAATGTCATGTAGGATTAAGGTATAACTTATAGCGTCACATAGTAATACGTCATGACGCATAACGTTATATTTTGTGACGTCATAACGTATAACGTCATATAGTATTGCGTCATAACGTATAGCGTCACATAGTACTACGCCACAATGGATGACGTCATATAGAATTACGTCATGACGTATAACGTCATACAGAATTACGTCATAACGCACAACGTCACATAGTAATACGTCATAACGTATAATTTCATATAGAATTACTGTTTAACGTATGCCGTCACATAGTTATACGTCACAACGTTTGAGGCTATATTGTATTGAGTCATAACGTATAACGTCATATAGTAATACGTTAAAACGTATAGCGCTATATTGTAATGCGTCATAACGTATAACGTCACATAGTATTACTTCGTAACGTATAACGGCATATAGTATTGCGTCATGATGTCCAACGTTATATGTTATTGTGTAATAACGTATAACGTCACATAGTACTACGCCATAACAGATGTCGTCATATAGAATTACGTCATGAAGTATAACGTCATACAGAATTACGTCATAGCGCACAACGTCACACAGTAATACGTCATAACGTATAATGTCATGTAGTATTAAGGTATAACGTATAACGTCACACAGTAATACGTCATGACGTATAACGTTATATTGTGTGACATCATAACGTATAACGTCATATAGAATTACGGTACAACGTATGACGTCCTATAATATTACGTCATAACGTACATCGTCACATAGTAATACGTCATAACGTACAATGTAATGTAGTACTAATTTATAACGCATAACGACACATAGTACTACGCCACAACGGATGTCGTCATATAGAATTACGTCATGAAGTATAACATCATATAGAATTACGTCATAGCGCACAACGTCACACAGTAATACGTCATAACGTACAATGTAATGTAGTACTAATTTATAACGCATAACGACACATAGTACTACGCCACAACGGATGTCGTCATATAGAATTACGTCATGAAGTATAACATCATATAGAATTACGTCATAACGTACATCGTAACATAGTAATACGTCATAACGTATATGTCATGTAGGATTAAGGTATAACTTATAGCGTCACATAGTAATACGTCATGACGCATAACGTTCTATTGTGTGACGTCATAACGTATAACGTCATATAGTATTGCGTCATAACGTATAGCGTCACATAGTATTACGCCACAACGGATGACGTCATATAATATTCCGTCATAAGGTATAGCGTCACATAGTACTACCCCGCTACGGATGACGTCATTTAGAATTACGTCAATACGTATAACGTCATATAGAATTACGTCATATCGTACGACGTCATATAGTATTGCGCTATAACGTATAACGTCATATAGTATTGCGCCATGACGTATAACGTCATATAGTATTACGTCATAACGTATATCGTCATATAGTATTCGTCATGACGTACAACGTTATATGTTATTGTGTAATAACGTATAACGTCACAAAGTAATACGTCATAACGTATAGCGCCATATTGTATTGCGTCATAACGTATAACGTCACATAGTGTTACGTCATATCGTAAAACGTCACATAGTATTACTTCGTAACGGATGAAGTCATATGGAATTACGTCATGACGTATAAAGTCATATAGAATTACGTCATAACGTATAACGTTATATAGTATTGCGTCATTCCGAATGACGTCATATAATATTGCGTCATAACGTATAACGTCACATACTAATACGCCATAACGTATAACGGCATATAGTATTGCGTCATTCCGAATGACGTCATATAATATTGCGTCATAACGTATAACGTCACATAGTAATACGCCATAATGTATAACGTCATATGGAATTACGGTTTAACGTATACCGTCACATAGTTATACGTCTTAAAATATAACGCTATATTGTATTACGTCATAACGTATAACGTCATATAGTATTGCGTCATGCCGTACAAGGTTATATGTTATAGTGTAATAACGTATAACGTCACATAGTAATACATCATAACGTATAGCGCTATATAGTATAGCGTCATATCGCATAACGTCACACAGTACTACGTCATAACGGATGACGTCATATAGTATTGCGTCATAACGTATAACGTCACATAGTACTACGCCACAGCGGATGACGTCATATAGAATTACGTCATGACGTATAACGTCATACACAATTACGTCATAACGCACAACGTCACTGAGTTATACGTCATAACGTATAATGTCATGTAGTATTAAGGTATAACGTATAACGTCACACAGTAATACGTCATGACGTACAACGTTATATTGCGTGACGTCGTAACGTATAACGTCATATAGAATTACGGTACAACGTATAACGTCATATAGTATTGCGCCATGACGTATAACGTTATATGGTATTGCGTAATAACGCATAACGACACATAGTACTACGCCACAATGGATGACGTACTACAGAATTGCGTCATGACGTATAACGTCATATAGTATTACGTCATGACGTGCAACGTTTCAGAGTATTACGTCATAACTTATAACGTCACATAGTAATACGTCATAACGTATAATGTCATGTAGTATTAAGGTATAACGTATATCGTCACACAGTTTCACGTCATGACGTATAACGTTAAATTGTGTGACGTCATAACGTATAACGTCATATAGTATTGCGTCATAACGTATAACGTCACATAGAACTAAGCCACAACGAATGACGTCATAAATAATAACGTCATGACGTATAATGTCATATAGAATTACGTCATAAAGCACAACGTCACATAGTAATACGTCATAACGTATAATGTCATGCAGTATTAAGATATAACGTATAACGTCACATAGTAATACGTCATGACGTATAACGTTTCGGAGTATTACGTCATAACTTATAACGTCACATAGTTATACGTCATAACGTATAATGTCATGTAGTATTAAGGTATAACGTATATCGTCACACAGTTTCACGTCATGACGTATAACGTTATATTGTGTGACGTCATAACGTATAACGTCATATCGATTTATGGTACAACGTATAACGTTATATTGTGTGACGTCATAACGTATAACGTCACATATTAATACGCCATAACGTATAACGTCATATGGAATTACGTTTTAACGTATACCATCACATAGTTATACGTCTTAACATATAGCGCTATATTGTGTTGCGCCATAACGTATAACGTCACATAGTATTACGTCATAACGTATGACGTCATATAGTATTGCGTCATAACGTATAACGTCACATAGAACTAACCCACAACGAATGACGTCATATAGGATAACGTCATGGCGTATAACGTCATATAGAATTACGTCATAAAGCACAACGTCACATAGTAATACGTCATAACGTATAATGTCATGTAGTATTAAGGTATAACGTATAACGTCACACAGTAATACGTCTTGATGTACAACGTTATATTGTGTGACGTCGTAACGTATAACGTCATATAGTATTACGTCATGACGTACAACGTTTCGGAGTATTACGTCATAACTTATAACGTCACATAGTTATACGTCATAACGTATAATGTCATGTAGTATTAAGGTATAGCGTATATCGTCACACAGTTTCACGTCATGACGTATAACGTTAAATTGTGTGACGTCATAACGTATAACGTCATATCGAATTACGGTACAACGTATAACGTTATATTGTGTGACGTCATAACGTATAACGTCATATAGAATTACGGTACAACGTATAACGTCATATAGTATTGCGCCATGGCGTATAACGTCATATAGTATTTCGTCATAACGTATAACGACTTATAGTAATGCGTCATTCCGATTGACGTCATATAATATTGCGTCATAACGTATAACGTCACACATTAATACGCCAGAACGTATAACGTCATATGGAATTACGGTTTAACTTATACCATCACATAGTTATACGTCTTAACATATAGCGCTATATAGTATAGCGTCATAACGTATAACGTCACATAGTACTACGTCATAACGGATGACGTCATATAGTATTGCGTCATAACGTATAACGTCATATAGTATTGCGTCATGACGAACAACGTTATATTTCAATGTGTAATAACGTATAACGTCACATAGTAATACACCATAACGTATAACGTCATATAGTATTGCGTCATTCCGGATGACGTCATATAGAAATACGTCATGACGTATAACGTTCTTTAGTATTGCGCCATGACGTATAGCGTCACATAGTACTACGCCACAACGGTTGACGTCATATAGTATTACGTCATAACGCACGTCACATAGTAATACGTCATATCTTATAATGTCATGTAGTATTAAGGTAGAACGTATAACGTCACACAGCAATACGTCTTGACGCATAACGTTATATTGTGTGACGTAGTAACGTATAACGTCATATAGAATTACGGTACAACTTATAACGTCATATAGTGTTGCGCCATGCCGTATAACGTCATAGTATTACGTCATAACGTATAACGTCATATAGTATTTCGTCATGACGTACAACGTTATATGTTATTGCGTAATAACGTATAACGTCATACAATATTGCGTCAGAACGGTTGACATCATAAAGAATTACGTCATGACGTATAACGTCGTATAGTATTACGGTAGAACGTATAACGTCATATAGTATTGCGCCATGACGTATAACGTTATAAAGTATATCGTCATAACGTATAACGTCATATAGTATTACGTCATAACGTATAACGTCATATAGTATATCGACATGACGATTAACGTTATATGGTATTGCGTAATAACGTATAACGACACATAGTACTACTAGACAACGGATGACATCATATAGAATTACGTCATTACGTATAACGTTATATAGAATTACGTCATAACGTATAGCACTATATTGTATAGCGTCATAACGTATAACGTCACATAGTACTAAGTCATAACGGATGACGTCATATAGTATTGCGTCATAACGTATAACGTCATATATAATTATCTCATAACGTATAACATCACATAGTAATACGTCATAACGTAGAATGTCATGTAGTATTGCGTCATGACGTATAACGTGATATAGAGTAACGTCATAACGTATAACGTTATATAGAAGAACGTCATAACGTACAACGTCACATAGTAATACGCCATAACGTATAATGTCATGTATTATTCCGCCATGACGTATAACGTCATATTGAATTACGTCATAACGTATAACGTCATATTAAATTACGTCATAACGTATAACGTCACATAGTTCTACGTCAGAACGGATGACGTCATATAGAATTACGCCATGACGTATAACGTCACATAGTAATACGTCATAACGTATAGCGCTATATTGTATTGCGTCATAACGCATAACGTCACATAGTATTGCGTCATTCCGAATGACGTCATATAATATTGCGTCATAACGTATAACGTCACATAGTAATACGCCATAACGTATAATGGCCTATAGTATTGCGTCATTCCGAATGACGTCATATAATATTGCGCCATGACGTATAACGTCATATAGTATTACGTCATAACGTTTAACGTCATATAGTATTGTGTCATGACGTTCAACGTTATATGTTATTGTGTAATAACGTATAACGTCAGAAAGTAATTCGTCATAACGTATAGCGCTATATTGTATTGCGCCATAACGTATAACGTCACATAGTATTACGTCATAACGTATGACGTCATATAGTATTGCGTCATAACGTATAACGTCACATAGAACTAAGCCACTACGAATGACGTCATATAGGATAACGTCATGACGTATAACGTCATATAGAATTACGTCATAAAGCACAACGTCACATAGTAATACGTCATAACGTATAATGTCATGTAGTATTAAGGTATAACGTATAACGTCACACAGTAATACGTCTTGATGTACAACGTTATATTGTGTGATGTCGTAACGTATAACGTCATATAGTATTACGTCATGACGTACAACGTTTCGGAGTATTACGTCATAACTTATAACGTCACATAGTTATACGTCATAACGTATAATGTCATGTAGTATTAAGGTATAACGTATAACGTCACACAGTAATACGTCTTGATGTACAACGTTAAATTGTGTGACGTCATAACGTATAACGTCATATCGAATTACGGTACAACGTATAACGTTATATTGTGTGACGTCATAACGTATAACGTCATATAGAATTACGGTACAACGTATAACGTCATATAGTATTGCGCCATGGCGTATAACGTCATATAGTATTACGTCATAACGTATAACGGCTTATAGTATTGCGTCATTCCGGTTGACGTCATATAATATTGCGTCATAACGTATAACGTCACACATTAATACGCCAGAACGTATAACGTCATATGGAATTACGGTTTAACGTATACCATCACATAGTTATACGTCTTAACATATAGCGCTATATAGTATAGCGTCATAACGTATAACGTCACATAGTACTACGTCATAACTGATGACGTCATATAGTATTGCGTCATAACGTATAACGTCATATAGTATTGCGTCATGACGAACAACGTTATATTTCAATGTGTAATAACGTATAACGTCACATAGTAATACACCATAACGTATAACGTCATATAGTATTGCGTCATTCCGAATGACGTCATATAATATTGCGCCATGACGTATAACGTCATATAGTATTACGTCATAACGTATAACGTCATATAGTATTGTGTCATGGCGTTCAACGTTATATGTTATTGTGTAATAACGTATAACGTCACGTAGTAATACGTCATAACGTATCGCGCTATATGGTATAGCGTCACAACGTATAACGTCACATAGTACTTCGTCATAACGGATGACGTCATATAGAATTACGTCATGACGTATAACGTCATACAGAATTACGTCATAACGTACAACGTCACATAGTAATACGTCATAACGTATAATGTCATGTAGTATTAAGGTATAACGTATAACGTCACATAGTAATACGTCATGACGTATAACGTTATATTGTGTGACGTCATAACGTATAACGTCACATAGTAATACGTCATAACGTATAGCGCTATATTGTATAGCGTCATAACGTATAGCGTCACATAGTCACATAGAATTACGTCATGACGTATGACGTCCTACAGAATTACGTCATAACGCACAACGTCACAGAGTAATACGCCATAACGTACAATATCATGTAGTACTAAGGTATAACGTATAACGTTACATAGTAATACGTCATAACATATAGCGCTATATGGTATTGCGTCATAACGTATAACGTCACATAGTAATACGTCATATCGTATAGCGCTATATTGTATTACGTCATGACGTATGACGTCATATAGTATTGCGTCCTGACGTACAACGTTATGTGTTATTGTGAAATAACGTATTACGTCACATAGTAATACGTCATAACGTATAGCGCTATATAGTATGGCGTCATAACGTATAACGTCACATAGTACTACGTCATAACGGATGACGTCATATAGTATTGCGTAATAACGTATAACGTCACATAGTATTACGTCATAACGTATAGCGCTATATTGTATAGCGTCATAACGTATAACGTCACATAGTACTACGTCATAACTGATGACGTCATATAGTATTGCGTCATAACGTATTACGTCATATAGTATTGCGTCATGACGAACAACGTTATATTTCAATGTGTAATAACGTATAACGTCACATAGTAATACACCATAACGTATAACGTCATATAGTATTGCGTCATTCCGAATGACGTCATATAATATTGCGCCATGACGTATAACGTCATATAGTATTACGTCATAACGTATAACGTCATATAGTATTGTGTCATGGCGTTCAACGTTATATGTTATTGTGCAATAACGTATAACGTCACGTAGTAATACGTCATAACGTATCGCGCTATATGGTATAGCGTCACAACGTATAACGTCACATAGTACTTCGTCATAACGGATGACGTCATATAGAATTACGTCATGACGTATAACGTCATACAGAATTACGTCATAACGTACAACGTCACATAGTAATACGTCATAACGTATAATGTCATGTAGTATTAAGGTATAACGTATAACGTCACATAGTAATACGTCATGACGTATAACGTTATATTGTGTGACGTCATAACGTATAACGTCATATAGTATTGCGTCATGACGTACAACGTTTCAGAGTATTACGTCATAACGTATAGCGTCATATATAATTATCTCATAACGTATAACATCACATACTAATACGTCATAACGTAGAATGTCATGTAGTATTGCGTCATGACGTATAACGTGATATAGAATTACGTCATGACGTATAACGTCATATAGAATTATGTCATGACGTACAACGTCATTCAGAATTACGTCATAAAGTACAACGTAACATAGTAATACGTCATAACGTATAATGTCATGTAGTATTAATTTATAACGTATAAAGTCACATAGTACTACGTCATACCGTATGACGTCATAAAGTATTGCGTCATGACGTATAGCGTCGCATAGTACTACGCCACAACGGATGACGTCATATAGCATTACGTCATGTCGTATAGCGTCATATAGAATTACGTCATAACGTACATCGTAACATTGTAATACGTCATAACGTATAATGTCATGTAGGATTAAGGTATAACGTATAACGTCACATAGTAATACGTCATAACGTATGACGTCATATAGTATTGCGTCATAACGTATAACGTCACATAGAACTAAGCCACAACGAATGACGTCATATAGTATAACGTCATGACGTATAACGTCATATAGAATTACGTCATAAAGCACAACGTCACATAGTAATACGTCATAACGTATAATGTCATGTAGTATTAAGGTATAACGTATAACGTCACACAGTAATACGTCTTGATGTACAACGTTATATTGTGTGACGTCGTATAGTATAACGTCATATAGTATTACGTCATGACGTACAACGTTTCGGAGTATTACGTCATAACTTATAACGTCACATAGTTATACGTCATAACGTATAATGTCATGTAGTATTAAGGTATAACGTATAACGTCACACAGTAATACGTCTTGATGTACAACGTTAAATTGTGTGACGTCATAACGTATAACGTCATATCGAATTACGGTACAACGTATAACGTTATATTGTGTGACGTCATAACGTATAACGTCATATAGAATTACGGTACAACGTATAACGTCATATAGTATTGCGCCATGGCGTATAACGTCATATAGTATTACGTCATAACGTATAACGGCTTATAGTATTGCGTCATTCCGATTGACGTCATATAATATTGCGTCATAACGTATAACGTCACACATTAATACGCCAGAACGTATAACGTCATATGGAATTACGGTTTAACGTATACCATCACATAGTTATACGTCTTAACATATAGCGCTATATAGTATAGCGTCATAACGTATAACGTCACATAGTACTACGTCATAACTGATGACGTCATATAGTATTGCGTCATAACGTATAACGTCATATAGTATTGCGTCATGACGAACAACGTTATATTTCAATGTGTAATAACGTATAACGTCACATAGTAATACACCATAACGTATAACGTCATATAGTATTGCGTCATTCCGAATGACGTCATATAATATTGCGCCATGACGTATAACGTCATATAGTATTACGTCATAACGTATAACGTCATATAGTATTGTGTCATGGCGTTCAACGTTATATGTTATAGTGTAATAACGTATAACGTCACGTAGTAATACGTCATAACGTATCGCGCTATATGGTATAGCGTCACAACGTATAACGTCACATAGTACTTCGTCATAACGGATGACGTCATATAGAAGTACGTCATGACGTATAACGTCACACATTAATACGCCATAACGTACAACGTCACATAGTAATACGTCATAACGTATAATGTCATGTAGTATTAAGGTATAACGTATAACGTCACATAGTAATACGTCATGACGTATAACGTTATATTGTGTGACGTCATAACGTATAACGTCACATAGTAATACGTCATAACGTATAGCGCTATATTGTATAGCGTCATAACGTATAGCGTCACATAGTCACATAGAACTACGTCATGACGTATAACGTCCTACAGAATTACGTCATAACGCACAACGTCACAGAGTAATACGCCATAACGTACAATGTCAGGTAGTACTAAGGTATAACGTATAACGTTACATAGTAATACGTCATAACATATAGCGCTATATGGTATTGCGTCATAACGTATAACGTCACATAGTAATACGTCATATCGTATAGCGCTATATTGTATTACGTCATGACGTATGACGTCATATAGTATTGCGTCCTGACGTACAACGTTATGTGTTATTGTGAAATAACGTATTACGTCACATAGTAATACGTCATAACGTATAGCGCTATATAGTATGGCGTCATAACGTATAACGTCACACAGTACTACGTCATAACGGCTGACGTCATATAGTATTGCGTCATAACGTATAACGTCACATAGAACTAAGCCACAACGAATGACGTCATATAGTATAACGTCATGACGTATAACGTCATATAGAATTACGTCATAAAGCACAACGTCACATAGTAATACGTCATAACGTATAATGTCATGTAGTATTAAGGTATAACGTATAACGTCACACAGTAATACGTCTTGATGTACAACGTTATATTGTGTGACGTCGTATAGTATAACGTCATATAGTATTACGTCATGACGTACAACGTTTCGGAGTATTACGTCATAACTTATAACGTCACATAGTTATACGTCATAA
Source organism: Bombus fervidus (assembly GCF_041682495.2). Lineage (NCBI taxonomy): Eukaryota > Metazoa > Arthropoda > Insecta > Hymenoptera > Apidae > Bombus > Bombus fervidus. Next base: position 3,133,777 of record NW_027212582.1, read on the forward strand.
CGTATAATGTCATGTAGTATTAAGGTATAACGTATAACGTCACACAGTAATACGTCTTGATGTACAACGTTAAATTGTGTGACGTCATAACGTATAACGTCATATCGAATTACGGTACAACGTATAACGTTATATTGTGTGACGTCATAACGTATAACGTCATATAGAATTACGGTACAACGTATAACGTCATATAGTATTGCGCCATGGCGTATAACGTCATATAGTATTACGTCATAACGTATAACGGCTTATAGTATTGCGTCATTCCGATTGACGTCATATAATATTGCGTCATAACGTATAACGTCACACATTAATACGCCAGAACGTATAACGTCATATGGAATTACGGTTTAACGTATACCATCACATAGTTATACGTCTTAACATATAGCGCTATATAGTATAGCGTCATAACGTATAACGTCACATAGTACTACGTCATAACTGATGACGTCATATAGTATTGCGTCATAACGTATAACGTCATATAGTATTGCGTCATGACGAACAACGTTATATTTCAATGTGTAATAACGTATAACGTCACATAGTAATACACCATAACGTATAACGTCATATAGTATTGCGTCATTCCGAATGACGTCATATAATATTGCGCCATGACGTATAACGTCATATAGTATTACGTCATAACGTATAACGTCATATAGTATTGTGTCATGGCGTTCAACGTTATATGTTATAGTGTAATAACGTATAACGTCACGTAGTAATACGTCATAACGTATCGCGCTATATGGTATAGCGTCACAACGTATAACGTCACATAGTACTTCGTCATAACGGATGACGTCATATAGAATTACGTCATGACGTATAACGTCACACATTAATACGCCATAACGTACAACGTCACATAGTAATACGTCATAACGTATAATGTCATGTAGTATTAAGGTATAACGTATAACGTCACATAGTAATACGTCATGACGTATAACGTTATATTGTGTGACGTCATAACGTATAACGTCACATAGTAATACGTCATAACGTATAGCGCTATATTGTATAGCGTCATAACGTATAGCGTCACATAGTCACATAGAATTACGTCATGACGTATAACGTCCTACAGAATTACGTCATAACGCACAACGTCACAGAGTAATACGGCATAACGTACAATGTCAGGTAGTACTAAGGTATAACGTATAACGTTACATAGTAATACGTCATAACATATAGCGCTATATGGTATTGCGTCATAACGTATAACGTCACATAGTAATACGTCATATCGTATAGCGCTATATTGTATTACGTCATGACGTATGACGTCATATAGTATTGCGTCCTGACGTACAACGTTATGTGTTATTGTGAAATAACGTATTACGTCACATAGTAATACGTCATAACGTATAGCGCTATATAGTATGGCGTCATAACGTATAACGTCACACAGTACTACGTCATAACGGCTGACGTCATATAGTATTGCGTCATAACGTATAACGTCACATCGTATTACGTCATAACGTATAGCGCTATATTGTATAGCGTCATAACGTATAACGTCACATAGTACTACGTCATAACGGATGACGTCATATAGTATTGCGTCATAACGTATAACGTCATATAGTATTGCGTCATGACGTACAACGTTTCAGAGTATTACGTCATAACGTATAGCGTCATATATAATTATCTCATAACGTATAACATCACATAGTAATACGTCATAACGTAGAATGTCATGTAGTATTGCGTCATGACGTATAACGTGATATAGAATTACGTCATGACTTATAACGTCATATAGAATTATGTCATGACGTACAACGTCATTCAGAATTACGTCATAACGTACAACGTAACATAGTAATACGTCATAACGTATAATGTCATGTAGTATTAAGGTATAACGTGTAACGTCACATAGTAATACGTCATAACGTATAATGTCATGTAGTATTAATTTATAACGTATAAAGTCACATAGTACTACGTCATAACGTATGACGTCATAAAGTATTGCGTCATGACGTATAGCGTCGCATAGTACTACGCCACAACGGATGACGTCATATAGCATTACGTCATGACGTATAACGTTATATGGTATTGCGTAATAACGTATAACGTCATATAGTAATACGTCATGACGTACAACGTTGTATGTTATTGTGTAATAACGTATAACGTCACATACTAATACGTCATAACGTGTAGCGCTATATTGTATTACGTCATAACGTATAACGTCATATAGTATTGCGTCATAACATATAGCGCTATATTGTATTACGCCATAACTTATAACGTCACATAGTAATACGTCATAACGTATAATGTCATGTAGTATTAAGGTATAACGTATAACGTCACATAGTAATACGTCATAACGTATAGCGCTATATAGTATGGCGTCATAACGTATAACGTCACATAGTACTACGTCATAACGGATGACGTCATATAGTACTGCGTCATAACGTATAACGTCATATATAATTATCTCATAACGTATAACATCACATAGTAATACGTCATAACGTAGAATGTCATGTAGTATTGCGTCATGACGTATAACGCGATATAGAGTAACGTCATAACGTATAACGTTATATGGTATAACGTTATATGGTATAACGTAATAATGTTGAACGTTGTACAGTATTAAGGTATAACGTATAACGTCACATAGTATTACTTCGTAACGGATGATGTCATATAGTATTACGTTATGACGTATAACGTCATATAGAATAACGTCATAACGTATAACGTCACATAGTAATACGTCATAACGTACAGCGCTATATTGTATAGCGTTATAACGTATAACGTCAGCTAGTACTACGCCACAACGGATGACGTCATATAGACTTACGTCATGACGTATAACGTCATACAGAATTACGTCATAACGTACAACGTCACATAGTAATACGTCATAACGTATAATGTCATGTAGTATTAATTTATAACGTATAAAGTCACATAGTAGTACGTCATAACGTATGACGTCATAAAGTATTGCGTCATGACGTATAGCGTCGAATAGTACTACGCCACAACGGATGACGTCATATAGCATTACGTCATGTCGTATAGCGTCATATAGAATTACGTCATAACGTACATCGTAACATTGTAATACGTCATAACGTATAATGTCATGTAGGATTAAGGTATAACGTATAACGTCACATAGTAATACGTCAGGACGTACAACGTTATATGTTCTTGTGTAATAACGTATAACGTCACATAGTAATACGTCATAACATATAGCGCTATATTGTATTACGTCATAACGTATAACGTCACATAGTAATACGTCATAACGTATAACGTCATATGGAATTACTGTTTAACGTATAACGTCACATATTAATACGCCATAACGTATAACGTCATATGGAATTACGGTTTAACGTATACCATCACATAGTTATACGTCTTAACATATAGCGCTATATAGTATAGCGTCATAACGTATAACGTCACATAGTACTACGTCATAACGGATGACGTCATATAGTATTGCGTCATAACGTATAACGTCACATAGTATTGCGTCATGACGTACAACGTTTCAGAGTATTACGTCATAACGTATAACGTCATATATAATTATCTCATAACGTATAACATCACATAGTAATACGTCATAACGTAGAAAGTCATGTAGTATTGCGTCATGACGTATAATGTCATGTAGTATTAAGGTATAACGTATAACGTCACACAGTAATACGTCATGACGTATAACGTTATATGTTATTGTGTAATTACGTATAACGTCACATAGTAATACGTCATAACGTATAGCGCTATATTGTATTGCGTCATAACGGATAACGTCACATAGTATTGCGTCATTCCGAATAACGTCATATAGTCTTCCGCCATCACGTATAACGTCATATTGAATTACGTCATAACGTATAATGTCATGTAGTATTAAGGTATAACGTATATCGTCCCATAGTAACACGTCATGACGTATAACGTTAAATTGTGTTACGTCATAACGTATAACGTCATATAGAATTACGGTAAAACGTATAAGGTCATATAGTATTGCGCCATGACGTACAACGTCATATAATATTGCGTCATAACGTATAACTTCACATAGTAATACGCCATAACGTATCACGGCATATAGTATTGTGTCATTCCGAATGACGACATATAATATTGCGTCATAACGTACAACGTCACATAGTAATACGTCATAACGTATAATGTCATGTAGTAATAAGGTAGAACGTATAACGTCACATAGTAATACGTCATAACATATAGCGCTATATTGAATTGCGCGATAACGTATAACGTCACATAGTATTACGTCATAACATATGACGTCATATAATATTGCGTCATAACACATAACGTCACATAGTAATACGCCACAACGGATGACGTCATATAGAGTTACGGCATGACGTACAGCGTCATACAGAATTACGTCATAACGTACAATGTAACATAGTAACACGTCATAACGTATAATGTCATGTAGTATTAAGGTATAACGTATAACGACACACAGTAATACGTCATGACGTATAACGTTATATTGTGTGACGTCATAACGTATAACGTCATATAGAATTACGTTACAACGTATAACGTCATATAGTATTGCGCCAGAACGTACAACGTTATAAAGTATAACGTCATAACGTATAACGTCATATAGTATTACGTCATAACGCAAAACGTCATATAGCATTGCGCCATGACGTACAACGTTATATGTTATTGTGTTATAACGTATAACGTCACAAGGTAATACGCCATAACGTATAATGTCATGTAGTATTAATTTATAACGTATAACGTCACATAGTAATACGTCATAACGTATAGCGCTATATTGTATTGCCTCATAACGGATAACGTCACATAGTATTGCGTCATTCCGAATGACGTCATATAGTATTCCGTCATGACGTATAACGTCATATTGAATTACGTCATAACGTATAACGTCACACAGTTCTACGTCAGAACGGATGACGTCATATAGAATTACGCCATGACGTATAACGTCATATTGAATTACGTCATAACGTATAACGTCATATTAAATTACGTCATAACGTATAACGTCACATAGTTCTACGTCAGAACGGTTGACGTCATATAGATTTACGCCATGACGTATAACGTCACATAGTAATACGTCATAACGTATAGCGCTATATTGTATTGCGTCATAACGCATAACGTCACATAGTATTGCGTCATTCCGAATGACGTCACATAATATTGCGTCATAACGTATAACGTCACATAGTAATACGCCATAACGTATAATGGCATATAATATTGCGTCATTCCGAATGACGTCATATAATATTGCGCCATGACGTATAACGTCATATAGTATTACGTCATAACATATAACGTCGTATAGTATTGTGTCATGACGTTCAACGTTATATGTTATTGTGTAATAACGTATAACGTCACAAAGTAATTCGTCATAACGTATAGCGCTATATTGTATTGCGCCATAACGTATAACGTCACATAGTATTACGTCATAACGTATGACGTCATATAGTATTGCGTCATAACGTATAACGTCACATAGAAGTAAGCCACAACGAATGACGTCATATAGAATAACGTCATGACGTATAACGTCATATAGAATTACATCATAAAGCACAACGTCACATAGTAATACGTCATAACGTATAATGTCATGTAGTATTACGGTATAACGTATAACGTCACACAGTTTCACGTCATGACGTATAACGTTAAATTGTGTGACGTCATAACGTATAACGTCATATAGAATTACGGTAAAACGTATAACGTCATATAGTATTGCGCCATGACGTATAACGTTATATTGAGTGACGTCATAACGTATAACGGCTTATAGTATTGCGTCATTCCGAATGACGTCATATAATATTGCGTCATAAGGTATAACGTCACATAGTAATACGTCATAACGTATAACGTCATGTAGTATTAAGGTATAACGTATAACGTCACATAGTAATACGTCATAACGGATGACGTCATATAGTGTTGCGTCATAACGTATAGCGACACATAGTACTACGCCACAACGGATGACGGCATATAGAATTACGTCATGACGTATAACGTTATATAGAATTACGTCATAACGTATAGCACTATATTGTATAGCGTCATAACGTATAACGTCACATAGTACGACGTCATAACGGATGACGTCATATAGTATTGCGTCATAACGGATAACGTCACATAGTATTGCGTCATTCCAAATGACGTCATATAGTCTTCCGCCATGACGTATAACGTCATATTGAATTACGTCATAACGTATAATGTCATGTAGTATTAAGGTATAACGTATATCGTCCCATAGTAACACGTCATGACGTATAACGTTAAATTGTGTTACGTCATAACGTATAACGTCATATAGAATTACGGTAAAACGTATAAGGTCATATAGTATTGCGCCATGACCTACAACGTCATATAATATTGCGTCATAACGTATAACTTCACATAGTAATACGCTATAACGTATCACGGCATATAGTATTGTGTCATTCCGAATGACGTCATATAATATTGCGTCATAAGGTATAACGTGACATAGTAATACGTCATAACGTATAACGTCATGTAGTATTAAGGTATAACGTATAACGTCACATAGTAATACGTCATAACGGATGACGTCATATAGTGTTGCGTCATAACGTATAGCGACACATAGTACTACGCCACAACGGATGACGGCATATAGAATTACGTCATGACGTATAACGTTATATAGAATTACGTCATAACGTATAGCACTATATTGTATAGCGTCATAACGTATAACGTCACATAGTACGACGTCATAACGGATGACGTCATATAGTATTGCGTCATAACGTATAACGTCACATAGTATTACGTCATAACGTATAGCGCTATATTGTATTGCGTCATGACGTACAACGTTTCAGAGTATTACGTCATAACGTATGACGTCATATAGTATTGCGTCATAACGTATAACGTCACATAGAACTAAGCCACAACGGATGACGTCATAAAGAATTACGTCATGACGTGTAACGTTATATGGTATTGCGCAATAACGCATAACGACACATAGCACTACGCCACAACGGATGACGTACTACAGAATTACCTCATAACGTATAACATCACGTAGTAATACGTCATAACGTATAGCGCTGTATTGTATTGCGTCATAACGGATAACGTCACATAGTATTGCATCATTCCGAATGACGTCATACAATATTGCGTCATAACGTATAACGTCACATAGTATTACTTCGTAACGGATGATATCATATAGTATTACGTCATGACGTATAACGTCACATAGAACTAAGCCACAACGAATGACGTCATATAGAATATCGTCATAACGTATAACGTCACATAGTAATACGTCATAACGTAGAATGTCATGTAGTATTGCGTCATGACGTATAACGTTATATAGAGTTACGTCATAACGTATAACGTTATATGGTATAACGTAATAATGTTGAACGTTGTACAGTATTAAGGTATAACGTATAACGTCACATAGTAATACGTCATAACGTATAATGTCATGTAGTATTAATTTATAACGTATAACGTCATATAGTATTACGTCATAACGTATAACGTCATATAGTATTGTGTCATGACGTTCAACGTTATATGTTATTGTGTAATAACGTATAACGTCACAAAGTAATTCGTCATAACGTATAGCGCTATATTGTATTGCGCCATAACGTATAACGTCACATAGTATTACGTCATAACGGATGACGTCATATAGAATTACGTCATGACGTACAACGTCAAATAGTAATACGCCACAACTGATGACGTCATATAGAATTACGTCATGACGTGTAACGTCATACAGAATTACGTCATAACGTACAACGTCACATAGTAATACGTCACAACGTATAAGGTCATATAGAATATCGGTTTAACGTATACCGTCACATAGTTATACGTCATAACGTATAGCGCTATATTGTATTACGTCATAACGTATAACGTCACATAGTATTGCGTCATAACGGATGACGTCATATAGAATTATGTCATGACGTACAACGTCATTCAGAATTACGTCATAACGTACAACGTAACATAGTAATACGTCATAACGTATAATGTCATGTAGTATTAAGGTATAACGTATAACGTCACATAGTAATACGTCATAACGTATAGCGCTATATTGTATAGCGTTATAACGTATAACGTCAGGTAGTACTACGCCACAACGGATGACGTCATATAGACTTACGTCATGACGTATAACGTCATATAGAATTACCTCATAACGTACAACGTCACATAGTAATACGTCACAACGTATAAGGTCATATAGAATATCGGTTTAACGTATACCGTCACATAGTTATACGTCATAACGTATAGCGCTATATTGTATTACGTCATGACGTATAACGTTATATGGTATTGCGTAATAACGTATAACGACATATAGTATTACGTCATAACTTATAACGTCACATAGTACTACGTCATGCCGTATAACGTCATAGTATTACGTCATAACGTTTAACGTCATATAGTATTGCGTCATGACGTACAACGTTATATGTTATTGTGTAATAACGTATAACGTCACAAAGTAATTCGCCATAACGTATAGCGCTATATTGTATTGCGTCATAACGTATAACGTCACATAGTATTGCGTCATAACGTATGACGTCATATAATATTGCGTCATAACGTATAACGTCACATAGTAATACGTTATAACGTATAATGTCAGGTAGTATTAAGGTATAACGTATAACGTCTCATAGTACTACGTCATAACCTATGACGTCATACAGTATTGCGTCATGACGCACAACGTTATATGTTATTGTGTAATAACGTATACCGTCACATAGTTATACGTCATAACGTATAGAGCTATATTGTATTACGTCATGACGTATAACGTTATATGGTATTGCGTAATAACGTATAACGACATATAGTATTACGTCATAACGTATAACGTCACATAGTACTACGCCACAACGGATGACGTCATATAGAATTACGTCATGTCGTACAACGTCATACAGAATTACGTCATAACGTACAACGGAACATAGTAATACGTCATAACGTATAATGTCATGTAGGATTAAGGTATAACTTATAGCGTCACATAGTAATACGTCATGACGCATAACGTTATATTGTGTGACATCATAACGTATGACGTCATATAGTATTGCGTCATAACGTATAGCGTCTCATAGTACTACGCCACAACGGATGACGTCATATAGCATTACGTCATGATGTATAACGTCATACAGAATTACGTCATGACGTACAACGTCACATAGTAATACGCCACAACGGATGGCGTCATATAGAATTACGTCATGACGTATAACGTTATATGGTATTGCGTAATAACGTATAACGTCATATAATATGGCGTCATAACGTATAACGTCACATAGTCATACGTCATAACGTACAACCGCACATGGTAATACGTCATAACGTACAATGTCATGTAGTATTAAGGTCTGACGTATATCGGCACATAGTAATACGTCATAACGGATGACATCATATAGTATTACGTCATGACGTATAACGTTATATGGTATTGCGTAATAACGTATAACGACATATAGTATTACGTCATAACGTATAACGTCACATAGTACTACGCCACAACGGATGACGTCATATAGAATTACGTCATGTCGTACAACGTCATACAGAATTACGTCATAACGTACAACGGCACATAGTAATACGCCACAACGGATGACGTCATATAAAATTACGTCATGTCGTACAACGTCATACAGAATTCCGTCATAACTTATGACGTCATATAGTATTGAGTCATAACGTATAGCGTCTCATAGTACTACGCCACAACGGATGACGTCATATAGTATTACGTCATAACGCACGTCACATAGTAATACCTCATATCGTATAATGTCATGTAGTATTAAGGTAGAACGTATAACGTCACACAGTAATACGTCTTGACGCATAACGTTATATTGTGTGACGTCATAACGTATAACGTCATATAGAATTACGGTACAACGTATAACGTCATATAGTATTGCGCCATGCCGTATAACGTCATAGTATTACGTCATAACGTTTAACGTCATATAGTATTGCGTCATGACGTACAACAATATATGTTATTGTGTAATAACGTATAACGTCACAAAGTAATTCGTCATAACGTATAGCGCTATATTGTATAGCGTCATAACGTATAACGTCACATAGTATTGCGTCATAACGGATGACGTCATATAGAATTACGTCATGACGTACAACGTCATTCAGAATTACGTCATAACGTACAACGTAACATAGTAATACGTCATAACGTATAATGTCATGTAGTATTAAGGTATAATGTATAACGTCACATAGTAATACGTCATAGCGTACAGCGCTATATTGTATAGCGTTATAACGTATAACGTCAGCTAGTACTACGCCACAACGGATGACGTCATATAGACTTACGTCATGACGTATAACGTCATACAGAATTACGTCATAACGTACAACGTCACATAGTAATACGTCATAACGTATAATGTCATGTAGTATTAATTTATAACGTATAAAGTCACATAGTACTACGTCATAAAGTATGACGTCATAAAGTATTGCGTCATGACGTATAGCGTCACATAGTACTACGCCACAACTGATGACGTCATATAGAATTACGTCATGACGTGTAACGTCATACAGAATTACGTCATAACGTACAACGTCACATAGTAATACGTCACAACGTATAAGGTCATATAGAATATCGGTTTAACGTATACCGTCACATAGTTATACGTCATAACGTATAGCGCTATATTGTATTACGTCATAACGTATAACGTCACATAGTACTACGCCACAACGGATGACGTCATATAGAATTACGTCATGACGTACAACGTCAAATAGTAATACGCCACAACTGATGACGTCATATAGAATTACGTCATGACGTGTAACGTCATACAGAATTACGTCATAACGTACAACGTCACATAGTAATACGTCACAACGTATAAGGTCATATAGAATATCGGTTTAACGTATACCGTCACATAGTTATACGTCATAACGTATAGCGCTATATTGTATTACGTCATAACGTATAACGTCACATAGTATTGCGTCATAACGGATGACGTCATATAGAATTATGTCATGACGTGCAACGTCATTCAGAATTACGTCATAACGTACAACGTAACATAGTAATACGTCATAACGTATAATGTCATGTAGTATTAAGGTATAACGTATAACGTCACATAGTAATACGTCATAACGTACAGCGCTATATTGTATAGCGTTATAACGTATAACGTCAGGTAGTACTACGCCACAACGGATGACGTCATATAGACTTACGTCATGACGTATAACGTCATATAGAATTACCTCATAACGTACAACGTCACATAGTAATACGTCACAACGTATAAGGTCATATAGAATATCGGTTTAACGTATACCGTCACATAGTTATACGTCATAACGTATAGCGCTATATTGTATTACGTCATGACGTATAACGTTATATGGTATTGCGTAATAACGTATAACGACATATAGTATTACGTCATAACTTATAACGTCACATAGTACTACGTCATAACGGATGACGTCATATAGAAATACGTCATGACGTATAACGTTATTTAGTATTGCGCCATGACGTACAACGTCATATGTTATTGTGTAATAACCTATAACGTCCCATAGTAATACGTCATAACGTATAGCGCTATATTGTATAGCTTCATAACGTATGACGTCACATAGTACTACGTCATAACGCATAATTTCATGTAGTATTAAGGTGTAACGTATAACGTCACATAGTAATACGTCATAACGTACAGCGCTATATTGTATAGTGTTATAACGTATAACGTCACATTGTAATACGTTATAACATATAGCGCTATACTGAATTGCGCGATAACGTATAACGTCACATGGTATTACGTCATAACGTATGACGTCATATAATATTGCGTCATAACGTATAACGTCACATCGTAATACTCCACAACGGATGACGTCATATCGAATTACGTCATGACGTACAACGTCATACAGAATTACGTCATAACGTACAATGTAACATAGTAATACGTCATAACGTATAATGTCATGTAGTATTAAGGTATAACGTATAACGTCACATAGTAATACGTCATGATGTATAACGTTATATTGTGTGACGTCATAACGTATAACGTCATATAGAATTACGTTACAACGTATAACCTCATATAGTATTGCGCCAGGACGTATAACGATATAAAGTATAACGTCACAACGTATAACGTCATATAGTATTGCGTCAGTCCGAATGACGTCATATAATATTGCGTCATAACGTATAACGTCACATAGTAATACGTTATAACGTATAATGTCAGGTAGTATTAAGGTATAATGTATACCGTCACATAGTTATACGTCATAACGTATAGCGCTATATTGTATTACGTCATAACTTATAACGTTATTTAGTATTGCGCCATGACGTACAACGTTATATGTTATTGTGTAATAACCTATAACGTCCCATAGTAATACGTCATAACGTATAGCGCTATATTGTATAGCGTCATAACGTATGACGTCACATAGTACTACGCCACAACGGATGACGTCATATAGAATTACGTCTTGACGTACAACGTCAAATAGTAATACGCCACAACTGATGACGTCATATAGAATTACGTCATGACGTGTAACGTCATACAGAATTACGTCATAACGTACAACGTCACATAGTAATACGTCACAACGTATAAGGTCATATAGAATATCGGTTTAACGTATACCGTCACATAGTTATACGTCATAACGTATAGCGCTATATTGTATTACGTCATAACGTATAACGTCACATAGTATTGCGTCATAACGGATGACGTCATATAGAATTATGTCATGACGTACAACGTCATTCAGAATTACGTCATAACGTACAACGTAACACAGTAATACGTCATAACGTATAATGTCATGTAGTATTAAGGTATAACGTATAACGTCACATATTAATACGTCATAACGTACAGCGCTATATTGTGTAGCGTTATAACGTATAACGTCAGCTAGTACTACGCCACAACGGATGACGTCATATAGAATTATGTCATGACGTACAACGTCATTCAGAATTACGTCATAACGTACAACGTAACATAGTAATACGTCATAACGTATAATGTCATGTAGTATTAAGGTATAACGTATAACGTCACATAGTAATACGTCATAACGTACAGCGCTATATTGTATAGCGTTATAACGTATAACGTCAGGTAGTACTACGCCACAACGGATGACGTCATATAGACTTACGTCATGACGTATAACGTCATATAGAATTACGCCATGACGTATAACATTATAAAGTATAATGTTATAACGTATAACGTCATATAGTATTGCGTCATTACGACTGACGTCATATAATATTGCGTCATAACGTATCACCTCACATAGTAATACGTTCTAACGTATAGCGCTATATTGTATTACGCCATGACGTATAACGTCATATTGAATTATTTCATAACGTATAACGTCATATAGTATTACGTCATAACGTATAACGTCATATAGTATTGCGCCATGACGTATAACATTATAAAGTATAATGTTATAACGTATAACGTCATATAGTATTGCGTCATTACAACCTCACATAGTAATACGTTATAACGTATAGCGCTATATTGTATTACGCCATGACGTATAACGTCATATTGAATTATTTCATAACGTATAACGTCATATAGTATTGCGCCATGACGTATAACATTATAAAGTATAATGTTATAACGTATAACGTCATATAGACTTACGTCATAACGTATGACGTCATATAGTATTGCGTCATAACGTATAGCGTCACATAGTAATACGTCATGACGTATAACGTCATATAGAGTTACGTCATAACGTACAACGTCATATAGTATTGCGCCATGACGTATAACGTTATAAAGTATAACGCCATAACGGATGACGTCATATAGTATTGCGTCATAACGTATAACGTTATAAAGTATAGCGTCATAATGTTATATTGTGTGAAGCCATAATGTATAACGTCATATAGTATTCCGTCATAACGTATAACGTCATATAGTATTGCGTCATGACGTATAACGTTATATGGTATTGCGTAATAACGTACAATGTCACATAGTACTACGTCAGAACGGATGACGTCATATAGAATTACGTCATTACGTATAACGTTGTGTAGAATTAGGTCATAACGTACAACGTCACATAGTAAGACGTCATATCGCATAACGTCATATAGAGTTACGGTTTAACGTATACCGTCACATAGTAATACGTCATAACGTATAGCGCTATATTGTATAGCGTCGTAACGTATAACGTCACATAGTTCTACGTCATAACGGATGACGTCATATAGAATTACGTCAAGACGTATAGCGTCACATAGTAATACGTCATAACGTATAACGTCATATAGTATTGCGTCATGACGTATAACGTTATATGGTATTGCGTAATAACGTATAACGTCATATAATATGGCGTCATAACGTATAACGTCACATAGTCATACGTCATAACGTACAACCGCACATGGTAATACGTCATAACGTACAATGTCATGTAGTATTAAGGTCTGACGTATATCGGCACATAGTAATACGTCATAACGGATGACATCATATAGTATTCCGTCATGACGTATAACGTTATATGGTATTGCGTAATAACATATAACGTCGTATAGTAATCCGCCATGATGTATAACGTTATAATGTATAACGTCATATCGCATAACGTCATATAGTTACGGTTTAACGTATACTGTCACATAGTAATACGTCATAACGTATAGCGCTATATTGTATTGCGCCATAACGTATAATGTCACATAGCATTACGTCATAACGTATAACATCACATAGTACTACGTCAGAACGGATGACGTCATATAGAATTACGCCATGACGTATAACGTCATATAGAATTACGTCATAATGTATAACGTCATATAGTATTGCGCCATGACGTATAACTTTATAACGTATAACGTCATAGCGCATAACGTCATATAGATTTGCGGTTTTACGTATACCGTCACATAGTATTCCGTCATAACGTATAACGTCACATAGTTCTACGTCATAACGTATAACGTCATATCGTATTGCGCCATGTCGTATAACGTTATAAACTATAACGTCATAACGTATAACGTCACATACTAATACGTCGTAACGTATAGCGCTATATTGTATTGCGTCATAACGTATAACGTCATATAGTAATGCTCCATGACGTATGACGTTACAAAGTGTAACGTCATAACGTATAACGTCATATAGTATTGCGCCATGACGTATAACGTTATAAAGTATAACGTCATAGCGCATAACGTCATATAGAGTTGCGGTTTTACGTATACCGTCACATAGTATTCCGTCATAACGTATAACGTCACATAGTTCTATGTCATAACGTATAACGTCACATAGTATTACTTCGTAACGGATGACGTCATATAGAATTACGTCATGACGTATAACGTCATATAGAATTACGTCATAACGTATAGCGCTTTATTGTATTGCGTCATAACGTATATCGTCACATAGTGTTGCGTCATATCGTATAACGTCACATAGTATTACTTCGTAACGGATGACGTCATATAGAATTACGTCATGACGTATAAAGTCATATAGAAATACGTCATATCGTATAACGTCATATAGTATTGCGTCATGACGTATAACGTTATGTGGTATTACGTAATAACGTATAACGTCATACGATATTGCGTCAGAACGGATGACGTCATAAAGAATTACGTCATGACGTACAACGTTTCAGAGTATTACGTCATAACGTATATCGTCATAAATAATTACGTCATAACGTATAACTTCACATAGTAATACGTCATAACGTAGAATGTCATGTAGTATTGCGTCATGACGCATAACGTCATATAGAATAACGTCATAACGTATAACGTCACATAGTAATACGTCATAACGTATAACGTCATATACAATTACGGTTTAACGTATGCCGTCACATAGTTATACGTCATAACGTATGGAGCTATATTTTATTGAGTCATAACGAATAACGTCACATAGTATTACGTCATAACGAATAGCGCTATATTGTATTGCACAATAACGTATAACGTCACATAGTATTACGTGATAACGTATGACGTCACATAGTACAAAGCCACAACGGATGACGTCATACAGAATTACGTCATGACGTACAACGTCATACTAAATTACGTCATAACGTACAACGTCATATAGTATTGCGTCATGACGTAGAATGTCATGTAGTATTGCGTCATGACGTATAACGTCATATAGAATAACGTCATAACGTATAACGTCACATAGTAATACGTCATAACGTATAACGTCATATAGAATTTCGGTTTAACGTATAACGTCATATAGAATTACGTCATAACGTATAACGTTATATAGTATTGCGTCATTCCGAATGACGTCATATAATATTGCGTCATAACGTATAACGTCACATAGTAATACGCCATAACGTATAACGTCATATAGTATTGCGTCATTACGTATGACGTCATATAGTATTGCGTCATAACGTATAACGTCACATAGTAATACGTCATTACGTATACTGTCATGTAGTATTAATTTCTAACTTATAACGTCACATAGTAATACCTCATAACTTATAGCGCTATATTGTATTGCGCCATAACGTATAACGTCACATAGTATTACGTCATAACGTATGACGTCATATAGTATTGCGTCATAGCGTATAACGTCACATAGTACTACGCCACAAAGGATGACGTCATATAGAATTCCGTCATGACGTACCACGTCATACAGTATTGCGTCATAACGTACAACGTTTCAGAGTATTACGTCATAACGTATAACGTTATATATAATTACGCCATAACGTATAACTTCACATAGTAATACGTCATAACGCAGAATGTCATGTAGTATTGCGTCATAACGTACAACGTCACATAGTAATACGTCATAACGTATAACGAAATACAGAATTACGGTTTAACGTATACCGTCACATAGATATACGTCATATCGTATAGCGGTATATTGTATTACGTCATAACGTATAACGTCATATAGTATTGCGTCATGACGTACAACGTTATATGTTATTGCGTAATAACGTATAACGTCACAAAGTAATACGTCATGACGTATAACGTTATATGTTAGTGTGTAATAACGTACAACGTCACATAGTAATACGTCATAACGTATAGCGCTATATTGTATTGCGGCATAATGTATAACGTCACGTAGTATTACGTCATAACGTATGAGGTCATATAGTATTGCGTCATAACGTATAGCGTCACATAGTAATACGTCATCACGTTTGACGTCATATAGTATTGCGTCATAACGTACTACGTCACATAGTAATACGTCATAACGTATAACGTCATACAGAATTAAGGTTTAACGTATACCGTCACATAGTTATACGTCATAACGTATAACGTTATGTGGTATTGCGTAATAACGTATAACGTCATACGATATTGCGTCAGAACGGATGACGTCATAAAGAATTACGTCATGACGTACAACGTTTCAGAGTATTACGTCATAACGTATAACGTCATATATAATTACGGTACAACGTACAACGTCATATAGAATTACGTCATGACGTATAAAGTCATATAGAATTACGTCATAACGTATAACGTCATATAGTATTGCGTCATGACGTATAACGTTATGTGGTATTGCGTAATAACGTATAACGTCATATATAATTACGGTACAACGTACAACGTCATATAGAATTACGTCATGACGTATAAAGTCATATAGAATTACGCCATAACGTATAACTTCACATAGTAATACGTCATAACGCAGAATGTCATGTAGTATTGCGTCATAACGTACAACGTCACATATTAATACGTCATAACGTATAACGTCATACAGCATTACGTTTTAACGTATACCGTCACATAGATATACGTCATATTGTAGCGGTATATTGTATTACGTCATGACGTATAACGTCATATTGAATTACGTCATAACGTATAACGTCATATAGTATTGCGCCATGACGTATAACATTATAAAGTATAACGTCATATAGTATAGCGTCATTACGAATGACATCATATAATATTGCGTCATAACGTATAACGTCGCATAGTAATACTTCATAACGTAGAACGTCCTATATAATTACGGTTAAACGTATAGCGTCACACAGTTATACGTCATAACGTACAGCGCTTTATTGTATTACGTCATAACGTATAACGTCACATAGTACTACGTCATAACTCTATAACGTTATAAAGTGTAACGTCATAACGTATAGCGTCATATAGTATTGCGTCATGACGTATAACGTTATATGTTATTGTGTAATAAGGTATAACGTCACATAGTATTACGTCATAACGTATGACGTCATATAGTATTGTGTAACAAGGTATAACGTCACATAGTATTACGTCATATAGTATTGCGTCATAACGTATAACGTCACATACAATTACGTCATAACGTATAAAGTCATATAGTATTGCGTCAGAACGGATGACGTCATAAAGAACTGCGTCATGACGTATAACGTCATATAGAATTACAGTACAACGTATAACGTCATATATCATTGCGCCATGACGTTTAACGTTATAAAGTATCATGTCAGAACGGATAACGTCATAAAGAATTACGTCATGACGTATAACATCATATAGAATTACAGTACAACGTATACGTATGACGCCATATAGAAATACGTCATAACGTATAACTTCACATAGTACTACGCCACAACGGATGACGTCATATAGAATTACGTCATAACTTATAACGTCATATAGTATTGCGTCATAACGTAAAACGTCACATAGTTCTACGTCATAACGTATAACTTCATATAGTACTACGCCACAACGGATGACGTCATATAGTATTCCGCCATGACGTATAACGTTATAATGTATAACGTCATAACGCATAACGTCATATAGAGTTACGGTTTAACGTATTCCGTCACATAGTAATACGTCATATCGTATAGCGTTATATATTGTGTAGCGTCATAACGTATAACGTCACATAGAATTACGTCATAACGTATAACGTCATATAGTATTGCGTCAGAACGGATGACGTCATAAAGAATTACGTCATGACGTATAACGTCATATAGAATTACAGTACAACGTATAACGTCATATAGCATTGCGCCATGACGTATAACGTTATAAAGTATACTGTCATAACGTATGACGTCATATAGTATTGCGTCATAACGTATAACGTCACATGGTACTACGCCACAACGGATGACGTCATATAGGATAACGTCATGACCTATAACGTCATGTTGATTTATGTCATAACGTATAACGTCAAATAGTATTGCGCCATGACGTATAACGTTATAAAGTATATCGGCATAACGTATAACGTCATATAGTATTGCGTCAGAACGGATGACGTCATAAACAATTACGTCATGACGTATAACGTCATATAGAATTACAGTACCACGTATAACGTCATATAGCATTGCGCCATGACGTATAACGTTATAAAGTATAATGTCATAACGTATGACGTCATATAGTATTGCGTCATGACGTATAACGTTATATGGTATTGCGTAATAACATATAACGTCGTATAGTAATCCGCCATGATGTATAACGTTACAATGTATAACGTCATATCGCATAACGTCATATAGTTACGGTTTAACGTATACTGTCACATAGTAATACGTCATAACGTATAGCGCTATATTGTATTACGCCA
Organism: Bombus fervidus; assembly: GCF_041682495.2. Lineage (NCBI taxonomy): Eukaryota > Metazoa > Arthropoda > Insecta > Hymenoptera > Apidae > Bombus > Bombus fervidus. The sequence continues at coordinate 3,153,702 of NW_027212582.1, forward strand.
TGACGTATAACATCATATAGAATTACGTCATAACGTATAACGTCATACAGTATTGCGTCATGACGTATAACGTTATATGTTATTGTGTAATAAGGTATAACGTCACATAGTATTACGTCATAACGTATGACGTAATATAGTATTGTGTAATAAGGTATAACGTCACATAGTATTACGTCATAACGTATGACGTCATATAGTATTGTGTAATAAGGTATAACGTCACATAGTATTACGTCATAACGTATGACGTCATATAGTATTGCGTCATAACGTAAAACGTCACATAGTTCTACGTCATAACGTATAACGTCATATAGTATTGCGACATTACGACTGACGTCATATAATATTGCTTCATAACGTATAATGTCACATAGTAATACGTCATAACGTATAACGTCATATAGAATTACGGTTTAACGTATACCGTCACATACTTATACGTCATAACGTATAGCGCCATATTGTATTACGTCATAACGTATAACGTCATATAGTACTGCGTAATAACGTATAACGTCACATAGTACTACGCCACAACGTATAACGTCATATTGAATTATGTCATAACGTATAACGTCAAATAGTATTGCGCCATGACGTATAACGTCACATAGTACTACGTCATAACGTATAACGATATAAAGTGTAACGTCATAACGTATAGCGTCATATAGTATTGCGTCAGAACGGATGACGTCATAAGGTATTACGTCATGACGTATAACGTCATATTGAATTACGTCATAACGTATAACGTCATATAGTATTGCGCCATGACGTATGACATTATAAAGTATAACGTCATATAGTATAGCGTCATTACGAATGACATCATATAATATTGCGTCATAACGTATAACGTCGCATAGTAATACTTCATAACGTAGAACGTCCTATATAATTACGGTTAAACGTATAGCGTCACACAGTTATACGTCATAACGTACAGCGCTTTATTGTATTACGTCATAACGTATAACGTCACATAGTACTACGTCATAACTCTATAACGTTATAAAGTGTAACGTCATAACGTATAGCGTCATATAGTATTGCGTCATGACGTATAACGTTATATGTTATTGTGTAATAAGGTATAACGTCACATAGTATTACGTCATAACGTATGACGTCATATAGTATTGTGTAATAAGGTATAACGTCACATAGTATTACGTCATATAGTATTGCGTCATAACGTATAACGTCACATACAATTACGTCATAACGTATAAAGTCATATAGTATTGCGTCAGAACGGATGACGTCATAAAGAACTGCGTCATGACGTATAACGTCATATAGAATTACAGTACAACGTATAACGTCATATATCATTGCGCCATGACGTTTAACGTTATAAAGTATCATGTCAGAACGGATAACGTCATAAAGAATTACGTCATGACGTATAACATCATATAGAATTACAGTACAACGTATACGTATGACGCCATATAGAAATACGTCATAACGTATAACTTCACATAGTACTACGCCACAACGGATGACGTCATATAGAATTACGTCATAACTTATAACGTCATATAGTATTGCGCCATGACGTATAACGTTATAAAGTATAACGTCATAACGCATAACGTCATATAGAGTTGCGGTTTTACGTATACCGTCACATAGTAATACGTCATAACGTATAGCGCTATATATTGTGTAGCGTCATAACGTATAACGTCACATAGAATTACGTCATAACGTATAACGTCATATAGTATTGTGTAATGAGGTATAACGTCACATAGTATTACGTCATAACGTATGACGTCATATAGTATTGTGTAATAAGGTATAACGTCACATAGTATTACGTCATAACGTATAACGTCACATAGAATTACGTCATAACGTATAACGTCATATAGTATTGCGTCAGAACGGATGACGTCATAAAGAATTACGTCATGACGTATAACGTCATATAGAATTACAGTACAACGTATAACGTCATATAGCATTGCGCCATGATGTATAACGTTACAATGTATAACGTCATATCGCATAACGTCATATAGTTACGGTTTAACGTATACTGTCACATAGTAATACGTCATAACGTATAGCGCTATATTGTATTACGCCATGACGTATAACATCATATAGAATTACGTCATAACGTATAACGTCATATAGTATTGCGTCATGACGTATAACGTTATATGTTATTGTGTAATAAGGTATAACGTCACATAGTATTACGTCATAACGTATGACGTCATATAGTATTGTGTAATAAGGTATAACGTCACATAGTATTACGTCATAACGTATGACGTCATATAGTATTGTGTAATAAGGTATAACGTCACATAGTATTACGTCATAACGTATGACGTCATATAGTATTGCGCCATAACGTAAAACGTCACATAGTTCTACGTCATAACGTATAACTTCATATAGTACTACGCCACAACGGATGACGTCATAGAGTATTCCGCCATGACGTATAACGTTATAATGTATAACGTCATAACGCATAACGTCATATAGAGTTACGGTTTAACGTATACCGTCACATAGTAATACGTCATATCGTATAGCGTTATATATTGTGTGGCGTCATAACGTATAACGTCACATAGAATTACGTCATAACGTATAACGTCATATAGTATTGCGTCAGAACGGATGACGTCATAAAGAATTACGTCATGACGTATAACGTCATATAGAATTACAGTACAACGTATAACGTCATATAGCATTGCGCCATGACGTATAACGTTATAAAGTATACTGTCATAACGTATGACGTCATATAGTATTGCGTCATAACGTATAACGTCACATAGTACTACGCCACAACGGATGACGTCATATAGTATACCGCCATGACGTATAACGTTATAATGTATAACGTCATAACGCATAACGTCATATAGAGTTACGGTTTAACGTATACCGTCACATAGTAATACGTCAGAACGGATGACGTCATATAGTATACCGCCATGACGTATAACGTCATATTGAATTACGTCATAACGTATAACGTCATAGAGTATTGCGTCATGACGTACAACGTTATATGTTATTGTGTAATAACGTATAACGTCACAAAGTAATACGTCATAACGTATAGCGCTATATATTGTGTAGCGTCATAACGTATAACGTCACATAGAATTACGTTATAACATATAACGTCATATAGTATTGCGTCAGAACGGATGACGTCATAAAGATTTACGTCATGTCGTATAACGTCATATTGAATTATGTCATAACGTATAACGTCATATAGTATTGCGCCATGACGTATAACGTTATAAAGTATAACGGCATAACGTATAACGTCATATTGAATTACGTCATAACGTATAACGTCATAGAGTATTGCGTCATGACGTACAACGTTATATGTTATTGTGTAATAACGTATAACGTCACAAAGTAATACGTCATAACGTATAGCGCTATATTGTATTGCGTCATAAGGTATAACGTCACATAGTGTTACGTCATAACGTATAACGTAACATAGTATTACTTCGTCGTTGACGTCATATAGAATTACGTCATGACGTATAATGTCACATAGAATTACGTCATAACGTATAACGTCATATAGTATTGCGCCATGACGTATAACATTATAAAGTATAACGTCATAACGTATAACGTAATATAGTATTGCGTCATTACGAATGACATCATATAATATTGCGTCATAACGTATACCGTCACATAGTTATACGTCATAACGTATAGCGCTATATTGTATTACGTCATAACGTATAACGTCATATAGTATAGCGTCATTACGAATGACGTCATATAATATTGCGTCATAACGTATAACGTCGCACAGTAATACTTCATAACGTAGAACGTCCTATATAATTACGGTTTAACGTATACCGTCACATAGTAATACGTCATAACGTATAGCGCTATATATTGTGTAGCGTCATAACGTATAACGTCACATAGAATTACGTCATATCGTATAACGTCATATAGTATTGCGTCAGAACTGATGTCGTCATAAAGAATTACGTCATGACGTATAACGTCATATAGAATTACAGTACAACGTATAACGTCATATAGAATTACGTCATAACGGATGACGTCATAAATAATTGCGTCATAAGGTATAACGTCACATAGTACTACGCCACAGCGGATGACGTCATATAGAATTACGCTATTACGTATAACGTCATATAGAATTACGTCATAAGGTACAAAGTCATATAGTATTGCGCCATGACGCATAACGTTATAAAGTATAACGTCATAACGTATAACGTCATACAGAATTACGGTTTAACGTATCCCGTCATATAATTATACGTCATAACGTATATCGCTATATTGTATTACATCATAACGTATAACGTCACATAGTACTACACCACAACGGATGACGTCATACAGGATTACGCCATGACGTATAACGTCATATTGAATTACGTCATAACGTGTAGCGTCATATAGTATTGCGCCATAACGTATAACGTGATAAAGTATAACGTCATATAGTATTGCGTCATAACGTATAACGTCACATAGTACTACACCACAACGGATGACGTCATACAGGATTACGCCATGACGTATAACGTCATATTGAATTACGTCATAACGTGTAGCGTCATATAGTATTGCGCCATGACGTATAACGTCACAACGTACAATGTCATAACGTATAGCGTCATATAATAATACATCATAACGCATAACGTCATATAGAATTACGGTTTAACGTATTCCGTCACATAGTTAAACGTCATAACGTATAGCGCTATATTGTATTACGTCATAACGTATAACGTCATATAGTATTGTGTCATGACGTATAACGTCACATAGTAATACCTCATAACGTGTAATGTTATGTAGTATTGCGTCATGATGTATAACGTTATATAGAGTTACGTCATAACGTATAACGTTATATGGTATAACGTAATAATGTTTAACGTTTTACAGTATTAAGTTATTACGTATATTATAACGTATATTATAACGTCATATAGAATTACGTCATGACGTATAACGTCATATTGAATTATGTCATAACGTATAACGTCAAATAGTATTGCGCCATGACGTATAACGTTATAAAGTATAACGGCATAACGTATAACGTCATATTGAATTACGTCATAACGTATAACGTCATAGAGAATTACGGTTTAACGTATTTCGTCAGATAGTTATACGTTACAACGTATAGCGCCATATTGTATTACGTCATAACGTATAACGTCATATAGAACTACGCCACAACGGATGACGTCATGTAGAATTACGTCATGACGTATAACTTCACATAGTAATACGTCATAACGTGTAATGTCATGTAGTATTGCGTCATGACGTATAACGTTATATAAAGTTACGTCATAACGTATAACTTCACATAGTAATACGTCATAACGTGTAATGTCATGTAGTATTGCGTCATGACGTATAACGTTATAATGAGTTCCGTCATAACGTATAACTTCACATAGTAATACGGCATAACGTGTAATGTCATGTAGCATTGCGTCATGACGTATAACGTTATATAGCGTTACGTCATAACGTATAACTTCACATAGTAATACGGCATAACGTGTAATGTCATGTAGTTTTGCGTCATGACGTATAACGTTCAATAGAGTTACGTCATAACTTATAACGTAATAAGGTATAACGTAATAATGTTTAACGTTGTACAGTATTAAGTTATAACGTATAACGTCACACAGTATCACTTCGTAACGTATAACGTCATATAGTATTGCGTAATAACGTATAACGTCATATAGAATTACGGTTTAACGTATCACGCCACATAGTAATACGTCATAACGTATAGCGCTATATTGTATTGTGTCATAACGTATAACGTCACATAGTATAACGTCATAACGTATAACGTCACATAGTACTACGTCAGAGCGGATGACGTCATATAATGTTGCGTCCTAACGTATAACGTCACATAGTAAGACGTCATAACGTATAACGTCATTTGGAATTACGGTTTAACGTATAACGTCACATAGTTATACGTCATAACGTATTGCGCTATATTGTATTGCGTCATAACGTATAACGTCACATAGTATAACGTCATAACGTATAACGTCACATAGTAAGACGTCATAACGTATAACGTCATATAGAATTACGGTTTAACGTATAACGCTATATAGAGTTACGTCATAGCGTATAACTTCACATAGTAATACGTCATAACGTGTAATGTCATGTAGTATTGCGTCATTACGTATAACGTTATATAGAGTTACGTCATAACTTATAACGTAATAAGGTATAATGTTATAATGTTTAACGTTGTACAGTATTAAGTTATAACGTATAACGTATAACGTCACATAGTATCACTTCGTAACGTATAACGTCATATAGTATTGCGTAATAACGTATAACGTCATAGAATATTGCGTCAGAACGGATAACGTCATAAAGAATTACGTCATGACGTATAACGTCATATAGCATTACGGTACAACGTATAAAGTCATATAGTATTGCGCAATGGCGTATAACGTTATAAAGTATAACGTCATAACGCATAACGTCATATAGAGTTACGGTTTAACGTATACCGTCACATAGTATTCCGTCATAACGTATAACGTCACATAGTGCTACGTCAGAACGGATGACGTCATATAGAATTACGCCATGACGTATAACGTGAAATTGAATTACGTCAAGACGTATAACGTCATATAGTATTGCGCCATGACGTATAACGTTATAAAGTATAACGACATATAGTAATACCTTATAACGCATAACGTCATATAGAATTACGGTTTAACGTATTCCGTCACATAGTTACAAGTCATAACGTATAGCGCTATATTGTATTATGTCATAACGTATACCGTCACACAGTACAACGCCGCAACGGTTGACGTCGTATGGAATTACGTCATGACGTATAACGTCATATAGAATTACGTCATAACGTACAACGTCTCACAGTCATACGTCATAACGTATTACGTCATATAATATTGCGTCATAACGTATAAAGACACATAGTAATGCGTCATAACGTATAACGTCATATAGGATTACTGTTTAACGTATACCGTCACATAGTTATACGTCATAACGTATAGCGCTATATTGTATTGCGTCGTAACGTATAACGTCACATAGTATCGCGCCATAACGTATAACGTCGCATAGTACTACGTCATAATATATAATGTCATGTAGTATTGCGTCATGACGTATAACGTTATACAGAGTTACGTCATAACGTATAAGGTTATATGATATAACGTAATAATGTTTAACGTTGTACAGTATTAAGGTATAACGGATAACGTCACATAGTGATACGTCATAACGTATAACGTCATATAGTATTGCGCCATGACGTATAACGTCATATAGTATTGCGTCATGACGTATAACGTTATATGGTATTTTCCGTAATAACGTATAACGTCATATAGTAATCCGCCATGACGCATAACCTTATAATGTATAACGTCATATCGTATAACGTCATATAATATTGCGTCATAACGTATAAAGACACATAGTAATGCGTCATAACGTATAACGTCATATAGGATTACTGTTTAACGTATACCGTCACATAGTTATACGTCATAACGTATAGCGCTATATTGTATTGCGTCGTAACGTATAACGTCACATAGTATCGCGCCATAACGTATAACGTCGCATAGTACTACGTCATAATATATAATGTCATGTAGTATTGCGTCATGACGTATAACGTTATACAGAGTTACGTCATAACGTATAAGGTTATATGATATAACGTAATAATGTTTAACGTTGTACAGTATTAAGGTATAACGTATAACGTCACATAGTGATACGTCATAACGTATAACGTCATATAGTATTGCGCCATGACGTATAACGTCATATAGTATTGCGTCATGACGTATAACGTTATATGGTATTTTCCGTAATAACGTATAACGTCATATAGTAATCCGCCATGACGCATAACCTTATAATGTATAACGTCATATCGTATAACGTCATATAGTATTGCGCCATTACGACTGACGTCTTATAATATTGCGTCATAACGTACAACGTCATAGTATTGCGTCATTCCGAATGACGTAATATAATATTGTGTAATAACGTATAACGTCACATAGTACTACGCCACAACGGATGACGTCATATAGAATTACGTCATGACGTACAACGTCACATAGTAATACGTCATAACGTATAATGTCATGTAGAATTACATCATAACGTACAACGACACATAGTAATACGTCATAACGTATAATGTCATGTAGAATTACGGTTTATCGTATACCGTCACATAGTTATACGTCATGACGTATAGCGCTATATTGTATTACGTCGTAACGTATAACGTCATATAGTACTGCGTCATGACGTACAACGTTATATGTTATTGTGTAATAACGTATAACGTCACATAGTAAGACGTCATAACGTATAGCGCTATATGGTATTGCGTCATAACGTATAACGTCATATAGTATTCCGTCATGACGTATAACGATATGTGGTATTGCGTAATAACGTATAACGTCATATAGCATTGTGTCCTGACGTACAACGTTATATGTTATTGTGTAATAACGTATAACGTCACAAAGTAATACTTCATAACGTATAGCGCTATATTGTATTGCGTCATAACGTATAACGTCATATAGTATTGTGTAATATGATATAACGTCACATAGTATTACGTCATAACGTATAGCGCTATAGGGTATTGCGTCATAACGTATAACGTCATATAGTATTCCGTCATGACGTATAACGATATGTGGTATTGCGTAATAACGTATAACGTCATATAGCATTGTGTCATGACGTACAACGTTATATGTTATTGTGTAATAACGTATAACGTCACATAGTAACACGTCATAACGTATAGCGCTATATTGTATTACGTCTTAACGTACAACGTCATATAGAATTACGGTACAACGTATAACGTCATATAGTATTGCGTCATGACGTACAACGTTATATGTTAATGTGTAATAACGTATAACGTCACATAGTAATACGTCATAACGTATAGCGCTATATGGTATTGCGTCATAACGTATAACGTCAGATAGTATTCCGTCATGACGTATAACGATATGTGGTATTGCGCAATAACGTATAACGTCATATAATATTGCGTCAGAACGGATGATGTCATAAAGAATTACGTCATGACGTATACCGTCATTTCGAATTACGGTACAACGTATAACGTCACAACGTAATACGTCATAACGTATAGCGCTATATTGTATAGCGTCATAACGTACAACGTCACATAGTATTGCGTCATTCCGAATGACGTCATATAATATTGTGTAATAACGTATAACGTCACATAGTACTACGCCACAACGGATGACGTCATATAGAATTACGTCATGACGTACAACGTCACATAGTAATACGTCATACTTATAATGTCATGTAGAATTACATCATAACGTACAACGACACATAGTAATACGTCATAACGTATAATGTCATGTAGAATTACGGCTTATCGTATACCGTCACATAGTTATACGTCATGACGTATAGCGCTATATGGTATTGCGTCATAACGTATAACGTCATATAGTATTCCGTCATGACGTATAACGATATGTAATATTGCGTAATAACGTATAACGTCATATAGCATTGTGTCATGACGTACAACGTTATATGTTATTGTGTAATAACGTATAACGTCACAAAGTAATACTTCATAACGTATAGCGCTATATTGTATTGCGTCATAACGTATAACGTCATATAGTATTGTGTAATATGATATAACGTCACATTGTATTACGTCATAACGTATGACGTCATATAGTATTGTGTAATAAGGTATAACGTCACATAGTATTACGTCATAACGTATGACGTCATATAGTATTGCGTCATAACGTAAAACGTCACATAGTTCTACGTCATAACGTATAACGTCATATAGTATTGCGTCATTACGACTGTTGTCATATAATATTGCGCCATAACGTATAATGTCACATAGTAATACGTCATAACGTATAACGTCATATAGAATTACGGTTTAACGTATACCGTCACATACTTATACGTCATAACGTATAGCGCCATATTGTATTACGTCATAACGTATAACGTCATATAGTACTGCGTAATAACGTATAACGTCACATAGTACTACGCCACAACGTATGACGTCATATAGACTTACGTCATGACGTACAACGTCACATAGTACTACGTCATAACGTATAATGTCATGTAGAATTACATCATAACGTACAGCGACACATAGTAATACGTCATAACGTATAATGTCATGTAGAATTACGGTTTATCGTATACCGTCACATAGTTATACGTCTTGACGTATAGCGCTATATTGTATTACGTCGTAACGTATAACGTCATATAGTACTGCGTCATGACGTACAACGTTATATGTTATTGTGTAATAACGTATAACGTCACATAGTAAGACGTCATATCTTATAGCGCTATATGGTATTGCGTCATAACGTATAACGTCATATAGTATTCCGTCATGACGTATAACGATATGTGGTATTGCGTCATAACGTATAACGTCATATAGCATTGTATCATGACGTACAACGTTATATGTTATTGTGTAATAACGTATAACGTCACAAAGTATTACTTCATAACGTATAGCGCTATATTGTATAGCGTCATAACGTAAAACGTCGCATAGTACTACGCCACAACGAATGACGTCATATAGAAATACGTCATGACATACAACGTCATATAGAATTACGTCATAACGTACAGCCGCACATAGTAATTCGTCATAACGTACAATGTCATGTCGTATTAAGGTATAACGTATATCGTCACATAGTACTACGTCAGAACGGATGACGTCATATATTATTACGCCATGACGTATAACGTCATATAGAATTACGTCATAACGTATAACGTCATATAGAGTTACCGTTTAACGTATACCGTCACATACTATTCCGTCCTGACGTATAACGTCACATAGTTCTACGTCATAACGTATAACGTCATATGGTATTGCGCCATGACGTATAACGTTATATGTTATTGTGTAATAACGTATAACGTCACATAGTAATACGTCACAACGTATAGCGCTATATGGTATTGCGTCATAACCTATAACGTCATATAGTATTCCGTCATGACGTATAACGATATGTGGTATTGCGTAATAACATATAACGTCATATAGCATTGTGTCATGACGTACAACGTTATATGTTATTGTGTAATAACGTATAACGTCACATAGTAACACGTCATAACGTATAGCGCTATATTGTATTACGTCTTAACGTACAACGTCATATAGAATTACGGTACAACGTATAACGTCACATAGTATTGCGTCATTCCGAATGACGTCATATAATATTGTGTAATAACGTATAACGTCACATAGTACTACGCCACAACGGATGACGTCATATAGAATTACGTCATGACGTACAACGTCACATAGTAATACGTCATAACGTATAATGTCATGTAGAATTACATCATAACGTACAACGACACATAGTAATACGTCATAACGTATAATGTCATGTAGAATTACGGTTTATCGTATACCGTCACATAGTTATACGTCATGACGTATAGCGCTATATTGTATTACGCCGTAACGTATAACGTCATATATTACTGCGTCATGACGTACAACGTTATACGTTATTGTGTAATAACGTATAACGTCACATAGTAAGACGTCATAACGTATAGCGCTATATGGTATTGCGTCATAACGTATAACGTCATATAGTATTCCGTCATGACGTATAACGATATGTGGTATTGCGTAATAACGTATAACGTCATATAGCATTGTATCATGACGTACAACGTTATATGTTATTGTGTAATAACGTATAACGTCACAAAGTATTACTTCATAACGTATAGCGCTATATTGTATTGCGTCATAACGTATATAGTCACATAGTACTACGCCACAACGGATGACGTCATATAGTATTGCGTAATAACATATAACGTCATATAGTATTCCGCCATGACGTGTAACGTCATATAGTATTGCGTCATAACGTACAACGTTATATGTTAGTGTAATAACGTATAACGTCACATAGTAATACGTCATAACGTATAGCGCTATATGGTATTGCGTCATAACCTATAACGTCATATAGTATTCCGTCATGACGTATAACGATATGTGGTATTGCGTAATAACGTATAACGTCATATAGCATTGTGTCATGACGTACAACGTTATATGTTATTGTGTAATAACGTATAACATCACAAAGTAATACTTCATAACGTATAGCGCTATATTGTATTGCGTCATAACGTATATAGTCACATAGTACTACGCCACAACGGATGACGTCATATAGTATTGCGTCATGACGTATAACGTTATATGTTATTGTGTAATAAGGTATAACGTCACATAGTATTACGTCATAACGTATGACGTCATATAGTATTGTGTAACAAGGTATAACGTCACATAGTATTACGTCATATAGTATTGCGTCATAACGTATAACGTCACATACAATTACGTCATAACGTATAAAGTCATATAGTATTGCGTCAGAACGGATGACGTCATAAAGAACTGCGTCATGACGTATAACGTCATATAGAATTACAGTACAACGTATAACGTCATATATCATTGCGCCATGACGTTTAACGTTATAAAGTATCATGTCAGAACGGATAACGTCATAAAGAATTACGTCATGACGTATAACATCATATAGAATTACAGTACAACGTATACGTATGACGCCATATAGAAATACGTCATAACGTATAACTTCACATAGTACTACGCCACAACGGATGACGTCATATAGAATTACGTCATAACTTATAACGTCATATAGTATTGCGTCATAACGTAAAACGTCACATAGTTCTACGTCATAACGTATAACTTCATATAGTACTACGCCACAACGGATGACGTCATATAGTATTCCGCCATGACGTATAACGTTATAATGTATAACGTCATAACGCATAACGTCATATAGAGTTACGGTTTAACGTATTCCGTCACATAGTAATACGTCATATCGTATAGCGTTATATATTGTGTAGCGTCATAACGTATAACGTCACATAGAATTACGTCATAACGTATAACGTCATATAGTATTGCGTCAGAACGGATGACGTCATAAAGAATTACGTCATGACGTATAACGTCATATAGAATTACAGTACAACGTATAACGTCATATAGCATTGCGCCATGACGTATAACGTTATAAAGTATACTGTCATAACGTATGACGTCATATAGTATTGCGTCATAACGTATAACGTCACATAGTACTACGCCACAACGGATGACGTCATATAGGATAACGTCATGACCTATAACGTCATGTTGATTTATGTCATAACGTATAACGTCAAATAGTATTGCGCCATGACGTATAACGTTATAAAGTATAACGGCATAACGTATAACGTCATATAGTATTGCGTCAGAACGGATGACGTCATAAAGAATTACGTCATGACGTATAACGTCATATAGAATTACAGTACCACGTATAACGTCATATAGCATTGCGCCATGACGTATAACGTTATAAAGTATAATGTCATAACGTATGACGTCATATAGTATTGCGTCATGACGTATAACGTTATATGGTATTGCGTAATAACATATAACGTCGTATAGTAATCCGCCATGATGTATAACGTTACAATGTATAACGTCATATCGCATAACGTCATATAGTTACGGTTTAACGTATACTGTCACATAGTAATACGTCATAACGTATAGCGCTATATTGTATTACGCCATGACGTATAACATCATATAGAATTACGTCATAACGTATAACGTCATACAGTATTGCGTCATGACGTATAACGTTATATGTTATTGTGTAATAAGGTATAACGTCACATAGTATTACGTCATAACGTATGACGTAATATAGTATTGTGTAATAAGGTATAACGTCACATAGTATTACGTCATAACGTATGACGTCATATAGTATTGTGTAATAAGGTATAACGTCACATAGTATTACGTCATAACGTATGACGTCATATAGTATTGCGTCATAACGTAAAACGTCACATAGTTCTACGTCATAACGTATAACGTCATATAGTATTGCGACATTACGACTGACGTCATATAATATTGCTTCATAACGTATAATGTCACATAGTAATACGTCATAACGTATAACGTCATATAGAATTACGGTTTAACGTATACCGTCACATACTTATACGTCATAACGTATAGCGCCATATTGTATTACGTCATAACGTATAACGTCATATAGTACTGCGTAATAACGTATAACGTCACATAGTACTACGCCACAACGTATAACGTCATATTGAATTATGTCATAACGTATAACGTCAAATAGTATTGCGCCATGACGTATAACGTCACATAGTACTACGTCATAACGTATAACGATATAAAGTGTAACGTCATAACGTATAGCGTCATATAGTATTGCGTCAGAACGGATGACGTCATAAGGTATTACGTCATGACGTATAACGTCATATTGAATTACGTCATAACGTATAACGTCATATAGTATTGCGCCATGACGTATAACATTATAAAGTATAACGTCATATAGTATAGCGTCATTACGAATGACATCATATAATATTGCGTCATAACGTATAACGTCGCATAGTAATACTTCATAACGTAGAACGTCCTATATAATTACGGTTAAACGTATAGCGTCACACAGTTATACGTCATAACGTACAGCGCTTTATTGTATTACGTCATAACGTATAACGTCACATAGTACTACGTCATAACTCTATAACGTTATAAAGTGTAACGTCATAACGTATAGCGTCATATAGTATTGCGTCATGACGTATAACGTTATATGTTATTGTGTAATAAGGTATAACGTCACATAGTATTACGTCATAACGTATGACGTCATATAGTATTGTGTAATAAGGTATAACGTCACATAGTATTACGTCATATAGTATTGCGTCATAACGTATAACGTCACATACAATTACGTCATAACGTATAAAGTCATATAGTATTGCGTCAGAACGGATGACGTCATAAAGAACTGCGTCATGACGTATAACGTCATATAGAATTACAGTACAACGTATAACGTCATATATCATTGCGCCATGACGTTTAACGTTATAAAGTATCATGTCAGAACGGATAACGTCATAAAGAATTACGTCATGACGTATAACATCATATAGAATTACAGTACAACGTATACGTATGACGCCATATAGAAATACGTCATAACGTATAACTTCACATAGTACTACGCCACAACGGATGACGTCATATAGAATTACGTCATAACTTATAACGTCATATAGTATTGCGCCATGACGTATAACGTTATAAAGTATAACGTCATAACGCATAACGTCATATAGAGTTGCGGTTTTACGTATACCGTCACATAGTAATACGTCATAACGTATAGCGCTATATATTGTGTAGCGTCAGAACGTATAACGTCACATAGAATTACGTCATAACGTATAACGTCATATAGTATTCTGTAATGAGGTATAACGTCACATAGTATTACGTCATAACGTATGACGTCATATAGTATTGTGTAATAAGGTATAACGTCACATAGTATTACGTCATAACGTATAACGTTACATAGAATTACGTCATAACGTATAACGTCATATAGTATTGCGTCAGAACGGATGACGTCATAAAGAATTACGTCATGACGTATAACGTCATATAGAATTACAGTACAACGTATAACGTCATATAGCATTGCGCCATGATGTATAACGTTACAATGTATAACGTCATATCGCATAACGTCATATAGTTACGGTTTAACGTATACTGTCACATAGTAATACGTCATAACGTATAGCGCTATATTGTATTACGCCATGACGTATAACATCATATAGAATTACGTCATAACGTATAACGTCATATAGTATTGCGTCATGACGTATAACGTTATATGTTATTGTGTAATAAGGTATAACGTCACATAGTATTACGTCATAACGTATGACGTCATATAGTATTGTGTAATAAGGTATAACGTCACATAGTATTACGTCATAACGTATGACGTCATATAGTATTGTGTAATAAGGTATAACGTCACATAGTATTACGTCATAACGTATGACGTCATATAGTATTGCGCCATAACGTAAAACGTCACATAGTTCTACGTCATAACGTATAACTTCATATAGTACTACGCCACAACGGATGACGTCATAGAGTATTCCGCCATGACGTATAACGTTATAATGTATAACGTCATAACGCATAACGTCATATAGAGTTACGGTTTAACGTATACCGTCACATAGTAATACGTCATATCGTATAGCGTTATATATTGTGTGGCGTCATAACGTATAACGTCACATAGAATTACGTCATAACGTATAACGTCATATAGTATTGCGTCAGAACGGATGACGTCATAAAGAATTACGTCATGACGTATAACGTCATATAGAATTACAGTACAACGTATAACGTCATATAGCATTGCGCCATGACGTATAACGTTATAAAGTATACTGTCATAACGTATGACGTCATATAGTATTGCGTCATAACGTATAACGTCACATAGTACTACGCCACAACGGATGACGTCATATAGTATACCGCCATGACGTATAACGTTATAATGTATAACGTCATAACGCATAACGTCATATAGAGTTACGGTTTAACGTATACCGTCACATAGTAATACGTCAGAACGGATGACGTCATATAGTATACCGCCATGACGTATAACGTCATATTGAATTACGTCATAACGTATAACGTCATAGAGTATTGCGTCATGACGTACAACGTTATATGTTATTGTGTAATAACGTATAACGTCACAAAGTAATACGTCATAACGTATAGCGCTATATATTGTGTAGCGTCATAACGTATAACGTCACATAGAATTACGTTATAACATATAACGTCATATAGTATTGCGTCAGAACGGATGACGTCATAAAGATTTACGTCATGTCGTATAACGTCATATTGAATTATGTCATAACGTATAACGTCATATAGTATTGCGCCATGACGTATAACGTTATAAAGTATAACGGCATAACGTATAACGTCATATTGAATTACGTCATAACGTATAACGTCATAGAGTATTGCGTCATGACGTACAACGTTATATGTTATTGTGTAATAACGTATAACGTCACAAAGTAATACGTCATAACGTATAGCGCTATATTGTATTGCGTCATAAGGTATAACGTCACATAGTGTTACGTCATAACGTATAACGTAACATAGTATTACTTCGTCGTTGACGTCATATAGAATTACGTCATGACGTATAATGTCACATAGAATTACGTCATAACGTATAACGTCATATAGTATTGCGCCATGACGTATAACATTATAAAGTATAACGTCATAACGTATAACGTAATATAGTATTGCGTCATTACGAATGACATCATATAATATTGCGTCATAACGTATACCGTCACATAGTTATACGTCATAACGTATAGCGCTATATTGTATTACGTCATAACGTATAACGTCATATAGTATAGCGTCATTACGAATGACGTCATATAATATTGCGTCATAACGTATAACGTCGCACAGTAATACTTCATAACGTAGAACGTCCTATATAATTACGGTTTAACGTATACCGTCACATAGTAATACGTCATAACGTATAGCGCTATATATTGTGTAGCGTCATAACGTATAACGTCACATAGAATTACGTCATATCGTATAACGTCATATAGTATTGCGTCAGAACTGATGTCGTCATAAAGAATTACGTCATGACGTATAACGTCATATAGAATTACAGTACAACGTATAACGTCATATAGAATTACGTCATAACGGATGACGTCATAAATAATTGCGTCATAAGGTATAACGTCACATAGTACTACGCCACAGCGGATGACGTCATATAGAATTACGCTATTACGTATAACGTCATATAGAATTACGTCATAAGGTACAAAGTCATATAGTATTGCGCCATGACGCATAACGTTATAAAGTATAACGTCATAACGTATAACGTCATACAGAATTACGGTTTAACGTATCCCGTCATATAATTATACGTCATAACGTATATCGCTATATTGTATTACATCATAACGTATAACGTCACATAGTACTACACCACAACGGATGACGTCATACAGGATTACGCCATGACGTATAACGTCATATTGAATTACGTCATAACGTGTAGCGTCATATAGTATTGCGCCATAACGTATAACGTGATAAAGTATAACGTCATATAGTATTGCGTCATAACGTATAACGTCACATAGTACTACACCACAACGGATGACGTCATACAGGATTACGCCATGACGTATAACGTCATATTGAATTACGTCATAACGTGTAGCGTCATATAGTATTGCGCCATGACGTATAACGTCACAACGTACAATGTCATAACGTATAGCGTCATATAATAATACATCATAACGCATAACGTCATATAGAATTACGGTTTAACGTATTCCGTCACATAGTTAAACGTCATAACGTATAGCGCTATATTGTATTACGTCATAACGTATAACGTCATATAGTATTGTGTCATGACGTATAACGTCACATAGTAATACCTCATAACGTGTAATGTTATGTAGTATTGCGTCATGATGTATAACGTTATATAGAGTTACGTCATAACGTATAACGTTATATGGTATAACGTAATAATGTTTAACGTTTTACAGTATTAAGTTATTACGTATATTATAACGTATATTATAACGTCATATAGAATTACGTCATGACGTATAACGTCATATTGAATTATGTCATAACGTATAACGTCAAATAGTATTGCGCCATGACGTATAACGTTATAAAGTATAACGGCATAACGTATAACGTCATATTGAATTACGTCATAACGTATAACGTCATAGAGAATTACGGTTTAACGTATTTCGTCAGATAGTTATACGTTACAACGTATAGCGCCATATTGTATTACGTCATAACGTATAACGTCATATAGAACTACGCCACAACGGATGACGTCATGTAGAATTACGTCATGACGTATAACTTCACATAGTAATACGTCATAACGTGTAATGTCATGTAGTATTGCGTCATGACGTATAACGTTATATAAAGTTACGTCATAACGTATAACTTCACATAGTAATACGTCATAACGTGTAATGTCATGTAGTATTGCGTCATGACGTATAACGTTATAATGAGTTCCGTCATAACGTATAACTTCACATAGTAATACGGCATAACGTGTAATGTCATGTAGCATTGCGTCATGACGTATAACGTTATATAGCGTTACGTCATAACGTATAACTTCACATAGTAATACGGCATAACGTGTAATGTCATGTAGTTTTGCGTCATGACGTATAACGTTCAATAGAGTTACGTCATAACTTATAACGTAATAAGGTATAACGTAATAATGTTTAACGTTGTACAGTATTAAGTTATAACGTATAACGTCACACAGTATCACTTCGTAACGTATAACGTCATATAGTATTGCGTAATAACGTATAACGTCATATAGAATTACGGTTTAACGTATCACGCCACATAGTAATACGTCATAACGTATAGCGCTATATTGTATTGTGTCATAACGTATAACGTCACATAGTATAACGTCATAACGTATAACGTCACATAGTACTACGTCAGAGCGGATGACGTCATATAATGTTGCGTCCTAACGTATAACGTCACATAGTAAGACGTCATAACGTATAACGTCATTTGGAATTACGGTTTAACGTATAACGTCACATAGTTATACGTCATAACGTATTGCGCTATATTGTATTGCGTCATAACGTATAACGTCACATAGTATAACGTCATAACGTATAACGTCACATAGTAAGACGTCATAACGTATAACGTCATATAGAATTACGGTTTAACGTATAACGCTATATAGAGTTACGTCATAGCGTATAACTTCACATAGTAATACGTCATAACGTGTAATGTCATGTAGTATTGCGTCATTACGTATAACGTTATATAGAGTTACGTCATAACTTATAACGTAATAAGGTATAATGTTATAATGTTTAACGTTGTACAGTATTAAGTTATAACGTATAACGTATAACGTCACATAGTATCACTTCGTAACGTATAACGTCATATAGTATTGCGTAATAACGTATAACGTCATAGAATATTGCGTCAGAACGGATAACGTCATAAAGAATTACGTCATGACGTATAACGTCATATAGCATTACGGTACAACGTATAAAGTCATATAGTATTGCGCAATGGCGTATAACGTTATAAAGTATAACGTCATAACGCATAACGTCATATAGAGTTACGGTTTAACGTATACCGTCACATAGTATTCCGTCATAACGTATAACGTCACATAGTGCTACGTCAGAACGGATGACGTCATATAGAATTACGCCATGACGTATAACGTGAAATTGAATTACGTCAAGACGTATAACGTCATATAGTATTGCGCCATGACGTATAACGTTATAAAGTATAACGACATATAGTAATACCTTATAACGCATAACGTCATATAGAATTACGGTTTAACGTATTCCGTCACATAGTTACAAGTCATAACGTATAGCGCTATATTGTATTATGTCATAACGTATACCGTCACACAGTACAACGCCGCAACGGTTGACGTCGTATGGAATTACGTCATGACGTATAACGTCATATAGAATTACGTCATAACGTACAACGTCTCACAGTCATACGTCATAACGTATTACGTCATATAATATTGCGTCATAACGTATAAAGACACATAGTAATGCGTCATAACGTATAACGTCATATAGGATTACTGTTTAACGTATACCGTCACATAGTTATACGTCATAACGTATAGCGCTATATTGTATTGCGTCGTAACGTATAACGTCACATAGTATCGCGCCATAACGTATAACGTCGCATAGTACTACGTCATAATATATAATGTCATGTAGTATTGCGTCATGACGTATAACGTTATACAGAGTTACGTCATAACGTATAAGGTTATATGATATAACGTAATAATGTTTAACGTTGTACAGTATTAAGGTATAACGGATAACGTCACATAGTGATACGTCATAACGTATAACGTCATATAGTATTGCGCCATGACGTATAACGTCATATAGTATTGCGTCATGACGTATAACGTTATATGGTATTTTCCGTAATAACGTATAACGTCATATAGTAATCCGCCATGACGCATAACCTTATAATGTATAACGTCATATCGTATAACGTCATATAATATTGCGTCATAACGTATAAAGACACATAGTAATGCGTCATAACGTATAACGTCATATAGGATTACTGTTTAACGTATACCGTCACATAGTTATACGTCATAACGTATAGCGCTATATTGTATTGCGTCGTAACGTATAACGTCACATAGTATCGCGCCATAACGTATAACGTCGCATAGTACTACGTCATAATATATAATGTCATGTAGTATTGCGTCATGACGTATAACGTTATACAGAGTTACGTCATAACGTATAAGGTTATATGATATAACGTAATAATGTTTAACGTTGTACAGTATTAAGGTATAACGTATAACGTCACATAGTGATACGTCATAACGTATAACGTCATATAGTATTGCGCCATGACGTATAACGTCATATAGTATTGCGTCATGACGTATAACGTTATATGGTATTTTCCGTAATAACGTATAACGTCATATAGTAATCCGCCATGACGCATAACCTTATAATGTATAACGTCATATCGTATAACGTCATATAGTATTGCGCCATTACGACTGACGTCTTATAATATTGCGTCATAACGTACAACGTCATAGTATTGCGTCATTCCGAATGACGTAATATAATATTGTGTAATAACGTATAACGTCACATAGTACTACGCCACAACGGATGACGTCATATAGAATTACGTCATGACGTACAACGTCACATAGTAATACGTCATAACGTATAATGTCATGTAGAATTACATCATAACGTACAACGACACATAGTAATACGTCATAACGTATAATGTCATGTAGAATTACGGTTTATCGTATACCGTCACATAGTTATACGTCATGACGTATAGCGCTATATTGTATTACGTCGTAACGTATAACGTCATATAGTACTGCGTCATGACGTACAACGTTATATGTTATTGTGTAATAACGTATAACGTCACATAGTAAGACGTCATAACGTATAGCGCTATATGGTATTGCGTCATAACGTATAACGTCATATAGTATTCCGTCATGACGTATAACGATATGTGGTATTGCGTAATAACGTATAACGTCATATAGCATTGTGTCCTGACGTACAACGTTATATGTTATTGTGTAATAACGTATAACGTCACAAAGTAATACTTCATAACGTATAGCGCTATATTGTATTGCGTCATAACGTATAACGTCATATAGTATTGTGTAATATGATATAACGTCACATAGTATTACGTCATAACGTATAGCGCTATAGGGTATTGCGTCATAACGTATAACGTCATATAGTATTCCGTCATGACGTATAACGATATGTGGTATTGCGTAATAACGTATAACGTCATATAGCATTGTGTCATGACGTACAACGTTATATGTTATTGTGTAATAACGTATAACGTCACATAGTAACACGTCATAACGTATAGCGCTATATTGTATTACGTCTTAACGTACAACGTCATATAGAATTACGGTACAACGTATAACGTCATATAGTATTGCGTCATGACGTACAACGTTATATGTTAATGTGTAATAACGTATAACGTCACATAGTAATACGTCATAACGTATAGCGCTATATGGTATTGCGTCATAACGTATAACGTCAGATAGTATTCCGTCATGACGTATAACGATATGTGGTATTGCGCAATAACGTATAACGTCATATAATATTGCGTCAGAACGGATGATGTCATAAAGAATTACGTCATGACGTATACCGTCATTTCGAATTACGGTACAACGTATAACGTCACAACGTAATACGTCATAACGTATAGCGCTATATTGTATAGCGTCATAACGTACAACGTCACATAGTATTGCGTCATTCCGAATGACGTCATATAATATTGTGTAATAACGTATAACGTCACATAGTACTACGCCACAACGGATGACGTCATATAGAATTACGTCATGACGTACAACGTCACATAGTAATACGTCATACTTATAATGTCATGTAGAATTACATCATAACGTACAACGACACATAGTAATACGTCATAACGTATAATGTCATGTAGAATTACGGCTTATCGTATACCGTCACATAGTTATACGTCATGACGTATAGCGCTATATGGTATTGCGTCATAACGTATAACGTCATATAGTATTCCGTCATGACGTATAACGATATGTAATATTGCGTAATAACGTATAACGTCATATAGCATTGTGTCATGACGTACAACGTTATATGTTATTGTGTAATAACGTATAACGTCACAAAGTAATACTTCATAACGTATAGCGCTATATTGTATTGCGTCATAACGTATAACGTCATATAGTATTGTGTAATATGATATAACGTCACATTGTATTACGTCATAACGTATGACGTCATATAGTATTGTGTAATAAGGTATAACTTCACATAGTATTACGTCATAACGTATGACGTCATATAGTATTGCGTCATAACGTAAAACGTCACATAGTTCTACGTCATAACGTATAACGTCATATAGTATTGCGTCATTACGACTGTTGTCATATAATATTGCGCCATAACGTATAATGTCACATAGTAATACGTCATAACGTATAACGTCATATAGAATTACGGTTTAACGTATACCGTCACATACTTATACGTCATAACGTATAGCGCCATATTGTATTACGTCATAACGTATAACGTCATATAGTACTGCGTAATAACGTATAACGTCACATAGTACTACGCCACAACGTATGACGTCATATAGACTTACGTCATGACGTACAACGTCACATAGTACTACGTCATAACGTATAATGTCATGTAGAATTACATCATAACGTACAGCGACACATAGTAATACGTCATAACGTATAATGTCATGTAGAATTACGGTTTATCGTATACCGTCACATAGTTATACGTCTTGACGTATAGCGCTATATTGTATTACGTCGTAACGTATAACGTCATATAGTACTGCGTCATGACGTACAACGTTATATGTTATTGTGTAATAACGTATAACGTCACATAGTAAGACGTCATATCTTATAGCGCTATATGGTATTGCGTCATAACGTATAACGTCATATAGTATTCCGTCATGACGTATAACGATATGTGGTATTGCGTCATAACGTATAACGTCATATAGCATTGTATCATGACGTACAACGTTATATGTTATTGTGTAATAACGTATAACGTCACAAAGTATTACTTCATAACGTATAGCGCTATATTGTATAGCGTCATAACGTAAAACGTCGCATAGTACTACGCCACAACGAATGACGTCATATAGAAATACGTCATGACATACAACGTCATATAGAATTACGTCATAACGTACAGCCGCACATAGTAATTCGTCATAACGTACAATGTCATGTCGTATTAAGGTATAACGTATATCGTCACATAGTACTACGTCAGAACGGATGACGTCATATATTATTACGCCATGACGTATAACGTCATATAGAATTACGTCATAACGTATAACGTCATATAGAGTTACCGTTTAACGTATACCGTCACATACTATTCCGTCCTGACGTATAACGTCACATAGTTCTACGTCATAACGTATAACGTCATATGGTATTGCGCCATGACGTATAACGTTATATGTTATTGTGTAATAACGTATAACGTCACATAGTAATACGTCACAACGTATAGCGCTATATGGTATTGCGTCATAACCTATAACGTCATATAGTATTCCGTCATGACGTATAACGATATGTGGTATTGCGTAATAACATATAACGTCATATAGCATTGTGTCATGACGTACAACGTTATATGTTATTGTGTAATAACGTATAACGTCACATAGTAACACGTCATAACGTATAGCGCTATATTGTATTACGTCTTAACGTACAACGTCATATAGAATTACGGTACAACGTATAACGTCACATAGTATTGCGTCATTCCGAATGACGTCATATAATATTGTGTAATAACGTATAACGTCACATAGTACTACGCCACAACGGATGACGTCATATAGAATTACGTCATGACGTACAACGTCACATAGTAATACGTCATAACGTATAATGTCATGTAGAATTACATCATAACGTACAACGACACATAGTAATACGTCATAACGTATAATGTCATGTAGAATTACGGTTTATCGTATACCGTCACATAGTTATACGTCATGACGTATAGCGCTATATTGTATTACGTCGTAACGTATAACGTCATATATTACTGCGTCATGACGTACAACGTTATACGTTATTGTGTAATAACGTATAACGTCACATAGTAAGACGTCATAACGTATAGCGCTATATGGTATTGCGTCATAACGTATAACGTCATATAGTATTCCGTCATGACGTATAACGATATGTGGTATTGCGTAATAACGTATAACGTCATATAGCATTGTATCATGACGTACAACGTTATATGTTATTGTGTAATAACGTATAACGTCACAAAGTATTACTTCATAACGTATAGCGCTATATTGTATTGCGTCATAACGTATATAGTCACATAGTACTACGCCACAACGGATGACGTCATATAGTATTGCGTAATAACATATAACGTCATATAGTATTCCGCCATGACGTGTAACGTCATATAGTATTGCGTCATAACGTACAACGTTATATGTTAGTGTAATAACGTATAACGTCACATAGTAATACGTCATAACGTATAGCGCTATATGGTATTGCGTCATAACCTATAACGTCATATAGTATTCCGTCATGACGTATAACGATATGTGGTATTGCGTAATAACGTATAACGTCATATAGCATTGTGTCATGACGTACAACGTTATATGTTATTGTGTAATAACGTATAACATCACAAAGTAATACTTCATAACCTATAGCGCTATATTGTATTGCGTCATAACGTATATAGTCACATAGTACTACGCCACAACGGATGACGTCATATAGTATTGCGTAATAACGTATAACGTCATATAGTATTCCGCCATGACGTGTAACGTCATATAGTATTGCGTCATAACGTACAACGTTATATGTTATTGTAATAACGTATAACGTCACATAGTAATACGTCATAACGTATAGCGCTATATTGTATTACGTCTTAACGTACAACGTCATACAGAATTACGGTACAACGTATAACGTCATATAGTATTGCGTCATGACGTACAACGTTATATGTTAATGTGTAATAACGTATAACGTCACATAGTAATACGTCATAACGTATAGCGCTATATGGTATTGCGTCATAACGTATAACGTCATATAGTATTCCGTCATGACGTATAACGATATGTGGTATTGCGTAATAACGTATAACGTCACATAGTAACACGTCATAACGTATAGCGCTATATTGTATTACGTCTTAACGTATAACGTCATATAGTATTGTGTAATATGATATAACGTCACATAGTATTACGTCATAACGTATGACGTCATATAGTATTGTGTAATAAGGTATAACGTCACATAGTATTACGTCATAACGTATGACGTCATATAGTATTGCGTCATAACGTAAAACGTCACATAGTTCTACGTCATAACGTATAACGTCATATAGTATTGCGTCATTACGACTGACGTCATATAATATTGCGCCATAACGTATAATGTCACATAGTAATACGTCATAACGTATAACGTCATATAGAATTACGGTTGAACGTATACCGTCACATACTTATACGTCATAACGTATAGCGCCATATTGTATTACGTCATAACGTTTAACGTCATATAGTACTGCGTAATAACGTATAACGTCACATAGTACTACGCCACAACGTATGACGTCATATAGAATTACGTCATAACGTATAACGTCATATAGTACTACGCCACAACGGATGACGTCATATAGTATTCCGCCATGACGTATAACGTTATAAAGCATAACGGCATAACGTATAACGTCATATTGGATTACGTCATAACGTATAACGTCATATAGTATTGCGTCATAACGCACAACGTTATATGTTATTGTGTAATAACGTATAACATCATATAGTAATCCGCCATGACGCATAACCTTATAATGTATAACGTCATATCGTATAACGTCATATAGTATTGCGCCATTACGACTGACGTCTTATAATATTGCGTCATAACGTGTAACGTCATATAGTATTGCGTCATGACGTATAACGTTGTATGGTCTTGCGTAATAACGTATAACGTCACATAATGCTACGCCACAACGGATGAGGTCATATAGAATTACGCCATGACGTATAACGTCATATTGAATTACGTCATAACGTATAGCGTCATATAGTATTGCGCCATGACGTATAACGTCATAAAGGATAACGTCATAACGTATAGCGTCGTATAGTACTACGTCATAACGTATAACGTCATAGAGTATTGCGCCACGACGTATCACGTTATAAAGTATAACGTCATAACGTATAACGTCACATAGTACTACGTCAGAGCGGATGACGTCATATAATGTTGCGTCCTAACGTATAACGTCACATAGTAAGACGTCATAACGTATAACGTCATTTGGAATTACGGTTTAACGTATAACGTCACATAGTTATACGTCATAACGTATTGCGCTATATTGTATTGCGTCATAACGTATAACGTCACATAGTATAACGTCATAACGTATAACGTCACATAGTAAGACGTCATAACGTATAACGTCATATAGAATTACGGTTTAACGTATAACGCTATATAGAGTTACGTCATAGCGTATAACTTCACATAGTAATACGTCATAACGTGTAATGTCATGTAGTATTGCGTCATTACGTATAACGTTATATAGAGTTACGTCATAACTTATAACGTAATAAGGTATAATGTTATAATGTTTAACGTTGTACAGTATTAAGTTATAACGTATAACGTATAACGTCACATAGTATCACTTCGTAACGTATAACGTCATATAGTATTGCGTAATAACGTATAACGTCATAGAATATTGCGTCAGAACGGATAACGTCATAAAGAATTACGTCATGACGTATAACGTCATATAGCATTACGGTACAACGTATAAAGTCATATAGTATTGCGCAATGGCGTATAACGTTATAAAGTATAACGTCATAACGCATAACGTCATATAGAGTTACGGTTTAACGTATACCGTCACATAGTATTCCGTCATAACGTATAACGTCACATAGTGCTACGTCAGAACGGATGACGTCATATAGAATTACGCCATGACGTATAACGTGAAATTGAATTACGTCAAGACGTATAACGTCATATAGTATTGCGCCATGACGTATAACGTTATAAAGTATAACGACATATAGTAATACCTTATAACGCATAACGTCATATAGAATTACGGTTTAACGTATTCCGTCACATAGTTACAAGTCATAACGTATAGCGCTATATTGTATTATGTCATAACGTATACCGTCACACAGTACAACGCCGCAACGGTTGACGTCGTATGGAATTACGTCATGACGTATAACGTCATATAGAATTACGTCATAACGTACAACGTCTCACAGTCATACGTCATAACGTATTACGTCATATAATATTGCGTCATAACGTATAAAGACACATAGTAATGCGTCATAACGTATAACGTCATATAGGATTACTGTTTAACGTATACCGTCACATAGTTATACGTCATGACGTATAGCGCTGTATTGTATTACGTCATAACGTATAACGTCATATTGTATTGCGCCATGACGTATAACGTTATAAAGTATAACGTCATAACGTATAACGTCATATAGTATTGCGTCATGACGTATAACGTTATATGGTCTTGCGTAATAACGTATAACGTCACATAGTGCTACGCCACAACGGATGGCGTCATATAGAATTACGCCATGACGTATAACGTCATAAAGAATAACGTCATAACGTATAGCGTCATATAGTAAAACATCATAACGCATAACGTCATAGAGAATTACGGTTTAACGTATTTCGTCACATAGTTATACGTTACAACGTATAGCGCCATATTGTATTACGTCATAACGTATAACGTCATATAGTACTACGCCACAACGGATGACGTCATGTAGAATTACGTCATGACGTATAACTTCACATAGTAATACGTCATAACGTGTAATGTCATGTAGTATTGCGTCATGACGTATAACGTTATATAAAGTTACGTCATAACGTATAACTTCACATAGTAATACGTCATAACGTGTAATGTCATGTAGTATTGCGTCATGACGTATAACGTTATAATGAGTTACGTCATAACGTATAACTTCACATAGTAATACGGCATAACGTGTAATGTCATGTAGCATTGCGTCATGACGTATAACGTTATATAGCGTTACGTCATAACGTATAACTTCACATAGTAATACGGCATAACGTGTAATGTCATGTAGTTTTACGTCATGACGTATAACGTTATATAGAGTTACGTCATAACGTATAACTTCACATAGTAATACGTCATAACGTGTAATGACATGTAGTATTGCGTCATGACGTATAACGTTCAATAGAGTTACGTCATAAGTTATAACGTAATAAGGTATAACGTAATAATGTTTAACGTTGTACAGTATTAAGTTATAACGTATAACGTCACACAGTATCACTTCGTAACGTATAACGTCATATAGTATTGCGTAATAACGTATAACGTCATATAGAATTACGGTTTAACGTATCACGCCACATAGTAATACGTCATAACGTATAGCGCTATATTGTATTGTGTCATAACGTATAACGTCACATAGTATAACGTCATAACGTATAACGTCACATAGTACTACGTCAGAGCGGATGACGTCATATAATGTTGCGTCCTAACGTATAACGTCACATAGTAAGACGTCATAACGTATAACGTCATATGGAATTACGGTTTAACGTATAACGTCACATAGTTATACGTCATAACGTATTACGCTATATTGTATTGCGTCATAACGTATAACGTCACATAGTACTCCGTCAGAGCGGATGACGTCATATAATGTTGCGTCATAACGTATAACGTCACATAGTACTACGTCAGAGCGGATGACGTCATATAATGATGCGTCCTAACGTATAACGTCACATAGTACTACGCCATAACGGATGACGTCATATAGAATTACGTCATGACGTATAACGTCATATTGAATTACGTCATAACGTACAACGTCTCACAATAGTACGTCATGACGTATAACGTCATAGAGTATTGCGCCATGACGTATAACGTTATAAAGTATAACGTCATAACGTATAACGTCATATAGTATTGCGTCATGACGTATAACGTTATATGGTCTTGCGTAATAACGTATAACGTCACATAGAGCTACGCCACAACGGATGGCGTCATATAGAATTACGCCATGTCGTATAACGTCATATTGAATTACGTCATAACGTACAGCGTCATATAGTATTGCGCCATGACGTATAACGTTATAAAGTATAACGTCATAACGTATAACGTCATATAGTATTGCGTCATAACGTATAACGTCGCATAGAATTACGGTTTAACGTATACCGTCACATAGCTATACGTCATAACGTATAGCGCAATATTGTATTGCGTCATAACGTAAAACGTCACATAGTACTACGTAATAACGTGTAACGCCATATCGAATTACGCCATAACACATAACGTTATATGGTATTGCGTAATAACGTATAACGACACATAGTACTACGCCATAACGGATAACGTCATATAGTATTGCGCTATGACGTATAACGGCATAAAGTATAACGTCATAACGTATAGCGTCATATAATAAGACATCATAACGCATAACGTCATATAGAATTACGGTTTAACGTATTCCATCACATAGTTATACGTCATAACGTATAGCGCTATATTGTGTTACGTCATAACGTATAACGTCATATAGTATTGCGTCATGACGTATAACGTCACATAGTACTACATCAGATCGGGTGACATCATATAGAATTACGCCATGACGTATAACGTCATATTGAATTACGTCATAACGTATAGCGTCATATAGTATTGCGCCATGACGTATAACGTCATATAGAATTACGCCATAACGTACAATGTCATACAGTATTGTGCCATTACGACTGACGTCATATAGTACTGTGTCATAACGTATAACGTCACATAGTACTACGTCATAACGTATAACGTCATATAGTATTGCGTAATAACGTATGACGTCATATAATATTCCGCCATGACGTATAACGTTATAAAGTATAACGTCATAACGCATAACGTCATATAGAGTTACGGTTTAACGTATACCGTCACATAGTATTCCGTCATAACGTATAACGTCACATAGTGCTACATCAGATCAGGTGACGTCATATAGAATTACGCCATGACGTATAACGTCATATTGAATTACGTCATAACGTACAGCGTCATATAGTATTGCGCCATGACGTATAACGTCATAAAGAATAACATCATAACGTGTAGCGTCATATAGTAAAACATCATAACGCATAACGTCATAGAGAATTACGGTTTAACGTATTTCGTCACATAGTTATACGTTACAACGTATAGCGCCATATTGTATTACGTCATAACGTATAACGTCATATAGTACTACGCCACAACGGATGACGTCATGTAGAATTACGTCATGACGTATAACTTCACATAGTAATACGTCATAACGTGTAATGTCATGTAGTATTGCGTCATGACGTATAACGTTATATAAAGTTACGTCATAACGTATAACTTCACATAGTAATAGGTCATAACGTGTAATGTCATGTAGTATTGCGTCATGACGTATAACGTTATAATGAGTTACGTCATAACGTATAACTTCACATAGTAATACGGCATAACGTGTAATGTCATGTAGCATTGCGTCATGACGTATAACGTTATATAGCGTTACGTCATAACGTATAACTTCACATAGTAATACGTCATAACGTGTAATGACATGTAGTATTGCGTCATGACGTATAACGTTCAATAGAGTTACGTCATAACTTATAACGTAATAAGGTATAACGTAATAATGTTTAACGTTGTACAGTATTAAGTTATAACGTATAACGTCACACAGTATCACTTCGTAACGTATAACGTCATATAGTATTGCGTAATAACGTATAACGTCATATAGAATTACGGTTTAACGTATCACGCCACATAGTAATACGTCATAACGTATAGCGCTATATTGTATTGTGTCATAACGTATAACGTCACATAGTATAACGTCATAACGTATAACGTCACATAGTACTACGTCAGAGCGGATGACGTCATATAATGTTGCGTCCTAACGTATAACGTCACATAGTAAGACGTCATAACGTATAACGTCATTTGGAATTACGGTTTAACGTATAACGTCACATAGTTATACGTCATAACGTATTGCGCTATATTGTATTGCGTCATAACGTATAACGTCACATAGTATAACGTCATAACGTATAACGTCACATAGTAAGACGTCATAACGTATAACGTCATATAGAATTACGGTTTAACGTATAACGCTATATAGAGTTACGTCATAGCGTATAACTTCACATAGTAATACGTCATAACGTGTAATGTCATGTAGCATTGCGTCATTACGTATAACGTTATATAGAGTTACGTCATAACTTATAACGTAATAAGGTATAATGTTATAATGTTTAACGTTGTACAGTATTAAGTTATAACGTATAACGTATAACGTCACATAGTATCACTTCGTAACGTATAACGTCATATAGTATTGCGTAATAACGTATAACGTCATAGAATATTGCGTCAGAACGGATAACGTCATAAAGAATTACGTCATGACGTATAACGTCATATAGCATTACGGTACAACGTATAAAGTCATATAGTATTGCGCAATGGCGTATAACGTTATAAAGTATAACGTCATAACGCATAACGTCATATAGAGTTACGGTTTAACGTATACCGTCACATAGTATTCCGTCATAACGTATAACGTCACATAGTGCTACGTCAGAACGGATGACGTCATATAGAATTACGCCATGACGTATAACGTGAAATTGAATTACGTCAAGACGTATAACGTCATATAGTATTGCGCCATGACGTATAACGTTATAAAGTATAACGACATATAGTAATACCTTATAACGCATAACGTCATATAGAATTACGGTTTAACGTATTCCGTCACATAGTTACAAGTCATAACGTATAGCGCTATATTGTATTATGTCATAACGTATACCGTCACACAGTACAACGCCGCAACGGTTGACGTCGTATGGAATTACGTCATGACGTATAACGTCATATAGAATTACGTCATAACGTACAACGTCTCACAGTCATACGTCATAACGTATTACGTCATATAATATTGCGTCATAACGTATAAAGACACATAGTAATGCGTCATAACGTATAACGTCATATAGGATTACTGTTTAACGTATACCGTCACATAGTTATACGTCATAACGTATAGCGCTATATTGTATTGCGTCGTAACGTATAACGTCACATAGTATCGCGCCATAACGTATAACGTCGCATAGTACTACGTCATAATATATAATGTCATGTAGTATTGCGTCATGACGTATAACGTTATACAGAGTTACGTCATAACGTATAAGGTTATATGATATAACGTAATAATGTTTAACGTTGTACAGTATTAAGGTATAACGGATAACGTCACATAGTGATACGTCATAACGTATAACGTCATATAGTATTGCGCCATGACGTATAACGTCAGATAGTATTGCGTCATGACGTATAACGTTATATGGTATTTTCCGTAATAACGTATAACGTCATATAGTAATCCGCCATGACGCATAACCTTATAATGTATAACGTCATATCGTATAACGTCTCACAGTCATACGTCATAACGTATTACGTCATATAATATTGCGTCATAACGTATAAAGACACATAGTAATGCGTCATAACGTATAACGTCATATAGGATTACTGTTTAACGTATACCGTCACATAGTTATACGTCATAACGTATAGCGCTATATTGTATTGCGTCGTAACGTATAACGTCACATAGTATCGCGCCATAACGTATAACGTCGCATAGTACTACGTCATAATATATAATGTCATGTAGTATTGCGTCATGACGTATAACGTTATACAGAGTTACGTCATAACGTATAAGGTTATATGATATAACGTAATAATGTTTAACGTTGTACAGTATTAAGGTATAACGTATAACGTCACATAGTGATACGTCATAACGTATAACGTCATATAGTATTGCGCCATGACGTATAACGTCATATAGTATTGCGTCATGACGTATAACGTTATATGGTATTTTCCGTAATAACGTATAACGTCATATAGTAATCCGCCATGACGCATAACCTTATAATGTATAACGTCATATCGTATAACGTCATATAGTATTGCGCCATTACGACTGACGTCTTATAATATTGCGTCATAACGTACAACGTCATAGTATTGCGTCATTCCGAATGACGTCATATAATATTGTGTAATAACGTATAACGTCACATAGTACTACGCCACAACGGATGACGTCATATAGAATTACGTCATGACGTACAACGTCACATAGTAATACGTCATAACGTATAATGTCATGTAGAATTACATCATAACGTACAACGACACATAGTAATACGTCATAACGTATAATGTCATGTAGAATTACGGTTTATCGTATACCGTCACATAGTTATACGTCATGACGTATAGCGCTATATTGTATTACGTCGTAACGTATAACGTCATATAGTACTGCGTCATGACGTACAACGTTATATGTTATTGTGTAATAACGTATAACGTCACATAGTAAGACGTCATAACGTATAGCGCTATATGGTATTGCGTCATAACGTATAACGTCATATAGTATTCCGTCATGACGTATAACGATATGTGGTATTGCGTAATAACGTATAACGTCATATAGCATTGTGTCCTGACGTACAACGTTATATGTTATTGTGTAATAACGTATAACGTCACAAAGTAATACTTCATAACGTATAGCGCTATATTGTATTGCGTCATAACGTATAACGTCATATAGTATTCCGTCATGACGTATAACGATATGTGGTATTGCGTAATAACGTATAACGTCATATAGCATTGTGTCATGACGTACAACGTTATATGTTATTGTGTAATAACGTATAACGTCACATAGTAACACGTCATAACGTATAGCGCTATATTGTATTACGTCTTAACGTACAACGTCATATAGAATTACGGTACAACGTATAACGTCATATAGTATTGCGTCATGACGTACAACGTTATATGTTAATGTGTAATAGCGTATAACGTCACATAGTAATACGTCATAACGTATAGCGCTATATGGTATTGCGTCATAACGTATAACGTCATATAGTATTCCGTCATGACGTATGACGATATGTGGTATTGCGTAATAACGTATAACGTCATATAGCATTGTGTCATGATGTACAACGTTATATGTTATTGTGTAATAACGTATAACGTCACAAAGTAATACTTCATAACGTATAGCGCTATATTGTATTGCGTCATAACGTATAACGTCATATAGTATTGTGTAATATGATATAACGTGACATAGTATTACGTCATAACGTATAGCGCTATATGGTATTGCGTCATAACGTATAACGTCAGATAGTATTCCGTCATGACGTATAAAGATATGTCGTATTGCGTAATAACGTATAACGTCATATAATATTGCGTCAGAACGGTTGATGTCATAAAGAATTACGTCATGACGTATACCGTCATTTCGAATTACGGTACAACGTATAACGTCACAAAGTAATACTTCATAACGTATAGCGCTATATTGTATTGCGTCATAACGTATATAGTCACATAGTACTACGCCACAAAGGATGACGTCATATAGTATTGCGTCATAACGTATAACGTCATATAGTATTCCGTCATGACGTACAACGTTATATTGTGTGACGTCATAACGTATAACGTCATATCGAATTACGGTACAGCGTATAACGTCACAACGTAATACGTCATAACGTATAGCGCTATATTGTATTGCGTCATAACGTATAACGTCACATAGTATTGCGTCATTCCGAATGACGTTATATAATATTGTGTAATAACGTATAACGTCACATAGTACTACGCCACAACGGATGACGTCATATAGAATTACGTCATGACGTACAACGTCACATAGTAGTACGTCATAACGTATAATGTCATGTAGAATTACATCATAACGTACAACGTTATATGTTAATGTGTAATAACGTATAACGTCACATAGTAATACGTCATAACGTATAGCGCTATATGGTATTGCGTCATAACGTATAACGTCAGATAGTATTCCGTCATGACGTATAACGATATGTGGTATTGCGTAATAACGTATAACGTCATATAATATTGCGTCAGAACGGATGATGTCATAAAGAATTACGTCATGACGTATACCGTCATTTCGAATTACGGTACAACGTATAACGTCACAACGTAATACGTCATAACGTATAGCGCTATATTGTATTGCGTCATAACGTACAACGTCACATAGTATTGCGTCATTCCGAATGACGTCATATAATATGGTGTAATAACGTATAACGTCACATAGTACTACGCCACAACGGATGACGTCATATAGAATTACGTCATGACGTACAACGTCACATAGTAATACGTCATACTTATAATGTCATGTAGAATTACATCATAACGTACAACGACACATAGTAATACGTCATAACGTATAATGTCATGTAGAATTACGGCTTATCGTATACCGTCACATAGTTATACGTCATGACGTATAGCGCTATATGGTATTGCGTCATAACGTATAACGTCATATAGTATTCCGTCATGACGTATAACGATATGTGGTATTGCGTAATAACGTATAACGTCATATAGCATTGTGTCATGACGTACAACGTTATATGTTATTGTGTAATAACGTATAACGTCACAAAGTAATACTTCATAACGTATAGCGCTATATTGTATTGCGTCATAACGTATAACGTCATATAGTATTGTGTAATATGATATAACGTCACATTGTATTACGTCATAACGTATGACGTCATATAGTATTGTGTAATAAGGTATAACGTCACATAGTATTACGTCATAACGTATGACGTCATATAGTATTGCGTCATAACGTAAAACGTCACATAGTTCTACGTCATAACGTATAACGTCATATAGTATTGCGTCATTACGACTGTTGTCATATAATATTGCGCCATAACGTATAATGTCACATAGTAATACGTCATAACGTATAACGTCATATAGAATTACGGTTTAACGTATACCGTCACATACTTATACGTCATAACGTATAGCGCCATATTGTATTACGTCATAACGTATAACGTCATATAGTACTGCGTAATAACGTATAACGTCACATAGTACTACGCCACAACGTATGACGTCATATAGACTTACGTCATGACGTACAACGTCACATAGTACTACGTCATAACGTATAATGTCATGTAGAATTACATCATAACGTACAGCGACACATAGTAATACGTCATAACGTATAATGTCATGTAGAATTACGGTTTATCGTATACCGTCACATAGTTATACGTCTTGACGTATAGCGCTATATTGTATTACGTCGTAACGTATAACGTCATATAGTACTGCGTCATGACGTACAACGTTATATGTTATTGTGTAATAACGTATAACGTCACAAAGTATTACTTCATAACGTATAGCGCTATATTGTATAGCGTCATAACGTAAAACGTCGCATAGTACTACGCCACAACGAATGACGTCATATAGAAATACGTCATGACATACAACGTCATATAGAATTACGTCATAACGTACAGCCGCACATAGTAATTCGTCATAACGTACAATGTCATGTCGTATTAAGGTATAACGTATATCGTCACATAGTACTACGTCAGAACGGATGACGTCATATATTATTACGCCATGACGTATAACGTCATATAGAATTACGTCATAACGTATAACGTCATATAGAGTTACCGTTTAACGTATACCGTCACATACTATTCCGTCCTGACGTATAACGTCACATAGTTCTACGTCGTAACGTATAACGTCATATGGTATTGCGCCATGACGTATAACGTTATATGTTATTGTGTAATAACGTATAACGTCACATAGTAATACGTCATAACGTATAGCGCTATATGGTATTGCGTCATAACCTATAACGTCATATAGTATTCCGTCATGACGTATAACGATATGTGGTATTGCGTAATAACGTATAACGTCATATAGCATTGTGTCATGACGTACAACGTTATATGTTATTGTGTAATAACGTATAACGTCACATAGTAACACGTCATAACGTATAGCGCTATATTGTATTACGTCTTAACGTACAACGTCATATAGAATTACGGTACAACGTATAACGTCACATAGTATTGCGTCATTCCGAATGACGTCATATAATATTGTGTAATAACGTATAACGTCACATAGTACTACGCCACAACGGATGACGTCATATAGAATTACGTCATGACGTACAACGTCACATAGTAATACGTCATAACGTATAATGTCATGTAGAATTACATCATAACGTACAACGACACATAGTAATACGTCATAACGTATAATGTCATGTAGAATTACGGTTTATCGTATACCGTCACATAGTTATACGTCATGACGTATAGCGCTATATTGTATTACGTCGTAACGTATAACGTCATATATTACTGCGTCATGACGTACAACGTTATACGTTATTGTGTAATAACGTATAACGTCACATAGTAAGACGTCATAACGTATAGCGCTATATGGTATTGCGTCATAACGTATAACGTCATATAGTATTCCGTCATGACGTATAACGATATGTGGTATTGCGTAATAACGTATAACGTCATATAGCATTGTATCATGACGTACAACGTTATATGTTATTGTGTAATAACGTATAACGT
Source organism: Bombus fervidus (assembly GCF_041682495.2). Taxonomy (NCBI): domain Eukaryota; kingdom Metazoa; phylum Arthropoda; class Insecta; order Hymenoptera; family Apidae; genus Bombus; species Bombus fervidus. The sequence goes on from NW_027212582.1 coordinate 3,192,995, forward strand.
CACAAAGTATTACTTCATAACGTATAGCGCTATATTGTATTGCGTCATAACGTATATAGTCACATAGTACTACGCCACAACGGATGACGTCATATAGTATTGCGTAATAACATATAACGTCATATAGTATTCCGCCATGACGTGTAACGTCATATAGTATTGCGTCATAACGTACAACGTTATATGTTAGTGTAATAACGTATAACGTCACATAGTAATACGTCATAACGTATAGCGCTATATGGTATTGCGTCATAACCTATAACGTCATATAGTATTCCGTCATGACGTATAACGATATGTGGTATTGCGTAATAACGTATAACGTCATATAGCATTGTGTCATGACGTACAACGTTATATGTTATTGTGTAATAACGTATAACATCACAAAGTAATACTTCATAACGTATAGCGCTATATTGTATTGCGTCATAACGTATATAGTCACATAGTACTACGCCACAACGGATGACGTCATATAGTATTGCGTAATAACGTATAACGTCATATAGTATTCCGCCATGACGTGTAACGTCATATAGTATTGCGTCATAACGTACAACGTTATATGTTATTGTAATAACGTATAACGTCACATAGTAATACGTCATAACGTATAGCGCTATATTGTATTACGTCTTAACGTACAACGTCATACAGAATTACGGTACAACGTATAACGTCATATAGTATTGCGTCATGACGTACAACGTTATATGTTAATGTGTAATAACGTATAACGTCACATAGTAATACGTCATAACGTATAGCGCTATATGGTATTGCGTCATAACGTATAACGTCATATAGTATTCCGTCATGACGTATAACGATATGTGGTATTGCGTAATAACGTATAACGTCACATAGTAACACGTCATAACGTATAGCGCTATATTGTATTACGTCTTAACGTATAACGTCATATAGTATTGTGTAATATGATATAACGTCACATAGTATTACGTCATAACGTATGACGTCATATAGTATTGTGTAATAAGGTATAACGTCACATAGTATTACGTCATAACGTATGACGTCATATAGTATTGCGTCATAACGTAAAACGTCACATAGTTCTACGTCATAACGTATAACGTCATATAGTATTGCGTCATTACGACTGACGTCATATAATATTGCGCCATAACGTATAATGTCACATAGTAATACGTCATAACGTATAACGTCATATAGAATTACGGTTTAACGTATACCGTCACATACTTATACGTCATAACGTATAGCGCCATATTGTATTACGTCATAACGTTTAACGTCATATAGTACTGCGTAATAACGTATAACGTCACATAGTACTACGCCACAACGTATGACGTCATATAGAATTACGTCATAACGTATAACGTCATATAGTACTACGCCACAACGGATGACGTCATATAGTATTCCGCCATGACGTATAACGTTATAAAGTATAACGGCATAACGTATAACGTCATATTGGATTACGTCATAACGTATAACGTCATATAGTATTGCGTCATAACGCACAACGTTATATGTTATTGTGTAATAACGTATAACATCATATAGTAATCCGCCATGACGCATAACCTTATAATGTATAACGTCATATCGTATAACGTCATATAGTATTGCGCCATTACGACTGACGTCTTATAATATTGCGTCATAACGTGTAACGTCATATAGTATTGCGTCATGACGTATAACGTTGTATGGTCTTGCGTAATAACGTATAACGTCACATAATGCTACGCCACAACGGATGAGGTCATATAGAATTACGCCATGACGTATAACGTCATATTGAATTACGTCATAACGTATAGCGTCATATAGTATTGCGCCATGACGTATAACGTCATAAAGGATAACGTCATAACGTATAGCGTCATATAGTACTACGTCATAACGTATAACGTCATAGAGTATTGCGCCACGACGTATCACGTTATAAAGTATAACGTCATAACGTATAACGTCATATATTATTGCGTCATTACGAATGACGTTATATAGTGTTGTGTCATGACGTATAACGTCATATAGAATTGCGGTTTAACGTATTCCGTCACATAGTTATACGTCATACGTATAGCGCTATATTGTACTACGTCATGACGTATAACGTTATATGGTTTTGCGTAATAACGTATAACGTCACATAGTACTATGCCACAACGGATGACGTCATATAGTATTGCGTCGTGACGTATAACGTTATATGGTATTGCGTAATAACGTAAAAGCTCACTTCGTAAGACGTCATGATTTAGAACGTCATATAGTACTACGTCAGAACGGATGACGTCATATGGAATTACGCCATGACGTATAACGTCATCTAGAATTACGGTTTAACGTATTCCGACACATAGTTATATGTCATAATGTGTAGCCCTATATTGTATTACGTCATAACGTATAAAGTCATATAGTATTGTGTCATGACGTATAACGTTATATTGTGCGACGTCATAACGTATAACGTCATATAGTATTGCGCCATGACGTATAACGTTATAAAGTATAACGTCATAATGCATAACGTCATATAGAGTTACGGTTTAACGTATACCGTCACATACTATTCTGTCCTAACGTATAACGTCACATAGTTCTACGTCATAACGTATAACGTCATATGGTATTGCGCCATGACGTATAACGTTATATGTTATTGTGTAATAACGTATAACGTCACAAAGTAATACTTCATAACGTATAGCGCTATATTGTATTGCGTCATAACGTATATAGTCACATAGTACTACGCCACAAAGGATGACGTCATATAGTATTGCGTCATAACGTATAACGTCATATAGTATTGCGTCATGACGTACAACGTTATATTGTGTGACGTCATAACGTATAACGTCATATCGAATTACGGTAGAGCGTATAACGTCACATAGTAATACGTCATAACGTATAGCGCTTTATTGTATAGCGTCATAACGTAAAACGTCGCATAGTACTACGCCACAACGAATGACGTCATATAGAAATACGTCATGACATACAACGTCATATAGAATTACGTCATAACGTACAGCCGCACATAGTAATTCGCCATAACGTACAATGTCATGTCGTATTAAGGTATAACGTATATCGTCACATAGTACTACGCCACAACGGATGACGTCATATAGAATTACGTCATGACGTACAACGTCACATAGTAATACGTCATAACGTATAATGTCATGTAGAATTACATCATAACGTACAACGACACATAGTAATACGTCATAACGTATAATGTCATGTAGAATTACGGTTTATCGTATACCGTCACATAGTTATACGTCATGACGTATAGCGCTATATTGTATTACGTCGTAACGTATAACGTCATATAGTACTGCGTCATGACGTACAACGTTATATGTTATTGTGTAATAACGTATAACGTCACATAGTAAGACGTCATAACGTATAGCGCTATATGGTATTGCGTCATAACGTATAACGTCATATAGTATTCCGTCATGACGTATAACGATATGTGGTATTGCGTAATAACGTATAACGTCATATAGCATTGTGTCCTGACGTACAACGTTATATGTTATTGTGTAATAACGTATAACGTCACAAAGTAATACTTCATAACGTATAGCACTATATTGTATTGCGTCATAACGTATAACGTCATATAGTATTCCGTCATGACGTATAACGATATGTGGTATTGCGTAATAACGTATAACGTCATATAGCATTGTGTCATGACGTACAACGTTATATGTTATTGTGTAATAACGTATAACGTCACATAGTAACACGTCATAACGTATAGCGCTATATTGTATTACGTCTTAACGTACAACGTCATATAGAATTACGGTACAACGTATAACGTCATATAGTATTGCGTCATGACGTACAACGTTATATGTTAATGTGTAATAACGTATAACGTCACATAGTAATACGTCATAACGTATAGCGCTATATGGTATTGCGTCATAACGTATAACGTCATATAGTATTCCGTCATGACGTATGACGATATGTGGTATTGCGTAATAACGTATAACGTCATATAGCATTGTGTCATGATGTACAACGTTATATGTTATTGTGTAATAACGTATAACGTCACAAAGTAATACTTCATAACGTATAGCGCTATATTGTATTGCGTCATAACGTATAACGTCATATAGTATTGTGTAATATGATATAACGTCACATAGTGTTACGTCATAACGTATAGCGCTATATGGTATTGCGTCATAACGTATAACGTCAGATAGTATTCCGTCATGACGTATAAAGATATGTCGTATTGCGTAATAACGTATAACGTCATATAATATTGCGTCAGAACGGATGATGTCATAAAGAATTACGTCATGACGTATACCGTCATTTCGAATTACGGTACAACGTATAACGTCACAAAGTAATACTTCATAACGTATAGCGCTATATTGTATTGCGTCATAACGTATATAGTCACATAGTACTACGCCACAAAGGATGACGTCATATAGTATTGCGTCATAACGTATAACGTCATATAGTATTGCGTCATGACGTACAACGTTATATTGTGTGACGTCATAACGTATAACGTCATATCGAATTACGGTACAGCGTATAACGTCACAACGTAATACGTCATAACGTATAGCGCTATATTGTATTGCGTCATAACGTATAACGTCACATAGTATTGCGTCATTCCGAATGACGTTATATAATATTGTGTAATAACGTATAACGTCACATAGTACTACGCCACAACGGATGACGTCATATAGAATTACGTCATGACGTACAACATCACATAGTAATACGTCATAACGTATAATGTCATGTAGAATTACATCATAACGTACAACGTTATATGTTAATGTGTAATAACGTATAACGTCACATAGTAATACGTCATAACGTATAGCGCTATATGGTATTGCGTCATAACGTATAACGTCAGATAGTATTCCGTCATGACGTATAACGATATGTGGTATTGCGTAATAACGTATAACGTCATATAATATTGCGTCAGAACGGATGATGTCATAAAGAATTACGTCATGACGTATACCGTCATTTCGAATTACGGTACAACGTATAACGTCACAACGTAATACGTCATAACGTATAGCGCTATATTGTATTGCGTCATAACGTACAACGTCACATAGTATTGCGTCATTCCGAATGACGTCATATAATATTGTGTAAAAACGTATAACGTCACATAGTACTACGCCACAACGGATGACGTCATATAGAATTACGTCATGACGTACAACGTCACATAGTAATACGTCATACTTATAATGTCATGTAGAATTACATCATAACGTACAACGACACATAGTAATACGTCATAACGTATAATGTCATGTAGAATTACGGCTTATCGTATACCGTCACATAGTTATACGTCATGACGTATAGCGCTATATGGTATTGCGTCATAACGTATAACGTCATATAGTATTCCGTCATGACGTATAACGATATGTGGTATTGCGTAATAACGTATAACGTCATATAGCATTGTGTCATGACGTACAACGTTATATGTTATTGTGTAATAACGTATAACGTCACAAAGTAATACTTCATAACGTATAGCGCTATATTGTATTGCGTCATAACGTATAACGTCATATAGTATTGTGTAATATGATATAACGTCACATTGTATTACGTCATAACGTATGACGTCATATAGTATTGTGTAATAAGGTATAACGTCACATAGTATTACGTCATAACGTATGACGTCATATAGTATTGCGTCATAACGTAAAACGTCACATAGTTCTACGTCATAACGTATAACGTCATATAGTATTGCGTCATTACGACTGTTGTCATATAATATTGCGCCATAACGTATAATGTCACATAGTAATACGTCATAACGTATAACGTCATATAGAATTACGGTTTAACGTATACCGTCACATACTTATACGTCATAACGTATAGCGCCATATTGTATTACGTCATAACGTATAACGTCATATAGTACTGCGTAATAACGTATAACGTCACATAGTACTACGCCACAACGGATGACGTCATATAGAATTACGTCATGACGTACAACGTCACATAGTAATACGTCATAACGTATAATGTCATGTAGAATTACATCATAACGTACAACGACACATAGTAATACGTCATAACGTATAATGTCATGTAGAATTACGGTTTATCGTATACCGTCACATAGTTATACGTCATGACGTATAGCGCTATATTGTATTACGTCGTAACGTATAACGTCATATATTACTGCGTCATGACGTACAACGTTATACGTTATTGTGTAATAACGTATAACGTCACATAGTAAGACGTCATAACGTATAGCGCTATATGGTATTGCGTCATAACGTATAACGTCATATAGTATTCCGTCATGACGTATAACGATATGTGGTATTGCGTAATAACGTATAACGTCATATAGCATTGTATCATGACGTACAACGTTATATGTTATTGTGTAATAACGTATAACGTCACAAAGTATTACTTCATAACGTATAGCGCTATATTGTATTGCGTCATAACGTATATAGTCACATAGTACTACGCCACAACGGATGACGTCATATAGTATTGCGTAATAACATATAACGTCATATAGTATTCCGCCATGACGTGTAACGTCATATAGTATTGCGTCATAACGTACAACGTTATATGTTAGTGTAATAACGTATAACGTCACATAGTAATACGTCATAACGTATAGCGCTATATGGTATTGCGTCATAACCTATAACGTCATATAGTATTCCGTCATGACGTATAACGATATGTGGTATTGCGTAATAACGTATAACGTCATATAGCATTGTGTCATGACGTACAACGTTATATGTTATTGTGTAATAACGTATAACATCACAAAGTAATACTTCATAACGTATAGCGCTATATTGTATTGCGTCATAACGTATATAGTCACATAGTACTACGCCACAACGGATGACGTCATATAGTATTGCGTAATAACGTATAACGTCATATAGTATTCCGCCATGACGTGTAACGTCATATAGTATTGCGTCATAACGTACAACGTTATATGTTATTGTAATAACGTATAACGTCACATAGTAATACGTCATAACGTATAGCGCTATATTGTATTACGTCTTAACGTACAACGTCATACAGAATTACGGTACAACGTATAACGTCATATAGTATTGCGTCATGACGTACAACGTTACATGTTAATGTGTAATAACGTATAACGTCACATAGTAATACGTCATAACGTATAGCGCTATATGGTATTGCGTCATAACGTATAACGTCATATAGTATTCCGTCATGACGTATAACGATATGTGGTATTGCGTAATAACGTATAACGTCACATAGTAACACGTCATAACGTATAGCGCTATATTGTATTACGTCTTAACGTATAACGTCATATAGTATTGTGTAATATGACATAACGTCACATAGTATTACGTCATAACGTATGACGTCATATAGTATTGTGTAATAAGGTATAACGTCACATAGTATTACGTCATAACGTATGACGTCATATAGTATTGCGTCATAACGTAAAACGTCACATAGTTCTACGTCATAACGTATAACGTCATATAGTATTGCGTCATTACGACTGACGTCATATAATATTGCGCCATAACGTATAATGTCACATAGTAATACGTCATAACGTATAACGTCATATAGAATTACGGTTGAACGTATACCGTCACATACTTATACGTCATAACGTATAGCGCCATATTGTATTACGTCATAACGTTTAACGTCATATAGTACTGCGTAATAACGTATAACGTCACATAGTACTACGCCACAACGTATGACGTCATATAGAATTACGTCATAACGTATAACGTCATATAGTACTACGCCACAACGGATGACGTCATATAGTATTCCGCCATGACGTATAACGTTATAAAGTATCACGGCATAACGTATAACGTCATATTGGATTACGTCATAACGTATAACGTCATATAGTATTGCGTCATAACGCACAACGTTATATGTTATTGTGTAATAACGTATAACATCATATAGTAATCCGCCATGACGCATAACCTTATAATGTATAACGTCATATCGTATAACGTCATATAGTATTGCGCCATTACGACTGACGTCTTATAATATTGCGTCATAACGTGTAACGTCATATAGTATTGCGTCATGACGTATAACGTTGTATGGTCTTGCGTAATAACGTATAACGTCACATAATGCTACGCCACAACGGATGAGGTCATATAGAATTACGCCATGACGTATAACGTCATATTGAATTACGTCATAACGTATAGCGTCATATAGTATTGCGCCATGACGTATAACGTCATAAAGGATAACGTCATAACGTATAGCGTCATATAGTACTACGTCATAACGTATAACGTCATAGAGTATTGCGCCACGACGTATCACGTTATAAAGTATAACGTCATAACGTATAACGTCATATATTATTGCGTCATTACGAATGACGTTATATAGTATTGTGTCATGACGTATAACGTCATATAGAATTGCGGTTTAACGTATTCCGTCACATAGTTATACGTCATACGTATAGCGCTATATTGTACTACGTCATGACGTATAACGTTATATGGTTTTGCGTAATAACGTATAACGTCACATAGTACTATGCCACAACGGATGACGTCATATAGTATTGCGTCGTGACGTATAACGTTATATGGTATTGCGTAATAACGTAAAAGCTCACTTCGTAAGACGTCATGATTTAGAACGTCATATAGTACTACGTCAGAACGGATGACGTCATATGGAATTACGCCATGACGTATAACGTCATCTAGAATTACGGTTTAACGTATTCCGACACATAGTTATATGTCATAATGTGTAGCCCTATATTGTATTACGTCATAACGTATAAAGTCATATAGTATTGTGTCATGACGTATAACGTTATATTGTGCGACGTCATAACGTATAACGTCATATAGTATTGCGCCATGACGTATAACGTTATAAAGTATAACGTCATAATGCATAACGTCATATAGAGTTACGGTTTAACGTATACCGTCACATACTATTCCGTCCTAACGTATAACGTCACATAGTTCTACGTCATAACGTATAACGTCATATGGTAATGCGCCATGACGTATAACGTTATATGTTATTGTGTAATAACGTATAACGTCACAAAGTAATACTTCATAACGTATAGCGCTATATTGTATTGCGTCATAACGTATATAGTCACATAGTACTACGCCACAAAGGATGACGTCATATAGTATTGCGTCATAACGTATAACGTCATATAGTATTGCGTCATGACGTACAACGTTATATTGTGTGACGTCATAACGTATAACGTCATATCGAATTACGGTAGAGCGTATAACGTCACATAGTAATACGTCATAACGTATAGCGCTTTATTGTATAGCGTCATAACGTAAAACGTCGCATAGTACTACGCCACAACGAATGACGTCATATAGAAATACGTCATGACATACAACGTCATATAGAATTACGTCATAACGTACAGCCGCACATAGTAATTCGCCATAACGTACAATGTCATGTCGTATTAAGGTATAACGTATATCGTCACATAGTACTACGTCAGAACGGATGACGTCATATATTATTACGCCATGACGTATAACGTCACATAGTAGTACGTCATAACGTATAATGTCATGTAGAATTACATCGTAACGTACAACGACACATAGTAATACGTCATAACGTATAATGTCATGTAGAATTACGGTTTATCGTATACCGTCACATAGTTATACGTCATGACGTATAGCGCTATATTGTATTACATCGTAACGTATAACGTCATATAGTACTGCGTCATGACGTACAACGTTATATGTTATTGTGTAATAACGTATAACGTCACATAGTAAGACGTCATAACGTATAGCGCTATATGGTATTGCGTCATAACGTATAACGTCATATAGTATTCCGTCATGACGTATAACGATATGTGGTATTGCGTAATAACGTATAGCGTCATATAGCATTGTATCATGACGTACAACGTTATATGTTATTGTGTAATAACGTATAACGTCACAAAGTATTACTTCATAACGTATAGCGCTATGTTGTATTGCGTCATAACGTATATAGTCACATAGTACTACGCCACAACGGATGACGTCATATAGTATTGCGTAATAACGTATAACGTCATATAGTATTCCGCCATGACGTGTAACGTCATATAGTATTGCGTCATAACGTACAACGTTATATGTTAGTGTAATAACGTATAACGTCACATAGTAATACGTCATAACGTATAGCGCTATATGGTATTGCGTCATAACCTATAACGTCATATAGAATTACGGTACAACGTATAACGTCATATAGTATTGCGTCATGACGTACAACGTTATATGTTAATGTGTAATAACGTATAACGTCACATAGTACTACGCCACAACGGATGACGTCATATAGTATTGCGTAATAACGTATGACGTCATATAGTATTGCGTCAATACGTAAAACGTCACATAGTTCTACGTCATAACGTATAACGTCATATAGTATTGCGTCATTACGACTGACGTCATATAATATTGCGCCATAACGTATAATGTCACATAGTAATACGTCATAACGTATAACGTCATATAGAATTACGGTTTAACGTATACCGTCACATACTTATACGTCATAACGTATAGCGCCATATTGTATTACGTCTTAACGTATAACGTCATATAGTATTGTGTAATATGATATAACGTCACATAGTATTACGTCATAACGTATGACGTCATATAGAATTACGTCATAACGTATAACTTCATATAGTACTACGCCACAACGGATGACGTCATATAGTATTCCGCCATGACGTATAACGTTATAAAGTATAACGGCATAACGTATAACGTCATATTGAATTACGTCATAACGTATAACGTCATATAGTATTGCGTCATAACGCACAACGTTATATGTTATTGTGTAACAACGTATAACATCATATAGTAATCCGCCATGACGCATAACCTTATACTGTATAACGTCATATCGTATAACGTCATATAGTATTGCGCCATTACGACTGACGTCTTATAATATTGCGTCATAACGTGTAACGTCATATGGTATTGCGCCATGACGTATAACGTTATATGTTATTGTGTAATAACGTATAACGTCACGAAGTAATACTTCAGAACGTATAGCGCTATATTGTATTGCGTCATAACGTATATAGTCACATAGTACTACGCCACAAAGGATGACGTCATATAGTATTGCGTCATAACGTATAACGTCATATAGTATTGCGTCATGACGTACAACGTTATATTGTGTGACGTCATAACGTATAACGTCATATCGAATTACGGTAGAGCGTATAACGTCACATAGTAATACGTCATAACGTATAGCGCTTTATTGTATAGCGTCATAACGTAAAACGTCGCATAGTACTACGCCACAACGAATGACGTCATATAGAAATACGTCATGACATACAACGTCATATAGAATTACGTCATAACGTACAGCCGCACATAGTAATTCGCCATAACGTACAATGTCATGTCGTATTAAGGTATAACGTATATCGTCACATAGTACTACGTCAGAACGGATGACGTCATATATTATTACGCCATGACGTATAACGTCACATAGTAGTACGTCATAACGTATAATGTCATGTAGAATTACATCGTAACGTACAACGACACATAGTAATACGTCATAACGTATAATGTCATGTAGAATTACGGTTTATCGTATACCGTCACATAGTTATACGTCATGACGTATAGCGCTATATTGTATTACATCGTAACGTATAACGTCATATAGTACTGCGTCATGACGTACAACGTTATATGTTATTGTGTAATAACGTATAACGTCACATAGTAAGACGTCATAACGTATAGCGCTATATGGTATTGCGTCATAACGTATAACGTCATATAGTATTCCGTCATGACGTATAACGATATGTGGTATTGCGTAATAACGTATAGCGTCATATAGCATTGTATCATGACGTACAACGTTATATGTTATTGTGTAATAACGTATAACGTCACAAAGTATTACTTCATAACGTATAGCGCTATGTTGTATTGCGTCATAACGTATATAGTCACATAGTACTACGCCACAACGGATGACGTCATATAGTATTGCGTAATAACGTATAACGTCATATAGTATTCCGCCATGACGTGTAACGTCATATAGTATTGCGTCATAACGTACAACGTTATATGTTAGTGTAATAACGTATAACGTCACATATGAATACGTCATAACGTATAGCGCTATATGGTATTGCGTCATAACCTATAGCGTCATATAGAATTACGGCACAACGTATAACGTCATATAGTATTGCGTCATGACGTACAACGTTATATGTTAATGTGTAATAACGTATAACGTCACATAGTAATACGTCATAACGTATAGCGCTATATGGTATTGCGTCATAACGTATAACGTCATATAGTATTCCGTCATGACGTATAACGATATGTGGTATTGCGTAATAACGTATAACGTCATATAGCATTGTGTCATGACGTACAACGTTATATGTTATTGTGTAATAACGTATAACGTCACAAAGTAATACTTCATAACGTATAGCGCTATATTGTATTGCCTTATAACGTATATAGTCACATAGTACAACGCCACAACGGATGACGTCATATAGTATTGCGTAATAACGTATGACGTCATATAGTATTGCGTCATAACGTAAAACGTCACATAGTTCTACGTCATAACGTATAACGTCATATAGTATTGCGTCAATACGACTGACGTCATATAATATTGCGCCATAACGTATAATGTCACATAGTAATACGTCATAACGTATAACGTCATATAGAATTACGGTTTAACGTATACCGTCACATACTTATACGTCATAACGTATAGCGCCATATCGTATTACGTCATAACGTATAACGTCATATAGTACTGCGTAATAACGTATAACGTCACATAGTACTACGCCACAACGTATGACGTCATATAGAATTACGTCATAACGTATAAAGTCATATAGAATTACGTCATAAAGTATAACGTCATATAGTATTGCGTCATGACGTATTACGTCATATAGTACTGCGTAATAACGTATAACGTCACATAATACTACGCCACAACGGATGACGTCATATAGTATTGCGTAATAACGTATAACGTCATATAGTATTCCGTCATGACGTATAACGATATGTGGTATTGCGTAATAACGTATAACGTCATATAGCATTGTATCATGACGTACAACGTTATATGTTATTGTGTAATAACGTATAACGTCACAAAGTAATACTTCATAACGTATAGCGCTATATTGTATTGCGTCATAACGTATATAGTCACATAGTACTACGCCACAAAGGATGACGTCATATAGTATTGCATTATAACGTATAACGTCATATAGTATTGCGTCATGACGTACAACGTTATATTGTGTGACGTCATATCGTATAACGTCAAATCGAATTACGGTACAGCGTATAACGTCACAACGTAATACGTCATAACGTATAGCGCTATATTGTATTGCGTCATAACGTATAACGTCACATAGAATTGCGTCATTCCGAATGACGTCATATAATATTGTGTAATAACGTACAACGTCACATAGAACTACGCCACAACGGATGACGTCATATAGAATTACGTCATGACGTACAACGTCACATAGTAGTACGTCATAACGTATAATGTCATGTAGAATTACATCATAACGTACAACGTTATATGTTAATGTGTAATAACGTATAACGTCACATAGTAATACGTCATAACGTATAGCGCTATATGGTATTGCGTCATAACGTATAACGTCAGATAGTATTCCGTCATGACGTATAACGATATGTGGTATTGCGTAATAACTTATAACGTCATATAATATTGCGTCAGAACGGATGATGTCATAAAGAATTACGTCATGACGTATACCGTCATTTCGAATTACGGTACAACGTATAACGTCACAACGTAATACGTCATAACGTATAGCGCTATATTGTATTGCGTCATAACGTATAACGTCACATAGTATTGCGTCATTCCGAATGACGTCATATAATATTGTGTAATAACGTATAACGTCACATAGTACTACGCCACAACGGATGACGTAATATAGAATTACGTCATGACGTACAACGTCACATAGTAATACGTCATAACGTATAATGTCATGTAGAATTACATCATAACGTACAACGACACATAGTAATACGTCATAACGTATAATGTCATGTAGAATTACGGTTTAACGTATACCGTCACATACTTATACGTCATAACGTATAGCGCCATATTGTATTACGTCATAACGTATAACGTCATATAGTACTGCGTAATAACGTATAACGTCGCATAGTACTACGCCACAACGTATGACGTCATATAGAATTACGTCATAACGTATAACTTCATATAGTACTACGCCACAACGGATGACGTCATATAGTATTCCGCCATGACGTATAACGTTATAAAGTATAACGGCATAACGTATAACGTCATATAGTATTGCGCCATTACGACTGACGTCTTATAATATTGCGTCATAACGTGTAACGTCATATAGTATTGCGTCATGACGTATAACGTTGTATGGTCTTGCGTAATAACGTATAACGTCACATAGTGCTACGCCACAACGGATGAGGTCATATAGAATTACGCCATGACGTATAACGTCATATTGAATTACGTCATAACGTATAGCGTCATATAGTATTGCGCCATGACGTATAACGTCATAAAGGATAACGTCATAACGTATAACGTCACATAGTAATACGTCATAACGTATAGCGCTATATGGTATTGCGTCATATCCTATAACGTCATATAGTATTCCGTCATGACGTATAACGATATGTGGTATTGCGTAATAACGTATAACGTCATAGAGCATTGTGTCATGACGTACAACGTTATATGTTATTGTGTAATAACGTATAACGTCACATAGTAACACGTCATAACGTATAGCGCTATATTGTATTACGTCTTAACGTACAACGTCATATAGAATTACGGTACTACGTATAACGTCACATAGTATTGCGTCATTCCGAATGACGTCATATAATATTGTGTAATAACGTATAACGTCACATAGTACTACGCCACAACGGATGACGTCATATAGAATTACGTCATTACGTACAACGTCACATAGTAATACGTCATAACGTATAATGTCATGTAGAATTACATCATAACGTACAACGACACATGGTAATACGTCATAACGTATAATGTCATGTAGAATTACGGTTTATCGTATACCGTCACATAGTTATACGTCATGACGTATAGCGCTATATTGTATTACGTCGTAACGTATAACGTCATATAGTACTGCGTCATGACGTACAACATTATATGTTATTGTGTAAAAACGTATAACGTCACATAGTAAGACGTCATAACGTACAGCGCCATATGGTATTGCGTCATAACGTATAACGTCATATAGTATTCCGTCATGACGTATAACGATATGTGGTATTGCGTAATAAATTATAACGTCATATAGCATTGTATCATGACGTACAACGTTATATGTTATTGTGTAATGACGTATAACGTCACAAAGTATTACTTCATAACGTATAGCGCTATATTGTATTGCGTCATAACGTATATAGTCACATACTACTACGCCACAACGGATGACGTCATATAGTATCGCGTAATAACGTATAACGTCATATAGTATTCCGCCATGACGTGTAACGTCATATAGTATTGCGTCATAACCTACAACGTTATATGTTAGTGTAATAACGTATAACGTCACATAGTAATACGTCATAACGTATAGCGCTATATGGTATTGCGTCATAACCTATAACGTCATATAGAAATACGGTACAACGTATAACGTCATATAGTATTGCGTCATGACGTACAACGTTATATGTTAATGTGTAATAACGTATAACGTCACATAGTAATACGTCATAACGTATAGCGCTATATGGTATTGCGTCATAACGTATAACGTCATATTGTATTCCGTCATGACGTATAACGATATGTGGTATTACGTAATAACGTATAACGTCATATAGCATTGTGTCATGACGTACAACGTTATATGTTATTGTGTAATAACGTATAACGTCACAAAGTAATACTTCATAACGTATAGCGCTATATTGTATTGCGTTATAACGTATATAGTCACATAGTACTACGCCACAACGGATGACGTCATATAGTATTGCGTAATAACGTATGACGTCATATAGTATTGCGTCATAAAGTAAAACGTCACATAGTTCTACGTCATAACGTATAACGTCATATAGTATTGCGCCATGACGTATTACGTCATATAGTACTGCGTAATAACGTATAACGTCACATAGTACTACGCCACAACGGATGACGTCATATAGTATTGCGTAATAACGTATAACGTCATATAGTATTCCGTCATGACGTATAACGATATGTGGTATTGTGTAATAACGTATAACGTCATATAGCATTGTATCATGACGTACAACGTTATATGTTATCGTGTAATAACGTATAACGTCACAAAGTAATACTTCATAACGTATAGCGCTATATTGTATTGCGTCATAACGTATATAGTCACATAGTACCACGCCACAAAGGACGACGTCATATAGTATTGCGTTATAACGTATAACGTCATATAGTATTGCGTCATGACGTACAACGTTATATTGTGTGACGTCATAACGTATAACGTCAAATCGAATTACGGTACAGCGTATAACGTCACAACGTAATACGTCATAACGTATAGCGCTATATTGTATTGCGTCATAACGTATAACGTCACATAGTATTGCGTCATTCCGAATGACGTCATATAATATTGTGTAATAACGTATAACGTCACATAGAACTACGCCACAACGGATGACATCATATAGAATTACGTCATGACGTACAACGTCACATAGTAGTACGTCATAACGTATAATGTCATGTAGAATTACATCATAACGTACAACGTTATATGTTAATGTGTAATAACGTATAACGTCACAAAGTATTACTTCATAACGTATAGCGCTATATTGTATTGCGTCATAACGTATATAGTCACATAGTACTACGCCACAACGGATGACGTCATATAGTATTGCGTAATAACGTATAACGTCATATAGTATTCCGCCATGACGTGTAACGTCATATAGTATTGCGTCATAACGTACAACGTTATATGTTAGTGTAATAACGTATAACGTCACAAAGTAATACGTCATAACGTATAGCGCTATATGGTATTGCGTCATAACCTATAACGTCATATAGTATTCCGTCATGACGTATAACGATATGTGGTATTGCGTAATAACGTATAACGTCATATAGCATTGTGTCATGACGTACAACGTTATATGTTATTGTGTAATAACGTATAACGTCACATAGTAACACGTCATAACGTATAGCGCTATATTGTATTACGTCTTAACGTACAACGTCATATAGAATTACGGTACAACGTATAACGTCACATAGTATTGCGTCATTCCGAATGACGTCATATAATATTGTGTCATAACGTATAACGTCACATAGTACTACGCCACAACGGATGACGTCATATAGAATTACGTCATGACGTACAACGTCACATACTAATACGTCATAACGTATAATGTCATGTAGAATTACATCATAACGTACAACGACACATAGTAATACGTCATAACGTATAATGTCATGTAGAATTACGGTTTATCGTATACCGTCACATAGTTATACGTCATGACGTATAGCGCTATATTGTATTACGTCGTAACGTATAACGTCATATAGTACTGCGTCATGACGTACAACGTTATATGTTATTGTGTAATAACGTATAACGTCACAGAGTAAGACGTCATAACGTATAGCGCTATATGGTATTGCGTCATAGCGTATAACGTCATATAGTATTCCGTCATGACGTATAACGATATGTGGTATTGCGTAATAACGTATAACGTCATATAGCATTGTATCATGACGTACAACGTTATATGTTATTGTGTAATAACGTATAACGTCACAAAGTATTACTTCATAACGTATAGCGCTATATTGTATTGCGTCATAACGTATATAGTCACATAGTACTACGCCACAACGGATGACGTCATATAGTATTGCGTAATAACGTATAACGTCATATAGTATTCCGCCATGACGTGTAACGTCATATAGTATTGCGTCATAACGTACAACGTTATATGTTAGTGTAATAACGTATAACGTCACATAGTAATACGTCATAACGTATAGCGCTATATGGTATTGCGTCATAACCTATAACGTCATATAGAAATACGGTACAACGTATAACGTCATATAGTATTGCGTCATGACGTACAACGTTATATGTTAATGTGTAATAACGTATAACGTCACATAGTAATACGTCATAACGTATAGCGCTATATGGTATTGCGTCATAACGTATAACGTCATATTGTATTCCGTCATGACGTATAACGATATGTGGTATTACGTAATAACGTATAACGTCATATAGCATTGTGTCATGACGTACAACGTTATATGTTATTGTGTAATAACGTATAACGTCACAAAGTAATACTTCATAACGTATAGCGCTATATTGTATTGCGTTATAACGTATATAGTCACATAGTACTACGCCACAACGGATGACGTCATATAGTATTGCGTAATAACGTATGACGTCATATAGTATTGCGTCATAAAGTAAAACGTCACATAGTTCTACGTCATAACGTATAACGTCATATAGTATTGCGCCATGACGTATTACGTCATATAGTACTGCGTAATAACGTATAACGTCACATAGTACTACGCCACAACGGATGACGTCATATAGTATTGCGTAATAACGTATAACGTCATATAGTATTCCGTCATGACGTATAACGATATGTGGTATTGTGTAATAACGTATAACGTCATATAGCATTGTATCATGACGTACAACGTTATATGTTATCGTGTAATAACGTATAACGTCACAAAGTAATACTTCATAACGTATAGCGCTATATTGTATTGCGTCATAACGTATATAGTCACATAGTACCACGCCACAAAGGATGACGTCATATAGTATTGCGTTATAACGTATAACGTCATATAGTATTGCGTCATGACGTACAACGTTATATTGTGTGACGTCATAACGTATAACGTCAAATCGAATTACGGTACAGCGTATAACGTCACAACGTAATACGTCATAACGTATAGCGCTATATTGTATTGCGTCATAACGTATAACGTCACATAGTATTGCGTCATTCCGAATGACGTCATATAATATTGTGTAATAACGTATAACGTCACATAGAACTACGCCACAACGGATGACATCATATAGAATTACGTCATGACGTACAACGTCACATAGTAGTACGTCATAACGTATAATGTCATGTAGAATTACATCATAACGTACAACGTTATATGTTAATGTGTAATAACGTATAACGTCACAAAGTATTACTTCATAACGTATAGCGCTATATTGTATTGCGTCATAACGTATATAGTCACATAGTACTACGCCACAACGGATGACGTCATATAGTATTGCGTAATAACGTATAACGTCATATAGTATTCCGCCATGACGTGTAACGTCATATAGTATTGCGTCATAACGTACAACGTTATATGTTAGTGTAATAACGTATAACGTCACAAAGTAATACGTCATAACGTATAGCGCTATATGGTATTGCGTCATAACCTATAACGTCATATAGTATTCCGTCATGACGTATAACGATATGTGGTATTGCGTAATAACGTATAACGTCATATAGCATTGTGTCATGACGTACAACGTTATATGTTATTGTGTAATAACGTATAACGTCACATAGTAACACGTCATAACGTATAGCGCTATATTGTATTACGTCTTAACGTACAACGTCATATAGAATTACGGTACAACGTATAACGTCACATAGTATTGCGTCATTCCGAATGACGTCATATAATATTGTGTCATAACGTATAACGTCACATAGTACTACGCCACAACGGATGACGTCATATAGAATTACGTCATGACGTACAACGTCACATACTAATACGTCATAACGTATAATGTCATGTAGAATTACATCATAACGTACAACGACACATAGTAATACGTCATAACGTATAATGTCATGTAGAATTACGGTTTATCGTATACCGTCACATAGTTATACGTCATGACGTATAGCGCTATATTGTATTACGTCGTAACGTATAACGTCATATAGTACTGCGTCATGACGTACAACGTTATATGTTATTGTGTAATAACGTATAACGTCACAGAGTAAGACGTCATAACGTATAGCGCTATATGGTATTGCGTCATAGCGTATAACGTCATATAGTATTCCGTCATGACGTATAACGATATGTGGTATTGCGTAATAACGTATAACGTCATATAGCATTGTATCATGACGTACAACGTTATATGTTATTGTGTAATAACGTATAACGTCACAAAGTATTACTTCATAACGTATAGCGCTATATTGTATTGCGTCATAACGTATATAGTCACATAGTACTACGCCACAACGGATGACGTCATATAGTATTGCGTAATAACGTATAACGTCATATAGTATTCCGCCATGACGTGTAACGTCATATAGTATTGCGTCATAACGTACAACGTTATATGTTAGTGTAATAACGTATAACGTCACATAGTAATACGTCATAACGTATAGCGCTATATGGTATTGCGTCATAACGTATAACGTCATATAGTATTCCGTCATGACGTATAACGATATGTGGTATTGCGTAATAACGTATAACGTCATATAGCATTGTGTCATGACGTACAACGTTATATGTTATTGTGTAATAACGTATAACGTCACAAAGTAATACTTCATAACGTATAGCGCTATATTGTATTGCCTTATAACGTATATAGTCACATAGTACAACGCCACAACGGATGACGTCATATAGTATTGCGTAATAACGTATGACGTCATATAGTATTGCGTCATAACGTAAAACGTCACATAGTTCTACGTCATAACGTATAACGTCATATAGTATTGCGTCATTACGACTGACGTCATATAATATTGCGCCATAACGTATAATGTCACATAGTAATACGTCATAACGTATAACGTCATATAGAATTACGGTTTAACGTATACCGTCACATACTTATACGTCATAACGTATAGCGCCATATTGTATTACGTCATAACGTATAACGTCATATAGTACTGCGTAATAACGTATAACGTCGCATAGTACTACGCCACAACGTATGACGTCATATAGAATTACGTCATAACGTATAACTTCATATAGTACTACGCCACAACGGATGACGTCATATAGTATTCCGCCATGACGTATAACGTTATAAAGTATAACGGCATAACGTATAACGTCATATAGTATTGCGCCATTACGACTGACGTCTTATAATATTGCGTCATAACGTATAACGTCATAGAGCATTGTGTCATGACGTACAACGTTATATGTTATTGTGTAATAACGTATAACGTCACATAGTAACACGTCATAACGTATAGCGCTATATTGTATTACGTCTTAACGTACAACGTCATATAGAATTACGGTACTACGTATAACGTCACATAGTATTGCGTCATTCCGAATGACGTCATATAATATTGTGTAATAACGTATAACGTCACATAGTACTACGCCACAACGGATGACGTCATATAGAATTACGTCATTACGTACAACGTCACATAGTAATACGTCATAACGTATAATGTCATGTAGAATTACATCATAACGTACAACGACACATGGTAATACGTCATAACGTATAATGTCATGTAGAATTACGGTTTATCGTATACCGTCACATAGTTATACGTCATGACGTATAGCGCTATATTGTATTACGTCGTAACGTATAACGTCATATAGTACTGCGTCATGACGTACAACGTTATATGTTATTGTGTAAAAACGTATAACGTCACATAGTAAGACGTCATAACGTACAGCGCCATATGGTATTGCGTCATAACGTATAACGTCATATAGTATTCCGTCATGACGTATAACGATATGTGGTATTGCGTAATAAATTATAACGTCATATAGCATTGTATCATGACGTACAACGTTATATGTTATTGTGTAATAACGTATAACGTCACAAAGTATTACTTCATAACGTATAGCGCTATATTGTATTGCGTCATAACGTATATAGTCACATACTACTACGCCACAACGGATGACGTCATATAGTATTGCGTAATAACGTATAACGTCATATAGTATTCCTCCATGACGTGTAACGTCATATAGTATTGCGTCATAACCTACAACGTTATATGTTAGTGTAATAACGTATAACGTCACATAGTAATACGTCATAACGTATAGCGCTATATGGTATTGCGTCATAACCTATAACGTCATATAGAAATACGGTACAACGTATAACGTCATATAGTATTGCGTCATGACGTACAACGTTATATGTTAATGTGTAATAACGTATAACGTCACATAGTAATACGTCATAACGTATAGCGCTATATGGTATTGCGTCATAACGTATAACGTCATATTGTATTCCGTCATGACGTATAACGATATGTGGTATTGCGTAATAACGTATAACGTCATATAGCATTGTGTCATGACGTACAACGTTATATGTTATTGTGTAATAACGTATAACGTCACAAAGTAATACTTCATAACGTATAGCGCTATATTGTATTGCGTTATAACGTATATAGTCACATAGTACTACGCCACAACGGATGACGTCATATAGTATTGCGTAATAACGTATGACGTCATATAGTATTGCGTCATAAAGTAAAACGTCACATAGTTCTACGTCATAACGTATAACGTCATATAGTATTGCGCCATGACGTATTACGTCATATAGTACTGCGTAATAACGTATAACGTCACATAGTACTACGCCACAACGGATGACGTCATATAGTATTGCGTAATAACGTATAACGTCATATAGTATTCCGTCATGACGTATAACGATATGTGGTATTGTGTAATAACGTATAACGTCATATAGCATTGTATCATGACGTACAACGTTATATGTTATCGTGTAATAACGTATAACGTCACAAAGTAATACTTCATAACGTATAGCGCTATATTGTATTGCGTCATAACGTATATAGTCACATAGTACCACGCCACAAAGGATGACGTCATATAGTATTGCGTTATAACGTATAACGTCATATAGTATTGCGTCATGACGTACAACGTTATATTGTGTGACGTCATAACGTATAACGTCAAATCGAATTACGGTACAGCGTATAACGTCACAACGTAATACGTCATAACGTATAGCGCTATATTGTATTGCGTCATAACGTATAACGTCACATAGTATTGCGTCATTCCGAATGACGTCATATAATATTGTGTAATAACGTATAACGTCACATAGAACTACGCCACAACGGATGACATCATATAGAATTACGTCATGACGTACAACGTCACATAGTAGTACGTCATAACGTATAATGTCATGTAGAATTACATCATAACGTACAACGTTATATGTTAATGTGTAATAACGTATAACGTCACAAAGTATTACTTCATAACGTATAGCGCTATATTGTATTGCGTCATAACGTATATAGTCACATAGTACTACGCCACAACGGATGACGTCATATAGTATTGCGTAATAACGTATAACGTCATATAGTATTCCGCCATGACGTGTAACGTCATATAGTATTGCGTCATAACGTACAACGTTATATGTTAGTGTAATAACGTATAACGTCACAAAGTAATACGTCATAACGTATAGCGCTATATGGTATTGCGTCATAACCTATAACGTCATATAGTATTCCGTCATGACGTATAACGATATGTGGTATTGCGTAATAACGTATAACGTCATATAGCATTGTGTCATGACGTACAACGTTATATGTTATTGTGTAATAACGTATAACGTCACATAGTAACACGTCATAACGTATAGCGCTATATTGTATTACGTCTTAACGTACAACGTCATATAGAATTACGGTACAACGTATAACGTCACATAGTATTGCGTCATTCCGAATGACGTCATATAATATTGTGTCATAACGTATAACGTCACATAGTACTACGCCACAACGGATGACGTCATATAGAATTACGTCATGACGTACAACGTCACATACTAATACGTCATAACGTATAATGTCATGTAGAATTACATCATAACGTACAACGACACATAGTAATACGTCATAACGTATAATGTCATGTAGAATTACGGTTTATCGTATACCGTCACATAGTTATACGTCATGACGTATAGCGCTATATTGTATTACGTCGTAACGTATAACGTCATATAGTACTGCGTCATGACGTACAACGTTATATGTTATTGTGTAATAACGTATAACGTCACAGAGTAAGACGTCATAACGTATAGCGCTATATGGTATTGCGTCATAGCGTATAACGTCATATAGTATTCCGTCATGACGTATAACGATATGTGGTATTGCGTAATAACGTATAACGTCATATAGCATTGTATCATGACGTACAACGTTATATGTTATTGTGTAATAACGTATAACGTCACAAAGTATTACTTCATAACGTATAGCGCTATATTGTATTGCGTCATAACGTATATAGTCACATAGTACTACGCCACAACGGATGACGTCATATAGTATTGCGTAATAACGTATAACGTCATATAGTATTCCGCCATGACGTGTAACGTCATATAGTATTGCGTCATAACGTACAACGTTATATGTTAGTGTAATAACGTATAACGTCACATAGTAATACGTCATAACGTATAGCGCTATATGGTATTGCGTCATAACGTATAACGTCATATAGTATTCCGTCATGACGTATAACGATATGTGGTATTGCGTAATAACGTATAACGTCATATAGCATTGTGTCATGACGTACAACGTTATATGTTATTGTGTAATAACGTATAACGTCACAAAGTAATACTTCATAACGTATAGCGCTATATTGTATTGCCTTATAACGTATATAGTCACATAGTACAACGCCACAACGGATGACGTCATATAGTATTGCGTAATAACGTATGACGTCATATAGTATTGCGTCATAACGTAAAACGTCACATAGTTCTACGTCATAACGTATAACGTCATATAGTATTGCGTCATTACGACTGACGTCATATAATATTGCGCCATAACGTATAATGTCACATAGTAATACGTCATAACGTATAACGTCATATAGAATTACGGTTTAACGTATACCGTCACATACTTATACGTCATAACGTATAGCGCCATATCGTATTACGTCATAACGTATAACGTCATATAGTACTGCGTAATAACGTATAACGTCACATAGTACTACGCCACAACGTATGACGTCATATAGAATTACGTCATAACGTATAAAGTCATATAGAATTACGTCATAACGTATGACGTCATATAGTATTGCGTCATGACGTATTACGTCATATAGTACTGCGTAATAACGTATAACGTCACATAATACTACGCCACAACGGATGACGTCATATAGTATTGCGTAATAACGTATAACGTCATATAGTATTCCGTCATGACGTATAACGATATGTGGTATTGCGTAATAACGTATAACGTCATATAGCATTGTATCATGACGTACAACGTTATATGTTATTGTGTAATAACGTATAACGTCACAAAGTAATACTTCATAACGTATAGCGCTATATTGTATTGCGTCATAACGTATATAGTCACATAGTACTACGCCACAAAGGATGACGTCATATAGTATTGCATTATAACGTATAACGTCATATAGTATTGCGTCATGACGTACAACGTTATATTGTGTGACGTCATATCGTATAACGTCAAATCGAATTACGGTACAGCGTATAACGTCACAACGTAATACGTCATAACGTATAGCGCTATATTGTATTGCGTCATAACGTATAACGTCACATAGAATTGCGTCATTCCGAATGACGTCATATAATATTGTGTAATAACGTACAACGTCACATAGAACTACGCCACAACGGATGACGTCATATAGAATTACGTCATGACGTACAACGTCACATAGTAGTACGTCATAACGTATAATGTCATGTAGAATTACATCATAACGTACAACGTTATATGTTAATGTGTAATAACGTATAACGTCACATAGTAATACGTCATAACGTATAGCGCTATATGGTATTGCGTCATAACGTATAACGTCAGATAGTATTCCGTCATGACGTATAACGATATGTGGTATTGCGTAATAACGTATAACGTCATATAATATTGCGTCAGAACGGATGATGTCATAAAGAATTACGTCATGACGTATACCGTCATTTCGAATTACGGTACAACGTATAACGTCACAACGTAATACGTCTTAACGTACAACGTCATATAGAATTACGGTACTACGTATAACGTCACATAGTATTGCGTCATTCCGAATGACGTCATATAATATTGTGTAATAACGTATAACGTCACATAGTACTACGCCACAACGGATGACGTCATATAGAATTACGTCATTACGTACAACGTCACATAGTAATACGTCATAACGTATAATGTCATGTAGAATTACATCATAACGTACAACGACACATGGTAATACGTCATAACGTATAATGTCATGTAGAATTACGGTTTATCGTATACCGTCACATAGTTATACGTCATGACGTATAGCGCTATATTGTATTACGTCGTAACGTATAACGTCATATAGTACTGCGTCATGACGTACAACGTTATATGTTATTGTGTAAAAACGTATAACGTCACATAGTAAGACGTCATAACGTACAGCGCCATATGGTATTGCGTCATAACGTATAACGTCATATAGTATTCCGTCATGACGTATAACGATATGTGGTATTGCGTAATAAATTATAACGTCATATAGCATTGTATCATGACGTACAACGTTATATGTTATTGTGTAATAACGTATAACGTCACAAAGTATTACTTCATAACGTATAGCGCTATATTGTATTGCGTCATAACGTATATAGTCACATACTACTACGCCACAACGGATGACGTCATATAGTATTGCGTAATAACGTATAACGTCATATAGTATTCCTCCATGACGTGTAACGTCATATAGTATTGCGTCATAACCTACAACGTTATATGTTAGTGTAATAACGTATAACGTCACATAGTAATACGTCATAACGTATAGCGATATATGGTATTGCGTCATAACCTATAACGTCATATAGAAATACGGTACAACGTATAACGTCATATAGTATTGCGTCATGACGTACAACGTTATATGTTAATGTGTAATAACGTATAACGTCACATAGTAATACGTCATAACGTATAGCGCTATATGGTATTGCGTCATAACGTATAACGTCATATTGTATTCCGTCATGACGTATAACGATATGTGGTATTGCGTAATAACGTATAACGTCATATAGCATTGTGTCATGACGTACAACGTTATATGTTATTGTGTAATAACGTATAACGTCACAAAGTAATACTTCATGACGTATAGCGCTATATTGTATTGCGTTATAACGTATATAGTCACATAGTACTACGCCACAACGGATGACGTCATATAGTATTGCGTAATAACGTATGACGTCATATAGTATTGCGTCATAAAGTAAAACGTCACATAGTTCTACGTCATAACGTATAACGTCATATAGTATTGCGCCATGACGTATTACGTCATATAGTACTGCGTAATAACGTATAACGTCACATAGTACTACGCCACAACGGATGACGTCATATAGTATTGCGTAATAACGTATAACGTCATATAGTATTCCGTCATGACGTATAACGATATGTGGTATTGTGTAATAACGTATAACGTCATATAGCATTGTATCATGACGTACAACGTTATATGTTATCGTGTAATAACGTATAACGTCACAAAGTAATACTTCATAACGTATAGCGCTATATTGTATTGCGTCATAACGTATATAGTCACATAGTACCACGCCACAAAGGATGACGTCATATAGTATTGCGTTATAACGTATAACGTCATATAGTATTGCGTCATGACGTACAACGTTATATTGTGTGACGTCATAACGTATAACGTCAAATCGAATTACGGTACAGCGTATAACGTCACAACGTAATACGTCATAACGTATAGCGCTATATTGTATTGCGTCATAACGTATAACGTCACATAGTATTGCGTCATTCCGAATGACGTCATATAATATTGTGTAATAACGTATAACGTCACATAGAACTACGCCACAACGGATGACATCATATAGAATTACGTCATGACGTACAACGTCACATAGTAGTACGTCATAACGTATAATGTCATGTAGAATTACATCATAACGTACAACGTTATATGTTAATGTGTAATAACGTATAACGTCACAAAGTATTACTTCATAACGTATAGCGCTATATTGTATTGCGTCATAACGTATATAGTCACATAGTACTACGCCACAACGGATGACGTCATATAGTATTGCGTAATAACGTATAACGTCATATAGTATTCCGCCATGACGTGTAACGTCATATAGTATTGCGTCATAACGTACAACGTTATATGTTAGTGTAATAACGTATAACGTCACAAAGTAATACGTCATAACGTATAGCGCTATATGGTATTGCGTCATAACCTATAACGTCATATAGTATTCCGTCATGACGTATAACGATATGTGGTATTGCGTAATAACGTATAACGTCATATAGCATTGTGTCATGACGTACAACGTTATATGTTATTGTGTAATAACGTATAACGTCACATAGTAACACGTCATAACGTATAGCGCTATATTGTATTACGTCTTAACGTACAACGTCATATAGAATTACGGTACAACGTATAACGTCACATAGTATTGCGTCATTCCGAATGACGTCATATAATATTGTGTCATAACGTATAACGTCACATAGTACTACGCCACAACGGATGACGTCATATAGAATTACGTCATGACGTACAACGTCACATACTAATACGTCATAACGTATAATGTCATGTAGAATTACATCATAACGTACAACGACACATAGTAATACGTCATAACGTATAATGTCATGTAGAATTACGGTTTATCGTATACCGTCACATAGTTATACGTCATGACGTATAGCGCTATATTGTATTACGTCGTAACGTATAACGTCATATAGTACTGCGTCATGACGTACAACGTTATATGTTATTGTGTAATAACGTATAACGTCACAGAGTAAGACGTCATAACGTATAGCGCTATATGGTATTGCGTCATAGCGTATAACGTCATATAGTATTCCGTCATGACGTATAACGATATGTGGTATTGCGTAATAACGTATAACGTCATATAGCATTGTATCATGACGTACAACGTTATATGTTATTGTGTAATAACGTATAACGTCACAAAGTATTACTTCATAACGTATAGCGCTATATTGTATTGCGTCATAACGTATATAGTCACATAGTACTACGCCACAACGGATGACGTCATATAGTATTGCGTAATAACGTATAACGTCATATAGTATTCCGCCATGACGTGTAACGTCATATAGTATTGCGTCATAACGTACAACGTTATATGTTAGTGTAATAACGTATAACGTCACATAGTAATACGTCATAACGTATAGCGCTATATGGTATTGCGTCATAACCTATAACGTCATATAGTATTCCGTCATGACGTATAACGATATGTGGTATTGCGTAATAACGTATAACGTCATATAGCATTGTGTCATGACGTACAACGTTATATGTTATTGTGTAATAACGTATAACGTCACAAAGTAATACTTCATAACGTATAGCGCTATATTGTATTGCCTTATAACGTATATAGTCACATAGTACTACGCCACAACGGATGACGTCATATAGTATTGCGTAATAACGTATGACGTCATATAGTATTGCGTCATAACGTAAAACGTCACATAGTTCTACGTCATAACGTATAACGTCATATAGTATTGCGTCATTACGACTGACGTCATATAATATTGCGCCATAACGTATAATGTCACATAGTAATACGTCATAACGTATAACGTCATATAGAATTACGGTTTAACGTATACCGTCACATACTTATACGTCATAACGTATAGCGCCATATTGTATTACGTCATAACGTATAACGTCATATAGTATTGCGTCATGACGTATAACGTTGTATGGTCTTGCGTAATAACGTATAACGTCACATAGTGCTACGCCACAACGGATGAGGTCATATAGAATTACGCCATGACGTATAACGTCATATTGAATTACGTCATAACGTATAGCGTCATATAGTATTGCGCCATGACGTATAACGTCATAAAGGATAACGTCATAACGTATAACGTCACATAGTAATACGTCATAACGTATAGCGCTATATGGTATTGCGTCATATCCTATAACGTCATATAGTATTCCGTCATGACGTATAACAATATGTGGTATTGCGTAATAACGTATAACGTCATAGAGCATTGTGTCATGACGTACAACGTTATATGTTATTGTGTAATAACGTATAACGTCACATAGTAACACGTCATAACGTATAGCGCTATATTGTATTACGTCTTAACGTACAACGTCATATAGAATTACGGTACTACGTATAACGTCACATAGTATTGCGTCATTCCGAATGACGTCATATAATATTGTGTAATAACGTATAACGTCACATAGTACTACGCCACAACGGATGACGTCATATAGAATTACGTCATTACGTACAACGTCACATAGTAATACGTCATAACGTATAATGTCATGTAGAATTACATCATAACGTACAACGACACATGGTAATACGTCATAACGTATAATGTCATGTAGAATTACGGTTTATCGTATACCGTCACATAGTTATACGTCATGACGTATAGCGCTATATTGTATTACGTCGTAACGTATAACGTCATATAGTACTGCGTCATGACGTACAACGTTATATGTTATTGTGTAAAAACGTATAACGTCACATAGTAAGACGTCATAACGTACAGCGCCATATGGTATTGCGTCATAACGTATAACGTCATATAGTATTCCGTCATGACGTATAACGATATGTGGTATTGCGTAATAAATTATAACGTCATATAGCATTGTATCATGACGTACAACGTTATATGTTATTGTGTAATAACGTATAACGTCACAAAGTATTACTTCATAACGTATAGCGCTATATTGTATTGCGTCATAACGTATATAGTCACATACTACTACGCCACAACGGATGACGTCATATAGTATTGCGTAATAACGTATAACGTCATATAGTATTCCGCCATGACGTGTAACGTCATATAGTATTGCGTCATAACGTACAACGTTATATGTTAGTGTAATAACGTATAACGTCACATAGTAATACGTCATAACGTATAGCGCTATATGGTATTGCGTCATAACCTATAACGTCATATAGAAATACGGTACAACGTATAACGTCATATAGTATTGCGTCATGACGTACAACGTTATATGTTAATGTGTAATAACGTATAACGTCACATAGTAATACGTCATAACGTATAGCGCTATATGGTATTGCGTCATAACGTATAACGTCATATTGTATTCCGTCATGACGTATAACGATATGTGGTATTGCGTAATAACGTATAACGTCATATAGCATTGTGTCATGACGTACAACGTTATATGTTATTGTGTAATAACGTATAACGTCACAAAGTAATACTTCATAACGTATAGCGCTATATTGTATTGCGTTATAACGTATATAGTCACATAGTACTACGCCACAACGGATGACGTCATATAGTATTGCGTAATAACGTATGACGTCATATAGTATTGCGTCATAAAGTAAAACGTCACATAGTTCTACGTCATAACGTATAACGTCATATAGTATTGCGCCATGACGTATTACGTCATATAGTACTGCGTAATAACGTATAACGTCACATAGTACTACGCCACAACGGATGACGTCATATAGTATTGCGTAATAACGTATAACGTCATATAGTATTCCGTCATGACGTATAACGATATGTGGTATTGTGTAATAACGTATAACGTCATATAGCATTGTATCATGACGTACAACGTTATATGTTATCGTGTAATAACGTATAACGTCACAAAGTAATACTTCATAACGTATAGCGCTATATTGTATTGCGTCATAACGTATATAGTCACATAGTACCACGCCACAAAGGATGACGTCATATAGTATTGCGTCATGACGTACAACGTTATATTGTGTGACGTCATAACGTATAACGTCAAATCGAATTACGGTACAGCGTATAACGTCACAACGTAATACGTCATAACGTATAGCGCTATATTGTATTGCGTCATAACGTATAACGTCATATAGTATTCCGCCATGACGTGTAACGTCATATAGTATTGCGTCATAACGTACAACGTTATATGTTAGTGTAATAACGTATAACGTCACAAAGTAATACGTCATAACGTATAGCGCTATATGGTATTGCGTCATAACCTATAACGTCATATAGTATTCCGTCATGACGTATAACGATATGTGGTATTGCGTAATAACGTATAACGTCATATAGCATTGTGTCATGACGTACAACGTTATATGTTATTGTGTAATAACGTATAACGTCACATAGTAACACGTCATAACGTATAGCGCTATATTGTATTACGTCTTAACGTACAACGTCATATAGAATTACGGTACAACGTATAACGTCACATAGTATTGCGTCATTCCGAATGACGTCATATAATATTGTGTCATAACGTATAACGTCACATAGTACTACGCCACAACGGATGACGTCATATAGAATTACGTCATGACGTACAACGTCACATACTAATACGTCATAACGTATAATGTCATGTAGAATTACATCATAACGTACAACGACACATAGTAATACGTCATAACGTATAATGTCATGTAGAATTACGGTTTATCGTATACCGTCACATAGTTATACGTCATGACGTATAGCGCTATATTGTATTACGTCGTAACGTATAACGTCATATAGTACTGCGTCATGACGTACAACGTTATATGTTATTGTGTAATAACGTATAACGTCACAGAGTAAGACGTCATAACGTATAGCGCTATATGGTATTGCGTCATAGCGTATAACGTCATATAGTATTCCGTCATGACGTATAACGATATGTGGTATTGCGTAATAACGTATAACGTCATATAGCATTGTATCATGACGTACAACGTTATATGTTATTGTGTAATAACGTATAACGTCACAAAGTATTACTTCATAACGTATAGCGCTATATTGTATTGCGTCATAACGTATATAGTCACATAGTACTACGCCACAACGGATGACGTCATATAGTATTGCGTAATAACGTATAACGTCATATAGTATTCCGCCATGACGTGTAACGTCATATAGTATTGCGTCATAACGTACAACGTTATATGTTAGTGTAATAACGTATAACGTCACATAGTAATACGTCATAACGTATAGCGCTATATGGTATTGCGTCATAACCTATAACGTCATATAGTATTCCGTCATGACGTATAACGATATGTGGTATTGCGTAATAACGTATAACGTCATATAGCATTGTGTCATGACGTACAACGTTATATGTTATTGTGTAATAACGTATAACGTCACAAAGTAATACTTCATAACGTATAGCGCTATATTGTATTGCCTTATAACGTATATAGTCACATAGTACTACGCCACAACGTATGACGTCATATAGTATTGCGTAATAACGTATGACGTCATATAGTATTGCGTCATAACGTAAAACGTCACATAGTTCTACGTCATAACGTATAACGTCATATAGTATTGCGTCATTACGACTGACGTCATATAATATTGCGCCATAACGTATAATGTCACATAGTAATACGTCATAACGTATAACGTCATATAGAATTACGGTTTAACGTATACCGTCACATACTTATACGTCATAACGTATAGCGCCATATTGTATTACGTCATAACGTATAACGTCATATAGTACTGCGTAATAACGTATAACGTCACATAGTACTACGCCACAACGTATGACGTCATATAGAATTACGTCATAACGTATAAAGTCATATAGAATTACGTCATAAAGTATAACGTCATATAGTATTGCGCCATGACGTATTACGTCATATAGTACTGCGTAATAACGTATAACGTCACATAGTACTACGCCACAACGGATGACGTCATATAGTATTGCGTAATAACGTATAACGTCATATAGTATTCCGTCATGACGTATAATGTCATGTAGAATTACATCGTAACGTACAACGACACATAGTAATACGTCATAACGTATAATGTCATGTAGAATTACGGTTTATCGTATACCGTCACATAGTTATACGTCATGACGTATAGCGCTATATTGTATTACATCGTAACGTATAACGTCATATAGTACTGCGTAATAACGTATAACGTCACATAGTACTACGCCACAACGTATGACGTCATATAGAATTACGTCATAACGTATAAAGTCATATAGAATTACGTCATAACGTATAACGTCATATAGTATTGCGCCATGACGTATTACGTCATATAGTACTGCGTAATAACGTATAACGTCACATAGTACTACGCCACAACGAATGACGTCATATAGAAATACGTCATGACATACAACGTCATATAGAATTACGTCATAACGTACAGCCGCACATAGTAATTCGCCATAACGTACAATGTCATGTCGTATTAAGGTATAACGTATATCGTCACATAGTACTACGTCAGAACGGATGACGTCATATATTATTACGCCATGACGTATAACGTCACATAGTAGTACGTCATAACGTATAATGTCATGTAGAATTACATCGTAACGTACAACGACACATAGTAATACGTCATAACGTATAATGTCATGTAGAATTACGGTTTATCGTATACCGTCACATAGTTATACGTCATGACGTATAGCGCTATATTGTATTACATCGTAACGTATAACGTCATATAGTACTGCGTCATGACGTACAACGTTATATGTTATTGTGTAATAACGTATAACGTCACATAGTAAGACGTCATAACGTATAGCGCTATATGGTATTGCGTCATAACGTATAACGTCATATAGTATTCCGTCATGACGTATAACGATGTGTGGTATTGCGTAATAACGTATAGCGTCATATAGCATTGTATCATGACGTACAACGTTATATGTTATTGTGTAATAACGTATAACGTCACAAAGTATTACTTCATAACGTATAGCGCTATGTTGTATTGCGTCATAACGTATATAGTCACATAGTACTACGCCACAACGGATGACGTCATATAGTATTGCGTAATAACGTATAACGTCATATAGTATTCCGCCATGACGTGTAACGTCATATAGTATTGCGTCATAACGTACAACGTTATATGTTAGTGTAATAACGTATAACGTCACATAGTAATACGTCATAACGTATAGCGCTATATGGTATTGCGTCATAACCTATAACGTCATATAGAATTACGGTACAACGTATAACGTCATATAGTATTGCGTCATGACGTACAACGTTATATGTTAATGTGTAATAACGTATAACGTCACATAGTAATACGTCATAACGTATAGCGCTATATGGTATTGCGTCATAACGTATAACGTCATATAGTATTCCGTCATGACGTATAACGATATGTGGTATTGCGTAATAACGTATAACGTCATATAGCATTGTGTCATGACGTACAACGTTATATGTTATTGTGTAATAACGTATAACGTCACAAAGTAATACTTCATAACGTATAGCGCTATATTGTATTGCCTTATAACGTATATAGTCACATAGTACTACGCCACAACGGATGACGTCATATAGTATTGCGTAATAACGTATGACGTCATATAGTATTGCGTCATAACGTAAATCGTCACATAGTTCTACGTCATAACGTATAACGTCATATAGTATTGCGTCATTACGACTGACGTCATATAATATTGCGCCATAACGTATAATGTCACATAGTAAAACGTCATAACGTATAACGTCATATAGAATTACGGTTTAACGTATACCGTCACATACTTATACGTCATAACGTATAGCGCCATATTGAATTACGTCATAACGTATAACGTCATATAGTACTGCGTAATAACGTATAACGTCACATAGTACTACGCCACAACGTATGACGTCATATAGAATTACGTCATAACGTATAAAGTCATATAGAATTACGTCATAACGTATAACGTCATATAGTATTGCGCCATGACGTATTACGTCATATAGTACTGCGTAATAACGTATAACGTCACATAGTACTACGCCACAACGGATGACGTCATATAGTATTGCGTAATAACGTATAACGTCATATAGTATTCCGTCATGACGTATAACGATATGTGGTATTGCGTAATAACGTATAACGTCATATAGCATTGTATCATGACGTACAACGTTATATGTTATTGTGTAATAACGTATAACGTCACAAAGTAATACTTCATAACGTATAGCGCAATATTGTGTTGCGTCATAACGTATATAGTCACATAGTACTACGCCACAAAGGATGACGTCATATAGTATTGCGTTATAACGTATAACGTCATATAGTATTGCGTCATGACGTACAACGTTATATTGTGTGACGTCATAACGTATAACGTCAAATCGAATTACGGTACAGCGTATAACGTCACAACGTAATACGTCATAACGTATAGCGCTATATTGTATTGCGTCATAACGTATAACGTCACATAGTATTGCGTCATTCCGAATGACGTCATATAATATTGTGTAATAACGTACAACGTCACATAGAACTACGCCACAACGGATGACGTCATATAGAATTACGTCATGACGTACAACGTCACATAGTAGTACGTCATAACGTATAATGTCATGTAGAATTACATCATAACGTACAACGTTATATGTTAATGTGTAATAACGTATAACGTCACATAGTAATACGTCATAACGTATAGCGCTATATGGTATTGCGTCATAACGTATAACGTCAGATAGTATTCCGTCATGACGTATAACGATATGTGGTATTGCGTAATAACGTATAACGTCATATAGCATTGTATCATGACGTACAACGTTATATGTTATTGTGTAATAACGTATAACGTCACAAAGTAACACGTCATAACGTATAGCGCTATATTGTATTGCGTCATAACGTATAACGTCACATAGTATTGCGTAATAACGTATAACGTCACATAGTACTACGCCACAACGGATGACGTCATATAATATTGTGTAATAACGTATAACGTCACATAGTACTACGCCACAACGGATGACGTCATATAGAATTACGTCATGACGTACAACGTCACATAGTAATACGTCATAACGTATAATGTCATGTAGAATAACATCATAACGTACAACGACACATAGTAATACGTCATAACGTATAATGTCATGTAGAATTACGGTTTAACGTATACCGTCACATACTTATACGTCATAACGTATAGCGCCATATTGTATTACGTCATAACGTATAACGTCATATAGTACTGCGTAATAACGTATAACGTCACATAGTACTACGCCACAACGGATGACGTCATATAGTATTGCGTAATAACGTATAACGTCATATAGTATTCCGTCATGACGTATAATGTCATGTAGAATTACATCGTAACGTACAACGACACATAGTAATACGTCATAACGTATAATGTCATGTAGAATTACGGTTTATCGTATACCGTCACATAGTTATACGTCATGACGTATAGCGCTATATTGTATTACATCGTAACGTATAACGTCATATAGTACTGCGTAATAACGTATAACGTCACATAGTACTACGCCACAACGTATGACGTCATATAGAATTACGTCATAACGTATAGAGTCATATAGAATTACGTCATAACGTATAACGTCATATAGTATTGCGCCATGACGTATTACGTCATATAGTACTGCGTAATAACGTATAACGTCACATAGTACTACGCCACAACGAATGACGTCATATAGAAATACGTCATGACATACAACGTCATATAGAATTACGTCATAACGTACAGCCGCACATAGTAATTCGCCATAACGTACAATGTCATGTCGTATTAAGGTAAAACGTATATCGTCACATAGTACTACGTCAGAGCGGATGACGTCATATATTATTACGCCATGACGTATAACGTCACATAGTAGTACGTCATAACGTATAATGTCATGTAGAATTACATCGTAACGTACAACGACACATAGTAATACGTCATAACGTATAATGTCATGTAGAATTACGGTTTATCGTATACCGTCACATAGTTATACGTCATGACGTATAGCGCTATATTGTATTACATCGTAACGTATAACGTCATATAGTACTGCGTCATGACGTACAACGTTATATGTTATTGTGTAATAACGTATAACGTCACATAGTAAGACGTCATAACGTATAGCGCTATATGGTATTGCGTCATAACGTATAACGTCATATAGTATTCCGTCATGACGTATAACGATATGTGGTATTGCGTAATAACGTATAGCGTCATATAGCATTGTATATTGACGTACAACGTTATATGTTATTGTGTAATAACGTATAACGTCACAAAGTATTACTTCATAACGTATAGCGCTATGTTGTATTGCGTCAGAACGTATATAGTCACATAGTACTACGCCACAACGGATGACGTCATATAGTATTGCGTAATAACGTATAACGTCATATAGTATTCCGCCATGACGTGTAACGTCATATAGTATTGCGTCATAACGTACAACGTTATATGTTAGTGTAATAACGTATAACGTCACATAGTAATACGTCATAACGTATAGCGCTATATGGTATTGCGTCATAACCTATAACGTCATATAGAATTACGGTACATCGTATAACGTCATATAGTATTGCGTCATGACGTACAACGTTATATGTTAATGTGTAATAACGTATAACGTCACATAGTAATACGTCATAACGTATAGCGCTATATGGTATTGCGTCATAACGTATAACGTCATATAGTATTCCGTCATGACGTATAACGATATGTGGTATTGCGTAATAACGTATAACGTCATATAGCATTGTGTCATGACGTACAACGTTATATGTTATTGTGTAATAACGTATAACGTCACAAAGTAATACTTCATAACGTATAGCGCTATATTGTATTGCCTTATAACGTATATAGTCACATAGTACTACGCCACAACGGATGACGTCATATAGTATTGCGTAATAACGTATGACGTCATATAGTATTGCGTCATAACGTAAAACGTCACATAGTTCTACGTCATAACGTATAACGTCATATAGTATTGCGTCATTACGACTGACGTCATATAATATTGCGCCATAACGTATAATGTCACATAGTAATACGTCATAACGTATAACGTCATATAGAATTACGGTTTAACGTATACCGTCACATACTTATACGTCATAACGTATAGCGCCATATTGTATTACGTCATAACGTATAACGTCATATAGTACTGCGTAATAACGTATAACGTCACATAGTACTACGCCACAACGTATGACGTCATATAGAATTACGTCATAACGTATAAAGTCATATAGAATTACGTCATAACGTATAACGTCATATAGTATTGCGCCATGACGTATTACGTCATATAGTACTGCGTAATAACGTATAACGTCACATAGTACTACGCCACAACGGATGACGTCATATAGTATTGCGTAATAACGTATAACG
This sequence comes from Bombus fervidus, assembly GCF_041682495.2. Lineage (NCBI taxonomy): Eukaryota > Metazoa > Arthropoda > Insecta > Hymenoptera > Apidae > Bombus > Bombus fervidus. The sequence continues at coordinate 3,232,937 of NW_027212582.1, forward strand.
TCATATAGTATTCCGTCATGACGTATAACGATATGTGGTATTGCGTAATAACGTATAACGTCATATAGCATTGTATCATGACGTACAACGTTATATGTTATTGTGTAATAACGTATAACGTCACAAAGTAACACGTCATAACGTATAGCGCTATATTGTATTGCGTCATAACGTATAACGTCACATAGTATTGCGTCATTCCGAATGACGTCATATAATATTGTGTAATAACGTATAACGTCACATATTACTACGCCACAACGGATGACGTCATATAGAATTACGTCATGACGTACAACGTCACATAGTAATACGTCATAACGTATAATGTCATGTAGAATTACATCATAACGTACAACGACACATAGTAATACGTCATAACGTATAATGTCATGTAGCATTACGGTTTAACGTATACCGTCACATACTTATACGTCATAACGTATAGCGCCATATTGTATTACGTCATAACGTATAACGTCATATAGTACTGCGTAATAACGTATAACGTCGCATAGTACTACGCCACAACGTATGACGTCATATAGAATTACGTCATAAGGTATAACTTCATATAGTACTACGCCACAACGGATGACGTCATATAGTATTCCGCCATGACGTATAACGTTATAAAGTATAACGGCATAACGTATAACGTCATATAGTATTGCGCCATTACGACTGACGTCTTATAATATTGCGTCATAACGTGTAACGTCATATAGTATTGCGTCATGACGTGTAACGTTGTATGGTCTTGCGTAATAACGTATAACGTCACATAGTGCTACGCCACAACGGATGAGGTCATATAGAATTACGCCATGACTTATAACGTCATATTGAATTACGCCATAACGTATAGCGTCATATAGTATTGCGCCATGACGTATAACGTCATAAAGGATAACGTCATAACGTATAACGTCACATAGTAATACGTCATAACGTATAGCGCTATATGGTATTGCGTCATAACCTATAACGTCATATAGTATTCCGTCATGACGTATAACGATATGTGGTATTGCGTAATAACGTATAACGTCATATAGCAATTTGTCATGACGTACAACGTTATATGTTATTGTGTAATAACGTATAACGTCACATAGTAACACGTCATAACGTATAGCGCTATATTGTATTACGTCTTAACGTACAACGTCATATAGAATTACGGTACAACGTATAACGTCACATAGTATTGCGTCATTCCGAATGACGTCATATAATATTGTGTCATAACGTATAACGTCACATAGTACTACGCCACAACGGATGACGTCATATAGAATTACGTCATGACGTACAACGTCACATACTAATAAGTCATAACGTATAATGTCATGTAGAATTACATCATAACGTACAACGACACATAGTAATACGTCATAACGTATAATGTCATGTAGAATTACGGTTTATTGTATACCGTCACATAGTTATACGTCATGACGTATAGCGCTATATTGTATTACGTCGTAACGTATAACGTCATATAGTACTGCGTCACGACGTACAACGTTATATGTTAATGTGTAATAACGTATAACGTCACATAGTAATACGTCATAACGTATAGCGCTATATGGTATTGAGTCATAACCTATAACGTCATATAGTATTCCGTCATGATGTATAACGATATGTGGTATTGCGTAATAACGTATAACGTCATATAGCATTGTATCATGACGTACAACGTTATATGTTATTGTGTAATAACGTATAACGTCACAAAGTATTACTTCATAACGTATAGCGCTATATTGTATTGCGTCATAACGTATATAGTAACATAGTACTACGCCACAAGGGATGACGTCATATAGTATTGCGTAATAACGTATAACGTCATATAGTATTCCGTCATGACGTATAACGATATGTGGTATTGCGTAATAACGTATAACGTCATATAGCATTGTATCATGACGTACCACGTTATATGTTATTGCGTAATAACGTATAACGTCATATAGTATTCCGCCATGACGTGTAACGTCATATAGTATTGCGTCATGACGTATAACGTTATATGGTATTGCGTAATTACGTATAACGTCATATAGTAATCCGCCATGACGTATAACGATATAATGTATAACGTCATATCGCATAACGTCATATAGTATTGCGCCATGACGTATAACGTTATATGGTATTGCGTAATAACGTATAACGTCATATAATATTGCGTCAGAACGGATGACGTCATAAAGAATTACGTCATAACGTATAACGTCATATAGTATTGCGCCATGACGTATAATGTTATAAAGTATAACGTCATAACGTATAACGTCATATAGTATTGCGTCATTCCGAATGACGTCATATAATATTGCGTCATAACGTATAACGTCACATACTAATACGTCAGAACGGTTGACGTCATATAAAATTACGCCATGACGTATAACGTCATATAGAATTACTTCATAACGTATAACGTCATATAGTATTGCGCCATGACGTATAATGTTATAAAGTATAACGTCATATCGCATAACGTCATATAGTTACGGTTTAACGTATACCGTCACATAGTAATACGTCATAACGTATAGCGCTATATTGTATTGCGTTATAACGTATAACGTCACATAGCATTACGTCATGACGTATAACGTCGCAAAGTAATACTTCATAACGTAGAACGTCCTATATAATTACGGTTTAACGTATACCGTCACATAGTTATACGTCATAACGTATAGCGCTATATTCTATTACGTCATAACGTATAACGGCATATAGTACTGCGACATGACGTACAACGTTATATGTTATTGTGTAATAAAGTATGACGTCACATAGTAATACGTCATAACGTATAGCGCTATATTGTATAGCGTCATACCGTATAACGTTATATAGAGTTACGTCATAACGTATAACGTCATATAGTATTGCGCCATGACGTATAACGTTATAAAGTATAACGTCATAATGCATAACGTCATATAGAGTTACGGTTTAACGTATACCGTCACATACTATTCCGTCCTAACGTATAACGTCACATAGTTCTACGTCATAACGTATAACGTCATATGGTATTGCGCCATGACGTATAACGTTATATGTTATTGTGTAATAACGTATAACGTCACGAAGTAATACTTCATAACGTATAGCGCTATATTGTATTGCGTCATAACGTATATAGTCACATAGTACTACGCCACAAAGGATGACGTCATATAGTATTGCGTCATAACGTATAACGTCATATAGTATTGCGTCATGACGTATAACGTCACATAGTATTCCGTCATGACGTATAACGATATGTGGTAATGCGTAATAACGTATAACGTCATATAGCATTGTGTCATGACGTACAACGTTATATGTTATTGTGTAATAACGTATAACGTCACAAAGTAATACTTCATAACGTATAGCGCTATATTGTATTGCGTCATAACGTATATAGTCACATAGTACTACGCCACAACGGATGACGTCATATAGTATTGCGTAATAACGTATAACGTCATATAGTATTCCGCCATGACGTGTAACGTTATAATGTATAACGTCACATCGCATAACGTCATATAGAGTTACGGTTTAACGTATACTGTCACATAGTAGTACGTCATAACGTATAGCGCTATATTGTATTGTGTCATAACGTATAACATCACATAGTACTACGCCACAACGGATGACGTCATATAGTATTACGTCATAACGTATAACGTCATATAGCATTGTGTCATGACGTACAACGTTATATGTTATTGTGTAATAACGTATAACGTCACAAAGTAATACTTCATAACGTATAGCGCTATATTGTATTGCGTCATAACGTATATAGTCACATAGTACTACGCCACAACGGATGACGTCATATAGTATTGCGTAATAACGTATAACGTCATATAGTATTCCGCCATGACGTGTAACGTTATAATGTATAACATCACATCGCATAACGTCATATAGAGTTACGGTTTAACGTATACTGTCACATAGTAGTACGTCATAACGTATAGCGCTATATTGTATTGTGTCATAACGTATAACGTCACATAGTACTACATCAGAACGGATGACGTCATATAGAATTACGCCATGACGTATAACGTCATATAGAATTACGTCATAACGTATAACGTCACATGGTACTACGTCAGAACGGATGACATCATATAGAATTACGTCATAACGTATAACGTCATATAGTATTGTGCCATGACGTATAACGTCATATAGTATTGCGTCATGACGTATAACGTTATATGGTATTGCGTAATTACGTATAACGTCATATAGTAATCCGCCATGACGTATAACGTTATAATGTATAACGTCATATCGCATAACGTCATATAGAGTTACGGTTTAACGGATACTGTCACATAGTAATACGTCATAACGTATAGCGCTATATTGTATTGTGTCATAACGTATAACGTCACATAGCGCTACGTCATAACGTATAACGTAACATAGTACTACGTCAGAACGGATGACGTCATATAAAATTACGCCATGACGTATAACGTCATATAGAATTACGTCATAACGTATAACGTCATATAGTATTGCGCCATGACGTATAATGTTATAAAGTATAACGTCATAACGTATAACGTCATATAGTATTGCGTCATTACGACTGACGTCATATAATATTGCGTCATTACGTATAACGTCACATAGTACCACGTCAGAACGGATGACATCATATAGAATTACGTCATAACGTATAACGTCATATAGTATTGCGCCATGACGTATAACGTTATATGGAATTTCGTAATTACGTATAACGTCATATAGTACAACAACACAACGGATGACGTTATATAGAATTACGTCATAACGTATAACGTCACATAGTATTCCGCCATGATGTATAACGTTATAATGTATAACGTCATAACGCATAACGTCATATAGAGATACGGTTTAACGTATACCGTCACATAGTAATACGTCATAACGTATAGCGCTATATTCTATTACGTCATAACGTATAACGGCATATAGAACTGCGACATGACGTACAACGTTATATGTTATTGTGTAATAAAGTATGACGTCACATAGTAGTACGTCATAACGTATAACGTCACATAGTAATACGTCATAACGTATAGCGCCATATTGTATTGCGGCATGACGTATAACATCATATAGAATTACGTCATAACGTATAACGTCATATAGTATTGCGTCATGACGTATAACGTTATATGTTATTGTGTAATAAGGTATAACGTCACATAGTATTACGTCATAACGTATGACGTCATATAGTATTGTGTAATAAGGTATAACGTCACATAGTATTACGTCATAACGTATGACGTCATATAGCATTGTGTAATAAGGTATAACGTCACATAGTGTTACGCCACAACGTATGACGTCATATAGAAATACGTCATAACGTATAACTTCACATAGTACTACGCCACAACGGATGACGTCATATAGAATTACGTCATAACTTATAACGTCATATAGTATTGCGCCATGGCGTATAACGTTATAAAGTATAACGTCATAACGCATAACGTCATATAGAGTTGCGGTTTTACGTATTCCGTCACATAGTAATACGTCATAACGTATAGCGCTATATATTGTGTAGAGCCATAACGTATAACGTCACATAGAATTACGTCATAACGTATAACGTCATATAGTACTGTGTAATAAGGTATAACGTCACATAGTATTACGCCATAACGTATGACGTCATATAGTATTGTGTAATAAGGTATAACGTCACATAGTATTACGTCATAACGTATGACGTCATATAGTATTGCGTCATAACGTAAAACGTCACATAGTTCTACGTCATAACGTGTAACGTCATATAGTATTGCGTCATTTCGACTGACGTCATTTAATATTGCGTCATAACGTATAATGTCACATAGTAATACGTCATAACGTATAACGTCATATAGAATTACGGTTTAACGTATACCGTCACATACTTATACGTCATAACGTATAGCGCCATATTGTATTACGTCATAACGTATAACTTCATATAGTACTACGCCACAACGTATAACGTCATATAGTATTGTGTAATAAGGTATAACGTCACATAGTATTACGTCATAACGTATGACGTCATATAGTATTGTGTAATAAGGTATAACGTCACATAGTATTACGTCATAACGTATGACGTCATATAGTATTGCGTCATAACGTAAAACGTCATATAGTATTGCGTCATTACGACTGACGTCATATAATATTGCTTCATAACGTATAATGTCACATAGTAATACGTCATAACGTATAACGTCATATAGTACTGCGTAATAACGTATAACGTCACATAGTACTACGCCACAACGTATGACGTCATATAGAATTACGTCATAACGTATAACTTCATATAGTACTACGCCACAACGGATGACGTCATATAGTATTCCGCCATGACGTATAACGTTATAATGTATAACGTCATAACGCATAACGTCATATAGAGTTACGGTTTAACGTATACCGTCACATAGTAACACGTCATAACGTATAGCGCTATATATTGTGTAGCGTCATAACGTATAACGTCATATAGTAGTGCGTCATGACGTATAACGTCATATTGAATTATGTCATAACGTATAACGTCAAATAGAATTGCGCCATGACGTATAACGTTATAAAGTATAACGGCATAACGTATAACGTCACATAGAATTACGTCATAACGTATAACGTCATATAGTATTGCGTCAGAACGGATGACGTCATAAAGAATTACGTCATGACGTATAACGTCATATTGAATTATGTCATAACGTATAACATCAAATAGAATTGCGCCATGACGTATAACGTTATAAAGTATAACGTATAACGTATAACGTCATATAGTATTGCGTCATTACGAATGACATCATATAATATTGCGTCATAACGTATACCGTCACATAGTTATACGTCATAACGTATAGCGCTATATTGTATTACGTCATAACGTATAACGTCATTACGAATGACATCATATAATATTGCGTCATAACGTATAACGTCGCATAGTAATACTTCATAACGTATGACGTCATATAGTATTGTGTAATAAGGTATAACGTCACATAGTATTACGTCATATAGTATTGCGTCATAACGTATAACGTCACATAGAATTACGTAATAACGTATAACGTCATATAGTATTGCGTCAGAACGGATGACGTCATAAAGAATGACATCATGACGTATAACGTCATATAGAATTACAGTACAACGTATAACGTCATATAGCATTGCGCCATGACGTATAACGTCATATTGAATTATGTCATAACGTATAACGTCAAATAGTATTGCGCCATGACGTATAACGTTATAAAGTATAACGGCATAACGTATAACGTCATATAGAATTACGTCATGACGTATAACGTCATATAGAATTACAGTACAACGTATAACGTCATATAGAATTACGTCATGACGTATAACGTCATATTGAATTATGTCATAACGTATAACGTCAAATAGTATTGCGCCATGACGTATAACGTTATAAAGTATAAGGGCATAACGTATAACGTCATATTGAATTACGTCATAACGTATAACGTCATATAGTAGTGCGTCATGACGTATAACGTCATATTGAATTATGTCATAACGTATAACGTCAAATAGAATTGCGCCATGACGTATAACGTTATAAAGTATAACGGCATAACGTATAACGTCACATAGAATTACGTCATAACGTATAACGTCATATAGTATTGCGTCAGAACGGATGACGTCATAAAGAATTACGTCATGACGTATAACGTCATATTGAATTATGTCATAACGTATAACATCAAATAGAATTGCGCCATGACGTATAACGCTATAAAGTATAACGTATAACGTATAACGTCATATAGTATTGCGTCATTACGAATGACATCATATAATATTGCGTCATAACGTATACCGTCACATAGTTATACGTCATAACGTATAGCGCTATATTGTATTACGTCATAACGTATAACGTCATATAGTATAGCGTCATTACGAATGACATCATATAATATTGCGTCATAACGTATAACGTCGCATAGTAATACTTCATAACGTATGACGTCATATAGTATTGTGTAATAAGGTATAACGTCACATAGTATTACGTCATATAGTATTGCGTCATAACGTATAACGTCACATAGAATTACGTCATAACGTATAACGTCATATAGTATTGCGTCAGAACGGATGACGTCATAAAGAATTACATCATGACGTATAACGTCATATAGAATTACAGTACAACGTATAACGTCATATAGCATTGCGCCATGACGTATAACGTCATATTGAATTATGTCATAACGTATAACGTCAAATAGTATTGCGCCATGACGTATAACGTTATCAAGTATAACGGCATAACGTATAACGTCATATAGAATTACGTCATGACGTATAACGTCATATAGAATTACAGTACAACGTATAACGTCATATAGAATTACGTCATGACGTATAACGTCATATTGAATTATGTCATAACGTATAACGTCAAATAGTATTGCGCCATGACGTATAACGTTATAAAGTATAAGGGCATATCGTATAACGTCATATTGAATTACGTCATAACGTATAACGTCATATAGTATTGCGTCATGACGTGCAACGTTATATGTTATTGTGTAATAACGTATAACGTCACAAAGTAATACGTCATAATGTATAGCGCTATATTGTATTGCGTCATAATGTATAACGTCACATAGTGTTACGTCATAACGTATAACGTCACATAGTATTACTTCGTAACCGATGACGTCATATAGAATTACGTCATGACGTATAAAGTCATATAGAATCACGTCATAACGTATAGCGCTTTATTGTATTGCGTCATAATGTATATCGTCACATAGAGTTACGGCTTAACGTATACCGTCACATAGTAATACGTCATAACGTATAGCGCTATATTGTATAGCGTCATAACGTATAACGTCATATAGACTTACGTCATAACGTAAAACGTCATATAGTATTGCGTCATGACGTGCAACGTTATATGTTATTGTGTAATAACGTATAACGTCACATAGTATTACGTCATAACGTATGACGTCATATAGTACTACGCCACAACGTATGACGTCATATAGAAATACGTCATAACGTATAACTTCACATAGTACTACGCCACAACGGATAACGTCATATAGAATTACGTCATAACTTATAACGTCATATAGTATTGCGCCATGACGTATAACGTTATAAAGTATAACGTCATAACGTATAACGTCATATAGAATTACGGTAAAACGTATAACGTCATATAGTATTGTGCCATGACGTATAACGTTATAAAGTATAACGTCATAACGTATAACATCATATAGTATTACGTCATAACGTATAACGTCATATAGTATTGCGCCATGACGTACAACGTTATATGTTATTGTGTTATAACATATATCGTCACAAGGTAATACGTCATAACGTATGACGTCATAAAGTATTGCGTCATGACGTATAGCGACACACAGTACTACGCCACAACGGATGACGTCGTATAGTATTACGTCATAACGCACGTCACATAGTAATACGTCATATTTTATAATGTCATGTAGTATTAAGGTAGAACGTATAACGTCACACAGTAATACGTCATGACGCATAACGTTATATTGTGTGACGTCATAACGTATAACGGCATATAGAATTACGGTACAACGTATAACGTCATATAGTATTGCGCCATGACGTATAACGTCATAGTATTACGTCATAACGTATAACGTCACATAGAATTACGTCATAACGTATAACGTCATATAGTATTGCGTCAGAACGGATGACGTCATAAAGATTTACGTCATAACGTATAACGTCACATAGTATTACTTCGTAACCGATGACGTCATATAGAATTACGTCATGACGTATAAAGTCATATAGAATCACGTCATAACGTATAGCGCTTTATTGTATTGCGTCATAACGTATATCGTCACATAGTGCTACGTCATACCGTATAACGTCACATAGTATTACTTCGTAACGGATGACGTCATATAGAATTACGTCATGACGTATAATGTCACATAGAATTACGTCATAACGTATAACGTCATATAGTATTGCGCCATGACGTATAACATTATAAAGTATAACGTCATAACGTATAACGTCATATAGTATTGCGTCATTACGAATGACATCATATAATATTGCGTCATAACGTGTACCGTCACATAGTTAAACGTCATAACGTATAGCGCTATATTGTATTACGTCATAACGTATAACGTCATATAGTATAGCGTCATTACGAATGACGTCATATAATATTGCGTCATAACGTATAACGTCACATAGTACTACGCCACAACGTATGACGTCATATAGTATTGCGTCATAACGCAAAACGTCACATAGTTCTACGTCATAACGTATAACTTCATATAGTACTACGCCACAACGGATGACGTCATATAGTATTCCGCCATGACGTATAACGTTATAATGTATAATGTCATAACGCATAACGTCATATAGAGTTACGGTTTAACGTATACCGTCACATAGTAATACGTCATAACGTATAGCGCTATATATTGTGTAGCGTCATAACGTATAACGTCACATAGAATTACGTCATAACGTATAACGTCATATAGTGTTGCGTCAGAACGGATGACGTCGTAAAGATTTACGTCATGACGTATAACGTCATATTGAAATATGTCATAACGTATAACGTCAGATAGTATTGCGCCATGACGGATAACGTTATAAAGTATAACGGCATAACGTATAACGTCATATTGAATTACGTCATAACGTATAACGTCATAGAGTATTGCGTCATGACGTACAACGTTATATGTTATTGTGTAATAACGTATAACGTCACAAAGTAATACGTCATAACGTATAGCGCTATATTATATTGCGTCATAATGTATAACGTCACATAGTATTACTTCGTAACCGATGACGTCATATAGAATTACGTCATGACGTATAAAGTCATATAGAATCACGTCATAACGTATAGCGCTTTATTGTATTGCGTCATAACGTATATCGTCACATAGTGTTACGTCATAACGTATAACGTCACATAGAATTACGTCATAACGTATAACGTCATATAGTATTGCGTCAGAACGGATGACGTCATAAAGAATTACGTCATGACGTATAACGTCATATAGAATTACAGTACAACGTATAACGTCATATAGCATTGCGCCATGACGTATAACGTTATAAAGTATAATGTCATAACGTATGACGTCATATAGTATTGCGACATAACGTATAACGTCACATAGTACTACGCCACAACGTATGACGTCATATAGAATTACGTCATAACGTATAACTTCATATAGTACTACGCCACAACGGATGACGTCATATAGAATTACGTCATGACGTATAACGTCATATTGAATTATGTCATAACGTATAACGTCATATAGTATTGCGTCATGACGTACAACGTTATATGTTATTGTGTAATAACGTATAACGTCACAAAGTAATACGTCATAACGTGTAGCGCTATATTGTATTGCGTCATAATGTATAACGTCACATAGTGTTACGTCATAACGTATAACGTCACATAGTATTACTTCGTAACCGATGACGTCATATAGATTTACGTCATGAAGAATAAAGTCATGTACAATTACGTCATAACGTATAGCGCTTTATTGTATTGCGTGATAACGTATATCGTCACATAGTGTTACGTCATACCGTATAACGTCACATAGTATTACTTCGTAACGGATGACGTCATATAGAATTACGTCATGACGTATAAAGTCATATAGAATTACGTCATAACGTATAACGTCATATAGTATTGCGCCATGACGTATAACATTATAAAGTATAACGTCATAACGTATAACGTCATATAGTATTGCGTCATTACGAATGACATCATATAATATTGCGTCATAACGTATACCGTCACATAGTTATACGTCATAACGTATAGCTCTATATTGTATTACGTCATAACTTATAACGTCATGTAGTATTGCAACATGACGTACAACGTTATTTGTTATTGTGTAATAACGTATAACGTCACATAGTACTACGCCACAACGTATGACGTCATATAGAATTACGTCATAACGTATAACGTCATATAGTATTGCGCCATGACGTATAACGTTATAAAGTATAACGTCATAACGTATAACGTCACATACTAATACGTCGTAACGTATAGCGCTATATTGTATTGCGTCATAACGTATAACGTCATATAGTATTGCGCCATGACGTATAACGTTATAAAGTATAACGTCATAGCGCATAACGTCATATAGAGTTGCGGTTTTACGTATACCGTCACATAGTATTCCGTCATAACGTATAACGTCACATAGTTCTACGTCATAACGTATAACGTCATATAGTATTGCGCCATGACGTATTACGTTATAAAGTATAACGTCATAACGTATAACGTCACATACTAACACGTCGTAACGTATAGCGCTATATTGTATTGCGTCATAACGTATAACGTCATATAGTATTGCGGCAGAACGGATGACGTCATAAAGATTTACGTCATGACGTATAACGTCATATTGAATTATATCATAACGTATAACGTCAAATAGTATTGCGCCATGACGTATAACGTTATAAAGTATAACGGCATGACGTATAACGTCACATTGAATTACGTCATAACGTATAACGTCATAGAGTATTGCGTCATGACGTACAACGTTATATGTTATTGTGTAATAACGTATAACGTCACAAAGTAATACGTCATAACGTATAGCGCTATATTGTATTGCGTCATAATGTATAACGTCACATAGTGTTACGTCATAACGTATAACGTCACATAGTATTACTTCGTAACCGATAACGTCATATAGAATTACGTCATGACGTATAAAGTCACATAGAATCACGTCGTAACGTATAGCGCCATATTGTATTACGTCATAACGTATAACGTCATATAGTACTGCGTAATAACGTATAACGTCACATAGTACTACGCCACAACGTATGACGTCATATAGTATTGCGTCATAACGTAAAACGTCACATAGTTCTACGTCATAACGTATAACTTCATATAGTACTACGCCACAACGGATGACGTCATATAGTATTCCGCCATGACGTATAACGGTATAATGTATAACGTCATAACGCATAACGTCATATAGAGTTACGGTTTAACGTATACCGTCACATAGTAATACGTCATAACGTATAGCGCTATATATTGTGTAGCGTCATAACGTATAACGTCACATAGAATTACGTCATAACGTATAACGTCATATAGTATTGCGTCAGAACGGATGACGTTATAAAGAATTACGTCATGACGTATAACGTCATATTGAATTACGTCATAACGTACAACGTCATATAGTATTGCGTCATGACGTACAACGTTATATGTTATTGTGTAATAACGTATAACGTCACAAAGTAATACGTCATAACATATACCGCTATATTGTATTGCGTCATAATGTATAACGTCACATAGTGTTACGTCATAACGTATAACGTCACATAGTATTACTTCGTAACCGATGACGTCATATAGATTTACGTCATGACGTATAAAGTCATATCGAATCACGTCATAACGTATAGCGCTTTATTGTATTGCGTGATAACGTATATCGTCACATAGTGTTACGTCATAACGTATAACGTCACATAGTATTACTTCGTAACGGATGACGTCATATAGAATGACGTCATGACGTATAAAGTCATATAGAATTACGTCATAACGTATAACGTCATATAGTATCGCGTCATTACGAATGACATCATATAATATTGCGTCATAACGTATACCGTCACATAGTTATACGTCATAACGTATAGCGCTATATTGTATTACGTCATGACTTATAACGTCATATAGTATTGCGACATGACGTACAACGTTATTTGTTATTGTGTAATAACGTATAACGTCACATAGTAATACGTCACAAAGTATAGCGCTATATTGTACTGCGTCATAACGTATAACGTCATATAGAATTACGGTTTAACGTATACCGTCACATAGTTATACGTCATAACGTATAGCGCTATATTGTATTACGTCATAACTTATAACGTCATATAGTATTGCGACATGACGTACAACGTTATAAGTTATTGTGTAATAGCGTATAACGTCACATAGTAATACGTCATAACGTATAGCGCTATATTGTATAGCGTCATAACGTATAACGTCATATAGAATTACGTCATAACGTATAACGTCATATAGTATGGCGTCATGACGTATAACGTTATATGGTATTGCGTAATAACGTATAACGTCATATAATATTGCGTCAGGACGGATGACGTCATAAAGAATTACGTCATGACGTATAACGTGATATAGTATTAGGGTACAACGTATAACGTCATATAGTATTGCGCCATGACGTATAACGTTATAAAGTATAATGTCATAACGTATAACGTCATATAGTATTGCGTCATTCCGAATGACGTCATATAATATTGCGTCGTAACGTATAACATCACATAGTACTACGTCAGAACGGATGACGTCATATAGAATTACGCCATGACGTATACCTTCACATAGTATTCCGTCATAACGTATAACGTCACATAGTTCTACGTCATAACGTATAACGTCACATACTAATACGTCGTAACGTATAGCGCTATATTGTATTGCGTTATAACGTCTAACGTCATATAGTATTGCGCCATGACGTATAACGTTATAAAGTGTAACGTCATAACGTATAACGTAATATAGCATTGCGCCATGACGTTCAACGTTATATGTTATTGTGTAATAACGTATAACGTCACAAAGTAATACGTCATAACGTATAGCGCTATATTGTGTTGCGTCATAATGTATAACGTCACATAGTGTTACGTCATAACGTATAACGTCACATAGTATTGCGTGATGACGTACAACGATATATGTTATTGTGTAATAACGTATAACGTCACATAGTAATACGTCGTAACGTATAGCGCTATGTTGTATAACGTCATAACGTATGACGCCACATAGTACTACATCATAACGTATAATGTCATGTAGTATTAAGGTATAACGTATAACGTCACATAGTAATACGTCATAACGTATGACGTCACATAGTAATGCGTCATAACGTACAGCGTCACATAGTAATACGTCATAACGTATAATGTCATGTAGTATTAAGGTATAACGTATAACGTCACAGAGTAATACGTCATAACGTATAACGTCATACAGAATTACGGTTTAACGTATACCGTCACATAGTTATACGTCATAACGTATAGCGCTATATTGTATTACGTCTAACGTATAACGTCATATAGTATTGCGTGATGACGTACAACGTTATAGGTTATTGTGTAATAACGTATAACGTCACATAGTAATACGCCGTAACGTATAGCGCTATGTTGTATAACGTCATAACGCATACCTTCACATAGTAATACGTCATAACGTATAACGTTATATAGTATTGCGTCAAGAATAATAACGTTATATGGTATTGCGCAATAACGTATAACGTCA
Organism: Bombus fervidus; assembly: GCF_041682495.2. NCBI lineage: Eukaryota > Metazoa > Arthropoda > Insecta > Hymenoptera > Apidae > Bombus > Bombus fervidus. The sequence continues at coordinate 3,248,523 of NW_027212582.1, forward strand.
TACAATATTGCGTCAGAACGGATGACGTCATAAAGAATTACGTCATGACGTATAACGTCGTATAGAATTACTGTACAACGTATAACGTCATATAGTATTGCGCCATGACGTATAACGTTATAAAGTATAACGACATAACTTATAACGTCATATAGTATTGCGTGATGACGTATAACGTTTTATGGTATTGCGTAATAACTTATAACGTCATATAGTCATACGTCATAACGTATAGGGCTATATTGTATTGCGGCATAACGTATAACGTCACATAGTATTACGTCATAACGTATGACGTCATATAATACTGCGTCATAACGTGCAACGTCACATAGCATTACGTCGTAACGTATAACATCACATAGTGCTACGTCAGAACGGATGACGTCATATAGAATTACGCCATGACGTATAACGTCATATTGTACTGCGTAATAACGTATAACGTCACATAGTACTACGCCACACAGTATAACGTCACATACTAATACGTCGTAACGTATAGCGCTATATTGTATTGCGTTATAACGTCTAACGTCATATAGTATTGCGCCATGACGTATTACGTTATAAAGTGTAACGTCATAACGTATAACGTAATATAGTATTGCGCCATGACGTACAACGTTATATGTTATTGTGTAATAACGTATAACGTCACACAGTAATACGTCATAACGTATAGCGCTATATTGTATTGCGTCATAATGTATAACGTCACATAGTGTTACGTCATAACGTATAATGTCATGTAGTATTAAGGTATAACGTATAACGTCACATAGTAATACGTCATAACGTATGACGACACATAGTAATGCGTCATAACGTACAGCGTCACATAGTAATACGTCATAACGTATAATGTCATGTAGTATTAAGGTATAACGTTTAACGTCACATGACGTATAACGTTATATAGTATTGTGTAATAACGGATGACGTCATAAAGAATTACGTCATGTCGCGTAACGTTATATGGTATTGCGTAAAAACGTATAACGACACATAGTACTACGCCACAACGGATGACATCATATAGAATTACGTCATAACGTATAACGTCATATATAATTACGTCATAACGTATAACTTCATATATAATTACGTCATAACGTATACCTTCACATAGTAATACGTCATAACGTATAATGTTATATAGTATTGCGTCATGAATAATAACGTTATATGGTATTGCGTAATAACGTATAACGTCATACAATATTGCGTCAGAACGGATAACGTCATAAAGAATTACGTCATGACGTATAACGTCGTATAGAATTACGGTAAAACGTATAACGTCATATAGTATTGCGTCATTCCGAATGACGTCATATAGTTTGCGTCATTCCGAATGACGTCATATAATATTGCGTCATAACGTATAACGTCACAGAGTAATACGTCATAACGTAAAACGTCATACAGAATTGCGGTTTAACGTATACCGTCACATAGTTATACGTCATAACGTATAGCGCTATATTGTATTACGTCTAACGTATAACGTCATATAGTATTGCGTGATGACGTACAACGTTATAGGTTATTGTGTAATAACGTATAACGTCACATAGTAATACGCCGTAACGTATAGCGCTATATTGTATAACGTCATAACGTATGACGTCACATAGTACTACGTCATAACGTATAATGTCATGTAGTATTAAGGTATAACGTATAACGTCACAGAGTAATACGTCATAACGTATAACGTCATACAGAATTACGGTTTAACGTATACCGTCACATAGTTCTACGTCATAACGTATAGCGCTATATTGTATTATGTCATAACTTATAACGTCATATAGTATTGCGTGATGACGTACAACGTTATATGTTAGTGTGTAATAACGTACAACGTCACATAGTAATACGTCGTAACGTATAGCGCTATGTTGTATAACGTCATAACGCATACCTTCACATAGTAATACGTCATAACGTATAACGTTATATAGTATTGCGTCAAGAATAATAACGTTATATGGTATTGCGCATTAACGTATAACGTCATACAATATTGCGTCAGAACGGATGACGTCATAAAGAATTACGTCATGACGTATAACGTCGTATAGAATTACTGTACAACGTATAACGTCATATAGTATTGCGCCATGACGTATAACGTCATATTGTACTGCGTAATAACGTATAACGTCACATAGTACTACGCCACAAAGTATAACGTCACATACTAATACGTCGTAACGTATAGCGCTATATTGTATAACGTCATAACGTATGACGTCACATAGTACAACGTCATAACGTATAATGTCATATATAATTACGTCATAACGTATAACGTCATATATAATTACGTCATAACGTATACCTTCATATATAATTACGTCATAACGTATACCTTCACATAGTAATACGTCATAACGTATAACGTTATATAGTATTGCGTCAAGAATAATAACGTTATATGGTATTGCGCAATAACGTATAACGTCATACAATATTGCGTCAGAACGGATGACGTCATAAAGAATTACGTCATGACGTATAACGTCGTATAGAATTACGGTACAACGTATAACGTCATATAGTATTGCGTCATTCCGAATGACGTCATATAGTATTGCGTCATTCCGAATGACGTCATATAGTAATGCGTCATTCCGAATGACGTCATATAATATTGCGTCATAACGTATAACGTCACAGAGTAATACGTCATAACGGACGACGTCATATGGAATTACGCCATGACGTATAACGTCATATTGAATTACTTCATAACGTATATCGTCATATAGTATTGCGTCATTACGAATGACGTCATATAATATTGCGTCATAACGTATAACGTCACATAGTAATACGTCAAATCGCAGAACGTCCTACAGAATTATGGATTAACGTATACCGTCACATAGTTATACGTCATAACGTATAGCGCCATATTGTATTACGTCATAACGTATAACGTCACATAGTACTACGCCACAACGGATGACGTCATATTTAATAACGTCATAACGTACAACGTAACATAGTAATGCGTCATAACGTATAATGTCATGTACTATTAAGGTATAACGTATAACGTCACATAGTAATACGGCATAGCGTATGACGTCATATAGTATTACGTCATAACGTATAACGTCACATAGTACTAAGCCACAACGGATGACGTAATATGGAATTACGGCATAACGTACAACGTAACATAGTAATACGTCATAACGTATAATGTCATGTAGTATTAAGGTATAACGTATAACGTCTCATATTAATACCTCATGACGTATAACGTTATATTGTGTGACGCCATAACGTATAACGTCATATAGTATTGCTTCATTCCGAATGACGTCATATAATATTGCGTCATAAGGTATAACGTCACATAGTAATACGTCATAACGTATAACGTCATGTAGTATTAAGGTATAACGTATAACGTCACATAGTAATACGTCATAACGTATAGCGATATATTGTATAGCGTCATAACGTATGTCGTCACATAGTACTACGTCATAACGTATAATGTCATGTAGTATTAAGGTATAACGAATAACGTTATATTGTATGACGTCATAACGTATAACGTCATATAGAATTATGGTACAACGTATAACGTCATATCGTATTGCGCCATGACGTATTATGGTATAAAGTATAACGTGATATCGCAAAACGTCATATAGAGTTACGGTTTAACGTATACTGTCTCATAGTAATACGTAATAACTTATAGCGCTATATTGTATTGCGTCATAACGTATAACGTCACACAGTATTACGTCATAACGTATAACGTCATATAGTACTACGTCAAAACGGATGACGTCATGTAGAATTACGCCATGACGTATAACGTCATATAGTATTGCCTCATTACGTATAACGTCATATAGTATTGCGTCATTACGAATGAGGTCATATAATATTGCGTCATGACGTATAAAGTCTTTTAGAACTACGTCATAAAGCATTACGTCATATAGCATTGCGTCATGACGTATAACATTATGTGGTGTTGCGTAATAACGTATAACGTCATATGATAATGCGTCAGAACGGATGACGTCATAAAGAATTACGTCATGGCGTACAACGTTTCAGAGTATTACGTCATAACGTATAACGTCATAAATAATTACGTCATAACGTATAATGTCATGTAGTATTAAAGTATAACGTATAACGTCACATAGGAATATGTCATAACGTATAACGTCATATAGAATTACGGTTTAACGTATAACGTGACATAGTAATACGTCATAACGTATAGCGCTATATTGTATTGCACCATAACGTATAACGTCACATAGTATTGCGTCATAACGTATGACGTCACATCGTACTAGGTCATAACAGATGACGTCATATAGAATTCCGTCATTACGTATAACGTCATAGAGAATTACGTCATAACGTATAATGTGATGTAGTATTAAGGTATAACGTATAACGTCACATAAGAATACGTCATAGCGTATAGCGCTATATTGTATTGCACCATAACGTATAACGTCACATAGTATTACGTCATAACGTTTGACATCATATAGTATTGCGTCATAACGTATAACATCATATAGTACTACGGCACAACGGATGACGTCATACAGACTTACGTCATGACGTACAACGTCATACCAAATTACGTCTTAACGTACAACGTAACATAGTAATACGTCATAACGTATAATGTCATGTAGTATTAAGGTATAACGTATAACGTCACATAGTAATACGTCATAAGGTATAGCGATATATTGTATAGGGTCATAACGTATGTCGTCACATAGTACTACGTCATAACGTATAATGTCATGCAGTATTAAGGTAAAACATATAACGTCACATAGTAATACGTCGCAACGTATAGCGCTATATTCTATTGCGGCATAACGTATAACGTCACATAGTATTACGTCATAACGTATGACGTCATATAGTATTGCGTCATAACGTATAGCGTCACATAGTACTACGTGATAACGTCTAATGTCATGCATTATTAAGGTATAACGTATAACGTCATATAGAATTACGTCATAACGTGTAACGTCATATAGTATTGCGTCACGACGTATAACGTTATATGGTATTGCGTAATAACGTATAACGACACATAGTACTTCGCCACAACGGATGACGTCATATAGAATTACGTCATGACGTATAAAGTCATATAGAATTACGAAATAACGTATAACGTCATATAGTATTGCGTTATGACGTATAACGTTATATGGTATTGCGTAATAACGTATAACGTCATATAATATTGCGTCAGAACGGATTACGTCATAAAGAATTACGTCATGCCGTATAACGTCGTATAGAATTACGGTACAACGTATACCGTCATATAGTATTGCGCCATGACGTATAACGTTATATGGTATTGCGTAATAACGTATAACGTCATATAGTATTGCGCCATGACGTATAACGTTATATGGTATTGCGTAATAACGTATAACGTCATATATAATTACGTCATAACGTATAACGTCATATAGTACTGCGTCATGACGTACAACATTATATGTTATTGTGTTATAACGTATGACGTCACATAGTACTATAGTCATAACGTATAATGTCATGTAGTATTAAGGTATAACGTATAACGTCACATAGTAATACGTCGTAACGTATAGCGCTATATAGTATTGCTGCATAACGTATAGCGTCACATAGTACTACGCCACAACGGATGACGTCATACAGAATTACGTCATAACGTACAACGTCACATAGTAATACGTCATAACGTATAATGTCATGTAGTATTAATTTATAACGTATAACGTCACATAGTAGTACGTCATAACGTATAACGTCATGTCGAATTACGGTACAACGTATAACGTCATATTGTATTGCGCCATGACGTATAACGTCATATAGTATTACGTCATAACGTATAACGTCATATAGTATTCCGTCATGCAGTAGAACGTTATATGTTATTGTGTAATAACGTATAACGTCACAATGTAGTACGTCATAACGTATAGCGCTATATTGTATTGCGTCATAACGTGTCACGTCACATAGTGTACGTCATAGCGTATAACGTCACATAGCATTACTTTGTAACGGATGACGTCATATAGAATTACGTCATGACGCATAAAGTCATATAGAATTACGTCATAACGTATAATGTCATGTACTATTAAGGTATAACGTATAACGTCACATAGTAATACGGCATAGCGTATGACGTCATATAGTATTACGTCATAACGTATAACGTCACATAGTACTAAGCCACAACGGATGACGTAATATGGAATTACGGCATAACGTACAACGTAACATAGTAATACGTCATAACGTATAATGTCATGTAGTATTAAGGTATAACGTATAACGTCTCATATTAATACCTCATGACGTATAACGTTATATTGTGTGACGTCATAACGTATAACGTCATATAGTATTGCTTCATTCCGAATGACGTCATATAATATTGCGTCATAAGGTATAACGTCACATAGTAATACGTCATAACGTATAACGTCATGTAGTATTAAGGTATAACGTATAACGTCACATAGTAATACGTCATAACGTATAGCGATATATTGTATAGCGTCATAACGTATGTCGTCACATAGTACTACGTCATAACGTATAATGTCATGTAGTATTAAGGTATAACGAATAACGTTATATTGTATGACGTCATAACGTATAACGTCATATAGAATTATGGTACAACGTATAACGTCATATCGTATTGCGCCATGACGTATTATGGTATAAAGTATAACGTGATATCGCAAAACGTCATATAGAGTTACGGTTTAACGTATACTGTCTCATAGTAATACGTAATAACTTATAGCGCTATATTGTATTGCGTCATAACGTATAACGTCACACAGTATTACGTCATAACGTATAACGTCATATAGTACTACGTCAAAACGGATGACGTCATGTAGAATTACGCCATGACGTATAACGTCATATAGTATTGCCTCATTACGTATAACGTCATATAGTATTGCGTCATTACGAATGAGGTCATATAATATTGCGTCATGACGTATAAAGTCTTTTAGAACTACGTCATAAAGCATTACGTCATATAGCATTGCGTCATGACGTATAACATTATGTGGTGTTGCGTAATAACGTATAACGTCATATGATAATGCGTCAGAACGGATGACGTCATAAAGAATTACGTCATGGCGTACAACGTTTCAGAGTATTACGTCATAACGTATAACGTCATAAATAATTACGTCATAACGTATAATGTCATGTAGTATTAAAGTATAACGTATAACGTCACATAGGAATATGTCATAACGTATAACGTCATATAGAATTACGGTTTAACGTATAACGTGACATAGTAATACGTCATAACGTATAGCGCTATATTGTATTGCACCATAACGTATAACGTCACATAGTATTGCGTCATAACGTATGACGTCACATCGTACTAGGTCATAACAGATGACGTCATATAGAATTCCGTCATTACGTATAACGTCATAGAGAATTACGTCATAACGTATAATGTGATGTAGTATTAAGGTATAACGTATAACGTCACATAAGAATACGTCATAGCGTATAGCGCTATATTGTATTGCACCATAACGTATAACGTCACATAGTATTACGTCATAACGTTTGACATCATATAGTATTGCGTCATAACGTATAACATCATATAGTACTACGGCACAACGGATGACGTCATACAGACTTACGTCATGACGTACAACGTCATACCAAATTACGTCTTAACGTACAACGTAACATAGTAATACGTCATAACGTATAATGTCATGTAGTATTAAGGTATAACGTATAACGTCACATAGTAATACGTCATAAGGTATAGCGATATATTGTATAGGGTCATAACGTATGTCGTCACATAGTACTACGTCATAACGTATAATGTCATGCAGTATTAAGGTAAAACATATAACGTCACATAGTAATACGTCGCAACGTATAGCGCTATATTCTATTGCGGCATAACGTATAACGTCACATAGTATTACGTCATAACGTATGACGTCATATAGTATTGCGTCATAACGTATAGCGTCACATAGTACTACGTGATAACGTCTAATGTCATGCATTATTAAGGTATAACGTATAACGTCATATAGAATTACGTCATAACGTGTAACGTCATATAGTATTGCGTCACGACGTATAACGTTATATGGTATTGCGTAATAACGTATAACGACACATAGTACTTCGCCACAACGGATGACGTCATATAGAATTACGTCATGACGTATAAAGTCATATAGAATTACGAAATAACGTATAACGTCATATAGTATTGCGTTATGACGTATAACGTTATATGGTATTGCGTAATAACGTATAACGTCATATAATATTGCGTCAGAACGGATTACGTCATAAAGAATTACGTCATGCCGTATAACGTCGTATAGAATTACGGTACAACGTATACCGTCATATAGTATTGCGCCATGACGTATAACGTTATATGGTATTGCGTAATAACGTATAACGTCATATAGTATTGCGCCATGACGTATAACGTTATATGGTATTGCGTAATAACGTATAACGTCATATATAATTACGTCATAACGTATAACGTCATATAGTACTGCGTCATGACGTACAACATTATATGTTATTGTGTTATAACGTATGACGTCACATAGTACTATAGTCATAACGTATAATGTCATGTAGTATTAAGGTATAACGTATAACGTCACATAGTAATACGTCGTAACGTATAGCGCTATATAGTATTGCTGCATAACGTATAGCGTCACATAGTACTACGCCACAACGGATGACGTCATACAGAATTACGTCATAACGTACAACGTCACATAGTAATACGTCATAACGTATAATGTCATGTAGTATTAATTTATAACGTATAACGTCACATAGTAGTACGTCATAACGTATAACGTCATGTCGAATTACGGTACAACGTATAACGTCATATTGTATTGCGCCATGACGTATAACGTCATATAGTATTACGTCATAACGTATAACGTCATATAGTATTCCGTCATGCAGTAGAACGTTATATGTTATTGTGTAATAACGTATAACGTCACAATGTAGTACGTCATAACGTATAGCGCTATATTGTATTGCGTCATAACGTGTCACGTCACATAGTGTACGTCATAGCGTATAACGTCACATAGCATTACTTTGTAACGGATGACGTCATATAGAATTACGTCATGACGCATAAAGTCATATAGAATTACGTCATAACGTATAACGTCATGTAGTATTGCGTCATGACCTATAACGTCATATAGAATAAGGTCATAACGTATAACGTCACACAGTAATACGTCATAACGTATAACGACATATAGAGTTACGTCATAACGTATAACGTCACATAGTAATACGTCATGACGTATAACGTTATATTGTGTGACGTCATAACGTATAACGTCATATAGTATTGCGTCATGACGTACAACGCTATATGTTATTGTGTTATAACGTATAACGTCACAATGTAATACGTCATAACGTATAGCGCTATATTGTTTTGCGTCATAACGTATAACGTCATATAGTATTACTTCGTAACGGATGACGTCATAGAGAATTACGTCATGACGTATAAAGTCATATAGAACTACGTCATAACGTATAACGTCATATAGAATTACGTCATAACATACAACGTCACATAGTAATACGTCATAACGTCTAATGTCATGCATTATTAAGGTATAACGTATAACGTCATATAGAATTACGCCATAACGTGTAACGTCATATAGTATTGCGTCATGACGTATAACGTTATATGGTTTTGCGTAATAACGTATAACGTCCTATAGTAATCCGCCATGACGTATAACGTTATAATGTATAACGTCACATCGCATAACGTCATATAGGGTTACGGTTTAACGTATACTGTCACATAGTAATACGTCATATCGTTTAGCGCTACATTGTATTGCGGCATAACGTATAACTTCACATCGTTCTACGTCAGAACGGTTGACGTCATATCGAATTACGCCATGACGTATACCGTCACGTAGTACTGAGGCACAACGAATGACGGCATGTAGAATTACGTCATGACGTATATCGTCATATAGAACTACGTCATAACGCACAACGTCACATAGTGATACGTCATAACGTAAAATGACATGTAGTATTGCGTCATGACGTATAACGTTATATTGTGAGGCGTCATAACGTATAACGTCATATAGAATTACGGTACAACGTATAACGTCATATAGTATTGCGCCATGACGTATAACGCTATAAAGTATAACGTCATATCGTATAACGTCATATAGTATTACGTCATAACGTATAACGTCATATAGTATTGCGTCATGACGTACAACGTTATATGTTATTGTGTTATAACGTATAACGTCACAAAGTAATACGTCACAACGTATAGCGCTATATTTTATTGCGTCATAAGGTATAACGTTACATAGTATTACTTCGTAACGGATGACGTCATATAAAATTACGTCATGACGAATCACGTCGAATAAAATTACGGTGCAACGTATAACGTCATACAGTATTGCGCCATGACGTATAACGTCATACAGAATTACGTCATAACGCACAACGTCACAGAGTAATACGTCATACCGTATAATGTCATGTAGTACTAAGGTATAACGTGTAACGTCACACAGTAATACGTCATGACGTATAACGTTATATGTAATTGTGTTATAACGTATAACGTCACATAGTAATACGTCATAACGTATAGCGCTATATGGTATTGCGTCATAACGGACAACGTTATATGTTAATGTGTAATAACGTATCACGTCACATAGTAATACGTCATAACGTATAGCGCTATATGGTATTGCGTCATAACGTATAACGTCGCATAGTATTGCGACATTCCGAATGACGTCATATAGAATTACGTCATGAGGTATAACGTCATATAGTACTGCGTCATGACGTATAGCGCTATATTGTATAGCGTCATAAGGAATGATGTAACATAGTATTACGTCATAATGCATGACGTCCAATAGTACTTCGTCATAACGTATAATGTCATGTCGTATTAAGGTATAACGTATAACGTGACATAGTAATACGTCATAACGTATAGCGCTATATTGTATTGCCGCATAACGTATAACGTCACATAGTATTACGTCATAACGTATGACGTCATATAGTATTGCGTCATAACGTATAGCGTCACATAGTACTACGCCACAACGGATGACGTCATATTGAATTTCGTCATTACGTATAACGTCATATAGAATTACGTCATAACGTACAACGTAATATAGTATTGCGTTATAACGTATAATGTTATATGTTATTGTGTTATAACGTATAACGTCACATAGTAATACGTCATAACGAATAACGTCATAACGAATATCGTCATATAGAATTACGGTTTAACGTATACAGTCACATAGTTGTACGTCATGACGTATAGCGCTATATTGTATTACGTCGTAACGTATAACGTCATATAGTACTGCGTCATGACGTATAGCGCTATATTGTATAGCGTCATAAGGAATGACGTAACATAGTATTACGTCATAACGCATGACGTCAAATAGTACTACGTCATAACGTACAATGTCATGTCGTATTAAGGTATAACGTATAACGTCACATAGTAATACGTCATAACGTATCGCTATACATTGTATGGCTGCATAACGTATAACGTCACATAGTATTACGTCATAACGTATGACGTCATACAGTATTGCGTCATAACGTATAGCGTCACATAGTACTACGCCACAACGGATGACGTCATATAGAATTACGTCATGACGTATAACGTCATACAGAATTACGTCATAACGTATAATGTCATGTAGTATTAAGGTATAACGTATAACGTCACATAATAATACGTCATGACGTATAACGTTATATTGTGTTACGTCATAACGTATAGCGTCATATAGAATTACGGTACAACGTATAACGTCATATAGTATTTCGCCATGATGTATAACGTTATAAAGTATAACGTCATAACGTATAACGCCATATTGTATTTCGTCATAACGTATAACGTCATATGGTATTGCGTCACGACGTACAACGTTACATGTTATTGTGTAATAACGTATGACGTCACAAAGTAATACGTCATAACGTATAGCGCTATATTGTATTGCGCCATGACGTATAACGTTATATGGTATTGCGTAATAACGTATAACGTCATATATAATAACGTCATAACGTATAACGTCATATAGTACTGCGTCATGACGTACAACGCTATATGTTATTGTGTTATAACGTATAACGTCACATAGTAGTGCGTCGTAACGTATGGCCCTATATTGTATGGCGTCATAACGTATGACGTCACATACTACCACGTCATAACATATAATGTCATGTAGTATTAATTTATAAAGTATAACGTCACATAGTAATACGTCATAACGTATAGCGCTGTATTGTATTGCTGCATAACGTATAACATCACATAGTATTACTTCGTAACGGAGGACGGCATATAGAATTACGTCATGATGTATAAAGTCATATAGAATTACGTCATAACGTATAACGTCATATAGAATTACGGTTTAACGTATAATGTCATATAGTAATGCGTCATAACGTATAACGCCATATAGTATTGCGTCATAACGTATAACGTCATATAGTATTGCGTCATGACGTATAACGTCATATAATAAGGCGACATGAGGTATAACGTCATATAGAATTACGTCGTAACGTATAACGTCAAGTAGTAATACGTCATAACGTATAACGTCATATAGTAATGCGTCACAACGTATAACGTCATATAGTATTGCGTCATGACGTATAATGTCATATAATAAGGCGACATGACGTATAACATCATATAGAATTACGTCGTAACTTATAACGTCACTTAGTAATACGTCATAACGTATAACGTCATACAGTAATTCGTCATACCGTATAACGTCATATAGAATTACGGCATAACGTATAACGCCATATAGTAATGCGCCATAACATATAACGTCACATAGTATTGCGTCATAACGTCTAACGCCATATAGTAATGCGTCATAACGTATAACGTCATATAGTAATGCGTCATAACGTATAACGCCATATAGCAATGCGTCATTACGTATAACGCCATATAGCAATGCGTCATAACGAATAACGTCATATAGTAATGCGTCATAACGTATAACGCCATATAGTAATGCGTCATAACGTATAACGTCAAATAATATTGCGTCATGACGTATAACGTCATATAATAAGGCGACATGACGTATAACGTCATATAGAATTACGTCATAACGTATAACGTCATATAAAATTACGGTTTAACGTATAACGTCAAAAGAGTAATGCGTCATATCCTATAACGCCATATAGTAATTGCGTCATAACGTATAACGTCATACAGAATTCCGGCATAACGTATATCGTCATATAGTAATACGTCATAACTTGCAAGGTCATATAGTAATGCGTCATAACGTATAACGTCATATAGTATTGCGTCATGACGTATAACGTCATATAATAAGGTGACATGACGTATAACGTCATATAGAATTACGTCACAACGTATAACGTCACGTAGTAATACGTCATAACGTACAACGACATATAGTAATGCGTCATAACGTATAACGTCATATAGAATTACGTCATAACGTATAACGTCATATAAAATTACGGTTTAACGTATAACGTCAAAAGAGTAATGCGTCATATCCTATAACGCCATATAGTAATTGCGACATAACGTATAACGTCATATAGAATTCCGGCATAACGTATATCGTCATATAGTAATACGTCATAACTTACAAGGTCATATAGTAATGCGTCATAACGTATAACGTCATATAGTATTGCGTCATGACGTATAACGTCATATAAAAAGGTGACATGACGTATAACGTCATATAGAATTACGGCATAACGTATGACGTCACATAGTAAAACGTCATAACGTCTAACGTCAAACAGAATTACGGTTTAACGTCTAATGTCATACAGTAATGCGTCATAACGTATAACATCATATAGAATTCCGGTTTAACGTATAACACCATATAGCAATGCGTCATAACGTATAACGTCATATAGAATTACGGTATTACGTATAACGTCATATAGTAATGCGTCATAACGTATGACGCCATATAGCAATGCGTCATAACGTATAACGTCATATAGTAATGCGTCATAACGTATAAGGAAATATAGTAATGCGTCATAACGTATAACGTCATATAGTATTGCGTCATAACTTACAACGTCACATAGTATTGCGTCATGACGTATAATGTCATATAATAAGGCGACATGACGTATAACGTCATATAGAATTACGTCGTAACTTATAACGTCACGTAGTAATACGTCATAACGTATAACGTCATATAGTAATGCGTCATAACGTATAACGCCATATAGGAATGCGTCATAACGTATAACGAAATATAGTAATGCGTCATAACGTATAACACCATATAGGAATGCGTCATAACGTATAGCGTCACATAGAATTACGGCATAACGTATAACGTCACATAGTAATACGTCATGACGTATAATGTCATATAGCAATGCGTCATAACGTATAACGCCATATTGAATTACGGTTTAACGTATAATGTCATATAGTAATGCGTCATAACGTATAACGCCATATAGTATTGCGTCATAACGTATAACGTCATATACTAATGCGTCATAACGTATAACGTCATGTAGTATTGCGTCATGACGTATAATGTCATATAATAAGGCGACATGACGTATAACGTCACATAGAGGTACGGCATAACGTATAACGTCACATAGTAAAACGTCATAACGTATAACGTCATACAGAATTACGGTTTAACGTCTAACGTCATACAGTAATGCGTCATAATGTATAACGTCATATAGAAGTCCGGTTTAACGTATAACGCCATATAGCAATGCGTCATAACGTTTAAAGTCATATAGAATTACGGTTTAACGTATAACGCCATATAGCAATGCGTCATAACGTATAAAGTCATATAGAATTACGGTTTGACGTATAACGTCATATAGTAATGCGTCATAACGTATAACGCCATATAGTAATGCGTCATAACGTATAACGTCATATAGTATTGCGTCATGACGTATAACGTCATATAGATTTACCTCATAACGTAGAACATCACATAGTAATACGTCATAACGTATAACGTCATATAGAATTACGTCATAACTTATGACGTCACATAGTAATACGTCATAACGTATAACGTCATATAGTATTACGTCATGACGTATAACGTCATATAGAATTCCGGTTTAACGGATAACGTCATATAGTAATGCGTCATAACGTATAACGTCATACAGTAATTCGTCATACCGTATAACGTCGTATAGCATTACGTCATAACGAATAACGGCTCATAGTAATACGTCATATCGTATAACGCCATATAGCAATGCGTCATAACGTATAACGTTATACAGAATTACGGTTTAACGTATAAAGTCGTATAGTAATGCGTCATAACGTATAACGCCATATAGTATTGCGTCATAACGTATAACATCATATAGTATTGCGACCTGACGTATAACGTCATATAATAAAGCGACATGACGTATAACGTCATATAGAATTACGTCATAACTTATACCGTCATATAGAATTCCGGTTTAACGTATAACGCCATATAGCAATGCGTCATAACGTATAACAACATATAGTATTGCGTCATGACGTATAAAGTCATATAGAATTACGGTTTGACGTATAACGTCATATAGTAATGCGTCATGACGTATAACGTCATATAGATTTACCTCATAACGTAGAACATCATATAGTAATACGTCATAACGTATAACGTCATATGGAATTACGTCATAACTTATGACGTCACATAGTAATACGTCATAACGTATAACGTCATATAGTATTGCGTCATGACGAATAATGTCATATAATAAGGCGACATGACGTATAACGTCATATAGTAATGCGTCATAACGTATAACGTCATATAGTAATGCGTCATAACGTATAACGCCATATAGTAATGCGTCATAACGTATAACGCCATATAGCAATGCGTTATAACGAATAACGTCATATAGTAATGCGTCATAACGTATAACGCCATATAGTAATGCGTCATAACGTATAACGTCATGTAGTACTGCGTCATGACGTATAACGTCATATAATAAGGCGACATGACGTATAACGTCATATAGAAGTACGGTATAACGTATAACGTCACATAGTAAAACGTCATAACGTATAACGTCAAACACACTTACGGTTTAACGTCTAACGTCATACAGTAATGCTTCATAACGTATAACATCATATCGAATTCCGGTTTAACGTATAACGCCATATAGCAATGCGTCATAACGTATAACATCACATAGTATTGCGTCATGACGTATAACGTCATATAATAAGGCGACATGACGTATAACGTCACATAGTAATACGTCTTAACGTATAAAGTCATATAGAATTCCGGAATAACGTATAACGTCATATAGTAATACGTCATAACGTATAACGTCATATAGTATTGCGTCATGACGAATAATGTCATATAATAAGGCGACATGACGTATAACGTCACATAGTAAAACGTCATAACGTATAACGTCATATAGTATTACGTCATGACGTATAACGTCATATAGAATTCCGGTTTAACGTATAACGCCATATAGCAATGCGTCATAATGTATAAAGTCATATAGAATAACGGTTTGACGTATAACGTCATATAGTAATGCGTCATAACGTATAACGCCATATAGTAATGCGTCATAACGTATAACGTCATATAGTATTGCGTCATGACGTATAACGTCATATAGATTTACCTCATAACGTAGAACATCATATAGTAATACGTCATAACGTATAACGTCATATGGAATTACGTCATAACTTATGACGTCACATAGTAATACGTCATAACGTATAACGTCATATAGTATTGCGTCATGACGAATAATGTCATATAATAAGGCGACATGACGTATAACGTCATATAGTAATGCGTCATAACGTATAACGTCATATAGTAATGCGTCATAACGTATAACGCCATATAGTAATGCGTCATAACGTATAACGCCATATAGTAATGCGTCATAACTTACAACGTCATACAGTAATGCGTCATTCAGTATAACGTCATATATAATTACGGTTTTGCATATAACGTCATTTAGAATTACGGTTTAACGTCTAACGTCATGCAGTAATGCGTCATAACGTATAACATCATATAGAATTCCGGTTTAACGTATAACGCCATATAGCAATGCGTCATAACGTATAAAGTCATATAAAATTACGGCATAACGTATAACGTCATATAGTAATACGTCATAACGTATAACGTCATATAGTATTGCGTCATGACGTATAATGTCATATAATAAGGCGACATGACGTATAACGTCATATAGAAGTACGGCATAACGTATAACGTCACATAGTAAAACGTCATAACGTATAACGTCATATAGAATTACGGTTTGACGTATAACGTCATATAGTAATGCGTCATAACGTATAACGCCATATAGTAATGCGTCATAACGTATAACGTCATATACTATTGCGTCATGACGTATAACGTCATATAGATTTACCTCATAACGTAGAACATCACATAGTAATACGTCATAACGTATAACGTCATATAGAATTACGTCATAACTTATGACGTCACATAGTAATACGGCATAACGTATAACGTCATATAGTATTACGTCATGACGTATAACGTCATATAGAATTCCGGTTTAACGGATAACGTCATATAGTAATGCGTCATAACGTATAACGTCATACAGTAATTCGTCAAACCGTATAACGTCGTATAGCATTACGTCATAACGAATAACGTCTCATAGTAATACGTCATATCGTATAACGCCATATAGCAATGCGTCATAACGTATAACGTTATACAGAATTACGGTTTAACGTATAAAGTCATATAGTAATGCGTCATAACGTATAACGCCATATAGTATTGCGTCATAACGTATAACATCATATAGTATTGCGTCATGACGAATAATGTCATATAATAAGGCGACATGACGTATAACGTCACATAGTAATACGTCTTAAAGTATAAAGTCATATAGTAATGCGTCATAACGTATAACGCCATATAGTAATGCGTCATAACGTATAACGTCATATAGTATTGCGTCAGAACGTCTAACGCCATATAGTAATCCGTCATAACGTATAACGTCGTATAGTAATGCGTCATAACGTATAACGCCATATAGCAATGCGTCATAACGTATAACGGCATATAGCAATGCGTTATAACGAATAACGTCATATAGTAATGCGTCATAACGTATAACGCCATATAGTAATGCGCCATAACGTATAACGTCATGTAGTATTGGGTCATGACGTATAATGTCATATAATAAGGCGACATGACGTATAACGTCATACAGAAGTACGGTATAACGTATAACGTCACATAGTAAAACGTCATAACGTATAACGTCATACAGAATTACGGTTTAACGTCTAACGTCATACACTAATGCGTCATAACGTATAACATCATATCGAATTCCGGTTTAACGTATAACGCCATATAGCAATGCGTCATAACGTATAAAGTCATATAGAATTACGGTTTGACGTATAACGTCATATAGTAATGCGTCATAACGTATAACGCCATATAGTAATGCGTCATAACGTATAACGCCATATAGTAATGCGTCATAACGTATAACGTCATATAGTATTGCGTCATGACGTATAACGTCATATAGTATTGCATCATGACGAATAATGTCATATAATAAGGCGACATGACGTATAACGTCACATAGTAATACGTCTTAACGTATAAAGTCATCTAGAATTCCGGAATAACGTATAACGTCATATAGTAATACGTCATAACGTATAACGTCATATAGTATTGCGTCATGACGAATAATGTCATATAATAAGGCGACATGACGTATAACGTCATATAGTAATGCGTCATAACGTATAACGTCATATAGTAATGCGTCATAACGTATAACGCCATATAGTAATGCGTCATAACGTATAACGACATATACTATTGCGTCATGACGTATAACGTCATATAGATTTACCTCATAACGTAGAACATCACATAGTAATACGTCATAACGTATAACGTGATATAGAATTACGTCATAACTTATGACGTCACATAGTAATACGGCATAACGTATAACGTCATATAGTATTACGTCATGACGTATAACGTCATATAGAATTCCGGTTTAACGGATAACGTCATATAGTAATGCGTCATAACGTATAACGTCATACAGTAATTCGTCATACCGTATAACGTCGTATAGCATTACGTCATAACGAATAACGTCTCATAGTAATACGTCATATCGTATAACGCCATATAGCAATGCGTCATAACGTATAACGTTATACAGAATTACGGTTTAACGTATAAAGTCATATAGTAATGCGTCATAACGTATAACGCCATATAGTATTGCTTCATAACGTATAACATCATATAGTATGGCGTCATGACGTACAACGTCATATAATAAAGCGACATGACGTATAACGTCATATAGAATTACGTCATAACTTATAACGTCATATAGAATTCCGGTTTAACGTATAACGCCATATAGCAATGCGTCTTAACGTATAACAACATATAGTATTGCGTCATGACGTATAACGTCATATAGTAATGCGTCATAACGTATATCGACATATAGTATTGCGTCATGACGAATAATGTCATATAATAAGGCGACATGACGTATAACGTCATATAGTAATGCGTCATAACGTATAACGTCATATAGTAATGCGTCATAACGTATAACGCCATATAGTAATGCGTCATAACGTATAACGTCATATAGAATTCCGGTTTAACGTATAACGCCATATAGCAATGCGTCTTAACGTATAACAACATATAGTATTGCGTCATGACGTATAACGTCATATAGTAATGCGTCATAACGTATATCGACATATAGTATTACGTCATGACGTATAACGTCATATAGAATTCCGGTTTAACGGATAACGTCATATAGTAATGCGTCATAACGTATAACGTCATACAGTAATTCGTCATACCGTATAACGTCGTATAGCATTACGTCATAACGAATAACGTCTCATAGTCATACGTCATATCGTATAACGCCATATAGTATTGCGTCATAACGTATAACATCATATAGTATGGCGTCATGACGTACAACGTCATATAATAAAGCGACATGACGTATAACGTCATATAGAATTACGTCATAACTTATAACGTCATATAGAATTCCGGTTTAACGTATAACGCCATATAGCAATGCGTCTTAACGTATAACAACATATAGTATTGCGTCATGACGTATAACGTCATATAGTAATGCGTCATAACGTATATCGACATATAGTATTGCGTCATGACGAATAATGTCATATAATAAGGCGACATGACGTATAACGTCACATAGTAATACGACTTAAAGTATAAAGTCATATAGAATTCCGGAATAACGTATAACGTCATATAGTAATACGTCATATCGTATAACGTCATATAGTATTGCGTCATGACGAATAATGTCATATAGTAATGCGTCATAACGTATAACGCCATATAGTAATGCGTCATAACGTATAACGTCATATAGTATTGCGTCATAACGTCTAACGCCATATAGTAATCCGTCATAACGTATAACGTCATATAGTAATGCGTCATAACGTATAACGCCATATAGTAATGCGTCATAACGTATAACGTCATATAGTATTGCGTCATAACGTCTAACGCCATATAGTAATCCGTCATAACGTATAACGTCATATAGTAATGCGTCATAACGTATAAAGTCATATAAAATTACGGCATAACGTATAACGTCATATAGTAATACGTCATAACGTATAACGTCATATAGTATTACGTCATGACGTATAACGTCATATAGAATTCCGGTTTAACGTATAACGCCATATAGCAATGCGTCTTAACGTATAACAACATATAGTATTGCGTCATGACGTATAACGTCATATACTAATGCGTCATAACGTATATCGACATATAGTATTGCGTCATGACGAATAATGTCATATAATAAGGCGACATGACGTATAACGTCACATAGTAATACGTCTTAAAGTATAAAGTCATATAGAATTCCGGAATAACGTATAACGTCATATAGTAATACGTCATATCGTATAACGTCATATAGTATTGCGTCATGACGAATAATGTCATATAATAAGGCGACATGACGTATAACGTCATATAGTAATGCGTCATAACGTATAACGCCATATAGTAATGCGTCATAACGTATAACGTCATATAGTATTGCGTCAGAACGTCTAGCGCCATATAGTAATCCGTCATAACGTATAACGTCGTATAGTAATGCGTCATAACGTATAACGCCATATAGCAATGCGTCATAACGTATAACGCCATATAGCAATGCGTTATAACGAATAACGTCATATAGTAATGCGTCATAACGTATAACGCCATATAGTAATGCGCCATAACGTATAACGTCATGTAGTATTGGGTCATGACGTATAATGTCATATAATAAGGCGACATGACGTATAACGTCGTATAGAAGTACGGTATAACGTATAACGTCACATAGTAAAACGTCATAACGTATAACGTCATACAGAATTACGGTTTAACGTCTAACGTCATACAGTAATGCGTCATAACGTATAACATCATATCGAATTCCGGTTTTAGCGTATAACGCCATATAGCAATGCGTCATAACGTATAAAGTCATATAGAATTACGGTTTGACGTATAACGTCATATAGTAATGCGTCATAACGTATAACGCCATATAGTAATGCGTCATAACGTATATCGTCATATAGTATTGCGTCATGACGTATAACGTCATATAGTATTGCGTCATGACGAATAATGTCATATAATAAGGCGACATGACGTATAACGTCACATAGTAATGCGTCATAACGTATAACGCCATATAGCAATGCGTTATAACGAATAACGTCATATAGTATTGCGTCATGACGAATAATGTCATATAATAAGGCGACATGACGTATAACGTCATATATTAATGCGTCATAACGTATAACGTCATATAGTAATGCTTCATAACGTATAAAGCCATATAGTAATGCGTCATAACGTATAACGTCATATACTATTGCGTCATGACGTATAACGTCATATAGATTTACCTCATAACGTAGAACATCACATAGTAATACGTCATAACGTATAACGTCATATAGAATTACGTCATAACTTATGACGTCACATAGTAATACGGCATAACGTATAACGTCATATAGTATTACGTCATGACGTATAACGTCATATAGAATTCCGGTATAACGGATAACGTCATATAGTAATGCGTCATAACGTATAACGTCATACAGTAATTCGTCATACCGTATAACGTCGTATAGCATTACGTCATAACGAATAACGGCTCATAGTAATACGTCATATCGTATAACGCCATATAGCAATGCGTCATAACGTATAACGTTATACAGAATTACGGTTTAACGTATAAAGTCATATAGTAATGCGTCATAACGTATAACGCCATATAGTATTGCGTCATAACGTATAACATCATATAGTATTGCGTCATGACGTATAACGTCATATAATAAAGCGACATGACGTATAACGTCATATAGAATTACGTCATAACTTATAACGTCATATAGAATTCCGGTTTAACGTATAACGCCATATAGCAATGCGTCTTAACGTATAACAACGTATAGTATTGCGTCATGACGTATAACGTCATATACTAATGCGTCATAACGTATATCGACATATAGTATTGCGTCATGACGAATAATGTCATATAATAAGGCGACATGACGTATAACGTCACATAGTAATACGTCTTAAAGTATAAAGTCATATAGAATTCCGGAATAACGTATAACGTCATATAGTAATACGTCATATCGTATAACGTCATATAGTATTGCGTCATGACGAATAATGTCATATAATAAGGCGACATGACGTATAACGTCATATAGTAATGCGTCATAACGTATAACGTCATATAGTAATGCGTCATAACGTATAACGCCATATAGTAATGCGTCATAACGTATAACGTCATATAGTATTGCGTCATAACGTATAACGCCATATAGCAATGCGTCATAACGTATAACGCCATATAGCAATGCGTTATAACGAATAACGTCATATAGTAATGCGTCATAACGTATAACGCCATATAGTAATGCGCCATAACGTATAACGTCATGTAGTATTGGGTCATGACGTATAATGTCATATAATAAGGCGACATGACGTATAACGTCATATAGAAGTACGGTATAACGTATAACGTCACATAGTAAAACGTCATAACGTATAACGTCATACAGAATTACGGTTTAACGTCTAACGTCATACAGTAATGCGTCATAACGTATAACATCATATCGAATTCCGGCTTAACGTATAACGCCATATAGCAATGCGTCATAACGTATAAAGTCATATAGAATTACGGTTTGACGTATAACGTCATATAGTAATGCGTCATAACGTATAACGCCATATAGTATTGCGTCATAACGTATAACATCATATAGTATGGCGTCATGACGTACAACGTCATATAATAAAGCGACATGACGTATAACGTCATATAGAATTACGTCATAACTTATATCGTCATATAGAATTCCGGATTAACGTATAACGCCATATAGCAATGCGTCTTAACGTATAACAACATATAGTATTGCGTCATGACGTATAACGTCATATAGTAATGCGTCATAACGTATATCGACATATAGTATTGCGTCATGACGAATAATGTCATATAATAAGGCGACATGACGTATAACGTCATATAGTAATGCGTCATAACGTATAACGTCATATAATAATGCGTCGTAACGTATAACGCCATATAGTAATGCGTCATAACGTATAACGTCATATACTATTGCGTCATGACGTATAACGTCATATAGATTTACCTCATAACGTAGAACATCACATAGTAATACGTCATAACGTATAACGTCATATAGAATTACGACATAACTTATGACGTCACATAGTAATACGGCATAACGTATAACGTCATAAAGTATTACGTCATGACGTATAACGTCATATAGAATTCCGGTTTAACGGATAACGTCATATAGTAATGCGTCATAACGTATAACGTCATACAGTAATTCGTCATACCGTATAACGTCGTATAGCATTACGTCATAACGAATAACGTCTCGTAGTAATACGTCATATCGTATAACGCCATATAGCAATGCGTCATAACGTATAACGTTATACAGAATTACGGTTTAACGTATAAAGTCATATAGTAATGCGTCATAACGTATAACGCCATATAGTATTGCGTCATAACGTATAACATCATATAGTATTGCGTCATGACGTATAACGTCATATAATAAAGCGACATGACGTATAACGTCATATAGAATTACGTCATAACTTATAACGTCATATAGAATTCCGGTTTAACGTATAACGCCATATAGCAATGCGTCTTAACGTATAACAACATATAGTATTGCGTCATGACGTATAACGTCATATACTAATGCGTCATAACGTATATCGACATATAGTATTGCGTCATGACGAATAATGTCATATAATAAGGCGACATGACGTATAACGTCACATAGTAAAACGTCATAACGTATAACGTCATACAGAATTACGGTTTAACGTCTAACGTCATACAGTAATGCGTCATAACGTATAACATCATATCGAATTCCGGTTTAACGTATAACGCCATATAGCAATGCGTCATAACGTATAAAGTCATATAGAATTACGGTTTGACGTATAACGTCATATAGTAATGCGTCATAACGTACAACGCCATATAGTAATGCGTCATAACGTATAACGTCATATAGTATTGCGTCATGACGAATAATGTCATATAGTAAGGCGACATGACGTATAACGTCACATAGTAATACGTCTTAAAGTATAAAGTCATATAGAATTCCGGAATAACGTATAACGTCATATAGTAATACGTCATATCGTATAACGTCATATAGTATTGCGTCATGACGAATAATGTCATATAATAAGGCGACATGACGTATAACGTCATATAGTAATGCGTCATAACGTATAACGTCATATAGTAATGCGTCATAACGTATAACGCCATATAGTAATGCGTCATAACGTATAACGTCATATAGTATTGCGTCATAACGTATAACGCCATATAGCAATGCGTCATAACGTATAACGCCATATAGCAATGCGTTATAACGAATAACGTCATATAGTAATGCGTCATAACGTATAACGCCATATAGTATTGCGTCATAACGTATAACATCATATAGTATTGCGTCATGACGTATAACGTCATATAATAAAGCGACATGACGTATAACGTCATATAGAATTACGTCATAACTTATAACGTCATATAGAATTCCGGTTTAACGTATAACGCCATATAGCAATGCGTCTTAACGTATAACAACATATAGTATTGCGTCATGACGTATAACGTCATATACTAATGCGTCATAACGTATATCGACATATAGTATTGCGTCATGACGAATAATGTCATATAATAAGGCGACATGACGTATAACGTCACATAGTAATACGTCTTAAAGTATAAAGTCATATAGAATTCCGGAATAACGTATAACGTCATATAGTAATACGTCATATCGTATAACGTCATATAGTATTGCGTCATGACGAATAATGTCATATAATAAGGCGACATGACGTATAACGTCATATAGTAATGCGTCATAATGTATAACGTCATATAGTAATGCGTCATAACGTATAACGCCATATAGTAATGCGTCATAACGTATAACGTCATATAGTATTGCGTCAGAACGTCTAACGCCATATAGTAATCCGTCATAACGTATAACGTCGTATAGTAATGCGTCATAACGTATAACGCCATATAGCAATGCGTCATATCTTATAACGCCATATAGCAATGCGTTATAACGAATAACGTCATATAGTAATGCGTCATAACGTATAACGCCATATAGTAATGCGCCATAACGTATAACGTCATGTAGTATTTGGTCATGACGTATAATGTCATATAATAAGGCGACATGACGTATAACGTCATATAGAAGTACGGTATAACGTATAACGTCACATAGTAAAACGTCATAACGTATAACGTCATACAGAATTACGGTTTAACGTCTAACGTCATACAGTAATGCGTCATAACGTATAACGCCATATAGTATTGCGTCATAACGTATAACATCATATAGTATTGCGTCATGACGTATAACGTCATATAATAAAGCGACATGACGTATAACGTCATATAGAATTACGTCATAACTTATAACGTCATATAGAATTCCGGTTTAACGTATAACGCCATATAGCAATGCGTCTTAACGTATAACAACATATAGTATTGCGTCATGACGTATAACGTCATATACTAATGCGTCATAACGTATATCGACATATAGTATTGCGTCATGACGAATAATGTCATATAATAAGGCGACATGACGTATAACGTCACATAGTAAAACGTCATAACGTATAACGTCATACAGAATTACGGTTTAACGTCTAACGTCATACAGTAATGCGTCATAACGTATAACATCATATCGAATTCCGGTTTAACGTATAACGCCATATAGCAATGCGTCATAACGTATAAAGTCATATAGAATTACGGTTTGACGTATAACGTCATATAGTAATGCGTCATAACGTACAACGCCATATAGTAATGCGTCATAACGTATAACGTCATATAGTATTGCGTCATGACGAATAATGTCATATAGTAAGGCGACATGACGTATAACGTCACATAGTAATACGTCTTAAAGTATAAAGTCATATAGAATTCCGGAATAACGTATAACGTCATATAGTAATACGTCATATCGTATAACGTCATATAGTATTGCGTCATGACGAATAATGTCATATAATAAGGCGACATGACGTATAACGTCATATAGTAATGCGTCATAACGTATAACGTCATATAGTAATGCGTCATAACGTATAACGCCATATAGTAATGCGTCATAACGTATAACGTCATATAGTATTGCGTCATAACGTATAACGCCATATAGCAATGCGTCATAACGTATAACGCCATATAGCAATGCGTTATAACGAATAACGTCATATAGTAATGCGTCATAACGTATAACGCCATATAGTATTGCGTCATAACGTATAACATCATATAGTATTGCGTCATGACGTATAACGTCATATAATAAAGCGACATGACGTATAACGTCATATAGAATTACGTCATAACTTATAACGTCATATAGAATTCCGGTTTAACGTATAACGCCATATAGCAATGCGTCTTAACGTATAACAACATATAGTATTGCGTCATGACGTATAACGTCATATACTAATGCGTCATAACGTATATCGACATATAGTATTGCGTCATGACGAATAATGTCATATAATAAGGCGACATGACGTATAACGTCACATAGTAATACGTCTTAAAGTATAAAGTCATATAGAATTCCGGAATAACGTATAACGTCATATAGTAATACGTCATATCGTATAACGTCATATAGTATTGCGTCATGACGAATAATGTCATATAATAAGGCGACATGACGTATAACGTCATATAGTAATGCGTCATAATGTATAACGTCATATAGTAATGCGTCATAACGTATAACGCCATATAGTAATGCGTCATAACGTATAACGTCATATAGTATTGCGTCAGAACGTCTAACGCCATATAGTAATCCGTCATAACGTATAACGTCGTATAGTAATGCGTCATAACGTATAACGCCATATAGCAATGCGTCATATCTTATAACGCCATATAGCAATGCGTTATAACGAATAACGTCATATAGTAATGCGTCATAACGTATAACGCCATATAGTAATGCGCCATAACGTATAACGTCATGTAGTATTTGGTCATGACGTATAATGTCATATAATAAGGCGACATGACGTATAACGTCATATAGAAGTACGGTATAACGTATAACGTCACATAGTAAAACGTCATAACGTATAACGTCATACAGAATTACGGTTTAACGTCTAACGTCATACAGTAATGCGTCATAACGTACAACATCATATCGAATTCCGGTTTAACGTATAACGCCATATAGCAATGCGTCATAACGTATAAAGTCATATAGAATTACGGTTTGACGTATAACGTCATATAGTAATGCGTCATAACGTACAACGCCATATAGTAATGCGTCATAACGTATAACGTCATATAGTATTGCGTCATGACGTATAACGTCATATAGTATTGCGTCATGACGAATAATGTCATATAATAAGGCGACATGACGTATAACGTCACATAGTAATACGTCTTAACGTATAAAGTCATATAGAATTCCGGAATAACGTATAACGTCATATAGTAATATGTCATAACGTATAACGTCATATAGTATTGCGTCATGACGAATAATGTCATATAATAAGGCGACATGACGTATGACGTCATATATTAATGCGTCATAACGTATAACGTCATATAGTAATGCTTCATAACGTATAACGCCATATAGTAATGCGTCATAACGTATAACGTCATATACTATTGCGTCATGACGTATAACGTCATATAGATTTACGTCATAACGTAGAACATCACATAGTAATACGTCATAACGTATAACGTCATATAGAATTACGTCATAACTTATGACGTCACATAGTAATACGGCATAACGTATAACGTCATATAGTATTACGTCATGACGTATAACGTCATATAGAATTCCGGTATAACGGATAACGTCATATAGTAATGCGTCATAACGTATAACGTCATACAGTAATTCGTCATACCGTATAACGTCGTATAGCATTACGTCATAACGAATAACGGCTCATAGTAATACGTCATATCGTATAACGCCATATAGCAATGCGTCATAACGTATAACGTTATACAGAATTACGGTTTAACGTATAAAGTCATATAGTAATGCGTCATAACGTATAACGCCATATAGTATTGCGTCATAACGTATAACATCATATAGTATTGCGTCATGACGTATAACGTCATATAATAAAGCGACATGACGTATAACGTCATATAGAATTACGTCATAACTTATAACGTCATATAGAATTCCGGTTTAACGTATAACGCCATATAGCAATGCGTCTTAACGTATAACAACATATAGTATTGCGTCATGACGTATAACGTCATATAGTATTGCGTCAGAACGTCTAACGCCATATGGTAATCCGTCATAACGTATAACGCCATATAGCAATGCGTTATAACGAATAACGTCATATAGTAATGCGTCATAACGTATAACGCCATATAGTAATGCGCCATAACGTATAACGTCATGTAGTATTGGGTCATGACGTATAATGTCATATAATAAGGCGACATGACGTATAACGTCATATAGAAGTACGGTATAACGTATAACGTCACATAGTAAAACGTCATAACGTATAACGCCATACAGAATTACGGTTTAACGTCTAACGTCATACAGTAATGCGTCATAACGTATAACATCATATCGAATTCCGGTTTAACGTATAACGCCATATAGCAATGCGTCATAACGTATAAAGTCATATAGAATTACGGTTTGACGTATAACGTCATATAGTAATGCGTCATAACGTATAACGCCATATAGTAATGCGTCATAACGTATAACGTCATTAGTATTGCGTCATGACGTATAACGTCATATAGTATTGCGTCATGACGAATAATGTCATATAATAAGGCGACATGACGTATAACGTCACATAGTAATACGTCTTAACGTATAAAGTCATATAGAATTCCGGAATAACGTATAACGTCATATAGTAATATGTCATAACGTATAACGTCATATAGTATTGCGTCATGACGAATAATGTCATATAATAAGGCGACATGACGTATAACGTCATATATTAATGCGTCATAACGTATAACGTCATATAGTAATGCTTCATAACGTATAAAGCCATATAGTAATGCGTCATAACGTATAACGTCATATACTATTGCGTCATGACGTATAACGTCATATAGATTTACCTCATAACGTAGAACATCACATAGTAATACGTCATAACGTATAACGTCATATAGAATTACGTCATAACTTATGACGTCACATAGTAATACGGCATAACGTATAACGTCATATAGTATTACGTCATGACGTATAACGTCATATAGAATTCCGGTATAACGGATAACGTCATATAGTAATGCGTCATAACGTATAACGTCATACAGTAATTCGTCATACCGTATAACGTCGTATAGCATTACGTCATAACGAATAACGGCTCATAGTAATACGTCATATCGTATAACGCCATATAGCAATGCGTCATAACGTATAACGTCATATACTATTGCGTCATGACGTATAACGTCATATAGATTTACCTCATAACGTAGAACATCACATAGTAATACGTCATAACGTATAACGTCATATAGAATTACGTCATAACTTATGACGTCACATAGTAATACGGCATAACGTATAACGTCATATAGTATTACGTCATGACGTATAACGTCATATAGAATTCCGGTATAACGGATAACGTCATATAGTAATGCGTCATAACGTATAACGTCATACAGTAATTCGTCATACCGTATAACGTCGTATAGCATTACGTCATAACGAATAACGGCTCATAGTAATACGTCATATCGTATAACGCCATATAGCAATGCGTCATAACGTATAACGTTATACAGAATTACGGTTTAACGTATAAAGTCATATAGTAATGCGTCATAACGTATAACGTCATATAGTAATGCTTCATAACGTATAACGCCATATAGTAATGCGTCATAACGTATAACGTCATATACTATTGCGTCATGACGTATAACGTCATATAGATTTACGTCATAACGTAGAACATCACATAGTAATACGTCATAACGTATAACGTCATATAGAATTACGTCATAACTTATGACGTCACATAGTAATACGGCATAACGTATAACGTCATATAGTATTACGTCATGACGTATAACGTCATATAGAATTCCGGTATAACGGATAACGTCATATAGTAATGCGTCATAACGTATAACGTCATACAGTAATTCGTCATACCGTATAACGTCGTATAGCATTACGTCATAACGAATAACGGCTCATAGTAATACGTCATATCGTATAACGCCATATAGCAATGCGTCATAACGTATAACGTTATACAGAATTACGGTTTAACGTATAAAGTCATATAGTAATGCGTCATAACGTATAACGCCATATAGTATTGCGTCATAACGTATAACATCATATAGTATTGCGTCATGACGTATAACGTCATATAATAAAGCGACATGACGTATAACGTCATATAGAATTACGTCATAACTTATAACGTCATATAGAATTCCGGTTTAACGTATAACGCCATATAGCAATGCGTCTTAACGTATAACAACATATAGTATTGCGTCATGACGTATAACGTCATATAGTATTGCGTCAGAACGTCTAACGCCATATGGTAATCCGTCATAACGTATAACGCCATATAGCAATGCGTTATAACGAATAACGTCATATAGTAATGCGTCATAACGTATAACGCCATATAGTAATGCGCCATAACGTATAACGTCATGTAGTATTGGGTCATGACGTATAATGTCATATAATAAGGCGACATGACGTATAACGTCATATAGAAGTACGGTATAACGTATAACGTCACATAGTAAAACGTCATAACGTATAACGCCATACAGAATTACGGTTTAACGTCTAACGTCATACAGTAATGCGTCATAACGTATAACATCATATCGAATTCCGGTTTAACGTATAACGCCATATAGCAATGCGTCATAACGTATAAAGTCATATAGAATTACGGTTTGACGTATAACGTCATATAGTAATGCGTCATAACGTATAACGCCATATAGTAATGCGTCATAACGTATAACGTCATTAGTATTGCGTCATGACGTATAACGTCATATAGTATTGCGTCATGACGAATAATGTCATATAATAAGGCGACATGACGTATAACGTCACATAGTAATACGTCTTAACGTATAAAGTCATATAGAATTCCGGAATAACGTATAACGTCATATAGTAATATGTCATAACGTATAACGTCATATAGTATTGCGTCATGACGAATAATGTCATATAATAAGGCGACATGACGTATAACGTCATATATTAATGCGTCATAACGTATAACGTCATATAGTAATGCTTCATAACGTATAAAGCCATATAGTAATGCGTCATAACGTATAACGTCATATACTATTGCGTCATGACGTATAACGTCATATAGATTTACCTCATAACGTAGAACATCACATAGTAATACGTCATAACGTATAACGTCATATAGAATTACGTCATAACTTATGACGTCACATAGTAATACGGCATAACGTATAACGTCATATAGTATTACGTCATGACGTATAACGTCATATAGAATTCCGGTATAACGGATAACGTCATATAGTAATGCGTCATAACGTATAACGTCATACAGTAATTCGTCATACCGTATAACGTCGTATAGCATTACGTCATAACGAATAACGGCTCATAGTAATACGTCATATCGTATAACGCCATATAGCAATGCGTCATAACGTATAACGTCATATACTATTGCGTCATGACGTATAACGTCATATAGATTTACCTCATAACGTAGAACATCACATAGTAATACGTCATAACGTATAACGTCATATAGAATTACGTCATAACTTATGACGTCACATAGTAATACGGCATAACGTATAACGTCATATAGTATTACGTCATGACGTATAACGTCATATAGAATTCCGGTATAACGGATAACGTCATATAGTAATGCGTCATAACGTATAACGTCATACAGTAATTCGTCATACCGTATAACGTCGTATAGCATTACGTCATAACGAATAACGGCTCATAGTAATACGTCATATCGTATAACGCCATATAGCAATGCGTCATAACGTATAACGTTATACAGAATTACGGTTTAACGTATAAAGTCATATAGTAATGCGTCATAACGTATAACGCCATATAGTATTGCGTCATAACGTATAACATCATATAGTATTGCGTCATGACGTATAACGTCATATAATAAAGCGACATGACGTATAACGTCATATAGAATTACGTCATAACTTATAACGTCATATAGAATTCCGGTTTAACGTATAACGCCATATAGCAATGCGTCTTAACGTATAACAACATATAGTATTGCGTCATGACGTATAACGTCATATACTAATGCGTCATAACGTATATCGACATATAGTATTGCGTCATGACGAATAATGTCATATAATAAGGCGACATGACGTATAACGTCACATAGTAATACGTCTTAAAGTATAAAGTCATATAGAATTCCGGAATAACGTATAACGTCATATAGTAATACGTCATATCGTATAACGTCATATAGTATTGCGTCATGACGAATAATGTCATATAATAAGGCGACATGACGTATAACGTCATATAGTAATGCGTCATAACGTATAACGTCATATAGTAATGCGTCATAACGTATAACGCCATATAGTAATGCGTCATAACGTATAACGTCATATAGTATTGCGTCAGAACGTCTAACGCCATATAGTAATCCGTCATAACGTATAACGTCGTATAGCAATGCGTTATAACGAATAACGTCATATAGTAATGCGTCATAACGTATAACGCCATATAGTAATGCGCCATAACGTATAACGTCATGTAGTATTGGGTCATGACGTATAATGTCATATAATAAGGCGACATGACGTATAACGTCATATAGAAGTACGGTATAACGTATAACGTCACATAGTAAAACGTCATAACGTATAACGTCATACAGAATTACGGTTTAACGTCTAACGTCATACAGTAATGCGGCATAACGTATAACATCATATCGAATTCCGGCTTAACGTATAACGCCATATAGCAATGCGTCATAACGTATAAAGTCATATAGAATTACGGTTTGACGTATAACGTCATATAGTAATGCGTCATAACGTATAACGCCATATAGTATTGCGTCATAACGTATAACATCATATAGTAAGGCGTCATGACGTACAACGTCATATAATAAAGCGACATGACGTATAACGTCATATAGAATTACGTCATAACTTATATCGTCATATAGAATTCCGGATTAACGTATAACGCCATATAGCAATGCGTCTTAACGTATAACAACATATAGTATTGCGTCATGACGTATAACGTCATATAGTAATGCGTCATAACGTATATCGACATATAGTATTGCGTCATGACGAATAATGTCATATAATAAGGCGACATGACGTATAACGTCATATAGTAATGCGTCATAACGTATAACGTCATATAATAATGCGTCGTAACGTATAACGCCATATAGTAATGCGTCATAACGTATAACGTCATATACTATTGCGTCATGACGTATAACGTCATATAGATTTACCTCATAACGTAGAACATCACATAGTAATACGTCATAACGTATAACGTCATATAGAATTACGTCATAACTTATGACGTCACATAGTAATACGGCATAACGTATAACGTCATAAAGTATTACGTCATGACGTATAACGTCATATAGAATTCCGGTTTAACGGATAACGTCATATAGTAATGCGTCATAACGTATAACGTCATACAGTAATTCGTCATACCGTATAACGTCGTATAGCATTACGTCATAACGAATAACGTCTCATAGTAATACGTCATATCGTATAACGCCATATAGCAATGCGTCATAACGTATAACGTTATACAGAATTACGGTTTAACGTATAAAGTCATATAGTAATGCGTCATAACGTATAACGCCATATAGTATTGCGTCATAACGTATAACATCATATAGTATTGCGTCATGACGTATAACGTCATATAATAAAGCGACATGACGTATAACGTCATATAGAATTACGTCATAACTTATAACGTCATATAGAACTCCGGTTTAACGTATAACGCCATATAGCAATGCGTCTTAACGTATAACAACATATAGTATTGCGTCATGACGTATAACGTCATATACTAATGCGTCATAACGTATATCGACATATAGTATTGCGTCATGACGAATAATGTCATATAATAAGGCGACATGACGTATAACGTCACATAGTAATACGTCTTAAAGTATAAAGTCATATAGAATTCCGGAATAACGTATAACGTCATATAGTAATACGTCATATCGTATAACGTCATATAGTATTGCGTCATGACGAATAATGTCATATAATAAGGCGACATGACGTATAACGTCATATAGTAATGCGTCATAATGTATAACGTCATATAGTAATGCGTCATAACGTATAACGCCATATAGTAATGCGTCATAACGTATAACGTCATATAGTATTGCGTCAGAACGTCTAACGCCATATAGTAATCCGTCATAACGTATAACGTCGTATAGTAATGCGTCATAACGTATAACGCCATATAGCAATGCGTCATAACGAATAACGTCATACAGTAATGCGTCATAACGTATAACGCCATATAGTAATGCGCCATAACGTATAACGTCATGTAGTATTTGGTCATGACGTATAATGTCATATAATAAGGCGACATGACGTATAACGTCATATAGAAGTACGGTATAACGTATAACGTCACATAGTAAAACGTCATAACGTATAACGTCATACAGAATTACGGTTTAACGTCTAACGTCATACAGTAATGCGTCATAACGTATAACATCATATCGAATTCCGGTTTAACGTATAACGCCATATAGCAATGCGTCATAACGTATAAAGTCATATAGAATTACGGTTTGACGTATAACGTCATATAGTAATGCGTCATAACGTATAACGCCATATAGTAATGCGTCATAACGTATAACGTCATATAGTATTGCGTCATGACGTATAACGTCATATAGTATTGCGTCATGACGAATAATGTCATATAATAAGGCGACATGACGTATAACGTCACATAGTAATACGTCTTAACGTATAAAGTCATATAGAATTCCGGAATAACGTATAACGTCATATAGTAATATGTCATAACGTATAACGTCATATAGTATTGCGTCATGACGAATAATGTCATATAATAAGGCGACATGACGTATAACGTCATATATTAATGCGTCATAACGTATAACGTCATATAGTAATGCTTCATAACGTATAACGCCATATAGTAATGCGTCATAACGTATAACAACATATAGTATTGCGTCATGACGTATAACGTCATATAGCAATGCGTCTTAACGTATAACAACATATAGTATTGCGTCATGACGTATAACATCATATACTAATGCGTCATAACGTATAACGCCATATAGTAATGCGTCATAACGTATAACGTCATATAGTATTGCGTCAGAACGTCTAACGCCATATAGTAATCCGTCATAACGTATAACGTCGTATAGTAATGCGTCATAACGTATAACGCCATATAGCAATGCGTCATAACGTATAACGCCATATAGCAATGCGTTATAACGAATAACGTCATATAGTAATGCGTCATAACGTATAACGCCATATAGTAATGCGCCATAACGTATAACGTCATGTAGTATTGGGTCATGACGTATAATGTCATATAATAAGGCGACATGACGTATAACGTCATATAGAAGTACGGTATAACGTATAACGTCACATAGTAAAACGTCATAACGTATAATGTCATACAGAATTACGGTTTAAAGTCTAACGTCATACAGTAATGCGTCATAACGTATAACGTCATATCGAATTCCGGTTTAACGTATAACGCCATATAGCAATGCGTCATAACGTATAAAGTCATATAGAATTACGGTTTGACGTATAACGTCATATAGTAATGCGTCATAACGTATAACGCCATATAGTAATGCGTCATAACGTATAACGTCATATAGTATTGCGTCATGACGTATAACGTCATATAGTATTGCGTCATGACGAATAATGTCATATAATAAGGCGACATGACGTATAACGTCACATAGTAATACGTCTTAAAGTATAAAGTCATGTAGAATTCCGGAATAACGTATAACGTCATATAGTAATATGTCATAACGTATAACGTCATATAGTATTGCGTCATGACGAATAATGTCATATAATAAGGCGACATGACGTATAACGTCATATATTAATGCGTCATAACGTATAACGTCATATAGTAATGCTTCATAACGTATAACGCCATATAGTAATGCGTCATAACGTATAACGTCATATACTATTGCGTCATGACGTATAACGTCATATAGATTTACCTCATAACGTAGAACATCACATAGTAATACGTCATAGCGTATAACGTCATGTAGAATTCCGGAATAACGTATAACGTCATATAGTAATATGTCATAACGTATAACGTCATATAGTATTGCGTCATGACGAATAATGTCATATAATAAGGCGACATGACGTATAACGTCATATAGTATTGCGTCATGACGAATAATGTCATATAATAAGGCGACATGACGTATAACGTCACATAGTAATACGTCTTAACGTATAACGTCATATAGAATTCCGGTTTAACGGATAACGTCATATAGTAATGCGTCATAACGTATAACGTCATACAGTAATTCGTCATACCGTATAACGTCGTATAGCATTACGTCATAACGAATAACGGCTCATAGTAATACGTCATATCGTACAACGCCATATTGCAATGCGTCATAACGTATAACGTTATACAGAATTACGGTTTAACGTATAAAGTCATATAGTAATGCGTCATAACGTATAACGCCATATAGTATTGCGTCATAACGTATAACATCATATAGTATTGCGTCATGACGTATAACGTCATATAATAAAGCGACATGACGTATAACGTCATATAGAATTACGTCATAACTTATACCGTCATATAGAATTCCGGTTTAACGTATAACGCCATATAGCAATGCGTCTTAACGTATAACAACATATAGTATTGCGTCATGACGTATAACGTCATATACTAATGCGTCATAACGTATATCGACATATAGTATTGCGTCATGACGAATAATGTCATATAATAAGGCGGCATGACGTATAACGTCACATAGTAGTACGTCTTAAAGTATAAAGTCATATAGAATTCCGGAATAACGTATAACGTCATATAGTAATACGTCATATCGTATAACGTCATATAGTATTGCGTCATGACGAATAATGTCATATAATAAGGCGACATGACGTATAACGTCATATAGTAATGCGTCATAACGTATAACGTCATATAGTAATGCGTCATAACGTATAACGCCATATAGTAATGCGTCATAACGTATAACGTCATATAGTATTGCGTCAGAACGTCTAACGCCATATAGTAATCCGTCATAACGTATAACGTCGTATAGTAATGCGTCATAACGTATAACGCCATATAGCAATGCGTCATAACGTATAACGCCATATAGCAATGCGTTATAACGAATAACGTCATATAGTAATGCGTCATAACGTATAACGCCATATAGTAATGCGCCATAACGTATAACGTCATGTAGTATTGGGTCATGACGTATAATGTCATATAATAAGGCGACATGACGTATAACGTCATATAGAAGTACGGTATAACGTATAACGTCACATAGTAAAACGTCATAACGTATAACGCCATACAGAATTACGGTTTAACGTCTAACGTCATA
Organism: Bombus fervidus; assembly: GCF_041682495.2. Classification (NCBI taxonomy): domain Eukaryota; kingdom Metazoa; phylum Arthropoda; class Insecta; order Hymenoptera; family Apidae; genus Bombus; species Bombus fervidus. The sequence goes on from NW_027212582.1 coordinate 3,287,408, forward strand.
CAGTAATGCGTCATAACGTATAACATCATATCGAATTCCGGTTTAACGTATAACGCCATATAGCAATGCGTCATAACGTATAAAGTCATATAGAATTACGGTTTGACGTATAACGTCATATAGTAATGCGTCATAACGTATAACGCCATATAGTATTGCGTCATAACGTATAATATCATATAGTATGGCGTCATGACGTACAACGTCATATAATAAAGCGACATGACGTATAACGTCATATAGAATTACGTCATAACTTATAACGTCATATAGAATTCCGGATTAACGTATAACGCCATATAGCAATGCGTCTTAACGTATAACAACATATAGTATTGCGTCATGACGTATAACGTCATATAGTAATGCGTCATAACGTATATCGACATATAGTATTGCGTCATGACGAATAATGTCATATAATAAGGCGACATGACGTATAACGTCATATAGTAATGCGTCATAACGTATCACGTCATATAGTAATGCGTCATAACGTATAACGCCATATAGTAATGCGTCATAACGTATAACGTCATATACTATTGCGTCATGACGTATAACGTCATATAGATTTACCTCATAACGTAGAACATCACATAGTAATACGTCATAACGTATAACGTCATATAGAATTACGTCATAACTTATGACGTCACATAGTAATACGGCATAACGTATAACGTCATATAGTATTACGTCATGACGTATAACGTCATATAGAATTCCGGTTTAACGGATAACGTCATATAGAAATGCGTCATAACGTATAACGTCATACAGTAATTCGTCATACCGTATAACGTCGTATAGCATTACGTCATAACGAATAACGTCTCATAGTAATACGTCATATCGTATAACGCCATATAGCAATGCGTCATAACGTATAACGTTATACAGAATTACGGTTTAACGTATAAAGTCATATAGTAATGCGTCATAACGTATAACGCCATATAGTATTGCGTCTTAACGTATAACAACATATAGTATTGCGTCATGACGTATAACGTCATATAGTAATGCGTCATAACGTATATCGACATATAGTATTGCGTCATGACGAATAATGTCATATAATAAGGCGACATGACGTATAACGTCACATAGTAATACGTCTTAAAGTATAAAGTCATATAGAATTCCGGAATAACGTATAACGTCATATAGTAATACGTCATATCGTATAACGTCATATAGTATTGCGTCATGACGAATAATGTCATATAATAAGGCGACATGACGTATAACGTCATATAGTAATGCGTCATAACGTATAACGTCATATAGTAATGCGTCATAACGTATAACGCCATATAGTAATGCGTCATAACGTATAACGTCATATAGTATTGCGTCATAACGTCTAACGCCATATAGTAATCCGTCATAACGTATAACGTCATATAGTAATGCGTCATAACGTATAACGCCATATAGCAATGCGTCATAACGTATAACGCCATATAGCAATGCGTCATAACGTATAACGTTATACAGAATTACGGTTTAACGTATAAAGTCATATAGTAATGCGTCATAACGTATAACGCGATATAGTATTGCGTCATAACGTATAACATCATATAGTATTGCGTCATGACGTATAACGTCATATAATAAAGCGACATGACGTATAACGTCATATAGAATTACGTCATAACTTATAACGTCATATAGAATTCCGGTTTAACGTATAACGCCATATAGCAATGCGTCTTAACGTATAACAACATATAGTATTGCGTCATGACGTATAACGTCATATACTAATGCGTCATAACGTATATCGACATATAGTATTGCGTCATGACGAATAATGTCATATAATAAGGCGACATGACGTATAACGTCACATAGTAATACGTCTTAAAGTATAAAGTCATATAGAATTCCGGAATAACGTATAACGTCATATAGTAATACGTCATATCGTATAACGTCATATAGTATTGCGTCATGACGAATAATGTCATATAATAAGGCGACATGACGTATAACGTCATATAGTAATGCGTCATAACGTATAACGTCATATAGTAATGCGTCATAACGTATAACGCCATATAGTAATGCGTCATAACGTATAACGTCATATAGTATTGCGTCAGAACGTCTAACGCCATATAGTAATCCGTCATAACGTATAACGTCGTATAGTAATGCGTCATAACGTATAACGCCATATAGCAATGCGTCATAACGTATAACGCCATATAGCAATGCGTTATAACGACTAACGTCATATAGTAATGCGTCATAACGTATAACGCCATATAGTAATGCGCCATAACGTATAACGTCATGTAGTATTGGGTCATGACGTATAATGTCATATAATAAGGCGACATGACGTATAACGTCATATAGAAGTACGGTATAACGTATAACGTCACATAGTAAAACGTCATAACGTATAACGTCATACAGAATTACGGTTTAACGTCTAACGTCATACAGTAATGCGTCATAACGTATAACATCATATCGAATTCCGGTTTAACGTATAACGCCATATAGCAATGCGTCATAACGTATAAAGTCATATAGAATTACGGTTTGACGTATAACGTCATATAGTAATGCGTCATAACGTATAACGCCATATAGTATTGCGTCATAACGTATAACATCATATAGTATGGCGTCATGACGTACAACGTCATATAATAAAGCGACATGACGTATAACGTCATATAGAATTACGTCATAACTTATAACGTCATATAGAATTCCGGATTAACGTATAACGCCATATAGCAATGCGTCTTAACGTATAACAACATATAGTATTGCGTCATGACGTATAACGTCATATAGTAATGCGTCATAACGTATATCGACATATAGTATTGCGTCATGACGAATAATGTCATATAATTAGGCGACATGACGTATAACGTCATATAGTAATGCGTCATAACGTATAACGTCATATAGTAATGCGTCATAACGTATAACGCCATATAGTAATGCGTCATAACGTATAACGTCATATACTATTGCGTCATGACGTATAACGTCATATAGATTTACCTCATAACGTAGAACATCACATAGTAATACGTCATAACGTATAACGTCATATAGAATTACGTCATAACTTATGACGTCACATAGTAATACGGCATAACGTATAACGTCATATAGTATTACGTCATGACGTATAACGTCATATAGAATTCCGGTTTAACGGATAACGTCATATAGTAATGCGTCATAACGTATAACGTCATACAGTAATTCGTCATACCGTATAACGTCGTATAGCATTACGTCATAACGAATAACGTCTCATAGTAATTCGTCATATCGTATAACGCCATATAGCAATGCTTCATAACGTATAACGTTATACAGAATTACGGTTTAACGTATAAAGTCATATAGTAATGCGTCATAACGTATAACGCCATATAGTATTGCGTCATAACGTATAACATCATATAGTATGGCGTCATGACGTACAACGTCATATAATAAAGCGACATGACGTATAACGTCATATAGAATTACGTCATAACTTATAACGTCATATAGAATTCCGGTTTAACGTATAACGCCATATAGCAATGCGTCTTAACGTATAACAACATATAGTATTGCGTCATGACGTATAACGTCATATAGTAATGCGTCATAACGTATATCGACATATAGTATTGCGTCATGACGAATAATGTCATATAATAAGGCGACATGACGTATAACGTCACATAGTAATACGTCTTAAAGTATAAAGTCATATAGAATTCCGGAATAACGTATAACGTCATATAGTAATACGTCATATCGTATAACGTCATATAGTATTGCGTCATGACGAATAATGTCATATAATAAGGCGACATGACGTATAACGTCATATAGTAATGCGTCATAACGTATAACGTCATATAGTAATGCGTCATAACGTATAACGCCATATAGAAATGCGTCATAACGTATAACGCCATATAGCAATGCGTTATAACGAATAACGTCATATAGTAATGGGTCATAACGTATAACGCCATATAGTAATGCGCCATAACGTATAACGTCATGTAGTATTGGGTCATGACGTATAATGTCATATAATAAGGCGACATGACGTATAACGTCATATAGAAGTACGTTATAACGTATAACGTCACATAGTAAAACGTCATAACGTATAACGTCATACAGAATTACGGTTTAACGTCTAACGTCATACAGTAATGCGTCATAACGTATAACATCATATCGAATTCCGGTTTAACGTATAACGCCATATAGCAATGCGTCATAACGTATAAAGTCATATAGAATTACGGTTTGACGTATAACGCCATATAGTAATGCGTCATAACGTATAACGTCATATAGTATTGCGTCATGACGTATAACGTCATATAGTATTGCGTCATGACGAATAATGTCATATAATAAGGCGACATGACGTATAACGTCACATAGTAATACGTCTTAACGTATAAAGTCATATAGAATTCCGGAATAACGTATAACGTCATATAGTAATACGTCATAACGTATAACGTCATATAGTATTGCGTCATGACGAATAATGTCATATAATAAGGCGACATGACGTATAACGTCATATAGTAATGCGTCATAACGTATAACGTCATATAGTAATGCGTCATAACGTATAACGCCATATAGTAATGCGTCATAACGTATAACGTCATATAGTATTGCGTCATAACGTCTAACGCCATATAGTAATCCGTCATAACGTATAACGTCATATAGTAATGCGTCATAACGTATAACGCCATATAGCAAAGCGTCATAACGTATAACGCCATATAGCAATGCGTTATAACGACTAACGTCATATAGTAATCGCGTCATAACGTATAACGCCATATAGTAATGCGTCATAACGTATAACGTCATGTAGTATTGCGTCATGACGTATAATGTCATACAGTAATTCGTCAAACCGTATAACGTCGTATAGCATTACGTCATAACGAATAACGTCTCATAGTAATACGTCATATCGTATAACGCCATATAGCAATGCGTCATAACGTATAACGTCATATAGTAATGCGTCATAACGTATAACGCCATATAGTAATGCGTCATAACGTATAACGTCATATAGTACTGCGTCATAGCGTCTAACGCCATATAGTAATCCGTCATAACGTATAACGTCATATAGTAATGCGTCATAACGTATAACGCCATATAGCAATGGGTCATAACGTATAACGCCACATAGCAATGCGTTATAACGAATAACGTCATATAGTAATGCGTCATAACGTATAACGCCATATAGTAATGCGTCATAACGTATAACGTCATGTAGTAACCGTCATGACGTATAATGTCATATAATAAGGCGACATGACGTATAACGTCATATAGAAGTACGGTATAACGTATAACGTCACATAGTAAAACGTCATAACGTATAACGTCATACAGAATTACGGTTTAACGTCTAACGTCATACAGTAATGCGTCATAACGTATAACATCATATAGAATTCCGGTTTAACGTATAACGCCATATAGCAATGCGTCATAACGTATAAAGTCATATAAAATTACGGCATAACGTATAACGTCATATAGTAATACGTCATAACGTATAACGTCATATAGTAAAACGTCATAACGTATAACGTCATACAGAATTACGGTTTAACGTCTAACGTCATACAGTAATGCGTCATAACGTATAACGTCATATAGAATTCCGGTTTAACGTATAACGACATATAGCAATGCGTCATAACGTATAAAGTCATATAAAATTACGGCATAACGTATAACGTCATATAGTATTACGTCATGACGTATAACGTCATATAGAATTCCGGTTTAACGGATAACGTCATATAGTAATGCGTCATAACGTATAACGTCATACAGTAATTCGTCATACCGTATAACGTCGTATGGCATTACGTCATAACGAATAACGTCTCATAGTAATACGTCATATCGTATAACGCCATATAGCAATGCGTCATAACGTATAACGTTATACAGAATTACGGTTTAACGTATAAAGTCATATAGTAATGCGTCATAACGTATAACGCCATATAGTATTGCGTCATAACGTATAACATCATATAGTATTGCGTCATGACGTATAACGTCATATAATAAAGCGACATGACGTATAACGTCATATAGAATTACGTCATAACTTATAACGTCATATAGAATTCCGGTTTAACGTATAACGCCATATAGCAATGCGTCATAACGTATACAAAACATATAGTATTGCGTCATGACGTATAACGTCATATAGTAATGCGTCATAACGTATATCGTCATATAGTATTGCGTCATGACGAATAATGTCATATAATAAGGCGACATGACGTATAACGTCACATAGTAATACGTCTTAACGTATAAATTCATATAGAATTCCGGAATAACGTATAACGTCATATAGTAATACGTCATAACGTATAACGTCATATAGTATTGCGTCATGACGAATAATGTCATATAATAAGGCGACATGACGTATAACGTCATATAGTAATGCGTCATAACGTATAACGTCATATCGTAATGCGTCATAACGTATAACGCCATATAGTAATGCGTCATAACGTATAACGTCATATAGTACTGCGTCATAGCGTCTAACGCCATATAGTAATCCGTCATAACGTATAACGTCATATAGTAATGCGTCATAACGTATAACGCCATATAGCAATGGGTCATAACGTATAACGCCACATAGCAATGCGTTATAACGAATAACGTCATATAGTAATGCGTCATAACGTATAACGCCATATAGTAATGCGTCATAACGTATAACGTCATGTAGTAACCGTCATGACGTATAATGTCATATAATAAGGCGACATGACGTATAACGTCATATAGAAGTACGGTATAACGTATAACGTCACATAGTAAAACGTCATAACGTATAACGTCATACAGAATTACGGTTTAACGTCTAACGTCATACAGTAATGCTTCATAACGTATAACATCATATCGAATTCCGGTTTAACGTAAAGCGCCATATAGCAATGCGTCATAACGTATAAAGTCATATAGAATTACGGTTTGACGTATAACGTCATATAGTAATGCGTCATAACGTATAACGTCATACAGTAATGCGTCATAACGTATAACATCATATAGTATTGCGTCATGACGTATAACGTCATATAATGAAGCGACATGACGTATAACGTCATATAGAATTACGTCATAACTTATAACGTCATATAGAATTCCGGTTTAACGTATAACGCCATATAGCAATGCGTCATAACGTATAACATCATATAGTATTGCGTCATGACGTATAACGTCATATAATAAGGCGACATGACGTATAACGTCACATAGTAATACGTCTTAACGTATAAAGTCATATAGAATTCCGGAATAACGTATAACGTCATATAGTAATACGTCATAACGTATAACGTCATATAGTATTGCGTCATGACGAATAATGTCATATAATAAGGCGACATGACGTATAACGTCTCATAGTAATACGTCATATCGTATAACGCCATATAGCAATGCGTCATAACGTATAACGTTATACAGAATTACGGTTTAACGTATAAAGTCATATAGTAATGCGTCATAACGTATAACGCCATATAGTATTGCGTCATAACGTATAACATCATATAGTATGGCGTCATGACGTACAACGTCATATAATAAAGCGACATGACGTATAACGTCATATAGAATTACGTCATAACTTATAACGTCATATAGAATTCCGGCTTAACGTATAACGCCATATAGCAATGCGTCTTAACGTATAATAACATATAGTATTGCGTCAGGACGTATAACGTCATATAGTAATGCGTCATAACGTATATCGACATATAGTATTGCGTCATGACGAATAATGTCATATAATAAGGCGACATGACGTATAACGTCACATAGTAATACGTCTTAAAGTATAAAGTCATATAGAATTCCGGAATAACGTATAACGTCATATAGTAATACGTCATATCGTATAACGTCATATAGTATTGTGTCATGACGAATAATGTCATATAATAAGGCGACATGACGTATAACGTCATATAGTAATGCGTCATAACGTATAACGTCATATAGTAATGCGTCATAACGTATAACGCCATATAGTAATGCGTCATAACGTATAACGTCATATAGTATTGCGTCATAACGTCTAACGCCATATAGTAATCCGTCATAACGTATAACGTCATATAGTAATGCGTCATAACGTATAACGCCATATAGCAATGCGTCATAACGTATAACGCCATATAGCAATGCGTTATAACGAATAACGTCATATAGTAATGCGTCATAACGTATAACGCCATATAGTAATGCGCCATAACGTATAACGTCATGTAGTATTGGGTCATGACGTATAATGTCATATAATAAGGCGACATGACGTATAACGTCATATAGAAGTACGGTATAACGTATAACGTCACATAGTAAAACGTCATAACGTATAACGTCATACAGAATTACGGTTTAACGTCTAACGTCATACAGTAATGCGTCATAACGTATAACATCATATCGAATTCCGGTTTAACGTATAACGCCATATAGCAAGGCGTCATAACGTATAAAGTCATATAGAATTACGGTTTGACGTATAACGTCATATAGTAATGCGTCATAACGTATAACGCCATATAGTAATGCGTCATAACGTATAACGTCATATACTATTGCGTCATGACGTATAATGTCATATAATAAGGCGACATGACGTATAACGTCATATAGAAGTACGGTATAACGTATAACGTCACATAGTAAAACGTCATAACGTATAACGTCATACAGAATTACGGTTTAACGTCTAACGTCATACAGTGATGCGTCATAACGTATAACATCATATAGAATTCCGGTTTAACGTATAACGCCATATAGCAATGCGTCATAACGTATAAAGTCATATAAAATTACGGCATAACGTATAACGTCATATAGTAATATGTCATAACGTATAACGTCATATAGTAAAACGTCATAACGTATAACGTCATACAGAATTACGGTTTAACGTCTAACGTCATACAGTAATGCGTCATAACGTATAACGTCATATAGAATTCCGGTTTAACGTATAACGCCATATAGCAATGCGTCATAACGTATAAAGTCATATAGAATTACGGTTTGACGTATAACGTCATATAGTAATGCGTCATAACGTATAACGCCATATAGTAATGCGTCATAACGTATAACGTCATATACTATTGCGTCATGACGTATAACGTCATATAGATATACCTCATAACGTAGAACATCACATAGTAATACGTCATAACGTATAACGTCATATAGAATTACGTCATAACTTATGACGTCACATAGTAATACGGCATAACGTATAACGTCATATAGTATTACGTCATGACGTATAACGTCATATAGAATTCCGGTTTAACGGATAACGTCATATAGTAATGCGTCATAACGTATAACGTCATACAGTAATTCGTCATACCGTATAACGTCGTATAGCATTACGTCATAACGAATAACGTCTCATAGTAATACGTCATATCGTATAACGCCATATAGCAATGCGTCATAACGTATAACGTTATACAGAATTACGGTTTAACGTATAAAGTCATATAGTAATGCGTCATAACGTATAACGCCATATAGTATTGCGTCGTAACGTATAACATCATATAGTATTGCGTCATGACGTATAACGTCATATAATAAAGCGACATGACGTATAAAGTCATATAGAATTACGTCATAACTTATAACGTCATATAGAATTCCGGTTTAACGTATAACGCCATATAGCAATGCGTCATAACGTATAACAACATATAGTATTGCGTCACGACGTATAACGTCATATAGTAATGCGTCATAACGTATATCGTCATATAGTATTGCGTCATGACGAATAATGTCATATAATAAGGCGACATGACGTATAACGTCATATAGTAATGCGTCATAACGTATAACGTCATATCGTAATGCGTCATAACGTATAACGCCATATAGTAATGCGTCATAACGTATAACGTCATATAGTACTGCGTCATAGCGTCTAACGCCATATAGTAATCCGTCATAACGTATAACGTCATATAGTAATGCGTCATAACGTATAACGCCATATAGCAATGGGTCATAACGTATAACGCCACATAGCAATGCGTTATAACGAATAACGTCATATAGTAATGCGTCATAACGTATAACGCCATATTGTAATGCGTCATAACGTATAACGTCATGTAGTAACCGTCATGACGTATAATGTCATATAATAAGGCGACATGACGTATAACGTCATATAGAAGTACGGTATAACGTATAACGTCACATAGTAAAACGTCATAACGTATAACGTCATACAGAATTACGGTTTAACGTCTAACGTCATACAGTAATGCTTCATAACGTATAACATCATATCGAATTCCGGTTTAACGTAAAGCGCCATATAGCAATGCGTCATAACGTATAAAGTCATATAGAATTACGGTTTGACGTATAACGTCATATAGTAATGCGTCATAACGTATAACGTCATACAGTAATGCGTCATAACGTATAACATCATATAGTATTGCGTCATGACGTATAACGTCATATAATGAAGCGACATGACGTATAACGTCATATAGAATTACGTCATAACTTATAACGTCATATAGAATTCCGGTTTAACGTATAACGCCATATAGCAATGCGTCATAACGTATAACGTCATATAGTATTGCGTCATAACGTCTAACGCCATATAGTAATCCGTCATAACGTATACCGTCATATAGCAATGCGTTATAACGAATAACGTCATATAGTAATGCGTCATAACGTATAACGCCATATAGTAATGCGTCATAACGTATAACGTCATATAGTAATGCGTCATAACGTATAACGCCATATAGTAATGCGTCATAACGTCTAACGTCATATAGTATTACGTCATGACGTATAACGTCATATAGAATTCCGGTTTAACGGATAACGTCATATAGTAATGCGTCATAACGTATAACGTCATACAGTAATTCGTCATACCGTATAACGTCGTATAGCATTACGTCATAACGAATAACGTCTCATAGTAATGCGTCATATCGTATAACGCCATATAACAATGCGTCATAACGTATAACGTTATACAGAATTACGGTTTAACGTATAAAGTCATATAGTAATGCGTCATAACGTATAACGCCATATAGTAATGCGTCATAACGTATAACATCATATAGTATTGCGTCATGACGTATAACGTCATATAATAAAGCGACATGACGTATAACGTCATACAGAATTACGTCATAACTTATAACGACATATAGAATTCCGGTTTAACGTATAACGCCATATAGCAATGCGTCATAACGTATAACATCATATAGTATTGCGTCATGACGTATAACGTCATGTAGTAATGCGTCATAACGTATATCGTAATTTAGTAATGCGTCATAACGTATAACGTCATATAGTATTGCGTCATGACGAATAATGTCATATAATAAGGCGACATGACGTACAACGTCACATAGTAATACGTCTTAACGTATAAAGTCATATAGAATTCCGGAATAACGTATAACGTCATATAGTAATACGTCATAACGTATAACGTCATATAGTATTGCGTCATGACGAATAATGTCATATAATAAGGCGACATGACGTATAACGTCATATAGTAATGCGTCATAACGTATAACGTCATATAGTAATGCGACATAACGTATAAAGTCATATAAAATTACGGCATAACGTATAACGTCATATCGTAATACGTCATAACGTATAACGTCATATAGTAAAACGTCATAACGTATAACGTCATACAGAATTACGGTTTAACGTCTAACGTCATACAGTAATGCGTCATAACGTATAACGTCATACAGAATTCCGGTTTAACGTATAACGCCATATAGCAATGCGTCATAACGTATAACGCCATATAGTAATGCGTCATAACGTATAACGTCATATACTATTGCGTCATGACGTATAACGTCATATAGATATACCTCATAACGTAGAACATCACATAGTAATACGTCATAACGTATAACGTCATATAGAATTACGTCATAACTTATGACGTCACATAGTAATACGGCATAACGTATAACGTCATATAGTATTACGTCATGACGTATAACGTCATATAGAATTCCGGTTTAACGGATAACGTCATATAGTAATGCGTCATAACGTATAACGTCATACAGTAATTCGTCATACCGTATAACGTCGTATAGCATTACGTCATAACGAATAACGTCTCATAGTAATACGTCATATCGTATAACGCCATATAGCAATGCGTCATAACGTATAACGTTATACAGAATTACGGTTTAACGTATAAAGTCATATAGTAATGCGTCATAACGTATAACGCCATATAGTATTGCGTCATAACGTATAACATCATATAGTATTGCGTCATGACGTATAACGTCATATAATAAAGCGACATGACGTATAACGTCATATAGAATTACGTCATAACTTATAACGTCATATAGAATTCCGGTTTAACGTATAACGCCATATAGCAATGCGTCATAACGTATAACAACATATAGTATTGCGTCATGACGTATAACGTCATATAGTAATGCGTCATAACGTATATCGTCATATAGTATTGCGTCATGACGAATAATGTCATATAATAAGGCGACATGACGTATAACGTCACATAGTAATGCGTCATAACGTATAACGTCATACAGAATTACGGTTTAACGTCTAACGTCATACAGTAATGCTTCATAACGTATAACATCATATCGAATTCCGGTTTAACGTAAAGCGCCATATAGCAATGCGTCATAACGTATAAAGTCATATAGAATTACGGTTTGACGTATAACGTCATATAGTAATGCGTCATAACGTATAACGTCATACAGTACTGCGCCATAGCGTCTAACGCCATATAGTAATCCGTCATAACGTATAACGTCATATAGTACTGCGCCATAGCGTCTAACGCCATATAGTAATCCGTCATAACGTATAACGTCATATAGTAATGCGTCATAACGTATAACGCCATATAGCAATGGGTCATAACGTATAACGCCACATAGCAATGCGTTATAACGAATAACGTCATATAGTAATGCGTCATAACGTATAACGCCATATAGTAATGCGGCATAACGTATAACGTCATGTAGTAACCGTCATGACGTACAATGTCATATAATAAGGCGACATGACGTATAACGTCATATAGAAGTACGGTATAACGTATAACGTCACATAGTAAAACGTCATAACGTATAACGTCATACAGAATTACGGTTTAACGTCTAACGTCATACAGTAATGCTTCATAACGTATAACATCATATCGAATTCCGGTTTAACGTAAAGCGCCATATAGCAATGCGTCATAACGTATAAAGTCATATAGAATTACGGTTTGACGTATAACGTCATATAGTAATGCGTCATAACGTATAACGTCATACAGTAATGCGTCATAACGTATAACATCATATAGTATTGCGTCATGACGTATAACGTCATATAATGAAGCGACATGACGTATAACGTCATATAGAATTACGTCATAACTTATAACGTCATATAGAATTCCGGTTTAACGTATAACGCCATATAGCAATGCGTCATAACGTATAACATCATATAGTATTGCGTCATGACGTATAACGTCATATAATAAGGCGACATGACGTATAACGTCACATAGTAATACGTCTTAACGTATAAAGTCATATAGAATTCCGGAATAACGTATAACGTCATATAGTAATACGTCATAACGTATAACGTCATATAGTATTGCGTCATGACGAATAATGTCATATAATAAGGCGACATGACGTATAACGTCTCATAGTAATACGTCATATCGTATAACGCCATATAGCAATGCGTCATAACGTATAACGTTATACAGAATTACGGTTTAACGTATAAAGTCATATAGTAATGCGTCATAACGTATAACGCCATATAGTATTGCGTCATAACGTCTAACATCATATAGCATGGCGTCATGACGTACAACGTCATATAATAAAGCGACATGACGTATAACGTCATGTAGAATTACGTCATAACTTATAACGTCATATAGAATTCCGGTTTAACGTATAACGCCATATATCAATGCGTCTTAACGTATAACAACATATAGTATTGCGTCATGACGTATAACGTCATATAGTAATGCGTCATAACGTAGATCGACATATAGTATTGCGTCATGACGAATAATGTCATATAATAAGGCGACATGACGTATAACGTCACATAGTAATACGTCATAACGTATATCGTCATATAGTATTGCGTCATGACGAATAATGTCATATAATAAGGCGACATGACGTATAACGTCACATAGTAATACGTCTTAACGTATAAATTCATATAGAATTCCGGAATAACGTATAACGTCATATAGTAATACGTCATAACGTATAACGTCATATAGTATTGCGTCATGACGAATAATGTCATATAATAAGGCGACATGACGTATAACGTCATATAGTAATGCGTCATAACGTATAACGTCATATCGTAATGCGTCATAACGTATAACGCCATATAGTAATGCGTCATAACGTATAACGTCATATAGTACTGCGTCATAGCGTCTAACGCCATATAGTAATCCGTCATAACGTATAACGTCATATAGTAATGCGTCATAACGTATAACGCCATATAGCAATGGGTCATAACGTATAACGCCACATAGCAATGCGTTATAACGAATAACGTCATATAGTAATGCGTTATAACGTATAACGCCATATAGTAATGCGTCATAACGTATAACGTCATGTAGTAACCGTCATGACGTATAATGTCATATAGAATTACGTCATAACTTATAACGTCATATAGAATTCCGGTTTAACGTATAACGCCATATAGCAATGCGTCATAACGTATAACATCATATAGTATTGCGTCATAACGTCTAACGCCATATAGTAATCCGTCATAACGTCTAACGCCATATAGTAATCCGTCATAACGTATAACGTCATATAGCAATGCGTTATAACGTATAACGCCATATAGTAATGCGTCATAACGTATAACGTCATACAGTAATGCGTCATAACGTATAACGTCATATAGAATTACGTCATAACTTATAACGTCATATAGAATTCCGGTTTAACGTATAACGCCATATAGCAATGCGTCATAACGTATAACATCATATAGTATTGCGTCATAACGTCTAACGCCATATAGTAATCCGTCATAACGTATAACGTCATATAGCAATGCGTTATAACGTATAACGTCATATAGCAATGCGTTATAACGTATAACGCCATATAGTAATGCGTCATAACGTATAACGTCATATAGTATTGCGTCATAACGTCTAACGCCATATAGTAATCCGTCATAACGTATAACGTCATATAGCAATGCGTTATAACGAATAACGTCATATAGTAATGCGTCATAACGTATAACGTCATATAGTATTGCGTCATAACGTCTAACGCCATATAGTAATCCGTCATAACGTATAACGTCATATAGCAATGCGTTATAACGAATAACGTCATATAGTAATGCGTCATAACGTATAACGTCATATAGTATTGCGTCATAACGTCTAACGCCATATAGTAATCCGTCATAACGTATAACGTCATATAGTATTACGTCATGACGTATAACGTCATATAGAATTCCGGTTTAACGTATAACGCCATATAGCAATGCGTCATAACGTATAACATCATATAGTATTGCGTCATAACGTCTAACGCCATATAGTAATCCGTCATAACGTCTAACGCCATATAGCAATGCGTTATAACGAATAACGTCATATAGTAATGCGTCATAACGTATAACGCCATCTAGTAATGCGTCATAACGTATAACGTCATATAGAATTCCGGTTTAACGTATAACGCCATATAGCAATGCGTCATAACGTATAAAGTCATATAGAATTACGGTTTGACGTATAACGTCATATAGTAATGCGTCATAACGTATAACGCCATATAGTAATGCGTCATAACGTATAACGTCATATAGTATTGCGTCATGACGTATAACGTCATATAGATTTACCTCATAACGTAGAACATCACATAGTAATACGTCATAACGTATAACGTCATATAGAATTACGTCATAACTTATAACGTCACATAGTAATACGTCATATCGTATAACGCCATATAACAATGCGTCATAACGTATAACGTTATACAGAATTACGGTTTAACGTATAAAGTCATATAGTAATGCGTCATAACGTATAACGCCATATAGTAATGCGTCATAACGTATAACGTCATGTAGTAACCGTCATGACGTACAATGTCATATAATAAGGCGACATGACGTATAACGTCATATAGAAGTACGGTATAACGTATAACGTCACATAGTAAAACGTCATAACGTATAACGTCATACAGAATTACGGTTTAACGTCTAACGTCATACAGTAATGCTTCATAACGTATAACATCATATCGAATTCCGGTTTAACGTAAAGCGCCATATAGCAATGCGTCATAACGTATAAAGTCATATAGAATTACGGTTTGACGTATAACGTCATATAGTAATGCGTCATAACGTATAACGTCATACAGTAATGCGTCATAACGTATAACATCATATAGTATTGCGTCATGACGTATAACGTCATATAATGAAGCGACATGACGTATAACGTCATATAGAATTACGTCATAACTTATAACGTCATATAGAATTCCGGTTTAACGTATAACGCCATATAGCAATGCGTCATAACGTATAACATCATATAGTATTGCGTCATGACGTATAACGTCATATAATAAGGCGACATGACGTATAACGTCACATAGTAATACGTCTTAACGTATAAAGTCATATAGAATTCCAGAATAACGTATAACGTCATATAGTAATACGTCATAACGTATAACGTCATATAGTATTGCGTCATGACGAATAATGTCATATAATAAGGCGACATGACGTATAACGTCATATAGAATTACTTCATAACGTATAACGTCATATAAAATTACGGTTTAACGTATAACGTCAAAAGAGTAATGCGTCATGTCCTATAACGCCATATAGTAATTGCGTCATAACGTATAACGTCATACAGAATTCCGGCATAACGTATATCGTCATATAGTAATACGTCATAACTTACAAGGTCATATAGTAATGCATCATAACGTATAACGTCATATAGTATTGCGTCATGACGTATAACGTCATATAATAAGGTGACATGACGTATAACGTCATATAGAATTACGTCACAACGTATAACGTCACGTAGTAATACGTCATAACGTACAACGACATATAGTAATGCGTCATAACGTATAACGTCATATAGAATTACGTCATAACGTATAACGTCATATAAAATTACGGTTTAACGTATAACGTCAAAAGAGTAATGCGTCATATCCTATAACGCCATATAGTAATTGCGACATAACGTATAACGTCATATAGAATTCCGGCATAACGTATATCGTCATATAGTAATACGTCATAACTTACAAGGTCATATAGTAATGCGTCATAACGTATAACGTCATATAGTATTGCGTCATGACGTATAACGTCATATAAAAAGGTGACATGACGTATAACGTCATATAGAATTACGGCATAACGTATGACGTCACATAGTAAAACGTCATAACGTCTAACGTCAAACAGAATTACGGTTTAACGTCTAATGTCATACAGTAATGCGTCATAACGTATAACATCATATAGAATTCCGGTTTAACGTATAACACCATATAGCAATGCGTCATAACGTATAACGTCATATAGAATTACGGTATTACGTATAACGTCATATAGTAATGCGTCATAACGTATGACGCCATATAGCAATGCGTCATAACGTATAACGTCATATAGTAATGCGTCATAACGTATAAGGAAATATAGTAATGCGTCATAACGTATAACGTCATATAGTATTGCGTCATAACTTACAACGTCACATAGTATTGCGTCATGACGTATAATGTCATATAATAAGGCGACATGACGTATAACGTCATATAGAATTACGTCGTAACTTATAACGTCACGTAGTAATACGTCATAACGTATAACGTCATATAGTAATGCGTCATAACGTATAACGCCATATAGGAATGCGTCATAACGTATAACGAAATATAGTAATGCGTCATAACGTATAACACCATATAGGAATGCGTCATAACGTATAGCGTCACATAGAATTACGGCATAACGTATAACGTCACATAGTAATACGTCATAACGTATAATGTCATATAGCAATGCGTCATAACGTATAACGCCATATTGAATTACGGTTTAACGTATAATGTCATATAGTAATGCGTCATAACGTATAACGCCATATAGTATTGCGTCATAACGTATAACGTCATATAGTAATGCGTCATAACGTATAACGTCATATAGTAATGCGTCATAACGTATAACGCCATATAGTAATGCGTCATAACGTGTAACTTCATATAGTATTGCGTCATGACGTATAACGTCATATAAATTTACGTCATAACGTAGATCATCACATAGTAATACGTCATAACGTATAACGTCATATAGAATTACGTCATAACTTATAACGTCACATAGTAATACGTCATAACGTATAACGACATATAGTATTGCGTCATGACGTATAACGTCATATAGAATTCCGGTTTAACGTATAACGCCATATAGCAATGCGTCATAACGTATAACGTCATATAGTAATACGTCATAACGTATAACGCCATATAGTAATGCGTCATAACGTATAACGTCATATAGTAATGCGTAATAACGTATAACATCTTATAGTATTGCGTCATGACGTATAACGTCATATAGTAATCCGTCATAACGTATAACGTCATATAGTAATGCGTCATAACGTATAACGCCATATAGCAATGCGTCATAACGTATAACGCCATATAGCAATGCGTTATAACGAATAACGTTATATAGTAATACGTCATAACGTATAACGCCATATAGTAATGCGTCATAACGTATAACGTCATGTAGTATTGCGTCATGACGTATAATGTCATATAATAAGGCGACATGACGTATAACGTCACATAGAAGTACGGCATAACGTATAACGTCACATAGTAAAACGTCATAACGTATAACGTCATACAGAATTACGGTTTAACGTCTAACGTCATACAGTAATGCGTCATAATGTATAACGTCATATAGAATTCCGGTTTAACGTATAACGCCATATAGCAATGCGTCATAACGTTTAAAGTCATATAGAATTACGGTTTAACGTATAACGCCATATAGCAATGCGTCATAACGTATAAAGTCATATAGAATTACGGTTTGACGTATAACGTCATATAGTAATGCGTCATAACGTATAACGCCATATAGTAATGCGTCATAACGTATAACGTCATATAGTATTGCGTCATGACGTATAACGTCATATAGATTTACCTCATAACGTAGAACATCACATAGTAATACGTCATAACGTATAACGTCATATAGAATTACGTCATAACTTATGACGTCACATAGTAATACGTCATAACGTATAACGTCATATAGTATTACGTCATGACGTATAACGTCATATAGAATTCCGGTTTAACGGATAACGTCATATAGTAATGCGTCATAACGTATAACGTCATACAGTAATTCGTCATACCGTATAACGTCGTATAGCATTACGTCATAACGAATAACGGCTCATAGTAATACGTCATATCGTATAACGCCATATAGCAATGCGTCATAACGTATAACGTTATACAGAATTACGGTTTAACGTATAAAGTCGTATAGTAATGCGTCATAACGTATAACGCCATATAGTATTGCGTCATAACGTATAACATCATATAGTATTGCGACCTGACGTATAACGTCATATAATAAAGCGACATGACGTATAACAACATATAGTATTGCGTCATGACGTATAAAGTCATATAGAATTACGGTTTGACGTATAACGTCATATAGTAATGCGTCATAACGTATAACGCCATATAGTAATGCGTCATAACGTATAACGTCATATAGTATTGCGTCATGACGTATAACGTCATATAGATTTACCTCATAACGTAGAACATCATATAGTAATACGTCATAACGTATAACGTCATATGGAATTACGTCATAACTTATGACGTCACATAGTAATACGTCATAACGTATAACGTCATATAGTATTGCGTCATGACGAATAATGTCATATAATAAGGCGACATGACGTATAACGTCATATAGTAATGCGTCATAACGTATAACGTCATATAGTAATGCGTCATAACGTATAACGCCATATAGTAATGCGTCATAACGTATAACGCCATATAGCAATGCGTTATAACGAATAACGTCATATAGTAATGCGTCATAACGTATAACGCCATATAGTAATGCGTCATAACGTATAACGTCATGTAGTATTGCGTCATGACGTATAACGTCATATAATAAGGCGACATGACGTATAACGTCATATAGAAGTACGGTATAACGTATAACGTCACATAGTAAAACGTCATAACGTATAACGTCAAACACAATTACGGTTTAACGTCTAACGTCATACAGTAATGCTTCATAACGTATAACATCATATCGAATTCCGGTTTAACGTATAACGCCATATAGCAATGCGTCATAACGTATAACATCATATAGTATTGCGTCATGACGTATAACGTCATATAATAAGGCGACATGACGTATAACGTCACATAGTAATACGTCTTAACGTATAAAGTCATATAGAATTCCGGAATAACGTATAACGTCATATAGTAATACGTCATAACGTATAACGTCATATAGTATTGCGTCATGACGAATAATGTCATATAATAAGGCGACATGACGTATAACGTCACATAGTAAAACGTCATAACGTATAACGTCATATAGTATTACGTCATGACGTATAACGTCATATAGAATTCCGGTTTAACGTATAACGCCATATAGCAATGCGTCATAATGTATAAAGTCATATAGAATAACGGTTTGACGTATAACGTCATATAGTAATGCGTCATAACGTATAACGCCATATAGTAATGCGTCATAACGTATAACGTCATATAGTATTGCGTCATGACGTATAACGTCATATAGATTTACCTCATAACGTAGAACATCATATAGTAATACGTCATAACGTATAACGTCATATGGAATTACGTCATAACTTATGACGTCACATAGTAATACGTCATAACGTATAACGTCATATAGTATTGCGTCATGACGAATAATGTCATATAATAAGGCGACATGACGTATAACGTCATATAGTAATGCGTCATAACGTATAACGTCATATAGTAATGCGTCATAACGTATAACGCCATATAGTAATGCGTCATAACGTATAACGCCATATAGTAATGCGTCATAACTTACAACGTCATACAGTAATGCGTCATTCAGTATAACGTCATATATAATTACGGTTTTGCATATAACGTCATTTAGAATTACGGTTTAACGTCTAACGTCATGCAGTAATGCGTCATAACGTATAACATCATATAGAATTCCGGTTTAACGTATAACGCCATATAGCAATGCGTCATAACGTATAAAGTCATATAAAATTACGGCATAACGTATAACGTCATATAGTAATACGTCATAACGTATAACGTCATATAGTATTGCGTCATGACGTATAATGTCATATAATAAGGCGACATGACGTATAACGTCATATAGAAGTACGGCATAACGTATAACGTCACATAGTAAAACGTCATAACGTATAACGTCATATAGAATTACGGTTTGACGTATAACGTCATATAGTAATGCGTCATAACGTATAACGCCATATAGTAATGCGTCATAACGTATAACGTCATATACTATTGCGTCATGACGTATAACGTCATATAGATTTACCTCATAACGTAGAACATCACATAGTAATACGTCATAACGTATAACGTCATATAGAATTACGTCATAACTTATGACGTCACATAGTAATACGGCATAACGTATAACGTCATATAGTATTACGTCATGACGTATAACGTCATATAGAATTCCGGTTTAACGGATAACGTCATATAGTAATGCGTCATAACGTATAACGTCATACAGTAATTCGTCAAACCGTATAACGTCGTATAGCATTACGTCATAACGAATAACGTCTCATAGTAATACGTCATATTGTATAACGCCATATAGCAATGCGTCATAACGTATAACGTTATACAGAATTACGGTTTAACGTATAAAGTCATATAGTAATGCGTCATAACGTATAACGCCATATAGTATTGCGTCATAACGTATAACATCATATAGTATTGCGTCATGACGAATAATGTCATATAATAAGGCGACATGACGTATAACGTCACATAGTAATACGTCTTAAAGTATAAAGTCATATAGAATTCCGGAATAACGTATAACGTCATATAGTAATACGTCATATCGTATAACGTCATATAGTATTGCGTCATGACGAATAATGTCATATAATAAGGCGACATGACGTATAACGTCATATAGTAATGCGTCATAACGTATAACGTCATATAGTAATGCGTCATAACGTATAACGCCATATAGTAATGCGTCATAACGTATATCGACATATAGTATTACGTCATGACGTATAACGTCATATAGAATTCCGGTTTAACGTATAACGCCATATAGCAATGCGTCTTAACGTATAACAACATATAGTATTGCGTCATGACGTATAACGTCATATAGTAATGCGTCATAACGTATATCGACATATAGTATTACGTCATGACGTATAACGTCATATAGAATTCCGGTTTAACGGATAACGTCATATAGTAATGCGTCATAACGTATAACGTCATACAGTAATTCGTCATACCGTATAACGTCGTATAGCATTACGTCATAACGAATAACGTCTCATAGTCATACGTCATATCGTATAACGCCATATAGCAATGCGTCATAACGTATAACGTTATACAGAATTACGGTTTAACGTATAAAGTCATATAGTAATGCGTCATAACGTATAACGCCATATAGTATTGCGTCATAACGTATAACATCATATAGTATGGCGTCATGACGTACAACGTCATATAATAAAGCGACATGACGTATAACGTCATATAGAATTACGTCATAACTTATAACGTCATATAGAATTCCGGTTTAACGTATAACGCCATATAGCAATGCGTCTTAACGTATAACAACATATAGTATTGCGTCATGACGTATAACGTCATATAGTAATGCGTCATAACGTATATCGACATATAGTATTGCGTCATGACAAATAATGTCATATAATAAGGCGACATGACGTATAACGTCATATAGTAATGCGTCATAACGTATAACGTCATATAGTAATGCGTCATAACGTATAACGCCATATAGTAATGCGTCATAACGTATATCGACATATAGTATTACGTCATGACGTATAACGTCATATAGAATTCCGGTTTAACGTATAACGCCATATAGTAATCCGTCATAACGTCTAACGCCATATAGTAATCCGTCATAACGTATAACGTCATATAGCAATGCGTTATAACGTATAACGCCATATAGTAATGCGTCATAACGTATAACGTCATACAGTAATGCGTCATAACGTATAACGTCATATAGAATTACGTCATAACTTATAACGTCATATAGAATTCCGGTTTAACGTATAACGCCATATAGCAATGCGTCATAACGTATAACATCATATAGTATTGCGTCATAACGTCTAACGCCATATAGTAATCCGTCATAACGTATAACGTCATATAGCAATGCGTTATAACGTATAACGTCATATAGCAATGCGTTATAACGTATAACGCCATATAGTAATGCGTCATAACGTATAACGTCATATAGTATTGCGTCATAACGTCTAACGCCATATAGTAATCCGTCATAACGTATAACGTCATATAGCAATGCGTTATAACGAATAACGTCATATAGTAATGCGTCATAACGTATAACGTCATATAGTATTGCGTCATAACGTCTAACGCCATATAGTAATCCGTCATAACGTATAACGTCATATAGCAATGCGTTATAACGAATAACGTCATATAGTAATGCGTCATAACGTATAACGTCATATAGTATTGCGTCATAACGTCTAACGCCATATAGTAATCCGTCATAACGTATAACGTCATATAGTATTACGTCATGACGTATAACGTCATATAGAATTCCGGTTTAACGTATAACGCCATATAGCAATGCGTCATAACGTATAACATCATATAGTATTGCGTCATAACGTCTAACGCCATATAGTAATCCGTCATAACGTCTAACGCCATATAGCAATGCGTTATAACGAATAACGTCATATAGTAATGCGTCATAACGTATAACGCCATCTAGTAATGCGTCATAACGTATAACGTCATATAGAATTCCGGTTTAACGTATAACGCCATATAGCAATGCGTCATAACGTATAAAGTCATATAGAATTACGGTTTGACGTATAACGTCATATAGTAATGCGTCATAACGTATAACGCCATATAGTAATGCGTCATAACGTATAACGTCATATAGTATTGCGTCATGACGTATAACGTCATATAGATTTACCTCATAACGTAGAACATCACATAGTAATACGTCATAACGTATAACGTCATATAGAATTACGTCATAACTTATAACGTCACATAGTAATACGTCATATCGTATAACGCCATATAACAATGCGTCATAACGTATAACGTTATACAGAATTACGGTTTAACGTATAAAGTCATATAGTAATGCGTCATAACGTATAACGCCATATAGTAATGCGTCATAACGTATAACGTCATGTAGTAACCGTCATGACGTACAATGTCATATAATAAGGCGACATGACGTATAACGTCATATAGAAGTACGGTATAACGTATAACGTCACATAGTAAAACGTCATAACGTATAACGTCATACAGAATTACGGTTTAACGTCTAACGTCATACAGTAATGCTTCATAACGTATAACATCATATCGAATTCCGGTTTAACGTAAAGCGCCATATAGCAATGCGTCATAACGTATAAAGTCATATAGAATTACGGTTTGACGTATAACGTCATATAGTAATGCGTCATAACGTATAACGTCATACAGTAATGCGTCATAACGTATAACATCATATAGTATTGCGTCATGACGTATAACGTCATATAATGAAGCGACATGACGTATAACGTCATATAGAATTACGTCATAACTTATAACGTCATATAGAATTCCGGTTTAACGTATAACGCCATATAGCAATGCGTCATAACGTATAACATCATATAGTATTGCGTCATGACGTATAACGTCATATAATAAGGCGACATGACGTATAACGTCACATAGTAATACGTCTTAACGTATAAAGTCATATAGAATTCCAGAATAACGTATAACGTCATATAGTAATACGTCATAACGTATAACGTCATATAGTATTGCGTCATGACGAATAATGTCATATAATAAGGCGACATGACGTATAACGTCATATAGAATTACTTCATAACGTATAACGTCATATAAAATTACGGTTTAACGTATAACGTCAAAAGAGTAATGCGTCATGTCCTATAACGCCATATAGTAATTGCGTCATAACGTATAACGTCATACAGAATTCCGGCATGACGTATATCGTCATATAGTAATACGTCATAACTTACAAGGTCATATAGTAATGCATCATAACGTATAACGTCATATAGTATTGCGTCATGACGTATAACGTCATATAATAAGGTGACATGACGTATAACGTCATATAGAATTACGTCACAACGTATAACGTCACGTAGTAATACGTCATAACGTACAACGACATATAGTAATGCGTCATAACGTATAACGTCATATAGAATTACGTCATAACGTATAACGTCATATAAAATTACGGTTTAACGTATAACGTCAAAAGAGTAATGCGTCATATCCTATAACGCCATATAGTAATTGCGACATAACGTATAACGTCATATAGAATTCCGGCATAACGTATATCGTCATATAGTAATACGTCATAACTTACAAGGTCATATAGTAATGCGTCATAACGTATAACGTCATATAGTATTGCGTCATGACGTATAACGTCATATAAAAAGGTGACATGACGTATAACGTCATATAGAATTACGGCATAACGTATGACGTCACATAGTAAAACGTCATAACGTCTAACGTCAAACAGAATTACGGTTTAACGTCTAATGTCATACAGTAATGCGTCATAACGTATAACATCATATAGAATTCCGGTTTAACGTATAACACCATATAGCAATGCGTCATAACGTATAACGTCATATAGAATTACGGTATTACGTATAACGTCATATAGTAATGCGTCATAACGTATGACGCCATATAGCAATGCGTCATAACGTATAACGTCATATAGTAATGCGTCATAACGTATAAGGAAATATAGTAATGCGTCATAACGTATAACGTCATATAGTATTGCGTCATAACTTACAACGTCACATAGTATTGCGTCATGACGTATAATGTCATATAATAAGGCGACATGACGTATAACGTCATATAGAATTACGTCGTAACTTATAACGTCACGTAGTAATACGTCATAACGTATAACGTCATATAGTAATGCGTCATAACGTATAACGCCATATAGGAATGCGTCATAACGTATAACGAAATATAGTAATGCGTCATAACGTATAACACCATATAGGAATGCGTCATAACGTATAGCGTCACATAGAATTACGGCATAACGTATAACGTCACATAGTAATACGTCATAACGTATAATGTCATATAGCAATGCGTCATAACGTATAACGCCATATTGAATTACGGTTTAACGTATAATGTCATATAGTAATGCGTCATAACGTATAACGCCATATAGTATTGCGTCATAACGTATAACGTCATATAGTAATGCGTCATAACGTATAACGTCATATAGTAATGCGTCATAACGTATAACGCCATATAGTAATGCGTCATAACGTGTAACTTCATATAGTATTGCGTCATGACGTATAACGTCATATAAATTTACGTCATAACGTAGATCATCACATAGTAATACGTCATAACGTATAACGTCATATAGAATTACGTCATAACTTATAACGTCACATAGTAATACGTCATAACGTATAACGACATATAGTATTGCGTCATGACGTATAACGTCATATAGAATTCCGGTTTAACGTATAACGCCATATAGCAATGCGTCATAACGTATAACGTCATATAGTAATACGTCATAACGTATAACGCCATATAGTAATGCGTCACAACGTATAACGTCATATAGTAATGCGTAATAACGTATAACATCTTATAGTATTGCGTCATGACGTATAACGTCATATAGTAATCCGTCATAACGTATAACGTCATATAGTAATGCGTCATAACGTATAACGCCATATAGCAATGCGTCATAACGTATAACGCCATATAGCAATGCGTTATAACGAATAACGTTATATAGTAATACGTCATAACGTATAACGCCATATAGTAATGCGTCATAACGTATAACGTCATGTAGTATTGCGTCATGACGTATAATGTCATATAATAAGGCGACATGACGTATAACGTCACATAGAAGTACGGCATAACGTATAACGTCACATAGTAAAACGTCATAACGTATAACGTCATACAGAATTACGGTTTAACGTCTAACGTCATACAGTAATGCGTCATAATGTATAACGTCATATAGAATTCCGGTTTAACGTATAACGCCATATAGCAATGCGTCATAACGTTTAAAGTCATATAGAATTACGGTTTAACGTATAACGCCATATAGCAATGCGTCATAACGTATAAAGTCATATAGAATTACGGTTTGACGTATAACGTCATATAGTAATGCGTCATAACGTATAACGCCATATAGTAATGCGTCATAACGTATAACGTCATATAGTATTGCGTCATGACGTATAACGTCATATAGATTTACCTCATAACGTAGAACATCACATAGTAATACGTCATAACGTATAACGTCATATAGAATTACGTCATAACTTATGACGTCACATAGTAATACGTCATAACGTATAACGTCATATAGTATTACGTCATGACGTATAACGTCATATAGAATTCCGGTTTAACGGATAACGTCATATAGTAATGCGTCATAACGTATAACGTCATACAGTAATTCGTCATACCGTATAACGTCGTATAGCATTACGTCATAACGAATAACGGCTCATAGTAATACGTCATATCGTATAACGCCATATAGCAATGCGTCATAACGTATAACGTTATACAGAATTACGGTTTAACGTATAAAGTCGTATAGTAATGCGTCATAACGTATAACGCCATATAGTATTGCGTCATAACGTATAACATCATATAGTATTGCGACCTGACGTATAACGTCATATAATAAAGCGACATGACGTATAACGTCATATAGAATTACGTCATAACTTATACCGTCATATAGAATTCCGGTTTAACGTATAACGCCATATAGCAATGCGTCATAACGTATAACAACATATAGTATTGCGTCATGACGTATAAAGTCATATAGAATTACGGTTTGACGTATAACGTCATATAGTAATGCGTCATAACGTATAACGCCATATAGTAATGCGTCATAACGTATAACGTCATATAGTATTGCGTCATGACGTATAACGTCATATAGATTTACCTCATAACGTAGAACATCATATAGTAATACGTCATAACGTATAACGTCATATGGAATTACGTCATAACTTATGACGTCACATAGTAATACGTCATAACGTATAACGTCATATAGTATTGCGTCATGACGAATAATGTCATATAATAAGGCGACATGACGTATAACGTCATATAGTAATGCGTCATAACGTATAACGTCATATAGTAATGCGTCATAACGTATAACGCCATATAGTAATGCGTCATAACGTATAACGCCATATAGCAATGCGTTATAACGAATAACGTCATATAGTAATGCGTCATAACGTATAACGCCATATAGTAATGCGTCATAACGTATAACGTCATGTAGTATTGCGTCATGACGTATAACGTCATATAATAAGGCGACATGACGTATAACGTCATATAGAAGTACGGTATAACGTATAACGTCACATAGTAAAACGTCATAACGTATAACGTCAAACACAATTACGGTTTAACGTCTAACGTCATACAGTAATGCTTCATAACGTATAACATCATATCGAATTCCGGTTTAACGTATAACGCCATATAGCAATGCGTCATAACGTATAACATCATATAGTATTGCGTCATGACGTATAACGTCATATAATAAGGCGACATGACGTATAACGTCACATAGTAATACGTCTTAACGTATAAAGTCATATAGAATTCCGGAATAACGTATAACGTCATATAGTAATACGTCATAACGTATAACGTCATATAGTATTGCGTCATGACGAATAATGTCATATAATAAGGCGACATGACGTATAACGTCACATAGTAAAACGTCATAACGTATAACGTCATATAGTATTACGTCATGACGTATAACGTCATATAGAATTCCGGTTTAACGTATAACGCCATATAGCAATGCGTCATAATGTATAAAGTCATATAGAATAACGGTTTGACGTATAACGTCATATAGTAATGCGTCATAACGTATAACGCCATATAGTAATGCGTCATAACGTATAACGTCATATAGTATTGCGTCATGACGTATAACGTCATATAGATTTACCTCATAACGTAGAACATCATATAGTAATACGTCATAACGTATAACGTCATATGGAATTACGTCATAACTTATGACGTCACATAGTAATACGTCATAACGTATAACGTCATATAGTATTGCGTCATGACGAATAATGTCATATAATAAGGCGACATGACGTATAACGTCATATAGTAATGCGTCATAACGTATAACGTCATATAGTAATGCGTCATAACGTATAACGCCATATAGTAATGCGTCATAACGTATAACGCCATATAGTAATGCGTCATAACTTACAACGTCATACAGTAATGCGTCATTCAGTATAACGTCATATATAATTACGGTTTTGCATATAACGTCATTTAGAATTACGGTTTAACGTCTAACGTCATGCAGTAATGCGTCATAACGTATAACATCATATAGAATTCCGGTTTAACGTATAACGCCATATAGCAATGCGTCATAACGTATAAAGTCATATAAAATTACGGCATAACGTATAACGTCATATAGTAATACGTCATAACGTATAACGTCATATAGTATTGCGTCATGACGTATAATGTCATATAATAAGGCGACATGACGTATAACGTCATATAGAAGTACGGCATAACGTATAACGTCACATAGTAAAACGTCATAACGTATAACGTCATATAGAATTACGGTTTGACGTATAACGTCATATAGTAATGCGTCATAACGTATAACGCCATATAGTAATGCGTCATAACGTATAACGTCATATACTATTGCGTCATGACGTATAACGTCATATAGATTTACCTCATAACGTAGAACATCACATAGTAATACGTCATAACGTATAACGTCATATAGAATTACGTCATAACTTATGACGTCACATAGTAATACGGCATAACGTATAACGTCATATAGTATTACGTCATGACGTATAACGTCATATAGAATTCCGGTTTAACGGATAACGTCATATAGTAATGCGTCATAACGTATAACGTCATACAGTAATTCGTCAAACCGTATAACGTCGTATAGCATTACGTCATAACGAATAACGTCTCATAGTAATACGTCATATCGTATAACGCCATATAGCAATGCGTCATAACGTATAACGTTATACAGAATTACGGTTTAACGTATAAAGTCATATAGTAATGCGTCATAACGTATAACGCCATATAGTATTGCGTCATAACGTATAACATCATATAGTATTGCGTCATGACGAATAATGTCATATAATAAGGCGACATGACGTATAACGTCACATAGTAATACGTCTTAAAGTATAAAGTCATATAGAATTCCGGAATAACGTATAACGTCATATAGTAATACGTCATATCGTATAACGTCATATAGTATTGCGTCATGACGAATAATGTCATATAATAAGGCGACATGACGTATAACGTCATATAGTAATGCGTCATAACGTATAACGTCATATAGTAATGCGTCATAACGTATAACGCCATATAGTAATGCGTCATAACGTATATCGACATATAGTATTACGTCATGACGTATAACGTCATATAGAATTCCGGTTTAACGTATAACGCCATATAGCAATGCGTCTTAACGTATAACAACATATAGTATTGCGTCATGACGTATAACGTCATATAGTAATGCGTCATAACGTATATCGACATATAGTATTACGTCATGACGTATAACGTCATATAGAATTCCGGTTTAACGGATAACGTCATATAGTAATGCGTCATAACGTATAACGTCATACAGTAATTCGTCATACCGTATAACGTCGTATAGCATTACGTCATAACGAATAACGTCTCATAGTCATACGTCATATCGTATAACGCCATATAGCAATGCGTCATAACGTATAACGTTATACAGAATTACGGTTTAACGTATAAAGTCATATAGTAATGCGTCATAACGTATAACGCCATATAGTATTGCGTCATAACGTATAACATCATATAGTATGGCGTCATGACGTACAACGTCATATAATAAAGCGACATGACGTATAACGTCATATAGAATTACGTCATAACTTATAACGTCATATAGAATTCCGGTTTAACGTATAACGCCATATAGCAATGCGTCTTAACGTATAACAACATATAGTATTGCGTCATGACGTATAACGTCATATAGTAATGCGTCATAACGTATATCGACATATAGTATTGCGTCATGACAAATAATGTCATATAATAAGGCGACATGACGTATAACGTCACATAGTAATACGACTTAAAGTATAAAGTCATATAGAATTCCGGAATAACGTATAACGTCATATAGTAATACGTCATATCGTATAACGTCATATAGTATTGCGTCATGACGAATAACGTCATATAGTATTGCGTCATAACGTCTAACGCCATATAGTAATCCGTCATAACGTATAACGTCATATAGTAATGCGTCATAACGTATAACGCCATATAGTAATGCGTCATAACGTATAACGTCATATAGTATTGCGTCATAACGTCTAACGCCATATAGTAATCCGTCATAACGTATAACGTCATATAGTAATGCGTCATAACGTATAACGCCATATAGTAATGCGTCATAACGTATAACGTCATGTAGTATTGCGTCATGACGTATAATGTCATATAATAAGGCGACATGACGTATAACGTCATATAGAAGTACGGTATAACGTATAACGTCACATAGTAATACGTCTTAACGTATTAAGTCATATAGTATAGCGTCATAACGTCTAACGCCATATAGTAATCCGTCATAACGTATAACGTCATATAGTAATGCGTCATAACGTATAACGCCATATAGCAAAGCGTCATAACGTATAACGCCATATAGCAATGCGTTATAACGAATAACGTCATATAGTAATCGCGTCATAACGTATAACGCCATATAGTAATGCGTCATAACGTATAACGTCATGTACTATTGCGTCATGACGTATAATGTCATATAATAAGGCGACATGACGTATAACGTCATATAGAAGTACGGTATAACGTATAACGTCACATAGTAAAACGTCATAACGTATAACGTCATACAGAATTACGGTTTAACGTCTAACGTCATACAGTAATGCGTCATAACGTATAAAATCATATAGAATTCCGGTTTAACGTATAACGCCATATAGCAATGCGTCATAACGTATAAAGTCATATAAAATTACGGCATAACGTATAACGTCATATAGTAATACGTCATAACGTATAACGTCATATAGTATTGCGTCATGACGTATAATGTCATATAATAAGGCGACATGACGTATAACGTCATATAGAAGTACGGCATAACGTATAACGTCACATAGTAAAACGTCATAACGTATAACGTCATATAGAATTACGGTTTGACGTATAACGTCATATAGTAATGCGTCATAACGTATAACGCCATATAGTAGTGCGTCATAACGTATAACGTCATATACTATTGCGTCATGACGTATAACGTCATATAGTAATACGTCATAACGTATAACGTCATATAGTATTGCGTCATGACGTATAATGTCATATAATAAGGCGACATGACGTATAACGTCATATAGAAGTACGGCATAACGTATAACGTCATATAGTATTACGTCATGACGTATAACGTCATATAGAATTCCGGTTTAACGTATAACGCCATATAGCAATGCGTCTTAACGTATAACAACATATAGTATTGCGTCATGACGTATAACGTCATATACTAATGCGTCATAACGTATATCGACATATAGTATTGCGTCATGACGAATAATGTCATATAATAAGGCGACATGACGTATAACGTCACATAGTAATACGTCTTAAAGTATAAAGTCATATAGAATTCCGGAATAACGTATAACGTCATATAGTAATACGTCATATCGTATAACGTCATATAGTATTGCGTCATGACGAATAATGTCATATAATAAGGCGACATGACGTATAACGTCATATAGTAATGCGTCATAACGTATAACGCCATATAGTAATGCGTCATAACGTATAACGTCATATAGTATTGCGTCAGAACGTCTAGCGCCATATAGTAATCCGTCATAACGTATAACGTCGTATAGTAATGCGTCATAACGTATAACGCCATATAGCAATGCGTCATAACGTATAACGCCATATAGCAATGCGTTATAACGAATAACGTCATATAGTAATGCGTCATAACGTATAACGCCATATAGTAATGCGCCATAACGTATAACGTCATGTAGTATTGGGTCATGACGTATAATGTCATATAATAAGGCGACATGACGTATAACGTCATATAGAAGTACGGTATAACGTATAACGTCACATAGTAAAACGTCATAACGTATAACGTCATACAGAATTACGGTTTAACGTCTAACGTCATACAGTAATGCGTCATAACGTATAACATCATATCGAATTCCGGTTTAACGTATAACGCCATATAGCAATGCGTCATAACGTATAAAGTCATATAGAATTACGGTTTGACGTATAACGTCATATAGTAATGCGTCATAACGTATAACGCCATATAGTAATGCGTCATAACGTATATCGTCATATAGTATTGCGTCATGACGTATAACGTCATATAGTATTGCGTCATGACGAATAATGTCATATAATAAGGCGACATGACGTATAACGTCACGTAGTAATGCGTCATAACGTATAACGCCATATAGCAATGCGTTATAACGAATAACGTCATATAGTATTGCGTCATGACGAATAATGTCATATAATAAGGCGACATGACGTATAACGTCATATATTAATGCGTCATAACGTATAACGTCATATAGTAATGCTTCATAACGTATAAAGCCATATAGTAATGCGTCATAACGTATAACGTCATATACTATTGCGTCATGACGTATAACGTCATATAGATTTACCTCATAACGTAGAACATCACATAGTAATACGTCATAACGTATAACGTCATATAGAATTACGTCATAACTTATGACGTCACATAGTAATACGGCATAACGTATAACGTCATATAGTATTACGTCATGACGTATAACGTCATATAGAATTCCGGTATAACGGATAACGTCATATAGTAATGCGTCATAACGTATAACGCCATATAGCAATGCGTTATAACGAATAACGTCATATAGTATTGCGTCATGACGAATAATGTCATATAATAAGGCGACATGACGTATAACGTCATATATTAATGCGTCATAACGTATAACGTCATATAGTAATGCTTCATAACGTATAAAGCCATATAGTAATGCGTCATAACGTATAACGTCATATACTATTGCGTCATGACGTATAACGTCATATAGATTTACCTCATAACGTAGAACATCACATAGTAATACGTCATAACGTATAACGTCATATAGAATTACGTCATAACTTATGACGTCACATAGTAATACGGCATGACGTATAACGTCATATAGTATTACGTCATGACGTATAACGTCATATAGAATTCCGGTATAACGGATAACGTCATATAGTAATGCGTCATACCGTATAACGTCGTATAGCATTACGTCATAACGAATAACGGCTCATAGTAATACGTCATATCGTATAACGCCATATAGCAATGCGTCATAACGTATAACGTTATACAGAATTACGGTTTAACGTATAAAGTCATATAGTAATGCGTCATAACGTATAACGCCATATAGTATTGCGTCATAACGTATAACATCATATAGTATTGCGTCATGACGTATAACGTCATATAATAAAGCGACATGACGTATAACGTCATATAGAATTACGTCATAACTTATAACGTCATATAGACTTCCGGTTTAACGTATAACGCCATATAGCAATGCGTCTTAACGTATAACAACATATAGTATTGCGTCATGACGTATAACGTCATATACTAATGCGTCATAACGTATATCGACATATAGTATTGCGTCATGACGAATAATGTCATATAATAAGGCGACATGACGTATAACGTCACATAGTAATACGTCTTAAAGTATAAAGTCATATAGAATTCCGGAATAACGTATAACGTCATATAGTAATACGTCATATCGTATAACGTCATATAGTATTGCGTCATGACGAATAATGTCATATAATAAGGCGACATGACGTATAACGTCATATAGTAATGCGTCATAACGTATAACGTCATATAGTAATGCGTCATAACGTATAACGCCATATAGTAATGCGTCATAACGTATAACGTCATATAGTATTGCGTCATAACGTATAACGCCATATAGCAATGCGTCATAACGTATAACGCCATATAGCAATGCGTTATAACGAATAACGTCATATAGTAATGCGTCATAACGTATAACGCCATATAGTAATGCGCCATAACGTATAACGTCATGTAGTATTGGGTCATGACGTATAATGTCATATAATAAGGCGACATGACGTATAACGTCATATAGAAGTACGGTATAACGTATAACGTCACATAGTAAAACGTCATAACGTATAACGTCATACAGAATTACGGTTTAACGTCTAACGTCATACAGTAATGCGTCATAACGTATAACATCATATCGAATTCCGGCTTAACGTATAACGCCATATAGCAATGCGTCATAACGTATAAAGTCATATAGAATTACGGTTTGACGTATAACGTCATATAGTAATGCGTCATAACGTATAACGCCATATAGTATTGCGTCATAACGTATAACATCATATAGTATGGCGTCATGACGTACAACGTCATATAATAAAGCGACATGACGTATAACGTCATATAGAATTACGTCATAACTTATATCGTCATATAGAATTCCGGATTAACGTATAACGCCATATAGCAATGCGTCTTAACGTATAACAACATATAGTATTGCGTCATGACGTATAACGTCATATAGTAATGCGTCATAACGTATATCGACATATAGTATTGCGTCATGACGAATAATGTCATATAATAAGGCGACATGACGTATAACGTCATATAGTAATGCGTCATAACGTATAACGTCATATAATAATGCGTCGTAACGTATAACGCCATATAGTAATGCGTCATAACGTATAACGTCATATACTATTGCGTCATGACGTATAACGTCATATAGATTTACCTCATAACGTAGAACATCACATAGTAATACGTCATAACGTATAACGTCATATAGAATTACGACATAACTTATGACGTCACATAGTAATACGGCATAACGTATAACGTCATAAAGTATTACGTCATGACGTATAACGTCATATAGAATTCCGGTTTAACGGATAACGTCATATAGTAATGCGTCATAACGTATAACGTCATACAGTAATTCGTCATACCGTATAACGTCGTATAGCATTACGTCATAACGAATAACGTCTCGTAGTAATACGTCATATCGTATAACGCCATATAGCAATGCGTCATAACGTATAACGTTATACAGAATTACGGTTTAACGTATAAAGTCATATAGTAATGCGTCATAACGTATAACGCCATATAGTATTGCGTCATAACGTATAACATCATATAGTATTGCGTCATGACGTATAACGTCATATAATAAAGCGACATGACGTATAACGTCATATAGAATTACGTCATAACTTATAACGTCATATAGAATTCCGGTTTAACGTATAACGCCATATAGCAATGCGTCTTAACGTATAACAACATATAGTATTGCGTCATGACGTATAACGTCATATACTAATGCGTCATAACGTATATCGACATATAGTATTGCGTCATGACGAATAATGTCATATAATAAGGCGACATGACGTATAACGTCACATAGTAATACGTCTTAAAGTATAAAGTCATATAGAATTCCGGAATAACGTATAACGTCATATAGTAATACGTCATATCGTATAACGTCATATAGTATTGCGTCATGACGAATAATGTCATATAATAAGGCGACATGACGTATAACGTCATATAGTAATGCGTCATAATGTATAACGTCATATAGTAATGCGTCATAACGTATAACGCCATATAGTAATGCGTCATAACGTATAACGTCATATAGTATTGCGTCAGAACGTCTAACGCCATATAGTAATCCGTCATAACGTATAACGTCGTATAGTAATGCGTCATAACGTATAACGCCATATAGCAATGCGTCATATCGTATAACGCCATATAGCAATGCGTTATAACGAATAACGTCATATAGTAATGCGTCATAACGTATAACGCCATATAGTAATGCGCCATAACGTATAACGTCATGTAGTATTTGGTCATGACGTATAATGTCATATAATAAGGCGACATGACGTATAACGTCATATAGAAGTACGGTATAACGTATAACGTCACATAGTAAAACGTCATAACGTATAACGTCATACAGAATTACGGTTTAACGTCTAACGTCATACAGTAATGCGTCATAACGTATAACATCATATCGAATTCCGGTTTAACGTATAACGCCATATAGCAATGCGTCATAACGTATAAAGTCATATAGAATTACGGTTTGACGTATAACGTCATATAGTAATGCGTCATAACGTACAACGCCATATAGTAATGCGTCATAACGTATAACGTCATATAGTATTGCGTCATGACGTATAACGTCATATAGTATTGCGTCATGACGATTAATGTCATATAATAAGGCGACATGTCGTATAACGTCACATAGTAATTCGTCTTAACGTATAAAGTCATATAGAATTCCGGAATAACGTATAACGTCATATAGTAATATGTCATAACGTATAACGTCATATAGTATTGCGTCATGACGAATAATGTCATATAATAAGGCGACATGACGTATGACGTCATATATTAATGCGTCATAACGTATAACGTCATATAGTAATGCTTCATAACGTATAACGCCATATAGTAATGCGTCATAACGTATAACGTCATATACTATTGCGTCATGACGTATAACGTCATATAGATTTACGTCATAACGTAGAACATCACATAGTAATACGTCATAACGTATAACGTCATATAGAATTACGTCATAACTTATGACGTCACATAGTAATACGGCATAACGTGTAACGTCATATAGTATTACGTCATGACGTATAACGTCATATAGAATTCCGGTATAACGGATAACGTCATATAGTAATGCGTCATAACGTATAACGTCATACAGTAATTCGTCATACCGTATAACGTCGTATAGCATTACGTCATAACGAATAACGGCTCATAGTAATACGTCATATCGCATAACGCCATATAGCAATGCGTCATAACGTATAACGTTATACAGAATTACGGTTTAACGTATAAAGTCATATAGTAATGCGTCATAACGTATAACGCCATATAGTAATGCGCCATAACGTATAACGTCATGTAGTATTGGGTCATGACGTATAATGTCATATAATAAGGCGACATGACGTATAACGTCATATAGAATTCCGGTTTAACGTATAACGCCATATAGCAATGCGTCATAATGTATAAAGTCATATAGAATAACGGTTTGACGTATAACGTCATATAGTAATGCGTCATAACGTATAACGCCATATAGTAATGCGTCATAACGTATAACGTCATATAGTATTGCGTCATGACGTATAACGTCATATAGATTTACCTCATAACGTAGAACATCATATAGTAATACGTCATAACGTATAACGTCATATGGAATTACGTCATAACTTATGACGTCACATAGTAATACGTCATAACGTATAACGTCATATAGTATTGCGTCATGACGAATAATGTCATATAATAAGGCGACATGACGTATAACGTCACATAGTAATACGTCTTAAAGTATAAAGTCATATAGAATTCCGGAATAACGTATAACGTCATATAGTAATACGTCATATCGTATAACGTCATATAGTATTGCGTCATGACGAATAATGTCATATAATAAGGCGACATGACGTATAACGTCATATAGTAATGCGTCATAATGTATAACGTCATATAGTAATGCGTCATAACGTATAACGCCATATAGTAATGCGTCATAACGTATAACGTCATATAGTATTGCGTCAGAACGTCTAACGCCATATAGTAATCCGTCATAACGTATAACGTCGTATAGTAATGCGTCATAACGTATAACGCCATATAGCAATGCGTCATATCGTATAACGCCATATAGCAATGCGTTATAACGAATAACGTCATATAGTAATGCGTCATAACGTATAACGCCATATAGTAATGCGCCATAACGTATAACGTCATGTAGTATTTGGTCATGACGTATAATGTCATATAATAAGGCGACATGACGTATAACGTCATATAGAAGTACGGTATAACGTATAACGTCACATAGTAAAACGTCATAACGTATAACGTCATACAGAATTACGGTTTAACGTCTAACGTCATACAGTAATGCGTCATAACGTATAACATCATATCGAATTCCGGTTTAACGTATAACGCCATATAGCAATGCGTCATAACGTATAACGTCATATAGACTTCCGGTTTAACGTATAACGCCATATAGCAATGCGTCTTAACGTATAACGTCATATAGTAATGCGTCATAACGTATAACGTCATACAGTAATTCGTCATACCGTATAACGTCGTATAGCATTACGTCATAACGAATAACGTCTCGTAGTAATACGTCATATCGTATAACGCCATATAGCAATGCGTCATAACGTATAACGTTATACAGAATTACGGTTTAACGTATAAAGTCATATAGTAATGCGTCATAACGTATAACGCCATATAGTATTGCGTCATAACGTATAACATCATATAGTATTGCGTCATGACGTATAACGTCATATAATAAAGCGACATGACGTATAACGTCATATAGAATTACGTCATAACTTATAACGTCATATAGAATTCCGGTTTAACGTATAACGCCATATAGCAATGCGTCTTAACGTATAACAACATATAGTATTGCGTCATGACGTATAACGTCATATACTAATGCGTCATAACGTATATCGACATATAGTATTGCGTCATGACGAATAATGTCATATAATAAGGCGACATGACGTATAACGTCACATAGTAATACGTCTTAAAGTATAAAGTCATATAGAATTCCGGAATAACGTATAACGTCATATAGTAATACGTCATATCGTATAACGTCATATAGTATTGCGTCATGACGAATAATGTCATATAATAAGGCGACATGACGTATAACGTCATATAGTAATGCGTCATAATGTATAACGTCATATAGTAATGCGTCATAACGTATAACGCCATATAGTAATGCGTCATAACGTATAACGTCATATAGTATTGCGTCAGAACGTCTAACGCCATATAGTAATCCGTCATAACGTATAACGTCGTATAGTAATGCGTCATAACGTATAACGCCATATAGCAATGCGTCATATCGTATAACGCCATATAGCAATGCGTTATAACGAATAACGTCATATAGTAATGCGTCATAACGTATAACGCCATATAGTAATGCGCCATAACGTATAACGTCATGTAGTATTTGGTCATGACGTATAATGTCATATAATAAGGCGACATGACGTATAACGTCATATAGAAGTACGGTATAACGTATAACGTCACATAGTAAAACGTCATAACGTATAACGTCATACAGAATTACGGTTTAACGTCTAACGTCATACAGTAATGCGTCATAACGTATAACATCATATCGAATT
Source organism: Bombus fervidus (assembly GCF_041682495.2). Lineage (NCBI taxonomy): Eukaryota > Metazoa > Arthropoda > Insecta > Hymenoptera > Apidae > Bombus > Bombus fervidus. The sequence goes on from NW_027212582.1 coordinate 3,328,849, forward strand.
CCGGTTTAACGTATAACGCCATATAGCAATGCGTCATAACGTATAAAGTCATATAGAATTACGGTTTGACGTATAACGTCATATAGTAATGCGTCATAACGTACAACGCCATATAGTAATGCGTCATAACGTATAACGTCATATAGTATTGCGTCATGACGTATAACGTCATATAGTATTGCGTCATGACGATTAATGTCATATAATAAGGCGACATGTCGTATAACGTCACATAGTAATTCGTCTTAACGTATAAAGTCATATAGAATTCCGGAATAACGTATAACGTCATATAGTAATATGTCATAACGTATAACGTCATATAGTATTGCGTCATGACGAATAATGTCATATAATAAGGCGACATGACGTATGACGTCATATATTAATGCGTCATAACGTATAACGTCATATAGTAATGCTTCATAACGTATAACGCCATATAGTAATGCGTCATAACGTATAACGTCATATACTATTGCGTCATGACGTATAACGTCATATAGATTTACGTCATAACGTAGAACATCACATAGTAATACGTCATAACGTATAACGTCATATAGAATTACGTCATAACTTATGACGTCACATAGTAATACGGCATAACGTATAACGTCATATAGTATTACGTCATGACGTATAACGTCATATAGAATTCCGGTATAACGGATAACGTCATATAGTAATGCGTCATAACGTATAACGTCATACAGTAATTCGTCATACCGTATAACGTCGTATAGCATTACGTCATAACGAATAACGGCTCATAGTAATACGTCATATCGTATAACGCCATATAGCAATGCGTCATAACGTATAACGTTATACAGAATTACGGTTTAACGTATAAAGTCATATAGTAATGCGTCATAACGTATAACGCCATATAGTAATGCGCCATAACGTATAACGTCATGTAGTATTGGGTCATGACGTATAATGTCATATAATAAGGCGACATGACGTATAACGTCATATAGAATTCCGGTTTAACGTATAACGCCATATAGCAATGCGTCATAATGTATAAAGTCATATAGAATAACGGTTTGACGTATAACGTCATATAGTAATGCGTCATAACGTATAACGCCATATAGTAATGCGTCATAACGTATAACGTCATATAGTATTGCGTCATGACGTATAACGTCATATAGATTTACCTCATAACGTAGAACATCATATAGTAATACGTCATAACGTATAACGTCATATGGAATTACGTCATAACTTATGACGTCACATAGTAATACGTCATAACGTATAACGTCATATAGTATTGCGTCATGACGAATAATGTCATATAATAAGGCGACATGACGTATAACGTCATATAGTAATGCGTCATAACGTATAACGTCATATAGTAAAGCGTCATAACGTATAACGCCATATAGTAATGCGTCATAACGTATAACGCCATATAGTAATGCGTCATAACTTACAACGTCATACAGTAATGCGTCATTCAGTATAACGTCATATATAATTACGGTTTTGCATATAACGTCATTTAGAATTACGGTTTAACGTCTAACGTCATGCAGTAATGCGTCATAACGTATAACATCATATAGAATTCCGGTTTAACGTATAACGCCATATAGCAATGCGTCATAACGTATAAAGTCATATAAAATTACGGCATAACGTATAACGTCATATAGTAATACGTCATAACGTATAACGTCATATAGTATTGCGTCATGACGTATAATGTCATATAATAAGGCGACATCACGTATAACGTCATATAGAAGTACGGCATAACGTATAACGTCACATAGTAAAACGTCATAACGTATAACGTCATATAGAATTACGGTTTGACGTATAACGTCATATAGTAATGCGTCATAACGTATAACGCCATATAGTAATGCGTCATAACGTATAACGTCATATACTATTGCGTCATGACGTATAACGTCATATAGATTTACCTCATAACGTAGAACATCACATAGTAATACGTCATAACGTATAACGTCATATAGAATTACGTCATAACTTATGACGTCACATAGTAATACGGCATAACGTATAACGTCATATAGTATTACGTCATGACGTATAACGTCATATAGAATTCCGGTTTAACGGATAACGTCATATAGTAATGCGTCATAACGTATAACGTCATACAGTAATTCGTCAAACCGTATAACGTCGTATAGCATTACGTCATAACGAATAACGTCTCATAGTAATACGTCATATCGTATAACGCCATATAGCAATGCGTCATAACGTATAACGTTATACAGAATTACGGTTTAACGTATAAAGTCATATAGTAATGCGTCATAACGTATAACGCCATATAGTATTGCGTCATAACGTATAACATCATATAGTATTGCGTCATGACGAATAATGTCATATAATAAGGCGACATGACGTATAACGTCACATAGTAATACGTCTTAAAGTATAAAGTCATATAGAATTCCGGAATAACGTATAACGTCATATAGTAATACGTCATATCGTATAACGTCATATAGTATTGCGTCATGACGAATAATGTCATATAATAAGGCGACATGACGTATAACGTCATATAGTAATGCGTCATAACGTATAACGTCATATAGTAATGCGTCATAACGTATAACGCCATATAGTAATGCGTCATAACGTATAACGTCATATAGTATTGCGTCAGAACGTCTAACGCCATATAGTAATCCGTCATAACGTATAACGTCGTATAGTAATGCGTCATAACGTATAACGCCATATAGCAATGCGTCATAACGTATAACGGCATATAGCAATGCGTTATAACGAATAACGTCATATAGTAATGCGTCATAACGTATAACGCCATATAGTAATGCGCCATAACGTATAACGTCATGTAGTATTGGGTCATGACGTATAATGTCATATAATAAGGCGACATGACGTATAACGTCATACAGAAGTACGGTATAACGTATAACGTCACATAGTAAAACGTCATAACGTATAACGTCATACAGAATTACGGTTTAACGTCTAACGTCATACAGTAATGCGTCATAACGTATAACGCCATATAGTAATGCGTCATAACGTATAACGTCATATAGTATTGCGTCATGACGTATAACGTCATATAGTATTGCATCATGACGAATAATGTCATATAATAAGGCGACATGACGTATAACGTCACATAGTAATACGTCTTAACGTATAAAGTCATATAGAATTCCGGAATAACGTATAACGTCATATAGTAATACGTCATAACGTATAACGTCATATAGTATTGCGTCATGACGAATAATGTCATATAATAAGGCGACATGACGTATAACGTCATATAGTAATGCGTCATAACGTATAACGTCATATAGTAATGCGTCATAACGTATAACGCCATATAGTAATGCGTCATAACGTATAACGACATATACTATTGCGTCATGACGTATAACGTCATATAGATTTACCTCATAACGTAGAACATCACATAGTAATACGTCATAACGTATAACGTGATATAGAATTACGTCATAACTTATGACGTCACATAGTAATACGGCATAACGTATAACGTTATATAGTATTACGTCATGACGTATAACGTCATATAGAATTCCGGTTTAACGGATAACGTCATATAGTAATGCGTCATAACGTATAACGTCATACAGTAATTCGTCATACCGTATAACGTCGTATAGCATTACGTCATAACGAATAACGTCTCATAGTAATACGTCATATCGTATAACGCCATATAGCAATGCGTCATAACGTATAACGTTATACAGAATTACGGTTTAACGTATAAAGTCATATAGTAATGCGTCATAACGTATAACGCCATATAGTATTGCGTCATAACGTATAACATCATATAGTATGGCGTCATGACGTACAACGTCATATAATAAAGCGACATGACGTATAACGTCATATAGAATTACGTCATAACTTATAACGTCATATAGAATTCCGGTTTAACGTATAACGCCATATAGCAATGCGTCTTAACGTATAACAACATATAGTATTGCGTCATGACGTATAACGTCATATAGTAATGCGTCATAACGTATATCGACATATAGTATTGCGTCATGACGAATAATGTCATATAATAAGGCGACATGACGTATAACGTCATATAGTAATGCGTCATAACGTATAACGTCATATAGTAATGCGTCATAACGTATAACGCCATATAGTAATGCGTCATAACGTATAACGTCATATAGAATTCCGGTTTAACGTATAACGCCATATAGCAATGCGTCTTAACGTATAACAACATATAGTATTGCGTCATGACGTATAACGTCATATAGTAATGCGTCATAACGTATATCGACATATAGTATTACGTCATGACGTATAACGTCATATAGAATTCCGGTTTAACGGATAACGTCATATAGTAATGCGTCATAACGTATAACGTCATACAGTAATTCGTCATACCGTATAACGTCGTATAGCATTACGTCATAACGAATAACGTCTCATAGTCATACGTCATATCGTATAACGCCATATAGCAATGCGTCATAACGTATAACGTTATACAGAATTACGGTTTAACGTATAAAGTCATATAGTAATGCGTCATAACGTATAACGCCATATAGTATTGCGTCATAACGTATAACATCATATAGTATGGCGTCATGACGTACAACGTCATATAATAAAGCGACATGACGTATAACGTCATATAGAATTACGTCATAACTTATAACGTCATATAGAATTCCGGTTTAACGTATAACGCCATATAGCAATGCGTCTTAACGTATAACAACATATAGTATTGCGTCATGACGTATAACGTCATATAGTAATGCGTCATAACGTATATCGACATATAGTATTGCGTCATGACAAATAATGTCATATAATAAGGCGACATGACGTATAACGTCACATAGTAATACGACTTAAAGTATAAAGTCATATAGAATTCCGGAATAACGTATAACGTCATATAGTAATACGTCATATCGTATAACGTCATATAGTATTGCGTCATGACGAATAACGTCATATAGTATTGCGTCATAACGTCTAACGCCATATAGTAATCCGTCATAACGTATAACGTCATATAGTAATGCGTCATAACGTATAACGCCATATAGTAATGCGTCATAACGTATAACGTCATATAGTATTGCGTCATAACGTCTAACGCCATATAGTAATCCGTCATAACGTATAACGTCATATAGTAATGCGTCATAACGTATAACGCCATATAGTAATGCGTCATAACGTATAACGTCATGTAGTATTGCGTCATGACGTATAATGTCATATAATATGGCGACATGACGTATAACGTCATATAGAAGTACGGTATAACGTATAACGTCACATAGTAATACGTCTTAACGTATTAAGTCATATAGTATAGCGTCATAACGTCTAACGCCATATAGTAATCCGTCATAACGTATAACGTCATATAGTAATGCGTCATAACGTATAACGCCATATAGCAAAGCGTCATAACGTATAACGCCATATAGCAATGCGTTATAACGAATAACGTCATATAGTAATCGCGTCATAACGTATAACGCCATATAGTAATGCGTCATAACGTATAACGTCATGTACTATTGCGTCATGACGTATAATGTCATATAATAAGGCGACATGACGTATAACGTCATATAGAAGTACGGTATAACGTATAACGTCACATAGTAAAACGTCATAACGTATAACGTCATACAGAATTACGGTTTAACGTCTAACGTCATACAGTAATGCGTCATAACGTATAAAATCATATAGAATTCCGGTTTAACGTATAACGCCATATAGCAATGCGTCATAACGTATAAAGTCATATAAAATTACGGCATAACGTATAACGTCATATAGTAATACGTCATAACGTATAACGTCATATAGTATTGCGTCATGACGTATAATGTCATATAATAAGGCGACATGACGTATAACGTCATATAGAAGTACGGCATAACGTATAACGTCACATAGTAAAACGTCATAACGTATAACGTCATATAGAATTACGGTTTGACGTATAACGTCATATAGTAATGCGTCATAACGTATAACGCCATATAGTAGTGCGTCATAACGTATAACGTCATATACTATTGCGTCATGACGTATAACGTCATATAGATTTACCTCATAACGTAGAACATCACATAGTAATACGTCATAACGTATAACGTCATATAGAATTACGTCATAACATATGACGTCACATAGTAATACGCCATAACGTATAACGTCATATAGTATTACGTCATGACGTATAACGTCATATAGAATTCCGGTTTAACGTATAACGCCATATAGCAATGCGTCTTAACGTATAACAACATATAGTATTGCGTCATGACGTATAACGTCATATACTAATGCGTCATAACGTATATCGACATATAGTATTGCGTCATGACGAATAATGTCATATAATAAGGCGACATGACGTATAACGTCACATAGTAATACGTCTTAAAGTATAAAGTCATATAGAATTCCGGAATAACGTATAACGTCATATAGTAATACGTCATATCGTATAACGTCATATAGTATTGCGTCATGACGAATAATGTCATATAATAAGGCGACATGACGTATAACGTCATATAGTAATGCGTCATAACGTATAACGCCATATAGTAATGCGTCATAACGTATAACGTCATATAGTATTGCGTCAGAACGTCTAGCGCCATATAGTAATCCGTCATAACGTATAACGTCGTATAGTAATGCGTCATAACGTATAACGCCATATAGCAATGCGTCATAACGTATAACGCCATATAGCAATGCGTTATAACGAATAACGTCATATAGTAATGCGTCATAACGTATAACGCCATATAGTAATGCGCCATAACGTATAACGTCATGTAGTATTGGGTCATGACGTATAATGTCATATAATAAGGCGACATGACGTATAACGTCATATAGAAGTACGGTATAACGTATAACGTCACATAGTAAAACGTCATAACGTATAACGTCATACAGAATTACGGTTTAACGTCTAACGTCATACAGTAATGCGTCATAACGTATAACATCATATCGAATTCCGGTTTAACGTATAACGCCATATAGCAATGCGTCATAACGTATAAAGTCATATAGAATTACGGTTTGACGTATAACGTCATATAGTAATGCGTCATAACGTATAACGCCATATAGTAATGCGTCATAACGTATATCGTCATATAGTATTGCGTCATGACGTATAACGTCATATAGTATTGCGTCATGACGAATAATGTCATATAATAAGGCGACATGACGTATAACGTCACATAGTAATGCGTCATAACGTATAACGCCATATAGCAATGCGTTATAACGAATAACGTCATATAGTATTGCGTCATGGCGAATAATGTCATATAATAAGGCGACATGACGTATAACGTCATATATTAATGCGTCATAACGTATAACGTCATATAGTAATGCTTCATAACGTATAAAGCCATATAGTAATGCGTCATAACGTATAACGTCATATACTATTGCGTCATGACGTATAACGTCATATAGATTTACCTCATAACGTAGAACATCACATAGTAATACGTCATAACGTATAACGTCATATAGAATTACGTCATAACTTATGACGTCACATAGTAATACGGCATAACGTATAACGTCATATAGTATTACGTCATGACGTATAACGTCATATAGAATTCCGGTATAACGGATAACGTCATATAGTAATGCGTCATAACGTATAACGTCATACAGTAATTCGTCATACCGTATAACGTCGTATAGCATTACGTCATAACGAATAACGGCTCATAGTAATACGTCATATCGTATAACGCCATATAGCAATGCGTCATAACGTATAACGTTATACAGAATTACGGTTTAACGTATAAAGTCATATAGTAATGCGTCATAACGTATAACGCCATATAGTATTGCGTCATAACGTATAACATCATATAGTATTGCGTCATGACGTATAACGTCATATAATAAAGCGACATGACGTATAACGTCATATAGAATTACGTCATAACTTATAACGTCATATAGACTTCCGGTTTAACGTATAACGCCATATAGCAATGCGTCTTAACGTATAACAACATATAGTATTGCGTCATGACGTATAACGTCATATACTAATGCGTCATAACGTATATCGACATATAGTATTGCGTCATGACGAATAATGTCATATAATAAGGCGACATGACGTATAACGTCACATAGTAATACGTCTTAAAGTATAAAGTCATATAGAATTCCGGAATAACGTATAACGTCATATAGTAATACGTCATATCGTATAACGTCATATAGTATTGCGTCATGACGAATAATGTCATATAATAAGGCGACATGACGTATAACGTCATATAGTAATGCGTCATAACGTATAACGTCATATAGTAATGCGTCATAACGTATAACGCCATATAGTAATGCGTCATAACGTATAACGTCATATAGTATTGCGTCATAACGTATAACGCCATATAGCAATGCGTCATAACGTATAACGCCATATAGCAATGCGTTATAACGAATAACGTCATATAGTAATGCGTCATAACGTATAACGCCATATAGTAATGCGCCATAACGTATAACGTCATGTAGTATTGGGTCATGACGTATAATGTCATATAATAAGGCGACATGACGTATAACGTCATATAGAAGTACGGTATAACGTATAACGTCACATAGTAAAACGTCATAACGTATAACGTCATACAGAATTACGGTTTAACGTCTAACGTCATACAGTAATGCGTCATAACGTATAACATCATATCGAATTCCGGCTTAACGTATAACGCCATATAGCAATGCGTCATAACGTATAAAGTCATATAGAATTACGGTTTGACGTATAACGTCATATAGTAATGCGTCATAACGTATAACGCCATATAGAATTGCGTCATAACGTATAACATCATATAGTATGGCGTCATGACGTACAACGTCATATAATAAAGCGACATGACGTATAACGTCATATAGAATTACGTCATAACTTATATCGTCATATAGAATTCCGGATTAACGTATAACGCCATATAGCAATGCGTCTTAACGTATAACAACATATAGTATTGCGTCATGACGTATAACGTCATATAGTAATGCGTCATAACGTATATCGACATATAGTATTGCGTCATGACGAATAATGTCATATAATAAGGCGACATGACGTATAACGTCATATAGTAATGCGTCATAACGTATAACGTCATATAATAATGCGTCGTAACGTATAACGCCATATAGTAATGCGTCATAACGTATAACGTCATATACTATTGCGTCATGACGTATAACGTCATATAGATTTACCTCATAACGTAGAACATCACATAGTAATACGTCATAACGTATAACGTCATATAGAATTACGACATAACTTATGTCGTCACATAGTAATACGGCATAACGTATAACGTCATAAAGTATTACGTCATGACGTATAACGTCATATAGAATTCCGGTTTAACGGATAACGTCATATAGTAATGCGTCATAACGTATAACGTCATACAGTAATTCGTCATACCGTATAACGTCGTATAGCATTACGTCATAACGAATAACGTCTCGTAGTAATACGTCATATCGTATAACGCCATATAGCAATGCGTCATAACGTATAACGTTATACAGAATTACGGTTTAACGTATAAAGTCATATAGTAATGCGTCATAACGTATAACGCCATATAGTATTGCGTCATAACGTATAACATCATATAGTATTGCGTCATGACGTATAACGTCATATAATAAAGCGACATGACGTATAACGTCATATAGAATTACGTCATAACTTATAACGTCATATAGAATTCCGGTTTAACGTATAACGCCATATAGCAATGCGTCTTAACGTATAACAACATATAGTATTGCGTCATGACGTATAACGTCATATACTAATGCGTCATAACGTATATCGACATATAGTATTGCGTCATGACGAATAATGTCATATAATAAGGCGACATGACGTATAACGTCACATAGTAATACGTCTTAAAGTATAAAGTCATATAGAATTCCGGAATAACGTATAACGTCATATAGTAATACGTCATATCGTATAACGTCATATAGTATTGCGTCATGACGAATAATGTCATATAATAAGGCGACATGACGTATAACGTCATATAGTAATGCGTCATAATGTATAACGTCATATAGTAATGCGTCATAACGTATAACGCCATATAGTAATGCGTCATAACGTATAACGTCATATAGTATTGCGTCAGAACGTCTAACGCCATATAGTAATCCGTCATAACGTATAACGTCGTATAGTAATGCGTCATAACGTATAACGCCATATAGCAATGCGTCATATCGTATAACGCCATATAGCAATGCGTTATAACGAATAACGTCATATAGTAATGCGTCATAACGTATAACGCCATATAGTAATGCGCCATAACGTATAACGTCATGTAGTATTTGGTCATGACGTATAATGTCATATAATAAGGCGACATGACGTATAACGTCATATAGAAGTACGGTATAACGTATAACGTCACATAGTAAAACGTCATAACGTATAACGTCATACAGAATTACGGTTTAACGTCTAACGTCATACAGTAATGCGTCATAACGTATAACATCATATCGAATTCCGGTTTAACGTATAACGCCATATAGCAATGCGTCATAACGTATAAAGTCATATAGAATTACGGTTTGACGTATAACGTCATATAGTAATGCGTCATAACGTACAACGCCATATAGTAATGCGTCATAACGTATAACGTCATATAGTATTGCGTCATGACGTATAACGTCATATAGTATTGCGTCATGACGAATAATGTCATATAATAAGGCGACATGACGTATAACGTCACATAGTAATACGTCTTAACGTATAAAGTCATATAGAATTCCGGAATAACGTATAACGTCATATAGTAATATGTCATAACGTATAACGTCATATAGTATTGCGTCATGACGAATAATGTCATATAATAAGGCGACATGACGTATGACGTCATATATTAATGCGTCATAACGTATAACGTCATATAGTAATGCTTCATAACGTATAACGCCATATAGTAATGCGTCATAACGTATAACGTCATATACTATTGCGTCATGACGTATAACGTCATATAGATTTACGTCATAACGTAGAACATCACATAGTAATACGTCATAACGTATAACGTCATATAGAATTACGTCATAACTTATGACGTCACATAGTAATACGGCATAACGTATAACGTCATATAGTATTACGTCATGACGTATAACGTCATATAGAATTCCGGTATAACGGATAACGTCATATAGTAATGCGTCATAACGTATAACGTCATACAGTAATTCGTCATACCGTATAACGTCGTATAGCATTACGTCATAACGAATAACGGCTCATAGTAATACGTCATATCGTATAACGCCATATAGCAATGCGTCATAACGTATAACGTTATACAGAATTACGGTTTAACGTATAAAGTCATATAGTAATGCGTCATAACGTATAACGCCATATAGTAATGCGCCATAACGTATAACGTCATGTAGTATTGGGTCATGACGTATAATGTCATATAATAAGGCGACATGACGTATAACGTCATATAGAAGTACGGTATAACGTATAACGTCACATAGTAAAACGTCATAACGTATAACGTCATACAGAATTACGGTTTAACGTCTAACGTCATACAGTAATGCGTCATAACGTATAACATCATATCGAATTCCGGCTTAACGTATAACGCCATATAGCAATGCGTCATAACGTATAAAGTCATATAGAATTACGGTTTGACGTATAACGTCATATAGTAATGCGTCATAACGTATAACGCCATATAGTATTGCGTCATAACGTATAACATCATATAGTATGGCGTCATGACGTACAACGTCATATAATAAAGCGACATGACGTATAACGTCATATAGAATTACGTCATAACTTATATCGTCATATAGAATTCCGGATTAACGTATAACGCCATATAGCAATGCGTCTTAACGTATAACAACATATAGTATTGCGTCATGACGTATAACGTCATATAGTAATGCGTCATAACGTATATCGACATATAGTATTGCGTCATGACGAATAATGTCATATAATAAGGCGACATGACGTATAACGTCATATAGTAATGCGTCATAACGTATAACGTCATATAATAATGCGTCGTAACGTATAACGCCATATAGTAATGCGTCATAACGTATAACGTCATATACTATTGCGTCATGACGTATAACGTCATATAGATTTACCTCATAACGTAGAACATCACATAGTAATACGTCATAACGTATAACGTCATATAGAATTACGACATAACTTATGACGTCACATAGTAATACGGCATAACGTATAACGTCATAAAGTATTACGTCATGACGTATAACGTCATATAGAATTCCGGTTTAACGGATAACGTCATATAGTAATGCGTCATAACGTATAACGTCATACAGTAATTCGTCATACCGTATAACGTCGTATAGCATTACGTCATAACGAATAACGTCTCGTAGTAATACGTCATATCGTATAACGCCATATAGCAATGCGTCATAACGTATAACGTTATACAGAATTACGGTTTAACGTATAAAGTCATATAGTAATGCGTCATAACGTATAACGCCATATAGTATTGCGTCATAACGTATAACATCATATAGTATTGCGTCATGACGTATAACGTCATATAATAAAGCGACATGACGTATAACGTCATATAGAATTACGTCATAACTTATAACGTCATATAGAATTCCGGTTTAACGTATAACGCCATATAGCAATGCGTCTTAACGTATAACAACATATAGTATTGCGTCATGACGTATAACGTCATATACTAATGCGTCATAACGTATATCGACATATAGTATTGCGTCATGACGAATAATGTCATATAATAAGGCGACATGACGTATAACGTCACATAGTAATACGTCTTAAAGTATAAAGTCATATAGAATTCCGGAATAACGTATAACGTCATATAGTAATACGTCATATCGTATAACGTCATATAGTATTGCGTCATGACGAATAATGTCATATAATAAGGCGACATGACGTATAACGTCATATAGTAATGCGTCATAATGTATAACGTCATATAGTAATGCGTCATAACGTATAACGCCATATAGTAATGCGTCATAACGTATAACGTCATATAGTATTGCGTCAGAACGTCTAACGCCATATAGTAATCCGTCATAACGTATAACGTCGTATAGTAATGCGTCATAACGTATAACGCCATATAGCAATGCGTCATATCGTATAACGCCATATAGCAATGCGTTATAACGAATAACGTCATATAGTAATGCGTCATAACGTATAACGCCCTATAGTAATGCGCCATAACGTATAACGTCATGTAGTATTTGGTCATGACGTATAATGTTATATAATAAGGCGACATGACGTATAACGTCATATAGAAGTACGGTATAACGTATAACGTCACATAGTAAAACGTCATAACGTATAACGTCATACAGAATTACGGTTTAACGTCTAACGTCATACAGTAATGCGTCATAACGTATAACATCATATCGAATTCCGGTTTAACGTATAACGCCATATAGTAATGCGTCATAACGTATAACGTCATATAGTATTGCGTCATGACGTATAACGTCATATAGTATTGCGTCATGACGAATAATGTCATATAATAAGGCGACATGACGTATAACGTCACATAGTAATACGTCTTAACGTATAAAGTCATATAGAATTCCGGAATAACGTATAACGTCATATAGTAATATGTCATAACGTATAACGTCATATAGTATTGCGTCATGACGAATAATGTCATATAATAAGGCGACATGACGTATAACGTCATATATTAATGCGTCATAACGTATAACGTCATATAGTAATGCTTCATAACGTATAAAGCCATATAGTAATGCGTCATAACGTATAACGTCATATACTATTGCGTCATGACGTATAACGTCATATAGATTTACCTCATAACGTAGAACATCACATAGTAATACGTCATAACGTATAACGTCATATAGAATTACGTCATAACTTATGACGTCACATAGTAATACGGCATAACGTATAACGTCATATAGTATTACGTCATGACGTATAACGTCATATAGAATTCCGGTATAACGGATAACGTCATATAGTAATGCGTCATAACGTATAACGTCATACAGTAATTCGTCATACCGTATAACGTCGTATAGCATTACGTCATAACGAATAACGTCTCGTAGTAATACGTCATATCGTATAACGCCATATAGCAATGCGTCATAACGTATAACGTTATACAGAATTACGGTTTAACGTATAAAGTCATATAGTAATGCGTCATAACGTATAACGCCATATAGTATTGCGTCATAACGTATAACATCATATAGTATTGCGTCATGACGTATAACGTCATATAATAAAGCGACATGACGTATAACGTCATATAGAATTACGTCATAACTTATAACGTCATATAGAATTCCGGTTTAACGTATAACGCCATATAGCAATGCGTCTTAACGTATAACAACATATAGTATTGCGTCATGACGTATAACGTCATATACTAATGCGTCATAACGTATATCGACATATAGTATTGCGTCATGACGAATAATGTCATATAATAAGGCGACATGACGTATAACGTCACATAGTAATACGTCTTAAAGTATAAAGTCATATAGAATTCCGGAATAACGTATAACGTCATATAGTAATACGTCATATCGTATAACGTCATATAGTATTGCGTCATGACGAATAATGTCATATAATAAGGCGACATGACGTATAACGTCATATAGTAATGCGTCATAATGTATAACGTCATATAGTAATGCGTCATAACGTATAACGCCATATAGTAATGCGTCATAACGTATAACGTCATATAGTATTGCGTCAGAACGTCTAACGCCATATAGTAATCCGTCCTAACGTATAACGTCGTATAGTAATGCGTCATAACGTATAACGCCATATAGCAATGCGTCATATCGTATAACGCCATATAGCAATGCGTTATAACGAATAACGTCATATAGTAATGCGTCATAACGTATAACGCCCTATAGTAATGCGCCATAACGTATAACGTCATGTAGTATTTGGTCATGACGTATAATGTTATATAATAAGGCGACATGACGTATAACGTCATATAGAAGTACGGTATAACGTATAACGTCACATAGTAAAACGTCATAACGTATAACGTCATACAGAATTACGGTTTAACGTCTAACGTCATACAGTAATGCGTCATAACGTATAACATCATATCGAATTCCGGTTTAACGTATAACGCCATATAGTAATGCGTCATAACGTATAACGTCATATAGTATTGCGTCATGACGTATAACGTCATATAGTATTGCGTCATGACGAATAATGTCATATAATAAGGCGACATGACGTATAACGTCACATAGTAATACGTCTTAACGTATAAAGTCATATAGAATTCCGGAATAACGTATAACGTCATATAGTAATATGTCATAACGTATAACGTCATATAGTGTTGCGTCATGACGAATAATGTCATATAATAAGGCGACATGACGTATGACGTCATATATTAATGCGTCATAACGTATAACGTCATATAGTAATGCTTCATAACGTATAACGCCATATAGTAATGCGTCATAACGTATAACGTCATATACTATTGCGTCATGACGTATAACGTCATATAGATTTACGTCATAACGTAGAACATCACATAGTAATACGTCATAACGTATAACGTCATATAGAATTACGTCATAACTTATGACGTCACATAGTAATACGGCATAACGTATAACGTCATATAGTATTACGTCATGACGTATAACGTCATATAGAATTCCGGTATAACGGATAACGTCATATAGTAATGCGTCATAACGTATAACGTCATACAGTAATTCGTCATACCGTATAACGTCGTATAGCATTACGTCATAACGAATAACGGCTCATAGTAATACGTCATATCGTATAACGCCATATAGCAATGCGTCATAACGTATAACGTTATACAGAATTACGGTTTAACGTATAAAGTCATATAGTAATGCGTCATAACGTATAACGCCATATAGTATTGCGTCATAACGTATAACATCATATAGTATTGCGTCATGACGTATAACGTCATATAATAAAGCGACATGACGTATAACGTCATATAGAATTACGTCATAACTTATAACGTCCTATAGAATTCCGGTTTAACGTATAACGCCATATAGCAATGCGTCTTAACGTATAACAACATATAGTATTGCGTCATGACGTATAACGTCATATAGTATTGCGTCAGAACGTCTAACGCCATATGGTAATCCGTCATAACGTATAACGCCATATAGCAATGCGTTATAACGAATAACGTCATATAGTAATGCGTCATAACGTATAACGCCATATAGTAATGCGCCATAACGTATAACGTCATGTAGTATTGGGTCATGACGTATAATGTCATATAATAAGGCGACATGACGTATAACGTCATATAGAAGTACGGTATAACGTATAACGTCACATAGTAAAACGTCATAACGTATAACGCCATACAGAATTACGGTTTAACGTCTAACGTCATACAGTAATGCGTCATAACGTATAACATCATATCGAATTCCGGTTTAACGTATAACGCCATATAGCAATGCGTCATAACGTATAAAGTCATATAGAATTACGGTTTGACGTATAACGTCATATAGTAATGCGTCATAACGTATAACGCCATATAGTAATGCGTCATAACGTATAACGTCATATAGTATTGCGTCATGACGTATAACGTCATATAGTATTGCGTCATGACGAATAATGTCATATAATAAGGCGACATGACGTATAACGTCACATAGTAATACGTCTTAACGTATAAAGTCATATAGAATTCCGGAATAACGTATAACGTCATATAGTAATATGTCATAACGTATAACGTCATATAGTATTGCGTCATGACGAATAATGTCATATAATAAGGCGACATGACGTATAACGTCATATATTAATGCGTCATAACGTATAACGTCATATAGTAATGCTTCATAACGTATAAAGCCATATAGTAATGCGTCATAACGTATAACGTCATATACTATTGCGTCATGACGTATAACGTCATATAGATTTACCTCATAACGTAGAACATCACATAGTAATACGTCATAACGTATAACGTCATATAGAATTACGTCATAACTTATGACGTCACATAGTAATACGGCATAACGTATAACGTCATATAGTATTACGTCATGACGTATAACGTCATATAGAATTCCGGTATAACGGATAACGTCATATAGTAATGCGTCATAACGTATAACGTCATACAGTAATTCGTCATACCGTATAACGTCGTATAGCATTACGTCATAACGAATAACGGCTCATAGTAATACGTCATATCGTATAACGCCATATAGCAATGCGTCATAACGTATAACGTTATACAGAATTACGGTTTAACGTATAAAGTCATATAGTAATGCGTCATAACGTATAACGCCATATAGTATTGCGTCATAACGTATAACATCATATAGTATTGCGTCATGACGTATAACGTCATATAATAAAGCGACCTGACGTATAACGTCATATAGAATTACGTCATAACTTATAACGTCATATAGAATTCCGGTTTAACGTATAACGCCATATAGCAATGCGTCTTAACGTATAACAACATATAGTATTGCGTCATGACGTATAACGTCATATACAAATGCGTCATAACGTATATCGACATATAGTATTGCGTCATGACGAATAATGTCATATAATAAGGCGACATGACGTATAACGTCACATAGTAATACGTCTTAAAGTATAAAGTCATATAGAATTCCGGAATAACGTATAACGTCATATAGTAATACGTCATATCGTATAACGTCATATAGTATTGCGTCATGACGAATAATGTCATATAATAAGGCAACATGACGTATAACGTCATATAGTAATGCGTCATAACGTATAACGTCATATAGTAATGCGTCATAACGTATAACGCCATATAGTAATGCGTCATAACGTATAACGTCATATAGTATTGCGTCAGAACGTCTAACGCCATATAGTAATCCGTCATAACGTATAACGTCGTATAGCAATGCGTTATAACGAATAACGTCATATAGTAATGCGTCATAACGTATAACGCCATATAGTAATGCGCCATAACGTATAACGTCATGTAGTATTGGGTCATGACGTATAATGTCATATAATAAGGCGACATGACGTATAACGTCATATAGAAGTACGGTATAACGTATAACGTCACATAGTAAAACGTCATAACGTATAACGTCATACAGAATTACGGTTTAACGTCTAACGTCATACAGTAATGCGTCATAACGTATAACATCATATCGAATTCCGGCTTAACGTATAACGCCATATAGCAATGCGTCATAACGTATAAAGTCATATAGAATTACGGTTTGACGTGTAACGTCATATAGTAATGCGTCATAACGTATAACGCCATATAGTATTGCGTCATAACGTATAACATCATATAGTATGGCGTCATGACGTACAACGTCATATAATAAAGCGACATGACGTATAACGTCATATAGAATTACGTCATAACTTATATCGTCATATAGAATTCCGGATTAACGTATAACGCCATATAGCAATGCGTCTTAACGTATAACAACATATAGTATTGCGTCATGACGTATAACGTCATATAGTAATGCGTCATAACGTATATCGACATATAGTATTGCGTCATGACGAATAATGTCATATAATAAGGCGACATGACGTATAACGTCATATAGTAATGCGTCATAACGTATAACGTCATATAATAATGCGTCGTAACGTATAACGCCATATAGTAATGCGTCATAACGTATAACGTCATATACTATTGCGTCATGACGTATAACGTCATATAGATTTACCTCATAACGTAGAACATCACATAGTAATACGTCATAACGTATAACGTCATATAGAATTACGTCATAACTTATGACGTCACATAGTAATACGGCATAACGTATAACGTCATAAAGTATTACGTCATGACGTATAACGTCATATAGAATTCCGGTTTAACGGATAACGTCATATAGTAATGCGTCATAACGTATAACGTCATACAGTAATTCGTCATACCGTATAACGTCGTATAGCATTACGTCATAACGAATAACGTCTCATAGTAATACGTCATATCGTATAACGCCATATAGCAATGCGTCATAACGTATAACGTTATACAGAATTACGGTTTAACGTATAAAGTCATATAGTAATGCGTCATAACGTATAACGCCATATAGTATTGCGTCATAACGTATAACATCATATAGTATTGCGTCATGACGTATAACGTCATATAATAAAGCGACATGACGTATAACGTCATATAGAATTACGTCATAACTTATAACGTCATATAGAATTCCGGTTTAACGTATAACGCCATATAGCAATGCGTCATAACGTATAACAACATATAGTATTGCGTCATGACGTATAACGTCATATAGTAATGCGTCATAACGTATATCGTCATATAGTATTGCGTCATGACGAATAATGTCATATAATAAGGCGACATGACGTATAACGTCACATAGTAATACGTCTTAACGTATAAATTCATATAGAATTCCGGAATAACGTATAACGTCATATAGTAATACGTCATAACGTATAACGTCATATAGTATTGCGTCATGACGAATAACGTCATATAATAAGGCGACATGACGTATAACGTCATATAGTAATGCGTCATAACGTATAACGTCATGTAGTAACCGTCATGACGTATAATGTCATATAATAAGGCGACATGACGTATAACGTCATATAGAAGTACGGTATAACGTATAACGTCACATAGTAAAACGTCATAACGTATAACGTCATACAGAATTACGGTTTAACGTCTAACGTCATACAGTAATGCTTCATAACGTATAACATCATATCGAATTCCGGTTTAACGTAAAGCGCCATATAGCAATGCGTCATAACGTATAAAGTCATATAGAATTACGGTTTGACGTATAACGTCATATAGTAATGCGTCATAACGTATAACGTCATACAGAATTACGGTTTAACGTCTAACGTCATACAGTGATGCGTCATAACGTATAACATCATATAGAATTCCGGTTTAACGTATAACGCCATATAGCAATGCGTCATAACGTATAAAGTCATATAAAATTACGGCATAACGTATAACGTCATATAGTAATATGTCATAACGTATAACGTCATATAGTAAAACGTCATAACGTATAACGTCATACAGAATTACGGTTTAACGTCTAACGTCATACAGTAATGCGTCATAACGTATAACGTCATATAGAATTCCGGTTTAACGTATAACGCCATATAGCAATGCGTCATAACGTATAAAGTCATATAGAATTACGGTTTGACGTATAACGTCATATAGTAATGCGTCATAACGTATAACGTCATATAGTAATGCGTCATAACGTATAACGCCATATAGTAATGCGTCATAACGTATAACGTCATATAGTATTGCGTCATAACGTATAACGCCATATAGCAAAGCGTCATAACGTATAACGCCATATAGCAATGCGTTATAACGAATAACGTCATATAGTAATCGCGTCATAACGTATAACGCCATATAGTAATGCGTCATAACGTATAACGTCATGTAGTATTGCGTCATGACGTATAATGTCATATAATAAGGCGACATGACGTATAACGTCATATAGAAGTACGGTATAACGTATAACGTCACATAGTAAAACGTCATAACGTATAACGTCATACAGAATTACGGTTTAACGTCTAACGTCATACAGTGATGCGTCATAACGTATAACATCATATAGAATTCCGGTTTAACGTATAACGCCATATAGCAATGCGTCATAACGTATAAAGTCATATAAAATTACGGCATAACGTATAACGTCATATAGTAATATGTCATAACGTATAACGTCATATAGTAAAACGTCATAACGTATAACGTCATACAGAATTACGGTTTAACGTCTAACGTCATACAGTAATGCGTCATAACGTATAACGTCATATAGAATTCCGGTTTAACGTATAACGCCATATAGCAATGCGTCATAACGTATAAAGTCATATAGAATTACGGTTTGACGTATAACGTCATATAGTAATGCGTCATAACGTATAACGCCATATAGTAATGCGTCATAACGTATAACGTCATATACTATTGCGTCATGACGTATAACGTCATATAGATATACCTCATAACGTAGAACATCACATAGTAATACGTCATAACGTATAACGTCATATAGAATTACGTCATAACTTATGACGTCACATAGTAATACGGCATAACGTATAACGTCATATAGTATTACGTCATGACGTATAACGTCATATAGAATTCCGGTTTAACGGATAACGTCATATAGTAATGCGTCATAACGTATAACGTCATACAGTAATTCGTCATACCGTATAACGTCGTATAGCATTACGTCATAACGAATAACGTCTCATAGTAATACGTCATATCGTATAACGCCATATAGCAATGCGTCATAACGTATAACGTTATACAGAATTACGGTTTAACGTATAAAGTCATATAGTAATGCGTCATAACGTATAACGCCATATAGTATTGCGTCATAACGTATAACATCATATAGTATTGCGTCATGACGTATAACGTCATATAATAAAGCGACATGACGTATAAAGTCATATAGAATTACGTCATAACTTATAACGTCATATAGAATTCCGGTTTAACGTATAACGCCATATAGCAATGCGTCATAACGTATAACAACATATAGTATTGCGTCACGACGTATAACGTCATATAGTAATGCGTCATAACGTATATCGTCATATAGTATTGCGTCATGACGAATAATGTCATATAATAAGGCGACATGACGTATAACGTCATATAGTAATGCGTCATAACGTATAACGTCATATCGTAATGCGTCATAACGTATAACGCCATATAGTAATGCGTCATAACGTATAACGTCATATAGTACTGCGTCATAGCGTCTAACGCCATATAGTAATCCGTCATAACGTATAACGTCATATAGTAATGCGTCATAACGTATAACGCCATATAGCAATGGGTCATAACGTATAACGCCACATAGCAATGCGTTATAACGAATAACGTCATATAGTAATGCGTCATAACGTATAACGCCATATTGTAATGCGTCATAACGTATAACGTCATGTAGTAACCGTCATGACGTATAATGTCATATAATAAGGCGACATGACGTATAACGTCATATAGAAGTACGGTATAACGTATAACGTCACATAGTAAAACGTCATAACGTATAACGTCATACAGAATTACGGTTTAACGTCTAACGTCATACAGTAATGCTTCATAACGTATAACATCATATCGAATTCCGGTTTAACGTAAAGCGCCATATAGCAATGCGTCATAACGTATAAAGTCATATAGAATTACGGTTTGACGTATAACGTCATATAGTAATGCGTCATAACGTATAACGTCATACAGTAATGCGTCATAACGTATAACATCATATAGTATTGCGTCATGACGTATAACGTCATATAATGAAGCGACATGACGTATAACGTCATATAGAATTACGTCATAACTTATAACGTCATATAGAATTCCGGTTTAACGTATAACGCCATATAGCAATGCGTCATAACGTATAACATCATATAGTATTGCGTCATGACGTATAACGTCATACAGTAATGCGTCATAACGTATAACGTCATATAGAATTCCGGTTTAACGTATAACGCCATATAGCAATGCGTCATAACGTATAAAGTCATATAGAATTACGGTTTGACGTATAACGTCATATAGTAATGCGTCATAACGTATAACGCCATATAGTAATGCGTCATAACGTATAACGTCATATACTATTGCGTCATGACGTATAACGTCATATAGATATACCTCATAACGTAGAACATCACATAGTAATACGTCATAACGTATAACGTCATATAGAATTACGTCATAACTTATGACGTCACATAGTAATACGGCATAACGTATAACGTCATATAGTATTACGTCATGACGTATAACGTCATATAGAATTCCGGTTTAACGGATAACGTCATATAGTAATGCGTCATAACGTATAACGTCATACAGTAATTCGTCATACCGTATAACGTCGTATAGCATTACGTCATAACGAATAACGTCTCATAGTAATACGTCATATCGTATAACGCCATATAGCAATGCGTCATAACGTATAACGTTATACAGAATTACGGTTTAACGTATAAAGTCATATAGTAATGCGTCATAACGTATAACGCCATATAGTATTGCGTCATAACGTATAACATCATATAGTATTGCGTCATGACGTATAACGTCATATAATAAAGCGACATGACGTATAAAGTCATATAGAATTACGTCATAACTTATAACGTCATATAGAATTCCGGTTTAACGTATAACGCCATATAGCAATGCGTCATAACGTATAACAACATATAGTATTGCGTCACGACGTATAACGTCATATAGTAATGCGTCATAACGTATATCGTCATATAGTATTGCGTCATGACGAATAATGTCATATAATAAGGCGACATGACGTATAACGTCATATAGTAATGCGTCATAAAGTATAACGTCATATCGTAATGCGTCATAACGTATAACGCCATATAGTAATGCGTCATAACGTATAACGCCATATAGTAATGCTTCATAACGTATAACATCATATCGAATTCCGGTTTAACGTAAAGCGCCATATAGCAATGCGTCATAACGTATAAAGTCATATAGAATTACGGTTTGACGTATAACGTCATATAGTAATGCGTCATAACGTATAACGTCATACAGTAATGCGTCATAACGTATAACATCATATAGTATTGCGTCATGACGTATAACGTCATATAATGAAGCGACATGACGTATAACGTCATATAGAATTACGTCATAACTTATAACGTCATATAGAATTCCGGTTTAACGTATAACGCCATATAGCAATGCGTCATAACGTATAACATCATATAGTATTGCGTCATGACGTATAACGTCATATAATAAGGCGACATGACGTATAACGTCACATAGTAATACGTCTTAACGTATAAAGTCATATAGAATTCCGGAATAACGTATAACGTCATATAGTAATACGTCATAACGTATAACGTCATATAGTATTGCGTCATGACGAATAATGTCATATAATAAGGCGACATGACGTATAACGTCATATAGTAATGCGTCATAACGTATAACGTCATATAGTAATGCGTCATAACGTATAACGCCATATAGTAATGCGTCATAACGTATAACGTCATATAGTATTGCGTCATAACGTCTAACGCCATATAGTAATCCGTCATAACGTATAACGTCATATAGCAATGCGTTATAACGAATAACGTCATATAGTAATGCGTCATAACGTATAACGTCATATAGTATTGCGTCATAACGTCTAACGCCATATAGTAATCCGTCATAACGTATAACGTCATATAGCAATGCGTTATAACGAATAACGTCATATAGTAATGCGTCATAACGTATAACGCCATATAGTAATGCGTCATAACGTATAACGTCATATAGTAATGCGTCATAACGTATAACGCCATATAGTAATGCGTCATAACGTCTAACGTCATATAGTATTACGTCATGACGTATAACGTCATATAGAATTCCGGTTTAACGGATAACGTCATATAGTAATGCGTCATAACGTATAACGTCATACAGTAATTCGTCATACCGTATAACGTCGTATAGCATTACGTCAGAACGAATAACGTCTCATAGTAATGCGTCATATCGTATAACGCCATATAACAATGCGTCATAACGTATAACGTTATACAGAATTACGGTTTAACGTATAAAGTCATATAGTAATGCGTCATAACGTATAACGCCATATAGTAATGCGTCATAACGTATAACATCATATAGTATTGCGTCATGACGTATAACGTCATATAATAAAGCGACATGACGTATAACGTCATACAGAATTACGTCATAACTTATAACGGCATATAGAATTCCGGTTTAACGTATAACGCCATATAGCAATGCGTCATAACGTATAACAACATATAGTATTGCGTCACGACGTATAACGTCATATAGTAATGCGTCATAACGTATATCGTCATATAGTATTGCGTCATGACGAATAATGTCATATAATAAGGCGACATGACGTATAACGTCATATAGTAATGCGTCATAACGTATAACGTCATATCGTAATGCGTCATAACGTATAACGCCATATAGTAATGCGTCATAACGTATAACGTCATATAGTACTGCGTCATAGCGTCTAACGCCATATAGTAATCCGTCATAACGTATAACGTCATATAGTAATGCGTCATAACGTATAACGCCATATAGCAATGGGTCATAACGTATAACGCCACATAGCAATGCGTTATAACGAATAACGTCATATAGTAATGCGTCATAACGTATAACGCCATATTGTAATGCGTCATAACGTATAACGTCATGTAGTAACCGTCATGACGTATAATGTCATATAATAAGGCGACATGACGTATAACGTCATATAGAAGTACGGTATAACGTATAACGTCACATAGTAAAACGTCATAACGTATAACGTCATACAGAATTACGGTTTAACGTCTAACGTCATACAGTAATGCTTCATAACGTATAACATCATATCGAATTCCGGTTTAACGTAAAGCGCCATATAGCAATGCGTCATAACGTATAAAGTCATATAGAATTACGGTTTGACGTATAACGTCATATAGTAATGCGTCATAACGTATAACGTCATACAGTAATGCGTCATAACGTATAACATCATATAGTATTGCGTCATGACGTATAACGTCATATAATGAAGCGACATGACGTATAACGTCATATAGAATTACGTCATAACTTATAACGTCATATAGAATTCCGGTTTAACGTATAACGCCATATAGCAATGCGTCATAACGTATAACATCATATAGTATTGCGTCATGACGTATAACGTCATACAGTAATGCGTCATAACGTATAACGTCATATAGAATTCCGGTTTAACGTATAACGCCATATAGCAATGCGTCATAACGTATAAAGTCATATAGAATTACGGTTTGACGTATAACGTCATATAGTAATGCGTCATAACGTATAACGCCATATAGTAATGCGTCATAACGTATAACGTCATATACTATTGCGTCATGACGTATAACGTCATATAGATATACCTCATAACGTAGAACATCACATAGTAATACGTCATAACGTATAACGTCATATAGAATTACGTCATAACTTATGACGTCACATAGTAATACGGCATAACGTATAACGTCATATAGTATTACGTCATGACGTATAACGTCATATAGAATTCCGGTTTAACGGATAACGTCATATAGTAATGCGTCATAACGTATAACGTCATACAGTAATTCGTCATACCGTATAACGTCGTATAGCATTACGTCATAACGAATAACGTCTCATAGTAATACGTCATATCGTATAACGCCATATAGCAATGCGTCATAACGTATAACGTTATACAGAATTACGGTTTAACGTATAAAGTCATATAGTAATGCGTCATAACGTATAACGCCATATAGTATTGCGTCATAACGTATAACATCATATAGTATTGCGTCATGACGTATAACGTCATATAATAAAGCGACATGACGTATAAAGTCATATAGAATTACGTCATAACTTATAACGTCATATAGAATTCCGGTTTAACGTATAACGCCATATAGCAATGCGTCATAACGTATAACAACATATAGTATTGCGTCACGACGTATAACGTCATATAGTAATGCGTCATAACGTATATCGTCATATAGTATTGCGTCATGACGAATAATGTCATATAATAAGGCGACATGACGTATAACGTCATATAGTAATGCGTCATAAAGTATAACGTCATATCGTAATGCGTCATAACGTATAACGCCATATAGTAATGCGTCATAACGTATAACGCCATATAGTAATGCTTCATAACGTATAACATCATATCGAATTCCGGTTTAACGTAAAGCGCCATATAGCAATGCGTCATAACGTATAAAGTCATATAGAATTACGGTTTGACGTATAACGTCATATAGTAATGCGTCATAACGTATAACGTCATACAGTAATGCGTCATAACGTATAACATCATATAGTATTGCGTCATGACGTATAACGTCATATAATGAAGCGACATGACGTATAACGTCATATAGAATTACGTCATAACTTATAACGTCATATAGAATTCCGGTTTAACGTATAACGCCATATAGCAATGCGTCATAACGTATAACATCATATAGTATTGCGTCATGACGTATAACGTCATATAATAAGGCGACATGACGTATAACGTCACATAGTAATACGTCTTAACGTATAAAGTCATATAGAATTCCGGAATAACGTATAACGTCATATAGTAATACGTCATAACGTATAACGTCATATAGTATTGCGTCATGACGAATAATGTCATATAATAAGGCGACATGACGTATAACGTCATATAGTAATGCGTCATAACGTATAACGTCATATAGTAATGCGTCATAACGTATAACGCCATATAGTAATGCGTCATAACGTATAACGTCATATAGTATTGCGTCATAACGTCTAACGCCATATAGTAATCCGTCATAACGTATAACGTCATATAGCAATGCGTTATAACGAATAACGTCATATAGTAATGCGTCATAACGTATAACGTCATATAGTATTGCGTCATAACGTCTAACGCCATATAGTAATCCGTCATAACGTATAACGTCATATAGCAATGCGTTATAACGAATAACGTCATATAGTAATGCGTCATAACGTATAACGCCATATAGTAATGCGTCATAACGTATAACGTCATATAGTAATGCGTCATAACGTATAACGCCATATAGTAATGCGTCATAACGTCTAACGTCATATAGTATTACGTCATGACGTATAACGTCATATAGAATTCCGGTTTAACGGATAACGTCATATAGTAATGCGTCATAACGTATAACGTCATACAGTAATTCGTCATACCGTATAACGTCGTATAGCATTACGTCATAACGAATAACGTCTCATAGTAATGCGTCATATCGTATAACGCCATATAACAATGCGTCATAACGTATAACGTTATACAGAATTACGGTTTAACGTATAAAGTCATATAGTAATGCGTCATAACGTATAACGCCATATAGTAATGCGTCATAACGTATAACATCATATAGTATTGCGTCATGACGTATAACGTCATATAATAAAGCGACATGACGTATAACGTCATACAGAATTACGTCATAACTTATAACGGCATATAGAATTCCGGTTTAACGTATAACGCCATATAGCAATGCGTCATAACGTATAACATCATATAGTATTGCGTCATGACGTATAACGTCATGTAGCAATGCGTCATAACGTATATCGTAATTTAGTAATGCGTCATAACGTATAACGTCATATAGTATTGCGTCATGACGAATAATGTCATATAATAAGGCGACATGACGTACAACGTCATATAGTAAAACGTCATAACGTATAACGTCATACAGAATTACGGTTTAACGTCTAACGTCATACAGTAATGCGTCATAACGTATAACGTCATATAGAATTCCGGTTTAACGTATAACGCCATATAGCAATGCGTCATAACGTATAACGCCATATAGTAATGCGTCATAACGTATAACGTCATATACTATTGCGTCATGACGTATAACGTCATATAGATATACCTCATAACGTAGAACATCACATAGTAATACGTCATAACGTATAACGTCATATAGAATTACGTCATAACTTATGACGTCACATAGTAATACGGCATAACGTATAACGTCATATAGTATTACGTCATGACGTATAACGTCATATAGAATTCCGGTTTAACGGATAACGTCATATAGTAATGCGTCATAACGTATAACGTCATACAGTAATTCGTCATACCGTATAACGTCGTATAGCATTACGTCATAACGAATAACGTCTCATAGTAATACGTCATATCGTATAACGCCATATAGCAATGCGTCATAACGTATAACGTTATACAGAATTACGGTTTAACGTATAAAGTCATATAGTAATGCGTCATAACGTATAACGCCATATAGTATTGCGTCATAACGTATAACATCATATAGTATTGCGTCATGACGTATAACGTCATATAATAAAGCGACATGACGTATAACGTCATATAGAATTACGTCATAACTTATAACGTCATATAGAATTCCGGTTTAACGTATAACGCCATATAGCAATGCGTCATAACGTATAACAACATATAGTATTGCGTCATGACGTATAACGTCATATAGTAATGCGTCATAACGTATATCGTCATATAGTATTGCGTCATGACGAATAATGTCATATAATAAGGCGACATGACGTATAACGTCACATAGTAATACGTCTTAAAGTATAAATTCATATAGAATTCCGGAATAACGTATAACGTCATATAGTAATACGTCATAACGTATAACGTCATATAGTATTGCGTCATGACGAATAATGTCATATAATAAGGCGACATGACGTATAACGTCATATAGTAATGCGTCATAACGTATAACGTCATACCGTAATGCGTCATAACGTATAACGCCATATAGTAATGCGTCATAACGTATAACGTCATATAGTACTGCGTCATAGCGTCTAACGCCATATAGTAATCCGTCATAACGTATAACGTCATATAGTAATGCGTCATAACGTATAACGCCATATAGCAATGGGTCATAACGTATAACGCCACATAGCAATGCGTTATAACGAATAACGTCATATAGTAATGCGTCATAACGTATAACGCCATATAGTAATGCGTCATAACGTATAACGTCATGTAGTAACCGTCATGACGTACAATGTCATATAATAAGGCGACATGACGTATAACGTCATATAGAAGTACGGTATAACGTATAACGTCACATAGTAAAACGTCATAACGTATAACGTCATACAGAATTACGGTTTAACGTCTAACGTCATACAGTAATGCTTCATAACGAATAACATCATATCGAATTCCGGTTTAACGTAAAGCGCCATATAGCAATGCGTCATAACGTATAAAGTCATATAGAATTACGGTTTGACGTATAACGTCATATAGTAATGCGTCATAACGTATAACGTCATACAGTAATGCGTCATAACGTATAACATCATATAGTATTGCGTCATGACGTATAACGTCATATAATGAAGCGACATGACGTATAACGTCATATAGAATTACGTCATAACTTATAACGTCATATAGAATTCCGGTTTAACGTATAACGCCATATAGCAATGCGTCATAACGTATAACATCATATAGTATTGCGTCATGACGTATAACGTCATATAATAAGGCGACATGACGTATAACGTCACATAGTAATACGTCTTAACGTATAAAGTCATATAGAATTCCGGAATAACGTATAACGTCATATAGTAATACGTCATAACGTATAACGTCATATAGTATTGCGTCATGACGAATAATGTCATATAATAAGGCGACATGACGTATAACGTCTCATAGTAATACGTCATATCGTATAACGCCATATAGCAATGCGTCATAACGTATAACGTTATACAGAATTACGGTTTAACGTATAAAGTCATATAGTAATGCGTCATAACGTATAACGCCATATAGTATTGCGTCATAACGTCTAACATCATATAGTATGGCGTCATGACGTACAACGTCATATAATAAAGCGACATGACGTATAACGTCATGTAGAATTACGTCATAACTTATAACGTCATATAGAATTCCGGTTTAACGTATAACGCCATATATCAATGCGTCTTAACGTATAACAACATATAGTATTGCGTCATGACGTATAACGTCATATAGTAATGCGTCATAACGTATATCGACATATAGTATTGCGTCATGACGAATAATGTCATATAATAAGGCGACATGACGTATAACGTCACATAGTAATACGTCATAACGTATATCGTCATATAGTATTGCGTCATGACGAATAATGTCATATAATAAGGCGACATGACGTATAACGTCACATAGTAATACGTCTTAACGTATAAATTCATATAGAATTCCGGAATAACGTATAACGTCATATAGTAATACGTCATAACGTATAACGTCATATAGTATTGCGTCATGACGAATAATGTCATATAATAAGGCGACATGACGTATAACGTCATATAGTAATGCGTCATAACGTATAACGTCATATCGTAATGCGTCATAACGTATAACGCCATATAGTAATGCGTCATAACGTATAACGTCATATAGTACTGCGTCATAGCGTCTAACGCCATATAGTAATCCGTCATAACGTATAACGTCATGTAGTAACCGTCATGACGTATAATGTCATATAATAAGGCGACATGACGTATAACGTCATATAGAAGTACGGTATAACGTATAACGTCACATAGTAAAACGTCATAACGTATAACGTCATACAGAATTACGGTTTAACGTCTAACGTCATACAGTAATGCTTCATAACGTATAACATCATATCGAATTCCGGTTTAACGTAAAGCGCCATATAGCAATGCGTCATAACGTATAAAGTCATATAGAATTACGGTTTGACGTATAACGTCATATAGTAATGCGTCATAACGTATAACGTCATACAGTAATGCGTCATAACGTATAACGTCATATAGAATTACGTCATAACTTATAACGTCATATAGAATTCCGGTTTAACGTATAACGCCATATAGCAATGCGTCATAACGTATAACATCATATAGTATTGCGTCATAACGTCTAACGCCATATAGTAATCCGTCATAACGTCTAACGCCATATAGTAATCCGTCATAACGTATAACGTCATATAGCAATGCGTTATAACGTATAACGCCATATAGTAATGCGTCATAACGTATAACGTCATATAGTATTGCGTCATAACGTCTAACGCCATATAGTAATCCGTCATAACGTATAACGTCATATAGCAATGCGTTATAACGAATAACGTCATATAGTAATGCGTCATAACGTATAACGTCATATAGTATTGCGTCATAACGTCTAACGCCATATAGTAATCCGTCATAACGTATAACGTCATATAGCAATGCGTTATAACGTATAACGTCATATAGTAATGCGTCATAACGTATAACGTCATATAGTATTGCGTCATAACGTCTAACGCCATATAGTAATCCGTCATAACGTATAACGTCATATAGCAATGCGTTATAACGAATAACGTCATATAGTAATGCGTCATAACGTATAACGCCATATAGTAATGCGTCATAACGTATAACGTCATATAGAATTCCGGTTTAACGTATAACGCCATATAGCAATGCGTCATAACGTATAAAGTCATATAGAATTACGGTTTGACGTATAACGTCATATAGTAATGCGTCATAACGTATAACGCCATATAGTAATGCGTCATAACGTATAACGTCATATAGTATTGCGTCATGACGTGTAACGTCATATAGATTTACCTCATAACGTAGAACATCACATAGTAATACGTCATAACGTATAACGTCATATAGAATTACGTCATAACTTATAACGTCACATAGTAATACGTCATAACGTATAACGTCATATAGTATTACGTCATGACGTATAACGTCATATAGAATTCCGGTTTAACGGATAACGTCATATAGTAATGCGTCATAACGTATAACGTCATACAGTAATTCGTCATACCGTATAACGTCGTATAGCATTACGTCATAACGAATAACGTCTCATAGTAATGCGTCATATCGTATAACGCCATGTAACAATGCGTCATAACGTATAACGTTATACAGAATTACGGTTTAACGTATAAAGTCATATAGTAATGCGTCATAACGTATAACGCCATATAGTAATGCGTCATAACGTATAACGTCATGTAGTAACCGTCATGACGTACAATGTCATATAATAAGGCGACATGACGTATAACGTCATATAGAAGTACGGTATAACGTATAACGTCACATAGTAAAACGTCATAACGTATAACGTCATACATAATTACGGTTTAACGTCTAACGTCATACAGTAATGCTTCATAACGTATAACATCATATCGAATTCCGGTTTAACGTAAAGCGCCATATAGCAATGCGTCATAACGTATAAAGTCATATAGAATTACGGTTTGACGTATAACGTCATATAGTAATGCGTCATAACGTATAACGTCATACAGTAATGCGTCATAACGTATAACATCATATAGTATTGCGTCATGACGTATAACGTCATATAATGAAGCGACATGACGTATAACGTCATATAGAATTACGTCATAACTTATAACGTCATATAGAATTCCGGTTTAACGTATAACGCCATATAGCAATGCGTCATAACGTATAACATCATATAGTATTGCGTCATGACGTATAACGTCATATAATAAGGCGACATGACGTATAACGTCACATAGTAATACGTCTTAACGTATAAAGTCATATAGAATTCCGGAATAACGTATAACGTCATATAGTAATACGTCATAACGTATAACGTCATATAGTATTGCGTCATGACGAATAATGTCATATAATAAGGCGACATGACGTATAACGTCTCATAGTAATACGTCATATCGTATAACGCCATATAGCAATGCGTCATAACGTATAACGTTATACAGAATTACGGTTTAACGTATAAAGTCATATAGTAATGCGTCATAACGTATAACGCCATATAGTATTGCGTCATAACGTCTAACATCATATAGTATGGCGTCATGACGTACAACGTCATATAATAAAGCGACATGACGTATAACGTCATGTAGAATTACGTCATAACTTATAACGTCATATAGAATTCCGGTTTAACGTATAACGCCATATATCAATGCGTCTTAACGTATAACAACATATAGTATTGCGTCATGACGTATAACGTCATATAGTAATGCGTCATAACGTATATCGACATATAGTATTGCGTCATGACGAATAATGTCATATAATAAGGCGACATGACGTATAACGTCACATAGTAATACGTCATAACGTATATCGTCATATAGTATTGCGTCATGACGAATAATGTCATATAATAAGGCGACATGACGTATAACGTCACATAGTAATACGTCTTAACGTATAAATTCATATAGAATTCCGGAATAACGTATAACGTCATATAGTAATACGTCATAACGTATAACGTCATATAGTATTGCGTCATGACGAATAATGTCATATAATAAGGCGACATGACGTATAACGTCATATAGTAATGCGTCATAACGTATAACGTCATATCGTAATGCGTCATAACGTATAACGCCATATAGTAATGCGTCATAACGTATAACGTCATATAGTACTGCGTCATAGCGTCTAACGCCATATAGTAATCCGTCATAACGTATAACGTCATATAGTAATGCGTCATAACGTATAACGCCATATAGCAATGGGTCATAACGTATAACGCCACATAGCAATGCGTTATAACGAATAACGTCATATAGTAATGCGTCATAACGTATAACGCCATATAGTAATGCGTCATAACGTATAACGTCATGTAGTAACCGCCATGACGTATAATGTCATATAATAAGGCGACATGACGTATAACGTCATATAGAAGTACGGTATAACGTATAACGTCACATAGTAAAACGTCATAACGTATAACGTCATACAGAATTACGGTTTAACGTCTAACGTCATACAGTAATGCTTCATAACGTATAACATCATATCGAATTCCGGTTTAACGTAAAGCGCCATATAGCAATGCGTCATAACGTATAAAGTCATATAGAATTACGGTTTGACGTATAACATCATATAGTAATGCGTCATAACGTATAACGTCATACAGTAATGCGTCATAACGTATAACGTCATATAGAATTACGTCATAACTTATAACGTCATATAGAATTCCGGTTTAACGTATAACGCCATATAGCAATGCGTCATAACGTATAACATCATATAGTATTGCGTCATGACGTATAACGTCATATAATAAGGCGACATGACGTCTAACGTCACATAGTAATACGTCTTAACGTATAAAGTCATATAGAATTCCGGAATAACGTATAACGTCATATAGTAATACGTCATAACGTATAACGTCATATAGTAATGCGTCATAACGTATAACGTCATATAGTATTGCGTCATAACGTCTAACGCCATATAGTAATCCGTCATAACGTATAACGTCATATAGCAATGCGTTATAACGTATAACGCCATATAGTAATGCGTCATAACGTATAACGTCATATAGTATTGCGTCATAACGTCTAACGCCATATAGTAATCCGTCATAACGTATAACGTCATATAGCAATGCGTTATAACGAATAACGTCATATAGTAATGCGTCATAACGTATAACGTCATATAGTATTGCGTCATAACGTCTAACGCCATATAGTAATCCGTCATAACGTATAACGTCATATAGCAATGCGTTATAACGAATAACGTCATATAGTAATGCGTCATAACGTATAACGTCATATAGTATTGCGTCATAACGTCTAACGCCATATAGTAATCCGTCATAACGTATAACGTCATATAGCAATGCGTTATAACGAATAACGTCATATAGTAATGCGTCATAACGTATAACGCCATATAGTAATGCGTCATAACGTATAACGTCATATAGAATTCCGGTTTAACGTATAACGCCATATAGCAATGCGTCATAACGTATAAAGTCATATAGAATTACGGTTTGACGTATAACGTCATATAGTAATGCGTCATAACGTATAACGCCATATAGTAATGCGTCATAACGTATAACGTCATATAGTATTGCGTCATGACGTATAACGTCATATAGATTTACCTCATAACGTAGAACATCACATAGTAATACGTCATAACGTATAACGTCATATAGAATTACGTCATAACTTATAACGTCACATAGTAATACGTCATAACGTATAACGTCATATAGTATTACGTCATGACGTATAACGTCATATAGAATTCCGGTTTAACGGATAACGTCATATAGTAATGCGTCATAACGTATAACGTCATACAGTAATTCGTCATACCGTATAACGTCGTATAGCATTACGTCATAACGAATAACGTCTCATAGTAATGCGTCATATCGTATAACGCCATATAACAATGCGTCATAACGTATAACGTTATACAGAATTACGGTTTAACGTATAAAGTCATATAGTAATGCGTCATAACGTATAACGCCATATAGTAATGCGTCATAACGTATAACATCATATAGTATTGCGTCATGACGTATAACGTCATATAGTAATGCGTCATAACGTATAACGTCATACAGTAATTCGTCATACCGTATAACGTCGTATAGCATTACGTCATAACGAATAACGTCTCATAGTAATGCGTCATATCGTATAACGCCATATAACAATGCGTCATAACGTATAACGTTATACAGAATTACGGTTTAACGTATAAAGTCATATAGTAATGCGTCATAACGTATAACATCATATAGTATTGCGTCATGACGTATAACGTCATGTAGTAATGCGTCATAACGTATATCGTAATATAGTAATGCGTCATAACGTATAACGTCATATAGTATTGCGTCATGACGAATAATGTCATATAATAAGGCGACATGACGTACAACGTCACATAGTAATACGTCTTAACGTATAAAGTCATATAGAATTCCGGAATAACGTATAACGTCATATAGTAATACGTCATAACGTATAACGTCATATAGTATTGCGTCATGACGAATAATGTCATATAATAAGGCGACATGACGTATAACGTCATATAGTAATGCGTCATAACGTATAACGTCATATAGTAATGCGTCATAACGTATAACGCCATATAGTAATGCGTCATAACGTATAACGTCATATAGTAATGCGTCATAACGTATAACGCCATATAGTAATGCGTCATAACGTATAACGTCATATAGTATTGCGTCGTGACGTATAACGTCATATAATAAGGCGACATGACGTGTAACGTCATATAGAATTACTTCATAACGTATAACGTCATATAAAATTACGGTTTAACGTATAACGTCAAAAGAGTAATGCGTCATATCCTATAACGCCATATAGTAATTGCGTCATAACGTATAACGTCATATAGAATTCCGGCATAACGTATATCGTCATATAGTAATACGTCATAACTTACAAGGTCATATAGTAATGCGTCATAACGTATAACGTCATATAGTATTGCGACATGACGTATAACGTCATATAATAAGGTGACATGACGTATAACGTCATATAGAATTACGGCATAACGTATAACGTCACACAGTAAAACGTCATAACGTATAACGTCATACAGAATTACGGTTTAACGTCTAATGTCATACAGTAATGCGTCATAACGTATAACATCATATAGAATTCCGGTTTAACGTATAACGCGATATAGCAATGCGTCATAACGTATAACGTCATACAGTAATTCGTCATACCGTATAACGTCATATAGAATTACGGCATAACGTATCACGTCACATAGTAAAACGTCATAACGTATAACGTTATACAGAATTACGGTTTAACGTATGAAGTCATATAGTAATGCGTCATAACGTATAACATCATATAGAATTCCGGTTTAACGTATAACGTCAAGAGAGTAATGCGTCATATCCTATAACGCCATATAGTAATTGTGTCATAACGTATAACGTCATGTAGAATTCCGGCATAACGTATATCGTCATATAGTAATACGTCATAACTTACAAGGTCATATAGTAATGCGTCATAACGTATAACGTCATATAGTATTGCGACATGACGTATAACGTCATATAATAAGGTGACATGACGTATAACGTCATATAGAATTACGGCATAACGTATAACGTCACACAGTAAAACGTCATAACGTATAACGTCATACAGAATTACGGTTTAACGTCTAATGTCATACAGTAATGCGTCATAACGTATAACATCATATAGAATTCCGGTTTAACGTATAACGCCATATAGCAATGCGTCATAACGTATAACGTCATACAGTAATTCGTAATACCGTATAACGTCATATAGAATTACGGCATAACGTATAACGTCACATAGTAAAACGTCATAACGTATAACGTCATACAGAATTACGGTTTAACCTCTAACGTCATACAGTAATGCGTCATAACGTATAACATCATATAGAATTCCGGTTTAACGTATAACGCCATATAGCAATGCGTCATAACGTATAATATCATATAGTATTGCGTCATGACGTATAACGTCATATAGTAATGCGTCATAACGTATAACGCCATATAGTATTGCGTCATAACGTATAACATCATATAGTATTGCGTCATGACGTATAACGTCATATAATAAAGCGACATGACGTATAACGTCATATAGAATTACGTCATGACGAATAATGTCATATAATAAGGCGACATGACGTATGACGTCACATAGTAATACGTCTTAACGTATAAAGTCATATAGAATTCCGGAATAACGTATAACGTCATATAGTAATACGTCATAACGTATAACGTCATATAGTATTGCGTCATGACGAATAATGACATATAATAAGGCGACATGACGTATAACGTCATATAGTAATGCGTCATAACGTATAACGTCTTATAGTAATGAGTCATAACGTATAACGCCATATAGTAATGCGTCATAACGTATAACGTCATATAGTATTGCGTCATAACGTATAACGTCATATAGTAATACGTCATAACGTATAACGTCATATAGTAATGCGTCCTAACGTATAACGTCATATAGTATTGCGTCATGACGTATAATGTCATATAATAAGGCGACATGACGCATAACGTCATATAGTAATGCGTCATAACGTATAACGTCATATAGTAATGCGTCATAACGTATAACGCCATATAGTAATGCGTCATAACGTATAACGTCATATAGTATTGCGTCATAACGTCTAACGCCATATAGTAATCCGTCATAACGTATAACGTCATATAGTAATGCGTCATAACGTATAACGCCATATAGCAATGCGTCATAACGTATAACGCCATATAGCAATGCGTTATAACGAATAACGTCATATAGTAATGCGTCATAACGTATAACGCCATATAGTAATGCGTCATAACGTATAACGTCATGTAGTATTGCGTTATGACGTATAATGTCATATAATAAGGCGACATGACGTATAACGTCATATAGAAGTACGGTATAACGTATAACGTCACATAGTAAAACGTCATAACGTATAACATCATACAGAATTACGGTTTAACGTCTAACGTCATACAGTAATGCGTCATAACGTATAACATCATATAGAATTCCGGTTTAACGTATAACGCCATATAGCAATGCGTCATAACGTATAAAGTCATATAGAATTACGGTTTGACGTATAACGTCATATAGTAATGCGTCATAACGTATAACATCATATAGAATTCCGGTTTAACGTATAACGCGATATAGCAATGCGTCATAACGTATAACGTCATACAGTATTTCGTCATACCGTATAACGTCATATAGAATTACGGCATAACGTATAACGTCACATAGTAAAACGTCATAACGTATAACATCATACAGAATTCCGGTTTAACGTATAACGCCATATAGCAATGCGTCATAACGTATAACATCATATAGAATTCCGGTTTAACGTATAATGCGATATAGCAATGCGTCATACCGTACAACGTCATATAGAATTACGGCATAACGTATAACGTCACATAGAAAAACGTCATAACGTATAACGTCATGCAGAATTACGGTTTAACGTCTAACGTCATACAGTAATGCGTCATAACGTATAACATCCTACAGAATTCCGGTTTAACGTATAACGCCATATAGCAATGCGTCATAACGTATAACATCATATAGTATTGCGTCATGACGTATAACGTCATATAGTAATGCGTCATAACGTATATCGTCATATAGTATTGCGTCATGACGAATAATGTCATATAATAAGGCGACATGACGTATAACGTCACATAGTAATACGTCTTAACGTATAAAGTCATATAGAATTCCGGAATAACGTATAACGTCATATAGTAATACGTCATAACGTATAACGTCATATAGTATTGCGTCATGACGAATAATGTCATATAATAAGGCGACATGACGTATAACGTCATATAGTAATGCGTCATAACGTATAACGTCTTATAGTAATGCGTCATAACGTATAACGCCATATAGTAATGCGTCATAACGTATAACGTCATATAGTATTGCGTCATAACGTCTAACGCCATATAGTAATCCGTCATAACGTATAACGTCATATAGTAATGCGTCATAACGTATAACGCCATATGGCAATGCGTCATAACGTATAACGCCATATAGCAATGCGTTATAACGAATAACGTCATATAGTAATGCGTCATAACGTATAACGCCATATAGTAATGCGTCATAACGTATAACGTCATGTAGTATTGCGTCATGACGTATAATGTCATATAATAAGGCGACATGACGTATAACGTCATATAGAAGTACGGTATAACGTATAACGTCACATAGTAAAACGTCATAACGTATAACGTCATACAGAATTACGGTTTAACGTCTAACGTCATACAGTAATGCGTCATAACGTATAACGTCATATAGAATTCCGGTTTAACGTATAACGCCATATAGCAATGCGTCATAACGTATAAAGTCATATAGAATTACGGTTTGACGTATAACGTCATATAGTAATGCGTCATAACGTATAACGCCATATAGTAATGCGTCATAACGTATAACGTCATATAGTATTGCGTCATGACGTATAACGTCATATAGATTTACCTCATAACGTAGAACATCACATAGTAATACGTCATAACGTATAACGTCATATAGAATTCCGGTTTAACGGATAACGTCATATAGTAATGCGTCATAACGTATAACGTTATACAGAATTACGGTTTAACGTATAAAGTCATATAGTAATGCGTCATAACGTATAACGCCATATAGTATTGCGTCATAACGTATAACATCATATAGTATTGCGTCATGACGTATAACGTCATATAATAAAGCGACATGACGTATAACGTCATATAGAATTACGTCATGACGAATAATGTCATATAATAAGGCGACATGACGTATGACGTCACATAGTAATACGTCTTAACGTATAAAGTCATATAGAATTCCGGAATAACGTATAACGTCATATAGTAATACGTCATAACGTATAACGTCATATATTATTGCGTCATGACGAATAATGACATATAATAAGGCGACATGACGTATAACGTCATATAGTAATGCGTCATAACGTATAACGTCATATAGTAATGCGCCATAACGTATAACGCCATATAGTAATGCGTCATAACGTATAACGTCATATAGTATTGCGCCATAACGTCTAACGCCATATAGTAATCCGTCATAACGTATAACGTCATATAGTATTGCGTCATAACGTATAACGTCATATAGTAATGCGTCATAACGTATAACGCCATATAGTAATGCGTCATAACGTAT
This sequence comes from Bombus fervidus, assembly GCF_041682495.2. NCBI lineage: Eukaryota > Metazoa > Arthropoda > Insecta > Hymenoptera > Apidae > Bombus > Bombus fervidus. The sequence goes on from NW_027212582.1 coordinate 3,370,652, forward strand.
AACGTCATACAGTATTGCGCCATAACGTCTAACGCCATATAGTAATCCGTCATAACGTATAACGTCATATAGTAATGCGTCATAACGTATAACGCCATATAGTAATGCGTCATAACGTATAACGTCATGTAGTATTGCGTCATGACGTATAATGTCATATAATAAGGCGACATGACGTATAACGTCATATAGTATTGCGTCATAACGTCTAACGCCATATAGTAATCCGTCATAACGTATAACGTCATATAGTAATGCGTCATAACGTATAACGCCATATGGCAATGCGTCATAACGTATAACGCCATATAGCAATGCGTTATAACGAATAACGTCATATAGTAATGCGTCATAACGTATAACGCCATATAGTAATGCGTCATAACGTATAACGTCATGTAGTATTGCGTCATGACGTATAATGTCATATAATAAGGCGACATGACGTATAACGTCATATAGTATTGCGTCATAACGTATAACGCCATATAGTAATGCGTCATAACGTATAACGTCATATAGTATTGCGTCATGACGTATAACGTCATATAGATTTACCTCATAACGTAGAACATCACATAGTAATACGTCATAACGTATAACGTCATATAGAATTCCGGTTTAACGGATAACGTCATATAGTAATGCGTCATAACGTATAACGTTATACAGAATTACGGTTTAACGTATAAAGTCATATAGTAATGCGTCATAACGTATAACGCCATATAGTATTGCGTCATAACGTATAACATCATATAGTATTGCGTCATGACGTATAACGTCATATAATAAAGCGACATGACGTATAACGTCATATAGAATTACGTCATGACGAATAATGTCATATAATAAGGCGACATGACGTATGACGTCACATAGTAATACGTCTTAACGTATAAAGTCATATAGAATTCCGGAATAACGTATAACGTCATATAGTAATACGTCATAACGTATAACGTCATATATTATTGCGTCATGACGAATAATGACATATAATAAGGCGACATGACGTATAACGTCATATAGTAATGCGTCATAACGTATAACGTCATATAGTAATGCGCCATAACGTATAACGCCATATAGTAATGCGTCATAACGTATAACGTCATATAGTATTGCGCCATAACGTCTAACGCCATATAGTAATCCGTCATAACGTATAACGTCATATAGTATTGCGTCATAACGTATAACGTCATATAGTAATACGTCATAACGTATAACGTCATATAGTAATGCGTCATAACGTATAACGTCATATAGTAATGCGTCATAACGTATAACGCCATATAGTAATGCGTCATAACGTATAACGTCATACAGTATTGCGCCATAACGTCTAACGCCATATAGTAATCCGTCATAACGTATAACGTCATATAGTAATGCGTCATAACGTATAACGCCATATAGTAATGCGTCATAACGTATAACGTCATGTAGTATTGCGTCATGACGTATAATGTCATATAATAAGGCGACATGACGTATAACGTCATATAGAAGTACGGTATAACGTATAACGTCACATAGTAAAACGTCATAACGTATAACGTCATACAGAATTACGGTTTAACGTCTAACGTCATACAGTAATGCGTCATAACGTATAACATCATACAGAATTCCGGTTTAACGTATAACGCCATATAGCAATGGGTCATAACGTATAACATCATATAGAATTCCGGTTTAACGTATAATGCGATATAGCAATGCGTCATACCGTACAATGTCATATAGAATTACGGCATAACGTATAACGTCACATAGTAAAACGTCATAACGTATAACGTCATGCAGAATTACGGTTTAACGTCTAACGTCATACAGTAATGCGTCATAACGTATAACATCATACAGAATTCCGGTTTAACGTATAACGCCATATAGCAATGCGTCATAACGTATAACATCATATAGTATTGCGTCATGACGTATAACGTCATATAGTAATGCGTCATAACGTATATCGTCATATAGTATTGCGTCATGACGAATAATGTCATATAATAAGGCGACATGACGTATAACGTCACATAGTAATACGTCTTAACGTATAAAGTCATATAGAATTCCGGAATAACGTATAACGTCATATAGTAATACGTCATAACGTATAACGTCATATAGTATTGCGTCATGACGAATAATGTCATATAATAAGGCGACATGACGTATAACGTCATATAGTAATGCGTCATAACGTATAACGTCTTATAGTAATGCGTCATAACGTATAACGCCATATAGTAATGCTTCATAACGTATAACGTCATATAGTATTGCGTCATAACGTCTAACGCCATATAGTAATCCGTCATAACGTATAACGTCATATAGTAATGCGTCATAACGTATAACGCCATATAGCAATGCGTCATAACGTATAACTCCATATAGCAATGCGTTATAACGAATAACGTCATATAGTAATGCGTCATAACGTATAACGCCATATAGTAATGCGTCATAACGTATAACGTCATGTAGTATTGCGTCATGACGTATAATGTCATATAATAAGGCGACATGACGTATAACGTCATATAGAAGTGCGGTATAACGTATAACGTCACATAGTAAAACGTCATAACGTATAACGTCATACAGAATTACGGTTTAACGTCTAACGTCATACAGTAATACGTCATAACGTATAACATCATATAGAATTCCGGTTTAACGTATAACGCCATATAGCAATGCGTCATAACGTATAAAGTCATATAAAATTACGGCGTAACGTATAACGTCATATAGTAATACGTCATAACGTATAACGTCATATAGTAATGCGTCATAACGTATAACGTCATATAGTATTGCGTCATGACGTATAATGTCATATAATAAGGCGACATGACGTATAACGTCATATAGAAGTATGGCATAACGTATAACGTCACATAGTAAAACGTCATAACGTATAACGTCATACAGAATTACGGTTTAACGTCTAACGTCATACAATAATGCGTCATAACGTTTAACGTCATATAGAATTCCGGTTTAACGTATAAAGCCATATAGCAATGCGTCATAACGTATAAAGTCATATAGAATTACGGTTTGACGTATAACGTCATATAGTAATGCGTCATAACGTATAACGCCATATAGTAATGCGTCATAACGTATAACGTCATATAGTATTGCGTCATGACGTATAACGTCATATAGATTTACCTCATAACGTAGAACATCACATAGTAATACGTCATAACGTATAACGTCATATAGAATTCCGGTTTAACGGATAACGTCATATAGTAATGCGTCATAACGTATAACGCCATGTAGTATTGCGTCATAACGTATAACATCATATAGTATTGCGTCATGACGTATAACGTCATATAATAAAGCGACATGACGTATAACGTCATATAGAATTACGCCATAACTTATAACGTCATATAGAATTCCGGCTTAACGTATAACGCCATATAGCAATGCGTCATAACGTATAACAACATATAGTATTGCGTCATGACGTATAACGTCATATAGTAATGCGTCATAACGTATATCGTCATATAGTATTGCGTCATGACGAATAATGTCATATAATAAGGCGACATGACGTATAACGTCACATAGTAATACGTCTTAACGTATAAAGTCATATAGAATTCCGGAATAACGTATAACGTCATATAGTAATACGTCATAACGTATAACGTCATATAGTATTGCGTCATGACGAATAATGTCATATAATAAGGCGACATGACGCATAACGTCATATAGTAATGCGTCATAACATATAACGTCATATAGTAATGCGTCATAACGTATAACGCCATATAGTAATGCGTCATAACGTATAACGTCATATAGTATTGCGTCATAACGTCTAACGCCATATAGTAATCCGTCATAACGTATAACGTCATATAGTAATGCGTCATAACGCATAACGCCATATAGCAATGCGTCATAACGTATAACGCCATATAGCAATGCGTTATAACGAATAACGTCATATAGTAATGCGTCATAACGTATAACGCCATATAGTAATGCGTCATAACGTATAACGTCATGTAGTATTGCGTCATGACGTATAATGTCATATAATAAGGCGACATGACGTACAACGTCATATAGAAGTACGGTATAACGTATAACGTCACATAGTAAAACGTCATAACGTATAACGTCATACAGAATTACGGTTTAACGTCTAACGTCATACAATAATGCGTCATAACGTATAACGTCATATAGAATTCCGGTTTAACGTATAAAGCCATATAGCAATGCGTCATAACGTATAAAGTCATATAGAATTACGGTTTGACGTATAACGTCATATAGTAATGCGTCATAACGTATAACGCCATATAGTAATGCGTCACAACGTATAACGTCATATAGTATTGCGTCATGACGTATAACGTCATATAGATTTACCTCATAACGTAGAACATCACATAGTAATACGTCATAACGTATAACGTCATATAGAATTCCGGTTTAACGGATAACGTCATATAGTAATGCGTCATAACGTATAACGTTATACAGAATTACGGTTTAACGTATAAAGTCATATAGTAATGCGTCATAACGTATAATGCCATATAGTATTGCGTCATAACGTATAACATCATATAGTATTGCGTCATGACGTATAACGTCATATAATAAAGCGACATGACGTATAACGTCATATAGAATTACGTCATAACTTATAACGTCATATAGAATTCCGGCTTAACGTATAACGCCATATAGCAATGCGTCATAACGTATAACAACATATAGTATTGCGTCATGACGTATAACGTCATATAGTAATGCGTCATAACGTATATCGTCATATAGTATTGCGTCATTACGAATAATGTCATATAATAAGGCGACATGACGTATAACGTCACATAGTAATACGTCTTAACGTATAAAGTCATATAGAATTCCGGAATAACGTATAACGTCATATAGTAATACGTCATAACGTATAACGTCATATAGTATTGCGTCATGACGAATAATGTCATATAATAAGGCGACATGACGCATAACGTCATATAGTAATGCGTCATAACATATAACGTCATATAGTAATGCGTCATAACGTATAACGCCATATAGTAATGCGTCATAACGTATAACGTCATATAGTATTGCGTCATAACGTCTAACGCCATATAGTAATCCGTCATAACGTATAACGTCATATAGTAATGCGTCATAACGCATAACGCCATATAGCAATGCGTCATAACGTATAACGCCATATAGCAATGCGTTATAACGAATAACGTCATATAGTAATGCGTCATAACGTATAACGCCATATAGTAATGCGTCATAACGTATAACGTCATGTAGTATTGCGTCATGACGTATAATGTCATATAATAAGGCGACATGACGTACAACGTCATATAGAAGTACGGTATAACGTATAACGTCACATAGTAAAACGTCATAACGTATAACGTCATACAGAATTACGGTTTAACGTCTAACGTCATACAGTAATGCGTCATAACGTATAACATCATATCGAATTCCGGTTTAACGTATAACGCCATATAGCAATGCGTCATAACGTATAAAGTCATATAGAATTACGGTTTGACGTATAACGTCATATAGTAATGCGTCATAACGTATAACATCATATAGAATTCCGGTTTAACGTATAACGCGATATAGCAATGCGTCATAACGTATAACGTCATACAGTAATTCGTCATACCGTATAACGTCATATAGAATTACGGCATAACGTATAACGTCACATAGTAAAACGTCATAACGTATAACGTTATACAGAATTACGGTTTAACGTATAAAGTCATATAGTAATGCGTCATAACGTATAACATCATATAGAATTCCGGTTTAACGTATAACGTCAAAAGAGTAATGCGTCATATCCTATAACGCCATATAGTAATTGCGTCATAACGTATAACGTCACATAGAATTCCGGCATAACGTATATCGTCATATAGTAATACGTCATAACTTACAAGGTCATATAGTAATGCGTCATAACGTATAACGTGATATAGTATTGCGACATGACGTATAACGTCATATAATAAGGTGACATGACGTATAACGTCATATAGAATTACGGCATAACGTATAACATCACACAGTAAAACGTCATAACGTATAACGTCATACAGAATTACGGTTTAACGTCTAATGTCATACAGTAATGCGTCATAACGTATAACATCATATAGAATTCCGGTTTAACGTATAACGCCATATAGCAATGCGTCATAACGTATAACGTCATATAGTAATTCGTAATACCGTATAACGTCACATAGAATTACGGCATAACGTATAACGTCACATAGTAAAACGTCATAACGTATAACGTCATACAGAATTACGGTTTAACCTCTAACGTCATACAGTAATGCGTCATAACGTATAACATCATATAGAATTCCGGTTTAACGTATAACGCGATATAGCAATGCGTCATACCGTACAACGTCATATAGAATTACGGCATAACGTATAACGTCACATAGTAAAACGTCATAACGTATAACGTCATGCAGAATTACGGTTTAACGTCTAACGTCATACAGTAATGCGTCATAACGTATAACATCATACAGAATTCCGGTTTAACGTATAACGCCATATAGCAATGCGTCATAACGTATAACATCATATAGTATTGCTTCATGACGTATAACGTCATATAGTAATGCGTCATAACGTATATCGTCATATAGTATTGCGTCATGACGAATAATGTCATATAATAAGGCGACATGACGTATAACGTCACATAGTAATACGTCTTAACGTATAAAGTCATATAGTATTGCGTCATGACGAATAATGTCATATAATAAGGCGACATGACGTATAACGTCATATAGTAATGCGTCATAACGTATAACGTCTTATAGTAATGCGTCATAACGTATAACGCCATATAGTAATGCGTCATAACGTATAACGTCATATAGTATTGCGTCATAACGTCTAACGCCATATAGTAATCCGTCATAACGTATAACGTCATATAGTAATGCGTCATAACGTATAACGCCATATAGCAATGCGTCATAACGTATAACGCCATATAGCAATGCGTTATGACGAATAACGTCATATAGTAATGCGTCATAACGTATAACGCCATATAGTAATGCGTCATAACGTATAACGTCATATAGTATTGCGTCATAACGTCTAACGCCATATAGTAATCCGTCATAACGTATAACGTCATATAGTAATGCGTCATAACGTATAACGCCATATAGCAATGCGTCATAACGTATAAAGTCATATAAAATTACGGCATAACGTATAACGTCATATAGTAATACGTCATAACGTATAACGTCATATAGTAATGCGTCATAACGTATAACGTCATATAGTATTGCGTCATGACGTATAATGTCATATAATAAGGCGACATGACGTATAACGTCATATAGAAGTACGGCATAACGTATAACGTCACATAGTAAAACGTCATAACGTATAACGTCATACAGAATTACGGTTTAACGTCTAACGTTATACAGTAATGCGTCATAACGTATAACGTCATATAGAATTCCGGTTTAACGTATAACGCCATATAGCAATGCGTCATAACGTATAAAGTCATATAGAATTACGGTTTGACATATAACGTCATATAGTAATGCGTCATAACGTATAACGCCATATAGTAATGCGTCATAACGTATAACGTCATATAGTATTGCGTCATGACGTATAACGTCATATAATAAAGCGACATGACGTATAACGTCATAGAGAATTACGTCATAACTTATAACGTCATATAGAATTCCGGCTTAACGTATAACGCCATATAGCAATGCGTCATAACGTATAACAACATATAGTATTGCGTCATGACGTATAACGTCATATAATAAAGCGACATGACGTATAACGTCATAGAGAATTACGGCTTAACGTATAACGCCATATAGTAATGCGTCATAACGTATAACGCCATATAGTAATGCGTCATAACGTATAACGCCATATAGTATTGCGTCATAACGTATAACATCATATAGTATTGCGTCATGACGTATAACGTCATATAATAAAGCGACATGACGTATAACGTCATAGAGAATTACGTCATAACTTATAACGTCATATAGAATTCCGGCTTAACGTATAACGCCATATAGCAATGCGTCATAACGTATAACAACATATAGTATTGCGTCATGACGTATAACGTCATATAGTAATGCGTCATAACGTATATCGTCATATAGTATTGCGTCATGACGAATAATGTCATATAATAAGGCTACATGACGTATAACGTCACATAGTAATACGTCTTAACGTATAAAGTCATATAGAATTCCGGAATAACGTATAACGTCACATAGTAATACGTCATAACGTATAACGTCATATAGTATTACGTCATGACGTATAACGTCATATAGAATTCCGGTTTAACGGATAACGTCATATAGTAATGCGTCATAACGTATAACGTCATACAGTAATTCGTCATACCGTATAACGTCGTATAGCATTACGTCATAACGAATAACGTCTTATAGTAATACGTCATATCGTATAACGCCATATAGCAATGCGTCATAACGTATAACGTTATACAGAATTACGGTTTAACGTATAAAGTCATATAGTAATGCGTCATAACGTATAACGCCATATAGTATTGCGTCATAACGTATAACATCATATAGTATTGCGTCATGACGTATAACGTCATATAATAAAGCGACATGACGTACAACGTCATATAGAATTACGTCATAACTTATAACGTCATATAGAATTCCGGTTTAACGTATAACGCCATATAGCAATGCGTCATAACGTATAACAACATATAGTATTGCGTCATGACGTATAACGTCATATAGTAATGCGTCATAACGTATATCGTCATATAGTATTGCGTCATGACGAATAATATCATATAATAAGGCGACATGACGTATAACGTCACATAGTAATACGTCTTAACGTATAAAGTCATATAGAATTCCGGAATAACGTATAACGTCATATAGTAATACGTCATAACGTATAACAACATATAGTATTGCGTCATGACGTATAATGTCATATAATTAGGCGACATGACTTATAACGTCATATAGAAGTACGGTATAACGTATAACGTCACATAGTAAAACGTCATAACGTATAACGTCATACAGAATTACGGTTTAACGTCTAACGTCATACAGTAATGCGTCATAACGTATAACATCATATAGAATTCCGGTTTAACGTATAACGCCATATAGCAATGCGTCATAACGTATAAAGTCATATAAAATTACGGCATAACTTATAACGTCATATAGTAATACGTCATAACGTATAACGTCATATAGTAATGCGTCATAACGTATAACGTCATATAGTATTGCGTCATGACGTATAATGTCATATAATAAGGCGACATGACGTATAACGTCATATAGAAGTACGGCATAACGTATAACGTCACATAGTAAAACGTCATAACGTATAACGTCATACAGAATTACGGTTTAACGTCTAACGTCATACAGTAATGCGCCATAACGTATAACGTCATATAGAATTCCGGTTTAACGTATAACGCCATATAGCAATGCGTCATAACGTATAAAGTCATATAGAATTACGGTTTGACGTATAACGTCATATAGTAATACGTCATAACGTATAACGCCATACAGTAATGCGTCATAACGTATAACGTCATATAGTATTGCGTCATGACGTATAACGTCATATAGATTTACCTCATAACGTAGAACATCACATAGTAATACGTCATAACGTATAACGTCATATAGAATTCCGGTTTAACGGATAACGTCATATAGTAATGCGTCATAACGTATATCGTCATATAGTATTGCGTGATGACGAATAATGTCATATAATAAGGCGACATGACGTATAACGTCACATAGTAATACGTCTTAACGTATAAAGTCATATAGAATTCCGGAATAACGTATAACGTCATATAGTAATACGACATAACGTATAACGTCATATAGTATTGCGTCATGACGAATAATGTCATATAATAAGGCGACATGACGCATAACGTCATATAGTAATGCGTCATAACGTATAACGTCATATAGTATTGCGTGATGACGAATAATGTCATATAATAAGGCGACATGACGTATAACGTCACATAGTAATACGTCTTAACGTATAAAGTCATATAGAATTCCGGAATAACGTATAACGTCATATAGTAATGCGTCATAACGTATAACGTCATATAGTAATGCGTCATAACGTATAACGCCATATAGTAATGCGTCATAACGTATAACGTCATATAGTAATGCGTCATAACGTATATCGTCATATAGTATTGCGTGATGACGAATAATGTCATATAATAAGGCGACATGACGTATAACGTCACATAGTAATACGTCTTAACGTATAAAGTCATATAGAATTCCGGAATAACGTATAACGTCATATAGTAATACGACATAACGTATAACGTCATATAGTATTGCGTCATGACGAATAATGTCATATAATAAGGCGACATGACGCATAACGTCATATAGTAATGCGTCATAACGTATAACGTCATATAGTAATGCGTCATAACGTATAACGCCATATAGTAATGCGTCATAACGTATAACGTCATATAGTATTGCGTCATAACGTCTAACGCCATATAGTAATCCGTCATAACGTATAACGTCATATAGTAATGCGTCATAACGTATAACGTCGTATAGCATTACGTCATAACGAATAACGTCTCATAGTAATACGTCATATCGTATAACGCCATATAGCAATGCGTCATAACGTATAACGTTATACAGAATTACGGTTTAACGTATAAAGTCATATAGTAATGCGTCATAACGTATAACGCCATATAGTATTGCGTCATAACGTATAACATCATATAGTATTGCGTCATGACGTATAACGTCATATAATAAAGCGACATGACGTACAACGTCATATAGAATTACGTCATAACTTATAACGTCATATAGAATTCCGGTTTAACGTATAACGCCATATAGCAATGCGTCATAACGTATAACAACATATAGTATTGCGTCATGACGTATAACGTCATATAGTAATGCGTCATAACGTATATCGTCATATAGTATTGCGTCATGACGAATAATATCATATAATAAGGCGACATGGCGTATAACGTCACATAGTAATACGTCTTAACGTATAAAGTCATATAGAATTCCGGAATAACGTATAACGTCATATAGTAATACGTCATAACGTATAACGTCATATAGTATTGCGTCATTACGTATAACGTCATATAGTAATCCGTCATAACGTATAACGTCATATAGTAATGCGTCATAACGTATAACGCCATATAGCAATGCGTCATAACGTATAACGCCATATAGCAATGCGTCATAACGAATAACGTCATATAGTAATGCGTCATAACGTATAACGCCATATAGTAATGCGTCATAACGTATAACGTCATGTAGTATTGCGTCATGACGTATAATGTCATATACTAAGGCGACATGACGTATAACGTCATATAGAAGTACGGTATAACGTATAACGTCACATAGTAAAACGTCATAACGTATAACGTCATACAGAATTACGGTTTAACGTCTAACGTCATACAGTAATGCTTCATAACGTGTAACATCATATCGAATTCCGGTTTAACGTAAAGCGCCATATAGCAATGCGTCATAACGTATAAAGTCATATAGAATTACGGTTTGACGTATAACGTCATATAGTAATGCGTCATAACGTATAACGCCATAAAGTAATGCGTCATAACGTATAACGTCATATAGTATTGCGTCATGACGTATAACGTCATATAGATTTACCTCATAACGTAGAACATCACATAGTAATACGTCATAACGTATAACGTCATATAGAATTACGTCATAACTTATAACGTCACATAGTAATACGTCATAACGTATAACGTCACATAGTATTACGTCATGACGTATAACGTCATATAGAATTCCGGTTTAACGGATAACGTCATATAGTAATGCGTCATAACGTATAACGTCATACAGTAATTCGTCATACCGTATAACGTCGTATAGCATTACGTCATAACGAATAACGTCTCATAGTAATACGTCATATCGTATAACGCCATATAGCAATGCGTCATAACGTATAACGTTATACAGAATTACGGTTTAACGTCTAACGTCATACAGTAATGCGTCATAACGTATAACATCATATAGAATTCCGGTTTAACGTATAACGCCATATAGCAATGCGTCATAACGTATAAAGTCATATAAAATTACGGCATAACGTATAACGTCATATAGTAATACGTCATAACGTATAACGTCATATAGAATTACGTCATAACTTATAACGTCATATAGAATTCCGGTTTAACATATAACGCCATATAGCAATGCGTCATAACGTATAACAACATATAGTATTGCGTCATGACGTATAACGTCATATAGTAATGCGTCATAACGTATATCGTCATATAGTATTGCGTCATGACGAATAATGTCATATAATAAGGCGACATGACGTATAACGTCACATAGTAATACGTTTTAACGTATAAAGTCATATAGAATTCCGGAATAACGGATAACGTCATATAGTAATGCGTCATAACGTATAACGTCATACAGTAATTCGTCATACCGTATAACGTCGTATAGCATTACGTCATAACGAATAACGTCACATAGTAAAACGTCATAACGTATAACGTCATATAGTATTACGTCATGACGTATAACGTCATATAGAATTCCGGTTTAACGTATAACGCCATATAGCAATGCGTCATAACGTATAAAGTCATATAGAATTACGGTTTGACGTATAACGTCATATAGTAATGCGTCATAACGTATAACGCCATATAGTAATGCGTCATAACGTATAACGTCATATAGAATTGCGTCATGACGTATAACGTCATATAGATTTACCTCATAACGTAGAACATCATATAGTAATACGTCATAACGTATAACGTCATATAGAAATACGTCATAACTTATGACGTCACATAGTAATACGTCATAACGTATAACGTCATATAGTATTACGTCATGACGTATATCCTCATATAGAATTCCGGTTTAACGGATAACGTCATATAGTAATGCGTCATATTGTATAACGTCACACAGTAATTCGTCATACCGTATAACGTCGTATAGCATTACGTCATAACGAATAACGTCTCATAGTAATACGTCATATCGTATAACGCCATATAGCAATGCGTCATAACGTATAACGTTATACAGAATTACGGTTTAACGTATAAAGTCATATAGTAACGCGTCATAACGTATAACGCCATATAGTATTGCGTCATAACGTATAACATCATATAGTATTGCGTCATGACGTATAACGTCATATAATAAAGCGACATGACGTACAACGTCATATAGAATTACGTCATAACTTATAACGTCATATAGAATTCCGGTTTAACGTATAACGCCATATAGCAATGCGTCATAACGTATAACAACATATAGTATTGCGTCATGACGTATAACGTCATATAGTAATGCGTCATAACGTATATCGTCATATAGTATTGCGTCATGACGAATAATGTCATATAATAAGGCGACATGACGTATAACGTCACATAGTAATACGTCTTAACGTATAAAGTCATATAGAATTCCGGAATAACGTATAACGTCATATAGTAATACGTCATAACGTATAACGTCATATAGTATTGCGTCATGACGTATAACGTCATATAGTAATCCGTCATAACGTATAACGTCATATAGTAATGCGTCATAACGTATAACGCCATATAGCAATGCGTCATAACGTATAACGCCATATAGCAATGCGTTATAACGAATAACGTCATATAGTAATGCGTCATAACGTATAGCGCCATATAGTAATGCGTCATAACGTATAACGTCATGTAGTATTGCGCCATGACGTATAATGTCATATAATAAGGCGACATGACGTATAACGTCATATAGAAGTACGGTATAACGTATAACGTCACATAGTAAAACGTCATAACGTATAACGTCATTCAGAATTACGGTTTAACGTCTAACGTCATACAGTAATGCTTCATAACGTATAACATCATATCGAATTCCGGTTTAACGTAAAGCGCCATATAGCAATGCGTCATAACGTATAAAGTCATATAGAATTACGGTTTGACGTATAACGTCATATAGTAATGCGTCATAACGTATAACGCCATATAGTAATGCGTCATAATGTATAACGTCATATAGAATTACGTCATAACTTATAACGTCACATAGCAATACGTCATAACGTATAACGTCATATAGTATTACGTCATGACGTATAACGTCATATAGAATTCCGGTTTAACGGATAACGTCATATAGCAATGCGTCATAACGTATAACGTCATATAGTATTGCGTCGTGACGTATAACGTCATATAATAAGGCGACATGGCGTATAACGTCATATAGAATTACTTCATAACGTATAACGTCATATAAAATTACGGTTTAACGTATAACGTCAAAAGAGTAATGCGTCATATCCTATAACGCCATATAGTAATTGCGTCATAACGTATAACGTCATATAGAATTCCGACATAACGTCTAACGCCATATAGTAATCCGTCATAACGTATAACGTCATATAGTAATGTGTCATAACGTATAACGCCATATAGCAATGCGTCATAACGTATAACGCCATATAGCAATGCGTTATAACGAATAACGTCATATAGTAATGCGTCATAACGTATAACGTCATATAATAAGGCGACATGACGTATAACGTCTTATAGATTTACCTCATAACGTAGAACATCACATAGTAATACGTCATAACGTATAACGTCATATAGAATTACCTCATAACTTATAACGTCACATAGTAATACGTCATAACGTATAACGTCATATAGTATTACGTCATGACGTATAACGTCATATAGAATTCCGGTTTAACGGATAACGTCATATAGTAATGCGTCATAACGTATAACGTCATACAGTAGTTTGTCATACCGTATAACGTCGTATAGCATTACGTCATAACGAATAACGTCTCATAGTAATGCGCCAGATCGTATAACGCCATATAGCAATGCGTCATAACGTATAACGTTATACAGAATTACGGTTTAACGTATAAAGTCATA
The DNA here is from genome assembly GCF_041682495.2 of Bombus fervidus. Classification (NCBI taxonomy): domain Eukaryota; kingdom Metazoa; phylum Arthropoda; class Insecta; order Hymenoptera; family Apidae; genus Bombus; species Bombus fervidus. Next base: position 3,385,845 of record NW_027212582.1, read on the forward strand.
TAGTAATGCGTCATAACGTATAACGCCATATAGTAATGCGTCATAACGTATAACATCATATAGTATTGCGTCATGACGTATAACGTCATATAATAAAGCGACATGACGTATAACGTCATATAGAATTACGTCATAGCTTATAACGTCATATAGAATTCCGGTTTAACGTATAACGCCATATAGCAATGCGTCATAACGTATAACATCATATATTAATGCGTCATAACGTATAACGTCATATAGTATTGCGTCATGACGAATAATGTCATATAATAATGCGACATGACGTACAACGTCACATAGTAATACGTCTTAACGTATAAAGTCATATAGAATTCCGGAATAACGTATAACGTCATATAGTAATACGTCATACCGTATAACGTCATATAGTATTGCGTCATGACGAATAATGTCATATAATAAGGCGACATGACGTATAACGTCATATAGTAATGCGTCATAACGTATAACGTCATCTAGTAATGCGTCATGACGAATAATATCATATAATAAGGCGACATGACGTATAACGTCACATAGTAATACGTCTTAACGTATAAAGTCATGTAGAATTCCGGAATAACGTATAACGTCATATAGTAATACGTCATAACGTATAACGTCATATAGTATTGCGTCATAACGTCTAACGCCATATAGTAATCCGTCATAACGTATAACGTCATATAGTAATGCGTCATAACGTATAACGTCGTATAGCATTACGTCATAACGAATAACGTCTCATAGTAATACGTCATATCGTATAACGCCATATAGCAATGCGTCATAACGTATAACGTTATACAGAATTACGGTTTAACGTATAAAGTCATATAGTAATGCGTCATAACGTATAACGCCATATAGTATTGCGTCATAACGTATAACATCATATAGTATTGCGTCATGACGTATAACGTCATATAATAAAGCGACATGACGTACAACGTCATATAGAATTACGTCATAACTTATAACGTCATATAGAATTCCGGTTTAACGTATAACGCCATATAGCAATGCGTCATAACGTATAACAACATATAGTATTGCGTCATGACGTATAACGTCATATAGTAATGCGTCATAACGTATATCGTCATATAGTATTGCGTCATGACGAATAATATCATATAATAAGGCGACATGGCGTATAACGTCACATAGTAATACGTCTTAACGTATAAAGTCATATAGAATTCCGGAATAACGTATAACGTCATATAGTAATACGTCATAACGTATAACGTCATATAGTATTGCGTCATTACGTATAACGTCATATAGTAATCCGTCATAACGTATAACGTCATATAGTAATGCGTCATAACGTATAACGCCATATAGCAATGCGTCATAACGTATAACGCCATATAGCAATGCGTCATAACGAATAACGTCATATAGTAATGCGTCATAACGTATAACGCCATATAGTAATGCGTCATAACGTATAACGTCATGTAGTATTGCGTCATGACGTATAATGTCATATACTAAGGCGACATGACGTATAACGTCATATAGAAGTACGGTATAACGTATAACGTCACATAGTAAAACGTCATAACGTATAACGTCATACAGAATTACGGTTTAACGTCTAACGTCATACAGTAATGCTTCATAACGTGTAACATCATATCGAATTCCGGTTTAACGTAAAGCGCCATATAGCAATGCGTCATAACGTATAAAGTCATATAGAATTACGGTTTGACGTATAACGTCATATAGTAATGCGTCATAACGTATAACGCCATAAAGTAATGCGTCATAACGTATAACGTCATATAGTATTGCGTCATGACGTATAACGTCATATAGATTTACCTCATAACGTAGAACATCACATAGTAATACGTCATAACGTATAACGTCATATAGAATTACGTCATAACTTATAACGTCACATAGTAATACGTCATAACGTATAACGTCACATAGTATTACGTCATGACGTATAACGTCATATAGAATTCCGGTTTAACGGATAACGTCATATAGTAATGCGTCATAACGTATAACGTCATACAGTAATTCGTCATACCGTATAACGTCGTATAGCATTACGTCATAACGAATAACGTCTCATAGTAATACGTCATATCGTAAACGCCATATAGCAATGCGTCATAACGTATAACGTTATACAGAATTACGGTTTAACGTCTAACGTCATACAGTAATGCGTCATAACGTATAACATCATATAGAATTCCGGTTTAACGTATAACGCCATATAGCAATGCGTCATAACGTATAAAGTCATATAAAATTACGGCATAACGTATAACGTCATATAGTAATACGTCATAACGTATAACGTCATATAGAATTACGTCATAACTTATAACGTCATATAGAATTCCGGTTTAACATATAACGCCATATAGCAATGCGTCATAACGTATAACAACATATAGTATTGCGTCATGACGTATAACGTCATATAGTAATGCGTCATAACGTATATCGTCATATAGTATTGCGTCATGACGAATAATGTCATATAATAAGGCGACATGACGTATAACGTCACATAGTAATACGTTTTAACGTATAAAGTCATATAGAATTCCGGAATAACGGATAACGTCATATAGTAATGCGTCATAACGTATAACGTCATACAGTAATTCGTCATACCGTATAACGTCGTATAGCATTACGTCATAACGAATAACGTCACATAGTAAAACGTCATAACGTATAACGTCATATAGTATTACGTCATGACGTATAACGTCATATAGAATTCCGGTTTAACGTATAACGCCATATAGGAATGCGTCATAACGTATAAAGTCATATAGAATTACGGTTTGACGTATAACGTCATATAGTAATGCGTCATAACGTATAACGCCATATAGTAATGCGTCATAACGTATAACGTCATATAGAATTGCGTCATGACGTATAACGTCATATAGATTTACCTCATAACGTAGAACATCATATAGTAATACGTCATAACGTATAACGTCATATAGAAATACGTCATAACTTATGACGTCACATAGTAATACGTCATAACGTATAACGTCATATAGTATTACGTCATGACGTATATCCTCATATAGAATTCCGGTTTAACGGATAACGTCATATAGTAATGCGTCATATTGTATAACGTCACACAGTAATTCGTCATACCGTATAACGTCGTATAGCATTACGTCATAACGAATAACGTCTCATAGTAATACGTCATATCGTATAACGCCATATAGCAATGCGTCATAACGTATAACGTTATACAGAATTACGGTTTAACGTATAAAGTCATATAGTAACGCGTCATAACGTATAACGCCATATAGTATTGCGTCATAACGTATAACATCATATAGTATTGCGTCATGACGTATAACGTCATATAATAAAGCGACATGACGTACAACGTCATATAGAATTACGTCATAACTTATAACGTCATATAGAATTCCGGTTTAACGTATAACGCCATATAGCAATGCGTCATAACGTATAACAACATATAGTATTGCGTCATGACGTATAACGTCATATAGTAATGCGTCATAACGTATATCGTCATATAGTATTGCGTCATGACGAATAATGTCATATAATAAGGCGACATGACGTATAACGTCACATAGTAATACGTCTTAACGTATAAAGTCATATAGAATTCCGGAATAACGTATAACGTCATATAGTAATACGTCATAACGTATAACGTCATATAGTATTGCGTCATGACGTATAACGTCATATAGTAATCCGTCATAACGTATAACGTCATATAGTAATGCGTCATAACGTATAACGCCATATAGCAATGCGTCATAACGTATAACGCCATATAGCAATGCGTTATAACGAATAACGTCATATAGTAATGCGTCATAACGTATAGCGCCATATAGTAATGCGTCATAACGTATAACGTCATGTAGTATTGCGCCATGACGTATAATGTCATATAATAAGGCGACATGACGTATAACGTCATATAGAAGTACGGTATAACGTATAACGTCACATAGTAAAACGTCATAACGTATAACGTCATTCAGAATTACGGTTTAACGTCTAACGTCATACAGTAATGCTTCATAACGTATAACATCATATCGAATTCCGGTTTAACGTAAAGCGCCATATAGCAATGCGTCATAACGTATAAAGTCATATAGAATTACGGTTTGACGTATAACGTCATATAGTAATGCGTCATAACGTATAACGCCATATAGTAATGCGTCATAATGTATAACGTCATATAGAATTACGTCATAACTTATAACGTCACATAGCAATACGTCATAACGGATAACGTCATATAGCAATGCGTCATAACGTATAACGTCATATAGTATTGCGTCGTGACGTATAACGTCATATAATAAGGCGACATGGCGTATAACGTCATATAGAATTACTTCATAACGTATAACGTCATATAAAATTACGGTTTAACGTATAACGTCAAAAGAGTAATGCGTCATATCCTATAACGCCATATAGTAATTGCGTCATAACGTATAACGTCATATAGAATTCCGACATAACGTCTAACGCCATATAGTAATCCGTCATAACGTATAACGTCATATAGTAATGTGTCATAACGTATAACGCCATATAGCAATGCGTCATAACGTATAACGCCATATAGCAATGCGTTATAACGAATAACGTCATATAGTAATGCGTCATAACGTATAACGTCATATAATAAGGCGACATGACGTATAACGTCTTATAGATTTACCTCATAACGTAGAACATCACATAGTAATACGTCATAACGTATAACGTCATATAGAATTACCTCATAACTTATAACGTCACATAGTAATACGTCATAACGTATAACGTCATATAGTATTACGTCATGACGTATAACGTCATATAGAATTCCGGTTTAACGGATAACGTCATATAGTAATGCGTCATAACGTATAACGTCATACAGTAGTTTGTCATACCGTATAACGTCGTATAGCATTACGTCATAACGAATAACGTCTCATAGTAATGCGCCAGATCGTATAACGCCATATAGCAATGCGTCATAACGCATAACGTTATACAGAATTACGGTTTAACGTATAAAGTCATATAGTAATGCGTCATAACGTATAACGCCATATAGTAATGCGTCATAACGTATAACATCATATAGTATTGCGTCATGACGTATAACGTCATATAATAAAGCGACATGACGTATAACGTCATATAGAATTACGTCATAACTTATAACGTCATATAGAATTCCGGTTTAACGTATAACGCCATATAGCAATGCGTCATAACGTATAACATCATATATTAATGCGTCATAACGTATAACGTCATATAGTATTGCGTCATGACGAATAATGTCATATAATAATGCGACATGACGTACAACGTCACATAGTAATACGTCTTAACGTATAAAGTCATATAGAATTCCGGAATAACGTATAACGTCATATAGTAATACGTCATACCGTATAACGTCATATAGTATTGCGTCATGACGAATAATGTCATATAATAAGGCGACATGACGTATAACGTCATATAGTAATGCGTCATAACGTATAACGTCATCTAGTAATGCGTCATGACGAATAATATCATATAATAAGGCGACATGACGTATAACGTCACATAGTAATACGTCTTAACGTATAAAGTCATGTAGAATTCCGGAATAACGTATAACGTCATATAGTAATACGTCATAACGTATAACAACATATAGTATTTCGTCATGACGTATAATGTCATATAATAAGGCGACATGACTTATAACGTCATATAGAAGTACGGTATAACGTATAACGTCACATAGTAAAACGTCATAACGTATAACGTCATAGAGAATTACGGTTTAATGTCTAACGTCATACAGTAATGCGTCATAACGTATAACATCATATAGAATTCCGGTTTAACGTATAACGCCATATAGCAATGCGTCATAACGTATAAAGTCATATAAAATTACGGCATAACTTATAACGTCATATAGTAATACGTCATAACGTATAACGTCATATAGTAATGCGTCATAACGTATAACGTCATATAGTATTGCGTCATGACGTATAATGTCATATAATAAGGCGACATGACGTATAACGTCATATAGAAGTACGGCATAACGTATAACGTCACATAGTAAAACGTCATAACGTATAACGTCATACAGAATTACGGTTTAACGTCTAACGTCATACAGTAATGCGCCATAACGTATAACGTCATATAGAATTCCGGTTTAACGTATAACGCCATATAGCAATGCGTCATAACGTATAAAGTCATATAGAATTACGGTTTGACGTATAACGTCATATAGTAATGCGTCATAACGTATAACGCCATATAGTAATGCGTCATAACGTATAACGTCATATAGTATTGCGTCATGACGTATAACGTCATATAGATTTACCTCATAACGTAGAACATCACATAGTAATACGTCATAACGTATAACGTCATATAGAATTCCGGTTTAACGGATAACGTCATATAGTAATGCGTCATAACGTATATCGTCATATAGTATTGCGTCATGACGAATAATGTCATATAATAAGGCGACATGACGTATAACGTCACATAGTAATACGTCTTAACGTATAAAGTCATATAGAATTCCGGAATAACGTATAACGTCATATAGTAATACGTCATAACGTATAACGTCATATAGTATTGCGTCATGACGAATAATGTCATATAATAAGGCGACATGACGCATAACGTCATATAGTAATGCGTCATAACGTATAACGTCATATAGTAATGCGTCATAACGTATAACGTCATTTAGAATTCCGGTTTAACGGATAACGTCATATAGTAATGCGTCATAACGTATAACGTCATATAGTATTACGTCATGACGTATAACGTCATATAGAATTCCGGTTTAACGGATAACGTCATATAGTAATGCGTCATAACGAATAACGTCATACAGTAATTCGTCATACCGTATAACGTCGTATAGCATTACGTCATAACGAATAACGTCTCATAGTAATACGTCATATCGTATAACGCCATATAGCAATGCGTCATAACGTATAACGTTATACAGAATTACGGTTTAACGTATAAAGTCATATAGTAATGCGTCATAACGTATAACGCCATATAGTATTGCGTCATAACGTATAACATCATATAGTATTGCGTCATGACGTATAACGTCATATAATATAGCGACATGACGTACAACGTCATATAGAATTACGTCATAACTTATAACGTCATATAGAATTCCGGTTTAACGTATAACGCCATATAGCAATGCGTCATAACGTATAACAACATATAGTATTGCGTCATGACGTATAACGCCATATAGTATTGCGTCATAACGTATAACATCATATAGTATTGCGTCATGACGTATAACGTCATATAATATAGCGACATGACGTACAACGTCATATAGTAATGCGTCATAACGTATAACGTCATTTAGAATTCCGGTTTAACGGATAACGTCATATAGTAATGCGTCATAACGTATAACGTCATACAGTAATTCGTCATACCGTATAACGTCGTATAGCATTACGTCATAACGAATAACGTCTCATAGTAATACGTCATATCGTATAACGCCATATAGCAATGCGTCATAACGTATAACGTTATACAGAATTACGGTTTAACGTCTAACGTCATACAGTAATGCGTCATAACGTATAACATCATATAGAATTCCGGTTTAACGTATAACGCCATATAGCAATGCGTCATAACGTATAAAGTCATATAAAATTACGGCATAACGTATAACGTCATATAGTAATACGTCATAACGTATAACGTCATATAGAATTACGTCATAACTTATAACGTCATATAGAATTCCGGTTTAACATATAACGCCATATAGCAATGCGTCATAACGTATAACAACATATAGTATTGCGTCATGACGTATAACGTCATATAGTAATGCGTCATAACGTATATCGTCATATAGTATTGCGTCATGACGAATAATGTCATATAATAAGGCGACATGACGTATAACGTCACATAGTAATACGTTTTAACGTATAAAGTCATATAGAATTCCGGAATAACGGATAACGTCATATAGTAATGCGTCATAACGTATAACGTCATACAGTAATTCGTCATACCGTATAACGTCGTATAGCATTACGTCATAACGAATAACGTCACATAGTAAAACGTCATAACGTATAACGTCATATAGTATTACGTCATGACGTATAACGTCATATAGAATTCCGGTTTAACGTATAACGCCATATAGCAATGCGTCATAACGTATAAAGTCATATAGAATTACGGTTTGACGTATAACGTCATATAGTAATGCGTCATAACGTATAACGCCATATAGCAATGCGTCATAACGTATAACGTCATATAGAATTGCGTCATGACGTATAACGTCATATAGATTTACCTCATAACGTAGAACATCATATAGTAATACGTCATAACGTATAACGTCATATAGAAATACGTCATAACTTATGACGTCACATAGTAATACGTCATAACGTATAACGTCATATAGTATTACGTCATGACGTATATCCTCATATAGAATTCCGGTTTAACGGATAACGTCATATAGTAATGCGTCATATTGTATAACGTCACACAGTAATTCGTCATACCGTATAACGTCGTATAGCATTACGTCATAACGAATAACGTCTCATAGTAATACGTCATATCGTATAACGCCATATAGCAATGCGTCATAACGTATAACGTTATACAGAATTACGGTTTAACGTATAAAGTCATATAGTAACGCGTCATAACGTATAACGCCATATAGTATTGCGTCATAACGTATAACATCATATAGTATTGCGTCATGACGTATAACGTCATATAATAAAGCGACATGACGTACAACGTCATATAGAATTACGTCATAACTTATAACGTCATATAGAATTCCGGTTTAACGTATAACGCCATATAGCAATGCGTCATAACGTATAACAACATATAGTATTGCGTCATGACGTATAACGTCATATAGTAATGCGTCATAACGTATATCGTCATATAGTATTGCGTCATGACGAATAATGTCATATAATAAGGCGACATGACGTATAACGTCACATAGTAATACGTCTTAACGTATAAAGTCATATAGAATTCCGGAATAACGTATAACGTCATATAGTAATACGTCATAACGTATAACGTCATATAGTATTGCGTCATGACGTATAACGTCATATAGTAATCCGTCATAACGTATAACGTCATATAGTAATGCGTCATAACGTATAACGCCATATAGCAATGCGTCATAACGTATAACGCCATATAGCAATGCGTTATAACGAATAACGTCATATAGTAATGCGTCATAACGTATAGCGCCATATAGTAATGCGTCATAACGTATAACGTCATGTAGTATTGCGCCATGACGTATAATGTCATATAATAAGGCGACATGACGTATAACGTCATATAGAAGTACGGTATAACGTTTAACGTCACATAGTAAAACGTCATAACGTATAACGTCATTCAGAATTACGGTTTAACGTCTAACGTCATACAGTAATGCTTCATAACGTATAACATCATATCGAATTCCGGTTTAACGTAAAGCGCCATATAGCAATGCGTCATAACGTATAAAGTCATATAGAATTACGGTTTGACGTATAACGTCATATAGTAATGCGTCATAACGTATAACGCCATATAGTAATGCGTCATAATGTATAACGTCATATAGAATTACGTCATAACTTATAACGTCACATAGCAATACGTCATAACGTATAACGTCATATAGTATTACGTCATGACGTATAACGTCATATAGAATTCCGGTTTAACGGATAACGTCATATAGCAATGCGTCATAACGTATAACGTCATATAGTATTGCGTCGTGACGTATAACGTCATATAATAAGGCGACATGGCGTATAACGTCATATAGAATTACTTCATAACGTATAACGTCATATAAAATTACGGTTTAACGTATAACGTCAAAAGAGTAATGCGTCATATCCTATAACGCCATATAGTAATTGCGTCATAACGTATAACGTCATATAGAATTCCGACATAACGTCTAACGCCATATAGTAATCCGTCATAACGTATAACGTCATATAGTAATGTGTCATAACGTATAACGCCATATAGCAATGCGTCATAACGTATAACGCCATATAGCAATGCGTTATAACGAATAACGTCATATAGTAATGCGTCATAACGTATAACGTCATATAATAAGGCGACATGACGTATAACGTCTTATAGATTTACCTCATAACGTAGAACATCACATAGTAATACGTCATAACGTATAACGTCATATAGAATTACCTCATAACTTATAACGTCACATAGTAATACGTCATAACGTATAACGTCATATAGTATTACGTCATGACGTATAACGTCATATAGAATTCCGGTTTAACGGATAACGTCATATAGTAATGCGTCATAACGTATAACGTCATACAGTAGTTTGTCATACCGTATAACGTCGTATAGCATTACGTCATAACGAATAACGTCTCATAGTAATGCGCCAGATCGTATAACGCCATATAGCAATGCGTCATAACGTATAACGTTATACAGAATTACGGTTTAACGTATAAAGTCATATAGTAATGCGTCATAACGTATAACGCCATATAGTAATGCGTCATAACGTATAACATCATATAGTATTGCGTCATGACGTATAACGTCATATAATAAAGCGACATGACGTATAACGTCATATAGAATTACGTCATAACTTATAACGTCATATAGAATTCCGGTTTAACGTATAACGCCATATAGCAATGCGTCATAACGTATAACATCATATATTAATGCGTCATAACGTATAACGTCATATAGTATTGCGTCATGACGAATAATGTCATATAATAATGCGACATGACGTACAACGTCACATAGTAATACGTCTTAACGTATAAAGTCATATAGAATTCCGGAATAACGTATAACGTCATATAGTAATACGTCATACCGTATAACGTCATATAGTATTGCGTCATGACGAATAATGTCATATAATAAGGCGACATGACGTATAACGTCATATAGTAATGCGTCATAACGTATAACGTCATCTAGTAATGCGTCATGACGAATAATATCATATAATAAGGCGACATGACGTATAACGTCACATAGTAATACGTCTTAACGTATAAAGTCATGTAGAATTCCGGAATAACGTATAACGTCATATAGTAATACGTCATAACGTATAACAACATATAGTATTTCGTCATGACGTATAATGTCATATAATAAGGCGACATGACTTATAACGTCATATAGAAGTACGGTATAACGTATAACGTCACATAGTAAAACGTCATAACGTACAACGTCATAGAGAATTACGGTTTAATGTCTAACGTCATACAGTAATGCGTCATAACGTATAACATCATATAGAATTCCGGTTTAACGTATAACGCCATATAGCAATGCGTCATAACGTATAAAGTCATATAAAATTACGGCATAACTTATAACGTCATATAGTAATACGTCATAACGTATAACGTCATATAGTAATGCGTCATAACGTATAACGTCATATAGTATTGCGTCATGACGTATAATGTCATATAATAAGGCGACATGACGTATAACGTCATATAGAAGTACGGCATAACGTATAACGTCACATAGTAAAACGTCATAACGTATAACGTCATACAGAATTACGGTTTAACGTCTAACGTCATACAGTAATGCGCCATAACGTATAACGTCATATAGAATTCCGGTTTAACGTATAACGCCATATAGCAATGCGTCATAACGTATAAAGTCATATAGAATTACGGTTTGACGTATAACGTCATATAGTAATGCGTCATAACGTATAACGCCATATAGTAATGCGTCATAACGTATAACGTCATATAGTATTGCGTCATGACGTATAACGTCATATAGATTTACCTCATAACGTAGAACATCACATAGTAATACGTCATAACGTATAACGTCATATAGAATTCCGGTTTAACGGATAACGTCATATAGTAATGCGTCATAACGTATATCGTCATATAGTATTGCGTCATGACGAATAATGTCATATAATAAGGCGACATGACGTATAACGTCACATAGTAATACGTCTTAACGTATAAAGTCATATAGAATTCCGGAATAACGTATAACGTCATATAGTAATACGTCATAACGTATAACGTCATATAGTATTGCGTCATGACGAATAATGTCATATAATAAGGCGACATGACGCATAACGTCATATAGTAATGCGTCATAACGTATAACGTCATATAGTAATGCGTCATAACGTATAACGTCATTTAGAATTCCGGTTTAACGGATAACGTCATATAGTAATGCGTCATAACGTATAACGTCATATAGTATTACGTCATGACGTATAACGTCATATAGAATTCCGGTTTAACGGATAACGTCATATAGTAATGCGTCATAACGAATAACGTCATACAGTAATTCGTCATACCGTATAACGTCGTATAGCATTACGTCATAACGAATAACGTCTCATAGTAATACGTCATATCGTATAACGCCATATAGCAATGCGTCATAACGTATAACGTTATACAGAATTACGGTTTAACGTATAAAGTCATATAGTAATGCGTCATAACGTATAACGCCATATAGTATTGCGTCATAACGTATAACATCATATAGTATTGCGTCATGACGTATAACGTCATATAATATAGCGACATGACGTACAACGTCATATAGAATTACGTCATAACTTATAACGTCATATAGAATTCCGGTTTAACGTATAACGCCATATAGCAATGCGTCATAACGTATAACAACATATAGTATTGCGTCATGACGTATAACGTCATATAGTAATGCGTCATAACGTATATCGTGATATAGTATTGCGTCATGACGAATAATATCATATAATAAGGCGACATGACGTATAACGTCACATAGTAATACGTCTTAACGTATAAAGTTATATAGAATTCCGGAATAACGTATAACGTCATATAGTAATACGTCATAACGTATAACGTCATATAGTATTGCGTCATGACGTATAACGTCATATAGTAATCCGTCATAACGTATAACGTCATATAGTAATGCGTCATAACGTATAACGCCATATAGTATTACGTCATGACGTATAACGTCATTTAGAATTCCGGTTTAACGGATAACGTCATATAGTAATGCGTCATAACGTATAACGTCATACAGTAATTCGTCATACCGTATAACGTCGTATAGCATTACGTCATAACGAATAACGTCTCATAGTAATACGTCATATCGTATAACGCCATATAGCAATGCGTCATAACGTATAACGTTATACAGAATTACGGTTTAACGTCTAACGTCATACAGTAATGCGTCATAACGTATAACATCATATAGAATTCCGGTTTAACGTATAACGCCATATAGCAATGCGTCATAACGTATAAAGTCACATAGTAAAACGTCATAACGTATAACGTCATATAGTATTACGTCATGACGTATAACGTCATATAGAATTCCGGTTTAACGTATAACGCCATATAGCAATGCGTCATAACGTATAACGCCATATAGTAATGCGTCATAACGTATAACGTCATATAGTATTGCGTCATGACGTATAACGTCATATAGATTTACCTCATAACGTAGAACATCATATAGTAAAACGTCATAACGTATAACGTCATATAGTATTACGTCATGACGTATAACGTCATATAGAATTCCGGTTTAACGTATAACGCCATATAGCAATGCGTCATAACGTATAACGCCATATAGTAATGCGTCATAACGTATAACGCCATATAGTAATGCGTCATAACGTATAACGCCATATAGCAATGCGTCATAACGTATAACAACATATAGTATTGCGTCATGACGTATAACGTCATATAGTAATGCGTCATAACGTATATCGTCATATAGTATTGCGTCATGACGAATAATGTCATATAATAAGGCGACATCACGTATAACGTCACATAGTAATACGTTTTAACGTATAAAGTCATATAGAATTCCGGAATAACGGATAACGTCATATAGTAATGCGTCATAACGTATAACGTCATACAGTAATTCGTCATACCGTATAACGTCGTATAGCATTACGTCATAACGAATAACGTCACATAGTAAAACGTCATAACGTATAACGTCATATATTATTACGTCATGACGTATAACGTCATATAGAATTCCGGTTTAACGTATAACGCCATATAGCAATGCGTCATAACGTATAACGCCATATAGTAATGCGTCATAACGTATAACGTCATATAGTATTGCGTCATGACGTATAACGTCATATAGATTTACCTCATAACGTAGAACATCATATAGTAATACGTCATAACGTATAACGTCATATAGAATTACGTCATAACTTATGACGTCACATAGTAATACGTCATAACGTATAACGTCATATAGTATTACGTCATGACGTATATCGTCATATAGAATTCCGGTTTAACGGATAACGTCATATAGTAATGCGTCATATTGTATAACGTCATACAGTAATTCGTCATACCGTATAACGTCGTATAGCATTACGTCATAACGAATAACGTCTCATAGTAATACGTCATATCGTATAACGCCATATAGCAATGCGTCATAACGTATAACGTTATACAGAATTACGGTTTAACGTATAAAGTCATATAGTAATGCGTCATAACGTATAACGCCATATAGTATTGCGTCATAACGTATAACATCATATAGTATTGCGTCATGACGTATAACGTCATATAATAAAAAGCGACATGACGTACAACGTCATATAGAATTACGTCATAACTTATAACGTCATATAGAATTCCGGTTTAACGTATAACGCCATATAGCAATGCGTCATAACGTATAACAACATATAGTATTGCGTCATGACGTATAACGTCATATAGTAATGCGTCATAACGTATATCGTCATATAGTATTGCGTCATGACGAATAATGTCATATAATAAGGCGACATGACGTATAACGTCACATAGTAATACGTCTTAACGTATAAAGTCATATAGAATTCCGGAATAACGTATAACGTCATATAGTAATACGTCATAACGTATAACGTCATATAGTATTGCGTCATGACGTATAACGTCATATAGTAATCCGTCATAACGTATAACGTCATATAGTAATGCGTCATAACGTATAACGCCATATAGCAATGCGTCATAACGTATAACGCCATATAGCAATGCGTTATAACGAATAACGTCATATAGTAATGCGTCATAACGTATAACGCCATATAGCAATGCGTTATAACGAATAACGTCATATAGTAATGCGTCATAACGTATAACGTCATATAGTAATGCGTCATAACGTATAACGTCACATAGTAAAACGTCATAACGTATAACGTCATACAGAATTACGGTTTAACGTCTAACGTCATACAGTAATGCTTCATAACGTATAACATCATATCGAATTCCGGTTTAACGTAAAGCGCCATATAGCAATGCGTCATAACGTATAAAGTCATATAGAATTACGGTTTGACGTATAACGTCATATAGTAATGCGTCATAACGTATAACGCCATATAGTAATGCGTCATAACGTATAACGTCATATAGTATTGCGTCATGACGTATAACGTCATATAGATTTACCTCATAACGTAGAAAATCACATAGTAATACGTCATAAAGTATAACGTCATATAGAATTACGTCATAACTTATAACGTCACATAGTAATACGTCATAACGTATAACGTCATATAGTATTACGTCATGACGTATAACGTCATATAGAATTCCGGTTTAACGGATAACGTCATATAGTAATGCGTCATAACGAATAACGTCATACAGTAATTCGTCATACCGTATAACGTCGTATAGCATTACGTCATAACGAATAACGTCTCATAGTAATACGTCATATCGTATAACGCCATATAGCAATGCGTCATAACGTATAACGGTATACAGAATTACGGTTTAACGTATAAAGTCATATAGTAATGCGTCATAACGTATAACGCCATATAGTATTGCGTCATAACGTATAACGTCATTTAGTATTGCGTCATGACGTATAACGTCATATAATGAAGCGACATGACGTATAACGTCATATAGAATTACGTCATAACTTATAACGTCATATAGAATTCCGGTTTAACGTATAACGCCATATAGCAATGCGTCATAACGTATAACATCATATAGTATTGCGTCATGACGTATAACGTCATATAATAAGGCGACATGACGTATAACGTCACATAGTAATACGTCTTAACGTATAAAGTCATATAGTAATGCGTCATAACGTATAACGCCATATAGTAATGCGTCATAACGTATAACGTCATACAGTAATTCGTCATACCGTATAACGTCGTATAGCATTACGTCATAACGAATAACGTCTCATAGTAATGCGTCATATCGTATAACGCCATATAGCAATGCGTCATAACGTATAACGTTATACAGAATTACGGTTTAACGTATAAAGTCATATAGTAATGCGTCATAACGTATAACGCCATATAGTAATGCGTCATAACGTATAACATCATATAGTATTGCGTCATGACGTATAACGTCATATAATAAAGCGACATGACGTATAACGTCATATAGAATTACGTCATAACTTATAACGTCATATAGAATTCCGGTTTAACGTATAACGCCATATAGCAATGCGTCATAACGTATAACATCATATAGTATTGCGTCATGACGTATAACGTCATATAGTAATGCGTCATAACGTATATCGTAATATAGTAATGCGTCATAACGTATAACGTCATATAGTATTGCGTCATGACGAATAATGTCATATAATAAGGCGACATGACGTACAACGTCACATAGTAATACGTCTTAACGTATATAGTCATATAGAATTCCGGAATAACGTATAACGTCATATAGTAATACGTCATAACGTATAACGTCATATAGTATTGCGTCATGACGAATAATGTCATATAATAGGGCGACATGACGTATAACGTCATATAGTAATGCGTCATAACGTATAACGTCATATAGTAATGCGTCATAACGTATAACGCCATATAGTAATGCGTCATAACTTATAACGTCATATAGTATTGCGTCATAACGTCTAACGCCATATAGTAATCCGTCATAACGTATAACGTCATATAGTAATGCGTCATAACGTATAACGCCATATAGCAATGCGTCATAACGTATAACGCCATATAGCAATGCGTTATAACGAATAACGTCATATAGTAATGCGTCATAACGTATAACGTCATATAATAAGGCGACATGACGTATAACGTCATATAGATTTACCTCATAACGTAGAACATCACATAGTAATACGTCATAACGTATAACGTCATATATAATTACCTCATAACTTATAACGTCACATAGTAATGCGTCATAACGTATAACGTCATATAGTATTGCGTCATAACGTCTAACGCCATATAGTAATCCGTCATAACGTATAACGTCATATAGTAATGCGTCATAACGTATAACGCCATATAGCAATGCGTCGTAACGTATAACGCCATATAGCAATGCGTTATAACGAATAACGTCATATAGTAATGCGTCATACCGTATAACGCCATATAGTAATGCGTCATAACGTATAACGTCATGTAGTATTGCGTTATGACGTATAATGTCATATAGTAATGCGTCATAACGTATAACGCCATATAGCAATGCGTCATAACGTATAACGCCATATAGCAATGCGTTATAACGAATAACGTCACATAGTAAAACGTCATAACGTATAACGTCATATAGTAATGCGTCATAACGTATATCGTCATATAGTATTGCGTCATGACGAATAATGTCATATAATAAGGCGACATGACGTATAACGTCACATAGTAATACGTTTTAACGTATAAAGTCACATAGAATTACGGCATAACGTATAACGTGACATAGTAATTCGTCATAATATATAACGCCATATAGCAATGCGTCATAACGTATAACGCCATATAGCAATGCGTCATAACGAATCACGTCATATAGAATTACGGTTTAACGTATAACGTCAAAAGAGTAATGCGTCATATCCTATAACGCCATATAGTAATTGCGTCATAACGTATAACGTCATATAGAATTCCGGCATAACGTATATCGTCATATAGTAATACGTCATAACTTACAAGGTCATATAGTAATGCGTCATAACGTATAACGTCATATAGAATTACGACGTAACGAATAACGTCACGTAGTAATACGTCATAACGTATAACGACATATAGTAATGCATCATAACGTATAACGTCACGTAGAATTACGGTTTTGCGTATAACGTCATATAGAAGTACGGCATAACGTACAACGTCACATAGTAAAACGTCATAACATATAACGTCATACAGAATTACGGTTTAACGTCTAATATCATACAGTAATGCGTCATAACGTATAACATCATATAGAATTCCGGTTTAACGTATAACGCCATATAGCAATGCGTCATACCGTATAACGTCATATAGAATTACGGTTTAACGTATAACGTCATATAGTAAAACGTCATAACGTATAACGTCATATAGTAATACGTCATAGCGTATAACGTCATATAGTATTGCGTCATGACGTATAAAGTCATATAATAAAGCGGCAGGACGTATAACGTCATACAGAAGTACGGCATAACGTATAACGTCACGTAAAATTACGGTTTCGCGTATAACGTCATATAGAATTACGGTTTAACGTATAACGTGACATAGTAATACTTCATAACGTATAACGCCATATATCAATGCGTCATGACGTATAACGTCATATAGAATTACGTCGTAACGTATAAAGTCACATAGAAGTACGTCATAACGTATAACGTCACGTAGAATTACGGTTTTGCGTATAACGTCATATAGAAGTACGGCATAACGTATAAAGTCACATAGAAGTACGTCATAACGTATAACGTCACGTAGAATTACGGTTTTGCGTATAACGTCATATAGAAGTACGGCATAACGTATAACGTCACATAGTAAAACGTCATAACGTATAACGTCATTCAGAATTACGGTTTAACGTCTAACGTCATACAGTAATGCGTCATAACGTATAACATCATATAGAATTCCGGTTTAACGTATAACGCCATATAGCAATGCGTCATAACGTATAAAGTCATATAGAATTCCGGTTTAACGTATAACGCCATATAGCAATGCGTCATAACGTATAACGTCATATCGAATTACGGCATAATGTTTAACGTCACGTAGTAATACGTCATAACGTATAACGTCATATAGTAATGCGTAATAACGTATAACATCATATAGTAATGCGTCATAACGTATAGCGCCACATAGAATTACAGTTTAACGTATAACGTCATATAGTAATGCGTCATAACGTATAACGTCATACAGTAATTCGACATACGGTATAACGTCGTATAGCATTACGTCATAACGGATAACGTCTCATAGTAATACGTCATAACGTATAACGCCATATAGCAATGCGTCATAACGTATAACGTCATACAGAATTACGGTTTAACGTATAACGTCATATAGTAATGCGTCATAACGTATAGCGTCCTATAGAATTACGGTATTACGCATAACCTCATATAGTAATGCGTCATAACGTATAACGCCATATAGCAATGCGTCATAACGTATAACGTCATATAGTAATGCGTCATAACGTATAACGAAATATAGTAATGCGTCATAACGTATAACGTCATATAGTATTGCGTCATAACTTACAACGTCATACAGTAATGCGTCATACCGTATAAGGTCATATAGAATTACGGTTTAACGTATAACGTCATATAGTAATACGTCATAACGTATAACGTCATATAGTAATGCGTCATAACGTATAACGTCATATAGTATTGCGTCATGACGTATAAAGTCATATAATAAGGCGACATGACGTATAACGTCATATAGAAGTACGGCATAACGTATAACGTCACGTAGAATTACGGTTTTGCGTATAACGTCATATAGAATTACGGTTTAACGTATAACGTCATATAGTAATACGTCATAGTGTATAACGTCATATAGTATTGCGTCATGACGTATAAAGTCATATAATAAAGCGGCATGACGTATAACGTCATACAGAAGCACGGCATAACGTATAACGTCACATAGTAAAACGTCATAACTTATAACGTCATACAGAATTACGGTTTAACGTCTAACGTGACATAGTAATACTTCATAACGTATAACGCCATATATCAATGCGTCATGACGTATAACGTCATATAGAATTACGGTATTACGTATAACGCCATATAGTAATGCGTCATAACGTATAACGTCATATAGTATTGCGTCATGACGTATAACGTCATATAATAAGGCGACATGACGTATAACGTCATATAGTAATGCGTCATAACGTATAACGCCATATAGTATTGCGTCATAACGTATAACGTCACATAGTAATACGTCACAACGTATAACGCCATATAGCAATGCATCATAACGTATAACGTCACATAGAATTACGGCATAACGTATAACGTGACATAGTAATTCGTCATAACGTGTAACGCCATATATCAATGCGTCATGACGTATAACGTCATATAGAATTACGGTATTACGTATAACGTCATATAGTAATGCGTCATAACGTATAACGCCATATAGCAATGCGTCATAACGTATAACGCCATATAGCAATGCGTCATAACGAATCACGTCATATAGAATTACGGTTTAACGTATAACGTCAAAAGAGTAATGCGTCATAACGTATAACGCCATATAGCAATGCGTCATAACGAATCACGTCATATAGAATTACGGTTTAACGTATAACGTCAAAAGAGTAATGCGTCATATCCTATAACGCCATATAGTAATTGCGTCATAACGTATAACGTCATATAGAATTCCGGCATAACGTATATCGTCATATAGTAATACGTCATAACTTACAAGGTCATATAGTAATGCGTCATAACGTATAACGTCATATAGAATTACGACGTAACGTATAACGTCACGTAGTAATACGTCATAACGTATAACGACATATAGTAATGCATCATAACGTATAACGTCACGTAGAATTACGGTTTTGCGTATAACGTCATATAGAAGTACGGCATAACGTACAACGTCACATAGTAAAACGTCATAACATATAACGTCATACAGAATTACGGTTTAACGTCTAATATCATACAGTAATGCGTCATAACGTATAACATCATATAGAATTCCGGTTTAACGTATAACGCCATATAGCAATGCGTCATAACGTATAAAGTCATATAGAATTCCGGTTTAACGTATAACGCCATATAGCAATGGGTCATAACGTATAACGTCATATCGAATTACGGCATAATGTTTAACGTCACGTAGTAATACGTCATAACGTATAACGTCATATAGTAATGCGTAATAACGTATAACATCATATAGTAATGCGTCATAACGTATAGCGCCACATAGAATTACGGTTTAACGTATAACGTCATATAGTAATTCGTCATAATGTATAACGTCATACAGTAATTCGTCATACGGTATAACGTCGTACAGCATTACGTCATAACAGATAACGTCTCATAGTAATACGTCATATCGTATAACGTCATATAGTAATGAGTCATAACGTATAACGAAATATAGTAATGCGTCATAACGTATAACGTCATATAGTATTGCGTCATAACTTACAACGTCATACAGTAATGCGTCATACCGTATAACGTCATATAGAATTACGGTTTAACGTATAACGTCATATAGTAAAACGTCATAACGTATAACGTCATATAGTAATGCGTCATAACGTATAACGTCATATAGTATTGCGTCATGACGTATAAAGTCATATAATAAGGCGACATGACGTATAACGTCATATAGAAGTACGGCATAACGTATAACGTCACGTAGAATTACGGTTTTGCGTATAACGTCATATAGAATTACGGTATTACGTATAACGTCATATAGTAATGCGTCATAACGTATAACGCCATATAGCTATGCGTCATAACGTATAACGTCATATAGTAATGCGTCATAACGTATAACGAAATATAGTAATGCGTCATAACGTATAACGTCATATAGTATTGCGTCATAACTTACAACGTCATACAGTAATGCGTCATACCGTATAACGTCATATAGAATTACGGTTTAACGTATAACGTCATATAGTAAAACGTCATAACGTATAACGTCATATAGTAATGCGTCATAACGTATAACGTCATATAGTATTGCGTCATGACGTATAAAGTCATATAATAAGGCGACATGACGTACAACGTCATACAGAAGTACGGCATAACGTATAACGTCACGTAGAATTACGGTTGTGCGTATAACGTCATATAGAATTACGGTTTAACGTATAACGTCATATAGTAATACGTCATAGCGTATAACGTCATATAGTATTGCGTCATGACGTATAAAGTCATATAATAAAGCGGCAGGACGTATAACGTCATACAGAAGTACGGCATAACGTATAACGTCACGTAAAATTACGGTTTCGCGTATAACGTCATATAGAATTACGGTTTAACGAATAACGTGACATAGTAATACTTCATAACGTATAACGCCATATATCAATGCGTCATGACGTATAACGTCATATAGAATTACGTCGTAACGTATAACGTCACGTAGTAATACGTCATAACGTATAACGACATATAGTAATGCATCATAACGTATAACGTCACATAGAATTACGGCATAACGTATAACGTGACATAGTAATACTTCATAACGTATAACGCCAAATATCAATGCGTCATGACGTATAGCGTCATATAGAATTACGGTATTACGTATAACGCCATATAGTAAGGCGTCATGACGTACAACGTCACATAGAATTACGTCATAACGTATAAAGTCACATAGAATTACGTCATAACGTATAACGTCACGTAGAATTACGGTTTTGCGTATAACGTCATATAGAAGTACGGCATAACGTATAACGTCACATAGTAAAACGTCATAACGTATAACGTCATTCAGAATTACGGTTTAACGTCTAACGTCATACAGTAATGCGTCATAACGTATAACATCATATAGAATTCCGGTTTAACGTATAACGCCATATAGCAATGCGTCATAACGTATAAAGTCATATAGTAATACGTCATAACGTATAACGTCATATAGTATTGCGTCATGACGAATAATGTCATATAATAAGGCGACATGACGTATAACGTCATATAGTAATGCGTCATAACGTATAACGCCATATAGCAATGTGTTATAACGAATAACGTCATATAGTAATGCGTCATAACGTATAACGCCATATAGTAATGCGTCATAACGTATAACATCATATAGTATTGCGTCATGACGTATAACGTCATATAGTAATGCGTCATAACGTATATCGTCATAGAGTAATGCGTCATAACGTATAAAGTCATATAGTAATGCGTGATAACGTATAACGCCATATAGTAATGCGACATAACGTATAACATCATATAGTATTGCGTCATGACGTATAACGTCATATAGTAATGCGTCATAACGTATATCGTCATAGAGTAATGCGTCATAACGTATAACGTCATATAGTATTGCGTCATGACGAATAATGTCATATAATAAGGCGACATGACGTATAACGTCATATAGTAATGCGTCATTACGTATAACGTCATATAGTAATGCGTCATAACGTATAACGCCATGTAGTAATGCGTCATAACGTATAACGTCATATAGTATTGCGTCATAACATCAAACGCCATATAGTAATGTGTCATAACGTATAACGTCATATAGTGATGCGTCATAAGGTATAACGCCATATAGCAATGCGTCATACCGTATAACGCCATATAGCAATGCGTTATAACGAATGACGTCATATAGTAATGCGTCATAACGTATAACGCCATATAGTAATGCGTCATAACGTATAACGTCATATAGTATTGCGTCATGACGTATAACGTCATATAATAAGGCGACATGACGTATAACGTCATATAGTAATGCGTCTTATCGTATAACGTCATATAGAATTCCGGTTTAACGCATAACGCCACATAGCAATGCGTCATAACGTATAACGCCACATGGTAATACGTCTTAACGTATAAAGACATATAGAATTCCGGGATAACGTATAACGTCATATAGTATTGCGTCATAACATCTAACGCCATATAGTAATGCGTCATAACATACAACGTCATATAGTATTGCGTCATAACGTCTAACGCCATATAGCAATGCGTCATAACGTATAACGTCATATAGTAATGCGTCATACCGTATAACGTCATATAGAATTCCGGTTTAACGTATAACGCCATATAGCAATGCGTCATACCGTATAACGCCATATAGCAATGCGTTATAACGAATGACGTCATATAGTAATGCGTCATAACGTATAACGCCATATAGTAATGCGACATAACGTATAACGTCATATAGTAATGCGTCATACCGTATAACGTCATACAGAATTACGGTTTAACATATAACGCCATATAGCAATGCGTCATAACGTATAACGTTATACAGAATTACGGTTTAACGTATAAAGTCATATAGTAATGCGTCATAACGTATAACGCCATATAGTAATGCGTCATAACGTATAACATCATATAGTAATGCGTCATGACGTATAATGTCATATAATAAGGCGACATGACGTATAACGTCATATAGTAATGCGTAATAACGTATAACGTCATATAGTAATGTGTCATAACGTATAACGCCATATAGTAATGCGTCATAACGTATAACGTCATATAGTAATACGTCATAACGTATAACGTCACATAGTAAAACGTCATAACGTATAACGTCATATAGTAATACGTCATAACGTATAACGTCATATAGTATTGCGTCATGACGAATAATGTCATATAATAAGGCGACATGACGTATAACGTCATATAGTAATGCGTCATAACGTATAACGTCATATAGTAATGTGTCATAACGTATAACGCCATATAGTAATGCGCCATAACGTATAACGTCATATAGTAATACGTCATAACGTATAACGTCATATAGTATTGCGTCATGACGAATAAGGTCATATAATAAGGCGACATGACGTATAACGTCATATAGTAATGCGTCATAACGTATAACATCATATAGTATTGCGTCATGACGTATAACGTCATATAGTAATGCGTCATAACGTATATCGTCATAGAGTAATGCGTCATAACGTATAACGTCATATAGTATTGCGTCATGACGAATAAGGTCATATAATAAGGCGACATGACGTATAACGCCATATAGCAATGCGTCATAACGTATAACGTTATACAGAATTACGGTTTAACGTATAAAGTCATATAGTAATGCGTCATAACGTATAACGCCATATAGTAATGCGTCATAACGTATAACATCATATAGTATTGCGTCATGACGTATAACGTCATATAGTAATGCGTCATAACGTATATCGTCATAGAGTAATGTGTCATAACGTATAAAGTCATATAGTAATGCGTGATAACGTATAACGCCATATAGTAATGCGACATAACGTATAACATCATATAGTATTGCGTCATGACGTATAACGTCATATAGTAATGCGTCATAACGTATATCGTCATAGAGTAATGCGTCATAACGTATAACGTCATATAGTATTGCGTCATGACGAATAATGTCATATAATAAGGCGACATGACGTATAACGTCATATAGTAATGCGTCATAACGTATAACGTCATATAGTAATGCGTCATTACGTATATCGTCATAGAGTAATGCGTCATAACGTATAACGTCATATAGTATTGCGTCATGACGAATAATGTCATATCATAAGGCGACATGACGTATAACGTCATATAGTAATGCGTCATAACGTATAACGTCATATAGAATTCCGGTTTAACGTATAACGCCACATAGCAATGCGTCATAACGTATAACGCCACATGGTAATACGTCTTAACGTATAAAGACATATAGAATTCCGGGATAACGTATAACTTTATATAGTAATACGTCATAACGTATAACGTCATATAGTATTGCGTCATGACGAATAATGTCATATAATAGGGCGACATGACGTATAACGTCATATAGTAATGCGTCATAACATATAACGTCATATAGTAATGCGACATAACGTATAACGCCATATAGTAATGCGTCATAACGTATAACGTCATATAGTATTGCGTCATAACATCTAACGCCATATAGTAATGCGTCATAACGTATAACGTCATATAGTATTGCGTCATAACGTATAACGCCATATAGCAATGCGTCATAACGTATAACGTCAAAAGAGTAATGCGTCATATCCTATAACGCCATATAGTAATGCGTCATAACGTATAACGCCATATAGCAATGCGTCATAACGTACAACGTCACATAGTAATACGTCTTAACGTATAAAGTCATATAGAATACCGGGTTAACGTATAACGCCATATAGCAATGCGTCATAACGTATAACGTTATACAGAATTACGGTTTAACGTATAAAGTCATATAGTAATGCGTCATAACGTATAACGCCATATAGTAATGCGTCATAACGTATAACATCATATAGTATTGCGTCATGACGTATAACGTCATATAGTAATGCGTCATAACGTATATCGTCATAGAGTAATGCGTCATAACGTATAAAGTCATATAGTAATGCGTGATAACGTATAACGCCATATAGTAATGCGACATAACGTATAACATCATATAGTATTGCGTCATGACGTATAACGTCATATAGTAATGCGTCACAACGTATATCGTCATAGAGTAATGCGTCATAACGTATAACGTCATATAGTATTGCGTCATGACGAATAATGTCATATAATAAGGCGACATGACGTATAACGTCATATAGTAATGCGTCATAACGTATAACGTCATATAGTAATGCGTCATAACGTATAACGCCATGTAGTAATGCGTCATAACGTATAACGTCATATAGTATTGCGTCATAACATCAAACGCCATATAGTAATGCGTCATAACGTATAACGTCATATAGTAATGCGTCATAACGTATAACGCCATATAGCAATGCGTCATACCGTATAACGCCATATAGCAATGCGTTATAACGTATAACATCATATAGTATTGCGTCATGACGTATAACGTCATATAGTAATGCGTCATAACGTATAACGCCATATAGTAATGCGTCATAACGTATAACGTCATATAGTATTGCGTCATGACGTATAACGTCATATAATAAGGCGACATGACGTATAACGTCATATAGTAATGCGTCTTATCGTATAACGTCATATAGAATTCCGGTTTAACGCATAACGCCACATAGCAATGCGTCATAACGTATAACGCCACATGGTAATACGTCTTAACGTATAAAGACATATAGAATTCCGGGATAACGTATAACGTCATATAGTATTGCGTCATAACATCTAACGCCATATAGTAATGCGTCATAACATACAACGTCATATAGTATTGCGTCATAACGTCTAACGCCATATAGCAATGCGTCATAACGTATAACGTCATATAGTAATGCGTCATACCGTATAACGTCATATAGAATTCCGGTTTAACGTATAACGCCATATAGCAATGCGTCATACCGTATAACGCCATATAGCAATGCGTTATAACGAATGACGTCATATAGTAATGCGTCATAACGTATAACGCCATATAGTAATGCGACATAACGTATAACGTCATATAGTAATGCGTCATACCGTATAACGTCATACAGAATTACGGTTTAACATATAACGCCATATAGCAATGCGTCATAACGTATAACGTTATACAGAATTACGGTTTAACGTATAAAGTCATATAGTAATGCGTCATAACGTATAACGCCATATAGTAATGCGTCATAACGTATAACATCATATAGTAATGCGTCATGACGTATAATGTCATATAATAAGGCGACATGACGTATAACGTCATATAGTAATGCGTAATAACGTATAACGTCATATAGTAATGTGTCATAACGTATAACGCCATATAGTAATGCGTCATAACGTATAACGTCATATAGTAATACGTCATAACGTATAACGTCACATAGTAAAACGTCATAACGTATAACGTCATATAGTAATACGTCATAACGTATAACGTCATATAGTATTGCGTCATGACGAATAATGTCATATAATAAGGCGACATGACGTATAACGTCATATAGTAATGCGTCATAACGTATAACGTCATATAGTAATGTGTCATAACGTATAACGCCATATAGTAATGCGCCATAACGTATAACGTCATATAGTAATACGTCATAACGTATAACGTCATATAGTATTGCGTCATGACGAATAAGGTCATATAATAAGGCGACATGACGTATAACGTCATATAGTAATGCGTCATAACGTATAACATCATATAGTATTGCGTCATGACGTATAACGTCATATAGTAATGCGTCATAACGTATATCGTCATAGAGTAATGCGTCATAACGTATAACGTCATATAGTATTGCGTCATGACGAATAAGGTCATATAATAAGGCGACATGACGTATAACGCCATATAGCAATGCGTCATAACGTATAACGTTATACAGAATTACGGTTTAACGTATAAAGTCATATAGTAATGCGTCATAACGTATAACGCCATATAGTAATGCGTCATAACGTATAACATCATATAGTATTGCGTCATGACGTATAACGTCATATAGTAATGCGTCATAACGTATATCGTCATAGAGTAATGTGTCATAACGTATAAAGTCATATAGTAATGCGTGATAACGTATAACGCCATATAGTAATGCGACATAACGTATAACATCATATAGTATTGCGTCATGACGTATAACGTCATATAGTAATGCGTCATAACGTATATCGTCATAGAGTAATGCGTCATAACGTATAACGTCATATAGTATTGCGTCATGACGAATAATGTCATATAATAAGGCGACATGACGTATAACGTCATATAGTAATGCGTCATAACGTATAACGTCATATAGTAATGCGTCATTACGTATATCGTCATAGAGTAATGCGTCATAACGTATAACGTCATATAGTATTGCGTCATGACGAATAATGTCATATCATAAGGCGACATGACGTATAACGTCATATAGTAATGCGTCATAACGTATAACGTCATATAGAATTCCGGTTTAACGTATAACGCCACATAGCAATGCGTCATAACGTATAAAGACATATAGAATTCCGGGATAACGTATAACTTTATATAGTAATACGTCATAACGTATAACGTCATATAGTATTGCGTCATGACGAATAATGTCATATAATAGGGCGACATGACGTATAACGTCATATAGTAATGCGTCATAACATATAACGTCATATAGTAATGCGACATAACGTATAACGCCATATAGTAATGCGTCATAACGTATAACGTCATATAGTATTGCGTCATAACATCTAACGCCATATAGTAATGCGTCATAACGTATAACGTCATATAGTATTGCGTCATAACGTATAACGCCATATAGCAATGCGTCATAACGTATAACGTCAAAAGAGTAATGCGTCATATCCTATAACGCCATATAGTAATGCGTCATAACGTATAACGCCATATAGCAATGCGTCATAACGTACAACGTCACATAGTAATACGTCTTAACGTATAAAGTCATATAGAATACCGGGTTAACGTATAACGCCATATAGCAATGCGTCATAACGTATAACGTTATACAGAATTACGGTTTAACGTATAAAGTCATATAGTAATGCGTCATAACGTATAACGCCATATAGTAATGCGTCATAACGTATAACATCATATAGTATTGCGTCATGACGTATAACGTCATATAGTAATGCGTCATAACGTATATCGTCATAGAGTAATGCGTCATAACGTATAAAGTCATATAGTAATGCGTGATAACGTATAACGCCATATAGTAATGCGACATAACGTATAACATCATATAGTATTGCGTCATGACGTATAACGTCATATAGTAATGCGTCATAACGTATATCGTCATAGAGTAATGCGTCATAACGTATAACGTCATATAGTATTGCGTCATGACGAATAATGTCATATAATAAGGCGACATGACGTATAACGTCATATAGTAATGCGTCATAACGTATAACGTCATATAGTAATGCGTCATAACGTATAACGCCATGTAGTAATGCGTCATAACGTATAACGTCATATAGTATTGCGTCATAACATCAAACGCCATATAGTAATGCGTCATAACGTATAACGTCATATAGTAATGCGTCATAACGTATAACGCCATATAGCAATGCGTCATACCGTATAACGCCATATAGCAATGCGTTATAACGTATAACATCATATAGTATTGCGTCATGACGTATAACGTCATATAGTAATGCGTCATTACGTATATCGTCATAGAGTAATGCGTCATAACGTATAACGTCATATAGTATTGCGTCATGACGAATAATGTCATATCATAAGGCGACATGACGTATAACGTCATATAGTAATGCGTCATAACGTATAACGTCATATAGAATTCCGGTTTAACTTATAACGCCACATAGCAATGCGTCATAACGTATAACGCCACATGGTAATACGTCTTAACGTATAAAGACATATAGAATTCCGGGATAACGTATAACTTTATATAGTAATACGTCATAACGTATAACGTCATATAGTATTGCGTCATGACGAATAATGTCATATAATAAGGCGACATGACGTATAACGTCATATAGTAATGCGTCATAACATATAACGTCATATAGTAATGCGACATAACGTATAACGCCATATAGTGATGCGTCATAACGTATAACGTCATATAGTATTGCGTCATAACATCTAACGCCATATAGTAATGCGTCATAACGTATAACGTCATATAGTATTGCGTCATAACGTATAACGCCATATAGCAATGCGTCATAACGTATAACGCCATATAGCAATGCGCTATAACGATTAACGTCATATAGTAATGCGTCATAACGTATAACGCCATATCGTAATGCGTCATAACGTATAACGTCATATAGTATTGCGTCATGACGTATAACGTCATATAATAAGGCGACATGACGTATAACGTCATATAGAATTACGTCATAGCGTATAACGTCATATACAATTACGGTTTAACGTATAACGTCAAAAGAGTAATGCGTCATATCCTATAACGCCATATAGTAATTGCGTCATAACGTATAACGTCATATAAGGTGACATGACGTATAACGTCATATAGAATTACGGCATAACGTACAACGTCATATAGTAATGCGTCATAACGTATATCGTCATAGAGTAATGCGTCATAACGTATAACGTCATATAGTATTGCGTCATGACGAATAATGTCATATAATAAGGCGACATGACGTATAACGTCATATAGAATTCCGGTTTAACGTATAACGCCATATAGCAATGCGTCATAACGTACAACGTCACATAGTAATACGTCTTAACGTATAAAGTCATATAGAATACCGGGTTAACGTATAACGCCATATAGCAATGCGTCATAACGTATAACGTTATACAGAATTACGGTTTAACGTATAAAGTCATATAGTAATGCGTCATAACGTATAACGCCATATAGTAATGCGTCATAACGTATAACATCATATAGTATTGCGTCATGACGTATAACGTCATATAGTAATGCGTCATAACGTATATCGTCATAGAGTAATGCGTCATAACGTATAAAGTCATATAGTAATGCGTGATAACGTATAACGCCATATAGTAATGCGACATAACGTATAACATCATATAGTATTGCGTCATGACGTATAACGTCATATAGTAATGCGTCATAACGTATATCGTCATAGAGTAATGCGCTATAACGATTAACGTCATATAGTAATGCGTCATAACGTATAACGCCATATAGTAATGCGTCATAACGTATAACGTCATATAGTTTTGCGTCATGACGTATAACGTCATATAAGGTGACATGACGTATAACGTCATATAGAATTACGGCATAACGTATAACGTCATATAGTAATGCGTCATAACGTATATCGTCATAGAGTAATGCGTCATAACGTATAACGTCATATAGTATTGCGTCATGACGAATAATGTCATATAATAAGGCGACATGACGTATAACGTCATATAGAATTCCGGTTTAACGTATAACGCCATATAGCAATGCGTCATAACGTACAACGTCACATAGTAATACGTCTTAACGTATAAAGTCATATAGAATACCGGGTTAACGTATAACGCCATATAGCAATGCGTCATAACGTATAACGTTATACAGAATTACGGTTTAACGTATAAAGTCATATAGTAATGCGTCATAACGTATAACGCCATATAGTAATGCGTCATAACGTATAACATCATATAGTATTGCGTCATGACGTATAACGTCATATAGTAATGCGTCATAACGTATATCGTCATAGAGTAATGCGTCATAACGTATAAAGTCATATAGTAATGCGTGATAACGTATAACGCCATATAGTAATGCGACATAACGTATAACATCATATAGTATTGCGTCATGACGTATAACGTCATATAGTAATGCGTCATAACGTATATCGTCATAGAGTAATGCGTCATAACGTATAACGTCATATAGTATTGCGTCATGACGAATAATGTCATATAATAAGGCGACATGACGTATAACGTCATATAGTAATGCGTCATAACGTATAACGTCATATAGTAATGCGTCATAACGTATAACGCCATGTAGTAATGCGTCATAACGTATAACGTCATATAGTATTGCGTCATAACATCAAACGCCATATAGTAATGCGTCATAACGTATAACGTCATATCGTAATGCGTCATAACGTATAACGCCATATAGCAATGCGTCATACCGTATAACGCCATATAGCAATGCGTTATAACGTATAACATCATATAGTATTGCGTCATGACGTATAACGTCATATAGTAATGCGTCATTACGTATATCGTCATAGAGTAATGCGTCATAACGTATAACGTCATATAGTATTGCGTCATGACGAATAATGTCATATCATAAGGCGACATGACGTATAACGTCATATAGTAATGCGTCATAACGTATAACGTCATATAGAATTCCGGTTTAACGTATAACGCCACATAGCAATGCGTCATAACGTATAACGCCACATGGTAATACGTCTTAACGTATAAAGACATATAGAATTCCGGGATAACGTATAACTTTATATAGTAATACGTCATAACGTATAACGTCATATAGTATTGCGTCATGACGAATAATGTCATATAATAAGGCGACATGACGTATAACGTCATATAGAATTACGTCATAGCGTATAACGTCATATAGTAATGCGACATAACGTATAACGCCATATAGTAATGCGTCATAACGTATAACGTCATATAGTATTGCGTCATAACATCTAACGCCATATAGTAATGCGTCATAACGTATAACGTCATATAGTATTGCGTCATAACGTATAACGCCATATAGCAATGCGTCATAACGTATAACGCCATATAGCAATGCGCTATAACGATTAACGTCATATAGTAATGCGTCATAACGTATAACGCCATATCGTAATGCGTCATAACGTATAACGTCATATAGTATTGCGTCATGACGTATAACGTCATATAATAAGGCGACATGACGTATAACGTCATATAGAATTACGTCATAGCGTATAACGTCATATACAATTACGGTTTAACGTATAACGTCAAAAGAGTAATGCGTCATATCCTATAACGCCATATAGTAATTGCGTCATAACGTATAACGTCATATAAGGTGACATGACGTATAACGTCATATAGAATTACGGCATAACGTACAACGTCATATAGTAATGCGTCATAACGTATATCGTCATAGAGTAATGCGTCATAACGTATAACGTCATATAGTATTGCGTCATGACGAATAATGTCATATAATAAGGCGACATGACGTATAACGTCATATAGAATTCCGGTTTAACGTATAACGCCATATAGCAATGCGTCATAACGTACAACGTCACATAGTAATACGTCTTAACGTATAAAGTCATATAGAATACCGGGTTAACGTATAACGCCATATAGCAATGCGTCATAACGTATAACGTTATACAGAATTACGGTTTAACGTATAAAGTCATATAGTAATGCGTCATAACGTATAACGCCATATAGTAATGCGTCATAACGTATAACATCATATAGTATTGCGTCATGACGTATAACGTCATATAGTAATGCGTCATAACGTATATCGTCATAGAGTAATGCGTCATAACGTATAAAGTCATATAGTAATGCGTGATAACGTATAACGCCATATAGTAATGCGACATAACGTATAACATCATATAGTATTGCGTCATGACGTATAACGTCATATAGTAATGCGTCATAACGTATATCGTCATAGAGTAATGCGCTATAACGATTAACGTCATATAGTAATGCGTCATAACGTATAACGCCATATAGTAATGCGTCATAACGTATAACGTCATATAGTATTGCGTCATGACGTATAACGTCATATAAGGTGACATGACGTATAACGTCATATAGAATTACGGCATAACGTATAACGTCATATAGTAATGCGTCATAACGTATATCGTCATAGAGTAATGCGTCATAACGTATAACGTCATATAGTATTGCGTCATGACGAATAATGTCATATAATAAGGCGACATGACGTATAACGTCATATCGAATTCCGGTTTAACGTATAACGCCATATAGCAATGCGTCATAACGTACAACGTCACATAGTAATACGTCTTAACGTATAAAGTCATATAGAATACCGGGTTAACGTATAACGCCATATAGCAATGCGTCATAACGTATAACGTTATACAGAATTACGGTTTAACGTATAAAGTCATATAGTAATGCGTCATAACGTATAACGCCATATAGTAATGCGTCATAACGTATAACATCATATAGTATTGCGTCATGACGTATAACGTCATATAGTAATGCGTCATAACGTATATCGTCATAGAGTAATGCGTCATAACGTATAAAGTCATATAGTAATGCGTGATAACGTATAACGCCATATAGTAATGCGACATAACGTATAACATCATATAGTATTGCGTCATGACGTATAACGTCATATAGTAATGCGTCATAACGTATATCGTCATAGAGTAATGCGTCATAACGTATAACGTCATATAGTATTGCGTCATGACGAATAATGTCATATAATAAGGCGACATGACGTATAACGTCATATAGTAATGCGTCATAACGTATAACGTCATATAGTAATGCGTCATAACGTATAACGCCATGTAGTAATGCGTCATAACGTATAACGTCATATAGTATTGCGTCATAACATCAAACGCCATATAGTAATGCGTCATAACGTATATCGTCATAGAGTAATGCGTCATAACGTATAACGTCATATAGTATTGCGTCATGACGTATAATGTCATATCATAAGGCGACATGACGTATAACGTCATATAGTAATGCGTCATAACGTATAACGTCATATAGAATTCCGGTTTAACGTATAACGCCACATAGCAATGCGTCATAACGTATAACGCCACATGGTAATACGTCTTAACGTATAAAGACATATAGAATTCCGGGATAACGTATAACTTTATATAGTAATACGTCATAACGTATAACGTCATATAGTATTGCGTCATGACGAATAATGTCATATAATAAGGCGACATGACGTATAACGTCATATAGTAATGCGTCATAACATATAACGTCATATAGTAATGCGACATAACGTATAACGCCATATAGTAATGCGTCATAACGTATAACGTCATATAGTATTGCGTCATAACATCTAACGCCATATAGTAATGCGTCATAACGTATAACGTCATATAGTATTGCGTCATAACGTATAACGCCATATAGCAATGCGTCATAACGTATAACGCCATATAGCAATGCGCTATAACGATTAACGTCATATAGTAATGCGTCATAACGTATAACGCCATATAGTAATGCGTCATAACGTATAACGTCATATAGTATTGCGTCATGACGTATAACGTCATATAATAAGGCGACATGACGTATAACGTCATATAGAATTACGTCATAGCGTATAACGTCATATACAATTACGGTTTAACGTATAACGTCAAAAGAGTAATGCGTCATATCCTATAACGCCATATAGTAATTGAGTCATAACGTATAACGTCATATAGAATTCCGGCATAACGTATATCGTCATATAGTAATACGTCATAACTTACAAGGTCATATAGTAATGCGTCATAACGTATAACGTCATATAGTATTGCGTCATGACGTATAACGTCATATAATAAGGTGACATGACGTATAACGTCATATAGTAATACGTCATAACGTATAACGTCATATAGTATTGCTTCATGACGAATAATGTCATATAATAAGGCGACATGACGTATAACGTCATATAGTAATGCGTCATAACGTATAACGCCATATAGCAATGCGTTATAACGAATAACGTCATATAGTAATGCGTCATAACGTATAACGCCATATAGTAATGCGTCATAACGTATAAGGTCATATAGCATTGCGTCATGACGTATAACGTCATATAATATGGCGACATGACGTATAACGTCATATAGAATTACGTCATAACGTATAACGTCATATACAAATACGGTTTAACGTATAACGTCAAAAGAGTAATGCGTCATATCCTATAACGCCATATAGTAATTGCGTCATAACGTATAACGTCATATAGAACTCCGGCATAACGTATATCGTCATATAGTAATACGTCATAACTTACAAGGTCATATAGTAATGCGTCATAACGTATAACGTCATATAGTATTGCGCCATGACGTATAACGTCATATAAGGTGACATGACGTATAACGTCATATAGAATTACGGCATAACGTATGACGTCACATAGTAAAACGTCATAACGTATAACGTCATATAGTAATACGTCATAACGTATAACGTCATATAGTATTGCGTCATGACGAATAATGTCATATAATAAGGCGACATGACGTATAACGTCATATAGTAATGAGTCATAACGTATAACGTCATATCGTAATGTGTCATAACGTATAACGCCATATAGAAATGCGTCATAACGTATAACGTCATATAGTAATACGTCATAACGTATAACGTCACATAGTAAAACGTCATAACGTATAACGTCATATAGTAATACGTCATAACGTATAACGTCATATAGTATTGCGTCATGACGAATAATGTCATATAATAAGGCGACATGACGTATAACGTCATATAGGAATGCGTCATAACGTATAACGTCATATAGTAATGCGTCATAACGTATAACGCCATATAGTAATGCGTCATAACGTATAACGTCATATAGTAATACGTCATAACGTATAACGTCATATAGTATTGCGTCATGACGAATAATGTCATATAATAAGGCGACATGACGTATAACGTCATATAGTAATGCGTCATAACGTATAACGTCATATAGTAATGTGTCATAACGTATAACGCCATATAGTAATGCGTCATAACGTATAACGTCATATAGTAATGCGTCATAACGTATAACGCCATATAGCAATGTGTTATAACGAATAACGTCATATAGTAATGCGTCATAACGTATAACGCCATATAGTAATGCGTCATAACGTATAACGTCATATAGTATTGCGTCATGACGTATAACGTCATATAATAAGGCGACATGACGTATAACGTCATATAGAATTACGTCATAACGTATAACGCCATATACAATTACGGTTTAACGTATAACGTCAAAAGAGTAATGCGTCATATCCTATAACGCCATATAGTAATTGCGTCATAACGTATAACGTCATATAGAACTCCGGCATAACGTATATCGTCATATAGTAATACGTCATAACTTACAAGGTCATATAGTAATGCGTCATAACGTATAACGTCATATAGTATTGCGTCATGACGTATAACGTCATATAAGGTGACATGACGTATAACGTCATATAGAATTACGGCATAACGTATAACGTCACATAGTAAAACGTCATAACGTATAACGTCATATAGTAATACGTCATAACGTATAACGTCATATAGTATTGCGTCATGAGGAATAATGTCATATAATAAGGCGACATGACGTATAACGCCATATAGCAATGCGTCATACCGTATAACGCCATATAGCAATGCGTTATAACGAACGACGTCATATAGTAATGCGTCATAACGTATAACGCAATATAGTAATGCGTCATAACGTATAACGTCATATAGTAATGCGTCATACCGTATAACGTCATACAGAATTACGGTTTAACATATAACGCCATATAGCAATGCGTCATAACGTATAACGTTATACAGAATTACGGTTTAACGTATAAAGTCATATAGTAATGCGTCATAACGTATAACGCCATATAGTAATGCGTCATAACGTATAACATCATATAGTATTGCGTCATGACGTATAATGTCATATAATAAGGCGACATGACGTATAACGTCATATAGTAATGCGTAATAACGTATAACGTCATATAGTAATGTGTCATAACGTATAACGCCATATAGTAATGCGTCATAACGTATAACGTCATATAGTAATACGTCATAACGTATAACGTCACATAGTAAAACGTCATAACGTATAACGTCATATAGTAATACGTCATAACGTATAACGTCATATAGTATTGCGTCATGACGAATAATGTCATATAATAAGGCGACATGACGTATAACGTCATATAGTAATGCGTCATAACGTATAACGTCATATAGTAATGTGTCATAACGTATAACGCCATATAGTAATGCGCCATAACGTATAACGTCATATAGTAATACGTCATAACGTATAACGTCATATAGTATTGCGTCATGACGAATAATGTCATATAATAAGGCGACATGACGTATAACGTCATATAGTAATGCGTCATAACGTATAACATCATATAGTATTGCGTCATGACGTATAACGTCATATAGTAATGCGTCATAACGTATATCGTCATAGAGTAATGCGTCATAACGTATAACGTCATATAGTATTGCGTCATGACGAATAATGTCATATAATAAGGCGACATGACGTATAACGTCATATAGAATTCCGGTTTAACGTATAACGCCATATAGCAATGCGTCATAACGTACAACGTCACATAGTAATACGTCTTAACGTATAAAGTCATATAGAATACCGGGTTAACGTATAACGCCATATAGCAATGCGTCATAACGTATAACGTTATACAGAATTACGGTTTAACGTATAAAGTCATATAGTAATGCGTCATAACGTATAACGCCATATAGCAATGCGTCATAACGTATAACATCATATAGTATTGCGTCATGACGTATAACGTCATATAGTAATGCGTCATAACGTATATCGTCATAGAGTAATGCGTCATAACGTATAAAGTCATATAGTAATGCGTGATAACGTATAACGCCATATAGTAATGCGACATAACGTATAACATCATATAGTATTGCGTCATGACGTATAACGTCATATAGTAATGCGTCATAACGTATATCGTCATAGAGTAATGCGTCATAACGTATAACGTCATATAGTATTGCGTCATGACGAATAATGTCATATAATAAGGCGACATGACGTATAACGTCATATAGTAATGCGTCATAACGTATAACGTCATATAGTAATGCGTCATAACGTATAACGCCATGTAGTAATGCGTCATAACGTATAACGTCATATAGTATTGCGTCATAACATCAAACGCCATATAGTAATGCGTCATAACGTATAACGTCATATAGTAATGCGTCATAACGTATAACGCCATATAGCAATGCGTCATACCGTATAACGCCATATAGCAATGCGTTATAACGTATAACATCATATAGTATTGCGTCATGACGTATAACGTCATATAGTAATGCGTCATAACGTATATCGTCATAGAGTAATGCGTCATAACGTATAACGCCATGTAGTAATGCGTCATAACGTATAACGCCATATAATAATGCGTCATAACGTATAACGTCATATAGTATTGCGTCATGACGTATAACGTCATATAATAAGGCGACATGACGTATAACGTCATATAGAATTACGTCATAACGTATAACGTCATATACAATTACGGTTTAACGTATAACGTCAAAAGAGTAATGCGTCATATCCTATAACGCCATATAGTAATTGCGTCATAACGTATAACGACGTATAGAATTCCGGCATAACGTATATCGTCATATAGTAATACGTCATAACTTACAAGGTCATATAGTAATGCGTCATAACGTATAACGTCATATAGTATTGCATCATGGCGTATAACGTCATATAATAAGGTGACATGACGTATAACGTCATATAGAATTACGGCATAACGTATAACGTCACATAGTAAAACGTCATAACGTATAACGTCATATAGTAATACGTCATAACGTAAAACGTCATATAGTATTGCGTCATGACGAATAATGTCATATAATAAGGCGACATGACGTATAACGTCATATAGTAATGCGTCATAACGTATAACGTCATATAGTAATGCGTCATAACGTATAACGCCATATAGTAATGCGTCATAACGTATAACGTCATATAGTAATACGTCATAACGTATAACGTCATATAGTATTGCGTCATGACGAATAATGTCATATAATAAGGCGACATGACGTATAACGTCATATAGTAATGCGTCATAACGTATAACGCCATATAGTAATGCGTCATAACGTATAACGTCATATAGTAATGCGTCATAACGTATAACGCCATATAGTAATGCGTCATAACGTATAACGTCATATAGTATTGCGTCATGACGAATAATGTCATATAATAAGGCGACATGACGTATAACGTCATATAGTAATGCGTCATAACGTATAACGTCATATAGTAATGTGTCATAACGTATAACGCCATATAGTAATGCGTCATAACGTATAACGTCATATAGTAATACGTCATAACGTATAACGTCATATAGTATTGCGTCATGACGAATAATGTCATATAATAAGGCGACATGACGTATAACGTCATATAGTAATGCGTCATAACGTATAACGCCATATAGCAATGCGTTATAACGAATAACGTCGTATAGTAATGCGTCATAACGTATAACGCCATATAGTAATGCGTCATAACGTATAACGTCATATAGCATTGCGTCATGACGTATAACGTCATATAATAAGGCGACATGACGTATAACGTCATATAGAATTACGTCATAACGTATAACGTCATATACAAATACGGTTTAACGTATAACGTCAAAAGAGTAATGCGTCATATCCTATAACGCCATATAGTAATTGCGTCATAACGTATAACGTCATATAGAACTCCGGCATAACGTATATCGTCATATAGTAATACGTCATAACTTACAAGGTCATATAGTAATGCGTCATAACGTATAACGTCATATAGTATTGCGTCATGACGTATAACGTCATATAAGGTGACATGACGTATAACGTCATATAGAATTACGGCATAACGTATAACGTCACATAGTAAAACGTCATAACGTATAACGTCATATAGTAATACGTCATTACGTATAACGTCATATAGTAATACGTCATAACGTATAACGTCATATAGTATTGCGTCATGACGAATAATGTCATATAATAAGGCGACATGACGT
The DNA here is from genome assembly GCF_041682495.2 of Bombus fervidus. Lineage (NCBI taxonomy): Eukaryota > Metazoa > Arthropoda > Insecta > Hymenoptera > Apidae > Bombus > Bombus fervidus. The sequence continues at coordinate 3,427,659 of NW_027212582.1, forward strand.
ATAACGTCATATAGTAATGCGTCATAACGTATAACGTCATATAGTAATGCGTCATAACGTATAACGCCATATAGTAATGCGTCATAACGTATAACGTCATATAGTAATACGTCATAACGTATAACGTCATATAGTATTGCGTCATGACGAATAACGCCATATAGTAATGCGTCATAACATAAAACGTCATATAGTATTGCGTCATAACGTATAACGTCATATAGTAATGCGTCATAACGTATAACGCCATATAGTAATGCGTCATAACATATAACGTCATATAGTAATGTGTCATAACGTATAACGCCATATAGTAATGCGTCATAACGTATAACGTCATATAGTAATACGTCATAACGTATAACGTCATATAGTATTGCGTCATGACGAATAATGTCATATAATAAGGCGACATGACGTATAACGTCATATAGTAATGCGTCATAACGTATAACGTCATATAGTAATGCGTCATAACGTATAACGCCATATAGTAATGCGTCATAACGTATAACGTCATATAGTAATACGTCATAACGTATAACGTCATATAGTATTGCGTCATGACGAATAATGTCATATAATAAGGCGACATGACGTATAACGTCATATAGTAATGCGTCATAACGTATAACGCCATATAGTAATGCGTCATAACGTATAACGTCATATAGTAATGCGTCATAACGTATAACGCCATATAGTAATGCGTCATAACGTATAACGTCATATAGTATTGCGTCATGACGAATAATGTCATATAATAAGGCGACATGACGTATAACGTCATATAGTAATGCGTCATAACGTATAACGTCATATAGTAATGTGTCATAACGTATAACGCCATATAGTAATGCGTCATAACGTATAACGTCATATAGTAATACGTCATAACGTATAACGTCATATAGTATTGCGTCATGACGAATAATGTCATATAATAAGGCGACATGACGTATAACGTCATATAGTAATGCGTCATAACGTATAACGCCATATAGCAATGCGTTATAACGAATAACGTCGTATAGTAATGCGTCATAACGTATAACGCCATGTAGTAATGCGTCATAACGTATAACGTCATATAGCATTGCGTCATGACGTATAACGTCATATAATAAGGCGACATGACGTATAACGTCATATAGAATTACGTCATAACGTATAACGTCATATACAAATACGGTTTAACGTATAACGTCAAAAGAGTAATGCGTCATATCCTATAACGCCATATAGTAATTGCGTCATAACGTATAACGTCATATAGAACTCCGGCATAACGTATATCGTCATATAGTAATACGTCATAACTTACAAGGTCATATAGTAATGCGTCATAACGTATAACGTCATATAGTATTGCGTCATGACGTATAACGTCATATAAGGTGACATGACGTATAACGTCATATAGAATTACGGCATAACGTATAACGTCACATAGTAAAACGTCATAACGTATAACGTCATATAGTAATACGTCATTACGTATAACGTCATATAGTAATACGTCATAACGTATAACGTCATATAGTATTGCGTCATGACGAATAATGTCATATAATAAGGCGACATGACGTATAACGTCATATAGTAATGCGTCATAACGTATAACGTCATATAGTAATGCGTTATAACGTATAACGCCATATAGTAATGCGTCATAACGTATAACGTCATATAGTAATACGTCATAACGTATAACGTCATATAGTATTGCGTCATGACGAATAACGCCATATAGTAATGCGTCATAACATAAAACGTCATATAGTATTGCGTCATAACGTATAACGTCATATAGTAATGCGTCATAACGTATAACGCCATATAGTAATGCGTCATAACATATAACGTCATATAGTAATGTGTCATAACGTATAACGCCATATAGTAATGCGTCATAACGTATAACGTCATATAGTAATACGTCATAACGTATAACGTCATATAGTATTGCGTCATGACGAATAATGTCATATAATAAGGCGACATGACGTATAACGTCATATAGTAGTGCGTCATAACGTATAACGCCATATAGCAATGTGTTATAACGAATAACGTCATATAGTAATGCGTCATAACGTATAACGCCATATAGTAATGCGTCATAACGTATAACGTAATATAGTATTGCGTCATGACGTATAACGTCATATAATAAGGCGACATGACGTATAACGTCATATAGAATTACGTCATAACGTATAACGTCATATACAATTACGGTTTAACGTATAACGTCAAAAGAGTAATGCGTCATATCCTATAACGCCATATAGTAATTGCGTCATAACGTATAACGTCATATAGTAATGCGTCATAACGTATAACGCCATATAGTAATACGTCATAACTTACAAGGTCATATAGTAATGCGTCATAACGTATAAAGTCATATAGTATTGCGTCATGACGAATAATGTCATATAATAAGGCGACATGACGTATAACGTCATATAGTAATGCGTCATAACGTATAACGCCATATAGTAATGCGTCATAACGTATAACTTCATATAGTAATGCGTCATAACGTATAACGCCATATAGTAATGCGTCATAACGTATAACGTCATATAGTATTGCGTCATGACGAATAATGTCATATAATAAGGCGACATGACGTATAACGTCATATAGTAATGCGTCATAACGTATAACGTCATATAGTAATGTGTCATAACGTATAACGCCATATAGTAATGCGTCATAACGTATAACGTCATATAGTAATACGTCATAACGTATAACGTCATATAGTATTGCGTCATGACGAATAATGTCATATAATAAGGCGACATGACGTATAACGTCATATAGTAATGCGTCATAACGTATAACGCCATATAGCAATGCGTTATAACGAATAACGTCATATAGTAATGCGTCATAACGTATAACGCCATATAGTAATGCGTCATAACGTATAACGTCATATAGCATTGCGTCATGACGTATAACGTCATATAATAAGGCGACATGACGTATAACGTCATATAGAATTACGTCATAACGTATAACGTCATATACAAATACGGTTTAACGTATAACGTCAAAAGAGTAATGCGTCATATCCTATAACGCCATATAGTAATTGCGTCATAACGTATAACGTCATATAGAACTCCGGCATAACGTATATCGTCATATAGTAATACGTCATAACTTACAAGGTCATATAGTAATGCGTCATAACGTATAACGTCATATAGTATTGCGTCATGACGTATAACGTCATATAAGGTGACATGACGTATAACGTCATATAGAATTACGGCATAACGTATAGCGTCACATAGTAAAACGTCATAACGTATAACGTCATATAGTAATACGTCATTACGTATAACGTCATATAGTATTGCGTCAAGACGAATAATGTCATATAATAAGGCGACATGACGTATAACGTCATATAGTAATGCGTCATAACGTATAACGTCATATAGTAATGTGTCATAGCGTATAACGCCATATAGTAATGCGTCATAACGTATAACGTCATATAGTAATACGTCATAACGTATAACGTCACATAGTAAAACGTCATTACGTATAACGTCATATAGTAATACGTCATAACGTATAACGTCATATAGTATTGCGTCATGACGAATAATGTCATATAATAAGGCGACATGACGTATAACGTCATATAGTAATGCGTCATAACGTATAACGTCATATAGTAATGCGTCATAACGTATAACGCCATATAGTAATGCGTCATAACGTATAACGTCATATAGTAATACGTCATAACGTATAACGTCATATAGTATTGCGTCATGACGAATAACGCCATATAGTAATGCGTCATAACATATAACGTCATATAGTATTGCGTCATAACGTATAACGTCATATAGTAATGCGTCATAACGTATAACGCCATATAGTAATGCGTCATAACATATAACGTCATATAGTAATGTGTCATAACGTATAACGCCATATAGTAATGCGTCATAACGTATAACGTCATATAGTAATACGTCATAACGTATAACGTCATATAGTATTGCGTCATGACGAATAATGTCATATAATAAGGCGACATGACGTATAACGTCATATAGTAGTGCGTCATAACGTATAACGTCATATAGTAATGTGTCATAACGTATAACGCCATATAGTAATGCGTCATAGCATATAACGTCATATAGTAATGTGTCATAACGTATAACGCCATATAGTAATGCGTCATAACGTATAACGTCATATAGTAATACGTCATAACGTATAACGTCATATAGTATTGCGTCATGACGAATAATGTCATATAGTAATGCGTCATAACGTATAACGTCATATAGTATTGCGTCATGACGTATAACGTCATATAAGGTGACATGACGTATAACGTCATATAGAATTACGGCATAACGTATAACGTCACATAGTAAAACGTCATAACGTATAACGTCATATAGTAATACGTCATAACGTATAACGTCATATAGTATTGCGTCATGACGAATAATGTCATATAATAAGGCGACATGACGTATAACGTCATATAGTAATGCGTCATAACGTATAACGTCATATAGTAATGTGTCATAACGTATAACGCCATATAGTAATGCGTCATAACGTATAACGTAATATAGTAATACGTCATAACGTATAACGTCATATAGTATTGCGTCATGACGAATAGTGTCATATAATAAGGCGACATGACGTATAACGTCATATAGTAATGCGTCATAACGTATAACATCATATAGTATTGCGTCATGACGTATAACGTCATATAGTAATGCGTCATAACGTATATCGTCATAGAGTAATGCGTCATAACGTATAACGTCATATAGTATTGCGTCATGAAGACTAATGTCATATAATAAGGCGACATGACCTATAACGTCATATAGAATTCCGGTTTAACGTATAACGCCATATAGCAATGCGTCATAACGTACAACGTCACATAGTAATACGTCTTAACGTATAAAGTCACATAGAATACCGGGTTAACGTATAACGCCATATAGCAATGCGTCATAACGTATAACGTCATACAGAATTACGGTTTAACGTATAACGCCATATAGCAATGCGTCATAACGTATAACGTTATACAGACTTACGGTTTAACGTATAAAGTCATATAGTAATGCGTCATAACGTATAACGCCATATAGTAATGCGTCATAACGTATAACATCATATAGTATTGCGTCATGACGTATAACGTCATATAGTAATGCGTCATAACGTATATCGTCATAGAGTAATGCGTCATAACGTATAACGTCATATAGTATTGCGTCATGACGAATAATGTCATATAATAAGGCGACATGACGTATAACGTCATATAGTAATGCGTCATAACGTATAACGTCATATAGTAATGCGTCATAACGTATAACGCCATATAGTAATGCGTCATAACGTATAACGTCATATAGCATTGCGTCATAACATCTAACGCCATATAGTAATGCGTCATAACGTATAACGTCATATAGTAATGCGTCATAACGTATAACGCCATATAGCGATGCGTCATAACGTATAACGCCATATAGCAATGCGTTATAACGAATAACGTCATATAGTAATGCGTCATAACGTATAACGCCATATAGTAATGCGTCATAACGTATAACGTCATATAGTATTGCGTCATGACGTATAACGTCATATAATAAGGCGACATAACGTATAACGTCATATAGAATTACGTCATAACGTATAACGTCATATACAATTACGGTTTAACGTATAACGTCAAAAGAGTAATGCGTCATATCCTATAACGCCATATAGTAATTGCGTCATAGCGTATAACGACGTATAGAATTCCGGCATAACGTATATCGTCATATAGTAATACGTCATAACTTACAAGGTCATATAGTAATGCGTCATAACGTATAACGTCATATAGTATTGCATCATGACGTATAACGTCATATAATAAGGTGACATGACGTATAACGTCATATAGAATTACGGCATAACGTATAACGTCACATAGGAAAACGTCATAACGTATAACGTCATATAGTAATACGTCATAACGTATAACGTCATATAGTATTGCGTCATGACGAATAATGGCATATAATAAGGCGACATGACGTATAACGTCATATAGTAATGCGTCATAACGTATAACGTCATATAGTAATGCGTCATAACGTATAACGCCATATAGTAATGCGTCATAACGTATAACGTCATATAGTAATACGTCATAACGTATAACGTCATAGAGTATTGCGTCATGACGAATAATGTCATATAATAAGGCGACATGACGTATAACGTCATATAGTAATGCGTCATAACGTATAACGTCATATAGTAATGCGTCATAACGTATAACGCCATATAGTAATGCGTCATAACGTATAACGTCATATAGCATTGCGTCATAACATCTAACGCCATATAGTAATGCGTCATAACGTATAACGTCATATAGTAATGCGTCATAACGTATAACGTCATATAGTAATGCGTCATAACGTATAACGTCATATAGTAATGCGTCATAACGTATAACGCCATATAGTAATGCGTCATAACATATAACGTCATATAGTATTGCGTCATAACGTCTAACGCCATATAGCAATGCGTCATAACGTATAACGTCATATAGTAATGCGTCATACCGTATAGCGTCATATAGAATTCCGGTTTAACGTATAACGCCATATAGCAATGCGTCATAACGTATAACGTCACATAGTAATACGTCTTAACGTATAAAGTCATATAGAATACCGGGTTAACGTATAACGCCATATAGCAATGCGTCATAACGTATAACGTCATACAGAATTACGGTTTAACGTATAACGCCATATAGCAATGCGTCATAACGTATAACGTTATACAGAATTACGGTTTAACGTATAAAGTCATATAGTAATGCGTCATAACGTATAACGCCATATAGTAATGCGTCATAACGTATAACATCATATAGTATTGCGTCATGACGTATAACGTCATATAGTAATGCGTCATAACGTATATCGTCATAGAGTAATGCGTCATAACGTATAACGTCATATAGTATTGCGTCATGACGAATAATGTCATATAATAAGGCGACATGACGTATAACGTCATATAGTAATGTGTCATAAAGTATAACGTCATATAGAATTCCGGTTTAACGTATAACGCCACATAGCAATGCGCCATAACGTATAACGTCACATGGTAATACGTCTTAACGTATAAAGACATATAGAATTCCGGGATAACGTATAACGTCATATAGTAATGCGTCATAACGTATAACGCCATATAGCAATGCGTCATAACGTATAACGCCATATAGCAATGCGTTATAACGAATAACGTCATATAGTAATGCGTCATAACGTATAACGCCATATAGTAATGCGTCATAACGTATAACGTCATATAGTAATGCGTCATAACGTATAACGCCATATAGTAATGCGTCATAACATATAACGTCATATAGTATTGCGTCATAACGTCTAACGCCATATAGCAATGCGTCATAACGTATAACGTCACATGGTAATACGTCTTAACGTATAAAGACATATAGAATTCCGGGATAACGTATAACGTCATATAGTAATGCGTCATAACGTATAACGCCATATAGCAATGCGTCATAACGTATAACGACGTATAGAATTCCGGCATAACGTATATCGTCATATAGTAATACGTCATAACTTACAAGGTCATATAGTAATGCGTCATAACGTATAACGTCATATAGTATTGCATCATGGCGTATAACGTCATATAATAAGGTGTCATGACGTATAACGTCATATAGAATTACGGCGTAACGTATAACGTCACATAGTAAAACGTCATAACGTATAACGTCATATTGTAATACGTCATAACGTATAACGTCATATAGTATTGCGTCATGACGAATAATGTCATATAATAAGGCGACATGACGTATAACGTCATATAGTAATGCGTCATAACGTATAACGTCATATAGTAATGCGTCATAACGTATAACGCCATATAGTAATGCGTCATAACGTATAACGTCATATAGTAATACGTCATAACGTATAACGTCATATAGTATTGCGTCATGACGAATAATGTCATATAATAAGGCGACATGACGTATAACGTCATATGGTAATGCGTCATAACGTATAACGCCATATAGTAATGCGTCATAACGTATAACGTCATATAGTAATGCGTCATAACGTATAACGCCATATAGTAATGCGTCATAACGTATAACGTCATATAGTATTGCGTCATGACGAATAATGTCATATGATAAGGCGACATGACGTATAACGTCATATAGTAATGCGTCATAACGTATAACGTCATATAGTAATGTGTCATAACGTATAACGCCATATAGTAATGCGTCATAACGTATAACGTCATATAGTAATACGTCATATCGTATAACGTCATATAGTATTGCGTCATGACGAATAATGTCATATAATAAGGCGACATGACGTATAACGTCATATAGTAATGCGTCATAACGTATAACGCCATATAGCAATGCGTTATAACGAACAACGTCATATAGTAATGCGTCATAACGTATAACGCCATATAGTAATGCGTCATAACGTATAACGTCATATAGCATTGCGTCATGACGTATAACGTCATATAATAAGGCGACATGACGTATAACGTCATATAGAATTACGTCATAACGAATAACGTCATATACAAAACGGTTTAACGTATAACGTCAAAAGAGTAATGCGTCATATCCTATAACGCCATATAGTAATTGCGTCATAACGTATAACGTCATATAGAACTCCGGCATAACGTATATCGTCATATAGTAATACGTCATAACTTACAAGGTCATATAGTAATGCGTCATAACGTATAACGTCATATAGTATTGCGTCATGACGTATAACGTCATATAAGGTGACATGACGTATAACGTCATATAGAATTACGGCATAACGTATAACGTCACATAGTAAAACGTCATAACGTATAACGTCATATAGTAATACGTCATTACGTATAACGTCATATAGTATTGCGTCATGACGAATAATGTCATATAATAAGGCGACATGACGTATAACGTCATATAGTAATGCGTCATAACGTATAACGTCATATAGTAATGTGTCATAGCGTATAACGCCATATAGTAATGCGTCATAACGTATAACGTCATATAGTAATACGTCATAACGTATAACGTCACATAGTAAAACGTCATAACGTATAACGTCATATAGTAATGCGTCATAACATATAACGTCATATAGTATTGCGTCATAACGTATAACGTCATATAGTAATGCGTCATAACGTATAACGCCATATAGTAATGCGTCATAACATATAACGTCATATAGTAATGTGTCATAACGTATAACGCCATATAGTAATGCGTCATAACGTATAACGTCATATAGTAATACGTCATAACGTATAACGTCATATAGTATTGCGTCATGACGAATAATGTCATATAATAAGGCGACATGACGTATAACGTCATATAGTAGTGCGTCATAACGTATAACGCCATATAGCAATGTGTTATAACGAATAACGTCATATAGTAATGCGTCATAACGTATAACGCCATATAGTAATGCGTCATAACGTATAACGTCATATAGTATTGCGTCATGACGTATAACGTCATATAATAAGGCGACATGACGTATAACGTCATATAGAATTACGTCATAACGTATAACGTCATATACAATTACGGTTTAACGTATAACGTCAAAAGAGTAATGCGTCATATCCTATAACGCCATATAGTAATTGCGTCATAACGTATAACGTCATATAGTAATGCGTCATAACGTATAACGCCATATAGTAATACGTCATAACTTACAAGGTCATATAGTAATGCGTCATAACGTATAACGTCATATAGTATTGCGTCATGACGAATAATGTCATATAATAAGGCGACATGACGTATAACGTCATATAGTAATGCGTCATAACGTATAACGCCATATAGTAATGCGTCATAACGTATAACGTCATATAGTAATGCGTCATAACGTATAACGCCATATAGTAATGCGTCATAACGTATAACGTCATATAGTATTGCGTCATGACGAATAATGTCATATAATAAGGCGACATGACGTATAACGTCATATAGTAATGCGTCATAACGTATAACGTCATATAGTAATGTGTCATAACGTATAACGCCATATAGTAATGCGTCATAACGTATAACGTCATAAAGTAATACGTCATAACGTATAACGTCATATAGTATTGCGTCATGACGAATAATGTCATATAATAAGGCGACATGACGTATAACGTCATATAGTAATGCGTCATAACGTATAACGCCATATAGCAATGCGTTATAACGAATAACGTCATATAGTAATGCGTCATAACGTATAACGCCATATAGTAATGCGTCATAACGTATAACATCATATAGTATTGCGTCATGACGTATAACGTCATATAGTAATGCGTCATAACGTATAACGTCATATAGTAATACGTCATAACGTATAACGTCATATAGTATTGCGTCATGACGAATAATGTCATATAATAAGGCGACATGACGTATAACGTCATATAGTAATGCGTCATAACGTATAACGCCATATAGCAATGCGTTATAACGAATAACGTCATATAGTAATGCGTCATAACGTATAACGCCATATAGTAATGCGTCATAACGTATAACATCATATAGTATTGCGTCATGACGTATAACGTCATATAGTAATGCGTCATAACGTATATCGTCATAGAGTATTGCGTCATAACGTATAACGTCATATAGTATTGCGTCATGACGAATAATGTCATATAATAAGGCGACATGACGTATAACGTCATATAGTAATGCGTCATAACGTATAACGTCATATAGTAATGCGTCATAACGTATAACGCCATATAGTAATGCGTCATAACGTATAACGTCATATAGTATTGCGTCATAACATCTAACGCCATATAGTAATGCGTCATAACGTATAACGTCATATAGTAATGCGTCATAACGTATAACGCCATATAGCGATGCGTCATAACGTATAACGCCATATAGCAATGCGTTATAACGAATAACGTCATATAGTAATGCGTCATAACGTATAACGCCATATAGTAATGCGTCATAACGTATAACGTCATATAGTATTGCGTCATGACGTATAACGTCATATAATAAGGCGACATGACGTATAACGTCATATAGAATTACGTCGTAACGTATAACGTCATATACAATTACGGTTTAACGTATAACGTCAAAAGAGTAATGCGTCATATCCTATAACGCCATATAGTAATTGCGTCATAACGTATAACGACGTATAGAATTCCGGCATAACGTATATCGTCATATAGTAATACGTCATAACTTACAAGGTCATATAGTAATGCGTCATAACGTATAACGTCATATAGTATTGCATCATGGCGTATAACGTCATATAGAATTACGGCATAACGTATAGCGTCACATAGTAAAACGTCATAACGTATAACGTCATATAGTAATACGTCATAACGTATAACGTCATATAGTATTGCGTCATGACGAATAATGTCATATAATAAGGCGACATGACGTATATCGTCATATAGTAATGCGTCATAACGTATAACGTCATATAGTAATGCGTCATAACGTATAACGCCATATAGTAATGCGTCATAACGTATAACGTCATATAGTAATACGTCATAACGTATAACGTCATATAGTATTGCGTCATGACGAATAATGTCATATAATAAGGCGACATGACGTATAACGTCATATAGTAATGCGTCATAACGTATAACGCCATATAGTAATGCGTCATAACGTATAACGTCATATAGTAATGCGTCATAACGTATTACGCCATATAGTAATGCGTCATAACGTATAACGTCATATAGTATTGAGTCATGACGAATAATGTCATATAATAAGGCGACATGACGTATAACGTCATATAGTAATGCGTCATAACGTATAACGTCATATAGTAATGTGTCATAACGTATAACGCCATATAGTAATGCGTCATAACGTATAACGTCATATAGTAATACGTCATAACGTATAACGTCATATAGTATTGCGTCATGACGAATAATGTCATATAATAAGGCGACATGACGTATATCGTCATATAGTAATGCGTCATAACGTATAACGTCATATAGTAATGCGTCATAACGTATAACGCCATATAGTAATGCGTCATAACGTATAACGTCATATAGTAATACGTCATAACGTATAACGTCATATAGTATTGCGTCATGACGAATAATGTCATATAATAAGGCGACATGACGTATAACGTCATATAGTAATGCGTCATAACGTATAACGCCATATAGTAATGCGTCATAACGTATAACGTCATATAGTAATGCGTCATAACGTATTACGCCATATAGTAATGCGTCATAACGTATAACGTCATATAGTATTGAGTCATGACGAATAATGTCATATAATAAGGCGACATGACGTATAACGTCATATAGTAATGCGTCATAACGTATAACGTCATATAGTAATGTGTCATAACGTATAACGCCATATAGTAATGCGTCATAACGTATAACGTCATATAGTAATACGTCATAACGTATAACGTCATATAGTATTGCGTCATGACGAATAATGTCATATAATAAGGCGACATGACGTATAACGTCATATAGTAATGCGTCATAACGTATAACGCCATATAGCAATTTGTTATAACGAATAACGTCATATAGTAATGCGTCATAACGTATAACGCCATATAGTAATGCGTCATAACGTATAACGTCATATAGCATTGCGTCATGACGTATAACGTCATATAATAAGGCGACACGACGTATAACGTCATATAGAATTACGTCATAACGTATAACGTCATATACAAATACGGTTTAACGTATAACGTCAAAAGAGTAATGCGTCATATCCTATAACGCCATATAGTAATTGCGTCATAACGTATAACGTCATATAGAACTCCGGCATAACGTATATCGTCATATAGTAATACGTCATAACTTACAAGGTCATATAGTAATGCGTCATAACGTATAACGTCATATAGTATTGCGTCATGACGTATAACGTCATATAAGGTGACATGACGCATAACGTCATATAGAATTACGGCATAACGTATAACGTCACATAGTAAAACGTCATAACGTATAACGTCATATAGTAATACGTCATTACGTATAACGTCATATAGTATTGCGTCATGACGAATAATGTCATATAATAAGGCGACATGACGTATAACGTCATATAGTAATGCGTCATAACGTATAACGTCATATAGTAATGTGTCATAGCGTATAACGCCATATAGTAATGCGTCATAACGTATAACGTCATATAGTAATACGTCATAACGTATAACGTCACATAGTAAAACGTCATAACGTATAACGTCATATAGTAATACGTCATAACGTATAACGTCATATAGTATTGCGTCATGACGAATAATGTCATATAATAAGGCGACATGACGTATAACGTCATATAGTAATGCGTCATAACGTATAACGTCATATAGTAATGCGTCATAACGTATAACGCCATATAGTAATGCGTCATAACGTATAACGCCATATAGTAATGCGTCATAACATATAACGTCATATAGTATTGCGTCATAACGTCTAACGCCATATAGCAATGCGTCATAACGTATAACGTCATATAGTAATGCGTCATACCGTATAGCGTCATATAGAATTCCGGTTTAACGTATAACGCCATATAGCAATGCGTCATAACGTATAACGTCACATAGTAATACGTCTTAACGTATAAAGTCATATAGAATACCGGGTTAACGTATAACGCCATATAGCAATGCGTCATAACGTATAACGTCATACAGAATTACGGTTTAACGTATAACGCCATATAGCAATGCGTCATAACGTATAACGTTATACAGAATTACGGTTTAACGTATAACGCCACATAGCAATGCGCCATAACGTATAACGTCACATGGTAATACGTCTTAACGTATAAAGACATATAGAATTCCGGGATAACGTATAACGTCATATAGTAATGCGTCATAACGTATAACGCCATATAGCAATGCGTCATAACGTATAACGACGTATAGAATTCCGGCATAACGTATATCGTCATATAGTAATACGTCATAACTTACAAGGTCATATAGTAATGCGTCATAACGTATAACGTCATATAGTATTGCATCATGGCGTATAACGTCATATAATAAGGTGTCATGACGTATAACGTCATATAGAATTACGGCATAACGTATAACGTCACATAGTAAAACGTCATAACGTATAACGTCATATAGTAATACGTCATAACGTATAACGTCATATAGTATTGCGTCATGACGAATAATGTCATATAATAAGGCGACATGACGTATAACGTCATATAGTAATGCGTCATAACGTATATCGTCATAGAGTAATGCGTCATAACGTATAACGTCATATAGTATTGCGTCATGACGAATAATGTCATATAATAAGGCGACATGACGTATAACGTCATATAGTAATGCGTCATAACGTATAACGTCATATAGTAATGCGTCATAACGTATAACGCCATATAGTAATGCGTCATAACGTATAACGTCATATAGTATTGCGTCATAACATCTAACGCCATATAGTAATGCGTCATAACGTATAACGTCATATAGTAATGCGTCATAACGTATAACGCCATATAGCGATGCGTCATAACGTATAACGCCATATAGCAATGCGTTATAACGAATAACGTCATATAGTAATGCGTCATAACGTATAACACCATATAGTAATGCGTCATAACGTATAACGTCATATAGTATTGCGTCATGACGTATAACGTCATATAATAAGGCGACATGACGTATAACGTCATATAGAATTACGTCATAACGTATAACGTCATATACAATTACGGTTTAACGTATAACGTCAAAAGAGTAATGCATCATATCCTATAACGCCATATAGTAATTGCGTCATAACGTATAACGTCATATAGTAATACGTGATAACGTATAACGTCATATAGTATTGCGTCATGACGAATAATGTCATATAATAAGGCGACATGACGTATAACGTCATATAGTAATGCGTCATAACGTATAACGCCATATAGTAATGCGTCATAACGTATAACGCCATATAGTAATACGTCATAACTTACAATGTCATATAGTAATGCGTCATAACGTATAACGTCATATAGTATTGCGTCATGACGAATAATGTCATATAATAAGGCGACATGACGTATAACGTCATATAGTACTGCGTCATAACGTATAACGCCATATAGTAATGCGTCATAACGTATAACGCCATATAGTAATGCGTCATAACGTATAACGTCATATAGTATTGCGTCATCACGAATAATGTCATATAATAAGGCGACATGACGTATAACGTCATATAGTAATGCGTCATAACGTATAACGTCATATAGTAATGTGTCATAACGTATAACGCCATATAGTAATGCGTCATAACGTATAACGTCATATAGTAATACGTCATAACGTATAACGTCATATAGTATTGCGTCATGACGAATAATGTCATATAATAAGGCGACATGACGTATAACGTCATATAGGAATGCGTCATAACGTATAACGCCATATAGCAATGCGTTATAACGAATAACGTCATATAGTAATGCGTCATAACGTATAACGCCATATAGTAATGCGTCATAACGTATAACATCATATAGTATTGCGTCATGACGTATAACGTCATATAGTAATGCGTCATAACGTATATCGTCATAGAGTAATGCGTCATAACGTATAACGTCATATAGTATTGCGTCATGACGAATAATGTCATATAATAAGGCGACATGACGTATAACGTCATATAGTAATGCGTCATAACGTATAACGTCATATAGTAATGCGTCATAACGTATAACGCCATATAGTAATGCGTCATAACGTATAACGTCATATAGTATTGCGTCATAACATCTAACGCCATATAGTAATGCGTCATAACGTATAACGTCATATAGTAATGCGTCATAACGTATAACGCCATATAGCGATGCGTCATAACGTATAACGCCATATAGCAATGCGTTATAACGAATAACGTCATATAGTAATGCGTCATAACGTATAACGCCATATAGTAATGTGTCATAACGTATAACGTCATATAGTATTGCGTCATGACGTATAACGTCATATAATAAGGCGACATGACGTATAACGTCATATAGAATTACGTCATAACGTATAACGTCATATACAATTACGGTTTAACGTATAACGTCAAAAGAGTAATGCGTCATATCCTATAACGCCATATAGTAATACGTCATAACTTACAAGGTCATATAGTAATGCGTCATAACGTATAACGTCATATAGTATTGCATCATGGCGTATAACGTCATATAATAAGGTGACATGACGTATAACGTCATATAGAATTACGGCATAACGTATAACGTCACATAGTAAAACGTCATAACGTATAACGTCATATAGTAATACGTCATAACGTATAACGTCATATAGTATTGCGTCATGACGAATAATGTCATATAATAAGGCGACATGACGTATAACGTCATATAGTAATGCGTCATAACGTATAACGTCATATAGTAATGCGTCATAACGTATAACGCCATATAGTAATGCGTCATAACGTATAACGTCATATAGTAATACGTGATAACGTATAACGTCATATAGTATTGCGTCATGACGAATAATGTCATATAATAAGGCGACATGACGTATAACGTCATATAGTAATGCGTCATAACGTATAACGCCATATAGTAATGCGTCATAACGTATAACGCCATATAGTAATACGTCATAACTTACAATGTCATATAGTAATGCGTCATAACGTATAACGTCATATAGTATTGCGTCATGACGAATAATGTCATATAATAAGGCGACATGACGTATAACGTCATATAGTACTGCGTCATAACGTATAACGCCATATAGTAATGCGTCATAACGTATAACGCCATATAGTAATGCGTCATAACGTATAACGTC
Organism: Bombus fervidus; assembly: GCF_041682495.2. Classification (NCBI taxonomy): domain Eukaryota; kingdom Metazoa; phylum Arthropoda; class Insecta; order Hymenoptera; family Apidae; genus Bombus; species Bombus fervidus. Next base: position 3,444,740 of record NW_027212582.1, read on the forward strand.
ATATAGTATTGCGTCATCACGAATAATGTCATATAATAAGGCGACATGACGTATAACGTCATATAGTAATGCGTCATAACGTATAACGTCATATAGTAATGTGTCATAACGTATAACGCCATATAGTAATGCGTCATAACGTATAACGTCATATAGTAATACGTCATAACGTATAACGTCATATAGTATTGCGTCATGACGAATAATGTCATATAATAAGGCGACATGACGTATAACGTCATATAGGAATGCGTCATAACGTATAACGCCATATAGCAATGCGTTATAACGAATAACGTCATATAGTAATGCGTCATAACGTATAACGCCATATAGTAATGCGTCATAACGTATAACATCATATAGTATTGCGTCATGACGTATAACGTCATATAGTAATGCGTCATAACGTATATCGTCATAGAGTAATGCGTCATAACGTATAACGTCATATAGTATTGCGTCATGACGAATAATGTCATATAATAAGGCGACATGACGTATAACGTCATATAGTAATGCGTCATAACGTATAACGTCATATAGTAATGCGTCATAACGTATAACGCCATATAGTAATGCGTCATAACGTATAACGTCATATAGTATTGCGTCATAACATCTAACGCCATATAGTAATGCGTCATAACGTATAACGTCATATAGTAATGCGTCATAACGTATAACGCCATATAGCGATGCGTCATAACGTATAACGCCATATAGCAATGCGTTATAACGAATAACGTCATATAGTAATGCGTCATAACGTATAACGCCATATAGTAATGTGTCATAACGTATAACGTCATATAGTATTGCGTCATGACGTATAACGTCATATAATAAGGCGACATGACGTATAACGTCATATAGAATTACGTCATAACGTATAACGTCATATACAATTACGGTTTAACGTATAACGTCAAAAGAGTAATGCGTCATATCCTATAACGCCATATAGTAATTGCGTCATAACGTATAACGACGTATAGAATTCCGGCATAACGTATATCGTCATATAGTAATACGTCATAACTTACAAGGTCATATAGTAATGCGTCATAACGTATAACGTCATATAGTATTGCATCATGGTGTATAACGTCATATAATAAGGTGACATGACGTATAACGTCATATAGAATTACGGCATAACGTATAACGTCACATAGTAAAACGTCATAACGTATAACGTCATATAGTAATACGTCATAACGTATAACGTCATATAGTATTGCGTCATGACGAATAATGTCATATAATAAGGCGACATGACGTATAACGTCATATAGTAATGCGTCATAACGTATAACGTCATATAGTAATGCGTCATAACGTATAACGCCATATAGTAATGCGTCATAACGTATAACGTCATATAGTAATACGTCATAACGTATATCGTCATATAGTATTGCGTCATGACGAATAATGTCATATAATAAGGCGACATGACGTATAACGTCATATAGTAATGCGTCATAACGCATAACGCCATATAGTAATGCGTCATAACGTATAACGTCATATAGTAATGCGTCATAACGTATAACGCCATATAGTAATGCGTGATAACGTATAACGTCATATAGTATTGAGTCATGACGAATAATGTCATATAATAAGGCGACATGACGTATAACGTCATATAGTAATGCGTCATAACGTATAACGCCATATAGCAATGCGTTATAACGAATAACGTCATATAGTAATGCGTCATAACGTATAACGCCATATAGTAATGCGTCATAACTTACAAGGTCATATAGTAATTCGTCATAACGTATAACGTCATATAGTATTGCGTCATGACGTATAACGTCATATAAGGTGACATGACGTATAACGTCATATAGAATTACGGCATAACGTATAACGTCACATAGTAAAACGTCATAACGTATAACGTCATATAGTAATACGTCATTACGTGTAACGTCATATAGTATTGCGTCATGACGAATAATGTCATATAATAAGGCGACATGACGTATAACGTCATATAGTAATGCGTCATAACGTATAACGTCATATAGTAATGTGTCATAGCGTATAACGCCATATAGTAATGCGTCATAACGTATAACGTCATATAGTAATACGTCATAACGTATAACGTCATATAGTATTGCGTCATGACGAATAACGCCATATAGTAATGCGTCATAACATATAACGTCATATAGTATTGCGTCATAACGTATAACGTCATATAGTAATACGTCATAACGTATAACGTCATATAGTAATACGTCATAACGTATAACGTCATATAGTATTGCGTCATGACGAATAATGTCATATAATAAGGCGACATGACGTATAACGTCATATAATAGTGCGTCATAACGTATAACGCCATATAGCAATGTGTTATAACGAATAACGTCATATAGTAATGCGTCATAACGTATAACGCCATATAGTAATGCGTCATAACTTACAAGGTCATATAGTAATTCGTCATAACGTATAACGTCATATAGTATTGCGTCATGACGTATAACGTCATATAAGGTGACATGACGTATAACGTCATATAGAATTACGGCATAACGTATAACGTCACATAGTAAAACGTCATAACGTATAACGTCATATAGTAATACGTCATTACGTGTAACGTCATATAGTATTGCGTCATGACGAATAATGTCATATAATAAGGCGACATGACGTATAACGTCATATAGTAATGCGTCATAACGTATAACGTCATATAGTAATGTGTCATAGCGTATAACGCCATATAGTAATGCGTCATAACGTATAACGTCATATAGTAATACGTCATAACGTATAACGTCATATAGTATTGCGTCATGACGAATAACGCCATATAGTAATGCGTCATAACATATAACGTCATATAGTATTGCGTCATAACGTATAACGTCATATAGTAATACGTCATAACGTATAACGTCATATAGTAATACGTCATAACGTATAACGTCATATAGTATTGCGTCATGACGAATAATGTCATATAATAAGGCGACATGACGTATAACGTCATATAGTAGTGCGTCATAACGTATAACGCCATATAGCAATGTGTTATAACGAATAACGTCATATAGTAATGCGTCATAACGTATAACGCCATATAGTAATGCGTCATAACGTATAACGTCATATAGTATTGCGTCATGACGTATAACGTCATATAGTATTGCGTCATGACGAATAACGCCATATAGTAATGCGTCATAACATATAACGTCATATAGTATTGCGTCATAACGTATAACGTCACATAGTAAAACGTCATAACGTATAACGTCATATAGTAATACGTCATAACGTATAACGTCATATAGTATTGCGTCATGACGAATAATGTCATATAATAAGGCGACATGACGTATAACGTCATATAGTAATGCGTCATAACGTATAACGTCATATAGTATTGCATCATGGCGTATAACGTCATATAATAAGGTGACATGACGTATAACGTCATATAGAATTACGGCATAACGTATAACGTCACATAGTAAAACGTCATAACGTATAACGTCATATAGTAATACGTCATAACGTATAACGTCATATAGTATTGCGTCATGACGAATAATGTCATATAATAAGGCGACATGACGTATAACGTCATATAGTAATGCGTCATAACGTATAACGTCATATAGTAATGCGTCATAACGTATAACGCCATATAGTAATGCGTCATAACGTATAACGTCATATAGTAATACGTCATAACGTATAACGTCATATAGTATTGCGTCATGACGAATAATGTCATATAATAAGGCGACATGACGTATAACGTCATATAGTAATGCGTCATAACGTATAACGCCATATAGTAATGCGTCATAACGTATAACGTCATATAGTAATGCGTCATAACGTATAACGCCATATAGTAATGCGTCATAACGTATGACGTCATATAGTATTGAGTCATGACGAATAATGTCATATAATAAGGCGACATGACGTATAACGTCATATAGTAATGCGTCATAACGTATAACGTCATATAGTAATGTGTCATAACGTATAACGCCATATAGTAATGCGTCATAACGTATAACGTCATATAGTAATACGTCATAACGTATAACGTCATATAGTATTGCGTCATGACGAATAATGTCATATCATAAGGCGACATGACGTATAACGTCATATAGTAATGCGTCATAACGTATAACGCCATATAGCAATGCGTTATAACGAATAACGTCATATAGTAATGCGTCATAACGTATAACGCCATATAGTAATGCGTCATAACGTATAACGTCATATAGCATTGCGTCATGACGTATAACGTCATATAATAAGGCGACATGACGTATAACGTCATATAGCATTACGTCATAACGTATAACGTCATATACAAATACGGTTTAACGTATAACGTCAAAAGAGTAATGCGTCATATCCTATAACGCCATATAGTAATTGCGTCATAACGTATAACGTCATATAGAACTCCGGCATAACGTATATCGTCATATAGTAATACGTCATAACTTACAAGGTCATATAGTAATGCGTCATAACGTATAACGTCATATAGTATTGCGTCATGACGTATAACGTCATATAAGGTGACATGACGTATAACGTCATATAGAATTACGGCATAACGTATAACGTCACATAGTAAAACGTCATAACGTATAACGTCATATAGTAATACGTCATTACGTATAACGTCATATAGTATTGCGTCATGACGAATAATGTCATATAATAAGGCGACATGACGTATAACGTCATATAGTAATGCGTCATAACGTATAACGTCATATCGTAATGTGTCATAGCGTATAACGCCATATAGTAATGCGTCATAACGTATAACGTCATATAGTAATACGTCATAACGTATAACGTCACATAGTAAAACGTCATAACGTATAACGTCATATAGTAATACGTCATTACGTGTAACGTCATATAGTATTGCGTCATGACGAATAATGTCATATAATAAGGCGACATGACGTATAACGTCATATAGTAATGCGTCATAACGTATAACGTCATATAGTAATGTGTCATAGCGTATAACGCCATATAGTAATGCGTCATAACGTATAATGTCATATAGTAATACGTCATAACGTATAACGTCACATAGTAAAACGTCATAACGTATAACGTCATATAGTAATACGTCATAACGTATAACGTCATATAGTATTGCGTCATGACGAATAATGTCATATAATAAGGCGACATGACGTATAACGTCATATAGTAATGCGTCATAACGTATAACGTCATATAGTAATGCGTCATAACGTATAACGCCATATAGTAATGCGTCATAACGTATAACGTCATATAGTAATACGTCATAACGTATAACGTCATATAGTATTGCGTCATGACGAATAACGCCATATAGTAATGCGTCATAACATATAACGTCATATAGTATTGCGTCATAACGTATAACGTCATATAGTAATACGTCATAACGTATAACGTCATATAGTAATACGTCATAACGTATAACGTCATATAGTATTGCGTCATGACGAATAATGTCATATAATAAGGCGACATGACGTATAACGTCATATAGTAGTGCGTCATAACGTATAACGCCATATAGCAATGTGTTATAACGAATAACGTCATATAGTAATGCGTCATAACGTATAACGCCATATAGTAATGCGTCATAACGTATAACGTCATATAGTATTGCGTCATGACGTATAACGTCATATAGTATTGCGTCATGACGAATAACGCCATATAGTAATGCGTCATAACATATAACGTCATATAGTATTGCGTCATAACGTATAACGTCACATAGTAAAACGTCATAACGTATAACGTCATATAGTAATACGTCATAACGTATAACGTCATATAGTATTGCGTCATGACGAATAATGTCATATAATAAGGCGACATGACGTATAACGTCATATAGTAATGCGTCATAACGTATAACGTCATATAGTATTGCATCATGGCGTATAACGTCATATAATAAGGTGACATGACGTATAACGTCATATAGAATTACGGCATAACGTATAACGTCACATAGTAAAACGTCATAACGTATAACGTCATATAGTAATACGTCATAACGTATAACGTCATATAGTATTGCGTCATGACGAATAATGTCATATAATAAGGCGACATGACGTATAACGTCATATAGTAATGCGTCATAACGTATAACGTCATATAGTAATGCGTCATAACGTATAACGCCATATAGTAATGCGTCATAACGTATAACGTCATATAGTAATACGTCATAACGTATAACGTCATATAGTATTGCGTCATGACGAATAATGTCATATAATAAGGCGACATGACGTATAACGTCATATAGTAATGCGTCATAACGTATAACGCCATATAGTAATGCGTCATAACGTATAACGTCATATAGTAATGCGTCATAACGTATAACGCCATATAGTAATGCGTCATAACGTATAACGTCATATAGTATTGAGTCATGACGAATAATGTCATATAATAAGGCGACATGACGTATAACGTCATATAGTAATGCGTCATAACGTATAACGTCATATAGTAATGTGTCATAACGTATAACGCCATATAGTAATGCGTCATAACGTATAACGTCATATAGTAATACGTCATAACGTATAACGTCATATAGTATTGCGTCATGACGAATAATGTCATATCATAAGGCGACATGACGTATAACGTCATATAGTAATGCGTCATAACGTATAACGCCATATAGCAATGCGTTATAACGAATAACGTCATATAGTAATGCGTCATAACGTATAACGCCATATAGTAATGCGTCATAACGTATAACGTCATATAGCATTGCGTCATGACGTATAACGTCATATAATAAGGCGACATGACGTATAACGTCATATAGCATTACGTCATAACGTATAACGTCATATACAAATACGGTTTAACGTATAACGTCAAAAGAGTAATGCGTCATATCCTATAACGCCATATAGTAATTGCGTCATAACGTATAACGTCATATAGAACTCCGGCATAACGTATATCGTCATATAGTAATACGTCATAACTTACAAGGTCATATAGTAATGCGTCATAACGTATAACGTCATATAGTATTGCGTCATGACGTATAACGTCATATAAGGTGACATGACGTATAACGTCATATAAGGTGACATGACGTATAACGTCATATAGAATTACGGCATAACGTATAACGTCACATAGTAAAACGTCATAACGTATAACGTCATATAGTAATACGTCATTACGTATAACGTCATATAGTATTGCGTCATGACGAATAATGTCATATAATAAGGCGACATGACGTATAACGTCATATAGTAATGCGTCATAACGTATAACGTCATATAGTAATGTGTCATAGCGTATAACGCCATATAGTAATGCGTCATAACGTATAACGTCATATAGTAATACGTCATAACGTATAACGTCACATAGTAAAACGTCATAACGTATAACGTCATATAGTAATACGTCATAACGTATAACGTCATATAGTATTGCGTCATGACGAATAATGTCATATAATAAGGCGACATGACGTATAACGTCATATAGTAATGCGTCATAACGTATAACGTCATATAGTAATGCGTCATAACGTATAACGCCATATAGTAATGCGTCATAACGCATAACGTCATATAGTAATACGTCATAACGTATAACGTCATATAGTATTGCGTCATGACGAATAACGCCATATAGTAATGCGTCATAACATATAACGTCATTTAGTATTGCGTCATAACGTATAACGTCATATAGTAATGCGTCATAACGTATAACGTCATATAGTAATGCGTCATAACGTATAACGCCATATAGTAATGCGTCATAACGTATAACGTCATATAGTATTGCGTCATAACATCTAACGCCATATAGTAATGCGTCATAACGTATAACGTCATATAGTAATGCGTCATAACGTATAACGCCATATAGCGATGCGTCATAACGTATAACGCCATATAGCAATGCGTTATAACGAATAACGTCATATATTAATGCGTCATAACGTATAACGCCATATAGTAATGCGTCATAACGTATAACGTCATATAGTATTGCGTCATGACGTATAACGTCATATAATAAGGCGACATGACGTATAACGTCATATAGAATTACGTCATAACGTATAACGTCATATACAATTACGGTTTAACGTATAACGTCAAAAGAGTAATGCGTCATATCCTATAACGCCATATAGTAATTGCGTCATAACGTATAACGACGTATAGAATTCCGGCATAACGTATATCGTCATATAGTAATACGTCATAACTTACAAGGTCATATAGTAATGCGTCATAACGTATAACGTCATATAGTATTGCATCATGGCGTATAACGTCATATAATAAGGTGACATGACGTATAACGTCATATAGAATTACGGCATAACGTATAACGTCACATAGTAAAACGTCATAACGTATAACGTCATATAGTAATACGTCATAACGTATAACGTCATATAGTATTGCGTCATGACGAATAATGTCATATAATAAGGCGACATGACGTATAACGTCATATAGTAATGCGTCATAACGTATAACGTCATATAGTAATGCGTCATAACGTATAACGCCATATAGTAATGCGTCATAACGTATAACGTCATATAGTAATACGTCATAACGTATAACGTCATATAGTATTGCGTCATGACGAATAATGTCATATAATAAGGCGACATGACGTATAACGTCATATAGTAATGCGTCATAACGTATAACGCCATATAGTAATGCGTCATAACGTATAACGTCATATAGTAATGCGTCATAACGTATAACGCCATATAGTAATGCGTCATAACGTATAACGTCATATAGTATTGAGTCATGACGAATAATGTCATATAATAAGGCGACATGACGTATAACGTCATATAGTAATGCGTCATAACGTATAACGTCATATAGTAATGTGTCATAACGTATAACGCCATATAGTAATGCGTCATAACGTATAACGTCATATAGTAATACGTCATAACGTACAACGTCATATAGTATTGCGTCATGACGAATAATGTCATATAATAAGGCGACATGACGTATAACGTCATATAGTAATGCGTCATAACGTATAACGCCATATAGCAATGCGTTATAACGAATAACGTCATATAGTAATGCGTCATAACGTATAACGCCATATAGTAATGCGTCATAACGTATAACGTCATATAGCATTGCGTCATGACGTATAACGTCATATAATAAGGCGACATGACGTATAACGTCATATAGCATTACGTCATAACGTATAACGTCATATACAAATACGGTTTAACGTATAACGTCAAAAGAGTAATGCGTCATATCCTATAACGCCATATAGTAATTGCGTCATAACGTATAACGTCATATAGAACTCCGGCATAACGTATATCGTCATATAGTAATACGTCATAACTTACAAGGTCATATAGTAATGCGTCATAACGTATAACGTCATATAGTATTGCGTCATGACGTATAACGTCATATAAGGTGACATGACGTATAACGTCATATAGAATTACGGCATAACGTATAACGTCACATAGTAAAACGTCATAACGTATAACGTCATATAGTAATACGTCATTACGTATAACGTCATATAGTATTGCGTCATGACGAATAATGTCATATAATAAGGCGACATGACGTATAACGTCATATAGTAATGCGTCATAACGTATAACGTCATATAGTAATGTGTCATAGCGTATAACGCCATATAGTAATGCGTCATAACGTATAGCGTCATATAGTAATACGTCATAACGTATAACGTCATATAATAAGGCGACATGACGTATAACGTCATATAGTAGTGCGTCATAACGTATAACGCCATATAGCAATGTGTTATAACGAATAACGTCATATAGTAATGCGTCATAACGTATAACGCCATATAGTAATGCGTCATAACGTATAACGTCATATAGTATTGCGTCATGACGTATAACGTCATATAGTATTGCGTCATGACGAATAACGCCATATAGTAATGCGTCATAACATATAACGTCATATAGTATTGCGTCATAACGTATAACGTCACATAGTAAAACGTCATAACGTATAACGTCATATAGTAATACGTCATAACGTATAACGTCATATAGTATTGCGTCATGACGAATAATGTCATATAATAAGGCGACATGACGTATAACGTCATATAGTAATGCGTCATAACGTATAACGTCATATAGTATTGCATCATGGCGTATAACGTCATATAATAAGGTGACATGACGTATAACGTCATATAGAATTACGGCATAACGTATAACGTCACATAGTAAAACGTCATAACGTATAACGTCATATAGTAATACGTCATAACGTATAACGTCATATAGTATTGCGTCATGACGAATAATGTCATATAATAAGGCGACATGACGTATAACGTCATATAGTAATGCGTCATAACGTATAACGTCATATAGTAATGCGACATAACGTATAACGCCATATAGTAATGCGTCATAACGTATAACGTCATATAGTAATACGTCATAACGTATAACGTCATATAGTAAAACGTCATAACGTATAACGTCATATAGTAATACGTCATAACGTATAACGTCATATAGTATTGCGTCATGACGAATAATGTCATATAATAAGGCGACATGACGTATAACGTCATATAGTAATGCGTCATAACGTATAACGTCATATAGAACTCCGGCATAACGTATATCGTCATATAGTAATACGTCATAACTTACAAGGTCATATAGTAATGCGTCATAACGTATAACGTCATATAGTATTGCGTCATGACGTATAACGTCATATAAGGTGACATGACGTATAACGTCATATAGAATTACGGCATAACGTATAACGTCACATAGTAAAACGTCATAACGTATAACGTCATATAGTAATACGTCATTACGTATAACGTCATATAGTATTGCGTCATGACGAATAATGTCATATAATAAGGCGACATGACGTATAACGTCATATAGTAATGCGTCATAACGTATAACGTCATATAGTAATGTGTCATAGCGTATAACGCCATATAGTAATGCGTCATAACGTATAACGTCATATAGTAATACGTCATAACGTATAACGTCACATAGTAAAACGTCATAACGTATAACGTCATATAGTAATACGTCATAACGTATAACGTCATATAGTATTGCGTCATGACGAATAATGTCATATAATAAGGCGACATGACGTATAACGTCATATAGTAATGCGTCATAACGTATAACGTCATATAGTAATGCGTCATAACGTATAACGCCTTATAGTAATGCGTCATAACGTATAACGTCATATAGTAATACGTCATAACGTATAACGTCATATAGTATTGCGTCATGACGAATAATGTCATATAATAAGGCGACATGACGTATAACGTCATATAGTAATGCGTCATAACGTATAACGTCATATAGTAATACGTCATAACGTATAACGTCATATAGTATTGCGTCATGACGAATAATGTCATATAATAAGGCGACATGACGTATAACGTCATATAGTAATGCGTCATAACGTATAACGTCATATAGTAATGCGTCATAACGTATAACGCCATATAGTAATGCGTCATAACGTATAACGTCATATAGTAATACGTCATAACGTATAACGTCATATAGTAAAACGTCATAACGTATAACGTCATATATTAATACGTCATAACGTATAACGTCATATAGTATTGCGTCATGACGAATAATGTCATATAATAAGGCGACATGACGTATAACGTCATATAGTAATGCGTCATAACGTATAACGTCATATAGAACTCCGGCATAACGTATATCGTCATATAGTAATACGTCATAACTTACAAGGTCATATAGTAATGCGTCATAACGTATAACGTCATATAGTATTGCGTCATGACGTATAACGTCATATAAGGTGACATGACGTATAACGTCATATAGAATTACGGCATAACGTATAACGTCACATAGTAAAACGTCATAACGTATAACGTCATATAGTAATACGTCATTACGTATAACGTCATATAGTATTGCGTCATGACGAATAATGTCATATAATAAGGCGACATGACGTATAACGTCATATAGTAATGCGTCATAACGTATAACGTCATATAGTAATGTGTCATAGCGTATAACGCCATATAGTAATGCGTCATAACGTATAACGTCATATAGTAATACGTCATAACGTATAACGTCACATAGTAAAACGTCATAACGTATAACGTCATATAGTAATACGTCATAACGTATAACGTCATATAGTATTGCGTCATGACGAATAATGTCATATAATAAGGCGACATGACGTATAACGTCATATAGTAATGCGTCATAACGTATAACGTCATATAGTAATGCGTCATAACGTATAACGCCTTATAGTAATGCGTCATAACGTATAACGTCATATAGTAATACGTCATAACGTATAACGTCATATAGTATTGCGTCATGACGAATAATGTCATATAATATGGCGACATGACGTATAACGTCATATAGTAATGCGTCATAACGTATAACGTCATATAGTAATGCGTCATAACGTATAACGCCATATAGTAATGCGTCATAACGTATAACGTCATATAGTATTGAGTCATGACGAATAATGTCATATAATAAGGCGACATGACGTATAACGTCATATAGTAATGCGTCATAACGTATAACGTCATATAGTAATGTGTCATAACGTATAACGCCATATAGTAATGCGTCATAACGTATAACGTCATATAGTAATACGTCATAACGTATAACGTCATATAGTATTGCGTCATGACGAATAATGTCATATCATAAGGTGACATGACGTATAACGTCATATAGTAATGCGTCATAACGTATAACGCCATATAGCAATGCGTTATAACGAATAACGTCATATAGTAATGCGTCATAACGTATAACGCCATATAGTAATGCGTCATAACGTATAACGTCATATCGCATTGCGTCATGACGTATAACGTCATATAATAAGGCGACATGACGTATAACGTCATATAGCATTACGTCATAACGTATAACGTCATATACAAATACGGTTTAACGTATAACGTCAAAAGAGTAATGCGTCATATCCTATAACGCCATATAGTAATTGCGTCATAACGTATAACGTCATATAGAACTCCGGCATAACGTATATCGTCATATAGTAATACGTCATAACTTACAAGGTCATATAGTAATGCGTCATAACGTATAACGTCATATAGTATTGCGTCATGACGTATAACGTCATATAAGGTGACATGACGTATAACGTCATATAGAATTACGGCATAACGTATAACGTCACATAGTAAAACGTCATAACGTATAACGTCATATAGTAATACGTCATTACGTATAACGTCATATAGTATTGCGTCATGACGAATAATGTCATATAATAAGGCGACATGACGTATAACGTCATATAGTAATGCGTCATAACGTATAACGTCATATAGTAATGTGTCATAGCGTATAACGCCATATAGTAATGCGTCATAACGTATAACGTCATATAGTAATACGTCATAACGTATAACGTCACATAGTAAAACGTCATAACGTATAACGTCATATAGTAATACGTCATAACGTATAACGTCATATAGTATTGCGTCATGACGAATAATGTCATATAATAAGGCGACATGACGTATAACGACATATAGTAATGCGTCATAACGTATAACGTCATATAGTAATGCGTCATAACGTATAACGCCATATAGTAATGCGTCATAACGTATAACGTCATATAGTAATACGTCATAACGTATAACGTCATATAGTATTGCGTCATGACGAATAACGCCATATAGTAATGCGTCATAACATATAACGTCATATAGTATTGCGTCATAACGTATAACGTCATATAGTAATACGTCATAACGTATAACGTCATATAGTAATACGTCATAACGTATAACGTCATATAGTATTGCGTCATGACGAATAATGTCATATAATAAGGCAACATGACGTATAACGTCATATAGTAGTGCGTCATAACGTATAACGCCATATAGCAATGTGTTATAACGAATAACGTCATATAGTAATGCGTCATAACGTATAACGCCATATAGTAATGCGTCATAACGTATAACGTCATATAGTATTGCGTCATGACGTATAACGTCATATAATAAGGCGACATGACGTATAACGTCATATAGAATTACGTCATAACGTATAACGTCATATACAATTACGGTTTAACGTATAACGTCAAAAGAGTAATGCGTCATATCCTATAACGCCATATAGTAATTGCGTCATAACGTATAACGGCGTATAGAATTCCGGCATAACGTATATCGTCATATAGTAATACGTCATAACTTACAAGGTCATATAGTAATGCGTCATAACGTATAACGTCATATAGTATTGCATCATGGCGTATAACGTCATATAATAAGGTGACATGACGTATAACGTCATATAGAATTACGGCATAACGTATAACGTCACATAGTAAAACGTCATAACGTATAACGTCATATAGTAATACGTCATAACGTATAACGTCATATAGTATTGCGTCATGACGAATAATGTCATATAATAAGGCGACATGACGTATAACGTCATATAGTAATGCGTCATAACGTATAACGTCATATAGTAATGCGTCATAACGTATAACGCCATATAGTAATGCGTCATAACGTATAACGTCATATAGTAATACGTCATAACGTATAACGTCATATAGTATTGCGTCATGACGAATAATGTCATATAATAAGGCGACATGACGTATAACGTCATATAGTAATGCGTCATAACGTATAACGCCATATAGTAATGCGTCATAACGTATAACGTCATATAGTAATGCGTCATAACGTATAACGCCATATAGTAATGCGTCATAACGTATAACGCCATATAGTATTGAGTCATGACGAATAATGTCATATAATAAGGCGACATGACGTATAACGTCATATAGTAATGCGTCATAACGTATAACGTCATATAGTAATGTGTCATAACGTATAACGCCATATAGTAATGCGTCATAACGTATAACGTCATATAGTAATACGTCATAACGTATAACGTCATATAGTATTGCGTCATGACGAATAATGTCATATAATAAGGCGACATGACGTATAACGTCATATAGTAATGCGTCATAACGTATAACGCCATATAGCAATGCGTTATAACGAATAACGTCATATAGTAATGCGTCATAACGTATAACGCCATATAGTAATGCGTCATAACGTATAACGTCATATAGCATCGCGTCATGACGTATAACGTCATATAATAAGGCGACATGACGTATAACGTCATATAGAATTACGTCATAACGTATAACGTCATATACAAATACGGTTTAACGAATAACGTCAAAAGAGTAATGCGTCATATCCTATAACGCCATATAGTAATTGCGTCATAACGTATAACGTCATATAGAACTCCGGCATAACGTATATCGTCATATAGTAATACGTCATAACTTACAAGGTCATATAGTAATGCGTCATAACGTATAACGTCATATAGTATTGCGTCATGACGTATAACGTCATATAAGGTGACATGACGTATAACGTCATATAGAATTACGGCATAACGTACAACGTCACATAGTAAAACGTCATAACGTATAACGTCATATAGTAATACGTCATTACGTATAACGTCATATAGTATTGCGTCATGACGAATAATGTCATATAATAAGGCGACATGACGTATAACGTCATATAGTAATGCGTCATAACGTATAACGTCATATAGTAATGTGTCATAGCGTATAACGCCATATAGTAATGCGTCATAACGTATAACATCATATAGTAATACGTCATAACGTATAACGTCACATAGTAAAACGTCATAACGTATAACGTCATATAGTAATACGTCATAACGTATAACGTCATATAGTATTGCGTCATGACGAATAATGTCATATAATAAGGCGACATGACGTATAACGTCATATAGTAATGCGTCATAACGTATAACGTCATATAGTAATGCGTCATAACGTATAACGCCTTATAGTAATGCGTCATAACGTATAACGTCATATAGTAATACGTCATAACGTATAACGTCATATAGTATTGCGTCATGACGAATAATGTCATATAATAAGGCGACATGACGTATAACGTCATATAGTAATGCGTCATAACGTATAACGCCATATAGTAATGCGTCATAACGTATAACGTCATATAGTAATGCGTCATAACGTATAACGCCATATAGTAATGCGTCATAACGTATAACGCCATATAGTATTGAGTCATGACGAATAATGTCATATAATAAGGCGACATGACGTATAACGTCATATAGTAATGCGTCATAACGTATAACGTCATATAGTAATGTGTCATAACGTATAACGCCATATAGTAATGCGTCATAACGTATAACGTCATATAGTAATACGTCATAACGTATAACGTCATATAGTATTGCGTCATGACGAATAATGTCATATAATAAGGCGACATGACGTATAACGTCATATAGTAATGCGTCATAACGTATAACGCCATATAGCAATGCGTTATAACGAATAACGTCATATAGTAATGCGTCATAACGTATAACGCCATATAGTAATGCGTCATAACGTATAACGTCATATAGCATTGCGTCATGACGTATAACGTCATATAGAATTACGTCATAACGTATAACGTCATATACAAATACGGTTTAACGAATAACGTCAAAAGGGTAATGCGTCATATCCTATAACGCCATATAGTAATTGCGTCATAACGTATAACGTCATATAGAACTCCGGCATAACGTATATCGTCATATAGTAATACGTCATAACTTACAAGGTCATATAGTAATGCGTCATAACGTATAACGTCATATAGTATTGCGTCATGACGTATAACGTCATATAAGGTGACATGACGTATAACGTCATATAGAATTACGGCATAACGTATAACGTCACATAGTAAAACGTCATAACGTATAACGTCATATAGTAATACGTCATTACGTATAACGTCATATAGTATTGCGTCATGACGAATAATGTCATATAATAAGGCGACATGACGTATAACGTCATATAGTAATGCGTCATAACGTATAACGTCATATAGTAATGTGTCATAGCGTATAACGCCATATAGTAATGCGTCATAACGTATAACGTCATATAGTAATACGTCATAACGTATAACGTCACATAGTAAAACGTCATAACGTATAACGTCATATAGTAATACGTCATAACGTATAACGTCATATAGTATTGCGTCTTGACG
This sequence comes from Bombus fervidus, assembly GCF_041682495.2. Classification (NCBI taxonomy): domain Eukaryota; kingdom Metazoa; phylum Arthropoda; class Insecta; order Hymenoptera; family Apidae; genus Bombus; species Bombus fervidus. Next base: position 3,462,086 of record NW_027212582.1, read on the forward strand.
AATAATGTCATATAATAAGGCGACATGACGTATAACGTCATATAGTAATGCGTCATAACGTATAACGTCATATAGTAATGCGTCATAACGTATAACGCCATGTAGTAATGCGTCATAACGTATAACGTCATATAGTAATACGGCATGACGAATAACGCCATATAGTAATGCGTCATAACATATAACGTCATATAGTATTGCGTCATAACGTATAACGTCATATAGTAATGCGTCATAACGTATAACGCCATATAGTAATGCGTCATAACATATAACGTCATATAGTAATGTGTCATAACGTATAACGCCATATAGTAATGCGTCATAACGTATAACGTCATATAGTAATACGTCATAACGTATAACGTCATATAGTATTGCGTCATGACGAATAATGTCATATAATAAGGCGACATGACGTATAACGTCATATAGTAGTGCGTCATAACGTATAACGCCATATAGCAATGTGTTATAACGAATAACGTCATATAGTAATGCGTCATAACATATAACGCCATATAGTAATGCGTCATAACGTATAACGTCATATAGTATTGCGTCATGACGTATAACGTCATATAGTAGTGCGTCATAACGTATAACGCCATATAGCAATGTGTTATAACGAATAACGTCATATAGTAATGCGTCATAACATATAACGCCATATAGTAATGCGTCATAACGTATAACGTCATATAGTATTGCGTCATGACGTATAACGTCATATAATAAGGCGACATGACGTATAACGTCATATAGAATTACGTCATAACGTATAACGTCATATACAATTACGGTTTAACGTATAACGTCAAAAGAGTAATGCGTCATATCCTATAACGCCATATAGTAATTGCGTCATAACGTATAACGTCATATAGTAATGCGTCATAACGTATAACGCCATATAGTAATACGTCATAACTTACAAGGTCATATAGTAATGCGTCATAACGTATAACGTCATATAGTATTGCGTCATGACGAATAATGTCATATAATAAGGCGACATGACGTATAACGTCATATAGTAATGCGTCATAACGTATAACGCCATATAGTAATGCGTCATAACGTATAACGTCATATAGTAATGCGTCATAACGTATAACGCCATATAGTAATGCGTCATAACGTATAACGTCATATAGTATTGCGTCATGACGAATAATGTCATATAATAAGGCGACATGACGTATAACGTCATATAGTAATGCGTCATAACGTATAACGTCATATAGTAATGTGTCATAACGTATAACGCCATATAGTAATGCGTCATAACGTATAACGTCATATAGTAATACGTCATAACGTATAACGTCATATAGTATTGCGTCATGACGAATAATGTCATATAATAAGGCGACATGACGTATAACGTCATATAGTAATGCGTCATAACGTATAACGCCATATAGCAATGCGTTATAACGAATAACGTCATATAGTAATGCGTCATAACGTATAACGTCATATAGTAATGTGTCATAACGTATAACGCCATATAGTAATGCGTCATAACGTATAACGTCATATAGTAATACGTCATAACGTATAACGTCATATAGTATTGCGTCATGACGAATAATGTCATATAATAAGGCGACATGACGTATAACGTCATATAATAAGGCGACATGACGTATAACGTCATATAGTAATGCGTCATAACGTATAACATCATATAGTATTGCGTCATGACGTATAACGTCATATAGTAATGCGTCATAACGTATATCGTCATAGAGTAATGCGTAATAACGTATAACGTCATATAGTATTGCGTCATGACGAATAATGTCATATAATAAGGCGACATGACGTATAACGTCATATAGTAATGCGTCATAACGTATAACGTCATATAGTAATGTGTCATAACGTATAACGCCATATAGTAATGCGTCATAACGTATAACGTCATATAGTAATACGTCATAACGTATAACGTCATATAGTATTGCGTCATGACGAATAATGTCATATAATAAGGCGACATGACGTATAACGTCATATAGTAATGCGTCATAACGTATAACATCATATAGTATTGCGTCATGACGTATAACGTCATATAGTAATGCGTCATAACGTATATCGTCATAGAGTAATGCGTCATAACGTATAACGTCATATAGTATTGCGTCATGAAGACTAATGTCATATAATAAGGCGACATGACGTATAACGTCATATAGAATTCCGGTTTAACGTATAACGCCATATAGCAATGCGTCATAACGTACAACGTCACATAGTAATACGTCTTAACGTATAAAGTCACATAGAATACCGGGTTAACGTATAACGCCATATAGCAATGCGTCATAACGTATAACGTCATACAGAATTACGGTTTAACGTATAACGCCATATAGCAATGCGTCATAACGTATAACGTTATACAGAATTACGGTTTAACGTATAAAGTCATATAGTAATGCGTCATAACGTATAACGCCATATAGTAATGCGTCATAACGTATAACATCATATAGTATTGCGTCATGACGTATAACGTCATATAGTAATGCGTCATAACGTATATCGTCATAGAGTAATGCGTCATAACGTATAACGTCATATAGTATTGCGTCATGACGAATAATGTCATATAATAAGGCGACATGACGTATAACGTCATATAGTAATGCGTCATAACGTATAACGTCATATAGTAATGCGTCATAACGTATAACGCCATATAGTAATGCGTCATAACGTATAACGTCATATAGCATTGCGTCATAACATCTAACGCCATATAGTAATGCGTCATAACGTATAACGTCATATAGTAATGCGTCATAACGTATAACGCCATATAGCGATGCGTCATAACGTATAACGCCATATAGCAATGCGTTATAACGAATAACGTCATATAGTAACGCGTCATAACGTATAACGCCATATAGTAATGCGTCATAACGTATAACGTCATATAGTATTGCGTCATGACGTATAACGTCATATAATAAGGTGACATAACGTATAACGTCATATAGAATTACGTCATAACGTATAACGTCATATACAATTACGGTTTAACGTATAACGTCAAAAGAGTAATGCGTCATATCCTATAACGCCATATAGTAATTGCGTCATAGCGTATAACGACGTATAGAATTCCGGCATAACGTATATCGTCATATAGTAATACGTCATAACTTACAAGGTCATATAGTAATGCGTCATAACGTATAACGTCATATTGTATTGCATCATGACGTATAACGTCATATAATAAGGTGACATGACGTATAACGTCATATAGAATTACGGCATAACGTATAACGTCACATAGTAAAACGTCATAACGTATAACGTCATATAGTAATACGTCATAACGTATAACGTCATATAGTATTGCGTCATGACGAATAATGTCATATAATAAGGCGACATGACGTATAACGTCATATAGTAATGCGTCATAACGTATAACGTCATATAGTAATGCGTCATAACGTATAACGCCATATAGTAATGCGTCATAACGTATAACGTCATATAGTAATACGTCATAACGTATAACGTCATAGAGTATTGCGTCATGACGAATAATGTCATATAATAAGGCGACATGACGTATAACGCCATATAGCGATGCGTCATAACGTATAACGCCATATAGCAATGCGTTATAACGAATAACGTCATATAGTAATGCGTCATAACGTATAACGCCATATAGTAATGCGTCATAACGTATAACGTCATATAGTATTGCGTCATGACGTATAACGTCATATAATAAGGCGACATAACGTATAACGTCATATAGTAATGCGTCATAACGTATAACGTCATATACAATTACGGTATAACGTATAACGTCAAAAGAGTAATGCGTCATATTCTATAACGCCATATAGTAATTGCGTCATAGCGTATAACGACGTATAGAATTCCGGCATAACGTATATCGTCATATAGTAATACGTCATAACTTACAAGGTCATATAGTAATGCGTCATAACGTATAACGTCATATTGTATTGCATCATGACGTATAACGTCATATAATAAGGTGACATGACGTATAACGTCATATAGAATTACGGCATAACGTATAACGTCACATAGTAAAACGTCATAACGTATAACGTCATATAGTAATACGTCATAACGTATAACGTCATATAGTATTGCGTCATGACGAATAATGTCATATAATAAGGCGACATGACGTATAACGTCATATAGTAATGCGTCATAACGTATAACGTCATATAGTAATGCGTCATAACGTATAACGCCATATAGTAATGCGTCATAACGTATAACGTCATATAGTAATACGTCATAACGTATAACGTCATAGAGTATTGCGTCATGACGAATAATGTCATATAATAAGGCGACATGACGTATAACGTCATATAGTAATGCGTCATAACGTATAACGTCATATAGTAATGCGCCATAACGTATAACGCCATATAGTAATGCGTCATAACATATAACGTCATATAGTATTGCGTCATAACGTCTAACGCCATATAGCAATGCGTCATAACGTATAACGTCATATAGTAATGCGTCATACCGTATAGCGTCATATAGAATTCCGGTTTAACGTATAACGCCATATAGCAATGCGTCATAACGTATAACGTCACATAGTAATACGTCTTAACGTATAAAGTCATATAGAATACCGGGTTAACGTATAACGCCATATAGCAATGCGTCATAACGTATAACGTCATACAGAATTACGGTTTAACGTATAACGCCATATAGCAATGCGTCATAACGTATAACGTTATACAGAATTACGGTTTAACGTATAAAGTCATATAGTAATGCGTCATAACGTATAACGCCATATAGTAATGCGTCATAACGTATAACATCATATAGTATTGCGTCATGACGTATAACGTCATATAGTAATGCGTCATAACGTATATCGTCATAGAGTAATGCGTCATAACGTATAACGTCATATAGTATTGCGTCATGACGAATAATGTAATATAATAAGGCGACATGACGTATAACGTCATATAGTAATGTGTCATAAAGTATAACGTCATATAGAATTCCGGTTTAACGTATAACGCCACATAGCAATGCGCCATAACGTATAACGTCACATGGTAATACGTCTTAACGTATAAAGACATATAGAATTCCGGGATAACGTATAACGTCATATAGTAATGCGTCATAACGTATAACGCCATATAGCAATGCGTCATAACGTATAACGCCATATAGCAATGCGTTATAACGAATAACGTCATATAGTAATGCGTCATAACGTATAACGCCATATAGTAATGCGTCATAACGTATAACGTCATATAGTAATGCGTCATAACGTATAACGCCATATAGTATTGCGTCATGACGAATAATGTCATATAATAAGGCGACATGACGTATAACGTCATATAGTAATGCGTCATAACGTATAACGCCATATAGCAATGTGTTATAACGAATAACGTCATATAGTAATGCGTCATAACGTATAACGCCATATAGTAATGCGTCATAACGTATAACGTCATATAGTATTGCGTCATGACGTATAACGTCATATAATAAGGCGACATGACGTATAACGTCATATAGAATTACGTCATAACGTATAACGTCATATACAATTACGGTTTAACGTGTAACGTCAAAAGAGTATTGCGTCATATCCTATAACGCCATATAGTAATTGCGTCATAACGTATAACGTCATATAGTAATGCGTCATAACGTATAACGCCATATAGTAATACGTCATAACTTACAAGGTCATATAGTAATGCGTCATAACGTATAACGTCATATAGTATTGCGTCATGACGAATAATGTCATATAATAAGGCGACATGACGTATAACGTCATATAGTAATGCGTCATAACGTATAACGTCATATAGAACTCCGGCATAACGTATATCGTCATATAGTAATACGTCATAACTTACAAGGTCATATAGTAATGCGTCATAACGTATAACGTCATATAGTATTGCGTCATGACGTATAACGTCATATAAGGTGACATGACGTATAACGTCATATAGAATTACGGCATAACGTATAACGTCACATAGTAAAACGTCATAACGTATAACGTCATATAGTAATACGTCATAACGTATAACGTCATATAGTATTGCGTCATGACGAATAATGTCATATAATAAGGCGACATGACGTATAACGTCATATAGTAATGCGTCATAACGTATAACGTCATATAGTAATGTGTCATAACGTATAACGCCATATAGTAATGCGTCATAACGTATAACGTCATATAGTAATACGTCATAACGTATAACGTCATATAGTATTGCGTCATGACGTATAACGCCATATAGCAATGCGTCATAACGTATAACGTCGTATAGAATTACGCCATAACGTATATCGTCATATAGTAATACGTCATAACTTACAAGGTCATATAGTAATGCGTCATAACGTATAACGTCATATAGTATTGCATCATGACGTATAACGTCATATAATAAGGTGACATGACGTATAACGTCATATAGAATTACGGCATAACGTATAACGTCACATAGTAAAACGTCATAACGTATAACGTCATATAGTAATACGTCATAACGTATAACGTCATATAGTATTGCCTCATGACGATTAATGTCATATAATAAGGCGACATGACGTATAACGTCATATAGTAATGCGTCATGACGTATAACGTCATATAGTAATGCGTCATAACGTATAACGCCATATAGTAATGCGTCATAACTTATAACGTCATATAGTATTGCGTCATAACGTCTAACGCCATATAGCAATGCGTCATAACGTATAACGTTATATACTAATGCGTCATACCTTATAACGTCATATAGAATTCCGGTTTAACGTATAACGCCATATAGCAATGCGTCATAACGTATAACGTCACATAGTAATACGTCTTAACGTATGAAGTCATATAGAATACCGGGTTAACGTATAACGCCATATAGCAATGCGTCATAACGTATAACGTCATACAGAATTACGGTTTAACGTATAACGCCATATAGCAATGCGTCATAACGTATAACGTTATACAGAATTACGGTTTAACGTATAAAGTCATATAGTAATGCGTCATAACGTATAACGCCATATAGTAATGCGTCATAACGTATAACATCATATAGTATTGCGTCATGACGTATAACGTCATATAGTAATGCGTCATAACGTATATCGTCATAGAGTAATGCGTCATAACGTATAACGTCATATAGTATTGCGTCATGACGAATAATGTCATATAATAAGGCGACATGACGTATAACGTCATATAGTAATGCGTCATAACGTATAACATCATATAGTAATGCGTCATAACGTATAACGCCATATAGTAATGCGTCATAACGTATAACGTCATATAGTATTGCGTCATAACATCTAACGCCATATAGTAATGCGTCATAACGTATAACGTCATATAATAAGGCGACATGACGTATAACGTCATATAGAATTACGCCATAACGTATAACGTCATATACAATTACGGTTTAACGTATAACGTCAGAAGAGTAATGCGTCATATCCTATAACGCCATATAGTAATTGCGTCATAACGTATAACGACGTATAGAATTCCGGCATAACGTATATCGTCATATAGTAATACGTCATAACTTACAAGGTCATATAGTAATGCGTCATAACGTATAACGTCATATAGTATTGCATCATGACGTATAACGTCATATAATAAGGTGACATGACGTATAACGTCATATAGAATTACGGCATAACGTATAACGTCACATAGTAAAACGTCATAACGTATAACGTCATATAGTAATACGTCATAACGTATAACGTCATATAGTATTGCGTCATGACGAATAATGTCATATAATAAGGCGACATGACGTATAACGTCATATAGTAATGCGTCATAACGTATAACGTCATATAGTAATGCGTCATAACGTATAACGCCATATAGTAATGCGTCATAACGTATAACGTCATATAGAATTCCGGTTTAACGTATAACGCCATATAGCAATGCGTCATAACGTATAACGTCACATAGTAATACGTCTTAACGTATAAAGTCATATAGAATGCCGGGTTAACGTATAACGCCATATAGCAATGCGTCATAACGTATAACGTTATACAGAATTACGGTTTAACGTATAAAGTCATATAGTAATGCGTCATAACGTATAACGCCATATAGTAATGCGTCATAACGTATAACATCATATAGTATTGCGTCATGACGTATAACGTCATATAGTAATGCGTCATAACGTATATCGTCATATAGTATTGCGTCATGACGAATAATGTCATATAATAAGGCGACATGACGTATAACGTCATATAGTAATGCGTCATAACGTATAACGTCATATAGTAATGCGTCATAACGTATAACGCCATATAGTAATGCGTCATAACGTATAACGTCATATAGTAATGCGTCATAACGTATAACATCATATAGTATTGCGTCATGACGTATAACGTCATATAGTAATACGTCATAACGTATAACGTCATATAGTATTGCGTCATGACGAATAATGTCATATAATAAGGCGACATGACGTATAACGTCATATAGTAATGCGTCATAACGTATAACGTCATATAGTAATGCGTCATAACGTATAACGCCATATAGTAATGCGTCGTAACGTATAACGTCATATAGTAATACGTCATAACGTATAACGTCATATAGTATTGCGTCATGACGAATAACGCCATATAGTAATGCGTCATAACATATAACGTCATATAGTATTGCGTCATAACGTATAACGTCATATAGTAATGCGTCATAACGTATAACGCCATATAGTAATGCGTCATAACATATAACGTCATATAGTAATGTGTCATAACGTATAACGCCATATAGCAATGCGTCATAACGTATAACGTCATATAGTAATACGTCATAACGTATAACGTCATATAGTATTGCGTCATGACGAATAATGTCATATAATAAGGCGACATGACGTATAACGTCATATAGTAATGCGTCATAACGTATAACGCCATATAGCAATGTGTTATAACGAATAACGTCATATAGTAATGCGTCATAACGTATAACGCCATATAATAATGCGTCATAACGTATAACGTCATATAGTATTGCGTCATGACGTATAACGTCATATAATAAGGCGACATGACGTATAACGTCATATAGAATTACGTCATAACGTATAACGTCATATACAATTACGGTTTAACGTGTAACGTCAAAAGAGTAATGCGTCATATCCTATAACGCCATATAGTAATTGCGTCATAACGTATAACGTCATATAGTAATGCGTCATAACGTATAACGCCATATAGTAATACGTCATAACTTACAAGGTCATATAGTAATGCGTCATAACGTATAACGTCATATAGTATTGCGTCATGACGAATAATGTCATATAATAAGGCGACATGACGTATAACGTCATATAGTAATGTGTCATAAAGTATAACGTCATATAGAATTCCGGTTTAACGTATAACGCCACATAGCAATGCGCCATAACGTATAACGTCACATGGTAATACGTCTTAACGTATAAAGACATATAGAATTCCGGGATAACGTATAACGTCATATAGTAATGCGTCATAACGTATAACGCCATATAGCAATGCGTCATAACGTATAACGCCATATAGCAATGCGTTATAACGAATAACGTCATATAGTAATGCGTCATAACGTATAACGCCATATAGTAATGCGTCATAACGTATAACGTCATATAGTAATGCGTCATAACGTATAACGCCATATAGTATTGCGTCATGACGAATAATGTCATATAATAAGGCGACATGACGTATAACATCATATAGTAATGCGTCATAACGTATAACGCCATATAGCAATGTGTTATAACGAATAACGTCATATAGTAATGCGTCATAACGTATAACGCCATATAGTAATGCGTCATAACGTATAACGTCATATAGTATTGCGTCATGACGTATAACGTCATATAATAAGGCGACATGACGTATAACGTCATATAGAATTACGTCATAACGTATAACGTCATATACAATTACGGTTTAACGTGTAACGTCAAAAGAGTATTGCGTCATATCCTATAACGCCATATAGTAATTGCGTCATAACGTATAACGTCATATAGTAATGCGTCATAACGTATAACGCCATATAGTAATACGTCATAACTTACAAGGTCATATAGTAATGCGTCATAACGTATAACGTCATATAGTATTGCGTCATGACGAATAATGTCATATAATAAGGCGACATGACGTATAACGTCATATAGTAATGCGTCATAACGTATAACGTCATATAGAACTCCGGCATAACGTATATCGTCATATAGTAATACGTCATAACTTACAAGGTCATATAGTAATGCGTCATAACGTATAACGTCATATAGTATTGCGTCATGACGTATAACGTCATATAAGGTGACATGACGTATAACGTCATATAGAATTACGGCATAACGTATAACGTCACATAGTAAAACGTCATAACGTATAACGTCATATAGTAATACGTCATAACGTATAACGTCATATAGTATTGCGTCATGACGAATAATGTCATATAATAAGGCGACATGACGTATAACGTCATATAGTAATGCGTCATAACGTATAACGTCATATAGTAATGTGTCATAACGTATAACGCCATATAGTAATGCGTCATAACGTATAACGTCATATAGTAATACGTCATAACGTATAACGTCATATAGTATTGCGTCATGACGTATAACGCCATATAGCAATGCGTCATAACGTATAACGTCGTATAGAATTACGCCATAACGTATATCGTCATATATTAATACGTCATAACTTACAAGGTCATATAGTAATGCGTCATAACGTATAACGTCATATAGTATTGCATCATGACGTATAACGTCATATAATAAGGTGACATGACGTATAACGTCATATAGAATTACGGCATAACGTATAACGTCACATAGTAAAACGTCATAACGTATAACGTCATATAGTAATACGTCATAACGTATAACGTCATATAGTATTGCCTCATGACGATTAATGTCATATAATAAGGCGACATGACGTATAACGTCATATAGTAATGCGTCATGACGTATAACGTCATATAGTAATGCGTCATAACGTATAACGCCATATAGTAATGCGTCATAACTTATAACGTCATATAGTATTGCGTCATAACGTCTAACGCCATATAGCAATGCGTCATAACGTATAACGTTATATACTAATGCGTCATACCTTATAACGTCATATAGAATTCCGGTTTAACGTATAACGCCATATAGCAATGCGTCATAACGTATAACGTCACATAGTAATACGTCTTAACGTATGAAGTCATATAGAATACCGGGTTAACGTATAACGCCATATAGCAATGCGTCATAACGTATAACGTCATACAGAATTACGGTTTAACGTATAACGCCATATAGCAATGCGTCATAACGTATAACGTTATACAGAATTACGGTTTAACGTATAAAGTCATATAGTAATGCGTCATAACGTATAACGCCATATAGTAATGCGTCATAACGTATAACATCATATAGTATTGCGTCATGACGTATAACGTCATATAGTAATGCGTCATAACGTATATCGTCATAGAGTAATGCGTCATAACGTATAACGTCATATAGTATTGCGTCATGACGAATAATGTCATATAATAAGGCGACATGACGTATAACGTCATATAGTAATGCGTCATAACGTATAACATCATATAGTAATGCGTCATAACGTATAACGCCATATAGTAATGCGTCATAACGTATAACGTCATATAGTATTGCGTCATAACATCTAACGCCATATAGTAATGCGTCATAACGTATAACGTCATATAATAAGGCGACATGACGTATAACGTCATATAGAATTACGCCATAACGTATAACGTCATATACAATTACGGTTTAACGTATAACGTCAGAAGAGTAATGCGTCATATCCTATAACGCCATATAGTAATTGCGTCATAACGTATAACGACGTATAGAATTCCGGCATAACGTATATCGTCATATAGTAATACGTCATAACTTACAAGGTCATATAGTAATGCGTCATAACGTATAACGTCATATAGTATTGCATCATGACGTATAACGTCATATAATAAGGTGACATGACGTATAACGTCATATAGAATTACGGCATAACGTATAACGTCACATAGTAAAACGTCATAACGTATAACGTCATATAGTAATACGTCATAACGTATAACGTCATATAGTATTGCGTCATGACGAATAATGTCATATAATAAGGCGACATGACGTATAACGTCATATAGTAATGCGTCATAACGTATAACGTCATATAGTAATGCGTCATAACGTATAACGCCATATAGTAATGCGTCATAACGTATAACGTCATATAGAATTCCGGTTTAACGTATAACGCCATATAGCAATGCGTCATAACGTATAACGTCACATAGCAATACGTCTTAACGTATAAAGTCATATAGAATGCCGGGTTAACGTATAACGCCATATAGCAATGCGTCATAACGTATAACGTTATACAGAATTACGGTTTAACGTATAAAGTCATATAGTAATGCGTCATAACGTATAACGCCATATAGTAATGCGTCATAACGTATAACATCATATAGTATTGCGTCATGACGTATAACGTCATATAGTAATGCGTCATAACGTATATCGTCATATAGTATTGCGTCATGACGAATAATGTCATATAATAAGGCGACATGACGTATAACGTCATATAGTAATGCGTCATAACGTATAACGTCATATAGTAATGCGTCATAACGTATAACGCCATATAGTAATGCGTCATAACGTATAACGTCATATAGTAATGCGTCATAACGTATAACATCATATAGTATTGCGTCATGACGTATAACGTCATATAGTAATACGTCATAACGTATAACGTCATATAGTATTGCGTCATGACGAATAATGTCATATAATAAGGCGACATGACGTATAACGTCATATAGTAATGCGTCATAACGTATAACGTCATATAGTAATGCGTCATAACGTATAACGCCATATAGTAATGCGTCGTAACGTATAACGTCATATAGTAATACGTCATAACGTATAACGTCATATAGTATTGCGTCATGACGAATAACGCCATATAGTAATGCGTCATAACATATAACGTCATATAGTATTGCGTCATAACGTATAACGTCATATAGTAATGCGTCATAACGTATAACGCCATATAGTAATGCGTCATAACATATAACGTCATATAGTAATGTGTCATAACGTATAACGCCATATAGTAATGCGTCATAACGTATAACGTCATATAGTAATACGTCATAACGTATAACGTCATATAGTATTGCGTCATGACGAATAATGTCATATAATAAGGCGACATGACGTATAACGTCATATAGTAATGCGTCATAACGTATAACGCCATATAGCAATGTGTTATAACGAATAACGTCATATAGTAATGCGTCATAACGTATAACGCCATATAATAATGCGTCATAACGTATAACGTCATATAGTATTGCGTCATGACGTATAACGTCATATAATAAGGCGACATGACGTATAACGTCATATAGAATTACGTCATAACGTATAACGTCATATACAATTACGGTTTAACGTGTAACGTCAAAAGAGTAATGCGTCATATCCTATAACGCCATATAGTAATTGCGTCATAACGTATAACGTCATATAGTAATGCGTCATAACGTATAACGCCATATAGTAATACGTCATAACTTACAAGGTCATATAGTAATGCGTCATAACGTATAACGTCATATAGTATTGCGTCATGACGAATAATGTCATATAATAAGGCGACATGACGTATAACGTCATATAGTAATGCGTCATAACGTATAACGTCATATAGAACTCCGGCATAACGTATATCGTCATATAGTAATACGTCATAACTTACAAGGTCATATAGTAATGCGTCATAACGTATAACGTCATATAGTATTGCGTCATGACGTATAACGTCATATAAGGTGACATGACGTATAACGTCATATAGAATTACGGCATAACGTATAACGTCACATAGTAAAACGTCATAACGTATAACGTCATATAGTAATACGTCATAACGTATAACGTCATATAGTATTGCGTCATGACGAATAATGTCATATAATAAGGCGACATGACGTATAACGTCATATAGTAATGCGTCATAACGTATAACGTCATATAGTAATGTGTCATAACGTATAACGCCATATAGTAATGCGTCATAACGTATAACGTCATATAGTAATACGTCATAACGTATAACGTCATATAGTATTGCGTCATGACGAATAATGTCATATAATAAGGCGACATGACGTATAACGTCATATAGTAATGCGTCATAACGTATAACATCATATAGTATTGCGTCATGACGTATAACGTCATATAGTAATGCGTCATAACGTATATCGTCATAGAGTAATGCGTCATAACGTATAACGTCATATAGTATTGCGTCATGACGAATAATGTCATATAATAAGGCGACATGACGTATAACGTCATATAGAATTCCGGTTAAACGTATAACGCCATATAGCAATGCGTCATAACGTATAACTTCACATAGTAATACGTCTTAACGTATAAAGTCATATAGAATACCGGGTTAACATATAACGCCATATAGCAATGCGTCATAACGTATAACGTCATACAGAATTACGGTTTAACGTATAACGCCATATAACAATGCGTCATAACGTATAACGTTATACAGAATTACGGTTTAATGTATAAAGACATATAGTAATGCGTCATAAAGTATAACGCCATATAGTAATGCGTCATAACGTATAACATCATATAGTATTGCGTCATGACATATAACGTCATATAGTAATGCGTCATAACGTATATCGTCATAGAGTAATGCGTCATAAGGTATAACGTCATATAGTATTGCGTCATGACGAATAATGTCATATAATAAGGCGACATGACGTATAACGTCATATAGTAATGCGTCATAACGTATAACGTCATATAGTAATGCGTCATAACGTATAACGCCATATAGTATTGCGTCATAACGTATAACGTCATATAGTACTGCGTCATAACATCTAACGCCATATAGTAATGCGTCATAACGTATAACGTCATATAGTAATGCGTCATAACGTATAACGCCATATAGCGATGCGTCATAACGTATAACGCCATATAGCAATGCGTTATAACGAATAACGTCATATAGTAATGCGTCATAACATATAACGTCATATAGTAATGTGTCATAACGTATAACGCCATATAGTAATGCGTCATAACGTATAACGTCATATAGTAATACGTCATAACGTATAACGTCATATAGTATTGCGTCATGACGAATAATGTCATATAATAAGGCGACATGACGTATAACGTCATATAGTAATGCGTCATAACGTATAACGCCATATAGCAATGTGTTATAACGAATAACGTCATATAGTAATGCGTCATAACGTATAACGCCATATAGTAATGCGTCATAACGTATAACGTCATATAGTATTGCGTCATGACGTATAACGTCATATAATAAGGCGACATGACGTATAACGTCATATAGAATTACGTCATAACGTATAACGTCATATACAATTACGGTTTAACGTGTAACGTCAAAAGAGTAATGCGTCATATCCTATAACGCCATATAGTAATTGCGTCATAACGTATAACGTCATATAGTAATGCGTCATAACGTATAACGCCATATAGTAATACGTCATAACTTACAAGGTCATATAGTAATGCGTCATAACGTATAACGTCGTATAGTATTGCGTCATGACGAATAATGTCATATAATAAGGCGACATGACGTATAACGTCATATAGTAATGCGTCATAACGTATAACGTCATATAGAACTCCGGCATAACGTATATCGTCATATAGTAATACGTCATAACTTACAAGGTCATATAGTAATGCGTCATAACGTATAACGTCATATAGTATTGCGTCATGACGTATAACGTCATATAAGGTGACATGACGTATAACGTCATATAGAATTACGGCATAACGTATAACGTCACATAGTAAAACGTCATAACGTATAACGTCATATAGTAATACGTCATAACGTATAACGTCATATAGTATTGCGTCATGTCGAATAATGTCATATAATAAGGCGACATGACGTATAACGTCATATAGTAATGCGTCATAACGTATAACGTCATATAGTAATGTGTCATAACGTATAACGCCATATAGTAATGCGTCATAACGTATAACGTCATATAGTAATACGTCATAACGTATAACGTCATATAGTATTGCGTCATGACGAATAATGTCATATAATAAGGCGACATGACGTATAACGTCATATAGCGATGCGTCATAACGTATAACGCCATATAGCAATGCGTTATAACGAATAACGTCATATAGTAATGCGTCATAACGTATAACGCCATATAGTAATGCATCATAACGTATAACGTCATATAGTATTGCGTCATGACGTATAACGTCATATAATAAGGCGACATGACGTATAACGTCATATAGAATTACGTCATAACGTATAACGTCATATACAATTACGGTTTAACCTATAACGTCAAAAGAGTAATGCGTCATATCCTATAACGCCATATAGTAATTGCGTCATAACGTATAACGTCGTATAGAATTCCGCCATAACGTATATCGTCGTATAGTAATACGTCATAACTTACAAGGTCATATAGTAATGCGTCATAACGTATAACGTCATATAGTAATGCGTCATAACGTATAACGCCATATAGTATTGCGTCATAACATCTAACGCCATATAGTAATGCGTCATACCGTATAACGTCATATGGAATTCCGGTTTAACGTATAACGCCATATAGCAATGCGTCATAACGTATAACGTTATACAGAATTACGGTTTAACGTATAAAGTCATATAGTAATGCGTCATAACGTATAACGCCATATAGTAATGCGTCATAACGTATAACATCATATAGTATTGCGTCATGACGTATAACGTCACATAGTAAAACGTCATAACGTATAACGTCATATAGTAATACGTCATAACGTATAACGTCATATAGTATTGCGTCATGACGCATAATGTCATATAATAAGGCGACATGACGTATAACGTCATATAGTAATGCGTCATAACGTATAACGTCATATAGTAATGCGTCATAACGTATAACGCCATATAGTAATGCGTCATAACATATAACGTCATATAGTATTGCGTCATAACGTCTAACGCCATATAGCAATGCGTCATAACGTATAACGTCATATAGTAATGCGTCATACCGTATAACGTCATATAGAATTCCGGTTTAACGTATAACGCCATATAGCAATGCGTCATAACGTATAACGTCACATAGTAATACGCCTTAACGTATAAAGTCATATAGAATACCGGGTTAACGTATAACGCCATATAGCAATGCGTCATAACGTATAACGTCATACAGAATTACGGTTTAACGTATAACGCCATATAGCAATGCGTCATAACGTATAACGTTGTACAGAATTACGGTTTAACGTATAAAGTCATATAGTAATGCGTCATAACGTATAACGCCATATAGTAATGCGTCATAACGTATAACGTCATATAGTATTGCGTCATGACGCATAATGTCATATAATAAGGCGACATGACGTATAACGTCATATAGTAATGCGTCATAACGTATAACGTCATATAGTAATGCGTCATAACGTATAGCGCCATATAGTAATGCGTCATAACTTATAACGTCATATAGTATTGCGTCATAACGTATAACGCCATATAGCAATGTGTTATAACGAATAACGTCATATAGTAATGCGTCATAACGTATAACGCCATATAGTAATGCGTCATAACGTATAACGTCATATAGTATTGCGTCATGACGTATAACGTCATATAGTAATGCGTCATAACGTATAACGTCATATAGTAATGCGTCGTAACGTATAACGCCATATAGTAATGCGTCATAACTTATAACGTCATATAGTATTGCGTCATAACGTCTAACGCCATATAGCAATGCGTCATAACGTATAACGTCATATAGTAATGCGTCATACCGTATAACGTCATATGGAATTCCGGTTTAACGTATAACGCTATATAGCAATGCGTCATAACGTATAACGTCACATAGTAATACGTCTTAACGTATAAAGTCATATAGAATACCGGGTTAACGTATAACGCCATATAGCAATGCGTCATAACGTATAACGTCATACAGAGTTACGGTTTAACGTATAACGCCATATAGCAATGCGTCATAACGTATAACGCCATATAGTAATGCGTCATAACGTATAACATCATATAGTATTGCGTCATGACGTATAACATCATATAGTAATGCGACATAACGTATATCGTCATAGAGTAATGCGTCATAACGTATAACGCCACATGGTAATACGTCATAACGTATAAAGACATATAGAATTCCGGGATAACGTATAACGTCATATAGTAATACGTCATAACGTATAACGTCATATAGTATTGCGTCATGACGTATAACGTCATATAGTAAAACGTCATAACGTATAACGTCATATAGTAATACGTCATAACGTATAACGTCATATAGTATTGCGTCATGACGTATAATGTCATATAATAAGGCGACATGACGTATAACGTCATATAGTAATGCGTCATAATGTATAACGCCATGTAGTAATGCGTCATAACGTATAACGTCATATAGTATTGCGTCATAACATCTAACGCCATATAGTAATGCGTCATAACGTATAACGTCATATAGTAATGCGTCATAACGTATAACGCCATATAGCAATGCGTCATAACGTATAACGCCATATAGCAATGCGTCATAACGTATAACGTCGTATAGAATTACGGCATAACGTATATCGTCATATAGTAATACGTCATAACTTACAAGGTCATATAGTAGTGCGTCATAACGTATAACGTCATATAGTATTGCATCATGACGTATAACGTCATATAATAAGGTAACATGACGTATAACGTCATATAGAATTACGGCATAACGTATAACGTCACATAGTAAAACGTCATAACGTATAACGTCATATAGTAATACGTCATAACGTATAACGTCATATAGTATTGCGTCATGACGAATAATGTCATATAATAAGGCGACATGACGTATAACGTCATATAGTAATGCGTCATAACGTATAACGTCATATAGTAATGCGTCATAACGTATAACGCCATATAGTAATGCGTCATAACGTATAACGTCATGTAGTAATACGTCATAACGTATAACGTCATATAGTATTGCGTCATGACGAATAATGTCATATAATAAGGCGACATGACGTATAACGTCATATAGTAATGCGTCATAACGTATAACGTCATATAGTAATGCGTCATAACGTATAACGCCATATAGTAATGCGTCATAACTTATAACGTCATATAGTATTGCGTCATAACGTCTAACGCCATATAGCAATGCGTCATAACGTATAACGTCATATAGTAATGCGTCATACCGTATAACGTCATATAGAATTCCGGTTTAACGTATAACGCCATATAGCAATGCGTCATAACGTATAACGTCACATAGTAATACGTCTTAACGTATAAAGTTATATAGAATACCGGGTTAACGTATAACGCCATATAGCAATGCGTCATAACGTATAACGTCATACAGAGTTACGGTTTAACGTATAACGCCATATAGCAATGCGTCATAACGTATAACGTTATACAGAATTACGGTTTAACGTATAAAGTCATATAGTAATGCGTCATAACGTATAACGCCATATAGTAATACGTCATAACGTATAACGTCATATAGTATTGCGTCAGGACGAATAATGTCATATAATAAGGCGACATGACGTATAACGTCATATAGTAATGCGTCATAACGTATTACGTCATATAGTAATGCGTCATAACGTATAACGCCATGTAGTAATGCGTCATAACGTATAACATCATATAGTATTGCGTCATGACGTATAACATCATATAGTAATGCGCCATAACGTATATCGTCATAGAGTAATGCGTCATAACGTATAACGTCATATAGTATTGCGTCATGACGAATAATGTCATATAATAAGGCGACATGACGTATAACGACATATAGTAATGTGTCATAACGTATAACGTCATATAGAATTCCGGTTTAACGTATAACTCCACATAGCAATGCGTCATAACGTATAACGCCACATGGTAGTACGTCATAACGTATAAAGACATATAGAATTCCGGGATAACGTATAACGTCATATAGTAATACGTCATAACGTATAACGTCATATAGCATTGCGTCATGACGAATAATGTCATATAATAAGGCGACATGACGTATAACGTCATATAGTAATGCGTCATAACGTATTACGTCATATAGTAATGCGTCATAACGTATAACGCCATGTAGTAATGCGTCATAACGTATAACGTCATATAGTATTGCGTCATAACATCTAACGCCATGTAGTAATGCGTCATAACGTATAACGTCATATAGTAATGCGTCATAACGTATAACGCCATATAGCAATGCGTCATAACGTATAACGCCATATAGCAATGCGTTATAACGAATAACGTCATATAGTAATGCGTCATAACGTATAACGTCATATAGTAATGCGTCATAACGTATAACGCCATATAGTATTGCGTCATAACATCTAACGCCATATAGTAATGCGTCATAACGTATAACGTAATATAGTAATGCGTCATAACGTATACCGCCATATAGTAATGCGTCATCACTTATAACGTCATATAGTATTGCGTCATAACGTCTAACGCCATATAGCAATGCGTCATAACGTATAACGTCATATAGTAATGCGTCATACCGTATAACGTCATATAGAATTCCGGTTTAACGTATAACGCCATATAGCAATGCGTCATAACGTATAACGTCATATAGCAATGCGTCATAACGTATAACGTCATATAGTAATGCGTCATAACGTATAACGCCATATAGTAATGCGTCATAACATATAACGTCATATAGTATTGCGTCATAACGTCTAACGCCATATAGCAATGCGTCATAACGTATAACGTCATATAGTAATGCGTCATACCGTATAACGTCATATAGAATTCCGGTTTAACGTATAACGCCATATAGCAATGCGTCATAACGTATAACGTCACATAGTAATACGTCTTAACGTATAAAGTCATATAGAATACCGGGTTAACATATAACGCCATATAGCAATGCGTCATAACGTATAACGTCATACAGAATTACGGTTTAACGTATAACGCCATATAGCAATGCGTCATAACGTATAACGTTATACAGAATTACGGTTTAACGTATAAAGTCATATAGTAATGCGTCATAACGTATAACGCCATATAGTAATGCGTCATAACGTATAACATCATATAGTATTGCGTCATGACGTATAACGTCATATAGTAATGCGTCATAACGTATATCGTCATAGAGTAATGCGTCATAACGTATAACGTCATATAGTATTGCGTCATGACGAATAATGTCATATAATAAGGCGACATGACGTATAACGTCATATAGTAATGCGTCATAACGTATAACGTCATATAGTAATGCGTCATAACGTATAACTCCATATAGTAATGCGTCATAACGTATAACGTCATATAGTATTGCGTCATAACATCTAACGCCATATAGTAATGCGTCATAACGTATAACGTCATATAGTAATGCGTCATAACTTATAACGCCATATAGCGATGCGTCATAACGTATAACGCCACATAGCAATGCGTCATAACGTATAACGCCACATGGTAATACGTCTTAACGTATAAAGACATATAGAATTCCGGGATAACGTATAACGTCATATAGTAATACGTCATAACGTATAACGTCATATAGTATTGCGTCATGACGAATAATGTCATATAATAAGGCGACATGACGTATAACGTCATATAGTAATGCGTCATAACGTATAACGTCCTATAGTAATGCGTCATACCGTATAACGTCATATAGAATTCCGGTTTAACGTATAACGCCATATAGCAATGCGTCATAACGTATAACGTCACATAGTAATACGTCTTAACGTATAAAGTTATATAGAATACCGGGTTAACGTATAACGCCATATAGCAATGCGTCATAACGTATAACGTCATACAGAGTTACGGTTTAACGTATAACGCCATATAGCAATGCGTCATAACGTATAACGTTATACAGAATTACGGTTTAACGTATAAAGTCATATAGTAATGCGTCATAACGTATAACGCCATATAGTAATACGTCATAACGTATAACGTCATATAGTATTGCGTCATGACGAATAATGTCATATAATAAGGCGACATGACGTATAACGTCATATAGTAATGCGTCATAACGTATTACGTCATATAGTAATGCGTCATAACGTATAACGCCATGTAGTAATGCGTCATAACGTATAACATCATATAGTATTGCGTCATGACGTATAACATCATATAGTAATGCGCCATAACGTATATCGTCATAGAGTAATGCGTCATAACGTATAACGTCATATAGTATTGCGTCATGACGAATAATGTCATATAATAAGGCGACATGACGTATAACGACATATAGTAATGTGTCATAACGTATAACGTCATATAGAATTCCGGTTTAACGTATAACGCCACATAGCAATGCGTCATAACGTATAACGCCACATGGTAATACGTCATAACGTATAAAGACATATAGAATTCCGGGATAACGTATAACGTCATATAGTAATACGTCATAACGTATAACGTAATATAGTAATGCGTCATAACGTATAACGCCATATAGTAATGCGTCATCACTTATAACGTCATATAGTATTGCGTCATAACGTCTAACGCCATATAGCAATGCGTCATAACGTATAACGTCATATAGTAATGCGTCATACCGTATAACGTCATATAGAATTCCGGTTTAACGTATAACGCCATATAGCAATGCGTCATAACGTATAACGTCATATAGCAATGCGTCATAACGTATAACGTCATATAGTAATGCGTCATAACGTATAACGCCATATAGTAATGCGTCATAACATATAACGTCATATAGTATTGCGTCATAACGTCTAACGCCATATAGCAATGCGTCATAACGTATAACGTCATATAGTAATGCGTCATACCGTATAACGTCATATAGAATTCCGGTTTAACGTATAACGCCATATAGCAATGCGTCATAACGTATAACGTCACATAGTAATACGTCTTAACGTATAAAGTCATATAGAATACCGGGTTAACATATAACGCCATATAGCAATGCGTCATAACGTATAACGTCATACAGAATTACGGTTTAACGTATAACGCCATATAGCAATGCGTCATAACGTATAACGTTATACAGAATTACGGTTTAACGTATAAAGTCATATAGTAATGCGTCATAACGTATAACGCCATATAGTAATGCGTCATAACGTATAACATCATATAGTATTGCGTCATGACGTATAACGTCATATAGTAATGCGTCATAACGTATATCGTCATAGAGTAATGCGTCATAACGTATAACGTCATATAGTATTGCGTCATGACGAATAATGTCATATAATAAGGCGACATGACGTATAACGTCATATAGTAATGCGTCATAACGTATAACGTCATATAGTAATGCGTCATAACGTATAACTCCATATAGTAATGCGTCATAACGTATAACGTCATATAGTATTGCGTCATAACATCTAACGCCATATAGTAATGCGTCATAACGTATAACGTCATATAGTAATGCGTCATAACTTATAACGCCATATAGCGATGCGTCATAACGTATAACGCCACATAGCAATGCGTCATAACGTATAACGCCACATGGTAATACGTCTTAACGTATAAAGACATATAGAATTCCGGGATAACGTATAACGTCATATAGTAATACGTCATAACGTATAACGTCATATAGTATTGCGTCATGACGAATAATGTCATATAATAAGGCGACATGACGTATAACGTCATATAGTAATGCGTCATAACGTATAACGTCATATAGTAATGCGTCATAACGTATAACGCCATATAGTAATGCGTCATAACGTATAACGTCATATAGTATTGCGTCATAACATCTAACGCCATATAGTAATGCGTCATAACGTATATCGTCATAGAGTAATGCGTCATAACGTATAACGTCATATAGTATTGCGTCATGACGAATAATGTCATATAATAAGGCGACATGACGTATAACGACATATAGTAATGTGTCACAACGTATAACGTCATATAGAATTCCGGTTTAACGTATAACGCCACATAGCAATGCGTCATAACGTATAACGCCACATGGTAATACGTCATAACGTATAAAGACATATAGAATACCGGGATAACGTATAACGTCATATAGTAATACGTCATAACGTATAACGTCATATAGTATTGCGTCATGACGAATAATGTCATATAATAAGGCGACATGACGTATAACGTCATATAGTAATGCGTCATAACGTATAACGTCATATAGTAATGCGTCATAACGTATAACGCCATGTAGTAATGCGTCATAACGTATAACGTCATATAGTATTGCGTCATAACATCTAACGCCATATAGTATTGCGTCATAACGTATAACGTCATATAGTAATGCGTCATAACGTATAACGCCATATAGCAATGCGTCATAACGTATAATGCCATATAGCAATGCGTTATAACGAATAACGTCAGATAGTAATGCGTCATAACGTATAACGTCATATAGTAATGCGTCATAACGTATAACGCCATATAGTATTGCGTCATAACATCTAACGCCATATAGTAATGCGTCATAACGTATAACGTCATGTAGTAATACGTCATAACGTACAACGCCATACAGTAATGCGTCATAACTTATAACGTCATATAGTATTGCGTCATAACGTCTAACGCCATATAGCAATGCGTCATAACGTATAACGTCATATAGTAATGCGTCATACCGTATAACGTCATATAGAATTCCGGTTTAACGTATAACGCCATATAGCAATGCGTCATAACGTATAACGCCATATAGCAATGCGTCATAACGTATAACGTCACATAGTAATGCGTCATACCGTATAACGTCATATAGAATTCCGGTTTAACGTATAACGCCATCTAGCAATGCGTCATAACGTATAACGCCTAATGGTAATACGTCATAACGTATACAGACATATAGAATTCCGGGATAACGTATAACGTCATATAGTAATACGTCATAACGTATAACGTCATATAGTATTGCGTCATGACGAATAATGTCATATAATAAGGCGACATGACGTATAACGTCATATAGTAATGCGTCATAACGTATAACGTCATATAGTAATGCGTCATAACGTATAACGCCACATGGTAATACGTCTTAACGTATAAAGACATATAGAATTCCGGGATAACGTATAACGTCATATAGTATTGCGTCATGACGAATAATGTCATATAATAAGGCGACATGACGTATAACGTCATATAGTAATGCGTCATAACGTATAACGTCATATAGTAATGCGTCATAACGTATAACGCCATGTAGTAATGCGTCATAACGTATAACGTCATATAGTATTCCGTCATAACATCTAACGCCATATAGTAATGCGTCATAACGTATATCGTCATATAGTAATGCGTCATAACGTATAACGCCATATAGCAATGCGTCATAACGTATAACGCCATATAGCAATGCGTTATAACGAATAACGTCATATAGTAATGCGTCATAACGTATAACGCCATATAGCAATGCGTCATAACGTATATCGTCATATAGTAATGCGTCATAGCGTATAACGCCATATAGCAATGCGTTATAACGAATAACGCCATATAGCAATGCGTCATAACGTATAACGTTATACAGAATTACGGTTTAACGTATAAAGTCATATAGTAATGCGTCATAACGTATAACGCCATATAGTAATGCGTCATAACGTATAACATCATATAGTATTGCGTCATGACGTATAACGTCATATAGTAATGCGTCATAACGTATATCGTCATAGAGTAATGCGTCATAACGTATAACGTCATATAGTATTGCGTCATGATGAATAATGTCATATAATAAGGCGACATGACGTATAACGTCATATAGTAATGTGTCATAACGTATAACGTCATATCGAATTCCGGTTTAACGTATAACGCCACATAGCAATGCGTCATAACGTATAACGCCACATGGTAATACGTCATAACGTATAAAGACATATAGAATTCCGGGATAACGTATAACGTCATATAGTAATACGTCATAACGTATAACGTCATATAGTATTGCGTCATGACGAATAATGTCATATAATAAGGCGACATGACGTATAACGTCATATAGTAATGCGTCATAACGTATAACGTCATATAGTAATGCGTCATAACGTATAACGCCATGTAGTAATGCGTCATAACGTATAACGTCATATAGTATGGCGTCATAACATCTAACGCCATATAGTAACGCGTCATAACGTATATCGTCATATAGTAATGCGTCATAACGTATAACGCCATATAGCAATGCGTCATAACGTATAACGCCATATAGCAATGCGTTATAACGAATAACGTGATATAGTAATGCGTCATAACGTATAACGTCATATAGTAATGCGTCATAACGTATAACGCCATATAGTATTGCGTCATAACATCTAACGCCATATAGTAATGCGTCATAACGTATAACGTCATATAGTAATGCGTCATAACGTATAACGCCATATAGTAATGCGTCATAACTTATAACGTCATATAGTATTGCGTCATAACGTCTAACGCCATATAGCAATGCGTCATAACGTATAACGTCATATAGTAATGCGTCATACCGTATAACGTCATATAGAATTCCCGTTTAACGTATAACGCCATATAGCAATGCGTCATAACGTATAACGTCACATAGTAATACGTCTTAACGTATAAAGTCATATAGAATACCGGGTTAACGTATAACGCCATATAGCAATGCGTCATAACGTATAACGTCATACAGAGTTACGGTTTAACGTATAACGCCATATAGCAATGCGTCATAACGTATAACGTTATACAGAATTACGGTTTAACGTATAAAGTCATATAGTAATGCGTCATAACGTATAACGCCATATAGTAATGCGTCATAACGTATAACATCATATAGTATTGCGTCATGACGTATAACATCATATAGTAATGCGCCATAACGTATATCGTCATAGAGTAATGCGTCATAACGTATAACGTCATATAGTATTGCGTCATGACGAATAATGTCATATAATAAGGCGACATGACGTATAACGACATATAGTAATGTGTCACAACGTATAACGTCATATAGAATTCCGGTTTAACGTATAACGCCACATAGCAATGCGTCATAACGTATAACGCCACATGGTAATACGTCATAACGTATAAAGACATATAGAATTCCGGGATAATGTATAACGTCATATAGTAATACGTCATAACGTATAACGTCATATAGTATTGCGTCATGACGAATAACGCCATATAGTAATGCGTCATAACTTATAACGTCATATAGTATTGCGTCATAACGTCTAACGCCATATAGCAATGCGTTATAACGAATAACGTCATATAGTAATGCGTCATAACGTATAACGTCATATAGTAATGCGTCATAACGTATAACGTCATATAGTATTGCGTCATAACGTCTAACGCCATATAGCAATGCGTCATAACGTATAACGTCATATAGTAATGCGTCATACCGTATAACGTCATATAGAATTCCGGTTTAACGTATAACGCCATATAGCAATGCGTCATAACGTATAACGTCATATAGTAATGCGTCATAACGTATAACGCCATATAGTAATGCGTCATAACATATAACGTCATATAGTATTGCGTCATAACGTCTAACGCCATATAGCAATGCGTCATAACGTATAACGCCTAATGGTAATACGTCATAACGTATAAAGACATATAGAATTCCGGGTTAACGTATAACGTCATATAGTATTGCGTCATGACGAATAACGCCATATAGTAATGCGTCATAACTTATAACGTCATATAGTATTGCGTCATAACGTCTAACGCCATATAGCAATGCGTTATAACGAATAACGTCATATAGTAATGCGTCATAACGTATAACGTCATATAGTAATGCGTCATAACGTATAACGCCATATAGTATTGCGTCATAACATCTAACGCCATATAGTAATGCGTCATAACGTATAACGTCATACAGAATTACGGTTTCACGTATAACGCCATATAGCAATGCGTCATAACGTATAACGTTATACAGAATTACGGTTTAACGTATAAAGTCATATAGTAATGCGTCATAAAGTATAACGCCATATAGTAATGCTTCATAACGTATAACATCATATAGTATTGCGTCATGACGTATAACGTCATATAGTAATGCGTCATAACGTATAACGTCATATAGTAATGCGTCATAACGTATAACGCCATATAGTATTGCGTCATAACATCTAACGCCATATAGTAATGCGTCATAACGTATAACGTCATATAGTATTGCGTCATGACGAATAATGTCATATAATAAGGCGACATGACGTATAACGTCATATAGTAATGCGTCATAACGTATAACGTCATATAGTAATGCGTCATAACTTGTAACGCCATATAGCGATGCGTCATAACGTATAACGCCACATAGCAATGCGTCATAACGTATAACGCCACATGGTAATACGTCTTAACGTATAAAGACATATAGAATTCCGGGATAACGTATAACGTCATATAGTAATACGTCATAACGAATAACGTCATATAGTAATGCGTCATAACGCATAACGTCATATAGTAATGCGTCATAACGTATAACGCCATATAGTATTGCGTCATAACATCTAACGCCATATAGTAATGCGTCATACCGTATAACGTCATATGGAATTCCGGTTTAACGTATAACGCCATATAGCAATGCGTCATAACGTATAACGTCACATAGTAATACGTCTTAACGTATAAAGTCATATAGAATACCGGGTTAACGTATAACGCCATATAGCAATGCGTCATAACGTATGACGTCATACAGAGTTACGGTTTAACGTATGACGCCATATAGCAATGCGTCATAACGTATAACGTTATACAGAATTACGGTTTAACGTATATCGTCATAGAGTAATGCGTCATAACGTATAACGTCATATAGTATTGCGTCATGACGAATAATGTCATATAATAAGGCGACATGACGTATAACGTCATATAGTAATGCGTCATAACGTATAACGCCATATAGTATTGCGTCATAACATCTAACGCCATATAGTAATGCGTCATAACGTATAACGTCATATAGTAATGCGTCATAACGTATAACGCCATATAGTAATGCGTCATAACTTATAACGTCATATAGTATTGCGTCATAACGTCTAACGCCATATAGCAATGCGTCATAACGTATAACGTCATATAGTAATGCGTCATACCGTATAACGTCATATAGAATTCCGGTTTAACGTATAACGCCATATAGCAATGCGTCATAACGTATAACGTCATATAGTAATGCGTCATAACGTATAACGCCATATAGTAATGCGTCATAACATATAACGTCATATAGTATTGCGTCATAACGTCTAACGCCATATAGCAATGCGTCATAACGTATAACGTCATATAGTAATGCGTCATACCGTGTAACGTCATATAGAATTCCTGTTTAACGTATAACGCCATATAGCAATGCGTCATAACGTATAACGTCACATAGTAATACGTCTTAACGTATAAAGTCATATAGAATACCGGGTTAACGTATAACGCCATATAGCAATGCGTCATAACGTATAACGTCATACAGAATTACGGTTTAACGTATAACGCCATATAGCAATGCGTCATAACGTATAACGTTATACAGAATTACGGTTTAACGAATAAAGTCATATAGTAATGCGTCATAACGTATAACGCCATATAGTAATGCGTCATAACGTATAACGCCATATAGCAATGCGTCATAACGTATATCGTCATATAGTAATGCGTCATAACGTATAACGCCATATAGCAATGCGTTATAACGAATAACGCCATATAGCAATGCGTCATAACGTATAACGTTATACAGAATTACGGTTTAACGTATAAAGTCATATAGTAATGCGTCATAACGTATAACGCCATGTAGTAATGCGTCATAACGTATAACATCATATAGTATTGCGTCATGACGTATAACGTCATATAGTAATGCGTCATAACGTATATCGTCATAGAGTAATGCGTCATAACGTATAACGTCATATAGTATTGCGTCATGATGAATAATGTCATATAATAAGGCGACATGACGTATAACGTCATATAGTAATGTGTCATAACGTATAACGTCATATAGAATTCCGGTTTAACGTATAACGCCACATAGCAATGCGTCATAACGTATAACGCCACATGGTAATACGTCATAACGTATAAAGACATATAGAATTCCGGGATAACGTATAACGTCATATAGTAATACGTCATAACGTATAACGTCATATAGTATTGCGTCATGACGAATAATGTCATATAATAAGGCGACATGACGTATAACGTCATATAGTAATGCGTCATAACGTATAACGTCATATAGTAATGCGTCATAACGTATAACGCCATGTAGTAATGCGTCATAACGTATAACGTCATATAGTATTGCGTCATAACATCTAACGCCATATAGTAATGCGTCATAACGTATATCGTCATATAGTAATGCGTCATAACGTATAACGCCATATAGCAATGCGTCATAACGTATAACGCCATATAGCAATGCTTTATAACGAATAACGTCATATAGTAATGCGTCATAACGTATAACGTCATATAGTAATGCGTCATAACGTATAACGCCATATAGTATTGCGTCATAACATCTAACGCCATATAGTAATGCGTCATAACGTATAACGTCATATAGTAATGCGTCATAACGTATAACGCCATATAGTAATGCGTCATAACTTATAACGTCATATAGTATTGCGTCATAACGTCTAACGCCATATAGCAATGCGTCATAACGTATAACGTCATATAGTAATGCGTCATACCGTATAACGTCATATAGAATTCCGGTTTAACGTATAACGCCATATAGCAATGCGTCATAACGTATAACGTCATATAGTAATGCGTCATAACGTATAACGCCATATAGTAATGCGTCATAACATATAACGTCATATAGTATTGCGTCATAACGTCTAACGCCATATAGCAATGCGTCATAACGTATAACGTCATATAGTAATGCGTCAGACCGTATAACGTCATATAGAATTCCGGTTTAACGTATAACGCCATATAGCAATGCGTCATAACGTATAACGTCACATAGTAATACGTCTTAACGTATAAAGTCATATAGAATACCGGGTTAACGTATAACGCCATATAGCAATGCGTCATAACGTATAACGTCATACAGAATTACGGTTTAACGTATAACGCCATATAGCAATGCGTCATAACGTATAACGTTATACAGAATTACGGTTTAACGTATAAAGTCATATAGTAATGCGTCATAACGTATAACGCCATATAGTAATGCGTCATAACGTATAACATCATATAGTATGGCGTCATGACGTATAACGTCATATAGTAATGCGTCATAACGTATATCGTCATAGAGTAATGCGTCATAACGTATAACGTCATATAGTATTGCGTCATGACGAATAATGTCATATAATAAGGCGACATGACGTATAACGTCATATAGTAATGCGTCATAAAGTATAACGTCATATAGTAATGCGTCATAACGTATAACGCCATATAGTAATGCGTCATAACGTATAACGTCATATAGTAATGCGTCATAACGTATAACGCCATGTAGTAATGCGTCATAACGTATAACGTCATATAGTATGGCGTCATAACATCTAACGCCATATAGTAACGCGTCATAACGTATATCGTCATATAGTAATGCGTCATAACGTATAACGCCATATAGCAATGCGTCATAACGTATAACGCCATATAGCAATGCGTTATAACGAATAACGTCATATAGTAATGCGTCATAACGTATAACGTCATATAGTAATGCGTCATAACGTATAACGCCATATAGCAATGCGTCATAACGTATAACGTCATATAGTAATGCGTCATACCGTATAACGTCATATAGAATTCCCGTTTAACGTATAACGCCATATAGCAATGCGTCATAACGTATAACGTCACATAGTAATACGTCTTAACGTATAAAGTCATATAGAATACCGGGTTAACGTATAACGCCATATAGCAATGCGTCATAACGTATAACGTCATACAGAGTTACGGTTTAACGTATAACGCCATATAGCAATGCGTCATAACGTATAACGTTATACAGAATTACGGTTTAACGTATAAAGTCATATAGTAATGCGTCATAACGTATAACGCCATATAGTAATGCGTCATAACGTATAACATCATATAGTATTGCGTCATGACGTATAACATCATATAGTAATGCGCCATAACGTATATCGTCATAGAGTAATGCGTCATAACGTATAACGTCATATAGTATTGCGTCATGACGAATAATGTCATATAATAAGGCGACATGACGTATAACGACATATAGTAATGTGTCACAACGTATAACGTCATATAGAATTCCGGTTTAACGTATAACGCCACATAGCAATGCGTCATAACGTATAACGCCACATGGTAATACGTCATAACGTATAAAGACATATAGAATTCCGGGATAACGTATAACGTCATATAGTAATACGTCATAACGTATAACGTCATATAGTATTGCGTCATGACGAATAACGCCATATAGTAATGCGTCATAACTTATAACGTCATATAGTATTGCGTCATAACGTCTAACGCCATATAGCAATGCGTTATAACGAATAACGTCATATAGTAATGCGTCATAACGTATAACGTCATATAGTAATGCGTCATAACGTATAACGCCATATAGTATTGCGTCATAACATCTAACGCCATATAGTAATGCGTCATAACGTATAACGTCATACAGAATTACGGTTTCACGTATAACGCCATATAGCAATGCGTCATAACGTATAACGTTATACAGAATTACGGTTTAACGTATAAAGTCATATAGTAATGCGTCATAAAGTATAACGCCATATAGTAATGCTTCATAACGTATAACATCATATAGTAATGCGTCATAACGTATAACGTCATATAGTATTGCGTCATGACGAATAATGTCATATAATAAGGCGACATGACGTATAACGTCATATAGTAATGCGTCATAACGTATAACGTCATATAGTATTGCGTCATGACGAATAATGTCATATAATAAGGCGACATGACGTATAACGTCATATAGTAATGCGTCATAACGTATAACGTCATATAGTAATGCGTCATAACTTATAACGCCATATAGCGATGCGTCATAACGTATAACGCCACATAGCAATGCGTCATAACGTATAACGCCACATGGTAATACGTCTTAACGTATAAAGACATATAGAATTCCGGGATAACGTATAACGTCATATAGTAATACGTCATAACGAATAACGTCATATAGTAATGCGTCATAACGCATAACGTCATATAGTAATGCGTCATAACGTATAACGCCATATAGTATTGCGTCATAACATCTAACGCCATATAGTAATGCGTCATACCGTATAACGTCATATGGAATTCCGGTTTAACGTATAACGCCATATAGCAATGCGTCATAACGTATAACGTCACATAGTAATACGTCTTAACGTATAAAGTCATATAGAATACCGGGTTAACGTATAACGCCATATAGCAATGCGTCATAACGTATGACGTCATACAGAGTTACGGTTTAACGTATGACGCCATATAGCAATGCGTCATAACGTATAACGTTATACAGAATTACGGTTTAACGTATATCGTCATAGAGTAATGCGTCATAACGTATAACGTCATATAGTATTGCGTCATGACGAATAATGTCATATAATAAGGCGACATGACGTATAACGTCATATAGTAATGCGTCATAACGTATAACGCCATATAGTATTGCGTCATAACATCTAACGCCATATAGTAATGCGTCATAACGTATAACGTCATATAGTAATGCGTCATAACGTATAACGCCATATAGTAATGCGTCATAACTTATAACGTCATATAGTATTGCGTCATAACGTCTAACGCCATATAGCAATGCGTCATAACGTATAACGTCATATAGTAATGCGTCATACCGTATAACGTCATATAGAATTCCGGTTTAACGTATAACGCCATATAGCAATGCGTCACAACGTATAACGTCATATAGTAATGCGTCATAACGTATAACGCCATATAGTAATGCGTCATAACATATAACGTCATATAGTATTGCGTCATAACGTCTAACGCCATATAGCAATGCGTCATAACGTATAACGTCATATAGTAATGCGTCATACCGTATAACGTCATATAGAATTCCTGTTTAACGTATAACGCCATATAGCAATGCGTCATAACGTATAACGTCACATAGTAATACGTCTTAACGTATAAAGTCATATAGAATACCGGGTTAACGTATAACGCCATATAGCAATGCGTCATAACGTATAACGTCATACAGAATTACGGTTTAACGTATAACGCCATATAGCAATGCGTCATAACGTATAACGTTATACAGAATTACGGTTTAACGAATAAAGTCATATAGTAATGCGTCATAACGTATAACGCCATATAGTAATGCGTCATAACGTATAACGCCATATAGCAATGCGTCATAACGTATATCGTCATATAGTAATGCGTCATAACGTATAACGCCATATAGCAATGCGTTATAACGAATAACGCCATATAGCAATGCGTCATAACGTATAACGTTATACAGAATTACGGTTTAACGTATAAAGTCATATAGTAATGCGTCATAACGTATAACGCCATGTAGTAATGCGTCATAACGTATAACATCATATAGTATTGCGTCATGACGTATAACGTCATATAGTAATGCGTCATAACGTATATCGTCATAGAGTAATGCGTCATAACGTATAACGTCATATAGTATTGCGTCATGATGAATAATGTCATATAATAAGGCGACATGACGTATAACGTCATATAGTAATGTGTCATAACGTATAACGTCATATAGAATTCCGGTTTAACGTATAACGCCACATAGCAATGCGTCATAACGTATAACGCCACATGGTAATACGTCATAACGTATAAAGACATATAGAATTCCGGGATAACGTATAACGTCATATAGTAATACGTCATAACGTATAACGTCATATAGTATTGCGTCATAACGTCTAACGCCATATAGCAATGCGTCATAACGTATAACGTCATATAGTAATGCGTCAGACCGTATAACGTCATATAGAATTCCGGTTTAACGTATAACGCCATATAGCAATGCGTCATAACGTATAACGTCACATAGTAATACGTCTTAACGTATAAAGTCATATAGAATACCGGGTTAACGTATAACGCCATATAGCAATGCGTCATAACGTATAACGTCATACAGAATTACGGTTTAACGTATAACGCCATATAGCAATGCGTCATAACGTATAACGTTATACAGAATTACGGTTTAACGTATAAAGTCATATAGTAATGCGTCATAACGTATAACGCCATATAGTAATGCGTCATAACGTATAACATCATATAGTATGGCGTCATGACGTATAACGTCATATAGTAATGCGTCATAACGTATATCGTCATAGAGTAATGCGTCATAACGTATAACGTCATATAGTATTGCGTCATGACGAATAATGTCATATAATAAGGCGACATGACGTATAACGTCATATAGTAATGCGTCATAAAGTATAACGTCATATAGTAATGCGTCATAACGTATAACGCCATATAGTAATGCGTCATAACGTATAACGTCATATAGTAATGCGTCATAACGTATAACGCCATGTAGTAATGCGTCATAAGGTATAACGTCATATAGTATGGCGTCATAACATCTAACGCCATATAGTAACGCGTCATAACGTATATCGTCATATAGTAATGCGTCATAACGTATAACGCCATATAGCAATGCGTCATAACGTATAACGCCATATAGCAATGCGTTATAACGAATAACGTCATATAGTAATGCGTCATAACGTATAACGTCATATAGTAATGCGTCATAACGTATAACGCCATATAGCAATGCGTCATAACGTATAACGTCATATAGTAATGCGTCATACCGTATAACGTCATATAGAATTCCCGTTTAACGTATAACGCCATATAGCAATGCGTCATAACGTATAACGTCACATAGTAATACGTCTTAACGTATAAAGTCATATAGAATACCGGGTTAACGTATAACGCCATATAGCAATGCGTCATAACGTATAACGTCATACAGAGTTACGGTTTAACGTATAACGCCATATAGCAATGCGTCATAACGTATAACGTTATACAGAATTACGGTTTAACGTATAAAGTCATATAGTAATGCGTCATAACGTATAACGCCATATAGTAATGCGTCATAACGTATAACATCATATAGTATTGCGTCATGACGTATAACATCATATAGTAATGCGCCATAACGTATATCGTCATAGAGTAATGCGTCATAACGTATAACGTCATATAGTATTGCGTCATGACGAATAATGTCATATAATAAGGCGACGTGACGTATAACGACATATAGTAATGTGTCACAACGTATAACGTCATATAGAATTCCGGTTTAACGTATAACGCCACATAGCAATGCGTCATAACGTATAACGCCACATGGTAATACGTCATAACGTATAAAGACATATAGAATTCCGGGATAACGTATAACGTCATATAGTAATACGTCATAACGTATAACGTCATATAGTATTGCGTCATGACGAATAACGCCATATAGTAATGCGTCATAACTTATAACGTCATATAGTATTGCGTCATAACGTCTAACGCCATATAGCAATGCGTTATAACGAATAACGTCATATAGTAATGCGTCATAACGTATAACGTCATATAGTAATGCGTCATAACGTATAACGCCATATAGTATTGCGTCATAACATCTAACGCCATATAGTAATGCGTCATAACGTATAACGTCATACAGAATTACGGTTTCACGTATAACGCCATATAGCAATGCGTCATAACGTATAACGTTATACAGAATTACGGTTTAACGTATAAAGTCATATAGTAATGCGTCATAAAGTATAACGCCATATAGTAATGCTTCATAACGTATAACATCATATAGTATTGCGTCATGACGTATAACGTCATATAGTAATGCGTCATAACGTATAACGTCATATAGTAATGCGTCATAACGTATAACGCCATATAGTATTGCGTCATAACATCTAACGCCATATAGTAATGCGTCATAACGTATAACGTCATATAGTATTGCGTCATGACGAATAATGTCATATAATAAGGCGACATGACGTATAACGTCATATAGTAATGCGTCATAACGTATAACGTCATATAGTAATGCGTCATAACTTATAACGCCATATAGCGATGCGTCATAACGTATAACGCCACATAGCAATGCGTCATAACGTATAACGCCACATGGTAATACGTCTTAACGTATAAAGACATATAGAATTCCGGGATAACGTATAACGTCATATAGTAATACGTCATAACGAATAACGTCATATAGTAATGCGTCATAACGCATAACGTCATATAGTAATGCGTCATAACGTATAACGCCATATAGTATTGCGTCATAACATCTAACGCCATATAGTAATGCGTCATACCGTATAACGTCATATGGAATTCCGGTTTAACGTATAACGCCATATAGCAATGCGTCATAACGTATAACGTCACATAGTAATACGTCTTAACGTATAAAGTCATATAGAATACCGGGTTAACGTATAACGCCATATAGCAATGCGTCATAACGTATGACGTCATACAGAGTTACGGTTTAACGTATGACGCCATATAGCAATGCGTCATAACGTATAACGTTATACAGAATTACGGTTTAACGTATATCGTCATAGAGTAATGCGTCATAACGTATAACGTCATATAGTATTGCGTCATGACGAATAATGTCATATAATAAGGCGACATGACGTATAACGTCATATAGTAATGCGTCATAACGTATAACGCCATATAGTATTGCGTCATAACATCTAACGCCATATAGTAATGCGTCATAACGTATAACGTCATATAGTAATGCGTCATAACGTATAACGCCATATAGTAATGCGTCATAACTTATAACGTCATATAGTATTGCGTCATAACGTCTAACGCCATATAGCAATGCGTCATAACGTATAACGTCATATAGTAATGCGTCATACCGTATAACGTCATATAGAATTCCGGTTTAACGTATAACGCCATATAGCAATGCGTCACAACGTATAACGTCATATAGTAATGCGTCATAACGTATAACGCCATATAGTAATGCGTCATAACATATAACGTCATATAGTATTGCGTCATAACGTCTAACGCCATATAGCAATGCGTCATAACGTATAACGTCATATAGTAATGCGTCATACCGTATAACGTCATATAGAATTCCTGTTTAACGTATAACGCCATATAGCAATGCGTCATAACGTATAACGTCACATAGTAATACGTCTTAACGTATAAAGTCATATAGAATACCGGGTTAACGTATAACGCCATATAGCAATGCGTCATAACGTATAACGTCATACAGAATTACGGTTTAACGTATAACGCCATATAGCAATGCGTCATAACGTATAACGTTATACAGAATTACGGTTTAACGAATAAAGTCATATAGTAATGCGTCATAACGTATAACGCCATATAGTAATGCGTCATAACGTATAACGCCATATAGCAATGCGTCATAACGTATATCGTCATATAGTAATGCGTCATAACGTATAACGCCATATAGCAATGCGTTATAACGAATAACGCCATATAGCAATGCGTCATAACGTATAACGTTATACAGAATTACGGTTTAACGTATAAAGTCATATAGTAATGCGTCATAACGTATAACGCCATGTAGTAATGCGTCATAACGTATAACATCATATAGTATTGCGTCATGACGTATAACGTCATATAGTAATGCGTCATAACGTATATCGTCATAGAGTAATGCGTCATAACGTATAACGTCATATAGTATTGCGTCATGATGAATAATGTCATATAATAAGGCGACATGACGTATAACGTCATATAGTAATGTGTCATAACGTATAACGTCATATAGAATTCCGGTTTAACGTATAACGCCACATAGCAATGCGTCATAACGTATAACGCCACATGGTAATACGTCATAACGTATAAAGACATATAGAATTCCGGGATAACGTATAACGTCATATAGTAATACGTCATAACGTATAACGTCATATAGTATTGCGTCATGACGAATAATGTCATATAATAAGGCGACATGACGTATAACGTCATATAGTAATGCGTCATAACGTATAACGTCATATAGTAATGCGTCATAACGTATAACGCCATGTAGTAATGCGTCATAACGTATAACGTCATATAGTATTGCGTCATAACATCTAACGCCATATAGTAATGCGTCATAACGTATATCGTCATATAGTAATGCGTCATAACGTATAACGCCATATAGCAATGCGTCATAACGTATAACGCCATATAGCAATGCTTTATAACGAATAACGTCATATAGTAATGCGTCATAACGTATAACGTCATATAGTAATGCGTCATAACGTATAACGCCATATAGTATTGCGTCATAACATCTAACGCCATATAGTAATGCGTCATAACGTATAACGTCATATAGTAATGCGTCATAACGTATAACGCCATATAGTAATGCGTCATAACTTATAACGTCATATAGTATTGCGTCATAACGTCTAACGCCATATAGCAATGCGTCATAACGTATAACGTCATATAGTAATGCGTCATACCGTATAACGTCATATAGAATTCCGGTTTAACGTATAACGCCATATAGCAATGCGTCATAACGTATAACGTCATATAGTAATGCGTCATAACGTATAACGCCATATAGTAATGCGTCATAACATATAACGTCATATAGTATTGCGTCATAACGTCTAACGCCATATAGCAATGCGTCATAACGTATAACGTCATATAGTAATGCGTCAGACCGTATAACGTCATATAGAATTCCGGTTTAACGTATAACGCCATATAGCAATGCGTCATAACGTATAACGTCACATAGTAATACGTCTTAACGTATAAAGTCATATAGAATACCGGGTTAACGTATAACGCCATATAGCAATGCGTCATAACGTATAACGTCATACAGAATTACGGTTTAACGTATAACGCCATATAGCAATGCGTCATAACGTATAACGTTATACAGAATTACGGTTTAACGTATAAAGTCATATAGTAATGCGTCATAACGTATAACGCCATATAGTAATGCGTCATAA
This sequence comes from Bombus fervidus, assembly GCF_041682495.2. NCBI lineage: Eukaryota > Metazoa > Arthropoda > Insecta > Hymenoptera > Apidae > Bombus > Bombus fervidus. Next base: position 3,502,774 of record NW_027212582.1, read on the forward strand.
CGTATAACATCATATAGTATGGCGTCATGACGTATAACGTCATATAGTAATGCGTCATAACGTATATCGTCATAGAGTAATGCGTCATAACGTATAACGTCATATAGTATTGCGTCATGACGAATAATGTCATATAATAAGGCGACATGACGTATAACGTCATATAGTAATGCGTCATAAAGTATAACGTCATATAGTAATGCGTCATAACGTATAACGCCATATAGTAATGCGTCATAACGTATAACGTCATATAGTAATGCGTCATAACTTATAACGCCATATAGCGATGCGTCATAACGTATAACGCCACATAGCAATGCGTCATAACGTATAACGCCACATGGTAATACGTCTTAACGTATAAAGACATATAGAATTCCGGGATAACGTATAACGTCATATAGTAATACGTCATAACGAATAACGTCATATAGTAATGCGTCATAACGCATAACGTCATATAGTAATGCGTCATAACGTATAACGCCATATAGTATTGCGTCATAACATCTAACGCCATATAGTAATGCGTCATACCGTATAACGTCATATGGAATTCCGGTTTAACGTATAACGCCATATAGCAATGCGTCATAACGTATAACGTTATACAGAATTACGGTTTAACGTATAAAGTCATATAGTAATGCGTCATAACGTATAACGCCATATAGTAATGCGTCATAACGTATAACATCATATAGTATTGCGTCATGACGTATAACGTCATATAGTAATGCGTCATAACGTATATCGTCATAGAGTAATGCGTCATAACGTATACCGTCATATAGTATTGCGTCATGACGAATAATGTCATATAATAAGGCGACATGACGTATAACGTCATATAGTAATGCGTCATAACGTATAACGCCATATAGCAATGAGTCATAACGTATAACGCCATATAGTAATGCGTCATAACGTATAACATCATATAGTATTGCGTCATGACGTATAACGTCATATAGTAATGCGTCATAACGTATATCGTCATAGAGTAATGCGTCATAACGTATAACGTCATATAGTATTGCGTCATAACGTCTAACGCCATATAGCAATGCGTCATAACGTATAACGTCATATAGTAATGCGTCATAACGTATAACGCCATATAGTATTGCGTCATAACATCTAACGCCATATAGTAATGCGTCATACCGTATAACGTCATATAGTATTGCGTCATAACGTCTAACGCCATATAGCAATGCGTCATAACGTATAACGTCATATAGTAATGCGTCATACCGTATAACGTCATATGGAATTCCGGTTTAACGTATAACGCCATATAGCAATGCGTCATAACGTATAACGTCACATAGTATTGCGTCATAACGTCTAACGCCATATAGCAATGCGTCATAACGTATAACGTCATATAGTAATGCGTCATACCGTATAACGTCATATGGAATTCCGGTTTAACGTATAACGCCATATAGCAATGCGTCATAACGTATAACGTCACATAGTAATACGTCTTAACGTATAAAGTCATATAGAATACCGGGTTAACGTATAACGCCATATAGCAATGCGTCATAACGTATAACGTCATACAGAGTTACGGTTTAACGTATAACGCCATATAGCAATGCGTCATATCGTATAGCGTTATACAGAATTACGGTTTAACGTATAAAGTCATATAGTAATGCGTCATAACGTATAACGCCATATAGTAATGCGTCATAACGTATAACATCATATAGTATTGCGTCATGACGTATAACGTCATATAGTAATGCGTCATAACGTATATCGTCATAGAGTAATGCGTCATAACGTATAACGTCATATAGTATTGCGTCATGACGAATAATGTCATATAATAAGGCGACATGACGTATAACGTCATATAGTAATTTGTCATAACGTATAACGTCATATAGAATTCCGGTTTAACGTATAACGCCACATAGCAATGCGTCATAACGTATAACGCCACATGGTAATACGTCATAACGTATAAAGACATATAGAATTCCGGGATAACGTATAACGTCATATAGTAATACGTCATAACGTATAACATCATATAGTATTGCGTCCCGACGAATAATGTCATATAATAAGGCGACATGACGTATAACGTCATATAGTAATGCGTCATAACGTATCACGTCATATAGTAATGCGTCATAACGTATAACGCCATATAGTAATGCGTCATAACGTATAACGCCATATAGTATTGCGTCATAACATCTAACGCCATATAGTAATGCGTCATAACGTATAACGTCATATAGTAATGCGTCATAACGTATAACGCCATATAGTAATGTGTCATAACTTATAACGTCATATAGTATTGCGTCATAACGTCTAACGCCATATAGCAATGCGTCATAACGTATAACGTCATATAGTAATGCGTCATACCGTATACCGTCATATAGAATTCCGGTTTAACGTATAACGCCACATAGCAATGCGTCATAACGTATCACGTCATATAGTAATGCGTCATAACGTATAACGCCATATAGTAATGCGTCATAACATATAACGTCATATAGTATTGCGTCATAACGTCTAACGCCATATAGCAATGCGTCATAACGTATAACGTCATATAGTAATGCGTCATACCGTATAACGTCATATAGAATTCCGGTTTAACGTATAACGCCATATAGCAATGCGTCATAACGTATAACGTCACATAGTAATACGTCTTAACGTATAAAGACATATAGAATACCGGGTTAACGTATAACGCCATATAGCAATGCGTCATAACGTATAACGTCATACAGAATTACGGTTTAACGTATAACGCCATATAGCAATGCGTCATAACGTATAACGTTATACAGAATTACGGTTTAACGTATAAAGTCATATAGTAATGCGTCATAACGTACAACGCCATATAGTAATGCGTCATAACGTATAACATCATATAGTATTGCGTCATGACGTATAACATCATATAGTATTGCGTCATAACGTATATCGTCATAGAGTAATGCGTCATAACGTATAACGTCATATAGTATTGCGTCATGACGAATAATGTCATATAGTATTGCGTCATGACGAATAATGTCATATAATAAGGCGACATGACGTATAACGTCATATAGTAATGCGTCATAACGTGTAACGTCATATAGTAATGCGTCATAACGTATAACGCCATATAGTAATGCGTCATAACGTATAACGTCATATAGTAATGCGTCATAACTTATAACGCCATATAGCGATGCGTCATAACGTATAACGCCACATAGCAATGCGTCATAACGTATAACGCCACATGGTAATACGTCTTAACGTATAAAGACATATAGAATTCCGGGATAACGTATAACGTCATATAGTAATACGTCATAACGAATAACGCCATATAGTATTGCGTCATAACATCTAACGCCATATAGTAATGCGTCATACCGTATAACGTCATATGGAATTCCGGTTTAACGTATAACGCCATATAGCAATGCGTCATAACGTATAACGTCATATAGTAATACGTCTTAACGTATAAAGTCATATAGAATACCGGGTTAACGTATAACGCCATATAGCAATGCGTCATAACGTATGACGTCATACAGAGTTACGGTTTAACGTATAACGCCATATAGCAATGCGTCATAACGTATAACGTTATACAGAATTACGGTTTAACGTATAAAGTCATATAGTAATGCGTCATAACGTATAACGCCATATCGTACTGCGTCATAACGTATAACATCATATAGTATTGCGTCATGACGTATAACGTCATATAGTAATGCGTCATAACGTATATCGTCATAGAGTAATGCGTCATAACGTATAACGTCATATAGTATTGCGTCATGACGAATAATGTCAGATAATAAGGCGACATGACGTATAACGTCATATAGTAATGCGTCATAACGTATAACGCCATATAGCAATGCGTCATAACGTATAACGCCATATAGCAATGCGTTATAACGAATAACGTCATATAGTAATGCGTCATAACGTATAACGTCATATAGTAATGCGTCATAACGTATAACGCCATATAGTATTGCGTCATAACATCTAACGCCATATAGTAATGCGTCATAACGTATAACATCATATAGTAATGCGTCAGAACGTATAACGCCATATAGCAATGCGTCATAACGTATAACGCCATATAGCAATGCGTTATAACGAATAACGTCATATAGTAATGCGTCATAACGTATAACGTCATATAGTAATGCGTCATAACGTATAACGCCATATAGTATTGCGTCATAACATCTAACGCCATATAGTAATGCGTCATAACGTATAACGTCATATAGTAATGCGTCATAACGTATAACGCCATATAGTAATGCGTCATAACTTATAACGTCATATAGTATTGCGTCATAACGTCTAACGCCATATAGCAATGCGTCATAACGTATAACGTCATATAGTAATGCGTCATACCGTATAACGTCATATAGAATTCCGGTTTAACGTATAACGCCATATAGCAATGCGTCATAACGTATAACGTCATATAGTAATGCGTCATAACGTATAACGCCATATAGTAATGCGTCATAACATATAACGTTATATAGTATTGCGTCATAACGTCTAACGCCATATAGCAATGCGTCATAACGTATAACGTCATATAGTGATGCGTCATACCGTATAACGTCATATAGAATTCCGGTTTAACGTATAACGCCATATAGCAATGCGTCATAACGTATAACGTCACATAGTAATACGTCTTAACGTATAAAGTCATATAGAATACCGGGTTAACGTATAACGCCATATAGCAATGCGTCATAACGTATAACGTCATACAGAATTACGGTTTAACGTATAACGCCATATAGCAATGCGTCATAACGTATAACGTTATACAGAATTACGGTTTAACGTATAAAGTCATATAGTAATGCGTCATAACGTATAACGCCATATAGTAATGCGTCATAACGTATAACATCATATAGTATTGCGTCATGACGTATAACGGCATATAGTAATGCGTCATAACGTATATCGTCATAGAGTAATGCGTCATAACGTATAACGTCATATAGTATTGCGTCATGACGAATAATGTCATATAATAAGGCGACATGACGTATAACGTCATATAGTAATGCGTCATAACGTATAACGTCATATAGTAATGCGTCATAACGCATAACGCCATATAGTAATGCGTCATAACGTATAACGTCATATAGTATTGCGTCATAACATCTAACGCCATATAGTAATGCGTCATAACGTATAACGTCATATAGTAATGCGTCATAACTTATAACGCCATATAGCGATGCGTCATAACGTATAACGCCACATAGCAATGCGTCATAACGTATAACGCCACATGGTAATACGTCTTAACGTATAAAGACATATAGAATTCCGGGATAACGTATAACGTCATATAGTAATACGTCATAACGTATAACGTCATATAGTATTGCGTCATGACGAATAATGTCATATAATAAGGCGACATGACGTATAACGTCATATAGTAATGCGTCATAACGTATAACGTCAAATAGCAATGCGTCATAACGTATAACGCCATATAGTAATGCGTCATAACGTATAACGTCATATAGTATTGCGTCATAACATCTAACGCCATATAGTAATGCGTCATAACGTATATCGTCATAGAGTAATGCGTCATAACGTATAACGTCATATAGTATTGCGTCATGACGAATAATGTCATATAATAAGGCGACATGACGTATAACGTCATATAGTAATGTGTCATAACGTATAACGTCATATAGAATTCCGGTTTAACGTATAACGCCACATAGCAATGCGTCATAACGTATAACGCCACATGGTAATACGTCATAACGTATAAAGACATATAGAATTCCGGGATAACGTATAACGTCATATAGTAATACGTCATAACGTATAACGTCATATAGAATTCCGGTTTAACGTATAACGCCATATAGCAATGCGTCATAACGTATGACGTCATACAGAGTTACGGTTTAACGTATAACGCCATATAGTAATGCGTCATAACGTATAACGCCATATAGTACTGCGTCATAACGTATAACATCATATAGTATTGCGTCATGACGTATAACGTCATATAGTAATGCGTCATAACGTATATCGTCATAGAGTAATGCGTCATAACGTATAACGTCATATAGTATTTCGTCATGACGAATAATGTCATATAATAAGGCGACATGACGTATAACGTCATATAGTAATGCGTCATAACGTATAACGCCATATAGCAATGCGTCATAACGTATAACGCCATATAGCAATGCGTTATAACGAATAACGTCATATAGTAATGCGTCATAACGTATAACGTCATATAGTAATGCGTCATAACGTATAACGCCATATAGTATTGCGTCATAACATCTAACGCCATATAGTAATGCGTCATAACGTATAACGTCATATAGTAATGCGTCATAACGTATAACGTCATATAGTATTGCGTCATAACATCTAACGCCATATAGTAATGCGTCAAAACGTATATCGTCATAGAGTAATGCGTCATAACGTATAACGTCATATAGTATTGCGTCATGACGAATAATGTCATATAATAAGGCGACATGACGTATAACGTCATATAGTAATGTGTCATAACGTATAACGTCATATAGAATTCCGGTTTAACGTATAACGCCACATAGCAATGCGTCATAACGTATAACGCCACATGGTAATACGTCATAACGTATAAAGACATATAGAATTCCGGGATAACGTATAACGTCATATAGTATTGCGTCATGACGAATAATGTCATATAATAAGGCGACATGATGTATAACGTCATATAGTAATGCGTCATAACGTATAACGTCATATAGTAATGCGTCAGAACGTATAACGCCATGTAGTAATGCGTCATAACGTATAACGTCATATAGTATTGCGTCATAACATCTAACGCCATATAGTAATGCGTCATAACGTATAACGTCATATAGTAATGCGTCATAGCGTATAACGCCATATAGCCATGCGTCATAACGTATAACGCCATATAGCAATGCGTCATAACGTATAACGTCGTATAGAATTACGGCATAACGTATATCGTCATATAGTAATACGTCATAACTTACAAGGTCATATAGTAATGCGTCATAACGTATAACGTCATATAGTATTGCATCATGACGTATAACGTCATATAATAAGGTGACATGACGTATAACGTCATATAGAATTACGGCATAACGTATAACGTCACATAGTAAAACGTCATAACGTATAACGTCATATAGTAATACGTCATAACGTATAACGACATATAGTATTGCCTCATGACGAATAATGTCATATAATAAGGCGACATGACGTATAACGTCATATAGTAATGCGTCATAACGTATAACGTCATATAGTAATGCGTCATAACGTATAACGCCATATAGTAATGCGTCATAGCGTATAACGTCATGTAGTAATACGTCATAACGTATAACGTCATATAGTATTTCGTCATGACGAATAATGTCATATAATAAGGCGACATGACGTATAACGTCATATAGTAATGCGTCATAACGTATAACGTCATATAGTAATGCGTCATAACGTATAACGCCATATAGTAATGCGTCATAACTTATAACGTCATATAGTATTGCGTCATAACGTCTAACGCCATATAGCAATGCGTCATAACGTATAACGTCATATAGTAATGCGTCATACCGTATAACGTCATATAGAATTCCGGTTTAACGTATAACGCCATATAGCAATGCGTCATAACGTATAACGTCACATAGTAATACGTCTTAACGTATAAAGTCATATAGAATACCGGGTTAACGTATAACGCCATATAGCAATGCGTCATAACGTATAACGTCATACAGAGTTACGGTTTAACGTATAACGCCATATAGCAATGCGTCATAACGTATAACGTTATACAGAATTACGGTTTAACGTATAAAGTCATATAGTAATGCGTCATAACGTATAACGCGATATAGTAATGCGTCATAACGTATAACATCATATAGTATTGCGTCATGACGTATAACATCATATAGTAATGCGCCATAACGTATATCGTCATAGAGTAATGCGTCATAACGTATAACGTCATATAGTATTGCGTCATGACGAATAATGTCATATAATAAGGCGACATGACGTATAACGACATATAGTAATGTGTCACAACGTATAACGTCATATAGAATTCCGGTTTAACGTATAACGCCACATAGCAATGCGTCATAACGTATAACGCCACATGGTAATACGTCATAACGTATAAAGACATATAGAATTCCGGGATAACGTATAACGTCATATAGTAATACGTCATAACGTATAACGTCATATAGTATTGCGTCATGACGAATAATGTCATATAATAAGGCGACATGACGTATAACGTCATATAGTAATGCGTCATAACGTATAACGTCATATAGTAATGCGTCATAACGTATAACGCCATGTAGTAATGCGTCATAACGTATAACGTCATATAGTATTGCGTCATAACATCTAACGCCATATAGTAATGCGTCATAACGTATAACGTCATATAGTAATGCGTCATAACGTATAACGCCATATAGCAATGCGTCATAACGTATAACGCCATATAGCAATGCGTCATAACGTATAACGTCATATAGTAATGCGTCATAACGTATAACGCCATATAGCAATGCGTCATAACGTATAACGCCATATAGCAATGCGTCATAACGTCTAACGTCATATAGTAATGCGTCATAACGTATAACGTCATATAGTAATGCGTCATAACGTATAACGTCATATAGTATTGCGTCATAACATCTAACGCCATATAGTAATGCGTCATAACGTATAACGCCATATAGCAATGCGTCATAACGTATAACGTCATATAGTAATGCGTCATACCGTATAACGTCATATAGAATTCCGGTTTAACGTATAACGCCATATAGCAATGCGTCATAACGTATAACGTCATATAGTAATGCGTCATACCGTATAACGTCATATAGAATTCCGGTTTAACGTATAACGCCATATAGCAATGCGTCATAACGTATAACGTCACATAGTAATGCGTCATAACGTATAACGTCATATAGTATTGCGTCATAACATCTAACGCCATATAGTAATGCGTCATAACGTATAACGTCATATAGTAATGCGTCATAACGTATAACGCCATATAGCAATGCGTCATAACGTATAACGCCATATAGCAATGCGTCATAACGTCTAACGTCATATAGTAATGCGTCATAACGTATAACGCCATATAGCAATGCGTCATAACGTATAACGCCATATAGCAATGCGTTATAACGAATAACGTCATATAGTAATGCGTCATAACGTAAAACGCCATATAGCAATGCGTCATAACGTATATCGTCATATAGTAATGCGTCATAACGTATAACGCCATATAGCAATGCGTTATAACGAATAACGCCATATAGCAATGCGTCATAACGTATAACGTTATACAGAATTACGGTTTAACGTATAAAGTCATATAGTAATGCGTCATAACGTATAACGCCATATAGTAATGCGTCATAACGTATAACATCATATAGTATTGCGTCATGACGTATAACGTCATATAGTAATGCGTCATAACGTATATCGTCATAGAGTAATGCGTCATAACGTATAACGTCATATAGTATTGCGTCATGATGAATAATGTCATATAATAAGGCGACATGACGTATAACGTCATATAGTAATGTGTCATAACGTATAACGTCATATAGAATTCCGGTTTAACGTATAACGCCACATAGCAATGCGTCATAACGTATAACGCCACATGGTAATACGTCATAACGTATAAAGACATATAGAATTCCGGGATAACGTATAACGTCATATAGTAATACGTCATAACGTATAACGTCATATAGTATTGCGTCATGACGAATAATGTCATATAATAAGGCGACATAACGTATAACGTCATATAGAATTACGGCATAACGTATAACGTCACATAGTAAAACGTCATAACGTATAACGTCATATAGTAATACGTCATAACGTATAACGACATATAGTATTGCCTCATGACGAATAATGTCATATAATAAGGCGACATGACGTATAACGTCATATAGTAATGCGTCATAACGTATAACGTCATATAGTAATGCGTCATAACGTATAACGTCATATAGTAATGCGTCATAACGTATAACGCCATATAGTAATGCGTCATAACGTATAACGCCATATAGTAATGCGTCATAACTTATAACGTCATATAGTATTGCGTCATAACGTCTAACGCCATATAGCAATGCGTCATAACGTATAACGTCATATAGTAATGCGTCATACCGTATAACGTCATATAGAATTCCGGTTTAACGTATAACGCCATATAGCAATGCGTCATAACGTATAACGTCACATAGTAATACGTCTTAACGTATAAAGTCATATAGAATACCGGGTTAACGTATAACGCCATATAGCAATGCGTCATAACGTATAACGTCATACAGAGTTACGGTTTAACGTATAACGCCATATAGCAATGCGTCATAACGTATAACGTTATACAGAATTACGGTTTAACGTATAAAGTCATATAGTAATGCGTCATAACGTATAACGCGATATAGTAATGCGTCATAACGTATAACATCATATAGTATTGCGTCATGACGTATAACATCATATAGTAATGCGCCATAACGTATATCGTCATAGAGTAATGCGTCATAACGTATAACGTCATATAGTATTGCGTCATGACGAATAATGTCATATAATAAGGCGACATGACGTATAACGACATATAGTAATGTGTCACAACGTATAACGTCATATAGAATTCCGGTTTAACGTATAACGCCACATAGCAATGCGTCATAACGTATAACGCCACATGGTAATACGTCATAACGTATAAAGACATATAGAATTCCGGGATAACGTATAACGTCATATAGTAATACGTCATAACGTATAACGTCATATAGTATTGCGTCATGACGAATAATGTCATATAATAAGGCGACATGACGTATAACGTCATATAGTAATGCGTCATAACGTATAACGTCATATAGTAATGCGTCATAACGTATAACGCCATGTAGTAATGCGTCATAACGTATAACGTCATATAGTATTGCGTCATAACATCTAACGCCATATAGTAATGCGTCATAACGTATAACGTCATATAGTAATGCGTCATAACGTATAACGCCATATAGCAATGCGTCATAACGTATAACGCCATATAGCAATGCGTCATAACGTATAACGTCATATAGTAATGCGTCATAACGTATAACGCCATATAGCAATGCGTCATAACGTATAACGCCATATAGCAATGCGTCATAACGTCTAACGTCATATAGTAATGCGTCATAACGTATAACGTCATATAGTAATGCGTCATAACGTATAACGTCATATAGTATTGCGTCATAACATCTAACGCCATATAGTAATGCGTCATAACGTATAACGCCATATAGCAATGCGTCATAACGTATAACGTCATATAGTAATGCGTCATACCGTATAACGTCATATAGAATTCCGGTTTAACGTATAACGCCATATAGCAATGCGTCATAACGTATAACGTCATATAGTAATGCGTCATACCGTATAACGTCATATAGAATTCCGGTTTAACGTATAACGCCATATAGCAATGCGTCATAACGTATAACGTCACATAGTAATGCGTCATAACGTATAACGTCATATAGTATTGCGTCATAACATCTAACGCCATATAGTAATGCGTCATAACGTATAACGTCATATAGTAATGCGTCATAACGTATAACGCCATATAGCAATGCGTCATAACGTATAACGCCATATAGCAATGCGTCATAACGTCTAACGTCATATAGTAATGCGTCATAACGTATAACGCCATATAGCAATGCGTCATAACGTATAACGCCATATAGCAATGCGTTATAACGAATAACGTCATATAGTAATGCGTCATAACGTAAAACGCCATATAGCAATGCGTCATAACGTATATCGTCATATAGTAATGCGTCATAACGTATAACGCCATATAGCAATGCGTTATAACGAATAACGCCATATAGCAATGCGTCATAACGTATAACGTTATACAGAATTACGGTTTAACGTATAAAGTCATATAGTAATGCGTCATAACGTATAACGCCATATAGTAATGCGTCATAACGTATAACATCATATAGTATTGCGTCATGACGTATAACGTCATATAGTAATGCGTCATAACGTATATCGTCATAGAGTAATGCGTCATAACGTATAACGTCATATAGTATTGCGTCATGATGAATAATGTCATATAATAAGGCGACATGACGTATAACGTCATATAGTAATGTGTCATAACGTATAACGTCATATAGAATTCCGGTTTAACGTATAACGCCACATAGCAATGCGTCATAACGTATAACGCCACATGGTAATACGTCATAACGTATAAAGACATATAGAATTCCGGGATAACGTATAACGTCATATAGTAATACGTCATAACGTATAACGTCATATAGTATTGCGTCATGACGAATAATGTCATATAATAAGGCGACATGACGTATAACGTCATATAGAATTACGGCATAACGTATAACGTCACATAGTAAAACGTCATAACGTATAACGTCATATAGTAATACGTCATAACGTATAACGACATATAGTATTGCCTCATGACGAATAATGTCATATAATAAGGCGACATGACGTATAACGTCATATAGTAATGCGTCATAACGTCTAACGTCATATAGTAATGCGTCATAACGTATAACGTCATATAGTAATGCGTCATAACGTATAACGTCATATAGTATTGCGTCATAACATCTAACGCCATATAGTAATGCGTCATAACGTATAACGCCATATAGCAATGCGTCATAACGTATAACGTCATATAGTAATGCGTCATACCGTATAACGTCATATAGAATTCCGGTTTAACGTATAACGCCATATAGCAATGCGTCATAACGTATAACGTCATATAGTAATGCGTCATACCGTATAACGTCATATAGAATTCCGGTTTAACGTATAACGCCATATAGCAATGCGTCATAACGTATAACGTCACATAGTAATGCGTCATAACGTATAACGTCATATAGTATTGCGTCATAACATCTAACGCCATATAGTAATGCGTCATAACGTATAACGTCATATAGTAATGCGTCATAACGTATAACGCCATATAGCAATGCGTCATAACGTATAACGCCATATAGCAATGCGTCATAACGTCTAACGTCATATAGTAATGCGTCATAACGTATAACGCCATATAGCAATGCGTCATAACGTATAACGCCATATAGCAATGCGTTATAACGAATAACGTCATATAGTAATGCGTCATAACGTAAAACGCCATATAGTAATGCGTCATAACGTATATCGTCATATAGTAATGCGTCATAACGTATAACGCCATATAGCAATGCGTTATAACGAATAACGCCATATAGCAATGCGTCATAACGTATAACGTTATACAGAATTACGGTTTAACGTATAAAGTCATATAGTAATGCGTCATAACGTATAACGCCATATAGTAATGCGTCATAACGTATAACATCATATAGTATTGCGTCATGACGTATAACGTCATATAGTAATGCGTCATAACGTATATCGTCATAGAGTAATGCGTCATAACGTATAACGTCATATAGTATTGCGTCATGATGAATAATGTCATATAATAAGGCGACATGACGTATAACGTCATATAGTAATGTGTCATAACGTATAACGTCATATAGAATTCCGGTTTAACGTATAACGCCACATAGCAATGCGTCATAACGTATAACGCCACATGGTAATACGTCATAACGTATAAAGACATATAGAATTCCGGGATAACGTATAACGTCATATAGTAATACGTCATAACGTATAACGTCATATAGTATTGCGTCATGACGAATAATGTCATATAATAAGGCGACATAACGTATAACGTCATATAGAATTACGGCATAACGTATAACGTCACATAGTAAAACGTCATAACGTATAACGTCATATAGTAATACGTCATAACGTATAACGACATATAGTATTGCCTCATGACGAATAATGTCATATAATAAGGCGACATGACGTATAACGTCATATAGTAATGCGTCATAACGTATAACGTCATATAGTAATGCGTCATAACGTATAACGCCATATAGAAATGCGTCATAGCGTATAACGTCATGTAGTAATACGTCATAACGTATAACGTCATATAGTATTTCGTCATGACGAATAATGTCATATAATAAGGCGACATGACGTATAACGTCATATAGTAATGCGTCATAACGTATAACGTCATATAGTAATGCGTCATAACGTATAACGCCATATAGTAATGCGTCATAACTTATAACGTCATATAGTATTGCGTCATAACGTCTAACGCCATATAGCAATGCGTCATAACGTATAACGTCATATAGTAATGCGTCATACCGTGTAACGTCATATAGAATTCCGGTTTAACGTATAACGCCATATAGCAATGCGTCATAACGTATAACGTCACATAGTAATACGTCTTAACGTATAAAGTCATATAGAATACCGGGTTAACGTATAACGCCATATAGCAATGCGTCATAACGTATAACGTCATACAGAGTTACGGTTTAACGTATAACGCCATATAGCAATGCGTCATAACGTATAACGTTATACAGAATTACGGTTTAACGTATAAAGTCATATAGTAATGCGTCATAACGTATAACGCGATATAGTAATGCGTCATAACGTATAACATCATATAGTATTGCGTCATGACGTATAACATCATATAGTAATGCGCCATAACGTATATCGTCATAGAGTAATGCGTCATAACGTATAACGTCATATAGTATTGCGTCATGACGAATAATGTCATATAATAAGGCGACATGACGTATAACGACATATAGTAATGTGTCACAACGTATAACGTCATATAGAATTCCGGTTTAACGTATAACGCCACATAGCAATGCGTCATAACGTATAACGCCACATGGTAATACGTCATAACGTATAAAGACATATAGAATTCCGGGATAACGTATAACGTCATATAGTAATACGTCATAACGTATAACGTCATATAGTATTGCGTCATGACGAATAATGTCATATAATAAGGCGACATGACGTATAACGTCATATAGTAATGCGTCATAACGTATAACGTCATATAGTAATGCGTCATAACGTATAACGCCATGTAGTAATGCGTCATAACGTATAACGTCATATAGTATTGCGTCATAACATCTAACGCCATATAGTAATGCGTCATAACGTATAACGTCATATAGTAATGCGTCATAACGTATAACGCCATATAGCAATGCGTCATAACGTATAACGCCATATAGCAATGCGTCATAACGTATAACGTCATATAGTAATGCGTCATAACGTATAACGCCATATAGCAATGCGTCATAACGTATAACGCCATATAGCAATGCGTCATAACGTCTAACGTCATATAGTAATGCGTCATAACGTATAACGTCATATAGTAATGCGTCATAACGTATAACGTCATATAGTATTGCGTCATAACATCTAACGCCATATAGCAATGCGTCATAACGTATAACGTCATATAGTAATGCGTCATACCGTATAACGTCATATAGAATTCCGGTTTAACGTATAACGCCATATAGCAATGCGTCATAACGTATAACGTCATATAGTAATGCGTCATACCGTATAACGTCATATAGAATTCCGGTTTAACGTATAACGCCATATAGCAATGCGTCATAACGTATAACGTCACATAGTAATGCGTCATAACGTATAACGTCATATAGTATTGCGTCATAACATCTAACGCCATATAGTAATGCGTCATAACGTATAACGTCATATAGCAATGCGTCATAACGTATAACGTCATATAGTAATGCGTCATAACGTATAACGCCATATAGCAATGCGTCATAACGTATAACGCCATATAGCAATGCGTCATAACGTCTAACGTCATATAGTAATGCGTCATAACGTATAACGTCATATAGTATTGCGTCATAACATCTAACGCCATATAGTAATGCGTCATAACGTATAACGCCATATAGCAATGCGTCATAACGTATAACGTCATATAGTAATGCGTCATACCGTATAACGTCATATAGAATTCCGGTTTAACGTATAACGCCATATAGCAATGCGTCATAACGTATAACGTCATATAGTAATGCGTCATACCGTATAACGTCATATAGAATTCCGGTTTAACGTATAACGCCATATAGCAATGCGTCATAACGTATAACGTCACATAGTAATGCGTCATAACGTATAACGTCATATAGTATTGCGTCATAACATCTAACGCCATATAGTAATGCGTCATAACGTATAACGTCATATAGTAATGCGTCATAACGTATAACGCCATGTAGCAATGCGTCATAACGTATAACGCCATATAGCAATGCGTCATAACGTCTAACGTCATATAGTAATGCGACATAACGTATAACGCCATATAGCAATGCGTCATAACGTATAACGCCATATAGCAATGCGTTATAACGAATAACGTCATATAGTAATGCGTCATAACGTAAAACGCCATATAGCAATGCGTCATAACGTATATCGTCATATAGTAATGCGTCATAACGTATAACGCCATATAGCAATGCGTTATAACGAATAACGCCATATAGCAATGCGTCATAACGTATAACGTTATACAGAATTACGGTTTAACGTATAAAGTCATATAGTAATGCGTCATAACGTATAACGCCATATAGTAATGCGTCATAACGTATAACATCATATAGTATTGCGTCATGACGTATAACGTCATATAGTAATGCGTGATAACGTATATCGTCATAGAGTAATGCGTCATAACGTATAACGTCATATAGTATTGCGTCATGATGAATAATGTCATATAATAAGGCGACATGACGTATAACGTCATATAGTAATGTGTCATAACGTATAACGTCATATAGAATTCCGGTTTAACGTATAACGCCACATAGCAATGCGTCATAACGTATAACGCCACATGGTAATACGTCATAACGTATAAAGACATATAGAATTCCGGGATAACGTATAACGTCATATAGTAATACGTCATAACGTATAACGTCATATAGTAATGCGTCATAACGTATAACGTCATATAGTAATGCGTCATAACGCATAACGCCATATAGTAATGCGTCATAACGTATAACGTCATATAGTATTGCGTCATAACATCTAACGCCATATAGTAATGCGTCATAACGTATAACGTCATATAGTAATGCGTCATAACTTATAACGCCATATAGCGATGCGTCATAACGTATAACGCCACATAGCAATGCGTCATAACGTATAACGCCACATGGTAATACGTCTTAACGTATAAAGACATATAGAATTCCGGGATAACGTATAACGTCATATAGTAATACGTCATAACGTATAACGTCATATAGTATTGCGTCATGACGAATAATGTCATATAATAAGGCGACATGACGTATAACGTCATATAGTAATGCGTCATAACGTATAACGTCAAATAGTAATGCGTCATAACGTATAACGCCATATAGTAATGCGTCATAACGTATAACGTCATATAGTATTGCGTCATAACATCTAACGCCATATAGTAATGCGTCATAACGTATATCGTCATAGAGTAATGCGTCATAACGTATAACGTCATATAGTATTGCGTCATGACGAATAATGTCATATAATAAGGCGACATGACGTATAACGTCATATAGTAATGTGTCATAACGTATAACGTCATATAGAATTCCGGTTTAACGTATAACGCCACATAGCAATGCGTCATAACGTATAACGCCACATGGTAATACGTCATAACGTATAAAGACATATAGAATTCCGGGATAACGTATAACGTCATATAGTAATACGTCATAACGTATAACGTCATATAGTATTGCGTCATGACGAATAATGTCATATAATAAGGCGACATGATGTATAACGTCATATAGTAATGCGTCATAACGTATAACGTCATATAGTAATGCGTCAGAACGTATAACGCCATGTAGTAATGCGTCATAACGTATAACGTCATATAGTATTGCGTCATAACATCTAACGCCATATAGTAATGCGTCATAACGTATAACGTCATATAGTAATGCGTCATAACGTATAACGCCATATAGCCATGCGTCATAACGTATAACGCCATATAGCAATGCGTCATAACGTATAACGTCGTATAGAATTACGGCATAACGTATATCGTCATATAGTAATACGTCATAACTTACAAGGTCATATAGTAATGCGTCATAACGTATAACGTCATATAGTATTGCATCATGACGTATAACGTCATTTAATAAGGTGACATGACGTATAACGTCATATAGAATTACGGCATAACGTATAAC
Source organism: Bombus fervidus (assembly GCF_041682495.2). NCBI lineage: Eukaryota > Metazoa > Arthropoda > Insecta > Hymenoptera > Apidae > Bombus > Bombus fervidus. The sequence goes on from NW_027212582.1 coordinate 3,521,262, forward strand.
GTCACATAGTAAAACGTCATAACGTATAACGTCATATAGTAATACGTCATAACGTATAACGACATATAGTATTGCCTCATGACGAATAATGTCATATAATAAGGCGACATGACGTATAACGTCATATAGTAATGCGTCATAACGTATAACGTCATATAGTAATGCGTCATAACGTATAACGCCATATAGTAATGCGTCATAGCGTATAACGTCATGTAGTAATACGTCATAACGTATAACGTCATATAGTATTTCGTCATGACGAATAATGTCATATAATAAGGCGACATGACGTATAACGTCATATAGTAATGCGTCATAACTTATAACGTCATATAGTATTGCGTCATAACGTCTAACGCCATATAGCAATGCGTCATAACGTATAACGCCATATAGTAATGCGTCATAGCGTATAACGTCATGTAGTAATACGTCATAACGTATAACGTCATATAGTATTTCGTCATGACGAATAATGTCATATAATAAGGCGACATGACGTATAACGTCATATAGTAATGCGTCATAACGTATAACGCCATATAGTAATGCGTCATAACTTATAACGTCATATAGTATTGCGTCATAACGTCTAACGCCATATAGTACTGCGTCATAACGTATAACATCATATAGTATTGCGTCATGACGTAGAACGTCATATAGTAATGCGTCATAACGTATATCGTCATAGAGTAATGCGTCATAACGTATAACGTCATATAGTATTGCGTCATGACGAATAATGTCATATAATAAGGCGACATGACGTATAACGTCATATAGTAATGCGTCATAACGTATAACGCCATATAGCAATGCGTCATAACGTATAACGCCATATAGCAATGCGTTATAACGAATAACGTCATATAGTAATGCGTCATAACGTATAACGTCATATAGTAATGCGTCATAACGTATAACGCCATATAGTATTGCGTCATAACATCTAACGCCATATAGTAATGCGTCATAACGTATAACGTCATATAGTAATGCGTCATAACGTATAACGCCATATAGTAATGCGTCATAACTTATAACGTCATATAGTATTGCGTCATAACGTCTAACGCCATATAGCAATGCGTCATAACGTATAACGTCATATAGTAATGCGTCATACCGTATAACGTCATATAGAATTCCGGTTTAACGTATAACGCCATATAGCAATGCGTCATAACGTATAACGTCATATAGTAATGCGTCATAACGTATAACGCCATATAGTAATGCGTCATAACATATAACGTCATATAGTATTGCGTCATAACGTCAAACGCCATATAGCAATGCGTCATAACGTATAACGTCATATAGTAATGCGTCATACCGTATAACGTCATATAGAATTCCTGTTTAACGTATAACGCCATATAGCAATGCGTCATAACGTATAACGTCACATAGTAATACGTCTTAACGTATAAAGTCATATAGAATACCGGGTTAACGTATAACGCCATATAGCAATGCGTCATAACGTATAACGTCATACAGAATTACGGTTTAACGTATAACGCCATATAGCAATGCGTCATAACGTATAACGTTATACAGAATTACGGTTTAACGTATAAAGTCATATAGTAATGCGTCATAACGTATAACGCCATATAGTAATGCGTCATAACGTATAACGCCATATAGCAATGCGTCATAACGTATATCGTCATATAGTAATGCGTCATAACGTATAACGCCATATAGCAATGCGTTATAACGAATAACGCCATATAGCAATGCGTCATAACGTATAACGTTATACAGAATTACGGTTTAACGTATAAAGTCATATCGTAATGCGTCATAACGTATAACGCCATATAGCAATGCGTCATAACGTATATCGTCATATAGTAATGCGTCATAACGTATAACGCCATATAGCAATGCGTTATAACGAATAACGCCATATAGCAATGCGTCATAACGTATAACGTTATACAGAATTACGGTTTAACGTATAAAGTCATATAGTAATGCGTCATAACGTATAACGCCATATAGTAATGCGTCATAACGTATAACATCATATAGTATTGCGTCAGGACGTATAACGTCATATAGTAATGCGTCATAACGTATATCGTCATAGAGTAATGCGTCATAACGTACAACGTCATATAGTATTGCGTCATGATGAATAATGTCATATAATAAGGCGACATGACGTATAACGTCATATAGTAATGTGTCATAACGTATAACGTCATATAGAATTCAGGTTTAACGTATAACGCCACATAGCAATGCGTCATAACGTATAACGCCACATGGTAATACGTCATAACGTATAAAGACATATAGAATTCCGGGATAACGTATAACGTCATATAGTAATACGTCATAACGTATAACGTCATATAGTATTGCGTCATGACGAATAATGTCATATAATAAGGCGACATGACGTATAACGACATATAGTAATGCGTCATAACGTATAACGTCATATAGTAATGCGTCATAACGTATAACGCCATGTAGTAATGCGTCATAACGTATAACGTCATATAGTATTGCGTCATAACATCTAACGCCATATAGTAATGCGTCATAACGTATATCGTCATATAGTAATGCGTCATAACGTATAACGCCATATAGCAATGCGTCATAACGTATAACGCCATATAGCAATGCGTTATAACGAATAACGTCATATAGTAATGCGTCATAACGTATAACGTCATATAGCAATGCGTCATAACGTATAACGTCATATAGTAATGCGTCAGACCGTATAACGTCATATAGAATTCCGGTTTAACGTATAACGCCATATAGCAATGCGTCATAACGTATAACGTCATATAGTAATGCGTCAGAACGTATAACGCCATGTAGTAATGCGTCATAACGTATAACGTCATATAGTATTGCGTCATAACATCTAACGCCATATAGTAATGCGTCATAACGTATAACGTCATATAGTAATGCGTCATAACGTATAACGTCGTATAGAATTACGGCATAACGTATATCGTCATATAGTAATACGTCATAACTTACAAGGTCATATAGTAATGCGTCATAACGTATAACGTCATATAATAAGGTGACATGACGTATAACGTCATATAGAATTACGGCATAACGTATAACGTCATGTAGTAATACGTCATAACGTATAACGTCATATAGTATTTCGTCATGACGAATAATGTCATATAATAAGGCGACATGACGTATAACGTCATATAGTAATGCGTCATAACGTATAACGTCATATAGTAATGCGTCATAACGTATAACGCCATATAGTAATGCGTCATAACTTATAACGTCATATAGTATTGCGTCATAACGTCTAACGCCATATAGCAATGCGTCATAACGTATAACGTCATATAGTAATGCGTCATACCGTATAACGTCATATAGAATTCCGGTTTAACGTATAACGCCATATAGCAATGCGTCATAACGTATAACGTCACATAGTAATACGTCTTAACGTATAAAGTCATATAGAATACCGGGTTAACGTATAACGCCATATAGCAATGCGTCATAACGTATAACGCCATATAGCAATGCGTTATAACGAATAACGTCATATAGTAATGCGTCATAACGTATAACGTCATATAGTAATGCGTCATAACGTATAACGCCATATAGTATTGCGTCATAACATCTAACGCCATATAGTAATGCGTCATAACGTATAACGTCATATAGTAATGCGTCATAACGTATAACGCCATATAGTAATGCGTCATAACTTATAACGTCATATAGTATTGCGTCATAACGTCTAACGCCATATAGCAATGCGTCATAACGTATAACGTCATATAGTAATGCGTCATACCGTATAACGTCATATAGAATTCCGGTTTAACGTATAACGCCATATAGCAATGCGTCATAACGTATAACGTCATATAGTAATGCGTCATAACGTATAACGCCATATAGTAATGCGTCATAACATATAACGTCATATAGTATTGCGTCATAACGTCAAACGCCATATAGCAATGCGTCATAACGTATAACGTCATATAGTAATGCGTCATACCGTATAACGTCATATAGAATTCCTGTTTAACGTATAACGCCATATAGCAATGCGTCATAACGTATAACGTCACATAGTAATACGTCTTAACGTATAAAGTCATATAGAATACCGGGTTAACGTATAACGCCATATAGCAATGCGTCATAACGTATAACGTCATACAGAATTACGGTTTAACGTATAACGCCATATAGCAATGCGTCATAACGTATAACGTTATACAGAATTACGGTTTAACGTATAAAGTCATATAGTAATGCGTCATAACGTATAACGCCATATAGTAATGCGTCATAACGTATAACGCCATATAGCAATGCGTCATAACGTATATCGTCATATAGTAATGCGTCATAACGTATAACGCCATATAGCAATGCGTTATAACGAATAACGCCATATAGCAATGCGTCATAACGTATAACGTTATACAGAATTACGGTTTAACGTATAAAGTCATATCGTAATGCGTCATAACGTATAACGCCATATAGCAATGCGTCATAACGTATATCGTCATATAGTAATGCGTCATAACGTATAACGCCATATAGCAATGCGTTATAACGAATAACGCCATATAGCAATGCGTCATAACGTATAACGTTATACAGAATTACGGTTTAACGTATAAAGTCATATAGTAATGCGTCATAACGTATAACGCCATATAGTAATGCGTCATAACGTATAACATCATATAGTATTGCGTCATGACGTATAACGTCATATAGTAATGCGTCATAACGTATATCGTCATAGAGTAATGCGTCATAACGTATAACGTCATATAGTATTGCGTCATGATGAATAATGTCATATAATAAGGCGACATGACGTATAACGTCATATAGTAATGTGTCATAACGTATAACGTCATATAGAATTCAGGTTTAACGTATAACGCCACATAGCAATGCGTCATAACGTATAACGCCACATGGTAATACGTCATAACGTATAAAGACATATAGAATTCCGGGATAACGTATAACGTCATATAGTAATACGTCATAACGTATAACGTCATATAGTATTGCGTCATGACTAATAATGTCATATAATAAGGCGACATGACGTATAACGTCATATAGTAATGCGTCATAACGTATAACGTCATATAGTAATGCGTCATAACGTATAACGCCATGTAGTAATGCGTCATAACGTATAACGTCATATAGTATTGCGTCATAACATATAACGCCATATAGTAATGCGTCATAACGTATATCGTCATATAGTAATGCGTCATAACGTATAACGCCATATAGCAATGCGTCATAACGTATAACGCCATATAGCAATGCGTTATAACGAATAACGTCATATAGTAATGCGTCATAACGTATAACGTCATATAGTAATGCGTCATAACGTATAACGCCATATAGTATTGCGTCATAACATCTAACGCCATATAGTAATGCGTCATAACGTATAACGTCATATAGTAATGCGTCATAACGTATAACGCCATATAGTAATGCGTCATAACTTATAACGTCATATAGTATTGCGTCATAACGTCTAACGCCATATAGCAATGCGTCATAACGTATAACGTCATATAGTAATGCGTCATACCGTATAACGTCATATAGTAATGCGTCATAACGTATAACGCCATATAGTAATGCGTCATAACATATAACGTCATATAGTATTGCGTCATAACGTCTAACGCCATATAGCAATGCGTCATAACGTATAACGTCATATAGTAATGCGTCAGACCGTATAACGTCATATAGAATTCCGGTTTAACGTATAACGCCATATAGCAATGCGTCATAACGTATAACGTCACATAGTAATACGTCTTAACGTATAAAGTCATATAGAATACCGGGTTAACGTATAACGCCATATAGCAATGCGTCATAACGTATAACGTCATACAGAATTACGGTTTAACGTATAACGCCATATAGCAATGCGTCATAACGTATAACGTTATACAGAATTACGGTTTAACGTATAAAGTCATATAGTAATGCGTCATAACGTATAACGCCATATAGTAATGCGTCATAACGTATAACATCATATAGTATTGCGTCATGACGTATAACGTCATATAGTAATGCGTCATAACGTATATCGTCATAGAGTAATGCGTCATAACGTATAACGTCATATAGTATTGCGTCATGACGAATAATGTCATATAATAAGGCGACATGACGTATAACGTCATATAGTAATGCGTCATAACGTATAACGTCATATAGTAATGCGTCATATCGTATAACGCCATATAGTAATGCGTCATAACGTATAACGTCATATAGTAATGCGTCATAACTTATAACGCCATATAGCGATGCGTCATAACGTATAACGCCACATAGCAATGCGTGATGACGTATAACGCCACATGGTAATACGTCTTAACGTATAAAGACATATAGAATTCCGGGATAACGTATAACGTCATATAGTAATACGTCATAACGAATAACGTCATATAGTAATGCGTCATAACGCATAACGTCATATAGTAATGCGTCATAACGTATAACGTCATATAGTATTGCGTCATGACGAATAATGTCATATAATAAGGCGACATGACGTATAACGTCATATAGTAATGCGTCATAACGTATAACGCCATATAGCAATGCGTCATAACGTATAACGCCATATAGCAATGCGTCATAACGCATAACGTCATATAGTAATGCGTCATAACGTATAACGCCATATAGTATTGCGTCATAACATCTAACGCCATATAGTAATGCGTCATACCGTATAACGTCATATGGAATTCCGGTTTAACGTATAACGCCATATAGCAATGCGTCATAACGTATAACGTCACATAGTAATACGTCTTAACGTATAACGCCACATGGTAATACGTCTTAACGTATAAAGACATATAGAATTCCGGGATAACGTATAACGTCATATAGTAATACGTCATAACGAATAACGTCATATAGTAATGCGTCATAACGCATAACGTCATATAGCAATGCGTCATAACGCATAACGTCTTATAGTAATGCGTCATAACGTATAACGTCATATAGTATTGCGTCATGACGAATAATGTCATATAATAAAGCGACATGACGTATAACGTCATATAGTAATGCGTCATAACGTATAACGCCATATAGCAATGCGTCATAACGTATAACGCCATATAGCAATGCGTTATAACGAATAACGTCATATAGTAATGCGTCATAACGTTTAACGTCATATAGTAATGCGTCATAACGTATAACGCCATATAGTATTGCGTCATAACATCTAACGCCATATAGTAATGCGTCATAACATCTAACGCCATATAGTAATGCGTCATAACGTATAACGCCATATAGTAATGCGTCATAACTTATAACGTCATATAGTATTGCGTCATAACGTCTAACGCCATATAGCAATGCGTCATAACGTATAACGTCATATAGTAATGCGTCATACCGTATAACGTCATATAGTAATGCGTCATATCGTATAACGCCATATAGCAATGCGTCATAACGTATAACGTCATATAGTAATGCGTCATAACGTATAACGCCATATAGTAATGCGTCATAACATATAACGTCATATAGTATTGCGTCATAACGTCTAACGCCATATAGCAATGCGTCATAACGTATAACGTCATACAGTAATGCGTCATACCGTATAACGTCATATAGAATTCCGGTTTAACGTATAACGCCATATAGCAATGCGTCATAACGTATAACGTCACATAGTAATACGTCTTAACGTCTAAAGTCATATCGAATACCGGGTTAACGTATAACGCCATATAGCAATGCGTCATAACGTATAACGTCATACAGAATTACGGTTTAACGTATAACGCCATATAGCAATGCGTCATAAGGTATAACGTTATACAGAATTACGGTTTAACGTATAAAGTCATATAGTAATGCGTCATAACGTATAACGCCATATAGTAATGCGTCATAACGTATAACATCATATAGTATTGCGTCATGACGTATAACGTCATATAGTAATGCGTCATAACGTATATCGTCATAGAGTAATGCGTCATAACGTATAACGCCATATAGCAATGCGTTATAACGAATAACGTCATATAGTAATGCGTCATAACGTATAACGTCATATAGTAATGCGTCATAACGTATAACGCCATATAGTATTGCGTCATAACATCTAACGCCATATAGTAATGCGTCATAACGTATAACGTCATATAGTAATGCGTCATAACGTATATCGTCATATAGTAATGCGTCATAACGTATAACGCCATATAGCAATGCGTCATAACGTATAACGCCATATAGCAATGTGTTATAACGAATAACGTCATATAGTAATGCGTCATAACGTATAACGTCATATAGTAATGCGTCATAACGTATAACGCCATATAGTATTGCGTCATAACATCTAACGCCATATAGTAATGCGTCATAACGTATAACGTCATATAATAATGCGTCATAACGTATAACGCCATATAGTAATGCGTCATAACTTATAACGTCATATAGTATTGCGTCATAACGTCTAACGCCTTATAGCAATGCGTCATAACGTATAACGTCATATAGTAATGCGTCATACCGTATAACGTCATATAGTAATGCGTCATAACGTATAACGCCATATAGTAATGCGTCATAACATATAACGTCATATAGTATTGCGTCATAACGTCTAACGCCATATAGCAATGCGTCATAACGTATAACGTCATATAGTAATGCGTCAGACCGTATAACGTCATATAGAATTCCGGTTTAACGTATAACGCCATATAGCAATGCGTCATAACGTATAACGTCACATAGTAATACGTCTTAACGTATAAAGTCATATAGAATACCGGGTTAACGTATAACGCCATATAGCAATGCGTCATAACGTATAACGTCATACAGAGTTACGGTTTAACGTATAACGCCATATAGTAATGCGTCATAACGTATAACATCATATAGTATTGCGTCATGACGTATAACGTCATATAGTAATGCGTCATAACGTATATCGTCATAGAGTAATGCGTCATAACGTATAACGTCATATAGTATTGCGTCATGACGAATAATGTCATATAATAAGGCGACATGACGTATAACGTCATATAGTAATGCGTCATAACGTATAACGTCATATAGTAATGCGTCATAACGTATAACGCCATATAGTAATGCGTCATAACGTATAACGTCATATAGTATTGCGTCATAACATCTAACGCCATATAGTAATGCGTCATAACGTATAACGTCATATAGTAATGCGTCATAACTTATAACGCCATATAGCGATGCGTCATAACGTATAACGCCGCATAGCAATGCGTCATAACGTATAACGCCACATGGTAATACGTCTTAACGTATAAAGACATATAGAATTCCGGGATAACGTATAACGTCATATAGTAATACGTCATAACGTATAACGTCATATAGTATTGCGTCATGACGAATAATGTCATATATTAAGGCGACATGACGTATAACGTCATATAGTAATGCGTCATAACGTATAACGTCATATAGTAATGCGTCATAACGTATAACGCCATATAGTAATGCGTCGTAACGTATAACGTCATATAGTATTGCGTCATAACATCTAACGCCATATAGGAATGCGTCATAACGTATAACGTCATATAGTAATGCGTCATAACTTATAACGCCATATAGCAATGCGTCATAACGTATAACGCCATATAGCAATGCGTTATAACGAATAACGTCATATAGTAATGCGTCATAACGTATAACGTCATATAGTAATGCGTCATAACGTATAACGCCATATAGTATTGCGTCATAACATCTAACGCCATATAGTAATGCGTCATAACGTATAACGTCATATAGTAATGCGTCATAACGTATAACGCCATATAGTAATGCGTCATAACTTATAACGTCATATAGTATTGCGTCATAACGTCTAACGCCATATAGCAATGCGTCATAACGTATAACGTCATATAGTAATGCGTCATACCGTATAACGTCATATGGAATTCCGGTTTAACGTATAACGTCATATAGCAATGCGTCATAACTTATAACGTCATATAGTATTGCGTCATAACGTCTAACGCCATATAGCAATGCGTCATAACGTATAACGTTATACAGAATTACGGTTTAACGTATAAAGTCATATAGTAATGCGTCATAACGTATAACGCCATATAGTAATGCGTCATAACGTATAACATCATATAGTATTGCGTCATGACGTATAACGTCATATAGTAATGCGTCATAACGTATATCGTCATATAGAATTCCGGTTTAACGTATAACGCCACATAGCAATGCGTCATAACGTATAACGCCACATGGTAATACGTCATAACGTATAAAGACATATAGAATTCCGGGATAACGTATAACGTCATATAGTAATACGTCATAACGTATAACATCATATAGTATTGCGTCATGACGAATAATGTCATATAATAAGGCGACATGACGTATAACGTCATATAGTAATGCGTCATAACGTATCACGTCATATAGTAATGCGTCATAACGTATAACGCCATATAGTATTGCGTCATAACATCTAACGCCATATAGTAATGCGTCATACCGTATAACGTCATATAGAATTCCGGTTTAACGTATAACGCCATATAGCAATGCGTCATAACGTATAACGTCACATAGTAATACGTCTTAACGTCTAAAGTCATATCGAATACCGGGTTAACGTATAACGCCATATAGCAATGCGTCATAACGTATAACGTCATACAGAATTACGGTTTAACGTATAACGCCATATAGCAATGCGTCATAAGGTATAACGTTATACAGAATTACGGTTTAACGTATAAAGTCATATAGTAATGCGTCATAACGTATAACGCCATATAGTAATGCGTCATAACGTATAACATCATATAGTATTGCGTCATGACGTATAACGTCATATAGTAATGCGTCATAACGTATATCGTCATAGAGTAATGCGTCATAACGTATAACGCCATATAGCAATGCGTTATAACGAATAACGTCATATAGTAATGCGTCATAACATCTAACGCCATATAGTAATGCGTCATAACGTATAACGTCATATAGTAATGCGTCATAACGTATAACGCCATATAGTAATGCGTCATAACTTATAACGTCATATAGTATTGCGTCATACCGTATAACGTCATATAGTAATGCGTCATAACGTATAACGCCATATAGTAATGCGTCATAACATATAACGTCATATAGTATTGCGTCATAACGTCTAACGCCATATAGCAATGCGTCATAACGTATAACGTCATATAGTAATGCGTCAGACCGTATAACGTCATATAGAATTCCGGTTTAACGTATAACGCCATATAGCAATGCGTCATAACGTATAACGTCACATAGTAATACGTCTTAACGTATAAAGTCATATAGAATACCGGGTTAACGTATAACGCCATATAGGAATGCGTCATAACGTATAACGTCATACAGAGTTACGGTTTAACGTATAACGCCATATAGCAATGCGTCATAACGTATAACGTTATACAGAATTACGGTTTAACGTATAAAGTCATATAGTAATGCGTCATAACGTATAACGCCATATAGTAATGCGTCATAACGTATAACATCATATAGTATTGCGTCATGACGTATAACGTCATATAGTAATGCGTCATAACGTATATCGTCATAGAGTAATGCGTCATAACGTATAACGTCATATAGTATTGCGTCATGACGAATAATGTCATATAATAAGGCGACATGACGTATAACGTCATATAGTAATGCGTCATAACGTATAACGTCATATAGTAATGCGTCATAACGTATAACGCCATATAGTAATGCGTCATAACGTATAACGTCATATAGTATTGCGTCATAACATCTAACGCCATATAGTAATGCGTCATAACGTATAACGTCATATAGTAATGCGTCATAACTTATAACGCCATATAGCGATGCGTCATAACGTATAACGCCGCATAGCAATGCGTCATAACGTATAACGCCACATGGTAATACGTCTTAACGTATAAAGACATATAGAATTCCGGGATAACGTATAACGTCATATAGTAATACGTCATAACGTATAACGTCATATAGTATTGCGTCATGACGAATAATGTCATATATTAAGGCGACATGACGTATAACGTCATATAGTAATGCGTCATAACGTATAACGTCATATAGTAATGCGTCATAACGTATAACGCCATATAGTAATGCGTCATAACGTATAACGTCATATAGTATTGCGTCATAACATCTAACGCCATATAGGAATGCGTCATAACGTATAACGTCATATAGTAATGCGTCATAACTTATAACGCCATATAGCAATGCGTCATAATGTATAACGCCATATAGCAATGCGTTATAACGAATAACGTCATATAGTAATGCGTCATAACGTATAACGTCATATAGTAATGCATCATAACGTATAACGCCATATAGTATTGCGTCATAACATCTAACGCCATATAGTAATGCGTCATAACGTATAACGTCATATAGTAATGCGTCATAACGTATAACGCCATATAGTAATGCGTCATAACTTATAACGTCATATAGTATTGCGTCATAACGTCTAACGCCATATAGCAATGCGTCATAACGTATAACGTCATATAGTAATGCGTCATACCGTATAACGTCATATGGAATTCCGGTTTAACGTATAACGCCATATAGCAATGCGTCATAACTTATAACGTCATATAGTATTGCGTCATAACGTCTAACGCCATATAGCAATGCGTCATAACGTATAACGTCATATAGTAATGCGTCATACCGTATAACGTCATATGGAATTCCGGTTTAACGTATAACGCCATATAGCAATGCGTCATAACGTATAACGTCACATAGTAATACGTCTTAACGTATAAAGTCATATAGAATACCGGGTTAACGTATAACGCCATATAGCAATGCGTCATAACGTATAACGTCATACAGAGTTACGGTTTAACGTATAACGCCATATAGCAATGCGTCATAACGTATAACGTTATACAGAATTACGGTTTAACGTATAAAGTCATATAGTAATGCGTCATAACGTATAACGCCATATAGTAATGCGTCATAACGTATAACATCATATAGTATTGCGTCATGACGTAAAACGTCATATAGTAATGCGTCATAACGTATATCGTCATAGAGTAATGCGTCATAACGTATAACGTCATATAGTATTGCGTCATGACGAATAATGTCATATAATAAGGCGACATGACGTATAACGTCATATAGTAATTTGTCATAACGTATAACGTCATATAGAATTCCGGTTTAACGTATAACGCCACATAGCAATGCGTCATAACGTATAACGCCACATGGTAATACGTCATAACGTATAAAGACATATAGAATTCCGGGATAACGTATAACGTCATATAGTAATACGTCATAACGTATAACATCATATAGTATTGCGTCATGACGAATAATGTCATATAATAAGGCGACATGACGTATAACGTCATATAGTAATGCGTCATATCCTATAACGCCATATAGTAATTGCGTCATAACGTATAACGTCATATAGAATTCCGGCATAACGTATATCGTCATATAGTAATACGTCATAACTTACAAGGTCATATAGTAATGCGTCATAACGTATAACGTCATATAGTATTGCGTCATGACGTATAACGTCATATAATAAGGTGACATGACGTATAACGTCATATAGAATTACGGCATAACGTATAACGTCACATAGTAAAACGTCATAACGTATAACGTCATACAGAATTACGGTTTAACGTCTAATGTCATACAGTAATGCGTCATATCGCATAACATCATATAGAATTCCGGTTTAACGTATAACGCCATATAGCAATGCGTCATAACGTATAACGTTATACAGTATTACGGTTTAACGTATAAAGTCATATAGTAATGCGTCATGACGTATAACGTCATATAGTAATGCGTCATAACGCATATCGTCATAGAGTAATGCGTCATAATGTATAACGTCATATAGTATTGCGTCATGACGAATAATGTCATATAATAAGGCGACATGACGTATAACGTCATATAGTAATGTGTCATAACGTATAACGTCATATAGAATTCCGGTTTAACGTATAACGCCACATAGCAATGCGTCATAACGTATAACGCCACATGGTAATACGTCTTAACGTATAAAGACATATAGAATTCCGGGATAACGTATAACGTCATATAGTAATACGTCATAACGTATAACGTCATATAGTATTGCGTCATGACGAATAATGTCATATAATAAGGCGACATGACGCATAACGTCATATAGTAATGCGTCATAACGTATAACGCCATATAGTAATGCGTCATAACGTATAACGCCATATAGTAATGTGTCATAACGTATAACGTCATATAGTATTGCGTCATAACATCTAACGCCATATAGTAATGCGTCATAACGTATAACGTCATATAGTAATGCGTCATAACGTATAACGCCATATAGCAATGCGTCATAACGTATAACGCCATATAGCAATGCGTTATAACGAATAACGACATATAGTAATGCGTCATAACGTATAACGCCACATAGTAATGCGTCATAACGTATAACGTCATATAGTATTGCGTCATGACGTATAGCGTCATATAATAAGGCGACATGACGTATAACGTCATATAGTATTGCGTCATAACATCTAACGCCATATAGGAATGCGTCATAACGTATAACGTCATATAGTAATGCGTCATAACGTATAACGTCATATAGTATTGCGTCATAACATCTAACGCCATATAGGAATGCGTCATAACGTATAACGTCATATAGTAATGCGTCATAACTTATAACGTCATATAGTAATGCGTCATAACGTATAACGCCATATAGTAATGCGTCATAACGTATAACGTCATATAGTATTGCGTCATAACATCTAACGCCATATAGGAATGCGTCATAACGTATAACGTCATATAGTAATGCGTCATAACTTATAACGCCATATAGCAATGCGTCATAATGTATAACGCCATATAGCAATGCGTTATAACGAATAACGTCATATAGTAATGCGTCATAACGTATAACGTCATATAGTAATGCATCATAACGTATAACGCCATATAGTATTGCGTCATAACATCTAACGCCATATAGTAATGCGTCATAACGTATAACGTCATATAGTAATGCGTCATAACGTATAACGCCATATAGTAATGCGTCATAACTTATAACGTCATATAGTATTGCGTCATAACGTCTAACGCCATATAGCAATGCGTCATAACGTATAACGTCATATAGTAATGCGTCATACCGTATAACGTCATATGGAATTCCGGTTTAACGTATAACGCCATATAGCAATGCGTCATAACTTATAACGTCATATAGTATTGCGTCATAACGTCTAACGCCATATAGCAATGCGTCATAACGTATAACGTCATATAGTAATGCGTCATACCGTATAACGTCATATGGAATTCCGGTTTAACGTATAACGCCATATAGCAATGCGTCATAACGTATAACGTCACATAGTAATACGTCTTAACGTATAAAGTCATATAGAATACCGGGTTAACGTATAACGCCATATAGCAATGCGTCATAACGTATAACGTCATACAGAGTTACGGTTTAACGTATAACGCCATATAGCAATGCGTCATAACGTATAACGTTATACAGAATTACGGTTTAACGTATAAAGTCATATAGTAATGCGTCATAACGTATAACGCCATATAGTAATGCGTCATAACGTATAACATCATATAGTATTGCGTCATGACGTATAACGTCATATAGTAATGCGTCATAACGTATATCGTCATAGAGTAATGCGTCATAACGTATAACGTCATATAGTATTGCGTCATGACGAATAATGTCATATAATAAGGCGACATGACGTATAACGTCATATAGTAATTTGTCATAACGTATAACGTCATATAGAATTCCGGTTTAACGTATAACGCCACATAGCAATGCGTCATAACGTATAACGCCACATGGTAATACGTCATAACGTATAAAGACATATAGAATTCCGGGATAACGTATAACGTCATATAGTAATACGTCATAACGTATAACATCATATAGTATTGCGTCATGACGAATAATGTCATATAATAAGGCGACATGACGTATAACGTCATATAGTAATGCGTCATATCCTATAACGCCATATAGTAATTGCGTCATAACGTATAACGTCATATAGAATTCCGGCATAACGTATATCGTCATATAGTAATACGTCATAACTTACAAGGTCATATAGTAATGCGTCATAACGTATAACGTCATATAGTATTGCGTCATGACGTATAACGTCATATAATAAGGTGACATGACGTATAACGTCATATAGAATTACGGCATAACGTATAACGTCACATAGTAAAACGTCATAACGTATAACGTCATACAGAATTACGGTTTAACGTCTAATGTCATACAGTAATGCGTCATATCGCATAACATCATATAGAATTCCGGTTTAACGTATAACGCCATATAGCAATGCGTCATAACGTATAACGTTATACAGTATTACGGTTTAACGTATAAAGTCATATAGTAATGCGTCATGACGTATAACGTCATATAGTAATGCGTCATAACGCATATCGTCATAGAGTAATGCGTCATAATGTATAACGTCATATAGTATTGCGTCATGACGAATAATGTCATATAATAAGGCGACATGACGTATAACGTCATATAGTAATGTGTCATAACGTATAACGTCATATAGAATTCCGGTTTAACGTATAACGCCACATAGCAATGCGTCATAACGTATAACGCCACATGGTAATACGTCTTAACGTATAAAGACATATAGAATTCCGGGATAACGTATAACGTCATATAGTAATACGTCATAACGTATAACGTCATATAGTATTGCGTCATGACGAATAATGTCATATAATAAGGCGACATGACGCATAACGTCATATAGTAATGCGTCATAACGTATAACGCCATATAGTAATGCGTCATAACGTATAACGCCATATAGTAATGTGTCATAACGTATAACGTCATATAGTATTGCGTCATAACATCTAACGCCATATAGTAATGCGTCATAACGTATAACGTCATATAGTAATGCGTCATAACGTATAACGCCATATAGCAATGCGTCATAACGTATAACGCCATATAGCAATGCGTTATAACGAATAACGACATATAGTAATGCGTCATAACGTATAACGCCACATAGTAATGCGTCATAACGTATAACGTCATATAGTATTGCGTCATGACGTATAGCGTCATATAATAAGGCGACATGACGTATAACGTCATATAGAATTACGTCATAACGTATAACGTCATATACAATTACGGTTTAACGTATAACGTCAAAAGAGTAATGCGTCATATCCTATAACGCCATATAGTAATTGCGTCATAACGTATAACGTCATATAGAATTCCGGCATAACGTATATCGTCATATAGTAATACGTCATAACTTACAAGGTCATATAGTAATGCGTCATAACGTATAACGACATATAGTATTGCGTCATAACGTATAACGTCATATAATAAGGTGACATGACGTATAACGTCATATAGAATTACGGCATAACGTATAACGTCACATAGTAATACGTCTTAAGGTATAACGTCATATAGTAATGCGTCATAACGTATAACGTCATATAGTAACACGTCATAACGTATAACGTCATATAGTATTGCGTCATGACGAATAATGTCATATAATAAGGCGACATGACGTATAACGTCATATAGTAATGCGTCATAACGTATAACGTCAAACAGTAATGCGTCATAACGTATAACGCCATATAGTAATGCGTCATAACATATAACGTCATATAGTATTGCGTCATAACGTCTAACGCCATATAGCAATGCGTCATAACGTATAACGTCATACAGAATTACGGTTTAACGTATAACGCCATATAGCAATGCGTCATAACGTATAACGTTATACAGAATTACGGTTTAACGTATAAAGTCATATAGTAATGCGTCATAACGTATAACGCCATATAGTAATGCGTCATAACGTATAACATCATATAGTATTGCGTCATGACGTATAGCGTCATATAATAAGGCGACATGACGTATAACGTCATATAGAATTACGTCATAACGTATAACGTCATATACAATTACGGTTTAACGTATAACGACAAAAGAGTAATGCGTCATATCCTATAACGCCATATAGTAATTGCGTCATAACGTATAACGTCATATAGAATTCCGGCATAACGTATATCGTCATATAGTAATACGTCATAACGTATAACGTCATACAGAATTACGGCATAACGTATAAAGTCACATCGTAAAACGTCATAACGTATAACGTCATACAGAATTACGGTTTAACGTCTAATGTCATACAGTAATGCGTCATATCGTATAACATCATATAGAATTCCGGTTTAACGTATAACGCCATATAGCAATGCGTCATAACGTATAACGTCATACAGTAATTCGTAATACCGTATAACGTCATATAGAATTACGGCATAACGTATAACGTCACATAGTAAAACGTCATAACGTATAACGTCATACAGAATTACGGTTTAACGTCTAACGTCATGCAGTAATGCGTCATAACGTATAACATCATACAGAATTCCGGTTTAACGTATGACGCCATATAGCAATGCGTCATAACGTATAACGTTATACAGAATTACGGTTTAACGTATAAAGTCATATAGTAATGCGTCATGACGTATAACGTCATATAGTAATGCGTCATAACGTATATCGTCATAGAGTAATGCGTCATAACGTATAACGTCATATAGTAATGCGTCATAACGTATAACGCCATATAGCAATGCGTCATAACGTATAACGCCATATAGCGATGCGTCATAACGTATAACGCCATATAGTAATGCGTCATAACGTATAACGTCATATAGTAATGCGTCATAACGTATAACGCCATATAGCGATGCGTCATAACGTATAACGCCATATAGTATTGCGTCATGACGTATAACGTCATATAATAAGGTGACATGACGTATAACGTCATATAGAATTCCGGCATAACGTATATCGTCATATAGTAATACGTCATAACTTACAAGGTCATATAGTAATGCGTCATAACGTATAACGTCATATAGTATTGCGTCATAACATCTAACGCCATATAGTAATGCGTCATAACGTATAACGTCATATAGTAATGCGTCATAACGTATAACGCCATATAGCGATGCGTCATAACGTATAACGCCATATAGCAATGCGTTATAACGAATAACGTCATATAGTAATGCGTCATAACGTATAACGCCATATAGTAATACGTCATAACGTATAACGTCATATAGTATTGCGTCATGACGTATAACGTCATATAATAAGGCGACATGACGTATAACGTCATATAGAATTACGTCATAACGTATAACGTCATATAGAATTCCGGTTTAACGTATAACGCCACATAGCAATGCGTCATAACGTATAACGTCACATAGTAATACGTCTTAACGTATAAAGTCATATAGAATACCGGGTTAACGTATAACGCCATATAGCAATGCGTCATAACGTATAACGTCATACAGAGTTACGGTTTAACGTATAACGCCATATAGCAATGCGTCATAACGTATAACGTTATACAGAATTACGGTTTAACGTATAAAGTCATATAGTAATGCGTCATAACGTATAACGCCATATAGTAATGCGTCATAACGTATAACATCATATAGTATTGCGTCATGACGTATAACGTCATATAGTAATGCGTCATAACGTATATCGTCATAGAGTAATGCGTCATAACGTATAACGTCATATAGTATTGCGTCATGACGAATAATGTCATATAATAAGGCGACATGACGTATAACGTCATATAGTAATGTGTCATAACGTATAACGTCATATACAATTCCGGTTTAACGTATAACGCCACATAGCAATGCGTCATAACGTATAACGCCACATGGTAATACGTCTTAACGTATAAAGACATATAGAATTCCGGGATAACGTATAACGTCATATAGTAATACGTCATAACGTATTACGTCATATAGTATTGCGTCATGACGAATAATGTCATATAATAAGGCGACATGACGTATAACGTCATATAGTAATGCGTCATAACGTATAACGTCATATAGTAATGCGTCATAACGTATAACGCCATATAGTAATGCGTCATAACGTATAACGTCATATAGTATTGCGTCATAACATCTAACGCCATATAGTAATGCGTCATAACGTATAACGTCAAAAGAGTAATGCGTCATATCCTATAACGCCATATAGTAATTGCGTCATAACGTATAACGTCATATAGAATTCCGGCATAACGCATATCGTCATATAGTAATACGTCATAACTTACAAGGTCATATAGTAATGCGTCATAACGTATAACGTCATATAGTATTGCGTCATGACGTATAACGTCATATAATAAGGTGACATGACGTATAACGTCATATAGAATTACGGCATAACGTATAACGTCACATAGTAAAACGTCATAACGTATAACGTCATACAGAATTACGGTTTAACGTCTAATGTCATACAGTAATGCGTCATATCGTATAACATCATATAGAATTCCGGTTTAACGTATAACGCCATATAGCAATGCGTCATAACGTATAACGTCATACAATAATTCGTAATACCGTATAACGTCATATAGAATTACGGCATAACGTATAACGTCACATAGTAAAACGTCATAACGTATAACGTCATACAGAATTACGGTTTAACGTCTAACGTCATGCAGTAATGCGTCATAACGTATAACATCATACAGAATTCCGGTTTAACGTATGACGCCATATAGCAATGCGTCATAACGTATAACGTTATACAGAATTACGGTTTAACGTATAAAGTCATATAGTAATGCGTCATAACGTATAACGCCATATAGTAATGCGTCATAACGTATAACAGCATATAGTATTGAGTCATGACGTATAACGTCATATAGTAATGCGTCATAACGTATATCGTCATATAGTAATGCGTCATAACGTATAACGTCATATAGTATTGCGTCGTGACGAATAATGTCACATAATACGGCGACATGACGTATAACGTCATATAGTAATGCGTCTTAACGTATAACGTCATATAGAATTCCGGTTTAACGTATAACGCCACATAGCAATGCGTCATAACGTATAGCGTCACATAGTAATACGTCTTAACGTATAACGTCATATAGTAATGCGTCATAACGTATAACGCCATCTAGTAATGCGTCATAACATATAACGTCACATAGTAATACGTCTTAACGTATAAAGTCATATAGAATACCGGGTTAACGTATAACGCCATATAGCAATGCGTCATAACGTATAACATCATATAGTATTCCGTCATGACGTATAACGTCATATAGTAATGCGTCATAACGTATATCTTCATATATTAATGCGTCACAACGTATAACGTCATACAGAATTACGGTTTAACGTATAACGCCATATAGCAATGCGTCATAACGTATAACTTTATACAGAATTACGGTTTAACGTATAAAGTCATATAGTAATGCGTCATAACGTATAACGCCATCTAGTAATGCGTCATAACATATAACGTCACATAGTAATACGTCTTAACTTATAAAGTCATATAGAAAACCGGGTTAACGTATAACGCCATAAAGCAATGCGTCATAACGTATAACATCATATAGTATTCCGTCATGACGTATAACGTCATATAGTAATGCGTCATAACGTATATCGTCATATATTAATGCGTCACAACGTATAACGTCATATAGTATTGCGTCATGACGAATAATGTCATTTAATAAGGCGACATGACGTATAACGTCATATAGTAATGCGTCTTATCGTATAACGTCATATAGAATTCGGGGTTAACGTATAACGCCTCATAGCAATGCGTCATGACGTATAACGTCACATAGTAATACGTCTTAACGTATAACGTCATATAGTAATGCGTCATAACGTATAACGTCATATAGTAACACGTCATAACGTATAACGTCATATAGTATTGCGTCATGACGAATAATGTCATATAATAAGGCGACATGACGTATAACGTCATATAGTATTGCGTCATGACGTATAACGTCATATAGTAATGCGTCATAACATATAACGTCATATAGTATTGCGTCATAACGTCCAACGCCATATAGCAATGCGTCATAACGTATAACGTCATATAGTAATGCGTCATACCGTATAACGACATATAGAATTCCGGTTTAACGTATAAAGTCATTTAGTAATGCGTCATAACGTATAACGCCATATAGTAATGGGTCATAACGTATAACATCATATAGTATTGCGTCATGACGTATAACGTCATATAGTAATGCGTCATAACGTATATCGTCATAGAGTAATGCGTCATAACGTATAACGTCATATAGTATTGCGTCATGACGAATAATGTCATATAATAAGGCGACATGACGTATAACGTCATATAGTATTGCGTCATGACGTATAACGTCATATAGTAATGCGTCATAACGTATATCGTCATAGAGTAATGCGTCATAACGTATAACGTCATATAGTATTGCGTCATGACGAATAATGTCATATAATAAGGCGACATGACGTATAACGTCATATAGTAATGCGTCATGACGTATAACGTCATATAGTAATGCGTCATAACGTATATCGTCATAGAGTAATGCGTCATAACGTATAACGTCATATAGTATTGCGTCATGACGAATAATGTCATATAATAAGGCGACATGACGTATAACGTCATATAGTATTGCGTCATGACGTATAACGTCATATAGTAATGCGTCATAACATATAACGTCATATAGTATTGCGTCATAACGTATAACGCCATATAGCAATGCGTCATAACGTATAACGTCATATAGTAATGCGTCATACCGATTAACGACATATAGAATTCCGGTTTAACGTATAAAGTCATATAGTAATGCGTCATAACGTATAACGCCATATAGTAATGCGTCATAACGTATAACATCATATAGTATTGCGTCATGACGTATAACGTCATATAGTAATGCGTCATAACGTATATCGTCATAGAGTAATGCGTCATAACGTATAACGTCATATAGTATTGCGTCATGACGAATAATGTCATATAATAAGGCGACATGACGTATAACGTCATATAGTAATGCGTCATAACGTATAAAGTCATATGGAATACCGGGTTAACGTATAACGCCATATAGCAATGCGTCATAACGTATAACATCATATAGTATTCCGTCATGACGTATAACGTCATATAGTAATGCGTCATAACGTATATCGTCATATATTAATGCGTCACAACGTATAACGTCATATAGTATTGCGTCATGACGAATAATGTCATTTAATAAGGCGACATGACGTATAACGTCATATAGTAATGCGTCTTATCGTATAACGTCATATAGAATTCCGGTTTAACGTATAACGCCTCATAGCAATGCGTCATGACGTATAACGTCACATAGTAATACGTCTTAACGTATAACGTCATATAGTAATGCGTCATAACGTATAACGTCATATAGTAACACGTCATAACGTATAACGTCATATAGTATTGCGTCATGACGAATAATGTCATATAATAAGGCGACATGACGTATAACGTCATATAGTAATGCGTCATAACGTATAACGTCTACAGTAATGCGTCATAACGTATAACGCCATATAGTAATGCGTCATAACATATAACGTCATATAGTATTGCGTCATAACGTCTAACGCCATATAGCAATGCGTCATAACGTATAACGTCATATAGTAATGCGTCATACCGTATAACGACATATAGAATTCCGGTTTAACGTATAACGCCATATAGCAATGCGTCATAACGTATAACGTCATACAGAATTACGGTTTAACGTATAACGCCATATAGCAATGCGTCATAACGTATAACGTTATACAGAATTACGGTTTAACGTATAACGTCATATAGTAATGCGTCATAACGTATAACGCCATCTAGTAATGCGTCATAACATATAACGTCACATAGTAATACGTCTTAACGTATAAAGTCATATAGAATACCGGGTTAACGTATAACGCCATATAGCAATGCGTCATAACGTATAACATCATATAGTATTCCGTCATGACGTATAACGTCATATAGTAATGCGTCATAACGTATATCGTCATATATTAATGCGTCACAACGTATAAAGTCATATAGTATTGCGTCATGACGAATAATGTCATTTAATAAGGCGACATGACGTATAACGTCATATAGTAATGCGTCTTATCGTATAACGTCATATAGAATTCCGGTTTAACGTATAACGCCTCATAGCAATGCGTCATGACGTATAACGTCACATAGTAATTCGTCTTAACGTATAACGTCATATAGTAATGCGTCATAACGTATAACGTCATATAGTAACACGTCATAACGTATAACGTCATATAGTATTGCGTCATGACGAATAATGTCATATAATAAGGCGACATGACGTATAACGTCATATAGTA
Source organism: Bombus fervidus (assembly GCF_041682495.2). Lineage (NCBI taxonomy): Eukaryota > Metazoa > Arthropoda > Insecta > Hymenoptera > Apidae > Bombus > Bombus fervidus. The sequence continues at coordinate 3,545,910 of NW_027212582.1, forward strand.
ATGCGGCATAACGTATAACGTCATACAGTAATGCGTCATAACGTATAACGCCATATAGTAATGCGTCATAACATATAACGTCATATAGTATTGCGTCATAACGTCTAACGCCATATAGCAATGCGTCATAACTTATAACGTCATACAGAATTACGGTTTAACGTATAACGCCATATAGCAATGCGTCATAACGTATAACGTTATACAGAATTACGGTTTAACGTATAAAGTCATATAGTAATGCGTCATAACGTATAACGCCATATAGTAATGCGTCATAACGTATAACATCATATAGTATTGCGTCATGACGTATAGCGTCATATAATAAGGCGACATGACGTATAACGTCATATAGAATTACGTCATAACGTATAACGTCATATACAATTACGGTTTAACGTATAACGTCAAAAGAGTAATGCGTCATATCCTATAACGCCATATAGTAATTGCGTCATAACGTATAACGTCATATAGAATTCCGGCATAACGTATATCGTCATATAGTAATACGTCATAACTTACAAGGTCATATAGTAATGCGTCATAACGTATAACGTCATATAGTATTGCGTCATGACGTATAACGTCACATAATAAGGTGACATGACGTATAACGTCATATAGAATTACGGCATAACGTATAAAGTCACATAGTATAACGTCATAACGTATAACGTCATACAGAATTACGGTTTAACGTCTAATGTCATACAGTAATGCGTCATATCGTATAACATCATATAGAATTCCGGTTTAACGTATAACGCCATATAGCAATGCGTCATAACGTATAACGTCATACAGTAATTCGTAGTACCGTATAACGTCATATAGAATTACGGCATAACGTATAACGTCACATAGTAAAACGTCATAACGTATAACGTCATACAGAATTACGGTTTAACGTCTAACGTCATGCAGTAATGCGTCATAACGTATAACATCATACAGAATTCCGGTTTAACGTATGACGCCATATAGCAATGCGTCATAACGTATAACGTTATACAGAATTACGGTTTAACGTATAAAGTCATATAGTAATGCGTCATGACGTATAACGTCATATAGTAATGCGTCATAACGTATATCGTCATAGAGTAATGCGTCATAACGTATAACGTCATATAGTATTGCGTCATGACGAATAATGTCATATAATAAGGCGACATGACGTATAACGTCATATAGTAATGTGTCATAACGTATAACGTCATATAGAATTCCGGTTTAACGTATAACGCCACATAGCAATGCGTCATAACGTATAACGCCACATGGTAATACGTCTTAACGTATAAAGACATATAGAATTCCGGGATAACGTATACGTCATATAGTAATACGTCATAACATATAACGTCATATAGTATTGCGTCATGACGAATAATGTCATATAATAAGGCGACATGACGTATAACGTCATATAGTAATGCGTCATAACGTATAACGTCATATAGTAATGCGTCATAACGTATAACGCCATATAGTAATGCGTCATAACGTATAACGTCATATAGTATTGCGTCATAACATCTAACGCCATATAGTAATGCGTCATAACGTATAACGTCATATAGTAATGCGTCATAACGTATAACGCCATATAGCAATGCGTCATAACGTATAACGCCATATAGCAATGCGTTATAACGAATAACGTCATATAGTAATGCGTCATAACGTATAACGCCACATAGTAATGCGTCATAACGTATAACGTCATATAGTATTGCGTCATGACGTATAGCGTCATATAATAAGGCGACATGACGTATAACGTCATATAGAATTACGTCATAACGTATAACGTCATATACAATTACGGTTTAACGTATAACGTCAAAAGAGTAATGCGTCATATCCTATAACGCCATATAGTAATTGCGTCATAACGTATAACGTCATATAGAATTCCGGCATAACGTATATCGTCATATAGTAATACGTCATAACTTACAAGGTCATATAGTAATGCGTCATAACGTATAACGTCATATAGTATTGCGTCATGACGTATAACGTCATATAATAAGGTGACATGACGTATAACGTCATATAGAATTACGGCATAACGTATAACGTCACATAGTAACACGTCATAACGTATAACGTCATACAGAATTACGGTTTAACGTCTAATGTCATACAGTAATGCGTCATATCGTATAACATCATATAGAATTCCGGTTTAACGTATAACGCCATATAGCAATGCGTCATAACGTATAACGTCATACAGTAATTCGTAATACCGTATAACGTTATATAGAATTACGGCATAACGTATAACGTCACATAGTAAAACGTCATAACGTATAACGTCATACAGAATTACGGTTTAACGTCTAACGTCATGCAGTAATGCGTCATAACGTATAACATCATACAGAATTCCGGTTTAACGTATGACGCCATATAGCAATGCGTCATAACGTATAACGTTATACAGAATTACGGTTTAACGTATAAAGTCATATAGTAATGCGTCATAACGTATAACGCCATATCGTAATGCGTCATAACGTATAACAACATATAGTATTGAGTCATGACGTATAACGTCATATAGTAATGCGTCATACCGTATAACGACATATAGTAATGCGTCATAACATATAACGTCATATAGTATTGCGTCATAACGTCTAACGCCATATAGCAATGCGTCATAACTTATAACGTCATACAGAATTACGGTTTAACGTATAACGCCATATAAGCAATGCGTCATAACGTATAACGTTATACAGAATTACGGTTTAACGTATAAAGTCATATAGTAATGCGTCATAACGTATAACGCCATATAGTAATGCGTCATAACGTATAACATCATATAGTATTGCGTCATGACGTATAGCGTCATATAATAAGGCGACATGACGTATAACGTCATATAGAATTACGTCATAACGTATAACGTCATATACAATTACGGTTTAACGTATAACGTCAAAAGAGTAATGCGTCATATCCTATAACGCCATATAGTAATTGCGTCATAACGTATAACGTCATATAGAATTCCGGCATAACGTATATCGTCATATAGTAATACGTCATAACTTACAAGGTCATATAGTAATGCGTCATAACGTATAACGTCATATAGTATTGCGTCATGACGTATAACGTCATATAATAAGGTGACATGACGTATAACGTCATATAGAATTACGGCATAACGTATAAAGTCACATAGTAAAACGTCATAACGTATAACGTCATACAGAATTACGGTTTAACGTCTAATGTCATACAGTAATGCGTCATATCGTATAACATCATATAGAATTCCGGTTTAACGTATAACGCCATATAGCAATGCGTCATAACGTATAACGTCATACAGTAATTCGTAATACCGTATAACGTCATATAGAATTACGGCATAACGTATAACGTCACATAGTAAAACGTCATAACGTATAACGTCATACAGAATTACGGTTTAACGTCTAACGTCATGCAGTAATGCGTCATAACGTATAACATCATACAGAATTCCGGTTTAACGTATAACGCCATATAGCAATGCGTCATAACGTATAACGTTATACAGAATTACGGTTTAACGTATAAAGTCATATAGTAATGCGTCATGACGTATAACGTCATATAGTAATGCGTCATAACGTATATCGTCATAGAGTAATGCGTCATAACGTATAACGTCATATAGTATTGCGTCATGACGAATAATGTCATATAATAAGGCGACATGACGTATAACGTCATATAGTAATGTGTCATAACGTATAACGTCATATAGAATTCCGGTTTAACGTATAACGCCACATAGCAATGCGTCATAACGTATAACGCCACATGGTAATACGTCTTAACGTATGAAGACATATAGAATTCCGGGATAACGTATACGTCATATAGTAATACGTCATAACATATAACGTCATATAGTATTGCGTCATGACGAATAATGTCATATAGTAATGCGTCATAACGTATAACGCCATATAGTAATGCGTCATAACGTATAACGTCATATAGTATTGCGTCATAACATCTAACGCCATATAGTAATGCGTCATAACGTATAACGTCATATAGTAATGCGTCATAACGTATAACGCCATATAGCAATGCGTCATAACGTATAACGCCATATAGCAATGCGTTATAACGAATAACGTCATATAGTAATGCGTCATAACGTATAACGCCACATAGTAATGCGTCATAACGTATAACGTCATATAGTATTGCGTCATGACGTATAGCGTCATATAATAAGGCGACATGACGTATAACGTCATATAGAATTACGTCATAACGTATAACGTCATATACAATTACGGTTTAACGTATAACGTCAAAAGAGTAATGCGTCATATCCTATAACGCCATATAGTAATTGCGTCATAACGTATAACGTCATATAGAATTCCGGCATAACGTATATCGTCATATAGTAATACGTCATAACTTACAAGGTCATATAGTAATGCGTCATAACGTATAACGTCATATAGTATTGCGTCATGACGTATAACGTCATATAATAAGGTGACATGACGTATAACGTCATATAGAATTACGGCATAACGTATAACGTCACATAGTAACACGTCATAACGTATAACGTCATACAGAATTACGGTTTAACGTCTAATGTCATACAGTAATGCGTCATATCGTATAACATCATATAGAATTCCGGTTTAACGTATAACGCCATATAGCAATGCGTCATAACGTATAACGTTATACAGAATTACGGTTTAACGTATAACGTCATATAGTAATGCGTCATAACGTATAACGCCATCTAGTAATGCGTCATAACATATAACGTCACATAGTAATACGTCTTAACGTATAAAGTCATATAGAATACCGGGTTAACGTATAACGCCATATAGCAATGCGTCATAACGTATAACATCATATAGTATTCCGTCATGACGTATAACGTCATATAGTAATGCGTCATAACGTATATCGTCATATATTAATGCGTCACAACGTATAAAGTCATATAGTATTGCGTCATGACGAATAATGTCATTTAATAAAGCGACATGACGTATAACGTCATATAGTAATGCGTCTTATCGTATAACGTCATATAGAATTCCGGTTTAACGTATAACGCCTCATAGCAATGCGTCATGACGTATAACGTCACATAGTAATACGTCTTAACGTATAACGTCATATAGTAATGCGTCATAACGTATAACGTCATATAGTAACACGTCATAACGTATAACGTCATATAGTATTGCGTCATGACGAATAATGTCATATAATAAGGCGACATGACGTATAACGTCATATAGTAATGCGGCATAACGTATAACGTCATACAGTAATGCGTCATAACGTATAACGCCATATAGTAATGCGTCATAACATATAACGTCATATAGTATTGCGTCATAACGTCTAACGCCATATAGCAATGCGTCATAACTTATAACGTCATACAGAATTACGGTTTAACGTATAACGCCATATAGCAATGCGTCATAACGTATAACGTTATACAGAATTACGGTTTAACGTATAAAGTCATATAGTAATGCGTCATAACGTATAACGCCATATAGTAATGCGTCATAACGTATAACATCATATAGTATTGCGTCATGACGTATAGCGTCATATAATAAGGCGACATGACGTATAACGTCATATAGAATTACGTCATAACGTATAACGTCATATACAATTACGGTTTAACGTATAACGTCAAAAGAGTAATGCGTCATATCCTATAACGCCATATAGTAATTGCGTCATAACGTATAACGTCATATAGAATTCCGGCATAACGTATATCGTCATATAGTAATACGTCATAACTTACAAGGTCATATAGTAATGCGTCATAACGTATAACGTCATATAGTATTGCGTCATGACGTATAACGTCATATAATAAGGTGACATGACGTATAACGTCATATAGAATTACGGCATAACGTATAAAGTCACATAGTAAAACGTCATAACGTATAACGTCATACAGAATTACGGTTTAACGTCTAATGTCATACAGTAATGCGTCATATCGTATAACATCATATAGAATTCCGGCTTAACGTATAACGCCATATAGCAATGCGTCATAACGTATAACGTCATACAGTAATTCGTAATACCGTATAACGTCATATAGAATTACGGCATAACGTATAACGTCACATAGTAAAACGTCATAACGTATAACGTCATACAGAATTACGGTTTAACCTCTAACGTCATGCAGTAATGCGTCATAACGTATAACATCATACAGAATTCCGGTTTAACGTATGACGCCATATAGCAATGCGTCATAACGTATAACGTTATACAGAATTACGGTTTAACGTATAAAGTCATATAGTAATGCGTCATGACGTATAACGTCATATAGTAATGCGTCATAACATATATCGTCATAGAGTAATGCGTCATAACGTATAACGTCATATAGTATTGCGTCATGACGAATAATGTCATATAATAAGGCGACATGACGTATAACGTCATATAGTAATGTGTCATAACGTATAACGTCATATAGAATTCCGGTTTAACGTATAACGCCACATAGCAATGCGTCATAACGTATAACGCCACATGGTAATACGTCTTAACGTATAAAGACATATAGAATTCCGGGATAACGTATACGTCATATAGTAATACGTCATAACATATAACGTCATATAGTATTGCGTCATGACGAATAATGTCATATAATAAGGCGACATGACGTATAACGTCATATAGTAATGCGTCATAACGTATAACGTCATATAGTAATGCGTCATAACGTATAACGCCATATAGTAATGCGTCATAACGTATAACGTCATATAGTATTGCGTTATAACATCTAACGCCATATAGTAATGCGTCATAACGTATAACGTCATATAGTAATGCGTCATAACGTATAACGCCATATAGCAATGCGTCATAACGTATAACGCCATATAGCAATGCGTTATAACGAATAACGTCATATAGTAATGCGTCATAACGTATAACGCCACATAGTAATGCGTCATAACGTATAACGTCATATAGTATTGCGTCATGACGTATAGCGTAATATAGTAAGGCGACATGACGTATAACGTCATATAGAATTACGTCATAACGTATAACGTCATATACAATTACGGTTTAACGTATAACGTCAAAAGAGTAATGCGTCATATCCTATAACGCCATATAGTAATTGCGTCATAACGTATAACGTCATATAGAATTCCGGCATAACGTATATCGTCATATAGTAATACGTCATAACTTACAAGGTCATATAGTAATGCGTCATAACGTATAACGTCATATAGTATTGCGTCATGACGTATAACGTCATATAATAAGGTGACATGACGTATAACGTCATATAGAATTACGGCATAACGTATAACGTCACATAGTAACACGTCATAACGTATAACGTCATACAGAATTACGGTTTAACGTCTAATGTCATACAGTAATGCGTCATATCGTATAACATCATATAGAATTCCGGTTTAACGTATAACGCCATATAGCAATGCGTCATAACGTATAACGTCATACAGTAATTCGTAATACCGTATAACGTTATATAGAATTACGGCATAACGTATAACGTCACATAGTAAAACGTCATAACGTATAACGTCATACAGAATTACGGTTTAACGTCTAACGTCATGCAGTAATGCGTCATAACGTATAACATCATACAGAATTCCGGTTTAACGTATGACGCCATATAGCAATGCGTCATAACGTATAACGTTATACAGAATTACGGTTTAACGTATAAAGTCATATAGTAATGCGTCATAACGTATAACGCCATATCGTAATGCGTCATAACGTATAACAACATATAGTATTGAGTCATGACGTATAACGTCATATAGTAATGCGTCATACCGTATAACGACATATAGTAATGCGTCATAACATATAACGTCATATAGTATTGCGTCATAACGTCTAACGCCATATAGCAATGCGTCATAACTTATAACGTCATACAGAATTACGGTTTAACGTATAACGCCATATAGCAATGCGTCATAACGTATAACGTTATACAGAATTACGGTTTAACGTATAAAGTCATATAGTAATGCGTCATAACGTATAACGCCATATAGTAATGCGTCATAACGTATAACATCATATAGTATTGCGTCATGACGTATAGCGTCATATAATAAGGCGACATGACGTATAACGTCATAGAGTAATGCGTCATAACGTATAACGTCATATAGTATTGCGTCATGACGAATAATGTCATATAATAAGGCGACATGACGTATAACGTCATATAGTAATGTGTCATAACGTATAACGTCATATAGAATTCCGGTTTAACGTATAACGCCACATAGCAATGCGTCATAACGTATAACGCCACATGGTAATACGTCTTAACGTATGAAGACATATAGAATTCCGGGATAACGTATACGTCATATAGTAATACGTCATAACATATAACGTCATATAGTATTGCGTCATGACGAATAATGTCATATAGTAATGCGTCATAACGTATAACGCCATATAGTAATGCGTCATAACGTATAACGTCATATAGTATTGCGTCATAACATCTAACGCCATATAGTAATGCGTCATAACGTATAACGTCATATAGTAATGCGTCATAACGTATAACGCCATATAGCAATGCGTCATAACGTATAACGCCATATAGCAATGCGTTATAACGAATAACGTCATATAGTAATGCGTCATAACGTATAACGCCACATAGTAATGCGTCATAACGTATAACGTCATATAGTATTGCGTCATGACGTATAGCGTCATATAATAAGGCGACATGACGTATAACGTCATATAGAATTACGTCATAACGTATAACGTCATATACAATTACGGTTTAACGTATAACGTCAAAAGAGTAATGCGTCATATCCTATAACGCCATATAGTAATTGCGTCATAACGTATAACGTCATATAGAATTCCGGCATAACGTATATCGTCATATAGTAATACGTCATAACTTACAAGGTCATATAGTAATGCGTCATAACGTATAACGTCATATAGTATTGCGTCATGACGTATAACGTCATATAATAAGGTGACATGACGTATAACGTCATATAGAATTACGGCATAACGTATAACGTCACATAGTAACACGTCATAACGTATAACGTCATACAGAATTACGGTTTAACGTCTAATGTCATACAGTAATGCGTCATATCGTATAACATCATATAGAATTCCGGTTTAACGTATAACGCCATATAGCAATGCGTCATAACGTATAACGTTATACAGAATTACGGTTTAACGTATAACGTCATATAGTAATGCGTCATAACGTATAACGCCATCTAGTAATGCGTCATAACATATAACGTCACATAGTAATACGTCTTAACGTATAAAGTCATATAGAATACCGGGTTAACGTATAACGCCATATAGCAATGCGTCATAACGTATAACATCATATAGTATTCCGTCATGACGTATAACGTCATATAGTAATGCGTCATAACGTATATCGTCATATATTAATGCGTCACAACGTATAAAGTCATATAGTATTGCGTCATGACGAATAATGTCATTTAATAAAGCGACATGACGTATAACGTCATATAGTAATGCGTCTTATCGTATAACGTCATATAGAATTCCGGTTTAACGTATAACGCCTCATAGCAATGCGTCATGACGTATAACGTCACATAGTAATACGTCTTAACGTATAACGTCATATAGTAATGCGTCATAACGTATAACGTCATATAGTAACACGTCATAACGTATAACGTCATATAGTATTGCGTCATGACGAATAATGTCATATAATAAGGCGACATGACGTATAACGTCATATAGTAATGCGGCATAACGTATAACGTCATACAGTAATGCGTCATAACGTATAACGCCATATAGTAATGCGTCATAACATATAACGTCATATAGTATTGCGTCATAACGTCTAACGCCATATAGCAATGCGTCATAACTTATAACGTCATACAGAATTACGGTTTAACGTATAACGCCATATAGCAATGCGTCATAACGTATAACGTTATACAGAATTACGGTTTAACGTATAAAGTCATATAGTAATGCGTCATAACGTATAACGCCATATAGTAATGCGTCATAACGTATAACATCATATAGTATTGCGTCATGACGTATAGCGTCATATAATAAGGCGACATGACGTATAACGTCATATAGAATTACGTCATAACGTATAACGTCATATACAATTACGGTTTAACGTATAACGTCAAAAGAGTAATGCGTCATATCCTATAACGCCATATAGTAATTGCGTCATAACGTATAACGTCATATAGAATTCCGGCATAACGTATATCGTCATATAGTAATACGTCATAACTTACAAGGTCATATAGTAATGCGTCATAACGTATAACGTCATATAGTATTGCGTCATGACGTATAACGTCATATAATAAGGTGACATGACGTATAACGTCATATAGAATTACGGCATAACGTATAAAGTCACATAGTAAAACGTCATAACGTATAACGTCATACAGAATTACGGTTTAACGTCTAATGTCATACAGTAATGCGTCATATCGTATAACATCATATAGAATTCCGGCTTAACGTATAACGCCATATAGCAATGCGTCATAACGTATAACGTCATACAGTAATTCGTAATACCGTATAACGTCATATAGAATTACGGCATAACGTATAACGTCACATAGTAAAACGTCATAACGTATAACGTCATACAGAATTACGGTTTAACCTCTAACGTCATGCAGTAATGCGTCATAACGTATAACATCATACAGAATTCCGGTTTAACGTATGACGCCATATAGCAATGCGTCATAACGTATAACGTTATACAGAATTACGGTTTAACGTATAAAGTCATATAGTAATGCGTCATGACGTACAACGTCATATAGTAATGCGTCATAACGTATATCGTCATAGAGTAATGCGTCATAACGTATAACGTCATATAGTATTGCGTCATGACGAATAATGTCATATAATAAGGCGACATGACGTATAACGTCATATAGTAATGTGTCATAACGTATAACGTCATATAGAATTCCGGTTTAACGTATAACGCCACATAGCAATGCGTCATAACGTATAACGCCACATGGTAATACGTCTTAACGTATAAAGACATATAGAATTCCGGGATAACGTATACGTCATATAGTAATACGTCATAACATATAACGTCATATAGTATTGCGTCATGACGAATAATGTCATATAATAAGGCGACATGACGTATAACGTCATATAGTAATGCGTCATAACGTATAACGTCATATAGTAATGCGTCATAACGTATAACGCCATATAGTAATGCGTCATAACGTATAACGTCATATAGTATTGCGTTATAACATCTAACGCCATATAGTAATGCGTCATAACGTATAACGTCATATAGTAATGCGTCATAACGTATAACGCCATATAGCAATGCGTCATAACGTATAACGCCATATAGCAATGCGTTATAACGAATAACGTCATATAGTAATGCGTCATAACGTATAACGCCACATAGTAATGCGTCATAACGTATAACGTCATATAGTATTGCGTCATGACGTATAGCGTCATATAGTAAGGCGACATGACGTATAACGTCATATAGAATTACGTCATAACGTATAATGTCATATACAATTACGGTTTAACGTATAACGTCAAAAGAGTAATGCGTCATATCCTATAACGCCATATAGTAATTGCGTCATAACGTATAACGTCATATAGAATTCCGGCATAACGTATATCGTCATATAGTAATACGTCATAACTTACAAGGTCATATAGTAATGCGTCATAACGTATAACGTCATATAGTATTGCGTCATGACGTATAACGTCATATAATAAGGTGACATGACGTATAACGTCATATAGAATTACGGCATAACGTATAACGTCACATAGTAACACGTCATAACGTATAACGTCATACAGAATTACGGTTTAACGTCTAATGTCATACAGTAATGCGTCATATCGTATAACATCATATAGAATTCCGGTTTAACGTATAACGCCATATAGCAATGCGTCATAACGTATAACGTCATACAGTAATTCGTAATACCGTATAACGTTATATAGAATTACGGCATAACGTATAACGTCACATAGTAAAACGTCATAACGTATAACGTCATACAGAATTACGGTTTAACGTCTAACGTCATGCAGTAATGCGTCATAACGTATAACATCATACAGAATTCCGGTTTAACGTATGACGCCATATAGCAATGCGTCATAACGTATAACGTTATACAGAATTACGGTTTAACGTATAAAGTCATATAGTAATGCGTCATAACGTATAACGCCATATAGTAATGCGTCATAACGTATAACAACATATAGTATTGAGTCATGACGTATAACGTCATATAGTAATGCGTCATACCGTAAAACGACATATAGAATTCCGGTTTAACGTATAACGCCATATAGCAATGCGTCATAACGTATAACGTCATATAGAATTCCGGTTTAACGTATAACGCCACATAGCAATGCGTCATAACGTATACCGTCACATAGTAATACGTCTTAACGTATAACGTCATATAGTAATGCGTCATAACGTATAACGCCATCTAGTAATGCGTCATAACATATAACGTCACATAGTAATACGTCTTAACGTATAAAGTCATATAGAATACCGGGTTAACGTATAACGCCATATAGCAATGCGTCATAACGTATAACATCATATAGTATTCCGTCATGACGTATCATGTCATATAGTAATGCGTCATAACGTATAACGCCATATAGTAATGCGTCATAACATATAACGTCATATAGTATTGCGCCATAACGCCTAACGCCATATAGCAATGCGTCATAACGTCCAACGCCATATAGCAATGCGTCATAACGTATAACGTCATATAGTAATGCGTCATACCGTATAACGTCATGTAGAATTCCGGTTTAACGTATAACGCCATATAGCAATGCGTCATAACGTATAACGTCACATAGTAATACGTCTTAACGTATAAAGTCATATTGAATACCGGGTTAACGTATAACGCCATATAGCAATGCGTCACAACGTATAACATCATATAGTATTCCGTCATGACGTATAACGTCATATAGTAATGCGTCATAACGTATATCGTCATATATTAATGCGTCACAACGTATAACGTCATATAGTATTGCGTCATGACGAATAATGTCATTTAATAAGGCGACATGACGTATAACGTCATATAGTAATGCGTCTTATCGTATAACGTCATATAGAATTCGGGTTTAACGTATAACGCCTCATAGCAATGCGTCATGACGTATAACGTCACATAGTAGTACGTCTTAACGTATAACGTCATATAGTAATGCGTCATAACGTATAACGTCATATAGTAACACGTCATAACGTATAACGTCATATAGTATTGCGTCATGACGAATAATGTCATATAATAAGGCGACATGACGTATAACGTCATATAGTATTGCGTCATGACGAATAATGTCATATAATAAGGCGACATGACGTATAACGTCATATAGTATTGCGTCATGACGTATAACGTCATATAGTAATGCGTCATAACGTATATCGTCATAGAGTAATGCGTCATAACGTATAACGTCATATAGTATTGCGTCATGACGAATAATGTCATATAATAAGGCGACATGACGTATAACGTCATATAGTAATGCGTCATGACGTATAACGTCATATAGTAATGCGTCATAACGTATATCGTCATAGAGTAATGCGTCATAACGTATAACGCCATATAGTAATGCGTCATAACGTATAACATCATATAGTATTGCGTCATGACGTATAGCGTCATATAATAAGGCGACATGACGTATAACGTCATATAGAATTACGTCATAACGTATAACGTCATATACAATTACGGTTTAACGTATAACGCCACATAGCAATGCGTCATAACGTATAACGCCACATGGTAATACGTCTTAACGTATAAAGACATATAGAATTCCGGGATAACGTATACGTCATATAGTAATACGTCATAACATATAACGTCATATAGTATTGCGTCATGACGAATAATGTCATATAATAAGGCGACATGACGTATAACGTCATATAGTAATGCGTCATAACGTATAACGTCATATAGTAATGCGTCATAACGTATAACGCCATATAGTAATGCGTCATAACGTATAACGTCATATAGTATTGCGTTATAACATCTAACGCCATATAGTAATGCGTCATAACGTATAACGTCATATAGTAATGCGTCATAACGTATAACGCCATATAGCAATGCGTCATAACGTATAACGCCATATAGCAATGCGTTATAACGAATAACGTCATATAGTAATGCGTCATAACGTATAACGCCACATAGTAATGCGTCATAACGTATAACGTCATATAGTATTGCGTCATGACGTATAGCGTCATATAATAAGGCGACATGACGTATAACGTCATATAGAATTACGTCATAACGTATAACGTCATATACAATTACGGTTTAACGTATAACGTCAAAAGAGTAATGCGTCATATCCTATAACGCCATATAGTAATTGCGTCATAACGTATAACGTCATATAGAATTCCGGCATAACGTATATCGTCATATAGTAATACGTCATAACTTACAAGGTCATATAGTAATGCGTCATAACGTATAACGTCATATAGTATTGCGTCATGACGTATAACGTCATATAATAAGGTGACATGACGTATAACGTCATATAGAATTACGGCATAACGTATAACGTCACATAGTAACACGTCATAACGTATAACGTCATACAGAATTACGGTTTAACGTCTAATGTCATACAGTAATGCGTCATATCGTATAACATCATATAGAATTCCGGTTTAACGTATAACGCCATATAGCAATGCGTCATAACGTATAACGTCATACAGTAATTCGTAATACCGTATAACGTTATATAGAATTACGGCATAACGTATAACGTCACATAGTAAAACGTCATAACGTATAACGTCATACAGAATTACGGTTTAACGTCTAACGTCATGCAGTAATGCGTCATAACGTATAACATCATACAGAATTCCGGTTTAACGTATGACGCCATATAGCAATGCGTCATAACGTATAACGTTATACAGAATTACGGTTTAACGTATAAAGTCATATAGTAATGCGTCATAACGTATAACGCCATATAGTAATGCGTCATAACGTATAACAACATATAGTATTGAGTCATGACGTATAACGTCATATAGTAATGCGTCATACCGTATAACGACATATAGAATTCCGGTTTAACGTATAACGCCATATAGCAATGCGTCATAACGTATAACGTCATATAGAATTCCGGTTTAACGTATAACGCCACATAGCAATGCGTCATAACGTATACCGTCACATAGTAATACGTCTTAACGTATAACGTCATATAGTAATGCGTCATAACGTATAACGCCATCTAGTAATGCGTCATAACATATAACGTCACATAGTAATACGTCTTAACGTATAAAGTCATATAGAATACCGGGTTAACGTATAACGCCATATAGCAATGCGTCATAACGTATAACATCATATAGTATTCCGTCATGACGTATCACGTCATATAGTAATGCGTCATAACGTATAACGCCATATAGTAATGCGTCATAACATATAACGTCATATAGTATTGCGCCATAACGCCTAACGCCATATAGCAATGCGTCATAACGTCCAACGCCATATAGCAATGCGTCATAACGTATAACGTCATATAGTAATGCGTCATACCGTATAACGTCATATAGAATTCCGGTTTAACGTATAACGCCATATAGCAATGCGTCATAACGTATAACGTCACATAGTAATACGTCTTAACGTATAAAGTCATATTGAATACCGGGTTAACGTATAACGCCATATAGCAATGCGTCACAACGTATAACATCATATAGTATTCCGTCATGACGTATAACGTCATATAGTAATGCGTCATAACGTATATCGTCATATATTAATGCGTCACAACGTATAACGTCATATAGTATTGCGTCATGACGAATAATGTCATTTAATAAGGCGACATGACGTATAACGTCATATAGTAATGCGTCTTATCGTATAACGTCATATAGAATTCGGGTTTAACGTATAACGCCTCATAGCAATGCGTCATGACGTATAACGTCACATAGTAGTACGTCTTAACGTATAACGTCATATAGTAATGCGTCATAACGTATAACGTCATATAGTAACACGTCATAACGTATAACGTCATATAGTATTGCGTCATGACGAATAATGTCATATAATAAGGCGACATGACGTATAACGTCATATAGTATTGCGTCATGACGTATAACGTCATATAGTAATGCGTCATAACATAGAACGTCATATAGTATTGCGTCATAACGTCTAACGCCATATAGCAATGCATCATAACGTATAACGTCATATAGTAATGCGTCATACCGTATAACGACATATAGAATTCCGGTTTAACGTATAAAGTCATATAGTAATGCGTCATAACGTATAACGCCATATAGTAATGCGTCATAACGTATAACATCATATAGTATTGCGTCATGACGTATAACGTCATATAGTAATGCGTCATAACGTATATCGTCATAGAGTAATGCGTCATAACGTATAACGTCATATAGTATTGCGTCATGACGAATAATGTCATATAATAAGGCGACATGACGTATAACGTCATATAGTATTGCGTCATGACGTATAACGTCATATAGTAATGCGTCATAACGTATATCGTCATAGAGTAATGCGTCATAACGTATAACGTCATATAGTATTGCGTCATGACGAATAATGTCATATAATAAGGCGACATGACGTATAACGTCATATAGTAATGCGTCATGACGTATAACGTCATATAGTAATGCGTCATAACGTATATCGTCATAGAGTAATGCGTCATAACGTATAACGTCATATAGTATTGCGTCATGACGAATAATGTCATATAATAAGGCGACATGACGTATAACGTCATATAGTATTGCGTCATGACGTATAACGTCACATAGTAATGCGTCATAACATATAACGTCATATAGTATTGCGTCATAACGTATAACGCCATATAGCAATGCGTCATAACGTATAACGTCATATAGTAATGCGTCATACCGTATAACGACATATAGAATTCCGGTTTAACGTATAAAGTCATATAGTAATGCGTCATAACGTATAACGCCATATAGTAATGCGTCATAACGTATAACATCATATAGTATTGCGTCATGACGTATAACGTCATATAGTAATGCGTCATAACGTATATCGTCATAGAGTAATGCGTCATAACGTATAACGTCATATAGTATTGCGTCATGACGAATAATGTCATATAATAAGGCGACATGACGTATAACGTCATATAGTATTGCGTCATGACGTATAACGTCATATAGTAATGCGTCATAACGTATATCGTCATAGAGTAATGCGTCATAACGTATAACGTCATATAGTATTGCGTCATGACGAATAATGTCATATAATAAGGCGACATGACGTATAACGTCATATAGTAATGCGTCATAACGTATAAAGTCATATGGAATACCGGGTTAACGTATAACGCCATATAGCAATGCGTCATAACGTATAACATCATATAGTATTCCGTCATGACGTATAGCGTCATATAGTAATGCGTCATAACGTATATCGTCATATATTAATGCGTCACAACGTATAACGTCATATAGTATTGCGTCATGACGAATAATGTCATTTAATAAGTCGACATGACGTATAACGTCATATAGTAATGCTTCTTATCGTATAACGTCATATAGAATTCCGGTTTAACGTATAACGCCTCATAGCAATGTGTCATGACGTATAACGTCACATAGTAATACGTCTTAACGTATAACGTCATATAGTAATGCGTCATAACGTATAACGTCATATAGTAACACGTCATAACGTATAACGTCATATAGTACTGCGTCATGACGAATAATGTCATATAATAAGGCGACATGACGTATAACGTCATATAGTAATGCGTCATAACGTATAACGTCATACAGTAATGCGTCATAACGTATAACGCCATATAGTAATGCGTCATAACATATAACGTCATATAGTATTGCGTCATAACGTCTAACGCCATATAGCAATGCGTCATAACGTATAACGTCATATAGTAATGCGTCATACCGTATAACGACATATAGAATTCCGGTTTAACGTATAACGCCATATAGCAATGCGTCATAACGTATAACGTCATACAGAATTACGGTTTAACGTATAACGCCATATAGCAATGCGTCATAACGTATAACGTTATACAGAATTACGGTTTAACGTATAAAGTCATATAGTAATGCGTCATAACGTATAACGCCATATAGTAATGCGTCATAACGTATAACATCAGATAGTATTGCGTCATGACGTATAACGTCATATAGTAATGCGTCATAACGTATAACGTCATATAGTAATGCGTCATAACGCATAACGCCATATAGCAATGCGTCATAACGCATAACGCCATATAGCAATGCGTTATAACGAATAACGTCATATAGTAATGCGTCATAACGTATAACGCCATATAGTAATGCGTCATAACGTATAACGTCATATAGTATTGCGCCATGACGTATAACGTCATATAATAAGGCGACATGACGTATAACGTCATATAGAATTACGTCATAACGTATAACGTCATATACAATTACGGTTTAACGTATAACGTCAAAAGAGTAATGCGTCATATCCTATAACGCCATATAGTAATTGCGTCATAACGTATAACGTCATATAGAATTCCGGCATAACGTATATCGTCATATAGTAATACGTCATAACTTACAAGGTCATATAGTAATGCGTCATAACGTATAACGTCATATAGTACTGCGTCGTGACGTATAACGTCATATAATAAGGTGACATGGCGTATAACGTCATATAGAATTACGGCATAAGGTATAACGTCACATAGTAAAACGTCATAACGTATAACGTCATGCAGAATTACGGTTTAACGTCTAATGTCATACAGTAATGCGTCATATCGTATAACATCATATAGAATTCCGGTTTAACGTATAACGCCATATAGCAATGCGTCATAACGTATAACGTCATACAGTAATTCGTAATACCGTATAACGTCATATAGAATTACGGCATAACGTATAACGTCACATAGTAAAACGTCATAACGTATAACGTCATACAGAATTACGGTTTAACGTCTAACGTCATGCAGTAATGCGTCATAACGTATAACATCATATAGAATTCCGGTTTAACGTATAACGCCATATAGCAATGCGTCATAACGTATAACGTCATACAGTAATTCGTCATACCGTATAACGTCATATAGAATTACGGCATAACGTATAACGTCACATAGTAAAACGTCATAACGTATAACGTCATACAGAATTACGGTTTAACGTCTAACGTCAAAAGAGTAATGCGTCATTTCCTATAACGCCATATAGTAATTGCGTCATAACGTATAACGTCATATAGTAATGCGTCATAACGTATAACGCCATATAGTAATGCGTCATAACGTATAACGTCATATAGTATTGCGTCATGACGTATAACGTCATATAATAAGGCGACATGACGTATAACGTCATATAGAATTACGTCATAACGTATAACGTCATATACAATTACGGTTTAACGTATAACGTCAAAAGAGTAATGCGTCATATCCTATAACGCCATATAGTAATTGCGTCATAACGTATAACGTCATATAGAATTCCGGCATAACGTATATCGTCATATAGTAATACGTCATAACTTACAAGGTCATATAGTAATGCGTCATAACGTATAACGTCATATAGTATTGCGTCATGACGTATAACGTCATATAATAAGGTGACATGACGTATAACGTCATATAGAATTACGGCATAACGTATAACGTCACATAGTAAAACGTCATAACGTATAACGTCATATAGTATTGCGTCATGACGTATAACGTCATATAGTATTGCGTCATAACGTATATCGTCATAGAGTAATGCGTCATAACGTATAACGTCATATAGTATTGCGTCATGACGAATAATGTTATATAATAAGGCGACATGACGTATAACGCCATATAGTAATGTGTCATAACGTATAACGTCATATAGAATTCCGGTTTAACGTATAACGCCACATAGCAATGCGTCATAACGTATAACGCCACATGGTAATACGTCTTAACGTATAAAGACATATAGAATTCCGGGATAACGTATAACGTCATATAGTATTGCGTCATGACGTATAACGTCATATAATAATGTGACATGACGTATAACGTCATATAGAATTACGGCATAACGTATAACGTCATATAGTAAAACGTCATAACGTATAACGTCATACAGAATTACGGTTTAACGTCTAATGTCATACAGTAATGCGTCATATCGTATAACATCATATAGAATTCCGGTTTAACGTATAACGCCATATAGCAATGCGTCATAACGTATAACGTCATACAGTAATTCGTAATACCGTATAACGTCATATAGAATTACGGCATAACGTATAACGTCACATAGTAAAACGTCATAAAGTATAACGTCATACAGAATTACGGTTTAACGTCTAACGTCATGCAGTAATGCGTCATAACGTATAACATCATACAGAATTCCGGTTTAACGTATGACGCCATATAGCAATGCATCATAACGTATAACGTTATACAGAATTACGGTTTAACGTATAAAGTCATATAGTAATGCGTCATAACGTATAACGCCATATAGTAATGCGTCATAACGTATAACAACATATAGTATTGAGTCATGACGTATAACGTCATATAGTAATGCTTCATAACGTATATCGTCATATAGTAATGCGTCAAAACGTATAACGTCATATAGTATTGCGTCATGACGAATAATGTCATATAATAAGGCGACATGACGTATAACGTCATATAGTAATGCGTCTTAACGTATAACGTCATATAGAATTCCGGTTTAACGTATAACGCCACATAGCAATGCGTCATAACGTATAACGTCACATAGTAATACGTCTTAACGTATAACGTCATATAGTAATGCGTCATAACGTATAACGCCATATAGTAATGCGTCATAACATATAACGTCATATAGTATTGCGCCATAACGCCTAACGCCATATAGCAATGCGTCATAACGTCTAACGCCATATAGCAATGCGTCATAACGTATAACGTCATATAGTAATGCGTCATACCGTATAACGTCATATAGAATTCCGGTTTAACGTATAACGCCATATAGCAATGCGTCATAACGTATAACGTCACATAGTAATACGTCTTAACGTATAAAGTCATATTGAATACCGGGTTAACGTATAACGCCATATAGCAATGCGTCACAACGTATAACATCATATAGTATTCCGTCATGACGTTTAACGTCATATAGTAATGCGTCATAACGTATATCGTCATGGAGTAATGCGTCATAACGTATAACGTCATATAGTAATGCGTCTTATCGTATAACGTCATATAGAATTCCGGTTTAACGTATAACGCCTCATAGCAATGCGTCATAACGTATAACGTCACATAGTAATACGTCTTAACGTATAAAGTCATATAGAATACCGGGTTAACGTATAACGCCATATAGCAATGCGTCATAACGTATAACGCCATATAGTAATGCGTCATAACGTATAACATCATATAGTATTGCGTCATGACGTATAACGTCATATAGTAATGCGTCATAACGTATATCGTCATAGAGTAATGCGTCATAACGTATCACGACATATAGTATTGCGTCATGACGAATAATGTCATATAATAAGGCGACATGACGTATAACGTCATATAGTAATGCGTCATAACGTATAACGTCATATAGAATTCCGGTTTAACGTATAACGCCACATATCAATGCGTCATAACGTATAACGCCACATGGTCATACGTCTTAACGTATAACGTCATATAGTAATGCGTCATAACGTATAACGCCATCTAGTAATGCGTCATAACATATAACGTCACATAGTAATACGTCTTAACGTATAAAGTCATATAGAATACCGGGTTAACGTATAACGCCATATAGCAATGCGTCATAACGTATAACGCCATCTAGTAATGCGTCATAACATATAACGTCACATAGTAATACGTCTTAAATTATAAAGTCATATAGAATACCGGGTTAACGTATAACGCCATATAGCAATGCGTCATAACGTATAACATCATATAGTATTCCGTCATGACGTATAACGTCATATAGTAATGCGTCATAACGTATATCGTCATATATTAATGCGTCACAACGTATAACGTCATATAGTATTGCGTCATGACGAATAATGTCATTTAATAAGGCGACATGACGTATAACGTCATATAGTAATGCGTCTTATCGTATAACGTCATATAGAATTCGGGTTTAACGCATAACGCCTCATAGCAATGCGTCATGACGTATAACGTCACATAGTAGTACGTCTTAACGTATAACGTCATATAGTAATGCGTCATAACGTATAACGTCATATAGTAACACGTCATAACGTATAACGTCATATAGTATTGCGTCATGACGAATAATGTCATATAATAAGGCGACATGACGTATAACGTCATATAGTATTGCGTCATGACGTATAACGTCATATAGTAATGCGTCATAACGTATATCGTCATAGAGTAATGCGTCATAACGTATAACGTCATATAGTATTGCGTCATGACGAATAATGTCATATAATAAGGCGACATGACGTATAACGTCATATAGTAATGCGTCATGACGTATAACGTCATATAGTAATGCGTCATAACGTATATCGTCATAGAGTAATGCGTCATAACGTATAACGTCATATAGTATTGCGTCATGACGTATAACGTCATATAGTAATGCGTCATAACGTATATCGTCATAGAGTAATGCGTCATAACGTATAACGTCATATAGTATTGCGTCATGACGAATAATGTCATATAATAAGGCGACATGACGTATAACGTCATATAGTAATGCGTCATGACGTATAACGTCATATAGTAATGCGTCATAACGTATATCGTCATAGAGTAATGCGTCATAACGTATAACGTCATATAGTATTGCGTCATGACGAATAATGTCATATAATAAGGCGACATGACGTATAACGTCATATAGTATTGCGTCATGACGTATAACGTCATATAGTAATGCGTCATAACTTATAACGTCATATAGTATTGCGTCATAACGTATAACGCCATATAGCAATGCGTCATAACGTATAACGTCATATAGTAATGCGTCATACCGTATAACGACATATAGTAATGCGTCATAACGTATAAAGTCATATGGAATACCGGGTTAACGTATAACGCCATATAGCAATGCGTCATAACGTATAACATCATATAGTATTCCGTCATGACGTATAAAGTCATATAGTAATGCGTCATAACGTATAACGCCATATAGTAATGCGTCATAACGTATAACATCATATAGTATTGCGTCATGACGTATAACGTCATATAGTAATGCGTCATAACGTATATCGTCATAGAGTAATGCGTCATAACGTATAACGTCATATTGTATTGCGTCATGACGAATAATGTCATATAATAAGGCGACATGACGTATAACGTCATATAGTAATGCGTCATAACGTATAAAGTCATATGGAATACCGGGTTAACGTATAACGCCATATAGCAATGCGTCATAACGTATAACATCATATAGTATTCCGTCATGACGTATAACGTCATATAGTAATGCGTCATAACGTATATCGTCATATATTAATGCGTCACAACGTATAACGTCATATAGTATTGCGTCATGACGAATAATGTCATTTAATAAGGCGACATGACGTATAACGTCATATAGTAATGCGTCTTATCGTATAACGTCATATAGAATTCCGGTTTAACGTATAACGCCTCATAGCAATGCGTCATGACGTATAACGTCACATAGTAATACGTCTTAACGTATAACGTCATATAGTAATGCGTCATAACGTATAACGTCATATAGTAACACGTCATAACGTATAACGTCATATAGTATTGCGTCATGACGAATAATGTCATATAATAAGGCGACATGACGTATAACGTCATATAGTATTGCGTCATGACGTATAACGTCATATAGTAATGCGTCATAACGTATAACGCCATCTAGTAATGCGTCATAACATATAACGTCACATAGTAATACGTCTTAAATTATAAAGTCATATAGAATACCGGGTTAACGTATAACGCCATATAGCAATGCGTCATAACGTATAACATCATATAGTATTCCGTCATGACGTATAAAGTCATATAGTAATGCGTCATAACGTATAACGCCATATAGTAATGCGTCATAACGTATAACATCATATAGTATTGCGTCATGACGTATAACGTCATATAGTAATGCGTCATAACGTATATCGTCATAGAGTAATGCGTCATAACGTATAACGTCATATTGTATTGCGTCATGACGAATAATGTCATATAATAAGGCGACATGACGTATAACGTCATATAGTAATGCGTCATAACGTATAAAGTCATATGGAATACCGGGTTAACGTATAACGCCATATAGCAATGCGTCATAACGTATAACATCATATAGTATTCCGTCATGACGTATAACGTCATATAGTAATGCGTCATAACGTATATCGTCATATATTAATGCGTCACAACGTATAACGTCATATAGTATTGCGTCATGACGAATAATGTCATTTAATAAGGCGACATGACGTATAACGTCATATAGTAATGCGTCTTATCGTATAACGTCATATAGAATTCCGGTTTAACGTATAACGCCTCATAGCAATGCGTCATGACGTATAACGTCACATAGTAATACGTCTTAACGTATAACGTCATATAGTAATGCGTCATAACGTATAACGTCATATAGTAACACGTCATAACGTATAACGTCATATAGTATTGCGTCATGACGAATAATGTCATATAATAAGGCGACATGACGTATAACGTCATATAGTAATGCGTCATAACGTATAACGTCATACAGTAATGCGTCATAACGTATAACGCCATATAGTAATGCGTCATAACATATAACGTCATATAGTATTGCGTCATAACGTCTAACGACATATAGCAATGCGTCATAACGTATAACGTCCTACAGAATTACGGTTTAACGTATAACGCCATATAGCAATGCGTCATAACGTATAACGTTATACAGAATTACGGTTTAACGTATAAAGTCATATAGTAATGCGTCATAACGTATAACGCCATATAGTAATGCGTCATAACGTATAACATCAGATAGTATTGCGTCATGACGTATAACGTCATATAGTAATGCGTCATAACGTATAACGTCATATAGTAATGCGTCATTACGTATAACGCCATATAGCAATGCGTTATAACGAATAACGTCATATAGTAATGAGTCATAACGTATAACGCCATATAGTAATGCGTCATAACGTATAACGTCATATAGTATTGCGCCATGACGTATAACGTCATATAATAAGGCGACATGACGTATAACGTCATATAGAATTACGTCATAACGTATAACGTCATATACAATTACGGTTTAACGTATAACGTCAAAAGAGTAATGCGTCATATCCTATAACGCCATATAGTAATTGCGTCATAACGTATAACGTCATATAGAATTCCGGCATAACGTATATCGTCATATAGTAATACGTCATAACTTACAAGGTCATATAGGAATGCGTCATAACGTATAACGTCATATAGTACTGCGTCATGACGTATAACGTCATATAATAAGGTGACATGGCGTATAACGTCATATAGAATTACGGCATAAGGTATAACGTCACATAGTAAAACGTCATAACGTATAACGTCATGCAGAATTACGGTTTAACGTCTAATGTCATACAGTAATGCGTCATATCGTATAACATCATATAGAATTCCGGTTTAACGTATAACGCCATATAGCAATGCGTCATAACGTATAACGTCATACAGTAATTCGTAATACCGTATAACGTCATATAGAATTACGGCATAACGTATAACGTCACATAGTAAAACGTCATAACGTATAACGTCATACAGAATTACGGTTTAACGTCTAACGTCATGCAGTAATGCGTCATAACGTATAACATCATATAGAACTCCGGTTTAACGTATAACGCCATATAGCAATGCGTCATAACGTATAACGTCATACAGTAATTCGTCATACCGTATAACGTCATATAGAATTACGGCATAACGTATAACGTCACATAGTAAAACGTCATAACGTATAACGTCATACAGAATTACGGTTTAACGTCTAACGTCAAAAGAGTAATGCGTCATATCCTATAACGCCATATAGTAATTGCGTCATAACGTATAACGTCATATAGAATTCCGGCATAACGTATATCGTCATATAGTAATACGTCATAACTTACAAGGTCATATAGTAATGCGTCATAACGTATAACGTCATATAGTATTGCGTCATGACGTATAACGTCATATAATAAGGTGACATGACGTATAACGTCATATAGAATTACGGCATAACGTATAACGTCACATAGTAAAACGTCATAACGTATAACGTCATATAGTATTGCGTCATGACGTATAACGTCATATAGTAATGCGTCATAACGTATATCGTCATAGAGTAATGCGTCATAACGTATAACGTCATATAGTATTGCGTCATGACGAATAATGTTATATAATAAGGCGACAGGACGTATAACGTCATATAGTAATGTGTCATAACGTATAACGTCATATAGAATTCCGGTTTAACGTATAACGCCACATAGCAATGCGTCATAACGTATAACGCCACATGGTAATACGTCTTAACGTATAAAGACATATAGAATTCCGGGATAACGTATAACGTCATATAGTATTGCGTCATGACGTATAACGTCATATAATAATGTGACATGACGTATAACGTCATATAGAATTACGGCATAACGTATAACGTCATATAGTAAAACGTCATAACGTATAACGTCATACAGAATTACGGTTTAACGTCTAATGTCATACAGTAATGCGTCATATCGTATAACATCATATAGAATTCCGGTTTAACGTATAACGCCATATAGCAATGCGTCATAACGTATAACGTCATACAGTAATTCGTAATACCGTATAACGTCATATAGAATTACGGCATAACGTATAACGTCACATAGTAAAACGTCATAAAGTATAACGTCATACAGAATTACGGTTTAACGTCTAACGTCATGCAGTAATGCGTCATAACGTATAACATCATACAGAATTCCGGTTTAACGTATGACGCCATATAGCAATGCGTCATAACGTATAACGTTATACAGAATTACGGTTTAACGTATAAAGTCATATAGTAATGCGTCATAACGTATAACGCCATATAGTAATGCGTCATAACGTATAACGTCACATAGTAATACGTCATAACGTATAACGTCATATAGTATTGCGTCATGACGTATAACGTCATATAGTAATGTGTCATAACGTATATCGTCATAGAGTAATGCGTCATAACGTATAACGTCATATAGTATTGCGTCATGACGAATAATGTTATATAATAAGGCGACATGACGTATAACGTCATATAGTAATGTGTCATAACGTATAACGTCATATAGAATTCCGGTTTAACGTATAACGCCACATAGCAATGCGTCATAACGTATAACGCCACATGGTAATACGTCTTAACGTATAAAGACATATAGAATTCCGGGATAACGTATAACGTCATATAGTATTGCGTCATGACGTATAACGTCATATAATAATGTGACATGACGTATAACGTCATATAGAATTACGGCATAACGTATAACGTCATATAGTAAAACGTCATAACGTATAACGTCATACAGAATTACGGTTTAACGTCTAATGTCATACAGTAATGCGTCATATCGTATAACATCATATAGAATTCCGGTTTAACGTATAACGCCATATAGCAATGCGTCATAACGTATAACGTCATACAGTAATTCGTAATACCGTATAACGTCATATAGAATTACGGCATAACGTATAACGTCACATAGTAAAACGTCATAAAGTATAACGTCATACAGAATTACGGTTTAACGTCTAACGTCATGCAGTAATGCGTCATAACGTATAACATCATACAGAATTCCGGTTTAACGTATGACGCCATATAGCAATGCGTCATAACGTATAACGTTATACAGAATTACGGTTTCACGTATAAAGTCATATAGTAATGCGTCATAACGTATAACGCCATATAGTAATGCGTCATAACGTATAACAACATATAGTAGTGAGTCATGACGTATAACGTCATATAGTAATGCTTCATAACGTATATCGTCATATAGTAATGCGTCAAAACGTATAACGTCATATAGTATTGCGTCATGACGAATAATGTCATATAATAAGGCGACATGACGTATAACGTCATATAGTAATGCGTCTTAACGTATAACGTCATATAGAATTCCGGTTTAACGTATAACGCCACATAGCAATGCGTCATAACGTATAACGTCACATAGTAATACGTCTTAACGTATAACGTCATATAGTAATGCGTCATAACGTATAACGCCATATAGTAATGCGTCATAACATATAACGTCATATGGTATTGCGCCATAACGCTTAACGCCATATAGCAATGCGTCATAACGTCTAACGCCATATAGCAATGCGTCATAACGTATAACGTCATATAGTAATGCGTCATACCGTATAACGTCATATAGAATTCCGGTTTAACGTATAACGCCATATGGCAATGCGTCATAACGTATAACGTCACATAGTAATACGTCTTAACGTATAAAGTCATATTGAATACCGGGTTAACGTATAACGCCATATAGCAATGCGTCACAACGTATAACATCATATAGTATTCCGTCATGACGTTTAACGTCATATAGTAATGCGTCATAACGTATATCGTCATGGAGTAATGCGTCATAACGTATAACGTCATATAGTAATGCGTCTTATCGTATAACGTCATATAGAATTCCGGTTTAACGTATAACGCCTCATAGCAATGCGTCATAACGTATAACGTCACATAGTAATACGTCTTAACGTATAAAGTCATATAGAATACCGGGTTAACGTATAACGCCATATAGCAATGCGTCATAACGTATAACGCCATATAGTAATGCGTCATAACGTATAACATCATATAGTATTGCGTCATGACGTATAACGTCATATAGTAATGCGTCATAACGTATATCGTCATAGAGTAATGCGTCATAACGTATCACGTCATATAGTATTGCGTCATGACGAATAATGTCATATAATAAGGCGACATGACGTATAACGTCATATAGTAATGCGTCATAACGTATAACGTCATATAGAATTCCGGTTTAACGTATAACGCCACATATCAATGCGTCATAACGTATAACGCCACATGGTCATACGTCTTAACGTATAAAGACATATAGAATTCCGGGATAACGTATAACGTCACATAGTAATACGTCATAACGTATAACGTCATATAGTATTGCGTCATGACGTATAACGTCATATAATAAGGCGACATGACGTATAACGTCATATAGAATTACGTCATATAATAAGGCGGCATGACGTATAACGTCATAGAGAATTACGTCATAACGTATAACGTCATCTACAATTACGGTTTAACGTATAACGTCAAAAGAGTAATGCGTCATATCCTATAACGCCATATAGTAATTGCGTCATAACGTATAACGTCATATAGTAATGCGTCATAACGTATAACGCCATATAGTAATGCGTCATAACGTATAACGTCATATAGTATTGCGTCATGACGTATAACGTCATATAATAAGGCGACATGACGTATAACGTCATATAGAATTACGTCATAACGTATAACGTCATCTACAATTACGGTTTAACGTATAACGTCAAAAGAGTAATGCGTCATATCCTATAACGCCATATAGTAATTGCGTCATAACGTATAACGTCATATAGAATTCCGGCATAACGTATATCGTCATATAGTAATACGTCATAACTTACAAGGTCATATAGCAATGCGTCATAACGTATAACGTCACATAGTAATACGTCTTAACGTATAACGTCATATAGTAATGCGTCATAACGTATAACGCCATATAGTAATGCGTCATAACATATAACGTCATATAGTATTGCGCCATAACGCCTAACGCCATATAGCAATGCGTCATAACGTCTAACGCCATATAGCAATGCGTCATAACGTATAACGTCATATAGTAATGCGTCATACCGTATAACGTCATATAGAATTCCGGTTTAACGTATAACGCCATATAGCAATGCGTCATAACGTATAACGTCACATAGTAATACGTCTTAACGTATAAAGTCATATTGAATACCGGGTTAACGTATAACGCCATATAGCAATGCGTCACAACGTATAACATCATATAGTATTCCGTCATGACGTTTAACGTCATATAGTAATGCGTCATAACGTATATCGTCATGGAGTAATGCGTCATAACGTATAACGTCATATAGTAATGCGTCTTATCGTATAACGTCATATAGAATTCCGGTTTAACGTATAACGCCTCATAGCAATGCGTCATAACGTATAACGTCACATAGTAATACGTCTTAACGTATAAAGTCATATAGAATACCGGGTTAACGTATAACGCCATATAGCAATGCGTCATAACGTATAACGCCATATAGTAATGAGTCATAACGTATAACGTCATATAGTAATGCGTCTTATCGTATAACGTCATATAGAATTCCGGTTTAACGTATAACGCCATATAGCAATGCGTCATAACGTATAACGTCACATAGTGATACGTCTTAACGTATAAAGTCATATTGAATACCGGGTTAACGTATAACGCCATATAGCAATGCGTCACAACGTATATCGTCATAGAGTAATGCGTCATAACGTATCACGTCATATAGTAATGCGTCATAACGTATCACGTCATATAGTATTGCGTCATGACGAATAATGTCATATAATAAGGCGACATGACGTATAACGTCATATAGTAATGCGTCATAACGTATAACGTCATATAGAATTCCGGTTTAACGTATAACGCCACATATCAATGCGTCATAACGTATAACGCCACATGGTCATACGTCTTAACGTATAAAGACATATAGAATTCCGGGATAACGTATAACGTCACATAGTAATACGTCATAACGTATAACGTCATCTACAATTACGGTTTAACGTATAACGTCAAAAGAGTAATGCGTCATATCCTATAACGCCATATAGTAATTGCGTCATAACGTATAACGTCATATAGTAATGCGTCATAACGTATAACGCCATATAGTAATGCGTCATAACGTATAACGTCATATAGTATTGCGTCATGACGTATAACGTCATATAATAAGGCGACATGACGTATAACGTCATATAGAATTACGTCATAACGTCTAACGTCATCAACAATTACGGTTTAACGTATAACGTCAAAAGAGTAATGCGTCATATCCTATAACGCCATATAGTAATTGCGTCATAACGTATAACGTCATATAGAATTCCGGCATAACGTATATCGTCATATAGTAATACGTCATAACTTACAAGGTCATATAGTAATGCGTCATAACGTATAACGTCATATAGTATTGCGACATGACGAATAATGTCATATAATAAGGCGACATGACGTATAACGTCATATAGTAATGCGTCATAACGTATAACGTCATATAGTAATGCGTCATAACGTATAACGCCATATAGTAATACGTCATAACTTACATGGTCATATAGTAATGCGTCATAACGTATAACGTCATATAGTATTGCGTCATGACGTATAACGTCATATAATAAGGTGACATGACGTATAACGTCATATAGAATTACGGCATAACGTATAACGTCACATAGTAAAACGTCATAACGTATAACGTCATATAGTAATACGTCATAACGTATAACGTCATATAGTATTGCGACATGACGAATAATGTCATATAATAAGGCGACATGACTTATAACGTCATATAGTAATGCGTCATAACGTATAACGTCATATAGTAATGCGTCATAACGTATAACGCCATATAGTAATGCGTCATAACGTATAACGTCATATAGTAATACGTCATAACGTATAACGTCATATAGTATTGCGTCATGACGAATAATGTCATATAATAAGGCGACATGACGTATAACGTCATATAGTAATGCGTCATAACGTATAACGTCATATAGTATTGCGTCATAACGTCTAACGCCATATAGCAATGCGTCTTAGCGTATAACGTCATATAGTAATGCGTCATACCGTATAACGTCATATAGAATTCCGGTTTAACGTATAACGCCATATAGCAATGCGTCATAACGTATAACGTCACATAGTAATACGTCTTAACGTATAAAGTCATATAGAATACCGGGTTAACGTATAACGCCATATAGCAATGCGTCATAACGTATAACGTCATACAGAATTACGGTTTAACGTATAACGCCATATAGCAATGCGTCATAACGTATAACGTTATACAGAATTACGGTTTAACGTATAAAGTCATATAGTAATGCGTCATAACGTATAACGCCATATAGTAATGCGTCATAACGTATAACATCATATAGTATTGCGTCATGACGTATAACGTCATATAGTAATGCGTCATAACGTATATCGTCATAGAGTAATGCGTCATAACGTATAACGTCATATAGTATTGCGTCATAACGTATAACGTTATACAGAATTACGGTTTAACGTATAAAGTCATATAGTAATGCGTCATAACGTATAACGCCATATAGTAATGCGTCATAACGTATAACATCATATAGTATTGCGTCATGACGTATAACGTCATATAGTAATGCGTCATAACGTATATCGTCATAGAGTAATGCGTCATAACGTATAACGTCATATAGTATTGCGTCATGACGAATAATGTCATATAATAAGGCGACATGACGTATAACGTCATATAGTAATGCGTCATAACGTATAACGTCATATAGAATTCCGGTTTAACGTATAACGCCACATATCAATGCGTCATAACGTATAACGCCACATGGTAATACGTCTTAACGTATAAAGACATATAGTAATGCGTCATAACGTATAACGCCATATAGTAATGCGTCATAACATATAACGTCATATGGTATTGCGCCATAACGCTTAACGCCATATAGCAATGCGTCATAACGTCTAACGCCATATAGCAATGCGTCATAACGTATAACGTCATATAGTAATGCGTCATACCGTATAACGTCATATAGAATTCCGGTTTAACGTATAACGCCATATGGCAATGCGTCATAACGTATAACGTCACATAGTAATACGTCTTAACGTATAAAGTCATATTGAATACCGGGTTAACGTATAACGCCATATAGCAATGCGTCACAACGTATAACATCATATAGTATTCCGTCATGACGTTTAACGTCATATAGTAATGCGTCATAACGTATATCGTCATGGAGTAATGCGTCATAACGTATAACGTCATATAGTAATGCGTCTTATCGTATAACGTCATATAGAATTCCGGTTTAACGTATAACGCCTCATAGCAATGCGTCATAACGTATAACGTCACATAGTAATACGTCTTAACGTATAAAGTCATATAGAATACCGGGTTAACGTATAACGCCATATAGCAATGCGTCATAACGTATAACGCCATATAGTAATGCGTCATAACGTATAACATCATATAGTATTGCGTCATGACGTATAACGTCATATAGTAATGCGTCATAACGTATATCGTCATAGAGTAATGCGTCATAACGTATCACGTCATATAGTATTGCGTCATGACGAATAATGTCATATAATAAGGCGACATGACGTATAACGTCATATAGTAATGCGTCATAACGTATAACGTCATATAGAATTCCGGTTTAACGTATAACGCCACATATCAATGCGTCATAACGTATAACGCCACATGGTCATACGTCTTAACGTATAAAGACATATAGAATTCCGGGATAACGTATAACGTCACATAGTAATACGTCATAACGTATAACGTCATATAGTATTGCGTCATGACGTATAACGTCATATAATAAGGCGACATGACGTATAACGTCATATAGAATTACGTCATATAATAAGGCGGCATGACGTATAACGTCATAGAGAATTACGTCATAACGTATAACGTCATCTACAATTACGGTTTAACGTATAACGTCAAAAGAGTAATGCGTCATATCCTATAACGCCATATAGTAATTGCGTCATAACGTATAACGTCATATAGTAATGCGTCATAACGTATAACGCCATATAGTAATGCGTCATAACGTATAACGTCATATAGTATTGCGTCATGACGTATAACGTCATATAATAAGGCGACATGACGTATAACGTCATATAGAATTACGTCATAACGTATAACGTCATCTACAATTACGGTTTAACGTATAACGTCAAAAGAGTAATGCGTCATATCCTATAACGCCATATAGTAATTGCGTCATAACGTATAACGTCATATAGAATTCCGGCATAACGTATATCGTCATATAGTAATACGTCATAACTTACAAGGTCATATAGCAATGCGTCATAACGTATAACGTCACATAGTAATACGTCTTAACGTATAACGTCATATAGTAATGCGTCATAACGTATAACGCCATATAGTAATGCGTCATAACATATAACGTCATATAGTATTGCGCCATAACGCCTAACGCCATATAGCAATGCGTCATAACGTCTAACGCCATATAGCAATGCGTCATAACGTATAACGTCATATAGTAATGCGTCATACCGTATAACGTCATATAGAATTCCGGTTTAACGTATAACGCCATATAGCAATGCGTCATAACGTATAACGTCACATAGTAATACGTCTTAACGTATAAAGTCATATTGAATACCGGGTTAACGTATAACGCCATATAGCAATGCGTCACAACGTATAACATCATATAGTATTCCGTCATGACGTTTAACGTCATATAGTAATGCGTCATAACGTATATCGTCATGGAGTAATGCGTCATAACGTATAACGTCATATAGTAATGCGTCTTATCGTATAACGTCATATAGAATTCCGGTTTAACGTATAACGCCTCATAGCAATGCGTCATAACGTATAACGTCACATAGTAATACGTCTTAACGTATAAAGTCATATAGAATACCGGGTTAACGTATAACGCCATATAGCAATGCGTCATAACGTATAACGCCATATAGTAATGAGTCATAACGTATAACGTCATATAGTAATGCGTCTTATCGTATAACGTCATATAGAATTCCGGTTTAACGTATAACGCCATATAGCAATGCGTCATAACGTATAACGTCACATAGTGATACGTCTTAACGTATAAAGTCATATTGAATACCGGGTTAACGTATAACGCCATATAGCAATGCGTCACAACGTATATCGTCATAGAGTAATGCGTCATAACGTATCACGTCATATAGTAATGCGTCATAACGTATCACGTCATATAGTATTGCGTCATGACGAATAATGTCATATAATAAGGCGACATGACGTATAACGTCATATAGTAATGCGTCATAACGTATAACGTCATATAGAATTCCGGTTTAACGTATAACGCCACATATCAATGCGTCATAACGTATAACGCCACATGGTCATACGTCTTAACGTATAAAGACATATAGAATTCCGGGATAACGTATAACGTCACATAGTAATACGTCATAACGTATAACGTCATCTACAATTACGGTTTAACGTATAACGTCAAAAGAGTAATGCGTCATATCCTATAACGCCATATAGTAATTGCGTCATAACGTATAACGTCATATAGTAATGCGTCATAACGTATAACGCCATATAGTAATGCGTCATAACGTATAACGTCATATAGTATTGCGTCATGACGTATAACGTCATATAATAAGGCGACATGACGTATAACGTCATATAGAATTACGTCATAACGTCTAACGTCATCAACAATTACGGTTTAACGTATAACGTCAAAAGAGTAATGCGTCATATCCTATAACGCCATATAGTAATTGCGTCATAACGTATAACGTCATATAGAATTCCGGCATAACGTATATCGTCATATAGTAATACGTCATAACTTACAAGGTCATATAGTAATGCGTCATAACGTATAACGTCATATAGTATTGCGACATGACGAATAATGTCATATAATAAGGCGACATGACGTATAACGTCATATAGTAATGCGTCATAACGTATAACGTCATATAGTAATGCGTCATAACGTATAACGCCATATAGTAATACGTCATAACTTACATGGTCATATAGTAATGCGTCATAACGTATAACGTCATATAGTATTGCGTCATGACGTATAACGTCATATAATAAGGTGACATGACGTATAACGTCATATAGAATTACGGCATAACGTATAACGTCACATAGTAAAACGTCATAACGTATAACGTCATATAGTAATACGTCATAACGTATAACGTCATATAGTATTGCGACATGACGAATAATGTCATATAATAAGGCGACATGACTTATAACGTCATATAGTAATGCGTCATAACGTATAACGTCATATAGTAATGCGTCATAACGTATAACGCCATATAGTAATGCGTCATAACGTATAACGTCATATAGTAATACGTCATAACGTATAACGTCATATAGTATTGCGTCATGACGAATAATGTCATATAATAAGGCGACATGACGTATAACGTCATATAGTAATGCGTCATAACGTATAACGTCATATAGTATTGCGTCATAACGTCTAACGCCATATAGCAATGCGTCTTAGCCTATAACGTCATATAGTAATGCGTCATACCGTATAACGTCATATAGAATTCCGGTTTAACGTATAACGCCATATAGCAATGCGTCATAACGTATAACGTCACATAGTAATACGTCTTAACGTATAAAGTCATATAGAATACCGGGTTAACGTATAACGCCATATAGCAATGCGTCATAACGTATAACGTCATACAGAATTACGGTTTAACGTATAACGCCATATAGCAATGCGTCATAACGTATAACGTTATACAGAATTACGGTTTAACGTATAAAGTCATATAGTAATGCGTCATAACGTATAACGCCATATAGTAATGCGTCATAACGTATAACATCATATAGTATTGCGTCATGACGTATAACGTCATATAGTAATGCGTCATAACGTATATCGTCATAGAGTAATGCGTCATAACGTATAACGTCATATAGTATTGCGTCATAACGTATAACGTTATACAGAATTACGGTTTAACGTATAAAGTCATATAGTAATGCGTCATAACGTATAACGCCATATAGTAATGCGTCATAACGTATAACATCATATAGTATTGCGTCATGACGTATAACGTCATATAGTAATGCGTCATAACGTATATCGTCATAGAGTAATGCGTCATAACGTATAACGTCATATAGTATTGCGTCATGACGAATAATGTCATATAATAAGGCGACATGACGTATAACGTCATATAGTAATGCGTCATAACGTATAACGTCATATAGAATTCCGGTTTAACGTATAACGCCACATATCAATGCGTCATAACGTATAACGCCACATGGTAATACGTCTTAACGTATAAAGACATATAGAATTCCGGGATAACGTATAACGTCATATAGTAATACGTCATAACGTATAACGTCATATAGTATTGCGTCATGACGAATAATGTCATATAATAAGGCGACATGACGTATAACGTCATATAGTAATGCGTCATAACGTATAACGTCATATAGTAATGCGTCATAACGTATATCGTCATAGAGTAATGCGTCATAACGTAGAACGTTATATAGTATTGCGTCATGACGTATAACGTCATATAATAAGGCGACATGACGTATAACGTCATATAGAATTACGGCATAACGTATAACGTCACATAGTAAAACGTCATAACGTATAACGTCATATAGCAATGCGTTATAACGAATAACGTCATATAGTAATGCGTCATAACGTATAACCACATATAGTAATGCGTCATAACGTATAACGTCATATAGTATTGCGTCATGACGTATAACGTCATATAATAAGGCGACATGACGTATAACGTCATATAGAATTACGTCATAACGTATAACGTCATATACAATTACGGTTTAACGTATAACGTCAAAAGAGTAATGCGTCATATCCTATAACGCCATATAGTAATTGCGTCATAACGTATAACGTCATATAGAATTCCGGCATAACGTATATCGTCATATAGTAATACGTCATAACTTACAAGGTCACATAGTAATGCGTCATAACGTATAACGTCATATAGTATTGCGTCATGACGTATAACGTCATATAATAAGGTGACATGACGTATAACGTCATATAGAATTACGGCATAACGTATAACGTCACATAGTAAAACGTCATAACGTATAACGTCATATAGTATTGCGTCATGACGTATAACGTCATATAGTAATGCGTCATAACGTATATCGTCATAGAGTAACGCGTCATAACGTATAACGTCATATAGTATTGCGTCATGACGAATAATGTTATATAATAAGGCGACATGACGTATAACGTCATATAGTAATGTGTCATAACGTATAACGTCATATAGAATTCCGGTTTAACGTATAACGCCACATAGCAATGCGTCATAACGTATAACGCCACATGGTAATACGTCTTAACGTATAAAGACATATAGAATTCCGGGATAACGTATAACGTCATATAGTATTGCGACATGACGTATAACGTCATATAGTAATGCGTCATGACGTATAACGTCATATAGTAATGCGTCATAACGTATATCGTCATAGAGTAATGCGTCATATCGTATAACGTCATATAGCATTGCGTCATGACGAATAATGTCATATAATAAGGCGACATGACGTATAACGTCATATAGTATTGCGTCATGACGTATAACGTCATATAGTAATGCGTCATAACATATAACGTCATATAGTATTGCGTCATAACGTATAACGCCATATAGCAATGCGTCATAACGTAT
Organism: Bombus fervidus; assembly: GCF_041682495.2. NCBI lineage: Eukaryota > Metazoa > Arthropoda > Insecta > Hymenoptera > Apidae > Bombus > Bombus fervidus. The sequence goes on from NW_027212582.1 coordinate 3,585,119, forward strand.
AACGTCATATAGTAATGCGTCATACCGTATAACGACATATAGAATTCCGGTTTAACGTATAAAGTCATATAGTAATGCGTCATAACGTATAACGCCATATAGTAATGCGTCATAACGTATAACATCATATAGTATTGCGTCATGACGTATAACGTCATATAGTAATGCGTCATAACGTATATCGTCATAGAGTAATGCGTCATAACGTATAACGTCATATAGTATTGCGTCATGACGAATAATGTCATATAATAAGGCGACATGACGTATAAGGTCATATAGTATTGCGTCATGACGTATAACGTCATATAGTAATGCGTCATAACGTATATCGTCATAGAGTAATGCGTCATAAGGTATCACGTCATATAGTATTGCGTCATGACGAATAATGTCATATAATAAGGCGACATGACGTATAACGTCATATAGTAATGCGTCATAACGTATAACGTCATATAGAATGCCGGTTTAACGTATAACGCCACATATCAATGCGTCATAACGTATAACGCCACATGGTCATACGTCTTAACGTATAAAGACATATGGAATTCCGGGATAACGTATAACGTCATATAGTATTGCGTCATGACGTATAACGTCATATAATAAGGCGACATGACGCATAACGTCATATAGAATTACGTCATAACGTATAACGTCATATACAATTACGGTTTAACGTATAACGTCAAAAGAGTAATGCGTCATATCCTATAACGCCATATAGTAATTGCGTCATAACGTATAACGTCATATAGAATTCCGGCATAACGTATATCGTCATATAGTAATACGTCATAACTTACAAGGTCATATAGTAATGCGTCATAACGTATAACGTCATATAGAATTACGGCATAACGTATAACGTCACATAGTAAAACGTCATAACGTATAACGTCATATAGTATTGCGTCATGACGTATAACGTCATATAGTAATGCGTCATAACGTATATCGTCATAGAGTAACGCGTCATAACGTATAACGTCATATAGTATTGCGTCATGACGAATAATGTTATATAATAAGGCGACATGACGTATAACGTCATATAGTAATGTGTCATAACGTATAACGTCATATAGAATTCCGGTTTAACGTATAACGCCACATAGCAATGCGTCATAACGTATAACGCCACATGGTAATACGTCTTAACGTATAAAGACATATGGAATTCCGGGATAACGTATAACGTCATATAGTATTGCGTCATGACGTATAACGTCATATAATAATGTGACATGACGTATAACGTCATATAGAATTACGGCATAACGTATAACGTCATATAGTAAAACGTCATAACGTATAACGTCATACAGAATTACGGTTTAACGTCTAATGTCATACAGTAATGCGTCATATCGTATAACATCATATAGAACTCCGGTTTAACGTATAACGCCATATAGCAATGCGTCATAACGTATAACGTCATACAGTAATTCGTAATACCGTATAACGTCATATAGAATTACGGCATAACGTATAACGTCACATAGTAAAACGTCATAAAGTATAACGTCATACAGAATTACGGTTTAACGTCTAACGTCATGCAGTAATGCGTCATAACGTATAACATCATACAGAATTCCGGTTTAACGTATGACGCCATATAGCAATGCGTCATAACGTATAACGTTATACAGAATTACGGTTTAACGTATAAAGTCATATAGTAATGCGTCATAACGTATAACGCCATATAGTAATGCGTCATAACGTATAACAACATATAGTATTGAGTCATGACGTATAACGTCATATAGTAATGCTTCATAACGTATATCGTTATATAGTAATGCGTCAAAACGTATAACGTCATATAGTATTGCGTCATGACGAATAATGTCATATAATAAGGCGACATGACGTATAACGTCATATAGTAATGCGTCTTAACGTATAACGTCATATAGAATTCCGGTTTAACGTATAACGCCACATAGCAATGCGTCATAACGTATAACGTCACATAGTAATACGTCTTAACGTATAACGTCATATAGTAATGCGTCATAACGTATAACGCCATATAGTAATGCGTCATAACATATAACGTCATATAGTATTACGCCATAACGCCTAACGCCATATAGCAATGCGTCATAACGTCTAACGCCATATAGCAATGCGTCATAACGTATAACGTCATATAGCAATGCGTCATACCGTATAACGTCATATAGAATTCCGGTTTAACGTATAACGCCATATAGCAATGCGTCATAACGTATAACGTCACATAGTAATACGTCTTAACGTATAAAGTCATATTGAATACCGGGTTAACGTATAACGCCATATAGCAATGCGTCACAACGTATAACATCATATAGTATTCCGTCATGACGTTTAACGTCATATAGTAATGCGTCATAACGTATATCGTCATGGAGTAATGCGTCATAACGTATAACGTCATATAGTAATGCGTCTTATCGTATAACGTCATATAGAATTCCGGTTTAACGTATAACGCCTCATAGCAATGCGTCATAACGTATAACGTCACATAGTAATACGTCTTAACGTATAAAGTCATATAGAATACCGGGTTAACGTATAACGCCATATAGCAATGCGTCATAACGTATAACGCCATATAGTAATGCGTCATAACGTATAACATCATATAGTATTGCGTCATGACGTATAACGTCATATAATAAGGTGACATGACGTATAACGTCATATAGAATTACGGCATAACGTATAACGTCACATAGTAAAACGTCATAACGTATAACGTCATATAGTATTGCGTCATGACGTATAACGTCATATAGTAATGCGTCATAACGTATATCGTCATAGAGTAATGCGTCATAACGTATAACGTCATATAGTATTGCGTCATGACGAATAATGTTATATAATAAGGCGACATGACGCATAACGTCATATAGTAATGTGTCATAACGTATAACGTCATATAGAATTCCGGTTTAACGTATAACGCCACATAGCAATGCGTCATAACGTATAACGCCACATGGTAATACGTCTTAACGTATAAAGACATATAGAATTCCGGGATAACGTATAACGTCATATAGTATTGCGTCATGACGTATAACGTCATATAATAATGTGACATGACGTATAACGTCATATAGAATTACGGCATAACGTATAACGTCATATAGTAAAACGTCATAACGTATAACGTCATACAGAATTACGGTTTAACGTCTAATGTCATACAGTGATGCGTCATATCGTATAACATCATATAGAATTCCGGTTTAACGTATAACGCCATATAGCAATGCGTCATAACGTATAACGTCATACAGTAATTCGTAATACCGTATAACGTCATATAGAATTACGGCATAACGTATAACGTCACATAGTAAAACGTCATAAAGTATAACGTCATACAGAATTACGGTTTAACGTCTAACGTTTTGCAGTAATGCGTCATAACGTATAACATCATACAGAATTCCGGTTTAACGTATGACGCCATATAGCAATGCGTCATAACGTATAACGTTATACAGAATTACGGTTTAACGTATAAAGTCATATAGTAATGCGTCATAACGTATAACGCCATATAGTAATGCGTCATAACGTATAACGCCATATAGTAATGCGTCATAACATATAACGTCATATAGTATTGCGCCATAACGCCTAACGCCATATAGCAATGCGTCATAACGTCTAACGCCATATAGCAATGCGTCATAACGTATAACGTCATATAGTAATGCGTCATACCGTATAACGTCATATAGAATTCCGGTTTAACGTATAACGCCACATAGCAATGCGTCATAACGTATAACGTCACATAGTAATACGTCTTAACGTATAACGTCATATAGTAATGCGTCATAACGTATAACGCCATATAGTAATGCGTCATAACATATAACGTCATATAGTATTGCGCCATAACGCCTAACGCCATATAGCAATGCGTCATAACGTCTAACGCCATATAGCAATGCGTCATAACGTATAACGTCATATAGTAATGCGTCATACCGTATAACGTCATATAGAATTCCGGTTTAACGTATAACGCCATATAGCAATGCGTCATAACGTATAACGTCACATAGTAATACGTCTTAACGTATAAAGTCATATTGAATACCGGGTTAACGTATAACGCCATATAGCAATGCGTCACAACGTATAACATCATATAGTATTCCGTCATGACGTTTAACGTCATATAGTAATGCGTCATAACGTATATCGTCATGGAGTAATGCGTCATAACGTATAACGTCATATAGTAATGCGTCTTATCGTATAACGTCATATAGAATTCCGGTTTAACGTATAACGCCTCATTGCAATGCGTCATAACGTATAACGTCACATAGTAATACGTCTTAACGTATAAAGTCATATAGAATACCGGGTTAACGTATAACGCCATATAGCAATGCGTCATAACGTATAACGCCATATAGTAATGCGTCATAACGTATAACATCATATAGTATTGCGTCATGACGTATAACGTCATATAGTAATGCGTCATAACGTATATCGTCATAGAGTAATGCGTCATAACGTATCACGTCATATAGTATTGCGTCATGACGAATAATGTCATATAATAAGGCGACATGACGTATAACGTCATATAGTAATGCGTCATAACGTATATCGTCATAGAGTAATGCGTCATAACGTATCACGTCATATAGTATTGCGTCATGACGAATAATGTTATATAATAAGGCGACATGACGCATAACGTCATATAGTAATGTGTCATAACGTATAACGTCATATAGAATTCCGGTTTAACGTATAACGCCACATAGCAATGCGTCATAACGTATAACGCCACATGGTAATACGTCTTAATGTATAAAGACATATAGAATTCCGGGATAACGTATAACGTCATATAGTATTGCGTCATGACGAATAATGTTATATAATAAGGCGACATGACGTATAACGTCATATAGTAATGTGTCATAACGTATAACGTCATATAGAATTCCGGTTTAACGTATAACGCCACATAGCAATGCGTCATAACGTATAACGCCACATGGTAATACGTCTTAACGTATAAAGACATATAGAATTCCGGGATAACGTATAACGTCATATAGTATTGCGTCATGACGTATAACGTCATATAATAATGTGACATGACGTATAACGTCATATAGAATTACGGCATAACGTATAACGTCATATAGTAAAACGTCATAACGTATAACGTCATACAGAATTACGGTTTAACGTCTAATGTCATACAGTAATGCGTCATATCGTATAACATCATATAGAACTCCGGTTTAACGTATAACGCCATATAGCAATGCGTCATAACGTATAACGTCATACAGTAATTCGTAATACCGTATAACGTCATATAGAATTACGGCATAACGTATAACGTCACATAGTAAAACGTCATAAAGTATAACGTCATACAGAATTACGGTTTAACGTCTAACGTCATGCAGTAATGCGTCATAACGTATAACATCATACAGAATTCCGGTTTAACGTATGACGCCATATAGCAATGCGTCATAACGTATAACGTTATACAGAATTACGGTTTAACGTATAAAGTCATATAGTAATGCGTCATAACGTATAACGCCATATAGTAATGCGTCATAACGTATAACAACATATAGTATTGAGTCATGACGTATAACGTCATATAGTAATGCTTCATAACGTATATCGTCATATAGTAATGCGTCAAAACGTATAACGTCATATAGTATTGCGTCATGACGAATAATGTCATATAATAAGGCGACATGACGTATAACGTCATATAGTAATGCGTCTTAACGTATAACGTCATATAGAATTCCGGTTTAACGTATAACGCCACATAGCAATGCGTCATAACGTATAACGTCACATAGTAATACGTCTTAACGTATAACGTCATATAGTAATGCGTCATAACGTATAACGCCATATAGTAATGCGTCATAACATATAACGTCATATAGTATTACGCCATAACGCCTAACGCCATATAGCAATGCGTCATAACGTCTAACGCCATATAGCAATGCGTCATAACGTATAACGTCATATAGCAATGCGTCATACCGTATAACGTCATATAGAATTCCGGTTTAACGTATAACGCCATATAGCAATGCGTCATAACGTATAACGTCACATAGTAATACGTCTTAACGTATAAAGTCATATTGAATACCGGGTTAACGTATAACGCCATATAGCAATGCGTCACAACGTATAACATCATATAGTATTCCGTCATGACGTTTAACGTCATATAGTAATGCGTCATAACGTATATCGTCATGGAGTAATGCGTCATAACGTATAACGTCATATAGTAATGCGTCTTATCGTATAACGTCATATAGAATTCCGGTTTAACGTATAACGCCTCATAGCAATGCGTCATAACGTATAACGTCACATAGTAATACGTCTTAACGTATAAAGTCATATAGAATACCGGGTTAACGTATAACGCCATATAGCAATGCGTCATAACGTATAACGCCATATAGTAATGCGTCATAACGTATAACATCATATAGTATTGCGTCATGACGTATAACGTCATATAATAAGGTGACATGACGTATAACGTCATATAGAATTACGGCATAACGTATAACGTCATATAGTAAAACGTCATAACGTATAACGTCATACAGAATTACGGTTTAACGTCTAATGTCATACAGTAATGCGTCATATCGTATAACATCATATAGAACTCCGGTTTAACGTATAACGCCATATAGCAATGCGTCATAACGTATAACGTCATACAGTAATTCGTAATACCGTATAACGTCATATAGAATTACGGCATAACGTATAACGTCACATAGTAAAACGTCATAAAGTATAACGTCATACAGAATTACGGTTTAACGTCTAACGTCATGCAGTAATGCGTCATAACGTATAACATCATACAGAATTCCGGTTTAACGTATGACGCCATATAGCAATGCGTCATAACGTATAACGTTATACAGAATTACGGTTTAACGTATAAAGTCATATAGTAATGCGTCATAACGTATAACGCCATATAGTAATGCGTCATAACGTATAACAACATATAGTATTGAGTCATGACGTATAACGTCATATAGTAATGCTTCATAACGTATATCGTCATATAGTAATGCGTCAAAACGTATAACGTCATATAGTATTGCGTCATGACGAATAATGTCATATAATAAGGCGACATGACGTATAACGTCATATAGTAATGCGTCTTAACGTATAACGTCATATAGAATTCCGGTTTAACGTATAACGCCACATAGCAATGCGTCATAACGTATAACGTCACATAGTAATACGTCTTAACGTATAACGTCATATAGTAATGCGTCATAACGTATAACGCCATATAGTAATGCGTCATAACATATAACGTCATATAGTATTACGCCATAACGCCTAACGCCATATAGCAATGCGTCATAACGTCTAACGCCATATAGCAATGCGTCATAACGTATAACGTCATATAGCAATGCGTCATACCGTATAACGTCATATAGAATTCCGGTTTAACGTATAACGCCATATAGCAATGCGTCATAACGTATAACGTCACATAGTAATACGTCTTAACGTATAAAGTCATATTGAATACCGGGTTAACGTATAACGCCATATAGCAATGCGTCACAACGTATAACATCATATAGTATTCCGTCATGACGTTTAACGTCATATAGTAATGCGTCATAACGTATATCGTCATGGAGTAATGCGTCATAACGTATAACGTCATATAGTAATGCGTCTTATCGTATAACGTCATATAGAATTCCGGTTTAACGTATAACGCCTCATAGCAATGCGTCATAACGTATAACGTCACATAGTAATACGTCTTAACGTATAAAGTCATATAGAATACCGGGTTAACGTATAACGCCATATAGCAATGCGTCATAACGTATAACGCCATATAGTAATGCGTCATAACGTATAACATCATATAGTATTGCGTCATGACGTATAACGTCATATAATAAGGTGACATGACGTATAACGTCATATAGAATTACGGCATAACGTATAACGTCACATAGTAAAACGTCATAACGTATAACGTCATATAGTATTGCGTCATGACGTATAACGTCATATAGTAATGCGTCATAACGTATATCGTCATAGAGTAATGCGTCATAACGTATAACGTCATATAGTATTGCGTCATGACGAATAATGTTATATAATAAGGCGACATGACGCATAACGTCATATAGTAATGTGTCATAACGTATAACGTCATATAGAATTCCGGTTTAACGTATAACGCCACATAGCAATGCGTCATAACGTATAACGCCACATGGTAATACGTCTTAACGTATAAAGACATATAGAATTCCGGGATAACGTATAACGTCATATAGTATTGCGTCATGACGTATAACGTCATATAATAATGTGACATGACGTATAACGTCATATAGAATTACGGCATAACGTATAACGTCATATAGTAAAACGTCATAACGTATAACGTCATACAGAATTACGGTTTAACGTCTAATGTCATACAGTGATGCGTCATATCGTATAACATCATATAGAATTCCGGTTTAACGTATAACGCCATATAGCAATGCGTCATAACGTATAACGTCATACAGTAATTCGTAATACCGTATAACGTCATATAGAATTACGGCATAACGTATAACGTCACATAGTAAAACGTCATAAAGTATAACGTCATACAGAATTACGGTTTAACGTCTAACGTTTTGCAGTAATGCGTCATAACGTATAACATCATACAGAATTCCGGTTTAACGTATGACGCCATATAGCAATGCGTCATAACGTATAACGTTATACAGAATTACGGTTTAACGTATAAAGTCATATAGTAATGCGTCATAACGTATAACGCCATATAGTAATGCGTCATAACGTATAACGCCATATAGTAATGCGTCATAACATATAACGTCATATAGTATTGCGCCATAACGCCTAACGCCATATAGCAATGCGTCATAACGTCTAACGCCATATAGCAATGCGTCATAACGTATAACGTCATATAGTAATGCGTCATACCGTATAACGTCATATAGAATTCCGGTTTAACGTATAACGCCACATAGCAATGCGTCATAACGTATAACGTCACATAGTAATACGTCTTAACGTATAACGTCATATAGTAATGCGTCATAACGTATAACGCCATATAGTAATGCGTCATAACATATAACGTCATATAGTATTGCGCCATAACGCCTAACGCCATATAGCAATGCGTCATAACGTCTAACGCCATATAGCAATGCGTCATAACGTATAACGTCATATACTAATGCGTCATACCGTATAACGTCATATAGAATTCCGGTTTAACGTATAACGCCATATAGCAATGCGTCATAACGTATAACGTCACATAGTAATACGTCTTAACGTATAAAGTCATATTGAATACCGGGTTAACGTATAACGCCATATAGCAATGCGTCACAACGTATAACATCATATAGTATTCCGTCATGACGTTTAACGTCATATAGTAATGCGTCATAACGTATATCGTCATGGAGTAATGCGTCATAACGTATAACGTCATATAGTAATGCGTCTTATCGTATAACGTCATATAGAATTCCGGTTTAACGTATAACGCCTCATTGCAATGCGTCATAACGTATAACGTCACATAGTAATACGTCTTAACGTATAAAGTCATATAGAATACCGGGTTAACGTATAACGCCATATAGCAATGCGTCATAACGTATAACGCCATATAGTAATGCGTCATAACGTATAACATCATATAGTATTGCGTCATGACGTATAACGTCATATAGTAATGCGTCATAACGTATATCGTCATAGAGTAATGCGTCATAACGTATCAGGTCATATAGTATTGCGTCATGACGAATAATGTCATATAATAAGGCGACATGACGTATAACGTCATATAGTATTGCGTCATGACGTATAACGTCATATAGAATTCCGGTTTAACGTATAACGCCACATATCAATGCGTCATAACGTATAACGCCACATGGTCATACGTCTTAACGTATAAAGACATATAGAATTCCGGGATAACGTATAACGTCACATAGTAATACGTCATAACGTATAACGTCATATAGTATTGCGTCATGACGTATAACGTCATATAATAAGGCGACATGACGTATAACGTCATATAGAATTACGTCATATAATAAGGCGGCATGACGTATAACGTCATATAGAATTACGTCATAACGTATAACGTCATCTACAATTACGGTTTAACGTATAACGTCAAAAGAGTAATGCGTCATATCCTATAACGCCATATAGTAATTGCGTCATAACGTATAACGTCATATAGAATTCCGGCATAACGTATATCGTCATATAGTAATACTTCATAACTTACAAGGTCATATAGCAATGCGTCATAACGTATAACGTCACATAGTAATACGTCTTAACGTATAACGTCATATAGTAATGCGTCATAACGTATAACGCCATATAGTAATGCGTCATAACATATAACGTCATATAGTATTGCGCCATAACGCCTAACGCCATATAGCAATGCGTCATAACGTCCAACGCCATATAGCAATGCGTCATAACGTATAACGTCATATAGTAATGCGTCATACCGTATAACGTCATATAGAATTCCGGTTTAACGTATAACGCCATATAGCAATGCGTCATAACGTATAACGTCACATAGTAATACGTCTTAACGTATAAAGTCATATTGAATACCGGGTTAACGTATAACGCCATATAGCAATGCGTCACAACGTATAACATCATATAGTATTCCGTCATGACGTTTAACGTCATATAGTAATGCGTCATAACGTATATCGTCATGGAGTAATGCGTCATAACGTATAACGTCATATAGTAATGCGTCTTATCGTATAACGTCATATAGAATTCCGGTTTAACGTATAACGCCTCATAGCAATGCGTCAAAACGTATAACGTCACATAGTAATACGTCTTAACGTATAACGTCATATAGTAATGCGTCATAACGTATAACGCCATATAGTAATGCGTCATAACATATAACGTCATATAGTATTGCGCCATAACGCCTAACGCCATATAGCAATGCGTCATAACGTCTAACGCCATATAGCAATGCGTCATAACGTATAACGTCATATAGTAATGCGTCATACCGTATAACGTCATATAGAATTCCGGTTTAACGTATAACGCCATATAGCAATGCGTCATAACGTATAACGTCACATAGTAATACGTCTTAACGTATAAAGTCATATTGAATACCGGGTTAACGTATAACGCCATATAGCAATGCGTCACAACGTATAACATCATATAGTATTCCGTCATGACGTTTAACGTCATATAGTAATGCGTCATAACGTCCAACGCCATATAGCAATGCGTCATAACGTATAACGTCATATAGTAATGCGTCATACCGTATAACGTCATATAGAATTCCGGTTTAACGTATAACGCCATATAGCAATGCGTCATAACGTATAACGTCACATAGTAATACGTCTTAACGTATAAAGTCATATTGAATACCGGGTTAACGTATAACGCCATATAGCAATGCGTCACAACGTATAACGTCATATAGTATTGCGCCATAACGCCTAACGCCATATAGCAATGCGTCATAACGTCCAACGCCATATAGCAATGCGTCATAACGTATAACGTCATATAGTAATGCGTCATACCGTATAACGTCATATAGAATTCCGGTTTAACGTATAACGCCACATAGCAATGCGTCATAACGTATAACGTCACATAGTAATACGTCTTAACGTATAACGTCATATAGTAATGCGTCATAACGTATAACGCCATATAGTAATGCGTCATAACATATAACGTCATATAGTATTGCGCCATAACGCCTAACGCCATATAGCAATGCGTCATAACGTCTAACGCCATATAGCAATGCGTCATAACGTATAACGTCATATAGTAATGCGTCATACCGTATAACGTCATATAGAATTCCGGTTTAACGTATAACGCCATATAGCAATGCGTCATAACGTATAACGTCACATAGTAATACGTCTTAACGTATAAAGTCATATTGAATACCGGGTTAACGTATAACGCCATATAGCAATGCGTCACAACGTATAACATCATATAGTATTCCGTCATGACGTTTAACGTCATATAGTAATGCGTCATAACGTATATCGTCATGGAGTAATGCGTCATAACGTATAACGTCATATAGTAATGCGTCTTATCGTATAACGTCATATAGAATTCCGGTTTAACGTATAACGCCTCATAGCAATGCGTCATAACGTATAACGTCACATAGTAATACGTCTTAACGTATAAAGTCATATAGAATACCGGGTTAACGTATAACGCCATATAGCAATGCGTCATAACGTATAACGCCATATAGTAATGCGTCATAACGTATAACATCATATAGTATTGCGTCATGACGTATAACGTCATATAGTAATGCGTCATAACGTATATCGTCATAGAGTAATGCGTCATAACGTATCACGTCATATAGTATTGCGTCATGACGAATAATGTCATATAATAAGGCGACATGACGTATAACGTCATATAGTAATGCGTCATAACGTATAACGTCATATAGAATTCCGGTTTAACGTATAACGCCACATATCAATGCGTCATAACGTATAACGCCACATGGTCATACGTCTTAACGTATAAAGACATATAGAATTCCGGGATAACGTATAACGTCACATAGTAATACGTCATAACGTATAACGTCATATAGTATTGCGTCATGACGTATAACGTCATATAATAAGGCGACATGACGTATAACGTCATATAGAATTACGTCATATAATAAGGCGGCATGACGTATAACGTCATATAGAATTACGTCATAACGTATAACGTCATCTACAATTACGGTTTAACGTATAACGTCAAAAGAGTAATGCGTCATATCCTATAACGCCATATAGTAATTGCGTCATAACGTATAATGTCATATAGAATTCCGGCATAACGTATATCGTCATATAGTAATACGTCATAACTTACAAGGTCATATAGTAATGCGTCATAACGTATAACGTCATATAGTATTGCGTCATGACGTATAACGTCATATAATAAGGTGACATGACGTATAACGTCATATAGAATTACGGCATAACGTATAACGTCACATAGTAAAACGTCATAACGTATAACGTCATATAGTATTGCGTCATGACGTATAACGTCATATAGTAATGCGTCATAACGTATATCGTCATAGAGTAATGCGTCATAACGTATAACGTCATATAGTATTGCGTCATGACGAATAATGTTATATAATAAGGCGACATGACGTATAACGTCATATAGTAATGTGTCATAACGTATAACGTCATATAGAATTCCGGTTTAACGTATAACGCCACATAGCAATGCGTCATAACGTATAACGCCACATGGTAATACGTCTTAACGTATAAAGACATATAGAATTCCGGGATAACGTATAACGTCATATAGTATTGCGTCATGACGTATAACGTCATATAATAATGTGACATGACGTATAACGTCATATAGAATTACGGCATAACGTATAACGTCATATAGTAAAACGTCATAACGTATAACGTCATACAGAATTACGGTTTAACGTCTAATGTCATACAGTAATGCGTCATATCGTATAACATCATATAGAATTCCGGTTTAACGTATAACGCCATATAGCAATGCGTCATAACGTATAACGTCATACAGTAATTCGTAATACCGTATAACGTCATATAGAATTACGGCATAACGTATAACGTCACATAGTAAAACGTCATAAAGTATAACGTCATACAGAATTACGGTTTAACGTCTAACGTCATGCAGTAATGCGTCATAACGTATAACATCATACAGAATTCCGGTTTAACGTATGACGCCATATAGCAATGCGTCATAACGTATAACGTTATACAGAATTACGGTTTAACGTATAAAGTCATATAGTAATGCGTCATAACGTATAACGCCATATAGTAATGCGTCATAACGTATAACAACATATAGTATTGAGTCATGACGTATAACGTCATATAGTATTGCGTCATGACGAATAATGTCATATAATAAGGCGACATGACGTATAACGTCATATAGTAATGCGTCTTAACGTATAACGTCATATAGAATTCCGGTTTAACGTATAACGCCACATAGCAATGCGTCATAACGTATAACGTCACATAGTAATACGTCTTAACGTATAACGTCATATAGTAATGCGTCATAACGTATAACGCCATATAGTAATGCGTCATAACGTATAACAACATATAGTATTGAGTCATGACGTATAACGTCATATAGTAATGCTTCATAACGTATATCGTCATATAGTATTGCGCCATAACGCCTAACGCCATATAGCAATGCGTCATAACGTCTAACGCCATATAGCAATGCGTCATAACGTATAACGTCATATAGCAATGCGTCATACCGTATAACGTCATATAGAATTCCGGTTTAACGTATAACGCCATATAGCAATGCGTCATAACGTATAACGTCACATAGTAATACGTCTTCACGTATAAAGTCATATTGAATACCGGGTTAACGTATAACGCCATATAGCAATGCGTCACAACGTATAACATCATATAGTATTCCGTCATGACGTTTAACGTCATATAGTAATGCGTCATAACGTATATCGTCATGGAGTAATGCGTCATAACGTATAACGTCATATAGTAATGCGTCTTATCGTATAACGTCATATAGAATTCCGGTTTAACGTATAACGCCTCATAGCAATGCGTCATAACGTATAACGTCACATAGTAATACGTCTTAACGTATAAAGTCATATAGAATACCGGGTTAACGTATAACGCCATATAGCAATGCGTCATAACGTATAACGCCATATAGTAATGCGTCATAACGTATAACATCATATAGTATTGCGTCATGACGTATAACGTCATATAGTAATGCGTCATAACGTATATCGTCATAGAGTAATGCGTCATAACGTATCACGTCATATAGTATTGCGTCATGACGAATAATGTCATATAATAAGGCGACATGACGTATAACGTCATATAGTATTGCGTCATGACGTATAACGTCATATCGAATTCCGGTTTAACGTATAACGCCACATATCAATGCGTCATAACGTATAACGCCACATGGTCATACGTCTTAACGTATAAAGACATATAGAATTCCGGGATAACGTATAACGTCACATAGTAATACGTCATAACGTATAACGTCATATAGTATTGCGTCATGACGTATAACGTCATATAATAAGGCGACATGACGTATAACGTCATATAGAATTACGTCATATAATAAGGCGGCATGACGTATAACGTCATATAGAATTACGTCATAACGTATAACGTCATCTACAATTACGGTTTAACGTATAACGTCAAAAGAGTAATGCGTCATATCCTATAACGCCATATAGTAATTGCGTCATAACGTATAACGTCATATAGAATTCCGGCATAACGTATATCGTCATATAGTAATACGTCATAACTTACAAGGTCATATAGCAATGCGTCATAACGTATAACGTCACATAGTAATACGTCTTAACGTATAACGTCATATAGTAATGCGTCATAACGTATAACGCCATATAGTAATGCGTCATAACATATAACGTCATATAGTATTGCGCCATAACGCCTAACGCCATATAGCAATGCGTCATAACGTCCAACGCCATATAGCAATGCGTCATAACGTATAACGTCATATAGTAATGCGTCATACCGTATAACGTCATATAGAATTCCGGTTTAACGTATAACGCCATATAGCAATGCGTCATAACGTATAACGTCACATAGTAATACGTCTTAACGTATAAAGTCATATTGAATACCGGGTTAACGTATAACGCCATATAGCAATGCGTCACAACGTATAACATCATATAGTATTCCGTCATGACGTTTAACGTCATATAGTAATGCGTCATAACGTATATCGTCATGGAGTAATGCGTCATAACGTATAACGTCATATAGTAATGCGTCTTATCGTATAACGTCATATAGAATTCCGGTTTAACGTATAACGCCTCATAGCAATGCGTCAAAACGTATAACGTCACATAGTAATACGTCTTAACGTATAAAGTCATATAGAATACCGGGTTAACGTATAACGCCATATAGCAATGCGTCATAACGTATAACGCCATATAGTAATGCGACATAACGTATAACATCATATAGTATTGCGTCATGACGTATAACGTCATATAGTAATGCGTCATAACGTATATCGTCATAGAGTAATGCGTCATAACGTATCACGTCATATAGTATTGCGTCATGACGAATAATGTCATATAATAAGGCGACATGACGTATAACGTCATATAGTAATGCGTCATAACGTATAACGTCATATAGAATTCCGGTTTAACGTATAACGCCACATATCAATGCGTCATAACGTATAACGCCACATGGTCATACGTCTTAACGTATAAAGACATATAGAATTCCGGGATAACGTATAACGTCACATAGTAATACGTCATAACGTATAACGTCATATAGTATTGCGTCATGACGTATAACGTCATATAATAAGGCGACATGACGTATAACGTCATATAGAATTACGTCATATAATAAGGCGGCATGACGTATAACGTCATATAGAATTACGTCATAACGTATAACGTCATCTACAATTACGGTTTAACGTATAACGTCAAAAGAGTAATGCGTCATATCCTATAACGCCATATAGTAATTGCGTCATAACGTATAACGTCATATAGTAATGCGTCATAACGTATAACGCCATATAGTAATGCGTCATAACGTATAACGTCATATAGTATTGCGTCATGACGTATAACGTCATATAATAAGGCGACATGACGTATAACGTCATATAGAATTACGTCATAACGTATAACGTCATCAACAATTACGGTTTAACGTATAACGTCAAAAGAGTAATGCGTCATATCCTATAACGCCATATAGTAATTGCGTCATAACGTATAACGTCATATAGAATTCCGGCATAACGTATATCGTCATATAGTAATACGTCATAACTTACAAGGTCATATAGTAATGCGTCATAACGTATAACGTCATATAGTATTGCGTCATGACGTATAACGTCATATAATAAGGTGACATGACGTATAACGTCACATAGTAAAACGTCATAACGTATAACGTCATATAGTAATACGTCATAACGTATAACGTCATATAGTATTGCGACATGACGAATAATGTCATATAATAAGGCGACATGACGTATAACGTCATATAGTAATGCGTCACAACGTATAACGTCATATAGTAATGCGTCATAACGTATAACGCCATATAGTAATACGTCATAACTTACAAGGTCATATAGTAATGCGTCATAACGTATAACGTCATATAGTATTGCGTCATGACGTATAACGTCATATAATAAGGTGACATGACGTATAACGTCATATAGAATTACGGCATAACGTATAACGTCACATAGTAAAACGTCATAACGTATAACGTCATATAGTAATACGTCATAACGTATAACGTCATATAGTATTGCGACATGACGAATAATGTCATATAATAAGGCGACATGACGTATAACGTCATATAGTAATGCGTCATAACGTATAACGTCATATAGTAATGCGTCATAACGTATAACGTCATATAGTAATGCGTCATAACGTATAACGCCATATAGTAATGCGTCATAACGTATAACGTCATATAGTAATACGTCATAACGTATAACGTCATATAGTATTGCGTCATGACGAATAATGTCATATAATAAGGCGACATGACGTATAACGTCATATAGTAATGCGTCATAACGTATAACGTCATATAGTAT
Source organism: Bombus fervidus (assembly GCF_041682495.2). NCBI lineage: Eukaryota > Metazoa > Arthropoda > Insecta > Hymenoptera > Apidae > Bombus > Bombus fervidus. Next base: position 3,603,056 of record NW_027212582.1, read on the forward strand.
TGCGTCATAACGTCTAACGCCATATAGCAATGCGTCTTAGCGTATAACGTCATATAGTAATGCGTCATACCGTATAACGTCATATAGAATTCCGGTTTAACGTATAACGCCATATAGCAATGCGTCATAACGTATAACGTCACATAGTAATACGTCTTAACGTATAAAGTCATATAGAATACCGGGTTAACGTATAACGCCATATAGCAATGCGTCATAACGTATAACGTCATACAGAATTACGGTTTAACGTATAACGCCATATAGCAATGCGACATAACGTATAACGTTATACAGAATTACGGTTTAACGTATAAAGTCATATAGTAATGCGTCATAACGTATAACGCCATATAGTAATGCGTCATAACGTATAACATCATATAGTATTGCGTCATGACGTATAACGTCATATGGTAATGCGTCATAACGTATATCGTCATAGAGTAATGCGTCATAACGTATAACGTCATATAGTATTGCGTCATAACGTATAACGTTATACAGAATTACGGTTTAACGTATAAAGTCATATAGTAATGCGTCATAACGTATAACATCATATAGTATTGCGTCATGACGTATAACGTCATATAGTAATGCGTCATAACGTATATCGTCATAGAGTAATGCGTCATAACGTATAACGTCATATAGTATTGCGTCATGACGAATAATGTCATATAGAATTCCGGTTTAACGTATAACGCCACATATCAATGCGTCATAACGTATAACGCCACATGGTAATACGTCTTAACGTATAAAGACATATAGAATTCCGGGATAACGTATAACGTCATATAGTAATACGTCATAACGTATAACGTCATATAGTATTGCGTCATGACGAATAATGTCATATAATAAGGCGACATGACGTATAACGTCATATAGTAATGCGTCATAACGTATAACGTCATATAGTAATGCGTCATAACGTATAACGCCATATAGTAATGCGTCATAACGTATAACGTCATATAGTATTGCGTCATAACATCTAACGCCATATAGTAATGCGTCATAACGTATAACGTCATATAGTAATGCGTCATAACGTATAACGCCATATAGCAATGCGTCATAACGTGTAACGCCATATAGCAATGCGTTATAACGAATAACGTCATATAGTAATGCGTCATAACGTATAACGCCATACAGTAATGCGTCATAATGTAGAACGTTATATAGTATTGCGTCATGACGTATAACGTCATATAATAAGGCGACATGACGTATAACGTCATATAGAATTACGGCATAACGTATAACGACATATAGAATTCCGGTTTAACGTATAAAGTCATATAGTAATGCGTCATAACGTATAACGCCATATAGTAATGCGTCATAACGTATAACATCATATAGTATTGCGTCATGTCGTATAACGTCATATAGTAATGCGTCATAACGTATATCGTCATAGACTAATGCGTCATAACGTATAACGTCATATAGTATTGCGTCATGACGAATAATGTCATATAATAAGGCGACATGACGTATAACGTCATATAGTATTGCGTCATGACGTATAACGTCATATAGTAATGCGTCATAACGTATATCGTCATAGAGTAATGCGTCAGAACGTATAACGTCATATAGTATTGCGTCATGGCGTATAGCGTCATATAATAAGGCGACATGACGTATAACGTCATATAGAATTACGTCATAACGTATAACGTCATATACAATTACGGTTTAACGTATAACGTCAAAAGGGTAATGCGTCATATCCTATAACGCCATATAGTAATTGCGTCATAACGTATAACGTCATATAGAATTCCGGCATAACGTATATCGTCATATAGTAATACGTCATAACTTACAAGGTCATATAGTAATGCGTCATAACGTACAACGCCATATAGCAATGCGCCATAACGTATAACGTCATATAGTATTGCGTCATGACGTATAACGTCATATAATAAGGCGACATGACGTATAACGTCACATGGAATTACGTCATAACGTATAACGTCATATAGAATTCCGGCATAACGTATATCGTCATATAGTAATACGTCATAACTTACAAGGTCATATAGTAATGCGTCATAACGTATAACGTCATATAGTAATACGTCATAACGTATAACGTCATATAGTATTGCGTCATGACGAATAATGTCATATAATAAGGCGACCTGACGTATAACGTCATATAGTAATGCGTCATAACGTATAACGCCATATAGTAATGCGTCATAACATATATCGTCATATAGTATTGCGTCATAACGTCTAACGCCATATAGCAATGCGTCATAACGTATAACGTCATATAGTAATGCGTCATACCGTATAACGTCATATAGAATTCCAGTTTAACGTATAACGCCATATAGCAATGCGTCATAACGTATAACGTCATATAGTATTGCGTCATGACGTATAACGTCATATAATAAGGCGACATGACGTATAACGCCATATAGTAATTGCGTCATAACGTATAACGTCATATAGAATTCCGGCATAACGTATATCGTCATATAGTAATACGTCATAACTTACAAGGTCATATAGTAATGCGTCATAACGTACAACGCCATATAGCAATGCGCCATAACGTATAACGTCATATAGTATTGCGTCATGACGAATAATGTCATATAATAAAGCGACATGACGTATAACGTCATATAGTAATGCGTCATAACGTATAAAGTCATATGGAATACCGGGTTAACGTATAACGCCATATAGCAATGCGTCATAACGTATATCGTCATAGAGTAATGCGTCATAACGTATAACGTCATATAGTATTGCGTCATAACGTATAACGTTATACAGAATTACGGTTTAACGTATAAAGTCATATAGTAATGCGTCATAACGTATAACGCCATATAGTAATGCGTCATAACGTATAACATCATATAGTATTGCGTCATGACGTATAACGTCATATAGTAATGCGTCATAACGTATATCGTCATAGAGTAATGCGTCATAACGTATAACGTCATATAGTATTGCGTCATGACGAATAATGTCATATAATAAGGCGACATGACGTATAACGTCATATAGTAATGCGTCATAACGTATAACGTCATATAGAATTCCGGTTTAACGTATAACGCCACATATCAATGCGTCATAACGTATAACGCCACATGGTAATACGTCTTGACGTATAAAGACATATAGAATTCCGGGATAACGTATAACGTCATATAGTAATACGTCATAACGTATAACGTCATATAGTAATGCGTCATACCGTATAACGTCATATAGAATTCCGGTTTAACGTATAACGCCATATAGCAATGCGTCATAACGTATAACGTCACATAGTAATACGTCTTAACGTATAAAGTCATATAGAATACCGGCTTAACGTATAACGCCATATAGCAATGCGTCATAACGTATAACGTCATACAGAATTACGGTTTAACGTATAACGCCATATAGCAATGCGTCATAACGTATAACCCCATATAGTAATGCGTCATAACGTATAACGTCATATAGTATTGCGTCATGACGTATAACGTCATATAATAAGGCGACATGACGTATAACGTCATATAGAATTACGTCATAACGTATAACGTCATATACAATTACGGTTTAACGTATAACGTCAAAAGAGTAATGCGTCATATCCTATAACGCCATATAGTAATTGCGTCATAACGTATAACGTCATATAGAATTCCGGCATAACGTATATCGTCATATAGTAATACGTCATAACTTACAAGGTCATATAGTAATGCGTCATAACGTATAACGTCATATAGTATTGCGTCATGACGTATAACGTCATATAATAAGGTGACATGACGTATAACGTCATATAGAATTACGGCATAACGTATAACGTCACATAGTAAAACGTCATAACGTATAACGTCATATAGTATTGCGTCATGACGTATAACGTCATATAGTAATGCGTCATAACGTATATCGTCATAGAGTAATGCGTCATAACGTATAACGTCATATAGTATTGCGTCATGACGAATAATGTTATATAATAAGGCGACATGACGTATAGCGTCATATAGTAATGTGTCATAACGTATAACGTCATATAGAATTCCGGTTTAACGTATAACGCCACATAGGAATGCGTCATAACGTATAACGCCACATGGTAATACGTCTTAACGTATAAAGACATATAGAATTCCGGGATAACGTATAACGTCATATAGTATTGCGACATGACGTATAACGTCATATAGTAATGCGTCATGACGTATAACGTCATATAGTAATGCGTCATAACGTATATCGTCATAGAGTAATGCGTCATAACGTATAACGTCATATAGTATTGCGTCATGACGAATAATGTCATATAATAAGGCGACATGACGTATAACGTCATATAGTATTGCGTCATGACGTATAACGTCATATAGTAATGCGTCATAACATATAACGTCATATAGTATTGCGTCATAACGTATAACGCCATATAGCAATGCGTCATAACGTATAACGTCATATAGTAATGCGTCATACCGTATAACGACATATAGAATTCCGGTTTAACGTATAAAGTCATATAGTAATGCGTCATAACGTATAACGCCATATAGTAATGCGTCATAACGTATAACATCATATAGTATTGCGTCATGACGTATAACGTCATATAGTAATGCGTCATAACGTATATCGTCATAGAGTAATGCGTCATAACGTATAACGTCATATAGTATTGCGTCATGACGAATAATGTCATATAATAAGGCGACATGACGTATAACGTCATATAGTATTGCGTCATGACGTATAACGTCATATAGTAATGCGTCATAACGTATATCGTCATAGAGTAATGCGTCATAACGTATAACGTCATATAGTATTGCGTCATGACGAATAATGTCATATAATAAGGCGACATGACGTATAACGTCATATAGTAATGCGTCATAACGTATAAAGTCATATGGAATACCGGGTTAACGTATAACGCCATATAGCAATGCGTCATAACGTATATCGTCATAGAGTAATGCGTCATAACGTATAACGTCATATAGTATTGCGTCATAACGTATAACGTTATACAGAATTACGGTTTAACGTATAAAGTCATATAGTAATGCGTCATAACGTATAATGCCATATAGTAATGCGTCATAACGTATAACATCATATAGTATTGCGTCATGACGTATAACGTCATATAGTAATGCGTCATAACGTATATCGTCATAGAGTAATGCGTCATAACGTATAACGTCATATAGTATTGCGTCATGACGAATAATGTCATATAATAAGGCGACATGACGTATAACGTCATATAGTAATGCGTCATAACGTATAACGTCATATAGAATTCCGGTTTAACGTATAACGCCACATATCAATGCGTCATAACGTATAACGCCACATGGTAATACGTCTTGACGTATAAAGACATATAGAATTCCGGGATAACGTATAACGTCATATAGTAATACGTCATAACGTATAACGTCATATAGTATTGCGTCATGACGAATAATGTCATATAATAAGGCGACATGACGTATAACGTCATATAGTAATGCGTCATAACGTATAACGTCATATAGTAATGCGTCATAACGTATAACGCCATATAGTAATGCGTCAAAACGTATAACGTCATATAGTATTGCGTCATAACATCTAACGCCATATAGTAATGCGTCATAACGTATAACGTCATATAGTAATGCGTCATAACGTATAACGCCATATAGCAATGCGTCATAGCGTGTAACGCCATATAGCAATGCGTTATAACGAATAACGTCATATAGTAATGCGTCATAACGTATAACGCCATACAGTAATGCGTCATAACGTAGAACGTTATATAGTATTGCGTCATGACGTATAACGTCATATAGTATTGCGACATGACGTATAACGTCATATAATAAGGTGACATGACGTATAACGTCATATAGAATTACGGCATAACGTATAACGTCACATAGTAAAACGTCATAACGTATAACGTCATATAGTAATACGTCATAACGTATAACGTCATATAGTATTGCGACATGACGAATAATGTCATATAATAAGGCGACATGACGTATAACGTCATATAATAATGCGTCATAACGTATAACGTCATATAGTAATGCGTCATAACGTATAACGCCATATAGTAATGCGTCATAACGTATAACGTCATATAGTAATACGTCATAACGTATAACGTCATATAGTATTGCGTCATTACGAATAATGTCATATAATAAGGCGACATGACGTATAACGTCATATAGTAATGCGTCATAACGTATAACGTCATATAGTATTGCGTCATAACGTCTAACGCCATATAGCAATGCGTCTTAGCGTATAACGTCATATAGTAATGCGTCATACCGTATAACGTCATATAGAATTCCGGTTTAACGTATAACGCCATATAGCAATGCGTCATAACGTATAACGTCACATAGTAATACGTCTTAACGTATAAAGTCATATAGAATACCGGGTTAACGTATAACGCCATATAGCAATGCGTCATAACGTATAACGTCATACAGAATTACGGTTTAACGTATAACGCCATATAGCAATGCGTCATAACGTATAACGTTATACAGAATTACAGTTTAACGTATAAAGTCATATAGTAATGCGTCATAACGTATAACGCCATATAGTAATGCGTCATAACGTATAACATCATATAGTATTGCGTCATGACGTATAACGTCATATAGTAATGCGTCATAACGTATATCGTCATAGAGTAATGCGTCATAACGTATAACGTCATATAGTATTGCGTCATAACGTATAACGTTATACAGAATTACGGTTTAACGTATAAAGTCATATAGTAATGCGTCATAACGTATAACGCCATATAGTAATGCGTCATAACGTATAACATCATATAGTATTGCGTCATGACGTATAACGTCATATAGTAATGCGTCATAACGTATATCGTCATAGAGTAATGCGTCATAACGTATAACGTCATATAGTAATGCGTCATAACGTATAACATCATATAGTATTGCGTCATGACGTATAACGTCATATAGTAATGCGTCATAACGTATATCGTCATAGAGTAATGCGTCATAACGTATAACGTCATATAGTATTGCGTCATGACGAATAATGTCATATAATAAGGCGACATGACGTATAACGTCATATAGTATTGCGTCATGACGTATAACGTCATATAGTAATGCGTCATAACGTATATCGTCATAGAGTAATGCGTCATAACGTATAACGTCATATAGTATTGCGTCATGACGAATAATGTCATATAATAAGGCGACATGACGTATAACGTCATATAGTAATGCGTCATAACGTATAAAGTCATATGGAATACCGGGTTAACGTATAACGCCATATAGCAATGCGTCATAACGTATATCGTCATAGAGTAATGCGTCATAACGTATAACGTCATATAGTATTGCGTCATAACTTATAACGTTATACAGAATTACGGTTTAACGTATAAAGTCATATAGTAATGCGTCATAACGTATAGCGCCATATAGTAATGCGTCATAACGTATAACATCATATAGTATTGCGTCATGACGTATAACGTCATATAGTAATGCGTCATAACGTATATCGTCATAGAGTAATGCGTCATAACGTATAACGTCATATAGTATTGCGTCATGACGAATAATGTCATATAATAAGGCGACATGACGTATAACGTCATATAGTAATGCGTCATAACGTATAACGTCATATAGAATTCCGGTTTAACGTATAACGCCACATATCAATGCGTCATAACGTATAACGCCACATGGTAATACGTCTTGACGTATAAAGACATATAGAATTCCGGGATAACGTATAACGTCATATAGTAATACGTCATAACGTATAACGTCATATAGTATTGCGTCATGACGAATAATGTCATATAATAAGGCGACATGACGTATAACGTCATATAGTAATGCGTCATAACGTATAACGTCATATAGTAATGCGTCATAACGTATAACGCCATATAGTAATGCGTCAAAACGTATAACGTCATATAGTATTGCGTCATAACATCTAACGCCATATAGTAATGCGTCATAACGTATAACGTCATATAGTAATGCGTCATAACGTATAACGCCATATAGCAATGCGTCATAACGTGTAACGCCATATAGCAATGCGTTATAACGAATAACGTCATATAGTAATGCGTCATAACGTATAACGCCATACAGAAATGCGTCATAACGTAGAACGTTATATAGTATTGCGTCATGACGTATAACGTCATATAGTATTGCGACATGACGAATAATGTCATATAATAAGGCGACATGACGTATAACGTCATATAGTAATGCGTCATAACGTATAACGTCATATAGTAATGCGTCATAACGTATAACGCCATATAGTAATACGTCATAACTTACAAGGTCATATAGTAATGCGTCATAACGTATAACGTCATATAGTATTGCGTCATGACGTATAACGTCATATAATAAGGTGACATGACGTATAACGTCATATAGAATTACGGCATAACGTATAACGTCACATAGTAAAACGTCATAACGTATAACGTCATATAGTAATACGTCATAACGTATAACGTCATATAGTATTGCGACATGACGAATAATGTCATATAATAAGGCGACATGACGTATAACGTCATATAGTAATGCGTCATAACGTATAACGTCATATAGTAATGCGTCATAACGTATAACGCCATATAGTAATGCGTCATAACGTATAACGTCATATAGTAATACGTCATAACGTATAACGTCATATAGTATTGCGTCATTACGAATAATGTCATATAATAAGGCGACATGACGTATAACGTCATATAGTAATGCGTCATAACGTATAACGTCATATAGTATTGCGTCATAACGTCTAACGCCATATAGCAATGCGTCTTAGCGTATAACGTCATATAGTAATGCGTCATACCGTATAACGTCATATAGAATTCCGGTTTAACGTATAACGCCATATAGCAATGCGTCATAACGTATAACGTCACATAGTAATACGTCTTAACGTATAAAGTCATATAGAATACCGGGTTAACGTATAACGCCATATAGCAATGCGTCATAACGTATAACGTCATACAGAATTACGGTTTAACGTATAACGCCATATAGCAATGCGTCATAACGTATAACGTTATACAGAATTACGGTTTAACGTATAAAGTCATATAGTAATGCGTCATAACGTATAACGCCATATAGTAATGCGTCATAACGTATAACATCAAATAGTATTGCGTCATGACGTATAACGTCATATAGTAATGCGTCATAACGTATATCGTAATAGAGTAATGCGTCATAACGTATAACTTCATATAGTATTGCGTCATAACGTATAACGTTATACAGAATTACGGTTTAACGTATAAAGTCATATAGTAATGCGTCATAACGTATAACGCCATATAGTAATGCGTCATAACGTATAACATCATATAGTATTGCGTCATGACGTATAACGTCATATAGTAATGCGTCATAACGTATATCGTCATAGAGTAATGCGTCATAACGTATAACGTCATATAGTATTGCGTCATGACGAATAATGTCATATAATAAGGCGACATGACGTATAACGTCATATAGTAATGCGTCATAACGTATAACGTCATATAGTATTGCGTCATAACATCTAACGCCATATAGTAATGCGTCATAACGTATAACGTCATATAGTAATGCGTCATAACGTATAACGCCATATAGCAATGCGTCATAACGTGTAACGCCATATAGCAATGCGTTATAACGAATAACGTCATATAGTAATGCGTCATAACGTATAACGCCATACAGTAATGCGTCATAACGTAGAACGTTATATAGTATTGCGTCATGACGTATAACGTCATATAATAAGGCGACATGACGTATAACGTCATATAGAATTACGGCATAACGTATAACGTCACATAGTAAAACGTCATAACGTATAACGTCATATAGCAATGCGTTATAACGAATAACGTCATATAGTAATGCGTCATAACGTATAACGCCATATAGTAATGCGTCATAACGTATAACGTCATTTAGTATTGCGTCATGACGTATAACGTCATATAATAAGGCGACATGACGTATAACGTCATATAGAATTACGTCATAACGTATAACGTCATATACAATTACGGTTTAACGTATAACGTCAAAAGAGTAATGCGTCATATCCTATAACGCCATATAGCAATTGCGTCATAACGTATAACGTCATATAGAATTCCGGCATAACGTATATCGTCATATAGTAATACGTCATAACTTACAAGGTCATATAGTAATGCGTCATAACGTATAACGTCATATAGTATTGCGTCATGACGTATAACGTCATATAATAAGGTGACATGACGTATAACGTCATATAGAATTACGGCATAACGTATAACGTCACATAGTAAAACGTCATAACGTATAACGTCATATAGTATTGCGTCATGACGTATAACGTCATATAGTAATGCGTCATAACGTATATCGTCATAGAGTAATGCGTCATAACGTATAACGTCATATAGTATTGCGTCATGACGAATAATGTTATATAATAAGGCGACATGACGTATAACGTCATATAGTAATGTGTCATAACGTATAACGTCATATAGAATTCCGGTTTAACGTATAACGCCACATAGCAATGCGTCATAACGTATAACGCCTCATGGTAATACGTCTTAACGTATAAAGACATATAGAATTCCGGGATAACGTATAACGTCATATAGTATTGCGACATGACGTATAACGTCATATAGTAATGCGTCATGACGTATAACGTCATATAGTAATGCGTCATAACGTATATCGTCATAGAGTAATGCGTCATAACGTATAACGTCATATAGTATTGCGTCATGACGAATAATGTCATATAATAAGGCGACATGACGTATAACGTCATATAGTATTGCGTCATGACGTATAACGTCATATAGTAATGCGTCATAACATATAACGTCATATAGTATTGCGTCATAACGTATAACGCCATATAGCAATGCGTCATAACGTATAACGTCATATAGTAATGCGTCATACCGTATAACGACATATAGAATTCCGGTTTAACGTATAACGCCATATAGCAATGCGTCATAACGTATAACGTCACATAGTAATACGTCTTAACGTATAACGTCATACAGAATTACGGTTTAACGTATAACGCCATATAGCAATGCGTCATAACGTATAACGTCACATAGTAATACGTCTTAACGTATAACGTCATATAGTAATGCGTCATAACGTATAACGCCATATAGTAATGCGTCATAACATATAACGTCATATAGTAATGCGTCATAACGTATAACGTCATATAGTAATGCGTCATAACGTATAACGCCATATAGTAATACGTCATAACTTACCAGGTCATATAGTAATGCGTCATAACGTATAACGTCATATAGTATTGCGTCATGACGAATAATGTCATATAATAAGGCGACATGACGTATAACGTCATATAGTAATGCGTCATAACGTATAACGTCATATAGTAATGCGTCATAACGTATAACGCCATATAGTAATGCGTCATAACGTATAACGTCATATAGTAATACGTCATAACGTATAACGTCATATAGTATTGCGTCATGACGAATAATGTCATATAATAAGGCGACATGACGTATAACGTCATATAGTAATGCGTCATAACGTATAACGTCATATAGTATTGCGTCATAACGTCTAACGCCATATAGCAATGCGTCTTAGCGTATAACGTCATATAGTAATGCGTCATACCGTATAACGTCATATAGAATTCCGGTTTAACGTATAACGCCATATAGCAATGCGTCATAACGTATAACGTCACATAGTAATACGTCTTAACGTATAAAGTCATATAGAATACCGGGTTAACGTATAACGCCATATAGCAATGCGTCATAACGTATAACGTCATACAGAATTACGGTTCAACGTATAACGCCATATAGCAATGCGTCATAACGTATAACGTTATACAGAATTACGATTTAACGTATAAAGTCATATAGTAATGCGTCATAACGTATAACGCCATATAGTAATGCGTCATAACGTATAACATCATATAGTATTGCGTCATGACGTATAACGTCATATAGTAATGCGTCATAACGTATATCGTCATAGAGTAATGCGTCATAACGTATAACGTCATATAGTATTGCGTCATAACGTATAACGTTATACAGAATTATGGTTTAACGTATAAAGTCATATAGTAATGCGTCATAACGTATAACGCCATATAGTAATGCGTCATAACGTATAACATCATATAGTATTGCGTCATGACGTATAACGTCATATAGTAATGCGTCATAACGTATATCGTTATCGAGTAATGCGTCATAACGTATATCGTCATCGAGTAATGCGTCATAACGTATAACGTCATATAGTATTGCGTCATGACGAATAATGTCATATAATAAGGCGACATGGCGTATAACGTCATATAGTAATGCGTCATAACGTATAACGTCATATAGAATTCCGGTTTAACGTATAACGCCACATATCAATGCGTCATAACGTATAACGCCACATGGTAATACGTCTTAACGTATAACGTCATATAGTATTGCGTCATGACGAATAATGTCATATAATAAGGCGACATGACGTATAACGTCATATAGTAATGCGTCATAACGTATAACGTCATATAGTAATGCGTCATAACGTATAACGCCATATAGTAAGGCGTCATAACGTATAACGTCATATAGTATTGCGTCATAACATCTAACGCCATATAGTAATGCGTCATAACGTATAACGTCATATAGTAATGCGTCATAACGTATAACGCCATATAGCAATGCGTCATAACGTGTAACGCCATATAGCAATGCGTTATAACGAATAACGTCATATAGTAATGCGTCATAACGTATAACGCCATACAGTAATGCGTCATAACGTAGAACGTTATATAGTATTGCGTCATGACGTATAACGTCATATAATAAGGCGGCATGACGTATAACGTCATATAGAATTACGTCATAACGTATAACGTCATCTACAATTACGGTTTAACGTATAACGTCAAAAGAGTAATGCGTCATATCCTATAACGCCATATAGTAATTGCGTCATAACGTATAACGTCATATAGTAATGCGTCATAACATATAACGCCATATAGTAATGCGTCATAACGTATAACGTCATATAGTATTGCGTCATGACGCATAACGTCATATAATAAGGCGACATGACGTATAACGTCATATAGAATTACGTCATAACGTATAACGTCATCTACAATTACGGTTTAACGTATAACGTCAAAAGAGTAATGCGTCATATCCTATAACGCCATATAGTAATTGCGTCATAACGTATAACGTCATATAGAATTCCGGCATAACGTATATCGTCATATAGTAATACGTCATAACTTACAAGGTCATATAGTAATGCGTCATAACGTATAACGTCATATAGTATTGCGTCATGACGTATAACGTCATATAATAAGGTGACATGACGTATAACGTCATATAGAATTACGGCATAACGTATAACGTCACATAGTAAAACGTCATAACGTATAACGTCAATTAGTAATGCGTCATAACGTATAACGCCATATAGTAATGCGTCATAACGTATAACGTCATATAGTAATACGTCATAACGTATAACGTCATATAGTATTGCGTCATGACGAATAAAGTCATATAATAAGGCGACATGACGTGTAACGTCATATAGTAATGCGTCATAACGTGTAACGTCATATAGTAATGCGTCATAACTTATAACGCAATATAGTAATGCGTCATAACGTATAACGTCATATAGTATTGCGTCATAACATCTAACGCCATATAGTAATGCGTCATAACGTACAACGTCATATAGTAATGCGTCATAACGTATAACGCCATATAGCAATGCGTCATAACGTATAACGCCATATAGCAATGCGTTATAACGAATAACGTCATATAGTAATGCGTCATAACGTATAACGTCATATAGTATTGCGTCATAACATCTAACGCCATATAGTAATGCGTCATAACGTATAACGTCATATAGTATTGCGTCATGACGAATAATGTCATATAATAAGGCGACATGACGTATAACGTCATATAGTAATGCGTCATAACGTATAACGTCATATAGTATTGCGTCATAACGTCTAACGCAATATAGCAATGCGTCTTAGCGTATAACGTCATATAGTAATGCGTCATACCGTATAACGTCATATAGAATTCCGGTTTAACGTATAACGCCATATAGCAATGCGTCATAACGTATAACGTCACATAGTAATACGTCTTAACGTATAAAGTCATATAGAATACCGGGTTAATGTATAACGCCATATAGCAATGCGTCATAACGTATAACGTCATATAATAAGGCGACATGACGTATAACGTCATATAGAATTACGTCATAACGTATAACGTCATATACAATTACGGTTTAACGTATAACGTCAAAAGAGTAATGCGTCATATCCTATAACGCCATATAGTAATTGCGTAATAACGTATAACATCATATAGAATTCCGGCATAACGTATAACGTCACATAGTAAAACGTCATAACGTATAACGTCATATAGTAATACGTCATGACGAATAATGTCATATAATAAGGCGACATGGCGTATAACGTCATATAGTAATGCGTCATAACGTATAACGTCATATAGAATTCCGGTTTAACGTATAACGCCACATATCAATGCGTCATAACGTATAACGCCACATGGTAATACGTCTTAACGTATAACGTCATATAGTATTGCGTCATGACGAATAATGTCATATAATAAGGCGACATGACGTATAACGTCATATAGTAATGCGTCATAACGTATAACGTCATATAGTAATGCGTCATAACGTATAACGCCATATAGTAAGGCGTCATAACGTATAACGTCATATAGTATTGCGTCATAACATCTAACGCCATATAGTAATGCGTCATAACGTATAACGTCATATAGTAATGCGTCATAACGTATAACGCCATATAGCAATGCGTCATAACGTGTAACGCCATATAGCAATGCGTTATAACGAATAACGTCATATAGTAATGCGTCATAACGTATAACGCCATACAGTAATGCGTCATAACGTAGAACGTTATATAGTATTGCGTCATGACGTATAACGTCATATAATAAGGCGGCATGACGTATAACGTCATATAGAATTACGTCATAACGTATAACGTCATCTACAATTACGGTTTAACGTATAACGTCAAAAGAGTAATGCGTCATATCCTATAACGCCATATAGTAATTGCGTCATAACGTATAACGTCATATAGTAATGCGTCATAACATATAACGCCATATAGTAATGCGTCATAACGTATAACGTCATATAGTATTGCGTCATGACGCATAACGTCATATAATAAGGCGACATGACGTATAACGTCATATAGAATTACGTCATAACGTATAACGTCATCTACAATTACGGTTTAACGTATAACGTCACAAGAGTAATGCGTCATATCCTATAACGCCATATAGTAATTGCGTCATAACGTATAACGTCATATAGAATTCCGGCATAACGTATATCGTCATATAGTAATACGTCATAACTTACAAGGTCATATAGTAATGCGTCATAACGTATAACGTCATATAGTATTGCGTCATGACGTATAACGTCATATAATAAGGTGACATGACGTATAACGTCATATAGAATTACGGCATAACGTATAACGTCACATAGTAAAACGTCATAACGTATAACGTCAATTAGTAATGCGTCATAACGTATAACGCCATATAGTAATGCGTCATAACGTATAACGTCATATAGTAATACGTCATAACGTATAACGTCATATAGTATTGCGTCATGACGAATAAAGTCATATAATAAGGCGACATGACGTGTAACGTCATATAGTAATGCGTCATAACGTGTAACGTCATATAGTAATGCGTCATAACTTATAACGCAATATAGTAATGCGTCATAACGTATAACGACATATAGTATTGCGTCATAACATCTAACGCCATATAGTAATGCGTCATAACGTACAACGTCATATAGTAATGCGTCATAACGTATAACGCCATATAGCAATGCGTCATAACGTATAACGCCATATAGCAATGCGTTATAACGAATAACGTCATATAGTAATGCGTCATAACGTATAACGTCATATAGTATTGCGTCATAACATCTAACGCCATATAGTAATGCGTCATAACGTATAACGTCATATAGTATTGCGTCATGACGAATAATGTCATATAATAAGGCGACATGACGTATAACGTCATATAGTAATGCGTCATAACGTATAACGTCATATAGTATTGCGTCATAACGTCTAACGCCATATAGCAATGCGTCTTAGCGTATAACGTCATATAGTAATGCGTCATACCGTATAACGTCATATAGAATTCCGGTTTAACGTATAACGCCATATAGCAATGCGTCATAACGTATAACGTCACATAGTAATACGTCTTAACGTATAAAGTCATATAGAATACCGGGTTAATGTATAACGCCATATAGCAATGCGTCATAACGTATAACGTCATATAATAAGGCGACATGACGTATAACGTCATATAGAATTACGTCATAACGTATAACGTCATATACAATTACGGTTTAACGTATAACGTCAAAAGAGTAATGCGTCATATCCTATAACGCCATATAGTAATTGCGTAATAACGTATAACATCATATAGAATTCCGGCATAACGTATAACGTCACATAGTAAAACGTCATAACGTATAACGTCATATAGTAATACGTCATAACGTATAACGTCATATAATAAGGCGACATGACGTATAACGTCATATAGAATTACGTCATAACGTATAACGTCATATACAATTACGGTTTAACGTATAACGTCAAAAGAGTAATGCGTCATATCCTATAACGCCATATAGTAATTGCGTAATAACGTATAACATCATATTGAATTCCGGCATAACGTATAACGTCACATAGTAAAACGTCATAACGTATAACGTCATATAGTATTGCGTCATAACATCTAACGCCATATAGTAATGCGTCATAACGTATAACGTCATATAGTATTGCGTCATGACGAATAAAGTCATATAATAAGGCGACATGACGTGTAACGTCATATAGTAATGCGTCATAACGTGTAACGTCATATAGTAATGCGTCATAACGTATAACGCCATATAGTAATGCGTCATAACGTATAACGTCATATAATAAGGCGACATGACGTATAACGTCATATAGAATTACGTCATAACGTATAACGCCATATAGCAATGCGTCATAACGTATAACGTCACATAGTAATACGTCTTAACGTATAAAGTCATATAGAATACCGGGTTAACGTATAACGCCATATAGCAATGCGTCATAACGTATAACGTCATACAGAATTACGGTTTAACGTATAACGCCATATAGCAATGCGTCATAACGTATAACGTTATACAGAATTACGGTTTAACGTATAAAGTCATATAGTAATGCGTCATAACGTATAACGCCATATAGTAATGCGTCATAACGTATAACATCATATAGTATTGCGTCATGACGTATAACGTCATATAGTAATGCGTCATAACGTATATCGTCATAGAGTAATGCGTCATAACGTATAACGTCATATAGTATTGCGTCATGACGAATAATGTCATATAGTAATGCGTCATAAAGTATAACGTCATATAGTAATGCGTCATAACGTATAACGCCAAATAGTAATGCGTCATAACGTATAACGTCATATAGTATTGCGTCATAACATCTAACGCCATATAGTAATGCGTCATAACGTATAACGTCATATAGTAATGCGTCATAACGTATAACGCCATATAGCAATGCGTCATAACGTTAACGCCATATAGCAATGCGTTATAACGAATAACGTCATATAGTAATGCGTCATAACGTATAACGCCATACAGTAATGCGTCATAACGTAGAACGTTATATAGTATTGCGTCATGACGTATAACGTCATATAATAAGGCGACATGACGTATAACGTCATATAGAATTACGTCATAACGTTATACAGAATTACGGTTTAACGTATAAAGTCATATAGTAATGCGTCATAACGTATAACGCCATATAGTAATGCGCCATAACGTATAACATCATATAGTATTGCGTCATGACGTATAGCGTCATATATTAATGCGACATAACGTATATCGTCATAGAGTAATGCGTCATAACGTATAACGTCATATAGTATTGCGTCATAACGTATAACGTTATACAGAATTACGGTTTAACGTATAGAGTCATATAGTAATGCGTCATAACGTATAACGCCATATAGTAATGCGTCATAACGAATAACATCATATAGTATTGCGTCATGACGTATAACGTCATATAGTAATGCGTCATAACGTATATCGTCATATAGTAATGCGTCATAACGTATAACGTCATATAGTATTGCGTCATGACGAATAAAGTCATATAATAAGGCGACATGACGTATAACGTCATATAGTAATGCGTCATAACGTATAACGTCATATAGAATTCCGGTTTAACGTATAACGCCATATAGCAATGCGTCATAACGTATAACGTCATATAGTATTGCGTCATGACGAATAATGTCATATAATAAGGCGACATGACGTATAACGTCATATAGTAATGCGTCATAACGTATAACGTCATATAGAATTCCGGTTTAACGTATAACGCCACATAGCAATGCGTCATAACGTATAACGCCACATGGTAATACGTCTTAACGTATAAAGTCATATAGAATTCCGGGATAACGTATATCGTCATATAGTAATACGTCATAACTTACAAGGTCATATAGTAATGTGTCATAACATGTAACGTCATATAGTAGTGCGTCATAACGTATAACGCCATATAGCAATGCCTCATAACGTATAACGTCATATAGTATTGCGTCATGACGTATAACGTCATATAATAAGGCGACATGACGTATAACGTCACATAGAATTACGTCATAACGTATAACGTCATATACAATTACGGTTTAACGTATAACGTCAAAAGAGTAATGCGTCATATCCTATAACGCCATATAGTAATTGCGTCATAACGTATAACGTCATATAGAATTCCGGTTTAACGTATAACGCCATATAGCAATGCGTCATAACGTATAACGTCACATAGTAATACGTCTTAACGTATAACGTCATACAGAATTACGGTTTAACGTATAACGCCATATAGCAATGCGTCATAACGTATAACGTTATACAGAATTACGGTTTAACGTATAAAGTCATATAGTAATGCGTCATAACGTATAACGCCATATAGTAATGCGTCATAACGTATAACATCATATAGTATTGCGTCATGACGTTTAACGTCATATAGTAATGCGTCATAACGTATAACGCCATATAGTAATGCGTCAGAACGTATAACGTCATATAGTATTGCGTCATGGCGTATAGCGTCATATAATAAGGCGACATGACGTATAACGTCATATAGAATTACGTCATAACGTATAACGTCATATACAATTACGGTTTAACGTATAACGTCAAAAGGGTAATGCGTCATATCCTATAACGCCATATAGTAATTGCGTCATAACGTATAACGTCATATAGAATTCCGGCATAACGTATATCGTCATATAGTAATACGTCATAACTTACAAGGTCATATAGTAATGCGTCATAACGTACAACGCCATATAGCAATGCGCCATAACGTATAACGTCATATAGTATTGCGTCATGACGTATAACGTCATATAATAAGGCGACATGACGTATAACGTCACATGGAATTACGTCATAACGTATAACGTCATATAGAATTCCGGCATAACGTATATCGTCATATAGTAATACGTCATAACTTACAAGGTCATATAGTAATGCGTCATAACGTATAACGTCATATAGTAATACGTCATAACGTATAACGTCATATAGTATTGCGTCATGACGAATAATGTCATATAATAAGGCGACCTGACGTATAACGTCATATAGTAATGCGTCATAACGTATAACGCCATATAGTAATGCGTCATAACATATATCGTCATATAGTATTGCGTCATAACGTCTAACGCCATATAGCAATGCGTCATAACGTATAACGTCATATAGTAATGCGTCATGCCGTATAACGTCATATAGAATTCCAGTTTAACGTATAACGCCATATAGCAATGCGTCATAACGTATAACGTCACATAGTAATACGTCTTAACGTATAAAGTCATATAGAATACCGGGTTAAAGTATAACGCCATATAGCAATGCGTCATAACGTATAACGTCATATAGAATTCCGGTTTAACGTATATCGCCATATAGCAATGCGTCATAACGTATAACGTCACATAGCAATGCGTCATAACGTATAACGTCATACAGAATTACGGTTTAACGTATAACGCCATATAGCAATGCGTCATAACGTATAACGTTATACAGAATTACGGTTTAACGTATAAAGTCATATAGTAATGCGTCATAACGTATAACGCCATATAGTAATGCGTCATAACGTATAACATCATATAGTATTGCGTCATGGCGTATAGCGTCATATAATAAGGCGACATGACGTATAACGTCATATAGAATTACGTCATAACGTATAACGTCATATACAATTACGGTTTAACGTATAACGTCAAAAGAGTAATGCGTCATATCCTATAACGCCATATAGTAATTGCGTCATAACGTATAACGTCATATAGAATTCCGGCATAACGTATATCGTCATATAGTAATACGTCATAACTTACAAGGTCATATAGTAATGCGTCATAACGTATAACGTCATATCGTATTGCGTCATGACGTATAACGTCATATAATAAGATGACATGACGTATAACGTCATATAGAATTACGGCATAACGTATAACGTCACATAGTAAAACGTCATAACGTATAACGTCATACAGACTTACGGTTTAACGTCTAATGTCATACAGTAATGCGTCATATCGTATAACATCATATAGAATTCCGGTTTAACGTATAACGCCATATAGCAATGCGTCATAACGTATAACGTCATACAGTAATACGTCTTAACGTATAACGCCATATAGTAATGTGTCATAACATATAACGTCATATAGTAATGCGTCATACTGTATAACGTCATATAGAATTCCGGTTTAACGTATAACGCCATATAGCAATGCGTCATAACGTATAACGTCATACAGAATTGCGGTTTAACGTATAACGCCATATAGCAATGCGTCATAACGTATAACGTTGTACAGAATTACGGTTTAACGTATAAAGTCATATAGTAATGCGTCATAACGTGTAACGCCATATAGTAATGCGTCATAACGTATAACATCATATAGTATTGCGTCATGACGTATAACGTCATATAGTAATGCGTCATAACGTATAGCGTCATAGAGTAATGCGTCATAACGTATAATGTCATATAGTATTGCGTCATGACGAATAATGTCATATAATAAGGCGACATGACGTATAACGTCATATAGTAATGCGTCATAACGTATAACGTCATATAGAATTCCGGGATAACGTATAACGTCATATAGTAATACGTCATAACTTACAAGGTCATATAGTAATGCGTCATAACATTTAACGTCATATAGTAATGCGTCATAACGTATAACGCCATATAGCAATGCGTCATAACGTATAACGTCATATAGTATTGCGTCATGACGTGTAACGTCATATAATAAGGCGACATGACGTATAACGTCATACAGTAATGCGTCATAACGTATAACGTCATACAGTAATGCGTCATAACGTATAACGCCATATAGTAATGTGTCATAACATATAACGTCATATAGTAATGCGTCATAACATATAACGTCATATAGTATTGCGTCATAACGTCTAACGCCATATAGCAATGCGTCATAACGTATAACGTCATATAGTAATGCGTCATACTGTATAACGTCATATAGAATTCCGGTTTAACGTATAACGCCATATAGCAATGCGTCATAACGTATAACGTCATACAGAATTGCGGTTTAACGTATAACGCCATATAGCAATGCGTCATAACGTATAACGTTGTACAGAATTATGGTTTAACGTATAAAGTCATATAGTAATGCGTCATAACGTATAACGCCATATAGTAATGCGTCATAACGTATAACATCATATAGTATTGCGTCATGACGTATAACGTCATATAGTAATGCGTCATAACGCATATCGTCATAGAGTAATGCGTCATAACGTATAACGTCATATAGTATTGCGTCATGACGAATAATGTCATATAATAAGGCGACATGACGTATAACGTCATATAGTAATGAGTCATAACGTATAACGTCATATAGAATTCCGGGATAACGTATATCGTCATATAGTAATACGTCATAACTTACAAGGTCATATAGTAATGCGTCATAACATCTAACGTCATATAGTAATGCGTCATAACGTATAACGCCATATAGCAATGCGTCATAACGTATAACGTCATATAGTATTGCGTCATGACGTATAACGTCATATAATAAGGCGACATGACGTATAACGTCACATGGAATTACGTCATAACGTATAACGTCATACACAATTACGGTTTAACGTATAACGTCAAAAGAGTAATGCATCATATCCTATAACGCCATATAGTAATTGCGTCATAACGTATAACGTCATATAGAATTCCGGCATAACGTATATCGTCATATAGTAATACGTCATAACTTACAGGGTCATATAGTAATGCGTCATAACGTATAACGTCATATAGTATTGCGTCATGACGTATAACGTCATATAATAAGGTGACATGACGTATAACGTCATATAGAATTACGGCATAACGTATAACGTCACATAGTAAAACGTCATAACGTATAACGTCATATAGTAATACGTCATAACGTATAACGTCATATAGTATTGCGTCATGACGAATAATGTCATATAATAAGGCGACATGACGTATAACGACATATAGTAATGCGTCATAACGTATAACGTCATATAGTAATGCGTCATAACGTATAACGCCATATAGTAATGCGTCATAACGTATAACGTCATATAGTAATACGTCATAACGTATAACGTCATATAGTATTGCCTCATGACGAATAATGTCATATAATAAGGTGACATGACGTATAACGTCATATAGTAATGCGTCATAAAGCATAACGCCATATAGTAATGCGTCATAACGTATAACGCCATATAGTAATGCGTCATAACATATAACGTCATATAGTATTGCGTCATAACGTCTAACGCCATATAAAAATGCGTCATAACGTATAACGTCATATAGTAATGCGTCATACCGTATAACGTCATATAGAATTCCGGTTTAACGTATAACGCCATATAGCAATGCGTCATAACGTATAACGTCACATAGTAATACGTCTTAACGTATAAAGTCATATAGAATACCGGGTTAAAGTATAACGCCATATAGCAATGCGTCATAACGTATAACGTTATACAGAATTACGGTTTAACGTATAAAGTCATATAGTAATGCGTCATAACGTATAACGCCATATAGTAATGCGTCATAACGTATAACGCCATATTGTAATGCGTCATAACGTATAACGTCATATAGTAATGCGTCATAACGTATATCGTCATAGAGTAATGCGTCATAACGTATAACGTCATATAGTATTGCGTCATGACGAATAATGTCTTATAATAAGGCGACATGACGTATAACGTCATATAGTAATGCGTCATAACGTATAACGTCATATAGAATTCCGGTTTAACGTATAACGCCACATTGCAATGCGTCATAACGTATAACGCCACATGGTAATACGTCTTAACGTATAAAGACCTTATAGAATTCCGGGATAACGTATAACGTCATATAGTAACACGTCATAACGTATAACGTCATATAGTATTGCGTCATGACGAATCATGTCATATAATAAGGCGACATGACGTATAACGTCATATAGTAATGCGTCATAACGTATAACGTCATATAGTAATGCGTCATGACGTATAACGCCATATAGTAATGCGTCATAACGTATAACGTCATATAGTATTGCGTCATAACATCTAACGCCATATAGTAATGCGTCATAACGTATAACGTCATATAGAAATGCGTCATAACGTATAACGCCATATAGCAATGCGTCATGACGTATAACGCCATATAGCAATGCGTTATAACGAATAACGTCATATAGTAATGCGTCATAACGTATAACGCCACATAGTAATGCGTCATAACGTATAACGTCATATAGTATTGCGTCATGACGTATAGCGTCATATAATAAGGCGACATGACGTATAACGTCATATAGAATTACGTCATAACGTATAACGTCATATACAATTACGGTTTAACGTATAACGTCAAAAGAGTAATGCGTCATATCCTATAACGCCATATAGTAATTGCGTCATAACGTATAACGTCATATAGAATTCCGGCATAACGTATATCGTCATATAGTAATACGTCATAACTTACAAGGTCATATAGTAATGCGTCATAACGTATAACGTCATATCGTATTGCGTCATGACGTATAACGTCATATAATAAGACGACATGACGTATAACGTCATATAGAATTACGGCATAACGTATAACGTCACATAGTAAAACGTCATAACGTATAACGTCATACAGACTTACGGTTTAACGTGTAATGTCATACAGTAATGCGTCATATCGTATAACATCATATAGAATTCCGGTTTAACGTATAACGCCATATAGCAATGCGTCATAACGTATAACGTCATACAGTAATACGTCTTAACGTATAAAGTCATATAGAATACCGGGTTAACGTATAACGCCATATAGCAATGCGTCATAACGTATAACATCATATAGTATTCCGTCATGACGTATAACGTCATATAGTAATGCGTCATAACGTATAACGTCATATAGTATTGCGTCATGACGAATAATGTCATATAATAAGGCGACATGACATATAACGTCATATAGTAATGCGTCATAACGTATAACGTCATATAGTAATGCGTTATAACGTATAACGACATATAGTAATGCGTCATCACGTATAACGTCATATAGTAATACGTCATAACGTATAACGTCATATAGTATTGCGTCATGACGAATAATGTCATATAATAAGGCGACATGACGTATAACGTCATATAGTAATGCGTCATAACGTATAACGTCATATAGTAATGCGTCATAACGTATAACGCCATATAGTAATACGTCATAACATATAACGTCATATAGTATTGCGTCATAACGTCTAACGCCATATAGCAATGCGTCATAACGTATAACGTCATATAGTAATGCGTCATACCGTATAACGTCATATAGAATTCCGGTTTAACGTATAACGCCATATAGCAATGCGTCATAACGTATAACGTCACATAGTAATACGTCTTAACGTATAACGTCATACAGAATTACGGTTTAACGTATAACGCCATATAGCAATGCGTCATAACGTATAACGTTATACAGAATTACGGTTTAACGTATAAAGTCATATAGTAATGCGTCATAACGTATAACGCCATATAGTAATGCGTCATAACGTATAACATCATATAGTATTGCGTCATGACGTATAACGTCATATAGTAATGCGTCATAACGTATATCGTCATAGAGTAATGCGTCAGAACGTATAACGTCATATAGTATTGCGTCATGACGTATAGCGTCATATAATAAGGCGACATGACGTATAACGTCATATAGAATTACGTCATAACGTATAACGTCATATACAATTACGGTTTAACGTATAACGTCAAAAGAGTAATGCGTCATATCCTATAACGCCATATAGTAATTGCGTCATAACGTATAACGTCATATAGAATTCCGGCATAACGTATATCGTCATATAGTAATACGTCATAACTTACAAGGTCATATAGTAATGCGTCATAACGTATAACGTCATATCGTATTGCGTCATGACGTATAACGTCATATAATAAGACGACATGACGTATAACGTCATATAGAATTACGGCATAACGTATAACGTCACATAGTAAAACGTCATAACGTATAACGTCATACAGACTTACGGTTTAACGTGTAATGTCATACAGTAATGCGTCATATCGTATAACATCATATAGAATTCCGGTTTAACGTATAACGCCATATAGCAATGCGTCATAACGTATAACGTCATACAGTAATACGTCTTAACGTATAAAGTCATATAGAATACCGGGTTAACGTATAACGCCATATAGCAATGCGTCATAACGTATAACATCATATAGTATTCCGTCATGACGTATAACGTCATATAGTAATGCGTCATAACGTATAACGTCATATAGTATTGCGTCATGACGAATAATGTCATATAATAAGGCGACATGACATATAACGTCATATAGTAATGCGTCATAACGTATAACGTCATATAGTAATGCGTTATAACGTATAACGACATATAGTAATGCGTCATCACGTATAACGTCATATAGTAATACGTCATAACGTATAACGTCATATAGTATTGCGTCATGACGAATAATGTCATATAGTAAGGCGACATGACGTATAACGTCATATAGTAATGCGTCATAACGTATAACGTCATATAGTAATGCGTCATAACGTATAACGCCATATAGTAATACGTCATAACATATAACGTCATATAGTATTGCGTCATAACGTCTAACGCCATATAGCAATGCGTCATAACGTATAACGTCATATAGTAATGCGTCATACCGTATAACGTCATATAGAATTCCGGTTTAACGTATAACGCCATATAGCAATGCGTCATAACGTATAACGTCACATAGTAATACGTCTTAACGTATAACGTCATACAGAATTACGGTTTAACGTATAACGCCATATAGCAATGCGTCATAACGTATAACGTTATACAGAATTACGGTTTAACGTATAAAGTCATATAGTAATGCGTCATAACGTATAACGCCATATAGTAATGCGTCATAACGTATAACATCATATAGTATTGCGTCATGACGTATAACGTCATATAGTAATGCGTCATAACGTATATCGTCATAGAGTAATGCGTCAGAACGTATAACGTCATATAGTATTGCGTCATGACGTATAGCGTCATATAATAAGGCGACATGACGTATAACGTCATATAGAATTACGTCATAACGTATAACGTCATATACAATTACGGTTTAACGTATAACGTCAAAAGAGTAATGCGTCATATCCTATAACGCCATATAGTAATTGCGTCTTAACGTATAACGTCATATAGAATTCCGGCATAACGTATATCGTCATATAGTAATACGTCATAACTTACAAGGTCATATAGTAATGCGTCATAACGTATAACGTCATATCGTATTGCGTCATGACGTATAACGTCATATAATAAGGTGACATGACGTATAACGTCATATAGAATTACGGCATAACGTATAACGTCACATAGTAAAACGTCATAACGTATAACGTCATACAGACTTACGGTTTAACGTCTAATGTCATACAGTAATGCGTCATATCGTATAACATCATATAGAATTCCGGTTTAACGTATAACGTCATATAGCAATGCGTCATAACGTACAACGTTATACAGAATTACGGTTTAACGTATAACGTCATATAGTATTGCGCCATAACGCATAACGCCATATAGCAATGCGTCATAACGTCTAACGCCATATAGCAATGCGTCATAACGTATAACGTCATATAGTATTGCGTCATAACATCTAACGCCATATAGTAATGCGTCATAACGTATAACGTCATATAGTAATGCGTCATAACGTATAACGCCATATAGCAATGCGTCATAACGTATAACGCCATATAGCAATGCGTTATAACGAATAACGTCATATAGTAATGCGTCATAACGTATAACGTTATACAGTAATGCGTCATAACGTATAGCGCCATATAGTAATGTGTCATAACGTATATCGTCATATAGTAATGCGTCATAACGTATAACGTCATACAGTATTGCGTCATGACGTATAACGTCATATAATAAGGCGACATGACGTATAGCGTCATATAGAATTACGTCATAACGTATAACGTCATATACAATTACGGTTTAACGTATAACGTCAAAAGAGTAATGCGTCATATCCTATAACGCCATATAGTAATTGCGTCATAACGTATAACGTCATATAGAATTCCGGCACAACGTATATCGTCATATAGTAATACGTCATAACTTACAAGGTCATATAGTAATGCGTCAGAACGTATAACGCCATGTAGTAATGCGTCATAACGTATAACGTCATATAGTAATGCGTCATAACGTATAACGCCATATAGTAATGCGTCATAACGTATAACGTCATATAGTAATACGTCATAACGTATAACGTCATATAGTATTGCGTCATGACGAATAATGTCATATAATAAGGCGACATGACGTATAACGTCACATAGTAATGCGTCATAACGTATAACGTCATATAGTAATGCGTCATAACGTATAACGTCATATAGAATTCCGGTTTAACGTATAACGCCATATAGCAATGCGTCATAACGTATAGCGTCATACAGAATTACGGTTTAACGTATAACGCCATATAGCAATGCGTCATAACGTATAACGTTATACAGAATTACGGTTTAACGTATAAAGTCATATAGTAATGCGTCATAACGTATAACGCCATGTAGTAATGCGTCATAACGTATAACATCATATAGTATTGCGTCATGACGTATAACGTCATATAATAAGGTGACATGACGTATAACGTCATATAGAATTACGGCATAACTTATAACGTCACATAGTAAAACGTCATAACGTATAACGTCATACAGACTTACGGTTTAACGTCTAATGTCATACAGTAATGCGTCATATCGTATAACATCATATAGAATTCCGGTTTAACGTATAACGCCATATAGCAATGCGTCATAACGTATAACGTCATACAGTAATACGTAATACCGTATAACGTCATATAGAATTACGGCATAACGTATAACGTCACATAGTAAAACGTCATAACGTACAACGTCATACAGAATTACGGTTTAACGTCTAACGTCATGCAGTAATGCGTCATAACGTATAACATCATACAGAATTCCGGTTTAACGTATGACGCCATATAGCAATGCGTCATAACGTATAACGTTATACAGAATTACGGTTTAACGTATAACGTCATATAGTATTGCGCCATAACGCCTAACGCCATATAGCAATGCGTCATAACGTCTAACGCCATATAGCAATGCGTCATAACGTATAACGTCATATAGTAATGCGTCATACCGTATAACGTCATATAGAATACCGGTTTAACGTATAACGCCATATTGCAATGCGTCATAACGTATAACGTCACATAGTAATACGTCTTAACGTATAAAGTCATATAGAATACCGGGTGAACGTATAACGCCATATAGCAATG
The DNA here is from genome assembly GCF_041682495.2 of Bombus fervidus. Classification (NCBI taxonomy): domain Eukaryota; kingdom Metazoa; phylum Arthropoda; class Insecta; order Hymenoptera; family Apidae; genus Bombus; species Bombus fervidus. The sequence goes on from NW_027212582.1 coordinate 3,632,578, forward strand.
CGTCATAACGTATAACATCATATAGTATTCCGTCATGACGTATAACGTCATGTAGTAATGCGTCATAACGTATATCGTCATATAGTAATGCGTCACAACGTATAACGTCATATAGTATTGCGTCATGACGAATAATGTCATATAATAAGGCGACATGACGTATAACGTCATATAGTAATGCGTCATAACGTATAACGTCATACAGTAATGCGTCATAACGTATAACGCCATATAGTAATGTGTCATAACATATAACGTCATATAGTAATGCGTCATAACGTATATCGTCATATAGTAATGCGTCACAACGTATAACGTCATATAGTATTGCGTCATGACGAATAATGTCATATAATAAGGCGACATGACGTATAACGTCATATAGTAATGCGTCTTATCGTATAACGTCATATAGAATTCCGGTTTAACGTATAACGCCACATAGCAATGCGTCATAACGTATAACGTCACATAGTAATACGTCTTAACGTATAACGTCATATAGTAATGCGTCATAACGTATAACGTCATATAGTAATACGTCATAACGTATAACGTTATATAGTATTGCGTCATGACGAATAATGTCATATAATAAGGCGACATGACGTATAACGTCATATAGTAATGCGTCATAACGTATAACGTCATACAGTAATGCGTCATAACGTATAACGCCATATAGTAATGTGTCATAACATATAACGTCATATAGTAATGCGTCATAACATATAACGACATATAGTATTGCGTCATAACGTCTAACGCCATATAGCAATGCGTCATAACGTATAACGTCATATAGTAATGCGTCATACCGTATAACGTCATATAGAATTCCGGTTTAACGTATAACGCCATATAGTAATGCGTCATAACGTATAACGTCATACAGAATTACGGTTTAACGTATAACGCCATATAGCAATGCGTCATAACGTATAACGTTATACAGAATTACGGTTTAACGTATAAAGTCATATAGTAATGCGTCATAACGTATAACGCCATATAGTAATGCGTCATAACGTATAACGCCATATAGTAATGCGTCATGACGTATAACATCATATAGTATTGCGTCATGACGTATAACGTCATATAGTAATGCGCCATAACGTATAACGTCATATAGTAATACGTCATAACGTATAATGTCATATAGTATTGCGTCATGACGAATAATGTCATATAATAAGGCGACATGACGTATAACGTCATATAGTAATGCGTCATAACGTATAACGTCATATAGTAATGCGTCATAACGTATAACGCCATATAGTAATGCGTCATAACGTATAACGTCATATAGTAATGCGTCATAACGTATAACGCCATATAGTAATGCGTCATAACGTATAACGTCATATAGTATTGCGTCATGACGTATAACGTCATAAAATAAGGCGACATGACGTATAGCGTCATATAGAATTACGTCATAACGTACAACGTCATATACAATTACGGTTTAACGTATAACGTCAAAAGAGTAATGCGTCATATCCTATAACGCCATACAGTAATTGCGTCATAACGTATAACGTCATATAGAATTCCGGCATAACGTATATCGTCATATAGTAATACGTCATAACTTACAAGGTCATATAGTAATGCGTCAGAACGTATAACGCCATGTAGTAATGCGTCATAACGTATAACGTCATATAGTAATGCGTCATAACGTATAACGCCATATAGTAATGCGTCATAACGTATAACGTCATATAGTAATACGTCATAACGTATAACGTCATATAGTATTGCGTCATGACGAATAATGTCATATAATAAGGCGACATGACGTATAACGTCATATAGTAATGCGTCATAACGTATAACGTCATATAGTAATGCGTCATAACGTATAACGCCATATAGAATTATTGTTTATCGTATAACGTCATACAGCAATTCCTCATATCGTATAACGTGACATAGTAATACGTCACAACCAATAACGTCATATAGAATTACTGTTAAACATATAACGCCATATAGAAATACGGTGAAACGTATAACGCCATATAGAGTTACGGTTTAACGTATAACGTCATATAGTAATGCGTCATAACGTATAACGCCATATAGTAATGCGTCATAACGTATAACGTCATATAGAATTACGGTTTCACGTATAGCACCATACAGTAATGCGTCGTAACGTATAACGTCATATAGTATTGCGTCATGACGTATAACGTAGAATAGAATTACGACATAGCGTACTACATCAAATAGTAATACGTCATAACGTATAACGTCATATAGAATTACGGTTTAACGTATAACGTCATATAGTAATGCGTCGTAACGTATAACGCCATATAGTAATGCGTCATACCGTATAACGTCATATAGAATTCCGGTTTAACGTATAACGAGATATATCAATGCGTCATAACGTATAACGACATATAGAATTGCGGAATAACGTATAACATCATATAGAATTATTGTTTAACGTATAACGTCATACAGGAATTCCTCATAACGTATAACGTCATATAGTAATACGTCACAACGAATAACGTCATATAGAATTACTGTTAAACGTATAACGCCATATAGAATTACGTTTTAACGTATAACGTAATATAGAATGACGGTGTAACGTATAATACCATAGCGTAATGCGTCATATCGTGTAACGTCACATAGTAATACGTCATAACGCATAACGTCATATAGAATTACGATTAACGTATAACGTCATACAGTAATGCATCATAACGTATAACGTCATATAGAATTACGGTTTAACGTATGACGTCATATAGTATTGCGTCATGATGTATAACGTCATACAGAATTACGTCATAACATATAATGTCATATAGTATTGCGTCATAACGTATAACGTCATATAGTATTACGGCATAACATATAACGTCACATAGAATTACGTCATAACGGATAACGTCACATTGTAATACGTCATAACGTATAACGTCATATAGTATTACGGCATAACATATAACGTCACATAGAATTACGTCATAACGGATAACGTCACATAGTAAAACGTTATAACGTATAACGTCATATAGTATTACGGCATAACATATAACGTCACATAGAATTACGTCATAACGGATAACGTCACATAGTAAAACGTTATAACGTATAACGTCATATAGAATTACGGTTTAACGTATAACGCCATATAGTAATGAGTCATAACGTATAACGCCATATAGTAATACGTCATAACGTATAACGTCATATAGAATTATTGTTTACCGTATAACGTCATACAGTAATGCCTCATAACGTATAACGTCATATAGTATTGCGTCATGACGTATAACGTAACATAGTAATACGTCATAACGTATAACGTCACACAGTATTACGTAATAACGTATAACGTCATATAGAATGGCGGTGTAACGTATAACGTCATATAGTAATGCGTCATAACGTATAACGCCATATAGTAATGCGTCATAACGTATAACGCCATATAGTATTGCGTCATGATGTATAACGTCATATAGAACTAAGTCATAACATATAATGTCATATAGAATTACGGCATAACGTATAACGTCATGTAGTAATGCGTCATAACGTATAACGTCACATGGAAGTACATCATAAGATATAACGTCACATAGAATTACGTCATAACGGATAACGTCACATAGTAAAACGTTATAACGTATAACGTCATATAGAATTACGTCATAACATATAATGTCGTATAGAATTGCGGCATAACATATAACGTCATATAGTAATGCGTCATAACGTTTAACGCCATATAGTAAAACGTCATAACGTATAACGTCATATAGAATTACTTCATAACGTATAACGTCACATAGCAATACGTCATAACGTATAACGTCATATAGAATTACGGTTAAACGTATAACGTCATATAGTAATGAGTCATAACGTATAACGCCTTAAAGTAATACGTTATAACGTATAACGTCATTTTGAATTACTTCATAACGTATAACGTCACATAGTAATACGTCATAACTTATAAGGTCATATAGAATTTCGGTTTAACGTATAACGCCAGATAGCAGCGCGTCATAACGTACAACGTCACATAGTAATACGTCATAACGTATAACGTCATATAGAATTATTGTTTAACGTATAACGTCATAGTGTAATGCGTCATAACGTATAACGCCATATCGAATTACGTCATAACATATAACGTCATATAGAATTTCGGTTTAACGTATAACGCCATATAGTAATGAGTCATAACGTATAACGCCATATAGCAATACGTCATAACGTATAACGTCATATAGAATTATTGTTTATCGTATAACGTCATACAGCAATTCCTCATATCGTATAACGTCACATAGTAATACGTCACAACGAATAACGTCATATAGAATTACGGTTAAACATATAACGCCATATAGAAATACGGTGAAACGTATAACGCCATATAGAGTTACGGTTTAACGTATAACGTCATATAGTATTGCGTCATGACGTATAACGTCATAAAGAATTACTTCATAACATATAACGTCACATAGTAATGCGTTATAACGTATAACGTCATATAGAATTACGGTTTAACGTATAACGTCATATAGTAATGCGTCGTAACGTATAACGCAATATAGTAATGCGTCATACCGTATGACGTCATATAGAATTACGGTTTAACGTATAACGTCATACAGTAATGCGTCATAACGTTTAACGTCATATAGTATTGCGTCATGACGTATAACATCACATAGTAATACGTCATAACGTATAACGTCATAAAGAATTACTTCTTAACGTATAACGTCAAATAGTAATACGTTACAACGTATAACGCCATATAGAATTATTGTTTAACGTGTAACGCCATATAGCAATACGTCATAACGTATAACGCCATATAGTAATACGTCATGTCGTATAACGTAGAATAGAATTACGACATAACGTACTACATCAAATAGTAATACGTTACAACGTATAACGCCATATAGAATTATTGTTTAACGTGTAACGCCATATAGCAATACGTCATAACGGATAACGTCACATAGTAAAACGTTATAACGTATAACGTCATATAGAATTACGGTTTAACGTATAACGCCATATAGTAATGAGTCATAACGTATAACGCCATATAGTAATACGTCATAACGTATAACGTCATATAGAATTATTGTTTATCGTATAACGTCATACAGTAATGCCTCATAACGTATAACGTCATATAGTATTGCGTCATGACGTATAACGTAACATAGTAATACGTCATAACGTATAACGTCACACAGTATTACGTAATAACGTATAACGTCATATAGAATGGCGGTGTAACGTATAACGTCATATAGTAATGCGTCATAACGTATAACGCCATATAGTAATGCGTCATAACGTATAACGCCATATAGTATTGCGTCATGATGTATAACGTCATATAGAACTAAGTCATAACATATAATGTCATATAGAATTACGGCATAACGTATAACGTCATGTAGTAATGCGTCATAACGTATAACGTCACATGGAAGTACATCATAAGATATAACGTCACATAGAATTACGTCATAACGGATAACGTCACATAGTAAAACGTTATAACGTATAACGTCATATAGAATTACGTCATAACATATAATGTCGTATAGAATTGCGGCATAACATATAACGTCATATAGTAATGCGTCATAACGTTTAACGCCATATAGTAAAACGTCATAACGTATAACGTCATATAGAATTACTTCATAACGTATAACGTCACATAGCAATACGTCATAACGTATAACGTCATATAGAATTACGGTTAAACGTATAACGTCATATAGTAATGAGTCATAACGTATAACGCCTTAAAGTAATACGTTATAACGTATAACGTCATTTTGAATTACTTCATAACGTATAACGTCACATAGTAATACGTCATAACTTATAAGGTCATATAGAATTTCGGTTTAACGTATAACGCCAGATAGCAGCGCGTCATAACGTACAACGTCACATAGTAATACGTCATAACGTATAACGTCATATAGAATTATTGTTTAACGTATAACGTCATAGTGTAATGCGTCATAACGTATAACGCCATATCGAATTACGTCATAACATATAACGTCATATAGAATTTCGGTTTAACGTATAACGCCATATAGTAATGAGTCATAACGTATAACGCCATATAGCAATACGTCATAACGTATAACGTCATATAGAATTATTGTTTATCGTATAACGTCATACAGCAATTCCTCATATCGTATAACGTCACATAGTAATACGTCACAACGAATAACGTCATATAGAATTACGGTTAAACATATAACGCCATATAGAAATACGGTGAAACGTATAACGCCATATAGAGTTACGGTTTAACGTATAACGTCATATAGTATTGCGTCATGACGTATAACGTCATAAAGAATTACTTCATAACATATAACGTCACATAGTAATGCGTTATAACGTATAACGTCATATAGAATTACGGTTTAACGTATAACGTCATATAGTAATGCGTCGTAACGTATAACGCAATATAGTAATGCGTCATACCGTATGACGTCATATAGAATTACGGTTTAACGTATAACGTCATACAGTAATGCGTCATAACGTTTAACGTCATATAGTATTGCGTCATGACGTATAACATCACATAGTAATACGTCATAACGTATAACGTCATAAAGAATTACTTCTTAACGTATAACGTCAAATAGTAATACGTTACAACGTATAACGCCATATAGAATTATTCTTTAACGTGTAACGCCATATAGCAATACGTCATAACGTATAACGCCATATAGTAATACGTCATGTCGTATAACGTAGAATAGAATTACGACATAACGTACTACATCAAATAGTAATACGTCATAACGTATAACGTCATATAGAATTACGGTTTAACGTATAACGTCATACAGTAATGCATCATAACGTATAACGTCATATAGAATTACTTCATAACATATAACGTCAAATAGTAATACGTTATAACGTATAACGTCATATAGAATTACGGTTTAACGTATAACGTCATCTAGTAATGCGTCGTAACGTATAACGCCATATAGTAATGCGTCGTACCGGATTTCGTCATATAGAATTCCGGTTTAACGTATAACGAGATATATCAATGCGTCATAACGTATAACGACATATAGAATTGCGGAATAACGTATAACATCATATAGAATTATTGTTTAACGTATAACGTCATACAGGAATTCCTCATAACGTATAACGTCATATAGTAATACGTCACAACGAATAACGTCATATAGAATTACGGTTAAACGTATAACGCCATATAGAATTACGTTTTAACGTATAACGTAATCGAGAATTACGGTGTAACGTATAATACCATAGCGTAATGCGTCATATCGTGTAACGTCACATAGTAATACGTCATAACGCATAACATCATATAGAATTACGGTTTAACGTATAACGTCATACAGTAATGCATCATAACGTATAACGTCATATAGAATTACGGTTTAACGTATAACGTCATACAGTAATGCGTCATAACGTTTAACGTCATATAGTATTGCGTCATGACGTATAACATCACATAGTAATACGTCATAACGTATAACGTCATAAAGAATTACTTCATAACGTATAACGTCAAATAGTAATACGTCACAACGAATAACGTCATATAGAATTACGGTTAAACGCATAACGCCATATAGAATTACGTTTTAACGTATGACGTCACATAGTAATACGTCATAACGTATAACGTCATAAAGAATTACTTCATAACGTATAACGTCAAATAGTAATACGTCATAACGTATAACGTCATAAAGAATTACTTCTTAACGTATAACGTCAAATAGTAATACGTTATAACGTATAACGTCATATAGAATTATTGTTTAACGTGTAACGCCATATAGCAATACGTCATAACGTATAACGTCATATAGTATTACGGCATACCGTATAACGTCATACAGAATTACGGCATAACGTATAACGTCATACAGTAATGCGTCATAACGCATAACGTCATATAGTAATACGTCACAACGAATAACGTCATATAGAATTACGGTTAAACGTATAACGCCATATAGAATTACGTTTTAACGTATAACGTAATCGAAAATTACGGTGTAACGTATAATACCATAGCGTAATGCGTCATATCGTGTAACGTCACATAGTAATACGTCATAACGCATAACGTCATATCGAATTACGTCATAACGTATTACGTCACATAGCAGAACGTCATAACGTATAACGTCATATAGAATTACTGTTTAACGTATAACGTCATACAGTAATGCGTCATAACGTATAACGTCACATAGTAAAACGACATAACGTATAACGTCATATAGAACTACGGTTTAACGTATAACGTCATACTGTAATGCGTCATAACGTATAACGTCATATAGTATTGCGTCATAACGTATAACGTCATATAGTATTGCGTCATGACGGATAACGTCTTACAGTAATACGTCTTAACGTATAACGTCATATAGGAATGCGTCATAACGTATCACGTCACATAGTAAAACGACATAACGTATAACGTCATATAGAATTACGGTTTAACGTATAACCTCATACTGTAATGCGTCATAACGTATAACGTCATATAGTATTGCGTCATAACCTTATAACGTCATATAGTATTGCGTCATGACGGATAACGTCTTACAGTGATACGTCTTAACGAGTAACGTCATATAGGAATGCGTCATAACGTATAACGCCATATAGTAATGCGTCATAATGTATAACGCCATATAGTAATGCGTCATAACGTATAACGCCATATAGTATTGCGTCATGATGTATAACGTCATACAGAATTACGTCATAATATATAATGTCATATAGTATTGCGCCATGACGTATAACGTCATATTGTATTACGGCATAACATATAACGTCACATAGAATTACGTCATAACGGATAACGTCACATAGTAATACGTCATAACGTATAACGTCATACTGTAATGCGTCATAACGTATAACGTCATATAGTATTGCGTCATAACGTATAACGTCATATAGAATTGCGTCATGACGGATAACGTCTTACAGTAATACGTCTTAACGTATAACGTCATATAGGAATGCGTCATAACGTATCACGTCACATAGTAATGCGTCATAACGTATAACGTCATATAGCATTACGGCATAACATATAACGTCACATAGAATTACGTCATAACGGATAACGTCACATAGTACTACGTCTCACCGAATAACGTCTTATAGAATTATGGTTAAACGTATAACGCCATATGGAATTACGTTTTAACGTATAACGTAATATAGAATTACGGTGTAACGTATAATACCATAGCGTAATGCGTCATAACGTATAACGTCATATCGAATTACGTCATAACGTATTACGTCACATAGCAGAACGTCATAACGTATAACGTCATATAGAATTACTGTTCAACGTATAACGTCATACAGTAATGCGTCATAACGTATAACGTCATATAGTATTGCGTCATGACGTATAACGTCATATAGAAATACGGTGAAACATATAACGCCATATAGAGTTACGTTTTAACATATAACGTTATATAGTATGACGGTTTAACGTATAACGTCACATAGTAATACGTCATACCGTATAACGTCATATCGAATTACGTCATAACGTGTAACGTCACATAGCAAAACGTCATAACGTATAACGTCACATAGTAAAACGTCATAACGTATAACGTCATATAGATTTACGGTTTAACGTATAACGTCATACTGTAATGCGTCATAACGTATAACGTCATATAGTATTGCGTCATGACGGATAACGTCTTACAGTAATACGTCTTAACGTATAACGTCATATAGGAATGCGTCATAACGTATAACGTCACATAGTAATACGTCATACCGTATAACGTCATATCGAATTACGTCATAACGTATAACGTCACATAGCAAAACGTCATAACGTATAACGTCACATAGTAAAACGTCATAACGTATAACATCATATAGAATTACTGTTCAACGTATAACGTCATACAGTAATGCGTCATAACGTATAACGTCATATAGTATTACGGCATAACATATAACGTCACATAGAATTACGTCATAACGAATAACGTCACATAGTAATCCGTCTCACCGAATAACGTCTTATAGAATTACGGTTAAACGTATAACGCCATATAGAATTACGTTTTAACGTATAACGTAATATCGAATTACGGTGTAACGTATAATACCATTGCGTAATGCGCCATAACGTGTAACGTCACATAGTAATACGTCATAACGCATAACGTCATATAGAATTACGGTTTAACGTATAACGTCATACAGTAATGCGTCATAACGTATAACGCCATATAGTAATGCGTCATATCGTATAACGCCATATAGCAATGCGTCATAACGGATAACGTCACATAGTAATACGTCATAACGTATAACGTCATATAGTATTGCGTCATGACGGATAACGTCTTACAGTAATACGTCTTAAAGTATAACGTCATATAGGAATGCGTCATAACGTATAACGCCATATAGCAATGCGTCATAACGGATAACGTCACATAGTAATACGTCATAACGTATAACGGCATATAGTATTACGGCATAACATATAACGTCACATAGAATTACGTCATAACGGATAACGTCACATAGTAATACGTCATAACGCATAACGTCACATAGAATTACGGTTTAACGTATAACGTCATACAGTAATGCGTCATAACGTATAACGCCATATAGTAATGCGTCATATCGTATAACGCCATATAGCAATGCGTCATAACGGATAACGTCACATAGTAATACGTCATAACGTATAACGTCATATAGTATTGCGTCATGACGGATAACGTCTTACAGTAATACGTCTTAAGGTATAACGTCATATAGGAATGCGTCATAACGTATAACGCCATATAGGAATGCGTCATAACGTATAACGCCATATAGTAATGCGTCATAAGGTATAACGCCATATAGTATTGCGTCAATGTGTATAACGTCATACAGAATTACGTCATAATATATAATGTCATATAGTATTGCGTCATGACGTATAACGTCATATAGTATTACGGCATAACATATAACGTCACATAGAATTACGTCATAACGGATAACGTCACATAGTAATACGTCTCACCGAATAACGTCTTATAGAATTACGGTTAAACGTATAACGCCATATAGAATTACGTTTTAACGTATAACGTAATATCGAATTACGGTGTAACGTATAATACCATTGCGTAATGCGCCATTACGTGTAACGTCACATAGTAATGCGTCATAACGCATAACGTCATATAGAATTACGGTTAAACGTATAACGTCATACAGTAATTCCTCATAACGTATAACGTCACATAGTAATACGTCACAACGAATAACGTCATATAGAATTACGGTTAAACGTATAACGCCATATAGAATTACGTTTTAACGTATAACGTAATATAGAATTACGGTTTAACGTATAACGTCATAGTGTAATGCGTCGTAACGTATAACGCCATATAGAATTACGGCATAACGTATAACGTAACATAGAATTACGTCATAACGGATAACGTCACATAGTAATACGCCATAACGCATAACGTCACATAGAATTACGGTTTAACGTATAACGTCATACAGTAATGCGTCATAACGTATAACGTCATATAGTATTGCGTCATGACGTATAACGTCGTATAGATTTACGTCATAACTGATAACGTCTCATAGTAATACGTCATACCGTATAACGTCATATCGAATTACGTCATGACGTATAACGTCGTACAGAATTACGTCATAACGGATAACGTCTTATAGTAATACGTCATAACGGATAACGTCACACAGTATTACGTCATAACGTATAACGTCATATAGAATTACGGTTTAACGCATTACGTCATATAGTATTACGGCATAACGTATAACGTCATACAGTAATGCGTCATAACGTATAACGTCATATAGTATAGCATCATGACGTATAACGTCGTATAGCATTACGTCATAATGGATAACGTCATACAGTAATTCCTCATAACGTATAACGTCACATAGTAATACGTCACAACGAATAACGTCATATTGAATTACGGTTAAACGTATAACGCCATATAGAATTACGTTTTAACGTATAACGTAATATAGAGTTACGGTGTAACGTATAATACCATAGCGTAATGCGTCATATCGTGTAACGTCACATAGTAATACGTCATAACGCATAACGTCACATAGAATTACGGTTTAACGTATAACGTCATAGTGTAATGCGTCGTAACGTATAACGCCATATAGAATTACGGTTTAACTAATAACGTCATACTGTAATGCGTCATAACGTATAACGTCATATAGTATTGCGTCATGACGTATAACGTCGTATAGAATTACGTCATAACGGATAACGTCTTACAGTAATACGTCATAATGTATAACGTCATATAGCAATGCGTCATAACGTATAACGCCATATAGTAATGCGTCATAACGTATAACGCCATATAGTCATGCGTCATAACGTATAACACCATATAGTATTGCGTCATGATGTATAACGTCATACAGAATTACGTCATGATGTATAACGTCATACAGAATTACGTCGTAACATATAATGTCATATACTATTGCGTCATAACGGATATCGTCATATAGTATTACGGCATAACATATAACGTCACATAGAATTACGTCATAACGGATAACGTCACATAGTAAAACGTCATAACGTATAACGTCATATAGAATTATTGTTTAGCGTATAACGTCATACAGCAGTACCTCATAACGTATAACGTCACATAGTAATACGTCACAACGAATAACGTCTTCTAGTAATACGTCATAACGTATAACGTCATATACAATTACGGCATAACGTAGAACGTCATACAGTATTTCCTCATAACGTATAACGTCACATAGTAATACGTCACAACGAATAACGTCATATAGAATTCCGGTTAAACGTATAACGCCATATAGAATTACGTTTTAACGTATAACGTAATATAGAATTACGGTTTAACGTATAACGTCATAGTGTAATGCGTCGTAACGTATAACGCCTTATAGAATTACGGCATAACGTATAACGTAACATAGAATTTCGTCATAACGGATAACGTCAGATAGTAATATGTCATAAGGCATAACGTCACATAGAATTACGGTTTAACGTATAACGTCATACAGTAATGCGTCATAACGTATAACGTCATATAGTTTTGCGTCATGACGTATAACGTCGTATAGATTTACGTCATAACGGAGAACGTCTCATAGTAATACGTCATACCGTATAACGTCACACAGTATTACGTCATAACGTATAACGTCATATAGAATTACGGTTTAACGTATTACGTCATATAGTAATGCGTCATAACGTATAACGTCATATAGTATTGCGTCATGACGTGTAACGTCACATAGTAATACGTCATACCGTATAACGTCATATCGAATTACGTCATAACGTATAACGTCACATAGCAAAACGTCATAACGTATAACGTCACATAGTATAACGTCATAACATATAACGTCATATAGAATTACGGTTTAACGTATAACGTCATACTGTAATGCGTCATAACGTATAACGTCATATAGTATTGCGTCATAACGTATAACGTCATATAGAATTACGGTTTAACGTATAACGTCATACAGTAATGCGTCATAACGTATAACGTCATATAGTATTGCGTCATGACGTATAACGTCGTATAGCATTACATCATAATGGATAACGTCTTCTAGTAATACGTCATAACGTATAACGTCATATAGAAATTCGGTTTAACGTATAACGCCATATAGCAATGCGTCGTAACGTATAACGTCACATAGTAATGCGTCATAACGTATAACGTCATATAGAATTATTGTTTAACGTATAACGTCATACAGGAATTCCTCATAACGTATAACGTCTCATAGTAATACGTCACAACGAATAACGTCATATAGAGTTACGGTTTAACGTATAACGCCATAAAGAATTACTTCATAACGTATAACGTCACATAGTATAACGTCATAACGTATAACGTCATATAGAATTACGGTTTAACGTATAACGTCATACAGTAATGCGTCATAACGTATAACGTCATATAGTATTGCGTCATGATGTATAACGTCGTATAGCATTACATCATAATGGATAACGTCTTCTAGTAATACGTCATAACATATAACGTCATATAGAATTACGGTATAACGAATAACGTCATACTGTAAAGCGTCACAACGAATAACGTCTTCTAGTAATACGTCATAACGTATAACGTCATATAAAATTACGGCATAACGTATAACGTCATACAGTATTTCCTCATAACGTATAACGTCACATAGTAATACGTCACAACGAATAACGTCTTATAGAATTACGGTTAAACGTATAACACCATATAGAATTACGTTTTAACGTATAACGTAATATAGAATTACGGTTTAACGTATAACGTCATAGTGTAAAGCGTCGTAACGTATAACGCCATATAGAATTACGGCATAGCGTATAACGTAACATAGAATTAAGTCATAACGGATAACGTCACATAGTAATACGTCATAAGGCATAACGTCACATAGAATTACGGTTTAACGTATAACGTCCTACAGTAATGCGTCATAACGTATAACGTCATATAAAATTACGGCATAACGTATAACGTCATATAGTATTGCGTCATGACGTATAACGTCGTATAGATTTACGTCATAACGGATAACGTCTCATAGTAATACGTCATACCGTATAACGTCATATCGAATTACGTCATGACGTATAACGTCGTACAGAATTACGTCATAACGGATAACGTCATATAGAATTACGGCATAACGTATAACGTCATACAGAAATGCGTCATATCGTATCACGTCATATACTATAGCGTCATGACGTATAACGTCGTATAGCATTACGTCATAATGGATAACGTCTTCTAGTAATACGTCATAACGTATAACGTCATATAGAATTACGGCATAACGTATAACGTCATACAGTAATTCCTCATAACGTATAACGTCACATAGTAATACGTCACAACGAATAACGTCATATAGAATTACGGTTAAACGTATAACGCCATATAGAATTACGTTTTAACGTATAATGTAATATAGAAATACGGTTTAACATATAACGTCATAGTGTAATGCGTCGTAACGTATAACGCCATATAGAAATACGGCATAACGTATAACGTAACATAGAATTACGTCATAACGGATAACGTCACATAGTAATACGTCATAACGCATAACGTCACATAGAATTACGGTTTAACGTATAACGTCATACAGTAATGCGTCATAACGTATAACGTCATATAGTATAGCATCATGACGTATAACGTCGAATAGATTTACGTCATAACGGATAACGTCTCATAGTAATACGTCATACCGTATATCGTCATATCGAATTACGTCATGACGTATAACGTCGTATAGCATTACGTCATAATGGATAACGTCATACAGTAATTCCTCATAACGTATAACGTCACATAGTAATACGTCACAACGAATAACGTCATATAAAATTACGGTTAAACGTATAACGAAATATAGAATTACTTCATAACGTATAACGTCACATAGTATAACGTCACAACGTATAACGTCATATAGAATTACGGCATAACGTATAACGTCATACAGTAATGCGCCATAACGTATAACGTCATATAGCAATGCGTCATAACGTATAACGCCATATAGTAATGCGTCATAACGTATAACGCCATATAGTACTGCGTCATAACGTATAACGCCATATAGTACTTCGTCATGATGTATAACTTCATACAGAATTGCGTCATGATGTATAACGTCATACAGAATTACGTCATAACATATAATGTCATATAGTATTGCGTATTAACGTATAACGTCATATAGTATAACGGCATAACATATAACGTCACATAGAATTACGTCATAACGGATAACGTCACATAGTAAAACGTCATAACGTATAACGTCATATAGTATTACGGCATACCGTATAACGTCATATAGAATTACGGCATAACGTATAACGTCATACAGTAATGCGTCATAACGTATAACGTCATATAGTATAGCGTCATGACGTATAACGTCGTATAGCATTACGTCATAATGGATAAAGTCTTCTAGTAATACGTCACAACGCATAACGTCATATAGAATTACGATTTAACGTATAACGTCATATAGTATTACGGTTTAACGTATAACGTCATACAGTAATGCGTCATAACGTATAACGTCATATAGTAATACGTCACAACGAAGAGCGTCATATAGAATTACCGTTAAACGTATAACGCCATATAGAATTACGTTTGAACGTATAACGTAATATAGAATTACGGTGTAACGTATAATACCATAGCGTAATGCGTCATATCGTGTAACGTCACATAGTAATACGTCATAACGCATAACGTCATATAGAATTACGGTTTAGCGCATAACGCCATATAGGAATGCGTCATAACGTATAACGTCACATAGTAATTGGTCATACCGTATAATGTCATATCGAATTACGTCATAACGTATAACGTCACATAGCAAAACGTCATAACGTATAACGTCACATAGTAAAACGTCATAACGTATAACGTCACATAGTAAAACGTCATAACGTATAACGTCATGTAGAATTACGGTTTAACGTATAACGTCATACTGTAATGCGTCATAACGTATAACGTCATATAATATTACGGCATAACATATAACGTCACATAGAATTACGTCATAACGGATAACGTCACGTAGTAATACGTCATAACGCATAACGTCACATAGAATTACGGTTTAACGTATAACGTCATACAGTAATGCGTCATAACGTATAACGTCATATAGTATTGCGCCATGACGAATAACGTCGTATAGATTTACGTCATAACGTATAAAGTCATATAGAATTTCGGTTTAACGTATAACGCCATATAGCAATGCGTCGTAACGTATAACGTCACATAGTAATGCGTCATAACGTATAACATCACATAGTAATGCGTCATAACGTATAACGTCATATAGAATTATTGTGTAACGTATAACGTCATACAGGAGTTCTTCAAAACGTATAACGTCTCATAGTAATACGTCACAACGAATAACGTCATATAGAGTTACGGTTTAACGTATAACGCCATAAAGAATTACTTCATAACGTATAACGTCACATAGTATAACGTCATAACGCATAACGTCATATAGAATTACGGCATAACGTATAACGTCATACAGTAATGCGTCATAACGTATAACGTCATATAGTATAGCGTCATGACGTATAACGTCGTATAGCATTATATCATAGTGGATAACGTCTTCTAGTAATACGTCATAACGTATAACGTCATATAGAATTACGGTTTAACGAATAACGTCATACTGTAATGCGTCATAACGTATAACGTGATATAGTATTGCGTCATGACGTATAACGTCGTATAGAATTACGTCATAACGGATAACGTCTTACAGTAATACGTCATAACGTATAACGTCATATAGCAATGCGTCATAACGTATAACGCCATATAGTAATGCGTCATAACGTATAACGCCATATAGTACTGCGTCATGACGTATAACGTCGTATAGAATTACGTCATAACGGATAACGTCTTACAGTAATACGTCATAACGTACAACGTCATATAGTATTACGGCATACCGTATAACATCATATAGCATTACATCATAATGGATCACGTGTTCTAGTAATTCGTCATAACGTATAACGTCATATAGAATTACGGTTTAACGAATAACGTCATACTGTAATGCGTCATAACGTATAACGTCATATAGTATTGCGTCATGATGTATAACGTCGTATAGAATTACGTCATAACGGATAACGTCTTACAGTAATACGTCATAACGTATAACGTCATATAGCAATGCGTCATAACGTATAACGCCATACAGTAATGCGTCATTACGTATAACGTCACATAGAATTGCGTCATAACGGATATCGTCACATAGTAAAACGTCATAACGTATAACGTCATATAGTATTACGGCATACCGTACAACGTCATATAGAATTACGATATAACGTATAACGTCATACAGTAATGCGTCATAACGTATAACGTCATATAGTATAGCGTCATGACGTATAACGTCGTATAGCATTACGTGATAATGGATAAAGTCTTCTAGTAATACGTCATAACGTATGACGTCATGTAGAATTACGGTTTAACGTATAACGTCATACTGTAATGCGTCATAACGTATAACGTCATACAGTAATGCGTCATAACGCATCACGTCATATAGAATTACGGATTAGCGCATAACGCCATATAGGAATGCGTCATAACGTATAACGTCACATAGTAATACGTCATACCGTATAACGTCATATCGAATTACGTCATAACGTATAACGTCACATAGCAAAACGTCAAAACGTATAACGTCACATAGTAAAACGTCATAACGTATAACGTCATATAGTATTACGTCATAACGGATAACGTCACATAGTAAAACGTCATAACGTATAACGTCATATACTATTACGGCATACCGTATAACATCATATAGCATTACATCATAATTGATAACGTCTTCTAGTAATACGTCATAATGTATAACGTCATATAGAATTACCGTTTATCGAATAACGTCATACTGTAATGCGTCATAACGTATAACGTCATATAATATTGCGTCATGACGTATAACGTCGTATAGAATTACGTCATCACGGATAACGTCTTACAGTAATACGTCATAACGTATAACGTCATATAGCAATGCGTCATAACGTATAACGCCATATAGTAATGCGTCATAACGTATAACGCCATATAGTCATGCGTCATAACGTATAACGCCATATAGTACTGCGTCACGATGTATAACGTCATACAGAATTACGTCATGATGTATAACGTAATACAGAATTACGTCATAACATATAATGTCATATAGTATTGCGTCATAACGTATAACGTCATATAGTATTACGGCATAACATATAACGTGACATAGAATTACGTCATAACGGATAACGTCACATAGTAAAACGTCATAACGTATAACGTCATATAGAATTACGATTTAACTTATAACGTCATATAGTATTACGGTTTAACGTACAACGTCATACAGTAATGCGTCATAACGTATAACGTCATATAGTAATACGTCACAACGAATAGCGTCATATAGAATTACCGTTAAACGTATAACGCCATATAGAATTACGTTTTAACGTATAACGTAATATAGAATTACGGTGTAATGCATAATACCATGGCGTAATGCGTCATATCGTGTAACGTCACATAGTAATACGTCATAACGCATAAAGTCATATAGAATTACGGTTTAACGTATAACGTTATACAGTAATACGTCATAACGTATATCGCCATATAGCAATGCGTCATAACGTATAACGTCATATAGTATTGCGTCATGACGTATAACGTCGTATAGAATTACGTCATAACGGATAACGTCTTACAGTAATACGTCATAACGTATAACGTCATATAGTATTACGGCATACCGTATAACATCATATAGCATTACATCATAGTGGATCACGTCTTCTAGTAATTCGTCATAACGTATAACGTCATATAGAATTACGGTTTAACGAATAACGTCAACTGTAATGCGTCATAACGTATAACGTCATATAGTATTGCGTCATGATGTATAACGTCGTATAGAATTACGTCATAACGGATAACGTCTTACAGTAATACGTCATAACGTATAACGTCATAGAGTAATACGTCATAACGCATAAAGTCATATAGAATTACGGTTTAACGTATAACGTTATACAGTAATACCTCATAACGTATATCGTCATATAGCAATGCGTCATAACGTATAACGTCACATAGTAATGCGTCATAACGTATAACGCCATATAGAATTGTTGTGTAACGTATAACGTCATACAGGAATTCCTCATAACGTATAACGTCTCATAGTAATACGTCACATCGAATAACGTCATATAGAGTTACGGTTTAACGTATAACGCCATAAAGAATTACTTCATAACGTATAACGTCACATAGTATAACGTCATAACGTATAACGTCATATAGAATTACGGCATAACGTATAACGTCATACAGTAATGCGTCATAACGTATAACGTCATATAGTATAGCGTCATGACGTATAACGTCGTATAGCATTACATCATAATGGATAACGTCTTCTAGTAATACGTCATAACGTATAACGTCATATAGAATTACGGTTTAACGAATAACGTCATCCTGTTATGCGTCATAACGTATAACGTCATATAGTATTGCGTCATGAGGTATAACGTCGTATAGAATTACGTCATAACGGATAACGTCTTACAGTAATACGTCATAACGTATAACGTCATATAGCAATGCGTCATAACGTATAACGCGATATAGTAATGCGTCATAACGTATAACGCCATATAGTACTGCGTCATAACGTATAACGCCATATAGTACTGCGTCATGATGTATAACGTCATACAGAATTACGTCATGATGTATAACGTCATACGGAATTACGTCATAACATATAATGTCATATAGTATTGCGTCATAACGTATAACGTCTTCTAGTAATACGTCATAACGTATAACGTCATATAGAATTACGGTTTAACGAATAACGTCATACTGTAATACGTCATAACGTATAACGTCATATAGAATTACGGTTTACCGAATAACGTCGTACTGTAATGCGTCATAACGTATAACGTCATATAGTATTACGGCATACCGTATAACGTCATATAGAATTACGGCATAACGTATAACGTCATACAGTAATGCGTCATAACGTATAACGTCATATAGTAATACGTCACAACGTATAACGTCATATACTATTACGGCATACCGTATAACATCATATAGCATTACATCATAATTGATAACGTCTTCTAGTAATACGTCATAATGTATAACGTCATATAGAATTACGGTTTATCGAATAACGTCATACTGTAATGCGTCATAACGTATAACGTCATATAATATTGCGTCATGACGTATAACGTCGTATAGAATTACGTCATAAGGGATAACGTCTTACAGTAATACGTCATAACGTATAACGTCATATAGCAATGCGTCATAACGTATAACGCCATATAGTAATGCGTCATAACGTATAACGCCATATAGTCATGCGTCATAACGTATAACGCCATATAGTACTGCGTCACGATGTATAACGTCATACAGAATTACGTCATGATGTATAACGTCATACAGAATTACGTCATAACATATATTGTTATATAGTATTGCGTCATAACGTATAACGTCATACAGAATTACGTCATAACATATAATGTTATATAGTATTGCGTCATAACGTATAACGCCATATAGCAATGCGTCATAACGTATAACGCCATATAGTATTGCGTCATGATGTATAACGTCATACAGAATTACGTCATGATGTATAACGTCATACAGAATTACGTCATAACATATAATGTCATATAGTATTGCGTCATAACGTATAACGTCATATAGAATTACGGTTTAACGTATAACGTCATACAGTAATGCGTCATAACGTATAACGTCATATAGTATTGCGTCATGATGTATAACGTCGTATAGCATTACATCATAATGGATAACGTCTTCTAGTAATACGTCATAACATATAACGTCATATAGAATTACGGTATAACGAATAACGTCATACTGTAAAGCGTCACAACGAATAACGTCTTCTAGTAATACGTCATAACGTATAACGTCATATAAAATTACGGCATAACGTATAACGTCATACAGTATTTCCTCATAACGTATAACGTCACATAGTAATACGTCACAACGAATAACGTCTTATAGAATTACGGTTAAACGTATAACACCATATAGAATTACGTTTTAACGTATAACGTAATATAGAATTACGGTTTAACGTATAACGTCATAGTGTAAAGCGTCGTAACGTATAACGCCATATAGAATTACGGCATAGCGTATAACGTAACATAGAATTAAGTCATAACGGATAACGTCACATAGTAATACGTCATAAGGCATAACGTCACATAGAATTACGGTTTAACGTATAACGTCCTACAGTAATGCGTCATAACGTATAACGTCATATAAAATTACGGCATAACGTATAACGTCATATAGTATTGCGTCATGACGTATAACGTCGTATAGATTTACGTCATAACGGATAACGTCTCATAGTAATACGTCATACCGTATAACGTCATATCGAATTACGTCATGACGTATAACGTCGTACAGAATTACGTCATAACGGATAACGTCATATAGAATTACGGCATAACGTATAACGTCATACAGAAATGCGTCATATCGTATCACGTCATATACTATAGCGTCATGACGTATAACGTCGTATAGCATTACGTCATAATGGATAACGTCTTCTAGTAATACGTCATAACGTATAACGTCATATAGAATTACGGCATAACGTATAACGTCATACAGTAATTCCTCATAACGTATAACGTCACATAGTAATACGTCACAACGAATAACGTCATATAGAATTACGGTTAAACGTATAACGCCATATAGAATTACGTTTTAACGTATAATGTAATATAGAAATACGGTTTAACATATAACGTCATAGTGTAATGCGTCGTAACGTATAACGCCATATAGAAATACGGCATAACGTATAACGTAACATAGAATTACGTCATAACGGATAACGTCACATAGTAATACGTCATAACGCATAACGTCACATAGAATTACGGTTTAACGTATAACGTCATACAGTAATGCGTCATAACGTATAACGTCATATAGTATAGCATCATGACGTATAACGTCGAATAGATTTACGTCATAACGGATAACGTCTCATAGTAATACGTCATACCGTATATCGTCATATCGAATTACGTCATGACGTATAACGTCGTATAGCATTACGTCATAATGGATAACGTCATACAGTAATTCCTCATAACGTATAACGTCACATAGTAATACGTCACAACGAATAACGTCATATAAAATTACGGTTAAACGTATAACGAAATATAGAATTACTTCATAACGTATAACGTCACATAGTATAACGTCACAACGTATAACGTCATATAGAATTACGGCATAACGTATAACGTCATACAGTAATGCGCCATAACGTATAACGTCATATAGCAATGCGTCATAACGTATAACGCCATATAGTAATGCGTCATAACGTATAACGCCATATAGTACTGCGTCATAACGTATAACGCCATATAGTACTTCGTCATGATGTATAACTTCATACAGAATTGCGTCATGATGTATAACGTCATACAGAATTACGTCATAACATATAATGTCATATAGTATTGCGTATTAACGTATAACGTCATATAGTATAACGGCATAACATATAACGTCACATAGAATTACGTCATAACGGATAACGTCACATAGTAAAACGTCATAACGTATAACGTCATATAGTATTACGGCATACCGTATAACGTCATATAGAATTACGGCATAACGTATAACGTCATACAGTAATGCGTCATAACGTATAACGTCATATAGTATAGCGTCATGACGTATAACGTCGTATAGCATTACGTCATAATGGATAAAGTCTTCTAGTAATACGTCACAACGCATAACGTCATATAGAATTACGATTTAACGTATAACGTCATATAGTATTACGGTTTAACGTATAACGTCATACAGTAATGCGTCATAACGTATAACGTCATATAGTAATACGTCACAACGAAGAGCGTCATATAGAATTACCGTTAAACGTATAACGCCATATAGAATTACGTTTGAACGTATAACGTAATATAGAATTACGGTGTAACGTATAATACCATAGCGTAATGCGTCATATCGTGTAACGTCACATAGTAATACGTCATAACGCATAACGTCATATAGAATTACGGTTTAGCGCATAACGCCATATAGGAATGCGTCATAACGTATAACGTCACATAGTAATTGGTCATACCGTATAATGTCATATCGAATTACGTCATAACGTATAACGTCACATAGCAAAACGTCATAACGTATAACGTCACATAGTAAAACGTCATAACGTATAACGTCACATAGTAAAACGTCATAACGTATAACGTCATGTAGAATTACGGTTTAACGTATAACGTCATACTGTAATGCGTCATAACGTATAACGTCATATAATATTACGGCATAACATATAACGTCACATAGAATTACGTCATAACGGATAACGTCACGTAGTAATACGTCATAACGCATAACGTCACATAGAATTACGGTTTAACGTATAACGTCATACAGTAATGCGTCATAACGTATAACGTCATATAGTATTGCGCCATG
This sequence comes from Bombus fervidus, assembly GCF_041682495.2. Taxonomy (NCBI): domain Eukaryota; kingdom Metazoa; phylum Arthropoda; class Insecta; order Hymenoptera; family Apidae; genus Bombus; species Bombus fervidus. Next base: position 3,657,006 of record NW_027212582.1, read on the forward strand.
ACGAATAACGTCGTATAGATTTACGTCATAACGTATAAAGTCATATAGAATTTCGGTTTAACGTATAACGCCATATAGCAATGCGTCGTAACGTATAACGTCACATAGTAATGCGTCATAACGTATAACGTCATATAGAATTATTGTTTAACGTATAACGTCATACAGGAATTCCTCATAACGTATAACGTCTCATAGTAATACGTCACAACGAATAACGTCATATAGAGTTACGGTTTAACGTATAACGCCATAAAGAATTACTTCATAACGTATAACGTCACATAGTATAACGTCATAACGTATAACGTCATATAGAATTACGGCATAACGTATAACGTCATACAGTAATGCGCCATAACGTATAACGTCATATAGTATAGCGTCATGACGTATAACGTCGTATAGAATTACGTCATAACGGATAACGTCTTACAGTAATACGGCATAACGTATAACGTCATATAGTCATGCGTCATAACGTATAACGCCATATAGTATTGCGTCATGATGTACAACGTCATACAGAATTACGTCATGATGTATAACGTCATACAGAATTACGTAATAACATATAATGTCATATAGTATTGCGTCATAACGTATAACGTCATATAGTATTACGGCATAACATATAACGTCACATAGAATTACGTCATAACGGATAACGTCACATAGTAAAACGTCATAACGTATAACGTCATATAGTATTACGGCATACCGTATAACGTCATATGGAATTACGGCATAACGTATAACGTCATCCAGTAATGCGTCATAACGTATAACGTCATATAGTATTGCGTCATGATGTATAACGTCATATCGAATTACACCATAACGTATAACGTCACATAGTAAAACGTTATAACGTATAACGTCATATAGAATTACGGTTTAACGTATAACGTAATACAGTAATGCGTCATAACGTATAACGTCATATAGTATTGCGTCATCACGTATAACGTAGTATAGCATTACATCATAATGGATAACGTCTTCTAGTAATGCGTCATAACGTATAACGTCATATAGAATTACTGTTTAACGTATAACGCAATATAGTAATGCGTCATAACGTATAACGTCATATAGTATTACGGCATACCGTATAACATTATATAGCTTTACATCAGAATTGATAACGTCTTCTAGTAATACGTCATAACGTATAACGTCATATAGAATTACGGTTTAACGAATAACGTCATACTGTGATGCGTCATAACGTATAACGCCATATAGTATTGCGTCATGACGTATAACGTCGTATAGAATTACGTCATAACGGATAACGTCTTACAGTGATACGTCATAACGTATAACGTCATATAGCAATGCGTCATAACGTATAACGCCATATAGTAATGCGTCATAACGTATAACGCCATATAGTCATGCGTCATAACGTATAACGCCATATAGTACTGCGTCATGATGTATAACGTCATACAGAATTACGTCATGATGTATAACGTCATACAGAATTACGTCATAACATATAATGTCATATAGTATTGCGTCATAACGTATAACGTCATATAGTATTACGGCATAACATATAACGTCACATAGAATTACGTCATAACGGATAACGTCACATAGTAAAACGTCATAACGTATAACGTCATATAGTATTACGGCAAAACATATAACGTCACATAGAATTACGTCATAACGGATAACGTCACATAGTAAAACGTCATAACGTATAACGTCATATAGTATTACGGCATACCGTATAACATCATATAGCATTACATCATAATTGCTAACGTCTTCTAGTAATACGTCATAACGTATAACGTCATATAGAATTACGGTTTAACGAATAACGTCATACTGTGATGCGTCATAACGTATAACGTCATATAGTATAGCGTCATGACGTATAACATCGTATAGCATTACGTGATAATGGATAAAGTCTTCTAGTAATACGTCATAACGTATAACGTCATATAGAATTACGATTTAACGTATAACGTCATATAGTATTACGGTTTAACGTATAACGTCATACAGTAATGCGTCATAACGTATAACGTCATTTAGTAATACGACACAACGAATAGCGTCATATAGAATTACCGTTAAACGTATAACGCCATATAGAATTACGTTTTAACGTATAACGTAATATAGAATTACGGTGTAACGCATAATACCATAGCGTAATGCGTCATATCGTGTGACGTCACATAGTAATACGTCATAACGCATAAAGTCATATAGAATTACGGTTTAACGTATAACGTTATACAGTAATACGTCATAACGTATATCGTCATATAGCAATGCGTCATAACGTATAACATCACATAGTAATGCGTCATAACGTATAACGTCATATAGAATTATTGTGTAACGTATAACGTCATACAGGAGTTCTTCAAAACGTATAACGTCTCATAGTAATACGTCACAACGAATAACGTCATATAGAGTTACGGTTTAACGTATAACGCCATAAAGAATTACTTCATAACGTATAACGTCACATAGTATAACGTCATAACGCATAACGTCATATAGAATTACGGCATAACGTATAACGTCATACAGTAATGCGTCATAACGTATAACGTCATATAGTATAGCGTCATGACGTATAACGTCGTATAGCATTATATCATAGTGGATAACGTCTTCTAGTAATACGTCATAACGTATAACGTCATATAGAATTACGGTTTAACGAATAACGTCATACTGTAATGCGTCATAACGTATAACGTGATATAGTATTGCGTCATGACGTATAACGTCGTATAGAATTACGTCATAACGGATAACGTCTTACAGTAATACGTCATAACGTATAACGTCATATAGCAATGCGTCATAACGTATAACGCCATATAGTAATGCGTCATAACGTATAACGCCATATAGTACTGCGTCATGACGTATAACGTCGTATAGAATTACGTCATAACGGATAACGTCTTACAGTAATACGTCATAACGTACAACGTCATATAGTATTACGGCATACCGTATAACATCATATAGCATTACATCATAATGGATCACGTGTTCTAGTAATTCGTCATAACGTATAACGTCATATAGAATTACGGTTTAACGAATAACGTCATACTGTAATGCGTCATAACGTATAACGTCATATAGTATTGCGTCATGATGTATAACGTCGTATAGAATTACGTCATAACGGATAACGTCTTACAGTAATACGTCATAACGTATAACGTCATATAGCAATGCGTCATAACGTATAACGCCATACAGTAATGCGTCATTACGTATAACGTCATATAGTAATGCGTCATAACGTATAACGCCATATAGTAATGCGTCATAACGTAGAACGTCATATAGCTATGCGCCATAACGTATAACGCCAGATAGTAATGCGTCATAACGTATAAAGTCATATAGTAATGCGTCATAACGTATAACGCCATATAGTCATGCGTCATAACGTATAACGCCATATAGTACTGCGTCACGATGTATAACGTCATACAGAATTACGTCATGATGTATAACGTAATACAGAATTACGTCATAACATATAATGTCATATAGTATTGCGTCATAACGTATAACGTCATATAGTATTACGGCATAACATATAACGTGACATAGAATTACGTCATAACGGATAACGTCACATAGTAAAACGTCATAACGTATAACGTCATATAGAATTACGATTTAACTTATAACGTCATATAGTATTACGGTTTAACGTACAACGTCATACAGTAATGCGTCATAACGTATAACGTCATATAGTAATACGTCACAACGAATAGCGTCATATAGAATTACCGTTAAACGTATAACGCCATATAGAATTACGTTTTAACGTATAACGTAATATAGAATTACGGTGTAATGCATAATACCATGGCGTAATGCGTCATATCGTGTAACGTCACATAGTAATACGTCATAACGCATAAAGTCATATAGAATTACGGTTTAACGTATAACGTTATACAGTAATACGTCATAACGTATATCGCCATATAGCAATGCGTCATAACGTATAACGTCATATAGTATTGCGTCATGACGTATAACGTCGTATAGAATTACGTCATAACGGATAACGTCTTACAGTAATACGTCATAACGTATAACGTCATATAGTATTACGGCATACCGTATAACATCATATAGCATTACATCATAGTGGATCACGTCTTCTAGTAATTCGTCATAACGTATAACGTCATATAGAATTACGGTTTAACGAATAACGTCAACTGTAATGCGTCATAACGTATAACGTCATATAGTATTGCGTCATGATGTATAACGTCGTATAGAATTACGTCATAACGGATAACGTCTTACAGTAATACGTCATAACGTATAACGTCATAGAGTAATACGTCATAACGCATAAAGTCATATAGAATTACGGTTTAACGTATAACGTTATACAGTAATACCTCATAACGTATATCGTCATATAGCAATGCGTCATAACGTATAACGTCACATAGTAATGCGTCATAACGTATAACGCCATATAGAATTGTTGTGTAACGTATAACGTCATACAGGAATTCCTCATAACGTATAACGTCTCATAGTAATACGTCACATCGAATAACGTCATATAGAGTTACGGTTTAACGTATAACGCCATAAAGAATTACTTCATAACGTATAACGTCACATAGTATAACGTCATAACGTATAACGTCATATAGAATTACGGCATAACGTATAACGTCATACAGTAATGCGTCATAACGTATAACGTCATATAGTATAGCGTCATGACGTATAACGTCGTATAGCATTACATCATAATGGATAACGTCTTCTAGTAATACGTCATAACGTATAACGTCATATAGAATTACGGTTTAACGAATAACGTCATCCTGTTATGCGTCATAACGTATAACGTCATATAGTATTGCGTCATGAGGTATAACGTCGTATAGAATTACGTCATAACGGATAACGTCTTACAGTAATACGTCATAACGTATAACGTCATATAGCAATGCGTCATAACGTATAACGCGATATAGTAATGCGTCATAACGTATAACGCCATATAGTACTGCGTCATAACGTATAACGCCATATAGTACTGCGTCATGATGTATAACGTCATACAGAATTACGTCATGATGTATAACGTCATACGGAATTACGTCATAACATATAATGTCATATAGTATTGCGTCATAACGTATAACGTCTTCTAGTAATACGTCATAACGTATAACGTCATATAGAATTACGGTTTAACGAATAACGTCATACTGTAATACGTCATAACGTATAACGTCATATAGAATTACGGTTTACCGAATAACGTCGTACTGTAATGCGTCATAACGTATAACGTCATATAGTATTACGGCATACCGTATAACGTCATATAGAATTACGGCATAACGTATAACGTCATACAGTAATGCGTCATAACGTATAACGTCATATAGTAATACGTCACAACGTATAACGTCATATACTATTACGGCATACCGTATAACATCATATAGCATTACATCATAATTGATAACGTCTTCTAGTAATACGTCATAATGTATAACGTCATATAGAATTACGGTTTATCGAATAACGTCATACTGTAATGCGTCATAACGTATAACGTCATATAATATTGCGTCATGACGTATAACGTCGTATAGAATTACGTCATAAGGGATAACGTCTTACAGTAATACGTCATAACGTATAACGTCATATAGCAATGCGTCATAACGTATAACGCCATATAGTAATGCGTCATAACGTATAACGCCATATAGTCATGCGTCATAACGTATAACGCCATATAGTACTGCGTCACGATGTATAACGTCATACAGAATTACGTCATGATGTATAACGTCATACAGAATTACGTCATAACATATATTGTTATATAGTATTGCGTCATAACGTATAACGTCATACAGAATTACGTCATAACATATAATGTTATATAGTATTGCGTCATAACGTATAACGCCATATAGCAATGCGTCATAACGTATAACGCCATATAGTAATGCGTCATTATGTATAACGTCACATAGAATTGCGTCATAACGGATAACGTCACATAGTAAAACGTCATAACGTATAACGTCATATAGTATTACGGCATACCGTACAACGTCATATAGAATTACGATATAACGTATAACGTCATACAGTAATGCGTCATAACGTATAACGTCATATAGTATAGCGTCATGACGTATAACGTCGTATAGCATTACGTGATAATGGATAAAGTCTTCTAGTAATACGTCATAACGTATAACGTCATATAGTAATACGTCACAACGAATAGCGTCATATAGAATTACCGTTAAACGTATAACGCCATATAGAATTACGTTTTAACGTATAACGTAATATAGAATTACGGTGTAACGCATAATACCATAGCGTAATGCGTCATATCGTGTAACGTCACATAGTAATACGTCATAACGCATAAAGTCATATAGAATTACGGTTTAACGTATAACGTTATACAGTAATACGTCATAACGTATATCGTCATATAGCAATGCGTCATAACGTATAACGTCACATAGTAATGCGTCATAACGTATAACGCCATATAGAATTGTTGTGTAACGTATAACGTCATACAGGAATTCCTCATAACGTATAACGTCTCATAGTAATACGTCACAACGAATAACTCATATAGAGTTACGGTTTAACGTATAACGCCATAAAGAATTACTTCATAACGTATAACGTCACATAGTATAACGTCATAACGTATAACGTCATATAGAATTACGGCATAACGTATAACGTCATACAGTAATGCGTCATAACGTATAGCGTCATATAGTATAGCGTCATGACGTATAACGTCGTATAGCATTACATCATAATGGATAACGTCTTCTAGTAATACGTCATAACGTATAAAGTCATATAGAATTACGGTTTAACGAATAACGTCATACTGTTATGCGTCATAACGTATAACGACATATAGTATTGCGTCATGAGGTATAACGTCGTATAGAATTACGTCATAACCTATAACGTCTTACAGTAATACGTCATAACGTATAACGTCATATAGCAATGCGTCATAACGTATAACGCCATATAGTAATGCGTCATAACGTATAACGCCATATAGAATTACGGTTTAACGAATAACGTCATACTGTAATGCGTCATAACGTATAACGTCATATAGTATCACGGCATACCGTATAACGTCATATAGAATTACGTCATAATGGATAAAGTCTTCTAGTAATACGTCATAACGTATAACGTCATATAGAATTACGATTTAACGTATAACGTCATATAGTATTACGGTTTAACGTATAACGCAATACAGTAATGCGTCATAACGTATAACGTCATATAGTAATACGTCACAACGAATACCGTCATATAGAATTACCGTTAAACGTATAACGCCACATAGAACTACGTTTGAACGTATAACGTAATATAGAATTACGGTGTAACGTATAATACCATAGCGTAATGCGTCATATCGTGTAACGTCACATAGTAATACGTCATAACGCATAACGTCATATAGAATTACGGTTTAGCGCATAACGCCATATAGTAGTGCGTCATAACGTATAACGTCACATAGTAATTCGTCATACAGTATAACGTCATATCGAATTACGTCATAACGTATAACGTCAGATAGCAAAACGTCATAATGTATAACGTCACATAGTAAAACGTCATAACGTATAACGTCATGTAGAATTACGGTTTAACGTATAACGTCATACTGTAATGCATCATAACTTATAACGTCATATAGTATTGCGTCATGACGTATAACGTCGTATAGAATTACGTCATAACGGATAACGTCTTACAGTAATACGTCATAACGTATAACGTCATATAGTAATGCGTCATAACGTATAACGCCATATAGTCATGCGTCATAAAGTATAACGCCATATAGTACTACGTCATGATGTATAACGTCATACAGAATTACGTCATGATGTATAACGTCATACAGAATTACGTCATAACATATAATGTCATATAGTATTGCGTCATAACGTATAACGTCACATAGTATTACGGCATAACATATAACGTCACATAGAATTACGTCATAACGGATAACGTCACATAGTAAAACGTCATAACGTATAACGTCATATAGTATTACGGCATACCGTATAACGTCATATAGAATTACGATATAACGTATAACGTCATACAGTAATGCGTCATAACGTATAACGTCATATAGTATAGCGTCATGACGTATAACGTCATATAGAATTACGTCATAATGGATAAAGTCTTCTAGTAATACGTCATAACGTATAACGTCATATAGAATTACGATTTAACGTATAACGTCATATAGTAGTGCGTCATAACGTATAACGCCATATAGTCATGCGTCATAACGTATAACGCCATATAGTACTGCGTCATGATTTATAACGTCATACAGAATTACGTCATGATGTATAACGTCATACAGAATTACGTCATAACATATAATGTCATATGGTATTTCGTCATAACGTATAACGTCATATAGTATTACGGCATAACATATAACGTTACATAGAATTACGTCATAATGGATAAAGTCTTCTAGTAATACGTCATAACGTATAACGTCATATAGAATTACGATTTAACGTATAACGTCATATAGTATTACGGTTTAACGTATAACGTCATACAGTAATGCGTCATAACGTATAACGTCATATAGTAATACGTCACAACGAATAGCGTCATATAGAATTACCGTTAAACGTATAACGCCATATAGAATTACGTTTTAACGTATAACGTAATATAGAATTACGGTGTAACGCATAATACCATAGCGTAATGCGTCATACCGTGTAACGTCACATAGTAATACGTCATAACGCATAAAGTCATATAGAATTACGGTTTAACGTATAACGTTATACAGTAATACGTCGTAACGTATATCGTCATATAGCAATGCGTCATAACGTATAACGTCACATAGTAATGCGTCATAACGTATAACGTCATATAGAATTATTGTGTAACGTATAACGTCATACAGGGATTCCTCATAACGTATAACGTCTCATAGTAATACGTCACAACGAATAACGTCATATAGCAATGCGTCATAACGTATAACGCCATATAGTAATGCGTCATAACGCATAACGCCATATAGTACTGCGTCATAACGTATAACGCCATATAGTACTGCGTCATGATGTATAACGTCATACAGAATTACGGCATAACATATAACGTCACATAGAACTACGTCATAACGGATAATGTCACATAGTAAAAGGTCATAACGTATAACGTCATAAAGAATTACGGTTTAGCGCATAACGCCATATAGTAATGCGTCATAACCTATAACGTCACATAGTAATTCGTCATACCGTATAACGTCGTATAGAATTACGTCATAACGGATAACGTCTTACAGTAATACGTCATAACGTATAACGCCATATAGTATTGCGTCATGATGTATAACGTCATACAGAATTACGTCATAACATATAATGTCATATAGTATTGCGTCATAACGTATAACGTCATATAGTATTACGGCAAAACGTATAACGCCATAGAGTAATGCGTCATAACGTTTAACGCCATATAGTATTGCGTCATGATGTATAACGTCATACAGAATTACGTCATAACGGATAACGTCGCATAGTAAAACGTCATAACGTATAACGTCATATAGTATTACGGTATACCGTATAACATCATATAGCATAACATCATAATGGATAACGTCTTCTAGTAATACGTCATAACGTATAACGTCATATAGAATTACGGTTTAACGAATAACGTCATACTGTAATGCGACATAACGTATAACGTCATATGGTATTGCGCCATGACGTATAACGTCGTATAGAATTACGTCATAACTGATAACGTTATACAGTAATACGTCATAACGTATATCGTCATATAGCAATGCGTCATAACGTATAACGCCATAGAGTAATGCGTCATAACGTATAACGCCATACAGTAATGCGTCATAACGTTTAACGCCATATAGTACTGCGTCATGATGTATAACGTCATACAGAATTACGTCATAACATATAATGTCATATAGTATTGCGTCATAACGTATAACGTCACATAGTAATACGTGATAACGCATAACGTCATATAGAATTACTGTTTAGCGCATAACGCCATATAGTAATGCGTCGTAACGTATAACGTCACATAGTAATACGTCATAACGTATAACGACATATCGAATTACGTCATAACGTATAACGTCACATAGTAAAACGTCATAACGTATAACGTCATACAGTAATGCGTCATAACGTATAACGTCATATAGTATTGCGTCATGACGTATAACGTCGTATAGATTAACGTCATAACGGATAACGTCTCATAGTAATACGTCATAACGTATAACGTCACACAGTATTACGGAATAACGTATAACGTCATATAGAATTACGGTTTAACGTATAACGTCACATAGCAAAACGTCATAACGTATAACGTCACATAGTAAAGCGTCATAACGTATAACGTCATGTAGAATTACGGTTCAGCGTATAACGTCATACTGTAATGCGTCATAACGTATAACGTCATATAGTATTGCGTCATGACGTATAACGTCGTATAGAATTACGTCATAACGGATAACGTCTTACAGTAATACGTCATAACGTATAACGTCATATAGTATAGCGTCATGACGTATAACGTCGCATAGCATTACGTCATAATGGGTAACGTCTTCTAGTAATACGTCATAACGTATAACGTCATATAGAATTACGGCATAACGTATAACGCCATAGAGTAATGCGTCATAACGTATAACACCATACAGTAATGCGTCATAACGTTTAGCGCCATATAGTATTGCGTCATTATGTATAACGTCATACAGAATTACGTCATAACATATAATGTCATATAGTATTGCGTCATAACATATAACGTCATATAGTATTACGGCAAAACATATAACGTCACATAGAATTACGTCATAACGGATAACGTCACATAGTAAAACGTCATAACGAATAACGTCATATAGTATTACGGCATACCGTATAACGTCATATAGAATTACGGCATAACGTATAACGTCATACAGTAATGCATCATAACGTATAACGTCATATAGTATAGCGTCATGACGTATAACGTCGCATAGCATTACGTCATAATGGGTAACGTCTTCTAGTAATACGTCATAACGTATAACGTCATATAGAATTACGGCATAACGTATAACGTCATGCAGTAATTCCTCATAACGTATAAAGTCACATAGTAATTCGTCACAACGAATAACGTCATATAGAATTGCGGTTAAACGTATAACTCCATATAGAATTACGGTTAAACGTGTAACGCCATATAGAATTACGTTTTAACGTATAACGTAATATAGAATTACGGTGTAACGTATAATACCATAGCGTAATGCGTCATATCGTGTAACGTCACATAGTAATACGTCATAACGCATAACGTCATATAGAATTACGGTTTAACGTATAACGTCAATCAGTAATGCGTCATAACGTATAACGTCACATAGTAATATGTCATGCCGTATAACGTCATATCGAATTACGTCATAACGTATTATGTCACATAGCAAAACATCATAACGTATAACGTCATATAGACTTACGGTTAAACGTATAACGTCATATAGTAATGAGTCATAACGTATAACGCCATATAGTAATACGTCATAACGTATAACGTCATTTTGAATTACTTCATAACGTATAACGTCACATAGTAATACGTCATAACGTATAACGTCATATAGAATTTCGGTTTAACGTATAACGCCAGATAGCAATGCGACATAACGTATAACGTCACATAGTAATACGTCATAACGTATAACGCCATATAGTAATCCGTCATAACGTATAACGTCATATAGTATTGCGTCATGACGTATAACGTCATAAAGAATTACTTCATAACGTATAACGTCATATAGTAATGTCTCGTAACGTATAACGCCATATAGTAATGCGTTATACCGTACAACGTCACATAGTAATACGTCATAACGTATAACGTCATAAAGAATTACTTCATAACGTATAACCTCACATAGTAATACGTCATAACGTATAACATCATATAGAATTATTGTTTAACATATAACGTCATACAGTAATTCCACATAACGTATAACGTCACATAGTAATACGTCACAACGAATAACGTCATATAGAATTACGGTTAAACGCATAACGCCATATAGAATTACGTTTTAACGTATAACGTAATATAGAATTGCGGTGTAACGTATAATACCATAGCGTAATGCGTCATAACGTGTAACGTCACATAGTAATACGTCATAACGTATAACGTCACATAGAATTCCGGTTTAACGTATAAAGTTATAGTGTAATGCGTCATAACGTATAACGCCATATAGAACAACGGCATAACGTATAACGTAACATAGAATTACGTCATAACGGATAACGTCACATAGTAGTACGTCATAACGCATAACGTCATATAGAATTACGGTTTAACGTATAACGCCATATAGTAATGCGTCATAACGTATAACGTCACATAGTAATACGTCATACCGTATAACGTCATATCGAATTACGTCATAACGTATTATGTCACATAGCAAAACATCATAACGTATAACGTCATATAGACTTACGGTTAAACGTATAACGTCATATAGTAATGAGTCATAACGTATAACGCCATATAGTAATACGTCATAACGTATAACGTCATTTTGAATTACTTCATAACGTATAACGTCACATAGTAATACGTCATAACGTATAACGTCACATAGTAATACGTCATACCGTATAACGTCATATCGAATTACGTCATAACGTATTATGTCACATAGTAAAACATCATAACGTATAACGTCATATAGACTTACGGTTAAACGTATAACGTCATATAGTAATGAGTCATGACGTATAACGTCGCATAGCATTACGTCATAATGGGTAACGTCTACTAGTAATACGTCATAACGTATAACGTCATATAGAATTACGGCATAACGTATAACGTCATACAGTAATTCCTTATAACGTATAAAGTCACATAGTAATTCGTCACAACGAATAACGTCATATAGAATTGCGGTTAAACGTATAAGTCCATATAGAATTACGGTTAAACGTGTAACGCCATATAGAGTTACGTTTTAACGCATAACGTAATATAGAATTACGGTGTAACGTACAATACCATAGCGTAATGCGTCATATCGTGTAACGTCACATAGTAATACGTCATAACGCATAACGTCATATAGAATTACGGTTTAACGTATAACGTCATTCAGTAATGCGTCATAACGTATAACGTCACATAGTAATACGTCATACCGTATAACGTCATATCGAATTACGTCATAACGTATTATGTCACATAGCAAAACATCATAACGTATAACGTCATATAGACTTACGGTTAAACGTATAACGTCATATAGTAATGAGTCATAACGTATAACGCCATATAGTAATACGTCATAACGTATAACGTCATTTTGAATTACTTCATAACGTATAACGTCACATAGTAATACGTCATAACGTATAACGTCACATAGTAATACGTCATACCGTATAACGTCATATCGAATTACGTCATAACGTATTATGTCACATAGTAAAACATCATAACGTATAACGTCATATAGACTTACGGTTAAACGTATAACGTCATATAGTAATGAGTCATGACGTATAACGTCGCATAGCATTACGTCATAATGGGTAACGTCTACTAGTAATACGTCATAACGTATAACGTCATATAGAATTACGGCATAACGTATAACGTCATACAGTAATTCCTTATAACGTATAAAGTCACATAGTAATTCGTCACAACGAATAACGTCATATAGAATTGCGGTTAAACGTATAACTCCATATAGAATTACGGTTAAACGTGTAACGCCATATAGAATTACGTTTTAACGCATAACGTAATATAGAATTACGGTGTAACGTACAATACCATAGCGTAATGCGTCATATCGTGTAACGTCACATAGTAATACGTCATAACGCATAACGTCATATAGAATTACGGTTTAACGTATAACGTCATTCAGTAATGCGTCATAACGTATAACGTCACATAGTAATATGTCATACCGTATAACGTCATATCGAATTACGTCATAACGTATTATGTCACATAGCAAAACGTCATAACGTATAACGTCATATAGACTTACGGTTAAACGTATAAGGTCATATAGTAATGAGTCATAACGTATAACGCCATATAGTAATACGTCATAACGTATAACGCCATATCGAATTACGTCATAACATATAACGTCATATAGAATTGCGGTTTATCGTATAACGCCATATAGCAATGCGTCATAACGTATAACGTAACATAGTAATACGTCATAACGTATAACGTCATATAGAATTATTGTTTATCGTATAACGCCATACAGCAATTCCTCATATCGTATAACGTCACATAGTAATACGTCACAACGAATAACGTCATATAGAATTACGGATAAACATATAACGCCATATAGAAATACGGTGAAACGTATAACGCCATATAGAGTTACGGTTTAACGTATAACGTTATACAGTAATGCGTCATAACGTATAACGCCATATAGTAATCCGTCATAACGTATAACGTCATATAGTATTGCGTCATGACGTATAACGTCGTATAGAATTAGGACATAAAGCATTGCATCAAATAGTAATACGTCATAAAGTATAACGACATATAGAAATACGGAATAACGTATAACGTCACATAGTAATACGTCATAACGTATAACGTCACTTAGGAATACGCCATAAAGTATAACGCCATATAGTAATGCCTCATAATGTATAACGTCATATAGAATTTCGGTTTAACGTATAACGCCAGATAGCAATGCGTCATAACGTATAACGTCACATAGTAATACGTCATAAAGTATAACGTCATATAGAATTATTGTTTAACGTATAACGTCATAGTGTAATGCGTCATAACGTATAACGCCATATCGAATTACGTCATAACATATAACGTCATATAGAATTTCGGTTTAACGTATAACGCCATATAGCAATACGTCATAACGTATAACGTTACATAGTAATACGTCATAACGTATAACGTCATATAGAATTATTGTTTATCGTATAACGTCATACAGCAATTCCTCATATCGTATAACGTCACATAGTAATAGGTCACAACGAATAACGTCATATAGAATTACGGTTAAACATACAACGCCATATAGAAATACGGTGAAACGTATAACGCCATATAGAGTTACGGTTTAATGTATAACGTCATACAGTAATGCGTCATAACGTATAACGTCATATAGTATTGCGTCATGACGTATAACGTAACATAGTAATACGTCATAACGTATAACGCCATATAGTAATACGTCATAACGGATAACGTCACACAGTATTACGTAATAACGTATAACGTCATATAGAATTGCGGTTTAACGTATAACGTCATATAGTAATGCGTCATAACGTATAACGCCATATAGTAATGCGTCATAACGTATAACGTCATATAGAATTACGGTTTCACGTATAACACCATACAGTAATGCGTCATAACGTATAACGCCATATAGTAATCCGTCATAACGTATAACGTCATATAGTATTGCGTCATGACGTATAACGTAGAATAAAATTACGACATAACGTACTACATCAAATAGTAATACGTCATAACGTATAACGTCGTATGGAATTAGGACATAAAGTATTGCATCAAATAGTAATACGGCATAAAGTATAACGTCATATAGAATTACGACATAACGTATAACGTCACATAGTAATACGTCATAACGTATAACGTCATATAGAACTCCGGTTTAACGTATAAAACACTACAGTAATGCGTCATAACGTATAACGACATATAGTATTGCGTCATGACGTATAACGTAACATAGTAATACGTCATAACGTATAACGCCATATAGTAATACGTCATAACGTATAACGTCATATAGAATTATTGTTTAACGTATAACGTCATAGTGTAACGCGTCATAACGTATAACGCCATATCGAATTACGTCATAACATATAACGTCATATAGAATTACGACATAACGTATAACGTCACATAGTAATACGTCATAACGTATAACGTCATATAGAATTCCGGTTTAACGTATAACACCATACAGTAATGCGTCATAACGTATAACGACATATAGAAATACGGAATAACGTATAACGTCACATAGTAATACGTCATGACGTATAACGTCACATAGGAATACGCCATAACGTATAACGTCACATAGTAGAACTTCATAACGTATAACGTCATATAGAATTACGGTTTAACGTATAACGTCATACAGTAATGCGTCATAACGTATAACGTCATATAGTATTGCGTCATTACGTATAACATCACATAGTAATACGTCATAACGTAGAACGTCATAAAGAATTACTTCATAACGTATAACGTCATATAGTAATGCGTCATAACGTATAATGTCATATAGAATTTCGGTTTAACGTATAACGCCATATAGCAATGCGTCATAACGTATAACGTAACATAGTAATACGTCATAACGTATAACGTCATGTAGAATTGTTGTTTAACGTATAACGTCATACAGTAATTCCTCATAACGTATAACGTCACATAGTAATACGTCACAACGAATAACGTCATATAGAATTACGGTTTAACGTATAACGTCATATAGTAATGCGTCATAACGTATAACGCCATATTGTAATGCGTCATAACGTATAACGCCATATAGTATTGCGTCATGACGTATAACATCACATAGTAATACGTCATAACGTATAACGTCATAAAGAATTACTTCATAACGTATAACGTCAAATAGTAATACGTTATAACGTATAGTGTCATTTAGAATTTCGGTTTATCGTATAACGCCATATAGCAATGCGTCATAACGTATAACGTAACATAGTAATACGTCATAACGTATAACGTCATGTAGAATTGTTGTTTAACGTATAACGTCATGCAGTAATTCCTCATAACGTATAACGTCACATAGTAATACGTCACAACGAATAACGTCATATAGAATTACGGTTTAACGTATAACGTCATATAGTAATGCGTCATAACGTATAACGCCATATTGTAATGCGTCAACACGTATAACGTCATATAGTATTGCGTCATGATGTATAACGTCATATAGAATTACGTCATGACATATAATGTCATATAGAATTACGGCATAATGTATAACGTCACATAGTAATACGTGATAACGTATAACGTCATATAGCATTACGGTTTGATGTATAACGTCATACAGTAATTCGTCATAACGTAAAACGCCATATAGTAATGCGTCATAACGTATAACGTCATATAGAATTACGGTTTCACGTATAACACCATACAGTAGTGCGTCATAACGTATAACGTTACATAGTAATACGTCATAACGTATAACGTCACATAGTAATACGTCATAACGTATAATGTCATATAGAATTATTGTTTAACGTATAACGTCATAGTGTAATGCGTCATAACGTATAACGCCATATCGAATTACGTCATAACATATAACGTCATATAGAATTGCGGTTTATCGTATAACGCCATATAGCAATGCGTCATAACGTATAACGTTACATAGTAATACGTCATAACGTATAACGTCATATAGAATTATTGTTTATCGTATAACGCCATACAGCAATTCCTCATATCGTATAACGTCACATAGTAATACGTCACAACTAATAACGTCATATAGAATTACGGATAAACATATAACGCCATATAGAAATACGGTGAAACGTATAACGCCATATAGAGTTACGGTTTAACGTATAACGTTATACAGTAATGCGTCATCACGTATAACGCCATATAGTAATCCGTCATAACGTATAACGTCACTTAGGAATACGCCATAAAGTATAACGTCACTTAGGAATACGCCATAAAGTATAACGCCATATAGTAATGCCTCATAATGTATAACGTCATATAGAATTTCGGTTTAACGTATAACGCCAGATAGCAATGCGTCATAACGTATAACGTCACATAGTAATACGTCATAAAGTATAACGTCATATAGAATTATTGTTTAACGTATAACGTCATAGTGTAATGCGTCATAACGTATAACGCCATATAGTAATACGTCATAACGGATAACGTCACACAGTATTACGTAATAACGTATAACGTCATATAGAATTGCGGTTTAACGTATAACGTCATATAGTAATGCGTCATAACGTATAACGCCATAT
This sequence comes from Bombus fervidus, assembly GCF_041682495.2. Classification (NCBI taxonomy): domain Eukaryota; kingdom Metazoa; phylum Arthropoda; class Insecta; order Hymenoptera; family Apidae; genus Bombus; species Bombus fervidus. The sequence continues at coordinate 3,675,320 of NW_027212582.1, forward strand.
AGTAATGCGTCATAACGTATAACGTCATATAGAATTACGGTTTCACGTATAACACCATACAGTAATGCGTCATAACGTATAACGCCATATAGTAATCCGTCATAACGTATAACGTCATATAGTATTGCGTCATGACGTATAACGTAGAATAAAATTGCGACATAACGTACTACATCAAATAGTAATACGTCATAACGTATAACGTCGTATGGAATTAGGACATAAAGTATTGCATCAAATAGTAATACGGCATAAAGTATAACGTCATATAGAATTACGACATAACGTATAACGTCACATAGTAATACGTCATAACGTATAACGTCATATAGAATTCCGGTTTAACGTATAAAACACTACAGTAATGCGTCATAACGTATAACGACATATAGTATTGCGTCATGACGTATAACGTAACATAGTAATACGTCATAACGTATAACGCCATATAGTAATACGTCATAACGTATAACGTCATATAGAATTATTGTTTAACGTATAACGTCATAGTGTAACGCGTCATAACGTATAACGCCATATCGAATTACGTCATAACATACAACGTCATACAGAATTACGACATAACGTATAACGTCACATAGTAATACGTCATAACGTATAACGTCATATAGAATTCCGGTTTAACGTATAACCCCATACAGTAATGCGTCATAACGTATAACGACATATAGAAATACGGAATAACGTATAACGTCACATAGTAATACGTCATAACGTATAACGTCACATAGGAATACACCATAACGTATAACGTCACATAGTAGAACTTCATAACGTATAACGTCATATAGTAATGCGTCATAACGTATAATGTCATATAGAATTTCGGTTTAACGTATAACGCCATATAGCAATGCGTCATAACGTATAACGTAACATAGTAATACGTCATAACGTATAACGTCATGTAGAATTGTTGTTTAACGTATAACGTCATACAGTAATTCCTCATAACGTATAACGTCACATAGTAATACGTCACAACGAATAACGTCATATAGAATTACGGTTTAACGTATAACGTCATATAGTAATGCGTCATAACGTATAACGCCATATTGTAATGCGTCATAACGTATAACGCCATATAGTATTGCGTCATGACGTATAACATCACATAGTAATACGTCATAACGTATAACGTCATAAAGAATTACTTCATAACGTATAACGTCAAATAGTAATACGTTATAACGTATAATGTCATTTAGAATTTCGGTTTATCGTATAACGCCATATAGCAATGCGTCATAACGTATAACGTAACATAGTAATACGTCATAACGTATAACGTCATGTAGAATTGTTGTTTAACGTATAACGTCATGCAGTAATTCCTCATAACGTATAACGTCACATAGTAATACGTCACAACGAATAACGTCATATAGAATTACGGTTTAACGTATAACGTCATATAGTAATGCGTCATAACGTATAACGCCATATTGTAATGCGTCATAACGTATAACGTCATATAGTATTGCGTCATGATGTATAACGTCATATAGAATTACGTCATGACATATAATGTCATATAGAATTACGGCATAATGTATAACGTCACATAGTAATACGTGATAACGTATAACGTCATATAGCATTACGGTTTGATGTATAACGTCATACAGTAATTCGTCATAACGTAAAACGCCATATAGTAATGCGTCATAACGTATAACGTCATATAGAATTACGGTTTCACGTATAACACCATACAGTAGTGCGTCATAACGTATAACGCCATATAGTAATCCGTCATAACGTATAACGTCACATAGTAATACGTCATAACGTATAGCGTCGTATAGAATTATTGTTTAACGTATAACGTCATAGTGTAATGCGTCATAACGTATAACGCCATATCGAATTACGTCATAACATATAACGTCATATAGAATTTCGGTTTAACGTATAACGCCATATAGCAGTGCGTCATAACGTATAACGTAACATAGTAATACGTCATAACGTATAACGTCATGTAGAATTGTTGTTTAACGTATAACGTCATACAGTAATTCCTCATAACGTATAACGTCACATAGTAATACGTCACAACGAATAACGTCATATAAAATTACGACATAACGTATAACGTCACATAGTAATACGTCATAACGTATAACGTCATATAGAATTCCGGTTTAACGTATAACACCATACAGTAATGCGTCATAACGTATAACGACATATAGAAATACGGAATAACGTATAACGTCACATAGTAATACGTCATAACGTATAACGTCACACAGGAATACGCCATAACGTATAACGTCACATAGTAGAACTTCATAACGAATAACGTCATATAGTATTGCGTCATGATGTATAACGTCATATAGAAATACGTCATGACATATAATGTCATATAGAATTACGGCATAATGTATAACGTCACATAGTAATACGTGATAACGTATAACGTCATATAGCATTACGGTTTAACGTATAACGTCATACAGTAATTCTTCATAACGTAAAAAGTCATATCGAATTACGGTATAACGTATAACGTCACATAGTAATACGTCATAATGTATAACGTCATATAGAAATACGTCATAACGTATAACGTCACATAGTAATACGTCATAACGTATAATGTCATTTAGAATTTCGGTTTATCGTATAACGCCATATAGCAATGCGTCATAACGTATAACGTAACATAGTAATACGTCATAACGTATAACGTCATGTAGAATTGTTGTTTAACGTATAACGTCATGCAGTAATTCCTCATAACGTATAACGTCACATAGTAATACGTCACAACGAATAACGTCATATAGAATTACGGTTTAACGTATAACGTCATATAGTAATGCGTCATAACGTATAACGCCATATTGTAATGCGTCATAACGTATAACGTCATATAGTATTGCGTCATGATGTATAACGTCATATAGAATTACGTCATGACATTTAATGTCATATAGAATTACGGCATAATGTATAACGTCACATAGTAATACGTGATAACGTATAACGTCATATAGCATTACGGTTTGATGTATAACGTCATACAGTAATTCGTCATAACGTAAAACGCCATATAGTAATGCGTCATAACGTATAACGTCATATAGAATTACGGTTTCACGTATAACACCATACAGTAGTGCGTCATAACGTATAACGCCATATAGTAATCCGTCATAACGTATAACGTCACATAGTAATACGTCATAACGTATAGCGTCGTATAGAATTATTGTTTAACGTATAACGTCATAGTGTAATGCGTCATAACGTATAACGCCATATCGAATTACGTCATAACATATAACGTCATATAGAATTTCGGTTTAACGTATAACGCCATATAGCAGTGCGTCATAACGTATAACGTAACATAGTAATACGTCATAACGTATAACGTCATGTAGAATTGTTGTTTAACGTATAACGTCATACAGTAATTCCTCATAACGTATAACGTCACATAGTAATACGTCACAACGAATAACGTCATATAAAATTACGACATAACGTATAACGTCACATAGTAATACGTCATAACGTATAACGTCATATAGAATTCCGGTTTAACGTATAACACCATACAGTAATGCGTCATAACGTATAACGACATATAGAAATACGGAATAACGTATAACGTCACATAGTAATACGTCATAACGTATAACGTCACACAGGAATACGCCATAACGTATAACGTCACATAGTAGAACTTCATAACGAATAACGTCATATAGTATTGCGTCATGATGTATAACGTCATATAGAAATACGTCATGACATATAATGTCATATAGAATTACGGCATAATGTATAACGTCACATAGTAATACGTGATAACGTATAACGTCATATAGCATTACGGTTTAACGTATAACGTCATACAGTAATTCTTCATAACGTAAAAAGTCATATCGAATTACGGTATAACGTATAACGTCACATAGTAATACGTCATAATGTATAACGTCATATAGAAATACGTCATAACGTATAACGTCACATAGTAATACGTCATAACGTATTACATCATATAGAATTTCGGTTTAACGTAACACGCCATATAGCAATGCGTCATAACGTATAACGACATATAGAATTGCGGAATAACGTATAACATCATATAGTAAGGCGTCATGACGTATAACGTCATATCGAATTACGACATCACGTACAACATCACATAGTATTACGTCATAACGTATAACGTCATATAGAATTACTTCATAACGTATAACGTCACATAGTAATACGTCATAACGTATAACGTCATATAGAATTACGACATAACGTATAACGTCACATAGTAATACGTCATAACGTATAACGTCATATAGAATTCCTGGTTAACGTATATCTCCATACAGTAATGCGTCATAACGTATAACGACATATAGAAATACGGAATAACGTATAACGTCACAAAGTAATACGTCATAACGTATAACTTCACATAGGAATACGCCATAACGTATAACGCCATATAGTAATGCCTCATAACGTATAACGTCATATAGAATTACAGCTTAACGTATAACGTCATATAGTAATGTGTCATAACGTATCACTTCACATAGGAATACGCCATAACGTATAACGCCATATAGTAGTGCCTCATAACGTATAACGTCATATAGAATTCCGGTTTAACGTATAACGAGATATAGCAATGCGTCATAATGTATAACCCCATATAGTTATGCGTCATAACCTATAACGTCATATAGGATTACGGCATAACATATAACGTCACATAGAATTACGTCATAACGGATAACATCACATAGTAATACGTCATAACGTGTAACGTCATATAGAATTACTTCATAACGTATAACGTCACATAGTAATACGTCATTACGTATAACGTCATATAGAATTAAGGGCATAACGTATAACGTCACATAGTAATACGTCATAACGTATAACGTCATACAGTGATTCGTCATACCGTATAACGTCATATAGAATTCCGGTTTAACGTATAACGAGATATAGCAATGCGTCATAACGTATAACTACATATAGAATTGCGGAATAACGTATAACGTCTTATAATAAGGCGTCATGACGTGTATCGCCAAATCGAATTACGTCATAACGGATAACGTCACATAGTAATACGTCATAACGTGTAACGTCATATAGAATTACTTCATAACGTATAACATCATATAGTAAGGCGTCATGACGTATAACGTCATATCGAATTACGTCATAACGTGTAACGTCACATAGTAGAACTTCATAACGTATAACGTCATATAGAATTACGGTTTAACGTATAACGTCATACAGTAATGCGTCATAACGTATAACGTCATATAGTATTGCGTCATGACGTAGAACATCACATAGTAATACGTCATAACGTATAACGTCATAAAGAATTACTTCATAACGTATAACGTCAAATAGTAATACGTTATAACCTATAACGTCATATAGAATTTCGGTTTAACGTATATCTCCATACAGTAATGCGTCATAACGTATAACAACATATAGAATTGCGGAATAACGTACAACATCATATAGTAAGGCGTCATGACGTATAACGTCATATCGAATTACGACATCACGTACAACATCACATAGTATTACGTCATAACGTATAACGTCATATAGAATTACTTCATAACGTATAACGTCACATAGTAATACGTCATAACGTATAACGTCATATAGAATTACGACATAACGTATAACGTCACATAGTAATACGTCATAACGTATAACGTCATATAGAATTCCGGTTTAACGTATATCTCCATACAGTAATGCGTCATAACGTATAACGACATATAGAAATACGAAATAACGTATAACGTCACATAGTAATACGTCATAACGTATAACTTCACATAGGAATACGCCATAACGTAAAACGCCATATAGTAATGCCTCATAACGTATAACGTCATATAGAATTGCGGAATAACGTATAACATCATATAGTAAGGCGTCATGACGTATAACGTCATATAGAATTACGACATAACGTATAACGTCATATAGAATTACGACATAACGTATAACGTCACATAGTAATACGTCATAACGTATAACGTCATACAGTGATTCGTCATACCGTATAACGTCATATAGAATTCCGGTTTAACGTATAACGAGATATAGCAATGCGTCATAACGTATAACTACATATAGAATTGCGGAATAACGTATAACGTCATATAATAAGGCGTCATGACGTGTATCGCCAAATCGAATTACGTCATAACGTACAACATCACATAGTATTACGTAATAACGTATAACGTCATATAGAATTACTTCATAACGTATAACGTCACAAAGTAATACGTCATAACGTGTAACGTCATATAGAATTACGGATTAACGTATAACGTCATAGTGTAATGCGTCATAACGTATAACGCCATACAGAATTACGTCATAACGGATAACGTCTCATAGTAATACGTCATAACGTATAACGCCACACAGTATTACGTAATAACGTATAACGTCATATAGAATTACGGTTTAACGTATAACGTCATATAGTAATGCGTCATAACGTATGACGCCATATTGTAATGCGCCATAACGTATAACGTCATATAGTATTGCGTCATGATGTATAACGTCATATAGAATTACGTCATGACATATAATGTCATATAGAATTACGTAATAACGTATAACGTCATATAGAATTACTTCATAGCGTATAACGTCACAAAGTAATACGTCATAACGTGTAACGTCATATAGAATTACGGATTAACGTATAACGTCATAGTGTAATGCGTCATAACGTATAACGCCATACAGAATTACGTCATAACGGATGACGTCTCATAGTAATACGTCATAACGTATAACGCCACACAGTATTACGTAATAACGTATAACGTCATATAGAATTACGGTTTAACGTATAACGTCATATAGTAATGCGTCATAACGTATGACGCCATATTGTAATGCTCCATAACGTATAACGTCATATAGTATTGCGTCATGATGTATAACGTCATATAGAATTACGTCATGACATATAATGTCATATAGAATTACGGCATAACGTATAACGTCATATAGAATTACGACATAACGTATAACGTCACATAGTAATACGTCATAACGTATAACGTCCTATAGAAATACGGCATAACGTATAACGTAACATAGAATTACGTCATAACGTATAACGTCATATAGAATTACGACATAACGTATAACGTCACATAGTAATACGTCCTAACGTATAACGTCATATAGAATTACGGCATAACGTATAACGTAACATAGAATTACGTCATAACGGATAACGTCATATAGAATTACGGTTTAACGTATAACATCATACAGTAATGCGCCATAACGTATAACGTCATATAGTATTGCGTCATGACGTATAACATCACATAGTAATACGTCATAACGTATAACGCCATATAGTAATACGTCATAACGTATAACGCCATATAGTTATACGTCATAACGTATAACGTCACATAGAATTATGGTTTAACGTATAACGTCATAGTGTAATGCGTCATAACGTATAACGCCATATAGAATTACGACATAACGGATAACGTCTCATAGTAATACGTCATAACGTATAACGCCACACAGTATTACGTAATAACGTATAACGTCATATAGAATTACGGTTTAACGTATAACGTCATATAGTAATGCGTCATAACGTATAACGCCATATTGTAATGCGTCATAACGTATAACGCCATATAGTAATCCGTCATAACGTATAACGTCATATAGTATTGCGTCATGACGTATAACGTAGAATAGAATTACGACATAACGTACTACATCAAATAATAATACGTCATAACGTATAACGTCATATAGAATTACGACATAACGTATAGCGTCACATAGTAATACGTCATAACGTATAACGTCATAAAGAATTACTTCATAACGTATAACGTCAAATAGTAATACGTTATAACGTATAACGTCATATAGAATTACGGTTTAACGTATAACGTCATATAGTAATGCGTCGTATCGTATAACGCCTAATAGTAATGCGTCGTACCGTATAACGTCATATAGAATTCCGGTTTAACGTATAACGAGATATATCAATGCGTCATAACGTATAACGACATATAGAATTGCGGAATAACGTATAACATCATATAGAATTATTGTTTAACGTATAACGTCATACAGCAATTCCTCATAACGTATAACGTCATATAGTAATACGTCACAACGAATAACGTCATATAGAATTACTGTTAAACGTATAACGCCATTTAGAATTATGTTTTAACGTATAACGTAATATAGAATTACGGTGTAACGTATAATACCATAGCGTAATGCGTCATATCGTGTAACGTCACATAGTAATACGTCATAACGCATAACGTCATATAGAATTGCGGTTTAACGTATAACGTCATACAGTAATGCATCATAACGTATAACGTCATATAGAATTACGGTTTAACGTATAACGTCACATAGCAAAACGTCATAACGTATAACGTCACATATTAAAACGTCATAACGTATAACGTCATATAGAATTACGGTTTAACATATAACGTCATACTGTAATGCTTCATAACGTATAACGTAATATAGTATTGCGTCATGACGAATAACGTCGTATAGAATTACGTCATAACGGATAACGTCTTACAGTAATACGTCATAACGTAGAACGTCATATAGCTATGCGTCATAACGTATAACGCCAGATAGTAATGCGTCATAACGTATAACGCCATATAGTAATGCGTCATAACGTATAACGCAATATAGTATTGCGTCATGATGTATAACGTCATACAGAATTACGTCATAACATATAATGTCATACAGTATTGCGTCATAACGTATAACGTCATATAGTATCACGGCATAACATATAACGTCACATAGAATTACGTCATAACGGATAACGTCACATTGTAATACGTCATAACGTATAACGTCATATAGTATTACGGCATAACATATAACGTCACATAGAATTACGTCATAACGGATAACGTCACATAGTAAAACGTTATAACGTATAACGTCATATAGAATTACGGTTTAACGTATAACGCCATATAGTAATGAGTCATAACGTATAACGCCATATAGTAATACGTCATAACGTATAACGTCATATTGAATTACGTCATAACGTATAACGTCATATAGAATTTCGGTTTAACGTATAACGCCATAAAGAATTACGTCATAACGTATAACGTCACATAGTAATGCGTCATAACGTATAACGCCATATAGTAATGCGTCATAACGTATAACGCAATATAGTATTGCGTCATGATGTATAACGTCATACAGAATTACGTCATAACATATAATGTCATACAGTATTGCGTCATAACGTATAACGTCATATAGTATCACGGCATAACGTATAACGTCATATAGAATTACGGTTTAACGTATAACGTCATACAGTAATGCGTCATAACGTATAACGTCATATAGTATTGCGTCATAACGTATAACGTCGTATAGAATTACGTCATAACGGATAACGTCTTATAGTAATACGTCATAACGTATAACGTCATATAGAATTACGGTTAAACATATAACGTCATATGGAAATACGGTGAAACGTATAACGTCATATACCAATGAGTCATAACGTATAACGCCATATAGTAATACGGTATAACGTATAACGTCATTTTGAATTACTTCATAACGTATAACGTCACATAGTAATACGTCATAACGTATAAGGTCATATAGAATTTCGGTTTAACGTGTAACGACATACAGTAATGCGTCATAACGTATAACGTCATATAGTATTGCGTCATGACGTATAACGTAACATAGTAATATGTCATAACGTATAAAGCCATTTAGTAATACGTCATAACGGATACCGTCACACAGTATTACGTAATAACGTATAACGTCATATAGAATTGCGGTTTAACGTATAACGTCATATAGTAATGCGTCATAACGTATAACGCCATATAGTGATGCGTCATAACGTATAACGTCATAAAGAATTACGGTTTCACGTATAGTACCATACAGTAATGCGTCATAACGTATAACGCCATATAGTAATCAGTCATAACGTATAACGTCATATAGTATTGCGTCATGACGCATAACGTAGCATAGAATTACGACATAACGTACTACACCAAATAGTAATACGTCATAACGTATAACGTCATATAGAATTACGACATAACGTATAGCGTCACATAGTAATACGTCGTAACGTATAACGCCATATAGTAATGCGTCATACCGTATAACGTCATATAGAATTCCGGTTTAACGTATAACGTCATAGTGTAATGCGTCATAACGTATAACGCCATATAGAATTACGACATAACGGATACCGTCTCATAGTAATACGTCATAACGTATAACGCCACACAGTATTACGTAATAACGTATAACGTCATATAGAATTACGGTTTAACGTATAACGTCATATAGTAATGCGTCATAACGTATAACGCCATATTGTAATGCGTCATAACGTATAACGCCATATAGTAATCCGTCATAACGTATAACGTCATATAGTATTGCGTCATGACGTATAACGTAGAATAGAATTACGACATAACGTACTACATCAAATAGTAATACGTCATAACGTATAACGTCATATAGAATTACGACATAACATATAACGTCATATAGAATTTCGGTTTAACGTATAACGCCATATAGCAATACGTCATAACGTATAACGTTATATAGTAATACGTCATAACGTATAACGTCATATAGAATTATTGTTTATCGTATAACGTCATACAGCAATTCCTCATATCGTATAACGTCACATAGTAATACGTCACAACGAATAACGTCATATAGAATTACGGTTAAACATACAACGCCATATAGAAATACGGTGAAACGTATAACGCCATATAGAGTTACGGTTTAATGTATAACGTCATACAGTAATGCGTCATAACGTATAACGTCATATAGTATTGCGTCATGACGTATAACGTCACATAGTAATACGTCATAACGTATAACGCCACACAGTATTACGTAGTAACGTATAACGTCATATAGAATTACGGTTTAACGTATAACGCCATATAGTAATGCGTCATAACGTGTAACGTCACATAGTAGTACGTCATAACTCATAACGTCATATAGAATTACGGTTTAACGTATAACGCCATATAGTAATGAGTCATAACGTATAACGCCATATTGTAATGCGTTATAACGTATAACGTCATATAGTATTGCGTCATGACATATAACGTCATATAGAAATACGGTGAAACGTATAACGCCATATAGAGTTACGTTTTAACGTATAACCTTATATAGCATTACGGTTTAACGTATAACGTCATACAGTAATTCGTCATAACGTAAAACGTCATATCGAATTACGGTATAACGTATAACGTCACATAGTAATACGTCATTACGTATAACATCATATAGAATTTTGGTTTAACGTATAACGCCATATAGCAATGCGTCATAACGTGTAACGTCACTTAGTAATACGTCATAACGTATAACGTCATATAGAATTATTGTTTAACGTATAACGTCATACAGTAATTCCGCATAACGTATAACGTCATACAGTAATTCCGCATAACGTATAACGTCATACAGAATTACGTCATAACGAATAACGTCATATAGAAATACGGTGAAACGTATAACGTCATACAGTAATGCGTCATAACGTATAACGTCATATAGTATTGCGTCATGACGTATAACATCACATAGTAATACGTCATAACGAATAACGTCATAAAGAATTACGGTTTAACGTATAACGCCATATAGCAATGCGTCATAACGTGTAACGTCACTTAGTAATACGGCATAAAGTATAACGTCATATAGAATTACGACATAACGTATAACGTCACATAGTAATACGTCATAACGTATAACGTCATATAGAATTCCGGTTTAACGTATAACACCATACAGTAATGCATCATAACGTATAACGACATATAGTATTGCGTCATGACGTATAACGTAACATAGTAATACGTCATAACGTATAACGCCATATAGTAATACGTCATAACGTATAACGTCATATAGAATTATTGTTTAACGTATAACGTCATAGTGTAACGCGCCATAACGTGTAACGCCATATCGAATTACGTCATAACATATAACGTCATATAGAATTACGACATAACGTATAACGTCATAAAGAATTACTTCATAACGTATAACGTCAAATAGTAATACGTTATAACGTATAATGTCATATTGAATTTCGGTTTAACGTATAACGCCATATAGCAATGCGTCATAACGTATAACGTAACATAGTAATACGTCATAACGTATAACGTCATGTAGAATTGTTGTTTAACATATAACGTCATACAGTAATTCCTCGTAACGTATAACGTAACATAGTAATACGTCACAACGAATAACGTCATATAGAATTACAGTTTAACGTATAACGTCATATAGTAATGCGTCATAACGTATAACGCCATATAGAATTATTGTTTAACGTATAACGTCATAGTGTAATGCGTCATAACGTATAACGCCATATCGAATTACGTCATAACATATAACGTCATATAGAAATTCGGTTAAACGTATAACGCCATATAGCTGTGCGTCATAACGTATAACGTAACATAGTAATACGTCATAACGTATAACGTCATGTAGAATTGTTGTTTAACGTATAATGTCATACAGTAATTCCTCATAACGTATAACGTCACATAGTAATACGTCACAACGAATAACGTCATATAGAATTACGGTTTCACGTATAACGTCATATAGTAATGCGTCATAACGTATAATGTCATATAGAATTTCGGTTAAACGTATAACGCCATATAGCTGTGCGTCATAACGTATAACGTAACATAGTAATACGTCATAACGTATAACGTCATGTAGAATTGTTGTTTAACGTATAACGTCATACAGTAATTCCTCATAACGTATAACGTCACATAGTAATACGTCACAACGAATAACGTCATATAGAATTACGGTTTAACGTATAACGTCATATAGTAATGCGTCATAACGTATAACGCCATATTGTAATGCGTCATAACGTATAACGCCATATAGTATTGCTTCATGACGTATAACATCACATAGTAATACGTCATAACGTATAACGTCATAAAGAATTACTTCATAACGTATAACGTCAAATAGTAATACGTTATAACGTGTAATGTCATTTGGAATTTCGGTTTAACGTATAACGCCATATAGCAATGCGTCATAACGTATAACGTAACATAGTAATACGTCATAACGTATAACGTCATGTAGAATTGTTGTTTAACGTATAACGTCATACAGTAATTCCTCATAACGTATAACGTCACATAGTAATACGTCACAACGAATAACGTCATATAGAATTACGGTTTAACGTATAACGTCATATAGTAGTGCGTCATAACGTATAACGCCATATTGTAATGCGTCATAACGTATAACGTCATATAGTATTGCGTCATGATGTATAACGTCATATAGAATTACGTCATGACATATAATGTCATATAGAATTACGGCATAATGTATAACGTCACATAGTAATACGTGATAACGTATAACGTCATATAGCATTACGGTTTGATGTATAACGTCATACAGTAATTCGTCATAACGTAAAACGCCATATAGTAATGCGTCATAACGTATAACGTCATATAGAATTACGGTTTCACGTATAACACCATACAGTAGTGCGTCATAACGTATAACGTTACATAGTAATACGTCATAACGTATAACGTCACATAGTAATACGTCATAACGTATAATGTCATATAGAATTATTGTTTAACGTATAACGTCATAGTGTAATGCGTCATAACGTATAACGCCATATCGAATTACGTCATAACATATAACGTCATATAGAATTGCGGTTTATCGTATAACGCCATATAGCAATGCGTCATAACGTATAACGTAACATAGTAATACGTCACAACGAATAACGTCATATAGAATTACGGATAAACATATAACGCCATATAGAAATACGGTGAAACGTATAACGCCATATAGAGTTACGGTTTAACGTATAACGTTATACAGTAATGCGTCATAACGTATAACGCCATATAGTAATCCGTCATAACGTATAACGTCATATAGTATTGCGTCATGACGTATAACGTCGTATAGAATTAGGACATAAAGCATTGCATCAAATAGTAATACGTCATAAAGTATAACGTCATATAGAATTACGACATAACGTATAACGTCACATAGTAATAGGTCACAACGAATAACGTCATATAGAATTCCGGTTTAACGTATAACACCATACAGTAATGCGTCATAACGTATAACGACATATCGAAATACGGAATAACGTATAACGTCACATAGTAATACGTCATGACGTATAACGTCACATAGGAATACGCCATAACGTATAACGTCACATAGTAGAACTTCATAACGTATAACGTCATATAGAATTACGGTTTAACGTATAACGTCATACAGTAATGCGTCATAACGTATAACGTCATAAGGAATTACTTCATAACGTATAACGTCAAATAGTAATACGTTATAACGTATAATGTCATTTAGAATTTCGGTTTATCGTATAACGCCATATAGCAATGCGTCATAACGTATAACGTAACATAGTAATACGTCATAACGTATAACGTCATGTAGAATTGTTGTGTAACGTATAACGTCATGCAGTAATTCCTCATAACGTATAACGTCACATAGTAATACGTCACAACGAATAACGTCATATAAAATTACGGTTAAACATACAACGCCATATAGAAATACGGTGAAACGTATAACGCCATATAGAGTTACGGTTTAATGTATAACGTCATACAGTAATGCGTCATAACGTATAACGTCATATAGTATTGCGTCATGACGTATAACGTAACATAGTAATACGTCATAACGTATAACGCCATATGGTAATACTTCATAACGGATAACGTCACACAGTATTACGTAATAACGTATAACGTCATATAGAATTGCGGTTTAACGTATAACGTCATATAGTAATGCGTCATAACGTATAACGCCATATAGTAATGCGTCATAACGTATAACGCCATATAGTAATGCGTCATAACGTATAACGTCATATAGAATTACGGTTTAACGTATAACGTCATACAGTAATGCGTCATAACGTATAACGTCATATAGTATTGCGTCATTACGTATAACATCACATAGTAATACGTCATAACGTATAACGTCATAAAGAATTACTTCATAACGTATAACGTCATATAGTAATGCGTCATAACGTATAATGTCATATAGAATTTCGGTTTAACGTATAACGCCATATAGCAATGCGTCATAACGTATAACGTAACATAGTAATACGTCATAACGTATAACGTCATGTAGAATTGTTGTTTAACGTATAACGTCATACAGTAATTCCTCATAACGTATAACGTCACATAGTGATACGTCACAACGAATAACGTCATATAGAATTACGGTTTAACGTATAACGTCATATAGTAATGCGTCATAACGTATAACGCCATATTGTAATGCGTCAACACGTATAACGTCATATAGTATTGCGTCATGATGTATAACGTCATATAGAATTACGTCATGACATATAATGTCATATAGAATTACGGCATAATGTATAACGTCACATAGTAATACGTGATAACGTATAACGTCATATAGCATTACGGTTTGATGTATAACGTCATACAGTAATTCGTCATAACGTAAAACGCCATATAGTAATGCGTCATAACGTATAACGTCATATAGAATTACGGTTTCACGTATAACACCATACAGTAGTGCGTCATAACGTATAACGCCATATAGTAATCCGTCATAACGTATAACGTCACATAGTAATACGTCATAACGTATAACGTCATATAGAGTTACGGTTTAATGTATAACGTCATACAGTAATGCGTCATAACGTATAACGTCATATAGTATTGCGTCATGACGTATAACGTATCATAGTAATACGTCATAACGTATAACGCCATATGGTAATACTTCATAACGGATAACGTCACACAGTATTACGTAATAACGTATAACGTCATATAGAATTGCGGTTGAACGTATAACGTCATATAGTAATGCGTCATAACGTATAACGCCATATAGTAATGCGTCATAACGTATAACGCCATATAGTAATGCGTCATAACGTATAACGTCATATAGAATTACGGTTTCACGTATAACACCATACAGTAATGCGTCATAACGTATAACGCCATATAGTAATCCGTCATAACGTATAACGTCATATAGTATTGCGTCATGACGTATAACGTAGAATAAAATTACGACATAACGTACTACATCAAATAGTAATACGTCATAACGTATAACGTCGTATAGAATTAGGACATAAAGTATTGCATCAAATAGTAATACGGCATAAAGTATAACGTCATATAGAATTACGACATAACGTATAACGTCACATAGTAATACGTCATAACGTATAACGTCATATAGAATTCCGGTTTAACGTATAACACCATACAGTAATGCATCATAACGTATAACGACATATAGTATTGCGTCATGACGTATAACGTAACATAGTAATACGTCATAACGTATAACGCCATATAGTAATACGTCATAACGTATAACGTCATATAGAATTATTGTTTAACGTATAACGTCATAGTGTAACGCGTCATAACGTATAACGCCATATCGAATTACGTCATAACATATAACGTCATATAGAATTACGACATAACGTATAACGTCATAAAGAATTACTTCATAACGTATAACGTCAAATAGTAATACGTTATAACGTATAATGTCATTTAGAATTTCGGTTTAACGTATAACGCCATATAGCAATGCGTCATAACGTATAACGTAACATAGTAATACGTCATAACGTATAACGTCATGTAGAATTGTTGTTTAACATATAACGTCATACAGTAATTCCTCGTAACGTATAACGTAACATAGTAATACGTCACAACGAATAACGTCATATAGAATTACAGTTTAACGTATAACGTCATATCGTAATGCGTCATAACGTATAACGCCATATAGAATTATTGTCTAACGTATAACGTCATAGTGTAATGCGTCATAACGTATAACGCCATATCGAATTACGTCATAACATATAACGTCATATAGAATTTCGGTTTAACGTATAACGCCATATAGCAGTGCGTCATAACGTATAACGTAACATAGTAATACGTCATAACGTATAACGTCATGTAGAATTGTTGTTTAACGTATAATGTCATACAGTAATTCCTCATAACGTATAACGTCACATAGTAATACGTCACAACGAATAACGTCATATAGAATTACGGTTTCACGTATAATGTCATATAGTAATGCGTCATAACGTATAATGTCATATAGAATTTCGGTTTAACGTATAACGCCATATAGCAATGCGTCATAACGTATAACGTAACATAGTAATACGTCATAACGTATAACGTCATGTAGAATTGTTGTTTAACGTATAACGTCATACAGTAATTCCTCATAACGTATAACGTCACATAGTAATACGTCACAACGAATAACGTCATATAGAATTACGGTTTAACGTATAACGTCATATAGTAATGCGTCATAACGTATAACGCCATATTGTAATGCGTCATAACGTATAACGCCATATAGTATTGCTTCATGACGTATAACATCACATAGTAATACGTCATAACGTATAACGTCATAAAGAATTACTTCATAACGTATAACGTCAAATAGTAATACGTTATAACGTGTAATGTCATTTAGAATTTCGGTTTAACGTATAACGCCATATAGCAATGCGTCATAACGTATAACGTAACATAGTAATACGTCATAACGTATAACGTCATGTAGAATTGTTGTTCAACGTATAACGTCATACAGTAATTCCTCATAACGTATAACGTCACATAGTAATACGTCACAACGAATAACGTCATATAGAATTACGGTTTAACGTATAACGTCATATAGTAATGCGTCATAACGTATAACGCCATATTGTAATGCGTCATAACGTATAACGCCATATAGTATTGCTTCATGACGTATAACATCACATAGTAATACGTCATAACGTATAACGTCATAAAGAATTACTTCATAACGTATAACGTCAAATAGTAATACGTTATAACGTGTAATGTCATTTAGAATTTCGGTTTAACGTATAACGCCATATAGCAATGCGTCATAACGTATAACGTAACATAGTAATACGTCATAACGTATAACGTCATGTAGAATTGTTGCTTAACGTATAACGTCATACAGTAATTCCTCATAACGTATAACGTCACATAGTAATACGTCACAACGAATAACGTCATATAGAATTACGGTTTAACGTATAACGTCATATAGTAATGCGTCATAACGTATAACGCCATATTGTAATGCGTCATAACGTATAACGTCATATAGTATTGCGTCATGATGTATAACGTCATATAGAATTACGTCATGACATATAATGTCATATAGAATTACGGCATAATGTATAACGTCACATAGTAATACGTGATAACGTATAACGTCATATAGCATTACGGTTTGATGTATAACGTCATACAGTAATTCGTCATAACGTAAAACGCCATATAGTAATGCGTCATAACGTATAACGTCATACAGAATTACGGTTTCACGTATAACACCATACAGTAGTGCGTCATAACGTATAACGTTACATAGTAATACGTCATAACGTATAACGTCACATAGTAATACGTCATAACGTATAATGTCATATAGAATTATTGTTTAACGTATAACGTCATAGTGTAATGCGTCATAACGTATAACGCCATATCGAATTACGTCATAACATATAACGTCATATAGAATTGCGGTTTATCGTATAACGCCATATAGCAATGCGTCATAACGTATAACGTTACATAGTAATACGTCACAACGAATAACGTCATATAGAATTACGGATAAACATATAACGCCATATAGAAATACGGTGAAACGTATAACGCCATATAGAGTTACGGTTTAACGTATAACGTTATACAGTAATGCGTCATAACGTATAACGCCATATAGTAATCCGTCATAACGTATAACGTCATATAGTATTGCGTCATGTCGTATAACGTAGAATAAAAATACGACATAACGTACTACATCAAATTGTAATACGTCATAACGTATAACGTCGTATAGAATTAGGACATAAAGTATTGCATCAAATAGTAATACGTCATAAAGTATAACGTCATATAGAATTACGACATAACGTATAACGTCATATAGAATTCCGGTTTAACGTATAACACCATACAGTAATGCGTCATAACGAATAACGACATATAGAAATACGGAATAACGTATAACGTCACATAGTAATACGTCATAACGTATAACGTCACTTAGGAATACGCCATAAAGTATAACGCCATATAGTAATGCCTCATAATGTATAACGTCATATACAATTTCGGTTTAACGTATAACGCCCGATAGCAATGCGTCATAACGTATAACGTCACATAGTAATACGTCATAAAGTATAACGTCATATAGAATTATTGTTTAACGTATAACGTCATAGTGTAATGCGTCATAACGTATAACGCCATATCGAATTACGTCATAACATCTAACGTCATATAGAATTTCGGTTTAACGTATAACGCCATATAGCAATACGTCATAACGTATAACGTTACATAGTAATACGTCATAACGTATAACGTCATATAGAATTATTGTTTATCGTATAACGTCATACAGCAATTCCTCATATCGTATAACGTCACATAGTAATACGTCACAACGAATAACGTCATATAGAATTACGGTTAAACATACAACGCCATATAGAAATACGGTGAAACGTATAACGCCATATAGAGTTACGGTTTAATGTATAACGTCATACAGTAATGCGTCATAACGTATAACGTCATATAGTATTGCGTCATGACGTATAACGTAACATAGTAATACGTCATAACGTATAACGCCATATAGTAATACGTCATAACGGATAACGTCACACAGTATTACGTAATAACGTATAACGTCATATAGAATTGCGGTTTAACGTATAACGTCATATAGTAATGCGTCATAACGTATAACGCCATATAGTAATGCGTCATAACGTATAACGTCATATAGAACTACGGTTTCACGTATAACACCATACAGTAATGCGTCATAACGTATAACGCCATATAGTAATCCGTCATAACGTATAACGTCATATAGTATTGCGTCATGACGTATAACGTAGAATAAAATTACGACATAACGTACTACATCAAATAGTAATACGTCATAACGTATAACGTCGTATGGAATTAGGACATAAAGTATTGCATCAAATAGTAATACGGCATAAAGTATAACGTCATATAGAATTACGACATAACGTATAACGTCACATAGTAATACGTCATAACGTATAACGTCATATTGAATTCCGGTTTAACGTATAAAACACTACAGTAATGCGTCATAACGTATAACGACATATAGTATTGCGTCATGACGTATAACGTAACATAGTAATACGTCATAACGTATAACGCCATATAGTAATACGTCATAACGTATAACGTCATATAGAATTATTGTTTAACGTATAACGTCATAGTGTAACGCGTCATAACGTATAACGCCATATCGAATTACGTCATAACATATAACGTCATATAGAATTACGACATAACGTATAACGTCACATAGTAATACGTCATAACGTATAACGTCATATAGTAATGCGTCATAACGTATAATGTCATATAGAATTTCGGTTTAACGTATAACGCCATATAGCAATGCGTCATAACGTATAACGTAACATAGTAATACGTCATAACGTATAACGTCATGTAGAATTGTTGTTTAACGTATAACGTCATACAGTAATTCCTCATAACGTATAACGTCACATAGTAATACGTCACAACGAATAACGTCATATAGAATTACGGTTTAACGTATAACGTCATATAGTAAAGCGTCATAACGTATAACGCCATATTGTAATGCGTCATAACGTATAACGCCATATAGTATTGCGTCATGACGTATAACATCACATAGTAATACGTCATAACGTATAACGTCATAAAGAATTACTTCATAACGTATAACGTCAAATAGTAATACGTTATAACGTATAGTGTCATTTAGAATTTCGGTTTATCGTATAACGCCATATAGCAATGCTTCATAACGTATAACGTAACATAGTAATACGTCATAACGTATAACGTCATGTAGAATTGTTGTTTAACGTATAACGTCATGCAGTAATTCCTCATAACGTATAACGTCACATAGTAATACGTCACAACGAATAACGTCATATAGAATTACGGTTTAACGTATAACGTCATATAGTAATGCGTCATAACGTATAACGCCATATTGTAATGCGTCATAACGTATAACGTCATATAGTACTGCGTCATGATGTATAACGTCATATAGAATTACGTCATGACATATAATGTCATATAGAATTACGGCATAATGTATAACGTCATATAGCATTACGGTTTGATGTATAACGTCATACAGTAATTCGTCATAACGTAAAACGCCATATAGTAATGCGTCATAACGTATAACGTCATATAGAATTACGGTTTCACGTATAACACCATACAGTAGTGCGTCATAACGTATAACGTTACATAGTAATACGTCATAACGTATAACGTCACATAGTAATACGTCATAACGTATAATGTCATATAGAATTATTGTTTAACGTATAACGTCATAGTGTAATGCGTCATAACGTATAACGCCATATCGAATTACGTCATAACATATAACGTCATATAGAATTACGGTTAAACATACAACGCAATATAGAAATACGGTGAAACGTATAACGCCATATAGAGTTACGGTTTAATGTATAACGTCATACAGTAATGCGTCATAACGTATAACGTCATATAGTATTGCGTCATGACGTATAACGTAACATAGTAATACGTCATAACGTATAACGCCATATAGTAATACGTCATAACGGATAACGTCACACAGTATTACGTAATAACGTATAACGTCATATAGAATTGCGGTTTAACGTATAACGTCATATAGTAATGCGTCATAACGTATAACGCCATATAGTAATGCGTCATAACGTATAACGTCATATAGAATTACGGTTTCACGTATAACACCATACAGTAGTGCGTCATAACGTATAACGCCATATAGTAATCCGTCATAACGTATAACGTCACATAGTAATACGTCATAACGTATAGCGTCGTATAGAATTATTGTTTAACGTATAACGTCATAGTGTAATGCGTCATAACGTATAACGCCATATCGAATTACGTCATAACATATAACGTCATATAGAATTTCGGTTTAACGTATAACGCCATATAGTAATGCGTCATAACGTATAACGCCATATTGTAATGCGTCATAACGTATAACGTCATATAGTATTGCGTCATGATGTATAACGTCATATAGAATTACGTCATGACATATAATGTCATATAGAATTACGGCATAATGTATAACGTCACATAGTAATACGTGATAACGTATAACGTCATATAGCATTACGGTTTGATGTATAACGTCATACAGTAATTCGTCATAACGTAAAACGCCATATAGTAATGCGTCATAACGTATAACGTCATATAGAATTACGGTTTCACGTATAACACCATACAGTAGTGCGTCATAACGTATAACGCCATATAGTAATCCGTCATAACGTATAACGTCACATAGTAATACGTCATAACGTATAGCGTCGTATAGAATTATTGTTTAACGTATAACGTCATAGTGTAATGCGTCATAACGTATAACGCCATATCGAATTACGTCATAACATATAACGTCATATAGAATTTCGGTTTAACGTATAACGCCATATAGCAGTGCGTCATAACGTATAACGTAACATAGTAATACGTCTTAACGTATAACGTCATGTAGAATTGTTGTTTAACGTATAACGTCATACAGTAATTCCTCATAACGTATAACGTCACATAGTAATACGTCACAACGAATAACGTCATATAAAATTACGACATAACGTATAACGTCACATAGTAATAGGTCATAACGTATAACGTCATATAGAATTCCGGTTTAACGTATAACACCATACAGTAATGCGTCATAACGTAAAAAGTCATATCGAATTACGGTATAACGTATAACGTCACATAGTAATACGTCATAATGTATAACGTCATATAGAAATACGTCATAACGTATAACGTCACATAGTAATACGTCATAACGTATTACATCATATAGAATTTCGGTTTAACGTAACACGCCATATAGCAATGCGTCATAACGTATAACGACATATAGAATTGCGGAATAACGTATAACATCATATAGTAAGGCGTCATGACGTATAACGTCATATCGAATTACGACATCACGTACAACATCACATAGTATTACGTCATAACGTATAACGTCATATAGAATTACTTCATAACGTATAACGTCACATAGTAATACGTCATAACGTATAACGTCATATAGAATTACGACATAACGTATAACGTCACATAGTAATACGTCATAACGTATAACGTCATATAGAATTCCTGTTTAACGTATATCTCCATACAGTAATGCGTCATAACGTATAACGACATATAGAAATACGGAATAACGTATAACGTCACAAAGTAATACGTCATAACGTATAACTTCACATAGGAATACGCCATAACGTATAACGCCATATAGTAATGCCTCATAACGTATAACGTCATATAGAATTACAGCTTAACGTATAACGTCATATAGTAATGTGTCATAACGTATCACTTCACATAGGAATACGCCATAACGTATAACGCCATATAGTAGTGCCTCATAACGTATAACGTCATATAGAATTCCGGTTTAACGTATAACGAGATATAGCAATGCGTCATAATGTATAACCCCATATAGTTATGCGTCATAACCTATAACGTCATATAGGATTACGGCATAACATATAACGTCACATAGAATTACGTCATAACGGATAACATCACATAGTAATACGTCATAACGTGTAACGTCATATAGAATTACTTCATAACGTATAACGTCACATAGTAATACGTCATTACGTATAACGTCATATAGAATTAGGGCATAACGTATAACGTCACATAGTAATACGTCATAACGTATAACGTCATACAGTAATGCATCATAACGTATAACGTCATATAGAATTACGGTTTAACGTATAACGTCACATAGCAAAACGTCATAACGTATAACGTCACATATTAAAACGTCATAACGTATAACGTCATATAGAATTACGGTTTAACATATAACGTCATACTGTAATGCTTCATAACGTATATCGACATATAGTATTGCGTCATGACGAATAACGTCGTATAGAATTACGTCATAACGGATAACGTCTTACAGTAATACGTCATAACGTAGAACGTCATATAGCTATGCGTCATAACGTATAACGCCATATAGTAATGCGTCATAACGTATAACGCCATATAGTAATGCGTCATAACGTATAACGCAATATAGTATTGCGTCATGATGTATAACGTCATACAGAATTACGTCATAACATATAATGTCATATAGTATTGCGTCATAACGTATAACGTCATATAGTATCACGGCATAACATATAACGTCACATAGAATTACGTCATAACGGATAACGTCACATTGTAATACGTCATAACGTATAACGTCATATAGTATTACGGCATAACATATAACGTCACATAGAATTACGTCATAACGGATAACGTCACATAGTAAAACTTTATAACGTATAACGTCATATAGAATTACGGTTTAACGTATAACGCCATATAGTAATGAGTCATAACGTATAACGCCATATAGTAATACGTCATAACGTATAACGTCATATTGAATTACGTCATAACGTATAACGTCATATAGCTATGCGTCATAACGTATAACGCCATATAGTAATGCGTCATAACGTATAACGCCATATAGTAATGCGTCATAACGTATAACGCAATATAGTATTGCGTCATGATGTATAACGCCATAAAGAATTACGTCATAACGTATAACGTCACATAGAATAACGTCATTACGTATAACGTCATATAGAATTACGGTTTAACGTATAACGTCATACAGTAATGCGTCATAACGTATAACGTCATATAGTATTGCGTCATAACGTATAACGTCGTATAGAATTACGTCATAACGGATAACGTCTTATAGTAATACGTCATAACGTATAACGTCATATAGAAATGCGTCATAACGTATGACGCCATATAGTAATGCGTCATAACGTATAACGCCATATAGTAATGCGTCATAACGTATAACGCCATATAGTATTGCGTCATGATGTATGGCGTCATATAGAACTAAGTCATAACATATAAGGTCATATAGAATTACGGCATAACGTATAACGTCATATAGTAATGCGTCATAACGTATAACGTCACATAGAATTACGGCATAATATATAACGTCACATAGAATTCCGTCATAACGGATAACGTCACATAGTAAAACGTTATAACGCATATCGTCATATAGAATTACGGTTAAACGTATAACGTCATATAGTAATGACTCATAACTTACAACGCCATATAGTAATACGGCATAACGTATAACGTCATTTTGAATTACTTCATAACGTATAACGTCACATAGTAATACGTCATAACGTATAAGGTCATATAGAATTTCGGTTTAACGTATAACGCCAGATAGCAATGCGTCATAACGTATAACGTCACATAGTAATACGTCATAACGTATAACGTCATATAGAATTATTGTTTATCGTATAACGTCATACAGCAATTCCTCATATCGTATAACGTCACATAGTAATACGTCACAACGAATAACGTCATATAGAATTACGGTTAAACATATAACGCCATATAGAAATACGGTGAAACGTATAACGTCATATACCAATGAGTCATAACGTATAACGCCATATAGTAATACGGTATAACGTATAACGTCATTTTGAATTACTTCATAACGTATAACGTCACATAGTAATACGTCATAACGTATAAGGTCATATAGAATTTCGGTTTAACGTGTAACGACATACAGTAATGCGTCATAACGTATAACGTCATATAGTAATACGTCACAACGAATAACGTCATATAGAATTACTGTTAAACGTATAACGCCATTTAGAATTATGTTTTAACGTATAACGTAATATAGAATTACGGTGTAACGTATAATACCATAGCGTAATGCGTCATATCGTGTAACGTCACATAGTAATACGTCATAACGCATAACGTCATATAGAATTACGGTTTAACGTATAACGTCATACAGTAATGCATCATAACGTATAACGTCATATAGAATTACGGTTTAACGTATAACGTCACATAGCAAAACGTCATAACGTATAACGTCACATATTAAAACGTCATAACGTATAACGTCATATAGAATTACGGTTTAACATATAACGTCATACCGTAATGCTTCATAACGTATAACGTAATATAGTATTGCGTCATGACGAATAACGTCGTATAGAATTACGTCATAACGGATAACGTCTTACAGTAATACGTCATAACGTAGAACGTCATATAGCTATGCGTCATAACGTATAACGCCAGATAGTAATGCGTCATAACGTATAACGCCATATAGTAATGCGTCATAACGTATAACGCAATATAGTATTGCGTCATGATGTATAACGTCATACAGAATTACGTCATAACATATAATGTCATATAGTATTGCGTCATAACGTATAACGTCATATAGTATCACGGCATAACATATAACGTCACATAGAATTACGTCATAACGGATAACGTCACATTGTAATACGTCATAACGTATAACGTCATATAGTATTACGGCATAACATATAACGTCACATAGAATTACGTCATACCGGATAACGTCACATAGTAAAACGTTATAACGTATAACGTCATATAGAATTACGGTTTAACGTATAACGCCATATAGTAATGAGTCATAACGTATAACGCCATATAGTAATACGTCATAACGTATAACTTCATATTGAATTACGTCATAACGTATAACGTCATATAGAATTTCGGTTTAACGTATAACGCCATAAAGAATTACGTCATAACGTATAACGTCATATAGTATAACGTCATAACGTATAACGTCATATAGAATTACGGTTTAACGTATAACGTCATACAGTAATGCGTCATAACGTATAACGTCATATAGTATTGCGTCATAACGTATAACGTCGTATAGAATTACGTCATAACGGATAACGTCTTATAGTAATACGTCATAACGTATAACGTCATATAGAATTCCTGTTTAACGTATATCTCCATACAGTAATGCGTCATAACGTATAACGACATATAGAAATACGGAATAACGTATAACGTCACAAAGTAATACGTCATAACGTATAACTTCACATAGGAATACGCCATAACGTATAACGCCATATAGTAATGCCTCATAACGTATAACGTCATATAGAATTACAGCTTAACGTATAACGTCATATAGTAATGTGTCATAACGTATCACTTCACATAGGAATACGCCATAACGTATAACGCCATATAGTAGTGCCTCATAACGTATAACGTCATATAGAATTCCGGTTTAACGTATAACGAGATATAGCAATGCGTCATAATGTATAACCCCATATAGTTATGCGTCATAACCTATAACGTCATATAGGATTACGGCATAACATATAACGTCACATAGAATTACGTCATAACGGATAACATCACATAGTAATACGTCATAACGTGTAACGTCATATAGAATTACTTCATAACGTATAACGTCACATAGTAATACGTCATTACGTATAACGTCATATAGAATTAGGGCATAACGTATAACGTCACATAGTAATACGTCATAACGTATAACGTCATACAGTAATGCATCATAACGTATAACGTCATATAGAATTACGGTTTAACGTATAACGTCACATAGCAAAACGTCATAACGTATAACGTCACATATTAAAACGTCATAACGTATAACGTCATATAGAATTACGGTTTAACATATAACGTCATACTGTAATGCTTCATAACGTATATCGACATATAGTATTGCGTCATGACGAATAACGTCGTATAGAATTACGTCATAACGGATAACGTCTTACAGTAATACGTCATAACGTAGAACGTCATATAGCTATGCGTCATAACGTATAACGCCATATAGTAATGCGTCATAACGTATAACGCCATATAGTAATGCGTCATAACGTATAACGCAATATAGTATTGCGTCATGATGTATAACGTCATACAGAATTACGTCATAACATATAATGTCATATAGTATTGCGTCATAACGTATAACGTCATATAGTATCACGGCATAACATATAACGTCACATAGAATTACGTCATAACGGATAACGTCACATAGTAAAACTTTATAACGTATAACGTCATATAGAATTACGGTTTAACGTATAACGCCATATAGTAATGAGTCATAACGTATAACGCCATATAGTAATACGTCATAACGTATAACGTCATATTGAATTACGTCATAACGTATAACGTCATATAGAATTTCGGTTTAACGTATAACGCCATAAAGAATTACGTCATAACGTATAACGTCACATAGAATAACGTCATTACGTATAACGTCATATAGAATTACGGTTTAACGTATAACGTCATACAGTAATGCGTCATAACGTATAACGTCATATAGTATTGCGTCATAACGTATAACGTCGTATAGAATTACGTCATAACGGATAACGTCTTATAGTAATACGTCATAACGTATAACGTCATATAGAAATGCGTCATAACGTATGACGCCATATAGTAATGCGTCATAACGTATAACGCCATATAGTAATGCGTCATAACGTATAACGCCATATAGTATTGCGTCATGATGTATAGCGTCATATAGAACTAAGTCATAACATATAAGGTCATATAGAATTACGGCATAACGTATAACGTCATATAGTAATGCGTCATAACGTATAACGTCACATAGAATTACGGCATAATATATAACGTCACATAGAATTCCGTCATAACGGATAACGTCACATAGTAAAACGTTATAACGCATATCGTCATATAGAATTACGGTTAAACGTATAACGTCATATAGTAATGAGTCATAACTTATAACGCCATATAGTAATACGGCATAACGTATAACGTCATTTTGAATTACTTCATAACGTATAACGTCACATAGTAATACGTCATAACGTATAAGGTCATATAGAATTTCGGTTTAACGTATAACGCCAGATAGCAATGCGTCATAACGTATAACGTCACATAGTAATACGTCATAACGTATAACGTCATATAGAATTATTGTTTATCGTATAACGTCATACAGCAATTCCTCATATCGTATAACGTCACATAGTAATACGTCACAACGAATAACGTCATATAGAATTACGGTTAAACATATAACGCCATATAGAAATACGGTGAAACGTATAACGTCATATACCAATGAGTCATAACGTATAACGCCATATAGTAATACGGTATAACGTATAACGTCATTTTGAATTACTTCATAACGTATAACGTCACATAGTAATACGTCATAACGTATAAGGTCATATAGAATTTCGGTTTAACGTGTAACGACATACAGTAATGCGTCATAACGTATAACGTCATATAGTAATACGTCACAACGAATAACGTCATATAGAATTACTGTTAAACGTATAACGTCATACAGTAATGCATCATAACGTATAACGTCATATAGAATTACGGTTTAACGTATAACGTCACATAGCAAAACGTCATAACGTATAACGTCACATATTAAAACGTCATAACGTATAACGTCATATAGAATTACGGTTTAACATATAACGTCATACCGTAATGCTTCATAACGTATAACGTAATATAGTATTGCGTCATGACGAATAACGTCGTATAGAATTACGTCATAACGGATAACGTCTTACAGTAATACGTCATAACGTAGAACGTCATATAGCTATGCGTCATTACGTATAACGCCAGATAGTAATGCGTCATAACGTATAACGCCATATAGTAATGCGTCATAACGTATAACGCAATATAGTATTGCGTCATGATGTATAACGTCATACAGAATTACGTCATAACATATAATGTCATATAGTATTGCGTCATAACGTATAACGTCATATAGTATCACGGCATAACATATAACGTCACATAGAATTACGTCATAACGTATAACGTCATATAGTATTACGGCATAACATATAACGTCACATAGAATTACGTCATACCGGATAACGTCACATAGTAAAACGTTATAACGTATAACGTCATATAGAATTACGGTTTAACGTATAACGCCATATAGTAATGAGTCATAACGTATAACGCCATATAGTAATACGTCATAACGTATAACGTCATATAGTAATGCGTCATAACGTATAACGCCATATAGTGATGCGTCATAACGTATAACGTCATAAAGAATTACGGTTTCACGTATAGTACCATACAGTAATGCGTCATAACGTATAACGCCATATAGTAATCAGTCATAACGTATAACGTCATATAGTATTGCGTCATGACGCATAACGTAGCATAGAATTACGACATAACGTACTACACCAAATAGTAATACGTCATAACGTATAACGTCATATAGAATTACGACATAACGTATAGCGTCACATAGTAATACGTCGTAACGTATAACGCCATATAGTAATGCGTCATACCGTATAACGTCATATAGAATTCCGGTTTAACGTATAACGTCATAGTGTAATGCGTCATAACGTATAACGCCATATAGAATTACGACATAACGGATACCGTCTCATAGTAATACGTCATAACGTATAACGCCACACAGTATTACGTAATAACGTATAACGTCATATAGAATTACGGTTTAACGTATAACGTCATATAGTAATGCGTCATAACGTATAACGCCATATTGTAATGCGTCATAACGTATAACGTCGTATAGAATTACGGCATAATATATAACGTCACATAGAATTCCGTCATAACGGATAACGTCACATAGTAAAACGTTATAACGCATATCGTCATATAGAATTACGGTTAAACGTATAACGTCATATAGTAATGAGTCATAACGTATAACGCCATATAGAAATACGGCATAACGTATAACGTCATTTTGAATTACTTCATAACGTATAACGTCACATAGTAATACGTCATAACGTATAAGGTCATATAGAATTTCGGTTTAACGTGTAACGACATACAGTAATGCGTCATAACGTATAACGTCATATAGTAATACGTCACAACGAATAACGTCATATAGAATTACTGTTAAACGTATAACGCCATTTAGAATTATGTTTTAACGTATAACGTAATATAGAATTACGGTGTAACGTATAATACCATAGCGTAATGCGTCATATCGTGTAACGTCACATAGTAATACGTCATAACGCATAACGTCATATAGAATTACGGTTTAACGTATAACGTCATACAGTAATGCATCATAACGTATAACGTCATATAGAATTACGGTTTAACGTATAACGTCACGTAGCAAAAC
The DNA here is from genome assembly GCF_041682495.2 of Bombus fervidus. Classification (NCBI taxonomy): domain Eukaryota; kingdom Metazoa; phylum Arthropoda; class Insecta; order Hymenoptera; family Apidae; genus Bombus; species Bombus fervidus. The sequence continues at coordinate 3,706,979 of NW_027212582.1, forward strand.
GTCATAACGTATAACGTCACATATTAAAACGTCATAACGTATAACGTCATATAGAATTACGGTTTAACATATAACGTCATACTGTAATGCTTCATAACGTATAACGTAATATAGTATTGCGTCATGACGAATAACGTCGTATAGAATTACGTCATAACGGATAACGTCTTACAGTAATACGTCATAACGTAGAACGTCATATAGCTATGCGTCATAACGTATAACGCCAGATAGTAATGCGTCATAACGTATAACGCCATATAGTAATGCGTCATAACGTATAACGCAATATAGTATTGCGTCATGATGTATAACGTCATACAGAATTACGTCATAACATATAATGTCATATAGTATTGCGTCATAACGTATAACGTCATATAGTATCACGGCATAACATATAACGTCACATAGAATTACGTCATAACGGATAACGTCACATTGTAATACGTCATAACGTATAACGTCATATAGTATTACGGCATAACATATAACGTCACATAGAATTACGTCATAACGGATAACGTCACATAGTAAAACGTTATAACGTATAACGTCATATAGAATTACGGTTTAACGTATAACGCCATATAGTAATGAGTCATAACGTATAACGCCATATAGTAATACGTCATAACGTATAACGTCATATTGAATTACGTCATAACGTATAACGTCATATAGAATTTCGGTTTAACGTATAACGCCATAAAGAATTACGTCATAACGTATAACGTCACATAGTATAACGTCATAACGTATAACGTCATATAGAATTACGGTTTAACGTATAACGTCATACAGTAATGCGTCATATCGTATAACGCCATATAGTAATGCGTCATAACGTATAACGCAATATAGTATTGCGTCATGATGTATAACGTCATACAGAATTACGTCATAACATATAATGTGATATAGTATTGCGTCATAACGTATAACGTCATATAGTATTGCGTCATGACGTATAACGTAACATAGTAATATGTCATAACGTATAAAGCCATTTAGTAATACGTCATAACGGATACCGTCACACAGTATTACGTAATAACGTATAACGTCATATAGAATTGCGGTTTAACGTATAACGTCATATAGTAATGCGTCATAACGTATAACGCCATATAGTGATGCGTCATAACGTATAACGTCATAAAGAATTACGGTTTCACGTATAGTACCATACAGTAATGCGTCATAACGTATAACGCCATATAGTAATCAGTCATAACGTATAACGTCATATAGTATTGCGTCATGACGCATAACGTAGCATAGAATTACGACATAACGTACTACACCAAATAGTAATACGTCATAACGTATAACGTCATATAGAATTACGACATAACGTATAGCGTCACATAGTAATACGTCGTAACGTATAACGCCATATAGTAATGCGTCATACCGTATAACGTCATATAGAATTCCGGTTTAACGTATAACGTCATAGTGTAATGCGTCATAACGTATAACGCCATATAGAATTACGACATAACGGATACCGTCTCATAGTAATACGTCATAACGTATAACGCCACACAGTATTACGTAATAACGTATAACGTTATATAGAATTACGGTTTAACGTATAACGTCATATAGTAATGCGTCATAACGTATAACGCCATATTGTAATGCGTCATAACGTATAACGCCATATAGTAATCCGTCATAACGTATAACGTCATATAGTATTGCGTCATGACGTATAACGTAGAATAGAATTACGACATAACGTACTACATCAAATAGTAATACGTCATAACGTATAACGTCATATAGGATTACGACATACCGTATAACGTCACATAGTAATACGTCGTAACGTATAACGTCATAAAGAATTACTTAATAACATATAACGTCACATAGTAATACGTTATAACGTATAACGTCATATAGAATTACGGTTTAACGTATAACGTCATATAGTAATGCGTCGTAACGTATAACGCCATATAGTAATGTGTCGTACCGTATAACGTCATATAGAATTCCGGTTTACGTATAACGAGATATATCAATGCGTCATAACGTATAACGACATATAGAATTGCGGAATAACGTATAACATCATATAGAATTATTGTTTAACGTATAACGTCATACAGGAATTCCTCATAACGTATAACGTCATATAGTAATACGTCACAACGAATAACGTCATATAGAATTACTGTTAAACGTATAACGCCATTTAGAATTATGTTTTAACGTATAACGTAATATAGAATTACGGTGTAACGTATAATACCATAGCGTAATGCGTCATATCGTGTAACGTCACATAGTAATACGTCATAACGCATAACGTCATATAGAATTACGGTTTAACGTATAACGTCATACAGTAATGCATCATAACGTATAACGTCATATAGAATTACGGTTTAACGTATAACGTCACATAGCAAAACGTCATAACGTATAACGTCACATATTAGAACGCCATAACGTATAACGTCATATAGAATTACGGTTTAACGTATAACGTCATACTGTAATGCGTCATAACGTATAACGTCATATAGTATTGCGTCATGACGAATAACGTCGTATAGAATTACGTCATAACGGATAACGTCTTACAGTAATACGTCATAACGAAGAACGTCATATAGCTATGCGTCATAACGTATAACGCCATATAGTAATGCGTCATAACGTATAACGCCATATAGTACTGCGTCATGCTGTATAGCGTCATATAGAACTAAGTCATAACATATAATGTCATATAGAATTACGGCATAACGTATAACGTCATATAGTAATGCGTCATAACGTATAACGTCACATAGAATTACGGCATAATATATAACCTCACATAGAATTACGTCATAACGGATAACGTCACATAGTAAAACGTTATAACGTATAACGTCATATAGAATTACGGTTAAACGTATAACGTCATATAGTAATGAGTCATAACGTATAACGCCATATAGTAATACGTTATAACGTATAACGTCATTTTGAATTACTTCATAACGTATAACGTCACATAGTAATACGTCATAACGTATAAGGTCATATAGTAATACGTCATAACGTATAACGTCATATTGAATTACGTCATAACGTATAACGTCATATAGAATTTCGGTTTAACGTATAACGCCATAAAGAATTACGTCATAACGTATAACGTCACATAGTATAACGTCATAACGTATAACGTCATATAGAATTACGGTTTAACGTATAACGTCATACAGTAATGCGTCATATCGTATAACGCCATATAGTAATGCGTCATAACGTATAACGCAATATAGTATTGCGTCATGATGTATAACGTCATACAGAATTACGTCATAACATATAATGTGATATAGTATTGCGTCATAACGTATAACGTCATATAGTATTGCGTCATGACGTATAACGTAACATAGTAATATGTCATAACGTATAAAGCCATTTAGTAATACGTCATAACGGATACCGTCACACAGTATTACGTAATAACGTATAACGTCATATAGAATTGCGGTTTAACGTATAACGTCATATAGTAATGCGTCATAACGTATAACGCCATATAGTGATGCGTCATAACGTATAACGTCATAAAGAATTACGGTTTCACGTATAGTACCATACAGTAATGCGTCATAACGTATAACGCCATATAGTAATCAGTCATAACGTATAACGTCATATAGTATTGCGTCATGACGCATAACGTAGCATAGAATTACGACATAACGTACTACACCAAATAGTAATACGTCATAACGTATAACGTCATATAGAATTACGACATAACGTATAGCGTCACATAGTAATACGTCGTAACGTATAACGCCATATAGTAATGCGTCATACCGTATAACGTCATATAGAATTCCGGTTTAACGTATAACGTCATAGTGTAATGCGTCATAACGTATAACGCCATATAGAATTACGACATAACGGATACCGTCTCATAGTAATACGTCATAACGTATAACGCCACACAGTATTACGTAATAACGTATAACGTTATATAGAATTACGGTTTAACGTATAACGTCATATAGTAATGCGTCATAACGTATAACGCCATATTGTAATGCGTCATAACGTATAACGCCATATAGTAATCCGTCATAACGTATAACGTCATATAGTATTGCGTCATGACGTATAACGTAGAATAGAATTACGACATAACGTACTACATCAAATAGTAATACGTCATAACGTATAACGTCATATAGGATTACGACATACCGTATAACGTCACATAGTAATACGTCGTAACGTATAACGTCATAAAGAATTACTTAATAACATATAACGTCACATAGTAATACGTTATAACGTATAACGTCATATAGAATTACGGTTTAACGTATAACGTCATATAGTAATGCGTCGTAACGTATAACGCCATATAGTAATGTGTCGTACCGTATAACGTCATATAGAATTCCGGTTTACGTATAACGAGATATATCAATGCGTCATAACGTATAACGACATATAGAATTGCGGAATAACGTATAACATCATATAGAATTATTGTTTAACGTATAACGTCATACAGGAATTCCTCATAACGTATAACGTCATATAGTAATACGTCACAACGAATAACGTCATATAGAATTACTGTTAAACGTATAACGCCATTTAGAATTATGTTTTAACGTATAACGTAATATAGAATTACGGTGTAACGTATAATACCATAGCGTAATGCGTCATATCGTGTAACGTCACATAGTAATACGTCATAACGCATAACGTCATATAGAATTACGGTTTAACGTATAACGTCATACAGTAATGCATCATAACGTATAACGTCATATAGAATTACGGTTTAACGTATAACGTCACATAGCAAAACGTCATAACGTATAACGTCACATATTAGAACGCCATAACGTATAACGTCATATAGAATTACGGTTTAACGTATAACGTCATACTGTAATGCGTCATAACGTATAACGTCATATAGTATTGCGTCATGACGAATAACGTCGTATAGAATTACGTCATAACGGATAACGTCTTACAGTAATACGTCATAACGAAGAACGTCATATAGCTATGCGTCATAACGTATAACGCCATATAGTAATGCGTCATAACGTATAACGCCATATAGTACTGCGTCATGCTGTATAGCGTCATATAGAACTAAGTCATAACATATAATGTCATATAGAATTACGGCATAACGTATAACGTCATATAGTAATGCGTCATAACGTATAACGTCACATAGAATTACGGCATAATATATAACCTCACATAGAATTACGTCATAACGGATAACGTCACATAGTAAAACGTTATAACGTATAACGTCATATAGAATTACGGTTAAACGTATAACGTCATATAGTAATGAGTCATAACGTATAACGCCATATAGTAATACGTTATAACGTATAACGTCATTTTGAATTACTTCATAACGTATAACGTCACATAGTAATACGTCATAACGTATAAGGTCATATAGAATTTCGGTTTAACGTGTAACGACATACAGTAATGCGTCATAACGTATAACGTCATATAGTAATACGTCACAACGAATAACGTCATATAGAATTACTGTTAAACGTATAACGCCATTTAGAATTATGTTTTAACGTATAACGTAATATAGAATTACGGTGTAACGTATAATACCATAGCGTAATGCGTCATATCGTGTAACGTCACATAGTAATACGTCATAACGCATAACCTCATATAGAATTACGGTTTAACGTATAACGTCATACAGTAATGCATCATAACGTATAACGTCATATAGAATTACGGTTTAACGTATAACGTCACGTAGCAAAACGTCATAACGTATAACGTCACATATTAAAACGTCATAACGTATAACGTCATATAGAATTACGGTTTAACATATAACGTCATACTGTAATGCTTCATAACGTATAACGTAATATAGTATTGCGTCATGACGAATAACGTCGTATAGAATTACGTCATAACGGATAACGTCTTACAGTAATACGTCATAACGTAGAACGTCATATAGCTATGCGTCATAACGTATAACGCCAGATAGTAATGCGTCATAACGTATAACGCCATATAGTAATGCGTCATAACGTATAACGCAATATAGTATTGCGTCATGATGTATAACGTCATACAGAATTACGTCATAACATATAATGTCATATAGTATTGCGTCATAACGTATAACGTCATATAGTATCACGGCATAACATATAACGTCACATAGAATTACGTCATAACGGATAACGTCACATTGTAATACGTCATAACGTATAACGTCATATAGTATTACGGCATAACATATAACGTCACATAGAATTACGTCATAACGGATAACGTCACATAGTAAAACGTTATAACGTATAACGTCATATAGAATTACGGTTTAACGTATAACGCCATATAGTAATGAGTCATAACGTATAACGCCATATAGTAATACGTCATAACGTATAACGTCATATTGAATTACGTCATAACGTATAACGTCATATAGAATTTCGGTTTAACGTATAACGCCATAAAGAATTACGTCATAACGTATAACGTCACATAGTATAACGTCATAACGTATAACGTCATATAGAATTACGGTTTAACGTATAACGTCATACAGTAATGCGTCATATCGTATAACGCCATATAGTAATGCGTCATAACGTATAACGCAATATAGTATTGCGTCATGATGTATAACGTCATACAGAATTACGTCATAACATATAATGTGATATAGTATTGCGTCATAACGTATAACGTCATATAGTATTGCGTCATGACGTATAACGTAACATAGTAATATGTCATAACGTATAAAGCCATTTAGTAATACGTCATAACGGATACCGTCACACAGTATTACGTAATAACGTATAACGTCATATAGAATTGCGGTTTAACGTATAACGTCATATAGTAATGCGTCATAACGTATAACGCCATATAGTGATGCGTCATAACGTATAACGTCATAAAGAATTACGGTTTCACGTATAGTACCATACAGTAATGCGTCATAACGTATAACGCCATATAGTAATCAGTCATAACGTATAACGTCATATAGTATTGCGTCATGACGCATAACGTAGCATAGAATTACGACATAACGTACTACACCAAATAGTAATACGTCATAACGTATAACGTCATATAGAATTACGACATAACGTATAGCGTCACATAGTAATACGTCGTAACGTATAACGCCATATAGTAATGCGTCATACCGTATAACGTCATATAGAATTCCGGTTTAACGTATAACGTCATAGTGTAATGCGTCATAACGTATAACGCCATATAGAATTACGACATAACGGATACCGTCTCATAGTAATACGTCATAACGTATAACGCCACACAGTATTACGTAATAACGTATAACGTTATATAGAATTACGGTTTAACGTATAACGTCATATAGTAATGCGTCATAACGTATAACGCCATATTGTAATGCGTCATAACGTATAACGCCATATAGTAATCCGTCATAACGTATAACGTCATATAGTATTGCGTCATGACGTATAACGTAGAATAGAATTACGACATAACGTACTACATCAAATAGTAATACGTCATAACGTATAACGTCATATAGGATTACGACATACCGTATAACGTCACATAGTAATACGTCGTAACGTATAACGTCATAAAGAATTACTTAATAACATATAACGTCACATAGTAATACGTTATAACGTATAACGTCATATAGAATTACGGTTTAACGTATAACGTCATATAGTAATGCGTCGTAACGTATAACGCCATATAGTAATGTGTCGTACCGTATAACGTCATATAGAATTCCGGTTTACGTATAACGAGATATATCAATGCGTCATAACGTATAACGACATATAGAATTGCGGAATAACGTATAACATCATATAGAATTATTGTTTAACGTATAGCGTCATACAGGAATTCCTCATAACGTATAACGTCATATAGTAATACGTCACAACGAATAACGTCATATAGAATTACTGTTAAACGTATAACGCCATTTAGAATTATGTTTTAACGTATAACGTAATATAGAATTACGGTGTAACGTATAATACCATAGCGTAATGCGTCATATCGTGTAACGTCACATAGTAATACGTCATAACGCATAACGTCATATAGAATTACGGTTTAACGTATAACGTCATACAGTAATGCATCATAACGTATAACGTCATATAGAATTACGGTTTAACGTATAACGTCACATAGCAAAACGTCATAACGTATAACGTCACATATTAGAACGCCATAACGTATAACGTCATATAGAATTACGGTTTAACGTATAACGTCATACTGTAATGCGTCATAACGTATAACGTCATATAGTATTGCGTCATGACGAATAACGTCGTATAGAATTACGTCATAACGGATAACGTCTTACAGTAATACGTCATAACGAAGAACGTCATATAGCTATGCGTCATAACGTATAACGCCATATAGTAATGCGTCATAACGTATAACGCCATATAGTACTGCGTCATGCTGTATAGCGTCATATAGAACTAAGTCATAACATATAATGTCATATAGAATTACGGCATAACGTATAACGTCATATAGTAATGCGTCATAACGTATAACGTCACATAGAATTACGGCATAATATATAACCTCACATAGAATTACGTCATAACGGATAACGTCACATAGTAAAACGTTATAACGTATAACGTCATATAGAATTACGGTTAAACGTATAACGTCATATAGTAATGAGTCATAACGTATAACGCCATATAGTAATACGTTATAACGTATAACGTCATTTTGAATTACTTCATAACGTATAACGTCACATAGTAATACGTCATAACGTATAAGGTCATATAGAATTTCGGTTTAACGTATAACGCCAGATAGCAATGCGTCATAACGTATAACGTCACATAGTAATACGCCATAACGTATAACGTCATATAGTATTGCGTCATGACGTATAACGTAACATAGTAATATGTCATAATGTATAAAGCCATTTAGTAATACGTCATAACGGATACCGTCACACAGTATTACGTAATAACGTATAACGTCATATATAATTGCGGTTTAACGTATAACGTCATATAGTAATGCGTCATAACGTATAACGCCATATAGTAATGCGTCATAACGTATAACGTCATATAGAATTACGACATAACGTATAGCGTCACATAGTATTACGTCATAACGTATAACGTCATAAAGAATTACTTCATAACATATAACGTCACATAGTAATACGTTATATCGTATAACGTCATATCGAATTACGACATAACGTATAGCGTCACATAGTAATACGTCATAACGTATAACGTCATAAAGAATTACTTCATAACATATAACGTCACATAGTAATACGTTATATCGTATAACGTCATATAGAATTCCGGTTTAACGTATAACACCATACAGTAATGCGTCATAACGTATAACGACATATAGAAATACGGAATAACGTATAACATCATATAGTAATACGTCATAACGTATAACGTCCTATAGAATTACGGCATAACGTATAACGTCACATAGAATTACGTCATAACGGATAGCGTCACATAGTAATACGTCATAACGTGTAACGTCATATAGAATTACGGTTTAACGTATAACGTCATACAGTAATGCGTCATAACGTATAACGACATATAGTAATCCGTCATAACGTATAACGTCATATAGTATTGCGTCATGACGTATAACGTAGAATAAAATTACGACATAACGTACTACATCAAATAGTAATACGTCATAACGTATAACGTCGTATAGAATTAGGACATAAAGTATTGCATCAAATAGTAATACGTCATAAAGTATAACATCATATAGAATTACGACATAACGTATAACGTCACATAGTAATACGTCATAACGTATAACGTCATATAGAATTCCGGTTTAACGTATAACACCATACAGTAATGCGTCATAACGTATAACGACATATAGAAATACGGAATAACGTATAACGTCACATAGTAATACGTCAAAACGTATAACGTCACTTAGGAATACGCCATAACGTATAACGTCATATAGAATTATTGTTTAACGTATAACGTCATAGTGTAATGCGTCATAACGTATAACGCCATATCGAATTACGTCATAACATATAACGTCATATAGAATTACGACATAACGTATAACGTCACATAGTAGTTCGTCATAACGTATAACGTCATATAGAATTCCGGTTTAACGTATAACACCATACAGTAATGCTTCATAACGTATAACGACATATAGAAATACGGAATAACGTATAACGTCACATAGTAATACGTCATAACGTATAACGTCACATAGGAATACGCCATAACGTATAACGTCATGTAGAAGTGTCGCTTAATGTATACCGTCATACAGTAATTCCACATAACGTATAACGTCACATAGTAATACGTCACAACGAATAACGTCATATAGAATTACGGTTTAACGTATAACGTCATATAGTAATGCATCATAACCTATAACGCCATATAGTAATCCGTCATAACGTATAACGTCATATAGTATTGCGACATGACGTATAACGTAGAATAAAATTACGACATAACGTACTACATCAAATAGTAATACGTCATAACGTATAACGTCGTATAGAATTACTACATAAAGTATTGCATCAAATAGTAATACGTCATAAAGTATAACGTCATATAGAATTCCGGTTTTACGTATAACGAGATATAGCAATGCGTCATAACGTATAACGCCATATAGAATTACGGTTTAACGTATCACCCCATATAGTAATGCGTCATAACCTATAACGTCATATAGAATTCCGGTTTAACGTATAACGAGATATAGCAATGCGTCATAACGTATAACGACATATAGAATTGCGGAATAACGTATAACATTATATAGTAAGGCGTCATGACCTATAACGTCATATAGAATTACGTCATGACATATAATGTCATATAGAATCACGGCATAATGTATAACGTCACATAGTAATACGTGGTAACGTATAACGTCATATAGCATTACGGTTTGACGTATAACGTCATACAGTAATTCGTCATAACGTAAAACGCCATATAGTAATGCGTCATAACGTATAACGTCATATAGAATTACGGTTTCACGTATAACACCATACAGTAATGCGTCATAACGTATAACGCCATATAGTAATCCGTCATAACGTATAACGTCATATAGTATTGCGACATGACGTATAACGTAGAATAAAATTACGACATAACGTACTACATCAAATAGTAATACGTCATAACGTATAACGTCGTATAGAATTACTACATAAAGTATTGCATCAAATAGTAATACGTCATAAAGTATAACGTCATATAGAATTACGACATAACGTATAACGTCACATAGGAATACGTCATAACGTATAACGTCATATAGAATTCCGGTTTTACGTATAACGAGATATAGCAATGCGTCATAACGTATAACGCCATATAGAATTACGGTTTAACGTATCACCCCATATAGTAATGCGTCATAACCTATAACGTCATATAGAATTCCGGTTTAACGTATAACGAGATATAGCAATGCGTCATAACGTATAACGACATATAGAATTGCGGAATAACGTATAACATTATATAGTAAGGCGTCATGACCTATAACGTCATATCGAATTACGTCATAACGTACAACATCACATTGTATTACGTCATAACCTATAACGACATATAGAATTACTTCAGATCGTATAACGTCACATTGTAATACGTCATAACGTATAACGTCATATAGCATTACTTCATAACGTATAACGTCACATAGTAATACGTCATAACGTATAACGTCATATAGAATTACGGTTTAACGTATAACGTCATATAGTAATGCGTCATAACGTATAACGACAAATAGAATTCCGGTTTAACGTATAACACCATACAGTAATGCGTCATAACCTATAACGACATATAGAAATACGGAATAACGTATAACGTCACATAGTAATACGTCATAACGTATAACGTCACATAGGAATACGTCATAACGTATAACGCCATATAGTAGTGCCTCATAACGTATAACGTCATATAGAATTTCGGTTTAACGTATAACGCCAGATAGCAATGCGTCATAACGTATAACGCCATATCGAATTACGTCATAACATATAACGTCATATAGAATTTCGGTTTAACGTATAACGCCATATAGCATTGCGTCATAACGTATAACGCCATAATGTAATGCGTCATAACGTATAACGTCATATAGTATTGCGTCATGATGTATAACGTCATATAGAATTACGTCATGACATATAATGTCATATAGAATTACGGCATAATGTATAACGTCACGTAGTAATACGTGATAACGTATAACGTCATATAGCATTACGGTTTAACGTATAACGTCATGCAGTAATTCGTCATAACGTAAAACGTCATATCGAATTACGGTATAACGTATAACGTCACATAGTAATACGTCATAACGTATAACATCATATAGAATTACGTCATAACGTATAACGCCATATGGTAATACGTCATAACGTATAACGCCATATAGTAATACGTCATAACGGATAACGTCACATAGAATTACGGTTTAACGTATAACGTCATAGTGTAATGCGTCATAACGTATAACGCCATATAGAATTACGTCATAACGGATAACGTCTCATAGTAATACGTCATAACGTATAACCCCACACAGTATTACGTAATAACGTATAACGTCATATAGAATTACGGTTTAACGTATAACGTCATATAGTAATGCGTCATAACGTATAACGCCATATTGTAATGCGTCATAACGTATAACGTCATATAGTATTGCGTCATGATGTATAACGTCATATAGAATTACGTCATGACATATAATGTCACATAGAATTACGGTTTAACGTATAACGTCATAGTGTAATGCGTCATAACGTATAACGCCATATAGAATTACGTCATAACGGATAACGTCTCATAGTAATACGTCATAACGTATAACCCCACACAGTATTACGTAATAACGTATAACGTCATATAGAATTACGGTTTAACGTATAACGTCATATAGTAATGCGTCATAACGTATAACGCCATATTGTAATGCGTCATAACGTATAACGTCATATAGTATTGCGTCATGATGTATAACGTCATATAGAATTACGTCATGACATATAATGTCATATAGAATTACGGTTTAACGTATAACGTCATGCAGTAATTCGTCATAACGTAAAACGTCATATCGAATTACGGTATAACGTATAACGTCACATAGTAATACGTCATAATGTATAACGTCATATAGAATTACGTCGTAACGTATAACGTCACATAGTAATACCGTCATAACGTATAATATCATATAGAATTTCGGTTTAACGTATAACGCCATATAGTAATGCGTCATAACGTATAACGACATATAGAAATAAGGAATAACGTATAACGTCACATAGTAATACTTCATAACGTATAACGTCACATAGTAATACGCCATAACGTATAACGACATATAGTAGTGCCTCATAACGTATAACGTCATATAGAATTGCGGAATAACGTATAACATCATATAGTAATACGTCATAACGTATAACGTCGTATAGAATTACGTCATAACGGATAACGTCTCATAGTAATACGTCATAACGTATAACGCCACATAGTAATACGTGATAACGTATAACGTCATATAGAATTACGGTTTAACGTACAACGTCATGCAGTAATTCGTCATAACGTAAAACGTCATATCGAATTACGGTATAACGTATAACGTCACATAGTAATACGTCATAACGTATAACATCATATAGAATTACGTCATAACGTATAACGCCATATAGTAATACGTCATAACGTATAACGCCATATAGTAATACGTCATAACGGATAACGTCACATAGAATTACGGTTTAACGTATAACATCATAGAGTAGTACGTCATAACGTATAACGTCACATAGTAAACGTCATAACGCATAACGTCATATAGAATTACGTCATAACGTATAACGTCACATAGTAATACGTCATAACGTATAACGTCACATAGAATTACGGTTTAACGTATAACGTCATAGTGTAATGCGTCATAACGTATAACGCCATATAGAATTACGTCATAACGGATAACGTCTCATAGTAATACGTCATAACGTATAACGTCACATAGTAATACCGTCATAACGTATAATATCATATAGAATTTCGGTTTAACGTATAACGCCATATAGTAATGCGTCATAACGTATAACGACATATAGAAATAAGGAATAACGTATAACGTCACATAGTAATACTTCATAACGTATAACGTCACATAGTAATACGCCATAACGTATAACGACATATAGTAGTGCCTCATAACGTATAACGTCATATAGAATTGCGGAATAACGTATAACATCATATAGTAATACGTCATAACGTATAACGTCGTATAGAATTACGTCATAACGGATAACGTCTCATAGTAATACGTCATAACGTATAACGCCACATAGTAATACGTGATAACGTATAACGTCATATAGAATTACGGTTTAACGTACAACGTCATGCAGTAATTCGTCATAACGTAAAACGTCATATCGAATTACGGTATAACGTATAACGTCACATAGTAATACGTCATAACGTATAACATCATATAGAATTACGTCATAACGTATAACGCCATATAGTAATACGTCATAACGTATAACGCCATATAGTAATACGTCATAACGGATAACGTCACATAGAATTACGGTTTAACGTATAACATCATAGAGTAGTACGTCATAACGTATAACGTCACATAGTAAACGTCATAACGCATAACGTCATATAGAATTACGTCATAACGTATAACGTCACATAGTAATACGTCATAACGTATAACGTCACATAGAATTACGGTTTAACGTATAACGTCATAGTGTAATGCGTCATAACGTATAACGCCATATAGAATTACGTCATAACGGATAACGTCTCATAGTAATACGTCATAACGTATAACGCCACATAGTAATACGTGATAACGTATAACGTCATATAGAATTACGTCATAACGGATAACGTCTCATAGTAATACGTCATAACGTATAACCCCACACAGTATTACGTAATAACGTATAACGTCATATAGAATTACGGTTTAACGTATAACGTCATATAGTAATGCGTCATAACGTATAACGCCATATTGTAATGCGTCATAACGTATAACGTCATATAGTATTGCGTCATGATGTATAACGTCATATAGAATTACGTCATGACATATAATGTCACATAGAATTACGGTTTAACGTATAACGTCATAGTGTAATGCGTCATAACGTATAACGCCATATAGAATTACGTCATAACGGATAACGTCTCATAGTAATACGTCATAACGTATAACCCCACACAGTATTACGTAATAACGTATAACGTCATATAGAATTACGGTTTAACGTATAACGTCATATAGTAATGCGTCATAACGTATAACGCCATATTGTAATGCGTCATAACGTATAACGTCATATAGTATTGCGTCATGATGTATAACGTCATATAGAATTACGTCATGACATATAATGTCATATAGAATTACGGTTTAACGTATAACGTCATGCAGTAATTCGTCATAACGTAAAACGTCATATCGAATTACGGTATAACGTATAACGTCACATAGTAATACGTCATAATGTATAACGTCATATAGAATTACGTCGTAACGTATAACGTCACATAGTAATACCGTCATAACGTATAATATCATATAGAATTTCGGTTTAACGTATAACGCCATATAGTAATGCGTCATAACGTATAACGACATATAGAAATAAGGAATAACGTATAACGTCACATAGTAATACTTCATAACGTATAACGTCACATAGTAATACGCCATAACGTATAACGACATATAGTAGTGCCTCATAACGTATAACGTCATATAGAATTGCGGAATAACGTATAACATCATATAGTAATACGTCATAACGTATAACGTCGTATAGAATTACGTCATAACGGATAACGTCTCATAGTAATACGTCATAACGTATAACGCCACATAGTAATACGTGATAACGTATAACGTCATATAGAATTACGGTTTAACGTACAACGTCATGCAGTAATTCGTCATAACGTAAAACGTCATATCGAATTACGGTATAACGTATAACGTCACATAGTAATACGTCATAACGTATAACATCATATAGAATTACGTCATAACGTATAACGCCATATAGTAATACGTCATAACGTATAACGCCATATAGTAATACGTCATAACGGATAACGTCACATAGAATTACGGTTTAACGTATAACATCATAGAGTAGTACGTCATAACGTATAACGTCACATAGTAAACGTCATAACGCATAACGTCATATAGAATTACGTCATAACGTATAACGTCACATAGTAATACGTCATAACGTATAACGTCACATAGAATTACGGTTTAACGTATAACGTCATAGTGTAATGCGTCATAACGTATAACGCCATATAGAATTACGTCATAACGGATAACGTCTCATAGTAATACGTCATAACGTATAACGTCACATAGTAATACCGTCATAACGTATAATATCATATAGAATTTCGGTTTAACGTATAACGCCATATAGTAATGCGTCATAACGTATAACGACATATAGAAATAAGGAATAACGTATAACGTCACATAGTAATACTTCATAACGTATAACGTCACATAGTAATACGCCATAACGTATAACGACATATAGTAGTGCCTCATAACGTATAACGTCATATAGAATTGCGGAATAACGTATAACATCATATAGTAATACGTCATAACGTATAACGTCGTATAGAATTACGTCATAACGGATAACGTCTCATAGTAATACGTCATAACGTATAACGCCACATAGTAATACGTGATAACGTATAACGTCATATAGAATTACGGTTTAACGTACAACGTCATGCAGTAATTCGTCATAACGTAAAACGTCATATCGAATTACGGTATAACGTATAACGTCACATAGTAATACGTCATAACGTATAACATCATATAGAATTACGTCATAACGTATAACGCCATATAGTAATACGTCATAACGTATAACGCCATATAGTAATACGTCATAACGGATAACGTCACATAGAATTACGGTTTAACGTATAACATCATAGAGTAGTACGTCATAACGTATAACGTCACATAGTAAACGTCATAACGCATAACGTCATATAGAATTACGTCATAACGTATAACGTCACATAGTAATACGTCATAACGTATAACGTCACATAGAATTACGGTTTAACGTATAACGTCATAGTGTAATGCGTCATAACGTATAACGCCATATAGAATTACGTCATAACGGATAACGTCTCATAGTAATACGTCATAACGTATAACGCCACATAGTAATACGTGATAACGTATAACGTCATATAGCATTACGGTTTAACGTATAACGTCATACAGTAATTCGTCATAACGTAAAACGTCATATCGAATTACGGTTAAACGTCTAACGCCATATAGAGTTACGTTTTAAAGTATATCGTCATACAGTAATGCGTCATAACGTGTAACGTCATATAGTATTGAGTCATGACGTATAACGTCGTATAGAATTACGTCATAACGTATAACGTCATATAGAATTCCGGTTTAACGTATGACGCCATACAGTAATGCGTCATAACGTATAACTTCATATAGAATTTCGGCTAAAGTATAACGTCACATATTAATACGTCATAACGTATAACGTAAACTGGAATTCCGGTTTAACGTATAGAGCCATATAGCAATGCGTCATGCCGTATGACGTCATACAGAATTACGGCATAACGTATAACGTCACATAGTAATACGTCATTACGTTTAACGTCATATAGAATTCCGGTTTAACGTATAACGCCATATAGCAATGCGTTATAGCGTATAACGTTATATAGAATTCCGGTTTAACGTATAACACCATACAGTAATGCGTCATAACGTATAACGTCATATAAAATTACGGCATAACGTATAACGTCACATATTAATACGTCATAACGTATAACGTAATATGTAATTCCGGTTTAACGTATAGAGCCATATAGCAATGCGTCATGCCGTATAACGTCATACAGAATTACGGCATAACGTATAACGTCACATAGTAATACGTCATAACGTATAACGTCATCTAGAATTACTTCATAGCGTATAACGTCACATAGTAATACGTCATAACGTATAACGCCATATGGTAATGCGTCACTACGTATAACGTCATATAGAATTACGTCATAACGTATAACGTCACATAGTATTACGTCATATCGTATAACGTCACATAGAATTACGGTTTAACGTATAACGTCATATAGAATTATGGATTAACGTATAACGTCATATAGAATTACGTCATAACGTATAACGTCATATAGTATTGCGCCATGACGTATAACGTCATATAGTATTGCGTCATGACGTATAACGTCATATAGAATTACGACATAACGTACAACATCACATAGTATTACGTCATAACGTATAACGTCATGGAGAATTACTTCATAACGTATAACGTCACATAGTAATACGTCATAACGTATAACATCATATAGAATTACGTCATAACGTATAACGCCATATAGTAATACGTCATAACGTATAACGCCATATAGTAATACGTCATAACGGATAACGTCACATAGAATTACGGTTTAACGTATAACATCATAGAGTAGTACGTCATAACGTATAACGTCACATAGTAAACGTCATAACGCATAACGTCATATAGAATTACGTCATAACGTATAACGTCACATAGTAATACGTCATAACGTATAACGTCACATAGAATTACGGTTTAACGTATAACGTCATAGTGTAATGCGTCATAACGTATAACGCCATATAGAATTACGTCATAACGGATAACGTCTCATAGTAATACGTCATAACGTATAACGCCACATAGTAATACGTGATAACGTATAACGTCATATAGCATTACGGTTTAACGTATAACGTCATACAGTAATTCGTCATAACGTAAAACGTCATATCGAATTACGGTTAAACGTCTAACGCCATATAGAGTTACGTTTTAAAGTATATCGTCATACAGTAATGCGTCATAACGTGTAACGTCATATAGTATTGAGTCATGACGTATAACGTCGTATAGAATTACGTCATAACGTATAACGTCATATAGAATTCCGGTTTAACGTATGACGCCATACAGTAATGCGTCATAACGTATAACTTCATATAGAATTTCGGCTAAAGTATAACGTCACATATTAATACGTCATAACGTATAACGTAAACTGGAATTCCGGTTTAACGTATAGAGCCATATAGCAATGCGTCATGCCGTATGACGTCATACAGAATTACGGCATAACGTATAACGTCACATAGTAATACGTCATTACGTTTAACGTCATATAGAATTCCGGTTTAACGTATAACGCCATATAGCAATGCGTTATAGCGTATAACGTTATATAGAATTCCGGTTTAACGTATAACACCATACAGTAATGCGTCATAACGTATAACGTCATATAAAATTACGGCATAACGTATAACGTCACATATTAATACGTCATAACGTATAACGTAATATGTAATTCCGGTTTAACGTATAGAGCCATATAGCAATGCGTCATGCCGTATAACGTCATACAGAATTACGGCATAACGTATAACGTCACATAGTAATACGTCATAACGTATAACGTCATCTAGAATTACTTCATAGCGTATAACGTCACATAGTAATACGTCATAACGTATAACGCCATATGGTAATGCGTCACTACGTATAACGTCATATAGAATTACGGCATAACGTATAACGTCACATATTAATACGTCATAACGTTTAACGTCATATAGAATTCCGGTTTAACGTATAGCGCCATATAGCAATGCGACATGCCGTATAACGTCATATAGAATTACGGCATAACGTATAACGTCACATAGTAATACCTCATAACGTATAACGTCATATAGAATTACGGTTTAACGTATAGCGTCATATAGTAATGCGTCATATCGTACAACGTCATATAGAATTACGTCATAACGTACAACGTCACATAGTATTACGTCATAACGTATAACGTCATGGAGAATTACTTCATAACGTATAACGTCACATAGTAATACGCAATAATGTATAACACGATATAGTAATGCGTCATAACGTATAACGTCACATAGTAATACGCCATAACGTATAACGTCATATAGTATTGGGTCATTACGTATAACGTCATACAGAATTACGACATAACGTACAACATCACATAGTATTACGTCATAACGTATAACGTCATGGAGAATTACTTCATAACGTATAACGTCACATAGTAATACGCAATAATGTATAACGCGATATAGTAATGCGTCATAACGTGTAACGTCACATAGTAATACGTCATAACGTATAACGTCATACAGTAAAGTGTCATAACGTATAACGTCATATAGTATTGCGTCATGGCGTATAACGTCTCATAGTAATACGTCATAACGTATAACGTCATATAGAATTACGGTTTAACGTATAACGTCATATAGTAATGCGTCATAACTTATAAGGTCACATAGTAATGCGTAATAACGCATACCGTCACATAGAATTACGGTTTAACGTATAACGTCATATAGTCTTGCGTTATAACGTATAACGTCACATAGTAAAACGTCATAACGTATTACGTCATATAGAATTACGTTTTAACGTATAACGTCACATGGTCTTGCGTCATGACGTATAACGTCACATAGTAGTACGTCGTAACGTATTACGACATATAGTAAGGCGTCATGACGTATAATGTCACATAGTAATACGCCACAACGTATTACGTCATATAGTAAGGCGTCATGACGTAAAACGTCACATAGTAAAACGACATAACGTATAACCTCATACAGTAATTCGTCAAAACGTATAACGCCATACAGAATTACGTCATAACGAATAACGTCATATAGAATTACGGTTAAACGTATTACGCCATATAGTGTTGCGTTTTAACGTATGACGTCATACAGTAATGCGTCATAACGTGTAACGTCATATAGTATTGAGTCATGACGTATAGCGTCGTATAGAATTACGTCATAACGTATAACGTCACACAGTATTACGTAATAACGCATACCGTCCCATAGAATTACGGTTTAACGTATAACGCCCTATAGTAATCCGTCATAACGTATAACATCACATAGTAATACGTCATACCGTATAACGTCATATCGAATTACGTTTTCACGTATAACGTCACATAGTATTACGTCATATCGTATAACGTCACATAGAATTACGGTTTAACGTATAACGTCATATAGAATTATGGATTAACGTATAACGTCATATAGTATTGCGTCATGACGTATAACGTCATATAGAATTACGACATAACGTACAACATCACATAGTATTACGTCATAACGTATAACGTCATGGAGAATTACTTCATAACGTATAACGTCACATAGTAATACGCCATAACGTATAACGCGATATAGTAATGCATCATAACGTATAACGTCACATAGTAATACGTCATAACGTATAACGTCATATAGAATTACGGTTTAACGTATAACGTCATACAGTAAAGCGTCATAACGTACAACGTCATATAGTATTGCGTCATAACGTGTAACATCACATAGTAATACGTCATAACGTATAAGGTCATACAGTAATTCGTCATACCGTATAACGTCATATAGAGTTACAGGATAACGTATAACGTCATATCGTAATGCGTCATAAAGTATAACGCCATATAGTAATGCGTCATAACGCATAACGTCATATAGCATTGCGTCATGACGTATAACGTCATATAGAATTACGGTGAAACGTACACCGTCATACAGTAAATCGTCATAACGTATAACGTCACATAGAATTACGGCATAACGTATAACGTCACATATTAATACGTCATAACGTTTAACGTCATATAGAATTCCGGTTTAACGTATAGCGCCATATAGCAATGCGTCATGCCGTATAACGTCATATGGAATTACGGCATAACGTATAACGTCACATAGTAATGCGTCATAACGTATAACGTCATATAGAATTACGGTTTAACGTATAGCGTCATATAGTAATGCGTCATATCGTACAACGTCATATAGAATTACGTCATAACGTACAACGTCACATAGTAATACGTCATAACGTATAACGTCATATAGCATTCCAGCTTAACGTATAACACCATACAATAATGCGTGATAACGTATAACGTCATATAGTAAGGCGTCATGACTTATCACGTCATATGGTAGTGCGTCATGACGTATATTGTCACATAGTAATACGTCATGCCGTATAACGTCATATAGTATTGCGTCATGACGTATAACGTCATATAGAATTACGTCATAACGTATAACGCCATATCGTAATGCTTCATAACGTATAACGTCATATAGTATTGCGTCATGACGTATAACGTCACATAGTGATACGTCATAACGTATAACGTCATATAGAATTACTTCATAACGTATAACGTCACATAGTAATGCGTCATAACGCATAACGTCATATAGCATTGCGTCATGACGTATATCATCACACAGTATTACGTCATAATGTGTAACGTCATAGAGAAATACTCCATAACGTATAACGTCACATAGCAATGCGTCATAACGTATAACTCCATACAGTAATGCGTCATAACGTATAACGTCATATAGTACGGCGCCATGACGTATAACGTCATATAGAATTACGTCATAACGTATAACGACACATAGTAATACGCCATAACGTATAACGCCATATCGTAATGCGTCATAACGTGTATCGTAATATAGTATTGCGTCATGACGTATAACGTCATATAGAATTACGCCATAACGTATAAAGTCACATAGTATTACGTCATAACGTATAACGTCATGGAGAATTACTTCATAACGTATTACTTCACATAGAAATACGTCATAACGTATAACGTCACGTAGAATTACGGTTTAACGTATAGCGTCATATAGAATTACGGTTTAACGTACAACGTCATATGGTAATGCGTCATAACGTTTAACGCTATATAGTAATGCGTCATAACGTATAACGTCATATAGAATTACGTCATAACGTATAACGACACATAGTAATACACCATAACGTATAACGTCATATAGTATTGGGTCATGACGTATAACGTCATACAGAATTACGACATAACGTACAACATCACATAGTATTACGTCATAACGTATAACGTCATGGAGAATTACTTCATAACGTATAACGTCACATAGTAATACGCAATAATGTAAAACACGATATAGTAATGCGTCATAACGTATAACGTCACATAGTAATACGTCATAACGTATAACGTCATATAGAATTACGGTTAAACGTATAACGTCATATAGAATTACGGTTAAACGTATAACGTCATATAGAATTACGGTTAAACGTATAACGTCATACAGTAAATCGTCATAACGTATAACGTCACATAGTATCGCGTCATCACGTATAACGTCATACAGAATTACGGTTTAACGTATAACGTCATATAGTAATCTGTCATTACGTATAACGCCATACAGTAATACGTCATAATGTATAACGTCATATAGAAATACGGTTAAACGTATAACGCCACATAGAATTACGTTTTAACGTATAACGTCATATCGAAATACGGTTTAACGTATAACGTCATATAGTCTTGCGTCATAACGTATAATGACACATAGTAAAACGTCATAACGTATAACGTCATATAGAATTACGTTTTAACGTATAACGCCATACAGAATTACGTCATAACGAATAACGTCATATAGAATTCCGGTTTAACGTATGACGCCATACAGTAATGCGTCATAACGTATAACGTCATA
The DNA here is from genome assembly GCF_041682495.2 of Bombus fervidus. Taxonomy (NCBI): domain Eukaryota; kingdom Metazoa; phylum Arthropoda; class Insecta; order Hymenoptera; family Apidae; genus Bombus; species Bombus fervidus. Next base: position 3,730,904 of record NW_027212582.1, read on the forward strand.
TAGAATTTCGGCTAACGTATAACGTCACATATTAATACGTCATAACGTATAACGTAATATGTAATTCCGGTTTAACGTATAGAGCCATATAGCAATGCGTCATGCCGTATAACGTCATACAGAATTACGGCATAACGTATAACGTCACATAGTAATACGTCATAACGTATAACGTCATATAGAATTACGGTTTAACGTATAACGTCATACAGTAAAGCGTCATAACGTACAACGTCATATAGTATTGCGTCATAACGTGTAACATCACATAGTAATACGTCATAACGTATAAGGTCATACAGTAATTCGTCATAACGTATAACGTCATATAGAGTTACAGGATAACGTATAACGTCATATAGTAATGCGTCATAAAGTATAACGCCATATAGTAATGCGTCATAACGCATAACGTCATATAGCATTGCGTCATGACGTATAACGTCATATAGAATTACGGTTAAACGTACACCGTCATACAGTAAATCGTCATAACGTATAACGTCACATAGTATCGCGTCATGACGTATAACGTCATATACAATTACGGTTTAACGTATAACGTCATATAGTAATCTGTCATTACGTATAACGCCACATAGAATTACGTTATAACGTATAACGTCATATCGAAATACTTTTTAACGTATAACGTCATATAGTCTTGCGTCATAACGTATAACGTCATATAGTATTACGGTTTAACGTATGACATCATATAGTAATGCGTCATAACGTATAAGGTCACATAGTAATACGGAATAACGCATAACGTCACATAGAATTACGGTTTAACGTATAACGCCCTATAGTAATGCGTCATAACGTATAACGTCACATAGTAAGGCGTAATGACGTATAACGTCATATAGAATTACGATTTAACGTATAACGTCACATATTGATAAGACATAATGTATAACGTCAGATAGAATTACGGATTAACGTATAACGTCATACAGTAAAGTGTCATAACGTATAACGTCATATAGAATTACGGTTTAACGTATAACGTCATATAGTAATGCGTCATAACTTATAAGGTCACATAGTAATGCGTAATAACGCATACCGTCACATAGAATTACGGTTTAACGAATAACGCTCGATAGTAATGCGTCATAACGTATAACGTCACACAGTTATACGTCATACCGTATAAAGTCATACCGAATTGCGTCATAACGTATAACGTCACATAGTAGTACGTCATAACGTATAACGTCACGTAGTAAGGCATCATGACGTATAACGTCACGTAGTAATACGTCATAACGTATAACGTCATACAGTAATTCGTCATAACGTATAACGTCTTACAGAATTACGGCATAACGAATAACGTCATATAGAATTACGGTTAAACGTATAACGCCATATAGAATTACGTTTTCACGTATAACGTCATATCGAAATACGGTTTAACGTATAACGTCATATAGTCTTGCGTTATAACGTATAACGTCACATAGTAAAACGTGATAACGTATTACGTCATATAGAATTACGTTTCAACGTATAACGTCATATGGTCTTGCGTCATGACGTATAACGTCACATAGTAGTACGTCGTAACGTATTACGACATATAGTAAGGCGTCATGACGTATAATGTCACATAGTAATACGCCACAACGTATTACGGCATATAGTAAGGCGTCATGACGTAGAACGTCACATAGTAAAACGACATAACGTATAACCTCATACAGTAATTCGTCATAACGTATAACGCCATACAGAATTACGTCATAACGAATAACGTCATATAGAATTACGGTTAAACGTATTACGCCATATAGTGTTACGTTTTAACGTATGACGTCATACAGTAATGCGTCATAACGTGTAACGTCATATAGTATTGAGTCATGACGTATAGCGTCGTATAGAATTACGTCATAACGTATAACGTCACACAGTATTACGTAATAACGCATACCGTCACATAGAATTACGGTTTAACGTATAACGCCCTATAGTAATCCGTCATAACGTATAACATCACATAGTAATACGTCATACCGTATAACGTCATATCGAATTACGTTTTCACGTATAACGTCATATCGAAATACGGTTTAACGTATAACGTCATATAGTCTTGGGTCATAACGTATAACGTAACATAGTAAAACGTCATAACGTATTACGTCATATAGAATTACGGTTTAACGTATAACGTCACATATTAATACGTCATAATGTATAACGTCATATAGTATTGCGTCATGACTTATAACGTCTTATAGAAATACGTCATAACGGATAACGTCTCATAGTAATACGTCATAACGTATAACGTCACACAGTAATACGTCATAACGTATAACGTCATATAGAATTACGGTTTAACGTCTAACGTCATGTAGTAATGCGTCATAACGTATAAAGTCACATAGTAATACGTAATAACGTATAACGTCACATAGTAGTACGTCATAACGTATAACGTCACATAGTAAGGCGTCATGACGTATAACGTCACGTAGTAATACGTCATAACTTATAACGTCATACAGTATTACGTAATAACGCATACCGTCACATAGAATTACGGTTTAACATATAACGCCCTATAGTAATCCGTCATAACGTATAACATCACATAGTAATACGTCATACCGTATAACGTCATATCGAATTACGTTTTCACGTATAACGTCATATCGAAATACGGTTTAACGTATAACGTCATATAGTCTTGGGTCATAACGTATAACGTAACATAGTAAAACGTCATAACGTATTACGTCATATAGAATTACGGTTTAACGTATAACGTCACATATTAATACGTCATAATGTATAACGTCATATAGTATTGCGTCATGACTTATAACGTCTTATAGAAATACGTAATAGCGTATAACGTCACATAGTAGTACGTCATAACGTATAACGTCACATAGTAAGGCGTCATGACGTATAACGTCACGTAGTAATACGTCATAACTTATAACGTCATACAGTATTACGTCATAACGTATAACGTCATATAGAATTACGGTTAAACGTATAACCCCATATAGAATTACATTTTAACGTATAACGTTATATCGAAATACGCTTTAACGTATAACGTCATATAGTCTTGCGTCATAACGTATAACGTCACATAGTAAAACGTCATAACTTATTACGTCATATAGAATTACGGTTTAACGTATAACGTCACATAGTAATACGTCATAACGTATAGCGCTATATTGTATTGCGCCATAACGTATAACGCCACATAGTATTACGTCATAACGTATGACGTCACATAGTACTACGTCAGAACGGATGACGTCAAATACAATTACGCCATGACGTATAACGTCATATAGAATTACGTCATAACGTATAACCTCACATAGCAATACGTCATAACGTGGATTGTCATGTACTATTGCGTCATGACGTATAACGTTATATAGAGTTACGTCATAACGTATAACGTTATATAGTAGGACGTAATAAAGTTTAACGTTGTACAGTATTAAGGTATAACGTATAACATCACATAGTATTACTTCGTAACGGATGATGACATATAGAATTACGTCATGACGTATAACATCATATGGAATTACGTCATAACGTACAACCGCACACAGCAATACGTCATAACGTACAATGTAGTGTAGTATTAAGGTATAACGTATATCGTCACATAGTAATACGTCATAACGTATGACGTTATATGGTATTGCGTCATAACGTATAACGTCATATAGTATTGCGGCATTACGACGGACGTCATATAATATTGCGTCATCACGTATAACGTCACATAGTATTACGTCATAACGTATAACGTCACATAGTACTACGTCAGAACGGATGACGTCAAATACAATTACGCCATGACGTATAACGTCATATAGAATTACGTCATAACGTATAACACCATATAGTAATACGTCATAACGTATAACGTCATATGGAATTACGGTTTAACGTATACCGTCACATATTTAGACGTCATAACGTATAGCGCCATATAGTATTACGTCATAACGTATAACTTCATATATTATTGCGCCATGACGCATAACGCTATAAAGTATAATGTCACAACGTATAACGTCATATAGTATTGCGTCATTCCGAATGACATCATATAATATTGCGCCATAACGTATAACGTCACATAGTAATACGTCATAACGTACAACCGCACATAGTAATACGCCATAACGTACAATGTCATGTAGTATCAAGGTATAACGTATATGGTCACATAGTAATACGTCATAACGGATGACGTCATATAGAATTTGCGTCATGACGTATAACGTCATATAGAATTACGTCATGACATATAACGTTATATGGTATTGCGTAATAACGTATAACGTCATATAGTATTCCGCCATAACGTATAATGTTATAAAGTATAACGTCATATAGTATTCCGCCATGACGTATAACGTTATAAAGTATAACGTCATAGCGCATAACGTCATGTAGAGTTGCGTCATTACGAATGACGTCATATAATATTGCGTCATAACGTATAACGTCACATAGTAATACGTCATAACGTACAACCGCACATAGTATTACGTCATAACGTATAACGTCATATAGTACTGCGTAATAACGTATAACGTCATATTATATTTCGCCATGACGTATAACGTTATAAAGTATAACGTCATAACGCATAACGTCATATGGAGTTACGGTTTAACGTATACCGTCACATAGTTATACGTCATAACGTATAGCGCTATATTGTATTACGTCATAACGTATAACGTCATATAGTATTGCGGCATTACGACGGACGTCATATAATATTTCGTCATCACGTATAACGTCACATAGTATTACGTCATAACGTATAACGTCACATAGTACTACGTCAGAACGGATGACGTCAAATACAATTACGCCATGACGTATAACGTCATATAGTATTACGTCATGACGTATAACATCATATAGTAATACGTCATAACGTATAACGTCATATGGAATTACGGTTTAACGTATACCGTCACATATTTAGACGTCATAACGTATAGCGCCATATAGTATTCCGCCATAACGTATAACGTCACATAGTAGTACGTGATGACGCACAACGTTATATTGTGTGACGTCATAACGTATAACGTCATATAGAATTACGTCATAACGTATAACGTCATATAGTATTGCGTCATGACGTACAACGATATATGTTATTGTGTCATAACGTGTAACGTCACATAGTAATACGTCACAACGTATAGCGCTATATTGTAAAGCGTCGTAACGTATAACGTCACAGAGTACTACGTCATAACGGATGACGTCATATAGAATTACGTCATGACGTATAACGTCATATATAATTACGTCATAATGTACAACCGCACATAGTAATACGTTATTACGTACAATGTCATGTAGTATTAAGGTATAACGTATATCGACACATAGTAATACCTCGTAATGTATAATGTTATATTGTGTGACGTCATAACGTATAACGTCATATATTATTCCGTCATAAAGTATAACATCACATTGCATTACGTCATAACGTATAACATCACATAGTACTACGTCGGAACGGATGACGTCATATAGAATTACGCCATGACGTGTAACGTCATATACAATTACGTCAGTCCGAATGGCGTCATATTATATTGCGTCATTACGTATAACGTCATACAGAATTACGTCATAACGCACAACGTCACATAGTAATAGGTCATAACGTATATCGTCATATAGTACTGCGTCCTAACGTATAACGTTATAAATTATAACGTCATAACGTATAGCGTCACATAGTAATTCGTCATAACGTATAACGTCATATAGAATTACGGTACAACGTATAACGTCATATAGTATTGAGCCATGACGTATAACGTCACATAGTATTGCGTCATGACGTATAACGTTATATGGTATTGCGTAATAACGTATAACGTCATATAATATTGCGTCAGAACGGATGACGTCATAAAGAATTACGTCATGACGTATAATGTGATATAGAATTAGGGTACAACGTATAACGTCATATAGTATTGCGCCATGACGTATAACGTTATAAAGTATAATGTCATAACGTACAACCGCACATAGTAATACGTCATAACGTACAATGTCATGTAGTATTCCGCCATGATGTATAACGTTATAATGTATTCCGTCATAACGTATAACGTCACATAGTTCTACGTCATATCGGATGACGTCATATAGAATTACGCCATGACGTACAGCGTCATATAGAATTACGTCATAACGTATAACGTCATATAGTATTGCGCCATGACGTATAACGTTATAAAGTATAACGTCATAACGTATATCTTCACATACTAATACGGTGTAGCGTATAGCGCTATATTGTATTGCGTCATAACGTATAACGTCATATAGAATTTCGTCATAACGTATAACGTCGTCTAGTATTGCGTCATGACGTATAACGTTATATGGTATTGCGTAATAACGTATAATGTCATATAATATAGCGTCAGAACCAATGACGTCATAAAGAACTGCGTCATGACGTATAACGTCATGTAGAATTACGTCCTAACGTATATCGTCACATAGTAATACGTCATAACGTATAATGTCATGTAGTATTAAGGAATAACGTATAACGTCACATAGTATTACGTCAAAACGTATGACGTGACATAGTATTGCGTCTGAACGTATAGCGCTATGTTCTATTGCGTCCTAACGTATAACGTCACATAGAATTACGGTACAACGTATAACGTCATATAGTATTGTGTCATGAAGTACAACGTTATATGTTATTGTGTAATAACGTGTAACGTCACAAAGCAATACGTCTTAACGTATAGCGCTATATTGTATTGCGTCATAACGTACAACGTCACTTAGTGTTACGTTATATCGTATAACGTCACATAGTATTACTTCGTAACGGATAACGTCATATAGAATTACGTCATGACGTATAAAGTCATATAGAATTACGTCATAACGTATAACGTCATATAGTTTTGCGTTATGACGTATAGCGCTATATTGTATTGCGTCCTAACGTATATCGTCACATAGTAATACGTCATAACGTATAATGTCATGTAGTATTAAGGAATAACGTATAACGTCACATAGTAATACGTCATTACGTATGGCGCTATATTGTATTGCGCCATAACGTATAACTTCACATAGTATTACGTCAAAACGTATGACGTGACATAGTATTGCGTCTGAACGTATAGCGCTATATTCTATTGCGTCCTAACGTATAACGCCACATAGAATTACGGTACAACGTATAGCGTCATATAGTTTTGCGCCATGACGTATAACGACATATTGTGTGACGTCATAACGTATAACGTCATATAGTATTACGTCATAACGTATAACGTCATATAGTATTGTGTCATGAAGTACAACGTTATATGTTATTGTGTAATGACGTATAACGTCACACAGCAATACGTCTTAACGTATAGCGCTATATTGTATTGCGTCATAACGTATAACGTCACTTGGTGTTACGTTATATCGTATAACGTCACATAGTATTACTTCGTAATGGATAACGTCATATAGAATTACGTCATGACGTATAACGTCATAAAGAATTACGTCATAACGTATAACGGCATATAGTATTGCGTCATGACGTATAACGATATATGGTATTGCATAATAACGTATAACGTCATATAATATTGCGGCAGAACGGATGACGTCATGAAGAATTACGTCATGACGTATAACGTCACATAGCATTACGGTACAACGTATAACGTCATATAGAATTACGGTACAACGTATAACGTCATATAGTATAGCGCCATGACGTATAACGTCACATAGTACTACGTCATAACGGATGACGTTATACAGAATTACCTTATTACGTATAACGTCCTATAGAATTACGACATAACGTACAACGTCACATAGTAATACGTCATAACGTATAATGTCATGTAGTATTAATTTATATCCTATAACGTCGCATAGTAATACGTCATAACGTATAGCGCTATATTGAATTGCGCGATAACGTATGAAGTCACATAGTATTACGTCATAACGTATGACGGCATACAGTATTGCGTCATAACGTATAACGTCACATAGTACTACGCCACAACGGATGACGTCATGTAGAATTACATCATGACGTATAGCGTCATACAGAATTACGTCATAACGTACAGCGTCACACAGTAAAACGTCACATAGTAATATGTCATAACGTACAGCGCTATATTGTATTGTGTCATAACGTATAACGTCACATAGTATTACTTCGTAACGGATAACGTCATATAGAATTACTTCATGACGTATAAAGTCATATAGAAATACGTCATAACGTATAACGTCATATAGTATTGCGCCATGACGTATAACGTCATATAGTATTTCGTCATAGCGTATAACGTCATATAGTATTGTGTCATGACGTACAACGTTATATGTTATTGTGTAATAACGTATAACGACACAAAGTAATACGTCATAACGTATAGCGCTATATTTTATTGCGTCCTAACGTATAACGTCACATAGTAATACGTCATAACGTATAATGTCATGTAGTATTAAGTTATAACGTACAACGTCACATAGTAATACGTCATAACGTATGGCGCTATATTTTATTGCGCCATAACGTATAACGTCAAATAGTATTACATCATAACGTATGACGCGATATAGTATTGCGTCTTAATGTATAGCGCTATATTCTATTGCCTCCTAACGTATAACGTCACATAGAATTACGGTACAACGTATAACGTCATATAGTATTGCGCCATGACTTATAACGTCACATCGTACTACGTCATAACGGATGACGTTATACAGAATTACGTTATTACGTATAACGTCCTATAGCATTACGACATAACGTACAACGTCACATAGTAATACGTCATAACGTATAATGTCATGTAGTATTAATTTATAACCTATAACGTCGCATAGTAATACGTCATAACGTATAACGTCACATAGCACTGCGCCACAACGGATGACGTCATATAGAATTACGTCATGACGTACAACGTTATATGTTATTGCGTAATAACGTATAACGTCACATAGTAATACGTCATAACGTATAGCGCCATATTGTATAGCGTCATGACGTATAACGTCACATAGTACTACTTCAGAACGGATGACGTCATATAGTATTGCGTCATAATGTATAGCGTCACATAGTACTACGCCACAACGGATGACGTCATGTAGAATTACATCATGACGTATAGCGTCATACAGAATTACGTCATAACGCACAACGTCACACAGTAAAACGTCATAACTTATAATGTCATGTAGTATTAAGGTATAACGTATAACGTCACACATTAATACGTCATGACGTATAACGTTATATTGTGTGACGTCATAACGTATAACGCCATATAGAATTACGTCATAACGTATAATGTCATATAGTATTGCGCCATGACGTACAACGTTATATGTTATTGTGTTATATCGTATAACGTCACACAGTAATACGTCATGACGTATAAAGTTATATTGTATTGCGTCATAACGTATAACGTCACATAGCATTACTTCGTAACGGATGACGTCATATAGAATTACGTCATGACGTATAACATTATATGTTATTGGGTAATAACGTATAACGTTACATAGTAATACGTCATAACGTATAGCGCTATATTGTATAGCGTCATGACGTATAACGTCACATAGTACTAATACATAACGGATGACGCCATATAGTATTGCGTCATAACGTATAGCGTCACATAGTACTACGCCACAACGGATGACGTCATATAGAATTACGGTACAATGTATAGCGTCATACAGTATTACGTCATAACGCACAACGTCACATAGTAATACGTCATAACTTATAATGTCATGTAGTATTAAGGTATAACGTATAACGTCACACAGTAATACGTCATGACGTATAACGTTATATTGTATTGCGTCATAACGTATAACGTCACATAGCATTATTTCATGACGGATGACGTCATATATAATTACGTCATGACGTATAACGTTATATGTTATTGTGTAATAACGTGTATCGTCACAAAGTAATACGTCATAACGTATAGCGCTATATTGAATTGCGCGATAACGTATGAAGTCACATAGTATTACGTTATAACGTATAACGTCATATAGTATTGCGTCATAACGAATAACGTCACATAGTACTACGCCACAACTAATGACGTCTTATAGAATTACGTCATGACGTACAACGTTATATGTTATTGCGTAATAACGTATAACGTCATATAGTACTACGACATAACGGATGACGTCATACAGTATTACGTCATTACGTATAGCGTCATATAGTATTGCGTCATGACGTACAACGTTATATGTTATTGTGTAATAACGTATAACGTGGCATAGTACTACGTCATAACGGATGACGTCATACAGTATTACGCCATTACGTATAACGTCATATAGAATTACGTCATAACGTACAACGTCACATAGTAATACGTCATAACGTATAGCGCTATATTGTATTGTGTCATAACGTATAACGTCACATAGTATTACTTCGTAACGGATAACGTCATATAGAATTACGTCATGAAGTATAAAGTCATATAGAATTACGTCATAACGTATAACGTCATATAGTATTGCGCCATGACTTATAAAGTCATATAGTATTACGTCATAACGTATAACGTCATATAGCATTTCATCATGACGTATAACGTTATATGGTATTGCGTAATAACGTATGACGTTATATGGAATAACGTTAGATGGTATAACGTAATAATTTTGAACGTTGTACAGTATTAAGGTATAACATATAACGTCACATAGTATTACTTCGTAACGGATGACGTCATATACAATTACGTCATATACGCATAAAGTCATATAGAATTACGTCATAACGTACAACGTCACATAGTAATACGTCATAACGTATAGCGCTATATTGTATTGTGTCATAACGTATAACGTCACATAGTATTACTTCGTAACGGATAACGTCATATAGAATTACGTCATGACGTATAAAGTCATACAGAATTACGTCATAACGTATAACGTCATATATTATTGCGCCATGACGTATAACGTCATATAGTATTACGTCATAACGTATAACGTCATATAGTATTGTGTCATGACGTACAACGTTATATGTTATTGTGTAATAACGTATAACGTCACAAAGTAATACGTCATAACGTATAGCGCTATATTGTATTGCGCCATAACGTATAACGTCACATAGTATTACTTCGTAACGGATGACGTCATATAGAACTACGTCATATACGCATAAAGTCATATAGAATTACGCCATGACGTATAACGTCATATAGTATTGCGTCATGAAGTATAACGTTATGTGGTAATGCGTAATAACGTATAACGTCACATAGTAATACGCCATAACGTATAACGTCATATAGAATTACGGTACAACGTATATCGTCATATAGTATTGCGCCATGACGTATAACGTTATAAAGTATAACGTCACAACGTATAACGTCATATGGTATTACGTCATAACGTATAACGTCATATAGCATTGCGTCAAGTCGTACAACGTTATATGTTATTGTGTTATAGCGTATAACGTCACAAAGTAATACGTCATAACGTATAGCGCTATATTGTATTGTGTCATAACGTATAACGTCATATAGTATTACTTCGTAACGGATGACGTCATATAGAATTACGTAATGACGTATAAAGTCATATAGAATTACGTCATAACGTATAACGTCATACAGTATTGCGTCATGACGTATAACGTTATGTGGTATTGCGTAATAACGTATAACGCCACATAGTAATACGCCATAACGTATAACGTCATATAGAATTACGGTTTAACGTATACCGTCACGAGGTTATACGTCTTAACGTATAGCGCTATATTGTATTACGTCATAACGTATAACGTCATATAGTATTACGTCATAACGTATAACGTCATATAGCATTGCATCATGACGTATAACGTTATATGGTATTGCGTAATAACGTATAACGTTATATGGAATAACGTTATATGGTATAACGTAATGATGTTGAACGTTGTACAGTATTAAGGTATAACATATAACGTCACATAGTATTACTTCGTAACGGATGACGTCATATAGAATTACGTCATATACGCATAAAGTCATATAGAATTACGTCATAACGTATAACGTCATACGGTATTGCGTCATGACGTATAACGTTATGTGGTAATGCGTAATAACGTATAACGTCGCATAGTAATACGCCATAACGTATAACGTCATATACAATAACGGTACAACGTATATCGTCATATAGTATTGCGCCATGTCGTATAACGTCATAAAGTATAACGTCATAACGTATAGCGTCATATACCATTGCATCATGACGTACAACGTTATATGTTATTGTGTTATAACGTATAACGTCACAAAGTAATACGTCATAACGTATAACGTCATATAGAATTACGGTACAACGTAGAACGTCATATACGTATTGCGCCATGACGTATAACCTCATAAAGTGTTACGTCATAACGTATAACTTCATATAGTATTGTGTCATGACGTACAACGTTATATGTAATTGTGTAATAACGTATAACGTCACATAGTAATACGCCGTAACGTATAACGTCATATAGAATTACGATACAACGTATAACATCATATAGTATTGCGCCATGACGTATAACGTTATAAAGTATAACGTCATAACGTATAGCGTCTCATAGTACTACGCCACAACGGATGACGTCATATAGTATTGCGTCATGACGTACAACGTTATATTTTATTGTGTCATAACGTATAACGTCACATAGTAATACGTCATAACGTAAAATGTCATGTAGTATTACGGTATAACGCACAACGTCACATAGTAATACGTCATATCGTATAATGTCATGTAGTATTACGATATAACGTATAACGTCACATAGTAATACGTCATAACGTATGGCGCTATATTGTATTGCGCCATAACGTATAACGTCACATAGTATTACGTCATAACGTATGACGTGATATAGGATTGCGTCTTAACGTATGGCGCTATATTCTATTGCGTCCTAACGTATAACGTCACATAGTACTACGCCACAACGGATCACGTCATATATAAATACGTCATAACGTATAACTTCACCTAGTAATACGTCATAACGTAGAATGTCATGTATTATTGCGTCATAACGTATAACGTTATATGGTATAACGTTATATGATATAACGTAATAATGTTGAACGTTGTACAGTATTAAGGTATGACGTATAACGTCACATAGTATTACTTCGTAACTAATTATGTCATATAGAATTACGTCATGACGTATAACGTCATAAAGAATTACGTCATAACGTACAACGTTTCAGAGTATTACGTCATAACGTATAACATCATATAGAATTACGGTACAACGTATAACGTCATATAGAATTACGGTTCCACGTATAACGTGATATAGTATTACGTCATAACGTATAACGTCATATAGTATTGTGTCATGACGTACAACGTTATATGTTATTGTGTAATAACGTATAACGTCACAAAGTAATACGCCATAACGTATAGCGCTATATAGTCTTACGTCATAACGTATAACGTCATATCGAATTGCGTCATGACGTACAACGTTATATGTTATTGTGTAATAACGTATAACGTCACATAGTAATACGTCATAACGTATAATGTAACGTAGTATTACGGTATAACGTAGAACGTCACACAGTAATACGTCACAACGTATAGCGCAATATTGTATTGCGCCAAAAAGTATAACGTCACATAGTACTACGCCACAACGGATGACGTAATATAGAATTACGTCATGACGTATAACGTCATATAGTATTGCGTCATGACATATAACGATATATGGTATTTCGTTATAACGTATAACGTCATATAATATTGCGGCAGAACGGATGACGTCCTAAAGAATTACGTCATGACGTATAACGTCATATAGCATTACGGTACAACGTATAACGTCATATAGAATTACGGTACAACGTATAACGTCATATTGTATTGCGCCATGACGTACAACGTTATATGTTATTGTGTAATAACGTATAACGTCACAAAGTGATACGTCATAACGTATAGCGCTATATTGTATTGCGTCATAACGTATAACGTCACATAGTGTTACGCCATATCGTATAACGTCATATAGAATTACGGTTCAACGTATACAGTCACATAATTATACGTCATAACGTATGGCGGAATATTGTACTGAGTCATAACGTATAACGTCATATAGTATTGCGCCATGACGTACAACGTTATATGTTATTGTGTAATAACGTATAACGTCACAAAGTGATACGTCATAACGTATAGCGCTATATTGTATTGCGTCCTAACGTATAACGTCACATAGTAATACGGCATAACGTATAATGTCGTGTAGTATTAAGGTACAACGTATAACGTGACATAGTAATACGTCATGACGTATAACGCTATATTGTGTGACGTCATAACGTATAACGTCATATAGAATTACGGTATAACGTATAACGTCATATAGTATTGCCCCATGACGTATAACGTTATATGGTATTGCGTAATAACGTATAACGTCACATAGTACTACGCCACAGAGGATCACGTCATACAGAATTACGTCATGACTTATAACGTCATATAGAACTACGTCATAACGTACAACGTCACATAGTAAGACCTCATAACGTATAATGTCATGTAGTATTAAGGTATAAGGTATAACGTCACACATTAATACGTCACAACGTATAGCGCAATATTGTATTGCGCCAAAACGTATAACGTCACATATTACTAAGGCATAACGTATGACGGCATATAGTACTGCGTCATAACGTATAACGTCATTTAGAATTACGTCATAACGTACAAAATTTCAGAGTATTACGTCATAACGTATAACGTCATATAGTATTGCGTCATGACGTATAACGATGTATGGTATTGCATAATAACGTATAACGTCATATAATATTGCGGCAGAACGGATGACGTCATAAAGAATTACGTCATGACGTATAACGTCATATAGCATTATGTACAACGTATAACGTCATATCGAATTACGGTACAACGTATAACGTCATATAGTATTGCGCCATGACGTATAATATCATATAGTATTACGTCATAACATATAACGTCATATATAATTACGTCATAACGTATAACTTCACTTAGTAATACGTAATAACGTAGAATATCATGTAGTATTGCGTCAAGACGTATAACGATATATGTTATTGCGTAATAACGTATAA
This sequence comes from Bombus fervidus, assembly GCF_041682495.2. Lineage (NCBI taxonomy): Eukaryota > Metazoa > Arthropoda > Insecta > Hymenoptera > Apidae > Bombus > Bombus fervidus. The sequence continues at coordinate 3,746,185 of NW_027212582.1, forward strand.
CGTCATATAATATTCCGGCAGAACGGATGACGTCATATAGTATTGCGTCATGACGTACAACGTTATATGTTATTGTGTAATAACGTATAACGTCACAAAGTGATACGTCATAACGTATAGCGCTATATTGTATTGCGTCATAACGTATAACGTCATATAGATGGCGTCATAACGTATAACGTCACATAGTGTTACGTCATATCGTATAACGTCAAATAGTATTACTTCGTAACGGAAGACGTCATATAGAATTACGTCATGACGTATAAAGTCATATAGAATTACGTCATAACGTATAATGTCACATAGTAATACGTCATAACGTATAACGTCACATAGTACTACGCCACAACGTATGACGTCATATAGCATTACGGTACAACGTATAACGTCATATAGAATTACGGTACAACGTATAACGTCACATAGCAATGCGTCAGAACGTATAAGGCCATATAGCAATGCGTCATAACGTATAACGTCATATAGAAATACGGCATAACGTATAACGTCTCATAGTAATATGTCATAACGTGTAACGTCGTATGGAATTACGTCATAATGTGTAACGTCACATAGTAATACGTCATAACGTATAACGTCACATAGAATTACGGTTTAGCGTATAACGTCATATAGAATTAGGGTTTAACGTATAACGTCAGATAGAATTACGGTTTAACGTATAACGTTATATAGTAATGCGTCATAACGGATAACGCCATTTAGTAATGTGTCATAACGTATAACGTCAGATAGTAATTCGTCATAACGTATAAAGTCATATAGAATTACGGCATAACGTATATCGTCACATAGTAATACGTCATAACGTATAGCGTCACATAGTAATACGTCATAACGTATAACGTCACATAGAATTACGGTTTAGCGTATAACGTCATATAGCAATGCGTCATAACGTATAACGACATTTAGTAATGCGTCATAACGTATAACGTCATATAGATTTACGGTTTAGCGTATAACGTCATATAGAATTAGCGTTTAACGTATAACGTCATATAGAACTACGGTTTAACGTATAACGTTATATAGTAATGCGTCATGACGGATAAAGCCATTTAGTAATGCGTCATAACGTATAACGTCACATAGTTATACGTCATAACGTATAACGTCATATAGAAATACGGCATAACGTATAACGTCACAGAGAATTACGGTTTAGCGTCTAACGTCATATAGCAATGCGTCATAACGTATAAGGCCATATAGCAATAAGTCATAACGTATAACGTCATATAGTAATACGATATAACGTATAACGTCACATAGAATTACGGCATAACGTATAACGTCACATAGTAATACCACATAACGTATAGCGTCACATAGTAATACGTCATAATGTATAACGTCACATAGTAATACGTCATAACGTATAACGAGATATAGCAATGCGTCATAACGTATAACGTCATATAGACTTACGGTTTAAGGTATAACGTCATATAGTAATGCGTCATAACGTATAACGCCATATTGTAATGCGTCATAACGTATAACGCCATATTGTAATGCGTCATAACGTATAACGGCATACAGTATTGCCTCATGAAGTATAACGTCATATAGAATTACGGCATAACGTATAACGTCACATAGTAATACGACATAACGTATAGCGTCACATAGTAATACGTCATAATGTATAACGTCACATAGTAATACGTCATAACGTATAACGTCACGTAGTAATACGTTATAACGTATAACGTCACATAGAATTACGGTTTAACGTATAACGTAATATAGTATTCCGGTTTAACGTACAACGTCATATAGTAATGCGTGATAACGTATAACGTCATATAGTATTGCGTCATGACGTATAACGTCATATAGAATTATTTCATAACGTAGAACATCACATAGTAATACGTCATAACGTATAACGTCACATAGAATTACGGTTTAACGTATAACGTCATATAGTAATGCGTCATACCGTATCACGCCATTTAGTAATGCGTCATAACGTACAACGTCACACAGTAATACGACATATCGTATAACGTCATATAGAATTACGTCATAACGTATAACGTTATATAGTAATGCGTCATAACGGATAACGCCATTTAGTAATGCGTCATAACGTACAACGTCACATAGTAATACGTCATGACGTATAACGTCATACAGAATGACGTCATAACGCAGAACATCACATAGTAATACGTCCTAACGTATAACGTCATATAGAATTACGTCATAACTTATAACGTCATATAGTAATACGTCATAACGTATAACGTCATATAGAACTACGGCATAACGTATAACGTCACAGAGAAATACGGTTTAGCGTCTAACGTCATATAGCAATGCGTCATATCGTATAAGGCTATATAGCAATGAGTCATAACGTATAACGTCATATAGTAATACGATATAACGTATAACGTCATACAGAATTACGGCATAACGTATAACGACACATAGTAATACGACATAACGTATAACGAGATATAGCAATGCGTCATAACGTATAACGTCATATTGTAATGCGTCATAACGTATCACATCATACAGTATTGCGTCATGAAGTATAACGTCATATAGAATTACGTCATATCGTAGAACATCACATAGTAATACGTCATAACGTATAACGTCATATAGAGTTACGTCATAACTTATAACGTCATATAGTAATACGTAATAACGTTTAACGTCATATCGAATTCCGGTTTAACGTATAACGCCATATAGCAATGCGTTATAAAGTATAACGTCACATGGTAATACGTCATAACGAATAACGTCATATAATTAGGCGACATGACGTATAACGTCATATAGAATTACGTCACAAGGTATAACGTCACGTAGTAATACGTCATAACGTATAACGTCACATAGAATTACGGTTTAACGTATAACGTAATATAGTATTCCCGTTTAACGTACAACGTCATATAGAAATGCGTGATAACGTATAACGACATATAGTATTGCGTCATGACGTATAACGTCATATAGAATTACGTTATAACGTAGAACATCACATAGTAATACGTCATAACATATAACGTCATATAGAGTTACGTCATAACTTATAACGTCACATAGTAATACGTAATAACGTTTAACGTCGTATCGAATTCCGGTTTAACGTATAACGCCATATAGCAATGCGTTATAAAGTATAACGTCACATGGTAATACGTCATAACGAATAACGTCATATAATAAGGCGACATGACGTATAACGTCATATAGAATTACGTCACAACGTATAACGTCACGTAGTAGTACGTCATAACGTATAACGTCACAGAGAATTACGGTTTAGCGTCTAACGTCATATAGCAATACGTCATAACGTATAAGGCCATATAGCAATGCGTCATAACGTATAACGTCATATAGAAATACGATATAACATATAACGTCACATAGTAATACGTCTTACCGTGTAACGTCGTATAGAATTACGTCATAACGTGTAACGTCACATAGTAATACGTCATAACGTATAACGTCATATAGAATTCCGGTTTAACGTATAACGCTATATTGCAATGCGTCATACCGTAAGACGTCATATAGAAGTACGGCATAATGTATAAGGTCACATAGTAATACGTCATAACGTATAACGCCATATAGCTATGCGTCATAACGTATAAGGTCATATGGAAATACGGTTTAACGTATAAAGTCATATAGTAATGCGTCATAACGTATAACGCCATATAGTAATGCGTCATAACGTATAACGTCACATAGAATTACGGTTTAGCGTATAACGTAATATAGCAATGCGTCATAAACTATAACGTCATATAGTATTGCGTCATGACGTATAACGTCATATAGAATTACGTCATAACGTATATCGCCATATAGCCATGCGTCATAACGTATAACGTCATATGGAATTACGGTTTAACGTATAACTTCATATAGTAATGCGTCATAACGTATAACCTCTTATGGAATTACGGTTTAACGTATAACTTCATATAGTAATGCGTCATAACGTATAACCTCTTATGGAATTACGGTTTAACGTATAACTTCATATAGTAATACGTCATAACGTATAATATCATGTAGTATTAAGGTATAACGTATAACGTCACATAGTACTACGTCATAACGTATAACGTTATAAAGTGTAACTTCATGACGTATAACGTCATATAGTATTGCGTCATTACGACTGACGTCATATAATATTGCCTCGCAACGTATAACGTCACATAGTATTACGTCATAACGTAGAATGTCATGTAGTATTGCGTCATGACTTATAACGTTATATAGAGTTACGTCATAACGTATAACGTTATATGGTAGAACGTAATAATGTTTAACGTTGTACAGGATTAAGGTATAACGTATAACGTCACATAGTATTACTTCGTAACGTATAACGTAACATAGTACTACGTCATAACGTATAACGTCACATAGTACTACGTCAGAACGGATGACGTCAAATACAATTACGCCATGAGGTATAACGTCATATCGAATTACGTCATAACGTATAACATCATATAGTAATACGTCATAACGTATAACGTCATATGGAATTACGGTTTAACGTATACTGTCACATATTTAGACGTCATAACGTATTGCGCCATATAGTATTACGTCATAACGTATAACGTCATATAGGATTGCGCCATGACGCATAACGCTATAAAGTATAATGTCACAACGTATAACGTCATATAATATTGCGTCATAACGTATAACGTCACATAGCAATACGTCATAACGTGGATTGTCATGTACTATTGCGTCATGACGTATAACGTTATATAGAGTTACGTCATAACGTATAACGTTATATAGTAGGACGTAATAAAGTTTAACGTTGCACAGTATTAAGGTATAACGTATAACATCACATAGTATTACTTCGTAACGGATGATGACATATAGAATTACGTCATGACGTATAACGTCATATGGAATTACGTCATAACGTACAACCGCACACAGTAATACGTCATAACGTACAATGTAATGTAGTATTAAGGTATAACGTATATCGTCACATAGTAATACGTCATAACGTATGACGTTATATGGTATTGCGTCATAACGTATAACGTCATATAGCACTACGGTACAACGTATAACGTCATATGGTATTACGCCATGTCGTATAATGTTATAAAGTATAACGTCATATAGAGTTACGGTTTAACGTATGCTGTCACATAGTAATATGTCATAACTTATAGCGCTATATTGTATTGCGTCATAACGTATAATGTCACATAGTATTACGTCATAACGAATAGCGTCACATAGTACTACGTCAAAACGGATGACGTCATATAGAATTGCGCCATGACGTATAACGTCATATAGTATTGCGCCATGACGTGGAACGTGATAAAGTATAACGTCATAACGTATAACGTCACATAGTAATACGTCACAACGTATAACGTCATATGGAATTACGGTTTAACGTATACCGTCACATAGTTATACGTCATAACGTACAACCGCACATAGTATTACGTCATAACGTATAACGTCATATAGCACTGCGTAATAACGTATAACGTCATATTATATTTCGCCATGACGTATAACGTTATAAAGTATAACGTCATAACGCATAACGTCATATGGAGTTACGGTTTAACGTGTACCGTCACATAGTTATACGTCATAACGTATAGCGCTATATTGTATTACGTCATAACGTATAACGTCATATAGTATTGCGGCATTACGACGGACGTCATATAATATTATGTCATCACGTATAACGTCACATAGTATTACGTCATAACGTATAACGTCACATAGTACTACTTCAGAACGGATGACGTCAAATACAATTACGCCATGACGTATAACGTCATATAGAATTACGTCATAACGTATAACATCATATAGTAATACGTCATAACGTATAACGTCATATGGAATTATGGTTTAACGTATACCGTCACATATTTAGACGTCATAACGTATAGCGCCATATAGTATTACGTCATAACGTATAAATTCATATATTATTGCGCCATGACGCATAACGCTATAAAGTATAATGTCACAACGTATAACGTCATATAGTATTGCGACATTCCGAATGACATCATATAATATTGCGCCATAACGTATAACGTCACATAGTAATACGTCATAACGTACAACCGCACATAGTAATACGCCATAACGTACAATGTCATGTAGTATCAAGGTATAACGTATATGGTCACATAGTAATACGTCATAATGGATGACGTCATATAGAATTGCGTCATGACGTATAACGTCATATAGAATTACGTCATGACATATAACGTTATATGGTATTGCGTAATAACGTATAACGTCATATAGTATTCCGCCATAACGTATAACGTTATAAAGTATAACGTCATATAGTATTCCGCCATGACGTATAACGTTATAAAGTATAACGTCATAGCGCATAACGTCATATAGAGTTGCGTCATTACGAATGACTTTATATAATATTGGGTCATAACGTATAACGTCACATAGTAATACGTCATAACGTACAACCGCACATAGTAATACGTCATAACGTACAATGTCATGTAGTATTAAGGTATAACGTATATCGTCACATAGTCATACGTCATAACGGTTGACGTCATATAGAATTACGTCATGACGTATAACGTCATATTGAATTACGTCATAACGTATAACGTCATATAGAATTACGTCATGACGTATAACGTCATATAGTATTGCGCCACGACGTAGAACGTTATAAAGTATAACGTCATGACGTATAACGTCATATAGTATTGCGTCTTTACGACTGACGTCATATAATATTGCGTTATAACGTATAACGTCACATAGTAATACGTCATAACGTACAATCGCACACAGTAATACGCCATAACGTCCAATGTCATGTAGTATTAAGGTATAACGTATATCATCACATAGTAATACGTCATAACGGATGACGTCATATCGAATTGCGTCAGGACGTATAACGCCATACAGAATTACGTCATAACGCACAACGTCACATAGTAATAGGTCATAACGTATATCGTCATATAGTACTGCGTCCTAACGTATAACGTTATAAATTATAACGTCATAACGTATAGCGTCACATACTAATTCGTCATAACGTATAACGTCATATAGAATTACGGTACAACGTATAACGTCATATATTATTGAGCCATGACGTATAACGTCACATAGTATTGCGTCATGACGTATAACGTTATATGGTATTGCGTAATAACGTATAATGTCATATAATATTGCGTCAGAACCAATGACGTCAAAAAGAACTGCGTCATGACGTATAACGTCATGTAGAATTACGTCCTAACTTATAACGTTATATAGTATTGCGTCATGAAGTACAACGTTATATGTTATTGTGTAATAACGTATAACGTCACACAGCAATACGTCTTAACGTATAGCGCTATATTGTATTGCGTTATAACGTATAACGTCACTTGGTGTTACGTTATATCGTATAACGTCACATAGTATTACTTCGTAATGGATAACGTCATATAGAATTACGTCATGACGTATGACGTCATAAAGAATTACGTCATAATGTATAACGACATATAGTATTGCGTCATGACGTATAACGATATATGGTATTGCATAATAACGTATCACGTCATATAGTAATACGTCATAACGTATAGCGCCATATTGTATAGCGTCATGACGTATAACGTCACATAGTACTACTTCAGAACGGATGACGTCATATAGTATTGCGTCATAACGAATGACGTTATACAGAATTACGTTATTACGTATAACGTCCTATAGAATTACGACATAACGTACAACGTCACATAGTAATACGTCATAACGTATAATGTCATGTAGTATTAAGGTATAACTTATAACGTCACACAGCAATACGTCTTAACGTATAGCGCTATATTGTATTGCGTCATAACATATAACGTCACATAGTAATACGTCATAACGCATAACGTCATATAGAATTACGGCATAGCGTGTAACGTCACATACTAATACGTCATAACGTATAACGTCACATAGAATTCCGGTTTAACGTATAACGCTATATAGCAATACGTCATAACGTATACCGTCATATAATAAGGCGACAAGACGTATAACGTCATATAGAATTACGTCATAACGTATAACGTCACGTAGTAATACGTCATAACGTATGACGTCACATAGTATTGCGTCATGACGTTTAACGTCATATAGAATTAGGTCATAACGTAGAACATCACATAGTAGTACGTCATAACGTATAACGTCACATAGAATTACGGTTCAGCGTCTAACGTCATATAGCAATACGTCATAAAGTATAAGGCCATCTAGCAATGCGTCATAACGTTTAACGGCATATAGTATTGCGTCATGACGTATAACGTCATATAGAATGACGTCATAACGTATAACGCCATATATTAATGCGTCATAACGTATAACGTCATATATAATTACGTCATAACGTAGAACATCACATAGTAATACGTCCGAACGTATAGCGTCATATAGAATTACAGCATAACGTATAACGTCACATGGAATTACGGTTTAGCGGTTAACGTCATAGATCAATGCGTCATAACGTATAACGCCATTTAGTAATGCGTCCTAACGTATAACGTCATTTCGAATTACGGTTTAATGTATATCGTCATATAGAAATCCGGTTTAACGTATAACGTCATATGGAATTACGGTTTAACGTATAAAGCAATGTAGAATTACGGCATAACGTATAACGTCATATAGTAATGCGTCATAACGTATAACGCCATATAGTAATGCGTCATAATGTACAACGTCATATAGAATTACGGTTTAACGTGTAACGTCATATAGTAATGCGTCATAACGTATAGCGCCATATAGTAATGCGTCATAACGTATGACGTCATATAGTATTGCGTCATGACGTATAACGTCATGTAGAATTGGGTCATAACGTAGAACATCACACAGTAATACGTCATAACGTATAACGTCACATAGAATTACGGTTTAACGTATAACGTCATACAGTAATGCGCCATACCGTATAACGCCATATAGAAAGGCGTCATGACGTATAACGTCATATAGAATTACGGTTTAACGTGTAACGTCATATAGTAATGCGTCATAACGTATAACGCCATTTAGTAATGCGTCATAACGTATAACGTCACATAGTAATACGTCATAACGTATGACGTCATATAGAATTACGGCATAATGTATAACGTCACATAGTAATACGTCATAACGTATAACGCCATTTAGTAATGCGTCATAACGTATAACGTCATATAGAATTGCGGTTTAAAGTATCACGTCATATAGTAATGCGTCATAACGTATAACGCCATTTAGTAATGCGTCATAACGTATAACGCCATATAGTAATGCGTCATAACGTATAACGCCATTTAGTAATGCGTCATAACGTATAACGCCATATAGTAATGCGTCATAACGTATAACGCCATATAGTAATGCGTCATAGCGTATGACGTCATATAGTATTGCGTCATGACGTATAACGCCATATAGTAAGGCGCCATGACGTATAACGCCATATAGAAATAAGGCATAACGTATAACGTCACATAGTAATACGTCATAACGTATAACGTCATATAGAATTACGGCATAACGTATAACATCACATGGAATTGCGATTTAGCGTAGAACGTCATATAGCAATGCGTCATAACGTATAACGCCATTTAGTAATGCGTCCTAACGTATAACGTCATATAGAATTACGGTTTAACGTATACCGTCATATAGTATTGCGTCATAACGTATAACGTCATATATAATTACGTCATAACGTAGAACATCACATAGTAATACGTCCGAACGTATAGCGTCATATAGAATTACGTCATAACTTATAACGTCACATAGTAATACGTCATAACGTATAACGTCATATAGAATTACGGCATAGCGTGTAACGTCACATAGTAATACGTCATAACGTATAACGTCATATAGAATTCCGGTTTAACGTATAACGCTATATAGCAATGCGTCATAACGTATAACGTCATATAGAATTACGGCATAACGTAGAACATCACATAGTAATACGTCCGAACGTATAACGTCATATAGAATTACGGCATAACGTATAACATCACATGGAATTACGATTTAGCGTATAACGTCATATAGCAATGCGTCATAACGTATAACGCCATTTAGTAATGCGTCCTAACGTATAACGTCATATAGAATTACGGTTTAACGTATACCGTCATATAGTAATGCGTCATAACGTATAACGTCATATATAATTACGTCATAACTTATAACGTCACATAGAGTTACGGTATAGCGTATAAAGTCATATAGAATTAGGGTTTAACGTATAACGTCACATAGAATTACGGTTTAACGTATAACGTCACATAGAATTACGGTTTAGCGTATAACGTCATATAGAATTAGGGTTTAACGTATAACGTTATATAGAATTACGGTATAATGTGTAACGTCACATAGTAATACGTCATAACGCATAACGCCATATAGTAATGCGTCATAACGTATGACGTCATATAGTATTGTGTCATGACGTATAACGTCATATAGAATTAGGTCATAACGTAGAACGTCACACAGTAATACGTCATAACGTATAACGTCACATAGAATTACGGTTTAGCGTATAACGTCATATAGCAATGCGTCATAACATATAACGAAATTTAGTAATGCGTCATGACATATAACGCCATATAGAAATGCGTCATAACCTATCATGTCATATAGTATTGCGTCATGACGTATAACGTCATATAGAATGACGTCATAACGTAGAACATCACATAGCAATACGTCCGAACGTATAACGTGATATAGAATTACGTCATAACTTATAACGTCACATAGTAATACGTCATAACGTATAACGTCATATAGAATTACGGCATAGCGTGTAACGTCACATAGTAATACGTCATAACGTATAACGTCATATAGAATTACGGCATAGCGTGTAACGTCACATAGTAGTACGTCATAACGTATAACGTCACATAGAATTACGGTTTAGCGTCTAACGTCATATAGCAATGCGTCATAACGTATAACGTCATATAGAATTACGGCATAACGTAGAACATCACATAGTAATACGTCCGAACGTATAACGTCATATAGAATTACGTCATAACTTATAACGTCAAATAGTAATACGTCATAGCGTATAACGTCATATAGAATTACGGCATAGCGTGTAATGTCACATAGTAGTACATCATAACGTATAACGTCACATAGAATTACGGTTTAATGTATATCGTCATATAGAAATCCGGTTTAACGTATAACGTCATATGGAATTACGGTTTAACGTATAAAGCAAGGTAGTATTACGGCATAACGTATAACGTCATATAGCAATGCGTCATAACGTATAACGCCATTTAGTAATGCGTCATAACATATAACGCCATATAGTAATGCGTCATAAGCTATAGCGTCATATAGTATTGCGTCATGACGTATGACGTCATATAGAATTACGTCATAACGTATAACGCCATATATCCATGCGTCATAACGTATAAGGTCATATGGAATTACGGTTTAACGTATAACGTCATATAGTAATGCGTCATAACGTATAACGCCATATAGAAATGCGTCATAACGTATGACGTCACATAGTATTGCGTCATGACGTTTAACGACATATAGAATTATGTCATAACGTAGAACATCACATAGTAATACGTCATAACGCATAACGCCATATAGAATTACGGCATAGCGTGTAACGTCACATACTAATACGTCATAACGTATAACGTCACATAGAATTACGGTTTAGCGTATAACGTCATATGGAATTACGATTTAACGTATGAAGCCATGTAGAATTACGGCATAACGTATAACGTCACATAGTAATACGTCATAACGTATACCGTCATATAGAATGACGTCATAACGTATAACGCCATATATTAATGCGTCATAACGTATAACGTCATTTAGTAATGCGTCATAACATATAACGCCATATAGAAATGCGTCATAACCTATCATGTCATATAGTATTGCGTCATGACGTATAACGTCATATAGAATGACGTCATAACGTAGAACATCACATAGCAGTACGTCCGAACGTATAACGTGATATAGAATTACGTCATAACTTATAACGTCACATAGTAATACGTCATAACGTATAACGTCATATAGAATTACGGCATAGCGTGTAACGTCACATAGTAATTCGTCATAACGTATAACGTCATATAGAATTCCGGTTTAACGTATAACGCTATATAGCAATGCGTCATAACGTATAACGTCATATAGAATTACGGCATAACGTAGATCATCACAGAGTAATACGTCCGAACGTATAACGTCATATAGAATTACGTCATAACTTATAACGTCACATAGTAATACGTCATAACGTATAACGTCATATAGAATTACGGTTTAACGTATACCGTCATATAGTATTGCGTCATAACGTATAACGTCATATATAATTACGTCATAACGTAGAACATCACATAGTAATACGTCCGAACGTATAGCGTCATATAGAATTACGTCATAACTTTTAACGTCACATAGTAATACGTCATAACGTATAACGTCATATATAATTACGTCATAACGTAGAACATCACATAGTAATACGTCCGAACGTATAGCGTCATATAGAATTACGTCATAACATATAACGTCACATAGTAATACGTCATAACGTATAACGTCATATAGAATTACGGCATAGCGTGTAACGTCACATAGTAATACGTCATAACGTATAACGCCATATAGTAATGCGTCATAACGTATAACGCCATTTAGTAATGCGTCATAACGTATAACGCCATATAGTAATGCGTCATAACGTATAACGCCATTTAGTAATGCGTCATAATGTATAACGCCATATAGTAATGCGTCATAACGTATAACGCCATATAGTAATGCGTCATAGCGTATGACGTCATATAGTATTGCGTCATGACGTATAACGCCATATAGTATTGCGTCATGACGTATAACGTCATATAGAATTACGGCATAACGTAGAACATCACATAGTAATACGTCCGAACGTATAACGTCATATAGAATTACGGCATAACTTATAACGTCACATAGTAATACGTCATAACGTATAACGTCATATAGAATTACGGCATAGCGTGTAACGTCACATAGTAATACGTCATAACGTATAACGTCATATAGAATTCCGGTTTAACGTATAACGCTATATAGCAATGCGTCATAACGTATAACGTCATATAGAATTACGGCATAACGTAGAACATCACATAGTAATACGTCCGAACGTATAACGTCATATAGAATTACGGCATAACGTATAACATCACATGGAATTACGATTTAGCGTATAACGTCATATAGCAATGCGTCATAACGTATAACGCCATTTAGTAATGCGTCCTAACGTATAACGTCATATAGAATTACGGTTTAACGTATACCGTCTTATAGTAATGCGTCATAACGTATAACGTCATATATAATTACGTCATAACTTATAACGTCACATAGAGTTACGGTTTAGCGTATAAAGTCATATAGAATTAGGGTTTAACGTATAACGTCACATAGAATTACGGTTTAACGTATAACGTCACATAGAATTACGGTTTAGCGTATAACGTCATATAGAATTACGGCATAATGTGTAACGTCACATAGTAATACGTCATAACGTATAACGCCATATAGTAATGCGTCATAACGTATGACGTCATATAGTATTGTGTCATGACGTATAACGTCATATAGAATTAGGTCATAACGTAGAACGTCACACAGTAATACGTCATAACGTGTAACGTCACATAGAATTACGGTTTAGCGTATAACGTCATATAGCAATGCGTCATAACTTATAACGTCACATAGTAATACGTCATAACGTATAACGTCATATAGAATTACGGCATAGCGTGTAACGTCACATAGTAATACGTCATAACGTATAACGTCATATAGAAGTAAGGCATAACGTATAACGTCACATAGTAATACGTCATAACGTATAACGTCATATAGAATTACGGCATAACGTATAACATCACATGGAATTACGATTTAGCGTATATCGTCATATAGCAATGCGTCATAACGTATAACGCCATTTAGTAATGCGTCCTAACGTATAACGTCATATAGAATTACGGTTTAACGTATACCGTCATATAGTATTTCGTCATAACGTATAACGTCATATATAATTACGTCATAACGTAGAACATCACATAGTAATACGTCCGAACGTATAGCGTCATATAGAATTACGTCATAACTTATAACGTCACATAGTAATACGTCATAACGTATAACGTTATATAGAATTACGGCATAACGTAGAACATCACATAGTAATACGTCCGAACGTATAACGTCATATAGAATTACGGCATAACGTATAACATCACATGGAATTACGATTTAGCGTATAACGTCATATAGCAATGCGTCATAACGTGTAACGCCATTTAGTAATGCGTCCTAACGTATAACGTCATATAGAATTACGGTTTAACGTATACCGTCATATAGTAATGCGTCATAACGTATAACGTCATATATAATTACGTCATAACTTATAACGTCACATAGAGTTACGGTTTAGCGTATAAAGTCATATAGAATTAGGGTTTAACGTATAACGTCACATAGAATTACGGTTTAACGTATAACGTCACATAGAATTACGGTTTAGCGTATAACGTCATATAGAATTACGGCATAATGTGTAACGTCACATAGTAATACGTCATAACGTATAACGCCATATAGTAATGCGTCATAACGTATGACGTCATATAGTATTGTGTCATGACGTATAACGTCATATAGAATTAGGTCATAACGTAGAACGTCACACAGTAATACGTCATAACGTATAACGTCACATAGAATTACGGTTTAGCGTATAACGTCATATAGCAATGCGTCATAACATATAACGCCATTTAGTAATGCGTCATAACATATAACGCCATATAGAAATGCGTCATAACCTATCATGTCATATAGTATTGCGTCATGACGTATAACGTCATATAGAATGACGTCATAACGTAGAACATCACATAGCAATACGTCCGAACGTATAACGTGATATAGAATTACGTCATAACTTATAACGTCACATAGTAATACGTCATAACGTATAACGTCATATAGAATTACGGCATAGCGTGTAACGTCACATAGTAATACGTCATAACGTATAACGTCATATAGAATTCCGGTTTAACGTATAACGCTATATAGCAATGCGTCATAACGTATAACGTCATATAGAATTACGGCATAACGTAGATCATCACATAGTAATACGTCCGAACGTATAACGTCATATAGAATTACGTCATAACTTATAACGTCACATAGTAATACGTCATAACGTATAACGTCATATAGAATTACAGCATAACGTATAACGTCACATGGAATTACGGTTTAGCGGTTAACGTCATAGATCAATGCGTCATAACGTATAACGCCATTTAGTAATGCGTCCTAACGTATAACGTCATATCGAATTACGGTTTAATGTATATCGTCATATAGAAATCCGGTTTAACGTATAACGTCATATGGAATTACGGTTTAACGTATAAAGCAATGTAGAATTACGGCATAACGTATAACGTCATATAGTAATGCGTCATAACGTATAACGCCATATAGTAATGCGTCATAATGTACGACGTCATATAGAATTACGGTTTAACGTGTAACGTCATATAGTAATGCGTCATAACGTATAGCGCCATATAGTAATGCGTCATAACGTATGACGTCATATAGTATTGCGTCATGACGTATAACGTCATGTAGAATTGGGTCATAACGTAGAACATCACACAGTAATACGTCATAACGTATAACGTCACATAGAATTACGG
Source organism: Bombus fervidus (assembly GCF_041682495.2). Taxonomy (NCBI): domain Eukaryota; kingdom Metazoa; phylum Arthropoda; class Insecta; order Hymenoptera; family Apidae; genus Bombus; species Bombus fervidus. The sequence continues at coordinate 3,762,132 of NW_027212582.1, forward strand.
TTTAACGTATAACGTCATACAGTAATGCGCCATACCGTATAACGCCATATAGAAAGGCGTCATGACGTATAACGTCATATAGAATTACGGTTTAACGTGTAACGTCATATAGTAATGCGTCATAACGTATAACGCCATTTAGTAATGCGTCATAACGTATAACGTCACATAGTAATACGTCATAACGTATGACGTCATATAGAATTACGGCATAATGTATAACGTCACATAGTAATACGTTATAACGTATAACGCCATTTAGTAATGCGTCATAACGTATAACGTCATATAGAATTGCGGTTTAAAGTATCACGTCATATAGTAATGCGTCATAACGTATAACGCCATTTAGTAATGCGTCATAACGTATAACGCCATATAGTAATGCGTCATAACGTATAACGCCATTTAGTAATGCGTCATAACGTATAACGCCATATAGTAATGCGTCATAACGTATAACGCCATATAGTAATGCGTCATAGCGTATGACGTCATATAGTATTGCGTCATGACGTATAACGCCATATAGTATTGCGTCATGACGTATAACGCCATATAGTAAGGCGCCATGACGTATAACGCCATATAGAAATAAGGCATAACGTATAACGTCACATAGTAATACGTCATAACGTATAACGTCATATAGAATTACGGCATAACGTATAACATCACCTGGAATTGCGATTTAGCGTAGAACGTCATATAGCAATGCGTCATAACGTATAACGCCATTTAGTAATGCGTCCTAACGTATAACGTCATATAGAATTACGGTTTAACGTATACCGTCATATAGTATTGCGTCATAACGTATAACGTCATATATAATTACGTCATAACGTAGAACATCACATAGTAATACGTCCGAACGTATAGCGTCATATAGAATTACGTCATAACTTATAACGTCACATAGTAATACGTCATAACGTATAACGTCATATAGAATTACGGCATAGCGTGTAACGTCACATAGTAATACGTCATAACGTATAACGTCATATAGAATTCCGGTTTAACGTATAACGCTATATAGCAATGCGTCATAACGTATAACGTCATATAGAATTACGGCATAACGTAGAACATCACATAGTAATACGTCCGAACGTATAACGTCATATAGAATTACGGCATAACGTATAACATCACATGGAATTACGATTTAGCGTATAACGTCATATAGCAATGCGTCATAACGTATAACGCCATTTAGTAATGCGTCCTAACGTATAACGTCATATAGAATTACGGTTTAACGTATACCGTCATATAGTAATGCGTCATAACGTATAACGTCATATATAATTACGTCATAACTTATAACGTCACATAGAGTTACGGTTTAGCGTATAAAGTCATATAGAATTAGGGTTTAACGTATAACGTCACATAGAATTACGGTTTAACGTATAACGTCACATAGAATTACGGTTTAGCGTATAACGTCATATAGAATTAGGGTTTACCGTATAACGTTATATAGAATTACGGTATAATGTGTAACGTCACATAGTAATACGTCATAACGCATAACGCCATATAGTAATGCGTCATAACGTATGACGTCATATAGTATTGTGTCATGACGTATAACGTCATATAGAATTAGGTCATAACGTAGAACGTCACACAGTAATACGTCATAACGTATAACGTCACATAGAATTACGGTTTAGCGTATAACGTCATATAGCAATGCGTCATAACATATAACGAAATTTAGTAATGCGTCATGACATATAACGCCATATAGAAATGCGTCATAACCTATCATGTCATATAGTATTGCGTCATGACGTATAACGTCATATAGAATGACGTCATAACGTAGAACATCACATAGCAATACGTCCGAACGTATAACGTGATATAGAATTACGTCATAACTTATAACGTCACATAGTAATACGTCATAACGTATAACGTCATATAGAATTACGGCATAGCGTGTAACGTCACATAGTAATACGTCATAACGTATAACGTCATATAGAATTACGGCATAGCGTGTAACGTCACATAGTAGTACGTCATAACGTATAACGTCACATAGAATTACGGTTTAGCGTCTAACGTCATATAGCAATGCGTCATAACGTATAACGTCATATAGAATTACGGCATAACGTAGAACATCACATAGTAATACGTCCGAACGTATAACGTCATATAGAATTACGTCATAACTTATAACGTCAAATAGTAATACGTCATAGCGTATAACGTCATATAGAATTACGGCATAGCGTGTAATGTCACATAGTAGTACATCATAACGTATAACGTCACATAGAATTACGGTTTAATGTATATCGTCATATAGAAATCCGGTTTAACGTATAACGTCATATGGAATTACGGTTTAACGTATAAAGCAAGGTAGTATTACGGCATAACGTATAACGTCATATAGCAATGCGTCATAACGTATAACGCCATTTAGTAATGCGTCATAACATATAACGCCATATAGTAATGCGTCATAAGCTATAGCGTCATATAGTATTGCGTCATGACGTATGACGTCATATAGAATTACGTCATAACGTATAACGCCATATATCCATGCGTCATAACGTATAAGGTCATATGGAATTACGGTTTAACGTATAACATCATATAGTAATGCGTCATAACGTATAACGCCATATAGAAATGCGTCATAACGTATGACGTCACATAGTATTGCGTCATGACGTTTAACGACATATAGAATTATGTCATAACGTAGAACATCACATAGTAATACGTCATAACGCATAACGCCATATAGAATTACGGCATAGCGTGTAACGTCACATACTAATACGTCATAACGTATAACGTCACATATAATTACGGTTTAGCGTATAACGTCATATGGAATTACGATTTAACGTATGAAGCCATGTAGAATTACGGCATAACGTATAACGTCACATAGTAATACGTCATAACGTATACCGTCATATAGAATGACGTCATAACGTATAACGCCATATATTAATGCGTCATAACGTATAACGTCATTTAGTAATGCGTCATAACATATAACGCCATATAGAAATGCGTCATAACCTATCATGTCATATAGTATTGCGTCATGACGTATAACGTCATATAGAATGACGTCATAACGTAGAACATCACATAGCAGTACGTCCGAACGTATAACGTGATATAGAATTACGTCATAACTTATAACGTCACATAGTAATACGTCATAACGTATAACGTCATATAGAATTACGGCATAGCGTGTAACGTCACATAGTAATTCGTCATAACGTATAACGTCATATAGAATTCCGGTTTAACGTATAACGCTATATAGCAATGCGTCATAACGTATAACGTCATATAGAATTACGGCATAACGTAGATCATCACATAGTAATACGTCCGAACGTATAACGTCATATAGAATTACGTCATAACTTATAACGTCACATAGTAATACGTCATAACGTATAACGTCATATAGAATTACGGTTTAACGTATACCGTCATATAGTATTGCGTCATAACGTATAACGTCATATATAATTACGTCATAACGTAGAACATCACATAGTAATACGTCCGAACGTATAGCGTCATATAGAATTACGTCATAACTTTTAACGTCACATAGTAATACGTCATAACGTATAACGTCATATATAATTACGTCATAACGTAGAACATCACATAGTAATACGTCCGAACGTATAGCGTCATATAGAATTACGTCATAACATATAACGTCACATAGTAATACGTCATAACGTATAACGTCATATAGAATTACGGCATAGCGTGTAACGTCACATAGTAATACGTCATAACGTATAACGCCATATAGTAATGCGTCATAACGTATAACGCCATTTAGTAATGCGTCATAACGTATAACGCCATATAGTAATGCGTCATAACGTATAACGCCATTTAGTAATGCGTCATAATGTATAACGCCATATAGTAATGCGTCATAACGTATAACGCCATATAGTAATGAGTCATAGCGTATGACGTCATATAGTATTGCGTCATGACGTATAACGCCATATAGTATTGCGTCATGACGTATAACGTCATATAGAATTACGGCATAACGTAGAACATCACATAGTAATACGTCCGAACGTATAACGTCATATAGAATTACGGCATAACTTATAACGTCACATAGTAATACGTCATAACGTATAACGTCATATAGAATTACGGCATAGCGTGTAACGTCACATAGTAATACGTCATAACGTATAACGTCATATAGAATTCCGGTTTAACGTATAACGCTATATAGCAATGCGTCATAACGTATAACGTCATATAGAATTACGGCATAACGTAGAACATCACATAGTAATACGTCCGAACGTATAACGTCATATAGAATTACGGCATAACGTATAACATCACATGGAATTACGATTTAGCGTATAACGTCATATAGCAATGCGTCATAACGTATAACGCCATTTAGTAATGCGTCCTAACGTATAACGTCATATAGAATTACGGTTTAACGTATACCGTCTTATAGTAATGCGTCATAACGTATAACGTCATATATAATTACGTCATAACTTATAACGTCACATAGAGTTACGGTTTAGCGTATAAAGTCATATAGAATTAGGGTTTAACGTATAACGTCACATAGAATTACGGTTTAACGTATAACGTCACATAGAATTACGGTTTAGCGTATAACGTCATATAGAATTACGGCATAATGTGTAACGTCACATAGTAATACGTCATAACGTATAACGCCATATAGTAATGCGTCATAACGTATGACGTCATATAGTATTGTGTCATGACGTATAACGTCATATAGAATTAGGTCATAACGTAGAACGTCACACAGTAATACGTCATAACGTATAACGTCACATAGAATTACGGTTTAGCGTATAACGTCATATAGCAATGCGTCATAACTTATAACGTCACATAGTAATACGTCATAACGTATAACGTCATATAGAATTACGGCATAGCGTGTAACGTCACATAGTAATACGTCATAACGTATAACGTCATATAGAAGTAAGGCATAACGTATAACGTCACATAGTAATACGTCATAACGTATAACGTCATATAGAATTACGGCATAACGTATAACATCACATGGAATTACGATTTAGCGTATATCGTCATATAGCAATGCGTCATAACGTATAACGCCATTTAGTAATGCGTCCTAACGTATGACGTCATATAGAATTACGGTTTAACGTATACCGTCATATAGTATTGCGTCATAACGTATAACGTCATATATAATTACGTCATAACGTAGAACATCACATAGTAATACGTCCGAACGTATAGCGTCATATAGAATTACGTCATAACTTATAACGTCACATAGTAATACGTCATAACGTATAACGTTATATAGAATTACGGCATAACGTAGAACATCACATAGTAATACGTCCGAACGTATAACGTCATATAGAATTACGGCATAACGTATAACATCACATTTAATTACGATTTAGCGTATAACGTCATATAGCAATGCGTCATAACGTGTAACGCCATTTAGTAATGCGTCCTAACGTATAACGTCATATAGAATTACGGTTTAACGTATACCGTCATATAGTAATGCGTCATAACGTATAACGTCATATATAATTACGTCATAACTTATAACGTCACATAGAGTTACGGTTTAGCGTATAAAGTCATATAGAATTAGGGTTTAACGTATAACGTCACATAGAATTACGGTTTAACGTATAACGTCACATAGAATTACGGTTTAGCGTATAACGTCATATAGAATTACGGCATAATGTGTAACGTCACATAGTAATACGTCATAACGTATAACGCCATATAGTAATGCGTCATAACGTATGACGTCATATAGTATTGTGTCATGACGTATAACGTCATATAGAATTAGGTCATAACGTAGAACGTCACACAGTAATACGTCATAACGTATAACGTCACATAGAATTACGGTTTAGCGTATAACGTCATATAGCAATGCGTCATAACATATAACGCCATTTAGTAATGCGTCATAACATATAACGCCATATAGAAATGCGTCATAACCTATCATGTCATATAGTATTGCGTCATGACGTATAACGTCATATAGAATGACGTCATAACGTAGAACATCACATAGCAATACGTCCGAACGTATAACGTGATATAGAATTACGTCATAACTTATAACGTCACATAGTAATACGTCATAACGTATAACGTCATATAGAATTACGGCATAGCGTGTAACGTCACATAGTAATACGTCATAACGTATAACGTCATATAGAATTCCGGTTTAACGTATAACGCTATATAGCAATGCGTCATAACGTATAACGTCATATAGAATTGCGGCATAACGTAGATCATCACATAGTAATACGTCCGAACGTATAACGTCATATAGCATTACGTCATAACTTATAACGTCACATAGTAATACGTCATAACGTATAACGTCATATAGAATTACGGTTTAACGTATACCGTCATATAGTATTGCGTCATAACGTATAACGTCATATATAATTACGTCATAACGTAGAACATCACATAGTAATACGTCCGAACGTATAGCGTCATATAGAATTACGTCATAACTTATAACGTCACATAGTAATACGTCATAACGTATAACGTCATATATAATTACGTCATAACGTAGAACATCACATCGTAATACGTCCGAACGTATAGCGTCATATAGAATTACGTCATAACATATAACGTCACATAGTAATACGTCATAACGTATAACGTCATATAGAATTACGGCATAGCGTGTAACGTCACATAGTAATACGTCATAACGTATAACGCCATATAGTAATGCGTCATAGCGTATGACGCCATATAGTATTGCGTCATGACGTATAACGCCATATAGTATTGCGTCATGACGTATAACGCCATATAGTAAGGCGCCATCACGTATAACGTCATATAGAAATAAGGCATAACGTATAACGTCACATAGTAATACGTCATAACGTATAACGTCATATAGAATTCCGGTTTAACGTATAACGCTATATAGCAATGCGTCATAACGTATAACGTCATATAGAATTACGGCATAACGTAGAACATCACATAGTAATACGTCCGAACGTATAACGTCATATAGAATTACGGCATAACGTATAACATCACATGGAATTACGATTTAGCGTATAACGTCATATAGCAATGCGTCATAACGTATAACGCCATTTAGTAATGCGTCCTAACGTATAACGTCATATAGAATTACGGTTTAACGTATACCGTCTTATAGTAATGCGTCATAACGTATAACGTCATATATAATTACGTCATAACTTATAACGTCACATAGAGTTACGGTTTAGCGTATAAAGTCATATAGAATTAGGGTTTAACGTATAACGTCACATAGAATTACGGTTTAACGTATAACGTCACATAGAATTACGGTTTAGCGTATAACGTCATATAGAATTACGGCATAATGTGTAACGTCACATAGTAATACGTCATAACGTATAACGCCATATAGTAATGCGTCATAACGTATGACGTCATATAGTATTGTGTCATGACCTATAACGTCATATAGAATTAGGTCATAACGTAGAACGTCACACAATAATACGTCATAACGTATAACGTCACATAGAATTACGGTTTAGCGTATAACGTCATATAGCAATGCGTCATAACTTATAACGTCACATAGTAATACGTCATAACGTATAACGTCATATAGAATTACGGCATAGCGTGTAACGTCACATAGTAATACGTCATAACGTATAACGTCATATAGAAGTAAGGCATAACGTATAACGTCACATAGTAATACGTCATAACGTATAACGTCATATAGAATTACGGCATAACGTATAACATCACATGGAATTACGATTTAGCATATATCGTCATATAGCAATGCGTCATAACGTATAACGCCATTTAGTAATGCGTCCTAACGTATAACGTCATATAGAATTACGGTTTAACGTATACCGTCATATAGGATTGCGTCATAACGTATAACGTCATATATAATTACGTCATAACGTAGAACATCACATAGTAATACGTCCGAACGTATAGCGTCATATAGAATTACGTCATAACTTATAACGTCACATAGTAATACGTCATAACGTATAACGTCATATAGAATTACGGCATAACGTAGAACATCACATAGTAATACGTCCGAACGTATAACGTCATATAGAATTACGGCATAACGTATAACATCACATGGAATTACGATTTAGCGTATAACGTCATATAGCAATGCGTCATAACGTGTAACGCCATTTAGTAATGCGTCCTAACGTATAACGTCATATAGAATTACGGTTTAACGTATACCGTCATATAGTAATGCGTCATAACGTATAACGTCATATATAATTACGTCATAACTTATAACGTCACATAGAGTTACGGTTTAGCGTATAAAGTCATATAGAATTAGGGTTTAACGTATAACGTCACATAGAATTACGGTTTAACGTATAACGTCACATAGAATTACGGTTTAGCGTATAACGTCATATAGAATTACGGCATAATGTGTGACGTCACATAGTAATACGTCATAACGTATAACGCCATATAGTAATGCGTCATAACGTATGACGTCATATAGTATTGTGTCATGACGTATAACGTCATATAGAATTAGGTCATAACGTAGAACGTCACACAGTAATACGTCATAACGTATAACGTCACATAGAATTACGGTTTAGCGTATAACGTCATATAGCAATGCGTCATAACATATAACGCCATTTAGTAATGCGTCATAACATATAACGCCATATAGAAATGCGTCATAACCTATCATGTCATATAGTATTGCGTCATGACGTATAACGTCATATAGAATGACGTCATAACGTAGAACATCACATAGCAATACGTCCGAACGTATAACGTGATATAGAATTACGTCATAACTTATAACGTCACATAGTAATACGTCATAACGTATAACGTCATATAGAATTACGGCATAGCGTGTAACGTCACATAGTAATACGTCATAACGTATAACGTCATATAGAATTCCGGTTTAACGTATAACGCTATATAGCAATGCGTCATAACGTATAACGTCATATAGAATTACGGCATAACGTAGATCATCACATAGTAATACGTCCGAACGTATAACGTCATATAGAATTACGTCATAACTTATAACGTCACATAGTAATACGTCATAACGTATAACGTCATATAGAATTACGGCATAGCGTGTAACGTCACATAGTAGTACGTCATATAGTATAACGTCACATAGAATTACGGTTTAGCGTATAACGTCATATAGCAATGCGTCATAACGTATAACGCCATTTAGTAATGCGTCATAACATATAACGCCATATAGTAATGCGTCATAAGCTATAGCGTCATATAGTATTGCGTCATGACGTATAACGTCATATAGAATTACGTCATAACGTATAACGCCATATATCCATGCGTCATAACGTATAAGGTCATATGGAATTACGGTTTAACGTATAACGTCATATAGTAATGCGTCATAACGTTTAACGCCATATAGAAATGCGTCATAACGTATGACGTCACATAGTATTGCGTCATGACGTTTAACGTCATATAGAATTAGGTCATAACGTAGAACATCACATAGTAATACGTCATAACGTATAACGTCACATAGAATTACGGTTCAGCGTCTAATTTCATATAGCAATACGTCATAACGTATAAGGCCATATAGCAATGCGTCATAACGTTTAACGGCATATAGTATTGCGTCATGACGTATAACGTCATATAGAATGACGTCATAACGTATAACGCCATATAGTAATGCGTCATAACGTATAACGTCATATAGTATTACGTCATAACTTATAACGTCACATAGTAATACGTCATAACGTATAACGTCATATAGAATGACGTCATAACGTAGAACATCACATAGCAGTACGTCCGAACGTATAACGCGATATAGAATTACGTCATAACTTATAACGTCACATAGTAATACGTCATAACGTATAACGTCATATAGAATTACGGCATAGCGTGTAACGTCACATAGTAATTCGTCATAACGTATAACGTCATATTGAATTCCGGTTTAACGTATAACGCTATATAGCAATGCGTCATAACGTATAACGTCATATAGAATTACGGCATAACGTAGATCATCACATAGTAATACGTCCGAACGTATAACGTCATATAGAATTACGGCATAACGTAGAACATCACATAGTAATACGTCCGAACGTATAACGTCATATAGAATTACGGCATAACGTATAACATCACATGGAATTACGATTTAGCGTATAACGTCATATAGCAATGCGTCATAACGTGTAACGCCATTTAGTAATGCGTCCTAACGTATAACGTCATATAGAATTACGGTTTAACGTATACCGTCATATAGTAATGCGTCATAACGTATAACGTCATATATAATTACGTCATAACTTATAACGTCACATAGAGTTACGGTTTAGCGTATAAAGTCATATAGAATTAGGGTTTAACGTATAACGTCACATAGAATTACGGTTTAACGTATAACGTCACATAGAATTACGGTTTAGCGTATAACGTCATATAGAATTACGGCATAATGTGTGACGTCACATAGTAATACGTCATAACGTATAACGCCATATAGTAATGCGTCATAACGTATGACGTCATATAGTATTGTGTCATGACGTATAACGTCATATAGAATTAGGTCATAACGTAGAACGTCACACAGTAATACGTCATAACGTATAACGTCACATAGAATTACGGTTTAGCGTATAACGTCATATAGCAATGCGTCATAACATATAACGCCATTTAGTAATGCGTCATAACATATAACGCCATATAGAAATGCGTCATAACCTATCATGTCATATAGTATTGCGTCATGACGTATAACGTCATATAGAATGACGTCATAACGTAGAACATCACATAGCAATACGTCCGAACGTATAACGTGATATAGAATTACGTCATAACTTATAACGTCACATAGTAATACGTCATAACGTATAACGTCATATAGAATTACGGCATAGCGTGTAACGTCACATAGTAATACGTCATAACGTATAACGTCATATAGAATTCCGGTTTAACGTATAACGCTATATAGCAATGCGTCATAACGTATAACGTCATATAGAATTACGGCATAACGTAGATCATCACATAGTAATACGTCCGAACGTATAACGTCATATAGAATTACGTCATAACTTATAACGTCACATAGTAATACGTCATAACGTATGACGTCATATAGAATTACGGCATAGCGTGTAACGTCACATAGTAGTACGTCATATAGTATAACGTCACATAGAATTACGGTTTAGCGTATAACGTCATATAGCAATGCGTCATAACGTATAACGCCATTTAGTAATGCGTCATAACATATAACGCCATATAGTAATGCGTCATAAGCTATAGCGTCATATAGTATTGCGTCATGACGTATAACGTCATATAGAATTACGTCATAACGTATAACGCCATATATCCATGCGTCATAACGTATAAGGTCATATGGAATTACGGTTTAACGTATAACGTCATATAGTAATGCGTCATAACGTTTAACGCCATATAGAAATGCGTCATAACGTATGACGTCACATAGTATTGCGTCATGACGTTTAACGTCATATAGAATTAGGTCATAACGTAGAACATCACATAGTAATACGTCATAACGTATAACGTCACATAGAATTACGGTTCAGCGTCTAATTTCATATAGCAATACGTCATAACGTATAAGGCCATATAGCAATGCGTCATAACGTTTAACGGCATATAGTATTGCGTCATGACGTATAACGTCATATAGAATGACGTCATAACGTATAACGCCATATAGTAATGCGTCATAACGTATAACGTCATATAGTATTACGTCATAACTTATAACGTCACATAGTAATACGTCATAACGTATAACGTCATATAGAATGACGTCATAACGTAGAACATCACATAGCAGTACGTCCGAACGTATAACGTGATATAGAATTACGTCATAACTCATAACGTCACATAGTAATACGTCATAACGTATAACGTCATATAGAATTACGGCATAGCGTGTAACGTCACATAGTAATTCGTCATAACGTATAACGTCATATTGAATTCCGGTTTAACGTATAACGCTATATAGCAATGCGTCATAACGTATAACGTCATATAGAATTACGGCATAACGTAGATCATCACATAGTAATACGTCCGAACGTATAACGTCATATAGAATTACGTCATAACTTATAACGTCACATAGTAATACGTCATAACGTATAACGTCATATAGAATTACGGTTTAACGTATACCGTCATATAGTATTGCGTCATAACGTATAACGTCATATATAATTACGTCATAACGTAGAACATCACATAGTAATACGTCCGAACGTATAGCGTCATATAGAATTACGTCATAACTTATAACGTCACATAGTAATACGTCATAACGTATAACGTCATATATAATTACGTCATAACGTAGAACATCACATAGTAATACGTCCGAACGTATAGCGTCATATAGAATTACGTCATAACATATAACGTCACATAGTAATACGTCATAACGTATAACGTCATATAGAATTACGGCATAGCGTGTAACGTCACATAGTAATACGTCATAACGTATAACGCCATATAGTAATGCGTCATAACGTATAACGCCATTTAGTAATGCGTCATAACGTATAACGCCATATAGTAATGCGTCATAACGTATAACGCCATTTAGTAAGGCGTCATAATGTATAACGCCATATAGTAATGCGTCATAACGTATAACGCCATATAGTAATGCGTCATAGCGTATGACGTCATATAGTATTGCGTCATGACGTATAACGCCATATAGTATTGCGTCATGACGTATAACGCCATATAGTAAGGCGCCATGACGTATAACGTCATATTGAAATAAGGCATAACGTATAACGTCACATAGTAATACGTCATAACGTATAACGTCATATAGAATTACGGCATAACGTATAACATCACATGGAATTACGATTTAGCGTATAACGTCATATAGCAATGCGTCATAACGTATAACGCCATTTAGTAATGCGTCCTAACGTATAACGTCATATAGAATTACGGTTTAACGTATACCGTCATATAGTATTGCGTCATAACGTATCACGTCATATAGAATTGCGGCATAACGTAGAACATCACATAGTAATACGTCCGAACGTATAACGTCATATAGAATTACGGCATAACGTAGAACATCACATAGTAATACGTCCGAACGTATAACGTCATATAGAATTACGGCATAACGTATAACATCACATGGAATTACGATTTAGCGTATAACGTCATATAGCAATGCGTCATAACGTATAACGCCATTTAGTAATGCGTCCTAACGTATAACGTCATATAGAATTACGGTTTAACGTGTACCGTCATATAGTAATGCGTCATAACGTATAACGTCATATATAATTACGTCATAACTTATAACGTCACATAGAGTTACGGTTTAGCGTATAAAGTCATATAGAATTAGGGTTTAACGTATAACGTCACATAGAATTACGGTTTAACGTATAACGTCACATAGAATTACGGTTTAGCGTATAACGTCATATAGAATTAGGGTTTACCTTATAACGTTATATAGAATTACGGCATAATGTGTAACGTCACATAGTAATACGTCATAACGTATAACGCCATATAGTAATGCGTCATAACGTATGACGTCATATAGTATTGTGTCATGACGTATAACGTCATATAGAATTAGGTCATAACGTAGAACGTCACACAGTAATACGTCATAACGTATATCGTCACATAGAATTACGGTTTAGCGTATAACGTCATATAGCAATGCGTCATAACGTATAACGCCATTTAGTAATGCGTCCTAACGTATAACGTCATATAGAATTACGGTTTAACGTATACCGTCATATAGTAATGCGTCATAACGTATAACGTCATATATAATTACGTCATAACTTATAACGTCACATAGAATTACGGTTTAACGTATAACGTCACATAGAATTACGGTTTAGCGTATAACGTCATATAGAATTACGGCATAATGTGTAACGTCACATAGTAATACGTCATAACGTATAACGCCATATAGTAATGCGTCATAACGTATGACGTCATATAGTATTGTGTCATGACGTATAACGTCATATAGAATTAGGTCATAACGTAGAACGTCACACAGTAATACGTCATAACGTATAACGTCACATAGAATTACGGTTTAGCGTATAACGTCATATAGCAATGCGTCATAACATATAACGCCATTTAGTAATGCGTCATAACATATAACGCCATATAGAAATGCGTCACAACCTATCATGTCATATAGTATTGCGTCATGACGTATAACGTCATATAGAATGACGTCATAACGTAGAACATCACATAGCAATACGTCCGAACGTATAACGTGATATAGAATTACGTCATAACTTATAACGTCACATAGTAATACGTCATAACGTATAACGTCATATAGAATTACGGCATAGCGTGTAACGTCACATAGTAATACGTCATAACGTATAACGTCATATAGAATTCCGGTTTAACGTATAACGCTATATAGCAATGCGTCATAACGTATAACGTCATATAGAATTACGGCATAGCGTGTAACGCCATATAGTAATGCGTCATAACGTATAACGCCATATAGTAATGCGTCATAGCGTATGACGTCATATAGTATTGCGTCATGACGTATAACGTCATATAGAATTACTTCATAACTTATAACGTCACATAGTAATACGTCATAACGTATAACGTCATATAGAATTACGGCATAGCGTGTAACGTCACATATTAGTACGTCATATAGTATAACGTCACATAGAATTACGGTTTAGCGTATAACGTCATATAGCAATGCGTCATAACGTATAACGCCATTTAGTAATGCGTCATAACATATAACGCCATATAGTAATGCGTCATAAGCTATAGCGTCATATAGTATTGCGTCATGACCTATAACGTCATATAGAATTACGTCATAACGTATAACGCCATATAGCCATGCGTCATAACGTATAAGGTCATATGGAATTACGGTTTAACGTATAACGTCATATAGTAATGCGTCATAACGTATAACGCCATATAGAAATGCGTCATAACGTATGACGTCACATAGTATTGCGTCATGACGTTTAACGTCATATAGAATTAGGTCATAACGTAGAACATCACATAGTAATACGTCATAACGTATAACGTCACATAGAATTACGGTTCAGCGTCTAATTTCATATAGCAATACGTCATAACGTATAAGGCCATATAGCAATGCGTCATAACGTTTAACGGCATATAGTATTGCGTCATGACGTATAACGTCATATAGAATGACGTCATAACGTATAACGCCATATAGTAATGCGTCATAACGTATAACGTCATATAGTATTACGTCATAACTTATAACGTCACATAGTAATACGTCATAACGTATAACGTCATATAGAATTACAGCATAACGTATAACGTCACATGGAATTACGGTTTAGCGTATAACGTCATAGATCAATACGTCATAACGTATAAGGCCATATAGCAATGCGTCATAACGTTTAACGGCATATAGTATTGCGTCATGACGTATAACGTCATATAGAATGACGTCATAACGTATAACGTCACATAGTAATACGTCATAACGTGTAACGTCGTATAGAATTACGTCATAACGTATAACGTCACATAGCAATACGTCATAACGTATAACGACATATAGAATTCCGGTTTAACGAATAACGCTATATAACAATGCGTCATGACGTATAACGTCATATAGAATTAGGTCATAACGTAGAACATCACATAGTAATACGTCATAACGGATAACGTCACATAGAATTACGGTTTAGCGTATAACGTCATATAGCAATGCGCCATAACGTATAACGCCATTTAGTAATGCGTCATAACATATAACGCCATATAGTAATGCGTCATAACCTATAATGTCATATAGTATTGCGTCATGACGTATAACGTCATATAGAATGACGTCATAACGTAGAACATCACATAGTAATTCGTCCGAACGTATAACGTCATATAGAATTACGTCATAACTTATAACGTCACATAGTAATACGTCATAACGTATAACGTCATATAGAATTACGGCATAGCGTGTAACGTCACATAGTAATACGTCATAACGTATAACGACATATAGAATTCCGGTTTAACGTATAACGCTATATAGCAATGCGTCATAACGTATAACGTCATATAGAATTGCGGCATAACGTAGAACATCACATAGTAATACGTCCGAACGTATAACGTCATATAGAATTACGTCATAACTTATAACGTCACATAGTAATACGTCATAACGTATAACGTCATATACAATTACGGCATAGCGTGTCACGTCACATACGAATACGTCATAACGTATAACGTCACATAGAATTACGGTTTAGCGTATAACGTCATATAGCAATGCGTCATAACATATAGCGCCATATAGTAATGCGTCATAACGTATGACGTCATATAGTATTGCGTCATGACGTATAACGTCATGTAGAATTGGGTCATAACGTAGAACATCACACAGTAATACGTCATAACGTATAATGTCACATAGAATTACGGTTTAACGTATAACGTCATATAGTAATGCGTCATACCGTATAACGCCATATGTAAAGGCGTCATGACGTATAACGTCATATAGAATTACGGCATAATGTATAACGTCACATAGTAATACGTCATAACGTATACCGTCATAAAATTAGGCGACATGACGTATAACGTCATATAGAATTACGTCATAACGTATAACGTCACGTAGTAATACGTCATAACGTATAACGTCACATAGTAAAACGTCATAACGTGTAACGTCGTATAGCATTACGTCATAACGCATAACGTCACATAGTAATACGTCATAACGTATAACGTCATATAGAATTCCGCTTTAACGAATAACGCTATACAGCAATGCGTCATAACGTATAACGTCATACAGAATTACGGCATACTGTGTAACGTCAAATAGTAATACGTCATATTGTATAACGCCATATAGCAATGCGTCGCAACGTATAACGTCATATAGAATTACGGTTTAACGTATAACGTCATACAGTAATGCGTCATAACGTATAACGCCATATAGTAATGCGTCATAACGTATGACGTTATATAGTATTGCATCATGACGTATATCTTCATATAGAATTAGGTCGTAACGAGGAACATCACATAGTAACACGTCATAACGTATAACGTCACATAGAATTACGGTTTAACGTATAACGTCATATAGTAATGCGTCATACCGTATAACGCCATATCGTAAGGCGTCATGACGTATAACGTCATATAGAATTACGGTTTAACGTATAACGTCATACAGTAATGCGTCATAACGCATAACGTCACATAGTAATACGTCATAACTTATAACGTCACATAGAATTACGGTTTAGCGTATAACGTCATATAGAATTAGGGTTTAACGTATAACGTCAAATAGAATTACGGTTTAGCGTATAACGTCATATAGAATTAGGGTTTAACGTATAACATCATATGGAATTACGGTTTAACGTACAACGTCATATAGTAATGCGTCATAAAGTATAACGCCATTTAGTAATGCGTCCTAACGTATAACGTCATATAGAATTACGGTTTAACGTATACCGCCATATAGTATTGCGTCATAACGTATAACGTCATTAATAATTACGTCATAACGTAGAACATCACATAGTAATACGTCCGAACGTATAACGTCATACAGAATTACGTCATAACTTATAACGTCACATAGTAATACGTGATAACGTATAACGTCATATAGAATTACGGCATAGCGTGTAACGTCACATAGTAATACGTCACAACGTATAACGTCATATAGAATTCCGGTTTAACGTATAACGCTATATAGCAATGCGTCATAACGTATAACGTCATATAGAATTACGTCATAACGTAGAACATCACATAGTAAACGTCCTAACGTATAACGTCATATAGAATTACGTCATAACTTATAACGTCACATGGTAATACGAAATAACGCATAACGTCACATAGTAATACGTTATAACTTATAACGTCACATAGAATTACGGTTTAACGTATAACGTCACATAGAATTAGGGTTTACCGTATAACGTCATATAGAATTACGGTTTAACGTATAACGTCACATAGTAATACGTCATAACGTGTAACGCCATATAGAATTGCGTCATAACGTATAACGTCACAGAGTAATACTTCAAAACGTATAACGTCATATAGAATTCCGGTTTAACGTATAACGTCATATGGAATTACGATTTAACGTATGAAGCCATGTAGAATTACGGCATAACGTATAACGTCACAT
Source organism: Bombus fervidus (assembly GCF_041682495.2). Taxonomy (NCBI): domain Eukaryota; kingdom Metazoa; phylum Arthropoda; class Insecta; order Hymenoptera; family Apidae; genus Bombus; species Bombus fervidus. Next base: position 3,780,601 of record NW_027212582.1, read on the forward strand.
AGTAATACGTCATAACGTATACCGTCATATAATAAGGCGACATGACGTATAACGTCATATAGAATTACGTCATAACCTATAACGTCACGTAGTAATACGTCATAACGTACAACGTCTCATAGAATTACGGTTTAATGTATATCGTCATATAGAAATCCGGTTTAACGTATAACGTCATATGGAATTACGGTTTAACGTATAAAGCAATGTAGTATTACGGCATAACGTATAACGTCATATAGTAATGCGTCATAACGTATAACGCCATATAGTAATGCGTCATAATGTATAACGTCATATAGAATTACGGTTTAACGTATAACGTCACATAGTAATACATCATAACGTGTAACGCCATATAGAATTGCGTCATAACGTATAACGTCACAGAGTAATACTTCAAAACGTATAACGTCATATAGAATTCCGGTTTAACGTATAACGCTATATAGCAATGCGTCATAACGTATAACGTCATATAGAATTGCGGCATAACGTAGAACATCACATAGTAATACGTCCGAACGTATAACGTCATATAGAATTACGGCATAGCGTGTAACGTCACATACTAATACGTCATAACGTATAACGTCACATACAATTACGGTTTAGCGTATAACGTCATATAGCAATGCGTCATAACGTATAGCGCCATATAGTAATGCGTCATAACGTATGACGTCATATAGTATTGCGTCATGACGTATAACGTCATGTAGAATTGGGTCATAACGTAGAACATCACACAGTAATACGTCATAACGTATAATGTCACGTAGAATTACGGTTTAACGTATAACGTCATATAGTAATGCGTCATACCGTATAACGCCATATAGAATGGCGTCCTGACGTATAACGTCATATAGATTTACGGTTTAACATGTAACGTCAAATAGTAATGCGTCATAACGTATAACGCCATTTAGTAATGCGTCATAACGTATAACGTCACATAGTAATACGTCATAACGTATAACGTCATATAGAATTACGGCATAATGTATAACGTCACATAGTAATACGTCATGACGTATAACGTCATATAGAATTCCGGTTTAACGTATAACGCTATATTGCAATGCGTCATACCATAAGACGTCATATAGAAGTACGGCATAATGTATAACGTCACATAGTAATACGTCATAACGTATACCGTCATATAATTAGGCGACATGACGTATAACGTCATATAGAATTACGTCATAACGTATAACGTCACGTAGTAATACGTCATAACGTATAACGTCATATAGAAATACGGCATAACGTATAACGTCATATAGAATTACGGCATAGCGTGTAACGTCACATAGTAATACGTCATAACGTATGACGTCATATAGTATTGCGTCATGACGTATAACGCCATATAGTAAGGCGCCATGACGTATAACGTCATATAGAAATACGGCATAACGTATAACGTCACATAGTAATACGTCATAACGTGTAACGTCGTATAGAATTACGTCATAACGTACAACGCCACATAGTAATACGTCATAACGTATAACGTCACATAGTAATACGTCATAACGTGTAACGTCGTATGGCATTACGTCATAACGCATAACGTCACATAGTAATACGTCATAACGTATGACGTTATATAGTATTGCGTCATAACATATAACGCCATATAGTAATGCGTCATAAGCTATAGCGTCATATAGTAATGCGTCATAACGTATAACGCCATATAGAAATGCGTCATAACGTATGACGTCACATAGTATTGCGTCATGACGTATAACGTCATATAGAATTAGGTCATAACGTAGACCATCACATAGTAATACGTCATAACGTATAACGTCACATAGAATTACGGTTCAGCGTCTAACGTCATATAGCAATACGTCATAACGTATAAGGCCATATAGCAATGCGTCATAACGTATAACGGCTTATAGTATTGCGTCATGACGTATAACGTCATATAGAATGACGTCATAACGTAGAACATCACATAGTAAACGTCCTAACGTATAACGTCATATAGAATTACGTCATAACTTATAACGTCACATGGTAATACGAAATAACGCATAACGTCACATAGTAATACGTTATAACTTATAACGTCACATAGAATTACGGTTTAACGTATAACGTCACATAGAATTAGGGTTTACCGTATAACGTCATATAGAATTACGGTTTAACGTATAACGTCACATAGTTATACGTCATAACGTGTAACGTCGTATAGAATTACGTCATAACGTATAACGTCACATAGCAATACGTCATAACGTATAACGACATATAGAATTCCGGTTTAACGAATAACGCTATATAACAATGCGTCATGACGTATAACGTCATGTAGAATTAGGTCATAACGTAGAACATCACATAGTAATACGTCATAACGGATAACGTCACATAGAATTACGGTTTAGCGTATAACGTCATATAGCAATGCGCCATAACGTATAACGCCATTTAGTAATGCGTCATAACATATAACGCCATATAGTAATGCGTCGTAACCTATAATGTCATATAGTATTGCGTCATGACGTATAACGTCATATAGAATGACGTCATAACGTAGAACATCACATAGTAATACGTCCGAACGTATAACGTCATATAGAATTACGTCATAACTTATAACGTCACATAGTAATACGTCATAACGTATAACGTCATACAGAATTACGGCATAGCGTGTAACGTCACATAGTAATACGTCATAACGTATAACGTCATATAGAATTCCGGTTTAACGTATAACGCTATATAGCAATGCGTCATAACGTATAACGTCATATAGAATTGCGGCATAACGTAGAACATCACATAGTAATACGTCCGAACGTATAACGTCATATAGAATTACGTCATAACTTATAACGTCACATAGTAATACGTCATAACGTATAACGTCATATAGAATTACGGCATAGCGTGTAACGTCACATACTAATACGTCATAACGTATAACGTCACATAGAATTACGGTTTAGCGTATAACGTCATATAGCAATGCGTCATAACGTATAACGCCATTTAGTAATGCGTCATAACATATAACGCCATATAGTAATGCGTCATAAGCTATAGCGTCATATAGTATTGCGTCATGACGTATAACGTCATATAGAATTACGTCATAACGTATAACGCCATATAGCCATGCGTCATAAAGTATAAGGTCATATGGAATTAGGGTTTAGCGTATAACGTCATGTAGCAATGCGTCATAACGTATAACGCCATATCGAATTGCGTCATAACGTATAACGTCACAGAGTAATACGTCAAAACGTGTAACGTCATATAGAATTCCGGTTTACCGCATAACGTCATATGGAATTACGATTTAACGTATGAAGCCATGTAGAATTACGGCATAACGTATAACGTCACATAGTAATACGTCATAACGTATACCGTCATATAATAAGGCGACAAGACGTATAACGTCATATAGAATTACGTCATAACGTATAACGTCACGTAGTAATACGTCATAACGTATAACGTCTCATAGAATTACGGTTTAATGTATATCGTCATATAGAAATCCGGTTTAACGTATAACGTCATATGGAATTACGGTTTAACGTATAAAGCAATGTAGTATTACGGCATAACGTATAACGTCATATAGTAATGCGTCATAACGTATAACGCCATATAGTAATGCGTCATAATGTATAACGTCATGTAGTATTGCGTCATGAAGTATAACGTCATATAGAATTACGTCATGACGTAGAACATCACATAGTAATACTTCATAACGTATAAGGTCATACAGTCATTCGTCATACCGTATAAAGTCATATAGAATTATGGCATAAAGTATAACGTCACGTAGTAATACGTCACATCGTACAACGTCATATAGAATTACGGCATGACGTATAACGTCACATAGTAATACGTCAAAACGTATAACGCCATCTAGCAATGCGTCATAACGTATAACGCCATTTAGTAATGCGTCATAACATATAACGCCATATAGAAATGCGTCATAACGTATGACGTCACATAGTATTGCGTCATGACGTTTAACGTCATATAGAATTACGTCATAACGAATAACGCCGTATAGCCATGCGTCATAACGTATAAGGTCATATGGAATTACGGTTTAACGTATAACGTCATATAGTAATGCGTCATAACGTATAACGCCATATAGAAATGCGTCATAACGTATGACGTCACATAGTATTGCGTCATGACGTTTAACGTCATATAGAATTAGGTAATAACGTAGAACATCACATAGTAATACGTCATAACGTATAACGTCACATAGAATTACGGTTCAGCGTCTAACGTCATATAGCAATACGTCATAACGTATAAGGCCATATAGCAATGCGTCATAACGTTTAACGGCATATAGTATTGCCTCATGACGTATGACGTCATCTAGAATGACGTCATAACGTATAACGCCATATAGTAATGCGTCATAACGTATAGCGCCATATAGTAATGCGTCATAACGTATGACGTCATATCGAATTACGGTTTAATGTATATCGTCATATAGAAATCCGGTTTAACGTATAACGTCATAGATCAATGCGTCATAACGTATAACGCCATTTAGTAATGCGTCCTAACGTATAACGTCATATCGAATTACGGTTTAATGTATATCGTCATATAGAAATCCGGTTTAACGTATAACGTCATATGGAATTACGGTTTAACGTATAAAGCAATGTAGAATTACGGCATAACGTATAACGTCATATAGTAATGCGTCATAACGTATAACGCCATATAGTAATGCGTCATAATGTATAACGTCATATAGAATTACGGCTTAACGTGTAACGTCATATAGTAATGCGTCATAACGTATAGCGCCATATAGTAATGCGTCATAACGTATGACGTCATATAGTATTGCGTCATGACGTATAACGTCATATAGTATTGCGTCATGACGTATAACGCCATATAGTATTGCGTCATGACGTATAACGCCATATAGTAATGCGTCATAGCGTGTGACGTCATATAGTATTGCGTCATGACGTATAACGCCATATAGTATTGCGTCATGACGTATAACGTCATATAGAATTGCGTCATAACGTATAACGCCATATAGTAATGCGTCATAACGTATAACGCCATTTAGTAATGCGTCATAACGTATAACGCCATATAGTAATGCGTCATAACGTATAACGCCATATAGTAATGCGTCATAGCGTATGACGTCATATAGTATTGCGTCATGAAGTATAACGCCATATAGTAATGCGTCATAACGTATAACGTCACATAGTAATACGTCATAACGTATAACGTCATATAGAATTGCGGTTTCACGTATAACGTCATACAGTAATGCGTCATAACGCATAACGTCACATAGTAATGCGTCATAACGTATAACGCCATATAGTAATGCGTCATAACGTATAACGCCAGTTAGTAATGCGTCATAACGTATAACGCCATATAGTAATGCGTCATAGCGTATGACGTCATATAGTATTGCGTCATGACGTATAACGCCATATAGTATTGCGTCATGACGTATAACGCCATATAGTAATACGTCATAACGTATAACGTCATATAGAATTACGGTTTAACGTATAACGTCATACAGTAATGCGTCATAACGCATAACGTCACATAGTAATACGTCATAACTTATAACGTCACATAGAATTACGGTTTAACGTATAACGTCATATAGCAATGCGTCATAACGTATAACGCCATTTAGTAATGCGTCCTAACGTATAACGTCATATAGAATTGCGGTTTAACGTATACCGTCATATAGTATTGCGTCATAACGTATAACGTCATATATAATTACGTCATAACGTAGAACATCACATAGTAATACTTCCGAACGTATAGCGTCATATAGAATTACGTCATAACTTATAACGTCACATAGTAATACGTCATAACGTATAACGTCATATAGAATTACGGCATAGCGTGTAACGTCACATAGTAATACGTCATAACGTATAACGTCATATAGAATTCCGGTTTAACGTATAACGCTATATAGCAATGCGTCATAACGTATAACGTCATATAGAATTACGGCATAACGTAGAACATCACATAGTAATACGTCCGAACGTATAACGTCATATAGAATTACGTCATAACTTATAACGTCGCATAGTAATACGTCATAACGTATAACGTCATATAGAATTACGGCATAACGTGTAACGTCACATAGTAATACGTCATAACGTATAACGTCATATAGAATTACGGCATAACGTATAACATCACATGGAATTACGATTTAGCGTATAACGTCATATAGCAATGCGTCATAACGTATAACGCCATTTAGTAATGTGTCCTAACGTATAACGTCACATAGAATTACGGTTTAGCGTATAACGTCATATAGAATTAGGGTTTACCGTATAACGTCACATAGTAATACGTCATAACGTATAACGTCATACAGAATTACGGCATAGCGTGTAACGTCACATAGTAATACGTCATAACGTATAACGTCATATAGAATTCCGGTTTAACGTATAACGTCATATAGCAATGCGTCATAACGTATAACGCCATTTAGTAATGCGTCATAACATATAACGCCATATAGTAATGCGTCATAAGCTATAGCGTCATATAGTATTGCGTCATGACGTATAACGTCATATAGAATTACGTCATAACGTATAACGCCATATAGCCATGCGTCATAAAGTATAAGGTCATATGGAATTAGGGTTTAGCGTATAACGTCATGTAGCAATGCGTCATAACGTATAACGCCATATCGAATTGCGTCATAACGTATAACGTCACAGAGTAATACGTCAAAACGTGTAACGTCATATAGAATTCCGGTTTACCGCATAACGTCATATGGAATTACGATTTAACGTATGAAGCCATGTAGAATTACGGCATAACGTATAACGTCACATAGTAATACGTCATAACGTATACCGTCATATAATAAGGCGACAAGACGTATAACGTCATATAGAATTACGTCATAACGTATAACGTCACGTAGTAATACGTCATAACGTATAACGTCTCATAGAATTACGGTTTAATGTATATCGTCATATAGAAATCCGGTTTAACGTATAACGTCATATGGAATTACGGTTTAACGTATAAAGCAATGTAGTATTACGGCATAACGTATAACGTCATATAGTAATGCGTCATAACGTATAACGCCATATAGTAATGCGTCATAATGTATAACGTCATGTAGTATTGCGTCATGAAGTATAACGTCATATAGAATTACGTCATGACGTAGAACATCACATAGTAATACTTCATAACGTATAAGGTCATACAGTCATTCGTCATACCGTATAAAGTCATATAGAATTATGGCATAAAGTATAACGTCACGTAGTAATACGTCACATCGTACAACGTCATATAGAATTACGGCATGACGTATAACGTCACATAGTAATACGTCAAAACGTATAACGCCATCTAGCAATGCGTCATAACGTATAACGCCATTTAGTAATGCGTCATAACATATAACGCCATATAGTAATGCGTCATAAGCTATAGCGTCATATAGTATTGCGTCATGACGTATAACGTCATATAGAATTACGTCATAACGAATAACGCCGTATAGCCATGCGTCATAACGTATAAGGTCATATGGAATTACGGTTTAACGTATAACGTCATATAGTAATGCGTCATAACGTATAACGCCATATAGAAATGCGTCATAACGTATGACGTCACATAGTATTGCGTCATGACGTTTAACGTCATATAGAATTAGGTAATAACGTAGAACATCACATAGTAATACGTCATAACGTATAACGTCACATAGAATTACGGTTCAGCGTCTAACGTCATATAGCAATACGTCATAACGTATAAGGCCATATAGCAATGCGTCATAACGTTTAACGGCATATAGTATTGCCTCATGACGTATAACGTCATCTAGAATGACGTCATAACGTATAACGCCATATAGTAATGCGTCATAACGTATAGCGCCATATAGTAATGCGTCATAACGTATGACGTCATATCGAATTACGGTTTAATGTATATCGTCATATAGAAATCCGGTTTAACGTATAACGTCATAGATCAATGCGTCATAACGTATAACGCCATTTAGTAATGCGTCCTAACGTATAACGTCATATCGAATTACGGTTTAATGTATATCGTCATATAGAAATCCGGTTTAACGTATAACGTCATATGGAATTACGGTTTAACGTATAAAGCAATGTAGAATTACGGCATAACGTATAACGTCATATAGTAATGCGTCATAACGTATAACGCCATATAGTAATGCGTCATAATGTATAACGTCATATAGAATTACGGTTTAACGTGTAACGTCATATAGTAATGCGTCATAACGTATAGCGCCATATAGTAATGCGTCATAACGTATGACGTCATATAGTATTGCGTCATGACGTATAACGTCATATAGTATTGCGTCATGACGTATAACGCCATATAGTATTGCGTCATGACGTATAACGCCATATAGTAATGCGTCATAGCGTGTGACGTCATATAGTATTGCGTCATGACGTATAACGCCATATAGTATTGCGTCATGACGTATAACGTCATATAGAATTGCGTCATAACGTATAACGCCATATAGTAATGCGTCATAACGTATAACGCCATTTAGTAATGCGTCATAACGTATAACGCCATATAGTAATGCGTCATAACGTATAACGCCATATAGTAATGCGTCATAGCGTATGACGTCATATAGTATTGCGTCATGAAGTATAACGCCATATAGTAATGCGTCATAACGTATAACGTCACATAGTAATACGTCATAACGTATAACGTCATATAGAATTGCGGTTTCACGTATAACGTCATACAGTAATGCGTCATAACGCATAACGTCACATAGTAATGCGTCATAACGTATAACGCCATATAGTAATGCGTCATAACGTATAACGCCAGTTAGTAATGCGTCATAACGTATAACGCCATATAGTAATGCGTCATAGCGTATGACGTCATATAGTATTGCGTCATGACGTATAACGCCATATAGTATTGCGTCATGACGTATAACGCCATATAGTAATACGTCATAACGTATAACGTCATATAGAATTACGGTTTAACGTATAACGTCATACAGTAATGCGTCATAACGCATAACGTCACATAGTAATACGTCATAACTTATAACGTCACATAGAATTACGGTTTAACGTATAACGTCATATAGCAATGCGTCATAACGTATAACGCCATTTAGTAATGCGTCCTAACGTATAACGTCATATAGAATTACGGTTTAACGTATACCGTCATATAGTATTGCGTCATAACGTATAACGTCATATATAATTACGTCATAACGTAGAACATCACATAGTAATACTTCCGAACGTATAGCGTCATATAGAATTACGTCATAACTTATAACGTCACATAGTAATACGTCATAACGTATAACGTCATATAGAATTACGGCATAGCGTGTAACGTCACATAGTAATACGTCATAACGTATAACGTCATATAGAATTCCGGTTTAACGTATAACGCTATATAGCAATGCGTCATAACGTATAACGTCATATAGAATTACGGCATAACGTAGAACATCACATAGTAATACGTCCGAACGTATAACGTCATATAGAATTACGTCATAACTTATAACGTCGCATAGTAATACGTCATAACGTATAACGTCATATAGAATTACGGCATAACGTGTAACGTCACATAGTAATACGTCATAACGTATAACGTCATATAGAATTACGGCATAACGTATAACATCACATGGAATTACGATTTAGCGTATAACGTCATATAGCAATGCGTCATAACGTATAACGCCATTTAGTAATGTGTCCTAACGTATAACGTCACATAGAATTACGGTTTAGCGTATAACGTCATATAGAATTAGGGTTTACCGTATAACGTTATATAGAATTACGGCATAATGTGTAACGTCACATAGTAATACGTCATAACGTATAACGCCATATAGTAATGCGTCATAACGTATGACGTCATATAGTATTGTGTCATGACGTATAACGTCATATAGAATTAGGTCATGACGTAGAACTTCACACAGTAATACGTCATAACGTATAACGTCACATAGAATTACGGTTTAGCGTATAACGTCATATAGCAATGCGTCATAACATATAACGCCATTTAGTAATGCGTCATAACATATAACGCCATATAGAAATGCGTCATAACCTATCATGTCATATAGTATTGCGTCATGACGTATAACGTCATATAGAATGACGTCATAACGTAGAACATCACATAGTAATACGTCCGAACGTATAACGTGATATAGAATTACGTCATAACTTATAACGTCACATAGTAATACGTCATAACGTATAACGTCATATAGAATTACGGCATAGCGTGTAACGTCACATAGTAATACGTCATAACGTATAACGTCATATAGAATTCCGGTTTAACGTATAACGCTATATAGCAATGTGTCATAACGTATAACGTCATATAGAATTACGGCATCACGTAGAATATCACATAGTAATACGTCCGAACGTATAACGTCATATAGAATTACGTCATAACTTATAACGTCACATAGTAATACGTCATAACGTATAACGTCATATAGAATTACGGCATAGCGTGTAACGTCACATAGTAGTACGTCATAACGTATAACGTCACATAGAATTACGGTTTAGCGTATAACGTCATATAGCAATGCGTCATAACGTATAACGCCATTTAGTAATGCGTCATAACATATAACGCCATATAGTAATGCGTCATAAGCTATAGCGTCATATAGTATTGCGTCATGACGTATAACGTCATATAGAATTACGTCATAACGTATAACGCCATATAGCCATGCGTCATAACGTATAAGGTCTTATGGAATTTCGGTTTAACGTATAACGTCATATAGTAATGCGTCATAACGTATAACGCCATATAGAAATGCGTCATAACGTATGACGTCACATAGTATTGCGTCATGACGTTTAACGTCATATAGAATTAGGTAATAACGTAGAACATCACATAGTAATACGTCATAACGTATAACGTCACATAGAATTACGGATCAGCGTCTAACGTCATATAGCAATACGTCATAACGTATAAGGCCATATAGCAATGCGTCATAACGTTTAACGGCATATAGTATTGCGTCATGACGTATAACGTCATATAGAATGACGTCATAACGTATAACGCCATATAGTAATGCGTCATGACGTATAACGCCATATAGTAATACGTCATAACGTATAACGTCATATAGAATTACGGTTTAACGTATAACGTCATACAGTAATGCGTCATAACGCATAACGTCACACAGTAATACGTCATAACTTATAACGTCACATAGAATTACGGTTTAACGTATAACGTCATATAGCAATGCGTCATAACGTATAACGCCATTTAGTAATGCGTCCTAACGTATAACTTCATATAGAATTACGGTTTACCGTATACCGTCATATAGTATTACGTTATAACGTATAACGTCATATATAATTACGTCATAACGTAGAACATCACATAGTAATACGTCCGAACGTATAACGTCATATAGAATTACGTCATAACTTATAACGTCACAAAGTAATACGTCATAACGTATAACGCCACATAGAATTACGGTTTAGCGTATAACGTCATATAGCAATGCGTCATAACGTGTAACGCCATTTAGTAATGCGTCATAACATATAACGCCATATAGTAATGCGTCATAAGCTAAAGCGTCATATAGTATTGCGTCATGACGTATAACGTCATATAGAATTACGTCATAACGTATAACGCCATATAGCCATGCGTCATAACGTATAAGGTCATATGGAATTACGGTTTAACGTATAACGTCATATAGTAATGCGTCATATCGTATAACGCCATATAGAAATGCGTCATAACGTATGACGTCACATAGTATTGCGTCATGACGTATAACGTCATATAGAATTAGGTCATAACGTAGAACATCACATAGTAATACGTCATAACGTATAACGTCACATAGAATTACGGTTCAGCGTCTAACGTCATATAGCAATACGTCATAACGTATAAGGCCATATAGCAATGCGTCATAACGTATACTGGCATATAGTATTGCGTCATAACGTATAACGCCATATAGCCATGCGTCATAAAGTATAAGGTCATATGGAATTAGGGTTTAGCGTATAACGTCATATAGCAATGCGTCATAACGTGTAACGCCATTTAGTAATGCGTCATAACATATAACGCCATATAGTAATGCGTCATAAGCTAAAGCGTCATATAGTATTGCGTCATGACGTATAACGTCATATAGAATTACGTCATAACGTATAACGCCATATAGCCATGCGTCATAACGTATAAGGTCATATGGAATTACGGTTTAACGTATAACGTCATATAGTAATGCGTCATATCGTATAACGCCATATAGAAATGCGTCATAACGTATGACGTCACATAGTATTGCGTCATGACGTATAACGTCATATAGAATTAGGTCATAACGTAGAACATCACATAGTAATACGTCATAACGTATAACGTCACATAGAATTACGGTTCAGCGTCTAACGTCATATAGCAATACGTCATAACGTATAAGGCCATATAGCAATGCGTCATAAAGTATAAGGTCATATGGAATTAGGGTTTAGCGTATAACGTCATGTAGCAATGCGTCATAACGTATAACGCCATATCGAATTGCGTCATAACGTATAACGTCACGGAGTAATACGTCAAAACGTATAACGTCATATAGAATTCCGGTTTAACGTATAACGTCATATGGAATTACGATTTAACGTATGAAGCCATGTAGAATTACGGCATAACGTATAACGTCACATAGTAATACGTCATAACGTATACCGTCATATAATAAGGCGACATGACGTATAACGTCATATAGAATTACCTCATAACGTATAACGTCACGTAGTAATACGTCATAACGTATAACGTCTCATAGAATTACGGTTTAATGTATAGCGTCATATAGAAATCCGGTTTAACGTATAACGTCATATGGAATTACGGTTTAACGTATAAAGCAATGTAGTATTACGGCATAACGTATAACGTCATATAGTAATGCGTCATAACGTATAACGCAATATAGTAATGCGTCATAATGTATAACGTCATGTAGTATTGCGTCATGAAGTATAACGTCATATAGAATTACGTCATGACGTAGAGCATCACATAGTAATACTTCATAACGTATAAGGTCATACAGTCATTCGTCATACCGTATAAAGTCATATAGAATTACGGCATAAAGTATAACGTCACGTAGTAATACGTCACATCGTACAACGTCATATAGAATTACGGCATGACGTATAACGTCACATAGTAATACGTCAAAACGTATAACGCCATATAGCAATGCGTCATAACGTATAACGTCATATAGAAATACGTTATAACTTATAACGTCACATAGTAATACGTCATAACGTATAACGTCATATAGAATTACGGCATAACGTATAACATCACATGGAATTACGATTTAGCGTACAACGTCATATAGAATTAGGGTTTACCGTATAACGTTATATAGAATTACGGCATAATGTGTAACGTCACATAGTAATACGTCATAACGTATAACGCCATATAGTAATGCGTCATAACGTATGACGTCATATAGTATTGTGTCATGACGTATAACGTCATATAGAATTAGGTCATAACGTAGAACGTCACACAGTAATATGTCATAACGTATAACGTCACATAGAATTACGGTTTAGCGTATAACGTCATATAGCAATGCGTCATAACATATAACGCCATTTAGTAATGAGTCATAACATATAACGCCATATAGAAATGCGTCATAACCTATAATGTCATATAGTATTGCGTCATGACGTATAACGTCATATAGAATGACGTCATAACGTAGAACATCACATAGTAATACGTCCCAACGTATAACGTCATATACAATTACGTCATAACTTATAACGTCACATAGTAATACGTCATAACGTATAACGTCATATAGAATTACGTCATAACTTATAACGTCACATAGTAATACGTCATAACGTATAACGTCATATAGAATTACGGCATAGAGTGTAACGTCACATAGTAGTACGTCATAACGTATAACGTCACATAGAATTACGGTTTAGCGTATAACGTCATATAGCAATGCGTCATAACGTATAACGCCATTTAGTAATGCGTCATAACATATAACGCCATATAGTAATGCGTCATAAGCTATAGCGTCATATAGTATTGCGTCATGACGTATAACGTCATATAGAATTACGTCATAACGTATAACGCCACATAGCCATGCGTCATAACGTATAAGGTCATATGGAATTACGGTTTAACGTATAACGTTATATAGTAATGCGTCATAACGTATAACGCCATATAGAAATGCGTCATAACGTATGACGTCACATAGTATTGCGTCAAGACGTATAACGTCATATAGAATGACGTCATAACGTAGAACATCACATAGTAAACGTCCTAACGTATAACGTCATATAGAATTACGTCATAACTTATAACGTCACATAGTAATACGTCATAACGTATAACGTCATATAGAATTACGGTTTAACGTGTAACGTCATATAGTAATGCGTCATAACGTATAGCGCCATATAGTAATGCGTCATAACGTATGACGTCACATAGTATTGCGTCATGACGTATAACGTCATGTAGAATTGGGTCATAACGTAGAACATCACACGGTAATACGTCATAACGTATAACGTCACATAGAAATACGGTTTAACGTATAACGTCATATAGTAATGCGTCATACCGTATAAAGCCATATAGAAAGGCGTCATGACGTATAACGTCATATAGAATTACGGTTTAACGTGTAACGTCATATAGTAATGCGCCATAACGTATAACGCCATTTAGTAATGCGTCATAACGTATAACGCCATATAGTAATGCGTCATAGCGTATGACGTCATATAGTATTGCGTCATGACGTATAACGCCATATAGTATTGCGTCATGACGTATAACGCCATATAGTAAGGCGCCATGACGTATAACGTCATATAGAATTAGGGTTTAACGTATAACATCATATGGAATTACGGTTTAACATACAACGTCATATAGTAATGCGTCATAACGGATAACGCCATTTAGTAATGCGTCATAACGGATAACGTCATATAGAATTACGGCATAAAGTATAACGTCACATAGTAATACGTCATAACGTATAACGCCATATAGTAAGGCGCCATGACGTATAACGTCATATAGAAATAAGGCATAACGTATAACGTCACATAGTAATACGTCATAACGTATAACGTCATATAGAATTACGGCATAGCGTGTAACGTCACATAGTAGTACGTCATAACGTATAACGTCACATAGAATTACGGTTTAGCGTATAACGTCATATAGCAATGCGTCATAACGTATAACGCCATTTAGTAATGCGACATAACATATAACGCCATATAGTAATGCGTCATAAGCTATAGCGTCATATAGTATTGCGTCATGACGTATAACGTCATATAGAATTACGTCATAACGTATAACGCCATATAGCCATGCGTCATAACGTATGACGTCACATAGTATTGCGTCATGACGTATAACGTCATATAGAATTAGGTCATAACGTAGAACATCACATACTAATACGTCATAACGTATAACGTCACATGGTAATACGTCATAACGTATAGCGTCACATAGTAATACGTCATAATGTATAACGTCACATAGTAATACGTCATAACGTATAACGAGATATAGGAATGCGTCATAATGTATAACGGCATATAGTATTGCGTCATGACGTATAACGTCATATAGAATGACGTCATAACGTAGAACATCACATAGTAAACGTCCTAACATATAACGTCATATAGAATTACGTCATAACTTATAACGTCACATGGTAATACGAAATAACGTATAACGTCATATAGAATTACGGCATAATGTATAACGTCACATAGTAATACGTCATAACGTATAACGCCATTTAGTAATGCGTCATAACGTATAACGTCATATAGAATTACGGTTTAACGTATAACGTCATATAGTAATGCGTCATAACGGATAACGCCATTTAGTAATGCGTCATAACGGATAACGTCATATAGAATTACGGTTTAACGTATAACGTCATACAGTAATGCGTCATAACGCATAACATCACATAGTAATACGTCATAACTTATAACGTCACATAGAATTACGGTTTAGCGTATAACGTCATATAGAATTATAGTTTAACGTATAACGTCAAATAGAATTACGGTTTAGCGTATAACGTCATATAGAATTAGGGTTTAACGTATAACATCATATGGAATTACGGTTTAACATACAACGTCATATAGTAATGCGTCATAACGGATAACGCCATTTAGTAATGCGTCATAACGGATAACGTCATATAGAATTACGGCATAAAGTATAACGTCACATAGTAATACGTCATAACGTATAGCGTCACATAGTAATACGTCATAATGTATACCGTCTTATAGAATTACGGTTTAACGTATAACGTCATACAGTAATGCGTCATAACGCATAACGTCACATAGTAATACGTCATAACTTATAACGTCACATAGAGTTACGGTTTAGCGTATAAAGTCATATAGAATTAGGGTTTAACGTATAACGTCACATAGAATTACGGTTTAGCGTATAACGTCATATAGAATTAGGGTTTAACGTATAAGGTCATATAGAATTAGGGTTTAACGTATAACGTCACATAGAATTACGGTTTAGCGTATAACGTCATATATAATTAGGGTTTACCGTATAACGTCATATAGAATTACGGTTTAACGTATAACGTCACATAGTAATACGTCATAACGTGTAACGTAGTATAGAATTACGTCATAACGTATAACGTCACATAGTAATACGTCATAACGTATAACGTCATATAGAATTCCGGTTTAACGAATAACGCTATATAACAATGCGTCATAACGTATAACGTCATATAGAATTACGGCATAATGTGTAACGTCACAAAGTAATACGACATAATGTATAACGCCATATAGCAATGCGTCATAACGTATACCGTCATATAGAATTACGGTTAAACGTATAACGTCATACAGTAATGCGTCATAACGCATAACGTCACACAGTAATACGTCATAACTTATAACGTCACATAGAATTACGGATTAGCGTGTAAAGTCACATAGAATTAGGGTTTAACGTATAACGTCACATAGAATTACGGTTTAGCGTATAAGGTCATATAGAATTAGGGTTTAACGTATAACGTGATATCGTAATGCGTCATAACGGATAACGCCATTTAGTAATGCGTCATAACGTATAACGTCACATAGTAAACGTCATAACGTATAACGTCATATAGAATTACGTCATAACGCATAACGTCACATAGTAATACGTCATAACGTATAGCGTCACATAGTAATACGTCATAACGTATAACGTCACATAGTATTACGGTTTAGTGTACAGCGTCATAGAGTAATGCGTCATAACGTATAACGACATTTAGTAATGCGTCATAATGTATAACGTCATATAGAATTACGGTTTAACGTATAACGTCATATAGTAATGCGTCATAACGTATAACGTCACATAGAATTAGGGTTTAGCGTATAACGTCATATAGAATTACGGTTTAACGTATAACGTCATATAGTATTGCTTCACAAGGGATAACGCCATTTAGTAATGCGTCATAACGTATAACGCCATTTAGTAATGCGTCATAACTTATAACGCCATATAGTAACGCGTCATAACGGATGACGTCACATAGAATTAGGGTTTAGCGTATAACGTCATATAGAATTACGGTTTAACGTATAACGTCATATAGTATTGCGTCACAAGGGATAACGCCATTTAGTAATGCGTCATAACGTATAACGTCACATAGTAATACGTCATAACATATAACGTCATATAGAATTACGGCATAACGAATAACGTCACATAGTAATACGTCATAACGCATAGCGTCACATAGTAATACGTCATAATGTATAACGTCACATAGTAATACGTCATAACGTATAACGAGATATAGCAATGCGTCATAACGTATAACGTCATATAGAATTACGGTTTAAGGTATAACGTCATATAGTAATGCGTCATAACGTATAACGCCATATAGTAATGAGTCATAACGTACACCGTCATATAGTATTGCGTCATGAAGTATAACGTCATATAGAGTTACCTCATAACGTAGAACATCACATAGTAATACGTCATAACGTATAACGTCATATAGAGTTAGGTCATAACTTATAACGTCACATAGTAGTACGTAATAGCGTTTAACGTCATATAGAATTCCGGTTTAACGTATAACGCCATATAGCAACGCGTTATAAAGTATAACGTCATATAGTAATGCGTGATAACGCATAACGTCATATAGAATTACGGCATAACGTATAACGTCACATAGTAATACGTCATAAAGTATAGCGTCACATAGTAATACGTCATAATGTAGAACGTCACATAGTAATACGTCATAACGTATAACGAGATATAGCAATGCGTCATAACGTATAACGTCATATAGAATTACGGTTTAAGGTATAACGTCATATAGAATTAGGGTTTAACGTATAACATCATATGGAATTACGGTTTAACATACAACGTCATATAGTAATGCGTCATAACGGATAACGCCATTTAGTAATGCGTCATAACGTATAACGTCATATAGAATTACGGCATAATGTGTAACGTCACATAGTAATACGTCATAACGTATAACGCCATTTAGTAATGCGTCATAACGTATAACGTCATATAGAATTACGGCATAATGTGTAACGTCACATAGTAATACGTCATAACGTATAGCGTCACATAGTAATACGTCATAATGTATACCGTCTTATAGAATTACGGTTTAACGTATAACGTCATACAGTAATGCGTCATAACGCATAACGTCACATAGTAATACGTCATAACTTATAACGTCACATAGAGTTACGGTTTAGCGTATAAAGTCATATAGGATTAGGGTTTAAAGTATAACGTCACATAGAATTACGGTTTAGCGTATAACGTCATATATAATTAGGGTTTACCGTATAACGTCATATAGAATTACGGTTTAACGTATAACGTCATATAGTAATACGATATAACGTATAACGTCATATAGAATAACGGCATAACGTATAACGTCACATAGTAATACGACATAACGTATAGCGTCACATAATAATGCGTCATAGTGTATAACGTCACATAGTAATACGTCATAACGTATAACGAGATATAGCAATGCGTCATAACGTATAACGTCATATAGACTTACGGTTTAAGGTATAACGTCATATATTAATGCGTCATAACGTATAACGCCATATTGTAATGCGTCATATCGTATAACGCCATATTGTAATGCGTCATAACGTATAACGCCATATTGTAATGCGTAATAACGTATAACGTCATACAGTATTGCCTCATGAAGTATAACGTCATATAGAATTACGTCATAACGTAGAACATCACATAGTAATACGTCATAGCGAATAACGTCATATAGAGTTACGTCATAACTTATAACGTCACATAGTAATACGTAATAACGTTTAACGTCATATCGAATTCCGGTTTAACGTTCAACGCCATATAGCAATGCGTTATAAAGTATAACGTCACATGGTAATACGTCATAGCGAATAACGTCATATAATAAGGCGACATGACGTATAACGTCATATAGAATTACGTCACAACGTATAACGTCACGTAGTAATACGTCATAAAGTATAACGTCACATAGAATTACGGTTTAACGTATAACGTAATATAGTACTCCTGTTTAACGTACAACGTCATATAGTAATGCGTGATAACGTATAACGTCATATAGTATTGCGTCATGACGTATAACGTCATATAGAATTATTTCATAACGTAGAACATCACATAGTAATACGTCATAACGTATAACGTTACATAGAATTACGGTTTAACGTATAACGTCATATAGTAATGCGTCATACTGTATCACGCCATTTAGTAACGCGTCATAACGTACAACGTCACATAGTAATACGTCATAACGTATAACGTCATATAGAATTACGTCATAACGTATAACGCCATATAGTAATGCGTCATAACGTATAACGTCATATAGTATTACGTCATAACTTATAACGTCACATAGTAATACGTCCTAACGTATAACGTCATATAGAATTATGGCATAACGTATAACGTCACAGCGAATTACGGTTTGGCGTCTAACGTCATATAGCAATACGTCATAACTTATAAGGCCATATAGCAATGCGTCATAACGTATAACGTCATTTAGAAATACGATATAACGTATAATGTCACATAGTAATACGGCATAACGTATAACGCCATATTGTAATGCGTCATAACGTATAATGTCACATAGTAATACGTCATAACGTATAACGCCATATTGTAATGCGTCATAACGTATAACGTCATATAGTAATACGTCATAACGTATAACGACATATAGAATTACGTCATAACGTATAGCGTCACATCGTAATACGTCATAATGTATAACGTCACATAGTAATACGTCATAACGTATAACGAGATATAGCAATGCGTCATAACGTATAACGTCATATAGAACCACGGTTTAACGTATAACGTAATATAGAATTCCGGTTTAACGTATAACGTCATATAGAACTACGGTTTAACGTATAACGTTATATAGTAATGCGTCATGACGGATAAAGCCATTTAGTAATGCGTCATAACGTATAACGTCACATAGTAATACGTCATAACGTATAACGCCATATAGTAATACGTCATAACGTATAACGTCATATAGAATTAGGGTTTAACGTATAACGTCATATGGAATTATGGTTTAACGTATATCGTCATATAGTATTGCGTCATAACGGATAACGCCATTTAGTAATGCGTCATAACGTATAATGTCACATAGTAATACGTCATAACGTATAGCGTCATATAGAATTAGGGTTTAACGTATAACGTCATATGGAATTTTGGTTTAACGTATAACGTCATATAGTATTGCGTCATAACGGTTAACGCCATTTAGTAATGCGTCATAACTTATAACGTCACATAGTAATACGTCATAACGTATAACGCCATATTGTAATGCGTCATAACGTATAACGTCATATAGTATTGCGTCATGAAGTATAACGTCATATAGAATTACGTCATAACGTATAGCGTCACATAGTAATACGTCATAATGTATAACGTCATATAGCAATGCGTCATAACGTATAAGGCCATATAGCAATGCGTCATAACGTATAACGTCATATAGAAATACGATATAACGTATAACGTCACATAGTAATACGTCATAACGTGTAGCGTTCTATAGAATTAAGTCATAACGTGTAACGTCACATAGTAATACGTCATAACGTATAACTTCATATAGAAATCCGGGTTAACGTATAACGCTATATAGCAATGCGTCATACCGTATAACGTCATATAGAATTACGGCATAATGTATAACGTCACATAGTAATACGTCATAACGTATAACGCCATATAGATATGCGTCATAACGTATAACGTCATATGGAATTACGGTTTAACGTCTAACGTCATATAGTAATGCCTCATAACGTATAACGCCATTTAGTAATGCGTCATAACATATAACGCCATATAGTAATACGTCCTAACGTATAACGTCATATAGAATTACGGCATAACGTATAACGTCACAGAGAATTACGGTTTAACGTATAACGCTATATTGCAATGCGTCATACCGTAAGACGTCATATAGAAGTACGGCATAATGTATAACGTCACATAGTAATACGTCATAACGTATAACGCCATATAGCTATGCGTCATAACGTATAAGGTCATATGGAATTACGGTTTAACGTACAGCGTCATATAGTAATGCGTCATAACGTATAACGCCATATAGTAATGCGTCATAACGTATAACGTCACATAGAATTACGGTTTAGCGTATAACGTCATATAGCAATGCGTCATAACGTATAACGTCATATAGTAATACGATATAACGTATAACGTCATATAGAATTACGGCATAACGTATAATGTCACATAGTAATACGTCATAACGTATAGCGTCATATAGAATTAGGGTTTAACGTATAACGTCATATGGAATTTTGGTTTAACGTATAACGTCATATAGTATTGCGTCATAACGGTTAACGCCATTTAGTAATGCGTCATAACTTATAACGTCACATAGTAATACGTCATAACGTATAACGCCATATTGTAATGCGTCATAACGTATAACGTCATATAGTATTGCGTCATGAAGTATAACGTCATATAGAATTACGTCATAACGTATAGCGTCACATAGTAATACGTCATAATGTATAACGTCACATAGTAATACGTCATAACGTATAACGCCATATTGTAATGCGTCATAACGTATAACGTCATATAGTATTGCGTCATGAAGTATAACGTCATATAGAATTACGTCATAACGTATAGCGTCACATAGTAATACGTCATAATGTATAACGTCATATAGCAATGCGTCATAACGTATAAGGCCATATAGCAATGCGTCATAACGTATAACGTCATATAGAAATACGATATAACGTATAACGTCACATAGTAATACGTCATAACGTGTAGCGTTCTATAGAATTAAGTCATAACGTGTAACGTCACATAGTAATACGTCATAACGTATAACTTCATATAGAAATCCGGGTTAACGTATAACGCTATATAGCAATGCGTCATACCGTATAACGTCATATAGAATTACGGCATAATGTATAACGTCACATAGTAATACGTCATAACGTATAACGCCATATAGATATGCGTCATAACGTATAACGTCATATGGAATTACGGTTTAACGTATAGCGTCATATAGTAATGCGTCATAACGTATAACGCCATATAGTAATGCGTCATAACGTATAACGTCACATAGAATTACGGTTTAGCGTATAACGTCATATAGCAATGCGTCATAACGTATAACGTCATATAGTAATACGATATAACGTATAACGTCATATAGAATTACGGCATAACGTATAACGTCACATAGTAATACGACATAACGTATAGGGTCACATAGTAATACGTCATAATGTATAACGTCACATAGTAATACGTCATAACGTATAACGCCATATAGATATGCGTCATAACGTATAACGTCATATAGACTTACGGTTTAAGGTATAACGTCATATAGTAATGCGTCATAACGTATAACGTCATACAGTATTGCCTCATGAAGTATAACGTCATATAGAATTACGTCATAATGTAGAACATCACATAGTAATACGTCATAACGTATAACGTCATATAGAGTTACGTCATAACTTATAACGTCACATAGTAATACGTCATAACGTATAACGTCATATAGAGTTACGTCATAACTTATAACGTCACATAGTAATACGTAATAACGTTTAACGTCATATCGAATTCCGGTTTAACGTATAACGCCATATAGCAATGCGTTATAAAGTATAACGTCACATGGTAATACGTCATAACGAATAACGTCATATAATAAGGCGACATGACGTATAACGTCATATAGAATTACGTCACAACGTATAACGTCACGTAGTAATACGTCATAACGTATAACGTCACATAGTATTACGGTTTAACGTATAACGTAATATAGTATTCCGGTTTAACGTACAACGTCGTATAGTAATGCGTGATAACGTATAACGTCATATAGTATTGCGTCAAGACGTATAACGCCATATTGTAATGCGTCATACCATATAACGTCATATAGTATTGCGTCATGAAGTATAACGTCATATAGAATTACTTTATAACGTATAGCGTCACGTAGTAATACGTCATAACGTATAACGTCGCATAGAATTACGGATTAACGTATAACGTAATATAGAATTCCGGTTTAACGTACAACGTCATATAGTAATGGGTGATAACGTATAACGTCATATAGTATTGCGTCATGACGTATAACGTCATATAGAATTATTTCATAACGTAGAACATCACATAGTAATACGTCATAACGTATAACGTCACATAGAATTACGGTTTAACGTATAACGTCATATAGTAATGCGTCATACCGTATCACGCCAGTTAGTAATGCGTCATAACGTATAACGCCATATAGTAATGCGTCATAACGTATAACGTCATATAGTATTGCGTCATGACGTATAACGTCACAGAGAATTACGGTTTAGTGTCTAACGTCATATAGCAATGCGTCATAACGTATAACTTCATATAGAAATCCGGGTTAACGTATAACGCTATATAGCAATGCGTCATACCGTATAACGTCATATAGAATTACGGCATAATGTATAACGTCACATAGTAATACGTCATAACGTATAACGCCATATAGATATGCGTTATAACGTATAACGTCACAGAGAATTACGGTTTAGTGTCTAACGTCATATAGCAATGCGTCATAACGTATAAGGCCATATAGCAATGCGTCATAACGTATAACGTCATATAGATATACGATATAACGTATAACGTCACATAGTAATACGTCATAACGTGTAGCGTTCTATAGAATTAAGTCATAACGTGTAACGTCACAAAGTAATACGTCATAACGTATAACTTCATATAGAAATCCGGGTTAACGTATAACGCTATATAGCAATGCGTCATACCGTATAACGTCATATAGAATTACGGCATAATGTATAACGTCACATAGTAATACGTCATAACGTATAACGCCATATAGATATGCGTTATAACGTATAACGTCATATGGAATTACGGTTTAACGTATAGCGTCATATAGTAATGCGTCATAACGTATAACGCCATATAGTAATGCGTCATAACGTATAACGTCACATAGAATTACGGTTTAGCGTATAACGTCATATAGCAATGCGTCATAACGTATAACGTCATATAGTAATACGATATAACGTATAACGTCATATAGAATTACGGCATAACGTATAACGTCACATAGTAATACGACATAACGTATAGCGTCACATAGTAATACGTCATAATGTATAACGTCACATAGTAATACGTCATAACGTATAACGCCATACAGATATGCGTCATAACGTATAACGTCATATAGACTTACGGTTTAAGGTATAACGTCATATAGTAATGCGTCATAACGTATAACGCCATATTGTAATGCGTCATAACGTATAACGCCATATTGTAATGCGTCATAACGTATAACGTCATACAGTATTGCCTCATGAAGTATGACGTCATATAGAATTACGTCATAACGTAGAACATCACATAGTAATACGTCATAACGTATAACGTCATATAGAGTTACGTCATAACTTATAACGTCACATAGTAATACGTAATAACGTTTAACGTCATATCGAATTCCGGTTTAACGTATAACGCCATATAGCAATGCGTTATAAATTATAACGTCACATGGTAATACGTCATAACGAATAACGTCATATAATAAGGCGACATGACGTATAACGTCATATAGAATTACGTCACAACGTATAACGTCACGTAGTATTACGTCATAACGTATAACGTCACATAGTATTACGGTTTAACGTATAACGTAATATAGTATTCCGGTTTAAAGTACAAGGTCGTATAGTAATGCGTGATAACGTATAACGTCATATAGTATTGCGTCATGACGTATAAGGCCATACAGCAATGAGTCATAACGTATAACGTCATATAGTAATACGATATAACGTATAACGTCATATAGAATTACGGCATACCGTATAACGTCACATAGTAATACGACATAACGTATAGCGTCACATAGTAATACGTCAAAATGTATAACGTCACATAGTAATACGACATAACGTATAACGAGATATAGTAATACGTCATAACGTATAACGACATATAGAATTACGTCATAACGTATAGCGTCACATAGTAATACCTCATAATGTATAACGTCACATAGTAATACGTCATAACGAAAAACGAGATATAGCAATGCGTCATAACGTATAACGTCATATAGAATTACGGTTTAACGTATAACGTAATATAGAATTCCGGTTTAACGTATAACGTCATATAGTATTACGTCATAACTTATAACGTCACATAGTAATACGTCCTAACGTATAACGAGATATAGCAATGCGTCATAACGTATAACGTCATATAGAATTACGGTTTAACGTATAACGTAATATAGAATTCCGGTTTAACGTATAACGTCATATAGAACTACGGTTTAACGTATAACGTCATATAGCAATGCGTCATAGCGTATGACGACATTTAGTAATGCGTCATAACGTATAACGCCATATTATAATGCGTCATACCATATAACGTCATATAGTATTGCGTCATGAAGTATAACGTCATATAGAATTACGTCATAACGTAGAACATCACATAGTAATACGACATAACGTATAGCGTCACATAGTAATACGTCAAAATGTATAACGTCACATAGTAATACGACATAACGTATAACGAGATATAGTAATACGTCATAACGTATAACGACATATAGAATTACGTCATAACGTATAGCGTCACATAGTAATACCTCATAATGTATAACGTCACATAGTAATACGTCATAACGAAAAACGAGATATAGCAATGCGTCATAACGTATAACGTCATATAGAATTACGGTTTAACGTATAACGTAATATAGAATTCCGGTTTAACGTATAACGTCATATAGTATTACGTCATAACTTATACCGTCACATAGTAATACGTCCTAACGTATAACGAGATATAGCAATGCGTCATAACGTATAACGTCATATAGAATTACGGTTTAACGTATAACGTAATATAGAATTCCGGTTTAACGTATAACGTCATATAGAACTACGGTTTAACGTATAACGTCATATAGCAATGCGTCATAGCGTATGACGACATTTAGTAATGCGTCATAACGTATAACGCCATATTATAATGCGTCATACCATATAACGTCATATAGTATTGCGTCATGAAGTATAACGTCATATAGAATTACGTCATAACGTAGAACATCACATAGTAATACGTCATAACGTAAAACGTCATATAGAGTTACGTCATAACTTATAACGTCACATAGTAATACGTCATAATGTATAACGTCACATAGTAATACGTCATAACGTATAACGAGATATAGCAATGCGTCATAACGTATAACGTCATATAGAATTAGGGTTTAACGTATAACGTCATATGGAATTATGGTTTAACGTATAACGTCATATAGTATTGCGTCATAACGTATAACGTCATATAGAATTCCGGTTTAACGTATAACGTAATATAGAATTCCGGTTTAACGTACAACGTCACATAGTAATGCGTGATAACGTATAACCTCATATAGTATTGCGTCATGACGTATAACGCCATATTATAATGCGTCATACCATATAACGTCATATAGTATTGCGTCATGAAGTATAACGTCATATAGAATTACGTCATAACGTAGAACATCACATAGTAATACGTCATAACGTAAAACGTCATATAGAGTTACGTCATAACTTATAACGTCACATAGTAATACGTAATAACGTTTAACGTCATTTCGAATTCCGGTTTAACGTATAACGCCATATAGCAATGCGTTATGAAGTATAACGTCACATGGTAATACGTCATAACGTATAACGTCATATAATAAGGCGACATGACGTATAACGTCATATAGAATTACGTCACAACATATAACGTCAAGTAGTAATACGTCATAACGTATAACGTCACATAGAATTACGGATTAACGTATAACGTAATATAGAATTCCGGTTTAACGTACAACGTCATATAGTAATGGGTGATAACGTATAACGTCATATAGTATTGCGTCATGACGTATAACGTCATATAGAATTATTTCATAACGTAGAACATCACATAGTAATACGTCATAACGTATAACGTCACATAGAATTACGGTTTAACGTATAACGTCATATAGTAATGCGTCATACCGTATCGCGCCATTTAGTAATGCGTCATAACGTACAACGTCACATAGTAATACGTCATAACGTATAACGTCATATAGAATTACGTCATAACGTATAACGCCATATAGTAATGCGTCATAACGTATAACGTCATATAGTATTGCGTCATGACGTATAACGTCACAGAGAATTACGGTTTAGCGTCTAACGTCATATAGAATTACGTCACAACGTATAACGTCACGTAGTAATACGTCATAACGTATAACGTCACATAGTATTACGGTTTAACGTATAACGTAATATAGTATTCCGGTTTAACGTACAACGTCGTATAGTAATGCGTGATAACGTATAACGTCATATAGTATTGCGTCAAGACGTATAACGCCATATTGTAATGCGTCATACCATATAACGTCATATAGTATTGCGTCATGAAGTATAACGTCATATAGAATTACTTTATAACGTATAGCGTCAAGTAGTAATACGTCATAACGTATAACGTCACATAGAATTACGGATTAACGTATAACGTAATATAGAATTCCGGTTTAACGTACAACGTCATATAGTAATGGGTGATAACCTATAACGTCATATAGTATTGCGTCATGACGTATAACGTCATATAGAATTATTTCATAACGTAGAACATCACATAGTAATACGTCATAACGTATAACGTCACATAGAATTACGGTTTAACGTATAACGTCATATAGTAATGCGTCATACCGTATCACGCCAGTTAGTAATGCGTCATAACGTATAACGCCATATAGTAATGCGTCATAACGTATAACGTCATATAGTATTGCGTCATGACGTATAACGTCACAGAGAATTACGGTTTAGCGTCTAACGTCATATAGCAATGCGTCATAACGTATAAGGCCATATAGCAATGCGTCATAACGTATAACGTCATATAGATATACGATATAACGTATAACGTCACATAGTAATACGTCATAACGTGTAGCGTTCTATAGAATTAAGTCATAACGTGTAACGTCACAAAGTAATACGTCATAACGTATAACTTCATATAGAAATCCGGGTTAACGTATAACGCTATATAGCAATGCGTCATACCGTATAACGTCATATAGAATTACGGCATAATGTATAACGTCACATAGTAATACGTCATAACGTATAACGCCATATAGATATGCGTTATAACGTATAACGTCATATAGAATTACGGTTTAACGTATAACGTCATATAGTAATGCGTCATAACGTATAACGCCATTTAGTAATGCGTCATAACATATAACGCCATATAGTAATACGTCCTAACGTATAACGTCATATAGAATTACGGCATAACGTATAACGTCACGGAGAATTACGGTTTAACGTATAACGCTATATTGCAATGCGTCATACCGTAAGACGTCATATAGAAGTACGGCATAATGTATAGCGTCACATAGTAATACGTCATAACGTATAACGCCATATAGCTTTGCGTCATAACGTATAAGGTCATATGGAATTACGGTTTAACGTATAGCGTCATATAGTAATGCGTCATAACGTATAACGCCATATAGTAATGCGTCATAACGTATAACGTCACATAGAATTACGGTTTAGCGTATAACGTCATATAGCAATGCGTCATAACGTATAACGTCATATAGTAATACGATATAACGTATAACGTCATATAGAATTACGGCATAACGTATAACGTCACATAGTAATACGACATAACGTATAGCGTCACATAGTAATACGTCATAATGTATAACGTCACATAGTAATACGTCATAACGTATAACGCCATACAGATATGCGTCATAACGTATAACGTCATATAGACTTACGGTTTAAGGTATAACGTCATATAGTAATGCGTCATAACGTATAACGCCATATTGTAATGCGTCATAACGTATAACGCCATATTGTAATGCGTCATAACGTATAACGTCATACAGTATTGCCTCATGAAGTATAACGTCATATAGAATTACGTCATAACGTAGAACATCACATAGTAATACGTCATAACGTATAACGTCATATAGAGTTACGTCATAACTTATAACGTCACATAGTAATACGTAATAACGTTTAACGTCATATCGAATTCCGGTTTAACGTATAACGCCATATAGCAATGCGTTATAAATTATAACGTCACATGGTAATACGTCATAACGAATAACGTCATATAATAAGGCGACATGACGTATAACGTCATATAGAATTACGTCACAACGTATAACGTCACGTAGTATTACGTCATAACGTATAACGTCACATAGTATTACGGTTTAACGTATAACGTAATATAGTATTCCGGTTTAAAGTACAAGGTCGTATAGTAATGCGTGATAACGTATAACGTCATATAGTATTGCGTCATGACGTATAAGGCCATACAGCAATGAGTCATAACGTATAACGTCATATAGTAATACGATATAACGTATAACGTCATATAGAATTACGGCATACCGTATAACGTCACATAGTAATACGACATAACGTATAGCGTCACATAGTAATACGTCAAAATGTATAACGTCACATAGTAATACGACATAACGTATAACGAGATATAGTAATACGTCATAACGTATAACGACATATAGAATTACGTCATAACGTATAGCGTCACATAGTAATACCTCATAATGTATAACGTCACATAGTAATACGTCATAACGAAAAACGAGATATAGCAATGCGTCATAACGTATAACGTCATATAGAATTACGGTTTAACGTATAACGTAATATAGAATTCCGGTTTAACGTATAACGTCATATAGTATTACGTCATAACTTATAACGTCACATAGTAATACGTCCTAACGTATAACGAGATATAGCAATGCGTCATAACGTATAACGTCATATAGAATTACGGTTTAACGTATAACGTAATATAGAATTCCGGTTTAACGTATAACGTCATATAGAACTACGGTTTAACGTATAACGTCATATAGCAATGCGTCATAGCGTATGACGACATTTAGTAATGCGTCATAACGTATAACGCCATATTATAATGCGTCATACCATATAACGTCATATAGTATTGCGTCATGAAGTATAACGTCATATAGAATTACGTCATAACGTAGAACATCACATAGTAATACGACATAACGTATAGCGTCACATAGTAATACGTCAAAATGTATAACGTCACATAGTAATACGACATAACGTATAACGAGATATAGTAATACGTCATAACGTATAACGACATATAGAATTACGTCATAACGTATAGCGTCACATAGTAATACCTCATAATGTATAACGTCACATAGTAATACGTCATAACGAAAAACGAGATATAGCAATGCGTCATAACGTATAACGTCATATAGAATTACGGTTTAACGTATAACGTAATATAGAATTCCGGTTTAACGTATAACGTCATATAGTATTACGTCATAACTTATAACGTCACATAGTAATACGTCCTAACGTATAACGAGATATAGCAATGCGTCATAACGTATAACGTCATATAGAATTAGGGTTTAACGTATAACGTCATATGGAATTATGGTTTAACGTATAACGTCATATAGTATTGCGTCATAACGTATAACGTCATATAGAATTCCGGTTTAACGTATAACGTAATATAGAATTCCGGTTTAACGTACAACGTCACATATTAATGCGTGATAACGTATAACGTCATATAGTATTGCGTCATGACGTATAACGCCATATTATAATGCGTCATACCATATAACGTCATATAGTATTGCGTCATGAAGTATAACGTCATATAGAATTACGTCATAACGTAGAACATCACATAGTAATACGTCATAACGTAAAACGTCATATAGAGTTACGTCATAACTTATAACGTCACATAGTAATACGTAATAACGTTCAACGTCATATCGAATTCCGGTTTAACGTATAACGCCATATAGCAATGCGTTATGAAGTATAACGTCACATGGTAATACGTCATAACGTATAACGTCATATAATAAGGCGACATGACGTATAACGTCATATAGAATTACGTCACAACATATAACGTCAAGTAGTAATACGTCATAACGTATAACGTCACATAGAATTACGGATTAACGTATAACGTAATATAGAATTCCGGTTTAACGTACAACGTCATATAGTAATGGGTGATAACGTATAACGTCATATAGTATTGCGTCATGACGTATAACGTCATATAGAAATATTTCATAACGTAGAACATCACATAGTAATACGTCATAACGTATAACGTCACATAGAATTACGGTTTAACGTATAACGTCATATAGTAATGCGTCATACCGTATCGCGCCATTTAGTAATGCGTCATAACGTACAACGTCACATAGTAATACGTCATAACGTATAACGTCATATAGAATTACGTCATAACGTATAACGCCATATAGTAATGCGTCATAACGTATAACGTCATATAGTATTGCGTCATGACGTATAACATCTCAGAGAATTACGGTTTAGCGTCTAACGTCATATAGCAATGCGTCATAACGTATAAGGCCATATAGCAATGCGTCATAACGTATAACGTCATATAGAAATACGATATAACGTATAACGTCACATAGTAATACGTCATAACGTGTAACGTTCTATAGAATTAAGTCATAACGTGTAACGTCACATAGTAATACGTCATAACGTATAACTTCATATAGAATTCCGGGTTAACGTATAACGCTATATAGCAATGCGTCATACCGTATAACGTCATATAGAATTACGGCATAATGTATAACGTCACATAGTAATACGTCATAACGTATAACGCCATATAGATATGCGTCATAACGTATAACGTCATATGGAATTACGGTTTAACGTATAACGTCATATAGTAATGCGTCATAACGTATAACGCCATTTAGTAATGCGTCATAACATATAACGCCATATAGTAATACGTCCTAACGTATAACGTCATATAGAAATACGGCATAACATATAACGTCACAGAGAATTACGGTTTAACGTATAACGCTATATTGCAATGCGTCATACCGTAAGACGTCATATAGAAGTACGGCATATTGTATAACGTCACACAGTAATACGTCATAACGTATAACGCCATATAGCCATGCGTCATAACGTATAAGGTCATATGGAATTACGGTTTAACGTATAACGTCACATAGTAATGCGTCATAACGTATAACGCCATATAGTAATGCATCATAACGTATAACGTCACATAGAATTACGGTTTAGCGTATAACGTCATATAGCAATGCGTCATACTGTATCGCGCCATTTAGTAATGCGTCATAACGTACAACGTCACATAGTAATACGTCATAACGTATAACGTCATATAGAATTACGTCATAACGTATAACGCCATATAGTAATGCGTCATAACGTATAACGTCATATAGTATTGCGTCATGACGTATAACGTCACAGAGAATTACGGGTTAGCGTCTAACGTCATATAGCAATGCGTCATAACGTATAAGGCCATATAGCAATGCGTCATAACGTATAACGTCATATAGAAATACGATATAACGTATAACGTCACATAGTAATACGTCATAACGTGTAACGTTCTATAGAATTAAGTCATAACGTGTAACGTCACATAGTAATACGTCATAACGTATAACTTCATATAGAATTCCGGGTTAACGTATAACGCTATATAGCAATGCGTCATACCGTATAACGTCATATAGAATTACGGCATAATGTATAACGTCAAATAATAAGGCGACATGACGTATAACGTCATATAGTATTGCGTCATGACGTATAACGTCATATAGAATTATTTCATAACGTAGAACATCACATAGTAATACGTCATAACGTATAACGTCACATAGAATTACGGTTTAACGTATAACGTCATATAGTAATGCGTCATACCGTATCACGCCATTTAGTAATGCGTCATAACGTACAACGTCACATAGTAATACGTCATAACGTATAACGTCATATAGAATTACGGCATAACGTATAACGTCACAGAGAATTACCGTTTAGCGTCTAACGTCATATAGCAATACGTCATAACGTATAAGGCCATATAGCAATGCGTCATAACGTATAACGTCATATAGAAATACGATATAACGTATAACATCACATAGTAATACGTCATACCGTGTAACGTCGTATAGAATTACGTCATAACGTATAACGTCATATAGTAATGCGTCATAACGTATAACGCCATATAGTAATGCGTCATAACGTATAACGTCACATAGAATTACGGTTTAGCGTATATCGTCATATAGCAATGCGTCATAACCTATAACGTCATATAGTATTGCGTCATGACGTATAACGTCATATAGAGTTACGTCATAACTTATAACGTCACATGGTAATACGTAATAACGTTTAACGTCATATCGAATTCCGGTTTAACGTATAACGCCATATAGCAATGCGTTATAAAGTATAACGTCACATGGTAATACGTCATAACGAATAACGTCATATAATAAGGCGACATGACGTATAACGTCATATAGAATTACGTCACAACTTATAACGTCACGTAGTAATACGTCATAACGTATAACGTCACAGAGAATTACGGTTTAACGTATAACGTAATATAGTATTCCGGTTTAACGTACAACGTCATATAGTAATGCGTGATAACGTATAACGTCATATAGTATTGCGTCATGACGTATAACGTCATATAGAATTATTTCATAACGTAGGACATCACATAGTAATACGTCATAACGTATAACGTCACCTAGAATTACGGTTTAACGTATAACGTCATATAGTAATGCGTCATACAGTATCACGCCATTTAGTAATGCGTCATAACGTACAACGTCACATAGTAATACGTCATAACGTATAACGTCATATAGAATTACGTCATAACGTATAACGCCATATAGTAATGCGTCATAACGTATAACGTCATATAGTATTACGTCATAACTTATAACGTCACATAGTAATACGTCCTAACGTATAACGTCATATAGAATTACGGCATAACGTATAACGTCACAGAGAATTACGGTTTAGCGTCTAACGTCATATAGCAATACGTCATAACGTATAAGGCCATATGGCAATGCGTCATAACGTATAACGTCATATAGAAATACGATATAATGTATAACGTCACATAGCAATACGTCATACCGTGTAACGTCGTATAGAATTACGTCATAACGTGTAACGTCACATAGTAATACGTCATAACGTATAACGTCATATAGAATTCCGGTTTAACGTATAACGCTATATTGCCATGCGTCATACCGTAAGACGTCATATAGAAGTACGGCATAATGTATAACGTCACATAGTAGTACGTCATAACGTATAACGCCATATAGCTAAGCGTCATAACGTATAAGGTCATATGGAATTACGGTTTAACGTATAACGTCATATAGTAATGCGTCATAACGTATAACGCCATACAGTAATGAGTCATAACGTATTACGTCATATAGTAATGCATCATAACGTATAACGTCACATAGAATTACGGTTTAACGTATAACGTCATATAGTAATGCGTCATACTGTATCGCGCCATTTAGTAATGCGTCATAACGTACAACGTCACATAGTAATACGTCATAACGTATAACGTCATATAGAATTACGGCATAACGTATAACGTCACAGAGAATTACCGTTTAGCGTCTAACGTCATATAGCAATACGTCATAACGTATAAGGCCATATAGCTAAGCGTCACAACGTATAAGGTCATATGGAATTACGGTTTAACGTATAACGTCATATAGTAATGCGTCATAACGTATAACGCCATACAGTAATGAGTCATAACGTATTACGTCATATAGTAATACGTCATAACGAATAACGTCATATAATAAGGCGACATGACGTATAACGTCATATAGAATTACGTCACAACTTATAACGTCACGTAGTAGTACGTCATAACGTATAACGTCACATAGAATTACGGTTTAACGTATAACGTAATATAGTATTCCGGTTTAACGTACAACGTCATATAGTAATGCGTGATAACGTATAATGCCATATAGTATTGCGTCATGACGTATAACGTCATATAGAATTATTTCATAACGTAGAACATCACATAGTAATACGTCATAACGTATAACGTCACATAGAATTACGGTTTAACGTATAACGTCATATAGTAATGCGTCATACAGTATCACGCCATTTAGTAATGCGTCATAACGTACAACGTCACATAGTAATACGTCATAACGTATAACGTCATATAGAATTACGTCATAACGTATAACGCCATATAGTAATGCGTCATAACGTATAACGTCATATAGTATTACGTCATAACTTATAACGTCACATAGTAATACGTCCTAAGGTATAACGTCATATAGAATTACGGCATAACGTATAACGTCACAGAGAATTACGGTTTAGCGTCTAACGTCATATAGCAATACGTCATAACGTATAAGGCCATATGGCAATGCGTCATAACGTATAACGTCATATAGAAGTACGATATAACGTATAACGTCACATAGTAATACGTCATACCGTGTAACGTCGTATAGAATTACGTCATAACGTGTAACGTCAAATAGTAATACGTCATAACGTATAACGTCATATAGAATTCCGGTTTAACGTATAACGCTATATTGCAATGCGTCATACCGTAAGACGTCATATAGAAGTACGGCATAATGTATAACGTCACATAGTAATACGTCATAACGTATAACGCCATATAGCTAAGCGCCATAACGTATAAGGTCATATGGAATTACGGTTTAACGTATAACGTCATATAGTAATGCGTCATAACGTATAACGCCATATAGTAATGCGTCATAACGTATAACGTCACATAGTATTGCGTCATGACGTATAACGTCATATAGAATTACGTCATAACGTATAACGCCATATAGCCATGCGTCATAACGTATAACGTCATATGGAATTACGGTTTAACGTATAACTTCATATAGTAATGCGTCATAACGTATAACGTCTTTTGGAATTACGGTTTAACGTATTACTTCATATAGTGATGCGTCATAACGTATAACGCCATATAGTAATGAGTCATAACGTATGACGTCATATAGTATTGTGTCATGACGTATAACGTCATATAGAGTTACGTCATAACTTATAACGTCACATGGTAATACGTAATAACGTTTAACGTCATATCCAATTCCGGTTTAACGTATAACGCCATATCGCAATGCGTTATAAAGTATAACGTCACATGGTAATACGTCATAACGAATAACGTCATATAATAAGGCGACATGACGTATAACGTCATATAGAATTACGTCACATCTTATAACGTCACGTAGTAATACGTCATAACGTATAACGTCACATAGAATTACGGTTTAACGTATAACGTAATATAGTATTCCGGTTTAACGTACAACGTCATATAGTAATGCGTGATAGCGTATAACGTCATATAGTATTGCGTCATGACGTATAACGTCATATAGAATTATTTCATAACGTAGAACATCACATAGTAATACGTCATAACGTATAACGTCACATAGAATTACGGTTTAACGTATAACGTCATATAGTAATGCGTCATACCGTATCACGCCATTTAGTAATGCGTCATAACGTACAACGTCACATAGTAATACGTCATAACGTATAACTTCATATAGAATTACGTCATAACGTATAACGCCATATAGTAATGCGTCATAACGTATAACGTCATATAGTATTACGTCATAACTTATAACGTCACATAGTAATACGTCCTAACGTATAACGTCATATAGAATTACGGCATAACGTATAACGTCACAGAGAATTACGGTTTAGCGTCTAACGTCATATAGCAATACGTCATAACGTATAAGGCCATATGGCAATGCGTCATAACGTATAACGTCATATAGAAATACGATATAATGTATAACGTCACATATCAATACGTCATACCGTGTAACGTCGTATAGAATTACGTCATAACGTGTAACGTCACACAGTAATACGTCATAACGTATAACGTCATATAGAATTCCGGTTTAACGTATAACGCTATATTGCCATGCGTCATACCGTAAGACGTCATATAGAAGTACGGCATAATGTATAACGTCACATAGTAGTACGTCATAACGTATAACGCCATATAGCTAAGCGTCATAACGTATAAGGTCATATGGAATTACGGTTTAACGTATAACGTCATACAGTAATGCGTCATAACGTATAACGCCATACAGTAATGAGTCATAACGTATTACGTCATATAGTATTGCGTCATGACGTATAACGTCATATAGAGTTACGTCATAACTTATAACGTCACATGGTAATACGTAATAACGTTTAACGTCATATCGAATTCCGGTTTAACGTATAACGCCATATAGCAATGCGTTATAAAGTATAACGTCACATGGTAATACGTCATAACGAATAACGTCATATAATAAGGCGACATGACGTATAACGTCATATAGAATTACGTCACAACTTATAACGTCACGTAGTAGTACGTCATAACGTATAACGTCACATAGAATTACGGTTTAACGTATAACGTAATATAGTATTCCGGTTTAACGTACAACGTCATATAGTAATGCGTGATAACGTATAATGCCATATAGTATTGCGTCATGACGTATAACGTCATATAGAATTATTTCATAACGTAGAACATCACATAGTAATACGTCATAACGTATAACGTCACATAGAATTACGGTTTAACGTATAACGTCATATAGTAATGCGTCATACAGTATCACGCCATTTAGTAATGCGTCATAACGTACAACGTCACATAGTAATACGTCATAACGTATAACGTCATATAGAATTACGTCATAACGTATAACGCCATATAGTAATGCGTCATAACGTATAACGTCATATAGTATTACGTCATAACTTATAACGTCACATAGTAATACGTCCTAAGGTATAACGTCATATAGAATTACGGCATAACGTATAACGTCACAGAGAATTACGGTTTAGCGTCTAACGTCATATAGCAATACGTCATAACGTATAAGGCCATATGGCAATGCGTCATAACGTATAACGTCATATAGAAGTACGATATAACGTATAACGTCACATAGTAATACGTCATACCGTGTAACGTCGTATAGAATTACGTCATAACGTGTAACGTCACATAGTAATACGTCATAACGTATAACGTCATATAGAATTCCGGTTTAACGTATAACGCTATATTGCAATGCGTCATACCGTAAGACGTCATATAGAAGTACGGCATAATGTATAACGTCACATAGTAATACGTCATAACGTATAACGCCATATAGCTAAGCGCCATAACGTATAAGGTCATATGGAATTACGGTTTAACGTATAACGTCATATAGTAATGCGTCATAACGTATAACGCCATATAGTAATGCGTCATAACGTATAACGTCACATAGTATTGCGTCATGACGTATAACGTCATATAGAATTACGTCATAACGTATAACGCCATATAGCCATGAGTCATAACGTATAACGTCATATGGAATTACGGTTTAACGTATAACTTCATATAGTAATGCGTCATAACGTATAACGTCTTTTGGAATTACGGTTTAACGTATTACTTCATATAGTGATGCGTCATAACGTATAACGCCATATAGTAATGAGTCATAACGTATGACGTCATATAGTATTGTGTCATGACGTATAACGTCATATAGAGTTACGTCATAACTTATAACGTCACATGGTAATACGTAATAACGTTTAACGTCATATCCAATTCCGGTTTAACGTATAACGCCATATCGCAATGCGTTATAAAGTATAACGTCACATGGTAATACGTCATAACGAATAACGTCATATAATAAGGCGACATGACGTATAACGTCATATAGAATTACGTCACATCTTATAACGTCACGTAGTAATACGTCATAACGTATAACGTCACATAGAATTACGGTTTAACGTATAACGTAATATAGTATTCCGGTTTAACGTACAACGTCATATAGTAATGCGTGATAGCGTATAACGTCATATAGTATTGCGTCATGACGTATAACGTCATATAGAATTATTTCATAACGTAGAACATCACATAGTAATACGTCATAACGTATAACGTCACATAGAATTACGGTTTAACGTATAACGTCATATAGTAATGCGTCATACCGTATCACGCCATTTAGTAATGCGTCATAACGTACAACGTCACATAGTAATACGTCATAACGTATAACTTCATATAGAATTACGTCATAACGTATAACGCCATATAGTAATGCGTCATAACGTATAACGTCATATAGTATTACGTCATAACTTATAACGTCACATAGTAATACGTCCTAACGTATAACGTCATATAGAATTACGGCATAACGTATAACGTCACAGAGAATTACGGTTTAGCGTCTAACGTCATATAGCAATACGTCATAACGTATAAGGCCATATGGCAATGCGTCATAACGTATAGCGTCATATAGAAATACGATATAACGTATAACGTCACATAGTAATACGTCATACCGTGTAACGTCGTATAGAATTACGTCATAACGTGTAACGTCACATAGTAATACGTCATAACGTATAACGTCATATAGAATTCCGGTTTAACGTATAACGCTATATTGCAATGCGTCATACCGTAAGACGTCATATAGAAGTACGGCATAATGTATAACGTCACATAGTAATACGTCATAACGTATAACGCCATATAGCTAAGCGTCATAACGTATAAGGTCATA
This sequence comes from Bombus fervidus, assembly GCF_041682495.2. Taxonomy (NCBI): domain Eukaryota; kingdom Metazoa; phylum Arthropoda; class Insecta; order Hymenoptera; family Apidae; genus Bombus; species Bombus fervidus. Next base: position 3,821,426 of record NW_027212582.1, read on the forward strand.
TGGAATTACGGTTTAACGTATAACGTCTATAGTAATGCGTCATAACGTATAACGCCATATAGTAATGCGTCATAACGTATAACGACACATAGAATTACGGTTTAGCGTATAACGTCATATAGCAATGCGTCATAACCTATAACGTCATATAGTATTGCGTCATGACGTATAACGTCATATAGAATTACGTCATAACGTATAACGCCATATAGCCATGCGTCATAACGTATAACGTCATATGGAATTACGGTTTAACGTATAACTTCATATAGTAATGCGTCATAACGTATAACGTCTTTTTTAATTACGGTTTAACGTATTACTTCATATAGTAATGCGTCATAACGTATAACGCCATATAGTAATGAGTCATAACGTATGACGTCATATAGTATTGCGTCATGACGTATAACGTCATATAGAGTTACGTCATAACTTATAACGTCACATAGTAATACGTAATAACGTTTAACGTCATATCGAATTCCGGTTTAACGTATAACGCCATATAGCAATGCGTTATAAAGTATAACGTCACATGGTAATACGTCATAACGAATAACGTCATATAATAAGGCGACATGACGTATAACGTCATATAGAATTATTTCATAACGTAGAACATCACATAGTAATACGTCATAACGTATAACGTCACATAGAATTACGGTTTAACGTATAACGTCATATAGTAATGCGTCATACCGTATCACGCCATTTAGTAATGCGTCATAACGTACAACGTCACATAGTAATACGTCATAACGTATAACTTCGTATAGAATTACGTCATAACGTATAACACCATATAGTAATGCGTCATAACGTATAACGTCATATAGTATTACGTCATAACTTATAACGTCACATAGTAATACGTCCTAACGTATAACGTCATATAGAATTACGGCATAACGTATAACGTCACAGAGAATTACGGTTTAGCGTCTAACGTCATATAGCAATACGTCATAACGTATAAGGCCATATGGCAATGCGTCATAACGTATAACGTCATATAGAAATACGATATAACGTATAACGTCACATAGTAATACGTCATACCGTGTAACGTCGTATAGAATTACGTCATAACGTATAACGTCATATAGTATTACGTCATAACTTATAACGTCACATAGTAATACGTCCTAACGTATAACGTCATATAGAATTACGGCATAACGTATAACGTCACAGAGAATTACGGTTTAGCGTCTAACGTCATATAGCAATACGTCATAACGTATAAGGCCATATGGCAATGCGTCATAACGTATAACGTCATATAGAAATACGATATAACGTATAACGTCACATAGTAATACATCATAACGTATAACGCCATATAGCTAAGCGTCATAACGTATAAGGTCATATGGAATTACGGTTTAACGTATAACGTCATATAGTAATGCGTCATAACGTATAACGCCATATAGTAATGCGTCATAACGTATAACGTCACATAGAATTACGGTTTAACGTATAACGTAATATAGTATTCCGGTTTAACGTACAACGTCATATAGTAATGCGTGAGAACGTATAACGTCATATAGTATTGCGTCATGACGTATAACGTCATATAGAATTATTTCATAACGTATAACGCCATATAGTAATGCGTCATAACGTATAACGTCATATAGTATTACGTCATAACTTATAACGTCACATAGTAATACGTCATAACGTATAACGTCATATAGAATTACGGCATAACGTATAACGTCACCGAGAATTACGGTTTAGCGTCTAACGTCACATAGTAATACGTCATAACGTATAACGTCATATAGAATTACGTCATAACGTATAACGCCATATAGTAATGCGTCATAACGTATAACGTCATATAGTATTACGTCATAACTTATAACGTCACATAGTAATACGTCCTAACGTATAACGTCATATAGTATTGCGTCATGACGTATAACGTCATATAGAATTACGTCATAACGTATAACGCCATATAGCCATGCGTCATAACGTATAACGTCATATGGAATTACGGTTTAACGTATAACTTCATATAGTAATGCGTCATAACGTATAACGTCTTTTGGAATTACGGTTTAACGTATTACTTCATATAGTAATGCGTCATAACGTATAACGCCATATAGTAATGAGTCATAACGTATGACGTCATATAGTATTGCGTCATGACGTATAACGTCATATAGAGTTACGTCATAACTTATAACGTCACATAGTAATACGTAATAACGTTTAACGTCATATCGAATTCCGGTTTAACGTATAACGCCATATAGCAATGCGTTATAAAGTATAACGTCACATGGTAATACGTCATAACGAATAACGTCATATAATAAGGCGACATGACGTATAACGTCATATAGAATTATTTCATAACGTAGAACATCACATAGTAATACGTCATAACGTATAACGTCACATAGAATTACGGTTTAACGTATAACGTCATATAGTAATGCGTCATACCGTATCACGCCATTTAGTAATGCGTCATAACGTACAACGTCACATAGTAATACGTCATAACGTATAACTTCGTATAGAATTACGTCATAACGTATAACACCATTTAGTAATGCGTCATAACGTATAACGTCATATAGTATTACGTCATAACTTATAACGTCACATAGTAATACGTCCTAACGTATAACGTCATATAGAATTACGGCATAACGTATAACGTCACAGAGAATTACGGTTTAGCGTCTAACGTCATATAGCAATACGTCATAACGTATAAGGCCATATGGCAATGCGTCATAACGTATAACGTCATATAGAAATACGATATAACGTATAACGTCACATAGTAATACGTCATACCGTGTAACGTCGTATAGAATTACGTCATAACGTGTAACGTCACATAGTAATACGTCATAACGTATAACGTCATAGAGAATTCCGGTTTAACGTATAACGCTATATTGCCATGCGTCATACCGTAAGACGTCATATAGAAGTACGGCATAATGTATAACGTCACATAGTAATACGTCATAACGTATAACGCCATATAGCTAAGCGTCATAACGTATAAGGTCATATGGAATTACGGTTTAACGTATAACGTCATATAGTAATGCGTCATAACGTATAACGCCATACAGTAATGAGTCATAACGTATGACGTCATATAGTATTGCGTCATGACGTATAACGTCATATAGAGTTACGTCATAACTTATAACGTCACATGGTAATACGTAATAACGTTTAACGTCATATCGAATTCCGGTTTAACGTATAACGCCATATAGCAATGCGTTATAAAGTATAACGTCACATGGTAATACGTCATAACGAATAACGTCATATAATAAGGCGACATGACGTATAACGTCATATAGAATTACGTCACAACTTATAACGTCACGTAGTAGTACGTCATAACGTATAACGTCACATAGAATTACGGTTTAACGTATAACGCCATATAGCAATGCGTCATACCGTAAGACGTCATATAGAAGTACGGCATAATGTATAACGTCACATAGTAATACGTCATAACGTATAACGCCATATAGCTAATCGTCATAACGTATAAGGTCATATGGAATTACGGTTTAACGTATAACGTCATATAGTAATGCGTCATAACGTATAACGCCATATAGTAATGCGTCATAACGTATAACGTCACATAGAATTACGGTTTAACGTATAACGTAATATAGTATTCCGGTTTAACGTACAACGTCATATAGTAATGCGTGAGAACGTATAACGTCATATAGTATTGCGTCATGACGTATAACGTCATATAGAATTATTTCATAACGTATAACGCCATATAGTAATGCGTCATAACGTATAACGTCATATAGTATTACGTCATAACTTATAACGTCACATAGTAATACGTCATAACGTATAACGTCATATAGAATTACGGCATAACGTATAACGTCACCGAGAATTACGGTTTAGCGTCTAACGTCACATAGTAATACGTCATAACGTATAACGTCATATAGAATTACGTCATAACGTATAACGCCATATAGTAATGCGTCATAACGTATAACGTCATATAGTATTACGTCATAACTTATAACGTCACATAGTAATACGTCCTAACGTATAACGTCATATAGTATTGCGTCATGACGTATAACGTCATATAGAATTACGTCATAACGTATAACGCCATATAGCCATGCGTCATAACGTATAACGTCATATGGAATTACGGTTTAACGTATAACTTCATATAGTAATGCGTCATAACGTATAACGTCTTTTGGAATTACGGTTTAACGTATTACTTCATATAGTAATGCGTCATAACGTATAACGCCATATAGTAATGAGTCATAACGTATGACGTCATATAGTATTGCGTCATGACGTATAACGTCATATAGAGTTACGTCATAACTTATAACGTCACATAGTAATACGACATAACGTATAACGTCACATAGAATTACGGTTTAACGTATAACGTCATATAGAATTACGTCATAACTTATAACGTCACATGGTAATACGAAATAACGTATAACGTCATATAGAATTACGGCATAACGTATAACGTCACAGAGAATTACGGTTTAGCGTCTAACGTCATATAGTAATGCGTCATAACGTATAACGCCATATTGTAATGCGTCATAACTTATAACGTCATATAGTATTGCGTCATGAAGTATAACGTCATATAGAATTACGTCATAACGTAGAACTTCACATAGTAATACGTCATAACGTATAACGTCACATACAATTACGGTTTAACGTATAACGTAATATAGAATTCCGGTTTAACGTACAACGTCATATAGTAATGCGTGATAACGTATAACGTCATATAGTATTGCGTCATGACGTATAGCGCCATATAGAAATGCGTCATAACGTATAACGACATATAGTATTACGTCATAACTTATAACGTCACATAGTAATACGTCATAACGTATAACGTCACATACAATTACGTCATAACGTGTAACGTCTCATAGTAAGACGTCATAACGTATAACGTCATATAGAATTCCGGTTTAACGTATGACGCTATATAGCAATGCGTCATACCGTATAACGTCATATAGAATTACGGCATAATGTATAACGTCACATAGTAGTACGTCATAACGTATAACGCCATATAGCTATGCGTCATAACGTATAACGTCATTTGGAATTACGGTTTAACGTATAACGTCATATAGTAATGCGTCATAACGTATATCGCCATATAGTAATGCGTCATAACGGATAACGTCATATGGAATTACGGTTTAACGTATAACTTCATATAGTAATGCGTCATAACGTATAACGCCATATAGTAATGCGTCATAACGTATGACGTCATATAGTATTGTGTCATGACGTATAACGGCATATAGAATTAGGTCATAACGTAGAACATCACATAGTAATACGTCATAACGTATAACGTCACATAGAATTACGGTTTAGCGTATAACGTCATATAGCAATGCGTCATGACGTATAACTTCATATAGTAATGCGTCATAACGTATAACGTCATATAGTAATGCGTCATAACGTATGGCGTCATATAGTAATGCGTCATGACGTATAACGTCATATAGAATTACGTCATAACGTATAACGCCATGTAGCCATGCGTCATAACGTATGACGTCATATAGTATTACGTCATAACGTATAACGCCATATAGCCATGCGTCATAACGTATAACGTCATATGGAATTACGGTTTAACGTATAACTTCATATAGTAATGCGTCATAACGTATAACGTCTTTTGGAATTACGGTTTAACGTATTACTTCATATAGTAATGCGTCATAACGTATAACGCCATATAGTAATGAGTCATAACGCATGACGTCATATAGTATTGCGTCATGACGTATAACGTCATATAGAGTTACGTCATAACTTATAACGTCACATAGTAATACGACATAACGTATAACGTCACATAGAATTACGGTTTAACGTATAACGTCATATAGAATTACGTCATAACTTATAACGTCACATGGTAATACGAAATAACGTATAACGTCATATAGAATTACGGCATAACGTATAACGTCACAGAGAATTACGGTTTAGCGTCTAACGTCATATAGTAATGCGTCATAACGTATAACGCCATATTGTAATGCGTCATAACTTATAACGTCATATAGTATTGCGTCATGAAGTATAACGTCATATAGAATTACGTCATAACGTAGAACTTCACATAGTAATACGTCATAACGTATAACGTCACATACAATTACGGTTTAACGTATAACGTAATATAGAATTCCGGTTTAACGTACAACGTCATATAGTAATGCGTGATAACGTATAACGTCATATAGTATTGCGTCATGACGTATAGCGCCATATAGAAATGCGTCATAACGTATAACGACATATAGTATTACGTCATAACTTATAACGTCACATAGTAATACGTCATAACGTATAACGTCACATACAATTACGTCATAACGTGTAACGTCTCATAGTAAGACGTCATAACGTATAACGTCATATAGAATTCCGGTTTAACGTATGACGCTATATAGCAATGCGTCATACCGTATAACGTCATATAGAATTACGGCATAATGTATAACGTCACATAGTAGTACGTCATAACGTATAACGCCATATAGCTATGCGTCATAACGTATAACGTCATTTGGAATTACGGTTTAACGTATAACGTCATATAGTAATGCGTCATAACGTATATCGCCATATAGTAATGCGTCATAACGGATAACGTCATATGGAATTACGGTTTAACGTATAACTTCATATAGTAATGCGTCATAACGTATAACGCCATATAGTAATGCGTCATAACGTATGACGTCATATAGTATTGTGTCATGACGTATAACGGCATATAGAATTAGGTCATAACGTAGAACATCACATAGTAATACGTCATAACGTATAACGTCACATAGAATTACGGTTTAGCGTATAACGTCATATAGCAATGCGTCATGACGTATAACTTCATATAGTAATGCGTCATAACGTATAACGTCATATAGTAATGCGTCATAACGTATGGCGTCATATAGTAATGCGTCATGACGTATAACGTCATATAGAATTACGTCATAACGTATAACGCCATGTAGCCATGCGTCATAACGTATAACGTCATATGGACTTACGGTTTAACGTATAACTTCATATAGTAATGCGTCATAACGTATAACGTCATATGGAAGTACGGTTTAACGTATAACTTCATATAGTAATGCGTCATAACGTATAACGTCATATGGAAGTACGGTTTAACGTATAACTTCATATAGTAATGCGTCATGACGTATAACGCCATATAGTAATGCGTCATAACGTATGACGTCATATAGTAATGCGTCATAACGGATAACGTCATATGGAATTACGGTTTAACGTATAACTTCATATAGTAATGCGTCATAACGTATAACGCCATATAGTAATGCGTCATAACGTATGACGTCATATAGTATTGTGTCATGACGTATAACGGCATATAGAATTAGGTCATAACGTAGAACATCACATAGTAATACGTCATAACGTATAACGTCACATAGAATTACGGTTTAGCGTATAACGTCATATAGCAATGCGTCATGACGTATAACTTCATATAGTAATGCGTCATAACGTATAACGTCATATAGTAATGCGTCATAACGTATGGCGTCATATAGTAATGCGTCATGACGTATAACGTCATATAGAATTACGTCATAACGTATAACGCCATGTAGCCATGCGTCATAACGTATGACGTCATATAGTATTACGTCATAACGTATAACGCCATATAGCCATGCGTCATAACGTATAACGTCATATGGAATTACGGTTTAACGTATAACTTCATATAGTAATGCGTCATAACGTATAACGTCTTTTGGAATTACGGTTTAACGTATTACTTCATATAGTAATGCGTCATAACGTATAACGCCATATAGTAATGAGTCATAACGCATGACGTCATATAGTATTGCGTCATGACGTATAACGTCATATAGAGTTACGTCATAACTTATAACGTCACATAGTAATACGACATAACGTATAACGTCACATAGAATTACGGTTTAACGTATAACGTCATATAGAATTACGTCATAACTTATAACGTCACATGGTAATACGAAATAACGTATAACGTCATATAGAATTACGGCATAACGTATAACGTCACAGAGAATTACGGTTTAGCGTCTAACGTCATATAGTAATGCGTCATAACGTATAACGCCATATTGTAATGCGTCATAACTTATAACGTCATATAGTATTGCGTCATGAAGTATAACGTCATATAGAATTACGTTATAACGTAGAACTTCACATAGTAATACGTCATAACGTATAACGTCACATACAATTACGGTTTAACGTATAACGTAATATAGAATTCCGGTTTAACGTACAACGTCATATAGTAATGCGTGATAACGTATAACGTCATATAGTATTGCGTCATGACGTATAGCGCCATATAGAAATGCGTCATAACGTATAACGACATATAGTATTACGTCATAACTTATAACGTCACATAGTAATACGTCATAACGTATAACGTCACATACAATTACGTCATAACGTGTAACGTCTCATAGTAAGACGTCATAACGTATAACGTCATATAGAATTCCGGTTTAACGTATGACGCTATATAGCAATGCGTCATACCGTATAACGTCATATAGAATTACGGCATAATGTATAACGTCACATAGTAGTACGTCATAACGTATAACGCCATATAGCTATGCGTCATAACGTATAACGTCATTTGGAATTACGGTTTAACGTATAACGTCATATAGTAATGCGTCATAACGTATATCGCCATATAGTAATGCGTCATAACGGATAACGTCATATGGAATTACGGTTTAACGTATAACTTCATATAGTAATGCGTCATAACGTATAACGCCATATAGTAATGCGTCATAACGTATGACGTCATATAGTATTGTGTCATGACGTATAACGGCATATAGAATTAGGTCATAACGTAGAACATCACATAGTAATACGTCATAACGTATAACGTCACATAGAATTACGGTTTAGCGTATAACGTCATATAGCAATGCGTCATGACGTATAACTTCATATAGTAATGCGTCATAACGTATAACGTCATATAGTAATGCGTCATAACGTATGGCGTCATATAGTAATGCGTCATGACGTATAACGTCATATAGAATTACGTCATAACGTATAACGCCATGTAGCCATGCGTCATAACGTATAACGTCATATGGACTTACGGTTTAACGTATAACTTCATATAGTAATGCGTCATAACGTATAACGTCATATGGAAGTACGGTTTAACGTATAACTTCATATAGTAATGCGTCATAACGTATAACGTCATATGGAAGTACGGTTTAACGTATAACTTCATATAGTAATGCGTCATGACGTATAACGCCATATAGTAATGCGTCATAACGTATGACGTCATATAGTATTGCGTCATGACGTATAACGTCATACAGAATGACGTCATAACGTAGAACATCACATAGTAATACGTCCTAACGTACAACGTCATATAGAATTACGTCATAACTTATAACGTCATATAGTAATACGTCATAACGTATAACGTCATATAGAATTACGTCATAACGTATAACGCCATATAGCTATGCGTCATAACGTATAAGGTCATATGGAATTACGGTTTAACGTATAACGTCATATAGTAATGCGTCATAACTTATAACGTCATATAGTAATACGTCATAACGTATAACGTCATATAGAATTACGTCATAACGTATAACTTCATATAGTAATGCGTCGTAACGTATAACGTCTTATGGAATTACGGTTTAACGTATAGCTTCATATAGTAATGCGTCATAACGTATAACGCCATATAGAATTACGACATAACGTATAAGGTCATATGGAATTACGGTTTAACGTATATCGTCATATAGTAATGCGTCATAACGTATAACGTCATATAGTAATGCGTCATAACGCATAACGCCATATAGTAATGCGTCATAACGTATAACGTCACATAGAATTACGGTTTAGCGTATAACGTCATACAGCAATGCGTCATAACCTATAACGTCATATAGTATTGCGTCATGACGTATAACGTCATATGGAATTACGTCATAACGTATAACGCCATATAGCCATGCGTCATAACGTATAACGTCATATGGAATTACGGTTTATCGTATAACTTCATATAGTAATGCGTCGTAACGTATAACGTCTTATGGAATTACGGTTTAACGTATAACTTCATATAGTAATGCGTCATAACGTATAACGCCATATAGTAATGAGTCATAACGTATGACGTCATATAGTATTGCGTCATGACGTATAACGTCATATAGAATTAGGTCATAACGTAGAACATCACATAGTAATACTTCATAACGTATAACGTCACATAGAACTACGGTTTAGCGTATAACGTCATATAGCAATGCGTCATGACGTATAACTTCATATAGTAATGCGTCATAACGTATAACGCCATATAGTAATTCGTCATAACGTATAACGTCCTATGGACTTACGGTTTAACGTATAACTTCATATAGTAATGCGTCATAACGTATAACGTCATATGGAATTACGTCATAACGTATAACGCCATATAGCCATGCGTCATAACGTATAACGTCATATGGAATTACGGTTTATCGTATAACTTCATATAGTAATGCGTCGTAACGTATAACGTCTTATGGAATTACGGTTTAACGTATAACTTCATATAGTAATGCGTCATAACGTATAACGCCATTTAGTAATGCGTCATAACGTACAACGTCACACAGTAATACGTCATAACGTATAACGTCATATAGAATTACGTCATAACGTATAACGCCATATAGCTATGCGTTATAACGTATAAGGTCATATGGAATTACGGTTTAACGTATAACGTCATATAGTAATGCGTCATAACGTATAACGTCATATAGCAATGCGTCATAACCTATAACGTCATATAGTATTGCGTCATGACGTATAACGTCATATGGAATTACGTCATAACGTATAACGCCATATAGCCATGCGTCATAACGTATAACGTCATATGGAATTACGGTTTAACGTATAACTTCATATAGTAATGCGTCGTAACGTATAACGTCTTATGGAATTACGGTTTAACGTATAACTTCATATAGTAATGCGTCATAACGTATAACGCCATATAGAATTACGTCATAACGTATAAGGTCATATGGAATTACGGTTTAACGTATAACGGCATATCGTAATGCGTCATAACGTATAACGTCATATAGTAATGCGTCATAACGTATAACGCCATATAGTAATGCGTCATAACGTATAACGTCACATAGAATTACGGTTTAGCGTATAACGTCATACAGCAATGCGTCATAACCTAACGTCATATAGTATTGCGTCATGACGTATAACGTCATATGGAATTACGTCATAACGTATAACGCCATACTGCCATGCGTCATAACGTATAACGTCATATGGAATTACGGTTTAACGTATAACTTCATATAGTAATGCGTCGTAACGTATAACGTCTTATGGAATTACGGTTTAACGTATAACTTCATATAGTAATGCGTCATAACGTATAACGCCATATAGTAATGAGTCATAACGTATGACGTCATATAGTATTGCGTCATGACGTATAACGTCATATAGAATTAGGTCATAACGTAGAACATCACATAGTAATACTTCATAACGTATAACGTCACATAGAATTACGGTTTAGCGTATAACGTCATATAGCAATGCCTCATGACGTATAACTTCATATAGTAATGCGTCATAACGTATAACGCCATATAGTAATGCGTCATAACGTATAACGCCATATAGTAATGCGTCATAACGTATGACGTCATATAGAATTACGGCATAACGTATAACGTCACAGAGAATTACGGTTTAGCGTCCAACGTCACATAGTAATACGACATAACGTATAGCGTCACATAGTAATACGTCATAATGTATAACGTCACATAGCAATGCGTTATAAAGTATAACGTCACATGGTAATACGTCATAACGAATAACGTCATATAATAAGGCGACATGACGTATAACGTCATATAGAATGACGTCACAACGTATAACGTCACGTAGTAATACGTCATAACGTATAACGTCACATAGAATTACGGTTTAGCGTATAACGTCATACAGCAATGCGTCATAACCTAACGTCATATAGTATTGCGTCATGACGTATAACGTCATATAGAATTATTTCATAACGTAGAACATCACATAGTAATACGTCATAACGTATAACGTCACATAGAATTACGGTTTAACGTATAACGTCATATAGTAATGCGTCATACCGTATCACGCCATTTAGTAATGCGTCATAACGTACAACGTCACATAGTAATACGTCATAACGTATAACGTCATATAGAATTACGTTATAACGTATAACGCTATATAGTAATGCGTCATAACGTATAACGTCATATAGTATTACGTCATAACTTATAACGTCACATAGTAATACGTCCTAACGTATAACGTCATATAGAATTACGGCACAATGTATAACGTCACAGAGAATTACGGTTTAGCGTCTAACGTCATATAGCAATACGTCATAACGTATAAGGCCATATGGCAATGCGTCATAACGTATAACGTTATATAGAAATACGATATAACGTATAACGTCACATAGTAATACGTCATACCGTGTAACGTCGTATAGAATAACGTCATAACGTGTAACGTCACATAGTAATACGTCATAACGTATAACGTCATATAGAATTACGGCATAACGTATAACGCCATATAGCCATGCGTCATAACGTATAACGTCTTTTGGAATTATGGTTTAACGTATAACTTCATATAGTAATGCGTCATAACGTATAACGCCATATAGTATTGCGTCATAACGTATAACGTCATATGGAATTACGGTTTAACGTATAACTTCATATAGTAATGCGTCATAACGTATAACGTCTTTTGGAATTACGGTTTAACGTATAACTTCATATAGTATTGCGTCATAACGTATAACGCCATATAGTATTGCGTCATAACGTATAACGTCACATAGAATTACGGTTTAGCGTATAACGTCATATAGCAATGCGTCATAACCTATAACGTCATATAGTATTGCGTCATGACGTATAACGTCATATAGAATTACGTCATAACGTATAACGCCATATAGTAATGCGTCATAACGTATAACGTCATATAGTATTACGTCATAACTTATAACGTCACATAGTAACACGTCCTAACGTATAACGTCATATAGAGTTACGGCATAACGTATAACGTCACAGAGAATTACGGTTTAGCGTCTAACGTCATATAGCAATACGTCATAACGTATAAGGCCATATGGCAATGCGTCATAACGTATAACGTCATATGGAATTACGGTTTAACGTATAACTTCATATAGTAATGCGTCATAACGAATAACGTCTTTTGGAATTACGGTTTAACGTATAACTTCATATAGTAATGCGTCATAACGTATCACGCCATTTAGTAATGCGTCATAACGTACAACGTCACACAGTAATACGTCATAACGTATAACGTCATATAGAATTACGTCATAACGTATAACGCCATATAGCTATGCGTCATAACGTATAGGGTCATATGGAATTACGGTTTAACGTATAACGTCATATAGTAATGCGTCGTATAGTATAACGCCATATAGTAATGCGTCATAACGTATAACGTCACATAGAATTACGGTTTAGCGTATAACGTCATATAGCAATGCGTCATAACCTATAACGTCATATAGTATTGCGTCATGACGTATAACGTCATATGGAATTACGTCATAACGTATAACGCCATATAGCCATGCGTCATAACGTATAACGTCATATGGAATTACGGTTTAACGTATAACTTCATATAGTAATGCGTCATAACGAATAACGTCTTTTGGAATTACGGTTTAACGTATAACTTCATATAGAAATGCGTCATAACGTATAACGCCATATAGTAATGAGTCATAACGTATGACGTCATATAGTATTGCGTCATGACGTATAACGTCATATAGAATTACGTCATAACGTAGAACATCACATAGTAATACGACATAACGTATAACGTCACATAGAATTACGGTTTAACGCATAACGTCATATAGAATTACGTCATAACTTATAACGTCACATGGTAATACGAAATAACGTATAACGTCATATAGAATTACGGCATAACGTATAACGTCACAGAGAATTACGGTTTAGCGTCTAACGTCATATAGTAATGCGTCATAACGTATAACGCCATATTGTAATGCGTCATAACTTATAACGTCATATAGTATTGCGTCATGAAGTATAAAGTCATATAGAATTACGTCATAACGTAGAACATCACATAGTAATACGTCATAACGTATAACGTCACATACAATTACGGTTTAACGTATAACGTAATATAGAATTCCGGTTTAACGTACAACGTCATGTAGTAATGCGTGATAACGTATAACGTCATATAGTATTGCGTCATGACGTATAACGCCATATAGAAATGCGTCATAACGTATAACGTCATATAGTATTACGTCATAACTTATAACGTCACATAGTAATACGTCATAACGTATAACGTCACATACAATTACGTCATAACGTGTAACGTCACATAGTAAGACGTCATAACGTATAACGTCATATAGAATTCCGGTTTAACGTATAACGCTATATAGCAATGCGTCATACCGTATAACGTCATATAGAATTACGTCATAATGTATAACGTCACATAGTAGAACGTCATAACGTATAACGCCATATAGCTATGCGTCATAACGTATAACGTCATATGGAATTAGGTCATAACGTAGAACATCACATAGTAATACTTCATAACGTATAACGTCACATAGAATTACGGTTTAGCGTATAACGTCATATAGCAATGCGTATTGACGTATAACTTCATATAGTAATGCGTCATAACGTATAACGCCATATAGTAATGCGTCATAACGTATGACGTCATATATTATTGCGTCATGACGTATAACGCCATATAGTAAGGCGCCATGACGTATAACGTCATATAGTAATACGTCATAACGTATAACGTTATATAGAATTCCGGTTTAACGAATAACGCTATACAGCAATGCGTCATAACGTATAACGTCATATAGAATTCCGGCATAATGTGTAACGCCACATAGTAATACGTCATAATGTATAACGCCATATAGCAATGCGTCATAACGTATAACGTCATATAGAATTACGGTTTAACGTATAACGTCATACAGTAATGCGTCATAACGTATAACGCCATATAGTAATGCGTCATAACGTATGACGCTATATAGTATTGCATCATGACGTATATCTTCATATAGAATTAGGTCGTAACGAGGAACATCACATAGTAACACGACATAACCTATAACGTCACATAGAATTACGGTTTAACGTATAACGTCATATAATAATGCGTCATACCGTATAACGCCATATAGTAAGGCGTCATGACGTATAACGTCATATAGAATTACGGTTTAACGTATAACGTCATAAAAAATTACGGTTTAGCGTATAACGTCATATAGAATTAGGGTATACCGTATGACGTCATATAGAATTACGGTTTAACGTATAACGTCACATAGTAATACGTCATAACGTGTAACGTCGTATAGAATTACGTCATAACGTATAACGTCACATAGTAATACGTCATAACGTATAACGTCATATAGAATTCACGTTTAACGAATAAAGCTATATAACAATGCGTCATAACGTATAACGTCATATAGAATTACGGCATAAAGTATAACGTCACATAGTAATACGTCATAACTTATAACGTCACATAGAATTACGGTTTAACGTATAACGTCACATAGAATTATGGTTTAGCGTATAACGTCACATAGAATTAGGGTATACCGTATGACGTCATATAGAATTACGGTTTAACGTATAACGTCACATAGTAATACGTCATAACGTATAACGTCATATAGAATTCCGGTTTAACGTATAACGCTATATTGCAATGCGTCATACCGTAAGACGTCTTATAGAAGTACGGCATAATGTATAACGTCACATAGTAATACGTCATAACGTATAACGCCATATAGCTATGCGTCATAACGTATAAGGTCATATGGAATTACGGTTTAACGTATAATGTCATATAGTAATGCGTCATAACGTATAACGCAATAATGTAATGCATCGTAACGTATAACGTCACATAGAATTACGGTTTAGCGTATAACGTCATACAGCAATGCGTCATAACCTATAACGCCATATAGTAATGAGTCATATCGTATGACGTCATATAGTATTGCGTCATGACGTATAACGTCATATAGAGTTACGTCATAACTTATAACGTCACATAGTAATACGTAATAACGTATAACGTCATATCGAATTCCGGTTTAACGTATAACGCCATATAGCAATGCGTTATAAAGTATAACGTCACATGGTAATACGTCATAACGAATAACGTCATATAATAAGGCGACATGACGTATAACGTCATATAGAATTACGTCACAACGTATAACGTCACGTAGTAATACGTCATAACGTCTAACGTCACATAGAATTACGGTTTAACGTATAACGTAATATAGTATTCCGGTTTAACGTACAACGTCATATAGTAATGCGTGATAACGTATAGCGTCATATAGTATTGCGTCATGACGTATAACGTCATATAGAATTATTTCATACCGCAGAACAACGCATAGTAATACGTCATAACGTATAACGTCACATAGAATTACGGTTTAACGTATAACGTCATATAGTAATGCGTCATAACGTATAACGTCATATAGTATTACGTCATAACTTATAACGTCACAGAGAATTACGGTTTAGCGTCTAATGTCTTATAGCAATACGTCATAACGTATAAGGCCATATAGTATTGCGTCATAATGTATAACGTCATATAGAAATACGATATAACGTATAACGTCACACAGAATTACGGTTTAACGTATAACGTCATATAGAATTACGTCATAACTTATAACGTCACATGGTAATACGAAATAACGTATAACGTCATATAGAATTACGGCATAACGTATAACGTCACAGAGAATTACGGTTTAGCGTCTAACGTCATATAGTAATGCGTCATAACGTATAACGCCATATTGTAATGCGTCATAACTTATAACGTCATATAGTATTGCGTCATGAAGTATAACGTCATATAGAATTCCGGTTTAACGTACAACGTCATATAGTAATGCGTGATAACGTATAACGTCATATAGTATTGCGTCATGACGTATAACGCCATATAGATATGCGTCATAACGTATAACGTCATATAGTATTACGTCATAACTTATAACGTCACATAGTAATACGTCATAACGTATAACGTCACATACAATTACGTCATAACGTATAACGTAATATAGAATTCCGGTTTAACGTACAACGTCATATAGTAATGCGTGATAACGTATAACGTCATATAGTATTGCGTCATGACGTATAACGCCATATAGAAATGCGGCATAACGTATAACGTCATATAGTATTACGTCATAACTTATAACGTCACATAGTAATACGTCATAACGTATAACGTCACATACAAATACGTCATAACGTATAACGTAATATAGAATTCCGGTTTAACGTACAACGTCATATAGTAATGCGTGATAACGTATAACGTCATATAGTATTGCGTCATGACGTATAACGCCATATAGAAATGCGTCATAACGTATAACGTCATATAGTATTACGTCATAAGTTATAACGTCACACAGTAATACGTCATAACGTATAACGTCATATAGAATTACGTCATAACGTATAACGTCATATAGAAATACGATATAACGTATAACGCCACATTGTAATACGTCATAACGTGTAACGTCGTATAGAATTCCGGTTTAACGTATAACGCTATATAGCAATGCGTCATACCGTATAACGTCATATAGAATTACGGCATAATGTATAACGTCACATAGTAATACGTCATAACGTATAACGCCATATAGCTATGCGTCATAATGTATAACGTCATATGGAATTACAGTTTAACGTATAACGTCATATAGTAATGCGCCATAACGTGTATCGCCATATAGTAATGCGTCATAACGTATGACGTCATATAGTATTGCGTCATGACGTATAACGCCATATAGTAAGGCGCCATGACGTATAACGTCATATAGTAAGGCGCCATGACGTATAACGTCATATAGTAATACGTCATAACGTATAACGTTATATAGAATTCCGGTTTAACGAATAACGCTATACAGCAATGCGTCATAACGTATAACGTCATATAGAATTCCGGTTTAACGTATAACGCTATATAGCAATGCGTCATACCGTATAACGTCATATAGAATTACGGCATAATGTATAACGTCACATAGTAATACGTCATAACGTATAACGCCATATAGCTATGCGTCATAATGTATAACGTCATATGGAATTACAGTTTAACGTATAACGTCATATAGTAATGCGCCATAACGTGTATCGCCATATAGTAATGCGTCATAACGTATGACGTCATATAGTATTGCGTCATGACGTATAACGCCATATAGTAAGGCGCCATGACGTATAACGTCATATAGTAAGGCGCCATGACGTATAACGTCATATAGTAATACGTCATAACGTATAACGTTATATAGAATTCCGGTTTAACGAATAACGCTATACAGCAATGCGTCATAACGTATAACGTCATATAGAATTCCGGCATAATGTGTAACGCCACATAGTAATACGTCATAATGTATAACTCCATATAGCAATGCGTCATAACGTATAACGTCATATAGAATTCCGGTTTAACGAATAACGCTATACAGCAATGCGTCATAACGTATAACGTCATATAGAATTCCGGCATAATGTGTAACGCCACATAGTAATACGTCATAATGTATAACGCCATATAGCAATGCGTCATAACGTATGACGTCATATAGAATTACGGTTTAACGTATAACGTCACATAGTAATACGTCATAACGTGTAACGTCGTAGAGAATTACGTCATAACGTATAACGTCATATAGAATTCCGGTTTAACGTATAACGCTATATAGCAATGCGTCATAACGTATAACGTCATATAGAATTACGGCATAATGTAGAACATCACGTAGTAATTCGTCCGAAAGTATAACGTCATATAGAATTACGTCATAACTGATAACGTCACATAGTAATACGTCATAACGTATAACGTCATATAGAATTACGGTTTAACGTATACCGTCATATAGTAATGCGTGATAACGTATAACGTCATATAGTATTGCGTCATGACGTATAACGCCATATAGATATGCGTCATAACGTATAACGTCATATAGTATTACGTCATAACTTATAACGTCACATAGTAATACGTCATAACGTATAACGTCACATACAATTACGTCATAACGTATAACGTAATATAGAATTCCGGTTTAACGTACAACGTCATATAGTAATGCGTGATAACGTATAACGTCATATAGTATTGCGTCATGACGTATAACGCCATATAGAAATGCGGCATAACGTATAACGTCATATAGTATTACGTCATAACTTATAACGTCACATAGTAATACGTCATAACGTATAACGTCACATACAAATACGTCATAACGTATAACGTAATATAGAATTCCGGTTTAACGTACAACGTCATATAGTAATGCGTGATAACGTATAACGTCATATAGTATTGCGTCATGACGTATAACGCCATATAGAAATGCGTCATAACGTATAACGTCATATAGTATTACGTCATAAGTTATAACGTCACACAGTAATACGTCATAACGTATAACGTCATATAGAATTACGTCATAACGTATAACGTCATATAGAAATACGATATAACGTATAACGCCACATTGTAATACGTCATAACGTGTAACGTCGTATAGAATTCCGGTTTAACGTATAACGCTATATAGCAATGCGTCATACCGTATAACGTCATATAGAATTACGGCATAATGTATAACGTCACATAGTAATACGTCATAACGTATAACGCCATATAGCTATGCGTCATAATGTATAACGTCATATGGAATTACAGTTTAACGTATAACGTCATATAGTAATGCGCCATAACGTGTATCGCCATATAGTAATGCGTCATAACGTATGACGTCATATAGTATTGCGTCATGACGTATAACGCCATATAGTAAGGCGCCATGACGTATAACGTCATATAGTAAGGCGCCATGACGTATAACGTCATATAGTAATACGTCATAACGTATAACGTTATATAGAATTCCGGTTTAACGAATAACGCTATACAGCAATGCGTCATAACGTATAACGTCATATAGAATTCCGGTTTAACGTATAACGCTATATAGCAATGCGTCATACCGTATAACGTCATATAGAATTACGGCATAATGTATAACGTCACATAGTAATACGTCATAACGTATAACGCCATATAGCTATGCGTCATAATGTATAACGTCATATGGAATTACAGTTTAACGTATAACGTCATATAGTAATGCGCCATAACGTGTATCGCCATATAGTAATGCGTCATAACGTATGACGTCATATAGTATTGCGTCATGACGTATAACGCCATATAGTAAGGCGCCATGACGT
The DNA here is from genome assembly GCF_041682495.2 of Bombus fervidus. Classification (NCBI taxonomy): domain Eukaryota; kingdom Metazoa; phylum Arthropoda; class Insecta; order Hymenoptera; family Apidae; genus Bombus; species Bombus fervidus. The sequence goes on from NW_027212582.1 coordinate 3,842,140, forward strand.
ATAACGTCATATAGTAAGGCGCCATGACGTATAACGTCATATAGTAATACGTCATAACGTATAACGTTATATAGAATTCCGGTTTAACGAATAACGCTATACAGCAATGCGTCATAACGTATAACGTCATATAGAATTCCGGCATAATGTGTAACGCCACATAGTAATACGTCATAATGTATAACTCCATATAGCAATGCGTCATAACGTATAACGTCATATAGAATTCCGGTTTAACGAATAACGCTATACAGCAATGCGTCATAACGTATAACGTCATATAGAATTCCGGCATAATGTGTAACGCCACATAGTAATACGTCATAATGTATAACGCCATATAGCAATGCGTCATAACGTATGACGTCATATAGAATTACGGTTTAACGTATAACGTCACATAGTAATACGTCATAACGTGTAACGTCGTAGAGAATTACGTCATAACGTATAACGTCATATAGAATTCCGGTTTAACGTATAACGCTATATAGCAATGCGTCATAACGTATAACGTCATATAGAATTACGGCATAATGTAGAACATCACGTAGTAATTCGTCCGAAAGTATAACGTCATATAGAATTACGTCATAACTGATAACGTCACATAGTAATACGTCATAACGTATAACGTCATATAGAATTACGGTTTAACGTATACCGTCATATAGTAATGCGTCATAACGTATAACGTCATATAGAATTACGTCATAAATTATAACGTCACATAGTAATACGTCATAACGTATAACGTCATATAGAATTACGGTTTAACGTATACCGTCATATAGTAATGCGTCATAACGTATAACGTCATATAGAATTACGTCATAACTTATAACGTCACATAGTAACACGTTATAACTTATAACGTCACATAGCGTTACGGTTTAGCGTATAAAGTCATATAGAATTAGGGTTTAACGTATAACGTCACATAGAATTACGGTTTAACGTATAACGTCACATAGTAATACGTCATAACGTGTAACGTAGTATAGAATTACGTCATAACGTAGAACGTCACAATAGTAATACGTCATAACGTATAACGTCATATAGAATTCCGGTTTAACGAATAACGCTATATAACAATGCGTCATAACGTATAACGTCATATAGAATTACGGCATAATGTGTAACGTCACATAGTAATACGTCATAACGTATAACGCCATATAGCTATGCGTCATAACGTATAACGTCATATGGAATTACGGTTTAACGTATAACGTCATATAGTAATACGTCATAGCGTATATCGCCATATAGTAATGCGTCATAACGGATAACGTCATATGGAATTACGGTTTAACGTATAACTTCATATAGTAATGCGTCATAACGTATAACGCCATATAGTACTGCGTCATAACGTATGACGTCATATAGTATTGTGTCATGACGTATAACGTCATACAGAATTACGGCATAATGTAGAACATCACGTAGTAATACGTCCGAACGTATAACGTCATATAGAATTACGTCATAACTGATAACGTCACATAGTAATACGTCATAACGTATAACGTCATATAGAATTACGGCATAACGTATAACATCACATGGAATTGCGGTTTAGCGTATAACGTCATATAGCAATGCGTCATAACGTATAACGCCATTTAGTAATGCGTCCTAACGTATAACGTCATATAGAATTACGGTTTAACGTATACCGTCATATAGTAATGCGTAATAACGTATAACGTCATATAGAATTACGTCATAACTTATAACGTCACATAGTAATACGTCCTAACGTATAACGTCATATAGAATTACGGTTTAACGTATACCGTCATATAGTAATGCGTCATAACGTATAACGTCATATAGAATTACGTCATAACTTATAACGTCACATAGTAACACGTCATAACTTATAACGTCACATAGCGTTTCGGTTTAGCGTATAAAGTCATATAGAATTAGGGTTTAACGTATAACGTCACATAGAATTACGGTTTAACGTATAACGTCACATAGTAATACGTCATAACGTGTAACGTCGTATAGAATTACGTCATAACGTATAACGTCACATAGTAATACGTCATAACGTATAACGTCATATAGAATTCCGGGTTAACGAATAACGCTATATAACAATGCGTCATAACGTATAACGTCATATAGAATTACGGCATAATGTGTAACGTCACATAGTAATACGTCATAACGTATAACGCCATATAGCTATGCGTCATAACGTATAACGTCATATAGAATTCCGGTTTAACGTACAACGTCATATAGTAATGCGTGATAACGTATAACGTCATATAGTATTGCGTCATGACGTATAACGCCATATAGATATGCGTCATAACGTATAACGTCATATAGTATTACGTCATAACTTATAACGTCACATAGTAATACGTCATAACGTATAACGTCACATACAATTACGTCATAACGTATAACGTAATATAGAATTCCGGTTTAACGTACAACGTCATATAGTAATGCGTGATAACGTATAACGTCATATAGTATTGCGTCATGACGTATAACGCCATATAGAAATGCGGCATAACGTATAACGTCATATAGTATTACGTCATAACTTATAACGTCACATAGTAATACGTCATAACGTATAACGTCACATACAAATACGTCATAACGTATAACGTAATATAGAATTCCGGTTTAACGTACAACGTCATATAGTAATGCGTGATAACGTATAACGTCATATAGTATTGCGTCATGACGTATAACGCCATATAGAAATGCGTCATAACGTATAACGTCATATAGTATTACGTCATAAGTTATAACGTCACACAGTAATACGTCATAACGTATAACGTCATATAGAATTACGTCATAACGTATAACGTCATATAGAAATACGATATAACGTATAACGTCACATAGTAATACGTCGTAACGTGTAACGTCGTATAGAATTACGTCATAACGTGTAACATCACATAGTAAGACCTCATAACGTATAACGTCATATAGAATTCCGGTTTAACGTATAACGCTATATAGCAATGCGTCATACCGTATAACGTCATATAGAATTACGGCATAATGTATAACGTCACATAGTAATACGTCATAACGTATAACGCCATATAGCTATGCGTCATAATGTATAACGTCATATGGAATTACAGTTTAACGTATAACGTCATATAGTAATGCGCCATAACGTGTATCGCCATATAGTAATGCGTCATAACGTATGACGTCATATAGTATTGCGTCATGACGTATAACGCCATATAGTAAGGCGCCATGACGTATAACGTCATATAGTAAGGCGCCATGACGTATAACGTCATATAGTAATACGTCATAACGTATAACGTTATATAGAATTCCGGTTTAACGAATAACGCTATACAGCAATGCGTCATAACGTATAACGTCATATAGAATTCCGGTTTAACGTATAACGCTATATAGCAATGCGTCATACCGTATAACGTCATATAGAATTACGGCATAATGTATAACGTCACATAGTAATACGTCATAACGTATAACGCCATATAGCTATGCGTCATAATGTATAACGTCATATGGAATTACAGTTTAACGTATAACGTCATATAGTAATGCGCCATAACGTGTATCGCCATATAGTAATGCGTCATAACGTATGACGTCATATAGTATTGCGTCATGACGTATAACGCCATATAGTAAGGCGCCATGACGTATAACGTCATATAGTAAGGCGCCATGACGTATAACGTCATATAGTAATACGTCATAACGTATAACGTTATATAGAATTCCGGTTTAACGAATAACGCTATACAGCAATGCGTCACAACGTATAACGTCATATAGAATTCCGGCATAATGTGTAACGCCACATAGTAATACGTCATAATGTATAACGCCATATAGCAATGCGTCATAACGTATAACGTCATATAGAATTCCGGTTTAACGAATAACGCTATACAGCAATGCGTCATAACGTATAACGTCATATAGAATTCCGGCATAATGTGTAACGCCACATAGTAATACGTCATAATGTATAACGCCATATAGCAATGCGTCATAACGTATGACGTCATATAGAATTACGGTTTAACGTATAACGTCACATAGTAATACGTCATAACGTGTAACGTCGTATAGAATTACGTCATAACGTATAACGTCATATAGAATTCCGGTTTAACGTATAACGCTATATAGCAATGCGTCATAACGTATAACGTCATATAGAATTACGGCATAATGTAGAACATCACGTAGTAATTCGTCCGAAAGTATAACGTCATATAGAATTACGTCATAACTGATAACGTCACATAGTAATACGTCATAACGTATAACGTCATATAGAATTACGGTTTAACGTATACCGTCATATAGTAATGCGTCATAACGTATAACGTCATATAGAATTACGTCATAAATTATAACGTCACATAGTAATACGTCATAACGTATAACGTCATATAGAATTACGGTTTAACGTATACCGTCATATAGTAATGCGTCATAACGTATAACGTCATATAGAATTACGTCATAACTTATAACGTCACATAGTAACACGTTATAACTTATAACGTCACATAGCGTTACGGTTTAGCGTATAAAGTCATATAGAATTAGGGTTTAACGTATAACGTCACATAGAATTACGGTTTAACGTATAACGTCACATAGTAATACGTCATAACGTGTAACGTAGTATAGAATTACGTCATAACGTAGAACGTCACATAGTAATACGTCATAACGTATAACGTCATATAGAATTCCGGTTTAACGAATAACGCTATATAACAATGCGTCATAACGTATAACGTCATATAGAATTACGGCATAATGTGTAACGTCACATAGTAATACGTCATAACGTATAACGCCATATAGCTATGCGTCATAACGTATAACGTCATATGGAATTACGGTTTAACGTATAACGTCATATAGTAATACGTCATAGCGTATATCGCCATATAGTAATGCGTCATAACGGATAACGTCATATGGAATTACGGTTTAACGTATAACTTCATATAGTAATGCGTCATAACGTATAACGCCATATAGTACTGCGTCATAACGTATGACGTCATATAGTATTGTGTCATGACGTATAACGTCATATAGAATTACGGCATAATGTAGAACATCACGTAGTAATACGTCCGAACGTATAACGTCATATAGAATTACGTCATAACTGATAACGTCACATAGTAATACGTCATAACGTATAACGTCATATAGAATTACGGCATAACGTATAACATCACATGGAATTGCGGTTTAGCGTATAACGTCATATAGCAATGCGTCATAACGTATAACGCCATTTAGTAATGCGTCCTAACGTATAACGTCATATAGAATTACGGTTTAACGTATACCGTCATATAGTAATGCGTAATAACGTATAACGTCATATAGAATTACGTCATAACTTATAACGTCACATAGTAATACGTCCTAACGTATAACGTCATATAGAATTACGGTTTAACGTATACCGTCATATAGTAATGCGTCATAACGTATAACGTCATATAGAATTACGTCATAACTTATAACGTCACATAGTAACACGTCATAACTTATAACGTCACATAGCGTTACGGTTTAGCGTATAAAGTCATATAGAATTAGGGTTTAACGTATAACGTCACATAGAATTACGGTTTAACGTATAACGTCACATAGTAATACGTCATAACGTGTAACGTCGTATAGAATTACGTCATAACGTATAACGTCACATAGTAATACGTCATAACGTATAACGTCATATAGAATTCCGGGTTAACGAATAACGCTATATAACAATGCGTCATAACGTATAACGTCATATAGAATTAAGGCATAATGTGTAACGTCACATAGTAATACGTCATAACGTATAACGCCATATAGCTATGCGTCATAACGTATAACGTCATATGGAATTCCGGTTTAACGTATAACGTCATATAGAATTACGATTTAACGTATGAAGCCATGTAGAATTACGGCATAACGTATAACGTCACATAGTAATGCGTCATAACGTATAACGCCATGTAGTAATGCGTCATAATGTATAACGTCATGTAGTATTGCGTCATGAAATATAACGTCATATAGAATTACGTCATGACGTAGAGCATCACATAGTAATACGTCAAAACGTATAACGCCATATAGCAATGCGTCATAACGTATAACGGCATATAGAAATACGTTATAACATATAACGTCACATAGTAATACGTCATAACGTATAACGTCATATAGAATTACGGCATAACGTATAACATCACATGGAATTACGGTTTAGCGTATAACGTCATATAGCAATGCGTCATAACGAATAACGCCATTTAGTAATGCGTCATAACGTATAACGTCATATAGAATTACGGCATAATGTAGAACATCACGTAGTAATTCGTCCGAAAGTATAACGTCATATAGAATTACGTCATAACTGATAACGTCACATAGTAATACGTCATAACGTATAACGTCATATAGAATTACGGTTTAACGTATACCGTCATATAGTAATGCGTCATAACGTATAACGTCATATAGAATTACGTCATAACGTACAACGTCACATAGTAATACGTCATAACGTATAACGTCACATAGTAATACGTCATAACGTGTAACGTCGTATAGAATTACGTCATAACGCATAACGTCACATAGTAATACGTCCTAACGTATAACGTCATACAGTAATGCGTCATAACGCATAACGTCACATAGTAATACGTCATAACTTATAACGTCACATAGAATTACGGTTTAGCGTATAACGTCATATAGAATTCCGGTTTAACGAATAACGCCATATAACAATGCGTCATAACGTATAACGCCATATAGAATTACGGCATAATGTGTAACGTCACATAGTAATACGTCATAATGTATAACGCCATAAAGCAATGCGTCATAACTTATAACGTCACATAGTAATACGTCATAACGTATAACGTCACATACAATTACGTCATAACGTATAACGTAATATAGAATTCCGGTTTAACGTACAACGTCATATAGTAATGCGTGATAACGTATAACGTCATATAGTATTGCGTCATGACGTATAACGCCATATAGAAATGCGGCATAACGTATAACGTCATATAGTATTACGTCATAACTTATAACGTCACATAGTAATACGTCATAACGTATAACGTCACATACAAATACGTCATAACGTATAACGTAATATAGAATTCCGGTTTAACGTACAACGTCATATAGTAATGCGTGATAACGTATAACGTCATATAGTATTGCGTCATGACGTATAACGCCATATAGAAATGCGTCATAACGTATAACGTCATATAGTATTACGTCATAAGTTATAACGTCACACAGTAATACGTCATAACGTATAACGTCATATAGAATTACGTCATAACGTATAACGTCATATAGAAATACGATATAACGTATAACGTCACATAGTAATACGTCATAACGTGTAACGTCGTATAGAATTACGTCATAACGTGTAACATCACATAGTAAGACCTCATAACGTATAACGTCATATAGAATTCCGGTTTAACGTATAACGCTATATAGCAATGCGTCATACCGTATAACGTCATATAGAATTACGGCATAATGTATAACGTCACATAGTAATACGTCATAACGTATAACGCCATATAGCTATGCGTCATAATGTATAACGTCATATGGAATTACAGTTTAACGTATAACGTCATATAGTAATGCGCCATAACGTGTATCGCCATATAGTAATGCGTCATAACGTATGACGTCATATAGTATTGCGTCATGACGTATAACGCCATATAGTAAGGCGCCATGACGTATAACGTCATATAGTAAGGCGCCATGACGTATAACGTCATATAGTAATACGTCATAACGTATAACGTTATATAGAATTCCGGTTTAACGAATAACGCTATACAGCAATGCGTCATAACGTATAACGTCATATAGAATTCCGGTTTAACGTATAACGCTATATAGCAATGCGTCATACCGTATAACGTCATATAGAATTACGGCATAATGTATAACGTCACATAGTAATACGTCATAACGTATAACGCCATACAGCTATGCGTCATAATGTATAACGTCATATGGAATTACAGTTTAACGTATAACGTCATATAGTAATGCGCCATAACGTGTATCGCCATATAGTAATGCGTCATAACGTATGACGTCATATAGTATTGCGTCATGACGTATAACGCCATATAGTAAGGCGCCATGACGTATAACGTCATATAGTAAGGCGCCATGACGTATAACGTCATATAGTAATACGTCATAACGTATAACGTTATATAGAATTCCGGTTTAACGAATAACGCTATACAGCAATGCGTCATAACGTATAACGTCATATAGAATTCCGGCATAATGTGTAACGCCACATAGTAATACGTCATAATGTATAACGCCATATAGCAATGCGTCATAACGTATAACGTCATATAGAATTCCGGTTTAACGAATAACGCTATACAGCAATGCGTCATAACGTATAACGTCATATAGAATTCCGGCATAATGTGTAACGCCACATAGTAATACGTCATAATGTATAACGCCATATAGCAATGCGTCATAACGTATGACGTCATATAGAATTACGGTTTAACGTATAACGTCACATAGTAATACGTCATAACGTGTAACGTCGTATAGAATTACGTCATAACGTATAACGTCATATAGAATTCCGGTTTAACGTATAACGCTATATAGCAATGCGTCATAACGTATAACGTCATATAGAATTACGGCATAATGTAGAACATCACGTAGTAATTCGTCCGAAAGTATAACGTCATATAGAATTACGTCATAACTGATAACGTCACATAGTAATACGTCATAACGTATAACGTCATATAGAATTACGGTTTAACGTATACCGTCATATAGTAATGCGTCATAACGTATAACGTCATATAGAATTACGTCATAAATTATAACGTCACATAGTAATACGTCATAACGTATAACGTCATATAGAATTACGGTTTAACGTATACCGTCATATAGTAATGCGTCATAACGTATAACGTCATATAGAATTACGTCATAACTTATAACGTCACATAGTAACACGTTATAACTTATAACGTCACATAGCGTTACGGTTTAGCGTATAAAGTCATATAGAATTAGGGTTTAACGTATAACGTCACATAGAATTACGGTTTAACGTATAACGTCACATAGTAATACGTCATAACGTGTAACGTAGTATAGAATTACGTCATAACGTAGAACGTCACATAGTAATACGTCATAACGTATAACGTCATATAGAATTCCGGTTTAACGAATAACGCTATATAACAATGCGTCATAACGTATAACGTCATATAGAATTACGGCATAATGTGTAACGTCACATAGTAATACGTCATAACGTATAACGCCATATAGCTATGCGTCATAACGTATAACGTCATATGGAATTACGGTTTAACGTATAACGTCATATAGTAATACGTCATAGCGTATATCGCCATATAGTAATGCGTCATAACGGATAACGTCATATGGAATTACGGTTTAACGTATAACTTCATATAGTAATGCGTCATAACGTATAACGCCATATAGTACTGCGTCATAACGTATGACGTCATATAGTATTGTGTCATGACGTATAACGTCATATAGAATTACGGCATAATGTAGAACATCACGTAGTAATACGTCCGAACGTATAACGTCATATAGAATTACGTCATAACTGATAACGTCACATAGTAATACGTCATAACGTATAACGTCATATAGAATTACGGCATAACGTATAACATCACATGGAATTGCGGTTTAGCGTATAACGTCATATAGCAATGCGTCATAACGTATAACGCCATTTAGTAATGCGTCCTAACGTATAACGTCATATAGAATTACGGTTTAACGTATACCGTCATATAGTAATGCGTAATAACGTATAACGTCATATAGAATTACGTCATAACTTATAACGTCACATAGTAATACGTCCTAACGTATAACGTCATATAGAATTACGGTTTAACGTATACCGTCATATAGTAATGCGTCATAACGTATAACGTCATATAGAATTACGTCATAACTTATAACGTCACATAGTAACACGTCATAACTTATAACGTCACATAGCGTTACGGTTTAGCGTATAAAGTCATATAGAATTAGGGTTTAACGTATAACGTCACATAGAATTACGGTTTAACGTATAACGTCACATAGTAATACGTCATAACGTGTAACGTCGTATAGAATTACGTCATAACGTATAACGTCACATAGTAATACGTCATAACGTATAACGTCATATAGAATTCCGGGTTAACGAATAACGCTATATAACAATGCGTCATAACGTATAACGTCATATAGAATTAAGGCATAATGTGTAACGTCACATAGTAATACGTCATAACGTATAACGCCATATAGCTATGCGTCATAACGTATAACGTCATATGGAATTCCGGTTTAACGTATAACGTCATATAGAATTACGATTTAACGTATGAAGCCATGTAGAATTACGGCATAACGTATAACGTCACATAGTAATGCGTCATAACGTATAACGCCATGTAGTAATGCGTCATAATGTATAACGTCATGTAGTATTGCGTCATGAAATATAACGTCATATAGAATTACGTCATGACGTAGAGCATCACATAGTAATACGTCAAAACGTATAACGCCATATAGCAATGCGTCATAACGTATAACGGCATATAGAAATACGTTATAACATATAACGTCACATAGTAATACGTCATAACGTATAACGTCATATAGAATTACGGCATAACGTATAACATCACATGGAATTACGGTTTAGCGTATAACGTCATATAGCAATGCGTCATAACGAATAACGCCATTTAGTAATGCGTCATAACGTATAACGTCATATAGAATTACGGCATAATGTAGAACATCACGTAGTAATTCGTCCGAAAGTATAACGTCATATAGAATTACGTCATAACTGATAACGTCACATAGTAATACGTCATAACGTATAACGTCATATAGAATTACGGTTTAACGTATACCGTCATATAGTAATGCGTCATAACGTATAACGTCATATAGAATTACGTCATAACGTACAACGTCACATAGTAATACGTCATAACGTATAACGTCACATAGTAATACGTCATAACGTGTAACGTCGTATAGAATTACGTCATAACGCATAACGTCACATAGTAATACGTCCTAACGTATAACGTCATACAGTAATGCGTCATAACGCATAACGTCACATAGTAATACGTCATAACTTATAACGTCACATAGAATTACGGTTTAGCGTATAACGTCATATAGAATTCCGGTTTAACGAATAACGCCATATAACAATGCGTCATAACGTATAACGCCATATAGAATTACGGCATAATGTGTAACGTCACATAGTAATACGTCATAATGTATAACGCCATAAAGCAATGCGTCATAACTTATAACGTCACATAGTAATACGTCATAACGTATAACGTCACATACAATTACGTCATAACGTATAACGTAATATAGAATTCCGGTTTAACGTACAACGTCATATAGTAATGCGTGATAACGTATAACGTCATATAGTATTGCGTCATGACGTATAACGCCATATAGAAATGCGGCATAACGTATAACGTCATATAGTATTACGTCATAACTTATAACGTCACATAGTAATACGTCATAACGTATAACGTCACATACAAATACGTCATAACGTATAACGTAATATAGAATTCCGGTTTAACGTACAACGTCATATAGTAATGCGTGATAACGTATAACGTCATATAGTATTGCGTCATGACGTATAACGCCATATAGAAATGCGTCATAACGTATAACGTCATATAGTATTACGTCATAAGTTATAACGTCACACAGTAATACGTCATAACGTATAACGTCATATAGAATTACGTCATAACGTATAACGTCATATAGAAATACGATATAACGTATAACGTCACATAGTAATACGTCATAACGTGTAACGTCGTATAGAATTACGTCATAACGTGTAACATCACATAGTAAGACCTCATAACGTATAACGTCATATAGAATTCCGGTTTAACGTATAACGCTATATAGCAATGCGTCATACCGTATAACGTCATATAGAATTACGGCATAATGTATAACGTCACATAGTAATACGTCATAACGTATAACGCCATATAGCTATGCGTCATAATGTATAACGTCATATGGAATTACAGTTTAACGTATAACGTCATATAGTAATGCGCCATAACGTGTATCGCCATATAGTAATGCGTCATAACGTATGACGTCATATAGTATTGCGTCATGACGTATAACGCCATATAGTAAGGCGCCATGACGTATAACGTCATATAGTAAGGCGCCATGACGTATAACGTCATATAGTAATACGTCATAACGTATAACGTTATATAGAATTCCGGTTTAACGAATAACGCTATACAGCAATGCGTCATAACGTATAACGTCATATAGAATTCCGGTTTAACGTATAACGCTATATAGCAATGCGTCATACCGTATAACGTCATATAGAATTACGGCATAATGTATAACGTCACATAGTAATACGTCATAACGTATAACGCCATACAGCTATGCGTCATAATGTATAACGTCATATGGAATTACAGTTTAACGTATAACGTCATATAGTAATGCGCCATAACGTGTATCGCCATATAGTAATGCGTCATAACGTATGACGTCATATAGTATTGCGTCATGACGTATAACGCCATATAGTAAGGCGCCATGACGTATAACGTCATATAGTAAGGCGCCATGACGTATAACGTCATATAGTAATACGTCATAACGTATAACGTTATATAGAATTCCGGTTTAACGAATAACGCTATACAGCAATGCGTCATAACGTATAACGTCATATAGAATTCCGGCATAATGTGTAACGCCACATAGTAATACGTCATAATGTATAACGCCATATAGCAATGCGTCATAACGTATAACGTCATATAGAATTCCGGTTTAACGAATAACGCTATACAGCAATGCGTCATAACGTATAACGTCATATAGAATTCCGGCATAATGTGTAACGCCACATAGTAATACGTCATAATGTATAACGCCATATAGCAATGCGTCATAACGTATGACGTCATATAGAATTACGGTTTAACGTATAACGTCACATAGTAATACGTCATAACGTGTAACGTCGTATAGAATTACGTCATAACGTATAACGTCATATAGAATTCCGGTTTAACGTATAACGCTATATAGCAATGCGTCATAACGTATAACGTCATATAGAATTACGGCATAATGTAGAACATCACGTAGTAATTCGTCCGAAAGTATAACGTCATATAGAATTACGTCATAACTGATAACGTCACATAGTAATACGTCATAACGTATAACGTCATATAGAATTACGGTTTAACGTATACCGTCATATAGTAATGCGTCATAACGTATAACGTCATATAGAATTACGTCATAAATTATAACGTCACATAGTAATACGTCATAACGTATAACGTCATATAGAATTACGGTTTAACGTATACCGTCATATAGTAATGCGTCATAACGTATAACGTCATATAGAATTACGTCATAACTTATAACGTCACATAGTAACACGTTATAACTTATAACGTCACATAGCGTTACGGTTTAGCGTATAAAGGCATATAGAATTAGGGTTTAACGTATAACGTCACATAGAATTACGGTTTAACGTATAACGTCACATAGTAATACGTCATAACGTGTAACGTAGTATAGAATTACGTCATAACGTAGAACGTCATATAGTAATACGTCATAACGTATAACGTCATATAGAATTCCGGTTTAACGAATAACGCTATATAACAATGCGTCATAACGTATAACGTCATATAGAATTACGGCATAATGTGTAACGTCACATAGTAATACGTCATAACGTATAACGCCATATAGCTATGCGTCATAACGTATAACGTCATATGGAATTACGGTTTAACGTATAACGTCATATAGTAATACGTCATAGCGTATATCGCCATATAGTAATGCGTCATAACGGATAACGTCATATGGAATTACGGTTTAACGTATAACTTCATATAGTAATGCGTCATAACGTATAACGCCATATAGTACTGCGTCATAACGTATGACGTCATATAGTATTGTGTCATGACGTATAACGTCATATAGAATTACGGCATAATGTAGAACATCACGTAGTAATACGTCCGAACGTATAACGTCATATAGAATTACGTCATAACTGATAACGTCACATAGTAATACGTCATAACGTATAACGTCATATAGAATTACGGCATAACGTATAACATCACATGGAATTGCGGTTTAGCGTATAACGTCATATAGCAATGCGTCATAACGTATAACGCCATTTAGTAATGCGTCCTAACGTATAACGTCATATAGAATTACGGTTTAACGTATACCGTCATATAGTAATGCGTAATAACGTATAACGTCATATAGAATTACGTCATAACTTATAACGTCACATAGTAATACGTCCTAACGTATAACGTCATATAGAATTACGGTTTAACGTATACCGTCATATAGTAATGCGTCATAACGTATAACGTCATATAGAATTACGTCATAACTTATAACGTCACATAGTAACACGTCATAACTTATAACGTCACATAGCGTTACGGTTTAGCGTATAAAGTCATATAGAATTAGGGTTTAACGTATAACGTCACATAGAATTACGGTTTAACGTATAACGTCACATAGTAATACGTCATAACGTGTAACGTCGTATAGAATTACGTCATAACGTATAACGTCACATAGTAATACGTCATAACGTATAACGTCATATAGAATTCCGGGTTAACGAATAACGCTATATAACAATGCGTCATAACGTATAACGTCATATAGAATTACGGCATAATGTGTAACGTCACATAGTAATACGTCATAACGTATAACGCCATATAGCTATGCGTCATAACGTATAACGTCATATGGAATTCCGGTTTAACGTATAACGTCATATGGAATTACGATTTAACGTATGAAGCCATGTAGAATTACGGCATAACGTATAACGTCACATAGTAATGCGTCATAACGTATAACGCCATGTAGTAATGCGTCATAATGTATAACGTCATGTAGTATTGCGTCATGAAATATAACGTCATATAGAATTACGTCATGACGTAGAGCATCACATAGTAATACGTCATAACGTATAAGGTCATACAGTCATTCGTCATACCGTATAAAGTCATATAGAATTACGGCATAAAGTATAACGTCACGTAGTAATACGTCATATCGTACAACGTCATATAGAATTACGGCATGACGTATAACGTCACATAGTAATACGTCAAAACGTATAACGCCATATAGCAATGCGTCATAACGTATAACGGCATATAGTAATACGTCATAACGTATAACGTCACATAGTAATACGTCATAACGTATAACGTCATATAGAATTACGGCATAACGTATAACATCACATGGAATTACGGTTTAGCGTATAACGTCATATAGCAATGCGTCATAACGAATAACGCCATTTAGTAATGCGTCATAACGTATAACGTCATATAGAATTACGGCATAATGTAGAACATCACGTAGTAATTCGTCCGAAAGTATAACGTCATATAGAATTACGTCATAACTGATAACGTCACATAGTAATACGTCATAACGTATAACGTCATATAGAATTACGGTTTAACGTATACCGTCATATAGTAATGCGTCATAACGTATAACGTCATATAGAATTACGTCATAACGTACAACGTCACATAGTAATACGTCATAACGTATAACGTCACATAGTAATACGTCATAACGTGTAACGTCGTATAGAATTACGTCATAACGCATAACGTCACATAGTAATACGTCCTAACGTATAACGTCATACAGTAATGCGTCATAACGCATAACGTCACATAGTAATACGTCATAACTTATAACGTCACATAGAATTACGGTTTAGCGTATAACGTCATATAGAATTCCGGTTTAACGAATAACGCCATATAACAATGCGTCATAACGTATAACGCCATATAGAATTACGGCATAATGTGTAACGTCACATAGTAATACGTCATAATGTATAACGCCATAAAGCAATGCGTCATAACGTATAACGTCATATAGAATTACGCTTAAACGTATAACGTCATACAGTAATGCGTCATAACGCATAACGTCACATAGTAATACGTCATAACTTATAACGTCACATAGAGTTACGGTTTAGCGTATAAAGTCATATAGAATTAGGGTTTAACGTATAACGTCACATAGTATTACGGTTTAGCGTACAACGTCATATAGTAGTGCGTCATAACGTATAACGCCATATAGCAACGCGTTATAAAGTATAACGTCATATAGTAATGCGTGATAACGTATAACGTCATATAGAATTACGGCATAACGTATAACGTCACATAGTAATACGTCATAACGTATAAGGCCATATAGCAATGCGTCATAACGTATAACGTCATATAGTATTGCGTCATGACGTATAACGAGATATAGCAATGCGTCATAACGTATAACGTCATATAGAATTACGGTTTAAGGTATAACGTCATATAGCAATGCGTCATAACGTATAAGGCCATATAGCAATGCGTCATAACGTATAACGTCATATAGTATTGCGTCATGAAGTATAACGTCATATAGAATTACCTCATAACGTATAACGTCACATAGTAATACGTCATAACGTATAGCGTCAGATAGTAATACGTCATAATGTATAACGTCACATAGTAATACGTCATAACGTATAACGAGATATAGCAATGCGGCATGACGTATGACGTCATATAGTATTGCGTCATGACGTATAACGACATATAGTATTACGTCATAACGTATAACGTCACATAGTAATACGTCAAAACGTATAACGCCATATAGCAATGCGTCATAACGTATAACGTCATTTAGAAATACGTTATAACTTATAACGTCACATAGTAATACGTCATAACGTATAACGTCATATAGAATTACGGCATAACGTATAACATCACATGGAATTACGGTTTAGCGTATAACGTCATATAGCAATGCGTCATAACGTATAACGCCATTTAGTAATGCGTCCTAACGTATAACGTCATGTAGAATTACGGTTTAACGTATACCGTCATATAGTAATGCGTCATAACGTATAACGCCATTTAGTAATGCGTCATAACGTATACCGTCATATAGTAATGCGTCATAACGTATAACGTCACATAGAATTACAGTTTAGCGTATAACGTCATATAGCAATGCGTCATAACTTATAAGGCCATATAGCAATGCGTCATAACGTATATCGTCATATAGCAATGCGTCATAACGTATAACGTCATATAGTAATGCGTCATAACGTATAGCGCCATGTAGTAATGCGGCATGACGTATGACGTCATATAGTATTGCGTCATGACGTATAACGACATATAGTATTACGTCATAACTTATAACGTCACATAGTAATACGTCCTAACGTATAACGTCATATAGAATTACGGCATAACGTATAACGTCACAGAGAATTACGGTTTAGAGTCTAACGTCATATAGCAATACGTCATAACGTATAAGGCCATATAGCAATGCGTCATAACGTATAACGTCATATAGTATTGCGTCATGACGTATAACGAGATATAGCAATGCGTCATAACGTATATCGTCATATAGAATTACGGTTTAAGGTATAACGTCATATAGCAATGCGTCATAACGTATAAGGCCATATAGCAATGCGTCATAAAGTATAACGTCATATAGTATTGCGTCATGAAGTATAACGTCATATAGAATTACCTCATAACGTATAACGTCACATAGTAATACGTCATAACGTATAGCGTCAGATAGTAATACGTCATAATGTATAACGTCACATAGTAATACGTCATAACGTATAACGAGATATAGCAATGCGTCATAACGTATAACGTCATATGGAATTACGGTTTAAGGTATAACGTCATATAGAAATGCGTCATAACGT
The DNA here is from genome assembly GCF_041682495.2 of Bombus fervidus. NCBI lineage: Eukaryota > Metazoa > Arthropoda > Insecta > Hymenoptera > Apidae > Bombus > Bombus fervidus. The sequence goes on from NW_027212582.1 coordinate 3,860,231, forward strand.
ATAACGCCATTTAGTAATGCGTCCTAACGTATAACGTCATGTAGAATTACGGTTTAACGTATACCGTCATATAGTAATGCGTCATAACGTATAACGTCACATTGAATTACGGTTTAGCGTATAACGTCATATAGCAATGCGTCATAACGTGTGACGTCGTATAGTATTGCGTCATGACGTATAACGTCATGTAGAATTAGGTCATAACGTAGAACATCACACAGTAATACGTCATAACGTATAACGTCACATGGAATTATGGTTTAACGTATAACGTCATATAGTAATGCGTCATAACGTATAACGCCATTTAGTAATGCGTCATAACGTATAACGTCACATAGTAATACTTCATAACGTATGACGTCATATAGAATTACGGCATAATGTATAACGTCACATAGTAATACGTCATAACGTATAACGCCATATAGTAATGCGTCATAGCGTATGACGTCATATAGTATTGCGTCATAACGTATAACGCCATATAGTATTGCGTCATAACGTGTAACGTCGTATAGAATTACGTCATAACGTACAACGTCACATAGTAATACGTCATAACGTATAACGTCATATAGAATTACGGCATAACGTATAACATCACATGGAATTACGGTTTAGCGTATAACGTCATATAGCAATGCGTCATAACGTATAACGCCATTTAGTAATGCGTCCTAACGTATAACGTCATGTAGAATTACGGTTTAACGTATACCGTCATATAGTAATGCGTCATAACGTATAACGTCACATAGAATTACGGTTTAGCGTATAACGTCATATAGCAATGCGTCATAACGTATAAGGCCATATAGCAATGCGTCATAACGTATAACGTCATATAGCAATGCGTCATAACGTATAACGTCATATAGTAATGCGTCATAACGTATAGCGCCATATAGTAATGCGGCATGACGTATGACGTCATATAGTATTGCGTCATGACGTATAACGACATATAGTAAGGCGCCATGACGTATAACGTCATATAGAAATAAGGCATAACGTATAGCGTCACATAGTAATACGTCATAACGTGTAACGTCGTATAGAATTACGTCATAACGTACAATGTCACATAGTAATACGTCATAACGTATAACGTCACATAGTAATACGTCATAACGTGTAACGTCGTATAGAATTACGTCATAACGCATAACGTCACATAGTAATACGTCATAACGTATAACGTCATATAGAATTCCGGTTTAACGAATAACGCTATACAGCAATGCGTCATAACGTATAACGTCATATAGAATTACGGCATAATGTGTAACGTCACATAGTAATACGTCATAACGTATAACGTCATATAGAGTTAGGTCATAACTTTTAACGTCACATAGTAGTACGTAATAGCGTTTTACGTCATATAGAATTCCGGTTTAACGTATAACGCCATATAGCAACGCGTTATAAAGTATAACGTCATATAGTATTGCGTCATGACGTATAACGTCATATAGAATGACGTCATAACGTAGAACATCACATAGTAAACGTACTAACGTATAACGTCATATAGAATTACGTCATAACTTATAACGTCACATGGTAATACGTCATAACGTATAACGTCATATAGAATTACGGCATAACGTATAACATCACATGGAATTACGGTTTAGCGTATAACGTCATATAGCAATGCGTCATAACGTATAACGCCATTTAGTAATGCGTCCTAACGTATAACCTCACATAGAATTACGGTTTAATGTATATCGTCATATAGAAATCCGGTTTTACGTATAACGACATATTGAATTACGGTTTAACGTATAAAGCAATGTAGATTAAGGCATAACGTATAACGTCATATAGTAATGCGTCATAACGTATAACGCCATATAGTAATGCGTCATAATGTATAACGTCATATAGAAATACGTTATAACTTATAACGTCACATAGTAATACGTCATAACGTATAACGTCATATAGAATTACGGCATAACGTATAACATCACATGGAATTACGGTTTAGCGTATAACGTCATATAGCAATGCGTCATAACGTATAAGGCCATATAGCAATGCGTCAGAACGTATAACGTCATATAGCAATGCGTCATAACGTATAACGTCATATAGTAATGCGTCATAACGTATAGCGCCATATAGTAATGCGGCATAACGTATGACGTCATATAGTATTGCGTCATGACGTATAACGACATATAGTAAGGCGCCATGACGTATAACGTCATATAGAAATAAGGCATAACGTATAACGTCACATAGTAATACGTCATAACGTGTAACGTCGTATAGAATTACGTCATAACGTACAATGTCACATAGTAATACGTCATAACGTATAACGTCACATAGTAATACGTCATAACGTGTAACGTCGTATAGAATTACGTCTTAACGCATAACGTCACATAGTAATACGTCATAACGTATAACGTCATATAGAATTCCGGTTTAACGAATAACGCTATACAGCAATGCGTCATAACGTATAACGTCATATAGAATTACGGCATAATGTGTAACGTCACATAGTAATACGTCATAATGTATAACGCCGTATAGCAATGCGTCATAACGTATGACGTCATATAGTATTGCGTCATGACGTATAACGCCATATAGTAAGGCGCCATGACGTATAACGTCATATAGTAATACGTCATAACGTATAACGTTATATAGAATTCCGGTTTAACGAATAACGCTATACAGCAATGCGTCATAACGTATAACGTCATATAGAATTCCGGCATAATGTGTAACGCCACATAGTAATACGTCATAATGTATAACGCCATATAGCAATGCGTCATAACGTATAACGTCATATAGAATTACGGTTTAACGTATAACGTCATACAGTAATGCGTCATAACGTATAACGCCATATAGTAATGCGTCATAACGTATGACGTTATATAGTATTGCATCATGACGTATATCTTCATATAGAATTAGGTCGTAACGAGGAACATCACATAGTAACACGACATAACCTATAACGTCACATAGAATTACGGTTTAACGTATAACGTCATATAATAATGCGTCATACCGTATAACGCCATATAGTAAGGCGTCATGACGTATAACGTCATATAGAATTACGGTTTAACGTATAACGTCATACAGTAATGCGCCATAACGCATAACGTCACATAGTAATACGTCATAACTTATAACGTCACATAGAATTACGGTTTAACGTATCACGTCACATAGAATTACGGTTTAGCGTATAACGTCATATAGAATTAGGGTATACCGTATGACGTCATATAGAATTACGGTTTAACGTATAACGTCACATAGTAATACGTCATAACGTATAACGTCATATAGAATTACGGTTTAACGTATACCGTCATATAGTAATGCGTCATAACGTATAACGTCATATAGATTTACGTCATAAATTATAACGTCACATAGTAATACGTCATAACGTATAACGTCATATAGAATTACGGTTTAACGTATACCGTCATATAGTAATGCGTCATAACGTATAACGTCATATAGAATTACGTCATAACTCATAACGTCACATAGTAACACGTTATAACTTATAACGTCACATAGCGTTACGGTTTAGCGTATAAAGTCATATAGAATTAGGGTTTAACGTATAACGTCACATAGAATTACGGTTTAACGTATAACGTCACATAGTAATACGTCATAACGTGTAACGTAGTATAGAATTACGTCATAACGTAGAACGTCACATAGTAATACGTCATAACGTATAACGTCATATAGAATTCCGGTTTAACGAATAACGCTATATAACAATGCGTCATAACGTATAACGTCATATAGAATTACGGCATAATGTGTAACGTCACATAGTAATACGTCATAACGTATAACGCCATATAGCTATGCGTCAGAACGTATAACGTCATATGGAATTACGGTTTAACGTATAACGTCATATAGTAATACGTCATAGCGTATATCGCCATATAGTAATGCGTCATAACGGATAACGTCATATGGAATTACGGTTTAACGTATAACTTCATATAGTAATGCGTCATAACGTCTAACGCCATATAGTACTGCGTCATAACGTATGACGTCATATAGTATTGCGTCATGACGTATAACGTCATATAGAATTACGGCATAATGTAGAACATCACGTAGTAATACGTCCGAACGTATAACGTCATATAGAATTACGTCATAACTGATAACGTCACATAGTAATACGTCATAACGTATAACGTCATATAGAATTACGGCATAACGTATAACATCACATGGAATTGCGGTTTAGCGTATAACGTCATATAGCAATGCGTCATAACGTATAACGCCATTTAGTAATGCGTCCTAACGTATAACGTCACATAGAATTACGGTTTAACGTATAACGTCACATAGTAATACGTCATAACGTGTAACGTAGTATAGAATTACGTCATAACGTAGAACGTCACATAGTAATACGTCAAAACGTATAACGCCATATAGCAATGCGTCATAACGTATAACGGCATATAGAAATACGTTATAACATATAACGTCACATAGTAATACGTCATAACGTATAACGTCATATAGAATTACGGCATAACGTATAACATCACATGGAATTACGGTTTAGCGTATAACGTCATACAGCAATGCGTCATAACGAATAACGCCATTTAGTAATGCGTCCTAACGTATAACGTCATATAGAATTACGGTTTAACGTATAACGTCATATAGTAATGCGTCATACCGTATAACGCCATATAGAAAAGCGTGATGACGTATAACGTCATATAGAATTCCGGTTTAACGTATAACGCCATATAGCAACGCGTTATAAAGTATAACGTCATATAGTAATGCGTGATAACGTGTAACGTCGTATAGAATTACGTCATAACGCATAACGTCACATAGTAATACGTCCTAACGTATAACGTCATATAGAATTCCGGTTCAACGAATAACGCTATACAGCAATGCGTCATAACGTATAACGTCATATAGAATTACGGTTTAAGGTATAACGTCATATAGTAATGCGTCATAATGTATAACGCCATTTAGTAATACGTCATAACGTGTAACGTCATATAGAATTACGGCATAATGTGTAACGTCACATAGTAATACCTCATAATGTATAACGCCATATAGCAATGCGTCATAACGTATAACGTCATATAGAATTAGGGTTTAACGTATAACGTCATACAGTAATGCGTCATAATGTATAACGCCATTTAGTAATACGTCATAACGTGTAACGTCATATAGAATTACGGCATAATGTGTAACGTCACATAGTAATACCTCATAATGTATAACGCCATATAGTAATACGTCATAACTTATAACGTCACATAGAATTACGGTTTAGCGTATAACGTCATATAGAATTAGGGTTTAACGTATATCGTCAAATAGAATTACGGTTTAGCGTATAAAGTCATATAGTATTAGGGTTTATGTATAACATCATATGGAATTACGGTTTAACGTACAACGTCATATAGTAATGCGTCATAACGGATAACGCCATTTAGTAATGCGTCATAACGTATAACGTCATATAGAATTACGGCATAAAGAATAACGTCACATAGTAATACGTCATAACGTATAGCGTCACATAGTAATACGTCATAATGTATACCGTCATATAGAATTACGGTTTAACGTATAACGTCATACAGTAATGCGTCATAACGCATAACGTCACATAGTAATACGTCATAACTTATAACGACACATAGAGTTACGGTTTAGCGTATAAAGTCATATAGAATTAGGGTTTAACGTATAACGTCACATAGAATTACGGTTTAGCGTATAACGTCATATAGAATTAGGGTTTAACGTATAACGTCATATAGAATTAGGGTTTAACGTATAACGACACATAGAATTACGGTTTAGCGTATAACGTCATATATAATTAGGGTTTACCGTATAACGTAATATAGAATTACGGTTTAACGTATAACGTCACATAGTAATACGTCATAACGTGTAACGTCGTATAGAATTACGTCATAACGTATAACGTCACATAGTAATACGTCATAACGTATAACGTCATATAGAATTCCGGTTTAACGAATAACGCCATATAACAATGCGTCTTAACGTATAACGCCATATAGAATTACGGCATAATGTGTAACGTCACATAGTAATACGTCATAATGTATAACGCCATATAGCAATGCGTCATAACGTATAACGTCATATAGAATTACGCTTAATCGTATAACGTCATACAGTAATGCGTCATAACGCATAACGTCACACAGTAATGCGTCATAACTTATAACGTCACATAGAATTACGGTTTAGCGTATAAAGTCATATAGAATTAGGGTTTAACGTATAACGTCACATAGAATTACGGTTTAGCGTATAACGTCATATAGAATTAGGGTTTAACGTATAACGTCATATAGAATTACGGTTTAACGTATAACGTGATATCGTAATGCGTCATAACGGATAACGCCATTTAGTAATGCGTCATAACGTATAACGTCACATAGTAAACGTCATAACGTATAACGTCATATAGAATTACGACATAAGGTATAACGTCACATAGTAATACGTCATAACGTATTGCGTCACATAGTAATACGTAATAACGTATAACGTCACATAGTATTACGGTTTAGCGTACAACGTCATATAGTAGTGCGTCATAACGTATAACGCCATATAGCAACGCGTTATAAAGTATAACGTCATATAGTAATGCGTGATAACGTATAACGTCATATAGAATTACGGCATAACGTATAACGTCACATAGTAATACGTCATAACGTATAAGGCCATATAGCAATGCGTCATAACGTATAACGTCATATAGTATTGCGTCATGACGTATAACGAGATATAGCAATCCGTCATAACGTATAACGTCATATAGAATTACGGTTTAAGGTATAACGTCATATAGCAATGCGTCATAACGTATAAGGCCATATAGCAATGCGTCATAACGTATAACGTCATTTAGTATTGCGTCATGAAGTATAACGTCATATAGAATTACCTCATAACGTATAACGTCACATAGTAATACGTCATAACGTATAGCGTCAGATAGTAATACGTCATAATGTATAACGTCACATAGTAATACGTCATAACGTATAACGAGATATAGCAATGCGTCATAACGTATAACGTCATATAGAATTACGGTTTAAGGTATAACGTCATATAGCAATGCGTCATAACGTATAACGTCATATAGAATTACGGTTTAAGGTATAACGTCATATAGCAATGCGTCATAACGTATAAGGCCATATAGCAATGCGTCATAACGTATAACGTCATTTAGTATTGCGTCATGAAGTATAACGTCATATAGAATTACCTCATAACGTATAACGTCACATAGTAATACGTCATAACGTATAGCGTCAGATAGTAATACGTCATAATGTATAACGTCACATAGTAATACGTCATAACGTATAACGCCATATAGTAATGCGTCATAGCGTATGACGTCATATAGTATTGCGTCATAACGTATAACGCCATATAGTATTGCGTCATAACGTGTAACGTCGTATAGAATTACGTCATAACGTACAACGTCACATAGTAATACGTCATAACGTGTAACGTCGTATAGAATTACGTCATAACGCATAACGTCACATAGTAATACGTCATAACGTATAACGTCATATAGAATTCCGGTTTAACGTATAACGCCATATAGCAACGCGTTATAAATTATAACGTCATATAGTATTGCGTCATGACGTATAACGTCATATAGAATGACGTCATAACGTAGAACATCACATAGTAAACGTCCTAACGTATAACGTCATATAGAATTACGTCATAACTTATAACGTCACATGGTAATACGTCATAACGTATAACGTCATATAGAATTACGGCATAACGTATAACGTCATATAGTAATGCGTCATAACGTATAACGCCATGTCGCAATGCGTCATAATGTATAACGTCATTTAGAAATACGTTATAACTTATAACGTCACATAGTAATACGTCATAACGTATAACGTCATATAGAATTACGGCATAACGTATAACATCACATGGAATTACGGTTTAGCGTATATCGTCATATAGCAATGCGTCATAACGTATAACGTCATATAGAATTACGTCATAAATTATAACGTCACATGGTAATACGTCATAACGTATAACGTCATATAGAATTACGTCATGACGTAGAGCATCACATAGTAATACGTCATAACGTATAAGGTCATACAGTCATTCGTCATGAAGTATAACGTCATATAGAATTACGGCATGACGTATAACGTCACATAGTAATACGTCAAAACGTATAACGCCATATAGCAATGCGTCATAACGTATAACGTCATTTAGAAATACGTTATAACTTATAACGTCACATAGTAATACGTCATAACGTATAACGTCATATAGAATTACGGCATAACGTATAACATCACATGGAATTACGGTTTAGCGTATATCGTCATATAGCAATGCGTCATAACGTATAACGTCATATAGTAATGCGTCATAACGTATAGCGCCATATAGTAATGCGGCATGACGTATGACGTCATATAGTATTGCGTCATGACGTATAACGACATATAGTATTACGTCATAACTTATAACGTCACATAGTAATACGTCCTAACGTATAACGTCATATAGAATTACGGCATAACGTATAACGTCACAGAGAATTACGGTTTAGAGTCTAACGTCATATAGCAATACGTCATAACGTATAACGTCATATAGCAATGCGTCATAACGTATAACGCCATTTAGTAATGCGTCATAACTTATATCGTCATATAGAATTACGGTTTAAGGTATAACGTCATATAGCAATGCGTCATAACGTATAAGGCCATATAGCAATGCGTCATAAAGTATAACGTCATATAGTATTGCGTCATGAAGTATAACGTCATATAGAATTACCTCATAACGTATAACGTCACATAGTAATACGTCATAACGTATAGCGTCAGATAGTAATACGTCATAATGTATAACGTCACATAGTAATACGTCATAACGTATAACGAGATATAGCAATGCGTCATAACGTATAACGTCACATAGTAATACGTCATAACGTATGACGTCATATAGAATTACGGCATAATGTATCACGTCACATAGTAATACGTCATAACGTATAACGCCATTTAGTAATGCGTCATAACGTATAACGTCATATAGAATTACGGTTTAAGGTATAACGTCATATAGAATTACGGCATAATGTGTAACGTCACATAGTAATACGTCATAATGTATAACGCCATATAGCAATGCGTCATAACTTATAACGTCACATAGAATTGCGGTTTAAGGTATAACGTCATATAGTAATGCGTCATAACGTATAACGCCATATAGTAATGCGTCATAACGTAGAACGTCCTATAGCAATGCGTCATAACGTATGACGTCGTATAGTATTGCGCCATGACGTATAACGTCATGTAGAATTAGGTCATAACGTAGAACATCACACAGTAATACGTCATAACGTATAACGTCACATGGAATTATGGTTTAACGTATAACGTCATATAGTAATGCGTCATAACGTATAACGCCATTTAGTAATGCGTCATAACGTATAACGTCACATTGTAATACGTCATAACGTATGACGTCATATAGAATTACGGCATAATGTATAACGTCACATAGTAATACGTCATATCGTATAACGTCATATAGAATTACGGCATAATGTGTAACGTCACATAGTAATACGTCATAATGTATAACGCCATATAGCAATGCGTCATAACTTATAACGTCACATAGAATTGCGGTTTAAGGTATAACGTCATATAGTAATGCGTCATAACGTATAACGCCATATAGTAATGCGTCATAACGTATAACGTCATATAGTATTGCGTCATGAAGTATAACGTCATATAGAATTACCTCATAACGTAGAACATCACATAGTAATACGTCATAACGTATAACGTCATATAGAGTTAGGTCATAACTTTTAACGTCACATAGTAGTACGTAATAGCGTTTAACGTCATATAGAATTCCGGTTTAACGTATAACGCCATATAGCAACGCGTTATAAAGTATAACGTCATATAGTATTGCGTCATGACGTATAACGTCATATAGAATGACGTCATAACGTAGAACATCACATAGTAAACGTACTAACGTATAACGTCATATAGAATTACGTCATAACTTATAACGTCACATAGTAACACGTCATAACTTATAACGTCACATAGCGTTACGGTTTAGCGTATAAAGTCATATAGAATTAGGGTTTAACGTATAACGTCACATAGAATTACGGTTTAACGTATAACGTCACATAGTAATACGTCATAACGTGTAACGTCGTATAGAATTACGTCATAACGTATAACGTCACATAGTAATACGTCATAACGTATAACGTCATATAGAATTCCGGTTTAACGAATAACGCTATATAACAATGCGTCATAACGTATAACGTCATATAGAATTACGGCATAATGTGTAACGTCACATAGTAATACGTCATAACGTATAACGCCATATAGCTATGCGTCATAACGTATAACGTCATATGGAATTCCGGTTTAACGTATAACGTCATATGGAATTACGATTTAACGTATGAAGCCATGTAGAATTACGGCATAACGTATAACGTCACATAGTAATGCGTCATAACGTATAACGCCATGTAGTAATGCGTCATAATGTATAACGTCATGTAGAATTGCGTCATGAAATATAACGTCATATAGAATTACGTCATGACGTAGAGCATCACATAGTAATACGTCATAACGTATAAGGTCATACAGTCATTCGTCATACCGTATAAAGTCATATAGAATTACGGCATAAAGTATAACGTCACGTAGTAATACGTCATATCGTACAACGTCATATAGAATTACGGCATGACGTATAACGTCACATAGTAATACGTCAAAACGTATAACGCCATATAGCAATGCGTCATAACGTATAACGGCATATAGAAATACGTTATAACATATAACGTCACATAGTAATACGTCATAACGTATAACGTCATATAGAATTACGGCATAACGTATAACATCACATGGAATTACGGTTTAGCGTATAACGTCATATAGCAATGCGTCATAACGAATAACGCCATTTAGTAATGCGTCCTAACGTATAACGTCATATAGAATTACGGTTTAACGTATAACGTCATATAGTAATGCGTCATACCGTATAACGCCATATAGAAAAGCGTGATGACGTATAACGTCATATAGAATTCCGGTTTAACGTATAACGCCATATAGCAACGCGTTATAAAGTATAACGTCATATAGTAATGCGTGATAACGTGTAACGTCGTATAGAATTACGTCATAACGCATAACGTCACATAGTAATACGTCCTAACGTATAACGTCATATAGAATTCCGGTTCAACGAATAACGCTATACAGCAATGCGTCATAACGTATAACGTCATATAGAATTACGGTTTAAGGTATAACGTCATATAGTAATGCGTCATAATGTATAACGCCATTTAGTAATACGTCATAACGTGTAACGTCATATAGAATTACGGCATAATGTGTAACGTCACATAGTAATACCTCATAATGTATAACGCCATATAGCAATGCGTCATAACGTATAACGTCATATAGAATTACGGTTTAACGTATAACGTCATACAGTAATGCGTCATAACGCATAACGTCACATAGTAATACGTCATAACTTATAACGTCACATAGAATTACGGTTTAGCGTATAACGTCATATAGAATTAGGGTTTAACGTATATCGTCAAATAGAATTACGGTTTAGCGTATAACGTCATATAGAATTAGGGTTTAACGTATAACATCATATGGAATTACGGTTTAACGTACAACGTCATATAGTAATGCGTCATAACGGATAACGCCATTTAGTAATGCGTCATAACGTATAACGTCATATAGAATTACGGCATAAAGAATAACGTCACATAGTAATACGTCATAACGTATAGCGTCACATAGTAATACGTCATAATGTATACCGTCATATAGAATTACGGTTTAACGTATAACGTCATACAGTAATGCGTCATAACGCATAACGTCACATAGTAATACGTCATAACTTATAACGACACATAGAGTTACGGTTTAGCGTATAAAGTCATATAGAATTAGGGTTTAACGTATAACGTCACATAGAATTACGGTTTAGCGTATAACGTCATATAGAATTAGGGTTTAACGTATAACGTCATATAGAATTAGGGTTTAACGTATAACGACACATAGAATTACGGTTTAGCGTATAACGTCATATATAATTAGGGTTTACCGTATAACGTAATATAGAATTACGGTTTAACGTATAACGTCACATAGTAATACGTCATAACGTGTAACGTCGTATAGAATTACGTCATAACGTATAACGTCACATAGTAATACGTCATAACGTATAACGTCATATAGAATTCCGGTTTAACGAATAACGCCATATAACAATGCGTCTTAACGTATAACGCCATATAGAATTACGGCATAATGTGTAACGTCACATAGTAATACGTCATAATGTATAACGCCATATAGCAATGCGTCATAACGTATAACGTCATATAGAATTACGCTTAATCGTATAACGTCATACAGTAATGCGTCATAACGCATAACGTCACACAGTAATGCGTCATAACTTATAACGTCACATAGAATTACGGTTTAGTGTATAAAGTCATATAGAATTAGGGTTTAACGTATAACGTCACATAGAATTACGGTTTAGCGTATAACGTCATATAGAATTAGGGTTTAACGTATAACGTCATATAGAATTACGGTTTAACGTATAACGTGATATCGTAATGCGTCATAACGGATAACGCCATTTAGTAATGCGTCATAACGTATAACGTCACATAGTAAACGTCATAACGTATAACGTCATATAGAATTACGACATAAGGTATAACGTCACATAGTATTACGGCTTAGCGTACAACGTCATATAGTAGTGCGTCATAACGTATAACGCCATATAGCAACGCGTTATAAAGTATAACGTCATATAGTAATGCGTGATAACGTATAACGTCATATAGAATTACGGCATAACGTATAACGTCACATAGTAATACGTCATAACGTATAAGGGCATATAGCAATGCGTCATAACGTATAACGTCATATAGTATTGCGTCATGACGTATAACGAGATATAGCAATGCGTCATAACGTATAACGTCATATAGAATTACGGTTTAAGGTATAACGTCATATAGCAATGCGTCATAACGTATAAGGCCATATAGCAATGCGTCATAACGTATAACGTCATTTAGTATTGCGTCATGAAGTATAACGTCATATAGAATTACCTCATAACGTATAACGTCACATAGTAATACGTCATAACGTATAGCGTCAGATAGTAATACGTCATAATGTGTAACGTCACATAGTAATACGTCATAACGTATAACGAGATATAGCAATGCGTCATAACGTATAACGTCATATAGAATTACGGTTTAAGGTATAACGTCATATAGCAATGCGTCATAACGTATAACGCCATTTAGTAATGCGTCCTAACGTATAACGTCATGTAGAATTACGGTTTAACGTATACCGTCATATAGTAATGCGTCATAACGTATAACGCCATTTAGTAATGCGTCATAACGTATAACGCCATATAGTAATGCGTCATAGCGTATGACGTCATATAGTATTGCGTCATAACGTATAACGCCATGTAGTATTGCGTCATAACGTGTAACGTCGTATAGAATTACGTCATAACGTACAACGTCACATAGTAATACGTCATAACGTGTAACGTCGTATAGAATTACGTCATAACGCATAACGTCACATAGTAATACGTCATAACGTATAACGTCATATAGAATTCCGGTTTAACGTATAACGCCATATAGCAACGCGTTATAAAGTATAGCGTCATATAGTATTGCGTCATGACGTATAACGTCATATAGAATGACGTCATAACGTAGAACATCACATAGTAAACGTCCTAACGTATAACGTCATATAGAATTACGTCATAACTTATAACGTCACATGGTAATACGTCATAACGTATAACGTCATATAGAATTACGGCATAACGTATAACGTCATATAGTAATGCGTCATAACGTATAACGCCATGTCGTAATGCGTCATAATGTATAACGTCATGTAGTATTGCGTCATGAAGTATAACGTCATATAGAATTACGTCATGACGTAGAGCATCACATAGTAATACGTCATAACGTATAAGGTCATACAGTCATTCGTCATGAAGTATAACGTCATATAGAATTACGGCATGACGTATAACGTCACATAGTAATACGTCAAAACGTATAACGCCATATAGCAATGCGTCATAACGTATAACGTCATTTAGAAATACGTTATAACTTATAACGTCACATAGTAATACGGCATAACGTATAACGTCATATAGAATTACGGCATAACGTATAACATCACATGGAATTACGGTTTAGCGTATAACGTCATATAGCAATGCGTCATAACGTATAACGCCATTTAGTAATGCGTCCTAACGTATAACGTCATGTAGAATTACGGTTTAACGTATACCGTCATATAGTAATGCGTCATAACGTATAACGTCACATAGAATTACGGTTTAGCGTATAACGTCATATAGCAATGCGTCATAACGTCTAAGGCCATATAGCAATGCGTCATAACGTATAACGTCATATAGCAATGCGTCATAACGTATAACGTCATATAGTAATGCGTCATAACGTATAGCGCCATATAGTAATGCGGCATGACGTATGACGTCATATAGTATTGCGTCATGACGTATAACGACATATAGTAAGGCTCCATGACGTATAACGTCATATAGAAATAAGGCATAACGTATAACGTCACATAGTAATACGTCATAACGTGTAACGTCGTATAGAATTACGTCATAACGTACAATGTCACATAGTAATACGTCATAACGTATAACGTCACATAGTAATACGTCATAACGTGTAACGTCATATAGAATTACGTCATAACGCATAACGTCACATAGTAATACGTCATAACGTATAACGTCATATAGAATTCCGGTTTAACGAATAACGCTATACAGCAATGCGTCATAACGTATAACGTCATATAGAATTACGGCATAATGTGTAACGTCACATAGTAATACGTCATAATGTATAACGCCATATAGCAATGCGTCATAACTTTTAACGTCACATAGAATTGCGGTTTAAGGTATAACGTCATATAGTAATGCGTCATAACGTATAACGCCATATAGTAATGCGTCATAACGTATAACGTCATATAGCAATGCGTCATAACGTATGACGTCGTATAGTATTGCGTCATGACGTATAACGTCATGTAGAATTAGGTCATAACGTAGAACATCACACAGTAATACGTCATAACGTATAACGTCACATGGAATTACGGTTTAACGTATAACGTCATATAGTAATGCGTCATAACGTATAACGCCATTTAGTAATGCGTCATAACGTATAACGTCACATTGTAATACGTCATAACGTATGACGTCATATAGAATTACGGCATAATGTATAACGTCACATAGTAATACGTCATAACGTATAACGTCATATAGAATTACGGCATAATGTGTAACGTCACATAGTAATACGTCATAATGTATAACGCCATATAGCAATGCGTCATAACTTATAACGTCACATAGAATTGCGGTTTAAGGTATAACGTCATATAGTAATGCGTCATAACGTATAACGCCATATAGTAATGCGTCATAACGTATAACGTCATATAGTATTGCGTCATGAAGTATAACGTCATATAGAATTACCTCATAACGTAGAACATCACATAGTAATACGTCATAACGTATAACGTCATATAGAGTTAGGTCATAACTTTTAACGTCACATAGTAGTACGTAATAGCGTTTAACGTCATATAGAATTCCGGTTTAACGTATAACGCCATATAGCAACGCGTTATAAAGTATAACGTCATATAGTATTGCGTCATGACGTATAACGTCATATAGAATGACGTCATAACGTAGAACATCACATAGTAAACGTACTAACGTATAGCGTCATATACAATTACGTCATAACTTATAACGTCACATGGTAATACGTCATAACGTATAACGTCATATAGAATTACGGCATAACGTATAACATCACATGGAATTACGGTTTAGCGCATAACGTCATATAGCAATGCGTCATATCGTATAACGCCATATAGTAATGCGTCATAACGTATAACGCCATATAGTAATGCGTCATAATGTATAACGTCATGTAGTATTGCGTCATGAAGTATAACGTCATATAGAATTACGTCATGGCGTAGAGCATCACATAGTAATACGTCATAACGTATAAGGTCATACAGTCATTCGTCATGAAGTATAACGTCATATAGAATTACGGCATGACGTATAACGTCACATAGTTATACGTCAAAACGTATAACGCCATATAGCAATGCGTCATAACGTATAACGTCATATAGAAATACGTTATAACTTATAACGTCACATAGTAATACGTCATAACGTATAACGTCATATAGAATTACGGCATAACGTATAACATCACATGGAATTACGGTTTAGCGTATAACGTCATATAGCAATGCGTCATAACGTATAAGGCCATATAGCAATGCGTCAGAACGTATAACGTCATATAGCAATGCGTCATAACGTATAACGTCATATAGTAATGCGTCATAACGTATAGCGCCATATAGTAATGCGGCATAACGTATGACGTCATATAGTATTGCGTCATGACGTATAACGACATATAGTAAGGCGCCATGACGTATAACGTCATATAGAAATAAGGCATAACGTATAACGTCACATAGTAATACGTCATAACGTGTAACGTCGTATAGAATTACGTCATAACGTACAATGTCACATAGTAATACGTCATAACGTATAACGTCACATAGTAATACGTCATAACGTGTAACGTCGTATAGAATTACGTCATAACGCATAACGTCACATAGTAATACGTCATAACGTATAACGTCATATAGAATTCCGGTTTCACGAATAACGCTATACAGCAATGCGTCATAACGTATAACGTCATATAGAATTACGGCATAATGCGTAACGTCACATAGTAATACGTCATAATGTATAACGCCATATATCAATGCGTCATAACTTATAACGTCACATAGAATTGCGGTTTAAGGTATAACGTCATATAGTAATGCGTCATAACGTATAACGCCATATAGTAATGCGTCATAACGTATAACGTCATATAGTATTGCATCATGACGTATAACGTCATATAGAATGACGTCATAACGTAGAACATCACATAGTAAACGTCCTAATGTATAACGTTACATAGAATTACTGTTTAACATATAACGTAATATAGAATTCCGGTTTAACGTACAACGTCATATAGTAATGCGTCATAACGTATAACGTCATATAGTATTGCATCATGACGTATAACGTCATATAGAATTACGGCATAACGTAGAACAACACATAGTAATACGTCACAACGTATAACGTTACATAGAATTACTGTTTAACATATAACGTAATATAGAATTCCGGTTTAACGTACAACGTCATATAGTAATGCGTCATAATGTATAACGTCATGTAGTATTGCGTCATGAAGTATAACGTCATATAGAATTACGTCATGGCGTAGAGCATCACATAGTAATACGTCATAACGTATAAGGTCATACAGTCATTCGTCATGAAGTATAACGTCATATAGTAATGCGTCATAACGTATAACGTCATGTAGTATTACGTCATAACTTATAACGTCACATGGAATTACGGTTTAGCGTATAACGTCATATAGCAATGCGTCATAACGTATAACGCCATTTAGTAATGCGTCCTAACGTATAACGTCATATAGAATTACGGTTTAATGTATATCATCATATAGAAATCCGGTTTAACGTATAACGTCATATGGAATTACGGTTTAACGTATAAAGCAATGTAGAATTACGGCATAACGTGTAACGTCATATAGTAATGCGTCATAACGTATAACGCCATATAGTAATGCGTCATAACGTACAACGTCACATAGTAATACGTCAAAACGTATAACGCCATATAGCAATGCGTCATAACGTATAACGTCATATAGAAATACGTTATATCCTATAACGTCACATAGTAGTACGTCATAACGTATAACGTCATATAGAATTCCGGTTTAACGTATAACGCTATATAGCAATGCGTCATAACGTATAACGCCATATAGTAATGAGTCATAACGTATAACTTCATATAGTACTGCGTCAAGAAGTATACTGTCATATAGAATTACGTCATAACATAGAACATCACATAGTAATACGTCATAACGTATAACGTTATATAGAGTTACGTCATAACTTATAACGTCACATAGTATACGTAATAACGTTTAACGTCATATAGAATTCTGGTTTAACGTACAACGCCATATAGCAACGTGTTATAAAGTATAACGTCATATAGTAATGCATGATAACGTATAACGTCATATAGTATTGCGTCATGACGTATAACGTTATATAGAATTAGGTCATAACGTATAACGTCACATAGAATTACGGTTTAACGTATAACGTATTATAGTAATGCGTCATACCGTATCACGCCATTTAGTAATGCGTCATAACGTACAACGTCACATAGTAATACGTCATAACGTATAACGTCATATAGAATTACGTCATAACGTATAACGCCATATAGTAATGCGTCATAACGTATAACGTCATATAGTATTGCGTCATAACGTGTAACGTCACATAGTAATACGTCATAACGTATAACGTCACACAGTAATACGTCATAACGTGTAACGTCGTATAGAATTACGTCATAACGTACAACGTCACATAGTAATACGTCATAACGTATAACGTCATATAGAATTAGGGTTTAACGTATAACGTCACATAGAATTACGGTTTAGCGTCTAACGTCATATAGAATTAGGGTTTAACGTATAACGTCATATAGAATTACAGTTTAACGTACAACGTCATATAGTAACGCGTCATAACGGATAACGCCATTTAGTAATATGTCGTAACGTATAACTTCACATAGTAAACGTCATAACGTATAACGTCATATAGAATTACCGCATAAGGTATAACGTCACATAGTAATACGTCATAACGTATAACGTCATATAGAATTACGGCATAATGTGTAACGTCACATAGTAATACGTCATAATGTATAACGCCATATAGCAATGCGTCATGACGTATAACGTCATATAGAATTACGGTTTAACGTATAACGTCATACAGTAATGCGTCATAACGCATAACGTCACATAGTAATACGTCATAACTTATAACGTCACATAGAATTACGGTTTAGCGTATAAAGTCATATAGAATTAGGGTTTAACGTATAACGTCACATAGAATTACGGTTTAGCGTATAACGTCATATAGAATTAGGGTTTAACGTATAACGTCATATAGAATTAGGGTTTAACGTATAACGTCACATAGAATTACGGTTTAGCGTATAACGTCATATAGAATTAGGGTTTAACGTATAACGTCATATAGAATTACGGTTTAACGTATAACGTCACATAGTAATACGTCATAACTTATAACGTCACATAGAATTACGGTTTAGCGTATAAAGTCATATAGAATTAGGGTTTAACGTATAACGCCACATGGAATTACGGTTTAGCGTATAACGTCATATAGAATTAGGGTTTATCGTATAACGTCATATAGAATTACGGTTTAGGGTACAACGTCATATAGCAATGCGTCATAACGTGTAACGACATTTAGTAATGCGTCATAATGTATAACGCCAGTTAGTAATGCGTCATAACGTATAACGCCATATAGTAATGCATCATAACGGATGACGTCATATAGTATTCCGTCATAACGTATAACGTCATATAGAATTACGTCATAACGTAGAACATCACATAGTAATACGTCATAATGTATAACATCACATAGTAATATGTCATAACGTATAACGTCATATAGAGTTACGTCATAACTTATAACGTCACATAGTAGTGCGTAATAAAGTTTAACGTCATATAGAATTCCGGTTTAACGTATAACGCCATATAGCAACGCGTTATAAAGTATAACGTCATATCGTAATGCGTGATAACGAATAACGTCATATAGTATTGCATCATGACGTATAACGTCATATAGAATTAGGGTTTAACGTATAACGTCATATAGAACTACGGTTTAACGTATAACGTCACATAGTAATACGTCATAACGTGTAACGTCGTATAGAATTACGTCATAACGTCTAACGTCACATAGTAATACGTCATAACGTATAACGTCATATAGAATTCCGGTTTAACGAATAACGCTATATAGCAATGCGTCATAACGTATAACGTCATATAGAATTACGGCATAATGTGCAACGTCACATAGTAATGCGTCATAACGGATAACGCAATATAGCAATGCGTCATAACGTATAACGTCATATAGAATTGCGTCATAACGTATAACGCCATATAGTATTGCGTGATAACGTATAACGTCATATAGAATTACGGTTTAACGTATAACGTCATATAGTAATGCGTCATAACGTATAACGCCATTTAGTAATGCGTCATAACGTATAACGCCATTTAGTAATGCGTCATAACGTATAACGCCATATAGTAATGCGTCTTAACGTATGACGTCATATAGTATTGCGTCATAACGTATAACGTCATATAGAATTACGTCATAGCTTAGTACATCACATAGTAATACGTCATAACCTATAACGTCATATAGAATTACGGCATAACGTACAACGTCATATAGTATTGCGTCGTGTCGTATAACGTCATATAGAATTACGTCATAACGTATAACATCACATAGTAATACGTCTTAACGTATAACGTCACATAGAATTACGGTTTAGCGTATAACGTTATATAGAATTACGGTTTAACGTATAACGTCATATAGAATTACAGTTTAACGTACAACGTCATATTGTAACGCGTCATAACGGATAACGCCATTTAGTAATATGTCATAACGTATAACGTCACATAGTAAACGTCATAACGTATAACGTCATATAGAATTACGGCATAAGGTATAACGTCACATAGAATTACGGCATAACGTATAACGTCATATAGAATTAGGGATTAACGTATAACGTCATATAGAATTATGGTTTAGCGTATAACGTCATATAGAATTAGGGTCTAACGTATAACGCCATTTAGTAAAGCGTCATAACGTATAACGTCATATAGAATTACGGTTTAACGTATAACGTCATCCAGTAATGCGTCATAACGCATAACGTCACATAGAAATACGTCATAACTTATAACGTCACATAGAATTACGGTTTAGCGTATAACGTCATATAGAATTAGGGTTTAACGCATAACGTCATATAGAATTACGGTTTAGCGTATAACGCCATATAGAATTAGGGTTTAACGTATAACGTCATATAGTAATGCGTCAAAACGTATAACGCCATTTAGTAATGCGTCATAACGTATAACGCCATTTAGAAAAGCGTCATAACGTATAACGTCATATAGAATTACGGTTTAACGTATAACGTCATACAGTAATGCGTCATAACGCATAACGTCACATAGAAATACGTCATAACTTATAACGTCACATAGAATTACGGTTTAGCGTATAAAGTCATATAGAATTAGGGTATAACGTATAACGTCACATAGAATTACGGTTTAGCGTATAACGTCATATAGAATTAGGGTTTAACGTATAACGTCATATAGAACTACGGTTTAACGTATAACGTCACATAATAATACGTCATAACGTGTAACGTCGTATAGAATTACCTCATAACGTATAACGTCACATAGTAATACGTCATAACGTATAACGCCATATAGTAATGCGTCATAACGTATGACGTCATATAGTAAACGTCATAACGTATAACGTCATATAGAATTACGGCATAATGTATAACGCCACATAGCAATGCGTCATAACGTATGACGTCATATAATAAGGCGACATGACGTATATCGCCATATAGCAATGCGTCATAACGTTCAACGTCATATAGAAATACGTCATAACGTATAACTTCACATAGTAATACGTCATAACGTATAACGTCATATAGAATTCCGGTTTAACGTATAACGTCATATGTAATTACGGTTTAACGTATAAAGCCATATAGAATTACGGCATAACGTAGAACATCACATAGTAATACGCCATAACGTATAACGTCATATAGAATTACGGCATAAAGTATAACGTCACGCAGTAATACGTCATAACGTATAACGTCATATAGAATTGCGGCATGACGTATAAAGTCACATGGTAATACGTCATAACGTATAACGTCACTTAGAATTACGGTTTAGCGTATAACGTCATATGTAATTACGGTTTAATGTATAACGTATAACGTCCTGTAGTATTGCGTCATGAAGTATAACGTCATGTAGAATTAGGTCATAACATAGAAAATCACATAGTAATACGTCATAACGTATAACGTCATATAGTATTACGGCATAACGTATAACATCACATGGAATTACGGTTTAGCGTATAACGTCATATAGCAATGCGTCATAACGTATAACGCCATTTAGTAATGCGTCCTAACGTATAACGTCATATAGAATTACGGTTTAACGTATACCGTCATACAGTAATGCGTCATAACGTATAACGTCACATAGAATTACGGTTTAGCGTATAACGTCACATAGAATTACGGTTTAGCGTATAACGTCATATAGAATTAGGGTTTAACGTATAAAGTCATATAGTAATGCGTCATAACGTACAACGTCATATAGAATTACGTCATAACGTAGAACATCACATAGTAATACGTCATAACGTATAACGTCATATAGAATTAGGGTTTAACGCATAACGTTATATAGAATTACGGTTTAGCGTATAACGTCATATAGAATTAGGGTTTAACGTATAACGTCATATAGTAATGCATCATAACGTATAACGTCATATAGAATTACGCTTTAACGTATACCGTCATACAGTAATGCGTCATAACGTATAACGTCACATAGAATTACGGTTTAGCGTATAACGTCACATAGAATTACGGCATAACGTATAACGTCATATAGAATTAGGGTTTAACGTATAACGTCATATAGAATTACGGTTTAGCGTATAACGTCATATAGAATTAGGGTCTAACGTATAACGCCATATAGTAATGCGTCATAACGTATAATGTCATATAGAATTACGGTTTAACGTATAACGTCACATAGTAATACGTCATAACGTATAAGGTCATACAGTAATTCGTCATACCGTATAAAGTCATATAGAATTACGGCATAAAGTATAACGTCACGTAGTAATACGTCATAACGTACAACGTCTTATAGAATTGCGGCATGACGTATAAAGTCACATGGTAATACGTCATAACGTATAACGTCACAGAGAATTACGGTTAAGCGTATAACGTCTTATAGCAATGCGTCATAACGTATAAGGCCATATAGCAATGCGTCATAACGTACAACGTCACATAGTAATACGTCATAACGTATAACGTCATATAGAATTACGGCATATCGTATAACGTCACATAGTAATACGTCATAACGTATAACGTCATATAGAATTGCGTCATAACGTATAACGTCACATAGTAATACGTCATAACGTATAACGTCATATAGAATTCCGGTTTTACGTATAACGTCATATGTAATTACGGTTTAACGTATAAAGCCATATAGAATTACGGCATAACGTATAACGTCACATAGTAATACGTCATAACGTATAACGTCATATAGAATTGCGTCATAACGTATAACGTCACATAGTAATACGTCATAACGTATAACGTCATATAGAATTCCGGTTTTACGTATAACGTCATATGTAATTACGGTTTAACGTATAAAGCCATATAGAATTACGGCATAACGTATAACGTCACGTAGAAATACGTCATAACGTATAACGTCACATAGAATTACGGTTTAGCGTATAACGTCATATAGCAATGCGTCATAACGTATAACGCCATTTAGTAATGCGTCAAAACATATAACGCCATATAGTAATGCGTCATAACCTACAACTTCATATAGTATTGCGTCATGACGTACAATGTCATATAGTATTGCGTCATGACGTATAACGTCATCTAGATTTACGTCATAACGTATTACGTCACATAGTAATACGTCTTTAACGTATAACGTCATACAGCATTACGTCATAACGTATAACGTCATATAGAGTTACGTCATAACTTATAACGTCACATATTTATACGTAATAACGTTTAACGTCATACAGAATTCCGGTTTAACGTATAACGCCATATAGCAATGCGTTATAAAGTATAACGTCACACAGTAATACGTCATAACGTATAACGTCATATAGAATTCCGGTTTAACGTATAACGTCATATGTAATTACGGTTTAACGTATAATGCCATATAGAATTTCGGCATAACGTATAACGTCACATAGTAATACGTCATAACGTATAACGTCATATAATAAGGCGACATGACGTATTACGCCATATAGCAATGCGTCATAACGTACAACGTCATATACAAATACGTCATAACGTATAACTTCACATCGTAATACGTCATAACGTATAACGTCATATAGAATTGCGTCATAACGTATAACGTCACATAGTAATACGTCATAACGTATAACGTCACATGGAATTACGGTTTAACGTATAACGTCATATAGAATTCCTTTTTAACTTATAACGTCATAT
Source organism: Bombus fervidus (assembly GCF_041682495.2). Taxonomy (NCBI): domain Eukaryota; kingdom Metazoa; phylum Arthropoda; class Insecta; order Hymenoptera; family Apidae; genus Bombus; species Bombus fervidus. The sequence continues at coordinate 3,885,107 of NW_027212582.1, forward strand.
AGTAATGCGTCATAACGTATAACGCCATATAGTAATACGTCATAACGTATAACGCCATATAGCCATGCGCCATAACGTATAACGTCATATGGAATTACGGTTTAACGTATAACGTCATATAGAATTCCTTTTTAACGTATAACGTCATATAGTAATGCGTCATAACGTATAACGCCATATAGTAATGCGTCATAACGTATAACGCCATATAGTAATGCGTCATAACGTATGACGTCATATAGTATTGCGTCATGACGTATAACGTCATATAGAATTATGTCATAACGTAGAACGTCACATAGTAGTACGTAATAACGTTTAACGACATATAGAATTCCGGTTTAACGTATAACGCCATATAGCAACGCGTTATAAAGTATAACGTCATATAGTAATGCGTGATAACGTACAATGTCATATAGAATTTGGTCATAACGTAGAACATCACATAGTAATACGTCATAACGTATAACGTCACGTAGAATTACGGTTTAACGTATAACGTCATATAGTAATGCGTCATACCGCATCACGCCATTTAGTAATGCGTCATAACGTACAACGTCACATAGTAATACGTCATAACGTATAACGTCATATCGAATTACGTCATAACGTATAACGCCATATAGCAATACGTCATAACGTGTAACGTCATATAGTATTGCGTCATGACGTATAACGTCATATAGAATGACGTCATAACGTCGAACATCACATAGTAATACGTCCTAACGTATAACGTCATATAGAATTACGTCATAACTTATAACGTCACATAGTAATACGTCATAACGTATAACGTCATATAGAATTCCGGTTTAACGTATAACGCTATATAGTAATGCGTCATAACGTATAACGCCATATAGTAATACGTCATAACGTATAACGCCATATAGCCATGCGCCATAACGTATAACGTCATATGGAATTACGGTTTAACGTATAACGTCATATAGAATTCCTTTTTAACGTATAACGTCATATAGTAATGCGTCATAACGTATAACGCCATATAGTAATGCGTCATAACGTATAACGCCATATAGTAATGCGTCATAACGTATGACGTCATATAGTATTGCGTCATGACGTATAACGTCATATAGAATTATGTCATAACGTAGAACGTCACATAGTAGTACGTAATAACGTTTAACGACATATAGAATTCCGGTTTAACGTATAACGCCATATAGCAACGCGTTATAAAGTATAACGTCATATAGTAATGCGTGATAACGTACAATGTCATATAGAATTTGGTCATAACGTAGAACATCACATAGTAATACGTCATAACGTATAACGTCACGTAGAATTACGGTTTAACGTATAACGTCATATAGTAATGCGTCATACCGCATCACGCCATTTAGTAATGCGTCATAACGTACAACGTCACATAGTAATACGTCATAACGTATAACGTCATATCGAATTACGTCATAACGTATAACGCCATATAGCAATACGTCATAACGTGTAACGTCATATAGTATTGCCTCATGACGTATAACGTCATATAGAATGACGTCATAACGTCGAACATCACATAGTAATACGTCCTAACGTATAACGTCATATAGAATTACGTCATAACTTATAACGTCACATAGTAATACGTCATAACGTATAACGTCATATAGAATTCCGGTTTAACGTATAACGCTATATAGCAATGCGTCATAACGTATAACGTCATATAGAATTACGGCATAACGTAGAACATCACATAGTAATACGTCCGAACGTATAACGTCATATAGAATTACGTCATAACTTATAACGTCACATAGTAATACGTCATAACGAATAACGTCATATAGAATTACGGCATAACGTGTAACGTCACATAGTAATACGTCATAACGTATAACGTCATATAGAATTACGGTTTAGCGTATAACGTCATGTAGCAATGCGTCATAACGTATAACGCCATATAGAATTGCGTCATAACGTATAACGTCACAGAGTAATACGTCAAAACGTATAACGCCATATAGAATTCCGGATTAACGTATAACGTCATATAGAAATCCGGTTTAACGTATAACGTCATATGGAATTACGGTTTAACGTATAAAGCAATGTAGTATTACGGCATAACGTATAACGTCATATAGTAATGCGTCATAACGTATAACGCCATATAGTAATGCGTCATAATGTATAACGTCATGTAGTATTGCGTCATGAAGTATAACGTCATATAGAATTACGTCATGACGTAGAGCATCACATAGTAATACGTCATAACGTATAAGGTCATACAGTCATTCGTCATACCGTATAAAGTCATATAGAATTACGGCATAAAGTATAACGTCACGTAGTAATACGTCACATCGTACAACGTCATATTGAATTACGGCATGACGTATAACGTCACATAGTAATACGTCAAAACGTATAACGACATATAGCAATGCGTCATAACGTATAACGTCATATAGAAATACGTTATAACTTATAGCGTCACATAGTAATACGTCATAACGAATAACGTCATATAGAATTACGGCATAACGTATAACATCACATGGAATTACGATTTAGCGTATAACGTCATATAGCAATGCGTCATAACGTATAACGCCATTTCGTAATGCGTCCTAACGTATAACTTCATATAGAATTACGGTTTAACGTATACCGTCATATCGTATTGCGTTATAACGTATAACGTCATATATAATTACGTCATAACGTAGAACATCACATAGTAATACGTCCGAACGTATAACGTCATATAGAATTACGTCATAACTTATAACGTCACATAGTAAAACGTCATAACGTATAACGTCATATAGAATTACGGCATAGCGTGTAACGTCACATAGTAATACGTCATAACGTATAACGTCATATAGAATTCCGGTTTAACGTATAACGCTATATAGCAATGCGCCATAACGAATAACGTCATATAGAATTACGGCATAACGTAGAACATCACATAGTAATACGTCCGAACGTATAACGTCATATAGAATTACGTCATAACTTATAACGTCACATAGTAATACGTCATAACGTATAACGTCATATAGAATTACGGCATAGCGTGTAACGTCACATAGTAATACGTCATAACGTATAACGTCATATAGAATTCCGGTTTAACGTATAACGCTATATAGCAATGCGTCATAACGTATAACGTCATATAGAATTATGGCATAACGTAGAACATCACATAGTAATACGTCCGAACGTATAACGTCATATAGAATTACGTCATAACTTATAACGTCACATAGTAATACGTCATAACGTATAACGTCATATAGAATTACGGCATAGCGTGTAACGTCACATAGTAGTACGTCATAACGTATAACGTCACATAGAATTACGGTTTAGCGTATAACGTCATATAGCAATGGGTCATAAGGTATAACGCCATTCAGTAATGCGTCATAACATATAACGCCATATAGTAATGCGTCATAAGCTATAGCGTCATATAGTATTGCGTCATGACGTATAACGTCATATAGAATTACGTCATAACGTATAACGCCATATAGCCATGCGTCATAACGTATAAGGTCATATGAAATTACGGTTTAACGTATAACGTCATATAGTAATGCGTCATAACGTATAACGCCATATAGAAATGCGTCATAACGTATGACGTCACATAGTATTGCGTCATGACGTATAACGTCATATAGAATTAGGTCATAACGTAGAACATCACATAGTAATACGTCATAACGTATAACGTCACATAGAATTACGGTTCAGCGTCTAACGTCATATAGCAATACGTCATAACGTATAAGGCCATATAGCAATGCGTCATAACGTATAACGGCATATAGTATTGCGTCATGACGTATAACGTCATATAGAATGACGTCATAACGTAGAACATCACATAGTAAACGTCCTAACGTATAAGGTCATATAGAATTACGTCATAACTTATAACGTCACATGGTAATACGAAATAACGCATAACGTCACATAGTAAGACGTCATAACTTATAACGTCACATAGAATTACGGTTTAACGAATAACGTCACATAGAATTAGGGTGTACCGTATAACGTCATATAGAATGACGTCATAACGTAGAACATCACATAGTAAACGTCCTAACGTATAACGTCATATAGAATTACGTCATAACTTATAACGTCACATGGTAATACGAAATAACGCATAACGTCACATAGTAATACGTCATAACTTATAACGTCACATAGAATTACGGTTTAACGTATAACGTCACATAGAATTAGGGTTTACCGTATAACGTCATATAGAATTACGGTTTAACGTATAACGTCACATAGTAATACGTCATAACGTGTAACGTCGTATAGAATTACGTCATAACGTATAACGTCACATAGCAATACGTCATAACGTATAACGACATATAGAATACCGGTTTAACGAATAACGCTATATAACAATGCGTCATGACGTATAACGTCATATAGAATTAAGTCATAACGTAGAACGTCACATAGTAGTACGTCATAACGTGTAACGTCATATAGTATTGCGTCATGACGTATAACGTCATATAGAATGACGTCATAACGTCGAACATCACATAGTAATACGTCCTAACGTATAACGTCATATAGAATTACGTCATAACTTATAACGTCACATAGTAATACGTCATAACGTATAACGTCATACAGTAAGTGGTCATACCGTATAACGTCATATAGATGTACGGTTTAACGCATAACGTCATATAGGTTTACGGTTTAACGTTTAACGTCATATAATAATGCGTCATAACGTATAACGCCATATTGTAATGCGTCATAACGTATAACGTCATATAGGATTGCGTCATGACGTATAACGTCATATAGAAATACGGTTAAACGTATAACGCCATATAAAGTTACTTTTTAACGTATAACGTCATATAGAATTACGGTTTAACGTATAACGCCATATAGTAATGCGTCATAACGTAGAACGTCACATAGTTATACGTCATACCGTATAACGTCATATCGAATTACGTCATAACGTATAGCGGCTTATAGTAATACGTCATAACGTATAACGTCATATTGCAATGCATCATGATGTATAACGTCATATAGAATTACGTCATAACACATAATGCCATATAGAATTACGTCATAACGTATAACGTCATATAGTAATGCGTCATAACGTATAACGTCATATAGTATTGCGTCATGATGTATAACGTCATATCGAATTACAACATAACGTATAACGTCAGATTGTAATGCGTCATAACGTGTAACGTCACATAGTAATACGTCATAACGTATAACGTAGTATAGAATTACGTCATAACGGATAACGTCTTATAGTAATACGTCATAAGGTATAACGTCATATTGCAATGCGTCATAACGTATAACGCCATATAGAATTACGGTTTAACGTACAACGTCAGATAGTAATGAGTCATAACCTATAACGCCATATAGTAATACTTCATAACGTATAATGTCATATAGAATTACTTCATAACGTATAACGTCACATAGTAATACATCATAACGTAATACGTCATATAGTATTTCGGTTCAACGTATAACGTCATATAGCAATGTGTCATAAAGTATAACGTCACATAGTAATACGTCATAACGTATAACGTCATATAGGATTATTGTTTAACTTATAACGTCATACAGTAATTCCTCATAACGTATAACGTCACATAGTAATACGTCACAACGAATAACGTCATATAGAATTACGGTTAAACGTATAACGCCTTATAGAATTACGTTTTAACTTATAACGTAATATAGAATTACGGTGTAACGTATAACACCATAGCGTAATGCGTCATAACGTATAACGTCACATAGTATAAGGTCATAATGTATAACGTCATATGGAATTACGGCATAACGTATAACGTCATACAGTAATGCGTCATAAAGTATAACGTCATATGGTATAGCGTCATGACGTATAACGTCGTATAGCGTTACGTCATAATGGATAACATCTTCTAGTAATACGTCATAACTTATAACGTCATATAGTAATGCGTCATAACGTATAACGTCATATAGTATTGCGTCATGATGTATAACGTCATATCGAATTACGGCTTAACGTAAAACGTCATACAGTAATGCCTCATATCGTATAACGTCATATAGTATTGCGTCATGACGTATAACGTCGTATAGAATTACGTCATAACATATAATGCCATATAGAAATACGGCATAACGTATAACGTCATATAGTAATGCGTCATAACGTATAACGTCATATAGTATTGCGTCATGATGTATAACGTCATATCGAATTACGGTTTAACGTATAACGTCATACAGTAATGCGTCATAACGTATAACTTCACATAGTAGAACGTCCTAACGTATAACGTCAAATAGAATTACGGCATAACATATAACGTCGCATAGAATTACGTCATAACGGATAACGTCACATAGTAAACGTTAGAACGTATAACGTTATATAGAATTACATTTTAACGTATAACGCAATATAGTAATGCGTCATAACGTATAACGACATATAGTATTGCGTCATGATGTATAACGTCATATTGAATTACGTCATAACATATAATGTCATATAGAATTACGGCATATCGTATAACGTCATATAGTAGTGCGTCATAACGTATAACACCATCTAGTAATACGTCATAACGTATAACGTCATATAGAATTACTTCATAACGTATAACGTCACATAGTAGAACGTCATATCGTATAACGTCACATATAATTACGGTTTAACGTATAACGTCATAGTGTAATGCGTCATAACGTATAACGCCATATAGGATTACGGCATAACGTATAACGTAACATAGAATTACGTCGCAACGTATAACGTCTTATAGTAGTACGTCATATCGTATAATGTCACATAGAATTACGGTTTAACGTATAACGTCATAGTGTAATGCGCCATAAAGTATAACGCCATATAGGATTACGGCATAACGTAGAACGTAACATAGAATTACGTCACAACGTATAACGTCACATAGTAATACGTCATAACGTATAACGTCATACAGTAATTGGTCATACCGTATAACGTCATATAGATGTACGGTTTAACGCATAACGTCATATAGGTTTACGGTTTAACGTTTAACGTCATATAATAATGCGCCATAACGTATAACGCCATATAGTAATGCGTCATAACGTATAACGTCATATAGTATTGCGTCATGACGTATAACGTCATATAGAAATACGGTTAAACGTATAACGCCATATAGTGTTACGTTTTAACGTATAACGTCATATAGAATTACGGTTTAACGTATAACGCCATATAGTAATGCGTCATAACGTAGAACGTGACATAGTAATACGTCATACCGTATAACGTCATATCGAATTACGTCATAACGTATAGCGGCTTATAGTAATACGACATAACGTATAACGTCATATAGCAATGCGTCATGATGTATAACGTCATATAGAATTACGTCATAACATATAATGCCATATAGAATTACGTCATAACGTATAACGTCATATAGTAATGCGTCATAACGTATAACGTCATATAGTATTGCGTCATGATGTATAACGTCATATCGAATTAGAACATAACGTATAACGTCAGATTGTAATGCATCATAACGTGTAACGTCACATAGTAATACGTCATAACGTATAACGTCGTATAGAATTACGTCATAACGGATAACGTCTTATAGTAATACGTCATAAGGTATAACGTCATATAGCAATGCGTCATAACGTATAACGCCATATAGTAATGCGTCATAACGTATAACGCCATATAGTAATGCGTCATAACGTACAACGCCATATAGTATTGCGTCATGATGTATAACGTCATATAGAATTACGACATAACATATAATGTCATATAGAATTACGGCATAACATATAACGTCACATAGAATTACGTCATAACGGATAACGTCACATAGTGAACGTTAGAACGTACAACGTCATATAGAATTACATTTTAACGTATGACGCAATATAGTAATGCGTCATAACGTATAACGTCACATAGTAATACGTCATAACGTATAACGTCGTATAGAATTACGACATAACGGATAACGTCTTATAGTAATACGTCATAAGGTATAACGTCATATAGCAATGCGTCATAACGTATAACGCCATATAGTAATGCGTCATAACGTATAACGCCATATAATAATGCGTCATAACGTACAACGCCATATAGTATTGCGTCATGATGTATAACGTCATATAGAATTACGACATAACATATAATGTCGTATAGAATTACGGCATAACATATAACGTCACATAGAATTACGTCATAACGGATAACGTCACATAGTGAACGTTAGAACGTACAACGTCATATAGAATTACATTTTAACATATAACGCAATATAGTAATGCGTCATTACGTGTAACGTCACATAGTAATACGTCATACCGTATAACGTCGTATAGAATTACGTCATAACGGATAACGTCTTATAGTAATACGTCATAAGGTATAACGTCATATAGCAATGCGTCATAACGTATAACGCCATATAGTAATGCGTCATAACGTATAACGCCATATAGTAATGCGTCATAACGTATAACGCCATATAGTAATGCGTCATAACGTATAACGTCATATAGTATTGCGTCATGATGTATAACGTCATATAGAATTACGACATAACATATAATGTCATATAGAATTACGGCATAACGTATAACGTCATATAGTATTGCGTCATGACGGATAACGCCTTACAGTAATACGTCTTAACGTATAACGTCATATAGGAATGCGTCATAACGTATAACGCCATATAGTAATGCGTCATAACGTATAACGCCATATAGTAGTGCGTCATAACGTATAACGCCATATAGTATTGCGCCATGATGTATAACGTCATACAGAATTACGTCATAATATATAATGTCATATAGTATTGCGTCATGACGTATAACGTCATATAGTATTACGGCATAACATATAACGTCACATAGAATTACGTCATAACGGATAACGTCACATAGTAATACGTCTCACCGAATAACGTCTTATAGAATTACGGTTAAACGTATAACGCCATATAGAATTACGTTTTAACGTATAACGTAATATCGAATTACGGTGTAACGTATAATACCATTGCATAATGCGCCATAACGTGTAACGTCACATAGTAATACGTCATAACGCATAACGTCATATAGAATTACGGTTTAACGTATAACGCCATATAGCAATGCGTCATAACGGATAACGTCACATAGTAATACGTCATAACGTATAACGTCATATAGTATTACGGCATAACATATAACGTCACATAGAATTACGTCATAACGCATAACGTCACATAGTAATACGTTATAACGCATAACGTCACATGGAATTACGGTTTAACGTATAACGTCATACAGTAATGCGTCATAACGTATAACGTCATATAGTATTGCGTCATGACGTATAACGTCGTATAGATTTACGTCATAACGGATAACGTCTCATAGTAATACGTCATAACGTATAACGTCACACAGTATTACGTAATAACGTATAACGTCATATAGAATTACGGTTTAACGTATAACGTCATATAGAATTACGGTTTAACGTATAACGTCATACAGTAATGCGTCATAACGTATAACGTCATATAGTATTGCGTCATGACGAATAACGTCGTATAGATTTACGTCATAACGTATCAGGTCACATAGTAAAACGTCATAACGTATAACGACATATAGAATTACGGTTTAACGTATAACGTCATACAGTAATGCGTCATAACGTATAACGTCACATAGTAATACGTCATACCGTATAACGTCATATCTAATTACGTCATAACGTATAACGTCACATAGCAAAACGTCACAACGAATAACGTCATATGGAATTACGGTTAAACGTATAACGCCATATAGAATTACGTTTTAACGTATAACGTTATATAGAATTACGGTGTAACGTATAATACCATAGCGTTATGCGTCATAACGTATAACGTCATATCGAATTACGTCATAACGTATTACGTCACATAGCAGAACGACATAACGTATAACATCATATAGAATTACTGTTTAACGTATAACGTCATACAGTAATGCGTCATAACGTATAACGTCATACCGAATTACGTCATAACGTATAACGTCATATAGAATTACGGTTTAACGTATAACGTCATACAGTAATGCGTCAAAACGTATAACGTCATATAGTATTGCGTCATGACGTATAACGTCATATAGAAATACGGTGAAACATATAACGCCATATAGAGTTACGTTTTAACGTATAACGTTATATAGTATGACGGTTTAACGTATAAAGCCATATAGTAATGCGTCATCACGTATAACGTCACATAGTAATACGTCATACCGTATAACGTCATATCGAATTACGTCATAACGTATAACGTCACATAGCAAAACGTCATAACGTATAACGTCACATAGTAAAACGTCATAACGTATAACGTCATATAGATTTACGGTTTAACGTATAACGTCATACTGTAATGAGTCATAACGTATAACGTCATATAGTATTGCGTCATGACGGATAACGTCTTACAGTAATACGTCTTAACGTATAACGTCATATAGTATTGCTTCATGATGTATAACGTCATACAGAATTACGTCATAATATATAATGTCATATAGTATTGCGTCATGACGTATAACGTCATATAGTATTACGGCATAACATATAGCGTCACATAGAATTACGTCATAACGGATAACGTCACATAGTAATACGCCATAACGTATAACGTATTATAGTATTACGGCATAACATATGAAGTCACATAGAATTACGTCATAACGGATAACGTCACATAGTACTACGTCTCACCGAATAACGTCTTATAGAATTACGGTTAAACGTATAACGCCATATAAAATTACGTTTTAACGTATAACGTAATATAGAATTACGGTGTAACGTATAATACCATTGCGTAATGCGCCATAACGTGTAACGTCACATAGTAATACGTCATAACGCATAACGTCTTATAGAATTACGGTTTAACGTATAACGCCATATAGTAATGCGTCATAACGTATAACGTCATATAGTATTGCGTCATAACGTATAACGTCATATAGTATTGCGTCATGACGGATAACGTCTTACAGTAATACGTCTTAACGTATAACGTCATATAGGAATGCGTCATAACGTATAACGCCATATAGTAATGCGTCATAACGTATAACGCCATATAGTAATGCGTCATAACGTATAACGCCATATAGTATTGCGTCATGATGTATAAAGTCATACAGAATTACGTCATAATATATAATGTCATATAGTATTGCGTCAAGACGTATAACGTCATATTGTATTACGGCATAACATATAACGTCACATAGAATTACGTCATAACGGATAACGTCACATAGTAATACGTCATAACGTATAACGTCATACTGTAATGCGTCATAACGTATAACGTCATATAGTATTGCGTCATAACGTATAACGTCATATAGTATTGCGTCATGACGGATAACGTCTTACAGTAATACGTCTTAACGTATAACGTCATATAGGAATGCGTCATAACGTATAACGTCACATAGTAATACGTCATAACGTATAACGTCATATAGTATTACGGCATAACCTATAACGTCACATAGAATTACGTCATAACGGATAACGTCACATAGTACTACGTCTCACCGAATAACGTCTTATAGAATTACGGTTAAACGTATAACGCCATATAGAATTACGATTTAACGTATAACGTAATGTAGAATTACGGTGTAACGTATAATACCATTGCGTAATGCGCCATAACGTGTAACGTCACATAGTAATACGTCATAAAGCATAACGTCTTATAGAATTACGGTTTAACGTATAACGCCATATAGTAATGCGTCATAACTTATAACGTCACATAGTAAATCGACATAACGTATAACGTCATATAGAATTACGGTTTAACGTATAACGTCATACTGTAATGCGTCATAACGTATAACGTCATATAGTATTGCGTCATAACGTATAACGTCATATAGTATTGCGTCATGACGGATAACGTCTTACAGTAATACGTCTTAACGTATAACGTCATATAGGAATGCGTCATAACGTATAACGCCATATAGTAATGCGCCATAACGTATAACGCCATATAGTAATGCGTCATAACGTATAACGCCATATAGTATTGCGTCATGATGTATAACGTCATACAGAATTACGTCATAATATATAATGTCATATAGTATTGCGTCATGACGTATAACGTCATATAGTATTACGGCATAACATATAACGTCACATAGAATTACGTCATAACGGATAACGTCACATAGTAATACGTCATAACGTATAACGTCATATAGTATTACGGCATAACATATGACGTCACATAGAATTACGTCATAACGGATAACGTCACATAGTACTACGTCTCACCGAATAACGTCTTATAGAATTACGGTTAAACGTATAACGCCATATAGAATTACGTTTTAACGTATAACGTAATATAGAATTACGGTGTAACGTATAATACCATTGCGTAATGCGCCATAACGTGTAACGTCACATAGTAAAACGTCATAACGTATAACGACATATAGAATTAAGTTTTAACGTATAACGTAATATAGAATTACGGTGTAACGTATAATACCATAGCGTGATGCGTCATAACGTATAACGTCATATCGAATTACGTCATAACGTATTACGTCACATAGCAGAACGTCATAACGTATAACGTCATATAGAATTACTGTTTAACGTATAACGTCATACAGTAATGCGTCATAACGTATAACGTCACAAAGTAAAACGACATAACGTATAACGTTATATAGAATTACGGTTTAACGTATAACGTCATACTGTAATGCGTCATAACGTATAACGTCATATAGTATTGCGCCATAACGTATAACGTCATATAGTATTGCGTCATGACGGATAACGTCTTACAGTAATACGTCTTAACGTATAACGTCATATAGGAATGCGTCATAACGTATAACGCCATATAGTAATGCGTCATGACGTATATCGCCATATAGTAATGCGTCATAATGTATAACGCCATATAGTATTGCATCATGATGTATAACGTCATACAGAATTACGTCATAATATATAATGTCATATAGTATTGCGTCATGACGTATAACGTCATATAGAATTACGACATAACATATAATGTCGTATAGAATTACGGCATAACATATAACGTCACATAGAATTACGTCATAACGGATAACGTCACATAGTGAACGTTAGAACGTACAACGTCATATAGAATTACATTTTAACATATAACGCAATATAGTAATGCGTCATAACGTATAACGTCATATAGTATTGCGTCATGATGTATAACGTCATATAGAATTATGTCATAACATATAATGCCATATAGAATTACGTCATAACGTATAACGTCATATAGTAATGCGTCATAACGTATAACGTCATATAGTATTGCGTCATGATGTGTAATGTCATATCGAATTACAACATAACGTATAACGTCAGATTGTAATGCGTCATTACGTGTAACGTCACATAGTAATACGTCATACCGTATAACGTCGTATAGAATTACGTCATAACGGATAACGTCTTATAGTAATACGTCATAAGGTATAACGTCATATAGCAATGCGTCATAACGTATAACGCCATATAGTAATGCGTCATAACGTATAACGCCATATAGTAATGCGTCATAACGTATAACGCCATATAGTAATGCGTCATAACGTATAACGTCATATAGTATTGCGTCATGATGTATAACGTCATATAGAATTACGACATAACATATAATGTCATATAGAATTACGGCATAACGTATAACGCCATATAGTAATGCGTCATAACGTATAACGCCATATAATAATGCGTCATAACGTACAACGCCATATAGTATTGCGTCATGATGTATAACGTCATATAGAATTACGACATAACATATAATGTCGTATAGAATTACGGCATAACATATAACGTCACATAGAATTACGTCATAACGGATAACGTCACATAGTGAACGTTAGAACGTACAACGTCATATAGAATTACATTTTAACATATAACGCAATATAGTAATGCGTCATAACGTATAACGTCATATAGTACTGCGTCATGATGTATAACGTCATATAGAATTATGTCATAACATATAATGCCATATAGAATTACGTCATAACGTATAACGTCATATAGTAATGCGTCATAACGTATAACGTCATATAGTATTGCGTCATGATGTGTAATGTCATATCGAATTACAACATAACGTATAACGTCAGATTGTAATGCGTCATTACGTGTAACGTCACATAGTAATACGTCATACCGTATAACGTCGTATAGAATTACGTCATAACGGATAACGTCTTATAGTAATACGTCATAAGGTATAACGTCATATAGCAATGCGTCATAACGTATAACGCCATATAGTAATGCGTCATAACGTATAACGCCATATAGTAATGCGTCATAACGTATAACGCCATATAGTAATGCGTCATAACGTATAACGTCATATAGTATTGCGTCATGATGTATAACGTCATATAGAATTACGACATAACATATAATGTCATATAGAATTACGGCATAACGTATAACGTCATATAGTATTGCGTCATGACGGATAACGCCTTACAGTAATACGTCTTAACGTATAACGTCATATAGGAATGCGTCATAACGTATAACGCCATATAGTAATGCGTCATAACGTATAACGCCATATAGTAGTGCGTCATAACGTATAACGCCATATAGTATTGCGCCATGATGTATAACGTCATACAGAATTACGTCATAATATATAATGTCATATAGTATTGCGTCATGACGTATAACGTCATATAGTATTACGGCATAACATATAACGTCACATAGAATTACGTCATAACGGATAACGTCACATAGTAATACGTCTCACCGAATAACGTCTTATAGAATTACGGTTAAACGTATAACGCCATATAGAATTACGTTTTAACGTATAACGTAATATCGAATTACGGTGTAACGTATAATACCATTGCATAATGCGCCATAACGTGTAACGTCACATAGTAATACGTCATAACGCATAACGTCATATAGAATTACGGTTTAACGTATAACGCCATATAGCAATGCGTCATAACGGATAACGTCACATAGTAATACGTCATAACGTATAACGTCATATAGTATTACGGCATAACATATAACGTCACATAGAATTACGTCATAACGCATAACGTCACATAGTAATACGTTATAACGCATAACGTCACATGGAATTACGGTTTAACGTATAACGTCATACAGTAATGCGTCATAACGTATAACGTCATATAGTATTGCGTCATGACGTATAACGTCGTATAGATTTACGTCATAACGGATAACGTCTCATAGTAATACGTCATAACGTATAACGTCACACAGTATTACGTAATAACGTATAACGTCATATAGAATTACGGTTTAACGTATAACGTCATATAGAATTACGGTTTAACGTATAACGTCATACAGTAATGCGTCATAACGTATAACGTCATATAGTATTGCGTCATGACGAATAACGTCGTATAGATTTACGTCATAACGTATCAGGTCACATAGTAAAACGTCATAACGTATAACGACATATAGAATTACGGTTTAACGTATAACGTCATACAGTAATGCGTCATAACGTATAACGTCACATAGTAATACGTCATACCGTATAACGTCATATCTAATTACGTCATAACGTATAACGTCACATAGCAAAACGTCACAACGAATAACGTCATATGGAATTACGGTTAAACGTATAACGCCATATAGAATTACGTTTTAACGTATAACGTTATATAGAATTACGGTGTAACGTATAATACCATAGCGTTATGCGTCATAACGTATAACGTCATATCGAATTACGTCATAACGTATTACGTCACATAGCAGAACGACATAACGTATAACATCATATAGAATTACTGTTTAACGTATAACGTCATACAGTAATGCGTCATAACGTATAACGTCATACCGAATTACGTCATAACGTATAACGTCATATAGAATTACGGTTTAACGTATAACGTCATACAGTAATGCGTCAAAACGTATAACGTCATATAGTATTGCGTCATGACGTATAACGTCATATAGAAATACGGTGAAACATATAACGCCATATAGAGTTACGTTTTAACGTATAACGTTATATAGTATGACGGTTTAACGTATAAAGCCATATAGTAATGCGTCATCACGTATAACGTCACATAGTAATACGTCATACCGTATAACGTCATATCGAATTACGTCATAACGTATAACGTCACATAGCAAAACGTCATAACGTATAACGTCACATAGTAAAACGTCATAACGTATAACGTCATATAGATTTACGGTTTAACGTATAACGTCATACTGTAATGAGTCATAACGTATAACGTCATATAGTATTGCGTCATGACGGATAACGTCTTACAGTAATACGTCTTAACGTATAACGTCATATAGTATTGCTTCATGATGTATAACGTCATACAGAATTACGTCATAATATATAATGTCATATAGTATTGCGTCATGACGTATAACGTCATATAGTATTACGGCATAACATATAGCGTCACATAGAATTACGTCATAACGGATAACGTCACATAGTAATACGTCATAACGTATAACGTATTATAGTATTACGGCATAACATATGAAGTCACATAGAATTACGTCATAACGGATAACGTCACATAGTACTACGTCTCACCGAATAACGTCTTATAGAATTACGGTTAAACGTATAACGCCATATAAAATTACGTTTTAACGTATAACGTAATATAGAATTACGGTGTAACGTATAATACCATTGCGTAATGCGCCATAACGTGTAACGTCACATAGTAATACGTCATAACGCATAACGTCTTATAGAATTACGGTTTAACGTATAACGCCATATAGTAATGCGTCATAACGTATAACGTCATATAGTATTGCGTCATAACGTATAACGTCATATAGTATTGCGTCATGACGGATAACGTCTTACAGTAATACGTCTTAACGTATAACGTCATATAGGAATGCGTCATAACGTATAACGCCATATAGTAATGCGTCATAACGTATAACGCCATATAGTAATGCGTCATAACGTATAACGCCATATAGTATTGCGTCATGATGTATAAAGTCATACAGAATTACGTCATAATATATAATGTCATATAGTATTGCGTCAAGACGTATAACGTCATATTGTATTACGGCATAACATATAACGTCACATAGAATTACGTCATAACGGATAACGTCACATAGTAATACGTCATAACGTATAACGTCATACTGTAATGCGTCATAACGTATAACGTCATATAGTATTGCGTCATAACGTATAACGTCATATAGTATTGCGTCATGACGGATAACGTCTTACAGTAATACGTCTTAACGTATAACGTCATATAGGAATGCGTCATAACGTATAACGTCACATAGTAATACGTCATAACGTATAACGTCATATAGTATTACGGCATAACCTATAACGTCACATAGAATTACGTCATAACGGATAACGTCACATAGTACTACGTCTCACCGAATAACGTCTTATAGAATTACGGTTAAACGTATAACGCCATATAGAATTACGATTTAACGTATAACGTAATGTAGAATTACGGTGTAACGTATAATACCATTGCGTAATGCGCCATAACGTGTAACGTCACATAGTAATACGTCATAAAGCATAACGTCTTATAGAATTACGGTTTAACGTATAACGCCATATAGTAATGCGTCATAACTTATAACGTCACATAGTAAATCGACATAACGTATAACGTCATATAGAATTACGGTTTAACGTATAACGTCATACTGTAATGCGTCATAACGTATAACGTCATATAGTATTGCGTCATAACGTATAACGTCATATAGTATTGCGTCATGACGGATAACGTCTTACAGTAATACGTCTTAACGTATAACGTCATATAGGAATGCGTCATAACGTATAACGCCATATAGTAATGCGCCATAACGTATAACGCCATATAGTAATGCGTCATAACGTATAACGCCATATAGTATTGCGTCATGATGTATAACGTCATACAGAATTACGTCATAATATATAATGTCATATAGTATTGCGTCATGACGTATAACGTCATATAGTATTACGGCATAACATATAACGTCACATAGAATTACGTCATAACGGATAACGTCACATAGTAATACGTCATAACGTATAACGTCATATAGTATTACGGCATAACATATGACGTCACATAGAATTACGTCATAACGGATAACGTCACATAGTACTACGTCTCACCGAATAACGTCTTATAGAATTACGGTTAAACGTATAACGCCATATAGAATTACGTTTTAACGTATAACGTAATATAGAATTACGGTGTAACGTATAATACCATTGCGTAATGCGCCATAACGTGTAACGTCACATAGTAAAACGTCATAACGTATAACGACATATAGAATTAAGTTTTAACGTATAACGTAATATAGAATTACGGTGTAACGTATAATACCATAGCGTGATGCGTCATAACGTATAACGTCATATCGAATTACGTCATAACGTATTACGTCACATAGCAGAACGTCATAACGTATAACGTCATATAGAATTACTGTTTAACGTATAACGTCATACAGTAATGCGTCATAACGTATAACGTCACAAAGTAAAACGACATAACGTATAACGTTATATAGAATTACGGTTTAACGTATAACGTCATACTGTAATGCGTCATAACGTATAACGTCATATAGTATTGCGCCATAACGTATAACGTCATATAGTATTGCGTCATGACGGATAACGTCTTACAGTAATACGTCTTAACGTATAACGTCATATAGGAATGCGTCATAACGTATAACGCCATATAGTAATGCGTCATGACGTATATCGCCATATAGTAATGCGTCATAATGTATAACGCCATATAGTATTGCATCATGATGTATAACGTCATACAGAATTACGTCATAATATATAATGTCATATAGTATTGCGTCATGACGTATAACGTCATATAGTATTACGGCATAACATATAACGTCACATAGAATTACGTCATAACGGATAACGTCACATAGTAATACGTCATAACGTATAACGTCATATAGTATTACGGCATAACATATAACGTCACATAGAATTACGTCATAACGGATAACGTCACATAGTACTACGTCTCACCGAATAACGTCTTATAGAATTACGGTTAAACGTATAACGCGATATAGAATTACGTTTTAACGTATAACGTAATATAGGATTACGGTCTAACGTATAATACCATTGCGTAATGCGCCATAACGTGTAACGTCACATAGTAAAACGTCATAACGTATAACGACATATAGAATTACGGTTTAACGTATAACGTCATACAGTAATGCGTCATAACGTATAACGTCACATAGTAATACGTCATACCGTATAACGTCATATCGAATTACGTGATAACGTATAACGTCACATAACAAAACGTCACAACGAATAACGTCATATGGAATTACGGTTAAACGTATAACGCCATATAGAATTACGTTTTAACGTATAACGTAATATAGAATTACGGTGTAACGTATAATACCATAGCGTAATGCGTCATAACGTATAACGTCATATCGAATTACGTCATAACGTATTACGTCACATAGCAAAACGTCATAACGTATAACGTCACATAGTAAAACGTCATAACGTATAACGTCATATAGATTTACGGTTTAACGTATAACGTCATACTGTAATGCGTCATAACGTATAACGTCATATAGTATTGCGTCATGACGGATAACGTCTTACAGTAATACGTCTTAACGTATAACGTCATATAGGAATGCGTCATAACGTATAACGCCATATAGTAATGCGTCATAACGTATAACGCCATATAGTAATGCGTCATAACGTATAACGTCACATAGAATTACGTCATAACGGATAACGTCACATAGTAATACGTCTCACCGAATAACGTCTTATAGAATTACGGTTAAACGTATAACGCCATATAGAATTACGTTTTAACGTATAACGTAATATCGAATTACGGTGTAACGTATAATACCATTGCGCAATGCGCCATAACGTGTAACGTCACATAGTAATACGTCATAACGCATAACGTCATATAGAATCACGGTTTAAAGTATAACGCCATATAGCAATGCGTCATAACGGATAACGTCACATAGTAATACGTCATAACGTATAACGTCATATAGTATTACGGCATAACATATAACGTCACATAGAATTACGTCATAACGGATAACGTCACATAGTAATACGTCATAACGCATAACGTCACATAGAATTACGGTTTAACGTATAACGTCATACAGTAATGCGTCATAACGTATAACGTCATGTAGTATTGCGTCATGACGTATTACGTCGTATAGATTTACGTCATAACGGATAACGTCTCATAGTAATACGTCATAACGTATAACGTCACACAGTATTACGTAATAACGTATAACGTCATATAGAATTACGGTTTAACGTATAACGTCATACAGTAATGCGTCATAACGTATAACGTCATATAGAATTGCGTCATGACGAATAACGTCGTATAGATTTACGTCATAATGGATAACGTCTCATAGTAATACGTCATAACGTATAACGTCACACAGTATTACGTAATAACGTATAACGTCATATAGAATTACGGTTTAACGTATAACGTCATACAGTAATGCGTCATAACGTATAACGTCATATAGTATTACGGCATAACATATAACGTCACATAGCAAAACGTCATAACGTATAACGTCACATAGTAAAACGTCATAACGTATAACGTCTTATAGAATTACGGTGTAACGTATAATACCATTGCGTAATGCGCCATAACGTGTAACGTCACATAGTAATACGTCATAACGCATAATGTCTTATAGAATTACGGTTTAACTTATAACGACATATAGTAATGCGTCATAACGTATAACGTCACATAGTAAAACGATATAACGTATAACGTCATATAGAATTACGGTTTAACGTATAACGTCATACTGTAATGCGTCATAACGTATAACGTCATATAGTATTGCGTCATGACGTATAACGTCATACTGTAATGCGTCATAACGTATAACGCCATGTAGTAATGCGTCATAACGTATAACGCCATACAGAATTACGTCATAACATATAATGTCATATAGTATTGCGTCATAACGTATAACGTCATATAGTAACGAGTCATAACGTAGAACGCCATATAGTAATACGTCATAACGTATAACGTCATATAGTATTGCGTTATCACGTATAACGTCACATAACAAAACGTCACAACGAATAACGTCATATGGAATTACGGTTAAACGTATAACGCCATATAGAATTACGTTTTAACGTATAACGTAATATAGAATTACGGTGTAACGTATAATACCATAGCGTAATGCGTCATAACGTATAACGTCATATCGAATTACGTCATAACGTATTACGTCACATAGCAAAACGTCATAACGTATAACGTCACATAGTAAAACGTCATAACGTATAACGTCATATAGATTTACGGTTTAACGTATAACGTCATACTGTAATGCGTCATAACGTATAACGTCATATAGTATTGCGTCATGACGGATAACGTCTTACAGTAATACGTCTTAACGTATAACGTCATATAGGAATGCGTCATAACGTATAACGCCATATAGTAATGCGTCATAACGTATAACGCCATATAGTAATGCGTCATAACGTATAACGTCACATAGAATTACGTCATAACGGATAACGTCACATAGTAATACGTCTCACCGAATAACGTCTTATAGAATTACGGTTAAACGTATAACGCCATATAGAATTACGTTTTAACGTATAACGTAATATCGAATTACGGTGTAACGTATAATACCATTGCGCAATGCGCCATAACGTGTAACGTCACATAGTAATACGTCATAACGCATAACGTCATATAGAATCACGGTTTAACGTATAACGCCATATAGCAATGCGTCATAACGGATAACGTCACATAGTAATACGTCATAACGTATAACGTCATATAGTATTACGGCATAACATATAACGTCACATAGAATTACGTCATAACGGATAACGTCACATAGTAATACGTCATAACGCATAACGTCACATAGAATTACGGTTTAACGTATAACGTCATACAGTAATGCGTCATAACGTATAACGTCATGTAGTATTGCGTCATGACGTATTACGTCGTATAGATTTACGTCATAACGGATAACGTCTCATAGTAATACGTCATAACGTATAACGTCACACAGTATTACGTAATAACGTATAACGTCATATAGAATTACGGTTTAACGTATAACGTCATACAGTAATGCGTCATAACGTATAACGTCATATAGAATTGCGTCATGACGAATAACGTCGTATAGATTTACGTCATAATGGATAACGTCTCATAGTAATACGTCATAACGTATAACGTCACACAGTATTACGTAATAACGTATAACGTCATATAGAATTACGGTTTAACGTATAACGTCATACAGTAATGCGTCATAACGTATAACGTCATATAGTATTACGGCATAACATATAACGTCACATAGCAAAACGTCATAACGTATAACGTCACATAGTAAAACGTCATAACGTATAACGTCTTATAGAATTACGGTGTAACGTATAATACCATTGCGTAATGCGCCATAACGTGTAACGTCACATAGTAATACGTCATAACGCATAATGTCTTATAGAATTACGGTTTAACTTATAACGACATATAGTAATGCGTCATAACGTATAACGTCACATAGTAAAACGATATAACGTATAACGTCATATAGAATTACGGTTTAACGTATAACGTCATACTGTAATGCGTCATAACGTATAACGTCATATAGTATTGCGTCATGACGTATAACGTCATACTGTAATGCGTCATAACGTATAACGCCATGTAGTAATGCGTCATAACGTATAACGCCATACAGAATTACGTCATAACATATAATGTCATATAGTATTGCGTCATAACGTATAACGTCATATAGTAACGAGTCATAACGTAGAACGCCATATAGTAATACGTCATAACGTATAACGTCATATAGTATTGCGTTATCACGTATAACGTCGTTTAGCATTACATCATAATGGATAACGTCTTCTAGTAATACGTCATAACGTATAACGTCATATAGTAATGCGTCATAACGTATAACGTCATATAGTATTGCGTCATGATGTATAGCGTCTTATCGAATTACAACATTACGTATAACGTCACATAGGAAAACGTTATAACGTATAACGTCATATAGAATTACGGTTTAACGTATAACGTCATACAGTAATGCGTCATAACGTATAACGTCATATAGTATTGCGTCATGACCTATAACGCCATATAACAATGCGTCATAACGTATAACGCCATATAGTAATACGTCATATCGTATAACGACATATAGAATTACTTCATAACGTATAACGTCACATAGTATAACGTCATAACGTATAACGTCATACAGTATTACGGCATTACGTATAACGTCAGATAGAATTACGGCATAACGTATAACGTCATACTGTAATGCGTCATAACGTATAACGTCATATAATATTGCGTCATGACGTATAACGTCGTATAGAATTACGTCATAAGGGATAACGTCTTACAGTAATACGTCATAACGTATAACGTCATATAGCAATGCGTCATAACGTATAACGCCATATAGTAATGCGTCATAACGTATAACGCCATATAGTCATGCGTCATAACGTATAACGCCATATAGTACTGCGTCACGATGTATAACGTCATACAGAATTACGTCATGATGTATAACGTAATACAGAATTACGTCATAACATATAATGTCATATATTATTGCGTCATAACGTATAACGTCATATAGTATTACGGCATAACATATAACGTGACATAGAATTACGTCATAACGGATAACGTCACATAGTAAAACGTCATAACGTATAACGTCATATAGTATTACGGCATACCGTATAACGTCATATAGTATTACGATATAACGTATAACGTCATACAGTAATGCGTCATAACGTATAACGTCATATAGTATAGCGTCATGACGTATAACGTCGTATAGCATTACGTGATAATGGATAAAGTCTTCTAGTAATACGTCATAACGTATAACGTCATATAGAATTACGATTTAACGTATAACGTCATATAGTATTACGGTCTAACGTATAACGTCATACAGTAATGCGTCATAACGTATAACGTCATATAGAAATACGGTTTAACGAATAACGTCATACTGTAATGCGTCATAACGTATAACGTCATATAGTATTGCGTCATGATGTATAACGTCGTATAGAATTACGTCATAACGGATAACGTCTTCTAGTAATACGTCATAACGTATAACGTCATATAGCAATGCGTCATAACGTATAACGTCATATAGAATTATTGTGTTACGTATAACGTCATGCAGGAATTCCTCATAACGTATAACGTCTCATAGTAATACGTCACAACGAATAACGTCATATAGTATTACGGCATACCGTACAACGTCATATAGAATTACGATATAACGTATAACGTCATACAGTAATGCGTCATAACGTATAACGTCATATAGTATAGCGTCATGACGTATAACGTCGTATAGCATTACGTGATAATGGATAAAGTCTTCTAGTAATACGTCATAACGTAAAACGTCATATAGTAATACGTCACAACGAATAGCGTCATATAGAATTACCGTTAAACGTATAACGCCATATAGAATTACGTTTTAACGTATAACGTAATATAGAATTACGGTGTAACGCATAATACCATAGCGTAATGCGTCATATCGAATAACGTCACATAGTAATACGTCATAACGCATAAAGTCATATAGAATTACGGTTTAACGTATAACGTTATACAGTAATACGTCATAACGTATATCGTCATATAGCAATGCGTCATAACGTATAACGTCACATAGTAATGCGTCATAACGTATAACGCCATATAGAATTGTTGTGTAACGTATAACGTCATACAGGAATTCCTCATAACGTATAACGTCTCATAGTAATACGTCACAACGAATAACGTCATATAGAGTTACGGTTTAACGTATAACGCCATAAAGAATTACTTCATAACGTATAACGTCACATAGTATAACGTCATAACGTATAACGTCATATAGAATTACGGCATAACGTATAACGTCATACAGTAATGCGTCATAACGTATAACGTCATATAGTATTACGGCATACCGTATAACGTCATATAGAATTACGGCATAACGTATAACGTCATACTGTAATGCGTCATAACGTATAACGTCATATAGTATAGCGTCATGACGTATAACGTCGTATAGCATTACGTCATAATGGATAAAGTCTTCTAGTAATACGTTATAACGTATAACGTCATATAGTAATACGTCACAACGAATAGCGTCATATAGAATTACCGTTAAACGTATAACGCCATATAGAACTACGCTTGAACGTATAACGTAATGTAGAATTACGGTGTAACGTATAATACCATAGCGTAATGCGTCATATCGTGTAACGTCACATAGTAATACGTCATAACGCATAAAGTCATATAGAATTACGGTTTAACGTATAACGTTATACAGTAATACGTCATAACGTATATCGTCATATAGCAATGCGTCATAACGTATAACGCCATAGAGTAATGCGTCATACCGTATAACGTCATATCGAATTACGTCATAACGTATAACGTCAGATAGCAAAACGTCATAATGTATAACGTCACATAGTAAAACGTCATAACGTATAACGTCATGTAGAATTACGGTTTAACGTATAACGTCATACTGTAATGCATCATAACTTATAACGTCATATAGTATTGCATCATAACGTATAACGTCATATAGTATTACCGTTTAACGTATAACGTCATACAGTAATGCGTCATAACGTATAACGTCAAATAGAAATACGTCACAACGAATAGCGTCATATAGAATTACCGTTAAACGTATAACGCCATATAGAATTACGTTCTAACGTATAACGTAATATAGAATTACGGTGTAACGCATAATACCATAGCGTAATGCGTCATATCGTGTAACGTCACATAGTAATACGTCATAACGCATAAAGTCATATAGAATTACGGTTTAACGTATAACGCTATACAGTAATACGTCATAACGTATATCGTCATATAGCAATGCGTCATAACGTATAACGCCATAGAGTAATGCGTCATAACGTATAACGTCATATAGAATTATTGTGTAACGTATAACGTCATACAGGAATTCCTCATAACGTATAACGTCTCATAGTAATACATCACAACGAATAACGTCATATAGAGTTACGGTTCAACGTATAACGCCATAAAGAATTACTTCATAACGTATAACGTCACATAGTATAACGTCATAACGTATAACGTCATATGGAATTACGGCATAACGTATAACGTCATACAGTAATGCGTCATAACGTATAACGTCATATAGTATAGCGTCATGACGTATAACGTCGTATAGCATTACATCATAATGGATAACGTCTTCTAGTAATACGTCATAACGTATAACGTCATATAGAATTACGGTTTAACGAATAACGTCATACTGTAATGCGTCATAACGTATAACGCCATATAGTAATGCGTCATAACGTATAACGCCATATAGTACTGCGTCATAACGTATAACGCCATATAGTACTGCGACATGATGTATAACGTCATACAGAATTACGTCATGATGTATAACGTCATACAGAATTACGTCATAACATATAATGTTATATAGTATTGCGTCATAACGTATAACGTCATACAGAATTACGTCATGATGTATAACGTCATACAGAATTACGTCATAACATATATTGTTATATAGTATTGCGTCATAACGTATAACGTCATACAGAATTACGTCATAACATATAATGTTATATAGTATTGCGTCATAACGTATAACGCCATATAGTAATGCGTCATAACGTATAACGCCATATAGTACTGCGTCATAACGTATAACGTCATATAGTATAGCGTCATGACGTATAACGTCGTATAGCATTACGATTTAACGTATAACGTCATATAGTATTACGGTTTAACGTATAACGTCATACAGTAATGCGTCATAACGTATAGCGTCATATAGTATAGCGTCATGACGTATAACGTCGTATAGCATTACATCATAATGGATAACGTCTTCTAGTAATACGTCATAACGTATAAAGTCATATAGAATTACGGTTTAACGAATAACGTCATACTGTTATGCGTCATAACGTATAACGTCATATAGTATTGCGTCATGAGGTATAACGTCGTATAGAATTACGTCATAACCTATAACGTCTTACAGTAATACGTCATAACGTATAACGTCATATAGCAATGCGTCATAACGTATAACGCCATATAGTAATGCGTCATAACGTATAACGCCATATAGAATTACGGTTTAACGAATAACGTCATACTGTAATGCGTCATAACGTATAACGTCATATAGTATCACGGCATACCGTATAACGTCATATAGAATTACGTCATAATGGATAAAGTCTTCTAGTAATACGTCATAACGTATAACGTCATATAGAATTACGATTTAACGTATAACGTCATATAGTATTACGGTTTAACGTATAACGCAATACAGTAATGCGTCATAACGTATAACGTCATATAGTAATACGTCACAACGAATAGCGTCATATAGAATTACCGTTAAACGTATAACGCCATATAGAACTACGTTTGAACGTATAACGTAATATAGAATTACGGTGTAACGTATAATACCATAGCGTAATGCGTCATATCGTGTAACGTCACATAGTAATACGTCATAACGCATAACGTCATATAGAATTACGATTTAGCGCATAACGCCATATAGTAGTGCGTCATAACGTATAACGTCACATAGTAATTCGTCATACAGTATAACGTCATATCGAATTACGTCATAACGTATAACGTCAGATAGCAAAACGTCATAATGTATAACGTCACATAGTAAAACGTCATAACGTATAACGTCATGTAGAATTACGGTTTAACGTATAACGTCATACTGTAATGCATCATAACTTATAACGTCATATAGTATTGCGTCATGACGTATAACGTCGTATAGAATTACGTCATAACGGATAACGTCTTACAGTAATACGTCATAACGTATAACGTCATATAGTAATGCGTCATAACGTATAACGCCATATAGTCATGCGTCATAAAGTATAACGCCATATAGTACTACGTCATGATGTATAACGTCATACAGAATTACGTCATGATGTATAACGTCATACAGAATTACGTCATAACATATAATGTCATATAGTATTGCGTCATAACGTATAACGTCACATAGTATTACGGCATAACATATAACGTCACATAGAATTACGTCATAACGGATAACGTCACATAGTAAAACGTCATAACGTATAACGTCATATAGTATTACGGCATACCGTATAACGTCATATAGAATTACGATATAACGTATAACGTCATACAGTAATGCGTCATAACGTATAACGTCATATAGTATAGCGTCATGACGTATAACGTCATATAGAATTACGTCATAATGGATAAAGTCTTCTAGTAATACGTCATAACGTATAACGTCATATAGAATTACGATTTAACGTATAACGTCATATAGTAGTGCGTCATAACGTATAACGCCATATAGTCATGCGTCATAACGTATAACGCCATATAGTACTGCGTCATGATTTATAACGTCATACAGAATTACGTCATGATGTATAACGTCATACAGAATTACGTCATAACATATAATGTCATATGGTATTTAGTCATAACGTATAACGTCATATAGTATTACGGCATAACATATAACGTTACATAGAATTACGTCATAATGGATAAAGTCTTCTAGTAATACGTCATAACGTATAACGTCATATAGAATTACGATTTAACGTATAACGTCATATAGTATTACGGTTTAACGTATAACGTCATACAGTAATGCGTCATAACGTATAACGTCATATAGTAATACGTCACAACGAATAGCGTCATATAGAATTACCGTTAAACGTATAACGCCATATAGAATTACGTTTTAACGTATAACGTAATATAGAATTACAGTGTAACGCATAATACCATAGCGTAATGCGTCATACCGTGTAACGTCACATAGTAATACGTCATAACGCATAAAGTCATATAGAATTACGGTTTAACGTATATCGTTATACAGTAATACGTCGTAACGTATATCGTCATATAGCAATGCGTCATAACGTATAACGTCACATAGTAATGCGTCATAACGTATAACGTCATATAGAATTATTGTGTAACGTATAACGTCATACAGGGATTCCTCATAACGTATAACGTCTCATAGTAATACGTCACAACGAATAACGTCATATAGCAATGCGTCATAACGTATAACGCCATATAGTAATGCGTCATAACGCATAACGCCATATAGTACTGCGTCATAACGTATAACGCCATATAGTACTGCGTCATGATGTATAACGTCATACAGAATTACGGCATAACATATAACGTCACATAGAACTACGTCATAACGGATAATGTCACATAGTAAAAGGTCATAACGTATAACGTCACATAGTAATACGTCATACCGTATAACGTCATATCGAATTACGTCATAACGTATTATGTCACATAGCAAAACATCATAACGTATAACGTCATATAGACTTACGGTTAAACGTATAACGTCATATAGTAATGAGTCATGACGTATAACGTCGCATAGCATTACGTCATAATGGATAACGTCTTCTAGTAATATGTCATAACGTATAACGTCACATAGAATTACGGTTTAACGTATAACGTCATACAGTAATGCGTCATAACGTATAACGTCATGTAGTATTGCGTCATGACGTATTACGTCGTATAGATTTACGTCATAACGGATAACGTCTCATAGTAATACGTCATAACGTATAACGTCACACAGTATTACGTAATAACGTATAACGTCATATAGAATTACGGTTTAACGTATAACGTCATACAGTAATGCGTCATAACGTATAACGTCATATAGAATTGCGTCATGACGAATAACGTCGTATAGATTTACGTCATAATGGATAACGTCTCATAGTAATACGTCATAACGTATAACGTCACACAGTATTACGTAATAACGTATAACGTCATATAGAATTACGGTTTAACGTATAACGTCATACAGTAATGCGTCATAACGTATAACGTCATATAGTATTGCGTCATGACGTATAACGTCATATAGAAACACTGTGAAACATATAACGCCATATAGAGTTAAGTTTTAACGTATAACGTTATATAGTATGACGGTTTAACGTATAAAGCCATATAGTAATGCGTCATAACGTATAACGTCACATAGTAATACGTCATACCGTATAACGTCATATCGAATTACGTCATAACGTATAACGTCACATAGCAAAACGTCATAACGTATAACGTCACATAGTAAAACGTCATAACGTATAACGTCTTATAGAATTACGGTGTAACGTATAATACCATTGCGTAATGCGCCATAACGTGTAACGTCACATAGTAATACGTCATAACGCATAATGTCTTATAGAATTACGGTTTAACTTATAACGACATATAGTAATGCGTCATAACGTATAACGTCACATAGTAAAACGATATAACGTATAACGTCATATAGAATTACGGTTTAACGTATAACGTCATACTGTAATGCGTCATAACGTATAACGTCATATAGTATTGCGTCATGACGTATAACGTCATACTGTAATGCGTCATAACGTATAACGCCATGTAGTAATGCGTCATAACGTATAACGCCATACAGAATTACGTCATAACATATAATGTCATATAGTATTGCGTCATAACGTATAACGTCATATAGTAACGAGTCATAACGTAGAACGCCATATAGTAATACGTCATAACGTATAACGTCATATAGTATTGCGTTATCACGTATAACGTCGTTTAGCATTACATCATAATGGATAACGTCTTCTAGTAATACGTCATAACGTATAACGTCATATAGTAATGCGTCATAACGTATAACGTCATATAGTATTGCGTCATGATGTATAGCGTCTTATCGAATTACAACATAACGTATAACGTCACATAGGAAAACGTTATAACGTATAACGTCATATAGAATTACGGTTTAACGTATAACGTCATACAGTAATGCGTCATAACGTATAACGTCATATAGTATTGCGTCATGACCTATAACGCCATATAACAATGCGTCATAACGTATAACGCCATATAGTAATACGTCATATCGTATAACGACATATAGAATTACTTCATAACGTATAACGTCACATAGTATAACGTCATAACGTATAACGTCATACAGTATTACGGCATTACGTATAACGTCAGATAGAATTACGGCATAACGTATAACGTCATACTGTAATGCGTCATAACGTATAACGTCATATAATATTGCGTCATGACGTATAACGTCGTATAGAATTACGTCATAAGGGATAACGTCTTACAGTAATACGTCATAACGTATAACGTCATATAGCAATGCGTCATAACGTATAACGCCATATAGTAATGCGTCATAACGTATAACGCCATATAGTCATGCGTCATAACGTATAACGCCATATAGTACTGCGTCACGATGTATAACGTCATACAGAATTACGTCATGATGTATAACGTAATACAGAATTACGTCATAACATATAATGTCATATATTATTGCGTCATAACGTATAACGTCATATAGTATTACGGCATAACATATAACGTGACATAGAATTACGTCATAACGGATAACGTCACATAGTAAAACGTCATAACGTATAACGTCATATAGTATTACGGCATACCGTATAACGTCATATAGTATTACGATATAACGTATAACGTCATACAGTAATGCGTCATAACGTATAACGTCATATAGTATAGCGTCATGACGTATAACGTCGTATAGCATTACGTGATAATGGATAAAGTCTTCTAGTAATACGTCATAACGTATAACGTCATATAGAATTACGATTTAACGTATAACGTCATATAGTATTACGGTCTAACGTATAACGTCATACAGTAATGCGTCATAACGTATAACGTCATATAGAAATACGGTTTAACGAATAACGTCATACTGTAATGCGTCATAACGTATAACGTCATATAGTATTGCGTCATGATGTATAACGTCGTATAGAATTACGTCATAACGGATAACGTCTTCTAGTAATACGTCATAACGTATAACGTCATATAGCAATGCGTCATAACGTATAACGTCATATAGAATTATTGTGTTACGTATAACGTCATGCAGGAATTCCTCATAACGTATAACGTCTCATAGTAATACGTCACAACGAATAACGTCATATAGTATTACGGCATACCGTACAACGTCATATAGAATTACGATATAACGTATAACGTCATACAGTAATGCGTCATAACTTATAACGTCATATAGTATAGCGTCATGACGTATAACGTCGTATAGCATTACGTGATAATGGATAAAGTCTTCTAGTAATACGTCATAACGTAAAACGTCATATAGTAATACGTCACAACGAATAGCGTCATATAGAATTACCGTTAAACGTATAACGCCATATAGAATTACGTTTTAACGTATAACGTAATATAGAATTACGGTGTAACGCATAATACCATAGCGTAATGCGTCATATCGAATAACGTCACATAGTAATACGTCATAACGCATAAAGTCATATAGAATTACGGTTTAACGTATAACGTTATACAGTAATACGTCATAACGTATATCGTCATATAGCAATGCGTCATAACGTATAACGTCACATAGTAATGCGTCATAACGTATAACGCCATATAGAATTGTTGTGTAACGTATAACGTCATACAGGAATTCCTCATAACGTATAACGTCTCATAGTAATACGTCACAACGAATAACGTCATATAGAGTTACGGTTTAACGTATAACGCCATAAAGAATTACTTCATAACGTATAACGTCACATAGTATAACGTCATAACGTATAACGTCATATAGAATTACGGCATAACGTATAACGTCATACAGTAATGCGTCATAACGTATAACGTCATATAGTATTACGGCATACCGTATAACGTCATATAGAATTACGGCATAACGTATAACGTCATACTGTAATGCGTCATAACGTATAACGTCATATAGTATAGCGTCATGACGTATAACGTCGTATAGCATTACGTCATAATGGATAAAGTCTTCTAGTAATACGTTATAACGTATAACGTCATATAGTAATACGTCACAACGAATAGCGTCATATAGAATTACCGTTAAACGTATAACGCCATAGAGAACTACGCTTGAACGTATAACGTAATATAGAATTACAGTGTAACGTATAATACCATAGCGTAATGCGTCATATCGTGTAACGTCACATAGTAATACGTCATAACGCATAAAGTCATATAGAATTACGGTTTAACGTATAACGTTATACAGTAATACGTCATAACGTATATCGTCATATAGCAATGCGTCATAACGTATAACGCCATAGAGTAATGCGTCATACCGTATAACGTCATATCGAATTACGTCATAACGTATAACGTCAGATAGCAAAACGTCATAATGTATAACGTCACATAGTAAAACGTCATAACGTATAACGTCATGTAGAATTACGGTTTAACGTATAACGTCATACTGTAATGCATCATAACTTATAACGTCATATAGTATTGCGTCATGACGTATAACGTCGTATAGAATTACGTCATAACGTATAACGCCATATAGTACTGCGTCATGATGTATAACGTCATACAGAATTACGTCATGATGTATAACGTCATACAGAATTACGTCATGATGTATAACGTCATACAGAATTACGTCATAACATATAATGTCATACAGTATTGCATCATAACGTATAACGTCATATAGTATTACCGTTTAACGTATAACGTCATACAGTAATGCGTCATAACGTATAACGTCAAATAGAAATACGTCACAACGAATAGCGTCATATAGAATTACCGTTAAACGTATAACGCCATATAGAATTACGTTCTAACGTATAACGTAATATAGAATTACGGTGTAACGCATAATACCATAGCGTAATGCGTCATATCGTGTAACGTCACATAGTAATACGTCATAACGCATAAAGTCATATAGAATTACGGTTTAACGTATAACGCTATACAGTAATACGTCATAACGTATATCGTCATATAGCAATGCGTCATAACGTATAACGCCATAGAGTAATGCGTCATAACGTATAACGTCATATAGAATTATTGTGTAACGTATAACGTCATACAGGAATTCCTCATAACGTATAACGTCTCATAGTAATACATCACAACGAATAACGTCATATAGAGTTACGGTTCAACGTATAACGCCATAAAGAATTACTTCATAACGTATAACGTCACATAGTATAACGTCATAACGTATAACGTCATATGGAATTACGGCATAACGTATAACGTCATACAGTAATGCGTCATAACGTATAACGTCATATAGTATAGCGTCATGACGTATAACGTCGTATAGCATTACATCATAATGGATAACGTCTTCTAGTAATACGTCATAACGTATAACGTCATATAGAATTACGGTTTAACGAATAACGTCATACTGTAATGCGTCATAACGTATAACGCCATATAGTAATGCGTCATAACGTATAACGCCATATAGTACTGCGTCATAACGTATAACGCCATATAGTACTGCGTCATGATGTATAACGTCATACAGAATTACGTCATGATGTATAACGTCATACAGAATTACGTCATAACATATAATGTTATATAGTATTGCGTCATAACGTATAACGTCATACAGAATTACGTCATGATGTATAACGTCATACAGAATTACGTCATAACATATATTGTTATATAGTATTGCGTCATAACGTATAACGTCATACAGAATTACGTCATAACATATAATGTTATATAGTATTGCGTCATAACGTATAACGCCATATAGTAATGCGTCATAACGTATAACGCCATATAGTACTGCGTCATAACGTATAACGTCATATAGTATAGCGTCATGACGTATAACGTCGTATAGCATTACATCATAATGGATAACGTCTTCTAGTAATACGTCATAACGTATAACGTCATATAGAATTACGATTTAACGTATAACGTCATATAGTATTACGGTTTAACGTATAACGTCATACAGTAATGCGTCATAACGTATAACGTCATATAGTAATACGTCACAACGAATAGCGTCATATAGAATTACCGTTAAACGTATAACGCCATATAGAATTATTGTGTAACGTATAACGTCATACAGGGATTCCTCATAACGTATAACGTCTCATAGTAATACGTCACAACGAATAACGTCATATAGCAATGCGTCATAACGTATAACGCCATATAGTAATGCGTCATAACGCATAACGCCATATAGTACTGCGTCATAACGTATAACGCCATATAGTACTGCGTCATGATGTATAACGTCATACAGAATTACGGCATAACATATAACGTCACATAGAACTACGTCATAACGGATAATGTCACATAGTAAAAGGTCATAACGTATAACGTCACATAGTAATACGTCATACCGTATAACGTCATATCGAATTACGTCATAACGTATTATGTCACATAGCAAAACATCATAACGTATAACGTCATATAGACTTACGGTTAAACGTATAACGTCATATAGTAATGAGTCATGACGTATAACGTCGCATAGCATTACGTCATAATGGATAACGTCTTCTAGTAATATGTCATAACGTATAACGTCATATAGAATTACGGCATAACGTATAACGTCATACAGTAATTCCTCATAACGTATAAAGTCACATAGTAATTCGTCACAACGAATAACGTCATATAGAATTGCGGTTAAACGTATAACTCCATATAGAATTACGGTTAAACGTGTAACGCCATATAGAATTACGTTTTAACGTATAACGTAATATAGAATTGCGGTGTAACGTATAATACCATAGCGTAATGCGTCATATCGTGTAACGTCACATAGTAATACGTCATAACGCATAACGTCATATAGAATTACGGTTTAACGTATAACGTCATTCAGTAGTGCGTCATAACGTATAACGTCACATAGTAACATGTCATACCGTATAACGTCATATCGAATTACGTCATAACGTATTATGTCACATAGCAAAACATCATAACGTATAACGTCATATAGACTTACGGTTAAACTTATAACGTCATATAGTAATGAGTCATAACGTATAACGCCATATAGTAATACGTCATAACGTATAACGTCATTTTGAATTACTTCATAACGTATAACGTCACATAGTAATACGTCATAACGTATAACGTCATATAGAATTTCGGTTTAACGTATAACGCCAGATAGCAATGCGACATAACGTATAACGTCACATAGTAATACGTCATAACGTATAACGTCATATAGTATTGCGGTTTAACGTATAACGTCATATAGTAATGCGTCATAACGTATAACGCCATATAGTAATGCGTCATAACGTATAATGCCATATAGAATTACGGTTTAACGTATAACACCATACAGTAATGCGTCATAACGTATAACGCCATATAGTAATCCGTCATAACGTATAACGTCATATAGTATTGCGTCATGACGTATAACGTAGAATAGAATTACGACATAACGTGCTACATCAAATAGTAATACGTCATAACGTTTAACGTCATATAGAATTACGACATAACGTATAGCGTAACATAGTAATACGTCATAACGTATAACGTCATAAAGAATTACTTCATAACGTATAACGTCATATAGTAATGTGTCGTAACGTATAACGCCATATAGTAATGCGTTATACCGTATAACGTCACATAGTAATACGTCATAACGTATAACGTTATAAAGAATTACTTCATAACGTATAACGTCAAATAGTAATACGTTATAACGTATAACGTCATATAGAATTACGGTTTAACGTATAACGTCATATAGTAATGCGTCGTAACGTATAACGCCATGTAGTAATGCGTCGTACCGTATAACGTCACATAGTAATACGTTACAACGTATAACGTCATATAGAATTACGGTTTAACATATAACGCCAGATAGAATTACGTTTTAACGTATAACGTAATATAGAATTACGGTGTAACGTATAATACCATAGCGTAATGCGTCATAACGTGTAACGTCACATAGTAATAGGTCATAACGCATAACGTCTTATAGAATTACGGTTTAACGTATAACGCCATATAGTAGAACGTCATAACGTATAATGTCATATAGTAATACGTCATAACGTATAACGTCACATAGAATTCCGGTTTAACGTATAACGTTATAGTGTAATGCGTCATAACGTATAACGCCATATAGTAATACGTCATAACGTATAACGTCACATAGAATTCCGGTTTAACGTATAACGTTATAGTGTAATGCGTCATAACGTGTAACGTCACATAGTAATACGTCATAACGCATAACGTCTTATAGAATTACGGTTTAACGTATAACGCCATATAGTATAACGTCATAACGTATAATGTCATATAGTAATACGTCATAACGTATAACGTCACATAGAATTCCGGTTTAACGTATAACGTTATAGTGTAATGCGTCATAACGTATAACGTCACATAGTAATACGTCGTAACGAATAACGTCACATAGTAAAACGTCATAACGTATAACGTCAAATAGTAATACGTTATAACGTATAACGTCATATAGAATTACGGTTTAACGTATAACGTCATATAGTATTACGGTTTAACGTATAACGTCATACAGTAATGCGTCATAACGTATAACGTCATATAGTAATACGTTACAACTAATAACGTCATATAGTATTACGGTTAAACGTATAACTCCATATAGAATTACGTTTTAACGTATAACGTAATGTAGAATTACGGTGTAACGTATAATACCATAGCGTAATGCGTCATATCGTGTAACGTCACATAATAATACGTCATAACGCATAACGTCATATAAAATTACGGTTTAACGTATAACGTCATACAGTAATGCATCATAACGTATAACGTCACATAGAATTCCGGTTTAACGTATAAGGTTATAGTGAAATGCGTCATAACGTATAACGCCATATAGAACAACGGCATAACGTATAACGTAACATAGAATTGCGTCATAACGGATAACGTCACATACTAGTACGTCATAACGCATAACGTCATATAGAATTACGGTTTAACGTATAACGCCATATAGTAATGCGTCATAACGTATAACGTCACATAGTAATACGTCATACCGTATAACGTCATATCGAATTACGTCATAACGTATTATGTCACATAGCAAAACATCATAACGTATAACGTCATATAGACTTACGGTTAAACGTATAACGTCATATAGTAATGAGTCATAACGTATAACGCCATATAGTAATACGTCATAACGTATAACGTCATTTTGAATTACTTCATAACGTATAACGTCACATAGTAATACGTCATAACGTATAACGTCACATAGTAATACGTCATACCGTATAACGTCATATCGAATTACGTCATAACGTATTATGTCACATAGTAAAACATCATAACGTATAGCGTCATATAGACTTACGGTTAAACGTATAACGTCATATAGTAATGAGTCATGACGTATAACGTCGCATAGCATTACGTCATAATGGGTAACGTCTTCTAGTAATACGTCATAACGTATAACGTCATATAGAATTACGGCATAACGTATAACGTCATACAGTAATTCCTCATAACGTATAAAGTCACATAGTAATTCGTCACAACGAATAACGTCATATAGAATTGCGGTTAAACGTATAACTCCATATAGAATTGCGGTTAAACGTGTAACGCCATATAGAATTACGTTTTAACGTATAACGTAATATAGAATTACGGTGTAACGTATAATACCATAGCGTAATGCGTCATAACGTGTAACGTCACATAGTAATACGTCATAACGCATAACGTCATATAGAATAACGGTTTAACGTATAACGTCATTCAGTAATGCGTCATAACGTATAACGTCACATAGTAATATGTCATACCGTATAACGTCATATCGAATTACGTCATAACGTATTATGTCACATAGCAAAACATCATAACGTATAACGTCATATAGACTTACGGTTAAACGTATAACGTCATATAGTAATGAGTCATAACGTATAACGCCATATAGTAATACGTCATAACGTATAACGTCATTTTGAATTACTTCATAACGTATAACGACACATAGTAATACGTCATAACGTATAACGTCATATAGAATTTCGGTTTAACGTATAATGCCAGATAGCAATGCGACATAACGTATAACGTCACATAGTAATACGTCATAACGTATAACGCCATATAGAGTTACGGTTTAACGTATAACGTCATACAGTAATGCATCATAACGTATAACGTCATATAGTATTGCGTCATGACGTATAACGTAACATAGTAATACGTCATAACGTATAACGCCATATAGTAATACGTCATAACGGATAACGTCACACTGTATTACGTAATAACGTATAACGTCATATAGTAATGCGTCATAACGTATAATGTCATATAGAATTACGGTTTAACGTATAACACCATACAGTAATGCGTCATAACGTATAACGCCATATAGTAATCCGTCATAACGTATAACGTCATATAGTATTGCGTCATGACGTATAACGTAGAATAGAATTACGACATAACGTGCTACATCAAATAGTAATACGTCATAACGTATAACGTCATATAGAATTACGACATAACGTATAGCGTAACATAGTAATACGTCATAACGTATAACGTCATAAAGAATTACTTCATAACGGATAACGTCATATAGTAATGTGTCGTAACGTATAACGCCATATAGTAATGCGTTATACCGTATAACGTCACATAGTAATACGTCATAACGTATAACGTCATAAAGAATTACTTCATAACGTATAACGTCAAATAGTAATACGTTATAACGTATAACGTCATATAGAATTACGGTTTAACGTATAACGTCATATAGTAATGCGTCGTAACGTATAACGCCATGTAGTAATGCGTCGTACCGTATAACGTCACATAGTAATACGTTACAACGTATAACGTCATATAGAATTACGGTTTAACATTTAACGCCATATAGCAATGCGTCATAACGTATAACCTCACATAGTAATACGTCATAACGTATAACATCATATAGAATTATTGTTTAACGTATAACGTCATACAGTAATTCCACATAACGTATAACGTCACATAGTAATACGTCATAACGTATAACGTCACATAGTAATACGTCATACCGTATAACGTCATATCGAATTACGTCATAACGTATTATGTCACATAGCAAAACATCATAACGTATAACGTCATATAGACTTACGGTTAAACGTATAACGTCATATAGTAATGAGTCATAACGTATAACGCCATATAGTAATACGTCATAACGTATAACGTCATTTTGAATTACTTCATAACGTATAACGTCACATAGTAATACGTTATAACGTATAACACCATACAGTAATGCGTCATACCGTATAACGTCATATCGAATTACGTCATAACGTATTATGTCACATAGCAAAACATCATAACGTATAACGTCATATAGACTTACGGTTAAACGTATAACGTCATATAGTAATGAGTCATGACGTATAACGTCATATAGTATTACGGTTTAACGTATAACGTCATACAGTAATGCGTCATAACGTATAACGTCATATAGTAATACGTTACAACTAATAACGTCATATAGAATTACGGTTAAACGTATAACTCCATATAGAATTACGTTTTAACGTATAACGTAATATAGAATTACGGTGTAACGTATAATACCATAGCGTAATGCGTCATATCGTGTAACGTCACATAATAATACGTCATAACGCATAACGTCATATAAAATTACGGTTTAACGTATAACGTCATACAGTAATGCATCATAACGTATAACGTCACATAGAATTCCGGTTTAACGTATAACGTTATAGTGTAATGCGTCATAACGTATAACGCCATATAGAACAACGGCATAACGTATAACGTAACATAGAATTGCGTCATAACGGATAACGTCACATACTAGTATGTCATAACGCATAACGTCATATAGAATTACGGTTTAACGTATAACGCCATATAGTAATGCGTCATAACGTATAACGTCACATAGTAATACGTCATACCGTATAACGTCATATCGAATTACGTCATAACGTATTATGTCACATAGCAAAACATCATAACGTATAACGTCATATAGACTTACGGTTAAACGTATAACGTCATATAGTAATGAGTCATGACGTATAACGTCGCATAGCATTACGTCATAATGGGTAACGTCTTCTAGTAATACGTCATAACGTATAACGTCATATAGAATTACGGCATAACGTATAACGTCATACAGTATTTCCTCATAACGTATAAAGTCACATAGTAATTCGTCACAACGAATAACGTCATATAGAATTGCGGTTAAACGTATAACTCCATATAGAATTACGGTTAAACGTGTAACGCCATATAGAATTACGTTTTAACGTATAACGTAATATAGAATTACGGTGTAACGTATAATACCATAGCGTAATGCGTCATATCGTGTAACGTCACATAGTAATACGTCATAACGCATAACGTCATATAGAATTACGGTTTAACGTATAACGTCATTCAGTAATGCGTCATAACGTATAACGTCACATAGTAATATGTCATACAGTATAACGTCATATCGAATTACGTCATAACGTATTATGTCACATAGCAAAACATCATAACGTATAACGTCATATAGACTTACGGTTAAACGTATAAGGTCATATAGTAATGAGTCATAACGTATAACGCCATATAGTAATACGTCATAACGTATAACGTCATATAGTATAGCGTCATGACGTATAACGTCGCATAGCATTACGTCATAATGGGTAACGTCTTCTAGTAATACGGCATAACGTATAACGTCATATAGAATTACGGCATAACGTATAACGCCATAGAGTAATGCGTCATAACGTATAACACCATACAGTAATGCGTCATAACGTTTAACGCCATATAGTATTGCGTCATTATGTATAACGTCATACAGAATTACGTCATAACATATAATGTCATATAGTATTGCGTCATAACGTATAACGTCATATAGTATTACGGCAAAACATATAACGTCACATAGAATTACGTCATAACGGATAACGTCACATAGTAAAACGTCATAACGTATAACGTCATATAGTATTACGGCATACCGTATAACGTCATATAAAATTACGGCATAACGTATAACGTCATACAGTAATGCGTCATAACGTATAACGTTATATAGTATAGCGTCATGACGTATAACGTCGCATAGCATTACGTCATAATGGGTAACGTCTTCTAGTAATACGTCATAACGTATAACGTCATATAGAATTACGGCATAACGTATAACATCATACAGTAATTCCTCATAACGTATAAAGTCACATAGTAATTCGTC
This sequence comes from Bombus fervidus, assembly GCF_041682495.2. Classification (NCBI taxonomy): domain Eukaryota; kingdom Metazoa; phylum Arthropoda; class Insecta; order Hymenoptera; family Apidae; genus Bombus; species Bombus fervidus. The sequence goes on from NW_027212582.1 coordinate 3,927,891, forward strand.
ACAACGAATAACGTCATATAGAATTGCGGTTAAACGTATAACTCCATATAGAATTACGGTTAAACGTGTAACGCCATATAGAATTACGTTTTAACGTATAACGTAATATAGAATTACGGTGTAACGTATAATACCATAGCGTAATGCGTCATATCGTGTAACGTCACATAGTAATACGTCATAACGCATAACGTCATATAGAATAACGGTTTAACGTATAACGTCATTCAGTAATGCGTCATAACGTATAACGTCACATAGTAATATGTCATACCGTATAACGTCATATCGAATTACGTCATAACGTATTATGTCACATAGCAAAACATCATAACGTATAACGTCATATAGACTTACGGTTAAACGTATAACGTCATATAGTAATGAGTCATAACGTATAACGCCATATAGTAATACGTCATAACGTATAACGTCATTTTGAATTACTCCATAACGTATAACGACACATAGTAATACGTCATAACGTATAACGTCATATAGAATTTCGGTTTAACGTATAATGCCAGATAGCAATGCGACATAACGTATAACGTCACATAGTAATACGTCATAACGTATAACGCCATATAGAGTTACGGTTTAACGTATAACGTCATACAGTAATGCATCATAACGTATAACGTCATATAGTATTGCGTCATGACGTATAACGTAACATAGTAATACGTCATAACGTATAACGCCATATAGTAATACGTCATAACGGATAACGTCACACTGTATTACGTAATAACGTATAACGTCATATAGTATTGCGGTTTAACGTATAACGTCATATAGTAATGCGTCATAACGTATAACGCCATATAGTAATGCGTCATAACGTATAATGTCATATAGAATTACGGTTTAACGTATAACACCATACAGTAATGCGTCATAACGTATAACGCCATATAGTAATCCGTCATAACGTATAACGTCATATAGTATTGCGTCATGACGTATAACGTAGAATAGAATTACGACATAACGTGCTACATCACATAGTAATACGTCATAACGTATAACGTCATAAAGAATTACTTCATAACGTATAACGTCAAATAGTAATACGTTATAACGTATAACGTCATATAGAATTACGGTTTAACGTATAACGTCATATAGTAATGTGTCGTAACGTATAACGCCATATAGTAATGCGTCGTACCGTATAAGGTCACATAGTAATACGTTACAACGTATAACGTCATATAGAATTACGGTTTAACATATAACGCCATATAGCAATGCGTCATAACGTATAACCTCACATAGTAATACGTCATAACGTATAACATCATATAGAATTATTGTTTAACGTATAACGTCATACAGTAATTCCACATAACGTATAACGTCACATAGTAATACGTCACAACGAATAACGTCATATAGAATTACGGTTAAACGCATAACGCCATATAGAATTACGTTTTAACGTATAACGTAATATAGAATTACGGTGTAACGTATAATACCATAGCGTAATGCGTCATAACGTGTAACGTCACATAGTAATACGTCATAACGCATAACGTCTTATAGAATTACGGTTTAACGTATAACGCCATATAGTAGAACGTCATAACGTATAAAGTCATATAGTAATACGTCATAACGTATAACGTCACATAGAATTCCGGTTTAACGTATAACGTTATAGTGTAATGCGTCATAACGTATAACGCCATATAGTAATACGTCATAACGTATAACGTCACATAGAATTCCGGTTTAACGTATAACGTTATAGTGTAATGCGTCATAACGTATAACGCCATATAGAACAACGGCATAACGTATAACGTAACATAGAATTACGTCATAACGGATAACGTCACATAGTAGTACGTCATAACGCATAACGTCATATAGAATTACGGTTTAACGTATAACGCCATATAGTAATGCGTCATAACGTATAACGTCACATAGTAATACGTCATACCGTATAACGTCATATCGAATTACGTCATAACGTATTATGTCACATAGCAAAACATCATAACGTATAACGTCATATAGACTTACGGTTAAACGTATAACGTCATATAGTAATGAGTCATAACGTACAACGCCATATAGTAATACGACATAACGTATAACGTCATTTTGAATTACTTCATAACGTATAACGTCACATAGTAATACGTCATAACGTATAACGTCACATAGTAATACGTCATACCGTATAACGTCATATCGAATTACGTCATAACGTATTATGTCACATAGCAAAACATCATAACGTATAACGTCATATAGACTTACGGTTAAACGTATAACGTCATATAGTAATGAGTCATGACGTATAACGTCGCATAGCATTACGTCATAATGGGTAACGTCTTCTAGTAATACGTCATAACGTATAACGTCATATAGAATTACGGCATAACGTATAACGTCATACAGTAATTCCTCATAACGTATAAAGTCACATAGTAATTCGTCACAACGAATAACGTCATATAGAATTGCGGTTAAACGTATAACTCCATATAGAATTACGGTTAAACGTGTAACGCCATATAGAATTACGTTTTAACGTATAACGTAATATAGAATTGCGGTGTAACGTATAATACCATAGCGTAATGCGTCATATCGTGTAACGTCACATAGTAATACGTCATAACGCATAACGTCATATAGAATTACGGTTTAACGTATAACGTCATTCAGTAATGCGTCATAACGTATAACGTCACATAGTAATATGTCATACCGTATAACGTCATATCGAATTACGTCATAACGTATTATGTCACATAGCAAAACATCATAACGTATAACGTCATATAGACTTACGGTTAAACGTATAACGTCATATAGTAATGAGTCATAACTTATAACGCCATATAGTAATACGTCATAACGTATAACGTCATTTTGAATTACTTCATAACGTATAACGTCACATAGTAATACGTCATAACGTATAACGTCATATAGAATTTCGGTTTAACGTATAACGCCAGATAGCAATGCGACATAACGTATAACGTCACATAGTAATACGTCATAACGTATAACGTCATATAGTATTGCGGTTTAACGTATAACGTCATATAGTAATGCGTCATAACGTATAACGCCATATAGTAATGCGTCATAACGTATAATGTCATATAGAATTACGGTTTAACGTATAACACCATACAGTAATGCGTCATAACGTATAACGCCATATAGTAATCCGTCATAACGTATAACGTCATATAGTATTGCGTCATGACGTATAACGTAGAATAGAATTACGACATAACGTGCTACATCAAATAGTAATACGTCATAACGTATAACGTCATATAGAATTACGCCATAACGTATAGCGTAACATAGTAATACGTCATAACGTATAACGTCATAAAGAATTACTTCATAACGTATAACGTCATATAGTAATGTGTCGTAACGTATAACGCCATATAGTAATGCGTTATACCGTATAACGTCACATAGTAATACGTCATAACGTATAACGTCATAAAGAATTACTTCATAACGTATAACGTCAAATAGTAATACGTTATAACGTATAACGTCATATAGAATTACGGTTAAACGCATAACGCCATATAGAATTACGTTTTAACGTATAACGTAATATAGAATTACGGTGTAACGTATACTACCATAGCGTAATGCGTCATAACGTATAACGTCACATAGTAGTATGTCATACCGTATAACGTCATATCGAATTACGTCATAACGTATAACGTCACATAGCAGAACGTCATAACGTATAACCTCACATAGTAAAACGTCATGACGTATAACGTCATATAGAATTACGGTTTAACGTATAACGTCATACTGTAATGCGTCATAACGTATAACGTCATATAGTATTGCGTCATGACGAATAACGTCGTATAGAATTACGTCAGAACGGATAACGTCTTACAGTAATACGTCATAACGTAGAACGTCATATAGCTATGCGTCATAACGTATAACGTCATACAGTAATGCGTCATGATGTATAACGTCATACAGAATTACGTCATAACATATAATGTTATATCGTATTGCGTCATAACGTATAACGTCATATAGTATTACGGCATAACATATAACGTCACATAGAATTACGTCATAACGGATAACGTCACATTGTAATACGTCATAACGTATAACGTCATATAGTATTACGGCATAACATATAACGTCACATAGAATTACGTCATAACGGATAACGTCACAATGTAATACGTCATAACGTATAATGTCATATAGTATTACGGCATAACATATAACGTCACATAGAATTACGTCATAACGGATAACGTCACACAATATTACGTAATAACGTATAACGTCATATAGAATTGCGGTTTAACGTATAACGTCTTATAGTAATGCGTCATAACGTATAACGCCATATAGTAATGGGTCATAACGTATAACGTCACATAGTAATACGTCATAACATTTAACGTCACATAGTAAAACGTCATAACGTATAGCGTCATATCGAATTACGTCATAACGTATAACGTCATATAGAATTGCGGTTTAACGTATAACGTCTTATAGTAATGCGTCATAACGTATAACGCCATATAGTAATGGGTCATAACGTATAACGTCACATAGTAATACGTCATAACATTTAACGTCACATAGTAAAACGTCATAACGTATAACGTCATATCGAATTACGTCATAACGTATAACGTCACATAGCAATACGTCATAACGTGTAACGTCATATAGAAGTACGGTTAAACGTATAACGTCATATAGTAATGAGTCACAACGCATAACGCCATATTGTAATACGTCATAACGTATAACGTCATTTTGAATTACTTCATAACGTATAACGTCACATAGTAATACGTCATAACGTATAACGTCATTTTGAATTACTTCATAACGTATAACGTCACATAGTAATACGTCATAACGTATAACGTCATATAGAATTTCGGTTTAACGTATAACGCCAGATAGCAATGCGTCATAACGTATAACGTCACATAGTAATACGTCATAACGTATAACGTCATATAGAATTATTGTTTAACGTATAACGTCATAGTGTAATGCGTCATAACGTATAACGCCATATCGAATTACGTCATAACATATAACGTCATATAGAATTTCGGTTTAACGTATAACGCCATATAGAAATACGGTGAAACGTATAACGCCATATAGGGTTACGGTTTAACGTATAACGTCATATAGTAATGCGTAATAACGTATATCGCCATATAGTAATACGTCATAACGTATAACGTCATATAGTATTGCGTCATGACGTATAACGTAGAATAGAATTACGACATAATGTGCTACATCAAATAGTAATACGTCATAACGTATAACGTCATATAGAATTACGACATAACGTATAGCGTAACACAGTAATACGTCATAACGTATAACGTCATATAGAATTACGGTTTAACGTATAACGTCATATAGTAATGCGTCGTAACGTATAACGCCATGAAGTAATGCGTCATACCGTATAACGTCACATAGTATTACGTCATAACGTATAATGTCACATAGAATTCCGGTTTAACGTATAACGTTATAGTGTAATGCGTCATAACGTATAACGCCATATAGAATTACGGCATAACGTAGAACGTAACATAGAATTACGTCATAATGGATAACGTCACATAGTAGTACGTCATAACGCATAACGTCATATAGAATTACGGTTTAACGTATAACGCCATATAGTAATGCGTCATAACGTATAACGTCATACAGTAATGCGTCATAACGTATAACGTCACATAGTAAAACGTCATAACGTATAACGTCATATAGTATTACGGTTTAACGTATAACGTCATACAGTAATGCGTCATAACGTATAACGTCACATAGTAATACGTCATAACGAATAACGTCACATAGTAAAACGTCATAACGTATAACGTCATATAGAATTACGGTTTAACGTATAACGTCATATAGTATTACGGTTTAACGTATAACGTCATACAGTAATGCGTCATAACGTATAACGTCATATAGTAATACGTTACAACGAATAACGTCATATAGAATTACGGTTAAACGTATAACGCCATATAGAATTACGTTTTAACGTATAACGTAATACAGAATAACGGTGTAACGTATAATACCATAGCGTAATGCGTCATATCGTGTAACGTCACATAATAATACGACATAACGCATAACGTCATATAAAATTACGGTTTAACGTATAACGTCATATAGTATAACGGTTTAACGTATAACGTCATACAGTAATGCGTCATAACGTATAACGTCATATAGTAATACGTCACAACGAATAACGTCATATAGAATTACGGTTAAACGTATAACGCCATATAGAATTACGTTTTAACGTATAACGTAATACAGAATAACGGTGTAACGTATAATACCATAGCGTAATGCGTCATATCGTGTAACGTCACATAGTCATACGTCATAACGCATAACGTCATATAGAATTACGGTTTAACGTATAACGCCATATAGTAATGCGTCATAACGTATAACGTCATATAGTATTACGGCATAACATATAATGTCACATAGAATTACGTCATAACGGATAACGTCACATTGTAATACGTCATAACGTATAACGTCATATAGTATTACGGCATAACATATAACGTCACATAGAATTACGTCATAACGGATAACGTCACACAATATTACGTAATAACGTATAACGTCATATAGAATTGCGGTTTAACGTATAACGTCTTATAGTAATGCGTCATAACGTATAACGCCATATAGTAATGGGTCATAACGTATAACGTCATATAGAATTACTTCATATCGTATAACGTCACATAGCAATACGTCATAACGTGTAACGTCATATAGAAGTACGGTTAAACGTATAACGTCATATAGTAATGAGTCATAACGCATAACGCCATATTGTAATACGTCATAACGTATAACGTCATTTTGAATTACTTCATAACGTATAACGTCACATAGTAATACGTCATAACGTATAACGTCATATAGAATTATTGTTCAACGTATAACATCATAGTGTAATGCGTCATAACGTATACCGCCATATCGAATTACGTCATAACATATAACGTCATATAGAATTTCGGTTTAACGTATAACGCCATATAGAAATACGGTGAAACGTATAACGCCATATAGAGTTGCGCTTTAACGTATAACGTCATATAGTAATGCGTCATAACGTATATCGCCATATAGTAATCCGTCATAACGTATAACGCCATATAGTATTGCGTCATGACGTATAACGTAGAATAGAATTACGACATAACATGCTACATCAAATAGTAATACGTCATAACGTATAACGTCATATAGAATTACGACATAACGTATAGCGTAACATAGTAATACGTCATAACGTATAACGTCATATAGAATTACGGTTTAACGTATAACGTCATATAGTAATGCGTCGTAACGTATAACGCCATGTAGTAATGCGTCATACCGTATAACGTCTCATAGTAATACATTATAACGTATAACGTCATATAGAATTACGGTTTAACGTATAACGCCATACAGCAATGCGTCATAACGTATAACGTCATATAGTAATACGTTACAACGAATAACGTCATATAGAATTACGGTTAAACGTATAACGCCATATAGAATTACGTTTTAACGTATAACGTAATACAGAATAACGGTGTAACGTATAATACCATAGCGTAATGCGTCATATCGTGTAACGTCACATAATAATACGTCATAACGCATAACGTCATATAAAATTACGGTTTAACGTATAACGTCATACTGTAATGCGTCATAACGTATAACGTCATATAGTATTGCGTCACAACGAATAACGTCATATAGAATTACGGTTAAACGTATAACGCCATATAGAATTACGTTTTAACGTATAACGTAATACAGAATAACGGTGTAACGTATAATACCATAGCGTAATGCGTCATATCGTGTAACGTCACATAGTAATACGTCATAACGCATAACGTCATATAGAATTGCGGTTTAACGTATAACGCCATATAGTAATGCGTCATAGCGTATAACGTCACATAGTAATACGTCATTAGGTATAACGTCACATAGTAAAACGTCATAACGTATAACGTCATATAGAATTACGGTTTAACGTATAATGTCATATAGTATAACGGTTTAACGTATAACGTCATACAGTAATGCGTCATAACGTATAACGTCATATAGTAATACGTCACAACGAATAACGTCATATAGAATTACGGTTAAACGTATAACGCCATATAGAATTACGTTTTAACGTATAACGTAATACAGAATAACGGTGTAACGTATAATACCATAGCGTAATGCGTCATATCGTGTAACGTCACATAGTAATACGTCATAACGCATAACGTCATATAGAATTACGGTTTAACGTATAACGCCATATAGTAATGCGTCATAACGTATAACGTCACATAGTAATGCGTCATAACGTATAACGTCACATAGTAAAACGTCATAACGTATAACCTCACATAGGAAAACGTCATAACGTATAATGTCATATAGAATTACGGTTTAACGTATAACGTCATACTGTAATGCGTCATAACGTATAACGCCATATAGTATTGCGTCATGATGTATAACGTCATACAGAATTACGTCATAACATATAATGTTATATCGTATTGCGTCATAACGTATAACGTCATATAGTATTACGGCATAACATATAACGTCACATAGAATTACGTCATAACGGATAACGTCACATTGTAATACGTCATAACGTATAACGTCAAATAGTATTACGGCATAACATATAACGTCACATAGAATTACGTCATAACGGATAACGTCACACAATATTACGTAATAACGTATAACGTCATATAGAATTGCGGTTTAACGTATAACGTCTTATAGTAATGCGTCATAACGTATAACGCCATATAGTAATGGGTCATAACGTATAACGTCATATAGAATTACTTCATATCGTATAACGTCACATAGCAATACGTCATAACGTGTAACGTCATATAGAAGTACGGTTAAACGTATAACGTCATATAGTAATGAGTCATAACGCATAACGCCATATTGTAATACGTCATAACGTATAACGTCGTTTTGAATTACTTCATAACGTATAACGTCACATAGTAATACGTCATAACGTATAACGTCATATGGAATTTCGGTTTAACGTATAACGCCAGATAGCAATGCGTCATAACGTATAACGTCACATAGTAATACGTCATAACGTATAACGTCATATAGAATTATTGTTCAACGTATAACGTCATAGTGTAATGCGTCATAACGTATACCGCCATATCGAATTACGTCATAACATATAACGTCATATAGAATTTCGGTTTAACGTATAACGCCATATAGAAATACGGTGAAACGTATAACGCCATATAGAGTTACGCTTTAACGTATAACGTCATATAGTAATGCGTCATAACGTATATCGCCATATAGTAATCCGTCATAACGTATAACGTCATATAGTATTGCGTCATGACGTATAACGTAGAATAGAATTACGACATAACGTGCTACATCAAATAGTAATACGTCATAACGTATAACGTCATATAGAATTACGACATAACGTATAGCGTAACATAGTAATACGTCATAACGTATAACGTCATATAGAATTACGGTTTAACGTATAACGTCATATAGTAATGCGTCGTAACGTATAACGCCATGTAGTAATGCGTCATACCGTATAACGTCATATAGTAATACATTATAACGTATAACGTCATATAGAATTACGGTTTAACGTATAACGCCATACAGCAATGCGTCATAACGTATAACGTCACATAGTAATACGTCATAACGTATAACGTCGTATAGAATTATTGTTTAACGTATAACGTCATACAGTAATTCCTCATAACGTATAACGTCACATAGTAATACGTCACAACGAATATCGTCATATAGTATTACGGTTAAACGCATAACGCCATATAGAATTACGTTTTAACGTATAACGTAATATAGAATTACGGTGTAACGTATAATACCATAGCGTAATGCGTCATAACGTGTAACGCCATATAGTAATACGTCATAACGTATAATGTCACATAGAATTCCGGTTTAACGTATAACGTAATATAGAATTACGGTTTAACGTATAACGCCATATAGTATTGCGTCATAACGTATAACGTCACATAGTAATACGTCATAACGCATAACGTCATATAGAATTACGGTTTAACGTATAACGTCATACTGTAATGCGTCATAGCGTATAACGTCATATAGTATTTCGTCATGACGTATAACGTCGTATAGAATTACGTCATAACGGGTAACGTCTTACAGTAATACGTCATAACGTATATCGCTATATAGTATTGCGTCATGATGTATAATGTCATACAGAATTACGTCATAACATATAATGTCATATAGTATTGCGTCTTAACGTATAACGTCATATAGTATTACGGCAAAACATATAACTTCACATAGAATTACGTCATAACGGATAACGTCTCATAGTAAAACGTCATAACGTATAACGTCATATAGTATTACGGCATATCGTATAAGGTCATATAGAATTACGGCATAACGTATAACGTCATACAGGAATGCGCCATAACGTATAACGTCATATATTATAGCGTCATGACGTATGACGTCGCATAGCATTATGTCATAATGGATAACGTCATATAGAATTTCGGTTTAACGTATAACGCCAGATAGCAATGCGTCATAACGTATAACGTCACATAGTAATACGTCATAACGTATAACGTCATATAGAATTATTGTTCAACGTATAACGTCATAGTGTAATGCGTCATAACGTATACCGCCATATCGAATTACGTCATAACATATAACGTCATATAGAATTTCGGTTTAACGTATAACGCCATATAGAAATACGGTGAAACGTATAACGCCATATAGAGTTACGCTGTAACGTATAACGTCATATAGTAATGCGTCATAACGTATATCGCCATATAGTAATCCGTCATAACGTATAACGTCATATAGTATTGCGTCATGACGTATAACGTAGAATAGAATTACGACATAACGTGCTACATCAAATAGTAATACGTCATAACGTATAACGTCATATACAATTACGACATAACGTATAGCGTAACATAGTAATACGTCATAACGTATAACGTCATATAGAATTACGGTTTAACGTATAGCGTCATATAGTAATGCGTCGTAACGTATAACGCCATGTAGTAATGCGTCATACCGTATAACGTCACATAGTAATACATTATAACGTATAACGTCATATAGAATTACGGTTTAACGTATAACGTCATACGGTAATGCGTCATAACGTATAACGCCATATAGTATTGCGTCATGATGTATAACGTCATACAGAATTACGTCATAACATATAATGTTATATCGTATTGCGTCATAACGTATAACGTCATATAGTATTGCGGCATAACATATAACGTCACATAGAATTACGTCATAACGGATAACGTCACATTGTAATACGTCATAACGTATAACGTCATATAGTATTGCGTCATGACGTATAACGTAGAATAGAATTACGACATAACGTGCTACATCAAATAGTAATACGTCATAACGTATAACGTCATATAGAATTACGACATAACGTATAGCGTAACATAGTAATACGTCATAACGTATAACGTCATATAGAATTACGGTTTAACGTATAACGTCATATAGTAATGCGTCGTAACGTATAACGCCATGTAGTAATGCGTCATACCGTATAACGTCACATAGTAATACATTATAACGTATAACGTCATATAGAATTACGGTTTAACGTATAACGCCATACAGCAATGCGTCATAACGTATAACGTCACATAGTAATACGTCATAACGTATAACGTCGTATAGAATTATTGTTTAACGTATAACGTCATACAGTAATTCCTCATAACGTATAACGTCACATAGTAATACGTCACAACGAATATCGTCATATAGTATTACGGTTAAACGTATAACGCCATATAGAATTACGTTTTAACGTATAACGTAATACAGAATAACGGTGTAACGTATAATACCATAGCGTAATGCGTCATATCGTGTAACGTCACATAGTAATACGTCATAACCCATAACGTCATATAGAATTACGGTTTAACGTATAACGCCATATAGTAATGCGTCATAGCGTATAACGTCACATAGTAATACGTCATAACGTATAACGTCACATAGTAAAACGTCATAACGTATAACGTCATATAGAATTACGGTTTAACGTATAACGTCATATAGTATAACGGTTTAACGTATAACGTCATACAGTAATGCGTCATAACGTATAACGTCATATAGTAATACGTCACAACGAATAACGTCATATAGAATTACGGTTAAACGTATAACGCCATATAGAATTACGTTTTAACGTATAACGTAATACAGAATAACGGTGTAACGTATAATACCATAGCGTAATGCGTCATATCGTGTAACGTCACATAGTAATACGTCATAACGCATAACGTCATATAGAATTACGGTTTAACGTATAACGCCATATAGTAATGCGTCATAACGTATAACGTCACATAGTAATGCGTCATAACGTATAACGTCACATAGTAAAACGTCATAACGTATAACCTCACATAGTAAAACGTCATAACGTATAATGTCATATAGAATTACGGTTTAACGTATAATGTCATACTGTAATGCGTCATAACGTATAACGCCATATAGTATTGCGTCATGATGTATAGCGTCATACAGAATTACGTCATAACATATAATGTTATATCGTATTGCGTCATAACGTATAACGTCATATAGTATTACGGCATAACATATAACGTCACATAGAATTACGTCATAACGGATAACGTCACATTGTAATACGTCATAACGTATAACGTCATATAGTATTACGGCATAACATATAACGTCACATAGAATTACGTCATAACGGATAACGTCACACAATATTACGTAATAACGTATAACGTCATATAGAATTGCGGTTTAACGTATAACGTCTTATAGTAATGCGTCATAACGTATAACGCCATATAGTAATGGGTCATAACGTATAACGTCATATAGAATTACTTCATATCGTATAACGTCACATAGCAATACGTCATAACGTGTAACGTCATATAGAAGTACGGTTAAACGTATAACGTCATATAGTAATGAGTCATAACGCATAACGCCATATTGTAATACGTCATAACGTATAACGTCATTTTGAATTACTTCATAACGTATAACGTCACATAGTAATACGTCATAACGTATAACGTCATATAGAATTTCGGTTTAACGTATAACGCCAGATAGCAATGCGTCATAACGTATAACGTCACATAGTAATACGTCATAACGTATAACGTCATATAGAATTATTGTTCAACGTATAACGTCATAGTGTAATGCGTCATAACGTATACCGCCATATCGAATTACGTCATAACATATAACGTCATATAGAATTTCGGTTTAACGTATAACGCCATATAGAAATACGGTGAAACGTATAACGCCATATAGAGTTACGCTTTAACGTATAACGTCATATAGTAATGCGTCATAACGTATATCGCCATATAGTAATCCGTCATAACGTATAACGTCATATAGTATTGCGTCATGACGTATAACGTAGAATAGAATTACGACATAACGTGCTACATCAAATAGTAATACGTCATAACGTATAACGTCATATAGAATTACGACATAACGTATAGCGTAACATAGTAATACGTCATAACGTATAACGTCATATAGAATTATGGTTTAACGTATAACGTCATATAGTAATGCGTCGTAACGTATAACGCCATGTAGTAATGCGTCATACCGTATAACGTCATATAGTAATACATTATAACGTATAACGTCATATAGAATTACGGTTTAACGTATAACGCCATACAGCAATGCGTCATAACGTATAACGTCACATAGTAATACGTCATAACGTATAACGTCGTATAGAATTATTGTTTAACGTATAACGTCATACAGTAATTCCTCATAACGTATAACGTCACATAGTAATACGCCACAACGAATATCGTCATATAGTATTACGGTTAAACGCATAACGCCATATAGAATTACGTTTTAACGTATAACGTAATATAGGATTACGGTGTAACGTATAATACCATAGCGTAATGCGTCATAACGTGTAACGTCACATAGTAATACGTCATAACGCATAACGTCTTATAGAATTACGGTTTAACGTATAACGTCATACAGTAATGCGTCATAACGTATAACGTCATATAGTATTGCGTCATGACGTATAACATCACATAGTAATACGTCATAACGTATAACGCCATATAGTAATACGTCATAACGTATAACGCCATATAGTAATACGTCATAACGTATAATGTCACATAGAATTCCGGTTTAACGTATAACGTAATATAGAATTACGGTTTAACGTATAACGCCATATAGTATTGCGTCATAACGTATAACGTCACATAGTAATACGTCATAACGCATAACGTCATATAGAATTACGTTTTAACGTATAACGTCATACTGTAATGCGTCATAGCGTATAACGTCATATAGTATTGCGTCATGACGTATAACGTCGTATAGAATTACGTCATAACGGGTAACGTCTTACAGTAATACGTCATAACGTATATCGCCATATAGTATTGCGTCATGATGTATAATGTCATACAGAATTACGTCATAACATATAATGTCATATAGTATTGCGTCTTAACGTATAACGTCATATAGTATTACGGCAAAACATATAACTTCACATAGAATTACGTCATAACGGATAACGTCACATAGTAAAACGTCATAACGTATAACGTCATATAGTATTACGGCATATCGTATAAGGTCATATAGAATTACGGCATAACGTATAACGTCATACAGGAATGCGCCATAACGTATAACGTCATATATTATGGCGTCATGACGTATGACGTCGCATAGCATTATGTCATAATGGATAACGTCTTCTAGTAATACGTAATAACGTATAACGTCATATAGAATTACGGCATTACGTATAACGTCATATAGTAATACGTCACAACGAATAACGTCATATAGAATTACGGTTAAACGTATAACGCCATATAGAATTACGTTTTAACGTATAACGTAATATAGAATTACGGTGTAAAGTATAATACCATAGCGTAATGCGTCATATCGCGTAACGTCACATAGTAATACGTCATAACGCATAACGTCATATAGAATTACGGTTTAACGTGTAACGTCATACAGTAATGCATCGTAACGTATAACGTCATATAGAATTACAGTTTAACGTATAACGTCATACAGTAATGCGTCATAACGTATAACGTCACATAGTAATATGTCATACCGTATAACGTCATATCGAATTACGTCATAACGTATAACGTCACATAGCAAAACGTCATAACGTATAATGTCACATAGAATTCCGGTTTAACGTATAACGTAATATAGAATTACGGTTTAACGTATAACGCCATATAGTATTGCGTCATAACGTATAACGTCACATAGTAATACGTCATAACGCATAACGTCATATAGAATTACGGTTTAACGTATAACGTCATACTGTAATGCGTCATAGCGTATAACGTCATATAGTATTGCGTCATGACGTATAACGTCGTATAGAATTACGTCATAACGGGTGACGTCTTACAGTAATACGTCATAACGTATATCGCCATATAGTATTGCGTCATGATGTATAATGTCATACAGAATTACGTCATAACATATAATGTCATATAGTATTGCGTCTTAACGTATAACGTCATATAGTATTACGGCAAAACATATAACTTCACATAGAATTACGTCATAACGGATAACGTCACATAGTAAAACGTCATAACGTATAACGTCATATAGTATTACGGCATATCGTATAAGGTCATATAGAATTACGGCATAACGTATAACGTCATACAGGAATGCGCCATAACGTATAACGTCATATATTATAGCGTCATGACGTATGACGTCGCATAGCATTATGTCATAATGGATAACGTCATATAGAATTTCGGTTTAACGTATAACGCCAGATAGCAATGCGTCATAACGTATAACGTCACATAGTAATACGTCATAACGTATAACGTCATATAGAATTATTGTTCAACGTATAACGTCATAGTGTAATGCGTCATAACGTATACCGCCATATCGAATTACGTCATAACATATAACGTCATATAGAAATTCGGTTTAACGTATAACGCCATATAGAAATACGGTGAAACGTATAACGCCATATAGAGTTACGCTTTAACGTATAACGTCATATAGTAATGCGTCAAAACGTATATCGCCATATAGTAATCCGTCATAACGTATAACGTCATATAGTATTGCGTCATGACGTATAACGTAGAATAGAATTACGACATAACGTGCTACATCAAATAGTAATACGTCATAACGTATAACGTCATATAGAATTACGACATAACGTATAGCGTAACATAGTAATACGTCATAACGTATAACGTCATATAGAATTACGGTTTAACGTATAACGTCATATAGTAATGCGTCGTAACGTATAACGCCATGTAGTAATGCGTCATACCGTATAACGTCACATAGTAATACATTATAACGTATAACGTCATATAGAATTACGGTTTAACGTATAACGCCATACAGCAATGCGTCATAACGTATAACGTCACATAGTAATACGTCATAACGTATAACGTCGTATAGAATTATTGTTTAACGTATAACGTCATACAGTAATTCCTCATAACGTATAACGTCACATAGTAATACGTCACAACGAATATCGTCATATAGTATTACGGTTAAACGCATAACGCCATATAGAATTACGTTTTAACGTATAACGTAATATAGAATTACGGTGTAACGTATAATACCATAGCGTAATGCGTCATAACGTGTAACGTCACATAGTAATACGTCATAACGCATAACGTCTTATAGAATTGCGGTTTAACGTATAACGTCATACAGTAATGCGTCATAACGTATAACGTCATATAGTATTGCGTTATGACGTATCACATCACATAGTAATACGTCATAACGTATAACGCCATATAGTAATACGTCATAACGTATAACGCCATATAGTAATACGTCATAACGTATAATGTCACATAGAATTCCGGTTTAACGTATAACGTAATATAGAATTACGGTTTAACGTATAACGCCATATAGTATTGCGTCATAACGTATAACGTCACATAGTAATACGTCATAACGCATAACGTCATATAGAATTACGGTTTAACGTATAACGTCATACTGTAATGCGTCATAGCGTATAACGTCATATAGTATTGCGTCATGACGTATAACGTCGTATAGAATTACGTCATAACGGGTAACGTCTTACAGTAATACGTCATAACGTATATCGCCATATAGTATTGCGTCATGATGTATAATGTCATACAGAATTACGTCATAACATATAATGTCATATAGTATTGCGTCTTAACGTATAACGTCATATAGTATTACGGCAAAACATATAACTTCACATAGAATTACGTCATAACGGATAACGTCACACAGTAAAACGTCATAACGTATAACGTCATATAGTATTACGGCATATCGTATAAGGTCATATAGAATTACGGCATAACGTATAACGTCATACAGGAATGCGCCATAACGTATAACGTCATATATTATAGCGTCATGACGTATGACGTCGCATAGCATTATGTCATAATGGATAACGTCATATAGAATTTCGGTTTAACGTATAACGCCAGATAGCAATGCGTCATAACGTATAACGTCACATAGTAATACGTCATAACGTATAACGTCATATAGAATTATTGTTCAACGTATAACGTCATAGTGTAATGCGTCATAACGTATATCGCCATATAGTAATCCGTCATAACGTATAACGTCATATAGTATTGCGTCATGACGTATAACGTAGAATAGAATTACGACATAACGTGCTACATCAAATAGTAATACGTCATAACGTATAACGTCATATAGAATTACGACATAACGTATAGCGTAACATAGTAATACGTCATAACATATAACGTCATATAGAATTACGGTTTAACGTATAACGTCATATAGTAATGCGTCGTAACGTATAACGCCATGTAGTAATGCGTCATACCGTATAACGTCACATAGTAATACATTATAACGTATAACGTCATATAGAATTACGGTTTAACGTATAACGCCATACAGCAATGCGTCATAACGTATAACGTCACATAGTAATACGTCATAACGTATAACGTCGTATAGAATTATTGTTTAACGTATAACGTCATACAGTAATTCCTCATAACGTATAACGTCACATAGTAATACGTCACAACGAATATCGTCATATAGTATTACGGTTAAACGCATAACGCCATATAGAATTACGTTTTAACGTATAACGTAATATAGAATTACGGTGTAACGTATAATACCATAGCGTAATGCGTCATAACGTGTAACGTCACATAGTAATACGTCATAACGCATAACGTCTTATAGAATTACGGTTTAACGTATAACGTCATACAGTAATGCGTCATAACGTATAACGTCATATAGTATTGCGTCATGACGTATAACATCACATAGTAATACGTCATAACGTATAACGCCATATAGTAATACGTCATAACGTATAACGCCATATAGTAATACGTCATAACGTATAATGTCA
Organism: Bombus fervidus; assembly: GCF_041682495.2. Classification (NCBI taxonomy): domain Eukaryota; kingdom Metazoa; phylum Arthropoda; class Insecta; order Hymenoptera; family Apidae; genus Bombus; species Bombus fervidus. The sequence goes on from NW_027212582.1 coordinate 3,946,627, forward strand.
CATAGAATTCCGGTTTAACGTATAACGTAATATAGAATTACGGTTTAACGTATAACGCCATATAGTATTGCGTCATAACGTATAACGTCACATAGTAATACGTCATAACGCATAACGTCATATAGAATTACGGTTTAACGTATAACGTCATACTGTAATGCGTCATAGCGTATAACGTCATATAGTATTGCGTCATGACGTATAACGTCGTATGGAATTACGTCATAACGGGTAACGTCTTACAGTAATACGTCATAACGTAGAACGTCATATAGCTATGCGTCATAACGTATAACGCCATATAGTAATGCGTCATAACGTATAACGCCATATAGTAATGCGTTTAACGTATAACGCCATATAGTATTGCGTCATGATGTATAACGTCATACAGAATTACGTCATAACATATAATGTCATATAGTATTGCGTCATAACGTATAACCTCACATGGTAAAACGTCATAACGTATAACGTCATATAGAATTACGGTTTAACGTATAACATCATACTGTAATGCGTCATAACGTATAAGGTCATATAATATTGCGTCATGACGAATAACGTCGTATAGAATTACGTCATAACGGATAACGTCTTACAGTAATACGTCATAACGTAGAACGTCATATAGCTATGCGTCATAGAGTATAACGTCATATAGTATTACGTCATGACGAATAACGTCGTATAGAATTACGTCATAACGGATTACGTCTTACAGTAATACGTCATAACGTAGAACGTCTTATAGCTATGCGTCATAACGTATAACGCCATATAGTAATGCGTCATAACGTATAACGTCATATAGAATTACGGTTTAACGTATAACGTCATACTGTAATGCGTCATAACGTATAAGGTCATATAATATTGCGTCATGACGAATAACGTCGTATAGAATTACGTCATAACGGATAACGTCTTACAGTAATACGTCATAACGTAGAACGTCATATAGCTATGCGTCATAAAGTATAACGTCATATAGTATTGCGTCATGACGAATAACGTCGTATAGAATTACGTCATAACGGATAACGTCTTACAGTAATACGTTATAACGTAGAACGTCTTATAGCTATGCGTCATAACGTATAACGCCATATAGTAATGCGTCATAACGTATAACGTCATATAGAATTACGGTTTAACGTATAACGCCATATAGTAATGCGTCATAACGTATAACGCCATAAAGTAATGCGTCATAACGTATAACGCCATATAGTATTGCGTCATGATGTATAACGTCATACAGAATTACGTCATAACATATAATGTCATATAGTATTGCGTCATAACGTATAACCTCACATAGTAAAACGTCATAACGTATAACGTCATATAGAATTACGGTTTAACGTATAACGTCATACTGTAATGCGTCATAACGTATAACGTTATATAGTATTGCGTCATGACGAATAACGTCGTATAGAATTACGTCATAACGGATAACGTCTTACAGTAGTACGTCATAACGTAGAACGTCATATAGCTATGCGTCATAACGTATAACGTCATATAGTATTGCGTCATGACGAATAACGTCATATAGAATTACGGTTTAACGTATAACGTCATACTGTAATGCGTGATACCGTATAACGTCATATAGTATTGCGTCATGACGTATAACGTCGTATAGAATTACGTCATAACGGGTAACGTCTTACAGTAATACGTCATATCGTATAACGCCATATAGTATTGCGTCATGATGTATAACGCCATACAGAATTACGTCATAACATATAATGTCATAAAGTATTGCGTCATAACGTATAACGTCATATAGTATTACGGCAAAACATATAACGTCACATAGATTTACGTCATAACGGATAACGTCACATAGTAAAACGTCATAACGTATAACGTCATATAGTATTACGGCATACCGTATAACGTCATATAGAATTACGGCCTAACGTATAACGTCATACAGTAATGCGTCATAACGAATAACGTCATATAGTATAGCGTCATGACGTATAACGTCGCATAGCATTATGTCATAATGGATAACGTCTTCGAGTAATACGTCATAACGTATAACGTCATATAGAAATACGGCATAACGTATTACGTCATACAGTAATTCCTCAAAACGTATAACGTCACATAGTAATACGTCACAACGAATAATGTCATATAGAATTACGGTTAAACGTATAACGCCATATAGAATTACGTTTTAACGTATAACGTAATATAGAATTACGGTGTAACGTATAATACCATAGCGTAATGCGTCATACCGTGTAACGTCACATAGTAATACGTCATAACGTATAACGTCATATAGAATTACGGTTTAACGTATAACGTCATATAGTATTACGGTTTAACGTATAACGTCATACAGTAATGCGTCATAACGTATAACGTCATATAGTGATACGTCACAACGAATAACGTAATATAGAATTACGGTTAAACGTATAACGCCATATAGAATTACGTTTTAACGTATAACGTAATACAGAATTACGGTGTAACGTATAATACCATAGCGTAATGCGTCATATCGTGTAACGTCACATAGTAATACGTCATAACGCATAACGGCATATAGAATTACGGTTTAACGTATAACGTCATAGTGTAATGCGTCATAACGTATAACGTCATATAGTATTGCGTCATGACGAATAACGTCGTATAGAATTACGTCATAACGGATAACGTCTTACAGTAATACGTCATAACGTAGAACGTCATATAGAATTACGGCATAAGGTATAACGTCATATAGTAAAACGTTATAACGTATAACATCATTGAGAATTTCGGTTTAACGTATAACGACATGTAGCAATGCGTCATAACGTATAACGTCACATAGTAATACGACATAACGTATAACGTCATATAGAATTATTGTTTAACGTATAACAACATACAGTAATGCGTCATAACGTATAACGTCACATAGTATAGCGTCATGACGTATAACGTCGTATAGCATTACGTCATAATGGATAACGTCTTCTAGTAATACGTCATAACGTATAACGTCACACAGTATTACGTCATAACGTATAACGTCATATAGAATTACGGTTTAACGTATTACGTCATTTAGTAATGCGTCATAACGTATAACGCCACATAGTAATGCGTCATAAAGTATAACGTCATATAGAATTACGGTTAAACGTATAACGCCATATAGAATTACGTTTTAACCTATAACGTTATAGAGAATTACGGTTTAACGTATAACGCCTTAAAGAATTACGTCATGACGTATAACGTCACACAGTATAACGTCATAACGTATAACGTCATATAGAATTACGGTTTAACGTATAACGTCATATAGTATTGCGTCATAACGTATAACGTCGTATAGAATTACGTCATAACGGATAACGTCTTATAGTAATACGTCATAACGTATAACGTCATATAGCAATGCGTCATAACGTATGACGCCATACAGTATTGCGTCATGATGTATAACGTCATATAGAACTAAGTCATAACATATAACGTCGTATAGAATTACGTCATAACGGATAACGTCTTATAGTAATACGTCATAACGTATAACGTCATATAGTAATACGTGATAACGTATAACGTCATATAGAATTACTTCATAACGTATAACGTCACATAGTAGAACGCCATAACGTATAACGTCATATAGAATTACGGTTTAACGTATAACGTCATACAGTAATGCGTCATAACGGATAACGTCTCATAGTAATACGTCATAACGTATAACGTCACACAGTATTACGTCATAACGTATAACGTCATATAGAATTACGGTTTAACGTATTACGTCATTTAGTAACGCGTCATAACGTATAACGCCACATAGTAATGCGTCATAACGTATAACGTCATATAGAATTACGGTTAAACGTATAACGCCATATAGAATTACGTTTTAACCTATAACGTCATAGAGAATTACGGTTTAACGTATAACGCCTTAAAGAATTACGTCATGACGTATAACGTCACACAGTATAACGTCATATAGAATTATTGTTTAACGTATAACGTCATAGTGTAATGCGTCATAACGTATAACGCCATATCGAATTACGTCATAACGTATAACGTCATATAGAATTATTGTTTATCGTATAACGTCATACAGCAATACCTCATATCGTATAACGTGACATAGTAATACGTCACAACGAATAACGTCATATAGAATTACGGTTAAACGTATAACGCCATATAGAATTACGTTTTAACCTACAATGTCATATAGAGTTACGGTTTAACGTATAACACCATAAAGAATTACGTCGTAACGTATAACGTCACATAGTAAACGGCATAACGTATAACGTCATACAGTAAGGCGCCATAACGTATAACGTCATATAGTATAGCGTCATGACGTATAACGACGTATAGCATTACGTCATAATGGATAACGTCTTCTAGTAATACGTCATAACGTATAACGTCATATAATATTGCGTCATAACGTATAACGTCATATAGTATTGCGTCATGGTGTATAACGTCATATAGTAATGCGTCATAACGTATAACGTCACATAGTAAAACGTTATAACGTATAACGTCATATAGAATTACGGCTTAACGTATAACGTCATACAGTAATGCGTCATAACGTATAACGTCATATAGTATAGCGTCATGACGTATAACGTCGTATAGCATTACGTCATAACGTATAACGTCATATAGCAATGCGTCATAACGTATGACGCCATATAGTAATGCGTCATTACGTATAACGTCACATAGTATAGAGTTATGACGTATAACGTCGTATAGCATTACGTCATAATGGATAACGTCTTCTAGTAATACGTCATAACGTATAACGTCATATAGAATTACGGCATAACGTATAAAGTCATATAGTAAAATGTTAGAACGTATAACGTCATATAGTATTACGGTTTAACGTATAACTCAATATAGTAATGCGTCATAACGTATCACGTCATATAGTATTGCGTCATGATGTATAACGTAATATAGAATTGCGACATAACATATAATGTCATATAGAATTACGGCATAACGTATAACGTCATATAGTAATGCGTCATAACATATAACGCTATATAGTAATATGTGATAACGTATAACGTCATATAGAATTACTTCATGACGTATAACGTCACACAGTATAACGTCATAACGTATAACGTCATATAGAATTACGGTTTAACGTATAACGTCATACAGAAATGCGTCATAACATATAACGTCATATAGTATTGCGTCATAACGTATAACGTCGTATAGAATTACGTCATAACGGATAACGTCTTATAGTAATACGTCATAACGTATAACGTCATATAGCAATGCGTCATAACGTATAACGTCGTATAGAATTACGTCATAACGGATAACGTCTTATAGTAATACGTCATAACGTATAACGTCATATAGTAATGCGTCATAACGTATAACGTCACATAGAATTACGGCATAAGATATAACGTCACATAGAATTACGTCATAACGGATAACGTCACATAGTAAAACGTTATAACGTATAACGTCATATAGAATTACGGTTTAACGTATAACGCAATATAGTAATGCGTCATAACGTATAACGTCATGTAGTATTGCGTCATGATGTATAACGTCATATAGAATTACGTCATAACATATAATGTCATATAGAATTGCGGCATAACGTATAACGTCATATAGTAATGCGTCATAACGTATAACGCCATATAGTAAAACGTCATAACGTATAACGTCATTTTGAATTACTTCATAACGTATAACGTCACATAGTAATACGTCATAACGTATAAGGTCATATAGAATTTCGGTTTAACGTATAACGCCAGATAGCAATGCGTCATAACGTATAACGTGACATAGTAATACGTCCTAACGTATAACGTCATATAGAATTATTGTTTAACGTATAACGTCATAGTGTAATGCGTCAAGACGTATAACGTAACATAGTAATACGTCATAACGTATAACGCCATATAGTAATACGTCATAACGGATAACGTCACACAGTATTACGTAATGACGTATAACGTCATATAGAATTGCGGTTTAACGTATAACGTCATACAGTAATGCGTCATAACGTATAACGTCATATAGTATTACGTCAAGACGTATAACGTAACATAGTAATACGTCATAACGTATAACGTCATAAAGAATTACTTCATAACATATAACGTCACATAGTAATACGTTATAACGTATAACGTCATATAGAATTACTGTTAAACGTATAACGCCATATAGAATTAAGTTTTAACGTATAACGTAATATAGAATTACGGTGTAACGTATAATACCATAGCGTAATGCGTCATATCGTGTAACGTCACATAGTAATACGTCATAACGCATAACGTCATATAGAACTACGGTTTAACGTATAACGTCATACAGTAATGCATCATAACGTATAACGTCATATAGAATTACGGTTTAACGTAAAACGTCATACAGTAATGCGTCATAACGTATAACGTCATATAGAATTACGGTTTAACGTATAACGTCATACTGTAATGCGCCATAACGTATAACGTCATATAGAATTACGTCATGACGAATAACGTCATATATAATTACGTTTAAACGTATAACGCCATATAGAATTACGTTTTAACGTATAACGTCATATAGAATTACGGTTTAACGTATAACGCCATATAGTAATACGTCATAACGTATAACGTCATACAGTATTACGGTTTAACGTATTACGTCATATAGTAATGCGTCATAACGTATAACGCCACATAGTAATGCGTCATAACGTATAACGTGATATAGTCTTTCGTCATGACGTATAACGTCATATAGAATTACGGTTAAACATATAACGCCATATAGAAATACGGTGAAACGTATAACGCCATATAGAGTTACGGTTTAACGTATAACGTCATACAGTAATGCGTCATAACATATAACGTCATATAGTATTGCGTCATGATGTATAACGTCATATAGAACTAAGTCATAACATATAATGTCATATAGAATTACGGCATAACGTATAACGTCATATAGTAATGCGTCATAACGTATAACGTCACATAGAATTACGGCATAAGATATAACGTCACATAGAATTACGTCATAACGGATAACGTCACATAGTAAAACGTTATAACGTATAACGTCATATAGAATTACGGTTTAACGTATAACGCAATATAGTAATGCGTCATAACGTATAACGTCATGTAGTATTGCGTCATGATGTATAACGTCATATAGAATTACGTCATAACATATAATGTCATATAGAATTGCGGCATAACGTATAACGTCATATAGTAATGCGTCATAACGTATAACGTCATATATAATTACGGTTTAACGTATAACGTCATACTGTAATGCGTCATAACGTATAACGTCATATAGTATTGCGTCATGACGAATAACGTCGTATAGAATTACGTCATAACGGATAACGTCTTACAGTAGTACGTCATAACGTAGAACGTCATATACCTATGCGTCATAACGTATAACGTCATATAGTATTGCGTCATGACGAATAACGTCATATAGAATTACGGTTTAACGTATAACGTCATACTGTAATGCGTGATACCGTATAACGTCATATAGTATTGCGTCATGACGTATAACGTCGTATAGAATTACGGTTAAACGTATAACGCCATATAGAAATACGTTTTAACGTATAACGTAATACAGAATTACGGTGTAACGTATAATACCATAGCGTAATGCGTCATATCGTGTAACGTCACATAGTAATACGTCATAACGCATAACGTCATATAGAATTACAGTTTAACGTATAACGCCATATAGTAATGCGTCATAACGTATAACGTCACATAGTAATACGTCATAACGTATAACGTCACATAGTAAAACGTCATAACGTATAACGTCATATAGAATTACGGTTTAACGTATAACGTCATACTGTAATGCGTCATAACGTATAACGTCATATAGTATTGCGTCATGACGAATAACGTCGTATAGAATTACGTCATAACGGATAACGTCTTACAGTAATACGTCATAACGTAGAACGTCATATAGCTATGCGTCATAACGTATAACGTCATATAGTATTGCGTCATGACGAATAACGTCGTATAGAATTGCGTCATAACGGATAACGTCTTACAGTAATACGTCATAACGTAGAACGCCATATAGCTATGCGTCATAACGTATAACGCCATATAGTAATGCGTCATAACGTATAACGTCATACAGTAAAGCGTCATAACGTATAACGTCACATAGTAATATGTCATACCGTATAACGTCATATGGAATTACGTCACAACGTATAACGTCACATAGTAAAACGTCATAACGTATAACCTCACATAGTAAAACGTCATAACGTATAATGTCATATAGAATTACGGTTTAACGTATAACGTCATACTGTAATGCGTCATAACGTATAACGTCATATAGTATTGCGTCATGACGAATAACGTCGTATAGAATTACGTCATAACGGATAACGTCTTACAGTAATACGTCATAACGTAGAACGTCCTATAGCTATGCGTCATAACGTATAACGTCATATAGTATTACGGCATAACATATAACGTCACATAGAATTACGTCATAACGGATAACGTCACATAGTAAAACGTTATAACGTATAACGTCATATAGAATTACGGTTTAACGTATAACGCCATATAATAATGAGTCATAACGTATAACGCCATATAGTAATACGTCATAACATATAACGCCTTATAGTAATACGTCATAACGTATAACGTCATATAGAATTACGGCATAACGTATAACGTCATACAGTAGTGCGTCATAACGTATAACGTCACATAGTAAAACGTCATAACGTATAACGTCATATAGAATTACGGTTTAACGTATAACGTCATACTGTAATGCGCCATAACGTATAACGTCATATAGAATTACGTCATGACGAATAACGTCATATATAATTACGTTTAAACGTATAACGCCATATAGTAATGCGTCATAACGTATAACGTCACATAGTAATACGTCATAACGTATAACGTCACATAGTAAAACGTCATAACGTATAGCGTCATATAGAATTACGGTTTAACGTATAACGTCATCTAGTATTACGGTTTATCGTATAACGTCATACAGTAATGCGTGATAACGTATAACGCCATATAGTAATCCGTCATAACGTATAACGTCATATAGTATTGCGTCATGACGTATAACGTAGAATAAAATTACGACATAACGTACTACATCAAATAGTAATACGTCATAACGTATAACGTCACATAGTAAAACGTCATAACGTATAACGTCATATAGAATTACGGTTTAACGTATAACGTCATACAGTAATGCATCATAACGTATAACGTCATATAGAATTACGGTTTAACGTATAACGTCATACAGTTATGCGTCATAACGTATAACATCACATAGTAATATGTCATACCGTATAACGTCATATCGAATTACGTCATAACGTATAACGTCATATAGAATTACGGCATAACGTATAACGTCATACAGTAGTGCGTCATAACGTATAACGTCACATAGTAAAACGTCATAACGTATAACGTCATATAGAATTACTGTTTAACGTATAACGTCATACTGTAATGTGTCATAACGTATAACGTCATATAGTATTGCGTCATGACGAATAACGTCGTATAGAATTACGTCATAACGGATAACGTCTTACAGTAATACGTCATAACGTAGAACGTCATGTAGCTATGCGTCATAACGTATAACGTTATAGATTATTGCGTCATGACGAATAACGTCGTATAGAATTACGTCATAACGGATAACGTCTTACAGTAATACGTCATAACGTAGAACGTCATATAGCTATGCGTCATAACGTATAACGCCATATAGTAATGCGTCATAACGTATAACGCCATATAGTAATGCGTTTAACGTATAACGCCATATAGTATTGCGTCATGATGTATAACGTCATACAGAATTACGTCATAACATATAATGTCATATAGTATTGCGTCATAACGTATAACGCCATATAGAATTACGGTTAAACGTATAACGCCATATAGAATTACGTTTTAACCTATAACGTCATAGAGAATTACGGTTTAACGTATAACGCCTTAAAGAATTACGTCATGACGTATAACGTCACACAGTATAACGTCATATAGAATTATTGTTTAACGTATAACGTCATAGTGTAATGCGTCATAACGTATAACGCCATATCGAATTACGTCATAACGTATAACGTCATATAGAATTATTGTTTATCGTATAACGTCATACAGCAATACCTCATATCGTATAACGTGACATAGTAATACGTCACAACGAATAACGTCATATAGAATTACGGTTAAACGTATAACGCCATATAGAATTACGTTTTAACCTACAATGTCATATAGAGTTACGGTTTAACGTATAACACCATAAAGAATTACGTCGTAACGTATAACGTCACATAGTAAACGGCATAACGTATAACGTCATACAGTAAGGCGCCATAACGTATAACGTCATATAGTATAGCGTCATGACGTATAACGACGTATAGCATTACGTCATAATGGATAACGTCTTCTAGTAATACGTCATAACGTATAACGTCATATAATATTGCGTCATAACGTATAACGTCATATAGTATTGCGTCATGGTGTATAACGTCATATAGTAATGCGTCATAACGTATAACGTCACATAGTAAAACGTTATAACGTATAACGTCATATAGAATTACGGCTTAACGTATAACGTCATACAGTAATGCGTCATAACGTATAACGTCATATAGTATAGCGTCATGACGTATAACGTCGTATAGCATTACGTCATAACGTATAACGTCATATAGCAATGCGTCATAACGTATGACGCCATATAGTAATGCGTCATTACGTATAACGTCACATAGTATAGAGTTATGACGTATAACGTCGTATAGCATTACGTCATAATGGATAACGTCTTCTAGTAATACGTCATAACGTATAACGTCATATAGAATTACGGCATAACGTATAACGTCATATAGTAAAATGTTAGAACGTATAACGTCATATAGTATTACGGTTTAACGTATAACTCAATATAGTAATGCGTCATAACGTATCACGTCATATAGTATTGCGTCATGATGTATAACGTAATATAGAATTGCGACATAACATATAATGTCATATAGAATTACGGCATAACGTATAACGTCATATAGTAATGCGTCATAACGTATAACGCTATATAGTAATATGTGATAACGTATAACGTCATATAGAATTACTTCATGACGTATAACGTCACACAGTATAACGTCATAACGTATAACGTCATATAGAATTACGGTTTAACGTATAACGTCATACAGAAATGCGTCATAACATATAACGTCATATAGTATTGCGTCATAACGTATAACGTCGTATAGAATTACGTCATAACGGATAACGTCTTATAGTAATACGTCATAACGTATAACGTCATATAGCAATGCGTCATAACGTATAACGTCGTATAGAATTACGTCATAACGGATAACGTCTTATAGTAATACATCATAACGTATAACGTCATATAGTAATGCGTCATAACGTATAACGTCACATAGAATTACGGCATAAGATATAACGTCACATAGAATTACGTCATAACGGATAACGTCACATAGTAAAACGTTATAACGTATAACGTCATATAGAATTACGGTTTAACGTATAACGCAATATAGTAATGCGTCATAACGTATAACGTCATGTAGTATTGCGTCATGATGTATAACGTCATATAGAATTACGTCATAACATATAATGTCATATAGAATTGCGGCATAACGTATAACGTCATATAGTAATGCGTCATAACGTATAACGCCATATAGTAAAACGTCATAACGTATAACGTCATTTTGAATTACTTCATAACGTATAACGTCACATAGTAATACGTCATAACGTATAAGGTCATATAGAATTTCGGTTTAACGTATAACGCCAGATAGCAATGCGTCATAACGTATAACGTGACATAGTAATACGTCATAACGTATAACGTCATATAGAATTATTGTTTAACGTATAACGTCATAGTGTAATGCGTCAAGACGTATAACGTAACATAGTAATACGTCATAACGTATAACGCCATATAGTAATACGTCATAACGGATAACGTCACACAGTATTACGTAATGACGTATAACGTCATATAGAATTGCGGTTTAACGTATAACGTCATACAGTAATGCGTCATAACGTATAACGTCATATAGTATTGCGTCAAGACGTATAACGTAACATAGTAATACGTCATAACGTATAACGTCATAAAGAATTACTTCATAACATATAACGTCACATAGTAATACGTTATAACGTATAACGTCATATAGAATTACTGTTAAACGTATAACGCCATATAGAATTAAGTTTTAACGTATAACGTAATATAGAATTACGGTGTAACGTATAATACCATAGCGTAATGCGTCATATCGTGTAACGTCACATAGTAATACGTCATAACGCATAACGTCATATAGAACTACGGTTTAACGTATAACGTCATACAGTAATGCATCATAACGTATAACGTCATATAGAATTACGGTTTAACGTAAAACGTCATACAGTAATGCGTCATAACGTATAACGTCATATAGAATTACGGTTTAACGTATAACGTCATACTGTAATGCGCCATAACGTATAACGTCATATAGAATTACGGTTTAACGTATAACGCCATATAGTAATACGTCATAACGTATAACGTCATACAGTATTACGGTTTAACGTATTACGTCATATAGTAATGCGTCATAACGTATAACGCCACATAGTAATGCGTCATAACGTATAACGTGATATAGTCTTTCGTCATGACGTATAACGTCATATAGAATTACGGTTAAACATATAACGCCATATAGAAATACGGTGAAACGTATAACGCCATATAGAGTTACGGTTTAACGTATAACGTCATACAGTAATGCGTCATAACATATAACGTCATATAGTATTGCGTCATGATGTATAACGTCATATAGAACTAAGTCATAACATATAATGTCATATAGAATTACGGCATAACGTATAACGTCATATAGTAATGCGTCATAACGTATAACGTCACATAGAATTACGGCATAAGATATAACGTCACATAGAATTACGTCATAACGGATAACGTCACATAGTAAAACGTTATAACGTATAACGTCATATAGAATTACGGTTTAACGTATAACGCAATATAGTAATGCGTCATAACGTATAACGTCATGTAGTATTGCGTCATGATGTATAACGTCATATAGAATTACGTCATAACATATAATGTCATATAGAATTGCGGCATAACGTATAACGTCATATAGTAATGCGTCATAACGTATAACGTCATATATAATTACGGTTTAACGTATAACGTCATACTGTAATGCGTCATAACGTATAACGTCATATAGTATTGCGTCATGACGAATAACGTCGTATAGAATTACGTCATAACGGATAACGTCTTACAGTAGTACGTCATAACGTAGAACGTCATATACCTATGCGTCATAACGTATAACGTCATATAGTATTGCGTCATGACGAATAACGTCATATAGAATTACGGTTTAACGTATAACGTCATACTGTAATGCGTGATACCGTATAACGTCATATAGTATTGCGTCATGACGTATAACGTCGTATAGAATTACGTCATAACGGGTAACGTCTTACAGTAATACGTCATATCGTATAACGCCATATAGTATTGCGTCATGATGTATAACGTCATACAGAATTACGTCATAACATATAATGTCATAAAGTATTGCGTCATAACGTATAACGTCATATAGTTTTACGGCATAACGTATTACGTCATACAGTAATTCCTCAAAACGTATAACGTCACATAGTAATACGTCCCAACGAATAACGTCATATAGAATTACGGTTAAACGTATAACGCCATATAGAAATACGTTTTAACGTATAACGTAATACAGAATTACGGTGTAACGTATAATACCATAGCGTAATGCGTCATATCGTGTAACGTCACATAGTAATACGTCATAACGCATAACGTCATATAGAATTACGGTTTAACGTATAACGCCATATAGTAATGCGTCATAACGTATAACGTCACATAGTAATACGTCATAACGTATAACGTCACATAGTAAAACGTCATAACGTATAACGTCATATAGAATTACGGTTTAACGTATAACGTCATACTGTAATGCGTCATAACGTATAACGTCATATAGTATTGCGTCATGACGAATAACGTCGTATAGAATTACGTCATAACGGATAACGTCTTACAGTAATACGTCATAACGTAGAACGTCATATAGCTATGCGTCATAACGTATAACGTCATATAGTATTGCGTCATGACGAATAACGTCGTATAGAATTGCGTCATAACGGATAACGTCTTACAGTAATACGTCATAACGTAGAACGTCATATAGCTATGCGTCATAACGTATAACGCCATATAGTAATGCGTCATAACGTATAACGTCATACAGTAAAGCGTCATAACGTATAACGTCACATAGTAATATGTCATACCGTATAACGTCATATGGAATTACGTCACAACGTATAACGTCACATAGTAAAACGTCATAACGTATAACCTCACATAGTAAAACGTCATAACGTATAACGTCATATAGAATTACGGTTTAACGTATAACGTCATACTGTAATGCGTCATAACGTATAACGTCATATAGTATTGCGTCATGACGAATAACGTCGTATAGAATTACGTCATAACGGATAACGTCTTACAGTAATACGTCATAACGTAGAACGTCCTATAGCTATGCGTCATAACGTATAACGTCATATAGTATTACGGCATAACATATAACGTCACATAGAATTACGTCATAACGGATAACGTCACATAGTAAAACGTTATAACGTATAACGTCATATAGAATTACGGTTTAACGTATAACGCCATATAATAATGAGTCATAACGTATAACGCCATATAGTAATACGTCATAACATATAACGCCAAATAGTAATACGTCATAACGTATAACGTCATATAGAATTACGGCATAACGTATAACGTCATACAGTAGTGCGTCATAACGTATAACGTCACATAGTAAAACGTCATAACGTATAACGTCATATAGAATTACGGTTTAACGTATAACGTCATACTGTAATGCGCCATAACGTATAACGTCATATAGAATTACGTCATGACGAATAACGTCATATATAATTACGTTTAATCGTATAACGCCATATAGTAATGCGTCATAACGTATAACGTCACATAGTAATACGTCATAACGTATAACGTCACATAGTAAAACGTCATAACGTATAGCGTCATATAGAATTACGGTTTAACGTATAACGTCATCTAGTATTACGGTTTATCGTATAACGTCATACAGTAATGCGTGATAACGTATAACGCCATATAGTAATCCGTCATAACGTATAACGTCATATAGTATTGCGTCATGACGTATAACGTAGAATAAAATTACGACATAACGTACTACATCAAATAGTAATACGTCATAACGTATAACGTCACATAGTAAAACGTCATAACGTATAACGTCATATAGAATTACGGTTTAACGTATAACGTCATACAGTAATGCATCATAACGTATAACGTCATATAGAATTACGGTTTAACGTATAACGTCATACAGTTATGCGTCATAACGTATAACATCACATAGTAATATGTCATACCGTATAACGTCATATCGAATTACGTCATAACGTATAACGTCACATAGCAAAACGTCATAACGTATAACCTCACATAGTAAAACGTCATAACGTATAACGTCATATAGAATTACTGTTTAACGTATAACGTCATACTGTAATGTGTCATAACGTATAACGTCATATAGTATTGCGTCATGACGAATAACGTCGTATAGAATTACGTCATAACGGATAACGTCTTACAGTAATACGTCATAACGTAGAACGTCATGTAGCTATGCGTCATAACGTATAACGTTATAGATTATTGCGTCACGACGAATAACGTCGTATAGAATCACGTCATAACGGATAACGTCTTACAGTAATACGTCATAACGTAGAACGTCATATAGCTATGCGTCATAACGTATAACGCCATATAGTAATGCGTCATAACGTATAACGCCATATAGTAATGCGTTTAACGTATAACGCCATATAGTATTGCGTCATGATGTATAACGTCATACAGAATTACGTCATAACATATAATGTCATATAGTATTGCGTCATAACGTATAACCTCACATGGTAAAACGTCATAACGTATAACGTCATATAGAATTACGGTTTAACGTATAACGTCATACTGTAATGCGTCATAACGTATAAGGTCATATAATATTGCGTCATGACGAATAACGTCGTATAGAATTACGTCATAACGGATAACGTCTTACAGTAATACGTCATAACGTAGAACGTCATATAGCTATGCGTCATAGAGTATAACGTCAAATAGTATTACGTCATGACGAATAACGTCGTATAGAATTACGTCATAACGGATTACGTCTTACAGTAATACGTCATAACGTAGAACGTCTTATAGCTATGCGTCATAACGTATAACGCCATATAGTAATGCGTCATAACGTATAACGTCATATAGAATTACGGTTTAACGTATAACGTCATACTGTAATGCGTCATAACGTATAAGGTCATATAATATTGCGTCATGACGAATAACGTCGTATAGAATTACGTCATAGCGGATAACGTCTTACAGTAATACGTCATAACGTAGAACGTCATATAGCTATGCGTCATAAAGTATAACGTCATATAGTATTGCGTCATGACGAATAACGTCGTATAGAATTACGTCATAACGGATAACGTCTTACAGTAATACGTTATAACGTAGAACGTCTTATAGCTATGCGTCATAACGTATAACGCCCTATAGTAATGCGTCATAACGTATAACGTCATATAGAATTACGGTTTAACGTATAACGCCATATAGTAATGCGTCATAACGTATAACGCCATAAAGTAATGCGTCATAACGTATAACGCCATATAGTATTGCGTCATGATGTATAACGTCATACAGAATTACGTCATAACATATAATGTCATATAGTATTGCGTCATAACGTATAACCTCACATAGTAAAACGTCATAACGTATAACGTCATATAGAATTACGGTTTAACGTATAACGTCATACTGCAATGCGTCATAACGTATAACGTCATATAGTATTGCGTCATGACGAATAACGTCGTATAGAATTACGTCATAACGGATAACGTCTTACAGTAGTACGTCATAACGTAGAACGTCATATAGCTATGCGTCATAACGTATAACGTCATATAGTATTGCGTCATGACGAATAACGTCATATAGAATTACGGTTTAACGTATAACGTCATACTGTAATGCGTGATACCGTATAACGTCATATAGTATTGCGTCATGACGTATAACGTCGTATAGAATTACGTCATAACGGGTAACGTCTTACAGTAATACGTCATATCGTATAACGCCATATAGTATTGCGTCATGATGTATAACGTCATACAGAATTACGTCATAACATATAATGTCATAAAGTATTGCGTCATAACGTATAACGTCATATAGTTTTACGGCATAACGTATTACGTCATACAGTAATTCCTCAAAACGTATAACGTCACATAGTAATACGTCCCAACGAATAACGTCATATAGAATTACGGTTAAACGTATAACGCCATATAGAAATACGTTTTAACGTATAACGTAATACAGAATTACGGTGTAACGTATAATACCATAGCGTAATGCGTCATATCGTGTAACGTCACATAGTAATACGTCATAACGCATAACGTCATATAGAATTACGGTTTAACGTATAACGCCATATAGTAATGCGTCATAACGTATAACGTCACATAGTAATACGTCATAACGTATAACGTCACATAGTAAAACGTCATAACGTATAACGTCATATAGAATTACGGTTTAACGTATAACGTCATACTGTAATGCGTCATAACGTATAACGTCATATAGTATTGCGTCATGACGAATAACGTCGTATAGAATTACGTCATAACGGATAACGTCTTACAGTAATACGTCATAACGTAGAACGTCATATAGCTATGCGTCATAACGTATAACGTCATATAGTATTGCGTCATGACGAATAACGTCGTATAGAATTGCGTCATAACGGATAACGTCTTACAGTAATACGACATAACGTAGAACGTCATATAGCTATGCGTCATAACGTATAACGCCATATAGTAATGCGTCATAACGTATAACGTCATACAGTAAAGCGTCATAACGTATAACGTCACATAGTAATATGTCATACCGTATAACGTCATATGGAATTACGTCACAACGTATAACGTCACATAGTAAAACGTCATAACGTATAACCTCACATAGTAAAACGTCATAACGTATAACGTCATATAGAATTACGGTTTAACGTATAACGTCATACTGTAATGCGTCATAACGTATAACGTCATATAGTATTGCGTCATGACGAATAACGTCGTATAGAATTACGTCATAACGGATAACGTCTTACAGTAATACGTCATAACGTAGAACGTCCTATAGCTATGCGTCATAACGTATAACGTCATATAGTATTACGGCATAACATATAACGTCACATAGAATTACGTCATAACGGATAACGTCACATAGTAAAACGTTATAACGTATAACGTCATATAGAATTACGGTTTAACGTATAACGCCATATAATAATGAGTCATAACGTATAACGCCATATAGTAATACGTCATAACATATAACGCCAAATAGTAATACGTCATAACGTATAACGTCATATAGAATTACGGCATAACGTATAACGTCATACAGTAGTGCGTCATAACGTATAACGTCACATAGTAAAACGTCATAACGTATAACGTCATATAGAATTACGGTTTAACGTATAACGTCATACTGTAATGCGCCATAACGTATAACGTCATATAGAATTACGTCATGACGAATAACGTCATATATAATTACGTTTAAACGTATAACGCCATATAGTAATGCGTCATAACGTATAACGTCACATAGTAATACGTCATAACGTATAACGTCACATAGTAAAACGTCATAACGTATAGCGTCATATAGAATTACGGTTTAACGTATAACGTCATCTAGTATTACGGTTTATCGTATAACGTCATACAGTAATGCGTGATAACGTATAACGCCATATAGTAATCCGTCATAACGTATAACGTCATATAGTATTGCGTCATGACGTATAACGTAGAATAAAATTACGACATAACGTACTACATCAAATAGTAATACGTCATAACGTATAACGTCACATAGTAAAACGTCATAACGTATAACGTCATATAGAATTACGGTTTAACGTATAACGTCATACAGTAATGCATCATAACGTATAACGTCATATAGAATTACGGTTTAACGTATAACGTCATACAGTTATGCGTCATAACGTATAACATCACATAGTAATACGTCATACCGTATAACGTCATATCGAATTACGTCATAACGTATAACGTCACATAGCAAAACGTCATAACGTATAACCTCACATAGTAAAACGTCATAACGTATAACGTCATATAGAATTACTGTTTAACGTATAACGTCATACTGTAATGTGTCATAACGTATAACGTCATATAGTATTGCGTCATGACGAATAACGTCGTATAGAATTACGTCATAACGGATAACGTCTTACAGTAATACGTCATAACGTAGAACGTCATGTAGCTATGCGTCATAACGTATAACGTTATAGATTATTGCGTCACGACGAATAACGTCGTATAGAATCACGTCATAACGGATAACGTCTTACAGTAATACGTCATAACGTAGAACGTCATATAGCTATGCGTCATAACGTATAACGCCATATAGTAATGCGTCATAACGTATAACGCCATATAGTAATGCGTTTAACGTATAACGCCATATAGTATTGCGTCATGATGTATAACGTCATACAGAATTACGTCATAACATATAATGTCATATAGTATTGCGTCATAACGTATAAGCTCACATGGTAAAACGTCATAACGTATAACGTCATATAGAATTACGGTTTAACGTATAACGTCATACTGTAATGCGTCATAACGTATAAGGTCATATAATATTGCGTCATGACGAATAACGTCGTATAGAATTACGTCATAACGGATAACGTCTTACAGTAATACGTCATAACGTAGAACGTCATATAGCTATGCGTCATAGAGTATAACGTCATATAGTATTACGTCATGACGAATAACGTCGTACAGAATTACGTCATAACGGATTACGTCTTACAGTAATACGTCATAACGTAGAACGTCTTATAGCTATGCGTCATAACGTATAACGCCATATAGTAATGCGTCATAACGTATAACGTCATATAGAATTACGGTTTAACGTATAACGTCATACTGTAATGCGTCATAACGTATAAGGTCATATAATATTGCGTCATGACGAATAACGTCGTATAGAATTACGTCATAGCGGATAACGTCTTACAGTAATACGTCATAACGTAGAACGTCATATAGCTATGCGTCATAAAGTATAACGTCATATAGTATTGCGTCATGACGAATAACGTCGTATAGAATTACGTCATAACGGATAACGTCTTACAGTAATACGTTATAACGTAGAACGTCTTATAGCTATGCGTCATAACGTATAACGCCCTATAGTAATGCGTCATAACGTATAACGTCATATAGAATTACGGTTTAACGTATAACGCCATATAGTAATGCGTCATAACGTATAACGCCATAAAGTAATGCGTCATAACGTATAACGCCATATAGTATTGCGTCATGATGTATAACGTCATACAGAATTACGTCATAACATATAATGTCATATAGTATTGCGTCATAACGTATAACCTCACATAGTAAAACATCATAACGTATAACGTCATATAGAATTACGGTTTAACGTATAACGTCATACTGCAATGCGTCATAACGTATAACGTCATATAGTATTGCGTCATGACGAATAACGTCGTATAGAATTACGTCATAACGGATAACGTCTTACAGTAGTACGTCATAACGTAGAACGTCATATAGCTATGCGTCATAACGTATAACGTCATATAGTATTGCGTCATGACGAATAACGTCATATAGAATTACGGTTTAACGTATAACGTCATACTGTAATGCGTGATACCGTATAACGTCATATAGTATTGCGTCATGACGTATAACGTCGTATAGAATTACGTCATAACGGGTAACGTCTTACAGTAATACGTCATATCGTATAACGCCATATAGTATTGCGTCATGATGTATAACGTCATACAGAATTACGTCATAACATATAATGTCATAAAGTATTGCGTCATAACGTATAACGTCATATAGTTTTACGGCATAACGTATTACGTCATACAGTAATTCCTCAAAACGTATAACGTCACATAGTAATACGTCCCAACGAATAACGTCATATAGAATTACGGTTAAACGTATAACGCCATATAGAAATACGTTTTAACGTATAACGTAATACAGAATTACGGTGTAACGTATAATACCATAGCGTAATGCGTCATATCGTGTAACGTCACATAGTAATACGTCATAACGCATAACGTCATATAGAATTACGGTTTAACGTATAACGCCATATAGTAATGCGTCATAACGTATAACGTCACATAGTAATACGTCATAACGTATAACGTCACATAGTAAAACGTCATAACGTATAACGTCATATAGAATTACGGTTTAACGTATAACGTCATACTGTAATGCGTCATAACGTATAACGTCATATAGTATTGCGTCATGACGAATAACGTCGTATAGAATTACGTCATAACGGATAACGTCTTACAGTAATACGTCATAACGTAGAACGTCATATAGCTATGCGTCATAACGTATAACGTCATATAGTATTGCGTCATAACGAATAACGTCGTATAGAATTGCGTCATAACGGATAACGTCTTACAGTAATACGTCATAACGTAGAACGTCATATAGCTATGCGTCATAACGTATAACGCCATATAGTAATGCGTCATAACGTATAACGTCATACAGTAAAGCGTCATAACGTATAACGTCACATAGTAATATGTCATACCGTATAACGTCATATGGAATTACGTCACAACGTATAACGTCACATAGTAAAACGTCATAACGTATAACCTCACATAGTAAAACGTCATAACGTATAACGTCATATAGAATTACGGTTTAACGTATAACGTCATACTGTAATGCGTCATAACGTATAACGTCATATAGTATTGCGTCATGACGAATAACGTCGTATAGAATTACGTCATAACGGATAACGTCTTACAGTAATACGTCATAACGTAGAACGTCCTATAGCTATGCGTCATAACGTATAACGTCATATAGTATTACGGCATAACATATAACGTCACATAGAATTACGTCATAACGGATAACGTCACATAGTAAAACGTTATAACGTATAACGTCATATAGAATTACGGTTTAACGTATAACGCCATATAATAATGAGTCATAACGTATAACGCCATATAGTAATACGTCATAACATATAACTCCAAATAGTAATACGTCATAACGTATAACGTCATATAGAATTACGGCATAACGTATAACGTCATACAGTAGTGCGTCATAACGTATAACGTCACATAGTAAAACGTCATAACGTATAACGTCATATAGAATTACGGTTTAACGTATAACGTCATACTGTAATGCGCCATAACGTATAACGTCATATAGAATTACGTCATGACGAATAACGTCATATATAATTACGTTTAAACGTATAACGCCATATAGTAATGCGTCATAACGTATAACGTCACATAGTAATACGTCATAACGTATAACGTCACATAGTAAAACGTCATAACGTATAGCGTCATATAGAATTACGGTTTAACGTATAACGTCATCTAGTATTACGGTTTATCGTATAACGTCATACAGTAATGCGTGATAACGTATAACGCCATATAGTAATCCGTCATAACGTATAACGTCATATAGTATTGCGTCATGACGTATAACGTAGAATAAAATTACGACATAACGTACTACATCAAATAGTAATACGTCATAACGTATAACGTCACATAGTAAAACGTCATAACGTATAACGTCATATAGAATTACGGTTTAACGTATAACGTCATACAGTAATGCATCATAACGTATAACGTCATATAGAATTACGGTTTAACGTATAACGTCATACAGTTATGCGTCATAACGTATAACATCACATAGTAATATGTCATACCGTATAACGTCATATCGAATTACGTCATAACGTATAACGTCACATAGCAAAACGTCATAACGTATAACCTCACATAGTAAAACGTCATAACGTATAACGTCATATAGAATTACTGTTTAACGTATAACGTCATACTGTAATATGTCATAACGTATAACGTCATATAGTATTGCGTCATGACGAATAACGTCGTATAGAATTACGTCATAACGGATAACGTCTTACAGTAATACGTCATAACGTAGAACGTCATGTAGCTATGCGTCATAACGTATAACGTTATAGATTATTGCGTCATGACGAATAACGTCGTATAGAATTACGTCATAACGGATAACGTCTTACAGTAATACGTCATAACGTAGAACGTCATATAGCTATGCGTCATAACGTATAACGCCATATAGTAATGCGTCATAACGTATAACGCCATATAGTAATGCGTTTAACGTATAACGCCATATAGTATTGCGTCATGATGTATAACGTCATACAGAATTACGTCATAACATATAATGTCATATAGTATTGCGTCATAACGTATAACCTCACATGGTAAAACGTCATAACGTATAACGTCATATAGAATTACGGTTTAACGTATAACGTCATACTGTAATGCGTCATAACGTATAAGGTCATATAATATTGCGTCATGACGAATAACGTCGTATAGAATTACGTCATAACGGATAACGTCTTACAGTAATACGTCATAACGTAGAACGTCATATAGCTATGCGTCATAGAGTATAACGTCATATAGTATTACGTCATGACGAATAACGTCGTATAGAATTACGTCATAACGGATTACGTCTTACAGTAATACGTCATAACGTAGAACGTCTTATAGCTATGCGTCATAACGTATAACGCCATATAGTAATGCGTCATAACGTATAACGTCATATAGAATTACGGTTTAACGTATAACGTCATACTGTAATGCGTCATAACGTATAAGGTCATATAATATTGCGTCATGACGAATAACGTCGTATAGAATTACGTCATAGCGGATAACGTCTTACAGTAATACGTCATAACGTAGAACGTCATATAGCTATGCGTCATAAAGTATAACGTCATATAGTATTGCGTCATGACGAATAACGTCGTATAGAATTACGTCATAACGGATAACGTCTTACAGTAATACGTTATAACGTAGAACGTCTTATAGCTATGCGTCATAACGTATAACGTCATATAGTATTGCGTCATGACGAATAACGTCATATAGAATTACGGTTTAACGTATAACGTCATACTGTAATGCGTGATACCGTATAACGTCATATAGTATTGCGTCATGACGTATAACGTCGTATAGAATTACGTCATAACGGATAACGTCTTACAGTAATACGTCATAACGTAGAACGTCCTATAGCTATGCGTCATAACGTATAACGTCATATAGTATTACGGCATAACATATAACGTCACATAGAATTACGTCATAACGGATAACGTCACATAGTAAAACGTTATATCGTATAACGTCATATAGAATTACGGTTTAACGTATAACGCCATATAATAATGAGTCATAACGTATAACGCCATATAGTAATACGTCATAACATATAACTCCAAATAGTAATACGTCATAACGTATAACGTCATATAGAATTACGGCATAACGTATAACGTCATACAGTAGTGCGTCATAACGTATAACGTCACATAGTAAAACGTCATAACGTATAACGTCATATAGAATTACGGTTTAACGTATAACGTCATACTGTAATGCGCCATAACGTATAACGTCATATAGAATTACGTCATGACGAATAACGTCATATATAATTACGTTTAAACGTATAACGCCATATAGTAATGCGTCATAACGTATAACGCCATATAGTAATCCGTCATAACGTATAACGTCATATAGTATTGCGTCATGACGTATAACGTAGAATAAAATTACGACATAACGTACTACATCAAATAGTAATACGTCATAACGTATAACGTCACATAGTAAAACGTCATAACGTATAACGTCATATAGAATTACGGTTTAACGTATAACGTCATACAGTAATGCATCATAACGTATAACGTCATATAGAATTACGGTTTAACGTATAACGTCATACAGTTATGCGTCATAACGTATAACATCACATAGTAATATGTCATACCGTATAACGTCATATCGAATTACGTCATAACGTATAACGTCACATAGCAAAACGTCATAACGTATAACCTCACATAGTAAAACGTCATAACGTATAACGTCATATAGAATTACTGTTTAACGTATAACGTCATACTGTAATGTGTCATAACGTATAACGTCATATAGTATTGCGTCATGACGAATAACGTCGTATAGAATTACGTCATAACGGATAACGTCTTACAGTAATACGTCATAACGTAGAACGTCATGTAGCTATGCGTCATAACGTATAACGTTATAGATTATTGCGTCATGACGAATAACGTCGTATAGAATTACGTCATAACGGATAACGTCTTACAGTAATACGTCATAACGTAGAACGTCATATAGCTATGCGTCATAACGTATAACGCCATATAGTAATGCGTCATAACGTATAACGCCATATAGTAATGCGTTTAACGTATAACGCCATATAGTATTGCGTCATGATGTATAACGTCATACAGAATTACGTCATAACATATAATGTCATATAGTATTGCGTCATAACGTATAACCTCACATGGTAAAACGTCATAACGTATAACGTCATATAGAATTACGGTTTAACGTATAACGTCATACTGTAATGCGTCATAACGTATAAGGTCATATAATATTGCGTCATGACGAATAACGTCGTATAGAATTACGTCATAACGGATAACGTCTTACAGTAATACGTCATAACGTAGAACGTCATATAGCTATGCGTCATAGAGTATAACGTCATATAGTATTACGTCATGACGAATAACGTCGTATAGAATTACGTCATAACGGATTACGTCTTACAGTAATACGTCATAACGTAGAACGTCTTATAGCTATGCGTCATAACGTATAACGCCATATAGTAATGCGTCATAACGTATAACGTCATATAGAATTACGGTTTAACGTATAACGTCATACTGTAATGCGTCATAACGTATAAGGTCATATAATATTGCGTCATGACGAATAACGTCGTATAGAATTACGTCATAGCGGATAACGTCTTACAGTAATACGTCATAACGTAGAACGTCATATAGCTATGCGTCATAAAGTATAACGTCATATAGTATTGCGTCATGACGCATAACGTCGTATAGAATTACGTCATAACGGATAACGTCTTACAGTAATACGTTATAACGTAGAACGTCTTATAGCTATGCGTCATAACGTATAACGCCCTATAGTAATGCGTCATAACGTATAACGTCATATAGAATTACGGTTTAACGTATAACGCCATATAGTAATGCGTCATAACGTATAACGCCATAAAGTAATGCGTCATAACGTATAACGCCATATAGTATTGCGTCATGATGTATAACGTCACACAGAATTACGTCATAACATATAATGTCATATAGTATTGCGTCATAACGTATAACCTCACATAGTAAAACGTCATAACGTATAACGTCATATAGAATTACGGTTTAACGTATAACGTCATACTGCAATGCGTCATAACGTATAACGTCATATAGTATTGCGTCATGATGAATAACGTCGTATAGAATTACGTCATAACGGATAACGTCTTACAGTAGTACGTCATAACGTAGAACGTCATATAGCTATGCGTCATAACGTATAACGTCATATAGTATTGCGTCATGACGAATAACGTCATATAGAATTACGGTTTAACGTATAACGTCATACTGTAATGCGTGATACCGTATAACGTCATATAGTATTGCGTCATGACGTATAACGTCGTATAGAATTACGTCATAACGGGTAACGTCTTACAGTAATACGTCATATCGTATAACGCCATATAGTATTGCGTCATGATGTATAACGTCATACAGAATTTCGTCATAACATATAATGTCATAAAGTATTGCGTCATAACGTATAACGTCATATAGTATTACGGCAAAACATATAACGTCACATAGAATTACGTCATAACGGATAACGTCACATAGTAAAACGTCATAACGTATAACGTCATATAGTATTACGGCATACCGTATAACGTCATATAGAATTACGGCCTAACGTATAACGTCATACAGTAATGCGTCATAACGAATAACGTCATATAGTATAGCGTCATGACGTATAACGTCGCATAGCATTATGTCATAATGGATAACGTCTTCGAGTAATACGTCATAACGTATAACGTCATATAGAATTACGGCATAACGTATTACGTCATACAGTAATTCCTCAAAACGTATAACGTCACATAGTAATACGTCACAACGAATAATGTCATATAGAATTACGGTTAAACGTATAACGCCATATAGAATTACGTTTTATCGTATAACGTAATATAGAATTACGGTGTAACGTATAATACCATAGCGTAATGCGTCATACCGTGTAACGTCACATAGTAATACGTCATAACGCATAACGTCATATAGAATTACGGTTTAACGTATAGCGCCATATAGTAATGCGTCATAACGTATAACGTCACATAGTAATACGTCATAACGTATAACGTCACATAGTAAAACGTCATAACGTATAACGTCATATAGAATTACGGTTTAACGTATAACGTCATATAGTATTACGGTTTAACGTATAACGTCATACAGTAATGCGTCATAACGTATAACGTCATATAGTGATACGTCACAACGAATAACGTAATATAGAATTACGGTTAAACGTATAACGCCATATAGAATTACGTTTTAACGTATAACGTAATACAGAATTACGGTGTAACGTATAATACCATAGCGTAATGCGTCATATCGTGTAACGTCACATAGTAATACGTCATAACGCATAACGGCATATAGAATTACGGTTTAACGTATAACGTCATAGTGTAATGCGTCATAACGTATAACGTCATATAGTATTGCGTCATGACGAATAACGTCGTATAGAATTACGTCATAGCGGATAACGTCTTACAGTAATACGTCATAACGTAGAACGTCATATAGAATTACGGCATAAGGTATAACGTCATATAGTAAAACGTTATAACGTATAACATCATTGAGAATTTCGGTTTAACGTATAACGACATGTAGCAATGCGTCATAACGTATAACGTCACATAGTAATACGACATAACGTATAACGTCATATGGAATTATTGTTTAACGTATAACACCATACAGTAATGCGTCATAACGTATAACGTCATATAGTATTGCGCCATGACGTATAACGTCATATAGAATTACGGTTTAACGTATTACGTCATTTAGTAATGCGTCATAACGTATAACGCCACATAGTAATGCGTCATAAAGTATAACGTCATATAGAATTACGGTTAAACGTATAACGCCATATAGAATTACGTTTTAACCTATAACGTTATAGAGAATTACGGTTTAACGTATAACGCCTTAAAGAATTACGTCATGACGTATAACGTCACACAGTATAACGTCATAACGTATAACGTCATATAGAATTACGGTTTAACGTATAACGTCATATAGTATTGCGTCATAACGTATAACGTCGTATAGAATTACGTCATAACGGATAACGTCTTATAGTAATACGTCATAACGTATAACGTCATATAGCAATGCGTCATAACGTATGACGCCATACAGTATTGCGTCATGATGTATAACGTCATATAGAACTAAGTCATAACATATAACGTCGTATAGAATTACGTCATAATGGATAACGTCTTCTAGTAATACGTCATAACGTATAACGTCACACAGTATTACGTCATAACGTATAACGTCATATAGAATTACGGTTTAACGTATTACGTCATTTAGTAATGCGTCATAACGTATAACGCCACATAGTAATGCGTCATAAAGTATAACGTCATATAGAATTACGGTTAAACGTATAACGCCATATAGAATTACGTTTTAACCTATAACGTTATAGAGAATTACGGTTTAACGTATAACGCCTTAAAGAATTACGTCATGACGTATAACGTCACACAGTATAACGTCATAACGTATAACGTCATATAGAATTACGGTTTAACGTATAACGTCATATAGTATTGCGTCATAACGTATAACGTCGTATAGAATTACGTCATAACGGATAACGTCTTATAGTAATACGTCATAACGTATAACGTCATATAGCAATGCGTCATAACGTATGACGCCATACAGTATTGCGTCATGATGTATAACGTCATATAGAAATAAGTCATAACATATAACGTCGTATAGAATTACGTCATAACGGATAACGTCTTATAGTAATACGTCATAACGTATAACGTCATCTAGTAATACGTGATAACGTATAACGTCATATAGAATTACTTCATAACGTATAACGTCACATAGTAGAACGCCATAACGTATAACGTCATATAGAATTACGGTTTAACGTATAACGTCATACAGTAATGCGTCATAACGGATAACGTCTCATAGTAATACGTCATAACGTATAACGTCACACAGTATTACGTCATAACGTATAACGTCATATAGAATTACGGTTTAACGTATTACGTCATTTAGTAACGCGTCATAACGTATAACGCCACATAGTAATGCGTCATAACGTATAACGCCATATAGAATTACGGTTAAACGTATAACGCCATATAGAATTACGTTTTAACCTATAACGTCATAGAGAATTACGGTTTAACGTATAACGCCTTAAAGAATTACGTCATGACGTATAACGTCACACAGTATAACGTCATATAGAATTATTGTTTAACGTATAACGTCATAGTGTAATGCGTCATAACGTATAACGCCATATCGAATTACGTCATAACGTATAACGTCATATAGAATTATTGTTTATCGTATAACGTCATACAGCAATTCCTCATATCGTATAACGTGACATAGTAATACGTCACAACGAATAACGTCATATAGAATTACGGTTAAACGTATAACGCCATATAGAATTACGTTTTAACCTACAATGTCATATAGAGTTACGGTTTAACGTATAACACCATAAAGAATTACGTCGTAACGTATAACGTCACATAGTATAACGGCATAACGTATAACGTCATACAGTAAGGCGCCATAACGTATAACGTCATATAGAATTACGGCTTAACGTATAACGTCATACAGTAATGCGTCATAACGTATAACGTCATATAGTATAGCGTCATGACGTATAACGTCGTATAGCATTACGTCATAACGTATAACGTCATATAGCAATGCGTCATAACGTATGACGCCATATAGTAATGCGTCATTACGTATAACGTCATATAGTATAGAGTTATGACGTATAACGTCGTATAGCATTACGTCATAACGTATAACGTCATATAGCAATGCGTCATAACGTATGACGCCATATAGTAATGCGTCATAACGTATCACGTCATATAGTATTGCGTCATAACGTATAACGCTATATAGTAATACGTGATAACGTATAACGTCATATAGAATTACTTCATGACGTATAACGTCACACAGTATAACGTCATAACGTATAACGTCATATAGAATTACGGTTTAACGTATAACGTCATACAGAAATGCGTCATAACATATAACGTCATATAGTATTGCGTCATAACGTATAACGTCGTATAGAATTACGTCATAACGGATAACGTCTTATAGTAATACGTCATAACGTATAACGTCATATAGCAATGCGTCATAACGCATAACGTCGTATAGAATTACGTCATAACGGATAACGTCTTATAGTAATACGTCATAACGTATAACGTCATATAGTAATGCGTCATAACGTATAACGTCACATAGAATTACGGCATAAGATATAACGTCACATAGAATTACGTCATAACGGATAACGTCACATAGTAAAACGTTATAACGTATAACGTCATATAGAATTACGGTTTAACGTATAACGCAATATAGTAATGCATCATAACGTATAACGTCATGTAGTATTGCGTCATGATGTATAACGTCATATAGAATTACGTCATAACATATAATGTCATATAGAATTGCGGCATAACGTATAACGTCATATAGTAATGCGTCATAACGTATAACGCCATATAGTAAAACGTCATAACGTATAACGTCATTTTGAATTACTTCATAACGTATAACGTCACATAGTAATACGTCATAACGTATAAGGTCATATAGAATTTCGGTTTAACGTATAACGCCAGATAGCAATGCGTCATAACGTATAACGTCACATAGTAATACGTCATAACGTATAACGTCATATAGAATTATTGTTTAACGTATAACGTCATAGTGTAATGCGTCAAGACGTATAACGTAACATAGTAATACGTCATAACGTATAACGCCATATAGTAATACGTCATAACGGATAACGTCACACAGTATTACGAAATGAAGTATAACGTCATATAGAATTGCGGTTTAACGTATAACGTCATACAGTAATGCGTCATAACGTATAACGTCATACAGTAATGCGTGATAACGTATAACGCCATATAGTAATCCGTCATAACGTATAACGTCATATAGTATTGCGTCATGACGTATAACGTAGAATAAAATTACGACATAACGTACTACATCAAATAGTAATACGTCATAACGTATAACGTCACATAGTAAAACGTCATAACGTATAACGTCATATAGAATTACGGTTTAACGTATAACGTCATACAGTAATGCATCATAACGTATAACGTCATATAGAATTACGGTTTAACGTATAACGCCATACAGTTATGCGTCATAACGTATAACATCACATAGTAATATGTCATACCGTATAACGTCATATCGAATTACGTCATAACGTATAACGTCACATAGCAAAACGTCATAACGTATAACCTCACATAGTAAAACGTCATAACGTATAACGTCATATAGAATTACTGTTTAACGTATAACGTCATACTGTAATGTGTCATAACGTATAACGTCATATAGTATTGCGTCATGACGAATAACGTCGTATAGAATTACGTCATAACGGATAACGTCTTACAGTAATACGTCATAACGTAGAACGTCATGTAGCTATGCGTCATAACGTATAACGTTATAGATTATTGCGTCATGACGAATAACGTCGTATAGAATTACGTCATAACGGATAACGTCTTACAGTAATACGTCATAACGTAGAACGTCATATAGCTATGCGTCATAACGTATAACGCCATATAGTAATGCGTCATAACGTATAACGCCATATAGTAATGCGTTTAACGTATAACGCCATATAGTATTGCGTCATGATGTATAACGTCATACAGAATTACGTCATAACATATAATGTCATATAGTATTGCGTCATAACGTATAACCTCACATGGTAAAACGTCATAACGTATAACGTCATATAGAATTACGGTTTAACGTATAACGTCATACTGTAATGCGTCATAACGTATAAGGTCATATAATATTGCGTCATGACGAATAACGTCGTATAGAATTACGTCATAACGGATAACGTCTTACTGTAATACGTCATAACGTAGAACGTCATATAGCTATGCGTCATAGAGTATAACGTCATATAGTATTACGTCATGACGAATAACGTCGTACAGAATTACGTCATAACGGATTACGTCTTACAGTAATACGTCATAACGTAGAACGTCTTATAGCTATGCGTCATAACGTATAACGCCATATAGTAATGCGTCATAACGTATAACGTCATATAGAATTACGGTTTAACGTATAACGTCATACTGTAATGCGTCATAACGTATAAGGTCATATAATATTGCGTCATGACGAATAACGTCGTATAGAATTACGTCATAGCGGATAACGTCTTACAGTAATACGTCATAACGTAGAACGTCATATAGCTATGGGTCATAAAGTATAACGTCATATAGTATTGCGTCATGACGAATAACGTCGTATAGAATTACGTCATAACGGATAACGTCTTACAGTAATACGTTATAACGTGGAACGTCTTATAGCTATGCGTCATAACGTATAACGCCCTATAGTAATGCGTCATAACGTATAACGTCATATAGAATTACGGTTTAACGTATAACGCCATATAGTAATGCGTCATAACGTATAACGCCATAAAGTAATGCGTCATAACGTATAACGCCATATAGTATTGCGTCATGATGTATAACGTCATACAGAATTACGTCATAACATATAATGTCATATAGTATTGCGTCATAACGTATAACCTCACATAGTAAAACGTCATAACGTATAACGTCATATAGAATTACGGTTAAACGTATAACGCCATATAGAATTACGTTTTAACCTATAACGTTATAGAGAATTACGGTTTAACGTATAACGCCTTAAAGAATTACGTCATGACGTATAACGTCACACAGTATAACGTCATAACGTATAACGTCATATAGAATTACGGTTTAACGTATAACGTCATATAGTATTGCGTCATAACGTATAACGTCGTATAGAATTACGTCATAACGGATAACGTCTTATAGTAATACGTCATAACGTATAACGTCATATAGCAATGCGTCATAACGTATGACGCCATACAGTATTGCGTCATGATGTATAACGTCATATAGAACTAAGTCATAACATATAACGTCGTATAGAATTACGTCATAACGGATAACGTCTTATAGTAATACGTCATAACGTATAACGTCATCTAGTAATACGTGATAACGTATAACGTCATATAGAATTACTTCATAACGTATAACGTCACATAGTAGAACGCCATAACGTATAACGTCATATAGAATTACGGTTTAACGTATAACGTCATACAGTAATGCGTCATAACGGATAACGTCTCATAGTAATACGTCATAACGTATAACGTCACACAGTATTACGTCATAACGTATAACGTCATATAGAATTACGGTTTAACGTATTACGTCATTTAGTAACGCGTCATAACGTATAACGCCACATAGTAATGCGTCATAACGTATAACGCCATATAGAATTACGGTTAAACGTATAACGCCATATAGAATTACGTTTTAACCTATAACGTCATAGAGAATTACGGTTTAACGTATAACGCCTTAAAGAATTACGTCATGACGGATAACGTCTTATAGTAATACGTCATAACGTATAACGTCATATAGTAATGCGTCATAACGTATAACGTCACATAGAATTACGGCATAAGATATAACGTCACATAGAATTACGTCATAACGGATAACGTCACATAGTAAAACGTTATAACGTATAACGTCATATAGAATTACGGTTTAACGTATAACGCAATATAGTAATGCATCATAACGTATAACGTCATGTAGTATTGCGTCATGATGTATAACGTCATATAGAATTACGTCATAACATATAATGTCATATAGAATTGCGGCATAACGTATAACGTCATATAGTAATGCGTCATAACGTATAACGCCATATAGTAAAACGTCATAACGTATAACGTCATTTTGAATTACTTCATAACGTATAACGTCACATAGTAATACGTCATAACGTATAAGGTCATATAGAATTTCGGTTTAACGTATAACGCCAGATAGCAATGCGTCATAACGTATAACGTCACATAGTAATACGTCATAACGTATAACGTCATATAGAATTATTGTTTAACGTATAACGTCATAGTGTAATGCGTCAAGACGTATAACGTAACATAGTAATACGTCATAACGTATAACGCCATATAGTAATACGTCATAACGGATAACGTCACACAGTATTACGAAATGAAGTATAACGTCATATAGAATTGCGGTTTAACGTATAACGTCATACAGTAATGCGTCATAACGTATAACGTCATACAGTAATGCGTGATAACGTATAACGCCATATAGTAATCCGTCATAACGTATAACGTCATATAGTATTGCGTCATGACGTATAACGTAGAATAAAATTACGACATAACGTACTACATCAAATAGTAATACGTCATAACGTATAACGTCACATAGTAAAACGTCATAACGTATAACGTCATATAGAATTACGGTTTAACGTATAACGTCATACAGTAATGCATCATAACGTATAACGTCATATAGAATTACGGTTTAACGTATAACGCCATACAGTTATGCGTCATAACGTATAACATCACATAGTAATATGTCATACCGTATAACGTCATATCGAATTACGTCATAACGTATAACGTCACATAGCAAAACGTCATAACGTATAACCTCACATAGTAAAACGTCATAACGTATAACGTCATATAGAATTACTGTTTAACGTATAACGTCATACTGTAATGTGTCATAACGTATAACGTCATATAGTATTGCGTCATGACGAATAACGTCGTATAGAATTACGTCATAACGGATAACGTCTTACAGTAATACGTCATAACGTAGAACGTCATGTAGCTATGCGTCATAACGTATAACGTTATAGATTATTGCGTCATGACGAATAACGTCGTATAGAATTACGTCATAACGGATAACGTCTTACAGTAATACGTCATAACGTAGAACGTCATATAGCTATGCGTCATAACGTATAACGCCATATAGTAATGCGTCATAACGTATAACGCCATATAGTAATGCGTTTAACGTATAACGCCATATAGTATTGCGTCATGATGTATAACGTCATACAGAATTACGTCATAACATATAATGTCATATAGTATTGCGTCATAACGTATAACCTCACATGGTAAAACGTCATAACGTATAACGTCATATAGAATTACGGTTTAACGTATAACGTCATACTGTAATGCGTCATAACGTATAAGGTCATATAATATTGCGTCATGACGAATAACGTCGTATAGAATTACGTCATAACGGATAACGTCTTACTGTAATACGTCATAACGTAGAACGTCATATAGCTATGCGTCATAGAGTATAACGTCATATAGTATTACGTCATGACGAATAACGTCGTACAGAATTACGTCATAACGGATTACGTCTTACAGTAATACGTCATAACGTAGAACGTCTTATAGCTATGCGTCATAACGTATAACGCCATATAGTAATGCGTCATAACGTATAACGTCATATAGAATTACGGTTTAACGTATAACGTCATACTGTAATGCGTCATAACGTATAAGGTCATATAATATTGCGTCATGACGAATAACGTCGTATAGAATTACGTCATAGCGGATAACGTCTTACAGTAATACGTCATAACGTAGAACGTCATATAGCTATGGGTCATAAAGTATAACGTCATATAGTATTGCGTCATGACGAATAACGTCGTATAGAATTACGTCATAACGGATAACGTCTTACAGTAATACGTTATAACGTGGAACGTCTTATAGCTATGCGTCATAACGTATAACGCCCTATAGTAATGCGTCATAACGTATAACGTCATATAGAATTACGGTTTAACGTATAACGCCATATAGTAATGCGTCATAACGTATAACGCCATAAAGTAATGCGTCATAACGTATAACGCCATATAGTATTGCGTCATGATGTATAACGTCATACAGAATTACGTCATAACATATAATGTCATATAGTATTGCGTCATAACGTATAACCTCACATAGTAAAACGTCATAACGTATAACGTCATATAGAATTACGGTTAAACGTATAACGCCATATAGAATTACGTTTTAACCTATAACGTTATAGAGAATTACGGTTTAACGTATAACGCCTTAAAGAATTACGTCATGACGTATAACGTCACACAGTATAACGTCATAACGTATAACGTCATATAGAATTACGGTTTAACGTATAACGTCATATAGTATTGCGTCATAACGTATAACGTCGTATAGAATTACGTCATAACGGATAACGTCTTATAGTAATACGTCATAACGTATAACGTCATATAGCAATGCGTCATAACGTATGACGCCATACAGTATTGCGTCATGATGTATAACGTCATATAGAACTAAGTCATAACATATAACGTCGTATAGAATTACGTCATAACGGATAACGTCTTATAGTAATACGTCATAACGTATAACGTCATCTAGTAATACGTGATAACGTATAACGTCATATAGAATTACTTCATAACGTATAACGTCACATAGTAGAACGCCATAACGTATAACGTCATATAGAATTACGGTTTAACGTATAACGTCATACAGTAATGCGTCATAACGGATAACGTCTCATAGTAATACGTCATAACGTATAACGTCACACAGTATTACGTCATAACGTATAACGTCATATAGAATTACGGTTTAACGTATTACGTCATTTAGTAACGCGTCATAACGTATAACGCCACATAGTAATGCGTCATAACGTATAACGCCATATAGAATTACGGTTAAACGTATAACGCCATATAGAATTACGTTTTAACCTATAACGTCATAGAGAATTACGGTTTAACGTATAACGCCTTAAAGAATTACGTCATGACGTATAACGTCACACAGTATAACGTCATATAGAATTATTGTTTAACGTATAACGTCATAGTGTAATGCGTCATAACGTATAACGCCATATCGAATTACGTCATAACGTATAACGTCATATAGAATTATTGTTTATCGTATAACGTCATACAGCAATTCCTCATATCGTATAACGTGACATAGTAATACGTCACAACGAATAACGTCATATAGAATTACGGTTAAACGTATAACGCCATATAGAATTACGTTTTAACCTACAATGTCATATAGAGTTACGGTTTAACGTATAACACCATAAAGAATTACGTCGTAACGTATAACGTCACATAGTATAACGGCATAACGTATAACGTCATACAGTAAGGCGCCATAACGTATAACGTCATATAGAATTACGGCTATACGTATAACGTCATACAGTAATGCGTCATAACGTATAACGTCATATAGTATAGCGTCATGACGTATAACGTCGTATAGCATTACGTCATAACGTATAACGTCATATAGCAATGCGTCATAACGTATGACGCCATATAGTAATGCGTCATTACGTATAACGTCATATAGTATAGAGTTATGACGTATAACGTCGTATAGCATTACGTCATAACGTATAACGTCATATAGCAATGCGTCATAACGTATGACGCCATATAGTAATGCGTCATTACGTATAACGTCATATAGTATAGTGTTATGACGTATAACGTCGTATAGCATTACGTCATAATGGATGACGTCTTCTAGTAATACGTCATAACGTATCACGTCATATAGTATTGCGTCATAACGTATAACGCTATATAGTAATACGTGATAACGTATAACGTCATATAGAATTACTTCATGACGTATAACGTCACACAGTATAACGTCATAACGTATAACGTCATATAGAACTACGGTTTAACGTATAACGTCATACAGTAATGCATCATAACGTATAACGTCATATAGAATTACGGTTTAACGTAAAACGTCATACAGTAATGCGTCATAACGTATAACGTCACATAGTAATATGTCATATCGTATAACGTCACATCGAATTACGTCATAACGTATAACGTCACATAGCAAAACGTCATATCGTGTAACGTCACATAGTAATACGTCATAACGTATAACGTCATATAGAATTACGGTTTAACGTATAACGTCATACTGTAATGCGCCATAACGTATAACGTCATACAGAATTACGTCATGACGAATAACGTCATATATAATTACGTTTAAACGTATAACGCCATATAGAATTACGTTTTAACGTATAACGTCATATAGAATTACGGTTTAACGTATAACGCCATATAGTAATACGTCATAACGTATAACGCCACATAGTAATGCGTCATAACGTATAACGTGATATAGTCTTTCGTCATGACGTATAACGTCATATAGAATTACGGTTAAACATATAACGCCATATAGAAATACGGTGAAACGTATAACGCCATATAGAGTTACGGTTTAACGTATTACGTCATACAGTAATGCGTCATAACATATAACGTCATATAGTATTGCGTCATGATGTATAACGTCATATAGAATTACGTCATAACATATAATGTCATATAGAATTGCGGCATAACGTATAACGTCATATAGTAATGCGTCATAACGTATAACGTCATATATAATTACGGTTTAACGTATAACGTCATACTGTAATGCGTCATAACGTATAACGTCATATAGTATTGCGTCATGACGAATAACGTCGTATAGAATTACGTCATAACGGATAACGTCTTACAGTAGTACGTCATAACGTAGAACGTCATATAGCTATGCGTCATAACGTATAACGTCATATAGTATTGCGTCATGACGAATAACGTCATATAGAATTACGGTTTAACGTATAACGTCATACTGTAATGCGTCATAACGTATAACGTCATATAGTATTGCGTCATGACGAATAACATCGTATAGAATTACGTCATAACGGATAACGTCTTACAGTAATACGTCATAACGTAGAACGTCATATAGCTATGCGTCATAACGTATAACGTCATATAGTATTGCGTCATGACGAATAACGTCGTATAGAATTGCGTCATAACGGATAACGTCATATAGCAAAACTTCATAACGTATAACGTCACATAGTAAAACGTCATAACGTATAACGTCATATAGAATTACGGTTTAACGTATAACGTCATACAGTAAAGCGTCATAACGTATAACGTCACATAGTAATATGTCATACCGTATAACGTCATATGGAATTACGTCACAACGTATAACGTCACATAGTAAAACGTCATAACGTATAACCTCACATAG
Organism: Bombus fervidus; assembly: GCF_041682495.2. Lineage (NCBI taxonomy): Eukaryota > Metazoa > Arthropoda > Insecta > Hymenoptera > Apidae > Bombus > Bombus fervidus. The sequence continues at coordinate 3,986,792 of NW_027212582.1, forward strand.
TAAAACGTCATAACGTATAACGTCATATAGAATTACGGTTTAACGTATAACGTCATACTGTAATGCGTCATAACGTATAACGTCATATAGTATTGCGTCATGACGAATAACGTCATATGGAATTACGTCACAACGTATAACGTCACATAGTAAAACGTCATAACGTATAACCTCACATAGTAAAACGTCATAACGTATAACGTCATATAGAATTACGGTTTAACGTATAACGTCATACTGTAATGCGTCATAACGTATAACGTCATATAGTATTGCGTCATGACGAATAACGTCGTATAGAATTACGTCATAACGGATAACGTCTTACAGTAATACGTCATAACGTAGAACGTCCTATAGCTATGCGTCATAACGTATAACGTCATATAGTATTACGGCATAACATATAACGTCACATAGAATTACGTCATAACGGATAACGTCACATAGTAAAACGTTATAACGTATAACGTCATATAGAATTACGGTTTAACGTAGAACGCCATATAGTAATGAGTCATAACGTATAACGCCATATAGTAATACGTCATAACATATAACGCCTTATAGTAATACGTCATAACGTATAACGTCATATAGAATTACGGCATAACGTATAACGTCATACAGTAGTGCGTCATAACGTATAACGTCACATAGTAAAACGTCATAACGTATAACGTCATATAGAATTACGGTTTAACGTATAACGTCATACTGTAATGCGCCATAACGTATAACGTCATATAGAATTACGTCATGACGAATAACGTCATATATAATTACGTTTAAACGTATAACGCCATATAGAATTACGTTTTAACGTATAACGTCATATAGAATTACGGTTTAACGTATAACGCCATATAGTAATACGTCATAACGTATAACGTCATACAGTATTACGGTTTAACGTATTACGTCATACTGTAATGCGTCATAACGTATGACGCCATACAGTATTGCGTCATGATGTATAACGTCATATAGAACTAAGTCATAACATATAACGTCGTATAGAATTACGTCATAACGGATAACGTCTTATAGTAATACGTCATATCGTATAACGTCATATAGTAATACGTGATAACGTATAACGTCATATAGAATTACTTCATAACGTATAACGTCACATAGTAGAACGCCATAACGTATAACGTCATATAGAATTACGGTTTAACGTATAACGTCATACAGTAATGCGTCATAACGGATAACGTCTCATAGTAATACGTCATAACGTATAACGTCACACAGTATAACGTCATATAGAATTATTGTTTAACGTATAACGTCATAGTGTAATGCGTCATAACGTATAACGCCATATCGAATTACGTCATAACGTATAACGTCATATAGAATTATTGTTTATCGTATAACGTCATACAGCAATTCCTCATATCGTATAACGTGACATAGTAATACGTCACAACGAATAACGTCATATAGAATTACGGTTAAACGTATAACGCCATATAGAATTACGTTTTAACCTACAATGTCATATAGAGTTACGGTTTAACGTATAACACCATAAAGAATTACGTCGTAACGTATAACGTCACATAGTATAACGGCATAACGTATAACGTCATACAGTAAGGCGCCATAACGTATAACGTCATATAGTATAGCGTCATGACGTATAACGACGTATAGCATTACGTCATAATGGATAACGTCTTCTAGTAATACGTCATAACGTATAACGTCATATAATATTGCGTCATAACGTATAACGTCATATAGTATTGCGTCATGGTGTATAACGTCATATAGTAATGCGTCATAACGTATAACGTCACATAGCAATGCGTCATAACGTATGACGCCATATAGTAATGCGTCATTACGTATAACGTCATATAGTATAGAGTTATGACGTATAACGTCGTATAGCATTACGTCATAATGGCTAACGTCTTCTAGTAATACGTCATAACGTATAACGTCATATAGAATTACGGCATAACGTATAACGTCATATAGTAATGCGTCATAACGTATAACGCTATATAGTAATACGTGATAACGTATAACGTCATATAGAATTACTTCATGACGTATAACGTCACACAGTATAACGTCATAACGTATAACGTCATATAGAATTACGGTTTAACGTATAACGTCATACAGAAATGCGTCATAACATATAACGTCATATAGTATTGCGTCATAACGTATAACGTCGTATAGAATTACGTCATAACGGATAACGTCTTATAGTAATACGTCATAACGTGTAACGTCATATAGAATTACGGTTTAACGTATAACGCAATATAGTAATGCGTCATAACGTATAACGTCATGTAGTATTGCGTCATGATGTATAACGTCATATAGAATTACGTCATAACATATAATGTCATATAGAATTGCGGCATAACGTATAACGTCATATAGTAATGCGTCATAACGTATAACGTCATATAGTAATACGTGATAACGTATAACGTCATATAGAATTACTTCATAACGTATAACGTCACATAGTAGAACGCCATAACGTATAACGTCGTATAGAATTACGTCATAACGGATAACGTCTTATAGTAATACGTCATAACGTATAACGTCATATAGTAATGCGTCATAACGTATAACGTCACATAGAATTACGGCATAAGATATAACGTCACATAGAATTACGTCATAACGGATAACGTCACATAGTAAAACGTTATAACGTATAACGTCATATAGAATTACGGTTTAACGTATAACGCAATATAGTAATGCGTCATAACGTATAACGTCATGTAGTATTGCGTCATGATGTATAACGTCATATAGAATTACGTCATAACATATAATGTCATATAGAATTGCGGCATAACGTATAACGTCATATAGTAATGCGTCATAACGTATAACGCCATATAGTAAAACGTCATAACGTATAACGTCATTTTGAATTTCTTCATAACGTATAACGTCACATAGTAATACGTCATAACGTATAAGGTCATATAGAATTTCGGTTTAACGTATAACGCCAGATAGCAATGCGTCATAACGTATAACGTCACATAGTAATACGTCATAACGTATAACGTCATATAGAATTATTGTTTAACGTATAACGTCATAGTGTAATGCGTCAAGACGTATAACGTAACATAGTAATACGTCATAACGTATAACGCCATATAGTAATACGTCATAACGGATAACGTCACACAGTATTACGTAATGACGTATAACGTCATATAGAATTGCGGTTTAACGTATAACGTCATACAGTAATGCGTCATAACGTATAACGTCATATAGTATTGCGTCAAGACGTATAACGTAACATAGTAATACGTCATAACGTATAACGTCATAAAGAATTACTTCATAACATATAACGTCACATAGTAATACGATATAACGTATAACGTCATATAGAATTACTGTTAAACGTATAACGCCATATAGAATTAAGTTTTAACGTATAACGTAATATAGAATTACGGTGTAACGTATAATACCATAGCGTAATGCGTCATATCGTGTAACGTCACATAGTAATACGTCATAACGCATAACGTCATATAGAACTACGGTTTAACGTATAACGTCATACAGTAATGCATCATAACGTATAACGTCATATAGAATTACGGTTTAACGTAAAACGTCATACAGTAATGCGTCATAACGTATAACGTCACATAGTAATATGTCATATCGTATAACGTCACATCGAATTACGTCATAACGTATAACGTCATATAGCAAAACTTCATAACGTATAACGTCACATAGTAAAACGTCATAACGTATAACGTCATATAGAATTACGGTTTAACGTATAACGTCATACTGTAATGCGCCATAACGTATAACGTCATATAGAATTACGTCATGACGAATAACGTCATATATAATTACGTTTAAACGTATAACGCCATATAGAATTACGTTTTAACGTATAACGTCATATAGAATTACGGTGTAACGTATAATACCATAGCGTAATGCGTCATATCGTGTAACATCACATAGTAATACGTCATAACGCATAACGTCATATAGAATTACGGTTTAACGTATAACGCCATATAGTAATACGTCATAACGTATAACGTCATACAGTATTACGGTTTAACGTATTACGTCATATAGTAATGCGTCATAACGTATAACGCCACATAGTAATGCGTCATAACGTATAACGTGATATAGTCTTTCGTCATGACGTATAACGTCATATAGAATTACGGTTAAACATATAACGCCATATAGAAATACGGTGAAACGTATAACGCCATATAGAGTTACGGTTTAACGTATAACGTCATACAGTAATGCGTCATAACATATAACGTCATATAGTATTGCGTCATGATGTATAACGTCATATAGAACTAAGTCATAACATATAATGTCATATAGAATTACGGCATAACGTATAACGTCATATAGTAATGCGTCATAACGTATAACGTCACATAGAATTACGGCATAAGATATAACGTCACATAGAATTACGTCATAACGGATAACGTCACATAGTAAAACGTTATAACGTATAACGTCATATAGAATTACGGTTTAACGTATAACGCAATATAGTAATGCGTCATAACGTATAACGTCATGTAGTATTGCGTCATGATGTATAACGTCATATAGAATTACGTCATAACATATAATGTCATATAGAATTGCGGCATAACGTATAACGTCATATAGTAATGCGTCATAACGTATAACGTCATATATAATTACGGTTTAACGTATAACGTCATACTGTAATGCGTCATAACGTATAACGTCATATAGTATTGCGTCATGACGAATAACGTCGTATAGAATTACGTCATAACGGATAACGTCTTACAGTAGTACGTCATAACGTAGAACGTCATATAGCTATGCGTCATAACGTATAACGTCATATAGTATTGCGTCATGACGAATAACGTCATATAGAATTACGGTTTAACGTATAACGTCATACTGTAATGCGTGATACCGTATAACGTCATATAGTATTGCGTCATGACGTATAACGTCGTATAGAATTACGTCATAACGGGTAACGTCTTACAGTAATACGTCATATCGTATAACGCCATATAGTATTGCGTCATGATGTATAACGTCATACAGAATTACGTCATAACATATAATGTCATAAAGTATTGCGTCATAACGTATAACGTCATATAGTTTTACGGCATAACGTACTACGTCATACAGTAATTCCTCAAAACGTATAACGTCACATAGTAATACGTCACAACGAATAACGTCATATAGAATTACAGTTAAACGTATAACGCCATATAGAAATACGTTTTAACGTATAACGTAATACAGAATTACGGTGTAAGGTATAATACCATAGCGTAATGCGTCATATCGTGTAACGTCACATAGTAATACGTCATAACGCATAACGTCATATAGAATTACGGTTTAACGTATAACGCCATATAGTAATGCGTCATAACGTATAACGTCACATAGTAATACGTCATAACGTATAACGTCACATAGTAAAACGTCATAACGTATAACGTCATATAGAATTACGGTTTAACGTATAACGTCATACTGTAATGCGTCATAACGTATAACGTCATATAGTATTGCGTCATGACGAATAACGTCGTATAGAATTACGTCATAACGGATAACGTCTTACAGTAATACGTCATAACGTAGAACGTCATATAGCTATGCGTCATAACGTATAACGTCATATAGTATTGCGTCATGACGAATAACGTCGTATAGAATTGCGTCATAACGGATAACGTCTTACAGTAATACGTCATAACGTAGAACGTCATATAGCTATGCGTCATAACGTATAACGCCATATAGTAATGCGTCATAACGTATAACGTCATACAGTAAAGCGTCATAACGTATAACGTCACATAGTAATATGTCATACCGTATAACGTCATATGGAATTACGTCACAACGTATAACGTCACATAGTAAAACGTCATAACGGTTAAACGTATAACGCCATATAGAATTACGGTTTAACCTACAACGTCCTCTAGAGTTTCGGTTTAACGTATAACACCATAAAGAATTACGTCGTAACGTGTAACGTCACATAGTATAACGGCATAACGTATAACGTCATACAGTAAGGCGTCATAACGTATAACGTCATATAGTATAGCGTCATGACGTATAACGACGTATAGCATTACGTCATAATGGATAACGTCTTCTAGTAATACGTCATAACGTATAACGTCAGATAGTATTGCGTCATGACGTATAACGCCACATAGTAATGCGTCATAACATATAACGTGATATAGTCTTTCGTCATGACGTATAACGTAATATAGAATTACGGTTTAACGTATAACGCCATATAGCAATGCGTCATAACGTATAACGTTACATAGTAATACGTCATAACGTATAACGTCATATAGAATTATTGTTTATCGTATAACGTCATACAGCAATTCTTCATATCGTATAACGTCACATAGTAATACGTCACAACGAATAACGTCATATAGAATTACGGTTAAACATATAACGCCATATAGAAATACGGAGAAACGTATAACGCCATATAGAGTTACGGTTTAACGTATAACGTCATACAGTAATGCGTCATAACGTATAACGTCATATAGTATTGCGTCATGACGTATAACGTAACATAGTAATACGTCATAACGTATAACGTCATATAGTAATACGTCATAACGGATAACGTCACACAGTATTACGTAATAACGTATAACGTCATATAGAATTGCGGCTTAACGTATAACGTCATATAGTAATGCGTCATAACGTATAACGCCATATAGTAATCCGTCATAACGTATAACGTCATATAGAATTACGTCTTGACATATAATGTCATATAGAATTACGGCATAATGTATAACGTCACATAGTAATACGTGATAACGTATAACGTCATATAGCATTACGGTTTGACGTATAACGTCATACAGTAATTCGTCATAACGTAAAACGTCATATCGAATTACGGTATAACGTATAACGTCACATAGTAATACGTCATAATGTATAACGTCAAATAGTAATACGTCATAACGTATAACGTCACATAGTAATACGTCATAACGTATTACATCATATAGAATTTCGGTTTAACGTATAACGCCATATAGCAATGCGTCATAACGTGTAACGACATATAGAATTGCGGAATAACGTATAACATCATGTAGTAAGGCGTCATGACGTATAACGTCATATCGAATTATGCCATCACGTACAACATCACATAGTATTACGTCATAACGTATAACGTCATATAGAGTTACTTCATAACGTATAACGTCACATAGTAATACGTCATAACGTATATCGTCATATAGAATTCCGGTTTAACGTATGTCACCATACAGTAATGCGTCATAACGTATAACGACATACAGAAATACGGAATAACGTATAACGTCACATAGTAATACGTCATAACGTATAACTTCACATAGGAATACGCCATAACGTATAACGCCATATAGTAATGCCTCATAACGTATAACTTCATATAGAATTGCGGCTTAACGTATAACGTCATACAGTAATGCGTCATAACGAATAACGTCATATAGTATTACGTCATGACGTATAACGTCGTATAGAATTAGGACATAACGTATTACATCAAATCGTAATACGTCATAATGTATAACGTCATATAGAATTACGACATAACGTATAACGTCACATAGTAATACGTCATAACGTATAACGTCATACAGAATTCGGGTTTAACGTATAACGAGATATAGCAAAGCGTCATAACGTATAACGACATATAGAATTGCGGAATAACGTATAACATTATATAGTAAGGCGTCATGACGTATAACGTCATATCGAATTACGTCATAACGTACAACATCCCATAGTATTACGTCATAACGTATAACGACATATAGCATTACGGTTTAACGTATAACGTCATATAGTAATGCGTCATAACGTATAACGCCATATAGTAATGCGTCATAACGTATAACGCCATATAGTAATCCGTCATAACGCATAACGTCATATAGTATTGCGTCATGACGTATAACGTAGAGTAAAATTACGACATAACGTACTACATCAAATAGTAATACGTCATAACGTATAACGTCGTATAGAATTAGGACATAAAGTATTGCATCAAACACTAATACGTCATAAAGTATAATGTCATATAGAATTACGACATAACGTATAACGTCACATAGTAATACGTCATAACGTATAACGTCATATAGAATTCCGGTTTAACGTATAACACCATACAGTAATGCGTCATACCGTATAACGACATATAGAAATACGGAATAACGTATAACGTCACATAGTAATACGTCATAACGTATAACGTCATATAGAATTATTGTTTAACGTATAACGTCATAGTGTAATGCGTCATAACGTATAACGCCATATCGAATTACGTCATAACATATAACGTCATATAGAATTTCGGTTTAACGTATAACGCCATATAGCAATGCGTCATAACGTATAACGTCATAAAGAATTACTTCATAACATATAACGTCACATAGTAATACGTTATAACGTATAACGTCATATAGAATTACGGTTTAACGTATAACGTCATATAGTAATGCGTCGTAATGCATAACGCCATATAGTAATGCGTCATACCGTATAACGTCATATAGAATTCCGGTTTAAAGTATAACGAGATCTATCTATGCGTCATAACGTATAACGACATATAGAATTGCGGAATAACGTATAACATCATATAGTAAGGCGTCATGACGTACAACGTCATATCGAATTACGTCATAACGTATAACGTCACATAGTAGAACTTCATAACGTATAACGTCATATAGAATTACGGTTTAACGTCTAACGTCATACAGTAATGCGTCATAACGTATAACGTCATATAGTAATACGTCACAACGAATAACGTCATATAGAATTACGGTTTAACGTATAACTTCATATAGTAATGCGTCATAACGTATAACGCCGCATTGTAATGCGTCATAACGTATAACGTCATATAGTACTGCGTCATGATGTATAACGTCATATACAAATACGTCATGACATATAATGTCATATAGAATTACGGCATAATGTATAACGTCACATAGTAATACGTAATAACGTATAACGTCATATAGCATTACGGTTTAACGTATAACGTCATACAGTAATTCGTCATAACGTAAAACGTCATTTCGAATTACGGTATATCGTATAACGTCACATAGTAATACGTCATAATGTATAACGTCATATAGAATTACGTCATAACGTATCACGTCACATAGTAATACGTCATAACGTATAACGTCATGTAGCATTACGGTTTAACGTATAACGTCATACAGTAATTCGTCATAACGTAAAGCGTCATATCGAATTACGGTATAACGTATAACGTCACATAGTAATACGTCATAATGTATAACGTCATATAGAATTACGTCATAACGTATAACGTCACATAGTAATACGTCATAACGTATTACATCATATAGAATTTCGGTTTAACGTATAACGCCATATAGCAATGCGTCATAACGTGTAACGACATATAGAATTGCGGAATAACGTATAACATCATATAGTAAGGCGTCATTACGTATAACGTCATATCGAATTACGTCATCACGCACAACATCACATAGTATTACGTCATAACGTATAACGTCATATAGCATTACGGTTTAACGTATAACGTCATACAGTAATTCGTCATAACGTAAAGCGTCATATCGAATTACGGTATAACGTATAACGTCACATAGTAATACGTCATAATGTATAACGTCATATAGAATTACGTCATAACGTATAACGTCACATAGTAATACGTCATAACGTATTACATCATATAGAATTTCGGTTTAACGTATAACGCCATATAGCAATGCGTCATAACGTGTAACGACATATAGAATTGCGGAATAACGTATAACATCATGTAGTAAGGCGTCATGACGTATAACGTCATATCGAATTATGCCATCACGTACAACATCACATAGTATTACGTCATAACGTATAACGTCATATAGAGTTACTTCATAACGTATAACGTCACATAGTAATACGTCATAACGTATATCGTCATATAGAATTCCGGTTTAACGTATGTCACCATACAGTAATGCGTCATAACGTATAACGACATACAGAAATACGGAATAACGTATAACGTCACATAGTAATACGTCATAACGTATAACTTCACATAGGAATACGCCATAACGTATAACGCCATATAGTAATGCCTCATAACGTATAACTTCATATAGAATTGCGGCTTAACGTATAACGTCATACAGTAATGCGTCATAACGAATAACGTCATATAGTATTACGTCATGACGTATAACGTCGTATAGAATTAGGACATAACGTATTACATCAAATCGTAATACGTCATAATGTATAACGTCATATAGAATTACGACATAACGTATAACGTCACATAGTAATACGTCATAACGTATAACGTCATACAGAATTCGGGTTTAACGTATAACGAGATATAGCAATGCGTCATAACGTATAACGACATATAGAATTGCGGAATAACGTATAACATTATATAGTAAGGCGTCATGACGTATAACGTCATATCGAATTACGTCATAACGTACAACATCCCATAGTATTACGTCATAACGTATAACGACATATAGCATTACGGTTTAACGTATAACGTCATATAGTAATGCGTCATAACGTATAACGCCATATAGTAATGCGTCATAACGTATAACGCCATATAGTAATCCGTCATAACGCATAACGTCATATAGTATTGCGTCATGACGTATAACGTAGAGTAAAATTACGACATAACGTACTACATCAAATAGTAATACGTCATAACGTATAACGTCGTATAGAATTAGGACATAAAGTATTGCATCAAACACTAATACGTCATAAAGTATAATGTCATATAGAATTACGACATAACGTATAACGTCACATAGTAATACGTCATAACGTATAACGTCATATAGAATTCCGGTTTAACGTATAACACCATACAGTAATGCGTCATAACGTATAACGACATATAGAAATACGGAATAACGTATAACGTCACATAGTAATACGTCATAACGTATAACGTCATATAGAATTATTGTTTAACGTATAACGTCATAGTGTAATGCGTCATAACGTATAACGCCATATCGAATTACGTCATAACATATAACGTCATATAGAATTTCGGTTTAACGTATAACGCCATATAGCAATGCGTCATAACGTATAACGTCATAAAGAATTACTTCATAACATATAACGTCACATAGTAATACGTTATAACGTATAACGTCATATAGAATTACGGTTTAACGTATAACGTCATATAGTAATGCGTCGTAATGCATAACGCCATATAGTAATGCGTCATACCGTATAACGTCATATAGAATTCCGGTTTAAAGTATAACGAGATCTATCTATGCGTCATAACGTATAACGACATATAGAATTGCGGAATAACGTATAACATCATATAGTAAGGCGTCATGACGTACAACGTCATATCGAATTACGTCATAACGTATAACGTCACATAGTAGAACTTCATAACGTATAACGTCATATAGAATTACGGTTTAACGTCTAACGTCATACAGTAATGCGTCATAACGTATAACGTCATATAGTATTGCGCCATGACGTATAACATCACATAGTATTACGTCATAACGTATAACGTCATATAGCATTACGGTTTAACGTATAACGTCATACAGTAATTCGTCATAACGTAAAGCGTCATATCGAATTACGGTATAACGTATAACGTCACATAGTAATACGTCATAATGTATAACGTCATATAGAATTACGTCATAACGTATAACGTCACATAGTAATACGTCATAACGTATAACGTCATATAGCATTACGGTTTAACGTATAACGTCATACAGTAATTCGTCATAACGTAAAGCGTCATATCGAATTACGGTATAACGTATAACGTCACATAGTAATACGTCATAATGTATAACGTCATATAGAATTACGTCATAACGTATAACGTCACATAGTAATACGTCATAACGTATTACATCATATAGAATTTCGGTTTAACGTATAACGCCATATAGCAATGCGTCATAACGTGTAACGACATATAGAATTGCGGAATAACGTATAACATCATATAGTAAGGCGTCATTACGTATAACGTCATATCGAATTACGTCATCACGCACAACATCACATAGTATTACGTCATAACGTATAACGTCATATAGCATTACGGTTTAACGTATAACGTCATACAGTAATTCGTCATAACGTAAAGCGTCATATCGAATTACGGTATAACGTATAACGTCACATAGTAATACGTCATAATGTATAACGTCATATAGAATTACGTCATAACGTATAACGTCACATAGTAATACGTGATAACGTATTACATCATATAGAATTTCGGTTTAACGTATAACGCCATATAGCAATGCGTCATAACGTGTAACGACATATAGAATTGCGGAATAACGTATAACATCATGTAGTAAGGCGTCATGACGTATAACGTCATATCGAATTATGCCATCACGTACAACATCACATAGTATTACGTCATAACGTATAACGTCATATAGAGTTACTTCATAACGTATAACGTCACATAGTAATACGTCATAACGTATATCGTCATATAGAATTCCGGTTTAACGTATGTCACCATACAGTAATGCGTCATAACGTATAACGACATACAGAAATACGGAATAACGTATAACGTCACATAGTAATACGTCATAACGTATAACTTCACATAGGAATACGCCATAACGTATAACGCCATATAGTAATGCCTCATAACGTATAACTTCATATAGAATTGCGGCTTAACGTATAACGTCATACAGTAATGCGTCATAACGAATAACGTCATATAGTATTACGTCATGACGTATAACGTCGTATAGAATTAGGACATAACGTATTACATCAAATCGTAATACGTCATAATGTATAACGTCATATAGAATTACGACATAACGTATAACGTCACATAGTAATACGTCATAACGTATAACGTCATACAGATTTCGGGTTTAACGTATAACGAGATATAGCAATGCGTCATAACGTATAACGACATATAGAATTGCGGAATAACGTATAACATTATATAGTAAGGCGTCATGACGTATAACGTCATATCGAATTACGTCATAACGTACAACATCCCATAGTATTACGTCATAACGTATAACGACATATAGCATTACGGTTTAACGTATAACGTCATATAGTAATGCGTCATAACGTATAACGCCATATAGTAATGCGTCATAACGTATAACGCCATATAGTAATCCGTCATAACGCATAACGTCATATAGTATTGCGTCATGACGTATAACGTAGAGTAAAATTACGACATAACGTACTACATCAAATAGTAATACGTCATAACGTATAACGTCGTATAGAATTAGGACATAAAGTATTGCATCAAACACTAATACGTCATAAAGTATAATGTCATATAGAATTACGACATAACGTATAACGTCACATAGTAATACGTCATAACGTATAACGTCATATAGAATTCCGGTTTAACGTATAACACCATACAGTAATGCGTCATAACGTATAACGGCATATAGAAATACGGAATAACGTATAACGTCACATAGTAATACGTCATAACGTATAACGTCATATAGAATTATTGTTTAACGTATAACGTCATAGTGTAATGCGTCATAACGTATAACGCCATATCGAATTACGTCATAACATATAACGTCATATAGAATTTCGGTTTAACGTATAACGCCATATAGCAATGCGTCATAACGTATAACGTCATAAAGAATTACTTCATAACATATAACGTCACATAGTAATACGTTATAACGTATAACGTCATATAGAATTACGGTTTAACGTATAACGTCATATAGTAATGCGTCGTAATGCATAACGCCATATAGTAATGCGTCATACCGTATAACGTCATATAGAATTCCGGTTTAAAGTATAACGAGATCTATCTATGCGTCATAACGTATAACGACATATAGAATTGCGGAATAACGTATAACATCATATAGTAAGGCGTCATGACGTACAACGTCATATCGAATTACGTCATAACGTATAACGTCACATAGTAGAACTTCATAACGTATAACGTCATATAGAATTACGGTTTAACGTCTAACGTCATACAGTAATGCGTCATAACGTATAACGTCATATAGTATTGCGCCATGACGTATAACATCACATAGTAATACGTCATAAGGTATAACGTCATAAAGAATTACTTCATAACGTATAACGTCAAATAGTAATACGTTATAACGTATAACGTCATATAGAATTTCGGTTTAACGTATAACGCCATATAGCAATGCGTCATAACGAATAACGTCATATAGAATTACGGTTTAACGTATAACGAGATATAGCAATGCGTCATAACGTATAACCCCATATAGTAATGCGTCATAACCTATAACGTCATATAGGATAACGGCATAACATATAACGTCACATAGAATTACGTCATAACGGATAACGTCACATAGTAATACGTCATAACGTGTAACGTCATATAGAATTACTTCATAACGTATAACGTCACATAGCAATACGTCATTACGTATAACGTCATATAGAATTACGGCATAACGTATAACGTCACATAGTAATACGTCATAACGTATAACGTCATACAGTGATTCGTCATACCGTATAACGTCATATAGAATTCCGGTTTAACGTATAACGAGATATAGCAATGCGTCATAACTTATAATGACATATAGAATTGCGGAATAACGTATAACGTCATATAATAAGGCGTCATGACGTGTATCGTCAAATCGAATTACGTCATAACGTACAACATCACATAGTATTACGTCATAACGTATAACGTCATATAGAATTACTTCATAACGTATAACGTCACATAGTAATACGTCATAACGTGTAACGTCATATAGAATTACGGTTTAACGTATAACGTCATATAGTAATGCATCATAACGTATAACGCCACATAGTAATGCGTCATAACGTATAACGTCATATATTATTGCGTCATGACGTATAACATCACATAGTATTACGTCATAACGTATAACGTCATATAGAATTCCGGTTTAATGTATAACGAGATATAGCAATGCTTCATAACGTATAACGCCATATAGAATTACGGTTTAACGTATCACCCCATATAGCAATGCGTCATAACCTATAACGACATATAGAATTCCGGTTTAACGTATAACGAGATATAGCAATGCGTCATAACTTATAATGACATATAGAATTGCGAAATAACGTATAACATTATATAGGAAGGCGTCATGACGTATAACGTCATATCGAATTACGTCATAACGTACAACATCACATAGTATTACGTCATAACGTATAACGACATATAGGAATGCGTCATAACGTATAACGTCACATAGTAATACGTCATAACGTATAATGTCATGTAGAATTCCGGTTTAACGTAAACGAGATATAGCAATGCGTCATAACGTATATCGCCATATAGAATTACGTTTAGCGTATAACGCCATATAATAATGCCTCATAACGTATAACGTCATATAGAATTCCGGTTTAACGTATAACGAGATATAGCAATGCGTCATAACGTATAACGCCATATAGAATTACGGTTTAACGTATAACGTCACATGGAATTACGTCATAACGGATAACGTCACATAGTAATACGTCATTACGTATAACGTCATATAGGATTACGGCATAACATATAACGTCACATAGAATTACGTCATAACGGATAACGTCACATAGTAATACGTCATAAAGTATAACGTCATATAGAATTACGACATAACGTATAACGTCACATAGTAATACGTCATAACGTATAACGTCATATAGAATTCCGGTTTAACGTATAACACCATACAGTAATGCGTCATAACGTATAACGACATATAGAAATACGGAATAACGTATAACGTCACATAGTAATACGTCATAACGTATAACGTCACTTAGGAATACGCCATAACGTATAACGCCATATAGTAATGCCTCATAATGTATAACGCCATATAGAATTTCGGTTTAACGTATAACGCCAGATAGCAATGCGTCATAACGTATAACGTCACATAGTAATACGTCATAACGTATAACGTCATATAGAATTATTGTTTTACGTATAACGTCATAGTGTAATGCGTCATAACGTATAACGTCATATAGAATTATTGTTTAATGTATAACGTCATAGTGTAATGCGTCATAACGTATAACGCCATATCGAATTACGTCATAACATATAACGTCATATAGAATTACGGTTTAACGTATAACGTCATACAGTAATGCGTCATAACGTATAACGTCACATAGTAATATGTCATATCGTATAACGTCACATCGAATTACGTCATAACGTATAACGTTACATAGCAAAACGTCATAACGTATAACGTCACATAGTAAAACGTCGTAACGTATAACGTCATATAGAATTACGGTTTAACGTATAACGTCATACTGTAATGCGCCATAACGTATAACGTCATATAGAATTACGTCATGACGAATAACGTCATATGGAATTACGGTTAAAGGGTTAAAGCCATATAGAATTATGTTTTAACGTATAACGTCATATAGAATTACGGTTTAACGTATAACGCCATATAGTAACGAGTCATAACGTATAACGCCATATAGTAATACGTCATAACGTATACCGTCATACAGTATTACGGTTTAACGTATTACGTCATATAGTAATACGTCATAACGGATAACGTCAGACAGTATTACGTAATAACGTATAACGTCACATAGAATTGCGGTTTAACGTATAACGTCATATAGTAATGCTTCATAACGTATAACGCCATATAGTAATGCGTCATAACGTATAACGTCATATAGAATTTTGGATTAACGTATAACGTCATATAGAATTACGTCATAACGTATAACGTCATATAGTATTGCGCCATGACGTATAACGTCATATAGTACGGCGCCATGACGTATAACGTCATATAGAATTACGTCATAACGTATAACACCATACAGTAATGCGTCATAACGTATATCGCCATATAGTAATCCGTCATAACGTATAACGTCACATAGTAATACGTCATAACGTATAACGTCATACAGTAATGCGTCATAATGTATATCGTCACATAGTAATATGTCATATCGTATAACGTCATATAGAATTATTGTTTATCGTATAACGTCATACAGCAATTCCTCATATCGTATAACGTCACATAGTAATACGTCACAACGAATAACGTCATATAGAATTACGGTTAAACATATAACGCCATATAGAAATACGGTGAAACGTATAACGCCATATAGAGTTACGGTTTAACGTATAACGTCATACAGTAATGCGTCATAACGTATAACGTCATATAGTATTGCGTCATGACGTATAACGTAACATAGTAATACGTCATAACGTATAACGCCATATAGTATTACGTAATAACGTATAACGTCATATAGAATTGCGGTTTAACGTATAACGTCATATAGTAATGCGTCATAACGTATAACGCCATATAGTAATCCGTCATAACGTATAACGTCATATAGAATTACGTCTTGACATATAATGTCATATAGAATTACGGCATAATGTATAACGTCACATAGTAATACGTGATAACGTATAACGTCATATAGCATTACGGTTTGACGTATAACGTCATACAGTAATTCGTCATAACGTAAAACGTCACATCGAATTACGGTATAACGTATAACGTCACATAGTAATACGTCATAATGTATAACGTCACATAGTAATACGTCATAACGTATAACGTCATGTAGAATTGTTGTTTAACGTATAACGTCATACAGTAATTCCTCATAACGTATAACGTCACATAGTAATACGTCACAACGAATAACGTCATATAGAATTACGGTTTAACGTATAACGCCATATAGCAATGCGTCATAACGTATAAGGCCATATTGTAATGCGTCATAACGTATAACGTCATATAGTATTGCGTCATGATGTATAACGTCATATAGAATTACGTCATGACATATAATGTCATATAGAATTACGGCATAATGTATAACGTCACATAGTAATACGTGATAACGTATAACGTCATATAGCATTACGGATTAACGTATAACGTCATACAGTAATTCGTCATAACGTAAAGCGTCATATCGAATTACGGTATAACGTATAACGTCACATAGTAATACGTCATAATGTATAACGTCATATAGAATTACGTCATAACGTATAACGTCACATAGTAATACGTCATAACGTATTACATCATATAGAATTTCGGTTTAACGTATAACGCCATATAGCAATGCGTCATAACGTATAACGACATATAGAATTGCGGAATAACGTATAACATCATGTAGTAAGGCGTCATGACGTATAACGTCATATCGAATTACGTCATCACGTACAACATCACATAGTATTACGTCATAACGTATAACGTCATATGGAATTACTTCATAACGTATAACGTCACATAGTAATACGTCATAACGTATAACATCATATAGAATTAAGACATAACGTATAACGTCACATAGTAATACGTCATAACGTATATCGTCATATAGAATTCCGGTTTAACGTATGTCACCATACAGTAATGCGTCATAACGTATAACGACATACAGAAATACGGAATAACGTATAACGTCACATAGTAATACGTCATAACGTATAACTTCACATAGGAATACGCCATAACGTATAACGCCATATAGTAATGCCTCATAACGTATAACTTCATATAGAATTGCGGCTTAACGTATAACGTCATACAGTAATGCGCCATAACGAATAACGTCATATAGTATTACGTCATGACGTATAACGTCGTATAGAATTAGGACATAACGTATTACATCAAATCGTAATACGTCATAATGTATAACGTCATATAGAATTCCGGTTAACGTATAACACCATACAGTAATGCGTCATAACGTATAACGACATATAGAAATACGGAATAACGTATAACGTCACATAGTAATACGTCATAACGTATAACGTCATATAGAATTATTGTTTAACGTATAACGTCATAGTGTAATGCGTCATAACGTATAACGCCATATCGAATTACGTCATAACATATAACGTCATATAGAATTTCGGTTTAACGTATAACGCCATATAGCAATGCGTCATAACGTATAACGTCATAAAGAATTACTTCATAACATATAACGTCACATAGTAATACGTTATAACGTATAACGTCATATAGAATTACGGTTTAACGTATAACGTCATATAGTAATGCGTCGTAATGCATAACGCCATATAGTAATGCGTCATACCGTATAACGTCATATAGAATTCCGGTTTAAAGTATAACGAGATATATCAATGCGTCATAACGTATAACGACATATAGAATTGCGGAATAACGTATAACATCATATAGTAAGGCGTCATGACGTATAACGTCATATCGAATTACGTCATAACGTGTAACGTCACATAGTAGAACTTCATAACGTATAACGTCATATAGAATTACGGTTTAACGTATAACGTCATACAGTAATGCGTCATAACGTATAACGTCACTTAGGAATACGCCATAACGTATAACGCCATATAGTAATGCCTCATAACGTATAACGTCATATAGAATTCCGGTTTAACGTATAACGAGATATAGCAATGCGTCATAACGTATAACCCCATAGAGTAATGCGTCATAACCTATAACGTCATATAGGATAACGGCATAACATATAACGTCACATAGAATTACGTCATAACGGATAACGTCACATAGTAATACGTCATAACGTGTAACGTCATATAGAATTACTTCATAACGTATAACGTCACATAGCAATACGTCATTACGTATAACGTCATATAGAATTACGGCATAACGTATAACGTCACATAGTAATACGTCATAACGTATAACGTCATACAGTGATTCGTCATACCGTATAACGTCATATAGAATTCCGGTTTAACGTATAACGAGATATAGCAATGCGTCATAACATATAATGACATATAGAATTGCGGAATAACGTATAACGTCATATAATAAGGCGTCATGACGTGTATCGTCAAATCGAATTACGTCATAACGTACAACTTCACATAGTATTACGTCATAACGTATAACGTCATATAGAATTACTTCATAACGTATAACGTCACATAGTAATACGTCATAACGTGTAACGTCATATAGAATTACGGTTTAACGTATAACGTCATATAGTAATGCATCATAACGTATAACGCCATATAGTAATGCGTCATAACGTATAACGCCATGTAGTAATGCGTCATAACGTATAACGTCATATATTATTGCGTCATGACGTATAGCATCACATAGTATTACGTCATAACGTATAACGTCATATAGAATTCCGGTTTAACGTATAACGAGATATAGCAATGCGTCATAACGTATAACGCCATATAGAATTACGGTTTAACGTATAACGTCACATGGAATTACGTGATAACGGATAACGTCACATAGTAATACGTCATTACGTATAACGTCATATAGGATTACGGCATAACATATAACGTCACATAGAATTACGTCATAACGGATAACGTCACATAGTAATACGTCATAACGTATAACGTCATATAGAATTACTTCATAACGTGTAATGTCACATAGTAATACGTCATAACGTATAGCGTCATATAGAATTACGGTTTAACGTATAACGTCATATAGTAATACGTCATAACGTATAACGTCACATAGCAGGCCGGCTTAACGTATAACACCATACAATAATGCGTCATAAAGTATAACGTCATATAGAAATACGGTTAAACTTATAACGCCATATAGAATTACGTTTTAACGTATAACGTAATATAGAGTTACGGTTTAACGTATAACGCCATATAGTAATGCGTCATAACGTATAACATCACATAGTAATACGTCATAACGTATAACGTCACATAGTAAGCGTCATAACGTATAACGTCATATAGTAATGCGTCATAACGTATAATGTCATATAGTATTGCGTCATGACGTATAACATCATATAGAAATACGGTTAAACGTATAAAGCCATATAGAATTCCGGTTTAACGTATAACGTCATAGTGTAATGCGTCATAACGTATAACACCATACAGAATTACGTCATGACATATAATGTCATATAGAATTACGGCATAACGTATAACGTCATATAGAATTACGACATAACTTATAACGTCACATAGTAATACGTCATAACGTATAACGTCATATAGAATTACGGCATAACGTATAACGTAACATAGAATTACGTCATAACGTATAACGTCATATAGAATTACGACATAGCGTATAACGTCACATAGTAATACGTCATAACGTATAACGTCATATAGAATTACGGCATAACGTATAACGTAACATTGAATTACGTCATAACGGATAACGTCATATAGAATTACGGTTTAACGTATAACATCATACAGTAATGCGCCATCGCGTATAACGTCATATAGTATTGCGTCATGACGTATAACATCACATAGTAATACGTCATAACGTATAACGCCATATAGTAATACGTCATAAGGTATAACGCCATATAGTAATACGTCATAACGTATAACGTCACATAGAATTACGGTTTAACGTATAACGTCATAGTGTAATGCGTCATAACGTATAACGCCATATAGAATTACGTCATAACGGATAACGTCTCATAGTAATACGTCATAACGTATAACGCCTCACTGTATTACGTAATAACGTATAACGTCATATAGAATTACGGTTTAACGTATAACGTCATATAGTAATGCGTCATAACGTATAACGCCATATTGTAATGCGTCATAACGTATAACGTCACATAGTATTGCGTCATGATGTATGACGTCATATAGAATTACGTCATGACATATAATGTCATATAGAATTACGGCATAATGTATAACGTCACATAGTAATACGTGATTACGTATAACGTCATATAGCATTACGGTTTAACGTATAACGTCATACAGTAATTCGTCATAACGTAAAACGTCATATCGAAATACGGTATAACGTATAACGTCACATAGTAATACGTCATAACGTATAACGTCATATAGAATTCCGGTTTAACGTATATCACCATACAGTAATGCGTCATAACGTACAACGACATATAGAAATACGGAATAACGTATAACGTCACATAGTAATACGTCATAACGTATAACATCACATAGGAATACGCCATAACGTATAACGCCATATAGTAATGCCTCATAACGTATAACGTCATATAGAATTGCGGAATAACGTATAACATCATATAGTAAGGCGTCATGACGTATAACGTCATATAGAATTACGACATAACGTATAACGTCATATCGTAATACGTCATAACGTATAACTTCATATAGAATTACGGCTTAACGTATAACGTCATACAGTAATGCGTCATAACAAACAACGTCATACAGAAATACGGAATAACGTATAACGTCACATAGTAATATGTCATAACGTATAACGTCACATAGGAATACGCCATAACGTATAACGCCATATAGTAATGCCTCATAACGTATAACGTCATATAGAATTCCGGTTTAACGTATAACGAGATATAGCAATGCGTCATAACGTATAACCCCATATAGTAATGCGTCATAACCTATAACGTCATATAGGATTACGGCATAACATATAACGTCACATAGAATTACGACATAACGTATAACGTCATATCGTAATACGTCATAACGTATAACGTCATATAGAATTACGGTTTAACGTATAACATCATACAGTAATGCGTCATAACTTATAACGTCATATAGTATTGCGTCATGACGTATAACATCTCATAGTAATACGTCATAACGTATAACGCCATATAGTAATACGTCATAACGTATAACGCCATATAGTAATACGTCATAACGTATAACGTCACATAGAATTGCGGTTTAACGTATAACGTCATAGTGTAATGCGTCATAACGTATAACGCCATATAGAATTACGTCATAACGGATAACGTCTCGTAGTAATACGTCATAACGTATAACGCCACATAGTAATACGTGATAACGTATAACGTCATATAGCATTACGGTTTAACGTATAACGTCATACAGTAATTCGTCATAACGTAAAACGTCATATCGAATTACGGTATAACGTATAACGTCACATAGTAATACGTCATAACGTATAACGTCACATAGTAAGCGTCATAACGTATAACGTCATATAGTAATGCGTCATAACGTATAATGTCATATAGTATTGCGTCATGACGTATAACATCATATAGAAATACGGTTAAACGTATAAAGCCATATAGAATTCCGGTTTAACGTATAACGCCATATAGCAATGCGTTATAACGTATAAGGTCATATAGAATTGCGGTCTAACGTATAACGTCATAGTGTAATGCGTCATAACGTATAACACCATACAGAATTACGTCATGACATATAATGTCATATAGAATTACGGCATAACGTATAACGTCATATAGAATTACGACATAACTTATAACGTCACATAGTAATACGTCATAACGTATAACGTCATATAGAATTACGGCATAACGTATAACGTAACATAGAATTACGTCATAACGTATAACGTCATATAGAATTACGACATAGCGTATAACGTCACATAGTAATACGTCATAACGTATAACGTCATATAGAATTACGGCATAACGTATAACGTAACATTGAATTACGTCATAACGGATAACGTCATATAGAATTACGGTTTAACGTATAACATCATACAGTAATGCGCCATCGCGTATAACGTCATATAGTATTGCGTCATGACGTATAACATCACATAGTAATACGTCATAACGTATAACGCCATATAGTAATACGTCATAAGGTATAACGCCATATAGTAATACGTCATAACGTATAACGTCACATAGAATTACGGTTTAACGTATAACGTCATAGTGTAATGCGTCATAACGTATAACGCCATATAGAATTACGTCATAACGGATAACGTCTCATAGTAATACGTCATAACGTATAACGCCTCACTGTATTACGTAATAACGTATAACGTCATATAGAATTACGGTTTAACGTATAACGTCATATAGTAATGCGTCATAACGTATAACGCCATATTGTAATGCGTCATAACGTATAACGTCACATAGTATTGCGTCATGATGTATGACGTCATATAGAATTACGTCATGACATATAATGTCATATAGAATTACGGCATAATGTATAACGTCACATAGTAATACGTGATTACGTATAACGTCATATAGCATTACGGTTTAACGTATAACGTCATACAGTAATTCGTCATAACGTAAAACGTCATATCGAAATACGGTATAACGTATAACGTCACATAGTAATACGTCATAACGTATAACGTCATATAGAATTCCGGTTTAACGTATAACGAGATATAGCAATGCGTCATAACGTATAACCCCATAGAGTAATGCGTCATAACCTATAACGTCATATAGGATAACGGCATAACATATAACGTCACATAGAATTACGTCATAACGGATAACGTCACATAGTAATACGTCATAACGTGTAACGTCATATAGAATTACTTCATAACGTATAACGTCACATAGCAATACGTCATTACGTATAACGTCATATAGAATTACGGCATAACGTATAACGTCACATAGTAATACGTCATAACGTATAACGTCATACAGTGATTCGTCATACCGTATAACGTCATATAGAATTCCGGTTTAACGTATAACGAGATATAGCAATGCGTCATAACATATAATGACATATAGAATTACGGAATAACGTATAACGTCATATAATAAGGCGTCATGACGTGTATCGTCAAATCGAATTACGTCATAACGTACAACTTCACATAGTATTACGTCATAACGTATAACGTCATATAGAATTACTTCATAACGTATAACGTCACATAGTAATACGTCATAACGTGTAACGTCATATAGAATTACGGTTTAACGTATAACGTCATATAGTAATGCATCATAACGTATAACGCCATATAGTAATGCGTCATAACGTATAACGCCATGTAGTAATGCGTCATAACGTATAACGTCATATATTATTGCGTCATGACGTATAGCATCACATAGTATTACGTCATAACGTATAACGTCATATAGAATTCCGGTTTAACGTATAACGAGATATAGCAATGCGTCATAACGTATAACGCCATATAGAATTACGGTTTAACGTATAACGTCACATGGAATTACGTGATAACGGATAACGTCACATAGTAATACGTCATTACGTATAACGTCATATAGGATTACGGCATAACATATAACGTCACATAGAATTACGTCATAACGGATAACGTCACATAGTAATACGTCATAACGTATAACGTCATATAGAATTACTTCATAACGTGTAATGTCACATAGTAATACGTCATAACGTATAGCGTCATATAGAATTACGGTTTAACGTATAACGTCATATAGTAATACGTCATAACGTATAACGTCACATAGCAGGCCGGCTTAACGTATAACACCATACAATAATGCGTCATAAAGTATAACGTCATATAGAAATACGGTTAAACTTATAACGCCATATAGAATTACGTTTTAACGTATAACGTAATATAGAGTTACGGTTTAACGTATAACGCCATATAGTAATGCGTCATAACGTATAACATCACATAGTAATACGTCATAACGTATAACGTCACATAGTAAGCGTCATAACGTATAACGTCATATAGTAATGCGTCATAACGTATAATGTCATATAGTATTGCGTCATGACGTATAACATCATATAGAAATACGGTTAAACGTATAAAGCCATATAGAATTCCGGTTTAACGTATAACGTCATAGTGTAATGCGTCATAACGTATAACACCATACAGAATTACGTCATGACATATAATGTCATATAGAATTACGGCATAACGTATAACGTCATATAGAATTACGACATAACTTATAACGTCACATAGTAATACGTCATAACGTATAACGTCATATAGAATTACGGCATAACGTATAACGTAACATAGAATTACGTCATAACGTATAACGTCATATAGAATTACGACATAGCGTATAACGTCACATAGTAATACGTCATAACGTATAACGTCATATAGAATTACGGCATAACGTATAACGTAACATTGAATTACGTCATAACGGATAACGTCATATAGAATTACGGTTTAACGTATAACATCATACAGTAATGCGCCATCGCGTATAACGTCATATAGTATTGCGTCATGACGTATAACATCACATAGTAATACGTCATAACGTATAACGCCATATAGTAATACGTCATAAGGTATAACGCCATATAGTAATACGTCATAACGTATAACGTCACATAGAATTACGGTTTAACGTATAACGTCATAGTGTAATGCGTCATAACGTATAACGCCATATAGAATTACGTCATAACGGATAACGTCTCATAGTAATACGTCATAACGTATAACGCCTCACTGTATTACGTAATAACGTATAACGTCATATAGAATTACGGTTTAACGTATAACGTCATATAGTAATGCGTCATAACGTATAACGCCATATTGTAATGCGTCATAACGTATAACGTCACATAGTATTGCGTCATGATGTATGACGTCATATAGAATTACGTCATGACATATAATGTCATATAGAATTACGGCATAATGTATAACGTCACATAGTAATACGTGATTACGTATAACGTCATATAGCATTACGGTTTAACGTATAACGTCATACAGTAATTCGTCATAACGTAAAACGTCATATCGAAATACGGTATAACGTATAACGTCACATAGTAATACGTCATAACGTATAACGTCATATAGAATTCCGGTTTAACGTATATCACCATACAGTAATGCGTCATAACGTACAACGACATATAGAAATACGGAATAACGTATAACGTCACATAGTAATACGTCATAACGTATAACATCACATAGGAATACGCCATAACGTATAACGCCATATAGTAATGCCTCATAACGTATAACGTCATATAGAATTGCGGAATAACGTATAACATCATATAGTAAGGCGTCATGACGTATAACGTCATATAGAATTACGACATAACGTATAACGTCATATCGTAATACGTCATAACGTATAACTTCATATAGAATTACGGCTTAACGTATAACGTCATACAGTAATGCGTCATAACAAACAACGTCATACAGAAATACGGAATAACGTATAACGTCACATAGTAATATGTCATAACGTATAACGTCACATAGGAATACGCCATAACGTATAACGCCATATAGTAATGCCTCATAACGTATAACGTCATATAGAATTCCGGTTTAACGTATAACGAGATATAGCAATGCGTCATAACGTATAACCCCATATAGTAATGCGTCATAACCTATAACGTCATATAGGATTACGGCATAACATATAACGTCACATAGAATTACGACATAACGTATAACGTCATATCGTAATACGTCATAACGTATAACGTCATATAGAATTACGGTTTAACGTATAACATCATACAGTAATGCGTCATAACTTATAACGTCATATAGTATTGCGTCATGACGTATAACATCTCATAGTAATACGTCATAACGTATAACGCCATATAGTAATACGTCATAACGTATAACGCCATATAGTAATACGTCATAACGTATAACGTCACATAGAATTGCGGTTTAACGTATAACGTCATAGTGTAATGCGTCATAACGTATAACGCCATATAGAATTACGTCATAACGGATAACGTCTCGTAGTAATACGTCATAACGTATAACGCCACATAGTAATACGTGATAACGTATAACGTCATATAGCATTACGGTTTAACGTATAAAGTCATACAGTAATTCGTCATAACGTAAAACGTCATATCGAATTACGGTATAACGTATAACGTCACATAGTAATACGTCATAACGTATAACGTCACATAGTAAGCGTCATAACGTATAACGTCATATAGTAATGCGTCATAACGTATAATGTCATATAGTATTGCGTCATGACGTATAACATCATATAGAAATACGGTTAAACGTATAAAGCCATATAGAATTCCGGTTTAACGTATAACGCCATATAGCAATGCGTTATAACGTATAAGGTCATATAGAATTGCGGTCTAACGTATAACGTCATAGTGTAATGCGTCATAACGTATAACACCATACAGAATTACGTCATGACATATAATGTCATATAGAATTACGGCATAACGTATAACGTCATATAGAATTACGACATAACTTATAACGTCACATAGTAATACGTCATAACGTATAACGTCATATAGAATTACGGCATAACGTATAACGTAACATAGAATTACGTCATAACGTATAACGTCATATAGAATTACGACATAGCGTATAACGTCACATAGTAATACGTCATAACGTATAACGTCATATAGAATTACGGCATAACGTATAACGTAACATTGAATTACGTCATAACGGATAACGTCATATAGAATTACGGTTTAACGTATAACATCATACAGTAATGCGCCATCGCGTATAACGTCATATAGTATTGCGTCATGACGTATAACATCACATAGTAATACGTCATAACGTATAACGCCATATAGTAATACGTCATAAGGTATAACGCCATATAGTAATACGTCATAACGTATAACGTCACATAGAATTACGGTTTAACGTATAACGTCATAGTGTAATGCGTCATAACGTATAACGCCATATAGAATTACGTCATAACGGATAACGTCTCATAGTAATACGTCATAACGTATAACGCCTCACTGTATTACGTAATAACGTATAACGTCATATAGAATTACGGTTTAACGTATAACGTCATATAGTAATGCGTCATAACGTATAACGCCATATTGTAATGCGTCATAACGTATAACGTCACATAGTATTGCGTCATGATGTATGACGTCATATAGAATTACGTCATGACATATAATGTCATATAGAATTACGGCATAATGTATAACGTCACATAGTAATACGTGATTACGTATAACGTCATATAGCATTACGGTTTAACGTATAACGTCATACAGTAATTCGTCATAACGTAAAACGTCATATCGAAATACGGTATAACGTATAACGTCACATAGTAATACGTCATAACGTATAACGTCATATAGAATTCCGGTTTAACGTATATCACCATACAGTAATGCGTCATAACGTACAACGACATATAGAAATACGGAATAACGTATAACGTCACATAGTAATACGTCATAACGTATAACGTCACATAGGAATACGCCATAACGTATAACGCCATATAGTAATGCCTCATAACGTATAACGTCATATAGAATTGCGGAATAACGTATAACATCATATAGTAAGGCGTCATGACGTATAACGTCATATAGAATTACGACATAACGTATAACGTCATATCGTAATACGTCATAACGTATAACTTCATATAGAATTACGGCTTAACGTATAACGTCATACAGTAATGCGTCATAACAAATAACGTCATACAGAAATACGGAATAACGTATAACGTCACATAGTAATATGTCATAACGTATAACGTCACATAGGAATACGCCATAACGTATAACGCCATATAGTAATGCCTCATAACGTATAACGTCATATAGAATTCCGGTTTAACGTATAACGAGATATAGCAATGCGTCATAACGTATAACCCCATATAGTAATGCGTCATAACCTATAACGTCATATAGGATTACGGCATAACATATAACGTCACATAGAATTACGACATAACGTATAACGTCATATCGTAATACGTCATAACGTATAACGTCATATAGAATTACGGTTTAACGTATAACATCATACAGTAATGCGTCATAACTTATAACGTCATATAGTATTGCGTCATGACGTATAACATCTCATAGTAATACGTCATAACGTATAACGCCATATAGTAATACGTCATAACGTATAACGCCATATAGTAATACGTCATAACGTATAACGTCACATAGAATTGCGGTTTAACGTATAACGTCATAGTGTAATGCGTCATAACGTATAACGCCATATAGAATTACGTCATAACGGATAACGTCTCGTAGTAACACGTCATAACGTATAACGCCACATAGTAATACGTGATAACGTATAACGTCATATAGCATTACGGTTTAACGTATAACGTCATACAGTAATTCGTCATAACGTAAAACGTCATATCGAATTACGGTATAACGTATAACGTCACATAGTAATACGTCATAACGTATAACGTCATATAGAATTACGTCATAACGTATAACGTCACATAGTAATACGTCATAACGTATAACATCATATAGAATTTCGGTTTAACGTATAACGCCATATAGCAATGCGTCATAACGTATAACGACATATAGAATTGCGGAATAACGTATAACATCATATAGGATTACGGCATAACATATAATGTCACATAGAATTTCGTCATAACGTATAACGTCACATAGTAATACGTCATTACGTATAACGTCATATAGAATTACGGTTTAACGTATAACGCCATATAGTAATGCGTCATAACGTGTAACGTCACATAGTAATACGTCATAACGTATAACGTCATATCGAATTACGTCATAACGTATAACGTCATATAGAATTACGGTTCAACGTATAACATCATACAGTAATGCGTCATAACGTATAACGTCATATAGTATTGCGTCATGACGTATAACATCACATAGTAATACGTCATAACGTATAACGCCATATAGTAATACGTCATAACGTATAACGCCATATAGTAATACGTCATAACGTACAACGTCACATAGAATTACGGTTTAACGTATAACGTCATAGTGTAATGCGTCATAACGTATACGCCATATAGAATTACGTCATAACGGATAACGTCTTGTAGTAATACGTCATAACGTATAACACCACATAGTAATACGTGATAACGTATAACGTCATATAGCATTACGGTTTAACGTATAACGTCATACAGTAATTCGTCATAACGTAAAACGTCATATCGAATTACGGTATAACGTATAACGTCACATAGTAATACGTCATAATGTATAACGTCATATAGAATGACGTCATAACGTATAACGTCACATAGTAATACGTCATAACGTATAACATCATATAGAATTTCGGTTTTACGTATAACGCCATATAGTAATGCGTCATAACGTATAACGACATATAGAATTGCGGAATGACGTATAACATCATATAGTAAGGCGTCATGACGTATAACGTCATATCGAATTACGTCATCACGTACAACATCACATAGTATTACGTCATAACGTATAACGTCATATAGAATTACTTCATAACGTATAACGTGACATAGTAATACGTCATAACGTATAACGTCATATAGAATGACGACATAACGTATAACGTCACCTAGTAATACGTCATAACGTATAACTTCATATAGAATTCCGGTTTAACGTATATCACCATACAGTAATGCGTCATAACGTATAACGACATATAGAAATACGGAATAACGTATAACGTCACATAGTAATACGTCATAACGTATAACGTCACATAGGAATACGCCATAAGGTATAACGCCATATAGTAATGCCTCATAACGTATAACGTCATATAGAATTGCGGAATAACGTATAACATCATATAGTAAGGCGTCATGACGTATAACGTCATATAGAATTACGACATAACGTATAACGTCATATCGTAATACGTCATAACGTATAACTTCATATAGAATTACGGCTTAACGTATAACGTCATACAGTAATGCGTCATAACAAAGAACGTCATATAGAAATACGGAATAACGTATAACGTCACATAGTAATACGTCATAACGTATAACGTCTCATAGTAATACGTCACAACGTATAACGTCACATCGAATTACGTCATAACGTACAACATCACATAGTATTACGTCATAACGCATAACGTCATATAGAATTACGGTTTAACGTATAACGCCATATAGTAATGCGTCATAACGTGTAACGTCACATAGTAATAAGTCATAACGTATAACGTCATACCGAATTACGTCATAACGTATAACGTCATATAGAATTACGGTTTAACGTATAACATCATACAGTAATGCGTCATAACGTATAACGTCATATAGTATTGCGTCATGACGTATAACATCTCATAGTAATACGTCATAACGTATAACGCCATATAGTAATACGTCATAACGTATAACGCCATATAGTAATACGTCATAACGTATAACGCCATATAGTAATACGTCATGACGTATAACATCTCATAGTAATACGTCATAACGTATAACGCCATATAGTAATACGTCATAACGTATAACGCCATATAGTAATACGTCATAACGTATAACGCCATATAGTAATACGTCATAACGTATAACGCCATATAGTAATACGTCATAACGTATAACGTCATATAGTAATACGTCATAACGTATAACGCCATATAGTAATACGTCATAACGTATAACGTCACATAGAATTGCCGGTTTAACGTATAACGTCATAGTGCAATGCGTCATAACGTATAACGCCATATAGAATTACGTCATAACGGATAACGTCTCGTAGTAATACGTCATAACGTATAACGCCACATAGTAATACGTGATAACGTATAACGTCATATAGCATTACGGTTTAACGTATATCACCATACAGTAATGCGTCATAACGTCTAACGTCATATAGAATTGCGGAATAACGTATAACATCACATAGTAATACGTCATAACGTATAACGTCACATAGGAATACGCCATAACGTATAACGACATATAGTAATGCCTCATAACGAATAACGTCATATAGAATTGCGGAATAGCGTATAACATCATATAGTAAGGCGTCATGACGTATAACGTCATATAGAATTACGACATATCGTATAACGTCATATAGAATTACGGTTTAACGTATAACGCCATATAGTAATGCGTCATAACGTATAACGTCTCATAGTAATACGTCATAACGTATAACGTCACATCGAATTACGTCAGAACGTATTACGTCACATAGTAGAACGTCATAACTTATAACGTCATATAGAATGACGGGTTAACGTATAACGTCATACAGTATTGCGTCATAACGTATAACGTCATATAGTATTGCGCCATGACGTATAACGTAACAGAGTAATACGTCATAACGTATAATGCCATATAGTAATACGTCATAACGTATAACGTCACATAGAATTACGGTTTAACGTATAACGTCATAGTTTAATGCGTCATAACGTATAACGTCATATTGAATTACTTCATAACGTATTACGTAACATAGTTGTACGTCATAATGTATAACGCCATATAGAATTTCGGTTTAACGTATAACTCCATATAGCAATGCGTCATAACGTATAACGTCACATAGTAATACGTCATGACGTATAACGTCATATTGTGTGAGGTCATAACGTATAACGTTATATAGTATTGCGTCATTCCGAATGACGTCATATAATATTGCTTCATAAGGTATAACGTCACATAGTAATACGTCATAACGTATGACATCATATAGTATTGCGTCATAACGTATAGCGTCACATAGTACTACGCCACAACGGATGACATCATATAGAATTACGTCATTACGTATAATGTCATGTAGAATTACGGTATAACGTATAACGCCACATAATTATACGTCATGACGTATAACGTCATATCGTGTGACGTCATAACGTATAACGTCATATAGAATTACGGTACAACGTATAACGTCATATAATATTGCGTCATAACGTATACCGTCACATAGTATTCCGTCATAACGTATAACGTCACATAGTTCTACGTCAGAACGGATTACGACATATAGAATTACGCCATGACGTATAACGTCATATTGAATTACGTCATAACGTATAACGTCATATAGTATTGAGCCATGACGTATATCGTTCTAAAGTATAACGTCATAACGTATAACGTCACATAGTAGTACGTCATAACGTGTAGCGCTATATTGTATTGCCTCATAACGTATAACGTCACATAGTATTACGTCATAACGCATAACGTCACATAGTACTACGTCAGAACGGATGACGTCATATAGAATTACGCCATGACGTATAACGTCACATAGTAATACGTCATAACGTATAGCGCTATATTGTATTGCGCCATAACGTATAACGCCACATAGTACTACGTCCTAACGGATGACGTCATATACAATTACGTCATGACGTATAACGTCATATATAATTACGTCATAACGTACATCCGCACATAGTAATACGTCATAACGTACAAATGTCATGTAGTATTAAGGTATAACGTATATCGACACATAGTAATACCTCGTAATGTATAATGTTATATTGTGTGACGTCATAACCTATAACGTCATATAGTATTCCGTCATAACGTATAACATCATATGGTATTGCGTCACGACGTAAAACGTCACATAGTAATACGTTGTAACGTACAATGTCATGTAGTTTTAAGGTGTACGTATATCGTCACGTAGTAATACGTCGTGACGTATAATGTTATATTGTGTAACGTCATAACCTATAACGTCATATAGTATTCCGTCATAACGTATAACATCATATAGTATTGCGTCATGACGTATAACGTTATATGGTATTGCGTAATAACGTATAACGTCATACAGTAATCCGCCATGACGTATAACATTAGCATGTATTACCTCATATCGCATAACGTCATATAGGGTTACGCTTTAACGTATACTGTCACATAGTAATACCTCATAACGTATAGCGCTATATTGTATTGCGTCATAACGTATAACGTCACATAGTATTACGTCATAACGTATAACGTCACATAGTTCTACGTCAGAACGGATGACGTCATATCGAAATACGCCATGACGTATAACGTCATATTGAATTACTTCATAACGTATAACGTCATATAGTATTGCGCCATGATGTATAACGTTATAAAGTGTAACGTCATAACGTATAATGTCATATTGTATTGCGCCATTACGACTGACGTCACATAATATTGCGTAATAACGTATAACCTCGCATAGTAATACTTCATAACGTAGAACGTTCTATTTAATTACGGTTTAACGTATACCGTCACATAGTTATACGTCATAACGTACAGCGCTATATTGTATTCCGTTATAACGTACTACGTCATATAGTATTGCGCCATGACGTATAACGTTATAAAGAATAGCGTCGTGACGTACAACGTAACACAGTAATACGTCCTAACGTATAATGTCATGTAGTATTAAGGTATAACGTATAACGTCACATAGTCATACGTCGTGATGTACAACGTTATATTGTGTGACGTCATAATGTATAACCTCATATAGAATTACGGTACAACGTATTACGTCATACAGTATTGCGCCATAAGGTATAACGTTATATGGTATTGCGTAATAACGTATAACGTGATATATAATTACGTCATAACGTACAACGTCATATAGTATTGCGTCATGACGTACAACGTTCTATGGTATTGTGTTATAACGTATAACGTCACATAGTAACGCGTCGTAAGGTATAGCGCTATTTTGTATAGAGTCATAACGTGTGACGTCACATAGTACTACGTCATAACATATAATGTCATGTAGTATTAAGGTATAATGTATAACGTCACATAGTAATACCTCATAACGTATAGTGCCATATTGTATTGCTGCATAACGTATAACGCCACATAGTATTACGTCATAACGTATAACGTCACATAGTATTACGTCATAACGTATGACGTCATATAATATTGCGTCATAACGTATAGCGTCACACAGTATTGCGTCATGACGTATAACGTCATATAGTACTGCGTATTAACGTATAGCGTCATATAGTATTCCACCATGGCGTATAACGTTACAAAGCATAACGTCATAACGCATAACGTCATATAGCGTTACGGTTTAACCTATACCGCCACATAGTAATACTTCATAACGTATAGCGCTATATTGTATTGCGCAATAACGTATAACGTCGCATAGTATTACGTCATAACGTATGACGTCATACAGTATTGCGTCATGACGTATAACGTTGTATGGTATTGCGTAATAACGTATAACGTCATATAGTATTTCGCCATGACGTATAACGTCATACAGAATTACGTCATAACGCACAACGTCACATAGTAATAGGTCATAACGTATAATGTTATGTAGTATTAAGGTATAACGTATAACGTCACATAGTATTACGCCACAACGGATGACGTCATATAGAATTCCGTCAGGACGTATAACGTCATACAGAATTACTTCATAACGCACAACGTCACATATTAATAGGTCATAACGTATAACGTCATATAGTACTGCGTCCTAACGTATAACGTTACAAATTATAACGTCATAACGTATAGCGTCACATAGTAATTCGTCATAACGTACAACGTCATATCGAATTACGGTACAACGTATAACGTCATATAGTATTGAGCCATGACGTATAACGTCATATAGTATTGCGACATGACGTACAACGTTATATGTTATTGTGTAATAACGTATAATGTCACATGGTGATACATCATAACGTATAGCGCTATATTGTATAGCGTCATAACGTATAACGTCATATAGAATTACGTCATAACGTATAACGTCATATAGTATTGCGTCATAACGTATACCGCTATATTGTATTGCGCCATAACGTATAACGTCGCATAGTATTACGTCATAACGTATGACGTCATACAGTATTACGTCATAACGTATGACGTCATACAGTATTGCGTCATGACGTATAACGTTGTATGGTATTGCGTAATAACGTATAAAGTCATATAGTATTTCGCCATGACGTATAACGTCATACAGAATTACGTCATAACGCACAACGTCACATAGTAATAGGTCATAACGAATAACGCCATATAGTACTGCGTCCTAACGTATAACGTTATAAATTATAACGTCATAACGTATAGCGTCACATAGTAATTCGTCATAACGTATAACGTCATATAGAATTACGGTACAACGTATAACGTCATATAGCATTGAGCCATGACGTATAACGTCATATAGTATTGCGACATGACGTATAACGTTATTTGGTATTGCGTAATAACGTATAACGTCATATAATTTTGCGTCAGAACGGATGACGTCATAAAGAATTACATCATGACGTATAACGCCATATAGAATTACGGTAGAACGTATAACGTCATATAATATTGCGCCATGACGTATCACGTTATAAAGCATAACGTCATAACGTATAATGTCACATAGCACTAAGCCACAACGGATGACGTCATATAGAATTACGTCATGACGTACAACGTAACATAGTAATACGTCATAACGTATAGCGTTATAATGTATTACGTCATAACGTATAACGTCATATAGTATTGCGTCATGACCTACAACGTTATATGTTATTGTGTAATAACGTATAGCGTCACATAGCACTACGTCATAACGGATGACGTCATTTAGAATTACGCCATGGCGTATAACGTCATGTAGAATAACATCATAACGTACAAAGTCACATAGTAATACGTCA
Organism: Bombus fervidus; assembly: GCF_041682495.2. Classification (NCBI taxonomy): domain Eukaryota; kingdom Metazoa; phylum Arthropoda; class Insecta; order Hymenoptera; family Apidae; genus Bombus; species Bombus fervidus. The sequence continues at coordinate 4,024,408 of NW_027212582.1, forward strand.
TAACGTATGACGTCATATATAATTACGTCATAACGTATAACTTCACTTAGTAATACGTAATAACGTAGAATATCATGTAGTATTGCGCCATGACGTATAACGTCATATGGTATTACGTCATAACGTATAACGTCATATAGAATTACGTCATAACGTACAACGTTTCAGAGTATTACGTCATAACGTATAACGTCATATAGAATTACGCCATAACGTATGATGTCACATAGTAATACGTCATAACGTGTAACGTCATATAGTATTGCGTCATGACGTATAACGTCGTATAGAATTACGGTACAACGTATAACGTCATATAGTATTGCGTCATAACGTATAACGTCACATAGTACTACGCCACAACGTATGACGTCATTTACAATTACGACATAACGTATAACTTCACATAGTACTACGCCACGACGGATGACGACATATAGAATTACGTCATAACGTATGACGTCATATTGTATTCCGTCATAACGTATAACGTCACATAGTATTACGTCATAACGTATAACGTCTTATAATACTGCGTAATAACGTATAACGTTATAATGTATAACGTCATAACGCATAACGTCATATAGAGTTACGGTTTAACGTATACCGTCACATAGTATTCCGTCATAACGTATAACGTCACATAGTTCTACGTCAGAACGGATGACGTCATATAGAATTACGCCATGACTTGTAACGTCACATTGAAATACGTCATAACGTACAGCGTCATATATTATTGCGTTGTAAGGTATAATGTCATGTAGTATTAAGGTATAACGTATAACGCACGTAGCAATACGTCATGAAGTATAACTTTATATTGTGTGACGTCATAACGTATAACGTCATAAAGAATTACGTCACAACGCATAACGTCATATAGTATTGCGCCATGACGTATAACGTTATAAAGTGTAACGTCATAACGTATAACGTCATATAGTATTGCGTCATTACGACTGACGTCATATAATATTGCGTCATAACGTATAACGTCACATAGTAATACGTCATAACGTATAATGTCATGTAGTATTAAGGTATAACGTATAACATCACATAGTAATACGTTATAACGTATAGCGCTATATTGTATTACGCCATGACGTATAACGTCATATTGATTAATTTCATAACGCATAACATCATATAGCATTGCGCCATGACGTATAACGTCATAAAGTATAACGTCAATACGTATAGCGCTATATTGTAACGCGCCATAACGTATAACGAGACATGGTATTACGTCATAACGCAGATCGTCACATAGTAATACGTCATATCGTATAATGTCATGTAGTATTAAGGTAGAATGTATAACGTCACACAGTAATACGTCATGACGCATAACGTTAGATTGTGTGGCGTCATAACGTAAAACGTCATATAGAATTACGGTACAACGTATAACGTCATATAGTATTGCGCCATGCCGTACTACTTCATATAGTATTACGTCATAACGTATAACGTCATATAGTATTGCGTCATGACGTACAACGTTATATGTTATTGTGTAATAACGTAGAACGTCACATAGTAATACGTCATAACGTATAACGTCATATATAATTAAGTCATAACGTATAACTTCACTTAGTAATACGTAATAACGTAGAATATCATGTAGTATTGCGCCATGACGTATAACGTCATATGGTATTACGTCATAACGTATAACGTCATATAGAATTACGTCATAACGTACAACGTTTCAGAGTATTACGTCATAACGTATAACGTCATATAGAATTACGCCATAACGTACAACGTCACATAGTAATACGTCAAAACGGATGACGTCATATAGTATTGCGTCATGACGTACAACGTTATATGTTATTGTGTAATAACGTATAACGTCACAAAGTGATACGTCATAACGTATAGCGCTATATTGTATTGCGTCATAACGTATAACGGCATATAGTATTGCGCCATGACGTATAATATCATATAGTATTACGTCATAACATATAACGTCATATATAATTACGTCATAACGTATAACTTCACTTAGTAATACGTAATAACGTAGAATATCATGTAGTATTGCGTCATGACGTATAACGATATATGGTATTGCGTAATAATGTATAACGTCATATAATATTCCGGCAGAACGGATGACGTCCTAAAGAATTACGTCATGACGTATAACGTCATATAGCATTACGGCACAACGTATAACGTCATATAGAATTACGGTACAACGTATAACGTCATATAGTATTGCGCCATGACGTATAACGTCATAGGGTATTACGTCATAACGTATAACGTCATATAGAATTACGTCATAACGTACAACGTTTCAGAGTATTACGTCATAACGTATAACGTTATATAGAATTACGTCATAACGTACAACGTTTCAGAGTATTACGTCATAACGTATAACGTCATATAGAATTACGCCATAACGTATAATGTCACATAGTAATACGTCATAACGTGTAACGTCATATAGTATTGCGTCATGACGTATAACGTCGTATAGAATTACGGTACAACGTATAACGTCATATAGTATTGCGTCATAACGTATAACGTCACATAGTACTACGCCACAACGTATGACGTCATTTACAATTACGACATAACGTATAACTTCACATAGTACTACGCCACGACGGATGACGACATATAGAATTACGTCATAACGTATGACGTCATATTGTATTCCGTCATAACGTATAACGTCACATAGTTCTACGTCAGAACGGATGACGTCATATAGAATTACGCCATGACGTGTAACGTCACATTGAAATACGTCATAACGTACAGCGTCATATATTATTGCGTTGTAAGGTATAATGTCATGTAGTATTAAGGTATAACGTATAACGCACGTAGCAATACGTCATGAAGTATAACTTTATATTGTGTGACGTCATAACGTATAACGTCATACAGAATTACGTCACAACGCATAACGTCATATAGTATTGCGCCATGACGTATAACGTTATAAAGTGTAACGTCATAACGTACAACGTTTCAGAGTATTACGTCATAACGTATAACGTCATATAGAATTACGCCATAACGTATAATGTCACATAGTAATACGTCATAACGTATAATGTCATGTAGTATTAAGGTATAACGTATAACATCACATAGTAATACGTTATAACGTATAGCGCTATATTGTATTACGCCATGACGTATAACGTCATATTGATTAATTTCATAACGCATAACGTCATATAGCATTGTGAAATGACGTATAACGTCATAAAGTATAACGTCAATACGTATAGCGCTATATTGTAATGCGCCATAACGTATAACGTGACATAGTATTACGTCATAACGTATGACGTCATATAGTATTGCGTCATAACGTATAACGTCACATAGTACTACGCCACAACGTATGACGTGATATAGAATTACGTCATAACGTATAACTTCACATAGTACTACGCCACGACGGATGACGACATATAGAATTACGTCATAATGTATGACGTCATATTGTATTCCGTCATAACGTATAACGTCACATAGTATTACGTCATAACGTATAACGTCTTATAGTACTGCGTAGTAACGTATAACGTTATAATGTATAACGTCATAACGCATAACGTCATATAGAGTTACGGTTTAACGTATACCGTCACATAGTATTCCGCAATAACGTATAACGTCACATAGTTCTACGTCAGAACGGATGACGTCATATAGAATTACGCTATGACGTGTAACGTCATATTGAAATACGTCATAACGTACAACGTCATATATTATTGCGTTGTAAGGTATAATGTCATGTAGTATTAAGGTATAACGTATAACGCACGTAGCAATACGTCATGAAGTATAACTTTATATTGTGTGACGTCATAACGTATAACGTCATATAGAATTACGTCACAACGCATAACGTCATATAGTATTGCGCCATGACGTATAACGTTATAAAGTGTAACGTCATAACGTATAACGTCATATAGTATTGCGTCATTACGACTGACGTCATATAATATTGCGTCATAACGTATAACGTCACATAGTAATACGTCATAACGTATAATGTCCTGTAGTATTAAGGTATAACGTATAACATCACATAGTAATACGTTATAACGTATAGCGCTATATTGTATTACGCCATGACGTATAACGTCATATTGATTAATTTCATAACGCATAACATCATATAGCATTGCGCCATGATGTATAACGTCATAAAGTATAACGTCAATACGTATAGCGCTATATTGTAACGCGCCATAACGTATAACGAGACATGGTATTACGTCATAACGTATAACGTCTTATAGTACTGCGTTATAACGTATAACGTTATAATGTATAACGTCATAACGCATAACGTCATACAGAGTTACGGTTTAACTTATACCGTCACATAGTATTCCGTCATAACGTACAACGTCACATAGTTCTAGGTCAGAACGGATGACGTTATATAGAATTACGCCATGACGTTTAACGTCATATTGAAATACGTCATAACGTACAACGTCATCTAGTATTGCGTTGTAAGGTATAATGTCATGTAGTATTAAGGTATAACGTATAACGTCATATAGTATTGCGCCATGACGTATAACGTCTTAAAGTATAACGTCATAACGTATAACGTCATATAGTATTGCGTCATGACGTATAACGTCATATAGAATTACGTCATAACGCATAACGTCAGATAGTAATACGTCATAACGTATAACGTCACATAGAATTACGGTTTAGCTTATAATGTCATATAGAATTAGGGTTTAACGTATAACGTCATATAGAATTACGGTTTGACGTATAACGTCATATAGTTATGCGTCATAACGTATAACGCCATTTAGTAATGCGTCATAACGTATAACGTCACATAGAATTACGGTTTAGCGTATAACGTCATATAGAATTAGGGTTTAACGTTTAACGTCATATAGAATTACGGTTTAGCGTATAACGTCACATAGAATTACGGTTTAGCGTATAGCGTCATATAGCAATGCGTCATAACGTATAACGTCATATAGAAATACGGCATAACGTATAACGTCACATTGTAATACGTCATGACGTGTAACGTCGTATAGAATTACGTCACAACGTGTAACGTCATATAGAATTACGGCATAACGTATAACGTCACATAGAATTACGGTTTAGCGTATAACGCCATATAGTAATGCGTCATAACGTATAACGCCATATAGTATTGCGTCATGACGTATAACGTCATATAGAATTAGGTCATGACGTAGAACATCACATAGTAATACGTCATAACGTATAACGTCACATAGAATTACGGTTTAACGTATAACGTCATGTAGTAATGCGTCATACCGTATAACGCCATATAGTAAGGCGTCATGACGTATAATGTCACATTGTGATACGTCATGACGTGTAACGTCGTATAGAATTACGTCACAACGTGTAACGTCATATAGAGTTACGGCATAACGTAGAACATCACATAGTAATACGTCATAACGTATAACGTCATACAGAGTTACGTCATAACTTATAACGTCACATAGTAATACGTAATAACGTTTAACGTCATATCGAATTCCGGTTTAACGTATAACGCCATATAGCAATGCGTTATGAAGTATAACGTCACATGGTAATACGTCATAACGAATAACATCATATAATAAGGCGACATGACGTATAACGTCATATAGAATTACGTCACAACGTATAACGTCACGTAATAATACGTCATAACGTATAACGTCACATAGAATTACGGTTTAACGTATAACGTAATATAGAATTCCGGTTTAACGTACAACGTCATATAGTAATGCGTGATAACGTATAACGTCATATAGCATTGCGTCATGACGTTTAACGTCATATAGAATTATTTCATAACGTAGAACATCACATAGTATTACGTCATAACGTATAACGTTACATAGAATTACGGTTTAACGTATAACGTCATATAGTAATGCGTCATACCGTATCACGCCATTTAGTAATGCGTCATAACGTACAACGTCACATAGTAATACGTCATAACGTATAACGTCATATATAATTACGTCATAACGTATAACTTCACTTAGTAATACGTAATAACGTAGAATATCATGTAGTATTGCGCCATGACGTATAACGTCATATGGTATTACGTCATAACGTATAACGTCATATAGAATTACGTCATAACGTACAACGTTTCAGAGTATTACGTCATAACGTATAACGTCATATAGAATTACGCCATAACGTACAACGTCACATAGTAATACGTCAAAACGGATGACGTCATATAGTATTGCGTCATGACGTACAACGTAATATGTTATTGTGTAATAACGTATAACGTCACAAAGTGATACGTCATAACGTATAGCGCTATATTGTATTGCGTCATAACGTATAACGGCATATAGTATTGCGCCATGACGTATAATATCATATAGTATTACGTCATAACATATAACGTCATATGTAATTACGTCATAACGTATAACTTCACTTAGTAATACGTAATAACGTAGAATATCATGTAGTATTGCGTCATGACGTATAACGATATATGGTATTGCGTAATAATGTATAACGTCATATAATATTCCGGCAGAACGGATGACGTCCTAAAGAATTACGTCATGACGTATAACGTCATATAGCATTACGGCACAACGTATAACGTCATATAGAATTACGGTACAACGTATAACGTCATATAGTATTGCGCCATGACGTATAACGTCATAGGGTATTACGTCATAACGTATAACGTCATATAGAATTACGTCATTACGTACAACGTTTCAGAGTATTACGTCATAACGTATAACGTCATATAGAATTACGTCATAACATACAACGTTTCAGAGTATTACGTCATAACGTATAACGTCATATAGAATTACGCCATAACGTATAATGTCACATAGTAATACGTCATAACGTGTAACGTCATGTAGTACTGCGTCATGACGTATAACGTCGTATAGAATTACGGTACAACGTATAACGTCATATAGTATTGCGTCATGTCGTATAACGTCACATAGTACTACGCCACAACTGATGACGTAATATAGAATTACGGCATGACGTATAACGTCACTTAGAATTACGTCATAACGTGCAACGTCACATAGTAATACGTCATAAAGTATAATGTTATGTAGTATTAAGGTATAACGTATAACATCACATAGGTATACGTCAATACGTATAGCGCTATATTGTATTGCGCCACAACCAATAACGTCACATAGTATTACGACATAACGTATGACGTCATACAGTATTGCGTCATAACGTATAACGTCACATAGTACTACGCCACAACGTATGACGTCTTATAGAATTACGTCATAACGTATGACGTCATACTGTATTGCGTCATAACGTATAACGTCACATAGTATTACGTCATAACGTATAACGTCTTATAGTACTGCGTAATAACGTATAACGTTATAATGTATAACGTCATAACGCATAACGTCATATAGAGTTACGGTTTAACGTATACCGTCACATAGTATTCCGTCATAACGTATAACGTCACATAGTTCTACGTCAGAACGGATGACGTCATATAGAATTACGCCATGACGTGTAACGTCACATTGAAATACGTCATAACGTACAGCGTCATATATTATTGCGTTGTAAGGTATAATGTCATGTAGTATTAAGGTATAACGTATAACGCACGTAGCAATACGTCATGAAGTATAACTTTATATTGTGTGACGTCATAACGCATAACGTCATATAGCATTGCGAAATGACGTATAACGTCATAAAGTATAACGTCATTACGTATAGCGCTATATTGTAATGCGCCATAACGTATAACGTGACATAGTATTACGTCATAACGTATGACGTCATATAGTATTGCGTCATAACGTATAACGTCACATAGTACTACGCCACAACGTATGACGTGATATAGAATTACGTCATAACGTATAACATCACATAGTACTTCGCCACAACGGATGACGTTATATAGAATTACGTCATAACGTATGACGTCATACTGTATTGCGTCATAACGTATAACGTCACATAGTACTGCGCCACAACGTATGACGTCATTTACAATTACGACATAACGTATAACTTCACATAGTACTACGCCACGACGGATGACGACATATAGAATTACGTCATAACGTATGACGTCATATGGTATTCCGTCATAACGTATAACGCCATATAGTAATGCGTCATAACGTATGACGTCATATAGTAATGCACCATGACGTATAACGTCATATAGAATTAGGTCATAACGTAGAAAATCACATAGTAATACGTCATAACGTATAACGTCACATAGAATTACGGTTTAGCTTATAATGTCATATAGAATTAGGGTTTAACGTATAACGTCATATAGAATTAGGGTTTAACGTTTAACGTCATATAGAATTACGGTTTAGCGTATGTCACATACAATTACGGTTTAGCGTATAGCGTCATATAGCAATGCGTCATAACGTATAACGTCATATAGAAATACGGCATAACGTATAACGTCACATTGTAATACGTCATGACGTGTAACGTCGTATAGAATTACGTCACAACGTGTAACGTCATATAGAATTACGGCATAACGTATAACGTCACATAGAATTACGGTTTAGCGTCTAACGCCATATAGTAATGCGTTATAACGTATAACGTCATATAGTAATACGTCCGAGCGTATAACGTCATATAGAATTACGTCATAACTTATAACGTCACATAGTAATACGTCATAACGTACAACGTCATATAGAATTACGGTTTAGCGTATAACGTCATATAGAATTAGGGTTTAACGTATAACGTCAAATAGAATTACGGTTTAGCGTATAACGTCATATAGAATTAGGGTTTAACGTATAACTTCATATTGTAATGCGTCATAACGTATAACGTCATATGGAATTACGGTTTAACGTATAACTTCATATAGTAATGCGTCATACCGTATAACGTCACATAGTAATACGTCATAACGTATAACGTCATATAGAATTCCGGTTTAACGTATAACGCTATATAGCAATGCGTCATAACGTATAACGTCATATGGAATTACGGTTTAACGTATAACTTCATATTGTAATGCGTCATAACGTATAACGTCATATGGAATTACGGTTTAACGTATAACTTCATATAGTAATGCGTCATACCGTATAACGCCATATAGTAAGGCGTCATGACGTATAACGTCATATAGAATTACGGATTAACGTATAACGTCATACAGTAATGCGTCATAACGCATAACGTCACATACTAATACGTCATAACTTATAACGTCACATAGTAATACGTCATAACTTATAACGTCACATAGAATTACGGTTTAGCGTATAACGTCATATAGAATTAGGGTTTAACGTATAACGTCAAATAGAATTACGGTTTAGCGTATAACGTCATATAGAATTAGGGTTTAACGTATAACATCATACGGAATTACGGTTTAACGTACAACGTTATATAGTGATGCGTCATAACGGATAACGCCATTTAGTAATGCGTCATAACGTATAACGTCATATAGAATTACGGCATAAAGTATAACGTCACATAGTAATGCGTCATAACGCATAACGTCACATAGTAATACGTCATAACGTATAACGTCACATAGAATTACGGTTTAACGTATAACGTCACATAGAATTACGGTTTAGCGTATAACGTCATATAGAATTAGGGTTTACCGTATAACGTCATATAGAATTACGGTTTAACGTATAGCGTCACATAGTAATACGTCATAACGTGTAACGTCGTATAGAATTATCTCATAAGGTATAACGTCACATAGTAATACGTCATAACGTATAACGTCATATAGAATTCATGTTTAACGAATAACGCTATATAACAATGCGTCATAACGTATAACGTCATATAGAATTACGGCATAATGTGTAACGTCACATAGTAATACGTCAAAACGTATAACGCCATATGGAATTACGGTTTAACGTATAACTTCATAGAGTAATGCGTCATAACGTATAACGCCATATAGTAATGCGTCATAACGTATGATCATATAGTATTGTGTCATGACGTATAACGTCATATAGAATTAAGTCATAACGTAGAACATCACATAGTAATACGTCCTAACGTATAACGTCATATAGAATTACGTCATAACTTATAACGTCATATAGTAATACGTCATAACGTATAACGTCATATAGAATTACGGCATAACGTATAACGTCACAGAGAATTACGGTTTAGCGTCTACCGTCACATAGTAATACGACATAACGTATAGCGTCACATAGTAATACGTCATAATGTATAACGTCACATAGCAATGCGTTATAAAGTATAACGTCACATGGTAATACGTCATAACGAATAACGTCATATAATAAGGCGACATGACGTATAACGTCATATAGAATTACGTCACAACGTATAACGTCACGTAGTAATACGTCATAACGTATAACGTCACATAGAATTACGGTTTAACGTATAACGTAATATAGTATTCCGGTTTAACGTACAACGTCATATAGTAATGCGTGATAACGTATAACGTCATATAGTATTGTGTCATGACGTATAACGTCATATAGAATTAGGTCATAACGTAGAACATCACATAGTAATACGTCATAACGGATAACGTCACATAGAATTACGGTTTAGCGTATAACGTCATATAGCAATGCGTCATAACGTATAACGCCATTTAGTAATGCGTCATAACATATAACGCCATATAGTAATGCGTCATAACCTATAATGTCATATAGTATTGCGTCATGACGTATAACGTCATATAGAATGACGTCATAACGTAGAACATCACATAGTAATACGTCCGAGCGTATAACGTCATATAGAATTACGTCATAACTTATAACGTCACATAGTAATACGTCATAACGTATAACGTCATATAGAATTACGGCATAGCGTGTAACGTCACATAGTAATACGTCATAACGTATAACGTCATATAGAATTCCGGTTTAACGTATAACGCTATATAGCAATGCGTCATAACGTATAACGCCATATGGAATTACGGTTTAACGTATAACTTCATACAGTAATGCGTCATAACGTATAACGTCATATGGAATTACGGTTTAACGTATAACTTCATATAGTAATGCGTCATAACGTATAACGCCATATAGTAATGCGTCATAACGTATGACGTCATATAGTATTGCGTCATGACGTATAACGTCATATGGAATTACGGTTTAACGTATAACTTCATATAGTAATGCGTCATAACGTATAACGTCATATGGAATTACCGTTTAACGTAGAACATCACATAGTAATACGTCCTAACGTATAACGTCATATAGTATTACGTCATGACGTAACATCACATAGTAATACGTCATAACGTATAACGTCATAAAGAATTACTTCATAACGTATAACGTCAAATAGTAATACGTTATAACGTATAATGTCACATAGAATTACGGTTTAACGTATAACGTCATATAGTAATGCGTCATACCGTATAACGCCATATCGTAAGGCGTCATGATGTATAACGTCATATAGAATTATGTCATAACGTATAACGCCATATAGCCATGCGTCATAACGTATAACGTCATATGGAATTACGGTTTAACGTATAACTTCATATAGTAATGCGTCATAACGTATAACGTCTTATGGAATTACGGTTTAACGTATAACTTCATATAGTAATGCGTCATAACGTATAACGCCATATAGTAATGAGTCATAACGTATGGCGTCATATAGTATTGCGTCATGACGTATAAGGTCATATAGAATTACGTCATAACGTAGAACATCACATAGTAATACGACATAACGTATAACGTCACATGGTAATACGAAATAACGTATAACGTCATATAGAATTACGGCATAACGTATAACGTCACAGAGAATTACGGTTTAGCGTCTAACGTCATATAGTAATGCGTCATAACGTATAACGCCATATTGTAATGCGTCATAACTTATAACGTCATATAGTATTGCGTCATGAAGTATAACGTCATATAGAATTACGTCATAACGTAGAACATCACATAGTAATACGTCATAACGTATAACGTCACATACAATTACGGTTTATCGCATCACATAATATAGAATTCCGGTTTAACGTACAACGTCATATAGTAATGCGTGATCACGTATAACGTCATATAGTATTGCGTCATGACGTATAACGCCATATAGAAATGCGTCATAACGTATAACGTCATATAGTATTACGTCATAACTTATAACGTCACATAGTAACACGTCATAACTTATAACGTCATATAGAATTACGTCACAACGTATAACGTCATATCGAAATACGATATAACGTATAACGTCACATAGTAATACGTCATAACGTGTAACGTCGTATAGAATGACGTCATAACGTGTAACGTCACATAGTAATACGTCATAACGTATAACGTCATATAGAATTCCGGTTTAACGTATAACGCTATATAGCAATGCGTCGTACCGTATAACGTCATATAGAATTACGGCATAATGTATAACGTCACATAGAATTAGGTCATAACGTAGAACATCACATAATAATACGTCATAACGTATAACGTCACATGGAATTACGTCACAACGTATAACGTCATATAGAAATACGATATAACGTATAACGTCACATAGTAATACGTCATAACGTATAACGTCGTATAGAATTAGGACATAAAGTATTGCATCAAACACTAATACGTCATAAAGTATAATGTCATATAGAATTACGACATAACGTATAACGTCACATAGTAATACGTCATAACGTATAACGTCATATAGAATTCCGGTTTAACGTATAACGCTATATAGCAATGCGTCGTACCGTATAACGTCATATAGAATTACGGCATAATGTATAACGTCACATAGAATTAGGTCATAACGTAGAACATCACATAATAATACGTCATAACGTATAACGTCACATGGAATTACGGTTTAACGTATAACGTCATATAGTAATGCGTCATACCGTATAACGCCATATAGTAAGGCGTCATGACGTATAACGTCATATAGAATTACGGATTAACGTATAACGTCATACAGTAATGCGTCATAACGCATAACGTCACATACTAATACGTCATAACTTATAACGTCACATAGTAATACGTCATAACTTATAACGTCACATAGAATTACGGTTTAGCGTATAACGTCATATAGAATTAGGGTTTAACGTATAACGTCAAATAGAATTACGGTTTAGCGTATAACGTCATATAGAATTAGGGTTTAACGTATAACATCATACGGAATTACGGTTTAACGTACAACGTTATATAGTAATGCGTCATAACGGATAACGCCATTTAGTAATGCGTCATAACGTATAACGTCATATAGAATTACGGCATAAAGTATAACGTCACATAGTAATGCGTCATAACGCATAACGTCACATAGTAATACGTCATAACGTATAACGTCACATAGAATTACGGTTTAACGTATAACGTCACATAGAATTACGGTTTAGCGTATAACGTCATATAGAATTAGGGTTTACCGTATAACGTCATATAGAATTACGGTTTAACGTATAGCGTCACATAGTAATACGTCATAACGTGTAACGTCGTATAGAATTATCTCATAAGGTATAACGTCACATAGTAATACGTCATAACGTATAACGTCATATAGAATTCATGTTTAACGAATAACGCTATATAACAATGCGTCATAACGTATAACGTCATATAGAATTACGGCATAATGTGTAACGTCACATAGTAATACGTCAAAACGTATAACGCCATATGGAATTACGGTTTAACGTATAACTTCATAGAGTAATGCGTCATAACGTATAACGCCATATAGTAATGCGTCATAACGTATGATCATATAGTATTGTGTCATGACGTATAACGTCATATAGAATTAAGTCATAACGTAGAACATCACATAGTAATACGTCCTAACGTATAACGTCATATAGAATTACGTCATAACTTATAACGTCATATAGTAATACGTCATAACGTATAACGTCATATAGAATTACGGCATAACGTATAACGTCACAGAGAATTACGGTTTAGCGTCTAACGTCACATAGTAATACGACATAACGTATAGCGTCACATAGTAATACGTCATAATGTATAACGTCACATAGCAATGCGTTATAAAGTATAACGTCACATGGTAATACGTCATAACGAATAACGTCATATAATAAGGCGACATGACGTATAACGTCATATAGAATTACGTCACAACGTATAACGTCACGTAGTAATACGTCATAACGTATAACGTCACATAGAATTACGGTTTAACGTATAACGTAATATAGTATTCCGGTTTAACGTACAACGTCATATAGTAATGCGTGATAACGTATAACGTCATATAGTATTGTGTCATGACGTATAACGTCATATAGAATTAGGTCATAACGTAGAACATCACATAGTAATACGTCATAACGGATAACGTCACATAGAATTACGGTTTAGCGTATAACGTCATATAGCAATGCGTCATAACGTATAACGCCATTTAGTAATGCGTCATAACATATAACGCCATATAGTAATGCGTCATAACCTATAATGTCATATAGTATTGCGTCATGACGTATAACGTCATATAGAATGACGTCATAACGTAGAACATCACATAGTAATACGTCCGAGCGTATAACGTCATATAGAATTACGTCATAACTTATAACGTCACATAGTAATACGTCATAACGTATAACGTCATATAGAATTACGGCATAGCGTGTAACGTCACATAGTAATACGTCATAACGTATAACGTCATATAGAATTCCGGTTTAACGTATAACGCTATATAGCAATGCGTCATAACGTATAACGCCATATGGAATTACGGTTTAACGTATAACTTCATACAGTAATGCGTCATAACGTATAACGTCATATGGAATTACGGTTTAACGTATAACTTCATATAGTAATGCGTCATAACGTATAACGCCATATAGTAATGCGTCATAACGTATGACGTCATATAGTATTGCGTCATGACGTATAACGTCATATGGAATTACGGTTTAACGTATAACTTCATATAGTAATGCGTCATAACGTATAACGTCATATGGAATTACCGTTTAACGTAGAACATCACATAGTAATACGTCCTAACGTATAACGTCATATAGTATTACGTCATGACGTAACATCACATAGTAATACGTCATAACGTATAACGTCATAAAGAATTACTTCATAACGTATAACGTCAAATAGTAATACGCTATAACGTATAATGTCACATAGAATTACGGTTTAACGTATAACGTCATATAGTAATGCGTCATACCGTATAACGCCATATCGTAAGGCGTCATGATGTATAACGTCATATAGAATTATGTCATAACGTATAACGCCATATAGCCATGCGTCATAACGTATAACGTCATATGGAATTACGGTTTAACGTATAACTTCATATAGTAATGCGTCATAACGTATAACGTCTTATGGAATTACGGTTTAACGTATAACTTCATATAGTAATGCGTCATAACGTATAACGCCATATAGTAATGAGTCATAACGTATGGCGTCATATAGTATTGCGTCATGACGTATAAGGTCATATAGAATTACGTCATAACGTAGAACATCACATAGTAATACGACATAACGTATAACGTCACATGGTAATACGAAATAACGTATAACGTCATATAGAATTACGGCATAACGTATAACGTCACAGAGAATTACGGTTTAGCGTCTAACGTCATATAGTAATGCGTCATAACGTATAACGCCATATTGAAATGCGTCATAACTTATAACGTCATATAGTATTGCGTCATGAAGTATAACGTCATATAGAATTACGTCATAACGTAGAACATCACATAGTAATACGTCATAACGTATAACGTCACATACAATTACGGTTTATCGCATCACGTAATATAGAATTCCGGTTTAACGTACAACGTCATATAGTAATGCGTGATCACGTATAACGTCATATAGTATTGCGTCATGACGTATAACGCCATATAGAAATGCGTCATAACGTATAACGTCATATAGTATTACGTCATAACTTATAACGTCACATAGTAACACGTCATAACTTATAACGTCATATAGAATTACGTCACAACGTATAACGTCATATCGAAATACGATATAACGTATAACGTCACATAGTAATACGTCATAACGTGTAACGTCGTATAGAATGACGTCATAACGTGTAACGTCACATAGTAATACGTCATAACGTATAACGTCATATAGAATTCCGGTTTAACGTATAACGCTATATAGCAATGCGTCGTACCGTATAACGTCATATAGAATTACGGCATAATGTATAACGTCACATAGAATTAGGTCATAACGTAGAACATCACATAATAATACGTCATAACGTATAACGTCACATGGAATTACGTCACAACGTATAACGTCATATAGAAATACGATATAACGTATAACGTCACATAGTAATACGTCATAACGTATAACGTCGTATAGAATTAGGACATAAAGTATTGCATCAAACACTAATACGTCATAAAGTATAATGTCATATAGAATTACGACATAACGTATAACGTCACATAGTAATACGTCATAACGTATAACGTCATATAGAATTCCGGTTTAACGTATAACGCTATATAGCAATGCGTCGTACCGTATAACGTCATATAGAATTACGGCATAATGTATAACGTCACATAGAATTAGGTCATAACGTAGAACATCACATAATAATACGTCATAACGTATAACGTCACATGGAATTACGGTTTAACGTATAACGTCATATAGTAATGCGTCATACCGTATAACGCCATATAGTAAGGCGTCATGACGTACAACGTCATATAGAATTACGGATTAACGTATAACGTCAAACAGTAATGCGTCATAACGCATAACGTCACATAGTAATACGTCATAACTTATAACGTCACATAGAATTACGGTTTAGCGTATAACGTCATATAGAATTAGGGTTTAACGTATAACGTCAAATAGAATTACGGTTTAGCGTATAACGTCATATAGAATTGGGGTTTAACGTATAACATCCTATGGAATTACGGTTTAACGTACAACGTCATATAGAATTACGGTTTAACATATAACGTCACATAGTAATACGTCATAACGTATAACGTCATATAGAATTCATGTTTAACGAATAACGCTATATAACAATGCGTCATAACGTATAACGTCATATAGAATTACGGCATAATGTGTAACGTCACATAGTAATACGTCATAACGTATAACGCCATATGGAATTACGGTTTAACGTATAACTTCATATAGTAATGCGTCATAACGTATAACGTCATATAGAATTACGGCATAGCGTGTAATGTCACATAGTAATACGTCATAACGTATAACGTCATATAGAATTCCGGTTTAACGTATAACGCTATATTGCAGTGCGTCATAACGTATAACGTCATATGGAATTACGGTTTAACGTATAACTTCATATAGTAATGCGTCATAACGTATAACGTCATATGGAATTACGGTTTAACGTATAACTTCATATAGTAATACGTCATAACGTATAACGTCATATAGAATTACGGCATAACGTATAACGTCACAGAGAATTACGGTTTAGCGTCTAACGTCACATAGTAATACGTCATAACGTATAACGCCATATGGAATTACGGTTTAACGTATAACTTCATATAGTAATGCGTCATAACGTATAACGTCATATAGAATTACGGCATAGCGTGTAATGTCACATAGTAATACGTCATAACGTATAACGTCATATAGAATTCCGGTTTAACGTATAACGCTATATTGCAGTGCGTCATAACGTATAACGTCATATGGAATTACGGTTTAACGTATAACTTCATATAGTAATGCGTCATAACGTATAACGTCATATGGAATTACGGTTTAACGTATAACTTCATATAGTAATACGTCATAACGTATAACGTCATATAGAATTACGGCATAACGTATAACGTCACAGAGAATTACGGTTTAGCGTCTAACGTCACATAGTAATACGACATAACGTATAGCGTCACATAGTAATACGTCATAATGTATAACGTCACATAGCAATGTGTTATAAAGTATAACGTCACATGGTAATACGTCATAACGAATAACGTCATATAATAAGGCGACATGACGTATAACGTCATATAGAATTACGTCACAACGTATAACGTCACGTAGTAATACGTCATAACGTATAACGTCACATAGAATTACGGTTTAACGTATAACGTAATATAGTATTCCGGTTTAACGTACAACGTCATATAGTAATGCGTGATAACGTATAACGTCACATAGTAAACGTCATAACGTATAACGTCATATAGAATTACGGCATAAGGTATAACGTCACATAGTAACACGTCATAACGTATAGCGTCACATAGTAATACGTCATAACGTATAACGTCACATAGTATTACTGTTTAGCGTACAACGTCATATAGTAATGCGTCATAACGTATAACGACATTTAGTAATGCGTCATAATGTATAACTTCATATAGAATTACGGTTTAACGTATAATGTCAAATAGTAATGCGTCATAATGTATAACGCCATTTAGTAATGCGTCATAACGTATAACGCCATTTAGTAATGCGTCATAAAGTATAACGCCATATAGTAATGCGTCATAACGGATGACGACATTTAGTAATGCGTCATAATGTATAACTTCACATAGAATTACGGTTTAGCGTATAAAGTCATATAGAATTGGGGTTTAACGTTTAACGTCACACAGTAATACGTCATAACGTATAACGTCATATAGAATTACAGCATAACGTATAACGTCATATAGAATTACGGTTTAACGTATAACGAGATATCGTAATGCGTCATAACGTATAACGTCACATAGTAATACGTCATAACGTATAACGAGATATAGCAATGCGTCATAACGTATAACGTCATATAGAATTACGATTTAAGGCATAACGTCATATAGTAATGCGTCATAACGTATAACGCCATATAGTAATGCGTCATAACGTATAACGTCATATAGTATTGCGTCATGAAGTATAACGTCATATAGAATTACGTCATAACTTATAACGTCACATAGTAATACGTCATAACGTATAACGTCATATAGAATTACGGCATAGCATGTAACGTCACATAGTAATACGTCATAACGTATAACGTCATATAGAATTACGGTTTAACGTATACTGTCATATAGTAATGCGTCATAACGTATAACGTCATATAAAATTACGTCATAACTTATAACGTCACATAGTAATACGTCATAACTTATAACGTCACATAGATTTACGGTTTAGCGTATAAAGTCATATAGAATTGGGGCTTAACGTATAACGTCACATAGAATTACGGTTTAACGTATAACGTCACATAGAATTACGGTTTAGCGTATAACGTCATATAGAATTAGGGTTTCCCGCATAACGTCATATAGAATTACGGTTTAACGTATAACGTCACATAGTAATACGTCATAACGTGTAACGTCGTATAGAATTACGTCATAACGGATAACGTCACATACTAATACGTCATAACGTATAACGTCATATAGAATTCCGGTTTAACGAATAACGCTATATAACAATGCGTCATAACTTATAACGTCATATAGAATTACGGCATAATGTGTAACGTCACATAGTAATACGTCATAACGTATACCGCCATATAGCTATGCGTCATAACGTATAACGTCATATGGAATTACGGTTTAACGTATAACGTCATATAGTAATGCGTCATAACGTATATCGCCATATAGTAATGCGTCATAACGGATAACGTCATATGGAATTACGGTTTAACGTATAACTTCATATAGTTATGCGTCATAACGTATAACGCCATATAGTAATGCGTCATAACGTATGACGTCATATAGTATGGTGTCATGACGTATAACGTCATATAGAATGAGGTCATAACGTAGAACATCACACAGTAATACGTCATAACGTATAACGTCACATAGAAATACGGTTTAGCGTATAACGTCATATAGCAATGCGTCATAACATATAACGCCATTTAGTAATGCGTCATATCATATAACGCCATATAGTAATGCGTCATAACCTATAATGTCATATAGTATTGCGTCATGACGTATAACGTCATATAGAATGACGTCATAACGTAGAACATCACATAGTAATACGTCCGAACGTATAACGTCATATAGAATTACGTCATAACTTATAACGTCACATAGTAATACGTCATAACGTATAACGTCATATAGAATTACGGCATAGCGTGTAACGTCACATAGTAATACGTCATAACGTATAACGTCATACAGAATTCCGGTTTAACGTATAACGCTATATAGCAATGCGTCATAACGTATAACGTCATATAGAATTACGGCATAACGTAGAACATCACATAGTAATACGTCCGAACGTATAACGCCACATAGAATTACGGTTTAGCGTATAACGTCATCTAGCAATGCGTCATAACGTATATCGCCATATAGAATTGCGTCATAACGTATAACGTCACAGAGTAATACGTCAAAACGTATAACGTCATATAGAATTCCGGTTTAACGTATAACGACATATGGAATTGCGATTTAACGTATGAAGCCATGTAGAATTACGGCATAACGTATAACGTCACATAGTAATACGTCATAACGTATACCGTCATATAATAAGGCGACATGACGTATAACGTCATATAGAATTACGTCATAACGTATAACGTCACGTAGTAATACGTCATAACGTATAACGTCACATAGAATTACGGTTTAATGTTTATCGTCACATAGAAATCCGGTTTAACGTATAACGTCATATGGAATTACGGTTTAACGTATAAAGCAATGTAGTATTACGGCATAAAGTATAACGTCACGTAGTAATACGTCATATCGTACAACGTCATATAGAATTACGGCATGACGTATAACGTCACATAGTAATACGTCAAATCGTATAACGCCATATAGCAATGCGTCATAACGTATAACGGCATATAGAAATACGTTATAACTTATAACGTCACATAGTAATACGTCCGAGCGTATAACGTCATATAGAATTACGTCATAACTTATAACGTCACATAGTAATACGTCATAACGTATAACGTCATATAGAATTACGGCATAGCGTGTAACGTCACATAGTAATACGTCATAACGTATAACGTCATATAGAATTCCGGTTTAACGTATAACGCTATATAGCAATGCGTCATAACGTATAACGCCATATGGAATTACGGTTTAACGTATAACTTCATACAGTAATGCGTCATAACGTATAACGTCATATGGAATTACGGTTTAACGTATAACTTCATATAGTAATGCGTCATAACGTATAACGCCA
Source organism: Bombus fervidus (assembly GCF_041682495.2). Taxonomy (NCBI): domain Eukaryota; kingdom Metazoa; phylum Arthropoda; class Insecta; order Hymenoptera; family Apidae; genus Bombus; species Bombus fervidus. The sequence goes on from NW_027212582.1 coordinate 4,045,827, forward strand.
TATAGTAATGCGTCATAACGTATGACGTCATATAGTATTGCGTCATGACGTATAACGTCATATGGAATTACGGTTTAACGTATAACTTCATATAGTAATGCGTCATAACGTATAACGTCATATGGAATTACCGTTTAACGTAGAACATCACATAGTAATACGTCCTAACGTATAACGTCATATAGTATTACGTCATGACGTAACATCACATAGTAATACGTCATAACGTATAACGTCATAAAGAATTACTTCATAACGTATAACGTCAAATAGTAATACGTTATAACGTATAATGTCACATAGAATTACGGTTTAACGTATAACGTCATATAGTAATGCGTCATACCGTATAACGCCATATCGTAAGGCGTCATGATGTATAACGTCATATAGAATTATGTCATAACGTATAACGCCATATAGCCATGCGTCATAACGTATAACGTCATATGGAATTACGGTTTAACGTATAACTTCATATAGTAATGCGTCATAACGTATAACGTCTTATGGAATTACGGTTTAACGTATAACTTCATATAGTAATGCGTCATAACGTATAACGCCATATAGTAATGAGTCATAACGTATGGCGTCATATAGTATTGCGTCATGACGTATAAGGTCATATAGAATTACGTCATAACGTAGAACATCACATAGTAATACGACATAACGTATAACGTCACATGGTAATACGAAATAACGTATAACGTCATATAGAATTACGGCATAACGTATAACGTCACAGAGAATTACGGTTTAGCGTCTAACGTCATATAGTAATGCGTCATAACGTATAACGCCATATTGTAATGCGTCATAACTTATAACGTCATATAGTATTGCGTCATGAAGTATAACGTCATATAGAATTACGTCATAACGTAGAACATCACATAGTAATACGTCATAACGTATAACGTCACATACAATTACGGTTTATCGCATCACGTAATATAGAATTCCGGTTTAACGTACAACGTCATATAGTAATGCGTGATCACGTATAACGTCATATAGTATTGCGTCATGACGTATAACGCCATATAGAAATGCGTCATAACGTATAACGTCATATAGTATTACGTCATAACTTATAACGTCACATAGTAACACGTCATAACTTATAACGTCATATAGAATTACGTCACAACGTATAACGTCATATCGAAATACGATATAACGTATAACGTCACATAGTAATACGTCATAACGTGTAACGTCGTATAGAATGACGTCATAACGTGTAACGTCACATAGTAATACGTCATAACGTATAACGTCATATAGAATTCCGGTTTAACGTATAACGCTATATAGCAATGCGTCGTACCGTATAACGTCATATAGAATTACGGCATAATGTATAACGTCACATAGAATTAGGTCATAACGTAGAACATCACATAATAATACGTCATAACGTATAACGTCACATGGAATTACGTCACAACGTATAACGTCATATAGAAATACGATATAACGTATAACGTCACATAGTAATACGTCATAACGTATAACGTCGTATAGAATTAGGACATAAAGTATTGCATCAAACACTAATACGTCATAAAGTATAATGTCATATAGAATTACGACATAACGTATAACGTCACATAGTAATACGTCATAACGTATAACGTCATATAGAATTCCGGTTTAACGTATAACGCTATATAGCAATGCGTCGTACCGTATAACGTCATATAGAATTACGGCATAATGTATAACGTCACATAGAATTAGGTCATAACGTAGAACATCACATAATAATACGTCATAACGTATAACGTCACATGGAATTACGGTTTAACGTATAACGTCATATAGTAATGCGTCATACCGTATAACGCCATATAGTAAGGCGTCATGACGTATAACGTCATATAGAATTACGGATTAACGTATAACGTCAAACAGTAATGCGTCATAACGCATAACGTCACATAGTAATACGTCATAACTTATAACGTCACATAGAATTACGGTTTAGCGTATAACGTCATATAGAATTAGGGTTTAACGTATAACGTCAAATAGAATTACGGTTTAGCGTATAACGTCATATAGAATTGGGGTTTAACGTATAACATCCTATGGAATTACGGTTTAACGTACAACGTCATATAGAATTACGGTTTAACATATAACGTCACATAGTAATACGTCATAACGTATAACGTCATATAGAATTCATGTTTAACGAATAACGCTATATAACAATGCGTCATAACGTATAACGTCATATAGAATTACGGCATAATGTGTAACGTCACATAGTAATACGTCATAACGTATAACGCCATATGGAATTACGGTTTAACGTATAACTTCATATAGTAATGCGTCATAACGTATAACGTCATATAGAATTACGGCATAGCGTGTAATGTCACATAGTAATACGTCATAACGTATAACGTCATATAGAATTCCGGTTTAACGTATAACGCTATATTGCAGTGCGTCATAACGTATAACGTCATATGGAATTACGGTTTAACGTATAACTTCATATAGTAATGCGTCATAACGTATAACGTCATATGGAATTACGGTTTAACGTATAACTTCATATAGTAATACGTCATAACGTATAACGTCATATAGAATTACGGCATAACGTATAACGTCACAGAGAATTACGGTTTAGCGTCTAACGTCACATAGTAATACGACATAACGTATAGCGTCACATAGTAATACGTCATAATGTATAACGTCACATAGCAATGTGTTATAAAGTATAACGTCACATGGTAATACGTCATAACGAATAACGTCATATAATAAGGCGACATGACGTATAACGTCATATAGAATTACGTCACAACGTATAACGTCACGTAGTAATACGTCATAACGTATAACGTCACATAGAATTACGGTTTAACGTATAACGTAATATAGTATTCCGGTTTAACGTACAACGTCATATAGTAATGCGTGATAACGTATAACGTCACATAGTAAACGTCATAACGTATAACGTCATATAGAATTACGGCATAAGGTATAACGTCACATAGTAACACGTCATAACGTATAGCGTCACATAGTAATACGTCATAACGTATAACGTCACATAGTATTACTGTTTAGCGTACAACGTCATATAGTAATGCGTCATAACGTATAACGACATTTAGTAATGCGTCATAATGTATAACTTCATATAGAATTACGGTTTAACGTATAATGTCAAATAGTAATGCGTCATAATGTATAACGCCATTTAGTAATGCGTCATAACGTATAACGCCATTTAGTAATGCGTCATAAAGTATAACGCCATATAGTAATGCGTCATAACGGATGACGACATTTAGTAATGCGTCATAATGTATAACTTCACATAGAATTACGGTTTAGCGTATAAAGTCATATAGAATTGGGGTTTAACGTTTAACGTCACACAGTAATACGTCATAACGTATAACGTCATATAGAATTACAGCATAACGTATAACGTCATATAGAATTACGGTTTAACGTATAACGAGATATCGTAATGCGTCATAACGTATAACGTCACATAGTAATACGTCATAACGTATAACGAGATATAGCAATGCGTCATAACGTATAACGTCATATAGAATTACGATTTAAGGCATAACGTCATATAGTAATGCGTCATAACGTATAACGCCATATAGTAATGCGTCATAACGTATAACGTCATATAGTATTGCGTCATGAAGTATAACGTCATATAGAATTACGTCATAACTTATAACGTCACATAGTAATACGTCATAACGTATAACGTCATATAGAATTACGGCATAGCATGTAACGTCACATAGTAATACGTCATAACGTATAACGTCATATAGAATTACGGTTTAACGTATACTGTCATATAGTAATGCGTCATAACGTATAACGTCATATAAAATTACGTCATAACTTATAACGTCACATAGTAATACGTCATAACTTATAACGTCACATAGATTTACGGTTTAGCGTATAAAGTCATATAGAATTGGGGCTTAACGTATAACGTCACATAGAATTACGGTTTAACGTATAACGTCACATAGAATTACGGTTTAGCGTATAACGTCATATAGAATTAGGGTTTCCCGCATAACGTCATATAGAATTACGGTTTAACGTATAACGTCACATAGTAATACGTCATAACGTGTAACGTCGTATAGAATTACGTCATAACGGATAACGTCACATACTAATACGTCATAACGTATAACGTCATATAGAATTCCGGTTTAACGAATAACGCTATATAACAATGCGTCATAACTTATAACGACATATAGAATTACGGCATAATGTGTAACGTCACATAGTAATACGTCATAACGTATACCGCCATATAGCTATGCGTCATAACGTATAACGTCATATGGAATTACGGTTTAACGTATAACGTCATATAGTAATGCGTCATAACGTATATCGCCATATAGTAATGCGTCATAACGGATAACGTCATATGGAATTACGGTTTAACGTATAACTTCATATAGTTATGCGTCATAACGTATAACGCCATATAGTAATGCGTCATAACGTATGACGTCATATAGTATGGTGTCATCACGTATAACGTCATATAGAATTAGGTCATAACGTAGAACATCACACAGTAATACGTCATAACGTATAACGTCACATAGAAATACGGTTTAGCGTATAACGTCATATAGCAATGCGTCATAACATATAACGCCATTTAGTAATGCGTCATATCATATAACGCCATATAGTAATGCGTCATAACCTATAATGTCATATAGTATTGCGTCATGACGTATAACGTCATATAGAATGACGTCATAACGTAGAACATCACATAGTAATACGTCCGAACGTATAACGTCATATAGAATTACGTCATAACTTATAACGTCACATAGTAATACGTCATAACGTATAACGTCATATAGAATTACGGCATAGCGTGTAACGTCACATAGTAATACGTCATAACGTATAACGTCATACAGAATTCCGGTTTAACGTATAACGCTATATAGCAATGCGTCATAACGTATAACGTCATATAGAATTACGGCATAACGTAGAACATCACATAGTAATACGTCCGAACGTATAACGCCACATAGAATTACGGTTTAGCGTATAACGTCATCTAGCAATGCGTCATAACGTATATCGCCATATAGAATTGCGTCATAACGTATAACGTCACAGAGTAATACGTCAAAACGTATAACGTCATATAGAATTCCGGTTTAACGTATAACGACATATGGAATTGCGATTTAACGTATGAAGCCATGTAGAATTACGGCATAACGTATAACGTCACATAGTAATACGTCATAACGTATACCGTCATATAATAAGGCGACATGACGTATAACGTCATATAGAATTACGTCATAACGTATAACGTCACGTAGTAATACGTCATAACGTATAACGTCACATAGAATTACGGTTTAATGTTTATCGTCACATAGAAATCCGGTTTAACGTATAACGTCATATGGAATTACGGTTTAACGTATAAAGCAATGTAGTATTACGGCATAAAGTATAACGTCACGTAGTAATACGTCATATCGTACAACGTCATATAGAATTACGGCATGACGTATAACGTCACATAGTAATACGTCAAATCGTATAACGCCATATAGCAATGCGTCATAACGTATAACGGCATATAGAAATACGTTATAACTTATAACGTCACATAGTAATACGTCATAACGTATAACATCATATAGAATTACGGCATAACGTATAACGTCACAGAGAATTACGGTTTAGCGTCTAACGTCATATAGTAATACGTCATAACGTATAAGGCCATATAGCAATGCGTCATAACGTATAACGTCATATAGAATTACGGTTTAACGTATACCGTCATATAGTAATGCGTCATAACGTATAACGTCACATAGAATTACGGTTTAGCGTATAACGTCATATAGCAATGCGTCATAACATATAAGGCCATATAGCAATGCGTCATAACGTATAACGTCATATAGGAATGCGCCATAACGTATAACGTCATATAGTATTGCGTCATAACGTATAGCGCCATATAGTAATGCGTCATAACGTATGACGTCATATAGTATTGCGTCATGACGTATAACGTCCTGTAGAATTAGGTCATAACGTAGAACATCACACAGTAATACGTCATAACGTATAACGTCACATAGAATTACGGTTTAACGTGTAACGTCATATAGAAATCCGGTTTAACGTATAACGTCATATGGAATTACGGTTTAACGTATAAAGCAATGTAGAATTACGGCATAACGTATAACGTCATATAGTAATGCGTCATAATGTATAACGTTATGTAGTAATGCGTCATGAAGTATAACGTCATATAGAATTACGTCATGACGTAGAGCATCACATAGTAATACGTCATAACGTATAAGGTCATACAGTCATTCGTCATACCGTATAAAGTCATATAGAATTACGGCATAAAGTATAACGTGACGTAGTAATACGTCATATCGTATAACGTCATATAGAACTACGGTTTAACGTATTACGTCATATAGTAATGCGTCATAACGTATAACGCCACATAGTAATGCGTCATAACGTATAAAGTCATATAGTACTTCATCATGACGTATAACGTCATACAGAATTACGTCATAACGGATAACGTCATATAGTAATACGTCATACCGTATAACGTCATATCGAATTACGTCATGTCGTATAACGTCGTCCAGAATTACGTCATAACGGATAACGTCTTATAGTATTACGTCATAACGTATAACGTCACACAGTATTACGTCATAACGTATAACGTCATATAGAATTACGGTTTAACGTATTACGTCATATAGTAATGCGTCATAACGTATAACGTCATACAGTATTACGGCATAACATATAACGTCACATAGAATTACGTCAGAACGGATAACGTCACATAGTAATACGTCATAACGTATAACGTCATATAGTATTACGGCATAACGTATAACGTCAGGTAGAATTACGGCATAACGTATAAGGTCATATTGAATTACTTCATAACGTATAACGACACATAGTAATACGTCACAACGACTAACGTCATATAGAATTACGTCATAACGGATAACGTCACATAGTAAAACGTCATAACGTATAACGTCATATAGTATTACGGCGTACCGTATAACATCATATAGCATTACATCATAATGGATAACGTCTTCTAGTAATACGTCATAACGTATAACGTCATATAGAATTACGGTTTAACGAATAACGTCACATAGTATAACGTCATAACGTATAACGTCATATAGAATTACGTCATAACATATAACGTCATATAGAACTACGGTTTAACGTATTACGTCATATAGTAATGCGTCATAACGTATAACGCCTCATAGTAATGCGTCATAACGTATAAAGTCATATAGTACTTCATCATGACGTATAACGTCGTACAGAATTACGTCATAACGGATAACGTCTTATAGTAATACGTCATAACGTATAACGTCACACAGTATTACGTCATAACGTATAACGTCATATAGAATTACGGTTTAACGTATTACGTCATATAGTAATGCGTCATAACGTATAACGTCATACAGTATTACGGCATAACATATAACGTCACATAGAATTACGTCAGAACGGATAACGTCACATAGTAATACGTCATAACGTATAACGTCATATAGTATTACGGCATAACGTATAACGTCAGGTAGAATTACGGCATAACGTATAACGTCATATTGAATTACTTCATAACGTATAACGACACATAGTAATACGTCACAACGACTAACGTCATATAGAATTACGTCATAACGGATAACGTCACATAGTAAAACGTCATATAGAATTACGGTTATAACGTATAACGTCATATAGAATTACGGTTTAACGAATAACGTCATACTGTAATGCGTCATAACGTATAACGTCATATAGTATTGCGTCATGACGTATAACGTCGTATAGAATTACGTCATAACGGATAACGTCTTACAGTAATACGTCATAACGTATAACGTCATATAGCAATGCGTCATAACGTATAACGCCATATAGTAATGCGTCATAACGTGTAACGCCATATAGTCATGCGTCTTAACGTATAACGCCATATAGTACTGCGTCATGATGTATAACGTCATACAGAATTACGTCATGATGTATAACGTTATACAGAATTACGTCATAACATATACTGTCACATAGTATTGCGTCATAACGTATAACGTCATATAGTATTACGGCATAACATATAACGTCACATAGAATTACGTCATAACGGATAACGTCACATAGTAAAACGTCATAACGTATAACGTCATATAGTATTACGGCATACCGTATAACGTCATATAGAATTACGATATAACGTATAACGTCATACAGTAATGCGTCATAACGTATAACGTCATATAGTATAGCGTCATAACGTATAACGTCATATAGAATTACGGTTTAACGTATAACGTCATACAGTAATGCGTCATAACGTATAACGTCACATAGTAATACGTCATACCGTATAACGTCATATCGAATTATGTCATGACGTATAACGTCACATAGCAAAACGTCATAACGTATAACGTCACATAGTAATACGTCATAACGTATAACGTCATATAGAATTATTGTTTAACGTATAACGTCATACAGGAATTCCTCATAACGTATAACGTCTCATAGTAATACGTCACAACGAATAACGTCATATAGAGTTACGGTTTAACGTATAACGTCATACAGTGATGCGTCATGGCGTATAACGTCATATAGTATTGCACCATGACGTATAACGTCATATTGAATTACTGCATAACGTATAACGCCATATAGTAATTCGTCATAACGTATAACGTCTCACAGTAGTACGTCATAACGTATAACGTCATATCGAATTACGTCATAACGTATTACGTCACATAGTAGAATGTCATAACGTATAACGTCATATAGAATTACGGTTTAACGTATAACCTCATACAGTAATGCGTCATAACGTATAACGTCATATAGTATTGCACCATGACGTATAACGTCATATTGAATTACTGCATAACGTATAACGTCACATAGTAATACGTCATAACGTAAAACGTCATATAGAATTTCGGTTTAACGTATAACGCCATATAGCAATGCGTCATAACGTATAACGTCATATAGAAATATTGTTTAACGTATAACGTCATACAGTAATTCCTCATAACGTATTACGTCACATAGTAGAACGTCATAACGTATAACGTCATATAGAATTACGGTTTAACGTATAACGTCATACAGTAATGCGTCATAACGTATAACGTCATATCGAACTACGTCATAACGTATAACGTCACATAGTTATACGTCATAACGTATAACGCCATATAGAATTTCGGTTTAACGTATAACTCCATATAGCAATGTGTCATAACGTATAACGTCACATAGTAATACGGCATAACGTATAACGTCATATAGAATTATTGTTTAACGTATAACGTCATAGAGTAATTCCTCATAACTTATAACGTCACATAGTAATACGTCACAACGAATAACGTCGTATAGAATTACGGTTAAACGTATAACGCCATATAGTAATTCGTCATAAAGTATAACGTCATACAGTATTGCGTCATAACGTATAACGTCATATAGTATTGCGCCATGACGTATAACGTCATAGTGTAATGCGTCGTTACGTATAACGCAATATAGAATTACGTCATAACGTATAACGTCATATAGAATTTCGGTTTAACGTATAGCGCCATATAGCAATGCGTCATAACGTATAACGTCACATAGTAATACGTCATAACGTATAACGTCATATAGAATTTTGTTTAACGTATAACGTCATACGGCAATTCCTCATAACGTATAACGTCACATAGTAATACGTCACAACGAATAACGTCATATAGAATTACGGTTAAACGTATAACGCCATATAGAATTACGTTTTAACTGATAACGTAATATAGAATTACCGTGTAACGTATACTACCATAGCGTAATGCGTCATAACGTATAACGTCATACCGAATTACGTCATAACGTATTACGTCACATAGTAGAATGTCATAACGTATAACGTCATATAGAATTACGGTTTAACGTATAACGTCATACAGTAATGAGTCATAACGTATAACGTCATATCAAATTATGTCATAACGTATAACGTCATATAGTATTGCGTCATGACGGATAACGTCTTGCAGTAATACGTCATAACGTATAACGTCATATAGGAATGCGTCATAACGTATAACGCCATATAGTAATGCGTCATAACGTATAACGCCATATAGTATTGCGTCATGATGTTTAACGTCATACATAATTACGTCATAACATATAATGTCATATAGTATTGCGTCATAACGTATAACGTCATATAGTATTACGGCATAACATATAACGTCACATAGAATTACGTCATAACGGATAACGTCACATAGTAATACGTCATAACGTATAACGTCATATAGTATTACGGTTTAACGTATAACGCCATATAGTAATGCGTCATAACGTATAACGTCTCATTGTAATACTTCTTAACGTATAACGTCACATAGAATTACGGCATAAGATATAGCGCCACATAGTAATACGTCATAACGTATAACGTCATATATTATTACGGCATAACATATAACGTCATATAGAATTACGGTTTAACGTATAACGTCATACAGTAATGCGTCATAACGTATAACGTCATATCGAATTACGTCATAACGTATAACGTCACATAGTAAAACGTTATAACGTATAACGTCATATAGAATGACAGTTTAACGTATAACGTCATACAGTAATGCGTCATAACGTATAACGTCTCAGAGAACTACGGTTTAACGTATAACGTCATACAGTAATGCGTCATAACGTATAACGTCATATCGAATTACGTCATAACGTATAACGTCACATAGTAAAACGTTATAACGTATAACGTCATATAGAATTACAGTTTAACGTATAACATCATACAGTAATGCGTCATAACGTATAACGCCATATAGTATTGCGTCATGACGTATAACGTCACATGGTAATACGTCATAACGTATAACGTCTCATAGAACTACGGTTTAACGTATAACGTCATAGTGTAATGCGTCATTACGTATAACGCAATATAGAATTACGTCATAACGTATAACGTCATATAGAATTTCGGTTTAACGTATAGCGCCATATAGCAATGCGTCATAACGTATAACGTCACATAGTAATACGTCATAACGTATAACGTCATATAGAATTTTGTTTAACGTATAACGTCATACGGCAATTCCTCATAACGTATAACGTCACATAGTAATACGTCACAACGAATAACGTCATATAGAATTACGGTTAAACGTATAACGCCATATAGAATTACGTTTTAACGTATAACGTAATATAGAATTACGGTGTAACGTATACTACCATAGCGTAATGCGTCATAACGTATAACGTCATACCGAATTACGTCATAACGTATTACGTCACATAGTAGAACGTCATAACGTATAACGTCATATAGAATTACGGTTTAACGTATAACGTCATACAGTAATGAGTCATAACGTATAACGTCATATCAAATTATGTCATAACGTATAACGTCATATAGTATTGCGTCATGACGGATAACGTCTTACAGTAATACGTCATAACGTATAACGTCATATAGGAATGCGTCATAACGTATAACGCCATATAGTAATGCGTCATAACGTATAACGCCATATAGTATTGCGTCATGATGTTTAACGTCATACATAATTACGTCATAACATATAATGTCATATAGTATTGTGTCATAACGTATAACGTCATATAGTATTACGGCATAACATATAACGTCACATAGAATTACGTCATAACGGATAACGTCACATAGTAATACGTCATATCGTATAACGTCATATAGTATTACGGCATAACATATAACGTCACATAGAATTACGTCATAACGGATAACGTCACATAGTAATACGTCACAACGAATAACGTCATATAGAATTACGGTTTAACGTATAACGCCATATAGTAATGCGTCATAACGTATAACGTCTCATTGTAATACGTCTTAACGTATAACGTCACATAGAATTACGGCATAAGATATAGCGCCACATAGTAATACGTCATAACGTATAACGTCATATATTATTACGGCATAACATATAACGTCATATAGAATTACGGTTTAACGTATAACGTCATACAGTAATGCGTCATAACGTATAACGTCATATCGAATTACGTCATAACGTATAACGTCACATAGTAAAACGTTATAACGTATAACGTCATATAGAATTACAGTTTAACGTATAACGTCATATAGTATTACGGCGTACCGTATTACATCATATAGCATTACATCATAATGGATAACGTCTTCTAGTAATACGTCATAACGTATAACGTCATATAGAATTACGGTTTAACGAATAACGTCATACTGTAATGCGTCATAACGTATAACGTCATATAGTATTGCGTCATGACGTATAACGTCGTATAGAATTACGTCATAACGGATAACGTCTTACAGTAATGCGTCATAACGTATAACGTCAAATAGTATTGCGTCATGACCTATAACGCCATATAGCAATGCGTCATAACGTATAACGCCATATAGTAATACGTCATATCGTATAACGTCATATAGAATTACTTCATAACGTATAACGTCACATAGTATAACGTCATAACGTATAACGTCATATAGAATTACGTCATAACGTATAACGTCATATAGAGCTACGGTTTAACGTATAACGTCATATAGTATTGCGTCATGACGTTTAACGCCATATAGTAATGCGTCAGAACGTATAAAGCCATATAGTATTGCGTCATGATGTATACCGTCATATAGAATTACGACATAACATATAATGTCATATAGAATTACGGCATAACGCATAACGTCATATAGTATAACGTTAGAACGTATAACGTCATATAGAATTACTGTTTAACGTATAACGCAATATAGTAATGCGTCATAACGTATAACGTCAAATAGTATTACGGCATAACATATAACGTCACATAGAATTACGTCATAACGGATAACGTCACATAGTAAAACGTCATAACGTATAACGTCATATAGTATTACGGCATACCGTATAACGCCATATAGTAATGCGTCATAACGTATAACGCCATATAGTATTGCGTCATGATGTATAACGTCATACAGAATTACGTCATAACATATAAAGTCATATAGTATTGCGTCATAACGTATAACGTCATATAGTATTACGGCAAAACATATAACGTCACATAGAATTACGTCATAACGGATAACGTCACATAGTAATACGTCACAACGAATAACGTCATATAGAATTACGGTTTAACGTATAACGCCATATAGTAATGCGTCATAACGTATAACGTCTCATTGTAATACGTCTTAACGTATAACGTCACATAGAATTACGGCATAAGATATAGCGCCACATAGTAATACGTCATAACGTATAACGTCATATATTATTACGGCATAACATATAACGTCATATAGAATTACGGTTTAACGTATAACGTCATACAGTAATGCGTCATAACGTATAACGTCATATCGAATTACGTCATAACGTATAACGTCACATAGTAAAACGTTATAACGTATAACGTCATATACAATTACAGTTTAACGTATAACGTCATACAGTAATGCGTCATAACGTATAACGTCTCAGAGAACTACGGTTTAACGTATAACGTCATACAGTAATGCGTCATAACGTATAACGTCATATCGAATTACGTCATAACGTATAACGTCACATAGTAAAACGTTATAACGTATAACGTCATATAGAATTACAGTTTAACGTATAACGTCATACAGTAATGCGTCATAACGTATAACGTCATATAGTATTGCGTCATGACGTATAACGTCACATGGTAATACGTCATAACGTATAACGTCTCATAGAACTACGGTTTAACGTATAACGTCATAGTGTAATGCGTCATTACGTATAACGCAATATAGAATTACGTCATAACGTATAACGTCATATAGAATTTCGGTTTAACGTATAGCGCCATATAGCAATGCGTCATAACGTATAACGTCACATAGTAATACGTCATAACGTATAACGACATATAGAATTTTGTTTAACGTATAACGTCATACGGCAATTCCTCATAACGTATAACGTCACATAGTAATACGTCACAACGAATAACGTCATATAGAATTACGGTTAAACGTATAACGCCATATAGAATTACGTTTTAACGTATAACGTAATATAGAATTACGGTGTAACGTATACTACCATAGCGTAATGCGTCATAACGTATAACGTCATACCGAATTACGTCATACCGTATTACGTCACATAGTAGAACGTCATAACGTATAACGTCATATAGAATTACGGTTTAACGTATAACGTCATACAGTAATGAGTCATAACGTATAACGTCATATCAAATTATGTCATAACGTATAACGTCATATAGTATTGCGTCATGACGGATAACGTCTTACAGTAATACGTCATAACGTATAACGTCATATAGGAATGCGTCATAACGTATAACGCCATATAGTAATGCGTCATAACGTATAACGCCATATAGTATTGCGTCATGATGTTTAACGTCATACATAATTACGTCATAACATATAATGTCATATAGTATTGCGTCATAACGTATAACGTCATATAGTATTACGGCATAACATATAACGTCACATAGAATTACGTCATAACGGATAACGTCACATAGTAATACGTCATAACGTATAACGTCATATAGTATTACGGCATAACATATAACGTCACATAGAATAACGTCATAACGGATAACGTCACATAGTAATACGTCACAACGAATAACGTCATATAGAATTACGGTTTAACGTATAACGCCATATAGTAATGCGTCATAACGTATAACGTCTCATTGTAATACGTCTTAACGTATAACGTCACATAGAATTACGGCATAAGATATAGCGCCACATAGTAATACGTCATAACGTATAACGTCATATATTATTACGGCATAACATATAACGTCATATAGAATTACGGTTCAACGTATAACGTCATACAGTAATGCGTCATAACGTATAACGTCATATCGAATTACGTCATAACGTATAACGTCACATAGTAAAACGTTATAACGTATAACGTCATATAGAATTACAGTTTAACGTATAACGTCATATAGTATTACGGCGTACCGTATTACATCATATAGCATTACATCATAATGGATAACGTCTTCTAGTAATACGTCATAACGTATAACGTCATATAGAATTACGGTTTAACGAATAACGTCATACTGTAATGCGTCATAACGTATAACGTCATATAGTATTGCGTCATGACGTATAACGTCGTATAGAATTACGTCATAACGGATAACGTCTTACAGTAATGCGTCATAACGTATAACGTCAAATAGTATTGCGTCATGACCTATAACGCCATATAGCAATGCGTCATAACGTATAACGCCATATAGTAATACGTCATATCGTATAACGTCATATAGAATTACTTCATAACGTATAACGTCACATAGTATAACGTCATAACGTATAACGTCATATAGAATTACGTCATAACGTATAACGTCATATAGAGCTACGGTTTAACGTATAACGTCATATAGTATTGCGTCATGACGTTTAACGCCATATAGTAATGCGTCAGAACGTATAACGCCATATAGTATTGCGTCATGATGTATACCGTCATATAGAATTACGACATAACATATAATATCATATAGAATTACGGCATAACGCATAACGTCATATAGTATAACGTTAGAACGTATAACGTCATATAGAATTACTGTTTAACGTATAACGCAATATAGTAATGCGTCATAACGTATAACGTCAAATAGTATTACGGCATAACATATAACGTCACATAGAATTACGTCATAACGGATAACGTCACATAGTAAAACGTCATAACGTATAACGTCATATAGTATTACGGCATACCGTATAACGCCATATAGTAATGCGTCATAACGTATAACGCCATATAGTATTGCGTCATGATGTATAACGTCATACAGAATTACGTCATAACATATAATGTCATATAGTATTGCGTCATAACGTATAACGTCATATAGTATTACGGTAAAACATATAACGTCACATAGAATTGCGTCATAACGGATAACGTCACATCGTAAAACGTCATAACGTATAACGTCATATAGTATTACGGCGTACCGTATTACATCATATAGCAGTACATCATAATGGATAACGTCTTCTAGTAATACGTCATAACGTATAACGTCATATAGAATTACGGTTTAACGAATAACGTCATACTGTAATGCGTCATAACGTATAACGTCATATAGTATTACGTCATGACGTATAACGTCGTATAGAATTACGTCATAACGGATAACGTCTTACAGTAATACGTCACAACGTATAACGTCATATAGCAATGCGTCATAACGTATAACGCCATATAGTAATGCGTCATAACGTATAACGCCATATAGTCATGCTTCATAACGTATAACGCCATATAGTATTGCGTCATGATGTATAACGTCATACAGAATTACGTCATGATGTATAACGTCATACAGAATTACGTCATAACACATAATGTCATATAGTATTGCGTCATAACGTATAACGTCATATAGTATTACGGCATAACATATAACGTCACATAGAATTACGTCATAACGGATAACGTCACATAGTAAAACGTCATAACGTATAACGTCATATAGTATTACGGCATACCGTATAACGTCATATAGAATTACGGCATAACGTATAACGTCATACAGTAAGGCGTCATAACGTATAACGTCATATGGTATTGCGTCATGACGTATAACGCCGTATAGTAATGCGCCAGAACGTATAACGCCATATAGTATTGCGTCATGATGTATAACGTCATATCGAATTACAACATAACGTATAACCTCACATAGTAAACCGTTATAACGTATAACGTCATATAGAATTACGGTTTAACGTATAACGTAATACAGTAATGAGTCATAACGTATAACGTCATATAGTATTGCGTCATCACGTATAACGTCGTATAGCATTACATCATAATGGATAACGTCTTCTAGTAATGCGCCAGAACGTATAACGCCATATAGTATTGCGTCATGATGTATAACGTCATATCGAATTACAACATAACGTATAACCTCACATAGTAAAACGTTATAACGTATAACGTCATATAGAATTACGGTTTAACGTATAACGTAATACAGTATTGCGTCATGACGTATAACGCCATATAGTAATGCGTCAGAACGTATAACGCCATATCGTATTGCGTCATGATGTATACCGTCATATAGAATCACGACATAACATATAATGTCATATAGAATTACGGCATAACGTATAACGTCATATAGTATAACGTTAGAACGTATAACGTCATATAGAATTACTGTTTAACGTATAACGCAATATAGTAATGCGTCATAACGTATAACGTCAAATAGTATTGCGTCATGACCTATAACGCCATATAGCAATGCGTCATAACGTATAACGCTATATAGTAATACGTCATATCGTATAACGTCATATAGAATTACTTCATAACGTATAACGTCACATAGTATAACGTCACAACGTATAACGTCATATAGAATTACGTCATAACGTATAACGTCATATAGAGCTACGGTTTAACGTATAACGTCATATAGTATTGCGTCATGACGTATAACGCCATATAGTAATGCGTCAGAACGTATAACGCCATATAGTATTGCGTCATGATGTATACCGTCATATAGAATTACGACATAACATATAATGTCATATAGAATTACGGCATAACGCATAACGTCATATAGTATAACGTTAGAACGTATAACGTCATATAGAATTACTGTTTAACGTATAACGCAATATAGTAATGCGTCATAACGTATAACGTCAAATAGTATTGCGTCATGACCTATAACGCCATATAGCAATGCGTCATAACGTATAACGCCATATAGTAATACGTCATATCGTATAACGTCATATAGAATTACTTCATAACGTATAACGTCACATAGTATAACGTCATAACGTATAACGTCATATAGTATTGCGTCATGATGTAACCGTAATATGGAATTACAACAGAACGTATAACGTCACATAGTAAAACGTTATAACGTATACCGTCATATCGAATTACGGTTTAACGTATAACGTCATATAGTATTGCGTCATGACGTATAACGCCATATAGTAATGCGTCATAACGTATAACGCCACATAGTAATGCGTCATAACGTATAAAGTCATATAGTACTTCATCATGACGTATAACGTCGTACAGAATTACGTCATAACGGATAACGTCTTATAGTAATACGTCATAACGTATAACGTCACACAGTATTACGTCATAACGTATAACGTCATATAGAATTACGGTTTTACGTATTACGTCATATAGTAATGCGTCATAACGTATAACGTCATATGGTATTGCGTCATGACGTATAACGCCGTATAGTAATGCGCCAGAACGTATAACGCCATATAGTATTGCGTCATGATGTATAACGTCATATCGAATTACAACATAACGTATAACCTCACATAGTAAAACGTTATAACGTATAACGTCATATAGAATTACGGTTTAACGTATAACGTAATACAGTAATGAGTCATAACGTATAACGTCATATAGTATTGCGTCATCACGTATAACGTCGTATAGCATTACATCATAATGGATAACGTCTTCTAGTAATGCGCCAGAACGTATAACGCCATATAGTATTGCGTCATGATGTAGAACGTCATATCGAATTACAACATAACGTATAACCTCACATAGTGAAACGTTATAAGGTATAACGTCATACAGAATTACGGTTTAACGTATAACGTAATACAGTATTGCGTCATGACGTATAACGCCATATAGTAATGCGTCAGAACGTATAACGCCATATCGTATTGCGTCATGATGTATACCGTCATATAGAATCACGACATAACATATAATGTCATATAGAATTACGGCATAACGTATAACGTCATATAGTATAACGTTAGAACGTATAACGTCATATAGAATTACTGTTTAACGTATAACGCAATATAGTAATGCGTCATAACGTATAACGTCAAATAGTATTGCGTCATGACCTATAACGCCATATAGCAATGCGTCATAACGTATAACGCTATATAGTAATACGTCATATCGTATAACGTCATATAGAATTACTTCATAACGTATAACGTCACATAGTATAACGTCATAACGTATAACGTCATATAGAATTACGTCATAACGTATAACGTCATATAGAGCTACGGTTTAACGTATAACGTCATATAGTATTGCGTCATGACGTATAACGCCATATAGTAATGCGTCAGAACGTATAACGCCATATAGTATTGCGTCATGATGTATACCGTCATATAGAATTACGACATAACATATAATGTCATATAGAATTACGGCATAACGCATAACGTCATATAGTATAACGTCAGAACGTATAACGTCATATCGAATTACTGTTTAACGTATAACGCAATATAGTAATGCGTCATAACGTATAACGTCAAATAGTATTGCGTCATGACCTATAACGCCATATAGCAATGCGTCATAACGTATAACGCCATATAGTAATACGTCATATCGTATAACGTCATATAGAATTACTTCATAACGTATAACGTCACATAGTATAACGTCATAACGTATAACGTCATATAGTATTGCGTCATGATGTAACCGTAATATCGAATTACAACAGAACGTATAACGTCACATAGTAAAACGTTATAACGTATACCGTCATATCGAATTACGGTTTAACGTATAACGTCATATAGTATTGCGTCATGACGTATAACGCCATATAGTAATGCGTCATAACGTATAACGCCACATAGTAATGCGTCATAACGTATAAAGTCATATAGTACTTCATCATGACGTATAACGTCGTACAGAATTACGTCATAACGGATAACGTCTTATAGTAATACGTCATAACGTATAACGTCACACAGTATTACGTCATAACGTATAACGTCATATAGAATTACGGTTTTACGTATTACGTCATATAGTAATGCGTCATAACGTATAACGTCATACAGTATTACGGCATAACATATAACGTCACATAGAATTACGTCAGAACGGAGAACGTCAGATAGTAATACGTCATAACGTATAACGTCATATAGTATTACGGCATAACGTATAACGTCAGATAGAATTACGGCATAACGTATAACATCATACAGTAATTCCTCATAACGTATAACGTCACATAGTAATACGTCACAACGAATAACGTCATATAGAATTACGGTTAAACGTATAACGTCATACAGTAATGCGTCATAACGTATAACGTCACATAGTAATACGTCATACCGTATAACGTCATATCGAATTACGTCATGACGTATAACGTCACATAGCAAAACGTCATAACGTATAACGTCACATAGTAAAACGTTATAACGTATACCGTCATATCGAATTACGGTTTAACGTATAACGTCATATAGTATTGCGTCATGACGTATAACGCCATATAGTAATGCGTCATAACGTATAACGCCACATAGTAATGCGTCATAACGTATAAAGTCATATAGTACTTCATCATGACGTATAACGTCGTACAGAATTACGTCATAACGGATAACGTCTTATAGTAATACGTCATAACGTATAACGTCACACAGTATTACGTCATAACGTATAACGTCATATAGAATTACGGTTTTACGTATTACGTCATATAGTAATGCGTCATAACGTATAACGTCATACAGTATTACGGCATAACATATAACGTCACATAGAATTACGTCAGAACGGAGAACGTCAGATAGTAATACGTCATAACGTATAACGTCATATAGTATTACGGCATAACGTATAACGTCAGATAGAATTACGGCATAACGTATAACATCATACAGTAATTCCTCATAACGTATAACGTCACATAGTAATACGTCACAACGAATAACGTCATATAGAATTACGGTTAAACGTATAACGTCATACAGTAATGCGTCATAACGTATAACGTCACATAGTAATACGTCATACCGTATAACGTCATATCGAATTACGTCATGACGTATAACGTCACATAGCAAAACGTCATAACGTATAACGTCACATAGTAAAACGTCATAACGTATAACGTCATACTGAAATGCGTCATAACGTATAACGTCATATAGTATTGCGTCATGACGTATAACGTCGTATAGAATTACGGCATAACGGATAACGTCTTACAGTAATACGTCATAACGTATAACGTCATATAGCAATGCGTCATAACGTATAACGCCATATAGTAATGCGTCATAACGTATAACGCCATATAGTCATGCGTCATAACGTATAACGCCATATAGTACTGCGTCATGATGTATAACGTCATACAGAATTACGTCATAACGTATAACGTCATATAGAATTACGATGTAACGTATAACGTCATACAGTATTACGGTTTAACGTACAACGTCATACAGTAATGCGTCATAACGTGTAACGTCATATAGTATTGCGTCATACCATATAACGTCACATAGTAATACGTCATAACGTATAACGTCATAAAGAATTACTTCATAAGGTATAACGTCAAATAGTAATACGTTATAACGTATAACGTCATATAGAATTCCGGTTTAACGTATAACGTTATAGTGTAATGCGTCATAACGTATAACGCCATATAGAATTACGGCATAACGTATAACGTAACATAGAATTACGTCATAACGGATAACGTCACATAGTAGTACGTCATAACGCATAACGTCATATAGAATTACGGTTTAACGTATAACGCCATATAGTAATGCGTCATAACGTCTAACGTAACATAGAATTACGTCATAACGGATAACGTCACATAGTAGTACGTCATAACGCATAACGTCATATAGAATTACGGTTTAACGTATAACGCCATATAGTAATGCGTCATAACGTGTAACGTCACATAGTAATACGTCATAACGTTTAACGTCACATAGTAAAACGTCATAACGTATAACGTCATATAGAATTACGGTGTAACGTATAACGTCATATAGTATTTCGGTTTAACGTATAACGTCATACAGTAATGCGTCATAACGTATAACGTCATATAGTAATACGTCACAACGAATAACGTCATATAGAATTACGGTTAAACGTATAACGCCATATAGAATTACGTTTTAACGTATAACGTAATATAGAATTACGGTGTAACGTATAATACCTTAGCGTAATGCGTCATACCGTATAACGTCACATAGTAATACGTCATAACGTATAACGTCATAAAGAATTACTTCATAACGTATAACGTCAAATAGTAATACGTTATAACGTATAACGTCATATAGAATTACGGTTTAACGTATAACACCATACCGTAATGCGTCATAACGTATAACGTCATATAGTATTGCGTCATGACGTATAACGTAGAATAGAATTACGACATAACGTGCTACATCAAATAGTAATACGTCATAACGTATAACGTCATATAGAATTACGACATAACGTATAGCGTCACATAGTAATACGTCATAACGTATAACGTCATAAAGAATTACTTCATAACGTATTACGTCATATAGTAATGTGTCGTAAAGTATAACGCCATATAGTAATGCGTCATACCGTATAACGTCACATAGTAATACGTCATAACTTATAACGTCATAAAGAATTACTTCATAACGTATAACGTCAAATAGTAATACGTTATAACGTATAACGTCATATAGAATTACGGTTTAACGTATAACGTCATATAGTAATGCGTCGTAACGTATAACGCCATGTAGTAATGCGTCATACCGTATAACGTCACATAGTAATACGTTATAACGTATAACGTCTTATAGAATTACAGTTTAACGTATAACGCCATATAGCAATGCGTCATAACGTATAACCTCACATAGTAATAAGTCACAACGTATAACGTCATATAGAATTATTGTTTAACGTATAACGTCATACAGAAATTCCTCATAACGTATAACGTCACATAGTAATACGTCACAACGAATAACGTCATATAGAATTACGGTTAAACGCATAACGCCATATAGAATTACGTTTTAACGTATAACGTAATATAGAATTACGGTTTAACGTATAACGCCATATAGCAATGCGTCATAACGTATAACCTCACATAGTAATACGCCACAACGTATAACGTCATATAGAATTATTGTTTAACGTATAACGTCATGTAGTATTTCGGTTTAACGTATAACGTCATACATTAATGCGTCATAACGTATAACGTCATATAGTAATACGTCACAACGAATAACGTCATATAGAATTACGGTTAAACGTATAACGCCATATAGAATAACGTTTTAACGTATGACGTAATATAGAATTACGGTGTAACGTATAATACCTTAGCGTAATGCGTCATACCGTATAACGTCACATAGTAATACGTCATAACGTATAACGTCATAAAGAATTACTTCATAACGTATAACGTCAAATAGTAATACGTTATAACGTATAACGTCATATAGAATTACGGTTTAACGTATAACGTCATATAGTAATGCGTCGTAACGTATAACGCCATGTAGTAATGCGTCATACCGTATAACGTCACATAGTAATACGTTATAACGTATAACGTCATATAGAATTACAGTTAATGTATAACGCCATATAGCAATGCGTCATAACGTATAGCCTCACATAGTAATACGTCACAACGTATAACGTCATATAGAATTATTGTTTAACGTATAACGTCATACAGAAATTCCTCATAACGTATAACGTCACATAGTAATACGTCACAACGAATAACGTCATATAGAATTACGGTTAAACGCATAACGCCATATAGAATTACGTTTTAACGTATAACGTAATATAGAATTACGGTTTAACGTATAACGCCATATAGCAATGCGTCATAACGTATAACCTCACATAGTAATACGTCATACCGTATAACGTCATATGGAATTACGTCATAACGTATAACGTCACATAGCAAAACGTCATAACGTATAACGTCACATAGTAAAACGTCATAACGTATAACGTCATATAGTATTACGGCATACCGTATAACGTCATATAGAATTACAGCATAACGTATAACGTCATACAGTAATGCGTCATAACGCATAACGTCATATAGTATAGCGTCATGACGTATAACGTCGCATAGCATTATGTCATAATGGATAACGTCTTCTAGTAATACGTCATAACGTATAACGTTATATAGAATTACGGCATAACGTATTACGTCATACAGTAATTTCTCATAACGTATAACGTCACATAGTAATACGTCACAACGAATAACGTCATATTGAATTACGGTTAAACGTATAACGCCATATAGAATTACGTTTTAACGTATAACGTAATAGAGAATTACGGTGTAACGTATAATACCATAGCGTAATGCGTCATATCGTGTAACGTCACATAGTAATACGTCATACCGTATAACGTCATATCGAATTACGTCATAACGTATAACGTCACATAGCAAAACGTCATAACGTATAACGTCGCATAGTAGAACGTCATAACGTATAACGTCATATAGAATTACGGTTTAACGTATAACGTCATACTGTAATGCGTCATAGCGAATAACGTCATATAGTATTGCGTCATGACGTATAACATCGTATAGAATTACGTCATAACGGGTAACGTCTTACAGTAATACGTCATAACGTATAACGCCATATAGTATTGCGTCATGATGTATAACGTCATACAGAATTACGTCATAACATATAATGTCATATAGTATTGCGTCATACCGCATAACGTCATATAGAATTACGGCATAACGTATAACGTCATACAGTAATGCGTCATAACGAATAACGTCATATAGTATAGCGTCATGACGTATAACGTCGCATAGCATTATGTCATAATGGATAACGTCTTCTAGTAATACGTCATAACGTATAACGTCATATAGAATTACGGTGTAACGTATAACGTCATATAGTATTACGGTTTAACGTATAAAGTCATACAGTAATGCGTCATAACGTATAACGTCATATAGTAACACGTCACAACGAATAACGTCATATAGAATTACGGTTAAACGTATAACGCCATATAGAATTACGTTTTAACGTATAACGTAATATAGAATTACGGTGTAATGTATAATACCATAGCGTAATCCGTCATAACGTATAACGTCACATAGTAATACGTCATACCCTATAACGTCATATCGATTTACGTCATAACGAATAACGTCACATAGCAAAACGTCATAACGTATAACGTCACATACTAAAACGTCATAACGTATAACGTCATATAGAATTACGGTTTAACGTATAACGTCATACTGTAATGCGTCATAGCGTATAACGTCATATAGAATTATTGTTTATCGTATAACGTCATACAGCAATTCCTCATATCGTATAACGTGACATAGTAATACGTCACAACGAATAACGTCATATAGAATTACTGTTAAACATATAACGCCATATAGAAATACGGTGAAACGTATAACGCCATATAGAGTTACGGTTTAACGTATAACGTCATATAGTAAAACGTCATAACGTATAACGTCACATAGTAAAACGTCATAACGTATAACGTCATATAGAATTACGGTTCCACGTATAGCACCATACAGTAATGCGTCGTAACGTATAACGTCATATAGTATTGCGTCATGACGTATAACGTAACATAGTAATACGTCATAACGTATAACGCCATATAGTAATACGTCATGACGGATAACTTCACACAGTGTTACGTAATAACGTATAACGTCATATAGAATTGCGGTTTAACGTATAACGTCATTTATTAATGCGTCATAACGTATAACGCCATATAGTAATGCGTCATAACGTATAACGTCATATACAATTACGGTTTCACGTATAGCACCATACAGTAATGCGTCATAACGTATAACGCCATATAGTAATCCGTCATAACGTATAACGTCACATAGTATTGCGTCATGACGTATAACGTAGAATAGAATTACGACATAACGCACTACATCAAATAGTAATACGTCATAACGTATAACGTCATATAGAATTATGACATAACGTATAGCGTCACATAGTAATACGTCATAACGTATAACGTCATATAGAATCATTGTTTAACGTATAACGTCATACAGTAATTCCTCATAACGTATAACGTCACATAGTAATACGTCACAACGAATAACGTCATATAGAATTACGGTTAAACGCATAACGCCATATAGAATTACGTTTTAACGTATAACGTAATATAGAATTACGGTGTAACGTATAATACCATAGCGTAATGCGTCATAACGTGTAACGTCACATAGTAATACGTCATAACGCATAACGTCTTATAGAATTACGGTTTAACGTATAAAGCCATATAGTAATGCGTCATAACGTGTAACGTCACATAGTAATACGTCATACCGTATAACGTCATATGGAATTACGTCATAACGTATAACGTCACATAGCAAAACGTCATAACGTATAACGTCACATAGTAAAACGTCATAACGTATAACGTCATATAGTATTACGGCATACCGTATAACGTCATATAGAATTACAGCATAACGTATAACGTCATACAGTAATGCGTCATAACGCATAACGTCATATAGTATAGCGTCATGACGTATAACGTCGCATAGCATTATGTCATAATGGATAACGTCTTCTAGTAATACGTCATAACGTATAACGTCATATAGAATTACGGCATCACGTATTACGTCATACAGTAATTTCTCATAACGTATAACGTCACATTGTAATACGTCACAACGAATAACGTCATATAGAATTACGGTTAAACGTATAACGCCATATAGAATTACGTTTTAACGTATAACGTAATAGAGAATTACGGTGTAACGTATAATACCATAGCGTAATGCGTCATATCGTGTAACGTCACATAGTAATACGACCTAACGTATAACGTCATATAGAATTACGGTTTAACGTATAACGCCATATAGTAATGCGTCATAACGTATAACGTCACATAGTAATACGTCATAACGAATAACGTCACATAGTAAAACGTCATAACGTATAACGTCATATAGAATTACGGTTTAACGTATAACGTCGTATAGTATTACGGTTTAACGTATAACGTCATACAGTAATGCGTCATAACGTATAACGTCATATAGTAATACGTCACAACGAATAACGTCATATAGAATTACGGTTAAACGTATAACGCCATATAGAATTACGTTTTAACGTATAACGTAATATAGAATTACGGTGTAACGTATAATACCATAGCGTAATCCGTCATAACGTATAACGTCACATAGTAATACGTCATACCGTATAACGTCATATCGAATTACGTCATAACGTATAACGTCACATAGCAAAACGTCATAACGTATAACGTCACATAGTAAAACGTCATAACGTATAACGTCATATAGAATTACGGTTTAACGTATAACGTCATACTGTAATGCGTCATAGCGTATAACGTCATATAGTATTGCGTCATGACGTATAACGTCGTATAGAATTACTTCATAACGTATAACGTCACATAGTAATACGTCATAACGTATAAGGTCATATAGAATTTCGGTTTAACGTATAACGCCAGATAGCAGTGCGTCATGACGTATAACGTCACATAGTAATACGTCATAACGTATAACGTTATATAGAATTATTGTTTAACGTATAACGTCATAGTGTAATGCGTCATAACGTATAACGCCATATCGAATTACGTCATAACATATAACGTCATATTGAATTTCGGTTTAACGTATAACGCCATATAGCAATGCGTCATAACGTATAACCTCACATAGTAATACGTCATACCGTATAACGTCATATGGAATTACGTCATAACGTATAACGTCACATAGCAAAACGTCATAACGTATAACGTCACATAGTAAAACGTCATAACGTATAACGTCATATAGTATTACGGCATACCGTATAACGTCATATAGAATTACAGCATAACGTATAACGTCATACAGTAATGCGTCATAACGCATAACGTCATATAGTATAGCGTCATGACGTATAACGTCGCATAGCATTATGTCATAATGGATAACGTCTTCTAGTAATACGTCATAACGTATAACGTTATATAGAATTACGGCATAACGTATTACGTCATACAGTAATTTCTCATAACGTATAACGTCACATAGTAATACGTCACAACGAATAACGTCATATAGAATTACGGTTAAACGTATAACGCCATATAGAATTACGTTTTAACGTATAACGTAATAGAGAATTACGGTGTAACGTATAATACCATAGCGTAATGCGTCATATCGTGTAACGTCACATAGTAATACGTCATACCGTATAACGTCATATCGAATTACGTCATAACGTATAACGTCACATAGCAAAACGTCATAACGTATAACGTCGCATAGTAGAACGTCATAACGTATAACGTCATATAGAATTACGGTTTAACGTATAACGTCATACTGTAATGCGTCATAGCGAATAACGTCATATAGTATTGCGTCATGACGTATAACATCGTATAGAATTACGTCATAACGGGTAACGTCTTACAGTAATACGTCATAACGTATAACGCCATATAGTATTGCGTCATGATGTATAACGTCATACAGAATTACGTCATAACATATAATGTCATATAGTATTGCGTCATACCGCATAACGTCATATAGAATTACGGCATAACGTATAACGTCATACAGTAATGCGTCATAACGAATAACGTCATATAGTATAGCGTCATGACGTATAACGTCGCATAGCATTATGTCATAATGGATAACGTCTTCTAGTAATACGTCATAACGTATAACGTCATATAGAATTACGGTGTAACGTATAACGTCATATAGTATTACGGTTTAACGTATAAAGTCATACAGTAATGCGTCATAACGTATAACGTCATATAGTAACACGTCACAACGAATAACGTCATATAGAATTACGGTTAAACGTATAACGCCATATAGAATTACGTTTTAACGTATAACGTAATATAGAATTACGGTGTAATGTATAATACCATAGCGTAATCCGTCATAACGTATAACGTCACATAGTAATACGTCATACCCTATAACGTCATATCGATTTACGTCATAACGAATAACGTCACATAGCAAAACGTCATAACGTATAACGTCACATACTAAAACGTCATAACGTATAACGTCATATAGAATTACGGTTTAACGTATAACGTCATACTGTAATGCGTCATAGCGTATAACGTCATATAGAATTATTGTTTATCGTATAACGTCATACAGCAATTCCTCATATCGTATAACGTGACATAGTAATACGTCACAACGAATAACGTCATATAGAATTACTGTTAAACATATAACGCCATATAGAAATACGGTGAAACGTATAACGCCATATAGAGTTACGGTTTAACGTATAACGTCATATAGTAAAACGTCATAACGTATAACGTCACATAGTAAAACGTCATAACGTATAACGTCATATAGAATTACGGTTCCACGTATAGCACCATACAGTAATGCGTCGTAACGTATAACGTCATATAGTATTGCGTCATGACGTATAACGTAACATAGTAATACGTCATAACGTATAACGCCATATAGTAATACGTCATGACGGATAACTTCACACAGTGTTACGTAATAACGTATAACGTCATATAGAATTGCGGTTTAACGTATAACGTCATTTATTAATGCGTCATAACGTATAACGCCATATAGTAATGCGTCATAACGTATAACGTCATATACAATTACGGTTTCACGTATAGCACCATACAGTAATGCGTCATAACGTATAACGCCATATAGTAATCCGTCATAACGTATAACGTCACATAGTATTGCGTCATGACGTATAACGTAGAATAGAATTACGACATAACGTACTACATCAAATAGTAATACGTCATAACGTATAACGTCATATAGAATTATGACATAACGTATAGCGTCACATAGTAATACGTCATAACGTATAACGTCATATAGAATCATTGTTTAACGTATAACGTCATACAGTAATTCCTCATAACGTATAACGTCACATAGTAATACGTCACAACGAATAACGTCATATAGAATTACGGTTAAACGCATAACGCCATATAGAATTACGTTTTAACGTATAACGTAATATAGAATTACGGTGTAACGTATAATACCATAGCGTAATGCGTCATAACGTGTAACGTCACATAGTAATACGTCATAACGCATAACGTCTTATAGAATTACGGTTTAACGTATAAAGCCATATAGTAATGCGTCATAACGTGTAACGTCACATAGTAATACGTCATACCGTATAACGTCATATGGAATTACGTCATAACGTATAACGTCACATAGCAAAACGTCATAACGTATAACGTCACATAGTAAAACGTCATAACGTATAACGTCATATAGTATTACGGCATACCGTATAACGTCATATAGAATTACAGCATAACGTATAACGTCATACAGTAATGCGTCATAACGCATAACGTCATATAGTATAGCGTCATGACGTATAACGTCGCATAGCATTATGTCATAATGGATAACGTCTTCTAGTAATACGTCATAACGTATAACGTCATATAGAATTACGGCATAACGTATTACGTCATACAGTAATTTCTCATAACGTATAACGTCACATTGTAATACGTCACAACGAATAACGTCATATAGAATTACGGTTAAACGTATAACGCCATATAGAATTACGTTTTAACGTATAACGTAATAGAGAATTACGGTGTAACGTATAATACCATAGCGTAATGCGTCATATCGTGTAACGTCACATAGTAATACGACCTAACGTATAACGTCATATAGAATTACGGTTTAACGTATAACGCCATATAGTAATGCGTCATAACGTATAACGTCACATAGTAATACGTCATAACGAATAACGTCACATAGTAAAACGTCATAACGTATAACGTCATATAGAATTACGGTTTAACGTATAACGTCGTATAGTATTACGGTTTAACGTATAACGTCATACAGTAATGCGTCATAACGTATAACGTCATATAGTAATACGTCACAACGAATAACGTCATATAGAATTACGGTTAAACGTATAACGCCATATAGAATTACGTTTTAACGTATAACGTAATATAGAATTACGGTGTAACGTATAATACCATAGCGTAATCCGTCATAACGTATAACGTCACATAGTAATACGTCATACCGTATAACGTCATATCGAATTACGTCATAACGTATAACGTCACATAGCAAAACGTCATAACGTATAACGTCACATAGTAAAACGTCATAACGTATAACGTCATATAGAATTACGGTTTAACGTATAACGTCATACTGTAATGCGTCATAGCGTATAACGTCATATAGTATTGCGTCATGACGTATAACGTCGTATAGAATTACTTCATAACGTATAACGTCACATAGTAATACGTCATAACGTATAAGGTCATATAGAATTTCGGTTTAACGTATAACGCCAGATAGCAGTGCGTCATGACGTATAACGTCACATAGTAATACGTCATAACGTATAACGTTATATAGAATTATTGTTTAACG
Organism: Bombus fervidus; assembly: GCF_041682495.2. Lineage (NCBI taxonomy): Eukaryota > Metazoa > Arthropoda > Insecta > Hymenoptera > Apidae > Bombus > Bombus fervidus. The sequence goes on from NW_027212582.1 coordinate 4,077,534, forward strand.
TATAACGTCATAGTGTAATGCGTCATAACGTATAACGCCATATCGAATTACGTCATAACATATAACGTCATATTGAATTTCGGTTTAACGTTAAACGCCATATAGCAATGCGTCATAACGTATAACGTCACATAGTAATACGTCATAACGTATAACGTCATATAGAATTATTGTTTATCGTATAACGTCATACAGCAATTCCTCATATCGTATAACGTGACATAGTAATACGTCACAACGAATAACGTCATATAGAATTACTGTTAAACATATAACGCCATATAGAAATACGGTGAAACGTATAACGCCATATAGAGTTACGGTTTAACGTATAACGTCATATAGTAGTGCGTCATAACGTATAACGCCATATAGTAATGCGTCATAACGTATAACGTCATATAGAATTACGGTTTCACGTATAGCACCATACAGTAATGCGTCGTAACGTATAACGTCATATAGTATTGCGTCATGACGTATAACGTAACATAGTAATACGTCATAACGTATAACGCCATATAGTAATACGTCATGACGGATAACTTCACACAGTGTTACGTAATAACGTATAACGTCATATAGAATTGCGGTTTAACGTATAACGTCATTTACTAATGCGTCATAACGTATAACGCCATATAGTAATGCGTCATAACGTATAACGTCATATAGAATTACGGTTTCACGTATAGCACCATACAGTAATGCGTCATAACGTATAACGCCATATAGTAATCCGTCATAACGTATAACGTCACATCGTATTGCGTCATGACGTATAACGTAGAATAGAATTACGACATAACGTACTACATCAAATAGTAATACGTCATAACGTATAACGTCATATAGAATTATGACATAACGTATAGCGTCACATAGTAATACGTCATAACGTATAACGTCATAAAGAATTACTTCATAACGTATAACATCAAATAGTAATACGTTATAACGTATAACGTCATAAAGAATTACTTCATAACATGTAACGTCACATAGTAATGCGTTATAACGTATAACGTCATATAGAATTACGGTTTAACGTATAACGTCATATAGTAATGCGTCGTAACGTATAACGCCATATAGTAATGCGTCATACCGTATAACGTCATATAGTATTCCGGTTTAACGTATAACGAGATATATCAATGCGTCATAACGTATAACGACATATAGAATTGCGGAATAACGTATAACATCATATAGAATTATTGTTTAACGTATAACGTCATACAGAAATTCCTCATAACGTATAACGTCACATAGTAATACGTCACAACGAATAACGTCATATAGAATTACGGTTAAACGCATAACGCCATATAGAATTACGTTTTAACGTATAACGTAATATAGAATTACGGTTTAACGTATAACGCCATATAGCAATGCGTCATAACGTATAACCTCACATAGTAATACGTCATACCGTATAACGTCATATGGAATTACGTCATAACGTATAACGTCACATAGCAAAACGTCATAACGTATAACGTCACATAGTAAAACGTCATAACGTATAACGTCATATAGTATTACGGCATACCGTATAACGTCATATAGAATTACAGCATAACGTATAACGTCATACAGTAATGCGTCATAACGCATAACGTCATATAGTATAGCGTCATGACGTATAACGTCGCATAGCATTATGTCATAATGGATAACGTCTTCTAGTAATACGTCATAACGTATAACGTCATATAGAATTACGGCATAACGTATTACGTCATACAGTAATTTCTCATAACGTATAACGTCATATAGTATAGCGTCATGACGTATAACGTCGCATAGCATTATGTCATAATGGATAACGTCTTCTAGTAATACGTCATAACGTATAACGTCACATAGTAAAACGTCATAACGTATAACGTCATATAGTATTACGGCATACCGTATAACGTCACATAGTAATACGTTATAACGTATAACGTCATATAGAATTACGCTTTAACGTATAACGCCATATAGCAATGCGTCATAACGTATAACCTCACATAGTAATACGTCATAACGTATAACGTCATATAGAATTATTGTTTAACGTATAACGTCATACAGTAATTCCTCATGACGTATAACGTCACATAGTAATACGTCACAACGAATAACGTCATATAGAATTACGGTTAAACGCATAACGCCATATAGAATTACGTTTTGACGTATAACGTAATATAGAATTACGGTGTAACGTATAATACCGTAGCGTAATGCGTCATAACGTCTAACGTCATATAGTATTGCGTCATACCGTATAACGTCACATAGTAATACGTCATAACGTATAACGTCATAAAGAATTACTTCATAACGTATAACGTCAAATAGTAATACGTCATAACGTATAACGCCATATAGTAAGACGTCATAACATATAACGCCATATAGTAATACGTCATAACGTATAACATCACATAGAATTCCGGTTTAACGTATAACGTTATAGTGTAATGCGTCATAACGTATAACGCCATATAGAATTACGGCATAACGTATAACGTAACATAGAATTACGTCATAACGGATAACGTCACATAGTAGTACGCCATAACGTATAACATCACATAGAATTCCGGTTTAACGTATAACGCCATATAGTAATGCGTCATAACGTATAACGTCATATACAATTACGGTTTCACGTATAGCACCATACAGTAATGCGTCATAACGTATAACGCCATATAGTAATCCGTCATAACGTATAACGTCACATAGTATTGCGTCATGACGTATAACGTAGAATAGAATTACGACATAACGCACTACATCAAATAGTAATACGTCATAACGTATAACGTCATATAGAATTATGACATAACGTATAGCGTCACATAGTAATACGTCATAACGTATAACGTCATATAGAATCATTGTTTAACGTATAACGTCATACAGTAATTCCTCATAACGTATAACGTCACATAGTAATACGTCACAACGAATAACGTCATATAGAATTACGGTTAAACGCATAACGCCATATAGAATTACGTTTTAACGTATAACGTAATATAGAATTACGGTGTAACGTATAATACCATAGCGTAATGCGTCATAACGTGTAACGTCACATAGTAATACGTCATAACGCATAACGTCTTATAGAATTACGGTTTAACGTATAAAGCCATATAGTAATGCGTCATAACGTGTAACGTCACATAGTAATACGTCATACCGTATAACGTCATATGGAATTACGTCATAACGTATAACGTCACATAGCAAAACGTCATAACGTATAACGTCACATAGTAAAACGTCATAACGTATAACGTCATATAGTATTACGGCATACCGTATAACGTCATATAGAATTACAGCATAACGTATAACGTCATACAGTAATGCGTCATAACGCATAACGTCATATAGTATAGCGTCATGACGTATAACGTCGCATAGCATTATGTCATAATGGATAACGTCTTCTAGTAATACGTCATAACGTATAACGTCATATAGAATTACGGCATCACGTATTACGTCATACAGTAATTTCTCATAACGTATAACGTCACATTGTAATACGTCACAACGAATAACGTCATATAGAATTACGGTTAAACGTATAACGCCATATAGAATTACGTTTTAACGTATAACGTAATAGAGAATTACGGTGTAACGTATAATACCATAGCGTAATGCGTCATATCGTGTAACGTCACATAGTAATACGACCTAACGTATAACGTCATATAGAATTACGGTTTAACGTATAACGCCATATAGTAATGCGTCATAACGTATAACGTCACATAGTAATACGTCATAACGAATAACGTCACATAGTAAAACGTCATAACGTATAACGTCATATAGAATTACGGTTTAACGTATAACGTCGTATAGTATTACGGTTTAACGTATAACGTCATACAGTAATGCGTCATAACGTATAACGTCATATAGTAATACGTCACAACGAATAACGTCATATAGAATTACGGTTAAACGTATAACGCCATATAGAATTACGTTTTAACGTATAACGTAATATAGAATTACGGTGTAACGTATAATACCATAGCGTAATCCGTCATAACGTATAACGTCACATAGTAATACGTCATACCGTATAACGTCATATCGAATTACGTCATAACGTATAACGTCACATAGCAAAACGTCATAACGTATAACGTCACATAGTAAAACGTCATAACGTATAACGTCATATAGAATTACGGTTTAACGTATAACGTCATACTGTAATGCGTCATAGCGTATAACGTCATATAGTATTGCGTCATGACGTATAACGTCGTATAGAATTACTTCATAACGTATAACGTCACATAGTAATACGTCATAACGTATAAGGTCATATAGAATTTCGGTTTAACGTATAACGCCAGATAGCAGTGCGTCATGACGTATAACGTCACATAGTAATACGTCATAACGTATAACGTTATATAGAATTATTGTTTAACGTATAACGTCATAGTGTAATGCGTCATAACGTATAACGCCATATCGAATTACGTCATAACATATAACGTCATATTGAATTTCGGTTTAACGTATAACGCCATATAGCAATGCGTCATAACGTATAACCTCACATAGTAATACGTCATACCGTATAACGTCATATGGAATTACGTCATAACGTATAACGTCACATAGCAAAACGTCATAACGTATAACGTCACATAGTAAAACGTCATAACGTATAACGTCATATAGTATTACGGCATACCGTATAACGTCATATAGAATTACAGCATAACGTATAACGTCATACAGTAATGCGTCATAACGCATAACGTCATATAGTATAGCGTCATGACGTATAACGTCGCATAGCATTATGTCATAATGGATAACGTCTTCTAGTAATACGTCATAACGTATAACGTTATATAGAATTACGGCATAACGTATTACGTCATACAGTAATTTCTCATAACGTATAACGTCACATAGTAATACGTCACAACGAATAACGTCATATAGAATTACGGTTAAACGTATAACGCCATATAGAATTACGTTTTAACGTATAACGTAATAGAGAATTACGGTGTAACGTATAATACCATAGCGTAATGCGTCATATCGTGTAACGTCACATAGTAATACGTCATACCGTATAACGTCATATCGAATTACGTCATAACGTATAACGTCACATAGCAAAACGTCATAACGTATAACGTCGCATAGTAGAACGTCATAACGTATAACGTCATATAGAATTACGGTTTAACGTATAACGTCATACTGTAATGCGTCATAGCGAATAACGTCATATAGTATTGCGTCATGACGTATAACATCGTATAGAATTACGTCATAACGGGTAACGTCTTACAGTAATACGTCATAACGTATAACGCCATATAGTATTGCGTCATGATGTATAACGTCATACAGAATTACGTCATAACATATAATGTCATATAGTATTGCGTCATACCGCATAACGTCATATAGAATTACGGCATAACGTATAACGTCATACAGTAATGCGTCATAACGAATAACGTCATATAGTATAGCGTCATGACGTATAACGTCGCATAGCATTATGTCATAATGGATAACGTCTTCTAGTAATACGTCATAACGTATAACGTCATATAGAATTACGGTGTAACGTATAACGTCATATAGTATTACGGTTTAACGTATAAAGTCATACAGTAATGCGTCATAACGTATAACGTCATATAGTAACACGTCACAACGAATAACGTCATATAGAATTACGGTTAAACGTATAACGCCATATAGAATTACGTTTTAACGTATAACGTAATATAGAATTACGGTGTAATGTATAATACCATAGCGTAATCCGTCATAACGTATAACGTCACATAGTAATACGTCATACCCTATAACGTCATATCGATTTACGTCATAACGAATAACGTCACATAGCAAAACGTCATAACGTATAACGTCACATACTAAAACGTCATAACGTATAACGTCATATAGAATTACGGTTTAACGTATAACGTCATACTGTAATGCGTCATAGCGTATAACGTCATATAGAATTATTGTTTATCGTATAACGTCATACAGCAATTCCTCATATCGTATAACGTGACATAGTAATACGTCACAACGAATAACGTCATATAGAATTACTGTTAAACATATAACGCCATATAGAAATACGGTGAAACGTATAACGCCATATAGAGTTACGGTTTAACGTATAACGTCATATAGTAAAACGTCATAACGTATAACGTCACATAGTAAAACGTCATAACGTATAACGTCATATAGAATTACGGTTCCACGTATAGCACCATACAGTAATGCGTCGTAACGTATAACGTCATATAGTATTGCGTCATGACGTATAACGTAACATAGTAATACGTCATAACGTATAACGCCATATAGTAATACGTCATGACGGATAACTTCACACAGTGTTACGTAATAACGTATAACGTCATATAGAATTGCGGTTTAACGTATAACGTCATTTATTAATGCGTCATAACGTATAACGCCATATAGTAATGCGTCATAACGTATAACGTCATATACAATTACGGTTTCACGTATAGCACCATACAGTAATGCGTCATAACGTATAACGCCATATAGTAATCCGTCATAACGTATAACGTCACATAGTATTGCGTCATGACGTATAACGTAGAATAGAATTACGACATAACGTACTACATCAAATAGTAATACGTCATAACGTATAACGTCATATAGAATTATGACATAACGTATAGCGTCACATAGTAATACGTCATAACGTATAACGTCATATAGAATCATTGTTTAACGTATAACGTCATACAGTAATTCCTCATAACGTATAACGTCACATAGTAATACGTCACAACGAATAACGTCATATAGAATTACGGTTAAACGCATAACGCCATATAGAATTACGTTTTAACGTATAACGTAATATAGAATTACGGTGTAACGTATAATACCATAGCGTAATGCGTCATAACGTGTAACGTCACATAGTAATACGTCATAACGCATAACGTCTTATAGAATTACGGTTTAACGTATAAAGCCATATAGTAATGCGTCATAACGTGTAACGTCACATAGTAATACGTCATACCGTATAACGTCATATGGAATTACGTCATAACGTATAACGTCACATAGCAAAACGTCATAACGTATAACGTCACATAGTAAAACGTCATAACGTATAACGTCATATAGTATTACGGCATACCGTATAACGTCATATAGAATTACAGCATAACGTATAACGTCATACAGTAATGCGTCATAACGCATAACGTCATATAGTATAGCGTCATGACGTATAACGTCGCATAGCATTATGTCATAATGGATAACGTCTTCTAGTAATACGTCATAACGTATAACGTCATATAGAATTACGGCATAACGTATTACGTCATACAGTAATTTCTCATAACGTATAACGTCACATTGTAATACGTCACAACGAATAACGTCATATAGAATTACGGTTAAACGTATAACGCCATATAGAATTACGTTTTAACGTATAACGTAATAGAGAATTACGGTGTAACGTATAATACCATAGCGTAATGCGTCATATCGTGTAACGTCACATAGTAATACGACCTAACGTATAACGTCATATAGAATTACGGTTTAACGTATAACGCCATATAGTAATGCGTCATAACGTATAACGTCACATAGTAATACGTCATAACGAATAACGTCACATAGTAAAACGTCATAACGTATAACGTCATATAGAATTACGGTTTAACGTATAACGTCGTATAGTATTACGGTTTAACGTATAACGTCATACAGTAATGCGTCATAACGTATAACGTCATATAGTAATACGTCACAACGAATAACGTCATATAGAATTACGGTTAAACGTATAACGCCATATAGAATTACGTTTTAACGTATAACGTAATATAGAATTACGGTGTAACGTATAATACCATAGCGTAATCCGTCATAACGTATAACGTCACATAGTAATACGTCATACCGTATAACGTCATATCGAATTACGTCATAACGTATAACGTCACATAGCAAAACGTCATAACGTATAACGTCACATAGTAAAACGTCATAACGTATAACGTCATATAGAATTACGGTTTAACGTATAACGTCATACTGTAATGCGTCATAGCGTATAACGTCATATAGTATTGCGTCATGACGTATAACGTCGTATAGAATTACTTCATAACGTATAACGTCACATAGTAATACGTCATAACGTATAAGGTCATATAGAATTTCGGTTTAACGTATAACGCCAGATAGCAGTGCGTCATGACGTATAACGTCACATAGTAATACGTCATAACGTATAACGTTATATAGAATTATTGTTTAACGTATAACGTCATAGTGTAATGCGTCATAACGTATAACGCCATATCGAATTACGTCATAACATATAACGTCATATTGAATTTCGGTTTAACGTTAAACGCCATATAGCAATGCGTCATAACGTATAACGTCACATAGTAATACGTCATAACGTATAACGTCATATAGAATTATTGTTTATCGTATAACGTCATACAGCAATTCCTCATATCGTATAACGTGACATAGTAATACGTCACAACGAATAACGTCATATAGAATTACTGTTAAACATATAACGCCATATAGAAATACGGTGAAACGTATAACGCCATATAGAGTTACGGTTTAACGTATAACGTCATATAGTAGTGCGTCATAACGTATAACGCCATATAGTAATGCGTCATAACGTATAACGTCATATAGAATTACGGTTTCACGTATAGCACCATACAGTAATGCGTCGTAACGTATAACGTCATATAGTATTGCGTCATGACGTATAACGTAACATAGTAATACGTCATAACGTATAACGCCATATAGTAATACGTCATGACGGATAACTTCACACAGTGTTACGTAATAACGTATAACGTCATATAGAATTGCGGTTTAACGTATAACGTCATTTACTAATGCGTCATAACGTATAACGCCATATAGTAATGCGTCATAACGTATAACGTCATATAGAATTACGGTTTCACGTATAGCACCATACAGTAATGCGTCATAACGTATAACGCCATATAGTAATCCGTCATAACGTATAACGTCACATCGTATTGCGTCATGACGTATAACGTAGAATAGAATTACGACATAACGTACTACATCAAATAGTAATACGTCATAACGTATAACGTCATATAGAATTATGACATAACGTATAGCGTCACATAGTAATACGTCATAACGTATAACGTCATAAAGAATTACTTCATAACGTATAACATCAAATAGTAATACGTTATAACGTATAACGTCATAAAGAATTACTTCATAACATGTAACGTCACATAGTAATGCGTTATAACGTATAACGTCATATAGAATTACGGTTTAACGTATAACGTCATATAGTAATGCGTCGTAACGTATAACGCCATATAGTAATGCGTCATACCGTATAACGTCATATAGTATTCCGGTTTAACGTATAACGAGATATATCAATGCGTCATAACGTATAACGACATATAGAATTGCGGAATAACGTATAACATCATATAGAATTATTGTTTAACGTATAACGTCATACAGAAATTCCTCATAACGTATAACGTCACATAGTAATACGTCACAACGAATAACGTCATATAGAATTACGGTTAAACGCATAACGCCATATAGAATTACGTTTTAACGTATAACGTAATATAGAATTACGGTTTAACGTATAACGCCATATAGCAATGCGTCATAACGTATAACCTCACATAGTAATACGTCATACCGTATAACGTCATATGGAATTACGTCATAACGTATAACGTCACATAGCAAAACGTCATAACGTATAACGTCACATAGTAAAACGTCATAACGTATAACGTCATATAGTATTACGGCATACCGTATAACGTCATATAGAATTACAGCATAACGTATAACGTCATACAGTAATGCGTCATAACGCATAACGTCATATAGTATAGCGTCATGACGTATAACGTCGCATAGCATTATGTCATAATGGATAACGTCTTCTAGTAATACGTCATAACGTATAACGTCATATAGAATTACGGCATAACGTATTACGTCATACAGTAATTTCTCATAACGTATAACGTCATATAGTATAGCGTCATGACGTATAACGTCGCATAGCATTATGTCATAATGGATAACGTCTTCTAGTAATACGTCATAACGTATAACGTCACATAGTAAAACGTCATAACGTATAACGTCATATAGTATTACGGCATACCGTATAACGTCACATAGTAATACGTTATAACGTATAACGTCATATAGAATTACGCTTTAACGTATAACGCCATATAGCAATGCGTCATAACGTATAACCTCACATAGTAATACGTCATAACGTATAACGTCATATAGAATTATTGTTTAACGTATAACGTCATACAGTAATTCCTCATGACGTATAACGTCACATAGTAATACGTCACAACGAATAACGTCATATAGAATTACGGTTAAACGCATAACGCCATATAGAATTACGTTTTGACGTATAACGTAATATAGAATTACGGTGTAACGTATAATACCGTAGCGTAATGCGTCATAACGTCTAACGTCATATAGTATTGCGTCATACCGTATAACGTCACATAGTAATACGTCATAACGTATAACGTCATAAAGAATTACTTCATAACGTATAACGTCAAATAGTAATACGTCATAACGTATAACGCCATATAGTAAGACGTCATAACATATAACGCCATATAGTAATACGTCATAACGTATAACATCACATAGAATTCCGGTTTAACGTATAACGTTATAGTGTAATGCGTCATAACGTATAACGCCATATAGAATTACGGCATAACGTATAACGTAACATAGAATTACGTCATAACGGATAACGTCACATAGTAGTACGCCATAACGTATAACATCACATAGAATTCCGGTTTAACGTATAACGTTATAGTGTAATGCGTCATAACGTATAACGTCATACAGAAATTCCTCATAACGTATAACGTCGCATAGTAATACGTCACAACGAATAACGTCATATAGAATTACGGTTAAACGCATAACGCCATATAGAATTACGCTTTAACGTATAACGTAATATAGAATTACGGTTTAACGTACAACGCCATATAGCAATGCGTCATAACGTATAACCTCACATAGTAATACGTCATAACGTATAACGTCATATAGAATCATTCTTTAACGTATAACGTCATACAGTAATTCCTCATAACGTATAACGTCACATAATAATACGTCACAACGGATAACGTCATATAGAATTACGGTTAAACGCATAACGCCATATAGAATTACGTTTTAACGTATAACGTAATATAGAATTACGGTGTAACGTATAATACCATAGCGTAATGCGTCATAACGTGTAACGTCACATAGTAATACGTCATAACGCATAACGTCTTATAGAATTACGGTTTAACGTATAAAGCCATATAGTAATGCGTCATAACGTATAACGTCACATAGTAATACGTCATACCGTATAACGTCATATGGAATTACGTCATAACGTATAACGTCACATAGCAAAACGTCATAACGTATAACGTCACATAGTAAAACGTCATAACGTATAACGTCATATAGTATTACGGCATACCGTATAACGTCATATAGAATTACAGCATAACGTATAACGTCATACAGTAATGCGTCATAACGCATAACGTCATATAGTATAGCGTCATGACGTATAACGTCGCATAGCATTATGTCATAATGGATAACGTCTTCTAGTAATACGTCATAACGTAAAACGTCATATAGAATTACGGCATAACGTATTACGTCATACAGTAATTTCTCATAACGTATAACGTCACATAGTAATACGTCACAACGAATAACGTCATATAGAATTACGGTTAAACGTATAACGCCATATAGAATTACGTTTTAACGTATAACGTAATAGAGAATTACGGTGTAACGTATAATACCATAGCGTAATGCGTCATATCGTGTAACGTCACATAGTAATACGACCTAATGTATAACGTCATATAGAATTACGGTTTAACGTATAACGCCATATAGTAATGCGCCATAACGTATAACGTCACATAGTAATACGTCATAACGAATAACGTCACATAGTAAAACGTCATAACGTATAACGTCATATAGAATTACGGTGTAACGTATAACGTCATATAGTATTACGGTTTAACGTATAACGTCATACAGCAATGCGTCATAACGTTTAACGTCATATAGTAATACGTCACAACGAATAACGTCATATAGAATTACGGTTAAACGTATAGCACCATATAGAATTACGTTTTAACGTATAACGTAATACAGAATTACCGTTTAACGTATAATACCATTGCGTAATGCGTCATATCATGTAACGTCACATAGTAATACGTCATAACGCATAACGTCATATAGAAATACGGTTTAACGTATAACGTCATACAGAATTACGTCATAACATATAATGTCATATAGTATTGCGTCATAACGTATAACGTCATATAGTATTACGGCAAAACATATAACTTCACATAGAATTACGTCATAACGGATAACGTCACATAGTAAAACGTCATAACGTATAACGTCATATAGTATTACGGCATACCGTATAACGTCATACAGAATTACGGCATAACGTATAACGTCATACAGTAATGCGTCATAACGCATAACGTCATATAGTATAGCGTCATGACGTATAACGTCGCATAGCATTATGTCATAATGGATAACGTCTTCTAGTAATACGTCATAACGTATAACGTCATATAGAATTACTTCATAACGTATAACATCAAATAGTAATACGTTATAACGTAGAACGTCATAAAGAATTACTTCATAACATGTAACGTCACATAGTAATGCGTTATAACGTATAACGTCATATAGAATTACGGTTTAACGTATAACGTCATATAGTAATGCGTCGTAACGTATAACGCCATGTAGTAATGCGTCATAACGTATAACCTCACATAGTAATAAGTCACAACGTATAACGTCATATAGAATTATTGTTTAACGTATAACGTCATACAGAAATTCCTCATAACGTATAACGTCACATAGTAATACGTCACAACGAATAACGTCATATAGAATTACGGTTAAACGCATAACGCCATATAGAATTACGTTTTAACGTATAACGTAATATAGAATTACGGTTTAACGTATAACGCCATATAGCAATGCGTCATAACGTATAACCTCACATAGTAATACGTCATAACGTATAACGTCATATAGAATTATTGTTTAACGTATAACGTCATACAGTAATCCCTCATAACGTATAACGTCACATAGTAATACGTCACAACGAATAACGTCATATAGAATTACGGTTACACGCATAACGCCATATAGAATTACGTTTTAACGTATAACGTAATATAGAATTACGGTGTAACGTATAATACCATAGCGTAATGCGTCATAACGTGTAACGTCACATAGTAATACGTCATAACGCATAACGTCTTATAGAATTACGGTTTAACGTATAACGCCTTATAGTAGAACGTCATAACGTATAATGTCATATAGAATTACGGTTTAACGTATAACGTCATAAAGAATTACTTCATAACGTATAACGTCAAATAGTAATACGTTATAACGTATAACGTCATCTAGAATTACGGTTTAACGTATAACGTCATATAGTAATGCGTCGTAACGTATAACGCCATGTAGTAATGCGTCATACCGTATAACGTCACATAGTAATACGTTATAACGTATAACGTCATATAGAATTACGGCATAACGTATTACGTCATACAGTAATTTCTCATAACGTATAACGTCACATAGTAATACGTCACAACGAATAACGTCATATAGAATTACGGTTAAACGTATAACGCCATATAGAATTACGTTTTAACGTATAACGTAATAGAGAATTACGGTGTAACGTATAATACCATAGCGTAATGCGTCATATCGTGTAACGTCACATAGTAATACGACCTAACGTATAACGTCATATAGAATTACGGTTTAACGTATAACGCCATATAGTAATGCGTCATAACGTATAACGTCACATAGTAATACGTCATAACGAATAACGTCACATAGTAAAACGTCATAACGTATAACGTCATATAGAATTACGGTTTAACGTATAACGTCATATAGTATTACGGTTTAACGTATAACGTCATACAGCAATGCGTCATAACGTATAACGTCATATAGTAATACGTCACAACGAATAACGTCATATAGAATTACGGTTAAACGTATAACGCCATATAGAATTACGTTTTAACGTATAACGTAATACAGAATTACCGTGTAACGTATAATACCATTGCGTAATGCGTCATATCATGTAACGTCACATAGTAATACGTCATAACGCATAACGTCATATAGAAATACGGTTTAACGTATAACGTCATATAGTATTACGGTTTAACGTATAACGTCATACTGTAATGCGTCATAGCGTATAACGTCATATAGTATTACGGCAAAACATATAACTTCACATAGAATTACGTCATAACGGATAACGTCACATAGTAAAACGTCATAACGTATAACGTCATATAGTATTACGGCATACCGTATAACGTCATACAGAATTACGGCATAACGTATAACGTCATACAGTAATGCGTCATAACGCATAACGTCATATAGTATAGCGTCATGACGTATAACGTCGCATAGCATTATGTCATAATGGATAACGTCTTCTAGTAATATGTCATAACGTATAACGTCATATAGAATTACTTCATAACGTATAACATCAAATAGTAATACGTTATAACGTATAACGTCATAAAGAATTACTTCATAACATGTAACGTCACATAGTAATGCGTTATAACGTATAACGTCATATAGAATTACGGTTTAACGTATAACGTCATATAGTAATGCGTCGTAACGTATAACGCCATATAGTAATGCGTCATACCGTATAACGTCATATAGAATTCCGGTTTAACGTATAACGAGATATATCAATGCGTCATAACGTATAACGACATATAGAATTGCGGAATAACGTATAACATCATATAGAATTATTGTTTAACGTATAACGTCATATAGGAATTCCTCATAACGTATAACGTCATATAGTAATACGTCACAACGAATAACGTCATATAGAATTACTGTTAAACGTATAACGCCATATAGAATTACGTTTTAACGTATAACGTAATATAGAATTACGGTGTAACGTATAATACCATAGCGTAATGCGTCATATCGTGTAACGTCACATAGTAATACGTCATAACGTATAACGTCATATAGTATTACGGCATAACATATAACGTCACATAGAATTACGTCATAACGGATAACGTCACATAGTAAAACGTTATAACGTATAACGTCATATAGAATTACGGTTTAACGTATGACGTCATATAGTATTGCGTCATGATGTATAACGTCATACAGAATTACGTCATAACATATAACGCCATATAGTATTGCGTCATGATGTATAACGTCATATAGAATTACGTCATAACATATAATGTCGTATAGAATTGCGGCATAACGTATAACGTCATATAGTAATGCGTCATAACGTTTAACGCCATATAGTAAAAGGTCATAACGTATAACGTCATATAGAATTACTTCATAACGTATAACGTCACATAGCAATACGTCATAACGTATAACGTCATATAGAATTACGGTTAAACGTATAACGTCATATAGTAATGAGTCATAACGTATAACGCCATATAGTAATACGTTATAACGTATAACGTCATTTTGAATTACTTCATAACGTATAACGTCACATAGTAATACGTCATAACGTATAACGTCATAAAGAATTACTTCATAACGTATTACGTCATATAGTAATGTGTCGTAAAGTATAACGCCATATAGTAATGCGCCATACCGTATAACGTCACATAGTAATACGTCATAACGTATAACGTCATAAAGAATTACTTCATAACGTATAACGTCAAATAGTAATACGTTATAACGTATAACGTCATATAGAATTACGGTTTAACGTATAACGTCATATAGTAATGCGTCGTAACGTATAACGCCATGTAGTAA
Organism: Bombus fervidus; assembly: GCF_041682495.2. Lineage (NCBI taxonomy): Eukaryota > Metazoa > Arthropoda > Insecta > Hymenoptera > Apidae > Bombus > Bombus fervidus. Next base: position 4,093,662 of record NW_027212582.1, read on the forward strand.
TGCGTCATACCGTATAACGTCACATAGTAATACGTTATAACGTATAACGTCTTATAGAATTACAGTTTAACGTATAACGCCATATAGCAATGCGTCATAACGTATAACCTCACATAGTAATAAGTCACAACGTATAACGTCATATAGAATTATTGTTTAACGTATAACGTCATACAGAAATTCCTCATAACGTATAACGTCACATAGTAATACGTCACAACGAATAACGTCATATAGAATTACGGTTAAACGCATAACGCCATATAGAATTACGTTTTAACGTATAACGTAATATAGAATTACGGTTTAACGTATAACGCCATATAGCAATGCGTCATAACGTATAACCTCACATAGTAATACGTCATAACGTATAACGTCATATAGAATTATTGTTTAACGTATAACGTCATACAGTAATTCCTCATAACGTATGACGTCACATAGTAATACGTCACAACGAATAACGTCATATAGAATTACGGTTACACGCATAACGCCATATAGAATTACGTTTTAACGTATAACGTAATATAGAATTACGGTGTAACGTATAATACCATAGCGTAATGCGTCATAACGTGTAACGTCACATAGTAATACGTCATAACGCATAACGTCTTATAGAATTACGGTTTAACGTATAACGCCTTATAGTAGAGCGTCATAACGTATAATGTCATATAGAATTACGGTTTAACGTATAACGTCATAAAGAATTACTTCATAACGTATAACGTCAAATAGTAATACGTTATAACGTATAACGTCATCTAGAATTACGGTTTAACGTATAACGTCATATAGTAATGCGTCGTAACGTATAACGCCATGTAGTAATGCGTCATACCGTATAACGTCACATAGTAATACGTTATAACGTATAACGTCATATAGAATTACGGTTTAACATATAACGCCATATAGCAATGCGTCATAACGTATAACCTCACATAGTAATACGTCATAACGTATAACGTCATATAGAATTATTGTTTAACGTATAACGTCATACAGTAATTCCTCATGACGTATAACGTCACATAGTAATACGTCACAACGAATAACGTCATATAGAATTACGGTTAGACGCATAACGCCATATAGAATTACGTTTTGACGTATAACGTAATATAGAATTACGGTGTAACGTATAATACCGTAGCGTAATGCGTCATAACGTATAACGTCATATAGTATTGCGTCATACCGTATAACGTCACATAGTAATACGTCATAACGTATAACGTCATAAAGAATTACTTCATAACGTATAACGTCAAATAGTAATACGTTATAACGTATAACGTCATATAGAATTACGGTTTAACGTATAACGTCATACAGTAATGCGTCATAACGTATAACGTCATATAGTATTGCGTCATGACGTATAACATCACATAGTAATACGTCATAACGTATAACGCCATATAGTAAGACGTCATAACATATAACGCCATATAGTAATACGTCATAACGTATAACATCACATAGAATTCCGGTTTAACGTATAACGTTATAGTGTAATGCGTCATAACGTATAACGCCATATAGAATTACGGCATAACGTATAACGTAACATAGAATTACGTCATAACGGATAACGTCACATAGTAGTACGTCATAACGCATAACGTCATATAGAATTACGGTTTAACGTATAACGCCATATAGTAATGCGTCATAACGTCTAACGTAACATAGAATTACGTCATAACGGATAACGTCACATAGTAGTACGACATAACGCATAACGTCATATAGAATTACGGTTTAACATATAACGCCATATAGCAATGCGTCATAACGTATAACCTCACATAGTAATACGTCATAACGTATAACGTCATATAGAATTATTGTTTAACGTATAACGTCATACAGTAATTCCTCATGACGTATAACGTCACATAGTAATACGTCACAACGAATAACGTCATATAGAATTACGGTTAGACGCATAACGCCATATAGAATTACGTTTTGACGTATAACGTAATATAGAATTACGGTGTAACGTATAATACCGTAGCGTAATGCGTCATAACGTATAACGTCATATAGTATTGCGTCATACCGTATAACGTCACATAGTAATACGTCATAACGTATAACGTCATAAAGAATTACTTCATAACGTATAACGTCAAATAGTAATACGTTATAACGTATAACGTCATATAGAATTACGGTTTAACGTATAACGTCATACAGTAATGCGTCATAACGTATAACGTCATATAGTATTGCGTCATGACGTATAACATCACATAGTAATACGTCATAACGTATAACGCCATATAGTAAGACGTCATAACATATAACGCCATATAGTAATACGTCATAACGTATAACATCACATAGAATTCCGGTTTAACGTATAACGTTATAGTGTAATGAGTCATAACGTATAACGCCATATAGAATTACGGCATAACGTATAACGTAACATAGAATTACGTCATAACGGATAACGTCACATAGTAGTACGTCATAACGCATAACGTCATATAGAATTACGGTTTAACGTATAACGCCATATAGTAATGCGTCATAACGTCTAACGTAACATAGAATTACGTCATAACGGATAACGTCACATAGTAGTACGACATAACGCATAACGTCATATAGAATTACGGTTTAACGTATAACGCCATATAGTAATGCGTCATAACATGTAACGTCACATAGTAATACGTCATAACGTTTAACGTCACATAGTAAAACGTCATAACGTATAACGTCATATAGAATTACGGTGTAACGTATAACGTCATATAGTATTTCGGTTTAACGTATAACGTCATACAGTAATGCGTCATAACGTATAACGTCATATAGTAATACGTCACAACGAATAACGTCATATAGAATTACGGTTAAACGTATAACGCCATATAGAATTACGTTTTAACGTATAACGTAATATAGAATTACGATGTAACGTATAATACCTTAGCGTAATGCGTCATACCGTATAACGTCACATAGTAATGCGTCATAACGTATAACGTCATATAGTATTGCGTCATACCGTATAACGTCACATAGTAATACGTCATAACGTATAACGTCATAAAGAATTACTTCATAACGTATAACGTCAAATAGTAATACGTTATAACGTATAACGTCATATAGAATTACAGTTAATGTATAACGCCATATAGCAATGCGTCATAACGTATAACCTCACATAGTAATACGTCACAACGTATAACGTCATATAGAATTATTGTTTAACGTATAACGTCATACAGAAGTTCCTCATAACGTATAACGTCACATAGTAAAACGTCACAACGAATAACGTCATATAGAATTACGGTTAAACGCATAACGCCATATAGAATTACGCTTTAACGTATAACGTAATATAGAATTACGGTTTAACGTATAACGCCATATAGCAATGCGTCATAACGTATAACCTCACATAGTAATACGTCATAACGTATAACGTCATATAGAATCATTGTTTAACGTATAACGTCATACAGTAATTCCTCATAACGTATAACGTCTCATAGCAATACGTCACAACGAATAACGTCATATCGAATTACGGTAAACGCATAACGCCATATAGAATTACGTTTTAACGTATAACGTAATATAGAATTACGGTGTAACGTATAATACCATAGCGTAATGCGTCATAACGTGTAACGTCACATAGCAAAACGTCATAACGTATAACGTCACATAGTAAAACGTCATAACGTATAACGTCATATAGTATTACGGCATACCGTATAACGTCATATAGAATTACAGCATAACGTATAACGTCATACAGTAATGCGTCATAACGCATAACGTCATATAGTATAGCGTCATGACGTATAACGTCGCATAGCATTATGTCATAATGGATAACGTCTTCTGGTAATACGTCATAACGTATAACGTCATATAGAATTACGGCATAACGTATTACGTCATACAGTAATTTCTCATAACGTATAACGTCACATAGTAATACGTCACAACGAATAACGTCATATAGAATTACGGTTAAACGTATAACGCCATATAGAATTACGTTTTAACGTATAACGTAATAGAGAATTACGGTGTAACGTATAATACCATAGCGTAATGCGTCATATCTTGTAACGTCACATAGTAATACGACCTAACGTATAACGTCATATAGAATTACGGTTTAACGTATAACGCCATATAGTAATGCGTCATAACGTATAACGTCACATAGTAATACGTCATAACGAATAACGTCACATAGTAAAACGTCATAACGTATAACGTCATATAGAATTACGGTTTAACGTATAACGTCATATAGTATTACGGTTTAACGTATAACGTCATACAGCAATGCGTCATAACGTATAACGTCATATAGTAATACGTCACAACGAATAACGTCATATAGAATTACGGTTAAACGTATAACGCCATATAGAATTACGTTTTAACGTATAACGTAATACAGAATCACCGTGTAACGTATAATACCATTGCGTAATGCGTCATATCATGTAACGTCACATAGTAATACGTCATAACGCATAACGTCATATAGAAATACGGTTTAACGTATAACGTCATATAGTATTACGGTTTAACGTATAACGTCATACTGTAATGCGTCATAGCGTATAACGTCATATAGTATTGCGTCATGACGTATAACGTCGTATAGAATTACGTCATAACGGGTAACGTCTTACAGTAATACGTCATAACGTATAACGCCATATAGTATTGCGTCATGATGTATAACGTCATACAGAATTACGTCATAACATATAATGTCATATAGTATTGCGTCATAACGTATAACGTCATATAGTATTACGGTTTAACGTATAACGTCATACAGTAATGCGTCATAACGCATAACGTCATATAGTATAGCGTCATGACGTATAACGTCGCATAGCATTATGTCATAATGGATAACGTCTTCTAGTAATACGTCATAACGTATAACGTCATATAGAATTACGGTTAAACGTATAACGCCATATAGAATTACGTTTTAACGTATAACGTAATAGAGAATTACGGTGTAACTTATAATACCATAGCGTAATGCGTCATATCGTGTAACGTCACATAGTAATACGTCATAACGCATAACGTCATATAGAATTACGGTTTAACGTATAACGCCATATAGTAATGCGTCATAACGTATAACGTAACATAGTAATACGTCATAACGTATACCGTCACATAGTAAAACGTCATAACGTATAACGTTATATAGAATTACGGTTTAACGTATAACGTCATATAGTATTACGGTTTAACGTATAACGTCATACAGTAATAGGTCATAACGTATAACGTCATATAGTATTGCGTCATGACGTATAACATCACATAGTAATACGTCATAACGTATAACGCCATATAGTAATACGTCATAACGTATAACGCCATATAGTAATACGTCATAACGTATAACGTCACATAGAATTCCGGTTTAACGTATAACGTTATAGTGTAATGCGTCATAACGTATAACGCCATATAGAATTACGGCATAACGTATAACGTTACTTAGAATTACGCCATAACGGATAACGTCACATAGTAGTACGTCATAACGCATAACGTCATATAGAATTACGTTTTAACGTATAACGCCATATAGTATTGCGTCATAACGTATAACGTCACATAGTAATACGTCATAACGTTTAACGTCACATAGTAAAACGTCATAACGTATAACGTCATATAGAATTACGGTGTAACGTATAACGTCATATAGTATTACGGTTTAACGTATAACGTCATACACTAATGCGTCATAACGTATAACGTCATATAGTAATACGTCACAACGAATAACATCATATAGAATTACGGTTAAATGTATAACGCCATATAAAATTACGTTTTAACGTATAACGTAATATAGAATTACGGTGTAACGTATAATACCATAGCGTAATGCGTCATATCGTGTAACGTCACATAGTAATACGTCATACCGTATAACGTCATATCGAATTACGTCATAACGTATAACGTCACATAGCAAAACGTCATAACGTATAACGTCGCATAGTAAAACGTCATAACGTATAACGTCATATAGAATTACGGTTTAACGTATAACGTCATACTGTAATGCGTCATAGCGAATAACGTCATATAGTATTGCGTCATGACGTATAACATCGTATAGAATTACGTCATAACGGGTAACGTCTTACAGTAATACGTCATAACGTATATGGTCATATAGAATTTCGGTTTAACGTATAACGCCAGATAGCAGTGCGTCATGACGTATAACGTCACATAGTAATACGTCATAACGTATAACGTTATATAGAATTATTGTTTAACGTATAACGTCATAGTGTAATGCGTCATAACGTATAACGCCATATCGAATTACGTCATAACATATAACGTCATATTGAATTTCGGTTTAACGTTAAACGCCATATAGCAATGCGTCATAACGTATAACGTCACATAGTAATACGTCATAACGTATAACGTCATATAGAATTATTGTTTATCGTATAACGTCATACAGCAATTCCTCATATCGTATAACGTGACATAGTAATACGTCACAACGAATAACGTCATATAGAATTACTGTTAAACATATAACGCCATATAGAAATACGGTGAAACGTATAACGCCATATAGAGTTACGGTTTAACGTATAACGTCATATAGTAATGCGTCATAACGTATAACGCCATATAGTAATGCGTCATAACGTATAACGTCATATAGAATTACGGTTTCACGTATAGCACCATACAGTAATGCGTCGTAACGTATAACGTCATATAGTATTGCGTCATGACGTATAACGTAACAGAGTAATACGTCATAACGTATAACGCCATATAGTAATACGTCATGACGGATAACTTCACACAGTGTTACGTAATAACGTATAACGTCATATAGAATTGCGGTTTAACGTATAACGTCATTTATTAATGCGTCATAACGTATAACGCCATATAGTAATGCGTCATAACGTATAACGTCATATAGAATTACGGTTTCACGTATAGCACCATACAGTAATGCGTCATAACGTATAACGCCATATAGTAATCCGTCATAACGTCTAACGTCACATAGTATAGCGTCATGACGTATAACGTAGAATAGAATTACGACATAACGTACTACATCAAATAGTAATACGTCATAACGTATAACGTCATATAGAATTAGGACATAACGTATAGCGTCACATAGTAATACGTCATAACGTATAACGTCATAAAGAATTACTTCATAACGTATAACATCAAATAGTAATACGTTATAACGTATAACGTCATAAAGAATTACTTCATAACATGTAACGTCACATAGTAATGCGTTATAACGTATAACGTCATATAGAATTACGGTTTAACGTATAACGTCATATAGTAATGCGTCGTAACGTACAACGCCATATAGTAATGCGTCATACCGTATAACGTCATATAGAATTCCGGTTTAACGTATAACGAGATATATCAATGCGTCATAACGTATAACGACATATAGAATTGCGGAATAACGTATAACATCATATAGAATTTTTGTTTAACGTATAACGTCATATAGGAATGCCTCATAACGTATAACGTCATATAGTAATACGTCACAACGAATAACGTCATATAGAATTACTGTTAAACGTATAACGCCATATAGAATTACGTTTTAACGTATAACGTAATATAGAATTACGGTGTACCGTATAATACCATAGCGTAATGCGTCATATCGTGTAACGTCACATAGTAATACGTCATCACGCATAACGTCATATAGAATTACGATTAACGTATAACGTCATACAGTAATGCATCATAACGTATAACGTCATATAGAATTACGGTTTAACGTATTACGTCATATAGTATTGCGTCATGATGTATAACGTCATACAGAATTACGTCATAACATATATTGTCATATAGTATTGCGTCATAACGTATAACGTCATATAGTATTACGGCATAACATATAACGTCACATAGAATTACGTCATAACGGATAACGTCACATAGTAAAACGTTATAACGTATAACGTCATATAGAATTACGGTTTAACGTATGACGTCATATAGTAATGAGTCATAACGTATAACGCCATATAGTAATACGTTATAACGTATAACGTCATTTTGAATTACTTCATAACGTATAACGTCACATAGTAATACGTCATAACGTATAACGTCATATAGAATTACGGTTAAACGTATAACGTCATATAGTAATGAGTCATAACGTATAACGCCATATAGTAATACGTTATAACGTATAACGTCATTTTGAATTACTTCATAACGTATATCGTCACATAGCAATACGTCATAACGTATAACGTCATATAGAATTGCGGTTAAACGTATAACGTCATATAGTAATGAGTCATAACGTATAACGCCATATAGTAATACGTTATAACGTATAACGTCATTTTGAATTACTTCATAACGTATAACGTCACATAGTAATACGTCATAACGTATAAGGTCATATAGAATTTCGGTTTAACGTATAACGCCAGATAGCAGTGCGTCATAACGAATAACGTCACATAGTAATGCGTCATAACGTATAACGTCATATAGAATTATTGTTTAAAGTATAACGTCATAGTGTAATGCGTCATAACGTATAACGCCATATCGAATTACGTCATAACATATAACGTCATATTGAATTTCGGTTTAACGTTAAACGCCATATAGCAATGCGTCATAACGTATAACGTCACATAGTAATACGTCATAACGTATAACGTCATATAGAATTATTGTTTATCGTATAACGTCATACAGCAATTCCTCATATCGTATAACGTGACATAGTAATACGTCACAATGAATAACGTCATATAGAATTACGGTTAAACATATAACGCCATATAGAAATACGGTGAAACGTATAACGCCATATAGTAATACGTTATAACGTATAACGTCATTTTGAATTACTTCATAACGTATAACGTCACATAGTAATACGTCATAACGTATAAGGTCATATAGAATTTCGGTTTAACGTATAACGCCAGATAGCAGTGCGTCATAACGAATAACGTCACATAGTAATGCGTCATAACGTATAACGTCATATAGAATTATTGTTTAAAGTATAACGTCATAGTGTAATGCGTCATAACGTATAACGCCATATCGAATTACGTCATAACATATAACGTCATATTGAATTTCGGTTTAACGTTAAACGCCATATAGCAATGCGTCATAACGTATAACGTCACATAGTAATACGTCATAACGTATAACGTCATATAGAATTATTGTTTATCGTATAACGTCATACAGCAATTCCTCATATCGTATAACGTGACATAGTAATACGTCACAATGAATAACGTCATATAGAATTACGGTTAAACATATAACGCCATATAGAAATACGGTGAAACGTATAACGCCATATAGAGTTACGGTTTAACGTATAACGTCATACAGTAATGCGTCGTAACGTATAACGTCATGTAGTATTGCGTCATGACGTATAACGTAACATAGTAATACGTCATAACGTATAACGCCATATAGTAATACGTCATAACGGATAACTTCACACAGTGTTACGTAATAACGTATAACGTCATATAGAATTGCGGTTTAACGTATAACGTCATATAGTAATGCGTCATAACGTATAACGCCATATAGTAATGCGTCATAACGTATAACGTCATATAGATTTACGGTTTCACGTATAGCACCATACAGTAATGCGTCATAACGTATAACGCCATATAGTAATGCGTCATAACGTATAACGTCATATAGAATTACGGTTTAACGTATGACGTCATATAGTAATGCGTCGTAACGTATAACGCCATATAGTAATGCGTCATACCGTATAACGTCACATAGTAATACGTCATAACGTATAACGTCATAAAGAACTACTTCATAACATATAACGTCACATAGTAATGCGTTATAACGTATAACGTCATATAGAATTACGGTTTAACGTATAACGTCATATAGTAATGCGTCGTAACGTATAACGCCATATAGTAATGCGTCATAACGTATAACGTCATATAGAATTCCGGTTTAACGTATAACGAGATATACCAATGCGTCATAACGTATAACGACATATAGAATTGCGGAATAACGTATAACATCATATAGAGTTATTGTTTATCGTATAACGTCATACAGGAATTCCTCATAACGTATAACGTCATATAGTAATACGTCACAACGAATAACGTCATATAGAATTACTGTTAAACGTATAACGCCATATAGAATTACGTTTTAACGTATAACGTAATATAGAATTACGGTGTAACGTATAATACCATAGCGTAATGCGTCATATCGTGTAACGTCACATAGTAATACGTCATAACGCATAACGTCATATAGAATTACGATTAACGTATAACGTCATACAGTAATGCATCATAACGTATAACGTCATATAGAATTACGGTTTAACGTATGACGTCATATAGTATTGCGTCATGATGTATAACGTCATACAGAATTACGTCATAACATATAATGTCATATAGTATTGCGTCATAACGTATAACGTCATATAGTATTACGGCATAACATATAACGTCACATAGAATTACGTCATAACGGATAACGTCACATTGTAATACGTCATAACGTATAACGTCATATAGTATTACGGCATAACATATAACGTCACATAGAATTACGTCATAACGGATAACGTCACATAGTAAAACGTTATAACGTATAACGTCATATAGTATTACGGCATAACATATAACGTCACATAGAATTACGTCATAACGGATAACGTCACATAGTAAAACGTTATAACGTATAACTTCATATAGAATTACGGTTTAACGTATAACGCCAGATAGTAATGAGTCATAACGTATAACGCCATATAGTAATACGTCATAACGTATAACGTCATAAAGAATTACTTCATAACGTATAACATCAAATAGTAATACGTTATAACGTATAACGTCATAAAGAATTACTTCATAACATGTAACGACACATAGTAATGCGTTATAGCGTATAACGTCATATAGAATTACGGTTTAACGTATAACGTCATATAGTAATGCGTCGTAACGTACAACGCCATATAGTAATGCGTCATACCGTATAACGTCATATAGAATTCCGGTTTAACGTATAACGAGATATATCAATGCGTCATAACGTATAACCTCACATAGTAATACGTCATAACGTATAACGTCATATAGAATCATTGTTTAACGTATAACGTCATACAGTAATTCCTCATAACGTATAACGTCACATAGTAATACGTCACAACGAATAACGTCATATAGAATTACGGTTTAACGTATAAAGCCATATAGTAATGCGTCATAACGTATAACGTCACATAGTAATACGTCATACCGTATAACGTCATATGGAATTACGTCATAACGTATAACGTCACATAGCAAAACGTCATAACGTATAACGTCACATAGTAAAACGTCATAACGTATAACGTCATATAGAATTACGGCATACCGTATAACGTCATATAGAATTACAGCATAACGTATAACGTCATACAGTAATGCGTCATAACGCATAACGTCATATAGTATAGCGTCATGACGTATAACGTCGCATAGCATTATGTCATAATGGATAACGTCTTCTAGTAATACGTCATAACGTATAACGTCATATAGAATTACGGCATAACGTATTACGTCATACAGTAATTTCTCATAACGTATAACGTCACATAGTAATACGTCACAACGAATAACGTCATATAGAATTACGGTTAAACGTATAACGCCATATAGAATTACGTTTTAACGTATAACGTAATAGAGAATTACGGTGTAACGTATAATACCATTGCGTAATGCGTCATATCATGTAACGTCACATAGTAATACGTCATAACGCATAACGTCATATAGAAATACGGTTTAACGTATAACGTCATATAGTATTACGGTTTAACGTATAACGTCATACAGCAATGCGTCATAACGTATAACGTCATATAGTAATACGTCACAACGAATAACGTCATATAGAATTACGGTTAAACGTATAACGCCATATAGAATTACGTTTTAACGTATAACGTAATACAGAATTACCGTGTAACGTATAATACCATTGCGTAATGCGTCATATCATGTAACGTCACATAGTAATACGTCATAACGCATAACGTCATATAGAAATACGGTTTAACGTATAACGTCATATAGTATTACGGTTTAACGTATAACGTCATACTGTAATGCGTCATAGCGTATAACGTCATATAGTATTGGGTCATGACGTATAACGTCGTATAGAATTACGTCATAACGGGTAACGTCTTACAGTAATACGTCATAACGTATAACGCCATATAGTATTGCGTCATGATGTATAACGTCATACAGAATTACGTCATAACATATAATGTCATATAGTATTGCGTCATAACGTATAACGTCATATAGTATTACGGCAAAACATATAACTTCACATAGAATTACGTCATAACGGATAACGTCATATAGTAAAACGTCATAACGTATAACGTCATATAGTATTACGGCATACCGTATAACGTCATACAGAATTACGGCATAACGTATAACGTCATACAGTAATGCGTCATAACGCATAACGTCATATAGTATAGCGTCATGACGTATAACGTCGCATAGCATTATGTCATAATGGATAACGTCTTCTAGTAATACGTCATAACGTATAACGTCATATAGAATTACGGTTAAACGTATAACGCCATATAGAATTACGTTTTAACGTATAACGCAATAGAGAATTACGGTGTAACGTATAATACCATAGCGTAATGCGTCATATCGTGTAACGTCACATAGTAATACGTCATAACGCATAACGTCATATAGTAATGCGTCATAACGTATAACGCCATATAGTATTGCGTCATGATGTATAGCGTCATATAGAACTAAGTCATAACATATAATGTCACATAGAATTACGGCATAACGTATAACGTCATGTAGTAATGCGTCATAACGTATAACGTCACATGGAAGTACGGCATAAGATATAACGTCACATAGAATTACGTCATAACGGATAACGTCACATAGTAAAACGTTATAACGTATAACGTCATATAGAATTACGTCATAACATATAATGTCGTATAGAATTGCGGCATAACGTATAACGTCATATAGTAATGCGTCATAACGTTTAACGCCATATAGTAAAACGTCATAACGTATAACGTCATATAGAATTACTTCATAACGTATAACGTCATACAGTAATGCGTCGTAACGTATAACGTCATATAGTATTGCGTCATGACGTATAACGTAACATAGTAATACGTCATAACGTATAACGCCATATAGTAATACGTCATAACGTATAACGTCATATAGAATTACGACATAACGTATAGCGTCACATAGTAATACGTCATAACGTATAACGTCATATAGAATTACGGTTTAACGTATAACGTCAAATAGTAATACGTTATAACGTATAACGTCATATAGAATTACGGTTTAACGTATAACGTCATATAGTAATGCGTCGTAACGTATAACGCCATATAGTAATGCGTCGTACCGTATAACGTCATATAGAATTCCGGTTTAACGTATAACGAGATATATCAATGCGTCATAACGTATAACGACATATAGAATTGCGGAATAACGTATAACATCATATAGAATTATTGTTTAACGTATAACGTCATACAGGAATTCCTCATAACGTATAACGTCATATAGTAATACGTCACAACGAATAACGTCATATAGAATTACTGCTAAACGTATAACGCCATATAGAATTACGTTTTAACGTATAACGTAATATAGAATTACGGTGTAACGTATAATACCATAGCGTAATGCGTCATATCGTGTAACGTCACATAGTAATACGTCATAACGCATAACGTCATATAGAATTACGGTTTAACGTATAACGTCATACAGTAATGCATCATAACGTATAACGTCATATAGAATTACGGTTTAACGTATAACGTCATACAGTAATGCGTCACAACGTTTAACGACATATAGTATTGCGTCATAACGTATAACATCACATACTAAATACGTCATAACGTATAACGTCATATAGAATTTCGGTTTAACGTGTAACGCCATATAGCAATGCGTCATAACGTATAAAGTCACATAGTAATACGTCATAACGTATAACGTCATATAGAATTACGGTTTAACGTATAACGTCATACAGTAATTCCTCATAACGTATAACGTCACATAGTAATACGTCACAACGAATAACGTCATATAGAATTACGGTTAAACGCATAACGCCATATAGAATTACGTTTTAACGTATGACGTCACATAGTAATACGTCATAACGTTTAACGTCATAAAGAATTACTTCATAACGTATAACGTCAAATAGTAATACGTCATAACGTATCACGTCATAAAGAATTACTTCTTAACGTATAACGTCAAATAGTAATACGTTATAACGTATAACGTCATATAGAATTATTGTTTAACGTGTAACGCCATATAGCAATACGTCATAACGTACAACGCCATATAGTAATACGTCATGTCGTATAACGTAGAATAGAATTACGACATAACGTACTACATCAAATAGTAATACGTCATAACGTATAACGTCATATAGAATTTCGGTTTAACGTATAACGCCAGATAGCAATGCGTCATAACGTATAATGTCACATAGTAAAACGTTATAACGTATAACGTCATATAGTATTACGGCATAACATATAACGTCACATAGAATTACGTCATAACGGATAACGTCACATAGTAAAACGTTATAACGTATAACGTCATATAGAATTACGGTTTAACGTATGACGTCATATAGTATTGCGTCATGATGTATAACGTCATACAGAATTACGTCATAACATATAACGCCATATAGTATTGCGTCATGATGTATAACGTCATATAGAATTACGTCATAACATATAATGTCGTATAGAATTGCGGCATAACGTATAACGTCATATAGTAATGCGTCATAACGTTTAACGCCATATAGTAAAAGGTCATAACGTATAACGTCATATAGAATTACTTCATAACGTATAACGTCACATAGCAATACGTCATAACGTATAACGTCATATAAAATTACGGTTAAACGTATAACGTCATATAGTAATGAGTCATAACGTATAACGCCATATAGTAATACGTTATAACGTATAACGTCATTTTGAATTACTTCATAACGTATAACGTCACATAGTAATACGTCATAACGTATAAGGTCATATAGAATTTCGGTTTAACGTATAACGCCAGATAGCAGTGCGTCATAACGTATAACGTCACATAGTAATACGTCATAACGTATAACGTCATATAGAATTATTGTTTACCGTATAACGTCATACAGCAATTCCTCATATCGTATAACGTGACATAGTAATACGTCACAACGAATAATGTCATATAGAATTACGGTTAAACATATAACGCCATATAGAAATACGGTGAAACGTATAACGCCATATAGAGTTACGGTTTAACGTATAATGTCATGCAGAATTACGTAATAACATATAATGTCATATAGTATTGCGTCATAACGTATAACGTCATATAGTATTACGGCATAACATATAACGTCACATAGAATTACGACATAACGTATAGCGTCACATAGTAATACGTCATAACGTATAACGTCACATAGAATTACGACATAACGTATAGCGTCACATAGTAATACGTCATAACGTATAACGTCATATAGAATTACGGTTTAACGTATAACGTCAAATAGTATTGCGTCATAACGTATAACGTCATATAGTATTACGGCATAACATATAACGTCACATAGAATTACGTCATAACGGATAACGTCACATAGTAAAACGTTATAACGTATAACGTCATATAGAATTACGTCATAACATATAATGTCGTATAGAATTGCGGCATAACGTATAACGTCATATAGTAATGCGTCATAACGTTTAACGCCATATAGTAAAACGTCATAACGTATAACGTCATATAGAATTACTTCATAACGTATAACGTCATACAGTAATGCGTCGTAACGTATAACGTCATATAGTATTGCGTCATGACGTATAACGTAACATAGTAATACGTCATAACGTATAACGCCATATAGTAATACGTCATAACGTATAACGTCATATAGAATTACGACATAACGTATAGCGTCACATAGTAATACGTCATAACGTATAACGTCATATAGAATTACGGTTTAACGTATAACGTCAAATAGTAATACGTTATAACGTATAACGTCATATAGAATTACGGTTTAACGTATAACGTCATATAGTAATGCGTCGTAACGTATAACGCCATATAGTAATGCGTCGTACCGTATAACGTCATATAGAATTCCGGTTTAACGTATAACGAGATATATCAATGCGTCATAACGTATAACGACATATAGAATTGCGGAATAACGTATAACATCATATAGAATTATTGTTTAACGTATAACGTCATACAGGAATTCCTCATAACGTATAACGTCATATAGTAATACGTCACAACGAATAACGTCATATAGAATTACTGCTAAACGTATAACGCCATATAGAATTACGTTTTAACGTATAACGTAATATAGAATTACGGTGTAACGTATAATACCATAGCGTAATGCGTCATATCGTGTAACGTCACATAGTAATACGTCATAACGCATAACGTCATATAGAATTACGGTTTAACGTATAACGTCATACAGTAATGCATCATAACGTATAACGTCATATAGAATTACGGTTTAACGTATAACGTCATACAGTAATGCGTCACAACGTTTAACGACATATAGTATTGCGTCATGACGTATAACATCACATAGTAATACGTCATAACGTATAACGTCATATAGAATTTCGGTTTAACGTGTAACGCCATATAGCAATGCGTCATAACGTATAAAGTCACATAGTAATACGTCATAACGTATAACGTCATATAGAATTACGGTTTAACGTATAACGTCATACAGTAATTCCTCATAACGTATAACGTCACATAGTAATACGTCACAACGAATAACGTCATATAGAATTACGGTTAAACGCATAACGCCATATAGAATTACGTTTTAACGTATGACGTCACATAGTAATACGTCATAACGTTTAACGTCATAAAGAATTACTTCATAACGTATAACGTCAAATAGTAATACGTCATAACGTATCACGTCATAAAGAATTACTTCTTAACGTATAACGTCAAATAGTAATACGTTATAACGTATAACGTCATATAGAATTATTGTTTAACGTGTAACGCCATATAGCAATACGTCATAACGTACAACGCCATATAGTAATACGTCATGTCGTATAACGTAGAATAGAATTACGACATAACGTACTACATCAAATAGTAATACGTCATAACGTATAACGTCATATAGAATTTCGGTTTAACGTATAACGCCAGATAGCAATGCGTCATAACGTATAATGTCACATAGTAAAACGTTATAACGTATAACGTCATATAGTATTACGGCATAACATATAACGTCACATAGAATTACGTCATAACGGATAACGTCACATAGTAAAACGTTATAACGTATAACGTCATATAGAATTACGGTTTAACGTATGACGTCATATAGTATTGCGTCATGATGTATAACGTCATACAGAATTACGTCATAACATATAACGCCATATAGTATTGCGTCATGATGTATAACGTCATATAGAATTACGTCATAACATATAATGTCGTATAGAATTGCGGCATAACGTATAACGTCATATAGTAATGCGTCATAACGTTTAACGCCATATAGTAAAAGGTCATAACGTATAACGTCATATAGAATTACTTCATAACGTATAACGTCACATAGCAATACGTCATAACGTATAACGTCATATAAAATTACGGTTAAACGTATAACGTCATATAGTAATGAGTCATAACGTATAACGCCATATAGTAATACGTTATAACGTATAACGTCATTTTGAATTACTTCATAACGTATAACGTCACATAGTAATACGTCATAACGTATAAGGTCATATAGAATTTCGGTTTAACGTATAACGCCAGATAGCAGTGCGTCATAACGTATAACGTCACATAGTAATACGTCATAACGTATAACGTCATATAGAATTATTGTTTACCGTATAACGTCATACAGCAATTCCTCATATCGTATAACGTGACATAGTAATACGTCACAACGAATAATGTCATATAGAATTACGGTTAAACATATAACGCCATATAGAAATACGGTGAAACGTATAACGCCATATAGAGTTACGGTTTAACGTATAATGTCATGCAGAATTACGTCATAACATATAATGTCATATAGTATTGCGTCATAACGTATAACGTCATATAGTATTACGGCATAACATATAACGTCACATAGAATTACGTCATAACGGATAACGTCACATTGTAATACGTCATAACGTATAACGTCATATAGTATTACGGCATAACATATAACGTCACATAGAATTACGTAATAACGGATAACGTCACATAGTAAAACGTTATAACGTATAACGTCATACAGTATTACGGCATAACATATAACGTCACATAGAATTACGTCATAACGGATAACGTCACATAGTAAAACGTTATAACGTATAACGTCATATAGAATTACGGTTTAACGTATAACGCCATATAGTAATGAGTCATAACGTATAACGCCATATAGTAATACGTCATAACGTATAACGTCATATAGAATTATTGTTTATCGTATAACGTCATACAGTAATGCGTCATAACGTATAACGTCATATAGTATTGCGTCATGACGTATAACGTAACATAGTAATACGTCATAACGTATAAAGCCATATAGTAATACGTCATAACGGATAACGTCACACAGTATTACGTAATAACGTATAACGTCATATAGAATGGCGGTGTAACGTATAACGTCATATAGTAATGCGTCATAACGTATAACGCCATATAGTAATGCGTCATAACGTATAACGCCATATAGTATTGCGTCATAACGTATAACGTCATATAGTAATACGTCACAACGAATAACGTCATATAGAATTACGGTTAAACGTATAACGCCATATAGAATTACGTTTTAACGTATAACGTAACATAGAATTACGGTGTAACGTATAATACCATAGCGTAATGCGTCATATCGTGTAACGTCACATAGTAATACGTCATAACGCATAACGTCATATAGAATTACGGTTTAACGTATAACGTCATACAGTAATGCGTCATAACGTATAACGTCATATAGAATTACGGTTTAACGTATAAAGCCATATAGTAATGCGTCATAACGTATAACGTCACATAGTAATACGTCATACCGTATAACGTAATATCGAATTACGTCATAACGTATAACGTCACATAGCAAAACGTCATAACGTATAACGTCACATAGTAAAACGTCATAACGTATAACGTCATATAGAATTACGGCATAACGTATAAGGTCATACTGTAATGCGTCATAGCGTATAACGTCATATAGTATTGCGTCATGACGTATAACGTCGTATAGAATTAGGTCATAACGGGTAACGTCTTACAGTAATACGTCATAACGTATAACGCCATATAGTATTGCGTCATGATGTATAACGTCATACAGAATTACGTCATAACATATAATGTCATATAGTATTGCGTCATAACGTATAACGTCATATAGTATTACGGCAAAACATATAACTTCACATAGAATTACGTCATAACGGATAACGTCACATAGTAAAACGTCATAACGTATAACGTCATATAGTATTACGGCATACCGTATAACGTCATATAGAATTACGGCATAACGTACAACGTCATACTGTAATGCGTCATAGCGTATAACGTCATATAGTATTGCGTCATGACGTATAACGTCGTATAGAATTACGTCATAACGGGTAACGTCTTACAGTAATACGTCATAACGTATAACGCCATATAGTATTGCGTCATGATGTATAACGTCATACAGAATTACGTCATAACATATAATGTCACATAGTAAAACGTCATAACGTATAACGTCATATAGTATTACGGCATACCGTATAACGTCATATAGAATTACGGTTAAACGTATAACGCCATATACAATTACGTTTTAACGTATAACGTAATAGAGAATTACGGTGTAACGTATAACGTAATACAGAATTACGGTGTAACGTATAATACCATAGCGTAATGCGTCATATCGTGTAACGTCACATAATAATACGTCATAACGCATAACGTCATATAGAATTACTGTTTAACGTATAACGCCATATAGTAATGCGTCATAACGTATAACGTCACATAGTAATACGTCATAACGTATAACGTCACATAGTAAAACGTCATAACGTATAACGTCATATAGAATTACGGTTTAACGTATAACGTCATATAGTATTACGGTTTAACGTATAACGTCATACAGTAATGCGTCATAACGTATAACGTCAAATAGTAATACGTCACAACGAATAACGTCACATAGAATTACGGTTAAACGTATAACTCCATATAGAATTACGTTTTAACGTATAACGTAATATAGAATTACGGTGTAACGTATAATACCATAGCGTAATGCGTCATATCGTGTAACGTCTCGTAGTAATACGTCAAACGCATAACGTCATATAGAATTACGGTTTAACGTATAACGTCATACAGTAATGCAACATAACGTATAACGTCATATGGAATTACGGTTTAACGTATAACGTCATACAGTAATGCGTCATAACGTATAACGTCACATAGTAATATGTCATACCGTATAACGTCATATCGAATTACGTCATAACGTATAACGTCACATAGCAAAACGTCATAACGTATAACGTCACATAGTAAAACGTCATTACGTATAACGTCATATAGAATTACGGTTTAACGTATAACGTCATACTGTAATGCGTCATAACGTATAACGTCATATAGTATTGCGTCATGACGAATAATGTCGTATAGAGTTACGTCATAACGGATAACGTCTTACAGTAATACGTCATAACGTAGAACGTCATATAGCTATGCGTCATAACGCATAACGTCATACAGTAATGCGTCATAACGTATAACGTCATATAGAATTACGGTGTAACGTATAACGCCATATAGTATTGCGCTATAACGTATAACGTCACATAGGAATACGTCATAACGTTTAACGTCACATAGTAAAACGTCATAACGCATAACGTCATATAGAATTACGGTGTAACGTATAACGTCATATAGTATTACGGTTTAACGTATAACGTCATACAGTAATGCGTCATAACGTATAACGTCATATAGTAATACGTCACAACGAATAACATTATATAGAATTACGGTTAAACGTATAACGCCATATAGAACTACGTTTTAACGTATAACGTAATATAGAATTACGGTGTAACGTATAATACCATAGCGTAATGCTTCATATCGTGTAACGTCACATAGTAATACGTCATAACGCATAACGTCATATAGAATTACGGTTTAACGAATAACGTCACATAGCAAATCGTCATAACGTATAACCTCACATAGTAAAACGTCATGACGTATAACGTCATATAGAATTACGGTTTAACGTATAACGTCATACTGTAATGCGTCATAACGTATAACGTCATATAGTACTGCGTCATGACGAATAACGTCGTATAGAATTACGTCATAACGGATAACGTCTTACAGTAATCCGTCATAACGTAGAACGTCATATAGCTATGCGTCATAACGTATAACGTCATACAGAAATGCGTCATAACGTATAACGTCATATAGTATTGCGTCATGACGTATAACATCACATAGTAATACGTCATAACGTATAACGCCATATAGTAATACGTCATAACGTATAACGCCATATAGTAATACGTCATAACGTATAACGTCACATAGAATTCCGGTTTAACGTATAACGTTATAGTGTAATGCGTCATAACGTATAACGCCATATAGAATTTCGGCATAACGTATAACGTAACTTAGAATTACGTCATAACGGATAACGTCACATAGTAGTACGTCATAACGTATAACGTCATATAGAATTACGGTTTAACGTATAACGCCATATAGTATTGCGTCATAACGTATAACGTCACATAGTAATACGTCATAACGTTTAACGTCACATAGTAAAACGTCATAACGTTTAACGTCACATAGTAAAACGTCATAACGTATAACGTCATATAGAATTACGGTTTAACGTATAACGTCATACTGTAATGCGTCATAACGTATAACGTCATATAGTATTGCGTCATGACGAATAACATCGTATAG
Organism: Bombus fervidus; assembly: GCF_041682495.2. Lineage (NCBI taxonomy): Eukaryota > Metazoa > Arthropoda > Insecta > Hymenoptera > Apidae > Bombus > Bombus fervidus. The sequence goes on from NW_027212582.1 coordinate 4,116,005, forward strand.
AATTACGTCATAACGGATAACGTCTTACAGTAATACGTCATAACGTATAACGTCATATAGTAATACGTCATAACGCATAACGTCATATAGAATTACGGTTTAACGTATAACGCCATATAGTAATATGTCATACCGTATAACGTCATATCGAATTACGTCATAACGTATAACGTCACATAGCAAAACGTCATAACGTATAACCTCACATAGTAAAACGTCATAACGTATAACGTCATATAGAATTACGGTTTAACGTATAACGTCATACTGTAATGCGTCATAACGTATAACGTCATATAGTATTGCGTCATGACGAATAACATCGTATAGAATTACGTCATAACGGATAACGTCTTACAGTAATACGTCATAACGTAGACCGTCATATAGCTATGCGTCATAACGTATAACGCCATATAGTAATGTGTCATAACGTATAACGCCATATAGTAATGCGTCATAACGTATAACGTCATATAGTATTACGGCATAACATATAACGTCTTATAGTAATGAGTCATAACGCATAACGCTATATAGTAATACTTCATAACGTATAACGTCATTTTCAATTACTTCATAACGTATAACGTCACATAGTAATACGTCATAACGTATAACGTCATATAGAATTTCGGTTTAACGTATAACGCCAGATAGCAATGCGTCATAACGTATAACGTCACATAGTAAAACGTTATAACGTATAACGTCATCTAGTATTGCGTCATGATGTATAACGTCATATAGAACTAAGTCATAACATATAATGTCATATAGAATTACGGCATGACGTATAACGTCATGTAGTAATGCGTCATAACGTATAACGTCACATGGAAGTACGGCATAAGATATAACGTCACATAGAATTACGTCATAACGGATAACGTCACATAGTAAAACGTTATAACGTATAACGTCACACAGCAAAACGTCATAACGTATAACCTCACATAGTAAAACGTCATAACGTATAACGTCATATAGAATTACGGTTTAACGTATAACGTCATGCTGTAATGCGTCATAACGTATAACGTCATATAGTATTGCGTCATGACGAATAACGTCACATAGAATTACGTCATAACGGATAACGTCACATAGTAAAACGTTATAACGTATAACGTCATATAGAATTACAGTTTAACGTATGACGTCATATAGTATTGCGTCATGATGTATAACGTCATACAGAATTACGTCATAACATATAACGCCATATAGTATTGCCTCATAACGTATAACGTCATATAGAATTACTTCATAACGTATAACGTCACATAGCAATACGTCATAACGTATAACGTCATATAGAATTACGGTTAAACGTATAACGTCATATAGTAATGAGTCATAACGTATAACGCCATATAGTAATACGTCATAACGTATAACGTCATATAGAATTATTGTTTAACGTATAACGTCATAGTGTAATGCGTCATAACGTATAACGCCATATCGAATTACGTCATAACATATAACGTCATATAGAATTTCGGTTTAACGTTAAACGCCATATAGCAATGCGTCATAACGTATAACGTCACATAGTAATACGTCATAACGTATAACGTCATATAGAATTATTGTTTATCGTATAACGTCATACAGCAATGCCTCATATCGTATAACGTGACATAGTAATACGTCATAACTTATAACGCCATATAGTAATACGTCATAACGGCTAACTTCACACAGTGGTACGTAATAACGTATATCGTCATATAGAATTGCGGTTTAACGTATAACGTCATAAAGAATTACTTCATTACGTATAACGTCAAATAGTAATACGTTATAACGTATAACGTCATATAGAATTATTGTTTAACGTGTAATGCCATATAGCAATACGTCATAACGTATAACGCCATATAGTAATACGTCATGTCGTATAACGTAGAATAGAATTACGACATAACGTACTACATCAAATAGTAATACGTCATAACGTATAACGTCATATAGAATTACGACATAACGTATAGCGTCACATAGTAATACGTCATAACGTATAACGTCATAAAGAATTACTTCACAACGTATAACGTCAAATAGTAATACGTTATAACGTATAACGTCATATAGAATTATTGTTTAACGTGTAACGCCATATAGCAATACGTCATAACGCATAACGCCATATAGTAATACGTCATAACGTATAACGCCATATAGTAATACGTCATAACGGATAACGTCACAGAGTATTACGTAATAACGTATAACGTCATATAGAATTGCAGTGTAACATATAACGTCATATAGTAATGCGTCATAACGTATAACGCCATATAGTAATGCGTCATAACGTATAACGTCATATAGAATTACGGTTTCACGTATAGCACCATGCAGTAATGCGTCATAACGTAATACGCCATATAGTAATCCGTCATAACGTATAACGTCATATAGTATTGCGTCATGTCGTATAACGTAGAATACAATTACGACATAACGTACTACATCAAATAGTAATACGTCATAACGTATAACGTCATATAGAATTACGACATAACGTATAGCGTCACATAGTAATACGTCATAACTTATAATGTCAAATAGTAATACGTTATAACGTATAACGTCATATAGAATTACGGTTTAACGTATAACGTCAAATAGTAATACGTTATAACGTATAACGTCATATAGAATTACGGTTTAACGGATAACGTCACATTGTAATACGTCATAACGTATAACGTCATATAGTATAACGGCATAACATATAACGTCACATAGAATTACGTCATAATGGATAACGTCACATAGTAAAACGTTATAACGTATAACGTCATATAGAATTACGGTTTAACGTATAACGCCATATAGTAATGAGTCATAACGTATAACGCCATATAGTAATACGTCATAACGTATAACGTCATATTGAATTACGTCATAACGTATATCGTCATATAGAATTTCGGTTTAACGTATAACGCCATAAAGAATTACTTCATAACATATAACGTCACATAGTAATACGTTATAACGTATAACGTCATATAGAATTACGGTTTAAAGTATAACGAGATATATCAATGCGTCATAACGTATAACGACATATAGAATTGCGGAATAACGTATAACAGCATATAGAATTATTGTTTAACGTATAACGTCATACAGGAATTCCTCATAACGTATAACGTCATATAGTAATACGTCACAACGAATAACGTCATATAGAATTACTGTTAAACGTATAACGCCTTATAGAATTATGTTTTCACGTATAACGTAATATAGAATTACGGTGTAACGTATAATACCATAGCGTAATGCGTCATATCGTGTAACGTCACATAGTAATACGTCATAACGCATAACGTCATATAGAATTACGGTTTAACGTATAACGTCATACAGTAATGCATCATAACGTATAACGTCATATAGAAATACGGTTTAACGTATAACGCCATATAGTAATGCGTCATAACGTATAACGCAATATAGTATTGCGTCATGATGTATAACGTCATACGTAACGTATAGTCATAACATATATTGTCATACAGTATTGCGTCATAACGTATAACGTCATATAGTATCACGGCATAACATATAACGTCACATAGAATTACGTCATATAGTAATGCCTCATAACGTATAACGTCATATAGAATTGCAGTTTAACGTATAACGTCATATAGTAATGCGTCATAACGTATAACGCCATATAGTAATGCGTCATAACGTATAACGTCATATAGAATTACGCTTTCACGTATAGCACCATACAGTAATGCGTCATAACGTAATACGCCATATAGTAATCCGTCATAACGTATAACGTCATATAGTATTGCGTCATGTCGTATAACGTAGAATACAATTACGACATAACGTACTACATCAAATAGTAATACGTCATAACGTATAACGTCATATAGAACTACGACATAACGTATAGCGTCACATAGTAATACGTCATAACGTATAACGTCACATAGTAAAACGTTATGACGTATAACGTCATATAGAATTACGGTTAAACGTATAACGTCATATAGTAATGAGACATAACGTATAACGCCATATAGTAATACGTTATAACGTATAACGTCATTTTGAATTATTTCATAACGTATAATGTCACATAGTAATACGTCATAACGTATAACGCCACACAGTATTACGTAGTAACGTATAACGTCATATAGAATTACGGTTTAACGTATAACGCCATATAGTAATGCGTCATAACGTGTATCGTCACATAGTAGTACGTCATAACTCATAACGTCATATAGAATTACGGTTTAACGTATAACACCATACAGTAATGCGTCATAACGTATAACAACATATAGAAATGCGGAATAACGTATAACGTCACATAGTAATACGTCATAACGTATAACGTCACATAGGAATACGCCATAACGTATAACGCCATATAGGAATGCCTCATAACGTATAACGTCATATAGAATTTCGGTTTAACGTATAACGCCAGATAGCAATGCGTCATAACGTATAACGTCACATAGTAATACGTCATAACGTATAACGTCATATAGAATTACGGTTAAACGTATAACGCCATATAGAAATACGGTGAAACGTATAACGCCATATAGAGTTACGGATTAACGTATAACGTCACACAGTATTACGTAATAACGTATAACGCCATATAGAGTTACGGTTTAACGTATAACGTCAAATAGTAATACGTTATAACGTATAACGTCATATAGAATTACGGTTTAACGGATAACGTCACATTGTAATACGTCATAACGTATAACGTCATATAGTATTACGGCATAACATATAACGTCACATAGAATTACGTCATAATGGATAACGTCACATAGTAAAACGTTATAACGTATAACGTCATATAGAATTACGGTTTAACGTATAACGCCATATAGTAATGAGTCATAACGTATAACGCCATATAGTAATACGTCATAACGTATAACGTCATATTGAATTACGTCATAACGTATATCGTCATATAGAATTTCGGTTTAACGTATAACGCCATAAAGAATTACTTCATAACATATAACGTCACATAGTAATACGTTATAACGTATAAGGTCATATAGAATTACGGTTTAACGTATAACGAGATATATCAATGCGTCATAACGTATAACGACATATAGAATTGCGGAATAACGTATAACAGCATATAGAATTATTGTTTAACGTATAACGTCATACAGGAATTCCTCATAACGTATAACGTCATATAGTAATGCGTCACAACGAATAACGTCATATAGAATTATTGTTAAACGTATAACGCCTTATAGAATTATATTTTCACGTATAACGTAGTATAGAATTACGGTGTAACGTATAATACCATAGCGTAATGCGTCATATCGTGTAACGTCACATAGTAATACGTCATAACGCATAACGTCATATAGAATTACGGTTTAACGTATAACGTCATACAGTAATGCATCATAACGTATAGCGTCATATAGAATTACGGTTTAACGTATAACGCCATATAGTAATGCGTCATAACGTATAACGCAATATACTATTGCGTCATGATGTATAACGTCATACGTAACGTATAGTCATAACATATAATGTCATATAGTATTGCGTCATGACATATAACGTCATATAGTATCACGGCATAACATATAACGTCACATAGAATTACGTCATAACGGATTACGTCACATTGTAATACGTCATAGCGTATACCGTCATATAGTATTACGGCATAACATATAACGTCACAGAGAATTACGTCATAACGGATAACGTCATATAGAATTACGGTTTAACGTATAACGTCATACAGTAATGCGTCATAACGTATAACGTCATATAGTATTGCGTCATAACGTATAACGCCATATAGTATTGCGTCATGATGTATAGCGTCATATAGAACTAAGTCATAACATATAATGTCATATAGAATTACGGCATAACGTATAACGTCATATAGTAATGCGTCATAACGTATAACGTCACATAGAATTACGGCATAATATATAACGTCACATAGAATTACGTCATAACGGATAACGTCACATAGTAAAACGTTATATCGTATAACGTCATATAGAATTACGGTTAAACGTATAACGTCATATAGTAATGAGTCATAACGTATAACGCCATATAGTAATACGTTATAACGTATAACGTCATTTTGAATTACTTCATAACGTATAACGTCACATAGTAATACGTCATAACGTATAAGGTCATATAGAATTTCGGTTTAACGTATAACGCCAGATAGCAATGCGTCATAACGTATAACGTCACACAGTAAAACGTCATAACGTATAACGTCATATAGAACTAAGTCATAACATATAATTTCATATAGAATTACGGCATAACGTATAACGTCATATAGTAATGCGTCATAACGTATAACGTCACATAGAATTACGGCATAATATATAACGTCACATAGAATTACGTCATAACGGATAACGTCACATAGTAAAACGTTATGACGTATAACGTCATATAGAATTACGGTTAAACGTATAACCTCATACAGTAATGAGTCATAACGTATAACGCCATATAGTAATACGTTATAACGTATAACGTCATTTTGAATTACTTCATAACGTATAACGTCACATAGTAATACGTCATAACGTATAACGCCACACAGTATTACGTAGTAACGTATAACGTCATATAGAATTACGGTTTAACGTATAACGCCATATAGTAATGCGTCATAACGTGTAACGTCACATAGTAGTACGTCATAACTCATAACGTCATATAGAATTACGGTTTAACGTATAACGCCATATAGTAATGCGTCATAACGTATAACGCCATATTGTAATGCGTCATAACGTATAACGTCATATAGTATTGCGTCATGACATATAACGTCATATAGAAATACGGTGAAACGTATAACGCCATATAGAGTTACGTTTTAACGTATAACCTTATATAGCATTACGGTTTAACGTATAACGTCATACAGTAATTCGTCATAACGTAAAACGTCATATCGAATTACGGTATAACGTATAACGTCACATAGTAATACGTCATTACGTATAACATCATATAGAATTTTGGTTTAACGTATAACGCCATATAGCAATGCGTCATAACGTGTAACGTCACTTAGTAATACGTCATAACGTATAACGTCATATAGAATTATTGTTTAACGTATAACGTCATACAGTAATTCCGCATAACGTATAACGTCATACAGTAATTCCGCATAACGTATAACGTCATACAGAATTACGTCATAACGAATAACGTCATATAGAAATACGGTGAAACGTATAACGCCATGTAGAATTACGGTTTAACGTATAACGTCATATAGTAATGCGTCATAACGTGTAACGCGACATGGTAATACGACATAACGTATAACGTCACATAGTAATACGTCATAACGTATAACGTCATATAGAATTCCGGTTTAACGTATAACACCATATAGTAATGCCTCATAACGTATAACGTCATATAGAATTTCGGTTTAACGTATAACACCAGATAGCAATGCGTCATAACGTATAACGTCACATAGTAATACGTCATAACGTATAACGTCATATAGAATTACGGTTAAACATATAACGCCATATAGAAATACGGTGAAACGTATAACGCCATATAGAGTTACGGATTAACGTATAACGTCACACAGTAATGCGTCATAACGTATAACGTCATATAGTATTGCGTCATGACGTATAACGTAACATAGTAATACGTTATAAGGTATAACGCCATATAGTAATACGTCACAACGGATAACGTCACACAGTATTACGTAATAACGTATAACGTCATATAGAATTGCGGTTTAACGTATAACGTCATATAGAATTTCGGTTTAACGTATAACGTCATACAGCAATTCCTCATATCGTATAACGTCACATAGTAATACGTCACAACGAATAACGTCATATAGAATTACGGTTAAACATATAACGCCATATAGAAATACGGTGAAACGTGTAACGCCATATAGAGTTACGGTTTGACGTATAACGTCATACAGTAATGCGTCATAACGTATAACGTCATATAGTATTGCGTCATGACGTATAACGTAACATAGTAATACGTTATAAGGTATAACGCCATATAGTAATACGTCACAACGGATAACGTCACACAGTATTACGTAATAACGTATAACGTCATATAGAATTGCGGTTTAACGTATAACGTCATATAGTAATGCGTCATAACGTATAACGCCATATAGTAATGCGTCATAACGTATAACGTCATATAGTATTGCGTCATGACATATAACGTCATATAGAAATACGGTGAAACGTATAACGCCATATAGAGTTACGTTTTAACGTATAACCTTATATAGCATGACGGTTTAACGTATAACGCCATATAGTAATGCGTCATAACGTATAACGACATATAAAAATACGGAATAACGTATAACGTCACATAGTAATACGTCATAACGTATAACGTCACTTAGGAATACGCCATAAAGTATAATGCCATATAGTAATGCCTCATAATGTATAACGTCATATAGAATTTCGGTTTAACGTATAACGCCAGATTGCAATGTGTCATAACGTATAACGTCACATAGTAATACGTCATAAAGTATAACGTCATATAGAATTATTGTTTAACGTATAACGTCATAGTGTAATGCGTCATAACGTATAACGCCATATCGAATTACGTCATAACATATAACGTCATATAGAATTTCGGTTTAACGTATAACGCCATATAGCAATACGTCATAACGTATAACGTTACATAGTAATACGTCATAACGTATAACGTCATATAGAATTATTGTTTATCGTATAACGTCATACAGCAATTCCTCATATCGTATAACGTCACATAGTAATACGTCACAACGAATAACGTCATATAGAATTACGGTTAAACATACAACGCCATATAGAAATACGGTGAAACGTATAACGCCATATAGAGTTACGGTTTAATGTATAACGTCATACAGTAATGCGTCATAACGTATAACGTCATATAGTATTGCGTCATGACGTATAACGTCACATAGTAATACGTCATAACGTATAACGCCACACAGTATTACGTAGTAACGTATAACGTCATATAGAATTACGGTTTAACGTATAACGCCATATAGTAATGCGTCATAGCGTGTAACGTCACATAGTAGTACGTCATAACTCATAACGTCATATAGAATTACGGTTTAACGTATAACGCCATATAGTAATGAGTCATAACGTATAACGCCATATTGTAATGCGTCATAACGTATAACGTCATATAGTATTGCGTCATGACATATAACGTCATATAGAAATACGGTGAAACGTATAACGCCATATAGAGTTACGTTTTAACGTATAACCTTATATAGCATTACGGTTTCACGTATAACGTCATACAGTAATTCGTCATAACGTAAAACGTCATATCGAATTACGGTATAACGTATAACGTCACATAGTAATACGTCATTACGTATAACATCATATAGAATTTTGGTTTAACGTATAACGCCATATAGCAATGCGTCATAACGTGTAACGTCACTTAGTAATACGTCATAACGTATAACGTCATATAGAATTATTGTTTAACGTATAACGTCATACAGAATTACGTCATAACGAATAACGTCATATAGAAATACGGTGAAACGTATAACGTCATACAGTAATGCGTCATAACGTATAACGTCATATAGTATTGCGTCATGACGTATAACATCACATAGTAATACGTCATAACGAATAACGTCATAAAGAATTACGGTTTAACGTATAACGCCATATAGCAATGCGTCATAACGTGTAACGTCACTTAGTAATACGTCATAACGTAAAACGTCATATCGAATTACGGTATAACGTATAACGTCACATAGTAATACGTCATTACGTATAACATCATATAGAATTACGGTTTAACGTATAACGTCATACAGTAATGCGTCATAACGTATAACGTCATATAGTATTGCGTCATGACGTATAACATCACATAGTAACACGTCATAACGAATAACGTCATAAAGAATTACTTCATAACGTATAACGCCATATAGAATTATTGTTTAACGTATAACGTCATAGTGTAATGCGTCATAACGTATAACGCCATATCGAATTACGTCATAACATATAACGTCATATAGAAATTCGGTTTAACGTATAACGCCATATAGCTGTGCGTCATAACGTATAACGTAACATAGTAATACGTCATAACGTATAACGTCATGTAGAATTGTTGTTTAACGTATAATGTCATACAGTAATTCCTCATAACGTATAACGTCACATAGTAATACGTCACAACGAATAACGTCATATAGAATTACGGTTTCACGTATAACGTCATATAGTAATGCGTCATAACGTATAATGTCATATAGAATTTCGGTTTAACGTATAACGCCATGTAGCAATGCGTCATAACGTATAACGTAACATAGTAATACGTCATAACGTATAACGTCATGTAGAATTGTTGTTTAACGTATAACGTCATACAGTAATTCCTCATAACGTATAACGTCACATAGTAATACGTCACAACGAATAACGTCATATAGAATTACGGTTTAACGTATAACGTCATATAGTAATGCGTCATAACGTATAACGCCATATTGTAATGCGTCATAACGTATAACGCCATATAGTATTGCTTCATGACGTATAACATCACATAGTAATACGTCATAACGTATAACGTCATAAAGAATTACTTCATAACGTATAACGTCAAATAGTAATACGTTATAACGTGTAATGTCATTTGGAATTTCGGTTTAACGTATAACGCCATATAGCAATGCGTCATAACGTATAACGTAACATAGTAATACGTCATAACGTATAACGTCATGTAGAATTGTTGTTTAACGTATAACGTCATACAGTAATTCCTCATAACGTATAACGTCACATAGTAATACGTCACAACGAATAACGTCATATAGAATTACGGTTTAACGTATAACGTCATATAGTAATGCGTCATAACGTATAACGCCATATTGTAATGCGTCATAACGTATAACGTCATATAGTATTGCGTCATGATGTATAACGTCATATAGAATTACGTCATGACATATAATGTCATATAGAATTACGGCATAATGTATAACGTCACATAGTAATACGTGATAACGTATAACGTCATATAGCATTACGGTTTGATGTATAACGTCATACAGTAATTCGTCATAACGTAAAACGCCATATAGTAATGCGTCATAACGTATAACGTCATATAGAATTACGGTTTCACGTATAACACCATACAGTAGTGCGACATAACGTATAACGTTACATAGTAATACGTCATAACGTATAACGTCACATAGTAATACGTCATAACGTATAATGTCATATAGAATTATTGTTTAACGTATAACGTCATAGTGTAATGCGTCATAACGTATAACGCCATATCGAATTACGTCATAACATATAACGTCATATAGAATTGCGGTTTATCGTATAACGCCATATAGCAATGCGTCATAACGTATAACGTAACATAGTAATACGTCATAACGTATAACGTCATATAGAATTATTGTTTATCGTATAACGCCATACAGCAATTCCTCATATCGTATAACGTCACATAGTAATACGTCACAACGAATAACGTCATATAGAATTACGGATAAACATATAACGCCATATAGAAATACGGTGAAACGTATAACGCCATATAGAGTTACGGTTTAACGTATAACGTTATACAGTAATGCGTCATAACGTATAACGCCATATAGTAATCCGTCATAACGTATAACGTCATATAGTATTGCGTCATGACGTATAACGTCGTATAGAATTAGGACATAAAGCATTGCATCAAATAGTAATACGTCATAAAGTATAACGTCATATAGAATTACGACATAACGTATAACGTCACATAGTAATACGTCGTAACGTATAACGTCATATAGAATTCCGGTTTAACGTATAACACCATACAGTAATGCGTCATAACGTATAACGACATATAGAAATACGGAATAACGTATAACGTCACATAGTAATACGTCATAACGTATAACGTCACTTAGGAATACGCCATAAAGTATAACGCCATATAGTAATGCCACATAATGTATAACGTCATATAGAATTTCGGTTTAACGTATAACGCCAGATAGCAATGCGTCATAACGTATAACGTCACATAGTAATACGTCATAAAGTATAACGTCATATAGAATTATTGTTTAACGTATAACGTCATAGTGTAATGCGTCATAACGTATAACGCCATATCGAATTACGTCATAACATATAACGTCATATAGAATTTCGGTTTAACGTATAACGCCATATAGCAATACGTCATAACGTATAACGTTACATAGTAATACGTCATAACGTATAACGTCATATAGAATTATTGTTTATCGTATAACGTCATACAGCAATTCCTCATATCGTATAACGTCACATAGTAATAGGTCACAACGAATAACGTCATATAGAATTACGGTTAAACATACAACGCCATATAGAAATACGGTGAAACGTATAACGCCATATAGAGTTACGGTTTAATGTATAACGTCATACAGTAATGCGTCATAACGTATAACGTCATATAGTATTGCGTCATGACGTATAACGTAACATAGTAATACGTCATAACGTATAACGTCATGTAGAATTGTTGTTTAACGTATAACGTCATGCAGTAATTCCTCATAACGTATAACGTCACATAGTAATACGTCACAACGAATAACGTCATATAGAATTACGGTTTAACGTATAACGTCATATAGTAATGCGTCATAACGTATAACGCCATATTGTAATGCGTCAACACGTATAACGTCATATAGTATTGCGTCATGATGTATAACGTCATATAGAATTACGTCATGACATATAATGTCATATAGAATTACGGCATAATGTATAACGTCACATAGTAAAACGTTATGACGTATAACGTCATATAGAATTACGGTTAAACGTATAACGTCATATAGTAATGAGACATAACGTATAACGCCATATAGTAATACGTTATAACGTATAACGTCATTTTGAATTATTTCATAACGTATAACGTCACATAGTAATACGTCATAACGTATAACGCCACACAGTATTACGTAGTAACGTATAACGTCATATAGAATTACGGTTTAACGTATAACGCCATATAGTAATGCGTCATAACGTGTATCGTCACATAGTAGTACGTCATAACTCATAACGTCATATAGAATTACGGTTTAACGTATAACACCATACAGTAATGCGTCATAACGTATAACAACATATAGAAATGCGGAATAACGTATAACGTCACATAGTAATACGTCATAACGTATAACGTCACATAGGAATACGCCATAACGTATAACGCCATATAGGAATGCCTCATAACGTATAACGTCATATAGAATTTCGGTTTAACGTATAACGCCAGATAGCAATGCGTCATAACGTATAACGTCACATAGTAATACGTCATAACGTATAACGTCATATAGAATTACGGTTAAACGTATAACGCCATATAGAAATACGGTGAAACGTATAACGCCATATAGAGTTACGGATTAACGTATAACGTCACACAGTATTAAGTAATAACGTATAACGCCATATAGAGTTACGGTTTAACGTATAACGTCAAATAGTAATACGTTATAACGTATAACGTCATATAGAATTACGGTTTAACGGATAACGTCACATTGTAATACGTCATAACGTATAACGTCATATAGTATTACGGCATAACATATAACGTCACATAGAATTACGTCATAATGGATAACGTCACATAGTAAAACGTTATAACGTATAACGTCATATAGAATTACGGTTTAACGTATAACGCCATATAGTAATGAGTCATAACGTATAACGCCATATAGTAATACGTCATAACGTATAACGTCATATTGAATTACGTCATAACGTATATCGTCATATAGAATTTCGGTTTAACGTATAACGCCATAAAGAATTACTTCATAACATATAACGTCACATAGTAATACGTTATAACGTATAACGTCATATAGAATTACGGTTTAACGTATAACGAGATATATCAATGCGTCATAACGTATAACGACATATAGAATTGCGGAATAACGTATAACAGCATATAGAATTATTGTTTAACGTATAACGTCATACAGGAATTCCTCATAACGTATAACGTCATATAGTAATGCGTCACAACGAATAACGTCATATAGAATTACTGTTAAACGTATAACGCCTTATAGAATTATATTTTCACGTATAACGTAGTATAGAATTACGGTGTAACGTATAATACCATAGCGTAATGCGTCATATCGTGTAACGTCACATAGTAATACGTCATAACGCATAACGTCATATAGAATTACGGTTTAACGTATAACGTCATACAGTAATGCATCATAACGTATAGCGTCATATAGAATTACGGTTTAACGTATAACGCCATATAGTAATGCGTCATAACGTATAACGCAATATAGTATTGCGTCATGATGTATAACGTCATACGTAACGTATAGTCATAACATATAATGTCATATAGTATTGCGTCATGACATATAACGTCATATAGTATCACGGCATAACATATAACGTCACATAGAATTACGTCATAACGGATTACGTCACATTGTAATACGTCATAGCGTATACCGTCATATAGTATTACGGCATAACATATAACGTCACAGAGAATTACGTCATAACGGATAACGTCATATAGAATTACGGTTTAACGTATAACGTCATACAGTAATGCGTCATAACGTATAACGTCATATAGTATTGCGTCATAACGTATAACGCCATATAGTATTGCGTCATGATGTATAGCGTCATATAGAACTAAGTCATAACATATAATGTCATATAGAATTACGGCATAACGTATAACGTCATATAGTAATGCGTCATGACGTATAACGTCACATAGAATTACGGCATAATATATAACGTCACATAGAATTACGTCATAACGGATAACGTCACATAGTAAAACGTTATATCGTATAACGTCATATAGAATTACGGTTAAACGTATAACGTCATATAGTAATGAGTCATAACGTATAACGCCATATAGTAATACGTTATAACGTATAACGTCATTTTGAATTACTTCATAACGTATAACGTCACATAGTAATACGTCATAACGTATAAGGTCATATAGAATTTCGGTTTAACGTATAACGCCAGATAGCAATGCGTCATAACGTATAACGTCACACAGTAAAACGTCATAACGTATAACGTCATATAGAACTAAGTCATAACATATAATGTCATATAGAATTACGGCATAACGTATAACGTCATATAGTAATGCGTCATAACGTATAACGTCACATAGAATTACGGCATAATATATAACGTCACATAGAATTACGTCATAACGGATAACGTCACATAGTAAAACGTTATGACGTATAACGTCATATAGAATTACGGTTAAACGTATAACCTCATACAGTAATGAGTCATAACGTATAACGCCATATAGTAATACGTTATAACGTATAACGTCATTTTGAATTACTTCATAACGTATAACGTCACATAGTAATACGTCATAACGTATAACGCCACACAGTATTACGTAGTAACGTATAACGTCATATAGAATTACGGTTTAACGTATAACGCCATATAGTAATGCGTCATAACGTGTAACGTCACATAGTAGTACGTCATAACTCATAACGTCATATAGAATTACGGTTTAACGTATAACGCCATATAGTAATGCGTCATAACGTATAACGCCATATTGTAATGCGTCATAACGTATAACGTCATATAGTATTGCGTCATGACATATAACGTCATATAGAAATACGGTGAAACGTATAACGCCATATAGAGTTACGTTTTAACGTATAACCTTATATAGCATTACGGTTTAACGTATAACGTCATACAGTAATTCGTCATAACGTAAAACGTCATATCGAATTACGGTATAACGTATAACGTCACATAGTAATACGTCATTACGTATAACATCATATAGAATTTTGGTTTAACGTATAACGCCATATAGCAATGCGTCATAACGTGTAACGTCACTTAGTAATACGTCATAACGTATAACGTCATATAGAATTATTGTTTAACGTATAACGTCATACAGTAATTCCGCATAACGTATAACGTCATACAGTAATTCCGCATAACGTATAACGTCATACAGAATTACGTCATAACGAATAACGTCATATAGAAATACGGTGAAACGTATAACGCCATGTAGAATTACGGTTTAACGTATAACGTCATATAGTAATGCGTCATAACGTGTAACGCGACATGGTAATACGACATAACGTATAACGTTACATAGTAATACGTCATAACGTATAACGTCATATAGAATTCCGGTTTAACGTATAACACCATATAGTAATGCCTCATAACGTATAACGTCATATAGAATTTCGGTTTAACGTATAACACCAGATAGCAATGCGTCATAACGTATAACGTCACATAGTAATACGTCATAACGTATAACGTCATATAGAATTACGGTTAAACATATAACGCCATATAGAAATACGGTGAAACGTATAACGCCATATAGAGTTACGGATTAACGTATAACGTCACACAGTATTACGTAATAACGTATAAGGCCATATAGAGTTACGGTTTAACGTATAACGTCACATAGTAATACGTCATAACGTATAACGTCACATAGGAATACGCCATAACGTATAACGCCATATAGTAATGCCTCATAACGTATAACGTCATATAGAATTTCGGTTTAACGTATAACGTCATACAGCAATTCCTCATATCGTATAACGTCACATAGTAATACGTCACAACGAATAACGTCATATAGAATTACGGTTAAACATATAACGCCATATAGAAATACGGTGAAACGTGTAACGCCATATAGAGTTACGGTTTGACGTATAACGTCATACAGTAATGCGTCATAACGTATAACGTCATATAGTATTGCGTCATGACGTATAACGTAACATAGTAATACGTTATAAGGTATAACGCCATATAGTAATACGTCACAACGGATAACGTCACACAGTATTACGTAATAACGTATAACGTCATATAGAATTGCGGTTTAACGTATAACGTCATATAGTAATGCGTCATAACGTATAACGCCATATAGTAATGCGTCATAACGTATAACGTCATATAGTATTGCGTCATGACATATAACGTCATATAGAAATACGGTGAAACGTATAACGCCATATAGAGTTACGTTTTAACGTATAACCTTATATAGCATGACGGTTTAACGTATAACGCCATATAGTAATGCGTCATAACGTATAACGACATATAAAAATACGGAATAACGTATAACGTCACATAGTAATACGTCATAACGTATAACGTCACTTAGGAATACGCCATAAAGTATAATGCCATATAGTAATGCCTCATAATGTATAACGTCATATAGAATTTCGGTTTAACGTATAACGCCAGATTGCAATGTGTCATAACGTATAACGTCACATAGTAATACGTCATAAAGTATAACGTCATATAGAATTATTGTTTAACGTATAACGTCATAGTGTAATGCGTCATAACGTATAACGCCATATCGAATTACGTCATAACATATAACGTCATATAGAATTTCGGTTTAACGTATAACGCCATATAGCAATACGTCATAACGTATAACGTTACATAGTAATACGTCATAACGTATAACGTCATATAGAATTATTGTTTATCGTATAACGTCATACAGCAATTCCTCATATCGTATAACGTCACATAGTAATACGTCAGAACGAATAACGTCATATAGAATTACGGTTAAACATACAACGCCATATAGAAATACGGTGAAACGTATAACGCCATATAGAGTTACGGTTTAATGTATAACGTCATACAGTAATGCGTCATAACGTATAACGTCATATAGTATTGCGTCATGACGTATAACGTCACATAGTAATACGTCATAACGTATAACGCCACACAGTATTACGTAGTAACGTATAACGTCATATAGAATTACGGTTTAACGTATAACGCCATATAGTAATGCGTCATAACGTGTAACGTCACATAGTAGTACGTCATAACTCATAACGTCATATAGAATTACGGTTTAACGTATAACGCCATATAGTAATGAGTCATAACGTATAACGCCATATTGTAATGCGTCATAACGTATAACGTCATATAGTATTGCGTCATGACATATAACGTCATATAGAAATACGGTGAAACGTATAACGCCATATAGAGTTACGTTTTAACGTATAACCTTATATAGCATTACGGTTTCACGTATAACGTCATACAGTAATTCGTCATAACGTAAAACGTCATATCGAATTACGGTATAACGTATAACGTCACATAGTAATACGTCATTACGTATAACATCATATAGAATTTTGGTTTAACGTATAACGCCATATAGCAATGCGTCATAACGTGTAACGTCACTTAGTAATACGTCATAACGTATAACGTCATATAGAATTATTGTTTAACGTATAACGTCATACAGAATTACGTCATAACGAATAACGTCATATAGAAATACGGTGAAACGTATAACGTCATACAGTAATGCGTCATAACGTATAACGTCATATAGTATCACGGCATAACATATAACGTCACATAGAATTACGTCATATAGTAATGCCTCATAACGTATAACGTCATATAGAATTGCAGTTTAACGTATAACGTCATATAGTAATGCGTCATAACGTATAACGCCATATAGTAATGCGTCATAACGTATAACGTCATATAGAATTACGCTTTCACGTATAGCACCATACAGTAATGCGTCATAACGTAATACGCCATATAGTAATCCGTCATAACGTATAACGTCATATAGTATTGCGTCATGTCGTATAACGTAGAATACAATTACGACATAACGTACTACATCAAATAGTAATACGTCATAACGTATAACGTCATATAGAACTACGACATAACGTATAGCGTCACATAGTAATACGTCATAACGTATAACGTCACATAGTAAAACGTTATGACGTATAACGTCATATAGAATTACGGTTAAACGTATAACGTCATATAGTAATGAGACATAACGTATAACGCCATATAGTAATACGTTATAACGTATAACGTCATTTTGAATTATTTCATAACGTATAATGTCACATAGTAATACGTCATAACGTATAACGCCACACAGTATTACGTAGTAACGTATAACGTCATATAGAATTACGGTTTAACGTATAACGCCATATAGTAATGCGTCATAACGTGTATCGTCACATAGTAGTACGTCATAACTCATAACGTCATATAGAATTACGGTTTAACGTATAACACCATACAGTAATGCGTCATAACGTATAACAACATATAGAAATGCGGAATAACGTATAACGTCACATAGTAATACGTCATAACGTATAACGTCACATAGGAATACGCCATAACGTATAACGCCATATAGGAATGCCTCATAACGTATAACGTCATATAGAATTTCGGTTTAACGTATAACGCCAGATAGCAATGCGTCATAACGTATAACGTCACATAGTAATACGTCATAACGTATAACGTCATATAGAATTACGGTTAAACGTATAACGCCATATAGAAATACGGTGAAACGTATAACGCCATATAGAGTTACGGATTAACGTATAACGTCACACAGTATTACGTAATAACGTATAACGCCATATAGAGTTACGGTTTAACGTATAACGTCAAATAGTAATACGTTATAACGTATAACGTCATATAGAATTACGGTTTAACGGATAACGTCACATTGTAATACGTCATAACGTATAACGTCATATAGTATTACGGCATAACATATAACGTCACATAGAATTACGTCATAATGGATAACGTCACATAGTAAAACGTTATAACGTATAACGTCATATAGAATTACGGTTTAACGTATAACGCCATATAGTAATGAGTCATAACGTATAACGCCATATAGTAATACGTCATAACGTATAACGTCATATTGAATTACGTCATAACGTATATCGTCATATAGAATTTCGGTTTAACGTATAACGCCATAAAGAATTACTTCATAACATATAACGTCACATAGTAATACGTTATAACGTATAACGTCATATAGAATTACGGTTTAACGTATAACGAGATATATCAATGCGTCATAACGTATAACGACATATAGAATTGCGGAATAACGTATAACAGCATATAGAATTATTGTTTAACGTATAACGTCATACAGGAATTCCTCATAACGTATAACGTCATATAGTAATGCGTCACAACGAATAACGTCATATAGAATTATTGTTAAACGTATAACGCCTTATAGAATTATATTTTCACGTATAACGTAGTATAGAATTACGGTGTAACGTATAATACCATAGCGTAATGCGTCATATCGTGTAACGTCACATAGTAATACGTCATAACGCATAACGTCATATAGAATTACGGTTTAACGTATAACGTCATACAGTAATGCATCATAACGTATAGCGTCATATAGAATTACGGTTTAACGTATAACGCCATATAGTAATGCGTCATAACGTATAACGCAATATAGTATTGCGTCATGATGTATAACGTCATACGTAACGTATAGTCATAACATATAATGTCATATAGTATTGCGTCATGACATATAACGTCATATAGTATCACGGCATAACATATAACGTCACATAGAATTACGTCATAACGGATTACGTCACATTGTAATACGTCATAGCGTATACCGTCATATAGTATTACGGCATAACATATAACGTCACAGAGAATTACGTCATAACGGATAACGTCATATAGAATTACGGTTTAACGTATAACGTCATACAGTAATGCGTCATAACGTATAACGTCATATAGTATTGCGTCATAACGTATAACGCCATATAGTATTGCGTCATGATGTATAGCGTCATATAGAACTAAGTCATAACATATAATGTCATATAGAATTACGGCATAACGTATAACGTCATATAGTAATGCGTCATAACGTATAACGTCACATAGAATTACGGCATAATATATAACGTCACATAGAATTACGTCATAACGGATAACGTCACATAGTAAAACGTTATATCGTATAACGTCATATAGAATTACGGTTAAACGTATAACGTCATATAGTAATGAGTCATAACGTATAACGCCATATAGTAATACGTTATAACGTATAACGTCATTTTGAATTACTTCATAACGTATAACGTCACATAGTAATACGTCATAACGTATAAGGTCATATAGAATTTCGGTTTAACGTATAACGCCAGATAGCAATGCGTCATAACGTATAACGTCACACAGTAAAACGTCATAACGTATAACGTCATATAGAACTAAGTCATAACATATAATTTCATATAGAATTACGGCATAACGTATAACGTCATATAGTAATGCGTCATAACGTATAACGTCACATAGAATTACGGCATAATATATAACGTCACATAGAATTACGTCATAACGGATAACGTCACATAGTAAAACGTTATGACGTATAACGTCATATAGAATTACGGTTAAACGTATAACCTCATACAGTAATGAGTCATAACGTATAACGCCATATAGTAATACGTTATAACGTATAACGTCATTTTGAATTACTTCATAACGTATAACGTCACATAGTAATACGTCATAACGTATAACGCCACACAGTATTACGTAGTAACGTATAACGTCATATAGAATTACGGTTTAACGTATAACGCCATATAGTAATGCGTCATAACGTGTAACGTCACATAGTAGTACGTCATAACTCATAACGTCATATAGAATTACGGTTTAACGTATAACGCCATATAGTAATGCGTCATAACGTATAACGCCATATTGTAATGCGTCATAACGTATAACGTCATATAGTATTGCGTCATGACATATAACGTCATATAGAAATACGGTGAAACGTATAACGCCATATAGAGTTACGTTTTAACGTATAACCTTATATAGCATTACGGTTTAACGTATAACGTCATACAGTAATTCGTCATAACGTAAAACGTCATATCGAATTACGGTATAACGTATAACGTCACATAGTAATACGTCATTACGTATAACATCATATAGAATTTTGGTTTAACGTATAACGCCATATAGCAATGCGTCATAACGTGTAACGTCACTTAGTAATACGTCATAACGTATAACGTCATATAGAATTATTGTTTAACGTATAACGTCATACAGTAATTCCGCATAACGTATAACGTCATACAGTAATTCCGCATAACGTATAACGTCATACAGAATTACGTCATAACGAATAACGTCATATAGAAATACGGTGAAACGTATAACGCCATGTAGAATTACGGTTTAACGTATAACGTCATATAGTAATGCGTCATAACGTGTAACGCGACATGGTAATACGACATAACGTATAACGTCACATAGTAATACGTCATAACGTATAACGTCATATAGAATTCCGGTTTAACGTATAACACCATATAGTAATGCCTCATAACGTATAACGTCATATAGAATTTCGGTTTAACGTATAACACCAGATAGCAATGCGTCATAACGTATAACGTCACATAGTAATACGTCATAACGTATAACGTCATATAGAATTACGGTTAAACATATAACGCCATATAGAAATACGGTGAAACGTATAACGCCATATAGAGTTACGGATTAACGTATAACGTCACACAGTAATGCGTCATAACGTATAACGTCATATAGTATTGCGTCATGACGTATAACGTAACATAGTAATACGTTATAAGGTATAACGCCATATAGTAATACGTCACAACGGATAACGTCACACAGTATTACGTAATAACGTATAACGTCATATAGAATTGCGGTTTAACGTATAACGTCATATAGAATTTCGGTTTAACGTATAACGTCATACAGCAATTCCTCATATCGTATAACGTCACATAGTAATACGTCACAACGAATAACGTCATATAGAATTACGGTTAAACATATAACGCCATATAGAAATACGGTGAAACGTGTAACGCCATATAGAGTTACGGTTTGACGTATAACGTCATACAGTAATGCGTCATAACGTATAACGTCATATAGTATTGCGTCATGACGTATAACGTAACATAGTAATACGTTATAAGGTATAACGCCATATAGTAATACGTCACAACGGATAACGTCACACAGTATTACGTAATAACGTATAACGTCATATAGAATTGCGGTTTAACGTATAACGTCATATAGTAATGCGTCATAACGTATAACGCCATATAGTAATGCGTCATAACGTATAACGTCATATAGTATTGCGTCATGACATATAACGTCATATAGAAATACGGTGAAACGTATAACGCCATATAGAGTTACGTTTTAACGTATAACCTTATATAGCATGACGGTTTAACGTATAACGCCATATAGTAATGCGTCATAACGTATAACGACATATAAAAATACGGAATAACGTATAACGTCACATAGTAATACGTCATAACGTATAACGTCACTTAGGAATACGCCATAAAGTATAATGCCATATAGTAATGCCTCATAATGTATAACGTCATATAGAATTTCGGTTTAACGTATAACGCCAGATTGCAATGTGTCATAACGTATAACGTCACATAGTAATACGTCATAAAGTATAACGTCATATAGAATTATTGTTTAACGTATAACGTCATAGTGTAATGCGTCATAACGTATAACGCCATATCGAATTACGTCATAACATATAACGTCATATAGAATTTCGGTTTAACGTATAACGCCATATAGCAATACGTCATAACGTATAACGTTACATAGTAATACGTCATAACGTATAACGTCATATAGAATTATTGTTTATCGTATAACGTCATACAGCAATTCCTCATATCGTATAACGTCACATAGTAATACGTCACAACGAATAACGTCATATAGAATTACGGTTAAACATACAACGCCATATAGAAATACGGTGAAACGTATAACGCCATATAGAGTTACGGTTTAATGTATAACGTCATACAGTAATGCGTCATAACGTATAACGTCATATAGTATTGCGTCATGACGTATAACGTCACATAGTAATACGTCATAACGTATAACGCCACACAGTATTACGTAGTAACGTATAACGTCATATAGAATTACGGTTTAACGTATAACGCCATATAGTAATGCGTCATAGCGTGTAACGTCACATAGTAGTACGTCATAACTCATAACGTCATATAGAATTACGGTTTAACGTATAACGCCATATAGTAATGAGTCATAACGTATAACGCCATATTGTAATGCGTCATAACGTATAACGTCATATAGTATTGCGTCATGACATATAACGTCATATAGAAATACGGTGAAACGTATAACGCCATATAGAGTTACGTTTTAACGTATAACCTTATATAGCATTACGGTTTCACGTATAACGTCATACAGTAATTCGTCATAACGTAAAACGTCATATCGAATTACGGTATAACGTATAACGTCACATAGTAATACGTCATTACGTATAACATCATATAGAATTTTGGTTTAACGTATAACGCCATATAGCAATGCGTCATAACGTGTAACGTCACTTAGTAATACGTCATAACGTATAACGTCATATAGAATTATTGTTTAACGTATAACGTCATACAGAATTACGTCATAACGAATAACGTCATATAGAAATACGGTGAAACGTATAACGTCATACAGTAATGCGTCATAACGTATAACGTCATATAGTATTGCGTCATGACGTATAACATCACATAGTAATACGTCATAACGAATAACGTCATAAAGAATTACGGTTTAACGTATAACGCCATATAGCAATGCGTCATAACGTGTAACGTCACTTAGTAATACGTCATAACGTAAAACGTCATATCGAATTACGGTATAACGTATAACGTCACATAGTAATACGTCATTACGTATAACATCATATAGAATTACGGTTTAACGTATAACGTCATACAGTAATGCGTCATAACGTATAACGTCATATAGTATTGCGTCATGACGTATAACATCACATAGTAACACGTCATAACGAATAACGTCATAAAGAATTACTTCATAACGTATAACGCCATATAGAATTATTGTTTAACGTATAACGTCATAGTGTAATGCGTCATAACGTATAACGCCATATCGAATTACGTCATAACATATAACGTCATATAGAAATTCGGTTTAACGTATAACGCCATATAGCTGTGCGTCATAACGTATAACGTAACATAGTAATACGTCATAACGTATAACGTCATGTAGAATTGTTGTTTAACGTATAATGTCATACAGTAATTCCTCATAACGTATAACGTCACATAGTAATACGTCACAACGAATAACGTCATATAGAATTACGGTTTCACGTATAACGTCATATAGTAATGCGTCATAACGTATAATGTCATATAGAATTTCGGTTTAACGTATAACGCCATGTAGCAATGCGTCATAACGTATAACGTAACATAGTAATACGTCATAACGTATAACGTCATGTAGAATTGTTGTTTAACGTATAACGTCATACAGTAATTCCTCATAACGTATAACGTCACATAGTAATACGTCACAACGAATAACGTCATATAGAATTACGGTTTAACGTATAACGTCATATAGTAATGCGTCATAACGTATAACGCCATATTGTAATGCGTCATAACGTATAACGCCATATAGTATTGCTTCATGACGTATAACATCACATAGTAATACGTCATAACGTATAACGTCATAAAGAATTACTTCATAACGTATAACGTCAAATAGTAATACGTTATAACGTGTAATGTCATTTGGAATTTCGGTTTAACGTATAACGCCATATAGCAATGCGTCATAACGTATAACGTAACATAGTAATACGTCATAACGTATAACGTCATGTAGAATTGTTGTTTAACGTATAACGTCATACAGTAATTCCTCATAACGTATAACGTCACATAGTAATACGTCACAACGAATAACGTCATATAGAATTACGGTTTAACGTATAACGTCATATAGTAATGCGTCATAACGTATAACGCCATATTGTAATGCGTCATAACGTATAACGTCATATAGTATTGCGTCATGATGTATAACGTCATATAGAATTACGTCATGACATATAATGTCATATAGAATTACGGCATAATGTATAACGTCACATAGTAATACGTGATAACGTATAACGTCATATAGCATTACGGTTTGATGTATAACGTCATACAGTAATTCGTCATAACGTAAAACGCCATATAGTAATGCGTCATAACGTATAACGTCATATAGAATTACGGTTTCACGTATAACACCATACAGTAGTGCGTCATAACGTATAACGTTACATAGTAATACGTCATAACGTATAACGTCACATAGTAATACGTCATAACGTATAATGTCATATAGAATTATTGTTTAACGTATAACGTCATAGTGTAATGCGTCATAACGTATAACGCCATATCGAATTACGTCATAACATATAACGTCATATAGAATTGCGGTTTATCGTATAACGCCATATAGCAATGCGTCATAACGTATAACGTAACATAGTAATACGTCATAACGTATAACGTCATATAGAATTATTGTTTATCGTATAACGCCATACAGCAATTCCTCATATCGTATAACGTCACATAGTAATACGTCACAACGAATAACGTCATATAGAATTACGGATAAACATATAACGCCATATAGAAATACGGTGAAACGTATAACGCCATATAGAGTTACGGTTTAACGTATAACGTTATACAGTAATGCGTCATAACGTATAACGCCATATAGTAATCCGTCATAACGTATAACGTCATATAGTATTGCGTCATGACGTATAACGTCGTATAGAATTAGGACATAAAGCATTGCATCAAATAGTAATACGTCATAAAGTATAACGTCATATAGAATTACGACATAACGTATAACGTCACATAGTAATACGTCGTAACGTATAACGTCATATAGAATTCCGGTTTAACGTATAACACCATACAGTAATGCGTCATAACGTATAACGACATATAGAAATACGGAATAACGTATAACGTCACATAGTAATACGTCATAACGTATAACGTCACTTAGGAATACGCCATAAAGTATAACGCCATATAGTAATGCCACA
This sequence comes from Bombus fervidus, assembly GCF_041682495.2. NCBI lineage: Eukaryota > Metazoa > Arthropoda > Insecta > Hymenoptera > Apidae > Bombus > Bombus fervidus. The sequence goes on from NW_027212582.1 coordinate 4,143,203, forward strand.
TAATGTATAACGTCATATAGAATTTCGGTTTAACGTATAACGCCAGATAGCAATGCGTCATAACGTATAACGTCACATAGTAATACGTCATAAAGTATAACGTCATATAGAATTATTGTTTAACGTATAACGTCATAGTGTAATGCGTCATAACGTATAACGCCATATCGAATTACGTCATAACATATAACGTCATATAGAATTTCGGTTTAACGTATAACGCCATATAGCAATACGTCATAACGTATAACGTTACATAGTAATACGTCATAACGTATAACGTCATATAGAATTATTGTTTATCGTATAACGTCATACAGCAATTCCTCATATCGTATAACGTCACATAGTAATAGGTCACAACGAATAACGTCATATAGAATTACGGTTAAACATACAACGCCATATAGAAATACGGTGAAACGTATAACGCCATATAGAGTTACGGTTTAATGTATAACGTCATACAGTAATGCGTCATAACGTATAACGTCATATAGTATTGCGTCATGACGTATAACGTAACATAGTAATACGTCATAACGTATAACGTCATGTAGAATTGTTGTTTAACGTATAACGTCATGCAGTAATTCCTCATAACGTATAACGTCACATAGTAATACGTCACAACGAATAACGTCATATAGAATTACGGTTTAACGTATAACGTCATATAGTAATGCGTCATAACGTATAACGCCATATTGTAATGCGTCAACACGTATAACGTCATATAGTATTGCGTCATGATGTATAACGTCATATAGAATTACGTCATGACATATAATGTCATATAGAATTACGGCATAATGTATAACGTCACATAGTAAAACGTTATGACGTATAACGTCATATAGAATTACGGTTAAACGTATAACGTCATATAGTAATGAGACATAACGTATAACGCCATATAGTAATACGTTATAACGTATAACGTCATTTTGAATTATTTCATAACGTATAACGTCACATAGTAATACGTCATAACGTATAACGCCACACAGTATTACGTAGTAACGTATAACGTCATATAGAATTACGGTTTAACGTATAACGCCATATAGTAATGCGTCATAACGTGTATCGTCACATAGTAGTACGTCATAACTCATAACGTCATATAGAATTACGGTTTAACGTATAACACCATACAGTAATGCGTCATAACGTATAACAACATATAGAAATGCGGAATAACGTATAACGTCACATAGTAATACGTCATAACGTATAACGTCACATAGGAATACGCCATAACGTATAACGCCATATAGGAATGCCTCATAACGTATAACGTCATATAGAATTTCGGTTTAACGTATAACGCCAGATAGCAATGCGTCATAACGTATAACGTCACATAGTAATACGTCATAACGTATAACGTCATATAGAATTACGGTTAAACGTATAACGCCATATAGAAATACGGTGAAACGTATAACGCCATATAGAGTTACGGATTAACGTATAACGTCACACAGTATTACGTAATAACGTATAACGCCATATAGAGTTACGGTTTAACGTATAACGTCAAATAGTAATACGTTATAACGTATAACGTCATATAGAATTACGGTTTAACGGATAACGTCACATTGTAATACGTCATAACGTATAACGTCATATAGTATTACGGCATAACATATAACGTCACATAGAATTACGTCATAATGGATAACGTCACATAGTAAAACGTTATAACGTATAACGTCATATAGAATTACGGTTTAACGTATAACGCCATATAGTAATGAGTCATAACGTATAACGCCATATAGTAATACGTCATAACGTATAACGTCATATTGAATTACGTCATAACGTATATCGTCATATAGAATTTCGGTTTAACGTATAACGCCATAAAGAATTACTTCATAACATATAACGTCACATAGTAATACGTTATAACGTATAACGCCTTATAGAATTATATTTTCACGTATAACGTAGTATAGAATTACGGTGTAACGTATAATACCATAGCGTAATGCGCCATATCGTGTAACGTCACATAGTAATACGTCATAACGCATAACGTCATATAGAATTACGGTTTAACGTATAACGTCATACAGTAATGCATCATAACGTATAGCGTCATATAGAATTACGGTTTAACGTATAACGCCATATAGTAATGCGTCATAACGTATAACGCAATATAGTATTGCGTCATGATGTATAACGTCATACGTAACGTATAGTCATAACATATAATGTCATATAGTATTGCGTCATGACATATAACGTCATATAGTATCACGGCATAACATATAACGTCACATAGAATTACGTCATAACGGATTACGTCACATTGTAATACGTCATAGCGTATACCGTCATATAGTATTACGGCATAACATATAACGTCACAGAGAATTACGTCATAACGGATAACGTCATATAGAATTACGGTTTAACGTATAACGTCATACAGTAATGCGTCATAACGTATAACGTCATATAGTATTGCGTCATAACGTATAACGCCATATAGTATTGCGTCATGATGTATAGCGTCATATAGAACTAAGTCATAACATATAATGTCATATAGAATTACGGCATAACGTATAACGTCATATAGTAATGCGTCATGACGTATAACGTCACATAGAATTACGGCATAATATATAACGTCACATAGAATTACGTCATAACGGATAACGTCACATTGTAAAACGTTATATCGTATAACGTCATATAGAATTACGGTTAAACGTATAACGTCATATAGTAATGAGTCATAACGTATAACGCCATATAGTAATACGTTATAACGTATAACGTCATTTTGAATTACTTCATAACGTATAACGTCACATAGTAATACGTCATAACGTATAAGGTCATATAGAATTTCGGTTTAACGTATAACGCCAGATAGCAATGCGTCATAACGTATAACGTCACACAGTAAAACGTCATAACGTATAACGTCATATAGAACTAAGTCATAACATATAATGTCATATAGAATTACGGCATAACGTATAACGTCATATAGTAATGCGTCATAACGTATAACGTCACATAGAATTACGGCATAATATATAACGTCACATAGAATTACGTCATAACGGATAACGTCACATAGTAAAACGTTATGACGTATAACGTCATATAGAATTACGGTTAAACGTATAACCTCATACAGTAATGAGTCATAACGTATAACGCCATATAGTAATACGTTATAACGTATAACGTCATTTTGAATTACTTCATAACGTATAACGTCACATAGTAATACGTCATAACGTATAACGCCACACAGTATTACGTAGTAACGTATAACGTCATATAGAATTACGGTTTAACGTATAACGCCATATAGTAATGCGTCATAACGTGTAACGTCACATAGTAGTACGTCATAACTCATAACGTCATATAGAATTACGGTTTAACGTATAACGCCATATAGTAATGCGTCATAACGTATAACGCCATATTGTAATGCGTCATAACGTATAACGTCATATAGTATTGCGTCATGACATATAACGTCATATAGAAATACGGTGAAACGTATAACGCCATATAGAGTTACGTTTTAACGTATAACCTTATATAGCATTACGGTTTAACGTATAACGTCATACAGTAATTCGTCATAACGTAAAACGTCATATCGAATTACGGTATAACGTATAACGTCACATAGTAATACGTCATTACGTATAACATCATATAGAATTTTGGTTTAACGTATAACGCCATATAGCAATGCGTCATAACGTGTAACGTCACTTAGTAATACGTCATAACGTATAACGTCATATAGAATTATTGTTTAACGTATAACGTCATACAGTAATTCCGCATAACGTATAACGTCATACAGTAATTCCGCATAACGTATAACGTCATACAGAATTACGTCATAACGAATAACGTCATATAGAAATACGGTGAAACGTATAACGCCATGTAGAATTACGGTTTAACGTATAACGTCATATAGTAATGCGTCATAACGTGTAACGCGACATGGTAATACGACATAACGTATAACGTTACATAGTAATACGTCATAACGTATAACGTCATATAGAATTCCGGTTTAACGTATAACACCATATAGTAATGCCTCATAACGTATAACGTCATATAGAATTTCGGTTTAACGTATAACACCAGATAGCAATGCGTCATAACGTATAACGTCACATAGTAATACGTCATAACGTATAACGTCATATAGAATTACGGTTAAACATATAACGCCATATAGAAATACGGTGAAACGTATAACGCCATATAGAGTTACGGATTAACGTATAACGTCACACAGTATTACGTAATAACGTATAAGGCCATATAGAGTTACGGTTTAACGTATAACGTCACATAGTAATACGTCATAACGTATAACGTCACATAGGAATACGCCATAACGTATAACGCCATATAGTAATGCCTCATAACGTATAACGTCATATAGAATTTCGGTTTAACGTATAACGTCATACAGCAATTCCTCATATCGTATAACGTCACATAGTAATACGTCACAACGAATAACGTCATATAGAATTACGGTTAAACATATAACGCCATATAGAAATACGGTGAAACGTGTAACGCCATATAGAGTTACGGTTTGACGTATAACGTCATACAGTAATGCGTCATAACGTATAACGTCATATAGTATTGCGTCATGACGTATAACGTAACATAGTAATACGTTATAAGGTATAACGCCATATAGTAATACGTCACAACGGATAACGTCACACAGTATTACGTAATAACGTATAACGTCATATAGAATTGCGGTTTAACGTATAACGTCATATAGTAATGCGTCATAACGTATAACGCCATATAGTAATGCGTCATAACGTATAACGTCATATAGTATTGCGTCATGACATATAACGTCATATAGAAATACGGTGAAACGTATAACGCCATATAGAGTTACGTTTTAACGTATAACCTTATATAGCATGACGGTTTAACGTATAACGCCATATAGTAATGCGTCATAACGTATAACGACATATAAAAATACGGAATAACGTATAACGTCACATAGTAATACGTCATAACGTATAACGTCACTTAGGAATACGCCATAAAGTATAATGCCATATAGTAATGCCTCATAATGTATAACGTCATATAGAATTTCGGTTTAACGTATAACGCCAGATTGCAATGTGTCATAACGTATAACGTCACATAGTAATACGTCATAAAGTATAACGTCATATAGAATTATTGTTTAACGTATAACGTCATAGTGTAATGCGTCATAACGTATAACGCCATATCGAATTACGTCATAACATATAACGTCATATAGAATTTCGGTTTAACGTATAACGCCATATAGCAATACGTCATAACGTATAACGTTACATAGTAATACGTCATAACGTATAACGTCATATAGAATTATTGTTTATCGTATAACGTCATACAGCAATTCCTCATATCGTATAACGTCACATAGTAATACGTCAGAACGAATAACGTCATATAGAATTACGGTTAAACATACAACGCCATATAGAAATACGGTGAAACGTATAACGCCATATAGAGTTACGGTTTAATGTATAACGTCATACAGTAATGCGTCATAACGTATAACGTCATATAGTATTGCGTCATGACGTATAACGTCACATAGTAATACGTCATAACGTATAACGCCACACAGTATTACGTAGTAACGTATAACGTCATATAGAATTACGGTTTAACGTATAACGCCATATAGTAATGCGTCATAACGTGTAACGTCACATAGTAGTACGTCATAACTCATAACGTCATATAGAATTACGGTTTAACGTATAACGCCATATAGTAATGAGTCATAACGTATAACGCCATATTGTAATGCGTCATAACGTATAACGTCATATAGTATTGCGTCATGACATATAACGTCATATAGAAATACGGTGAAACGTATAACGCCATATAGAGTTACGTTTTAACGTATAACCTTATATAGCATTACGGTTTCACGTATAACGTCATACAGTAATTCGTCATAACGTAAAACGTCATATCGAATTACGGTATAACGTATAACGTCACATAGTAATACGTCATTACGTATAACATCATATAGAATTTTGGTTTAACGTATAACGCCATATAGCAATGCGTCATAACGTGTAACGTCACTTAGTAATACGTCATAACGTATAACGTCATATAGAATTATTGTTTAACGTATAACGTCATACAGAATTACGTCATAACGAATAACGTCATATAGAAATACGGTGAAACGTATAACGTCATACAGTAATGCGTCATAACGTATAACGTCATATAGTATTGCGTCATGACGTATAACATCACATAGTAACACGTCATAACGAATAACGTCATAAAGAATTACTTCATAACGTATAACGCCATATAGAATTATTGTTTAACGTATAACGTCATAGTGTAATGCGTCATAACGTATAACGCCATATCGAATTACGTCATAACATATAACGTCATATAGAAATTCGGTTTAACGTATAACGCCATATAGCTGTGCGTCATAACGTATAACGTAACATAGTAATACGTCATAACGTATAACGTCATGTAGAATTGTTGTTTAACGTATAATGTCATACAGTAATTCCTCATAACGTATAACGTCACATAGTAATACGTCACAACGAATAACGTCATATAGAATTACGGTTTCACGTATAACGTCATATAGTAATGCGTCATAACGTATAATGTCATATAGAATTTCGGTTTAACGTATAACGCCATGTAGCAATGCGTCATAACGTATAACGTAACATAGTAATACGTCATAACGTATAACGTCATGTAGAATTGTTGTTTAACGTATAACGTCATACAGTAATTCCTCATAACGTATAACGTCACATAGTAATACGTCACAACGAATAACGTCATATAGAATTACGGTTTAACGTATAACGTCATATAGTAATGCGTCATAACGTATAACGCCATATTGTAATGCGTCATAACGTATAACGCCATATAGTATTGCTTCATGACGTATAACATCACATAGTAATACGTCATAACGTATAACGTCATAAAGAATTACTTCATAACGTATAACGTCAAATAGTAATACGTTATAACGTGTAATGTCATTTGGAATTTCGGTTTAACGTATAACGCCATATAGCAATGCGTCATAACGTATAACGTAACATAGTAATACGTCATAACGTATAACGTCATGTAGAATTGTTGTTTAACGTATAACGTCATACAGTAATTCCTCATAACGTATAACGTCACATAGTAATACGTCACAACGAATAACGTCATATAGAATTACGGTTTAACGTATAACGTCATATAGTAATGCGTCATAACGTATAACGCCATATTGTAATGCGTCATAACGTATAACGTCATATAGTATTGCGTCATGATGTATAACGTCATATAGAATTACGTCATGACATATAATGTCATATAGAATTACGGCATAATGTATAACGTCACATAGTAATACGTGATAACGTATAACGTCATATAGCATTACGGTTTGATGTATAACGTCATACAGTAATTCGTCATAACGTAAAACGCCATATAGTAATGCGTCATAACGTATAACGTCATATAGAATTACGGTTTCACGTATAACACCATACAGTAGTGCGTCATAACGTATAACGTTACATAGTAATACGTCATAACGTATAACGTCACATAGTAATACGTCATAACGTATAATGTCATATAGAATTATTGTTTAACGTATAACGTCATAGTGTAATGCGTCATAACGTATAACGCCATATCGAATTACGTCATAACATATAACGTCATATAGAATTGCGGTTTATCGTATAACGCCATATAGCAATGCGTCATAACGTATAACGTAACATAGTAATACGTCATAACGTATAACGTCATATAGAATTATTGTTTATCGTATAACGCCATACAGCAATTCCTCATATCGTATAACGTCACATAGTAATACGTCACAACGAATAACGTCATATAGAATTACGGATAAACATATAACGCCATATAGAAATACGGTGAAACGTATAACGCCATATAGAGTTACGGTTTAACGTATAACGTTATACAGTAATGCGTCATAACGTATAACGCCATATAGTAATCCGTCATAACGTATAACGTCATATAGTATTGCGTCATGACGTATAACGTCGTATAGAATTAGGACATAAAGCATTGCATCAAATAGTAATACGTCATAAAGTATAACGTCATATAGAATTACGACATAACGTATAACGTCACATAGTAATACGTCGTAACGTATAACGTCATATAGAATTCCGGTTTAACGTATAACACCATACAGTAATGCGTCATAACGTATAACGACATATAGAAATACGGAATAACGTATAACGTCACATAGTAATACGTCATTACGTATAACATCATATAGAATTTTGGTTTAACGTATAACGCCATATAGCAATGCGTCATAACGTGTAACGTCACTTAGTAATACGTCATAACGTATAACGTCATATAGAATTATTGTTTAACGTGTAACGTCATACAGTAATTCCGCATAACGTATAACGTCATACAGTAATTCCGCATAACGTATAACGTCATACAGAATTACGTCATAACGAATAACGTCATATAGAAATACGGTGAAACGTATAACGCCATGTAGAATTACGGTTTAACGTATAACGTCATATAGTAATGCGTCATAACGTGTAACGCGACATGGTAATACGACATAACGTATAACGTTACATAGTAATACGTCATAACGTATAACGTCATATAGAATTCCGGTTTAACGTATAACACCATATAGTAATGCCTCATAACGTATAACGTCATATAGAATTTCGGTTTAACGTATAACACCAGATAGCAATGCGTCATAACGTATAACGTCACATAGTAATACGTCATAACGTATAACGTCATATAGAATTACGGTTAAACATATAACGCCATATAGAAATACGGTGAAACGTATAACGCCATATAGAGTTACGGATTAACGTATAACGTCACACAGTATTACGTAATAACGTATAAGGCCATATAGAGTTACGGTTTAACGTATAACGTCACATAGTAATACGTCATAACGTATAACGTCACATAGGAATACGCCATAACGTATAACGCCATATAGTAATGCCTCATAACGTATAACGTCATATAGAATTTCGGTTTAACGTATAACGTCATACAGCAATTCCTCATATCGTATAACGTCACATAGTAATACGTCACAACGAATAACGTCATATAGAATTACGGTTAAACATATAACGCCATATAGAAATACGGTGAAACGTGTAACGCCATATAGAGTTACGGTTTGACGTATAACGTCATACAGTAATGCGTCATAACGTATAACGTCATATAGTATTGCGTCATGACGTATAACGTAACATAGTAATACGTTATAAGGTATAACGCCATATAGTAATACGTCACAACGGATAACGTCACACAGTATTACGTAATAACGTATAACGTCATATAGAATTGCGGTTTAACGTATAACGTCATATAGTAATGCGTCATAACGTATAACGCCATATAGTAATGCGTCATAACGTATAACGTCATATAGTATTGCGTCATGACATATAACGTCATATAGAAATACGGTGAAACGTATAACGCCATATAGAGTTACGTTTTAACGTATAACCTTATATAGCATGACGGTTTAACGTATAACGCCATATAGTAATGCGTCATAACGTATAACGACATATAAAAATACGGAATAACGTATAACGTCACATAGTAATACGTCATAACGTATAACGTCACTTAGGAATACGCCATAAAGTATAATGCCATATAGTAATGCCTCATAATGTATAACGTCATATAGAATTTCGGTTTAACGTATAACGCCAGATTGCAATGTGTCATAACGTATAACGTCACATAGTAATACGTCATAAAGTATAACGTCATATAGAATTATTGTTTAACGTATAACGTCATAGTGTAATGCGTCATAACGTATAACGCCATATCGAATTACGTCATAACATATAACGTCATATAGAATTTCGGTTTAACGTATAACGCCATATAGCAATACGTCATAACGTATAACGTTACATAGTAATACGTCATAACGTATAACGTCATATAGAATTATTGTTTATCGTATAACGTCATACAGCAATTCCTCATATCGTATAACGTCACATAGTAATACGTCACAACGAATAACGTCATATAGAATTACGGTTAAACATACAACGCCATATAGAAATACGGTGAAACGTATAACGCCATATAGAGTTACGGTTTAATGTATAACGTCATACAGTAATGCGTCATAACGTATAACGTCATATAGTATTGCGTCATGACGTATAACGTCACATAGTAATACGTCATAACGTATAACGCCACACAGTATTACGTAGTAACGTATAACGTCATATAGAATTACGGTTTAACGTATAACGCCATATAGTAATGCGTCATAACGTGTAACGTCACATAGTAGTACGTCATAACTCATAACGTCATATAGAATTACGGTTTAACGTATAACGCCATATAGTAATGAGTCATAACGTATAACGCCATATTGTAATGCGTCATAACGTATAACGTCATATAGTATTGCGTCATGACATATAACGTCATATAGAAATACGGTGAAACGTATAACGCCATATAGAGTTACGTTTTAACGTATAACCTTATATAGCATTACGGTTTCACGTATAACGTCATACAGTAATTCGTCATAACGTAAAACGTCATATCGAATTACGGTATAACGTATAACGTCACATAGTAATACGTCATTACGTATAACATCATATAGAATTTTGGTTTAACGTATAACGCCATATAGCAATGCGTCATAACGTGTAACGTCACTTAGTAATACGTCATAACGTATAACGTCATATAGAATTATTGTTTAACGTATAACGTCATACAGAATTACGTCATAACGAATAACGTCATATAGAAATACGGTGAAACGTATAACGTCATACAGTAATGCGTCATAACGTATAACGTCATATAGTATTGCGTCATGACGTATAACATCACATAGTAATACGTCATAACGAATAACGTCATAAAGAATTACGGTTTAACGTATAACGCCATATAGCAATGCGTCATAACGTGTAACGTCACTTAGTAATACGTCATAACGTAAAACGTCATATCGAATTACGGTATAACGTATAACGTCACATAGTAATACGTCATTACGTATAACATCATATAGAATTACGGTTTAACGTATAACGTCATACAGTAATGCGTCATAACGTATAACGTCATATAGTATTGCGTCATGACGTATAACATCACATAGTAACACGTCATAACGAATAACGTCATAAAGAATTACTTCATAACGTATAACGCCATATAGAATTATTGTTTAACGTATAACGTCATAGTGTAATGCGTCATAACGTATAACGCCATATCGAATTACGTCATAACATATAACGTCATATAGAAATTCGGTTTAACGTATAACGCCATATAGCTGTGCGTCATAACGTATAACGTAACATAGTAATACGTCATAACGTATAACGTCATGTAGAATTGTTGTTTAACGTATAATGTCATACAGTAATTCCTCATAACGTATAACGTCACATAGTAATACGTCACAACGAATAACGTCATATAGAATTACGGTTTCACGTATAACGTCATATAGTAATGCGTCATAACGTATAATGTCATATAGAATTTCGGTTTAACGTATAACGCCATGTAGCAATGCGTCATAACGTATAACGTAACATAGTAATACGTCATAACGTATAACGTCATGTAGAATTGTTGTTTAACGTATAACGTCATACAGTAATTCCTCATAACGTATAACGTCACATAGTAATACGTCACAACGAATAACGTCATATAGAATTACGGTTTAACGTATAACGTCATATAGTAATGCGTCATAACGTATAACGCCATATTGTAATGCGTCATAACGTATAACGTCATATAGTATTGCGTCATGATGTATAACGTCATATAGAATTACGTCATGACATATAATGTCATATAGAATTACGGCATAATGTATAACGTCACATAGTAATACGTGATAACGTATAACGTCATATAGCATTACGGTTTGATGTATAACGTCATACAGTAATTCGTCATAACGTAAAACGCCATATAGTAATGCGTCATAACGTATAACGTCATATAGAATTACGGTTTCACGTATAACACCATACAGTAGTGCGTCATAACGTATAACGTTACATAGTAATACGTCATAACGTATAACGTCACATAGTAATACGTCATAACGTATAATGTCATATAGAATTATTGTTTAACGTATAACGTCATAGTGTAATGCGTCATAACGTATAACGCCATATCGAATTACGTCATAACATATAACGTCATATAGAATTGCGGTTTATCGTATAACGCCATATAGCAATGCGTCATAACGTATAACGTAACATAGTAATACGTCATAACGTATAACGTCATATAGAATTATTGTTTATCGTATAACGCCATACAGCAATTCCTCATATCGTATAACGTCACATAGTAATACGTCACAACGAATAACGTCATATAGAATTACGGATAAACATATAACGCCATATAGAAATACGGTGAAACGTATAACGCCATATAGAGTTACGGTTTAACGTATAACGTTATACAGTAATGCGTCATAACGTATAACGCCATATAGTAATCCGTCATAACGTATAACGTCATATAGTATTGCGTCATGACGTATAACGTCGTATAGAATTAGGACATAAAGCATTGCATCAAATAGTAATACGTCATAAAGTATAACGTCATATAGAACTACGACATAACGTATAACGTCACATAGTAATACGTCGTAACGTATAACGTCATATAGAATTCCGGTTTAACGTATAACACCATACAGTAATGCGTCATAACGTATAACGACATATAGAAATACGGAATAACGTATAACGTCACATAGTAATACGTCATAACGTATAACGTCACTTAGGAATACGCCATAAAGTATAACGCCATATAGTAATGCCACATAATGTATAACGTCATATAGAATTTCGGTTTAACGTATAACGCCAGATAGCAATGCGTCATAACGTATAACGTCACATAGTAATACGTCATAAAGTATAACGTCATATAGAATTATTGTTTAACGTATAACGTCATAGTGTAATGCGTCATAACGTATAACGCCATATCGAATTACGTCATAACATATAACGTCATATAGAATTTCGGTTTAACGTATAACGCCATATAGCAATACGTCATAACGTATAACGTTACATAGTAATACGTCATAACGTATAACGTCATATAGAATTATTGTTTATCGTATAACGTCATACAGCAATTCCTCATATCGTATAACGTCACATAGTAATAGGTCACAACGAATAACGTCATATAGAATTACGGTTAAACATACAACGCCATATAGAAATACGGTGAAACGTATAACGCCATATAGAGTTACGGTTTAATGTATAACGTCATACAGTAATGCGTCATAACGTATAACGTCATATAGTATTGCGTCATGACGTATAACGTAACATAGTAATACGTCATAACGTATAACGCCATATAGTAATACGTCATAACGGATAACGTCACACAGTATTACGTAATAACGTATAACGTCATATAGAATTGCGGTTTAACGTATAACGTCATATAGTAATGCGTCATAACGTATAACGCCATACAGTAATGCGTCATAACGTATAACGTCATATAGAATTACGGTTTCACGTATAACGTCATACAGTAATTCCTCATAACGTATAACGTCACATAGTAATACGTCACAACGAATAACGTCATATAGAATTACGGTTTAACGTATAACGTCATATAGTAATGCGTCATAACGTATAACGCCATATTGTAATGCGTCATAACGTATAACGCCATATAGTATTGCGTCATGACGTATAACATCACATAGTAATACGTCATAACGTATAACGTCATAAAGAATTACTTCATAACGTATAACGTCAAATAGTAATACGTTATAACGTATAGTGTCATTTAGAATTTCGGTTTATCGTATAACGCCATATAGCAATGCGTCATAACGTATAACGTAACATAGTAATACGTCATAACGTATAACGTCATGTAGAATTGTTGTTTAACGTATAACGTCATGCAGTAATTCCTCATAACGTATAACGTCACATAGTAATACGTCACAACGAATAACGTCATATAGAATTACGGTTTAACGTATAACGTCATATAGTAATGCGTCATAACGTATAACGCCATATTGTAATGCGTCAACACGTATAACGTCATATAGTATTGCGTCATGATGTATAACGTCATATAGAATTACGTCATGACATATAATGTCATATAGAATTACGGCATAATGTATAACGTCACATAGTAATACGTGATAACGTATAACGTCATATAGCATTACGGTTTGATGTATAACGTCATACAGTAATTCGTCATAACGTAAAACGCCATATAGTAATGCGTCATAACGTATAACGTCATATAGAATTACGTCATGACATATAATGTCATATAGAATTACGGCATAATGTATAACGTCACATAGTAATACGTGATAACGTATAACGTCATATAGCATTACGGTTTGATGTATAACGTCATACAGTAATTCGTCATAACGTAAAACGCCATATAGTAATGCGTCATAACGTATAACGTCATATAGAATTACGGTTTCACGTATAACACCATACAGTAGTGCGTCATAACGTATAACGCCATATAGTAATCCGTCATAACGTATAACGTCACATAGTAATACGTCATAACGTATAGCGTCGTATAGAATTATTGTTTAACGTATAACGTCATAGTGTAATGCGTCATAACGTATAACGCCATATAGAATTACGACATAACGGATAACGTCTCATAGTAATACGTCATAACGTATAACGCCACACAGTATTACGTAATAACGTATAACGTCATATAGAATTACGGTTTAACGTATAACGTCATATAGTAATCCGTCATAACGTATAACGTCACATAGTAATACGTCATAACGTATAGCGTCGTATAGAATTATTGTTTAACGTATAACGTCATAGTGTAATGCGTCATAACGTATAACGCCATATAGAATTACGACATAACGGATAACGTCTCATAGTAATACGTCATAACGTATAACGCCACACAGTATTACGTAATAACGTATAACGTCATATAGAATTACGGTTTAACGTATAACGTCATACAGTAATGCGTCATAACGTATAACGCCATATAGTATTGCGTCATTACGTATAACATCACATAGTAATACGTCATAACGTAGAACGTCATAAAGAATTACTTCATAACGTATAACGTCATATAGTAATGCGTCATAACGTATAATGTCATATAGAATTTCGGTTTAACGTATAACGCCATATAGCAATGCGTCATAACGTATAACGTAACATAGTAATACGTCATAACGTATAACGTCATGTAGAATTGTTGTTTAACGTATAACGTCATACAGTAATTCCTCATAACGTATAACGTCACATAGTAATACGTCACAACGAATAACGTCATATAGAATTACGGTTTAACGTATAACGTCATATAGTAATGCGTCATAACGTATAACGCCATATTGTAATGCGCCATAACGTATAACGCCATATAGTATTGCGTCATGACGTATAACATCACATAGTAATACGTCATAACGTATAACGTCATAAAGAATTACTTCATAACGTATAACGTCAAATAGTAATACGTTATAACGTATAGTGTCATTTAGAATTTCGGTTTATCGTATAACGCCATATAGCAATGCGTCATAACGTATAACGTAACATAGTAATACGTCATAACGTATAACGTCATGTAGAATTGTTGTTTAACGTATAACGTCATGCAGTAATTCCTCATAACGTATAACGTCACATAGTAATACGTCACAACGAATAACGTCATATAGAATTACGGTTTAACGTATAACGCGATTTAGAATTATGTTTTAACGTATAACGTAATATAGAATTACGGTGTAACGTATAACGTCACATAGAATTACGTCATAACGGATAGCGTCACATAGTAATACGTCATAACGTGTAACGTCATATAGAATTACTTCATAACGTATAACGTCACATAGTAATACGTCAATACGTATAACGTCATATAGAATTACGGCATAACGTATAACGTCACATAGTAATACGTCATAACGTATAACGTCATATAGAATTACTTCATAACGTATAACGTCACATAGTAATACGTCAATACGTATAACGTCATATAGAATTACGGCATAACGTATAACGTCACAAAGTAATACGTCATAACGTGTAACGTCATATAGAATTACGGATTAACGTATAACGTCATAGTGTAATGCGTCATAACGTATAACGCCATACAGAATTACGTCATAACGGATAACGTCTCATAGTAATACGTCATAACGTATAACGCCACACAGTATTACGTAATAACGTATAACGTCATATAGAATTACGGTTTAACGTATAACGTCATATAGTAATGCGTCATAACGTATGACGCCATATTGTAATGCGCCATAACGTATAACGTCATATAGTATTGCGTCATGATGTATAACGTCATATAGAATTACGTCATGACATATAATGTCATATAGAATTACGGCATAACGTATAACGTCATATAGAATTACGACATAACGTATAACGTCACATAGTAATACGTCATAACGTATAACGTCCTATAGAATTACGGCATAACGTATAACGTAACATAGAATTACGTCATAACGTATAACGTCATATAGAATTACGACATAACGTATAACGTCACATAGTAATACGTCCTAACGTATAACGTCATATAGAATTACGGCATAACGTATAACGTAACATAGAATTACGTCATAACGGATAACGTCATATAGAATTACGGTTTAACGTATAACATCATACAGTAATGCGCCATAACGTATAACGTCATATAGTATTGCGTCATGACGTATAACATCACATAGTAATACGTCATAACGTATAACGCCATATAGTAATACGTCATAACGTATAACGCCATATAGTTATACGTCATAACGTATAACGTCACATAGAATTATGGTTTAACGTATAACGTCATAGTGTAATGCGTCATAACGTATAACGCCATATAGAATTACGACATAACGGATAACGTCTCATAGTAATACGTCATAACGTATAACGCCACACAGTATTACGTAATAACGTATAACGTCATATAGAATTACGGTTTAACGTATAACGTCATATAGTAATGCGTCATAACGTATAACGCCATATTGTAATGCGTCATAACGTATAACGCCATATAGTAATCCGTCATAACGTATAACGTCATATAGTATTGCGTCATGACGTATAACGTAGAATAGAATTACGACATAACGTACTACATCAAATAGTAATACGTCATAACGTATAACGTCATATAGAATTACGACATAACGTATAGCGTCACATAGTAATACGTCATAACGTATAACGTCATAAAGAATTACTTCATAACGTATAACGTCAAATAGTAATACGTTATAACGTATAACGTCATATAGAATTACGGTTTAACGTATAACGTCATATAGTAATGCGTCGTATCGTATAACGCCTTATAGTAATGCGTCGTACCGTATAACGTCATATAGAATTCCGGTTTAACGTATAACGAGATATATCAATGCGTCATAACGTATAACGACATATAGAATTGCGGAATAACGTATAACATCATATAGAATTATTGTTTAACGTATAACGTCATACAGCAATTCCTCATAACGTATAACGTCATATAGTAATACGTCACAACGAATAACGTCATATAGAATAACTGTTAAACGTATAACGCGATTTAGAATTATGTTTTAACGTATAACGTAATATAGAATTACGGTGTAACGTATAATACCATAGCGTAATGCGTCATATCGTGTAACGTCACATAGTAATACGTCATAACGCATAACGTCATATAGAATTACGGTTTAACGTATAACGTCATACAGTAATGCATCATAACGTATAACGTCATATAGAATTACGGTTTAACGTATAACGTCACATAGCAAAACGTCATAACGTATAACGTCACATATTAAAACGTCATAACGTATAACGTCATATAGAATTACGGTTTAACATATAACCTCATACTGTAATGCTTCATAACGTATATCGACATATAGTATTGCGTCATGACGAATAACGTCGTATAGAATTACGTCATAACGGATAACGTCTTACAGTAATACGTCATAACGTAGAACGTCATATAGCTATGCGTCATAACGTATAACGCCATATAGTAATGCGTCATAACGTATAACGCCATATAGTAATGCGTCATAACGTATAACGCAATATAGTATTGCGTCATGATGTATAACGTCATACAGAATTACGTCATAAAATATAATGTCATATAGTATTGCGTCATAACGTATAACGTCATATAGTATCACGGCATAACATATAACGTCACATAGAATTACGTCATAACGGATAACGTCACATTGTAATACGTCATAACGTATAACGTCATATAGTATTACGGCATAACATATAACGTCACATAGAATTACGTCATAACGGATAACGTCACATAGTAAAACTTTATAACGTATAACGTCATATAGAATTACGGTTTAACGTATAACGCCATATAGTAATGAGTCATAACGTATAACGCCATATAGTAATACGTCATAACGTATAACGTCATATTGAATTACGTCATAACGTATAACGTCATATAGAATTTCGGTTTAACGTATAACGTCATACAGTAATGCGTCATAACGTATAACGTCATATAGTATTGCGTCATAACGTATAACGTCGTATAGAATTACGTCATAACGGATAACGTCTTATAGGAATACGTCATAACGTATAACGTCATATAGAAATGCGTCATAACGTATGACGCCATATAGTAATGCGTCATAACGTATAACGCCATATAGTAATGCGTCATAACGTATAACGCCATATAGTATTGCGTCATGATGTATAGCGTCATATAGAAATAAGTCATAACATATAAGGTCATATAGAATTACGGCATAACGTATAACGTCATATAGTAATGCGTCATAACGTATAACGTCACATAGAATTACGGCATAATATATAACGTCACATAGAATTCCGTCATAACGGATAACGTCACATAGTAAAACGTTATAACGCATATCGTCATATAGAATTACGGTTAAACGTATAACGTCATATAGTAATGAGTCATAACGTATAACGCCATATAGTAATACGGCATAACGTATAACGTCATTTTGAATTACTTCATAACGTATAACGTCACATAGTAATACGTCATAACGTATAAGGTCATATAGAATTTCGGTTTAACGTATAACGCCAGATAGCAATGCGTCATAACGTATAACGTCACATAGTAATACGTCATAACGTATAACGTCATATAGAATTATTGTTTATCGTATAACGTCATACAGCAATTCCTCATATCGTATAACGTCACATAGTAATACGTCACAACGAATAACGTCATATAGAATTACGGTTAAACATATAACGCCATATAGAAATACGGTGAAACGTATAACGTCATATACCAATGAGTCATAACGTATAACGCCATATAGTAATACGGTATAACGTATAACGTCATTTTGAATTACTTCATAACGTATAACGTCACATAGTAATACGTCATAACGTATAAGGTCATATAGAATTTCGGTTTAACGTGTAACGACATACAGTAATGCGTCATAACGTATAACGTCATATAGTAATACGTCACAACGAATAACGTCATATAGAATTACTGTTAAACGTATAACGCCATTTAGAATTATGTTTTAACGTATAACGTAATATAGAATTACGGTGTAACGTATAATACCATAGCGTAATGCGTCATATCGTGTAACGTCACATAGTAATACGTCATAACGCATAACGTCATATAGAATTACGGTTTAACGTATAACGTCATACAGTAATGCATCATAACGTATAACGTCATATAGAATTACGGTTTAACGTATAACGTCACATAGCAAAACGTCATAACGTATAACGTTACATATTAAAACGTCATAACGTATAACGTCATATAGAATTACGGTTTAACATATAACGTCATACTGTAATGCTTCATAACGTATAACGTAATATAGTATTGCGTCATGACGAATAACGTCGTATAGAATTACGTCATAACGGATAACGTCTTACAGTAATACGTCATAACGTAGAACGTCATATAGCTATGCGTCATAACGTATAACGCCAGATAGTAATGCGTCATAACGTATAACGCCATATAGTAATGCGTCATAACGTATAACGCAATATAGTAATACGTCATAACGTATAACGCAATATAGTATTGCGTCATGATGTATAACGTCATACAGAATTACGTCATAACATATAATGTCATATAGTATTGCGTCATAACGTATAACGTCATATAGTATCACGGCATAACATATAACGTCACATAGAATTACGTCATAACGGATAACGTCACATTGTAATACGTCATAACGTATAACGTCATATAGTATTACGGCATAACATATAACGTCACATAGAATTCCGTCATAACGGATAACGTCACATAGTAAAACGTTATAACGCATATCGTCATATAGAATTACTGTTAAACGTATAACGCCATTTAGAATTATGTTTTAACGTATAACGTAATATAGAATTACGGTGTAACGTATAATACCATAGCGTAATGCGTCATATCGTGTAACGTCACATAGTAATACGTCATAACGCATAACGTCATATAGAATTACGGTTTAACGTATAACGTCATACAGTAATGCATCATAACGTAGAACGTCATATAGAATTACGGTTTAACGTATAACGTCACATAGCAAAACGTCATAACGTATAACGTTACATATTAAAACGTCATAACGTATAACGTCATATAGAATTACGGTTTAACATATAACGTCATACTGTAATGCTTCATAACGTATAACGTAATATAGAATTCCGGTTTAACGTATAACGTCATAGTGTAATGCGTCATAACGTATAACGCCATATAGAATTACGACATAACGGATACCGTCTCATAGTAATACGTCATAACGTATAACGCCACACAGTATTACGTAATAACGTATAACGTCATATAGAATTACGGTTTAACGTATAACGTCATATAGTAATGCGTCATAACGTATAACGCCATATTGTAATACGTCATAACGTATAAGGTCATATAGAATTTCGGTTTAACGTGTAACGACATACAGTAATGCGTCATAACGTATAACGTCATATAGTAATACGTCACAACGAATAACGTCATATAGAATTACTGTTAAACGTATAACGCCATTTAGAATTATGTTTTAACGTATAACGTAATATAGAATTACGGTGTAACGTATAATACCATAGCGTAATGCGTCATATCGTGTAACGTCACATAGTAATACGTCATAACGCATAACGTCATATAGAATTACGGTTTAACGTATAACGTCATACAGTAATGCATCATAACGTAGAACGTCATATAGAATTACGGTTTAACGTATAACGTCACATAGCAAAACGTCATAACGTATAACGTTACATATTAAAACGTCATAACGTATAACGTCATATAGAATTACGGTTTAACATATAACGTCATACTGTAATGCTTCATAACGTATAACGTAATATAGTATTGCGTCATGACGAATAACGTCGTATAGAATTACGTCATAACGGATAACGTCTTACAGTAATACGTCATAACGTAGAACGTCATATAGCTATGCGCCATAACGTATAACGCCAGATAGTAATGCGTCATAACGTATAACGCCATATAGTAATGCGTCATAACGTATAACGCAATATAGTAATACGTCATAACGTATAACGCAATATAGTATTGCGTCATGATGTATAACGTCATACAGAATTACGTCATAACATATAATGTCATATAGTATTGCGTCATAACGTATAACGTCATATAGTATCACGGCATAACATATAACGTCACATAGAATTACGTCATAACGGATAACGTCACATTGTAATACGTCATAACGTATAACGTCATATAGTATTACGGCATAACATATAACGTCACATAGAATTACGTCATAACGGATAACGTCACATAGTAAAACGTTATAACGTATAACGTCATATAGAATTACGGTTTAACGTATAACGCCATATAGTAATGAGTCATAACGTATAACGCCATATAGTAATACGTCATAACGTATAACGTCATATTGAATTACGTCATAACGTATAACGTCATATAGAATTTCGGTTTAACGTATAAAGCCATAAAGAATTACGTCATAACGTATAACGTCATATAGTATAACGTCATAACGTATAACGTCATATAGAATTACGGTTTAACGTATAACGTCATACAGTAATGCGTCATAACGTATAACGCCATATAGTAATCAGTCATAACGTATAACGTCATATAGTATTGCGTCATGACGCATAACGTAGCATAGAATTACGACATAACGTACTACACCAAATAGTAATACGTCATAACGTATAACGTCATATAGAATTACGACATAACGTATAGCGTCACATAGTAATACGTCGTAACGTATAACGCCATATAGTAATGCGTCATACCGTATAACGTCATATAGAATTCCGGTTTAACGTATAACGTCATAGTGTAATGCGTCATAACGTATAACGCCATATAGAATTACGACATAACGGATACCGTCTCATAGTAATACGTCATAACGTATAACGCCACACAGTATTACGTAATAACGTATAAAGTCACATAGAATTCCGTCATAACGGATAACGTCACATAGTAAAACGTTATAACGCATATCGTCATATAGAATTACGGTTAAACGTATAACGTCATATAGTAATGAGTCATAACGTATAACGCCATATAGTAATACGGCATAACGTATAACGTCATTTTGAATTACTTCATAACGTATAACGTCACATAGTAATACGTCATAACGTATAAGGTCATATAGAATTTCGGTTTAACGTATAACGCCAGATAGCAATGCATCATAACGTATAACGTCACATAGTAATACGTCATAACGTATAACGTCATATAGAATTATTGTTTATCGTATAACGTCATACAGCAATTCCTCATATCGTATAACGTCACATAGTAATACGTCACAACGAATAACGTCATATAGAATTACGGTTAAACATATAACGCCATATAGAAATACGGTGAAACGTATAACGTCATATACCAATGAGTCATAACGTATAACGCCATATAGTAATACGGTATAACGTATAACGTCATTTTGAATTACTTCATAACGTATAACGTCACATAGTAATACGTCATAACGTAGAAGGTCATATAGAATTTCGGTTTAACGTGTAACGACATACAGTAATGCGTCATAACGTATAACGTCATATAGTAATACGTCACAACGAATAACGTCATATAGAATTACTGTTAAACGTATAACGCCATTTAGAATTATGTTTTAACGTATAACGTAATATAGAATTACGGTGTAACGTATAATACCATAGCGTAATGCGTCATATCGTGTAACGTCACATAGTAATACGTCATAACGCATAACGTCATATAGAATTACGGTTTAACGTATAACGTCATACAGTAATGCATCATAACGTATAACGTCATATAGAATTACGGTTTAACGTATAACGTCACATAGCAAAACGTCATAACGTATAACGTTACATATTAAAACGTCATAACGTATAACGTCATATAGAATTACGGTTTAACATATAACGTCATACTGTAATGCTTCATAACGTATAACGTAATATAGTATTGCGTCATGACGAATAACGTCGTATAGAATTACGTCATAACGGATAACGTCTTACAGTAATACGTCATAACGTAGAACGTCATATAGCTATGCGTCATAACGTATAACGCCAGATAGTAATGCGTCATAACGTATAACGCCATATAGTAATGCGTCATAACGTATAACGCAATATAGTAATACGTCATAACGTATAACGCAATATAGTATTGCGTCATGATGTATAACGTCATACAGAATTACGTCATAACATATAATGTCATATAGTATTGCGTCATAACGTATAACGTCATATAGTATCACGGCATAACATATAACGTCACATAGAATTACGTCATAACGGATAACGTCACATTGTAATACGTCATAACGTATAACGTCATATAGTATTACGGCATAACATATAACGTCACATAGAATTACGTCATAACGGATAACGTCACATAGTAAAACGTTATAACGTATAACGTCATATAGAATTACGGTTTAACGTATAACGCCATATAGTAATGAGTCATAACGTATAACGCCATATAGTAATACGTCATAACGTATAACGTCATATTGAATTACGTCATAACGTATAACGTCATATAGAATTTCGGTTTAACGTATAACGCCATAAAGAATTACGTCATAACGTATAACGTCATATAGTATAACGTCATAACGTATAACGTCATATAGAATTACGGTTTAACGTATAACGTCATACAGTAATGCGTCATAACGTATAACGCCATATAGTAATCAGTCATAACGTATAACGTCATATAGTATTGCGTCATGACGCATAACGTAGCATAGAATTACGACATAACGTACTACACCAAATAGTAATACGTCATAACGTATAACGTCATATAGAATTACGACATAACGTATAGCGTCACATAGTAATACGTCGTAACGTATAACGCCATATAGTAATGCGTCATACCGTATAACGTCATATAGAATTCCGGTTTAACGTATAACGTCATAGTGTAATGCGTCATAACGTATAACGCCATATAGAATTACGACATAACGGATACCGTCTCATAGTAATACGTCATAACGTATAACGCCACACAGTATTACGTAATAACGTATAACGTCATATAGAATTACGGTTTAACGTATAACGTCATATAGTAATGCGTCATAACGTATAACGCCATATTGTAATGCGTCATAACGTATAACGTCGTATAGAATTACGGCATAATATATAACGTCACATAGAATTCCGTCATAACGGATAACGTCACATAGTAAAACGTTATAACGCATATCGTCATATAGAATTACGGTTAAACGTATAACGTCATATAGTAATGAGTCATAACGTATAACGCCATATAGAAATACGGCATAACGTATAACGTCATTTTGAATTACTTCATAACGTATAACGTCACATAGTAATACGTCATAACGTATAAGGTCATATAGAATTTCGGTTTAACGTGTAACGACATACAGTAATGCGTCATAACGTATAACGTCATATAGTAATACGTCACAACGAATAACGTCATATAGAATTACTGTTAAACGTATAACGCCATTTAGAATTATGTTTTAACGTATAACGTAATATAGAATTACGGTGTAACGTATAATACCATAGCGTAATGCGTCATATCGTGTAACGTCACATAGTAATACGTCATAACGCATAACGTCATATAGAATTACGGTTTAACGTATAACGTCATACAGTAATGCATCATAACGTATAACGTCATATAGAATTACGGTTTAACGTATAACGTCACATAGCAAAACGTCATAACGTATAACGTCACATACTAAAACGTCATAACGTATAACGTCATATAGAAATACGGTTTAACATATAACGTCATACTGTAATGCTTCATAACGTATAACGTAATATAGTATTGCGTCATGACGAATAACGTCGTATAGAATTACGTCATAACGGATAACGTCTTACAGTAATACGTCATAACGTAGAACGTCATATAGCTATGCGTCATAAAGTATAACGCCAGATAGTAATGCGTCATAACGTATAACGCCATATAGTAATGCGTCATAACGTATAACGCAATATAGTATTGCGTCATGATGTATAACGTCATACAGAATTACGTCATAACATATAATGTCATACAGTATTGCGTCATAACGTATAACGTCATATAGTATCACGGCATAACATATAACGTCACATAGAATTACGTCATAACGGATAACGTCACATAGTAATACGTCATAACGTATAACGTCATATAGAATTATTGTTTATCGTATAACGTCATACAGCAATTCCTCATATCGTATAACGTCACATAGTAATACGTCACAACGAATAACGTCATATAGAATTACGGTTAAACATATAACGCCATATAGAAATACGGTGAAACGTATAACGTCATATACCAATGAGTCATAACGTATAACGCCATATAGTAATACGGTATAACGTATAACGTCATTTTGAATTACTTCATAACGTATAACGTCACATAGTAATACGTCATAACGTAGAAGGTCATATAGAATTTCGGTTTAACGTGTAACGACATACAGTAATGCGTCATAACGTATAACGTCATATAGTAATACGTCACAACGAATAACGTCATATAGAATTACTGTTAAACGTATAACGCCATTTAGAATTATGTTTTAACGTATAACGTAATATAGAATTACGGTGTAACGTATAATACCATAGCGTAATGCGTCATATCGTGTAACGTCACATAGTAATACGTCATAACGCATAACGTCATATAGAATTACGGTTTAACGTATAACGTCATACAGTAATGCATCATAACGTAGAACGTCATATAGAATTACGGTTTAACGTATAACGTCACATAGCAAAACGTCATAACGTATAACGTTACATATTAAAACGTCATAACGTATAACGTCATATAGAATTACGGTTTAACATATAACGTCATACTGTAATGCTTCATAACGTATAACGTAATATAGTATTGCGTCATGACGAATAACGTCGTATAGAATTACGTCATAACGGATAACGTCTTACAGTAATACGTCATAACGTAGAACGTCATATAGCTATGCGTCATAACGTATAACGCCAGATAGTAATGCGTCATAACGTATAACGCCATATAGTAATGCGTCATAACGTATAACGCAATATAGTAATACGTCATAACGTATAACGCAATATAGTATTGCGTCATGATGTATAACGTCATACAGAATTACGTCATAACATATAATGTCATATAGTATTGCGTCATAACGTATAACGTCATATAGTATCACGGCATAACATATAACGTCACATAGAATTACATCATAACGGATAACGTCACATTGTAATACGTCATAACGTATAACGTCATATAGTATTACGGCATAACATATAACGTCACATAGAATTACGTCATAACGGATAACGTCACATAGTAAAACGTTATAACGTATAACGTCATATAGAATTACGGTTTAACGTATAACGCCATATAGTAATGAGTCATAACGTATAACGCCATATAGTAATACGACATAACGTATAACGTCATATTGAATTACGTCATAACGTATAACGTCATATAGAATTTCGGTTTAACGTATAACGCCATAAAGAATTACGTCATAACGTATAACGTCATATAGTATAACGTCATAACGTATAACGTCATATAGAATTACGGTTTAACGTATAACGTCATACAGTAATGCGTCATAACGTATAACGCCATATAGTAATCAGTCATAACGTATAACGTCATATAGTATTGCGTCATGACGCATAACGTAGCATAGAATTACGACATAACGTACTACACCAAATAGTAATACGTCATAACGTATAACGTCATATAGAATTACGACATAACGTATAGCGTCACATAGTAATACGTCGTAACGTATAACGCCATATAGTAATGCGTCATACCGTATAACGTCATATAGAATTCCGGTTTAACGTATAACGTCATAGTGTAATGCGTCATAACGTATAACGCCATATAGAATTACGACATAACGGATACCGTCTCATAGTAATACGTCATAACGTATAACGCCACACAGTATTACGTAATAACGTATAACGTCATATAGAATTACGGTTTAACGTATAACGTCATATAGTAATGCGTCATAACGTATAACGCCATATTGTAATGCGTCATAACGTATAACGTCGTATAGAATTACGGCATAATATATAACGTCACATAGAATTCCGTCATAACGGATAACGTCACATAGTAAAACGTTATAACGCATATCGTCATATAGAATTACGGTTAAACGTATAACGTCATATAGTAATGAGTCATAACGTATAACGCCATATAGAAATACGGCATAACGTATAACGTCATTTTGAATTACTTCATAACGTATAACGTCACATAGTAATACGTCATAACGTATAAGGTCATATAGAATTTCGGTTTAACGTGTAACGACATACAGTAATGCGTCATAACGTATAACGTCATATAGTAATACGTCACAACGAATAACGTCATATAGAATTACTGTTAAACGTATAACGCCATTTAGAATTATGTTTTAACGTATAACGTAATATAGAATTACGGTGTAACGTATAATACCATAGCGTAATGCGTCATATCGTGTAACGTCACATAGTAATACGTCATAACGCATAACGTCATATAGAATTACGGTTTAATGTATAACGTCATACAGTAATGCATCATAACGTATAACGTCATATAGAATTACGGTGTAACGTATAACGTCACATAGCAAAACGTCATAACGTATAACGTCACATATTAAAACGTCATAACGTATAACGTCATATAGAATTACGGTTTAATATATAACGTCATACTGTAATGCTTCATAACGTATAACGTAATATAGTATTGCGTCATGACGAATAACGTCGTATAGAATTACGTCATAACGGATAACGTCTTACAGTAATACGTCATAACGTAGAACGTCATATAGCTATGCGTCATAACGTATAACGCCAGATAGTAATGCGTCATAACGTATAACGCCATATAGTAATGCGTCATAACGTATAACGCAATATAGTATTGCGACATGATGTATAACGTCATACAGAATTACGTCATAACATATAATGTCATACAGTATTGCGTCATAACGTATAACGTCATATAGTATCACGGCATAACATATAACGTCACATAGAATTACGTCATAACGGATAACGTCACATTGTAATACGTCATAACGTATAACGTCATATAGTATTACGGCATAACATATAACGTCACATAGAATTACGTCATAACGGATAACGTCACATAGTAAAACGTTATAACGTATAACGTCATATAGAATTACGGTTTAACGTATAACGCCATATAGTAATGAGTCATAACGTATAACGCCATATAGTAATACGTCATAACGTATAACGTCATATTGAATTACGTCATAACGTATAACGTCATATAGAATTTCGGTTTAACGTATAACGCCATAAAGAATTACGTCATAACGTATAACGTCACATAGTAATGCGTCATAACGTATAACGCCATATAGTAATGCGTCATAACGTATAACGCAATATAGTATTGCGTCATGATGTATAACGTCATACAGAATTACGTCATAACATATAATGTCATACAGTATTGCGTCATAACGTATAACGTCATATAGTATCACGGCATAACGTATAACGTCATATAGAATTACGGTTTAACGTATAACGTCATACAGTAATGCGTCATAACGTATAACGTCATATAGTATTGCGTCATAACGTATAACGTCGTATAGAATTACGTCATAACGGATAACGTCTTATAGTAATACGTCATAACGTATAACGTCATATAGAATTACGGTTAAACATATAACGTCATATAGAAATACGGTGAAACGTATAACGTCATATACCAATGAGTCATAACGTATAACGCCATATAGTAATACGGTATAACGTATAACGTCATTTTGAATTACTTCATAACGTATAACGTCACATAGTAATACGTCATAACGTATAAGGTCATATAGAATTTCGGTTTAACGTGTAACGACATACAGTAATGCGTCATAACGTATAACGTCATATAGTATTGCGTCATGACGTATAACGTAACATAGTAATATGTCATAACGTATAAAGCCATTTAGTAATACGTCATAACGGATACCGTCACACAGTATTACGTAATAACGTATAACGTCATATAGAATTGCGGTTTAACGTATAACGTCATATAGTAATGCGTCATAACGTATAACGCCATATAGTGATGCGTCATAACGTATAACGTCATAAAGAATTACGGTTTCACGTATAGTACCATACAGTAATGCGTCATAACGTATAACGCCATATAGTAATCAGTCATAACGTATAACGTCATATAGTATTGCGTCATGACGCATAACGTAGCATAGAATTACGACATAACGTACTACACCAAATAGTAATACGTCATAACGTATAACGTCATATAGAATTACGACATAACGTATAGCGTCACATAGTAATACGTCGTAACGTATAACGCCATATAGTAATGCGTCATACCGTATAACGTCATATAGAATTCCGGTTTAACGTATAACGTCATAGTGTAATGCGTCATAACGTATAACGCCATATAGAATTACGACATAACGGATACCGTCTCATAGTAATACGTCATAACGTATAACGCCACACAGTATTACGTAATAACGTATAACGTCATATAGAATTACGGTTTAACGTATAACGTCATATAGTAATGCGTCATAACGTATAACGCCATATTGTAATGCGTCATAACGTATAACGTCGTATAGAATTACGGCATAATATATAACGTCACATAGAATTCCGTCATAACGGATAACGTCACATAGTAAAACGTTATAACGCATATCGTCATATAGAATTACGGTTAAACGTATAACGTCATATAGTAATGAGTCATAACGTATAACGCCATATAGAAATACGGCATAACGTATAACGTCATTTTGAATTACTTCATAACGTATAACGTCACATAGTAATACGTCATAACGTATAAGGTCATATAGAATTTCGGTTTAACGTGTAACGACATACAGTAATGCGTCATAACGTATAACGTCATATAGTAATACGTCACAACGAATAACGTCATATAGAATTACTGTTAAACGTATAACGCCATTTAGAATTATGTTTTAACGTATAACGTAATATAGAATTACGGTGTAACGTATAATACCATAGCGTAATGCGTCATATCGTGTAACGTCACATAGTAATACGTCATAACGCATAACGTCATATAGAATTACGGTTTAATGTATAACGTCATACAGTAATGCATCATAACGTATAACGTCATATAGAATTACGGTGTAACGTATAACGTCACATAGCAAAACGTCATAACGTATAACGTCACATATTAAAACGTCATAACGTATAACGTCATATAGAATTACGGTTTAACATATAACGTCATACTGTAATGCTTCATAACGTATAACGTAATATAGTATTGCGTCATGACGAATAACGTCGTATAGAATTACGTCATAACGGATAACGTCTTACAGTAATACGTCATAACGTAGAACGTCATATAGCTATGCGTCATAACGTATAACGCCAGATAGTAATGCGTCATAACGTATAACGCCATATAGTAATGCGTCATAACGTGTAACGCAATATAGTATTGCGACATGATGTATAACGTCATACAGAATTACGTCATAACATATAATGTCATACAGTATTGCGTCATAACGTATAACGTCATATAGTATCACGGCATAACATATAACGTCACATAGAATTACGTCATAACGGATAACGTCACATTGTAATACGTCATAACGTATAACGTCATATAGTATTACGGCATAACATATAACGTCACATAGAATTACGTCATAACGGATAACGTCACATAGTAAAACGTTATAACGTATAACGTCATATAGAATTACGGTTTAACGTATAACGCCATATAGTAATGAGTCATAACGTATAACGCCATATAGTAATACGTCATAACGTATAACGTCATATTGAATTACGTCATAACGTATAACGTCATATAGAATTTCGGTTTAACGTATAACGCCATAAAGAATTACGTCATAACGTATAACGTCACATAGTAATGCGTCATAACGTATAACGCCATATAGTAATGCGTCATAACGTATAACGCAATATAGTATTGCGTCATGATGTATAACGTCATACAGAATTACGTCATAACATATAATGTCATACAGTATTGCGTCATAACGTATAACGTCATATAGTATCACGGCATAACGTATAACGTCATATAGAATTACGGTTTAACGTATAACGTCATACAGTAATGCGTCATAACGTATAACGTCATATAGTATTGCGTCATAACGTATAACGTCGTATAGAATTACGTCATAACGGATAACGTCTTATAGTAATACGTCATAACGTATAACGTCATATAGAATTACGGTTAAACATATAACGTCATATAGAAATACGGTGAAACGTATAACGTCATATACCAATGAGTCATAACGTATAACGCCATATAGTAATACGGTATAACGTATAACGTCATTTTGAATTACTTCATAACGTATAACGTCACATAGTAATACGTCATAACGTATAAGGTCATATAGAATTTCGGTTTAACGTGTAACGACATACAGTAATGCGTCATAACGTATAACGTCATATAGTATTGCGTCATGACGTATAACGTAACATAGTAATATGTCATAACGTATAAAGCCATTTAGTAATACGTCATAACGGATACCGTCACACAGTATTACGTAATAACGTATAACGTCATATAGAATTGCGGTTTAACGTATAACGTCATATAGTAATGCGTCATAACGTATAACGCCATATAGTGATGCGTCATAACGTATAACGTCATAAAGAATTACGGTTTCACGTATAGTACCATACAGTAATGCGTCATAACGTATAACGCCATATAGTAATCAGTCATAACGTATAACGTCATATAGTATTGCGTCATGACGCATAACGTAGCATAGAATTACGACATAACGTACTACACCAAATAGTAATACGTCATAACGTATAACGTCATATAGAATTACGACATAACGTATAGCGTCACATAGTAATACGTCGTAACGTATAACGCCATATAGTAATGCGTCATACCGTATAACGTCACATAGAATTCCGGTTTAACGTATAACGTCATAGTGTAATGCGCCATAACGTATAACGCCATATAGAATTACGACATAACGGATACCGTCTCATAGTAATACGTCATAACGTATAACGCCACACAGTATTACGTAATAACGTATAACGTCATATAGAATTACGGTTTAACGTATAACGTCATATAGTAATGCGTCATAACGTATAACGCCATATTGTAATGCGTCATAACGTATAACGCCATATAGTAATCCGTCATAACGTATAACGTCATATAGTATTGCGTCATGACGTATAACGTAGAATAGAATTACGACATAACGTACTACATCAAATAGTAATACGTCATAACGTATAACGTCATATAGAATTACGACATAACATATAACGTCATATAGAATTTCGGTTTAACGTATAACGCCATATAGCAATACGTCATAACGTATAACGTTACATAGTAATACGTCATAACGTATAACATCATATAGAATTATTGTTTATCGTATAACGTCATACAGCAATTCCTCATATCGTATAACGTCACATAGTAATACGTCACAACGAATAACGTCATATAGAATTACGGTTAAACATACAACGCCATATAGAAATACGGTGAAACGTATAACGCCATATAGAGTTACGGTTTAATGTATAACGTCATACAGTAATGCGTCATAACGTATAACGTCATATAGTATTGCGTCATGACGTATAACGTCACATAGTAATACGTCATAACGTATAACGCCACACAGTATTACGTAGTAACGTACCACGTCATATAGAATTACGGTTTAACGTATAACGCCATATAGTAATGCGTCATAACGTGTAACGTCACATAGTAGTACGTCATAACTCATAACGTCATATAGAATTACGGTTTAACGTATAACGCCATATAGTAATGAGTCATAACGTATAACGCCATATTGTAATGCGTCATAACGTATAACGTCATATAGTATTGCGTCATGACATATAACGTCATATAGAAATACGGTGAAACGTATAACGCCATATAGAGTTACGTTTTAACGTATAACCTTATATAGCATTACGGATTAACGTATAACGTCATACAGTAATTCGTCATAACGTAAAACGTCATATCGAATTACGGTATAACGTATAACGTCACATAGTAATACGTCATTACGTATAACATCATATAGAATTTTGGTTTAACGTATAACGCCATATAGCAATGCGTCATAACGTGTAACGTCACTTAGTAATACGTCATAACGTATAACGTCATATAGAATTATTGTTTAACGTATAACGTCATACAGTAATTCCGCATAACGTATAACGTTATACAGTAATTCCGCATAACGTATAACGTCATACAGAATTACGTCATAACGAATAACGTCATATAGAAATACGGTGAAACGTATAACGTCATACAGTAATGCGTCATAACGTATAACGTCATATAGTATTGCGTCATGACGTATAACATCACATAGTAATACGTCATAACGAATAACGTCATAAAGAATTACGGTTTAACGTATAACGCCATATAGCAATGCGTCATAACGTGTAACGTCACTTAGTAATACGGCATAAAGTATAACGTCATATAGAATTACGACATAACGTATAACGTCACATAGTAATACGTCATAACGTATAACGTCATATAGAATTCCGGTTTATCGTATAACACCATACAGTAATGCATCATAACGTATAACGACATATAGTATTGCGTCATGACGTATAACGTAACATAGTAATACGTCATAACGTATAACGCCATATAGTAATACGTCATAACGTATAACGTCATATAGAATTATTGTTTAACGTATAACGTCATAGTGTAACGCGTCATAACGTATAACGCCATATCGAATTACGTCATAACATATAACGTCATATAGAATTACGACATAACGTATAACGTCATAAAGAATTACTTCATAACGTATAACGTCAAATAGTAATACGTTATAACGTATAATGTCATATAGAATTTCGGTTTAACGTATAACGCCATATAGCAATGCGTCATAACGTATAACGTAACATAGTAATACGTCATAACGTATAACGTCATGTAGAATTGTTGTTTAACATATAACGTCATACAGTAATTCCTCGTAACGTATAACGTAACATAGTAATACGTCACAACGAATAACGTCATATAGAATTACAGTTTAACGTATAACGTCATATAGTAATGCGTCATAACGTATAACGCCATATAGAATTATTGTTTAACGTATAACGTCATAGTGTAATGCGTCATAACGTATAACGCCATATCGAATTACGTCATAACATATAACGTCATATAGAAATTCGGTTAAACGTATAACGCCATATAGCTGTGCGTCATATCGTATAACGTAACATAGTAATACGTCATAACGTATAACGTCATGTAGAATTGTTGTTTAACGTATAATGTCATACAGTAATTCCTCATAACGTATAACGTCACATAGTAATACGTCACAACGAATAACGTCATATAGAATTACGGTTTCACGTATAACGTCATATAGTAATGCGTCATAACGTATAATGTCATATAGAATTTCGGTTTAACGTATAACGCCATATAGCAATGCGTCATAACGTATAACGTAACATAGTAATACGTCATAACGTATAACGTCATGTAGAATTGTTGTTTAACGTATAACGTCATACAGTAATTCCTCATAACGTATAACGTCACATAGTAATACGTCACTACGAATAACGTCATATAGAATTACGGTTTAACGTATAACGTCATATAGTAATGCGTCATAACGTATAACGCCATATTGTAATGCGTCATAACGTATAACGCCATATAGTATTGCTTCATGACGTATAACATCACATAGTAATACGTCATAACGTATAACGTCATAAAGAATTACTTCATAACGTATAACGTCAAATAGTAATACGTTATAACGTGTAATGTCATTTGGAATTTCGGTTTAACGTATAACGCCATATAGCAATGCGTCATAACGTATAACGTAACATAGTAATACGTCATAACGTATAACGTCATGTAGAATTGTTGTTTAACGTATAACGTCATACAGTAATTCCTCATAACGTATAACGTCACATAGTAATACGTCACAACGAATAACGTCATATAGAATTACGGTTTAACGTATAACGTCATATAGTAATGCGTCATAACGTATAACGCCATATTGTAATGCGTCATAACGTATAACGTCATATAGTATTGCGTCATAACGTATAACGCCATATCGAATTACGTCATAACATATAACGGCATATAGAATTGCGGTTTATCGTATAACGCCATATAGCAATGCGTCATAACGTATAACGTAACATAGTAATACGTCATAACGTATAACGTCATATAGAATTATTGTTTATCGTATAACGCCATACAGCAATTCCTCATATCGTATAACGTCACATAGTAATACGTCACAACGAATAACGTCATATAGAATTACGGATAAACATATAACGCCATATAGAAATACGGTGAAACGTATAACGCCATATAGAGTTACGGTTTAACGTATAACGTTATACAGTAATGCGTCATAACGTATAACGCCATATAGTAATCCGTCATAACGTATAACGTCATATAGTATTGCGTCATGACGTATAACGTCGTATAGAATTAGGACATAAAGCATTGCATCAAATAGTAATACGTCATAAAGTATAACGTCATATAGAATTACGACATAACGTATAACGTCACATAGTAATACGTCATAACGTATAACGTCATATAGAATTCCGGTTTAACGTATAACACCATACAGTAATGCGTCATAACGTATAACGACATATAGAAATACGGAATAACGTATAACGTCACATAGTAATACGTCATGACGTATAACGTCACATAGGAATACGCCATAACGTATAACGTCACATAGTAGAACTTCATAACGTATAACGTCATATAGAATTACGGTTTAACGTATAACGTCATACAGTAATGCGTCATAACGTATAACGTCATAAGGAATTACTTCATAACGTATAACGTCAAATAGTAATGCGTCATAACGTATAATGTCATATAGAATTTCGAATTATCGTATAACGCCATATAGCAATGCGTCATAACGTATAACGTAACATAGTAATACGTCATAACGTATAACGTCATATAGAATTATTGTTTATCGTATAACGCCATACAGCAATTCCTCACATCGTATAACGTCACATAGTAATACGTCACAACGAATAACGTCATATAGAATTACGGATAAACATATAACGCCATATAGAAATACGGTGAAACGTATAACGCCATATAGAGTTACGGTTTAACGTATAACGTTATACAGTAATGCGTCATAACGTATAACGCCATATAGTAATCCGTCATAACGTATAACGTCATATAGTATTGCGTCATGACGTATAACGTAGAATAAAAATACGACATAACGTACTACATCAAATTGTAATACGTCATAACGTATAACGTCGTATAGAATTAGGACATAAAGTATTGCATCAAATAGTAATACGTCATAAAGTATAACGTCATATAGAATTACGACATAACGTATAACGTCATATAGAATTCCGGTTTAACGTATAACACCATACAGTAATGCGTCATAACGTATAACGACATATAGAAATACGGAATAACGTATAACGTCACATAGTAATACGTCATAACGTATAACGTCACTTAGGAATACGCCATGAAGTATAACGCCATATAGTAATGCCTCATAATGTATAACGTCATATAGAATTTCGGTTTAACGTATAACGCCCGATAGCAATGCGTCATAACGTATAACGTCACATAGTAATACGTCATAAAGTATAACGTCATATAGAATTATTGTTTAACGTATAACGTCATAGTGTAATGCGTCATAACGTATAACGCCATATCGAATTACGTCATAACATCTAACGTCATATAGAATTTCGGTTTAACGTATAACGCCATATAGCAATACGTCATAACGTATAACGTTACATAGTAATACGTCATAACGTATAACGTCATATAGAATTATTGTTTATCGTATAACGTCATACAGCAATTCCTCATATCGTATAACGTCACATAGTAATACGTCACAACGAATAACGTCATATAGAATTACGGTTAAACATACAACGCCATATAGAAATACGGTGAAACGTATAACGCCATATAGAGTTACGGTTTAATGTATAACGTCATACAGTAATGCGTCATAACGTATAACGTCATATAGTATTGCGTCATGACGTATAACGTAACATAGTAATACGTCATAACGTATAACGCCATATAGTAATACGTCATAACGGATAACGTCACACAGTATTACGTAATAACGTATAACGTCATATAGAATTGCGGTTTAACGTATAACGTCATATAGTAATGCGTCATAACGTATAACGCCATATAGTAATGCGTCATAACGTATAACGTCATATAGAACTACGGTTTCACGTATAACACCTTACAGTAATGCGTCATAACGTATAACGCCATATAGTAATCCGTCATAACGTATAACGTCATATAGTATTGCGTCATGACGTATAACGTAGAATAAAATTACGACATAACGTACTACATCAAATAGTAATACGTCATAACGTATAACGTCGTATGGAATTAGGACATAAAGTACTGCATCAAATAGTAATACGGCATAAAGTATAACGTCATATAGAATTACGACATAACGTATAACGTCACATAGTAATACGTCATAACGTATAACGTCATATTGAATTCCGGTTTAACGTATAAAACACTACAGTAATGCGTCATAACGTATAACGACATATAGTATTGCGTCATGACGTATAACGTAACATAGTAATACGTCATAACGTATAACGCCATATAGTAATACGTCATAACGTATAACGTCATATAGAATTATTGTTTAACGTATAACGTCATAGTGTAACGCGTCATAACGTATAACGCCATATCGAATTACGTCATAACATATAACGTCATATAGAATTACGACATAACGTATAACGTCACATAGTAATACGTCATAACGTATAACGTCATATAGAATTCCGGTTTAACGTATAACACCATACAGTAATGCGTCATAACGTATAACGACATATAGAAATACGGAATAACGTATAACGTCACATAGTAATACGTCATAACGTATAACGTCACATAGGAATACGCCATAACGTATAACGTCACATAGTAGAACTTCATAACGTATAACGTCATATAGAATTACGGTTTAACGTATAACGTCATACAGTAATGCGTCATAACGTATAACGTCATATAGTATTGCGTCATTACGTATAACATCACATAGTAATACGTCATAACGTATAACGTCATAAAGAATTACTTCATAACGTATAACGTCATATAGTAATGCGTCATAACGTATAATGTCATATAGAATTTCGGTTTAACGTATAACGCCATATAGCAATGCGTCATAACGTATAACGTAACATAGTAATACGTCATAACGTATAACGTCATGTAGAATTGTTGTTTAACGTATAACGTCATACAGTAATTCCTCATAACGTATAACGTCACATAGTAATACGTCACAACGAATAACGTCATATAGAATTACGGTTTAACGTATAGCGTCATATAGTAAAGCGTCATAACGTATAACGCCATATTGTAATGCGTCATAACGTATAACGCCATATAGTATTGCGTCATGACGTATAACATCACATAGTAATACGTCATAACGTATAACGTCATAAAGAATTACTTCATAACGTATAACGTCAAATAGTAATACGTTATAACGTATAGTGTCATTTAGAATTTCGGTCTATCGTATAACGCCATATAGCAATGCGTCATAACGTATAACGTAACATAGTAATACGTCATAACGTATAACGTCATGTAGAATTGTTGTTTAACGTATAACGTCATGCAGTAATTCCTCATAACGTATAACGTCACATAGTAATACGTCACAACGAATAACGTCATATAGAATTACGGTTTAACGTATAACGTCATATAGTAATGCGTCATAACGTATAACGCCATATTGTAATGCGTCAACACGTATAACGTCATATAGTACTGCGTCATGATGTATAACGTCATATAGAATTACGTCATGACATATAATGTCATATAGAATTACGGCATAATGTATAACGTCACATAGTAATACGTGATAACGTATAACGTCATATAGCATTACGGTTTGATGTATAACGTCATACAGTAATTCGTCATAACGTAAAACGCCATATAGTAATGCGTCATAACGTATAACGTCATATAGAATTACGGTTTCACGTACAACACCATACAGCAGTGCGTCATAACGTATAACGCCATATAGTAAACCGTCATAACGTATAACGTCACATAGTAATACGTCATAACGTATAACGTCATATAGAATTATTGTTTAACGTATAACGTCATAGTGTAATGCGTCATAACGTATAACACCATATCGAATTACGTCATAACATATAACGTCATATAGAATTTCGGTTTAACGTATAACGCCATATAGCAGTGCGTCATAACGTATAACGTAACATAGTAATACGTCATAACGTATAACGTCATGTAGAATTGTTGTTTAACGTATAACGTCATACAGTAATTCCTCATAACGTATAACTTCACATAGTAATACGTCACAACGAATAACGTCATATAAAATTACGACATAACGTATAACGTCACATAGTAATACGTCATAACGTATAACGTCATATAGAATTCCGGTTTAACGTATAACACCATACAGTAATGCGTCATAACGTATAACGACATATAGAAATACGGAATAACGTATAACTTCACATAGTAATACGTCATAACGTATAACGTCACATAGGAATACGCCATAACGTATAACGTCACATTGTAGAACTTCATAACGAATAACGTCATATAGTATTGCGTCATGATGTATAACGTCATATAGAATTACGTCATGACATATAATGTCATATAGAATTACGGCATAATGTATAACGTCACATAGTAATACGTGATAACGTATAACGTCATATAGCATTACGGTTTAACGTATAACGTCATACAGTAATTCGTCATAACGTAAAAAGTCATATCGAATTACGGTATAACGTATAACGTCACATAGTAATACGTCATAATGTATAACGTCATATAGAAATACGTCATAACGTATAACGACACATAGTAATACGTCATAACGTATTACATCATATAGAATTTCGGTTTAACATAACACGCCATATAACAATGCGTCATAACGTATAACGACATATAGCATTGCGGAATAACGTATAACATCATATAGTAAGGCGTCATGACGTATAACGTCATATCGAATTACGACATCACGTACAACATCACATAGTATTACGTCATAACGTATAACGTCATATAGAATTACTTCATAACGTATAACGTCACATAGTAATACGTCATAACGTATAACGTCATATAGAATTACGACATAACGTATAACGTCACATAGTAATACGTCATAACGTATAACGTCATATAGAATTCCTGTTTAACGTATATCTCCATACAGTAATGCGTCATAACGTATAACGACATATAGAAATACGGAATAACGTATAACGTCACAAAGTAATACGTCATAACGTATAACTTCACATAGGAATACGCCATAACGTATAACGCCATATAGTAATGCCTCATAACGTATAACGTCATATAGAATTACAGCTTAACGTATAACGTCATATAGTAATGTGTCATAACGTATCACTTCACATAGGAATACGCCATAACGTATAACGCCATATAGTAGTGCCTCATAACGTATAACGTCATATAGAATTCCGGTTTAACGTATAACGAGATATAGCAATGCGTCATAATGTATAACCCCATATAGTTATGCGTCATAACCTATAACGTCATATAGGATTACGGCATAACATATAACGTCACATAGAATTACGTCATAACGGATAACGTCACATAGTAATACGTCATAACGTGTAACGTCATATAGAATTACTTCATAACGTATAACGTCACATAGTAATACGTCATTACGTATGACGTCATATAGAATTAGGGCATAACGTATAACGTCACATAGTAATACGTCATTACGTATAACGTCATATAGAATTACGGCATCACGTATAACGTCACATAGTAATATGTCATAACGTATAACGTCATACAGTGATTCGTCATACCGTATAACGTCATATAGAATTCCGGTTTAACGTATAACGAGATAAAGCAATGCGTCATAACGTATAACGACATATAGAATTGCGGAATAACGTATAACATCATATAGTAAGGCGTCATGACGTATAACGTCATATCGAATTACGTCATAACGTATAACGTCACATAGTAGAACTTCATAACGTATAACGTCATATAGAATTACGGTTTAACGTATAACGTCATACAGTAATGCGTCATAACGTATAACGTCATATAGTATTGCGTCATGACGTAGAACATCACATAGTAATACGTCATAACGTACAACGTTATAAAGAATTACTTCATAACGTATAACGTCAAATAGTAATACGCTATAACCTATAACGTCATATAGAATTTCGGTTTAACGTATAACGCCATATAGCAATGCGTCATAACGTATAACGTCACATAGTATTTCGGTTCAACGTATAACGTCATATAGCAATGTGTCATGATGTATAACGTCATATAGAATTACGTCATGACATATAATGGCATATAGAATTACGGCATAATGTATAACGTCACATAGTAATACGTGATAACGTAGAACGTCATATAGCATTACGGTTTAACGTATACCGTCATACAGTAATTCGTCATAACGTAAAACGTCATATCGAACTACGGTATATCGTATAACGTCACATAGTAATACGTCATAATGTATAACGTCATATAGAATTACATCATAACGTATAACGTCACATAGTAATACGTCATAACGTATTACATCATATAGAATTTCGGTTTAACGTATATCTCCATACAGTAATGCGTCATAACGTATAACGACATATAGCATTGCGGAATAACGTATAACATCATATAGTAAGGCGTCATGACGTATAACGTCATATCGAATTACGACATCACGTACAACATCACATAGAATTACGTCATAACGTATAACGTCATATAGAATTACTTCATAACGTATAACGTCACATAGTAATACGTCATAACGTATAACGTCATATAGAATTACGACATAACGTATAACGTCACATAGTAATACGTCATAACGTATAACGTCATATAGAATTCCTGTTTAACGTATATCTCCATACAGTAATGCGTCATAACGTATAACGACATATAGAAATACGGAATAACGTATAACGTCACAAAGTAATACGTCATAACGTATAACTTCACATAGGAATACGCCATAACGTATAACGCCATATAGTAATGCCTCATAACGTATAACGTCATATAGAATTCCGGTTTAACGTATAACGAGATATAGCAATGCGTCATAATGTATAACCCCATATAGTTATGCGTCATAACCTATAACGTCATATAGGATTACGGCATAACATATAACGTCACATAGAATTACGTCATAACGGATAACGTCACATAGTAATACGTCATAACGTGTAACGTCATATAGAATTACTTCATAACGTATAACGTCACATAGTAATACGTCATTACGTATAACGTCATATAGAATTAGGGCATAACGTATAACGTCACATAGTAATACGTCATAACGTATAACGTCATATAGAATTACGGCATAACGTATAACGTCACATAGTAATATGTCATAACGTATAACGTCATACAGTGATTCGTCATACCGTATAACGTCATATAGAATTCCGGTTTAACGTATAACGAGATATAGCAATGCGTCATAACGTATAACTACATATAGAATTGCGGAATAACGTATAACGTCTTATAATAAGGCGTCATGACGTGTATCGCCAAATCGAATTACATCATAACGGATAACGTCACATAGTAATACGTCATAACGTGTAACGTCATATAGAATTACTTCATAACGTATAACGTCACATAGTAATACGTCATTACGTATAACGTCATATAGAATTACGGCATAACGTATAACGTCACATAGTAATATGTCATAACGTATAACGTCATACAGTGATTCGTCATACCGTATAACGTCATATAGAATTCCGGTTTAACGTATAACGAGATAAAGCAATGCGTCATAACGTATAACGACATATAGAATTGCGGAATAACGTATAACATCATATAGTAAGGCGTCATGACGTATAACGTCATATCGAATTACGTCATAACGTATAACGTCACATAGTAGAACTTCATAACGTATAACGTCATATAGAATTACGGTTTAACGTATAACGTCATACAGTAATGCGTCATAACGTATAACGTCATATAGTATTGCGTCATGACGTAGAACATCACATAGTAATACGTCATAACGTATAACGTTATAAAGAATTACTTCATAACGTATAACGTCAAATAGTAATACGTTATAACCTATAACGTCATATAGAATTTCGGTTTAACGTATAACGCCCGATAGCAATGCGTCATAACGTATAACGTCACATAGTAATACGTCATAAAGTATAACGTCATATAGAATTATTGTTTAACGTATAACGTCATAGTGTAATGCGTCATAACGTATAACGCCATATCGAATTACGTCATAACATCTAACGTCATATAGAATTTCGGTTTAACGTATAACGCCATATAGCAATACGTCATAACGTATAACGTTACATAGTAATACGTCATAACGTATAACGTCATATAGAATTATTGTTTATCGTATAACGTCATACAGCAATTCCTCATATCGTATAACGTCACATAGTAATACGTCACAACGAATAACGTCATATAGAATTACGGTTAAACATACAACGCCATATAGAAATACGGTGAAACGTATAACGCCATATAGAGTTACGGTTTAATGTAT
This sequence comes from Bombus fervidus, assembly GCF_041682495.2. Lineage (NCBI taxonomy): Eukaryota > Metazoa > Arthropoda > Insecta > Hymenoptera > Apidae > Bombus > Bombus fervidus. The sequence goes on from NW_027212582.1 coordinate 4,188,153, forward strand.
AACGTCATACAGTAATGCGTCATAACGTATAACGTCATATAGTATTGCGTCATGACGTATAACGTAACATAGTAATACGTCATAACGTATAACGCCATATAGTAATACGTCATAACGGATAACGTCACACAGTATTACGTAATAACGTATAACGTCATTTAGAATTGCGGTTTAACGTATAACGTCATATAGTAATGCGTCATAACGTATAACGCCATATAGTAATGCGTCATAACGTATAACGTCATATAGAACTACGGTTTCACGTATAACACCATACAGTAATGCGTCATAACGTATAACGCCATATAGTAATCCGTCATAACGTATAACGTCTTATAGTATTGCGTCATGACGTATAACGTAGAATAAAATTACGACATAACGTACTACATCAAATAGTAATACGTCATAACGTATAACGTCGTATGGAATTAGGACATAAAGTACTGCATCAAATAGTAATACGGCATAAAGTATAACGTCATATAGAATTACGACATAACGTATAACGTCACATAGTAATACGTCATAACGTATAACGTCATATTGAATTCCGGTTTAACGTATAAAACACTACAGTAATGCATCATAACGTATAACGACATATAGTATTGCGTCATGACGTATAACGTAACATAGTAATACGTCATAACGTATAACGCCATATAGTAATACGTCATAACGTATAACGTCATATAGAATTATTGTTTAACGTATAACGTCATAGTGTAACGCGTCATAACGTATAACGCCATATCGAATTACGTCATAACATATAACGTCATATAGAATTACGACATAACGTATAACGTCACATAGTAATACGTCATAACGTATAACGTCATATAGAATTCCGGTTTAACGTATAACACCATACAGTAATGCGTCATAACGTATAACGACATATAGAAATACGGAATAACGTATAACGTCACATAGTAATACGTCATAAAGTATAACGTCACATAGGAATACGCCATAACGTATAACGTCACATAGTAGAACTTCATAACGTATAACGTCATATAGAATTACGGTTTAACGTATAACGTCATACAGTAATGCGTCATAACGTATAACGTCATATAGTATTGCGTCATTACGTATAACATCACATAGTAATACGTCATAACGTATAACGTCATAAAGAATTACTTCATAACGTATAACGTCATATAGTAATGCGTCATAACGTATAATGTCATATAGAATTTCGGTTTAACGTATAACGCCATATAGCAATGCGTCATAACGTATAACGTAACATAGTAATACGTCATAACGTATAACGTCATGTAGAATTGTTGTTTAACGTATAACGTCATACAGTAATTCCTCATAACGTATAACGTCACATAGTAATACGTCACAACGAATAACGTCATATAGAATTACGGTTTAACGTATAACGTCATATAGTAAAGCGTCATAACGTATAACGCCATATTGTAATGCGTCATAACGTATAACGCCATATAGTATTGCGTCATGACGTATAACATCACATAGTAATACGTCATAACGTATAACGTCATAAAGAATTACTTCATAACGTATAACGTCAAATAGTAATACGTTATAACGTATAGTGTCATTTAGAATTTCGGTTTATCGTATAACGCCATATAGCAATGCGTCATAACGTATAACGTAACATAGTAATACGTCATAACGTATAACGTCATGTAGAATTGTTGTTTAACGTATAACGTCATGCAGTAATTCCTCATAACGTATAACGTCACATAGTAATACGTCACAACGAATAACGTCATATAGAATTACGGTTTAACGTATAACGTCATATAGTAATGCGTCATAACGTATAACGCCATATTGTAATGCGTCAACACGTATAACGTCATATAGTACTGCGTCATGATGTATAACGTCATATAGAATTACGTCATGACATATAATGTCATATAGAATTACGGCATAATGTATAACGTCACATAGTAATACGTGATAACGTATAACGTCATATAGCATTACGGTTTGATGTATAACGTCATACAGTAATTCGTCATAACGTAAAACGCCATATAGTAATGCGTCATAACGTATAACGTCATATAGAATTACGGTTTCACGTATAACACCATACAGCAGTGCGTCATAACGTATAACGCCATATAGTAATCCGTCATAACGTATAACGTCACATAGTAATACGTCATAACATATAACGTCATATAGAATTCCGGTTTAACGTATAACGAGATAAAGCAATGCGTCATAACGTATAACGACATATAGAATTGCGGAATAACGTATAACATCATATAGTAAGGCGTCATGACGTATAACGTCATATCGAATTACGTCATAACGTATAACGTCACATAGTAGAACTTCATAACGTATAACGTCATATAGAATTACGGTTTAACGTATAACGTCATACAGTAATGCGTCATAACGTATAACGTCATATAGTATTGCGTCATGACGTAGAACATCACATAGTAATACGTCATAACGTATAACGTTATAAAGAATTACTTCATAACGTATAACGTCAAATAGTAATACGTTATAACCTATAACGTCATATAGAATTTCGGTTTAACGTATAACGCCATATAGCAATGCGTCATAACGTATAACGTCACATAGTATTTCGGTTCAACGTATAACGTCATATAGCAATGTGTCATGATGTATAACGTCATATAGAATTACGTCATGACATATAATGGCATATAGAATTACGGCATAATGTATAACGTCACATAGTAATACGTGATAACGTAGAACGTCATATAGCATTACGGTTTAACGTATACCGTCATACAGTAATTCGTCATAACGTAAAACGTCATGTCGAACTACGGTATAACGTATAACGTCACATAGTAATACGTCATAATGTATAACGTCATATAGAATTACATCATAACGTATAACGTCACATAGTAATACGTCATAACGTATTACATCATATAGAATTTCGGTTTAACGTATATCTCCATACAGTAATGCGTCATAACGTATAACGACATATAGCATTGCGGAATAACGTATAACATCATATAGTAAGGCGTCATGACGTATAACGTCATATCGAATTACGACATCACGTACAACATCACATAGTATTACGTCATAACGTATAACGTCATATAGAATTACTTCATAACGTATAACGTCACATAGCAATACGTCATAACGTATAACGTCATATAGAATTACGACATAACGTATAACGTCACATAGTAATACGTCATAACGTATAACGTCATATAGAATTCCTGTTTAACGTATATCTCCATACAGTAATGCGTCATAACGTATAACGACATATAGAAATACGGAATAACGTATAACGTCACAAAGTAATACGTCATAACGTATAACTTCACATAGGAATACGCCATAACGTATAACGCCATATAGTAATGCCTCATAACGTATAACGTCATATAGAATTACAGCTTAACGTATAACGTCATATAGTAATGTGTCATAACGTATCACTTCACATAGGAATACGCCATAACGTATAACGCCATATAGTAGTGCCTCATAACGTATAACGTCATATAGAATTCCGGTTTAACGTATAACGAGATATAGCAATGCGTCATAATGTATAACCCCATATAGTTATGCGTCATAACCTATAACGTCATATAGGATTACGGCATAACATATAACGTCACATAGAATTACGTCATAACGGATAACGTCACATAGTAATACGTCATAACGTGTAACGTCATATAGAATTACTTCATAACGTATAACGTCACATAGTCATACGTCATTACGTATAACGTCATATAGAATTAGGGCATAACGTATAACGTCACATAGTAATACGTCATAACGTATAACGTCATAGAGTGATTCGTCATACCGTATAACGTCATATAGAATTCCGGTTTAACGTATAACGAGATATAGCAATGCGTCATAACGTATAACTACATATAGAATTGCGGAATAACGTATAACGTCTTATAATAAGGCGTCATGACGTGTATCGCCAAATCGAATTACATCATAACGGATAACGTCACATAGTAATACGTCATAACGTGTAACGTCATATAGAATTACTTCATAACGTATAACGTCACATAGTAATACGTCATTACGTATAACGTCATATAGAATTACGGCATAACGTATAACGTCACATAGTAATATGTCATAACGTATAACGTCATACAGTGATTCGTCATACCGTATAACGTCATATAGAATTCCGGTTTAACGTATAACGAGATAAAGCAATGCGTCATAACGTATAACGACATATAGAATTGCGGAATAACGTATAACATCATATAGTAAGGCGTCATGACGTATAACGTCATATCGAATTACGTCATAACGTATAACGTCACATAGTAGAACTTCATAACGTATAACGTCATATAGAATTACGGTTTAACGTATAACGTCATACAGTAATGCGTCATAACGTATAACGTCATATAGTATTGCGTCATGACGTAGAACATCACATAGTAATACGTCATAACGTATAACGTTATAAAGAATTACTTCATAACGTATAACGTCAAATAGTAATACGCTATAACCTATAACGTCATATAGAATTTCGGTTTAACGTATAACGCCATATAGCAATGCGTCATAACGTATAACGTCACATAGTATTTCGGTTCAACGTATAACGTCATATAGCAATGTGTCATGATGTATAACGTCATATAGAATTACGTCATGACATATAATGGCATATAGAATTACGGCATAATGTATAACGTCACATAGTAATACGTGATAACGTAGAACGTCATATAGCATTACGGTTTAACGTATACCGTCATACAGTAATTCGTCATAACGTAAAACGTCATATCGAACTACGGTATATCGTATAACGTCACATAGTAATACGTCATAATGTATAACGTCATATAGAATTACATCATAACGTATAACGTCACATAGTAATACGTCATAACGTATTACATCATATAGAATTTCGGTTTAACGTATATCTCCATACAGTAATGCGTCATAACGTATAACGACATATAGCATTGCGGAATAACGTATAACATCATATAGTAAGGCGTCATGACGTATAACGTCATATCGAATTACGACATCACGTACAACATCACATAGAATTACGTCATAACGTATAACGTCATATAGAATTACTTCATAACGTATAACGTCACATAGTAATACGTCATAACGTATAACGTCATATAGAATTACGACATAACGTATAACGTCACATAGTAATACGTCATAACGTATAACGTCATATAGAATTCCTGTTTAACGTATATCTCCATACAGTAATGCGTCATAACGTATAACGACATATAGAAATACGGAATAACGTATAACGTCACAAAGTAATACGTCATAACGTATAACTTCACATAGGAATACGCCATAACGTATAACGCCATATAGTAATGCCTCATAACGTATAACGTCATATAGAATTACAGCTTAACGTATAACGTCATATAGTAATGTGTCATAACGTATCACTTCACATAGGAATACGCCATAACGTATAACGCCATATAGTAGTGCCTCATAACGTATAACGTCATATAGAATTCCGGTTTAACGTATAACGAGATATAGCAATGCGTCATAATGTATAACCCCATATAGTTATGCGTCATAACCTATAACGTCATATAGGATTACGGCATAACATATAACGTCACATAGAATTACGTCATAACGGATAACGTCACATAGTAATACGTCATAACGTGTAACGTCATATAGAATTACTTCATAACGTATAACGTCACATAGTAATACGTCATTACGTATAACGTCATATAGAATTAGGGCATAACGTATAACGTCACATAGTAATACGTCATAACGTATAACGTCATATAGAATTACGGCATAACGTATAACGTCACATAGTAATATGTCATAACGTATAACGTCATACAGTGATTCGTCATACCGTATAACGTCATATAGAATTCCGGTTTAACGTATAACGAGATATAGCAATGCGTCATAACGTATAACTACATATAGAATTGCGGAATAACGTATAACGTCTTATAATAAGGCGTCATGACGTGTATCGCCAAATCGAATTACATCATAACGGATAACGTCACATAGTAATACGTCATAACGTGTAACGTCATATAGAATTACTTCATAACGTATAACGTCACATAGTAATACGTCATTACGTATAACGTCATATAGAATTACGGCATAACGTATAACGTCACATAGTAATATGTCATAACGTATAACGTCATACAGTGATTCGTCATACCGTATAACGTCATATAGAATTCCGGTTTAACGTATAACGAGATAAAGCAATGCGTCATAACGTATAACGACATATAGAATTGCGGAATAACGTATAACATCATATAGTAAGGCGTCATGACGTACAACGTCATATCGAATTACGTCATAACGTATAACGTCACATAGTAGAACTTCATAACGTATAACGTCATATAGAATTACGGTTTAACGTATAACGTCATACAGTAATGCGTCATAACGTATAACGTCATATAGTATTGCGTCATGACGTAGAACATCACATAGTAATACGTCATAACGTATAACGTTATAAAGAATTACTTCATAACGTATAACGTCAAATAGTAATACGTTATAACCTATAACGTCATATAGAATTTCGGTTTAACGTATAACGCCATATAGCAATGCGTCATAACGTATAACGTCACATAGTATTTCGGTTCAACGTATAACGTCATATAGCAATGTGTCATGATGTATAACGTCATATAGAATTACGTCATGACATATAATGGCATATAGAATTACGGCATAATGTATAACGTCACATAGTAATACGTGATAACGTAGAACGTCATATAGCATTACGGTTTAACGTATACCGTCATACAGTAATTCGTCATAACGTAAAACGTCATATCGAACTACGGTATAACGTATAACGTCACATAGTAATACGTCATAACATATAACGTCATATAGAATTACGACATAACGTATAACGTCATAAAGAATTACTTCATAACGTATAACGTCAAATAGTAATACGTTATAACGTATAATGTCATATAGAATTTCGGTTTAACGTATAACGCCATATAGCAATGCGTCATAACGTATAACGTAACATAGTAATACGTCATAACGTATAACGTCATGTAGAATTGTTGTTTAACATATAACGTCATACAGTAATTCCTCGTAACGTATAACGTAACATAGTAATACGTCACAACGAATAACGTCATATAGAATTACAGTTTAACGTATAACGTCATATCGTAATGCGTCATAACGTATAACGCCATATAGAATTATTGTTTAACGTATAACGTCATAGTGTAATGCGTCATAACGTATAACGCCATATCGAATTACGTCATAACATATAACGTCATATAGAATTTCGGTTTAACGTATAACGCCATATAGCAGTGCGTCATAACGTATAACGTAACATAGTAATACGTCATAACGTATAACGTCATGTAGAATTGTTGTTTAACGTATAATGTCATACAGTAATTCCTCATAACGTATAACGTCACATAGTAATACGTCACAACGAATATCGTCATATAGAATTACGGTTTCACGTATAACGTCATATAGTAATGCGTCATAACGTATAATGTCATATAGAATTATTGTTTATCGTATAACGCCATACAGCAATTCCTCATATCGTATAACGTCACATAGTAATACGTCACAACGAATAACGTCATATAGAATTACGGATAAACATATAACGCCATATAGAAATACGGTGAAACGTATAACGCCATATAGAGTTACGGTTTAACGTATAACGTTATACAGTAATGCGTCATAACGTATAACGCCATATAGTAATCCGTCATAACGTATAACGTCATATAGTATTGCGTCATGACGTATAACGTAGAATAAAAATACGACATAACGTACTACATCAAATTGTAATACGTCATAACGTATAACGTCGTATAGAATTAGGACATAAAGTATTGCATCAAATAGTAATACGTCATAAAGTATAACGTCATATAGAATTACGACATAACGTATAACGTCATATAGAATTCCGGTTTAACGTATAACACCATACAGTAATGCGTCATAACGTATAACGACATATAGAAATACGGAATAACGTATAACGTCACATAGTAATACGTCATAACGTATAACGTCACTTAGGAATACGCCATAAGGTATAACGCCATATAGTAATGCCTCATAATGTATAACGTCATATAGAATTTCGGTTTAACGTATAACGCCCGATAGCAATGCGTCATAACGTATAACGTCACATAGTAATACGTCATAAAGTATAACGTCATATAGAATTATTGTTTAACGTATAACGTCATAGTGTAATGCGTCATAACGTATAACGCCATATCGAATTACGTCATAACATCTAACGTCATATAGAATTTCGGTTTAACGTATAACGCCATATAGCAATACGTCATAACGTATAACGTTACATAGTAATACGTCATAACGTATAACGTCATATAGAATTATTGTTTATCGTATAACGTCATACAGCAATTCCTCATATCGTATAACGTCACATAGTAATACGTCACAACGAATAACGTCATATAGAATTACGGTTAAACATACAACGCCATATAGAAATACGGTGAAACGTATAACGCCATATAGAGTTACGGTTTAATGTATAACGTCATACAGTAATGCGTCATAACGTATAACGTCATATAGTATTGCGTCATGACGTATAACGTAACATAGTAATACGTCATAACGTATAACGCCATATAGTAATACGTCATAACGGATAACGTCACACAGTATTACGTAATAACGTATAACGTCATATAGAATTGCGGTTTAACGTATAACGTCATATAGTAATGCGTCATAACGTATAACGCCATATAGTAATGCGTCATAACGTATAACGTCATATAGAACTACGGTTTCACGTATAACACCATACAGTAATGCGTCATAACGTATAACGCCATATAGTAATCCGTCATAACGTATAACGTCATATAGTATTGCGTCATGACGTATAACGTACAATAAAATTACGACATAACGTACTACATCAAATAGTAATACGTCATAACGTATAACGTCGTATGGAATTAGGACATAAAGTATTGCATCAAATAGTAATACGGCATAAAGTATAACGTCATATAGAATTACGACATAACGTATAACGTCACATAGTAATACGTCATAACGTATAACGTCATATTGAATTCCGGTTTAACGTATAAAACACTACAGTAATGCGTCATAACGTATAACGACATATAGTATTGCGTCATGACGTATAACGTAACATAGTAATACGTCATAACGTATAACGCCATTTAGTAATACGTCATAACGTATAACGTCATATAGAATTATTGTTTAACGTATAACGTCATAGTGTAACGCGTCATAACGTATAACGCCATATCGAATTACGTCATAACATATAACGTCATATAGAATTACGACATAACGTATAACGTCACATAGTAATACGTCATAACGTATAACGTCATATAGAATTCCGGTTTAACGTATAACACCATACAGTAATGCGTCATAACGTATAACGACATATAGAAATACGGAATAACGTATAACGTCACATAGTAATACGTCATAACGTATAACGTCACATAGGAATACGCCATAACGTATAACGTCACATAGTAGAACTTCATAACGTATAACGTCATATAGAATTACGGTTTAACGTATAACGTCATACAGTAATGCGTCATAACGTATAACGTCATATAGTATTGCGTCATTACGTATAACATCACATAGTAATACGTCATAACGTATAACGTCATAAAGAATTACTTCATAACGTATAACGTCATATAGTAATGCGTCATAACGTATAATGTCATATAGAATTTCGGTTTAACGTATAACGCCATATAGCAATGCGTCATAACGTATAACGTAACATAGTAATACGTCATAACGTATAACGTCATGTAGAATTGTTGTTTAACGTATAACGTCATACAGTAATTCCTGATAACGTATAACGTCACATAGTAATACGTCACAACGAATAACGTCATATAGAATTACGGTTTAACGTATAACGTCATATAGTAAAGCGTCATAACGTATAACGCCATATTGTAATGCGTCATAACGTATAACGCCATATAGTATTGCGTCATGACGTATAACATCACATAGTAATACGTCATAACGTATAACGTCATAAAGAATTACTTCATAACGTATAACATCACATAGTAATACGTCATAACGTATTACATCATATAGAATTTCGGTTTAACGTATATCTCCATACAGTAATGCGTCATAACGTATAACGATATATAGAATTGCGGAATAACGTACAACATCAAATAGTAAGGCGTCATGACGTATAACGTCATATCGAATTACGACATCACGTACAACATCACATAGTATTACGTCATAACGTATAACGTCATATAGAATTACTTCATAACGTATAACGTCACATAGTAATACGTCATAACGTATAACGTCATATAGAATTACGACATAACGTATAACGTCACATAGTAATACGTCATAACGTATAACGTCATATAGTACTGCGTCATGATGTATAACGTCATATAGAATTACGTCATAACATATAACGTCATATAGAATTTCGGTTTAACGTATAACGCCATATAGCAGTGCGTCATAACGTATAACGTAACATAGTAATACGTCATAACGTATAACGTCATGTAGAATTGTTGTATAACGTATAACGTCATACAGTAATTCCTCATAACGTATAACGTCACATAGTAATACGTCACAACGAATAACGTCATATAAAATTACGACATAACGTATAACGTCACATAGTAATACGTCATAACGTATAACGTCATATAGAATTCCGGTTTAACGTATAACACCATACAGTAATGCGTCATAACGTATAACGACATATAGAAATACGGAATAACGTATAACTTCACATAGTAATACGTCATAACGTATAACGTCACATAGGAATACGCCATAACGTATAACGTCACATTGTAGGACTTCATAACGAATAACGTCATATAGTATTGCGTCATGATGTATAACGTCATATAGAATTACGTCATGACATATAATGTCATATAGAATTACGGCATAATGTATAACGTCACATAGTAATACGTGATAACGTATAACGTCATATAGCATTACGGTTTGATGTATAACGTCATACAGTAATTCGTCATAACGTAAAACGCCATATAGTAATGCGTCATAACGTATAACGTCATATAGAATTACGGTTTCACGTATAACACCATACAGCAGTGCGTCATAACGTATAACGCCATATAGTAATCCGTCATAACGTATAACGTCACATAGTAATACGTCATAACATATAACGTCATATAGAATTATTGTTTAACGTATAACGTCATAGTGTAATGCGTCATAACGTATAACGCCATATCGAATTACGTCATAACATATAACGTCATATAGAATTTCGGTTTAACGTATAACGCCATATAGCAGTGCGTCATAACGTATAACGTAACATAGTAATACGTCATAACGTATAACGTCATGTAGAATTGTTGTTTAACGTATAACGTCATACAGTAATTCCTCATAACGTATAACGTCACATAGTAATACGTCACAACGAATAACCTCATATAAAATTACGTCATAACGTATAACGTCACATAGTAATACGTCATAACGTATAACGTCATATAGAATTCCGGTTTAACGTATAACACCGTACAGTAATGCGTCATAACGTATAACGACATATAGAAATACGGAATAACGTATAACTTCACATAGTAATACGTCATAACGTATAACGTCACATAGGAATACGCCATAACGTATAACGTCACATTGTAGAACTTCATAACGAATAACGTCATATAGTATTGCGTCATGACGTATAACGTCATATCGAATTACGACATCACGTACAACATCACATAGTATTACGTCATAACGTATAACGTCATATAGAATTACTTCATAACGTATAACGTCACATAGTAATACGTCATAACGTATAACGTCATATAGAATTACGACATAACGTATAACGTCACATAGTAATACGTCATAACGTATAACGTCATATAGAATTCCTGTTTAACGTATATCTCCATACAGTAATGCGTCATAACGTATAACGACATATAGAAATACGGAATAACGTATAACGTCACAAAGTAATACGACATAACGTATAACTTCACATAGGAATACGCCATAACGTATAACGCCATATAGTAATGCCTCATAACGTATAACGTCATATAGAATTACAGCTTAACGTATAACGTCATATAGTAATGTGTCATAACGTATCACTTCACATAGGAATACGCCATAACGTATAACGCCATATAGTAGTGCCTCATAACGTATAACGTCATATAGAATTCCGGTTTAACGTATTACGAGATATAGCAATGCGTCATAATGTATAACCCCATATAGTTATGCGTCATAACCTATAACGTCATATAGGATTACGGCATAACATATAACGTCACATAGAATTACGTCATAACGGATAACGTCACATAGTAATACGTCATAACGTGTAACGTCATATAGAATTACTTCATAACGTATAACGTCACATAGTAATACGTCATTACGTATAACGTCATATAGAATTAGGGCATAACGTATAACGTCACATAGTAATACGTCATAACGTATAACGTCATAGAGTGATTCGTCATACCGTATAACGTCATATAGAATTCCGGTTTAACGTATAACGAGATATAGCAATGCGTCATAACGTATAACTACATATAGAATTGCGGAATAACGTATAACGTCTTATAATAAGGCGTCATGACGTGTATCGCCAAATCGAATTACATCATAACGGATAACGTCACATAGTAATACGTCATAACGTGTAACGTCATATAGAATTACTTCATAACGTATAACGTCACATAGTAATACGTCATTACGTATAACGTCATATAGAATTACGGCATAACGTATAACGTCACATAGTAATATGTCATAACGTATAACGTCATACAGTGATTCGTCATACCGTATAACGTCATATAGAATTCCGGTTTAACGTATAACGAGATAAAGCAATGCGTCATAACGTATAACGACATATAGAATTGCGGAATAACGTATAACATCATATAGTAAGGCGTCATGACGTATAACGTCACATCGAATTACGTCATAACGTATAACGTCACATAGTAGAACTTCATAACGTATAACGTCATATAGAATTACGGTTTAACGTATAACGTCATACAGTAATGCGTCATAACGTATAACGTCATATAGTATTGCGTCATGACGTAGAACATCACATAGTAATACGTCATAACGTATAACGTTATAAAGAATTACTTCATAACGTATAACGTCAAATAGTAATACGTTATAACCTATAACGTCATATAGAATTTCGGTTTAACGTATAACGCCATATAGCAATGCGTCATAACGTATAACGTCACATAGTATTTCGGTTCAACGTATAACGTCATATAGCAATGTGTCATGATGTATAACGTCATATAGAATTACGTCATGACATATAATGGCAAATAGAATTACGGCATAATGTATAACGTCACATAGTAATACGTGATAACGTAGAACGTCATATAGCATTACGGTTTAACGTATACCGTCATACAGTAATTCGTCATAACGTAAAACGTCATATCGAACTACGGTATAACGTATAACGTCACATAGTAATACGTCATAATGTATAACGTCATATAGAATTACATCATAACGTATAACGTCACATAGTAATACGTCATAACGTATTACATCATATAGAATTTCGGTTTAACGTATATCTCCATACAGTAATGCGTCATAACGTATAACGATATATAGAATTGCGGAATAACGTACAACATCAAATAGTAAGGCGTCATGACGTATAACGTCATATCGAATTACTACATCACGTACAACATCACATAGTATTACGTCATAACGTATAACGTCATATAGAATTACTTCATAACGTATAACGTCACATAGTAATACGTCATAACGTATAACGTCATATAGAATTACGACATAACGTATAACGTCACATAGTAATACGTCATAACGTATAACGTCATATAGAATTCCGGTTTAACGTATATCTCCATACAGTAATGCGTCATAACGTATAACGACATATAGAAATACGGAATAACGTATAACATCATATAGTAGTACGTCATAACGTATAACGTCCTATAGAATTACGGCATAACGTATAACGTCACATAGAATTACGTCATAACGGATAGCGTCACATAGTAATACGTCATAACGTGTAACGTCATATAGAATTACTTCATAACGTATAACGTCACATAGTAATACGTCAATACGTATAACGTCATATAGAATTACGGCATAACGTATAACGTCACATAGAATTACGTCATAACGGATAGCGTCACATAGTAATACGTCATAACGTGTAACGTCATATAGAATTACTTCATAACGTATAACGTCACATAGTAATACGTCATAACGTTTCACGTCATAAAGAATTACTTCATAACGTATAACGTCAAATAGTAATACGTTATAACGTATAATGTCATTTAGAATTTCGGTTTAACGTATAACGCCATATAGCAATGCGTCATAACGTATAACGTAACATAGTAATACGTCATAACGTATAACGTCATGTAGAATTGTTGTTTAACGTATAACGTCATACAGTAATTCCTCATAACGTATAACGTCACATAGTAATACGTCACAACGAATAACGTCATATAGAATTACGGTTTAACGTATAACGTCATATAGTAATGCGTCATAACGTATAACGCCATATTGTAATGCGTCATAACGTATAACGTCATATAGTATTGCGTCATGATGTATAACGTCATATAGAATTACGTCATGACATATAATGTCATATAGAATTACGGCATAATGTATAACGTCACATAGAAATACGTGATAACGTATAACGTCATATAGCATTACGGTTTGATGTATAACGTCATACAGTAATTCGTCATAACGTAAAACGCCATATAGTAATGCGTCATAACGTATAACGTCATATAGAATTACGGTTTCACGTATAACACCATACAGTAGTGCGTCATAACGTATAACGTTACATAGTAATACGTCATAACGTATAACGTCACATAGTAATACGTCATAACGTATAATGTCATATAGAATTATTGTTTAACGTATAACGTCATAGTGTAATGCGTCATAACGTATAACGCCATATCGAATTACGTCATAACATATAACGTCATATAGAATTGCGGTTTATCGTATAACGCCATATAGCAATGCGTCATAACGTATAACGGTACATAGTAATACGTCATAACGTATAACGTCATATAGAATTATTGTTTATCGTATAACGCCATACAGCAATTCCTCATATCGTATAACGTCACATAGTAATACGTCACAACGACTAACGTCATATAGAATTACGGATAAACATATAACGCCATATAGAAATACGGTGAAACGTATAACGCCACATAGAGTTACGGTTTAACGTATAACGTTATACAGTAATGCGTCATAACGTATAACGCCATATAGTAATCCGTCATAACGTATAACGTCACTTAGGAATACGCCATAAAGTATAACGTCACTTAGGAATACGCCATAAAGTATAACGCCATATAGTAATGCCTCATAATGTATAACGTCATATAGAATTTCGGTTTAACGTATAACGCCATATAGCAGTGCGTCATAACGTATAACGTAACATAGTAATACGTCTTAACGTATAACGTCATGTAGAATTGTTGTTTAACGTATAACGTCATACAGTAATTCCTCATAACGTATAACGTCACATAGTAATACGTCACAACGAATAACGTCATATAAAATTACGACATAACGTATAACGTCACATAGTAATACGTCATAACGTATAACGTCATATAGAATTCCGGTTTAACGTATAACACCATACAGTAATGCGTCATAACGTATAACGACATATAGAAATACGGAATAACGTATAACGTCACATAGTAATACGTCATAACGTATAACGTCACATAGGAATACGCCATAACGTATAACGTCACATAGTAGAACTTCATAACGAATAACGTCATATAGTATTGCGTCATGATGTATAACGTCATATAGAAATACGTCATGACATATAATGTCATATAGAATTACGGCATAATGTATAACGTCACATAGTAATACGTGATAACGTATAACGTCATATAGCATTACGGTTTAACGTATAACGTCATACAGTAATTCGTCATAACGTAAAAAGTCATATCGAATTACGGTATAACGTATAACGTCACATAGTAATACGTCATAATGTATAACGTCATATAGAAATACGTCATAACGTATAACGTCACATAGTAATACGTCATAACGTATTACATCATATAGAATTTCGGTTTAACGTAACACGCCATATAGCAATGCGTCATAACGTATAACGACATATAGAATTGCGGAATAACGTATAACATCATATAGTAAGGCGTCATGACGTATAACGTCATATCGAATTACGACATCACGAACAACATCACATAGTATTACGTCATAACGTATAACGTCATATAGAATTACTTCATAACGTATAACGTCTCATAGTAATACGTCATAACGTATAACGTCATATAGAATTACGACATAACGTATAACGTCACATAGTAATACGTCATAACGTATAACGTCATATAGAATTCCTGTTTAACGTATATCTCCATACAGTAATGCGTCATAACGTATAACGACATATAGAAATACGGAATAACGTATAACGTCACAAAGTAATACGTCATAACGTATAACTTCACATAGGAATACGCCATAACGTATAACGCCATATAGTAATGCCTCATAACGTATAACGTCATATAGAATTACAGCTTAACGTATAACGTCATATAGTAATGTGTCATAACGTATCACTTCACATAGGAATACGCCATAACGTATAACGCCATATAGTAGTGCCTCATAACGTATAACGTCATATAGAATTCCGGTTTAACGTATAACGAGATATAGCAATGCGTCATAATGTATAACCCCATATAGTTATGCGTCATAACCTATAACGTCATATAGGATTACGGCATAACATATAACGTCACATAGAATTACGTCATAACGGATAACGTCACATAGTAATACGTCATAACGTGTAACGTCATATAGAATTACTTCATAACGTATAACGTCACATAGTAATACGTCATTACGTATAACGTCATATAGAATTAGGGCATAACGTATAACGTCACATAGTAATACGTCATAACGTATAACGTCATAGAGTGATTCGTCATACCGTATAACGTCATATAGAATTCCGGTTTAACGTATAACGAGATATAGCAATGCGTCATAACGTATAACTACATATAGAATTGCGGAATAACGTATAACGTCTTATAATAAGGCGTCATGACGTGTATCGCCAAATCGAATTACATCATAACGGATAACGTCACATAGTAATACGTCATAACGTGTAACGTCATATAGAATTACTTCATAACGTATAACGTCACATAGTAATACGTCATTACGTATAACGTCATATAGAATTACGGCATAACGTATAACGTCACATAGTAATATGTCATAACGTATAACGTCATACAGTGATTCGTCATACCGTATAACGTCATATAGAATTCCGGTTTAACGTATAACGAGATAAAGCAATGCGTCATAACGTATAACGACATATAGAATTGCGGAATAACGTATAACATCATATAGTAAGGCGTCATGACGTATAACGTCATATCGAATTACGTCATAACGTATAACGTCACATAGTAGAACTTCATAACGTATAACGTCATATAGAATTACGGTTTAACGTATAACGTCATACAGTAATGCGTCATAACGTATAACGTCATATAGTATTGCGTCATGACGTAGAACATCACATAGTAATACGTCATAACGTATAACGTTATAAAGAATTACTTCATAACGTATAACGTCAAATAGTAATACGCTATAACCTATAACGTCATATAGAATTTCGGTTTAACGTATAACGCCATATAGCAATGCGTCATAACGTATAACGTCACATAGTATTTCGGTTCAACGTATAACGTCATATAGCAATGTGTCATGATGTATAACGTCATATAGAATTACGTCATGACATATAATGGCATATAGAATTACGGCATAATGTATAACGTCACATAGTAATACGTGATAACGTAGAACGTCATATAGCATTACGGTTTAACGTATACCGTCATACAGTAATTCGTCATAACGTAAAACGTCATATCGAACTACGGTATATCGTATAACGTCACATAGTAATACGTCATAATGTATAACGTCATATAGAATTACATCATAACGTATAACGTCACATAGTAATACGTCATAACGTATTACATCATATAGAATTTCGGTTTAACGTATATCTCCATACAGTAATGCGTCATAACGTATAACGACATATAGCATTGCGGAATAACGTATAACATCATATAGTAAGGCGTCATGACGTATAACGTCATATCGAATTACGACATCACGTACAACATCACATAGAATTACGTCATAACGAATAACGTCATATAGAATTACTTCATAACGTATAACGTCACATAGTAATACGTCATAACGTATAACGTCATATAGAATTACGACATAACGTATAACGTCACATAGTAATACGTCATAACGTATAACGTCATATAGAATTCCTGTTTAACGTATATCTCCATACAGTAATGCGTCATAACGTATAACGACATATAGAAATACGGAATAACGTATAACGTCACAAAGTAATACGTCATAACGTATAACTTCACATAGGAATACGCCATAACGTATAACGCCATATAGTAATGCCTCATAACGTATAACGTCATATAGAATTACAGCTTAACGTATAACGTCATATAGTAATGTGTCATAACGTATCACTTCACATAGGAATACGCCATAACGTATAACGCCATATAGTAGTGCCTCATAACGTATAACGTCATATAGAATTCCGGTTTAACGTATAACGAGATATAGCAATGCGTCATAATGTATAACCCCATATAGTTATGCGTCATAACCTATAACGTCATATAGGATTACGGCATAACATATAACGTCACATAGAATTACGTCATAACGGATAACGTCACATAGTAATACGTCATAACGTGTAACGTCATATAGAATTACTTCATAACGTATAACGTCACATAGTAATACGTCATTACGTATAACGTCATATAGAATTAGGGCATAACGTATAACGTCACATAGTAATACGTCATAACGTATAACGTCATATAGAATTACGGCATAACGTATAACGTCACATAGTAATATGTCATAACGTATAACGTCATACAGTGATTCGTCATACCGTATAACGTCATATAGAATTCCGGTTTAACGTATAACGAGATATAGCAATGCGTCATAACGTATAACTACATATAGAATTGCGGAATAACGTATAACGTCTTATAATAAGGCGTCATGACGTGTATCGCCAAATCGAATTACATCATAACGGATAACGTCACATAGTAATACGTCATAACGTGTAACGTCATATAGAATTACTTCATAACGTATAACGTCACATAGTAATACGTCATTACGTATAACGTCATATAGAATTACGGCATAACGTATAACGTCACATAGTAATATGTCATAACGTATAACGTCATACAGTGATTCGTCATACCGTATAACGTCATATAGAATTCCGGTTTAACGTATAACGAGATAAAGCAATGCGTCATAACGTATAACGACATATAGAATTGCGGAATAACGTATAACATCATATAGTAAGGCGTCATGACGTATAACGTCATATCGAATTACGTCATAACGTATAACGTCACATAGTAGAACTTCATAACGTATAACGTCATATAGAATTACGGTTTAACGTATAACGTCATACAGTAATGCGTCATAACGTATAACGTCATATAGTATTGCGTCATGACGTAGAACATCACATAGTAATACGTCATAACGTATAACGTTATAAAGAATTACTTCATAACGTATAACGTCAAATAGTAATACGTTATAACCTATAACGTCATATAGAATTTCGGTTTGACGTATAACGCCATATAGCAATGCGTCATAACGTATAACGTCACATAGTATTTCGGTTCAACGTATAACGTCATATAGCAATGTGTCATGATGTATAACGTCATATAGAATTACGTCATGACATATAATGTCATATAGAATTACGGCATAATGTATAACGTCACGTAGTAATACGTGATAACGTATAACGTCATATAGAATTACGTCATAACGTATAACGCCATATAGTAATACGTCATAACGTATAACGCCATATAGTAATACGTCATAACGGATAACGTCACATAGAATTACGGTTTAACGTATAACGTCATAGTGTAATGCGTCATAACGTATAACGCCATATAGAATTACGTCATAACGGATAACGTCTCATAGTAATACGTCATAACGTATAACCCCACACAGTATTACGTAATAACGTATAACGTCATATAGAATTACGGTTTAACGTATAACGTCATATAGTAATGCGTCATAACGTATAACGCCATATTGTAATGCGTCATAACGTATAACGTCATATAGAATTACGACATAACGTATAGCGTCACATAGTATTACGTCATAACGTATAACGTCATAAAGAATTACTTCATAACATATAACGTCACATAGTAATACGTTATATCGTATAACGTCATATAGAATTACGACATAACGTATAGCGTCACATAGTAATACGTCATAACGTGTAACGTCATAAAGAATTACTTCATAACATATAACGTCACATAGTAATACGTTATATCGTATAACGTCATATAGAAATCCGGTTTAACGAGATATATCTATGCGTCTTAACGTATAACGACATATAGAATTGCGGAATAACGTATAACATCATATAGTAAGACGTCATGACGTATAACGTAATATCGAATTACGTCATAACGTATAACGTAACATAGTAGAACTTCATAACGTATGACGTCATATAGAATTACGGTTTAACGTATAACGTCATACAGTAATGCGTCATAACGTATAACGACATATAGTAATCCGTCATAACGTATAACGTCATATAGTATTGCGTCATGACGTATAACGTAGAATAAAATTACGACATAACGTACTACATCAAATAGTAATACGTCATAACGTATAACGTCGTATAGAATTAGGACATAAAGTATTGCATCAAATAGTAATACGTCATAAAGTATAACATCATATAGAATTACGACATAACGTATAACGTCACATAGTAATACGTCATAACGTATAACGTCATATAGAATTCCGGTTTAACGTATAACACCATACAGTAATGCGTCATAACGTATAACGACATATAGAAATACGGAATAACGTATAACGTCACATAGTAATACGTCAAAACGTATAACGTCACTTAGGAATACGCCATAACGTATAACGCCATATAGTAATGCCTCATAATGTATAACGTCATATAGAATTTCGGTTTAACGTATAACGCCAGATAGCAATGAGTCATAACGTATAACGTCACATAGTAATACGTCATAACGTATAACGTCATATAGAATTATTGTTTAACGTATAACGTCATAGTGTAATGCGTCATAACGTATAACGCCATATCGAATTACGTCATAACATATAACGTCATATAGAATTACGACATAACGTATAACGTCACATAGTAGTTCGTCATAACGTATAACGTCATATAGAATTCCGGTTTAACGTATAACACCATACAGTAATGCTTCATAACGTATAACGACATATAGAAATACGGAATAACGTATAACGTCACATAGTAATACGTCATAACGTATAACGTCACATAGGAATACGCCATAACGTATAACGTCATGTAGAAGTGTCGCTTAATGTATACCGTCATACAGTAATTCCACATAACGTATAACGTCACATAGTAATACGTCACAACGAATAACGTCATATAGAATTACGGTTTAACGTATAACGTCATATAGTAATGCGTCATAACCTATAACGCCATATTGTAATGCGTCATAACGTATAACGTCACACAGTATTACGTAATAACGTATAACGTCATATAGAATTGCGGTTTAACGTATAACGTCATATAGTAATGCGTCATAATGTATAACGCCATATAGTAATGCGTCATAACGTATAATGCCATATAGTAATGCGTCATAACGTATAACGTCATATAGAATTTCGGTTTAACGTATAACGCCATAAAGCAATGCGTCATAACGTATAACGACATATAGAATTGCGGAATAACGTATAACATCATATAGTAAGGCGTCATGACGTATAACGTCATATCGAATTACGTCATCACGCACAACATCACATAGTATTACGTCATAAAGTATAACGTCATATAGAATTACTTCATAACGTATAATGTCACATAGTAATACGTCATAACGTATAACGTCATATAGAATTACGGTTTGACGTATAACGTCATGTAGTAATGCGTCAGAACGTATAACGACATATAGAATTACTTCATAACGTATAACGTCACATAGTAATACGTCATAACGTGTACCGTCATATAGAATTACGGTTTTACGTATAACGAGATATAGCAATGCGTCATAACGTATAACGCCATATAGAATTACCGCTTAACGTATCACCCCATAATGTAATGCGTCATAACCTATAACGTCATATAGAATTCCGGTTTAACGTATAACGAGATATAGCAATGCGTCATAACGTATAACGACATATAGAATTGCGGAATAACGTATAACATTATATAGTAAGGCGTCATGACCTATAACGTCATATCGAATTACGTCATAACGTACAACATCACATTGTATTACGTCATAACCTATAACGACATATAGAATTACTTCAGATCGTATAACGTCACATTGTAATACGTCATAACGTATAACGTCATATAGCATTACTTCATAACGTATAACGTCACATAGTAATACGTCATAACGTATAACGTCATATAGCATTACTTCATAACGTATAACGTCACATAGTAATACGTCATAACGTATAACGTCATATAGAATTTCGGTTTAACGTATAACGCCAGATAGCAATGCGTCATAACGTATAACGCCATATCGAATTACGTCATAACATATAACGTCATATAGAATTTCGGTTTAACGTATAACGCCATATAGCATTGCGTCATAACGTATAACGCCATAATGTAATGCGTCATAACGTATAACGTCATATAGTATTGCGTCATGATGTATAACGTCATATAGAATTACGTCATGACATATAATGTCATATAGAATTACGGCATAATGTATAACGTCACGTAGTAATACGTGATAACGTATAACGTCATATAGCATTACGGTTTAACGTATAACGTCATGCAGTAATTCGTCATAACGTAAAACGTCATATCGAATTACGGTATAACGTATAACGTCACATAGTAATACGTCATAACGTATAACATCATATAGAATTACGTCATAACGTATAACGCCATATAGTAATACGTCATAACGTATAACGCCATATAGTAATACGTCATAACGGATAACGTCACATAGAATTACGGTTTAACGTATAACGTCATAGTGTAATGCGTCATAACGTATAACGCCATATAGAATTACGTCATAACGGATAACGTCTCATAGTAATACGTCATAACGTATAACCCCACACAGTATTACGTAATAACGTATAACGTCATATAGAATTACGGTTTAACGTATAACGTCATATAGTAATGCGTCATAACGTATAACGCCATATTGTAATGCGTCATAACGTATAACGTCATATAGTATTGCGTCATGATGCATAACGTCATATAGAATTACGTCATGACATATAATGTCATATAGAATTACGGTTTAACGTATAACGTCATGCAGTAATTCGTCATAACGTAAAACGTCATATCGAATTACGGTATAACGTATAACGTCACATAGTAATACGTCATAATGTATAACGTCATATAGAATTACGTCATAACGTATAACGTCACATAGTAATACGTCATAACGTATAATATCATATAGAATTTCGGTTTAACGTATAACGCCATATAGTAATGCGTCATAACGTATAACGACATATAGAAATAAGGAATAACGTATAACGTCACATAGTAATACTTCATAACGTATAACGTCACATAGTAATACGCCATAACGTATAACGACATATAGTAGTGCCTCATAACGTATAACGTCATATAGAATTGCGGAATAACGTATAACATCATATAGTAATACGTCATAACGTATAACGTCATATAGAATTCCGGCTCAACGTATAACACCATACAGTAATGCGTCATAACGTATAACGTCATATCGTAATGCGTCATTACTTATAACGTCATATAGGATTACGGCATAACATATAACGTCACATAGAATTACGTCATGACGTATAACGTCATATAGAATTACGTCATGACATATAATGTCATATAGAATTACGGTTTAACGTATAACGTCATGCAGTAATTCGTCATAACGTAAAACGTCATATCGAATTACGGTATAACGTATTACATCAAATCGTAATACGTCATAATGTATAACGTCATATAGAATTACGACATAACGTATAACGTCACATAATAATACGTCATAACGTATAACGTCATATAGAATTCCGGTTTAACGTATAACGAGATATACCAATGCGTCATAACGTATAACCCCATATAGTAATGCGTCATAACCTATAACGTCATATAGGATTACGGCATACCATATAACGTCACATAGAATTACGTCATAACGGATAACGTCACATAGTAATACGTCATAACGTGTAACGTCATATAGAATTACTTCATAACGTATAACGTCACATAGCAATACGTCATTACGTATAACGTCATATAGAATTACGACATAACGTATAACGTCACATAGAATTACGGTTTAACGTATAGCGTCATATAGAATTACGGCATAACGTATAACGTAACATAGAATTACGTCATAACGGATAACGTCTCATAGTAATACGTCATAACGTATAACGCCACATAGTAATACGTGATAACGTATAACGTCATATAGCATTACGGTTTAACGTATAACGTCATACAGTAATTCGTCATAACGTAAAACGTCATATCGAATTACGGTTTAACGTATAACGTCACATGGTAATACGTGGTAACGTATAACGTCATATAGCATTATGGTTTGACGTATAACGTCATACAGTAATTCGTCATAACGTAAAACGCCATATAGTAATGCGTCATAACGTATAACGTCATATAGAATTACGGTTTAACGTATAACACCATACAGTAATGCGTCATAACGTATAACGACATATAGAAATACGGAATAACGTATAACGTCACATAGTAATACGTCAAAACGCATAACGTCACTTAGGAATACGCCATAACGTATAACGCCATATAGTAATGCCTCATAATGTATAACGTCATATAGAATTTCGGTTTAACGTATAACGCCAGATAGCAATGAGTCATAACGTATAACGTCACATAGTAATACGTCATAACGTATAACGTCATATAGAATTATTGTTTAACGTATAACGTCATAGTGTAATGCGTCATAACGTATAACGCCATATCGAATTACGTCATAACATATAACGTCATATAGAATTACGACATAACGTATAACGTCACATAGTAATACGTCATAACGTATAACGTCACATAGGAATGCGCCATAACGTATAACGTCATGTAGAAGTGTCGCTTAATGTATACCGTCATACAGTAATTCCACATAACGTATAACGTCACATAGTAATACGTCACAACGAATAACGTCATATAGAATTACGGTTTAACGTATAACGTCATATAGTAATGCGTCATAACCTATAACGCCATATTGTAATGCGTCATAACGTATAACGTCATATAGTATTGCGTCATGATGTATAACGTCATATAGAATTACGTCATGACATATAATGTCATATAGAATTACGGCATAATGTATAACGTCACATAGTAATACGTGGTAACGTATAACGTCATATAGCATTACGGTTTGACGTATAACGTCATACAGTAATTCGTCATAACGTAAAACGCCATATAGTAATGCGTCATAACGTATAACGTCATATAGAATTACGGTTTCACGTATAACACCATACAGTAATGCGTCATAACGTATAACGCCATATAGTAATCCGTCATAACGTATAAAGTCATATAGTATTGCGACATGACGTATAACGTAGAATAAAATTACGACATAACGTACTACATCAAATAGTAATACGTCATAACGTATAACGTCGTATAGAATTACTACATAAAGTATTGCATCAAATAGTAATACGTCATAAAGTATAACGTCATATAGAATTACGACATAACGTATAACGTCACATAGGAATACGTCATAACGTATAACGTCATATAGAATTCCGGTTTAACGTATAACACCATACAGTAATGCGTCATAACGTATAACGACATATAGTATTGCGTCATGACGTATAACGCAACATAGTAATACGTCATAACGTATAACGCCATATAGTAATACGTCATAACGGATAACGTCACACAGTATTACGTAATAACGTATAACGTCATATAGAATTGCGGTTTAACGTATAACGTCATATAGTAATGCGTCATAATGTATAACGCCATATAGTAATGCGTCATAACGTATAATGCCATATAGTAATGCGTCATAACGTATAACGTCATATAGAACTTCGGTTTAACGTATAACGCCATATAGCAATGCGTCATAACGTATAACGACATATAGAATTGCGGAATAACGTATAACATCATATAGTAAGGCGTCATGACGTATAACGTCATATCGAATTACGTCATAACGCACAACATCACATAGTATTACGTCATAACGTATAACGTCATATAGAATTACTTCATAACGTATAATGTCACATAGTAATACGTCATAACGTATAACGTCATATAGAATTACTTCATAACGTATAACGTCACATAGTAATACGTCATAACGTATAACGTCATATAGAATTACGGTTTGACGTATAACGTCATGTAGTAATGCGTCAGAACGTATAACGACATATAGAATTACTTCATAACGTATAACGTCACATAGTAATACGTCATAACGTGTACCGTCATATAGAATTACGGTTTAACGTATAACGTCATATAGTAATGCGTAATAACGTATAACGCCATATAGTACTGCGTCATAACGTATAACATCATATAGTATTGCGTCATGACGTATAACGTCATATGGAATTACTTCATAACGTATAACGTCACATAGAATTACGGTTTAACGTATAACGTCATATAGTAATGCATCATAACGTATAACGCCATATAGTAATGCGTCATAACGTATAACGTCATATATTATTGCGTCATGACGTATAACATCACATAGTATTACGTCATAACGTATAACGTCATATAGAATTCCGGTTTAACGTATAACGAGATATAGCAATGCGTCATAACGTATAACGCCATATAGAATTACGGTTTAACGTATCACCCCATATAGTAATGTGTCATAACCTATAACGTCATATAGAATTCCGGTTTAACGTATAACGAGATATAGCAATGCTTCATAACGTATAACGACATATAGAATTGCGGAATAACGTATAACATTATATAGTAAGGCGTCATGACCTATAACGTCATATCGAATTACGTCATAACGTACAACATCACATAGTATTACGTCATAACCTATAACGACATATAGATTTACTTCAGATCGTATAACGTCACATTGTAATACGTCATAACGTATAACGTCATATAGCATTACTTCATAACGTATAACGTCACATAGTAATATGTCATAACGTATAACGTCATATAGAATTACGGTTTAACGTATAACGTCATATAGTAATGCGTCATAACGTATAACGACAAATAGAATTCCGGTTTAACGTATAACACCATACAGTAATGCGTCATAACCTATAGCGACATATAGAAATACGGAATAACGTATAACGTCACATAGTAATACGTCATAACGTATAACGTCACATAGGAATACGTCATAACGTATAACGCCATATAGTAATGCCTCATAACGTATAACGTCATATAGAATTTCGGTTTAACGTATAACGCCAGATAGCAATGCGTCATAACGTATAACGCCATATCGAATTACGTCATAACATATAACGTCATATAGAATTTCGGTTTAACGTATAACGCCATATAGCATTGCGTCATAACGTATAACGCCATAATGTAATGCGTCATAACGTATAACGTCATATAGTATTGCGTCATGATGTATAACGTCATATAGAATTACGTCATGACATATAATGTCATATAGAATTACGGCATAATGTATAACGTCACGTAGTAATACGTGATAACGTATAACGTCATATAGCATTACGGTTTGACGTATAACGTCATGCAGTAATTCGTCATAACGTAAAACGTCATATCGAATTACGGTATAACGTATAACGTCACATAGTAATACGTCATAACGTATAACATCATATAGAATTACGTCATAACGTATAACGTCACATAGTAATACGTCATAACGTATAACATCATATAGAATTTCGGTTTAACGTATAACGCCATATAGTAATGCGTCATAACGTATGACGACATATAGAATTGCGGAATGACGTATAACATCATATAGTAAGGCGTCATGACGTATAACGTCATATCGTATTACGTCATCACGTACAACATCACATAGTATTACGTCATAACGTATAACGTCATATAGAATTACTTCATAACGTATAACGTCATATAGAATTACGGTATAACGTATAACGTAACATATAATTACGTCATAACGGATAACGTCATATAGAATTACGGTTTAACGTATAACATCATACAGTAATGCGCCATAACGTATAACGTCATATAGTATTGCGTCATGACGTGTAACATCACATAGTAATACGTCATAACGTATAACGCCATATAGTAGTACGTCATAACGTATAACGCCATATAGAATTACGGTTTAACGTATAACGTCATATAGTAATGCGTCATAACGTATAACGCCATATTGTAATGCGTCATAACGTATAACATCATATAGTATTGCGTCATGATGTATAACGTCATATAGAATTACGTCATGACATATAATGTCATATAGAATTACGGTTTAACGTATAACGTCATGCAGTAACTCGTCATAACGTAAAACGTCATATCGAATTACGGTATAACGTATAACGTCACATAGTAATACGTCATAACGTATAACGTCATATAGAATTACGTCATAACGTATAACGTCACATAGTAATACGTCATAACGTATAACATCATATAGAATTTCGGTTTAACGTATAACGCCATATAGTAATGCGTCATAACGTATAACGACATATAGAAATAAGGAATAACGTATAACGTCACATAGTAATACTTCATAACGTATAACGTCACATAGTAATACGCCATAACGTATAACGACATATAGTAGTGCCTCATAACGTATAACGTCATATAGAATTGCGGAATAACGTATAACATCATATAGTAATACGTCATAACGTATAACGTCATATAGAATTCCGGCTCAACGTATAACACCATACAGTAATGCGTCATAACGTATAACGTCATATCGTAATGCGTCATTACTTATAACGTCATATAGGATTACGGCATAACATATAACGTCACATAGAATTACGTCATAACGTATAACGTCATATAGAATTACGACATAACGTATAACGTCATATCGTAATACGTCATAACGTATAACGTCATATAGAATTACGGCTTAACGTATAACGTCATACAGTAATGCGTCATAACGTATAACGTCATATCGTAATGCGTCATTACTTATAACGTCATATAGAATTACGACATAACGTATAACGTCACATAGAATTACGGTTTAACGTATAACGTCATATAGAATTACGGCATAACGTATAACGTAACATAGAATTACGTCATAACGGATAACGTCACATAGTAGTACGTCATAACGCATAACGTCATATAGAATTACGGTTTAACGTATAGCGCCATATAGTAATGCGTCATAACGTGTAACGTCACATAGTAATACGTCATAACGTATAACGTCATATCGAATTACGTCATAACGTATAACGTCATATAGAATTACGGTTTAACTTATAACATCATACAGTAATGCGTCATAACGTATAACGTCATATAGTATTGCGTCATGACGTATACATCACATAGTAATACGTCATAACGTATAACGCCATATAGTAATACGTCATAACTTATAACGCCATATAGAATTACGTCATAACGGATAACGTCTCATAGTAATACGTCATAACGTATAACGCCACATAGTAATACGTGATAACGTGTAACGTCATATAGCATTACGGTTTAACGTATAACGTCATACAGTAATTCGTCATAACGTAAAACGTCATATCGAATTACGGTATAACGTATAACGTCACATGGTAATACGTCATAACGTATAACGTCATATAGCATTACGTCATAACTTTTAACGTCACATAGTAATACGTCATAACGTATAACATCATATAGAATTTCGGTTTAACGTATAACGCCATATAGCAATGCGTCATAACGTATAACGACATATAGAATTGCGGAATAACGTATAACATCATATAGTAAGGCGTCATGACGTATAACGTCATATCGAATTACGTCATCACGTACAACATCACATAGTATTACGTCATAACGTATAACGTCATATACAATTACTTCATAACGTATAACGTCACATAGTAATACGTCATAACGTATAACGTCATATAGAATTACGACATAACGTATAACGTCACATAGTAATACGTCATAACGTATAATGTCATGTAGAATTCCGGTTTAACGTATAACGAGATATAGCAATGCGTCATAACGTATAACGACATATAGAATTGCGGAATAACGTATAACATCATATAGTATTACGTCACAACGTACAACGTCATATAGAAGTACGACATAACGTATAACGTCATAACGTATAACGTCATATAGAATTCCGGCTCAACGTATAACACCATACAGTAATGCGTCATAACGTATAACGTAATATCGTAATGCGTCATTACTTATAACGTCATATAGGATTACGGCATAACATATAACGTCACATAGAATTACGTCATAACGTATAACGTCACATAGAATTACGGTTTAACGTATAACGTCATATAGAATTATGGATTAACGTATAACGTCATATAGAATTACGTCATAACGTATAACGTCATATAGTATTGCGCCATGACGTATAACGTCATATAGTACTGCGTCATGCCGTATAACGCCATATAGAATTCCGGTTTAACGTATAACGTCACATAGTAATACGTCATAACGTATAACGTCATATAGAATTCCGGCTCAACGTATAACACCATACAGTAATGCGTCATAACGTATAACGTCATATCGTAATGCGTCATTACTTATAACGTCATATAGGATTACGACGTAACGTATAACATCACATAGAATTACGTCATAACGTATAACGTCATCGAGAATTACTTCATAACGTATAACGTCACATAGCAATGCGTCATAACGTATAACTCCATATAGTAATGCGTCATAACGTATAACGTCATATAGTACGGCGCCATGACGTATATCGTCATATAGAATTACGTCATAACGTGTAACGACACATAGTTATACGCCATAACGTATAACGCCATATCGTAATGCGTCATAACGTGTATCGTAATATAGTATTGCGTCATGACGTATAACGTCATATAGAATTACGTCATAACGTATAAAGTCACATAGTATTACGTCATAACGTATAACGTCATAGAGAATTACTTCATAACGTATTACTTCACATAGTAATACGTCATAACGTATAACATCACATAGTATTACGTCATAACGTATAACGTCACATAGTATTTCGTCATATCGTATAACGCCATATAGAATTACGTCATAACGTATAAAGACACATAGTAATACGCCATAACGTATAACGTCATGGAGAATTACTTCATAACGTATAACGTCACATAGTAATACGCAATAATGTATAACGCGATATAGTAATGCGTCATAACGTATAACGTCACATAGTAATACGCCATAACGTATAACGTCATATAGTATTGGGTCATTACGTATAACGTCATACAGAATTACGACATAACGTACAACATCACATAGTATTACGTCATAACGTATAACGTCATGGAGAATTACTTCATAACGTATAACGTCACATAGTAATACTCAATAATGTATAACGCGATATAGTAATGCGTCATAACGTATAACGTCACATAGTAATACGTCATAACGTATAACGTCATATAGAATTACGGTATAACGTATTACGTCATACAGTAAAGCGTCATAACGTACAACGTCATATAGTATTGCGTCATAACGTGTAACGTCACATAGTAATACGTCATAACGTATAAGGTCATACAGTAATTCGTCATACCGTATAACGTCATATAGAGTTACAGGATAACGTATAACGTCATATAGTAATGCGTCATAAAGTATAACGCCATATAGTAATGCGTCATAACGCATAACGTCATGTAGCATTGCGTCATGACGTAATACGTCATATAGAATTACGGTTAAACGTATAACGTCATACAGTAAATCGTCATAACGTATAACGTCACATATTATCGCGTCATGACGTATAACGTCATACACAATTACGGTTTAACGTATAACGTCATATAGTAATCTGTCATTACGTATAACGCCATACAGTAATACGTCATAATGTATAACGTCATATAGAAATACGGTTAAACGTATAACGCCACATAGAATTACGTTTTAACGTATAACGTCATATCGAAATACGGTTTAACGTATAACGTCATATAGTCTTGCGTCATAACGTATAATGACACATAGTAAAACG
Organism: Bombus fervidus; assembly: GCF_041682495.2. Lineage (NCBI taxonomy): Eukaryota > Metazoa > Arthropoda > Insecta > Hymenoptera > Apidae > Bombus > Bombus fervidus. The sequence continues at coordinate 4,221,119 of NW_027212582.1, forward strand.
TCATAACTTATAACGTCATATAGAATTACGTTTTAACGTATAACGCCATACAGAATTACGTCATAACGAATAACGTCATATAGAATTACGGTTAAACGTCTAACGCCATATAGAGTTACGTTTTAAAGTATATCGTCATACAGTAATGCGTCATAACATGTAACGTCATATAATATTCAGTCAGGACGTATAACGTCGTATAGAATTACGTCATAACGTATAACGTCATATAGAATTCCGGTTTAACGTATGACGCCATACAGTAATGCGTCATAACGTATAACTTCATATAGAATTTCGGCTAAAGTATAACGTCACATATTAAGACGTCATAACGTATAACGTAATATGGAATTCCGGTTTAACGTATAGAGCCATATAGCAATGCGTCATGCCGTATAACGTCATACAGAATTATGGCATAACGTATAACGTCACATAGTAATACGTCATAACGTATAACGTCATATAGAATTACGGTTTAACGTATAGCGTCATATAGTAATGTGTCATATCGTACAACGTCATATAGAGTTACGTCATAACGTACAACGTCACATAGTAATACGTCATAACGTATAACGTCATCTAGAAGTACTTCATAACGTATAACGTCACATAGTAATACGTCATAACGTATAACGCCATATGGTAATGCGTCAGAACGTATATCGTCATATAGAATTACGTCATAACGTATAACGTCACATAGTATAACGTCATATCGTATAACGTCACATAGAATTACGGTTTAACGTATAACGTCATATAGAATTATGGATTAACGTATAACGTCATATAGAATTACGTCATAACGTATAACGTCATATAGTATTGCGCCATGACGTATAACGTCATATAGTATTGCGTCATGACGTATAACGTCATACAGTAATGCGTCATAACGAATAACGTCATATAGTATTACGTCATGACGTATATAGGCGTATAGAATTAGGACATAACGTATTACATCAAATCGTAATACGTCATAATGTATAACGTCATATAGAATTACGACATAACGTATAACATCATAGAGTAGTACGTCATAACGTATAACGTCACATAGTAAACGTCATAACGCATAACGTCATATAGAATTACGTCATAACGTATAACGTCACATAGTAATACGTCATAACGTATAACGTCACATAGAATTACGGTTTAACGTATAACGTCATAGTGTAATGCGTCATAACGTATAACGCCATATAGAATTACGTCATAACGGATAACGTCTCATAGTAATACGTCATAACGTATAACGCCACATAGTAATACGTGATAATGTCTAACGTCATATAGAATTACGTCATAACGTATAACGTCACATAGTAATACGTCATAACGTCTAACGTCATATAGAATTACGTCATAACGTATAACGTCACATAGTAATACGTCATAACGTATAACATCATATAGAATTTCGGTTTAACGTATAACGCCATATAGCAATGCGTCATAACGTATAACGTCATATAGAATTACGGCATAACATATAACGTCACATAGTAATACGTCTTAACGTATAACGTCATATAGAATTACGGTTTAACGTATAGCGTCATATAGTAATGCGTCATATCGTACAACGTCATATAGAATTACGTCATAACGTACAACGTCACATAGTAATACGTCATAACGTATAACGTCATATAGCATTCCAGCTTAACGTATAACACCATACAATAATGCGTCATAACGTATAACGTCATATAGTAAGGCGTCATGACTTATCACGTCATATGGTATTGCGTCATGACGTATATTGTCACATAGTAATTCGTCATGCCGTATAACGTCATATAGTATTGCGTCATGACGTATAACGTCATATAGAATTACGTCATAACGTATAACGCCATATCGTAATGCTTCATAACGTATAACGTCATATAGTATTGCGTCATGACGTATAACGTCACATAGTGATACGTCATAACGTATAACGTCATCTAGAAGTACTTCATAACGTATAACGCCACATAGTAATACGTCATAACGTATAACGCCATATGGTAATGCGTCACAACGTATAACGTCATATAGAATTACGTCATAACGTATAACGTCACATAGTATTACGTCATATCGTATAACGTCACATAGAATTACGGTTTAACGTATAACGTCATATAGAATTATGGATTAACGTATAACGTCATATAGAATTACGTCATAACGTATAACGTCATATAGTATTGCGCCATGACGTATAACGTCATATAGTATTGCGTCATGACGTATAACGTCATACAGTAATGCGTCATAACGAATAACGTCATATAGTATTACGTCATGACGTATATAGGCGTATAGAATTAGGACATAACGTATTACATCAAATCGTAATACGTCATAATGTATAACGTCACATAGAATTACGACATAACGTATAACATCATAGAGTAGTACGTCATAACGTATAACGTCACATAGTAAACGTCATAACGCATAACGTCATATAGAATTACGTCATAACGTATAACGTCACATAGTAATACGTCATAACGTATAACGTCACATAGAATTACGGTTTAACGTATAACGTCATAGTGTAATGCGTCATAACGTATAACGCCATATAGAATTACGTCATAACGGATAACGTCTCATAGTAATACGTCATAACGTATAACGCCACATAGTAATACGTGATAACGTATAACGTCATATAGCATTACGGTTTAACGTATAACGTCATACAGTAATTCGTCATAACGTAAAACGTCATATCGAATTACGGTTAAACGTCTAACGCCATATAGAGTTACGTTTTAAAGTATATCGTCATACAGTAATGCGTCATAACGTGTAACGTCATATAGTATTGAGTCATGACGTATAACGTCGTATAGAATTACGTCATAACGTATAACGTCATATAGAATTCCGGTTTAACGTATGACGCCATACAGTAATGCGTCATAACGTATAACTTCATATAGAATTTCGGCTAAAGTATAACGTCACATATTAATACGTCATAACGTATAACGTAAAATGGAATTCCGGTTTAACGTATAGAGCCATATAGCAATGCGTCATGCCGTATAACGTCATACAGAATTACGGCATAACGTATAACGTCACATAGTAATACGTCATTACGATTAACGTCATATAGAATTCCGGTTTAACGTATAACGCCATATAGCAATGCGTTATGGCGTATAACGTTATATAGAATTCCGGTTTAACGTATAACACCATACAGTAATGCGTCATAACGTATAACGTCATATAAAATTACGGCATAACGTATAACGTCACATATTAATACGTCATAACGTATAACGTAATATGTAATTCCGGTTTAACGTATAGAGCCATATAGCAATGCGTCATGCCGTATAACGTCATACAGAATTACGGCATAACGTATAACGTCACATAGTAATACGTCATAACGTATAACGTCATCTAGAATTACTTCATAGCGTATAACGTCACATAGTAATACGTCATACCGTATAACGCCATATGGTAATGCGTCACTACGTATAACGTCATATAGAATTACGTCATAACGTATAACGTCACATAGTATTACGTCATATCGTATAACGTCACATAGAATTACGGTTTAACGTATAACGTCATATAGAATTATGGATTAACGTATAACGTCATATAGAATTACGTCATAACGTATAACGTCATATAGTATTGCGCCATGACGTATAACGTCATATAGTATTGCGTCATGACGTATAACGTCATATAGAATTACGACATAACGTACAACATCACATAGTATTACGTCATAACGTATAACGTCATGGAGAATTACTTCATAACGTATAACGTCACATAGTAATACGCCATAACGTATAACGCGATATAGTAATGCATCATAACGTATAACGTCACATAGTAATACGTCATAACGTATAACGTCATATAGAATTACGGTTTAACGTATAACGTCATACAGTAAAGCGTCATAACGTACAACGTCATATAGTATTGCGTCATAACGTGTAACACCACATAGTAATACGTCATAACGTATAAGGTCATACAGTAATTCGTCATACCGTATAACGTCATATAGAGTTACAGGATAACGTATAACGTCATATAGTAATGCGTCATAAAGTGTAACGCCATATAGTAATGCGTCATAACGCATAACGTCATATAGCATTGCGTCATGACGTATAACGTCATATAGAATTACGACATAACGTACAACATCACATAGTATTACGTCATAACGTATAACGTCATGGAGAATTACTTCATAACGTATAACGTCACATAGTAATACGCCATAACGTATAACGCGATATAGTAATGCATCATAACGTATAACGTCACATAGTAATACGTCATAACGTATAACGTCATGTAGAATTACGGTTTAACGTATAACGTCATACAGTAAAGCGTCATAACGTACAACGTCATATAGTATTGCGTCATAACGTGTAACATCACATAGTAATACGTCATAACGTATAAGGTCATACAGTAATTCGTCATACCGTATAACGTCATATAGAGTTACAGGATGACGTATAACGTCATATAGTAATGCGTCATAAAGTATATCGCCATATAGTAATGCGTCATAACGCATAACGTCATATAGCATTGCGTCATGACGTATAACGTCATATAGAATTACGGTTAAACGTACACCGTCCTACAGTAAATCGTCATAACGTATAACGTCTCATAGAATTACGGCATAACGTATAACGTCACATATTAATACGTCATAACGTTTAACGTCATATAGAATTCCGGTTTAACGTATAGCGCCATATAGCAATGCGACATGCCGTATAACGTCATATAGAATTACGGCATAACGTATAACGTCACATAGTAATACCTCATAACGTATAACGTCATATAGAATTACGGTTTAACGTATAGCGTCATATAGTAATGCGTCATATCGTACAACGTCATATAGAATTACGTCATAACGTACAACGTCACATAGTAATACGTCATAACGTATAACGTCATATAGCATTCCAGCTTAACGTATAACACCATACAATAATGCGTCATAACGTATAACGTCATATAGTAAGGCGTCATGACTTATCACGTCATATGGTATTGCGTCATGACGTATATTGTCACATAGTAATACGTCATGCCGTATAACGTCATATAGTATTGCGTCATGACGTATAACGTCATATAGAATTACGTCATAACGTATAACGCCATATCGTAATGCTTCATAACGTATAACGTCATATAGTATTGCGTCATGACGTATAACGTCACATAGTGATACGTCATAACGTATAACGTCATATAGAATTACTTCATAACGTATAACGTCACATAGTAATGCGTCATAACGCATAACGTCATATAGCATTGCGTCATGACGTATATCATCACATAGTATTACGTCATAATGTGTAACGTCATAGAGAAATACTCCATAACGTATAACGTCACATAGCAATGCGTCATAACGTATAACTCCATACAGTAATGCGTCATAACGTATAACGTCATATAGTACGGCGCCATGACGTATAACGTCATATAGAATTACGTCATAACGTATAACGACACATAGTAATACGCCATAACGTATAACACCATATCGTAATGCGTCATAACGTGTATCGTAATATAGTATTGCGTCATGACGTATAACGTCATATAGAATTACGCCATAACGTATAAAGTCACATAGTATTACGTCATAACGTATAACGTAATGGAGAATTACTTCATAGCGTATTACTTCACATAGTAATACGTCATAACGTATAACGTCACGTAGAATTACGGTTTAACGTATAGCGTCATATAGAATTACGGTTTAACGTACAACGTCATATGGTAATGCGTCATAACGTTTAACGCTATATAGTAATGCGTCATAACGTATAACGTCATATAGAATTACGTCATAACGTATAACGTCACATAGTAATACACCATAACGTATAACGTCATATAGTATTGGGTCATGACGTATAACGTCATACAGAATTACGACATAACGTACAACATCACATAGTATTACGTCATAACGTATAACGTCACATAGTAATACACCATAACGTATAACGTCATATAGTATTGAGTCATGACGTATAACGTCGTATAGAATTACGTCATAACGTATAACGTCATATAGAATTCCGGTTTAACGTATGACGCCATACAGTAATGCGTCATAACGTATAACTTCATATAGAATTTCGGCTAAAGTATAACGTCACATATTAATACGTCATAACGTATAACGTAAAATGGAATTCCGGTTTAACGTATAGAGCCATATAGCAATGCGTCATGCCGTATAACGTCATACAGAATTACGGCATAACGTATAACGTCACATAGTAATACGTCATTACGATTAACGTCATATAGAATTCCGGTTTAACGTATAACGCCATATAGCAATGCGTTATGGCGTATAACGTTATATAGAATTCCGGTTTAACGTATAACACCATACAGTAATGCGTCATAACGTATAACGTCATATAAAATTACGGCATAACGTATAACGTCACATATTAATACGTCATAACGTATAACGTAATATGTAATTCCGGTTTAACGTATAGAGCCATATAGCAATGCGTCATGCCGTATAACGTCATACAGAATTACGGCATAACGTATAACGTCACATAGTAATACGTCATAACGTATAACGTCATCTAGAATTACTTCATAGCGTATAACGTCACATAGTAATACGTCATACCGTATAACGCCATATGGTAATGCGTCACTACGTATAACGTCATATAGAATTACGTCATAACGTATAACGTCACATAGTATTACGTCATATCGTATAACGTCACATAGAATTACGGTTTAACGTATAACGTCATATAGAATTATGGATTAACGTATAACGTCATATAGAATTACGTCATAACGTATAACGTCATATAGTATTGCGCCATGACGTATAACGTCATATAGTATTGCGTCATGACGTATAACGTCATATAGAATTACGACATAACGTACAACATCACATAGTATTACGTCATAACGTATAACGTCATGGAGAATTACTTCATAACGTATAACGTCACATAGTAATACGCCATAACGTATAACGCGATATAGTAATGCATCATAACGTATAACGTCACATAGTAATACGTCATAACGTATAACGTCATATAGAATTACGGTTTAACGTATAACGTCATACAGTAAAGCGTCATAACGTACAACGTCATATAGTATTGCGTCATAACGTGTAACACCACATAGTAATACGTCATAACGTATAAGGTCATACAGTAATTCGTCATACCGTATAACGTCATATAGAGTTACAGGATAACGTATAACGTCATATAGTAATGCGTCATAAAGTGTAACGCCATATAGTAATGCGTCATAACGCATAACGTCATATAGCATTGCGTCATGACGTATAACGTCATATAGAATTACGACATAACGTACAACATCACATAGTATTACGTCATAACGTATAACGTCATGGAGAATTACTTCATAACGTATAACGTCACATAGTAATACGCCATAACGTATAACGCGATATAGTAATGCATCATAACGTATAACGTCACATAGTAATACGTCATAACGTATAACGTCATGTAGAATTACGGTTTAACGTATAACGTCATACAGTAAAGCGTCATAACGTACAACGTCATATAGTATTGCGTCATAACGTGTAACATCACATAGTAATACGTCATAACGTATAAGGTCATACAGTAATTCGTCATACCGTATAACGTCATATAGAGTTACAGGATGACGTATAACGTCATATAGTAATGCGTCATAAAGTATATCGCCATATAGTAATGCGTCATAACGCATAACGTCATATAGCATTGCGTCATGACGTATAACGTCATATAGAATTACGGTTAAACGTACACCGTCCTACAGTAAATCGTCATAACGTATAACGTCTCATAGAATTACGGCATAACGTATAACGTCACATATTAATACGTCATAACGTTTAACGTCATATAGAATTCCGGTTTAACGTATAGCGCCATATAGCAATGCGACATGCCGTATAACGTCATATAGAATTACGGCATAACGTATAACGTCACATAGTAATACCTCATAACGTATAACGTCATATAGAATTACGGTTTAACGTATAGCGTCATATAGTAATGCGTCATATCGTACAACGTCATATAGAATTACGTCATAACGTACAACGTCACATAGTAATACGTCATAACGTATAACGTCATATAGCATTCCAGCTTAACGTATAACACCATACAATAATGCGTCATAACGTATAACGTCATATAGTAAGGCGTCATGACTTATCACGTCATATGGTATTGCGTCATGACGTATATTGTCACATAGTAATACGTCATGCCGTATAACGTCATATAGTATTGCGTCATGACGTATAACGTCATATAGAATTACGTCATAACGTATAACGCCATATCGTAATGCTTCATAACGTATAACGTCATATAGTATTGCGTCATGACGTATAACGTCACATAGTGATACGTCATAACGTATAACGTCATATAGAATTACTTCATAACGTATAACGTCACATAGTAATGCGTCATAACGCATAACGTCATATAGCATTGCGTCATGACGTATATCATCACATAGTATTACGTCATAATGTGTAACGTCATAGAGAAATACTCCATAACGTATAACGTCACATAGCAATGCGTCATAACGTATAACTCCATACAGTAATGCGTCATAACGTATAACGTCATATAGTACGGCGCCATGACGTATAACGTCATATAGAATTACGTCATAACGTATAACGACACATAGTAATACGCCATAACGTATAACACCATATCGTAATGCGTCATAACGTGTATCGTAATATAGTATTGCGTCATGACGTATAACGTCATATAGAATTACGCCATAACGTATAAAGTCACATAGTATTACGTCATAACGTATAACGTAATGGAGAATTACTTCATAGCGTATTACTTCACATAGTAATACGTCATAACGTATAACGTCACGTAGAATTACGGTTTAACGTATAGCGTCATATAGAATTACGGTTTAACGTACAACGTCATATGGTAATGCGTCATAACGTTTAACGCTATATAGTAATGCGTCATAACGTATAACGTCATATAGAATTACGTCATAACGTATAACGTCACATAGTAATACACCATAACGTATAACGTCATATAGTATTGGGTCATGACGTATAACGTCATACAGAATTACGACATAACGTACAACATCACATAGTATTACGTCATAACGTATAACGTCACATAGTAATACACCATAACGTATAACGTCATATAGTATTGAGTCATGACGTATAACGTCGTATAGAATTACGTCATAACGTATAACGTCATATAGAATTCCGGTTTAACGTATGACGCCATACAGTAATGCGTCATAACGTATAACTTCATATAGAATTTCGGCTAAAGTATAACGTCACATATTAATACGTCATAACGTATAACGTAAAATGGAATTCCGGTTTAACGTATAGAGCCATATAGCAATGCGTCATGCCGTATAACGTCATACAGAATTACGGCATAACGTATAACGTCACATAGTAATACGTCATTACGATTAACGTCATATAGAATTCCGGTTTAACGTATAACGCCATATAGCAATGCGTTATGGCGTATAACGTTATATAGAATTCCGGTTTAACGTATAACACCATACAGTAATGCGTCATAACGTATAACGTCATATAAAATTACGGCATAACGTATAACGTCACATATTAATACGTCATAACGTATAACGTAATATGTAATTCCGGTTTAACGTATAGAGCCATATAGCAATGCGTCATGCCGTATAACGTCATACAGAATTACGGCATAACGTATAACGTCACATAGTAATACGTCATAACGTATAACGTCATCTAGAATTACTTCATAGCGTATAACGTCACATAGTAATACGTCATACCGTATAACGCCATATGGTAATGCGTCACTACGTATAACGTCATATAGAATTACGTCATAACGTATAACGTCACATAGTATTACGTCATATCGTATAACGTCACATAGAATTACGGTTTAACGTATAACGTCATATAGAATTATGGATTAACGTATAACGTCATATAGAATTACGTCATAACGTATAACGTCATATAGTATTGCGCCATGACGTATAACGTCATATAGTATTGCGTCATGACGTATAACGTCATATAGAATTACGACATAACGTACAACATCACATAGTATTACGTCATAACGTATAACGTCATGGAGAATTACTTCATAACGTATAACGTCACATAGTAATACGCCATAACGTATAACGCGATATAGTAATGCATCATAACGTATAACGTCACATAGTAATACGTCATAACGTATAACGTCATATAGAATTACGGTTTAACGTATAACGTCATACAGTAAAGCGTCATAACGTACAACGTCATATAGTATTGCGTCATAACGTGTAACACCACATAGTAATACGTCATAACGTATAAGGTCATACAGTAATTCGTCATACCGTATAACGTCATATAGAGTTACAGGATAACGTATAACGTCATATAGTAATGCGTCATAAAGTGTAACGCCATATAGTAATGCGTCATAACGCATAACGTCATATAGCATTGCGTCATGACGTATAACGTCATATAGAATTACGACATAACGTACAACATCACATAGTATTACGTCATAACGTATAACGTCATGGAGAATTACTTCATAACGTATAACGTCACATAGTAATACGCCATAACGTATAACGCGATATAGTAATGCATCATAACGTATAACGTCACATAGTAATACGTCATAACGTATAACGTCATGTAGAATTACGGTTTAACGTATAACGTCATACAGTAAAGCGTCATAACGTACAACGTCATATAGTATTGCGTCATAACGTGTAACATCACATAGTAATACGTCATAACGTATAAGGTCATACAGTAATTCGTCATACCGTATAACGTCATATAGAGTTACAGGATGACGTATAACGTCATATAGTAATGCGTCATAAAGTATATCGCCATATAGTAATGCGTCATAACGCATAACGTCATATAGCATTGCGTCATGACGTATAACGTCATATAGAATTACGGTTAAACGTACACCGTCCTACAGTAAATCGTCATAACGTATAACGTCTCATAGAATTACGGCATAACGTATAACGTCACATATTAATACGTCATAACGTTTAACGTCATATAGAATTCCGGTTTAACGTATAGCGCCATATAGCAATGCGACATGCCGTATAACGTCATATAGAATTACGGCATAACGTATAACGTCACATAGTAATACCTCATAACGTATAACGTCATATAGAATTACGGTTTAACGTATAGCGTCATATAGTAATGCGTCATATCGTACAACGTCATATAGAATTACGTCATAACGTACAACGTCACATAGTAATACGTCATAACGTATAACGTCATATAGCATTCCAGCTTAACGTATAACACCATACAATAATGCGTCATAACGTATAACGTCATATAGTAAGGCGTCATGACTTATCACGTCATATGGTATTGCGTCATGACGTATATTGTCACATAGTAATACGTCATGCCGTATAACGTCATATAGTATTGCGTCATGACGTATAACGTCATATAGAATTACGTCATAACGTATAACGCCATATCGTAATGCTTCATAACGTATAACGTCATATAGTATTGCGTCATGACGTATAACGTCACATAGTGATACGTCATAACGTATAACGTCATATAGAATTACTTCATAACGTATAACGTCACATAGTAATGCGTCATAACGCATAACGTCATATAGCATTGCGTCATGACGTATATCATCACATAGTATTACGTCATAATGTGTAACGTCATAGAGAAATACTCCATAACGTATAACGTCACATAGCAATGCGTCATAACGTATAACTCCATACAGTAATGCGTCATAACGTATAACGTCATATAGTACGGCGCCATGACGTATAACGTCATATAGAATTACGTCATAACGTATAACGACACATAGTAATACGCCATAACGTATAACACCATATCGTAATGCGTCATAACGTGTATCGTAATATAGTATTGCGTCATGACGTATAACGTCATATAGAATTACGCCATAACGTATAAAGTCACATAGTATTACGTCATAACGTATAACGTAATGGAGAATTACTTCATAGCGTATTACTTCACATAGTAATACGTCATAACGTATAACGTCACGTAGAATTACGGTTTAACGTATAGCGTCATATAGAATTACGGTTTAACGTACAACGTCATATGGTAATGCGTCATAACGTTTAACGCTATATAGTAATGCGTCATAACGTATAACGTCATATAGAATTACGTCATAACGTATAACGTCACATAGTAATACACCATAACGTATAACGTCATATAGTATTGGGTCATGACGTATAACGTCATACAGAATTACGACATAACGTACAACATCACATAGTATTACGTCATAACGTATAACGTCATGGAGAATTACTTCATAACGTATAACGTCACATAGTAATACGCAATAATGTATAACACGATATAGTAATGCGTCATAACGTATAACGTCACATAGTAATACGCCATAACGTATAACGTCATATAGTATTGGGTCATTACGTATAACGTCATACAGAATTACGACATAACGTACAACATCACATAGTATTACGTCATAACGTATAACGTCATGGAGAATTACTTCATAACGTATAACGTCACATAGTAATACGCAATAATGTATAACGCGATATAGTAATGCGTCATAACGTGTAACGTCACATAGTAATACGTCATAACGTATAACGTCATACAGTAATTCGCCATACCGTATAACGTCATATAGAGTTACAGGATAACGAATAACGTCATATAGTAATGCGTCATAAAGCATAACGCCATATAGTAATGCGTCATAACGCATAACGTCATATAGCATTGCGTCATGACGTATAACGTCATATATAATTACGGTTAAACGTATAACGTCATACAGTAAATCGTCATAACGTATAACGTCACATAGTATCGCGTCATCACGTATGTCATACAGAATTACGGTTTAACGTATAACGTCATATAGTAATCTGTCATTACGTATAACGCCATACAGTAATACGTCATAATGTATAACGTCATATAAAAATACGGTTAAACGTATAACGCCACATAGAATTACGTTTTAACGTATAACGTCATATCGAAATACGGTTTAACGTATAACGTCATATAGTCTTGCGTCATAACGTATAATGACACATAGTAAAACGTCATAACGTATAACGTCATATAGAATTACGTTTTAAGGTATAACGCCATACAGAATTACGTCATAACGAATAACGTCATATAGAATTCCGGTTTAACGTATGACGCCATACAGTAATGCGTCATAACGTATAACGTCATATAGAATTTCGGCTAACGTATAACGTCACATATTAATACGTCATAACGTATAACGTAATATGTAATTCCGGTTTAACGTATAGAGCCATATAGCAATGCGTCATGCCGTATAACGTCATACAGAATTACGGCATAACGTATAACGTCACATAGTAATACGTCATAACGTATAACGTCATCTAGAATTACTTCATAGCGTATAACGTCACATAGTAATACGTCATAACGTATAACGCCATATGGTAATGCGTCACAACGTATAACGTCATATAGAATTACGTCATAACGTATAACGTCACATAGTGTTACGTCATATCGTATAACGTCACATAGAATTACGGTTTAACGTATAACGTCATATAGAATTTTGGATTAACGTATAACGTCATATAGAATTACGTCATAACGTATAACGTCATATAGTATTGCGCCATGACGTATAACGTCATATAGTACGGCGCCATGACGTATAACGTCATATAGAATTACGTCATAACGTATAACGACACACAGTAATACGCCATAACGTATAACGCCATATCGTAATGCGTCATAACGTGTATCGTAATATAGTATTGCGTCATGACGTATAACGTCATATAGAATTACGCCATAACGTATAAAGTCACATAGTATTACGTCATAACGTATAACGTCATGGAGAATTACTTCATAACGTATTACTTCACATAGTAATACGTCATAACGTATAACGTCACGTAGAATGACGGTTTAACGTATAGCGTCATATAGAATTACGGTTTAACGTACAACGTCATATGGTAATGCGTCATAACGTTTAACGCTATATAGTAATGCGTCATAACGTATAACGTCATATAGAATTACGTCATAACGTATAACGTCACATAGTAATACACCATAACGTATAACGTCATATAGTATTGGGTCATGACGTATAACGTCATACAGAATTACGACATAACGTACAACATCACATAGTATTACGTCATAACGTATAACGTCATGGAGAATTACTTCATAACGTATAACGTCACATAGTATCGCGTCATCACGTATAACGTCATACAGAATTACGGTTTAACGTATAACGTCATATAGTAATCTGTCATTACGTATAACGCCATACAGTAATACGTCATAATGTATAACGTCATATAGAAATACGGTTAAACGTATAACGCCACATAGAATTACGTTTTAACGTATAACGTCATATCGAAATACGGTTTAACGTATAACGTCATATAGTCTTGCGTCATAACGTATAATGACACATAGTAAAACGTCATAACGTATAACGTCATATAGAATTACGGTTTAACGTATAACGTCATACAGTAATGCGTCATAACGTATAAGGTCACATAGTAATACGTAATAACGTATAACGTCATACAGTAATTCGTCATAACGTATAACGTCATACAGAATTACAGCATAACGTATAACGTCATATAGTAATGCGTCATAACGTATTACGACATATAGTAAGGCGTCATGACGTATAACGTCACATAGTAGTACGTCATAAGGTATTGCGTCATATAGTAAGGCGTCATAACGTATAACGTCATATAGTAATTCGTCATAACGTATAACGTCATACAGAATTACGTCATAACGTATAACGTCATATAGAATTACGGTTTAACGTATAACGTCATACAGTAATGCGTCATAACGTATAAGGTCACATAGAATTACGCCACAACGTATAGCGTCACATAGTAATACGTCATAATGTATAACGTCACATAGTAAGGCGTCATGACGTATAACGTGACATAGTAATACGTCATAACGTATAACGTCATACAGTAATTCGTCATAACGTACAACGTCATACAGAATTACGTCATAACGTATAACGTCATATAGAATTACGGTTTAACGTATAACGTCATACAGTAATGCGTCATAACGTATAACGTCACGTAGTAATACGTCATAACGTATAACGTCATACAGTATTACGTCATAACGTATAACGTCATATAGTATTACGGTTTAACGTATGACATCATATAGTAATGCGTCATAACGTATAAGGTCACATAGTAATACGGAATAACGCATAACGTCACATAGAATTACGGTTTAACGTATAACGCCCTATAGTAATGCGTCATAACGTATAACGTCACATAGTAAGGCGTAATGACGTATAACGTCATATAGAATTACGATTTAACGTATAACGTCACATATTAATAAGTCATAATGTATAACGTCATATAGAATTACGGCATAACGTATAACGTCATACAGTAATGCGTCATAACGTATAAGGTCATATAGAATTACGCCACAACGTATAGCGTCACATAGTAATACGTCATAATGTATAACGTCACATAGTAAGGCGTAATGACGTATAACGTCATATAGAATTACGATTTAACGTATAACGTCACATATTAATAAGTCATAATGTATAACGTCATATAGAATTACGGATTAACGTATAACGTCATACAGTAAAGTGTCATAACGTATAACGTCATATAGTATTGCGTCATGGCGTATAACGTCTCATAGTAATACGTCATAACGTATAACGTCATATAGAATTACGGTTTAACGTATAACGTCATATAGTAATGCGTCATAACTTATAAGGTCACATAGTAATGCGTAATAACGCATACCGTCACATAGAATTACGGTTTAACGAATAACGCTCGATAGTAATGCGTCATAACGTATAACGTCACACAGTTATACGTCATACCGTATAAAGTCATACCGAATTGCGTCATAACGTATAGCGTCGTATAGAATTACGTCATAACGTATAACGTCACACAGTATTACGTAATAACGCATACCGTCCCATAGAATTACGGTTTAACGTATAACGCCCTATAGTAATCCGTCATAACGTATAACATCACATAGTAATACGTCATACCGTATAACGTCATATCGAATTACGTTTTCACGTATAACGTCACATAGTATTACGTCATATCGTATAACGTCACATAGAATTACGGTTTAACGTATAACGTCATATAGAATTATGGATTAACGTATAACGTCATATAGAATTACGTCATAACGTATAACGTCATACAGTATTGCGCCATGACGTATAACGTCATATAGTATTGCGTCATGACGTATAACGTCATATAGAATTACGACATAACGTACAACATCACATAGTATTACGTCATAACGTATAACGTCATGGAGAATTACTTCATAACGTATAACGTCACATAGTAATACGCCATAACGTATAACGCGATATAGTAATGCATCATAACGTATAACGTCACATAGTAATACGTCATAACGTATAACGTCATATAGAATTACGGTTTAACGTATAACGTCATACAGTAAAGCGTCATAACGTACAACGTCATATAGTATTGCGTCATAACGTGTAACATCACATAGTAATACGTCATAACGTATAAGGTCATACAGTAATTCGTCATACCGTATAACGTCATATAGAGTTACAGGATAACGTATAACGTCATATAGTAATGCGTCATAAAGTATAACGCCATATAGTAATGCGTCATAACGCATAACGTCATATAGCATTGCGTCATGACGTATAACGTCATATAGAATTACGGTGAAACGTACACCGTCATACAGTAAATCGTCATAACGTATAACGTCACATAGAATTACGGCATAACGTATAACGTCACATATTAATACGTCATAACGTTTAACGTCATATAGAATTCCGGTTTAACGTATAGCGCCATATAGCAATGCGTCATGCCGTATAACGTCATATAGAATTACGGCATAACGTATAACGTCACATAGTAATGCGTCATAACGTATAACGTCATATAGAAGTACGGTTTAACGTATAGCGTCATATAGTAATGCGTCATATCGTACAACGTCATATAGAATTACGTCATAACGTACAACGTCACATAGTAATACGTCATAACGTATAACGTCATATAGCATTCCAGCTTAACGTATAACACCATACAATAATGCGTCATAACGTATAACGTCATATAGTAAGGCGTCATGACTTATCACGTCATATGGTAGTGCGTCATGACGTATATTGTCACATAGTAATACGTCATGCCGTATAACGTCATATAGTATTGCGTCATGACGTATAACGTCATATAGAATTACGTCATAACGTATAACGCCATATCGTAATGCTTCATAACGTATAACGTCATATAGTATTGCGTCATGACGTATAACGTCACATAGTGATACGTCATAACGTATAACGTCATATACAATTACTTCATAACGTATAACGTCACATAGTAATGCGTCATAACGCATAACGTCATATAGCATTGCGTCATGACGTATATCATCACATAGTATTACGTCATAATGTGTAACGTCATAGAGAAATACTCCATAACGTATAACGTCACATAGCAATGCGTCATAACGTATAACTCCATACAGTAATGCGTCATAACGTATAACGTCATATAGTACGGGCCATGACGTATAACGTCATATAGAATTACGTCATAACGTATAACGACACATAGTAATACGCCATAACGTATAACACCATATCGTAATGCGTCATAACGTGTATCGTAATATAGTATTGCGTCATGACGTATAACGTCATATAGAATTACGCCATAACGTATAAAGTCACATAGTATTACGTCATAACGTATAACGTCATGGAGAATTACTTCATAACGTATTACTTCACATAGTAATACGTCATAACGTATAACGTCACGTAGAATTACGGTATAACGTATAGCGTCATATAGAATTACGGTTTAACGTACAACGTCATATGGTAATGCGTCATAACGTTTAACGCTATATAGTAATGCGTCATAACGTATAACGTCATATAGAATTACGTCATAACGTATAACGTCACATAGTAATACACCATAACGTATAACGTCATATAGTATTGGGTCATGACGTATAACGTCATACAGAATTACGACATAACGTACAACATCACATAGTATTACGTCATAACGTATAACGTCATATAGAATTACGTCATAACGTATAACGTCATATAGAATTTCGACATAACGTACAACATCACATATAATTACGTCATAACGTATAACGTCATGGAGAATTACTTCATAACGTATAACGTCACATAGTAATACGCCATAACGTATAACGCGATATAGTAATGCATCATAACGTATAACGTCACATAGTAATACGTCATAACGTACAACGTCATATAGAATTACGGTTTAACGTATAACGTCATACAGTAAAGCGTCATAACGTACAACGTCATATAGTATTGCGTCATAACATGTAACATCGCATAGTAATACGTCATAACGTATAAGGTCATACAGTAATTCGTCATACCGTATAACGTCATATAGAGTTACAGGATAACGTATAACGTCATATAGTAATGCGTCATAAAGTATAACGCCATATAGTAATGCGTCATAACGCATAACGTCATATAGCATTGCGTCATGACGTATAACGTCATATAGAATTACGGTTAAACGTACACCGTCATACAGTAAATCGTCATAACGTATAACGTCACATAGAATTACGGCATAACGTATAACGTCACATATTAATACGTCATAACGTTTAACGTCATATAGAATTCCGGTTTAACGTATAGCGCCATATAGCAATGCGTCATGCCGTATAACGTCATATAGAATTACGGCATAACGTATAACGTCACATAGTAATACGTCATAACGTATAACGTCATATAGAATTACGGTTTAACGTGTAGCGTCATATAGTAATGCGTCATATCGTACAACGTCATATAGAATTACGTCATAACGTACATCGTCACATAGTAATACGTCATAACGTATAACGTCATATAGCATTCCAGCTTAACGTATAACACCATACAATAATGCGTCATAACGTATAACGTCATATAGTAAGGCGTCATGACTTATCACGTCATATGGTATTGCGTCATGACGTATATTGTCACATAGTAATACGTCATGCCGTATAACGTCATATAGTATTGCGTCATGACGTATAACGTCATATAGAATTACGTCATAACGTATAACGCCATATCGTAATGCTTCATAACGTATAACGTCATATAGTATTGCGTCATGACGTATAACGTCACATAGTGATACGTCATAACGTATAACGTCATATAGAATTACTTCATAACGTATAACGTCACATAGTAATGCGTCATAACGCATAACGTCATATAGCATTGTGTCATGACGTATATCATCACATAGTATTACGTCATAATGTGTAACGTCATAGAGAAATACTCCATAACGTATAACGTCACATAGCAATGCGTCATAACGTATAACTCCATACAGTAATGCGTCATAACGTATAACGTCATATAGTACGGCGCCATGACGTATAACGTCATATAGAATTACGTCATAACGTATAACGACACATAGTAATACGCCATAACGTATAACGCCATATCGTAATGCGTCATAACGTGTATCGTAATATAGTATTGCGTCATGACGTATAACGTCATATAGAATTACGCCATAACGTATAAAGTCACATAGTATTACGTCATAACGTATAACGTCATGGAGAATTACTTCATAACGTATTACTTCACATAGTAATACGTCATAACGTATAACGTCACGTAGAATTACGGTTTAACGTATAGCGTCATATAGAATTACGGTTTAACGTACAACGTCATATGGTAATGCGTCATAACGTTTAACGCTATATAGTAATGCGTCATAACGTATAACGTCATATAGAATTACGTCATAACGTATAACGACACATAGTAATACACCATAACGTATAACGTCATATAGTATTGGGTCATGACGTATAACGTCATACAGAATTACGACATAACGTACAACATCACATAGTATTACGTCATAACGTATAACGTCATGGAGAATTACTTCATAACGTATAACGTCACATAGTAATACGCAATAATGTAAAACACGATATAGTAATGCGTTATAACGTATAACGTCACATAGTAATACGTCATAACGTATAACGTCATATAGAATTACGGTTTAACGTATAACTTCATACAGTAAAGCGTCATAACGTACAACGTCATATAGTATTGCGTCATAACGTGTAACGTCACATAGTAATACGTCATAACGCATAAAGTCATATAGCATTGCGTCATGACGTATAACGTCATATAGAATTACGGTTAAACGTATAACGTCATACAGTAAATCGTCATAACGTATAACGTCACATAGTATCGCGTCATCACGTATAACGTCATACAGAATTACGGTTTAACGTACAACGTCATATAGTAATCTGTCATTACGTATAACGCCATACAGTAATACGTCATAATGTATAACGTCATATAGAAATACGGTTAAACGTATAACGCCACATAGAATTACGTTTTAACGTATAACGTCATATCGAAATACGGTTTAACGTATAACGTCATATAGTCTTGCGTCATAACGTATAATGACACATAGTAAAACGTCATAACGTATAACGGCATATAGAATTACGTTTTAACGTATAACGCCATACAGAATTACGTCATAACGAATAACGTCATATAGAATTCCGGTTTAACGTATGACGCCATACAGTAATGCGTCATAACGTATAACGTCATATAGAATTTCGGCTAACGTATAACGTCACATATTAATACGTCATAACGTATAACGTAATATGTAATTCCGGTTTAACGTATAGAGCCATATAGCAATGCGTCATGCCGTATAACGTCATACAGAATTACGGCATAACGTATAACGTCACATAGTAATACGTCATAACGTATAACGTTATCTAGAATTAGTTCATAGCGTATAACGTCACATAGTAATACGTCATAACGTATAACGTCATATAGAATTACGGTTTAACGTATAACGTCATACAGTAAAGCGTCATAACGTACAACGTCATATAGTATTGCGTCGTAACGTGTAACATCACATAGTAATACGTCATAACGTATAAGGTCATACAGTAATTCGTCATAACGTATAACGTCATATAGAGTTACAGGATAACGTATAACGTCATATAGTAATGCGTCATAAAGTATAACGCCATATAGTAATGCGTCATAACGCATAACGTCATATAGCACTGCGTCATGACGTATAACGTCATATAGAATTACGGTTAAACGTACACCGTCATACAGTAAATCGTCATAACGTATAACGTCACATAGTATCGCGTCATGACGTATAACGTCATATACAATTACGGTTTAACGTATAACGTCATATAGTAATCTGTCATTACGTATAACGCCATACAGTAATACGTCATAATGTATAACGTCATATAGAAATACGTTTAAACGTATAACGCCACATAGAATTACGTTATAACGTATAACGTCATATCGAAATACTTTTTAACGTATAACGTCATATAGTCTTGCGTCATAACGTATAACGTCATATAGTATTACGGTTTAACGTATGACATCATATAGTAATGCGTCATAACGTATAAGGTCACATAGTAATACGGAATAACGCATAACGTCACATAGAATTACGGTTTAACGTATAACGCCCTATAGTAATGCGTCATAACGTATAACGTCACATAGTAAGGCGTAATGACGTATAACGTCATATAGAATTACGATTTAACGTATAACGTCACATATTAATAAGTCATAATGTATAACGTCATATAGAATTACGGCATAACGTATAACGTCATACAGTAATGCGTCATAACGTATAAGGTCATATAGAATTACGCCACAACGTATAGCGTCACATAGTAATACGTCATAATGTATAACGTCACATAGTAAGGCGTAATGACGTATAACGTCATATAGAATTACGATTTAACGTATAACGTCACATATTGATAAGACATAATGTATAACGTCAGATAGAATTACGGATTAACGTATAACGTCATACAGTAAAGTGTCATAACGTATAACGTCATATAGTATTGCGTCATGGCGTATAACGTCTCATAGTAATACGTCATAACGTATAACGTCATATAGAATTACGGTTTAACGTATAACGTCATATAGTAATGCGTCATAACTTATAAGGTCACATAGTAATGCGTAATAACGCATACCGTCACATAGAATTACGGCTTAACGAATAAAGCTCGATAGTAATGCGTCATAACGTATAACGTCACACAGTTATACGTCATACCGTATAAAGTCATACCGAATTGCGTCATAACGTATAACGTCACATAGTAGTACGTCATAACGTATAACGTCACGTAGTAAGGCATCATGACGTATAACGTCACGTAGTAATACGTCATAACGTATAACGTCATACAGTAATTCGTCATAACGTATAACGTCTTACAGAATTACGGCATAACGAATAACGTCATATAGAATTACGGTTAAACGTATAACGCCATGTAGAATTACGTTTTCACGTATAACGTCATATCGAAATACGGTTTAACGTATAACGTCATATAGTCTTGCGTTATAACGTATAACGTCACATAGTAAAACGTGATAACGTATTACGTCATATAGAATTACGTTTTAACGTATAACGTCATATGGTCTTGCGTCATGACGTATAACGTCACATAGTAGTACGCCGTAACGTATTACGACATATAGTATGGCGTCATGACGTATAATGTCACATAGTAATACGCCACAACGTATTACATCATATAGTAAGGCGTCATGACGTAGAACGTCACATAGTAAAACGACATAACGTATAACCTCATACAGTAATTCGTCATAACGTATAACGCCATACAGAATTACGTCATAACGAATAACGTCATATAGAATTACGGTTAAACGTATTACGCCATATAGTGTTACGTTTTAACGTATGACGTCATACAGTAATGCGTCATAACGTGTAACGTCATATAGTATTGAGTCATGACGTATAGCGTCGTATAGAATTACGTCATAACGTATAACGTCACACAGTATTACGTAATAACGCATACCGTCACATAAAATTACGGTTTAACGTATAACGCCCTATAGTAATCCGTCATAACGTATAACATCACATAGTAATACGTCATACCGTATAACGTCATATCGAATTACGTTTTCACGTATAACGTCATATCGAAATACGGTTTAACGTATAACGTCATATAGTCTTGGGTCATAACGTATAACGTAACATAGTAAAACGTCATAACGTATTACGTCATATAGAATTACGGTTTAACGTATAACGTCACATATTAATACGTCATAATGTATAACGTCATATAGTATTGCGTCATGACTTATAACGTCTTATAGAAATACGTCATAACGGATAACGTCTCATAGTAATACGTCATAACGTATAACGTCACACAGTAATACGTCATAACGTATAACGTCATATAGAATTACGGTTTAACGTCTAACGTCATGTAGTAATGCGTCATAACGTATAAAGTCACATAGTAATACGTAATAACGTATAACGTCACATAGTAGTACGTCATAACGTATAACGTCACATAGTAAGGCGTCATGACGTATAACGTCACGTAGTAATACGTCATAACTTATAACGTCATACAATATTACGTAATAACGCATACCGTCACATAGAATTACGGTTTAACATATAACGCCCTATAGTAATCCGTCATAACGTATAACATCACATAGTAATACGTCATACCGTATAACGTCATATCGAATTACGTTTTGACGTATAACGTCATATCGAAATACGGTTTAACGTATAACGTCATATAGTCTTGGGTCATAACGTATAACGTAACATAGTAAAACGTCATAACGTATTACGTCATATAGAATTACGGTTTAACGTATAACGTCACATATTAATACGTCATAATGTATAACGTCATATAGTATTGCGTCATGACTTATAACGTCTTATAGAAATACGTAATAACGTATAACGTCACATAGTAATACGTCATAACGTATAGCGCTATATTGTATTGCGCCATAACGTATAACGCCACATAGTATTACGTCATAACGTATGACGTCACATAGTACTACGTCAGAACGGATGACGTCAAATACAATTACGCCATGACGTATAACGTCATATAGAATTACGTCATAACGTATAACCTCACATAGCAATACGTCATAACGTGGATTGTCATGTACTATTGCGTCATGACGTATAACGTTATATAGAGTTACGTCATAACGTATAACGTTATATAGTAGGACGTAATAAAGTTTAACGTTGTACAGTATTAAGGTATAACGTATAACATCACATAGTATTACTTCGTAACGGATGATGACATATAGAATTACGTCATGACGTATAACATCATATGGAATTACGTCATAACGTACAACCGCACACAGCAATACGTCATAACGTACAATGTAATGTAGTATTAAGGTATAACGTATATCGTCACATAGTAATACGTCATAACGTATGACGTTATATGGTATTGCGTCATAACGTATAACGTCATATAGTATTGCGGCATTACGACGGACGTCATATAATATTGCGTCATCACGTATAACGTCACATAGTATTACGTCATAACGTATAACGTCACATAGTACTACGTCAGAACGGATGACGTCAAATACAATTACGCCATGACGTATAACGTCATATAGAATTACGTCATAACGTATAACACCATATAGTAATACGTCATAACGTATAACGTCATATGGAATTACGGTTTAACGTATACCGTCACATATTTAGACGTCATAACGTATAGCGCCATATAGTATTACGTCATAACGTATAACTTCATATATTATTGCGCCATGACGCATAACGCTATAAAGTATAATGTCACAACGTATAACGTCATATAGTATTGCGTCATTCCGAATGACATCATATAATATTGCGCCATAACGTATAACGTCACATAGTAATACGTCATAACATACAACCGCACATAGTAATACGCCATAACGTACAATGTCATGTAGTATCAAGGTATAACGTATATGGTCACATAGTAATACGTCATAACGGATGACGTCATATAGAATTGCGTCATGACGTATAACGTCATATAGAATTACGTCATGACATATAACGTTATATGGTATTGCGTAATAACGTATAACGTCATATAGTATTCCGCCATAACGTATAATGTTATAAAGTATAACGTCATATAGTATTCCGCCATGACGTATAACGTTATAAAGTATAACGTCATAGCGCATAACGTCATATAGAGTTGCGTCATTACGAATGACGTCATATAATATTGCGTCATAACGTATAACGTCACATAGTAATACGTCATAACGTACAACCGCACATAGTATTACGTCATAACGTATAACGTCATATAGTACTGCGTAATAACGTATAACGTCATATTATATTTCGCCATGACGTATAACGTTATAAAGTATAACGTCATAACGCATAACGTCATATGGAGTTACGGTTTAACGTATACCGTCACATAGTTATACGTCATAACGTATAGCGCTATATTGTATTACGTCATAACGTATAACGTCATATAGTATTGCGGCATTACGACGGACGTCATATAATATTTCGTCATCACGTATAACGTCACATAGTATTACGTCATAACGTATAACGTCACATAGTACTACGTCAGAACGGATGACGTCAAATACAATTACGCCATGACGTATAACGTCATATAGTATTACGTCATGACGTATAACATCATATAGTAATACGTCATAACGTATAACGTCATATGGAATTACGGTTTAACGTATACCGTCACATATTTAGACGTCATAACGTATAGCGCCATATAGTATTCCGCCATAACGTATAACGTCACATAGTAGTACGTGATGACGCACAACGTTATATTGTGTGACGTCATAACGTATAACGTCATATAGAATTACGTCATAACGTATAACGTCATATAGTATTGCGTCATGACGTACAACGATATATGTTATTGTGTCATAACGTGTAACGTCACATAGTAATACGTCACAACGTATCGCGCTATATTGTAAAGCGTCATAACGTATAACGTCACATAGTACTACGTCATAACGGATGACGTCATATAGAATTACGTCATGACGTATAACGTCATATATAATTACGTCATAATGTACAACCGCACATAGTAATACGTTATTACGTACAATGTCATGTAGTATTAAGGTATAACGTATATCGACACATAGTAATACCTCGTAATGTATAATGTTATATTGTGTGACGTCATAACGTATAACGTCATATATTATTCCGTCATAAAGTATAACATCACATTGCATTACGTCATAACGTATAACATCACATAGTACTACGTCGGAACGGATGACGTCATATAGAATTACGCCATGACGTGTAACGTCATATACAATTACGTCAGTCCGAATGGCGTCATATTATATTGCGTCATTACGTATAACGTCATACAGAATTACGTCATAACGCACAACGTCACATAGTAATAGGTCATAACGTATATCGTCATATAGTACTGCGTCCTAACGTATAACGTTATATGGTATTGCGTCATAACGTATAACGTCATATAGAATTTCGTCATAACGTATAACGTCGTCTAGTATTGCGTCATGACGTATAACGTTATATGGTATTGCGTAATAACGTATAATGTCATATAATATTGCGTCAGAACCAATGACGTCATAAAGAACTGCGTCATGACGTATAACGTCATGTAGAATTACGTCCTAACTTATAACGTCATATAGTATTGCGTCATGACGTACAACGTTATATGTTATTGTGTAATAACGTATACCGTCACATAGTTATACGTCATAACGTATAGCGCGATAATGTATTACGTCATAACGTATAACGTCATATAGTATTGCGTCCTAACGTATATCGTCACATAGTAATACGTCATAACGAATAATGTCATGTAGTATTAAGGAATAACGTATAACGTCACATAGTATTACGTCAAAACGTATGACGTGACATAGTATTGCGTCTGAACGTATAACTTAACATAGTATTACGTCAAAACGTATGACGTGACATAGTATTGCGTCTGAACGTATAGCGCTATATTCTATTGCGTCCTAACGTATAACGTCACATAGAATTACGGTACAACGTATAGCGTCATATAGTTTTGCGCCATGACGTATAACGACATATTGTGTGACGTCATAACGTATAACGTCATATAGTATTACGTCATAACGTATAACGTCATATAGTATTGTGTCATGAAGTACAACGTTATATGTTATTGTGTAATAACGTATAACGTCACACAGCAATACGTCTTAACGTATAGCGCTATATTGTATTGCGTCATAACGTATAACGTCACTTGGTGTTACGTTATATCGTATGCGGTCACATAGTATTACTTCGTAATGGATAACGTCATATAGAATTACGTCATGACGTATAACGTCATAAAGAATTACGTCATAACGTATAACGGCATATAGTATTGCGTCATGACGTATAACGATATATGGTATTGCATAATAACGTATAACGTCATATAATATTGCGGCAGAACGGATGACGTCATGAAGAATTACGTCATGACGTATAACGTCACATAGCATTACGGTACAACGTATAACGTCATATAGAATTACGGTACAACGTATAACGTCATATAGTATAGCGCCATGACGTATAACGTCACATAGTACTACGTCATAACGGATGACGTTATACAGAATTACGTTATTACGTATAACGTCCTATAGAATTACGACATAACGTACAACGTCACATAGTAATACGTCATAACGTATAATGTCATGTAGTATTAATTTATATCCTATAACGTCGCATAGTAATACGACATAACGTATAGCGCTATATTGAATTGCGCGATAACGTATGAAGTCACATAGTATTACGTCATAACGTATGACGGCATACAGTATTGCGTCATAACGTATAACGTCACATAGTACTACGCCACAACGGATGACGTCATGTAGAATTACATCATGACGTATAGCGTCATACAGAATTACGTCATAACGTACAGCGTCACACAGTAAAACGTCATAACTTATAATGTCATGTAGTATTAAGGTATAACTTATAACGTCACACAGTAATACGTCATGACGTATAATGTTATATTGTGTGACGTCATAACGTATAACGTCATATAGTATTACGTCATAACGTATAACGTCATATAGTATTGCGTCATGACGTACAACGTTATATGTTATTGTGTAATAACGTATAACGTCACATAGTAATATGTCATAACGTACAGCGCTATATTGTATTGTGTCATAACGTATAACGTCACATAGTATTACTTCGTAACGGATAACGTCATATAGAATTACTTCATGACGTATAAAGTCATATAGAAATACGTCATAACGTATAACGTCATATAGTATTGCGCCATGACGTATAACGTCATATAGTATTTCGTCATAGCGTATAACGTCATATAGTATTGTGTCATGACGTACAACGTTATATGTTATTGTGTAATAACGTATAACGACACAAAGTAATACGTCATAACGTATAGCGCTATATTTTATTGCGTCCTAACGTATAACGTCACATAGTAATACGTCATAACGTATAATGTCATGTAGTATTAAGTTATAACGTACAACGTCACATAGTAATACGTCATAACGTATGGCGCTATATTTTATTGCGCCATAACGTATAACGTCAAATAGTATTACATCATAACGTATGACGCGATATAGTATTGCGTCTTAATGTATAGCGCTATATTCTATTGCCTCCTAACGTATAACGTCACATAGAATTACGGTACAACGTATAACGTCATATAGTATTGCGCCATGACTTATAACGTCACATCGTACTACGTCATAACGGATGACGTTATACAGAATTACGTTATTACGTATAACGTCCTATAGCATTACGACATAACGTACAACGTCACATAGTAATACGTCATAACGTATAATGTCATGTAGTATTAATTTATAACCTATAACGTCGCATAGTAATACGTCATAACGTATAACGTCACATAGCACTGCGCCACAACGGATGACGTCATATAGAATTACGTCATGACGTACAACGTTATATGTTATTGCGTAATAACGTATAACGTCACATAGTAATACGTCATAACGTATAGCGCCATATTGTATAGCGTCATGACGTATAACGTCACATAGTACTACTTCAGAACGGATGACGTCATATAGTATTGCGTCATAATGTATAGCGTCACATAGTACTACGCCACAACGGATGACGTCATGTAGAATTACATCCGACGTATAGCGTCATACAGAATTACGTCATAACGCACAACGTCACACAGTAAAACGTCATAACTTATAATGTCATGTAGTATTAAGGTATAACGTATAACGTCACACATTAATACGTCATGACGTATAACGTTATATTGTGTGACGTCATAACGTATAACGTCATATAGAATTACGTCATAACGTATAATGTCATATAGTATTGCGCCATGACGTACAACGTTATATGTTATTGTGTTATATCGTATAACGTCACACAGTAATACGTCATGACGTATAAAGTTATATTGTATTGCGTCATAACGTATAACGTCACATAGCATTACTTCGTAACGGATGACGTCATATAGAATTACGTCATGACGTATAACATTATATGTTATTGGGTAATAACGTATAACGTTACATAGTAATACGTCATAACGTATAACGTCATATAGAATTACGGTTTAACGTATACCGTCACGAGGTTATACGTCTTAACGTATAGCGCTATATTGTATTACGTCATAACGTATAACGTCATATAGTATTACGTCATAACGTATAACGTCATATAGCATTGCATCATGACGTATAACGTTATATGGTATTGCGTAATAACGTATAACGTTATATGGAATAACGTTATATGGTATAACGTCACATAGTAATACGTCATAACGTATGGCGCTATATTGTATTGCGCCATAACGTATAACGTCACATAGTATTACGTCATAACGTATGACGTGATATAGGATTGCGTCTTAACGTATGGCGCTATATTCTATTGCGTCCTAACGTATAACGTCACATAGTACTACGCCACAACGGATCACGTCATATATAAATACGTCATAACGTATAACTTCACCTAGTAATACGTCATAACGTAGAATGTCATGTATTATTGCGTCATAACGTATAACGTTATATGGTATAACGTTATATGATATAACGTAATAATGTTGAACGTTGTACAGTATTAAGGTATGACGTATAACGTCACATAGTATTACTTCGTAACTAATTATGTCATATAGAATTACGTCATGACGTATAACGTCATAAAGAATTACGTCATAACGTACAACGTTTCAGAGTATTACGTCATAACGTATAACATCATATAGAATTACGGTTCCACGTATAACGTGATATAGTATTACGTCATAACGTATAACGTCATATAGTATTGTGTCATGACGTACAACGTTATATGTTATTGTGTAATAACGTATAACGTCACATGGTAATACGTCATAACGTATAGCGCTATATAGTCTTACGTCATAACGTATAACGTCATATCGAATTGCGTCATGACGTACAACGTTATATGTTATTGTGTAATAACGTATAACGTCACATAGTAATACGTCATAACGTATAATGTAACGTAGTATTACGGTATAACGTAGAACGTCACACAGTAATACGTCACAACGTATAGCGCAATATTGTATTGCGCCAAAAAGTATAACGTCACATAGTACTACGCCACAACGGATGACGTAATATAGAATTACGTCATGACGTATAACGTCATATAGTATTTCGTCATGACATATAACGATATATGGTATTTCGTTATAACGTATAACGTCATATAATATTGCGGCAGAACGGATGACGTCCTAAAGAATTACGTCATGACGTATAACGTCATATAGCATTACGGTACAACGTATAACGTCATATAGAATTACGGTACAACGTATAACGTCATATTGTATTGCGCCATGACGTACAACGTTATATGTTATTGTCTAATAACGTATAACGTCACAAAGTGATACGTCATAACGTATAGCGCTATATTGTATTGCGTCATAACGTATAACGTCACATAGTGTTACGCCATATCGTATAACGTCATATAGAATTACGGTTCAACGTATACAGTCACATAATTATACGTCATAACGTATGGCGGTATATTGTACTGAGTCATAACGTATAACGTCATATAGTATTGCGCCATGACGTACAACGTTATATGTTATTGTGTAATAACGTATAACGTCACAAAGTGATACGTCATAACGTATAACGTCACATAGAATTACGGTTTAACGTATAACGTCATATAGTAATGCGTCATACCGTATCACGCCATTTAGTAATGCGTCATAACGTATAATGTCGTGTAGTATTAAGGTACAACGTATAACGTGACATAGTAATACGTCATGACGTATAACGCTATATTGTGTGACGTCATAACGTATAACGTCATATAGAACTACGTCATAACGTACAACGTCACATAGTAAGACCTCATAACGTATAATGTCATGTAGTATTAAGGTATAAGGTATAACGTCACACATTAATACGTCACAACGTATAGCGCAATATTGTATTGCGCCAAAACGTATAACGTCACATATTATTAAGGCATAACGTATGACGGCATATAGTACTGCGTCATAACGTATAACGTCATTTAGAATTGCGTCATAACGTACAAAATTTCAGAGTATTACGTCATAACGTATAACGTCATATAGTATTGCGTCATGACGTATAACGTCATATAGATGGCGTCATAACGTATAACGTCACATAGTGTTACGTCATATCGTATAACGTCAAATAGTATTACTTCGTAACGGAAGACGTCATATAGAATTACGTCATGACGTATAAAGTCATATAGAATTACGTCATAACGTATAATGTCACATAGTAATACGTCATAACGTATAACGTCACATAGTACTACGCCACAACGTATGACGTCATATAGCATTACGGTACAAAGTATAACGTCATATAGAATTACGGTACAACGTATAACGTCATATAGCAATGCGTCAGAACGTATAAGGCCATATAGCAATGCGTCATAACGTATAACGTCATATAGAAATACGGCATAACGTATAACGTCTCATAGTAATATGTCATAACGTGTAACGTCGTATGGAATTACGTCATAATGTGTAACGTCACATAGTAATACGTCATAACGTATAACGTCACATAGAATTACGGTTTAGCGTATAACGTCATATAGAATTAGGGTTTAACGTATAACGTCAGATAGAATTACGGTTTAACGTATAACGTTATATAGTAATGCGTCATAACGGATAACGCCATTTAGTAATGTGTCATAACGTATAACGTCAGATAGTAATTCGTCATAACGTATAAAGTCATATAGAATTACGGCATAACGTATATCGTCACATAGTAATACGTCATAACGTATAGCGTCACATAGTAATACGTCATAACGTATAACGTCACATAGAATTACGGTTTAGCGTATAACGTCATATAGCAATGCGTCATAACGTATGACGACATTTAGTAATGCGTCATAACGTATAACGTCATATAGATTTACGGTTTAGCGTATAACGTCATATAGAATTAGCGTTTAACGTATAACGTCATATAGAACTACGGTTTAACGTATAACTTTATATAGTAATGCGTCATGACGGATAAAGCCATTTAGTAATGCGTCATAACGTATAACGTCACATAGTTATACGTCATAACGTATAACGTCATATAGAAATACGGCATAACGTATAACGTCACAGAGAATTACGGTTTAGCGTCTAACGTCATATAGCAATGCGTCATAACGTATAAGGCCATATAGCAATAAGTCATAACGTATAACGTCATATAGTAATACGATATAACGTATAACGTCACATAGAATTACGGCATAACGTATAACGTCACATAGTAATACCACATAACGTATAGCGTCACATAGTAATACGTCATAATGTATAACGTCACATAGTAATACGTCATAACGTATAACGAGATATAGCAATGCGTCATAACGTATAACGTCATATAGACTTACGGTTTAAGGTATAACGTCATATAGTAATGCGTCATAACGTATAACGCCATATTGTAATGCGTCATAACGTATAACGCCATATTGTAATGCGTCATAACGTATAACGGCATACAGTATTGCCTCATGAAGTATAACGTCATATAGAATTACGGCATAACGTATAACGTCACATAGTAATACGACATAACGTATAGCGTCACATAGTAATACGTCATAATGTATAACGTCACATAGTAATACGTCATAACGTATAACGTCACATAGTAATACGTCATAACGTATAACGTCATATCGAATTCCGGTTAAACGTATAACGCAATATAGCAATGCGTTATAAAGTATAACGTCACATGGCAATACGTCATAACGAATAACGTCATATAATAAGGCGACATGACGTATAACGTCATATAGAATTACGTCACAAGGTATAACGTCACGTAGTAATACGTCATAACGTATAACGTCACATAGAATTACGGTTTAACGTATAACGTCATATAGTAATGCGTCATACCGTATCACGCCATTTAGTAATGCGTCATAACGTACAACGTCACATAGTAATACGTCATAACGTATAACGTCATATAGAATTACGCCATAACGTATAACGCCATATAGTAATGCGTCATAACGTATCACGTCATATAGTATTACGTCATAACTTATAACGTCACATAGTAATACGTCCTAACGTATAACGTCATATAGAATTACAGCATAACGTATAACGTCACAGAGAATTACGGTTTAGCGTCTAACGTCATATAGCAATACGTCATAACGTATAAGGCCATATAGCAATGCGTCATAACGTATAACGTCATATAGAAATACGATATAACATATAACGTCACATAGTAATACGTCTTACCGTGTAACGTCGTATAGAATTACGTCATAACGTGTAACGTCACATAGTAATACGTCATAACGTATAACGTCATATAGAATTCCGGTTTAACGTATAACGCTATATTGCAATGCGTCATACCGTCAGACGTCATATAGAAGTACGGCATAATGTATAAGGTCACATAGTAATACGTCATAACGTATAACGCCATATAGCTATGCGTCATAACGTATAAGGTCATATGGAAATACGGTTTAACGTATAAAGTCATATAGTAATGCGTCATAACGTATAACGCCATATAGTAATGCGTCATAACGTATAACGTCACATAGAATTACGGTTTAGCGTATAACGTAATATAGCAATGCGTCATAACCTATAACGTCATATAGTATTGCGTCATGACGTATAACGTCATATAGAATTACGTCATAACGTATATCGCCATATAGCCATGCGTCATAACGTATAACGTCATATGGAATTACGGTGTAACGTATAACTTCATATAGTAATGCGTCATAACGTATAACCTCTTATGGAATTACGGTTTAACGTATAACTTCATATAGTAATGCGTCATAACGTATAACGCCATATAGTAATGCGTCATAGCGTATGACGTCATATAGTATTGCGTCATGACGTATAACGCCATATAGTATTGCGTCATGACGTATAACGCCATATAGTAAGGCGCCATGACGTATAACGTCATATAGAAATAAGGCATAACGTATAACGTCACATAGTAATACGTCATAACGTATAACGTCATATAGAATTACGGCATAACGTATAACATCACATGGAATTGCGATTTAGCGTAGAACGTCATATAGCAATGCGTCATAACGTATAACGCCATTTAGTAATGCGTCCTAACGTATAACGTCATATAGAATTACGGTTTAACGTATACCGTCATATAGTATTGCGTCATAACGTATAACGTCATATATAATTACGTCATAACGTAGAACATCACATAGTAATACGTCCGAACGTATAGCGTCATATAGAATTACGTCATAACTTATAACGTCACATAGTAATACGTCATAACGTATAACGTCATATAGAATTACGGCATAGCGTGTAACGTCACATAGTAATACGTCATAACGTATAACGTCATATAGAATTCCGGTTTAACGTATAACGCTATATAGCAATGCGTCATAACGCATAACGTCATATAGAATTACGGCATAACGTAGATCATCACATAGTAATGCGTCCGAACGTATAAGGTCATATAGAATTACGTCATAACTTATAACGTCACATAGTAATACGTCATAACGTATAACGTCATATAGAATTACGGCATAGCGTGTACCGTCACATAGTAGTACGTCATAACGTATAACGTCACATAGAATTACGGTTTAGCGTCTAACGTCATATAGCAATGCGTCATAACGTATAACGTCATATAGAATTACGGCATAACGTAGAACATCACATAGTAATACGTCCGAACGTATAACGTCATATAGAATTACGTCATAACTTATAACGTCAAATAGTAATACGTCATAGCGTATAACGTCATATAGAATTACGGCATAGCGTGTAATGTCACATAGTAGTACATCATAACGTATAACGTCACATAGAATTACGGTTTAATGTATATCGTCATATAGAAATCCGGTTTAACGTATAACGTCATATGGAATTACGGTTTAACGTATAAAGCAAGGTAGTATTACGGCATAACGTATAACGTCATATAGCATTGTGTCATAACGTATAACGCCATTTAGTAATGCGTCATAACATATAACGCCATATAGTAATGCGTCATAAGCTATAGCGTCATATAGTATTGCGTCATGACGTATGACGTCATATAGAATTACGTCATAACGTATAACGCCATATATCCATGCGTCATAACGTATAAGGTCATATGGAATTACGGTTTAACGTATAACGTCATATAGTAATGCGTCATAACGTATAACGCCATATAGAAATGCGTCATAACGTATGACGTCACATAGTATTGCGTCATGACGTTTAACGACATATAGAATTATGTCATAACGTAGAACATCATATAGTAATACGTCATAACGCATAACGCCATATAGAATTACGGCATAGCGTGTAACGTCACATACTAATACGTCATAACGTATAACGTCAAATAGAATTACGGTTTAGCGTATAACGTCATATGGAATTACGATTTAACGTATGAAGCCATGTAGAATTACGGCATAACGTATAACGTCACATAGTAATACGTCATAATGTATACCGTCATATAGAATGACGTCATAACGTATAACGCCATATATTAATGCGTCATAACGTATAACGTCATTTAGTAATGCGTCATAACATATAACGCCATATAGAAATGCGTCATAACCTATCATGTCATATAGTATTGCGTCATGACGTATAACGTCATATAGAATGACGTCATAACGTAGAACATCACATAGCAGTACGTCCGAACGTATAACGTGATATAGAATTACGTCATAACTTATAACGTCACATAGTAATACGTCATAACGTATAACGTCATATAGAATTACGGCATAGCGTGTAACGTCACATAGTAATACGTCATAACGTATAACGTCATATAGAATTACGGCATAACGTAGATCATCACATAGTAATACGTCCGAACGTATAACGTCATATAGAATTACGTCATAACTTATAACGTCACATAGTAATACGTCATAACGTATAACGTCATATAGAATTACGGTTTAACGTATACCGTCATATAGTATTGCGTCATAACGTATAACGTCATATATAATTACGTCATAACGTAGAACATCACATAGTAATACGTCCGAACGTATAGCGTCATATAGAATTACGTCATAACTTATAACGTCACATAGTAATACGTCATAACGTATAACGTCATATATAATTACGTCATAACGTAGAACATCACATAGTAATACGTCCGAACGTATAGCGTCATATAGAATTACGTCATAACATATAACGTCACATAGTAATACGTCATAACGTATAACGTCATATAGAATTACGGCATAGCGTGTAACGTCACATAGTAATACGTCATAACGTATAACGCCATATAGTAATGCGTCATAACGTATAACGCCATTTAGTAATGCGTCATAACGTATAACGCCATATAGTAATGCGTCATAACGTATAACGCCATTTAGTAATGCGTCATAATGTATAACGCCATATAGTAATGCGTCATAACGTATAACGCCATATAGTAATGCGTCATAGCGTATGACGTCATATAGTATTGCGTCATGACGTATAACGCCATATAGTATTGCGTCATGACGTATAACGCCATATAGTAAGGCGCCATGACGTATAACGTCATATAGAAATAAGGCATAACGTATAACGTCACATAGTAATACGTCATAACGTATAACGTCATATAGAATTACGGCATAACGTATAACATCACATGGAATTACGATTTAGCGTATAACGTCATATAGCAATGCGTCATAACGTATAACGCCATTTAGTAATGCGTCCTAACGTATAACGTCATATAGAATTACGGTTTAACGTATACCGTCATATAGTATTGCGTCATAACGTATAACGTCATATAGAATTACGGCATAACGTAGAACATCACATAGTAATACGTCCGAACGTATAACGTCATATAGAATTACGGCATAACTTATAACGTCACATAGTAATACGTCATAACGTATAACGTCATATAGAATTACGGCATAGCGTGTAACGTCACATAGTAATACGTCATAACGTATAACGTCATATAGAATTCCGGTTTAATGTATAACGCTATATAGCAATGCGTCATAACGTATAACGTCATATAGAATTACGGCATAACGTAGAACATCACATAGTAATACGTCCGAACGTATAACGTCATATAGAATTACGGCATAACGTATAACATCACATGGAATTACGATTTAGCGTATAACGTCATATAGCAATGCGTCATAACGTATAACGCCATTTAGTAATGCGTCCTAACGTATAACGTCATATAGAATTACGGTTGAACGTATACCGTCTTATAGTAATGCGTCATAACGTATAACGTCATATATAATTACGTCATAACTTATAACGTCACATAGAGTTACGGTTTAGCGTATAAAGTCATATAGAATTAGGGTTTAACGTATAACGTCACATAGAATTACGGTTTAACGTATAACGTCACATAGAATTACGGTTTAGCGTATAACGTCGTATAGAATTACGGCATAATGTGTAACGTCACATAGTAATACGTCATAACGTATAACGCCATATAGTAATGCGTCATAACGTATGACGTCATATAGTATTGTGTCATGACGTATAACGTCATATAGAATTAGGTCATAACGTAGAACGTCACACAGTAATACGTCATAACGTATAACGTCACATAGAATTACGGTTTAGCGTATAACGTCATATAGCAATGCGTCATAACTTATAACGTCACATAGTAATACGTCATAACGTATAACGTCATATAGAATTACGGCATAACGTATAACATCACATGGAATTACGATTTAGCGTATATCGTCATATAGCAATGCGTCATAACGTATAACGCCATTTAGTAATGCGTCCTAACGTATAACGTCATATAGAATTACGGTTTAACGTATACCGTCATATAGTATTGCGTCATAACGTATAACGTCATATATAATTACGTCATAACGTAGAACATCACATAGTAATACGTCCGAACGTATAGCGTCATATAGAATTACGTCATAACTTATAACGTCACATAGTAATACGTCATAACGTATAACGTCATATAGAATTACGGCATAACGTAGAACATCACATAGTAATACGTCCGAACGTATAACGTCATATAGAATTACGGCATAACGTATAACATCACATGGAATTACGATTTAGCGTATAACGTCATATAGCAATGCGTCATAACGTGTAACGCCATTTAGTAATGCGTCCTAACGTATAACGTCATATAGAATTACGGTTTAACGTATACCGTCATATAGTAATGCGTCATAACGTATAACGTCATATATAATTACGTCATAACTTATAACGTCACATAGAGTTACGGTTTAGCGTATAAAGTCATATAGAATTAGGGTTTAACGTATAACGTCACATAGAATTACGGTTTAACGTATAACGTCACATAGAATTACGGTTTAGCGTATAACGTCATATAGAATTACGGCATAATGTGTAACGTCACATAGTAATACGTCATAACGTATAACGCCATATAGTAATGCGTCATAACGTATGACGTCATATAGTATTGTGTCATGACGTATAACGTCATATAGAATTAGGTCATAACGTAGAACGTCACACAGTAATACGTCATAACGTATAACGTCACATAGAATTACGGTTTAGCGTATAACGTCATATAGCAATGCGTCATAACATATAACGCCATTTAGTAATGCGTCATAACATATAACGCCATATAGAAATGCGTCATAACCTATCATGTCATATAGTATTGCGTCATGACGTATAACGTCATATAGAATGACGTCATAACGTAGAACATCACATAGCAATACGTCCGAACGTATAACGTGATATAGAATTACGTCATAACTTATAACGTCACATAGTAATACGTCATAACGTATAACGTCATATAGAATTACGGCATAGCGTGTAACGTCACATAGTAATACGTCATAACGTATAACGTCATATAGAATTCCGGTTTAACGTATAACGCTATATAGCAATGCGTCATAACGTATAACGTCATATAGAATTACGGCATAACGTAGATCATCACATAGTAATACGTCCGAACGTATAACGTCATATAGAATTACGTCATAACTTATAACGTCACATAGTAATACGTCATAACGTATAACGTCATATAGAATTACGGTTTAACGTATACCGTCATATAGTATTGCGTCATAACGTATAACGTCATATATAATTACGTCATAACGTAGAACATCACATAGTAATACGTCCGAACGTATAGCGTCATATAGAATTACGTCATAACTTATAACGTCACATAGTAATACGTCATAACGTATAACGTCATATATAATTACGTCATAACGTAGAACATCACATAGTAATACGTCCGAACGTATAGCGTCATATAGAATTACGTCATAACATATAACGTCACATAGTAATACGTCATAACGTATAACGTCATATAGAATTACGGCATAGCGTGTAACGTCACATAGTAATACGTCATAACGTATAACGCCATATAGTAATGCGTCATAACGTATAACGCCATTTAGTAATGCGTCATAACGTATAACGCCATATAGTAATGCGTCATAACGTATAACGCCATTTAGTAATGCGTCATAATGTATAACGCCATATAGTAATGCGTCATAACGTATAACGCCATATAGTAATGCGTCATAGCGTATGACGTCATATAGTATTGCGTCATGACGTATAACGCCATATAGTATTGCGTCATGACGTATAACGCCATATAGTAAGGCGCCATGACGTATAACGTCATATAGAAATAAGGCATAACGTATAACGTCACATAGTAATTCGTCATAACGTATAACGTCATATAGAATTCCGGTTTAACGTATAACGCTATATAGCAATGCGTCATAACGTATAACGTCATATAGAATTACGGCATAACGTAGATCATCACATAGTAATACGTCCGAACGTATAACGTCATATAGAATTACGTCATAACTTATAACGTCACATAGTAATACGTCATAACGTATAACGTCATATAGAATTACGGCATAACGTAGAACATCACATAGTAATACGTCATAACGTATAACGTCATATAGAATTACGGCATAGCGTGTAACGTCACATAGTAATACGTCATAACGTATAACGCCATATAGTAATGCGTCATAACGTATAACGCCATTTAGTAATGCGTCATAACGTATAACGCCATATAGTAATGCGTCATAACGTATAACGCCATTTAGTAATGCGTCATAATGTATAACGCCATATAGTAATGCGTCATAACGTATAACGCCATATAGTAATGCGTCATAGCGTATGACGTCATATAGTATTGCGTCATGACGTATAACGCCATATAGTATTGCGTCATGACGTATAACGCCATATAGTAAGGCGCCATGACGTATAACGTCATATAGAAATAAGGCATAACGTATAACGTCACATAGTAATACGTCATAACGTATAACGTCATATAGAATTACGGCATAACGTATAACATCACATGGAATTACGATTTAGCGTATAACGTCATATAGCAATGCGTCATAACGTATAACGCCATTTAGTAATGCGTCCTAACGTATAACGTCATATAGAATTACGGTTTAACGTATACCGTCATATAGTATTGCGTCATAACGTATAACGTCATATAGAATTACGGCATAACGTAGAACATCACATAGTAATACGTCCGAACGTATAACGTCATATAGAATTACGGCATAACTTATAACGTCACATAGTAATACGTCATAACGTATAACGTCATATAGAATTACGGCATAGCGTGTAACGTCACATAGTAATACGTCATAACGTATAACGTCATATAGAATTCCGGTTTAATGTATAACGCTATATAGCAATGCGTCATAACGTATAACGTCATATAGAATTACGGCATAACGTAGAACATCAC
The DNA here is from genome assembly GCF_041682495.2 of Bombus fervidus. NCBI lineage: Eukaryota > Metazoa > Arthropoda > Insecta > Hymenoptera > Apidae > Bombus > Bombus fervidus. The sequence goes on from NW_027212582.1 coordinate 4,263,064, forward strand.
ATAGTAATACGTCCGAACGTATAACGTCATATAGAATTACGGCATAACGTATAACATCACATGGAATTACGATTTAGCGTATAACGTCATATAGCAATGCGTCATAACGTATAACGCCATTTAGTAATGCGTCCTAACGTATAACGTCATATAGAATTACGGTTGAACGTATACCGTCTTATAGTAATGCGTCATAACGTATAACGTCATATATAATTACGTCATAACTTATAACGTCACATAGAGTTACGGTTTAGCGTATAAAGTCATATAGAATTAGGGTTTAACGTATAACGTCACATAGAATTACGGTTTAACGTATAACGTCACATAGAATTACGGTTTAGCGTATAACGTCGTATAGAATTACGGCATAATGTGTAACGTCACATAGTAATACGTCATAACGTATAACGCCATATAGTAATGCGTCATAACGTATGACGTCATATAGTATTGTGTCATGACGTATAACGTCATATAGAATTAGGTCATAACGTAGAACGTCACACAGTAATACGTCATAACGTATAACGTCACATAGAATTACGGTTTAGCGTATAACGTCATATAGCAATGCGTCATAACTTATAACGTCACATAGTAATACGTCATAACGTATAACGTCATATAGAATTACGGCATAACGTATAACATCACATGGAATTACGATTTAGCGTATATCGTCATATAGCAATGCGTCATAACGTATAACGCCATTTAGTAATGCGTCCTAACGTATAACGTCATATAGAATTACGGTTTAACGTATACCGTCATATAGTATTGCGTCATAACGTATAACGTCATATATAATTACGTCATAACGTAGAACATCACATAGTAATACGTCCGAACGTATAGCGTCATATAGAATTACGTCATAACTTATAACGTCACATAGTAATACGTCATAACGTATAACGTCATATAGAATTACGGCATAACGTAGAACATCACATAGTAATACGTCCGAACGTATAACGTCATATAGAATTACGGCATAACGTATAACATCACATGGAATTACGATTTAGCGTATAACGTCATATAGCAATGCGTCATAACGTGTAACGCCATTTAGTAATGCGTCCTAACGTATAACGTCATATAGAATTACGGTTTAACGTATACCGTCATATAGTAATGCGTCATAACGTATAACGTCATATATAATTACGTCATAACTTATAACGTCACATAGAGTTACGGTTTAGCGTATAAAGTCATATAGAATTAGGGTTTAACGTATAACGTCACATAGAATTACGGTTTAACGTATAACGTCACATAGAATTACGGTTTAGCGTATAACGTCATATAGAATTACGGCATAATGTGTAACGTCACATAGTAATACGTCATAACGTATAACGCCATATAGTAATGCGTCATAACGTATGACGTCATATAGTATTGTGTCATGACGTATAACGTCATATAGAATTAGGTCATAACGTAGAACGTCACACAGTAATACGTCATAACGTATAACGTCACATAGAATTACGGTTTAGCGTATAACGTCATATACCAATGCGTCATAACATATAACGCCATTTAGTAATGCGTCATAACATATAACGCCATATAGAAATGCGTCATAACCTATCATGTCATATAGTATTGCGTCATGACGTATAACGTCATATAGAATGACGTCATAACGTAGAACATCACATAGCAATACGTCCGAACGTATAACGTGATATAGAATTACGTCATAACTTATAACGTCACATAGTAATACGTCATAACGTATAACGTCATATAGAATTACGGCATAGCGTGTAACGTCACATAGTAATACGTCATAACGTATAACGTCATATAGAATTCCGGTTTAACGTATAACGCTATATAGCAATGCGTCATAACGTATAACGTCATATAGAATTACGGCATAACGTAGATCATCACATAGTAATACGTCCGAACGTATAACGTCATATAGAATTACGTCATAACTTATAACGTCACATAGTAATACGTCATAACGTATAACGTCATATAGAATTACGGTTTAACGTATACCGTCATATAGTATTGCGTCATAACGTATAACGTCATATATAATTACGTCATAACGTAGAACATCACATAGTAATACGTCCGAACGTATAGCGTCATATAGAATTACGTCATAACTTATAACGTCACATAGTAATACGTCATAACGTATAACGTCATATATAATTACGTCATAACGTAGAACATCACATAGTAATACGTCCGAACGTATAGCGTCATATAGAATTACGTCATAACATATAACGTCACATAGTAATACGTCATAACGTATAACGTCATATAGAATTACGGCATAGCGTGTAACGTCACATAGTAATACGTCATAACGTATAACGCCATATAGTAATGCGTCATAACGTATAACGCCATTTAGTAATGCGTCATAACGTATAACGCCATATAGTAATGCGTCATAACGTATAACGCCATTTAGTAATGCGTCATAATGTATAACGCCATATAGTAATGCGTCATAACGTATAACGCCATATAGTAATGCGTCATAGCGTATGACGTCATATAGTATTGCGTCATGACGTATAACGCCATATAGTATTGCGTCATGACGTATAACGCCATATAGTAAGGCGCCATGACGTATAACGTCATATAGAAATAAGGCATAACGTATAACGTCACATAGTAATTCGTCATAACGTATAACGTCATATAGAATTCCGGTTTAACGTATAACGCTATATAGCAATGCGTCATAACGTATAACGTCATATAGAATTACGGCATAACGTAGATCATCACATAGTAATACGTCCGAACGTATAACGTCATATAGAATTACGTCATAACTTATAACGTCACATAGTAATACGTCATAACGTATAACGTCATATAGAATTACGGCATAACGTAGAACATCACATAGTAATACGTCATAACGTATAACGTCATATAGAATTACGGCATAACGTATAACATCACATGGAATTACGATTTAGCGTATATCGTCATATAGCAATGCGTCATAACGTATAACGCCATTTAGTAATGCGTCCTAACGTATAACGTCATATAGAATTACGGTTTAACGTATACCGTCATATAGTATTGCGTCATAACGTATAACGTCATATATAATTACGTCATAACGTAGAACATCACATAGTAATTCGTCCGAACGTATAGCGTCATATAGAATTACGTCATAACTTATAACGTCACATAGTAATACGTCATAACGTATAACGTCATATAGAATTACGGCATAACGTAGAACATCACATAGTAATACGTCCGAACGTATAACGTCATATAGAATTACGGCATAACGTATAACATCACATGGAATTACGATTTAGCGTATAACGTCATATAGCAATGCGTCATAACGTGTAACGCCATTTAGTAATGCGTCCTAACGTATAACGTCATATAGAATTACGGTTTAACGTATACCGTCATATAGTAATGCGTCATAACGTATAACGTCATATATAATTACGTCATAACTTATAACGTCACATAGAGTTACGGTTTAGCGTATAAAGTCATATAGAATTAGGGTTTAACGTATAACGTCACATAGAATTACGGTTTAACGTATAACGTCACATAGAATTACGGTTTAGCGTATAACGTCATATAGAATTACGGCATAATGTGTAACGTCACATAGTAATACGTCATAACGTATAACGCCATATAGTAATGCGTCATAACGTATGACGTCATATAGTATTGTGTCATGACGTATAACGTCATATAGAATTAGGTCATAACGTAGAACGTCACACAGTAATACGTCATAACGTATAACGTCACATAGAATTACGGTTTAGCGTATAACGTCATATAGCAATGCGTCATAACATATAACGCCATTTAGTAATGCGTCATAACATATAACGCCATATAGAAATGCGTCATAACCTATCATGTCATATAGTATTGCGTCATGACGTATAACGTCATATAGAATTACGGCATAGCGTGTAACGTCACATAGTAATACGTCATAACGTATAACGTCATATAGAATTACGTCATAACTTATAACGTCACATAGTAATACGTCATAACGTATAACGTCATATAGAATTACGGCATAGCGTGTAACGTCACATAGTAGTACGTCATATAGTATAACGTCACATAGAATTACGGTTTAGCGTATAACGTCATATAGCAATGCGTCATAACGTATAACGCCATTTAGTAATGCGTCATAACATATAACGCCATATAGTAATGCGTCATAAGCTATAGCGTCATATAGTATTGCGTCATGACGTATAACGTCATATAGAATTACGTCATAACGTATAACGCCATATAGCCATGCGTCATAACGTATAAGGTCATATGGAATTACGGTTTAACGTATAACGTCATATAGTAATGCGTCATAACGTATAACGCCATATAGAAATGCGTCATAACGTATGACGTCACATGGTATTGCGTCATGACGTTTAACGTCATATAGAATTAGGTCATAACGTAGAACATCACATAGTAATACGTCATAACGTATAACGTCACATAGAATTACGGTTCAGCGTCTAATTTCATATAGCAATACGTCATAACGTATAAGGCCATATAGCAATGCGTCATAACGTTTAACGGCATATAGTATTGCGTCATGACGTATAACGTCATATAGAATGACGTCATAACGTATAACGCCATATAGTAATGCGTCATAACGTATAACGTCATATAGTATTACGTCATAACTTATAACGTCACATAGTAATACGTCATAACGTATAACGTCATATAGAATGACGTCATAACGTAGAACATCACATAGCAGTACGTCCGAACGTATAACGTGATATAGAATTACGTCATAACTTATAACGTCACATAGAAATACGTCATAACGTATAACGTCATATAGAATTACGGCATAGCGTGTAACGTCACATAGTAATTCGTCATAACGTATAACGTCATATAGAATTCCGGTTTAACGTATAACGCTATATAGCAATGCGTCATAACGTATAACGTCATATAGAATTACGGCATAACGTAGATCATCACATAGTAATACGTCCGAACGTATAACGTCATATAGAATTACGTCATAACTTATAACGTCACATAGTAATACGTCATAACGTATAACGTCATTTAGAATTACGGTTTAACGTATACCGTCATATAGTATTGCGTCATAACGTATAACGTCATATATAATTACGTCATAACGTAGAACATCACATAGTAATACGTCCGAACGTATAGCGTCAGATAGAATTACGTCATAACTTATAACGTCACATAGTAATACGTCATAACGTATAACGTCATATATAATTACGTCATAACGTAGAACATCACATAGTAATACGTCCGAACGTATAGCGTCATATAGAATTACGTCATAACATATAACGTCACATAGTAATACGTCATAACGTATAACGTCATATAGAATTACGGCATAGCGTGTAACGTCACATAGTAATACGTCATAACGTATAACGCCATATAGTAATGCGTCATAACGTATAACGCCATTTAGTAATGCGTCATAACGTATAACGCCATATAGTAATGCGTCATAACGTATAACGCCATTTAGTAAGGCGTCATAATGTATAACGCCATATAGTAATGCGTCATAACGTATAACGCCATATAGTAATGCGTCATAGCGTATGACGTCATATAGTATTGCGTCATGACGTATAACGCCATATAGTATTGCGTCATGACGTATAACGCCATATAGTAAGGCGCCATGACGTATAACGTCATATAGAAATAAGGCATAACGTATAACGTCACATAGTAATACGTCATAACGTATAACGTCATATAGAATTACGGCATAACGTATAACATCACATGGAATTACGATTTAGCGTATAACGTCATATAGCAATGCGTCATAACGTATAACGCCATTTAGTAATGCGTCCTAACGTATAACGTCATATAGAATTACGGTTTAATGTATACCGTCATATAGTATTGCGTCATAACGTATCACGTCATATAGAATTGCGGCATAACGTAGAACATCACATAGTAATACGTCCGAGCGTATAACGTCATATAGAATTACGGCATAACGTAGAACATCACATAGTAATACGTCCGAACGTATAACGTCATATAGAATTACGGCATAACGTATAACATCACATGGAATTACGATTTAGCGTATAACGTCATATAGCAATGCGTCATAACGTATAACGCCATTTAGTAATGCGTCCTAACGTATAACGTCATATAGAATTACGGTTTAACGTGTACCGTCATATAGTAATGCGTCATAACGTATAACGTCATATATAATTACGTCATAACTTATAACGTCACATAGAGTTACGGTTTAGCGTATAAAGTCATATAGAATTAGGGTTTAACGTATAACGTCACATAGAATTACGGTTTAACGTATAACGTCACATAGAATTACGGTTTAGCGTATAACGTCATATAGAATTAGGGTTTACCTTATAACGTTATATAGAATTACGGCATAATGTGTAACGTCACATAGTAATACGTCATAACGTATAACGCCATATAGTAATGCGTCATAACGTATGACGTCATATAGTATTGTGTCATGACGTATAACGTCATATAGAATTACGGTTTAACGTATAACGTCACATAGTAATACGTCATAACGTGTAACGTCGTATAGAATTACGTCATAACGTATAACGTAACATAGCAATACGTCATAACGTATAACGACATATAGAATTCCGGTTTAACGAATAACGCTATATAACAATGCGTCATGACGTATAACGTCATATAGAATTAGGTCATAACGTAGAACATCACATAGTAATACGTCATAACGGATAACGTCACATAGAATTACGGTTTAGCGTAAAGCGTCATATAGCAATGCGCCATAACGTATAACGCCATTTAGTAATGCGTCATAACATATAACGCCATATAGTAATGCGTCATAACCTATAATGTCATATAGTATTGCGTCATGACGTATAACGTCATATAGAATGACGTCATAACGTAGAACATCACATAGTAATTCGTCCGAACGTGTAACGTCATATAGAATTACGTCATAACTTATAACGTCACATAGTAATACGTCATAACGTATAACGTCATATAGAATTACGGCATAGCGTGTAACGTCACATAGTAATACGTCATAACGTATAACGTCATATAGAATTCCGGTTTAACGTATAACGCTATATAGCAATGCGTCATAACGTATAACGTCATATAGAATTGCGGCATAACGTAGAACATCACATAGTAATACGTCCGAACGTATAACGTCATATAGAATTACGTCATAACTTATAACGTCACATAGTAATACGTCATAACGTATAACGTCATATAGAATTACGGCATAGCGTGTCACGTCACATACGAATACGTCATAACGTATAACGTCACATAGAATTACGGTTTAGCGTATAACGTCATATAGCAATGCGTCATAACATATAGCGCCATATAGTAATGCGTCATAACGTATGACGTCATATAGTATTGCGTCATGACGTATAACGTCATGTAGAATTGGGTCATAACGTAGAACATCACACAGTAATACGTCATAACGTATAATGTCACATAGAATTACGGTTTAACGTATAACGTCATATAGTAATGCGTCATACCGTATAACGCCATATGTAAAGGCGTCATGACGTATAACGTCATATAGAATTACGGCATAATGTATAACGTCACATAGTAATACGTCATAACGTATACCGTCATAAAATTAGGCGACATGACGTATAACGTCATATAGAATTACGTCATAACGTATAACGTCACGTAGTAATACGTCATAACGTATAACGTCACATAGTAATACGTCATAACGTGTAACGTCGTATAGAATTACGTCATAACGTACAACGTAACATAGTAATACGTCATAACGTTTAACGTCACATAGTAATACGTCATAACGTATAACGTCATATAGAATTCCGCTTTAACGAATAACGCTATACAGCAATGCGTCATAACGTATAACGTCATACAGAATTACGGCATACTGTGTAACGTCAAATAGTAATACGTCATATTGTATAACGCCATATAGCAATGCGTCGCAACGTATAACGTCATATAGAATTACGGTTTAACGTATAACGTCATACAGTAATGCGTCATAACGTATAACGCCATATAGTAATGCGTCATAACGTATGACGTTATATAGTATTGCATCATGACGTATATCTTCATATAGAATTAGGTCGTAACGAGGAACATCACATAGTAACACGTCATAACGTATAACGTCACATAGAATTACGGTTTAACGTATAACGTCATATAGTAATGCGTCATACCGTATAACGCCATATCGTAAGGCGTCATGACGTATAACGTCATATAGAATTACGGTTTAACGTATAACGTCATACAGTAATGCGTCATAACGCATAACGTCACATAGTAATACGTCATAACTTATAACGTCACATAGAATTACGGTTTAGCGTATAACGTCATATAGAATTAGGGTTTAACGTATAACGTCAAATAGAATTACGGTTTAGCGTATAACGTCATATAGAATTAGGGTTTAACGTATACCGCCATATAGTATTGCGTCATAACGTATAACGTCATATATAATTACGTCATAACGTAGAACATCACATAGTAATACGTCCGAACGTATAACGTCATACAGAATTACGTCATAACTTATACCGTCACATAGTAATACGTGATAACGTATAACGTCATATAGAATTACGGCATAGCGTGTAACGTCACATAGTAATACGTCATAACGTATAACGTCATATAGAATTCCGGTTTAACGTATAACGCTATATAGCAATGCGTCATAACGTATAACGTCATATAGAATTACGGCATAACGTAGAACATCAAATAGTAATACGTCCGAACGTATAACGTCATATAGAATTACGTCATAACTTATAACGTCACATAGTAATACGTCATAACGTATAACGTCATATAGAATTACGGCATAGCGTGTAACGTCACATAGTAGTACGTCATAACGTATAACGTCACATAGAATTACGGTTTAGCGTATAACGTCATATAGCAATGCGTCATAACGTATAACGCCATTTAGTAATGCGTCATAACATATAACGCCATATAGTAATGCGTCATAAGCTATAGCGTCATATAGAATGACGTCATAACGTAGAACATCACATAGTAAACGTCCTAACGTATAACGTCATATAGAATTACGTCATAACTTATAACGTCACATGGTAATACGAAATAACGCATAACGTCACATAGTAATACGTTATAACTTATAACGTCACATAGAATTACGGTTTAACGTATAACGTCACATAGAATTAGGGTTTACCGTATAACGTCATATAGAATTACGGTTTAACGTATAACGTCACATAGTAATACGTCATAACGTGTAACGCCATATAGAATTGCGTCATAACGTATAACGTCACAGAGTAATACTTCAAAACGTATAACGTCATATAGAATTCCGGTTTAACGTATAACGTCATATGGAATTACGATTTAACGTATGAAGCCATGTAGAATTACGGCATAACGTATAACGTCACATAGTAATACGTCATAACGTATACCGTCATATAATAAGGCGACATGACGTATAACGTCATATAGAATTACGTCATAACCTATAACGTCACGTAGTAATACGTCATAACGTACAACGTCTCATAGAATTACGGTTTAATGTATATCGTCATATAGAAATCCGGTTTAACGTATAACGTCATATGGAATTACGGTTTAACGTATAAAGCAATGTAGTATTACGGCATAACGTATAACGTCATATAGTAATGCGTCATAACGTATAACGCCATATAGTAATGCGTCATAATGTATAACGTCATATAGAATTACGGTTTAACGTATAACGTCACATAGTAATACATCATAACGTGTAACGCCATATAGAATTGCGTCATAACGTATAACGTCACAGAGTAATACTTCAAAACGTATAACGTCATATAGAATTCCGGTTTAACGTATAACGCTATATAGCAATGCGTCATAACGTATAACGTCATATAGAATTGCGGCATAACGTAGAACATCACATAGTAATACGTCATAACGTATAACGTCATATAGAATTACGGTTTAACGTATAACGCTATATAGCAATGCGTCATAACGTATAACGTCATATAGAATTACGGCATAACGTAGAACATCAAATAGTAATACGTCCGAACGTATAACGTCATATAGAATTACGTCATAACTTATAACGTCACATAGTAATACGTCATAACGTATAACGTCATATAGAATTACGGCATAGCGTGTAACGTCACATAGTAGTACGTCATAACGTATAACGTCACATAGAATTACGGTTTAGCGTATAACGTCATATAGCAATGCGTCATAACGTATAACGCCATTTAGTAATGCGTCATAACATATAACGCCATATAGTAATGCGTCATAAGCTATAGCGTCATATAGAATGACGTCATAACGTAGAACATCACATAGTAAACGTCCTAACGTATAACGTCATATAGAATTACGTCATAACTTATAACGTCACATGGTAATACGAAATAACGCATAACGTCACATAGTAATACGTTATAACTTATAACGTCACATAGAATTACGGTTTAACGTATAACGTCACATAGAATTAGGGTTTACCGTATAACGTCATATAGAATTACGGTTTAACGTATAACGTCACATAGTAATACGTCATAACGTGTAACGCCATATAGAATTGCGTCATAACGTATAACGTCACAGAGTAATACTTCAAAACGTATAACGTCATATAGAATTCCGGTTTAACGTATAACGTCATATGGAATTACGATTTAACGTATGAAGCCATGTAGAATTACGGCATAACGTATAACGTCACATAGTAATACGTCATAACGTATACCGTCATATAATAAGGCGACATGACGTATAACGTCATATAGAATTACGTCATAACCTATAACGTCACGTAGTAATACGTCATAACGTACAACGTCTCATAGAATTACGGTTTAATGTATATCGTCATATAGAAATCCGGTTTAACGTATAACGTCATATGGAATTACGGTTTAACGTATAAAGCAATGTAGTATTACGGCATAACGTATAACGTCATATAGTAATGCGTCATAACGTATAACGCCATATAGTAATGCGTCATAATGTATAACGTCATATAGAATTACGGTTTAACGTATAACGTCACATAGTAATACATCATAACGTGTAACGCCATATAGAATTGCGTCATAACGTATAACGTCACAGAGTAATACTTCAAAACGTATAACGTCATATAGAATTCCGGTTTAACGTATAACGCTATATAGCAATGCGTCATAACGTATAACGTCATATAGAATTGCGGCATAACGTAGAACATCACATAGTAATACGTCATAACGTATAACGTCATATAGAATTACGGTTTAACGTATAACGCTATATAGCAATGCGTCATAACGTATAACGTCATATAGAATTACGGCATAACGTAGAACATCAAATAGTAATACGTCCGAACGTATAACGTCATATAGAATTACGTCATAACTTATAACGTCACATAGTAATACGTCATAACGTATAACGTCATATAGAATTACGGCATAGCGTGTAACGTCACATAGTAGTACGTCATAACGTATAACGTCACATAGAATTACGGTTTAGCGTATAACGTCATATAGCAATGCGTCATAACGTATAACGCCATTTAGTAATGCGTCATAACATATAACGCCATATAGTAATGCGTCATAAGCTATAGCGTCATATAGAATGACGTCATAACGTAGAACATCACATAGTAAACGTCCTAACGTATAACGTCATATAGAATTACGTCATAACTTATAACGTCACATGGTAATACGAAATAACGCATAACGTCACATAGTAATACGTTATAACTTATAACGTCACATAGAATTACGGTTTAACGTATAACGTCACATAGAATTAGGGTTTACCGTATAACGTCATATAGAATTACGGTTTAACGTATAACGTCACATAGTAATACGTCATAACGTGTAACGCCATATAGAATTGCGTCATAACGTATAACGTCACAGAGTAATACTTCAAAACGTATAACGTCATATAGAATTCCGGTTTAACGTATAACGTCATATGGAATTACGATTTAACGTATGAAGCCATGTAGAATTACGGCATAACGTATAACGTCACATAGTAATACGTCATAACGTATACCGTCATATAATAAGGCGACATGACGTATAACGTCATATAGAATTACGTCATAACCTATAACGTCACGTAGTAATACGTCATAACGTACAACGTCTCATAGAATTACGGTTTAATGTATATCGTCATATAGAAATCCGGTTTAACGTATAACGTCATATGGAATTACGGTTTAACGTATAAAGCAATGTAGTATTACGGCATAACGTATAACGTCATATAGTAATGCGTCATAACGTATAACGCCATATAGTAATGCGTCATAATGTATAACGTCATATAGAATTACGGTTTAACGTATAACGTCACATAGTAATACATCATAACGTGTAACGCCATATAGAATTGCGTCATAACGTATAACGTCACAGAGTAATACTTCAAAACGTATAACGTCATATAGAATTCCGGTTTAACGTATAACGCTATATAGCAATGCGTCATAACGTATAACGTCATATAGAATTGCGGCATAACGTAGAACATCACATAGTAATACGTCATAACGTATAACGTCATATAGAATTACGGTTTAACGTATAACGCTATATAGCAATGCGTCATAACGTATAACGTCATATAGAATTACGGCATAACGTAGAACATCAAATAGTAATACGTCCGAACGTATAACGTCATATAGAATTACGTCATAACTTATAACGTCACATAGTAATACGTCATAACGTATAACGTCATATAGAATTACGGCATAGCGTGTAACGTCACATAGTAGTACGTCATAACGTATAACGTCACATAGAATTACGGTTTAGCGTATAACGTCATATAGCAATGCGTCATAACGTATAACGCCATTTAGTAATGCGTCATAACATATAACGCCATATAGTAATGCGTCATAAGCTATAGCGTCATATAGAATGACGTCATAACGTAGAACATCACATAGTAAACGTCCTAACGTATAACGTCATATAGAATTACGTCATAACTTATAACGTCACATGGTAATACGAAATAACGCATAACGTCACATAGTAATACGTTATAACTTATAACGTCACATAGAATTACGGTTTAACGTATAACGTCACATAGAATTAGGGTTTACCGTATAACGTCATATAGAATTAGGGTTTAACGTATAACATCATATGGAATTACGGATTAACGTACAACGTCATATAGTAATGCGTCATAAAGTATAACGCCATTTAGTAATGCGTCCTAACGTATAACGTCATATAGAATTACGGTTTAACGTATACCGCCATATAGTATTGCGTCATAACGTATAACGTCATATATAATTACGTCATAACGTAGAACATCACATAGTAATACGTCCGAACGTATAACGTCATACAGAATTACGTCATAACTTATACCGTCACATAGTAATACGTGATAACGTATAACGTCATATAGAATTACGGCATAGCGTGTAACGTCACATAGTAATACGTCATAACGTATAACGTCATATAGAATTCCGGTTTAACGTATAACGCTATATAGCAATGCGTCATAACGTATAACGTCATATAGAATTACGGCATAACGTAGAACATCAAATAGTAATACGTCCGAACGTATAACGTCATATAGAATTACGTCATAACTTATAACGTCACATAGTAATACGTCATAACGTATAACGTCATATAGAATTACGGCATAGCGTGTAACGTCACATAGTAGTACGTCATAACGTATAACGTCACATAGAATTACGGTTTAGCGTATAACGTCATATAGCAATGCGTCATAACGTATAACGCCATTTAGTAATGCGTCATAACATATAACGCCATATAGTAATGCGTCATAAGCTATAGCGTCATATAGAATGACGTCATAACGTAGAACATCACATAGTAAACGTCCTAACGTATAACGTCATATAGAATTACGTCATAACTTATAACGTCACATGGTAATACGAAATAACGCATAACGTCACATAGTAATACGTTATAACTTATAACGTCACATAGAATTACGGTTTAACGTATAACGTCACATAGAATTAGGGTTTACCGTATAACGTCATATAGAATTACGGTTTAACGTATAACGTCACATAGTAATACGTCATAACGTGTAACGCCATATAGAATTGCGTCATAACGTATAACGTCACAGAGTAATACTTCAAAACGTATAACGTCATATAGAATTCCGGTTTAACGTATAACGTCATATGGAATTACGATTTAACGTATGAAGCCATGTAGAATTACGGCATAACGTATAACGTCACATAGTAATACGTCATAACGTATACCGTCATATAATAAGGCGACATGACGTATAACGTCATATAGAATTACGTCATAACCTATAACGTCACGTAGTAATACGTCATAACGTACAACGTCTCATAGAATTACGGTTTAATGTATATCGTCATATAGAAATCCGGTTTAACGTATAACGTCATATGGAATTACGGTTTAACGTATAAAGCAATGTAGTATTACGGCATAACGTATAACGTCATATAGTAATGCGTCATAACGTATAACGCCATATAGTAATGCGTCATAATGTATAACGTCATATAGAATTACGGTTTAACGTATAACGTCACATAGTAATACATCATAACGTGTAACGCCATATAGAATTGCGTCATAACGTATAACGTCACAGAGTAATACTTCAAAACGTATAACGTCATATAGAATTCCGGTTTAACGTATAACGCTATATAGCAATGCGTCATAACGTATAACGTCATATAGAATTGCGGCATAACGTAGAACATCACATAGTAATACGTCCGAACGTATAACGTCATATAGAATTACGGCATAGCGTGTAACGTCACATACTAATACGTCATAACGTATAACGTCACATAGAATTACGGTTTAGCGTATAACGTCATATAGCAATGCGTCATAACGTATAGCGCCATATAGTAATGCGTCATAACGTATGACGTCATATAGTATTGCGTCATGACGTATAACGTCATGTAGAATTGGGTCATAACGTAGAACATCACACAGTAATACGTCATAACGTATAATGTCACGTAGAATTACGGTTTAACGTATAACGTCATATAGTAATGCGTCATACCGTATAACGCCATATAGAATGGCGTCATGACGTATAACGTCATATAGAATTACGGTTTAACATGTAACGTCAAATAGTAATGCGTCATAACGTATAACGCCATTTAGTAATGCGTCATAACGTATAACGTCACATAGTAATACGTCATAACGTATAACGTCATATAGAATTACGGCATAATGTATAACGTCACATAGTAATACGTCATGACGTATAACGTCATATAGAATTCCGGTTTAACGTATAACGCTATATTGCAATGCGTCATACCATAAAACGTCATATAGAAGTACGGCATAATGTATAACGTCACATAGTAATACGTCATAACGTATACCGTCATATAATTAGGCGACATGACGTATACGTCATATACAATTACGTCATAACGTATAACGTCACGTAGTAATACGTCATAACGTAAAACGTCATATAGAAATACGGCATAACGTATAACGTCATATAGAATTACGGCATAGCGTGTAACGTCACATAGTAATACGTCATAACGTATAACGTCATATAGAATTCCGGTTTAACGTATAACGCTATACGTCATATAGAAATACGGCATAATGTATAACGTCACATAGTAATACGTCATAACGTATAACGCCATATAGTAATGCGTCATAACGTATGACGTCATATAGTATTGCGTCATGACGTATAACGCCATATAGTAAGGCGCCATGACGTATAACGTCATATAGTAATACGTCATAACGTGTAACGTCGTATGGCATTACGTCATAACGCATAACGTCACATAGTAATACGTCATAACGTATGACGTTATATAGTATTGCGTCATAACATATAACGCCATATAGTAATGCGTCATAAGCTATAGCGTCATATAGTAATGCGTCATAACGTATAACGCCATATAGCAATACGTCATAACGTATAAGGCCATATAGCAATGCGTCATAACGTATAACGGCATATAGTATTGCGTCATGACGTATAACGTCATATAGAATGACGTCATAACGTAGAACATCACATAGTAAACGTCCTAACGTATAACGTCATATAGAATTACGTCATAACTTATAACGTCACATGGTAATACGAAATAACGCATAACGTCACATAGTAATACGTTATAACTTATAACGTCACATAGAATTACGGTTTAACGTATAACGTCACATAGAATTAGGGTTTACCGTATAACGTCATATAGAATTACGGTTTAACGTATAACGTCACATAATTATACGTCATAACGTGTAACGTCGTATAGAATTACGTCATAACGTATAACGTCACATAGCAATACGTCATAACGTATAACGACATATAGAATTCCGGTTTAACGAATAACGCTATATAACAATGCGTCATGACGTATAACGTCATGTAGAATTAGGTCATAACGTAGAACATCACATAGTAATACGTCATAACGGATAACGTCACATAGCAATGCGCCATAACGTATAACGCCATTTAGTAATGCGTCATAACATATAACGCCATATAGTAATGCGTCGTAACCTATAATGTCATATAGTATTGCGTCATGACGTATAACGTCATATAGAATGACGTCATAACGTAGAACATAACATAGTAATACGTCCGAACGTATAACGTCATATAGAATTACGTCATAACTTATAACGTCACATAGTAATACGTCATAACGTATAACGTCATACAGAATTACGGCATAGCGTGTAACGTCACATAGTAATACGTCATAACGTATAACGTCATATAGAATTCCGGTTTAACGTATAACGCTATATAGCAATGCGTCATAACGTATAACGTCATATAGAATTGCGGCATAACGTAGAACATCATATAGTAATACGTCCGAACGTATAACGTCATATAGAATTACGTCATAACTTATAACGTCACATAGTAATACGTCATAACGTATAACGTCATATAGAATTACGGCATAGCGTGTAACGTCACATACTAATACGTCATAACGTATAACGTCACATAGAATTACGGTTTAGCGTATAACGTCATATAGCAATGCGTCATAACGTATAACGCCATTTAGTAATGCGTCATAACATATAACGCCATATAGTAATGCGTCATAAGCTATAGCGTCATATAGTATTGCGTCATGACGTATAACGTCATATAGAATTACGTCATAACGTATAACGCCATATAGCCATGCGTCATAAAGTATAAGGTCATATGGAATTAGGGTTTAGCGTATAACGTCATGTAGCAATGCGTCATAACGTATAACGCCATATCGAATTGCGTCATAACGTATAACGTCACAGAGTAATACGTCAAAACGTGTAACGTCATATAGAATTCCGGTTTACCGCATAACGTCATATGGAATTACGATTTAACGTATGAAGCCATGTAGAATTACGGCATAACGTATAACGTCACATAGTAATACGTCATAACGTATACCGTCATATAATAAGGCGACAAGACGTATAACGTCATATAGAATTACGTCATAACGTATAACGTCACGTAGTAATACGTCATAACGTATAACGTCTCATAGAATTACGGTTTAATGTATATCGTCATATAGAAATCCGGTTTAACGTATAACGTCATATGGAATTACGGTTTAACGTATAAAGCAATGTAGTATTACGGCATAACGTATAACGTCATATAGTAATGCGTCATAACGTATAACGCCATATAGTAATGCGTCATAATGTATAACGTCATGTAGTATTGCGTCATGAAGCATAACGTCATATAGAATTACGTCATGACGTAGAACATCACATAGTAATACTTCATAACGTATAAGGTCATACAGTCATTCGTCATACCGTATAAAGTCATATAGAATTATGGCATAAAGTATAACGTCACGTAGTAATACGTCACATCGTACAACGTCATATAGAATTACGGCATGACGTATAACGTCACATAGTAATACGTCAAAACGTATAACGCCATATAGCAATGCATCATAACGTATAACGTCATATAGAAATACGTTATAACTTATAACGTCACATAGTAATACGTCATAACGTATAACGTCATATAGAATTGCGGCATAACGTATAACATGACATGGAATTATGATTTAGCGTATAACGTCTTATAGCAATGCGTCATAACGTATAACGCCATTTAGTAATGCGTCCTAACGTATAACGTCATATAGAATTATGGTTTAACGTATACTGTCATATAGTAATGCGTCATAACGTATAACGTCATATATAATTACGTCATAACTTATAACGTCACATAGAGTTACGGTTTAGAGTATAAAGTCATATAGAATTAGTGTTTAACGTATAACGTCACATAGATTTACGGTTTAACGTATAACGTCACATAGAATTACGGTTTAGCGTATAACGTCATATAGAATTAGGGTTTACCGTATAACGTTATATAGAATTACGGCATAATGTGTAACGTCACATAGTAATACGTCATAACGTATAACGCCATATAGTAATGCGTCATAACGTATGACGTTATATAGTATTGTGTCATGACGTATAACGTCATATAGAATTAGGTCATAACGTAGAACGTCACACAGTAATACGTCATATCGTATAACGTCACATAGAATTACGGCATAGCGTATAACGTCATATAGCAATGCGTCATAACATATAACGCCATTTAGTAATGCGTCATAACATATAACGCCATATAGAAATGCGTCATAACCTATCATGTCATATAGTATTGCGTCATGACGTATAACGTCATATAGAATGACGTCATAACGTAGAACATCACATAGTAATACGTCCGAACGTATAACGTGATATAGAATTACGTCATAACTTATAACGTCACATAGTAATACGTCATAACGTATAACGTCATATAGAATTACGGCATAGCGTGTAACGTCACATAGTAATACGTCATAACGTATAACGTCATATAGAATTCCGGTTTAACGTATAACGCTATATAGCAATGCGTCATAACGTATAACGTCATATAGAATTACGGCATAGCGTGTAACGTCACATAGTAGTACGTCATAACGTATAACGTCACATAGAATTACGGTTTAGCGTATAACGTCATATAGCAATGCGTCATAACGTATAACGCCATTTAGTAATGCGTCATAACATATAACGCCATATAGTAATGCGTCATAAGCTATAGCGTCATATAGTATTGCGTCATGACGTATAACGTCATATAGAATTACGTCATAACGTATAACGCCGTATAGCCATGCGTCATAACGTATAAGGTCATATGGAATTACGGTTTAACGTATAACGTCATATAGTAATGCGTCATAACGTATAACGCCATATAGAAATGCGTCATAACGTATGACGTCACATAGTATTGCGTCATGACGTTTAACGTCATATAGAATTAGGTAATAACGTAGAACATCACATAGTAATACGTCATAACGTATAACGTCACATAGAATTACGGTTCAGCGTCTAACGTCATATAGCAATACGTCATAACGTATAAGGCCATATAGCAATGCGTCATAACGTTTAACGGCATATAGTATTGCCTCATGACGTATAACGTCATCTAGAATGACGTCATAACGTATAACGCCATATAGTAATGCGTCATAACGTATAACGTCATATAGTATTACGTCATAACTTATAACGTCACATAGTAATACGTCATAACGTATAACGTCATATAGAATTACAGCATAACGTATAACGTCACATGGAATTACGGTTTAACGTATAACGTCATAGATCAATGCGTCATAACGTATAACGCCATTTAGTAATGCGTCCTAACGTATAACGTCATATCGAATTACGGTTTAATGTATATCGTCATATAGAAATCCGGTTTAACGTATAACGTCATATGGAATTACGGTTTAACGTATAAAGCAATGTAGAATTACGGCATAACGTATAACGTCATATAGTAATGCGTCATAACGTATAACGCCATATAGTAATGCGTCATAATGTATAACGTCATATAGAATTACGGTTTAACGTGTAACGTCATATAGTAATGCGTCATAACGTATAGCGCCATATAGTAATGCGTCATAACGTATGACGTCATATAGTATTGCGTCATGACGTATAACGTCATATAGTATTGCGTCATGACGTATAACGCCATATAGTATTGCGTCATGACGTATAACGCCATATAGTAATGCGTCATAGCATATGACGTCATATAGTATTGCGTCATGACGTATAACGTCATATAGTATTGCGTCATGACGTATAACGCCATATAGTATTGCGTCATGACGTATAACGCCATATAGTAATGCGTCATAGCATATGACGTCATATAGTATTGCGTCATAGCATATGACGTCATATAGTATTGCGTCATGACGTATAACGCCATATAGTAATACGTCATAACGTATAACGTAATATAGAATTGCGGTTTCACGTATAACGTCATACAGTAATGCGTCATAACGCATAACGTCACATAGTAATGCGTCATAACGTATAACGCCATATAGTAATGCGTCATAACGTATAACGCCAGTTAGTAATGCGTCATAACGTATAACGCCATATAGTAATGCGTCATAGCGTATGACGTCATATAGTATTGCGTCATGACGTATAACGCCATATAGTATTGCGTCATGACGTATAACGCCATATAGTAATACGTCATAACGTATAACGTCATATAGAATTACGGTTTAACGTATAACGTCATACAGTAATGCGTCATAACGCATAACGTCACATAGTAATACGTCATAACTTATAACGTCACATAGAATTACGGTTTAACGTATAACGTCATATAGCAATGCGTCATAACGTATAACGCCATTTAGTAATGCGGCATAACGTATAACGCCATATAGTAATGCGTCATAACGTATAACGCCAGTTAGTAATGCGTCATAACGTATAACGCCATATAGTAATGCGTCATAGCGTATGACGTCATATAGTATTGCGTCATGACGTATAACGCCATATAGTATTGCGTCATGACGTATAACGCCATATAGTAATACGTCATAACGTATAACGTCATATAGAATTACGGCATAGCGTGTAACGTCACATAGTAATACGTCATAACGTATAACGTCATATAGAATTCCGGTTTAACGTATAACGCTATATAGCAATGCGTCATAACGTATAACGTCATATAGAATTACGGCATAACGTAGAACATCACATAGTAATACGTCCGAACGTATAACGTCATATAGAATTACGGCATAACGTGTAACGTCACATAGTAATACGTCATAACGTATAACGTCATATAGAATTACGGCATAACGTATAACATCACATGGAATTACGATTTAGCGTATAACGTCATATAGCAATGCGTCATAACGTATAACGCCATTTAGTAATGTGTCCTAACGTATAACGTCACATAGAATTACGGTTTAGCGTATAACGTCATATAGAATTAGGGTTTACCGTATAACGTTATATAGAATTACGGCATAATGTGTAACGTCACATAGTAATACGTCATAACGTATAACGCCATATAGTAATGCGTCATAACGTATGACGTCATATAGTATTGTGTCATGACGTATAACGTCATATAGAATTAGGTCATGACGTAGAACTTCACACAGTAATACGTCATAACGTATAACGTCACATAGAATTACGGTTTAGCGTATAACGTCATATAGCAATGCGTCATAACATATAACGCCATTTAGTAATGCGTCATAACATATAACGCCATATAGAAATGCGTCATAACCTATCATGTCATATAGTATTGCGTCATGACGTATAACGTCATATAGAATGACGTCATAACGTAGAACATCACATAGTAATACGTCCGAACGTATAACGTGATATAGAATTACGTCATAACTTATAACGTCACATAGTAATACGTCATAACGTATAACGTCATATAGAATTCCGGTTTAACGTATAACGCTATATAGCAATGCGTCATAACGTATAACGTCATATAGAATTACGGCATCACGTAGAACATCACATAGTAATACGTCCGAACGTATAACGTCATATAGAATTACGTCATAACTTATAACGTCACATAGTAATACGTCATAACGTATAACGTCATATAGAATTACGGCATAGCGTGTAACGTCACATAGTAGTACGTCATAACGTATAACGTCACATAGAATTACGGTTTAGCGTATAACGTCATATAGCAATGCGTCATAACGTATAACGCCATTTAGTAATGCGTCATAACATATAACGCCATATAGTAATGCGTCATAAGCTATAGCGTCATATAGTATTGCGTCATGACGTATAACGTCATATAGAATTACGTCATAACGTATAACGCCATATAGCCATGCGTCATAACGTATAAGGTCTTATGGAATTTCGGTTTAACGTATAACGTCATATAGTAATGCGTCATAACGTATAACGCCATATAGAAATGCGTCATAACGTATGACGTCACATAGTATTGCGTCATGACGTTTAACGTCATATAGAATTAGGTAATAACGTAGAACATCACATAGTAATACGTCATAACGTATAACGTCACATAGAATTACGGTTCAGCGTCTAACGTCATATAGCAATACGTCATAACGTATAAGGCCATATAGCAATGCGTCATAACGTTTAACGGCATATAGTATTGCGTCATGACGTATAACGTCATATAGAATGACGTCATAACGTATAACGCCATATAGTAATGCGTCATGACGTATAACGCCATATAGTAATACGTCATAACGTATAACGTCATATAGAATTACGGTTTAACGTATAACGTCATACAGTAATGCGTCATAACGCATAACGTCACACAGTAATACGTCATAACTTATAACGTCACATAGAATTACGGTTTAACGTATAACGTCATATAGCAATGCGTCATAACGTATAACGCCATTTAGTAATGCGTCCTAACGTATAACGTCATATAGAATTACGGTTTAACGTATACCGTCATAGAGTATTGCGTCATAACGTATAACGTCATATATAATTACGTCATAACGTAGAACATCACATAGTAATACTTCCGAACGTATAGCGTCATATTGAATTACGTCATAACTTATAACGTCACATAGTAATACGTCATAACGTATAACGTCATATAGAATTACGGCATAGAGTGTAACGTCACATAGTAATACGTCATAACGTATAACGTCATATAGAATTCCGGTTTAACGTATAACGCTATATAGCAATGCGTCATAACGTATAACGTCATATAGAATTACGGCATAACGTAGAACATCACATAGTAATACGTCCGAACGTATAACGTCATATAGAATTACGTCATAACTTATAACGTCGCATAGTAATACGTCATAACGTATAACGTCATATAGAATTACGGCATAACGTGTAACGTCACATCGTAATACGTCATAACGTATAACGTCATATAGAATTACGGCATAACGTATAACATCACATGGAATTACGATTTAGCGTATAACGTCATATAGCAATGCGTCATAACGTATAACGCCATTTAGTAATGTGTCCTAAAGTATAACGTCACATAGAATTACGGTTTAGCGTATAACGTCATATAGAATTAGGGTTTACCGTATAACGTTATATAGAATTACGGCATAATGTGTAACGTCAGATAGTAATACGTCATAACGTATAACGCCATATAGTAATGCGTCATAACGTATGACGTCATATAGTATTGTGTCATGACGTATAACGTCATATAGAATTAGGTCATGACGTAGAACTTCACACAGTAATACGTCATAACGTATAACGTCACATAGAATTACGGTTTAGCGTATAACGTCATATAGCAATGCGTCATAACATATAACGCCATTTAGTAATGCGTCATAACATATAACGCCATATAGAAATGCGTCATAACCTATCATGTCATATAGTATTGCGTCATGACGTATAACGTCATATAGAATGACGTCATAACGTAGAACATCACATAGTAATACGTCCGAACGTATAACGTGATATAGAATTACGTCATAACTTATAACGTCACATAGTAATACGTCATAACGTATAACGTCATATCGAATTACGGTTTAATGTATATCGTCATATAGAAATCCGGTTTAACGTGTAACGTCATATGGAATTACGGTTTAACGTATAAAGCAATGTAGAATTACGGCATAACGTATAACGCCATATAGCCATGCGTCATAACGTAAAAGGTCATATGGAATTACGGTTTAATGTATATCGTCATATAGAAATCCGGTTTAACGTGTAACGTCATATGGAATTACGGTTTAACGTATAAAGCAATGTAGAATTACGGCATAACGTATAACGTCATATAGTAATGCGTCATAACGTATAACGCCATATAGTAATGCGTCATAATGTATAACGTCATATAGAATTACGGTTTAACGTATAACGTCATATAGTAATGCGTCATAACGTATAACGCCATATAGAAATGCGTCATAACGTATAACGTCACATGGAATTACGGTTTAGCGTATAACGTCATAGATGAATGCGTCATAACGTATAACGCCATTTAGTAATGCGTCCTAACGTATAACGCCATATCGAATTACGGTTTAATGTATATCGTCATATAGAAATCCGGTTTAACGTGTAACGTCATATGGAATTACGGTTTAACGTATAAAGCAATGAAGAATTACGGCATAACGTATAACGTCATATAGTAATGCGTCATAACGTATAACGCCATATAGTAATGCGTCATAATGTATAACGTCATATAGAATTACGGTTTAACGTGTAACGTCATATAGTAATGCGTCATAACGTATAGCGCCATATTGTAATGCGTCATAACGTATGACGTCATATAGTATTGCGTCATGACGTATAACGTCATGTAGAATTGGGTCATAACGTAGAACATCACACAGTAATACGTCATAACGTATAACGTCACATAGAATTACGGTTTAACGTATAACGTCATATAGCAATGCGTCATACCGTATAACGCCATATAGAAAGGCGTCATGACGTATAACGTCATATAGAATTACGGTTTAACGTGTAACGTCATATAGTAATGCGTCATAACGTATAACGCCATTTAGTAATGCGTCATAACGTATAACGTCACATAGTAATACGTCATAACGTATAACGTCATATAGAATTACGGCATAATGTATAACGTCACATAGTAATACGTCATAACGTATAACGCCATTTAGTAATGCGTCATAACGTATAACGTCATATAGAATTGCGGTTTAAAGTATAACGTCATATAGTAATGCGTCATAACGTATAACGCCATTTAGTAATGCGTCATAACGTATAGCGCCATATAGTAATGCGTCATAACGTATAACGCCATTTAGTAATGCGTCATAACGTATAACGCCATATAGTAATGGGTCATAACGTATAACGCCATATAGAAAGGCGTCATGACGTATAACGTCATATAGAATTACGGTTTAACGTGTAACGTCATATAGTAATGCGTCATAACGTATAACGCCATTTCGTAATGCGTCATAACGTATAACGTCACATAGTAATACGTCATAACGTATAACGTCATATGGAATTACGGCATAATGTATAACGTCACATAGTAATACGTCATAACGTATAACGCCATTTAGTAATGCGTCATAACGTATAACGTCATATAGAATTACGGCATAATGTGTAACGGCACATAGTAATACGTCATAATGTATAACGCCATATAGCAATGCGTCCTAACGTATAACGTCATATAGAATTACGGTTTAACGTATAACGTCATACAGTAATGCGTCATAACGCATAACGTCACATAGTAATACGTCATAACTTGTAACGTCACATAGAATTACGGTTTAGCGTATAACGTCATATAGAATTAGGGTTTAACGTATAACGTCAAATGGAATTACGGTTTAGCGTATAACGTCATATAGAATTAGGGTTTAACGTATAACATCATATGGAATTACGGTTTAACGTACAACGTCATATAGTAATGCGTCATAACGTATAACGCCATTTAGTAATGCGTCATAACGTATAACGCCCTGTAGTAGTGCGTCATAACGTATGACGTCATATAGTATTGCGTCATGACGTATAACGCCATATAGTAAGGCGCCATGACGTATAACGTCATATAGAAATAC
Source organism: Bombus fervidus (assembly GCF_041682495.2). NCBI lineage: Eukaryota > Metazoa > Arthropoda > Insecta > Hymenoptera > Apidae > Bombus > Bombus fervidus. The sequence continues at coordinate 4,289,414 of NW_027212582.1, forward strand.
GGCATAACGTATAACGTCACATAGTAATACGTCATATCGTGTAGCGTCGTATAGAATTACGTCATAACGTACAACGTCACATAGTAATACGTCATAACGTATAACGTCACATAGTAATACGTCATAACGTGTAACGTCGTATAGCATTACGTCATAACGCATAACGTCACATAGTAATACGTCATAACTTATATCGTCACATCGAATTACGGTTTAGCGTATAACGTCATATAGAATTAGGGTTTAACGTATAACGTCAAATAGAATTACGGTTTGGCGTATAACGTCACATAGAATTAGGGTTTAACGTATAACATCATATGGAATTACGGTTTAACGTACAACGTCATATAGTAATGCGTCATAACGTATAACGCCATATAGTAATGCGTCATAATGTATAACGTCATGTAGTATTGCGTCATGAAGTATAACGTCACGTAGTAATACGTCATAACGTATAACGTCTCATAGAATTACGGTTTAATGTATAGCGTCATATAGAAATCCGGTTTAACGTATAACGTCATATGGAATTACGGTTTAACGTATAAAGCAATGTAGTATTACGGCATAACGTATAACGTCATATAGTAATGCGTCATAACGTATAACGCCATATAGTAATGCGTCATAATGTATAACGTCATGTAGTATTGCGTCATGAAGTATAACGTCATATAGAATTACGTCATGACGTAGAGCATCACATAGTAATACTTCATAACGTATAAGGTCATACAGTCATTCGTCATACCGTATAAAGTCATATAGAATTACGGCATAAAGTATAACGTCACGTAGTAATACGTCACATCGTACAACGTCATATAGAATTACGGCATGACGTATAACGTCACATAGTAATACGTCAAAACGTATAACGCCATATAGCAATGCGTCATAACGTATAACGTCATATAGAAATACGTTATAACTTATAACGTCACATAGTAATACGTCATAACGTATAACGTCATATAGAATTACGGCATAACGTATAACATCACATGGAATTACGATTTAGCGTACAACGTCATATAGAATTAGGGTTTACCGTATAACGTTATATAGAATTACGGCATAATGTGTAACGTCACATAGTAATACGTCATAACGTATAACGCCATATAGTAATGCGTCATAACGTATGACGTCATATAGTATTGTGTCATGACGTATAACGTCATATAGAATTAGGTCATAACGTAGAACGTCACACAGTAATACGTTATAACGTATAACGTCACATAGAATTACGGTTTAGCGTATAACGACATATAGCAATGCGTCATAACATATAACGCCATTTAGTAATGAGTCATAACATATAACGCCATATAGAAATGCGTCATAACCTATAATGTCATATAGTATTGCGTCATGACGTATAACGTCATATAGAATGACGTCATAACGTAGAACATCACATAGTAATACGTCCCAACGTATAACGTCATATACAATTACGTCATAACTTATAACGTCACATAGTAATACGTCATAACGTATAACGTCATATAGAATTACGTCATAACTTATAACGTCACATAGTAATACGTCATAACGTATAACGTCATATAGAATTACGGCATAGAGTGTAACGTCACATAGTAGTACGTCATAACGTATAACGTCACATAGAATTACGGTTTAGCGTATAACGTCATATAGCAATGCGTCATAACGTATAACGCCATTTAGTAATGCGTCATAACATATAACGCCATATAGTAATGCGTCATAAGCTATAGCGTCATATAGTATTGCGTCATGACGTATAACGTCATATAGAATTACGTCATAACGTATAACGCCACATAGCCATGCGTCATAACGTATAAGGTCATATGGAATTACGGTTTAACGTATAACGTTATATAGTAATGCGTCATAACGTATAACGCCATATAGAAATGCGTCATAACGTATGACGTCACATAGTATTGCGTCAAGACGTATAACGTCATATAGAATGACGTCATAACGTAGAACATCACATAGTAAACGTCCTAACGTATAACGTCATATAGAATTACGTCATAACTTATAACGTCACATAGTAATACGTCATAACGTATAACGTCATATAGAATTACGGTTTAACGTGTAACGTCATATGGTAATGCGTCATAACGTATAGCGCCATATAGTAATGCGTCATAACGTATGACGTCACATAGTATTGCGTCATGACGTATAACGTCATGTAGAATTGGGTCATAACGTAGAACATCACACAGTAATACGTCATAACGTATAACGTCACATAGAAATACGGTTTAACGTATAACGTCATATAGTAATGCGTCATACCGTATAAAGCCATATAGAAAGGCGTCACGACGTATAACGTCATATAGAATTACGGTTTAACGTGTAACGTCATATAGTAATGCGTCATAACGTATAACGCCATTTAGTAATGCGTCATAACGTATAACGCCATATAGTAATGCGTCATAGCGTATGACGTCATATAGTATTGCGTCATGACGTATAACGCCATATAGTATTGCGTCATGACGTATAACGCCATATAGTAAGGCGCCATGACGTATAACGTCATATAGAAATAAGGCATAACGTATAACGTCACATAGTAATACGTCATAACGTGTAACGTCGTATAGAATTACGTCATAACGTACAACGTCACATAGTAATACGTCATAACGTATAACGTCACATAGTAATACGTCATAATGTGTAACGTCGTATAGAATTACGTCATAACGCATAACGTCACATAGTAATACGTCAAAACGTATAACGTCATATAGAATTCCGGTTTAAAGTATAACGTCATATAGTAATGCGTCATAACGTATAACGCCATTTAGTAATGCGTCATAACGTATAACGCCATATAGTAATGCGTCATAACGTATAACGTCATATAGTAAGGCGCCATGACGTATAACGTCATATAGAAATAAGGCATAACGTATAACGTCACATAGTAATACGTCATAACGTATAACGTCATATAGAATTACGGCATAGCGTGTAACGTCACATAGTAGTACGTCATAACGTATAACGTCACATAGAATTACGGTTTAGCGTATAACGTCATATAGCAATGCGTCATAACGTATAACGCCATTTAGTAATGCGACATAACATATAACGCCATATAGTAATGCGTCATAAGCTATAGCGTCATATAGTATTGCGTCATGACGTATAACGTCATATAGAATTACGTCATAACGTATAACGCCATATAGCCATGCGTCATAACGTATGACGTCACATAGTATTGCGTCATGGCGTATAACGTCATATAGAATTAGGTCATAACGTAGAACATCACATAGTAATACGTCATAACGTATAACGTCACATAGTAATACGTCATAACGTATAGCGTCACATAGTAATACGTCATAATGTATAACGTCACATAGTAATACGTCATAACGTATAACGAGATATAGGAATGCGTCATAACGTATAACGGCATATAGTATTGCGTCATGACGTATAACGTCATATAGAATGACGTCATAACGTAGAACATCACATAGTAAACGTCCTAACGTATAACGTCATATAGAATTACGTCATAACTTATAACGTCACATGGTAATACGAAATAACGTATAACGTCATATAGAATTACGGCATAATGTACAACGTCACATAGTAATACGTCATAACGTATAACGCCATATAGCAATGCGTCATAACGTATAACGTCATATAGAATTACGGTTTAACGCATAACGTCATACAGTAATGCGTCATATCGCATAACATCACATAGTAATACGTCATAACTTATAACGTCACATAGAATTACGGTTTAGCGTATAACGTCATATAGAATTAGGGTTTAACGTATAACGTCAAATAGAATTACGGTTTAGCGTATAACGTCATATAGAATTAGGGTTTAACGTATAACATCATATGGAATTACGGTTTAACATACAACGTCATATAGTAATGCGTCATAACGGATAACGCCATTTAGTAATGCGTCATAACGGATAACGTCATATAGAATTACGGCATAAAGTATAACGTCACATAGTAATAGGTCATAACGTATAACGCCATATAGTAAGGCGCCATGACCTATAACGTCATATAGAAATAAGGCATAACGTATAACGTCACATAGTAATACGTCATAACGTATAACGTCATATAGAATTACGGCATAGCGTGTAACGTCACATAGTAGTACGTCATAACGTATAACGTCACATAGAATTACGGTTTAGCGTATAACGTCATATAGCAATGCGTCATAACGTATAACGCCATTTAGTAATGCGACATAACATATAACGCCATATAGTAATGCGTCATAAGCTATAGCGTCATATAGTATTGCGTCATGACGTATAACGTCATATAGAATTACGTCATAACGTATAACGCCATATAGCCATGCGTCATAACGTATGACGTCACATAGTATTGCGTCATGACGTATAACGTCATATAGAATTAGGTCATAACGTAGAACATCACATAGTAATACGTCATAACGTATAACGTCACATGGTAATACGTCATAACGTATAGCGTCACATAGTAATACGTCATAATGTATAACGTCACATAGTAATACGTCATAACGTATAACGAGATATAGGAATGCGTCATAACGTATAACGGCATATAGTATTGCGTCATGACGTATAACGTCATATAGAATGACGTCATAACGTAGAACATCACATAGTAAACGTCCTAACGTATAACGTCATATAGAATTACGTCATAACTTATAACGTCACATGGTAATACGAAATAACGTATAACGTCATATAGAATTACGGCATAATGTATAACGTCACATAGTAATACGTCATAACGTATAACGCCATTTAGTAATGCGTCATAACGTATAACGTCATATAGAATTACGGCATAATGTGTAACGTCACATAGTAATACGTCATAATGTATAACGCCATATAGCAATGCGTCATAACGTATAACGTCATATAGAATTACGGTTTAACGTATAACGTCATACAGTAATGCGTCATAACGCATAACATCACATAGTAATACGTCATAACTTATAACGTCACATAGAATTACGGTTTAGCGTATAACGTCTTATAGAATTATAGTTTAACGTATAACGTCAAATAGAATTACGGTTTAGCGTATAACGTCATATAGAATTAGGGTTTAACGTATAACATCATATGGAATTACGGTTTAACATACAACGTCATATAGTAATGCGTCATAACGGATAACGCCATTTAGTAATGCGTCATAACGGATAACGTCATATAGAATTACGGCATAAAGTATAACGTCACATAGTAATACGTCATAACGTATAGCGTCACATAGTAATACGTCATAATGTATACCGTCTTATAGAATTACGGTTTAACGTATAACGTCATACAGTAATGCGTCATAACGCATAACGTCACATAGTAATACGTCATAACTTATAACGTCACATAGAGTTACGGTTTAGCGTATAAAGTCATATAGAATTAGGGTTTAACGTATAACGTCACATAGAATTACGGTTTAGCGTATAACGTCATATAGAATTAGGGTTTAACGTATAAGGTCATATAGAATTAGGGTTTAACGTATAACGTCACATAGAATTACGGTTTAGCGTATAACGTCATATATAATTAGGGTTTACCGTATAACGTCATATAGAATTACGGTTTAACGTATAACGTCACATAGTAATACGTCATAACGTGTAACGTAGTATAGAATTACGTCATAACGTATAACGTCACATAGTAATACGTCATAACGTATAACGTCATATAGAATTCCGGTTTAACGAATAACGCTATATAACAATCCGTCATAACGTATAACGTCATATAGAATTACGGCATAATGTGTAACGTCACAAAGTAATACGACATAATGTATAACGCCATATAGCAATGCGTCATAACGTATACCGTCATATAGAATTACGGTTTAGCGTATAAGGTCATATAGAATTAGGGTTTAACGTATAACGTGATATCGTAATGCGTCATAACGGATAACGCCATTTAGTAATGCGTCATAACGTATAACGTCACATATTAAACGTCATAACGTATAACGTCATATAGAATTACGTCATAACGCATAACGTCACATAGTAATACGTCACAACGTATAGCGTCACATAGTAATACGTCATAACGTATAACGTCACATAGTATTACGGTTTAGCGTACAGCGTCATAGAGTAATGCGTCATAACGTATAACGACATTTAGTAATGCGTCATAATGTATAACGTCATATAGAATTACGGTTTAACGTATAACGTCATATAGTAATGCGTCATAACGTATAACGTCACATAGAATTAGGGTTTAGCGTATAACGTCATATAGAATTACGGTTTAACGTATAACGTCATATAGTATTGCTTCACAAGGGATAACGCCATTTAGTAATGCGTCATAACGTATAACGCCATTTAGTAATGCGTCATAACTTATAACGCCATATAGTAACGCGTCATAACGGATGACGTCACATAGAATTAGGGTTTAGCGTATAACGTCATATAGAATTACGGTTTAACGTATAACGTCATATAGTATTGCGTCACAAGGGATAACGCCATTTAGTAATGCGTCATAACGTATAACGTCACATAGTAATACGTCATAACATATAACGTCATATAGAATTACGGCATAACGAATAACGTCACATAGTAATACGTCATAACGCATAGCGTCACATAGTAATACGTCATAATGTATAACGTCACATAGTAATACGTCATAACGTATAACGAGATATAGCAATGCGTCATAACGTATAACGTCATATAGAATTACGGTGTAAGGTATAACGTCATATAGTAATGCGTCATAACGTATAACGCCATATAGTAATGAGTCATAACGTACAACGTCATATAGTATTGCGTCATGAAGTATAACGTCATATAGAGTTACCTCATAACGTAGAACATCACATAGTAATACGTCATAACGTATAACGTCATATAGAGTTAGGTCATAACTTATAACGTCACATAGTAGTACGTAATAGCGTTTAACGTCATATAGAATTCCGGTTTAACGTATAACGCCATATAGCAACGCGTTATAAAGTATAACGTCATATAGTAATGCGTGATAACGCATAACGTCATATAGAATTACGGCATAACTTATAACGTCACATACTAATACGTCATAACGTATAACGTCATATAGAATTACGTCATAACGTATAACGCCATATAGTAATGTGTCATAACGTATAACGTCATATAGTATTACGTCATAACTTATAACGTCACATAGTAATACCTCATAACGTATAACGTCATGTAGAATGACTTCATAACGTAGAACATCACATAGTAAACGTCCTAACGTATAACGTCATATAGAATTACGTCATAACTTATAACGTCACATGGTAATACGAAATAACGTATAACGTCATATAGAATTACGGCATAATGTATAACGTCACATAGTAATACGTCATAACGTATAACGCCATTTAGTAATGCGTCATAACGTATAACGTCATATAGAATTACGGCATAATGTGTAACGTCACATAGTAATACGTCATAATGTATAACGCCATATAGCAATGCGTCATAACGTATAACGTCATATAGAATTACGGTTTAACGTATAACGTCATACAGTAATGCGTCATAACGCATAACGTCACATAGTAATACGTCATAACTTATAACGTCACATAGAATTACGGTTTAGCGTATAACGTCATATAGAATTAGGGTTTAACGTATAACGTCAAATCGAATTACGGTTTAGCGTATAACGTCATATAGAATTAGGGTTTAACGTATAACATCATATGGAATTACGGTTTAACATACAACGTCATATAGTAATGCGTCATAACGGATAACGCCATTTAGTAATGCGTCATAACGTATAACGTCATATAGAATTACGGCATAATGTATAACGTCACATAGTAATACGTCATAACGTATAACGCCATTTAGTAATGCGTCATAACGTTTAACGTCATATAGAATTACGGCATAATGTGTAACGTCACATAGTAATACGTCATAATGTATAACGCCATATAGCAATGCGTCATAACGTATAACGTCATATAGAATTACGGTTTAACGTATAACGTCATACAGTAATGCGTCATAACGCATAACGTCACATAGTAATACGTCATAACTTATAACGTCACATAGAGTTACGGTTTAGCGTATAAAGTCATATAGAATTAGGGTTTAAAGTATAACGTCACATAGAATTACGGTTTAGCGTATAACGTCATATATAATTAGGGTTTACCGTATAACGTCATATAGAATTACGGTTTAACGTATAACGTCACATAGTAATGCGTCATAACGTATAACGTCATATAGAATTACGGCATAATGTGTAACGTCACAAAGTAATACGTCATAATGTATAACGCCATATAGCAATGCGTCATAATGTATAACGTCATATAGAATTACGCTTAAACGTATAACGTCATACAGTAATGCGTCATAACGCATAACGTCACACAGTAATACGTCATAACTTATAACGTCACATAGAATTACGGATTAGCGTATAAAGTCATATAGAATTAGGGTTTAACGTATAACGTCACATAGAATTACGGTTTAGCGTATAACGTCATATAGAATTAGGGTTTAACGTATAACATCATATGGAATTACGGTTTAACATACAACGTCATATAGTAATGCGTCATAACGGATAACGCCATTTAGTAATGCGTCATAACGTATAACGTCATATAGAATTACGGCATAATGTATAACGTCACATAGTAATACGTCATAACGTATAACGCCATTTAGTAATGCGTCATAACGTTTAACGTCATATAGAATTACGGCATAATGTGTAACGTCACATAGTAATACGTCATAATGTATAACGCCATATAGCAATGCGTCATAACGTATAACGTCATATAGAATTACGGTTTAACGTATAACGTCATACAGTAATGCGTCATAACGCATAACGTCACATAGTAATACGTCATAACCTATAACGTCACATAGAATTACGGTTTAGCGTATAACGTCATATCGAATTAGGGTTTAACGTATAACGTCACATAGAATTACGGTTTAACGTATAACGTCATACAGTAATGCGTCATAACGCATAACGTCACATAGTAATACGTCATAACTTATAACGTCACATAGAGTTACGGTTTAGCGTATAAAGTCATATAGAATCAGGGTTTAACGTATAACGTCACATAGAATTACGGTTTAGCGTATAACGTCATATAGAATTAGGGTTTAACGTATAAGGTCATATAGAATTAGGGTTTAACGTATAACGTCACATAGAATTACGGTTTAGCGTATAACGTCATATATAATTAGGGTTTACCGTATAACGTCATATAGAATTACGGTTTAACGTATAACGTCACATAGTAATACGTCATAACGTGTAACGTCGTATAGAATTACGTCATAACGTATAACGTCACATAGTAATACGTCATAACGTATAACGTCATATAGAATTCCGGTTTAACGAATAACGCTATATAACAATGCGTCATAACGTATAACGTCATATAGAATTACGGCATAATGTGTAACGTCACAAAGTAATACGACATAATGTATAACGCCATATAGCAATGCGTCATAACGTATACCGTCATATAGAATTACGGTTAAACGTATAACGTCATACAGTAATGCGTCATAACGCATAACGTCACACAGTAATACGTCATAACTTATAACGTCACATAGAATTACGGATTAGCGTATAAAGTCACATAGAATTAGGGTTTAACGTATAACGTCACATAGAATTACGGTTTAGCGTATAAGGTCATATAGAATTAGGGTTTAACGTATAACGTGATATCGTAATGCGTCATAACGGATAACGCCATTTAGTAATGCGTCATAACGTATAACGTCACATAGTAAACGTCATAACGTATAACATCATATAGAATTACGTCATAACGCATAACGTCACATAGTAATACGTCATAACGTATAGCGTCACATAGTAATACGTCATAACGTATAGCGTCACATAGTAATACGTCATAATGTATAACGTCACATAGTAATACGTCATAACGTATAACGAGATATAGGAATGCGTCATAACGTATAACGGCATATAGTATTGCGTCATGACGTATAACGTCATATAGAATGACGTCATAACGTAGAACATCACATAGTAAACGTCCTAACGTATAACGTCATATAGAATTACGTCATAACTTGTAACGTCACATGGTAATACGAAATAACGTATAACGTCATATAGAATTACGGCATAATGTATAACGTCACATAGTAATACGTCATAACGTATAACGCCATTTAGTAATGCGTCATAACGTATAACGTCATATAGAATTACGGCATAATGTGTAACGTCACATAGTAATACGTCATAATGTATAACGCCATACAGCAATGCGTCATAACGTATAACGTCATATAGAATTACGGTTTAACGTATAACGTCATACAGTAATGCGTCATAACGCATAACATCACATAGTAATACGTCATAACTTATAACGTCACATAGAATTACGGTTTAGCGTATAACGTCATATAGAATTAGGGTTTAACGTATAACGTCAAATAGAATTACGGTTTAGCGTATAACGTCATATAGAATTAGGGTTTAACGTATAACATCATATGGAATTACGGTTTAACATACAACGTCATATAGTAATGCGTCATAACGGATAACGCCATTTAGTAATGCGTCATAACGGATAACGTCATATAGAATTACGGCATAAAGTATAACGTCACATAGTAATACGTCATAACGTATAGCGTCACATAGTAATACGTCATAATGTATACCGTCTTATAGAATTACGGTTTAACGTATAACGTCATACAGTAATGCGTCATAACGCATAACGTCACATAGTAATACGTCATAACTTATAACGTCACATAGAGTTACGGTTTAGCGTATAAAGTCATATAGAATCAGGGTTTAACGTATAACGTCACATAGAATTACGGTTTAGCGTATAACGTCATATAGAATTAGGGTTTAACGTATAAGGTCATATAGAATTAGGGTTTAACGTATAACGTCACATAGAATTACGGTTTAGCGTATAACGTCATATATAATTAGGGATTACCGTATAACGTCATATAGAATTACGGTTTAACGTATAACGTCACATAGTAATACGTCATAACGTGTAACGTCGTATAGAATTACGTCATAACGTATAACGTCACATAGTAATACGTCATAACGTATAACGTCATATAGAATTCCGGTTTAACGAATAACGCTATATAACAATGCGTCATAACGTATAACGTCATATAGAATTACGGCATAATGTGTAACGTCACAAAGTAATACGACACAATGTATAACGCCATATAGCAATGCGTCATAACGTATACCGTCATATAGAATTACGGTTAAACGTATAACGTCATACAGTAATGCGTCATAACGCATAACGTCACACAGTAATACGTCATAACTTATAACGTCACATAGAATTACGGATTAGCGTATAAAGTCACATAGAATTAGGGTTTAACGTATAACGTCACATAGAATTACGGTTTAGCGTATAAGGTCATATAGAATTAGGGTTTAACGTATAACGTGATATCGTAATGCGTCATAACGGATAACGCCATTTAGTAATGCGTCATAACGTATAACGTCACATAGTAAACGTCATAACGTATAACGTCATATAGAATTACATCATAACGCATAACGTCACATAGTAATACGTCATAACGTATAGCGTCACATAGTAATACGTCATAACGTATAACGTCACATAGTATTACGGTTTAGCGTACAACGTCATAGAGTAATGCGTCATAACGTATAACGACATTTAGTAATGCGTCATAATGTATAACGTCATATAGAATTACGGTTTAACGTATAACGTCATATAGTAATGCGTCATAACGTATAACGTCACATAGAATTAGGGTTTAGCGTATAACGTCATATAGAATTACGGTTTAACGTATAACGTCATATAGTATTGCTTCACAAGGGATAACGCCATTTAGTAATGCGTCATAACGTATAACGCCATTTAGTAATGCGTCATAACTTATAACGCCATATAGTAACGCGTCATAACGGATGACGTCACATAGAATTAGGGTTTAGCGTATAACGTCATATAGAATTACGGTTTAACGTATAACGTCATATAGTATTGCGTCACAAGGGATAACGCCATTTAGTAATGCGTCATAACGTATAACGTCACATAGTAATACGTCATAACATATAACGTCATATAGAATTACGGCATAACGAATAGCGTCACATAGTAATACGTCATAACGCATAGCGTCACATAGTAATACGTCATAATGTATAACGTCACATAGTAATACGTCATAACGTATAACGAGATATAGCAATGCGTCATAACGTATAACGTCATATAGAATTACGGTTTAAGGTATAACGTCATATAGTAATGCGTCATAACGTATAACGCCATATAGTAATGAGTCATAACGTACAACGTCATATAGTATTGCATCATGAAGTATAACGTCATATAGAGTTACCTCATAACGTAGAACATCACATAGTAATACGTCATAAAGTATAGCGTCACATAGTAATACGTCATAATGTAGAACGTCACATAGTAATACGTCATAACGTATAACGAGATATAGCAATGCATCATAACGTATAACGTCATATAGAATTACGGTTTAAGGTATAACGTCATATAGTAATGCGTCATAACCTATAACGCCATTTAGTACTGCGGCATAACGTACAACGTTACATAGTAATACGTCATAGCGTATAAGGCCATATAGCAATGCGTCATAACGTATAACGCCATATTGTAATGCGCCATAACTTATTAGGTCATATAGTATTGCGTCATGAAGTATAACGTCATATAGAATTACGTCATAACGTAGAACATCACATAGTAATACGTCATAACGTATAACGTCACATCGAATTACTGTTTAACGTATAACGTAATATAGAATTCCGGTTTAACGTACAACGTCATATAGTAATGCGTGATAACGTATAACGTCATATAGTATTGCGTCATGACGTATAACGCCATATAGTAATGCGTCATAACGTATAACGTCATATAGTATTACGTCATAACTTATAACGTCACATACTAATACGTCATAACGTAAAACGTCATATAGAATTACGTCATAACGTATAACGCCATATAGTAATGTGTCATAACGTATAACGTCATATAGTATTACGTCATAACTTATAACGTCACATAGTAATACCTCATAACGTATAACGTCATGTAGAATGACGTCATAACGTAGAACATCACATAGTAAGCGTCCTAACGTATAACGTCATATAGAATTACGTCATAACTTATAACGTCACATGGTAATACGAAATAACGTACAACGTCATATAGTAATGCGTGATAACGTATAACGTCATATAGTATTGCGTCATGACGTATAACGCCATATAGTAATGCGTCATAACGTATAACGTCATATAGTATTACGTCATAACTTATAACGTCACATAGTAATACGTCATAATGTATAACGCCATATAGCAATGCGTCATAACGTATAACGTCATATAGAATTACGGTTTAACGTATAACGTCATACAGTAATGCGTCATAACGCATAACGTCACATAGTAATACGTCATAACTTATAACGTCACATAGAATTACGGTTTAGCGTATAACGTCATATAGAAGTAGGGTTTAACGTATAACGTCAAATAGAATTACGGTTTAGCGTATAACGTCATATAGAATTAGGGTTTAACGTATAATATCATATGGAATTACGGTTTAACATACAACGTCATATAGTAATGCGTCATAACGGATAACGCCATTTAGTAATGCGTCATAACGTATAACGTCATATAGAATTACGGCATAATGTGTAACGTCACATAGTAATACGTCATAACGTATAACGCCATTTAGTAATGCGTCATAACGTATAACGTCATATAGAATTACGGCATAATGTGTAACGTCACAAAGTAATACGTCATAATGTATAACGCCATATAGCAATGCGTCATAATGTATAACGTCATATAGAATTACGCTTAAACGTATAACGTCATACAGTAATGCGTCATAACGCATAACGTCACACAGTAATACGTCATAACTTATAACGTCACATAGAATTACGGATTAGCGTATAAAGTCATATAGAATTAGGGTTTAACGTATAACGTCACATAGAATTACGGTTTAGCGTATAACGTCATATAGAATTAGGGTTTAACGTATAACGTCATATAGAATTACGGTTTAACGCAAAACGTTATATCGTAATGCGTCATAACGGATAACGCCATTTAGTAATGCGTCATAACGTATAACGTCACATAGTAAACGTCATAACGTTTAACGTCAAATAGAATTACGTCATAACGCATAACGTCACGTAGTAATACGTCATAACGTATAGCATCACATAGTAATACGTCATAACGTATAACGTCACATAGTATTACGGTTTAGCGTACAACGTCATAGAGTAATGCGTCATAACGTATAACGACATTTAGTAATGCGTCATAATGTATAACGTCATATAGAATTACGTCATAACGTATAACATCACATAGTAATACGTCATAACGTATAACGTCACATAGAATTACGGTTTAACGTGTAACGTCATATAGTAATGTGTCATACCGTATCACGCCATTTAGAAATGCGTCCTAACGTATAACGTCATATAGAATTACGGTTTAATGTATATCGTCATATAGAAATCCGGTTTAACGAATAACGTCATATGGAATTACGGTTTAACGTATAAAGCAATGTAGAATTACGGCATAACGTATAACGTCATATAGTAATGCGTCATAACGTATAACGCCATATAGTAATGCGTCATAATGTATAACGTCATGTAGTATTGCGTCATGAAGTATAACGTCATATAGAATTACGTCATGACGTAGAGCATCACATAGTAACACGTCATAACGTATAAGGTCATACAGTCATTCGTCATACCGTATAAAGTCATATAGAATTACGGCATAAAGTATAACGTCACGTAGTAATACGTCAAAACGTATAGCGCCATATAGCAATGCGTCATAACGTATAACGTCATATAGAAATACGTTATAACTTATAACGTCCTATAGAATTACGACATAACGTACAACGTCACATAGTAATACGTCATAACGTATAGCGCTATATTGAATTGCGCGATAACGTATGAAGTCACATAGTATTACGTCATAACGTATGACGTTATACAGAATTACGTCATAACGCACAACGTCACACAGTAAAACGTCATAACTTATAATGTCATGAAGTATTAAGGTATAACGTATAACGTCACACAGTAATACGTCATGACGTATAATGTTATATTGTGTGACGTCATAACGTATAACGTCATATAGAATTACGGTACAACGTATAACGTCATATACGTATTGCGCCATGACGTACAACGTTATATGTTATTGTGTTATAACGTATACCGTCACAAGGTAATACGTCATAACGTATAGCGCTATATTGTATTGCGTCATAACGTATAACGTCACATAGCATTACTTCGTAACGGATGACGTCATATAGTTTTGCGTCATAACGTATAGCGTCACATAGTACTACGCCACAACGGATGACGTCATATATAATTACATCATGACGTATACCGTCATACAGAATTACGTCATAACGCACAACGTCACATAGTAATACGTCATAACTTATGATGTCATGTAGTATTAAGGTATATCGTATAACGTCCCACAGTAATACGTCATGACGTATAATGTTATATTGTGTGACGTCATAACGTATAACGTCATATAGAATTACGGTACAACGTATAACGTCATATAGTATTGCGCCATGACGTAAAACGTCATATAGTATTACATCATAACGTATACGTCATATAGTATTGCGTCATGACGTACTACGTTATATGTTATTGTGTAATAACGTGTATCGTCACAAAGTAATACGACATAACGTATAGCGCTATGTTGCATTGCGTCATAACGTTCAACGTCACATAGTATTACTTCGTAACGGATGACGTCATATAGAATTACGTCATGACGTATAAAGTCATATAGAACTACGTCATAACGTATAATGTCATATAGTATTGCGTCATGACGTATAACGTTATGTGGTATTGCGTGATAACGTATAACGTCACATAGTAATACGCCATAACGTATAACCTCATATAGAATTACGGCTTAACGTATACCGTCACAAGGTTATACGTCTTAACGTATAGCGCTATATTGTATTACGTCATAACTTATACCGTCATATAGTATTGCGTCATGACGTACAACGTTATATGTTATTGTGTAATAACGTATAACGTCACATAGTACTACGTCATAACGGATGACGTCATACAGAATTACTTCATTACGTATAACGTCATATAGAATTACGTCATAACGTACAACGTCACATAGTAATACGTCATAACGTACCGCGCTATATTGTAATTTGTCATAACGTATAACGTCACATAGTAATACGTCATAACGTATAATGTCATGTAGTATTAAGTTATCACGTACAACGTCACATAGTAATACGCCATAACGTATGGCGCTATATTTTATTGCGCCCTGCCGTATAACGTCATATAGTATTACATCATAACGTATACGTCATATAGTATTGCGTCATGACGTACTACGTTATATGTTATTGCGTAAAAACGTATAACGTTATATGCTTTAACGTTATATGGTATAACGTAATAATGTTGAACGTTGCACAGTATTAAGGTATAACGTATAACGTCACATAGTATAACTTCATAACGGATGATATCATATAGTATTACGTCATGACGTATAACGTCATATTTTATTGTGTAATAACGTATAACGTCATACAGAATAACGTCATTACGTATAACGTCATATAGAATTACGTCATAACGTATAGCGCTATATTGAATTGCGCGATAACGTATGAAGTCACGTAGTATTACGTCATTCCGTATGACGTCATATAGTATTGCGTCATAACGTATAACGTCATATAGTATTGTGTCATGACGTACAACGTTATATGTTATTGTGTAATTACGTATAACGTCACAAGGCAATACGTCATAACGTATAGCGCTATATTGTATTGCGTCATAATGCATAACGTCACATAGTGTTACGTTATACCGTATAACGTCACATAGTGTTACGTTATATCGTATAACGTCACATAGTATTACTTCGTAACGGATAACGTCATATAGAATTACTTCATGACGTATAAAGTCATATAGAAATACGTCATAACGTATAACGTCATATAGTATTGCGCCATGACGTATAACGTCATATAGTATTTCGACATAGCGTATAACGTCATATAGTATTGTGTCATGACGTACAACGTTATATGTTATTGTGTAATAACGTATAGCGTCACAAAGTAATACGTCATAACGTATAGCGCTATATTTTATTGCGTCCTAACGTATAACGTCACATAGTAATACGTCATAACGTATAATGTCATGTAGTATTAAGTTATAACGTACAACGTAACATAGTAATACGTCATAACGTAAGGCGCTATATTTTATTGCGCCATAACGTATAACATCAAATAGTATTACATCATAACGTATGACGTGATATAGTATTGCGTCTTAACGTATAGCGCTATATTCTATTGCCTCCTAACGTATAACGTCACATAGAATTACGGTACAACGTATAACGTCATATAGTATTGCGCCATGACGTAAAACGTTATATTGTGTGACGTCATAACGTATAACGTCATATAGTATTACATCATAACGTATACGTCATATAGTATTGCGTCATGACGTACTACGTTATATGTTATTGCGTAAAAACGTATAACGTTATATGCTATAACGTTATATGGTATAACGTAATAATGTTGAACGTTGTACAGTATTAAGGTATAACGTATAACGTCACATAGTATAACTTCATAACGGATGATATCATATAGTATTAGGTCATGACGTATAACGTCATATTTTATTGTGTAATAACGTATAACGTCATACAGAAATACGTCATTCCGTATGACGTCAAATAGTATTGCGTCATAACGTATAACGTCATATAGTATTGTGTCATGACGTAAAACGTTATATGTTATTGTGTAATTACGTATAACGTCACAAGGCAATACGTCATAACGTATAGCGCTATATAGAATTACGTCATGACGTATAAAGTCATATAGAATTACGTCATAACGTATAACGTCATATACGTTTTGCGCCATGACGTATAACGTCATATAGTATTACGTCATAACGTATAACGTCATATAGTATTGTGTCATGACGTACATCGTTATATGTTATTGTGTAATAACGTCACATAGTAATACGCCATAACGTATAACGTCATATAGAATTACGGTACAGCGTATAACGTCATATAGAATTACGGTACAGCGTATAACGTCATATAGTATTGCGCCATGACGTATAACATTATAAAGTATAACGTCATAACATGTAACGTCATATAGTATTACGTCATAACGTATAGCGTCATATAGTATTGCGTCATGACGTACAACGTTATATGTTATTATGTTATAACGTATAACGTCACATAGTAATACGTCATAACGTATAATGTCATGAAGTATTAAGATATAACGTATAACTTCACACAGTAATACGTCATGACGTTTAACGTTATATTGTGTGACGTCATAATGTATAACGTCATATAGTATTGCGTCATGACGTATAAAGTCATACAGAATTACGTCATAACGTATAACGTCATATAGTATTGCATCATGACGTATAACGTTATATGGTATTGCGTAATAACGTAAAACGTTATATGGAATAACGTTATATGGTATAACGTAATAATGTTGAACGTTGTACAGTATTAAGGTATAACATATAACGTCACATAGTATTACTTCGTAACGGATGACGTCATATCGAATTACGTCATATACGCATAAAGTCATATAGAATTACGTCATAACGTATAACGTCATATAGTATTGCGTCATGACGTATAACGTTATGTGGTAATGCGTAATAACGTATAACGTCACATAGTAATACGCCATAACGTATAACGTCATATTCAATTACGGTACAACGTATATCGTCATATAGTATTGCGCCATGACGTATAACGTTATAAAGTATAACGTCATAACGTATAGCGTCATATACCATTGCACCATGACGTACAACGTTATATGTTATTGTGTTATAACGTATAACGTCACAAAGTAATACGTCATAAAGTATAACGTCATATAGAATTACGGTACAACGTATAACGTCATATAGTATTGCGCCATGACGTATAACGTCATATAGTATTGCGCCATGACGTATAACGTCATAAAGTATAACGTCATAACGTATAACGTCATATAGTATTGCGTCATAACGTATAGCGTTATATAGTATTGCGTCATGACGTACAACGTTATATGTTATTGTGTTATAACGTATAACGTCACCAAGTAATACGTCATAACGTATAGCGCTATATTGTATTGTGTCATAACGTATAACGTAACATAGTAATACTTCATGACGGGTGACGTCACGTAGTATTGAGTCATAACGTATAGCATCACATAGTACTACGCCACAACGGATGACGTCATATAGTATTACATCAGGACGTATAACGTCATACAGATTTACGTCATAACGCACAACGTCACATAGTAATACGTCATAACGTATAATATCATGTAGTATTAAGGTATAATCTATAACGTCACATAGTAATACGTCATAACGTATAGCGCTATATTGAATTGCGCGATAACGTATGAAGTCACATAGCATTACGTTATAATGTATGACGTCATATAGTATTGCGTCATGACGTACAAGGTTATATGTTCTTGCGTAATAATGTATAGCGTCACATAGTACTACGTCATAACGGATCACGTCATACAGAATTACGTCATTACGTATAATGTCATATAGTATTGCGTCATGACGTACAACGTTATATGTTATTGTGTAATAACGTATAACGTCACATATTATTAAGGCATAACGTATGACGGCATATAGTACTGCGTCATAACGTATAACGTCATATAGAATTACGTCATAACGTACAAAATTTGAGAGTATTACGTCATAACGTAGAATGTCATGTAGTATTGCGTCATGACGTATAGTGCTATATTGTATTGTGTCATAACGTATAACGTCATATATTATTACTTCGTAACGGATAACGTCATATAGAATTACGTAATGACGTATAAAGTCATATAGAATTACGTCATAACGTATAACGTCATACAGTATTGCGTCATGACGTATAACGTTATGTGGTATTGCGTAATAACGTATAACGCCACATAGTAATACGTCATAACGTATAACGTTATATAGCATTGCGTCATGACGTACAACGTTATATGTTATTGTGTTATAACGTATAACGTCATTCAGAATTACGTCATAACGCACAACGTCACATAGTAATACGTCATAACGTATAATGTCATGTAGTATTAAGGTATAACGTATAACGTAACACAGTAATACGTCATGACGTTTAACGTTATATTGTGTGACGTCATAACGTATAACGTCATATAGAATTACGGTACAACGTATAACGTCATATAGTATTGCGCCATGGCGTATAACGTCATATAGTATTACGTCAAAACGTATAACGTCATATAGTATTGTGTCATGGCGTACAACGTTATATGTTATTGTGTAATAACGTATAACGTCACAACGTAATACGTCATAACGTATAGCGCTATATTGTATTGCGTCATAACGTATAACGTCACATAGTATTACTTCGTAACGGATAACGTCATATAGAATTACGTCATGACGTATAAAGTCATATAGAATTACGTCATAACTTATAACGTCATATAGTATTGCATCATGACGTATAACGTTATGTGGTATTGCGTGATAACGTATAACGTCACATAGTAATACGCCATAACGTATAACGTCATATAGAATTACGGTTTAACGTATACCGTCACGAGGTTATACGTCTTAACGTATAGCGCTATATTGTATTACGTCAAAACGTATAACGTGATATAGTATTACGTTATAACGTATAACGTCATATAGCATTGCATCATGACGTATAACGTTATATGGTATTGCGTAATAACGTAAAACGTTATATGGAATAACGTTATATGGTATAACGTAATAATGTTGAACGTTGTACAGTATTAAGGTATAACATATAACGTCACATAGTATTACTTCGTAACGGATGACGTCATATAGAATTACGTCATATACGCATAAAGTCATATAGAATTACGTCATAACGTATAACGTCATATAGTATTGCGTCATAACGTACGGCGTCACATAGTACTACGCCACAACGGTTGACGTCATATAGAATTACATCATGACGTATAGCGTCATACAGAATTACGTCATAACGCACAACGTCACACAGTAATGCGTCATGACGTATAATGTTATATTGTGTGACGTCATAACGTATAACGTCATATAGAATTACGGTACAACGTATAACGTCATATACGTATTGCGCCATGACGTATATCGTCATACAGCATTACGTCAGAACGTTTAACGTCATATAGTATTGTGTCATGACGTACAATGTTATATGCTATTGTGTAATAACGTATAACGTCACAAAGTAATACGTCATAACGTATAACGTCACATAGTGTTACGTCATATCGTATAACGTCACATAGTATTACTCCGTAACGGATGACGTCATATAGAATTACAGCATGACGTACAGCGTCATACAGAATTACGTCATAACGCACAACGTCACATAGTAATACGTCATAACGTATAATGTCATGTAGTATTAAGGTATAACGTATTACGTCACAGAATAATACCTCATGACGTATACCGTTATATTGTGTGACGCCATAACGTATAACGTCATATAGAATTGCGTCATGACGTACAACGTTATATGTTATTGTGTAATAACGTATAACGTCACATAGTAATACGTCATAACGTATGGCGCTATATTGTACAGCGTTATAACGTATAACGTCAGCTAGTACTACGTCATAACGGATGACGTCATATAGAATTACGTCATCACGTATAACGTCATATAGAATTACGACATAGCGTGCAACGTCATATAGTAATACGTCATAACGTATAATGTCATGTAGTATTAAGGTATAACATATAACGTCACATAGTAATACGTTATAACGTATAGCGCTATATTGAATTGCGCGATAACGTATAAAGTCACATAGTATTACGTCATAACGTATGACGTCATATAGTATTGCGTCATAACGTATAACGTCACATGGTACCACGCCACAACGGATGACGTCATATCGAATTACGTCATGACGTAAAACGTCATACAGAATTACGTCATAACGTATAACGTAACATAGTAATACGGCATAACGTACAATGTCATGTAGTTTTAAGGTATAACGTATAACGTCACGTAGTAATACGTCATGACGCATAACGTTATATTGTGTGTCGTCATAACGTATAACGTCATATAGAATTACGTTACAACGTATAACGCCATATAGTATTGCGTCATGACGTATAACGGTATATGGTATTGCGTTTTAACGTATAACGTCATATAATATTGCGCCAGAACGGATGACGCCATAAAGAATTACGTCATGACGTACAACGTTTCAGAGTATTACGTCATAACGTATAACGTCATATATAAATACGTCATTACGTATAACTTCACATAGTAATACGTCATAACGTAGAATGTCATGTATTATTGCGTCATAACGTATAACGTTAGGTGGTATAACGCTATATGATATAACGTAATAATGTTGAACGTTGTACAGTATTAAGGTATAACGTATAACGTCACATAGTATTACTTCGTAACTAATTATGTCATATAGAAGTACGTCATGACGTGTAACGTCTTATAGAATTACGTCATAACGTGTAACGTCATATAGTATAGCGTCATGACGTATAACGTCATATAGAAAGACGTCATAACGTAGAACATCACATAGTAATACGTCATAACGTATAACGCCATATAGCTATGCGTCATAACGTATAAGGTCATATGGAATTACGGTTTAACGTATAACGTAATATAGTAATGCGTCATAACGTATAACGCCATATAGTAATGCGGCATAACGTATAACGTCACATAGAATTACGGTTTAGCGTATAACGTCATATAGCAATGCGTCATAACCTATAACGTCATATAGTATTGCGTCATGACGTATAACGTCATATAGAATTACGTCATAACGTATAACGCCATATAGCCATGCGTCATAACGTATAAGGTCATATCGAATTCCGGTTTAACGTATAACTTCATATAGTAATGCGTCATAACGTATAACGTCATATGGAATTACGGTTTAACGTATAACTTCATATAGTAATGCGTCATAACGTATAACGCCATATAGTAATGTGTCATAACGTATGACGTCATATAGTATTGCGTCATGACGTATAACGTCATATAGCAATGCGTCATAACCTATAACGTCATATAGTATTGCGTCATGACGTATAACGTCCTATAGAATTACGTCATAACTTATAACGTCATATAGTAATACGTCATAATGTATAACGTCATATAGCAATGCGTCATAACGTATAAGGCCATATAGCAATGCGTCATAACGTATAACGTCATATAGAAATACGATATAACGTATAACGTCACATAGTAATACGTCATAACGTGTAGCGTTCTATAGAATTAAGTCATAACGTGTAACGTCACATAGTAATACGTCATAACGTATAACTTCATATAGAAATCCGGGTTAACGTATAACGCTATATAGCAATGCGTCATACCGTATAACGTCATATAGAATTACGGCATAATGTATAACGTCACATAGTAATACGTCATAACGTATAACGCCATATAGATATGCGTCATAACGTATAACGTCATATGGAATTACGGTTTAACGTATAACGTCATATAGTAATGCCTAATAACGTATAACGCCATTTAGTAATGCGTCATAACATATAACGCCATATAGTAATACGTCCTAACGTATAACTTCATATAGAATTACGGCATAACGTATAACGTCACAGAGAATTACGGTTTAACGTATGACGCTATATTGCAATGCGTCATACCGTAAGACGTCATATAGAAGTACGGCATAATGTATAACGTCACATAGTAATACGTCATAACGTATAACGCCATATAGCTATGCGTCATAACGTATAAGGTCATATGGAATTACGGTTTAACGTATAGCGTCATATAGTAATGCGTCATAACGTATAACGCCATATAGTAATGCGTCATAACGTATAACGTCACATAGAATTACGGTTTAGCGTATAACGTCATATTGCAATGCGTCATAACGTATAACGTCATATAGTAATACGATATAACGTATAACGTCATATAGAATTACGGCATAACGTATAACGTCACATAGTAATACGACATAACGTATAGGGTCACATAGTAATACGTCATAATGTATAACGTCACATAGTAATACGTCATAACGTATAACGCCATATAGATATGCGTCATAACGTATAACGTCCTATAGACTTACGGTTTAAGGTATAACGTCATATAGTAATGCGTCATAACGTATAACGTCATACAGTATTGCATCATGAAGTATAACGTCATATAGAATTACGTCATAATGTAGAACATCACATAGTAATATGTCATAACGTATAACGTCATATAGAGTTACGTCATAACTTATAACGTCACATGGTAATAGGTCATAACGAATAACGTCATATAATAAGGCGACATGACGTATAACGTCATATAGAATTACGTCACAACGTATAACGTCACGTAGTAATACGTCATAACGTATAACGTCACATAGTATTACGGTTTAACGTATAACCTAATATAGTATTCCGGTTTAACGTACAACGTCGTATAGTAATGCGTGATAACGTATAACGTCATATAGTATTGCGTCAAGACGTATAACGCCATATTGTAATGCGTCATACCATATAACGTCATATAGTATTGCGTCATGAAGTATAACGTCATATAGAATTACTTTATAACGTATAGCGTCACGTAGTAATACGTCATAACGTATAACGTCACATAGAATTACGGATTAACGTATAACGTAATATAGAATTCCGGTTTAACGTACAACGTCATATAGTAATGGGTGATAACGTATAACGTCATATAGTATTGCGTCATGACGTATAACGTCATATAGAATTATTTCATAACGTAGAACATCACATAGTAATACGTCATAACGTATAACGTCACATAGAATTACGGTTTAACGTATAACGTCATATAGTAATGCGTCATACCGTATCACGCCAGTTAGTAATGCGTCATAACGTATAACGCCATATAGTAATGCGTCATAACGTATAACGTCATATAGTATTGCGTCATGACGTATAACGTCACAGAGAATTACGGTTTAGCGTCTAACGTCATATAGCAATGCGTCATAACGTATAAGGCCATATAGCAATGCGTCATAACGTATAATGTCATATAGAAATACGATATAACGTATAACGTCACACAGTAATACGTCATAACGTGTAGCGTTCTATAGAATTAAGTCATAACGTGTAACGTCACAAAGTAATACGTCATAACGTATAACTTCATATAGAAATCCGGGTTAACGTATAACGCTATATAGCAATGCGTCATACCGTATAACGTCATATAGAATTACGGCACAATGTATAACGTCACATAGTAATACGTCATAACGTATAACGCCATATAGATATGCGTTATAACGTATAACGTCATATGGAATTACGGTTTAACGTATAACGTCATATAGTAATGCGTCATAACGTATAACGCCATTTAGTAATGCGTCATAACATATAACGCCATATAGTAATACGTCCTAACGTATAACGTCATATAGAATTACGGCATAACGTATAACGTCACGGAGAATTACGGTTTAACGTATAACGCTATATTGCAATGCGTCATACCGTAAGACGTCATATAGAAGTACGGCATAATGTATAGCGTCACATAGTAATACGTCATAACGTATAACGCCATATAGCTTTGCGTCATAACGTATAAGGTCATATGGAATTACGGTTTAACGTATAGCGTCATATAGTAATGCGTCATAACGTATAACGCCATATAGTAATGCGTC
Organism: Bombus fervidus; assembly: GCF_041682495.2. Taxonomy (NCBI): domain Eukaryota; kingdom Metazoa; phylum Arthropoda; class Insecta; order Hymenoptera; family Apidae; genus Bombus; species Bombus fervidus. Next base: position 4,315,637 of record NW_027212582.1, read on the forward strand.
ATAACGTATAACGTCACATAGAATTACGGTTTAGCGTATAACGTCATATAGCAATGCGTCATAACGTATAACGTCATATAGTAATACGATATAACGTATAACGTCATATAGAATTACGGCATAACGTATAACGTCACATAGTAATACGACATAACGTATAGCGTCACATAGTAATACGTCATAATGTATAACGTCACATAGTAATACGATATAACGTATAACGTCATATAGAATTACGGCATAACGTATAACGTCACATTGTAATACGACATATCGTATAGCGTCACATAGTAATACGTCATAATGTATAACGTCACATAGTAATACGTCATAACGTATAACGCCATATAGATATGCGTCATAACGTATAACGTCATATAGACTTACGGTTTAAGGTATAACGTCATATAGTAATGCGTCATAACGTATAACGCCATATTGTAATGCGTCATAACATATAACGCCATATTGTAATGCGTCATAACGCATAACGTCATACAGTATTGCCTCATGAAGTATAACGTCATATAGAATTACGTCATAACGTAGAACATCACATAGTAATACGTCATAACGTATAACGTCATATAGAGTTACGTCATAACTTATAACGTCACATCGTAATACGTAATAACGTTTAACGTCATATCGAATTCCGGTTTAACGTATAACGCCATATAGCAATGCGTTATAAAGTATAACGTCACATGGTAATACGTCATAACGAATAACGTCATATAATAAGGCGACATGACGTATAACGTCATATAGAATTACGTCACAACGTATAACGTCACGTAGTAATACGTCATAACGTATAACGTCACATAGTATTACGGTTTAACGTATAACGTAATATAGTATTCCGGTTTAACGTACAACGTCGTATAGTAATGCGTGATAACGTATAACGTCATATAGTATTGCGTCATGACGTATAACGTCATATAGAATTACGCTTTAGCGTCTAACGTCATATAGCAATGCGTCATAACGTATAAGGCCATATAGCAATGAGTCATAACGCATAACGTCATATAGTAATACGATATAACGTATAACGTCATATAGAATAACGGCATAACGTATAACGTCACATAGTAATACGACATAACGTATAGCGTCACATAATAATACGTCATAGTGTATAACGTCACATAGTAATACGTCATAACGTATAACGAGATATAGTAATGCGTGATAACGTATAACGTCATATAGTATTGCGTCATGACGTATAACGTCATATAGAATTATTTCATAACGTAGAACATCACATAGTAATACGTCATAACGTATAACGTTACATAGAATTACGGTTTAACGTATAACGTCATATAGTAATGCGTCATACTGTATCACGCCATTTAGTAATGCGTCATAACGTACAACGTCACATAGTAATACGTCATAACGTATAACGTCATATAGAATTACGTCATAACGTATAACGCCATATAGTAATGCGTCATAACGTATAACGTCATATAGTATTACGTCATAACTTATAACGTCACATAGTAATACGTCCTAACGTATAACGTCATATAGAATTATGGCATAACGTATAACGTCACAGCGAATTACGGTTTGGCGTCTAACGTCATATAGCAATACGTCATAACTTATAAGGCCATATAGCAATGCGTCATAACGTATAACGTCATTTAGAAATACGATATAACGTATAATGTCACATAGTAATACGTCATAACGTATAACGCCATATTGTAATGCGTCATAACGTATAACGTCAGATAGTAATACGTCATAACGTATAACGCCATATAGTAATACGTCATAACGTATAACGTCATATAGAATTAGGGTTTAACGTATAACGTCATATGGAATTATGGTTTAACGTATATCGTCATATAGTATTGCGTCATAACGGATAACGCCATTTAGTAATGCGTCATAACGTATAATGTCACATAGTAATACGTCATAACGTATAGCGTCATATAGAATTAGGGTTTAACGTATAACGTCATATGGAATTTCGGTTTAACGTATAACGTCATATAGTATTGCGGCATAACGGTTAACGCCATTTAGTAATGCGTCATAACTTATAACGTCACATAGTAATACGTCATAACGTATAACGCCATATTGTAATGCGTCATAACGTATAACGTCATATAGTATTGCGTCATGAAGTATAACGTCATATAGAATTACGTCATAACGTATAGCGTCACATAGTAATACGTCATAATGTATAACGTCATATAGCAATGCGTCATAACGTATAAGGCCATATAGCAATGCGTCATAACGTATAACGTCATATAGAAATCCGATATAACGTATAACGTCACATAGTAATACGTCATAACGTGTAGCGTTCTATAGAATTAAGTCATAACGTGTAACGTCACATAGTAATACGTCATAACGTATAACTTCATATAGAAATCCGGGTTAACGTATAACGCTATATAGCAATGCGTCATACCGTATAACGTCATATAGAATTACGGCATAATGTATAACGTCACATAGTAATACGTCATAACGTATAACGCCATATAGATATGCGTCATAACGTATAACGTCATATGGAATTACCGTTTAACGTCTAACGTCATATAGTAATGCCTCATAACGTATAACGCCATTTAGTAATGCGTCATAACATATAACGCCATATAGTAATACGTCCTAACGTATAACGTCATATAGAATTACGGCATAACGTATAACGTCACAGAGAATTACGGTTTAACGTATAACGCTATATTGCAATGCGTCATACCGTAAGACGTCATATAGAAGTACGGCATAATGTATAACGTCACATAGTAATACGTCATAACGTATAACGCCATATAGCTATGCGTCATAACGTATAAGGTCATATGGAATTACGGTTTAACGTACAGCGTCATATAGTAATGCGTCATAACGTATAACGCCATATAGTAATGCGTCATAACGTATAACGTCACATAGAATTACGGTTTAGCGTATAACGTCATATAGCAATGCGTCATAACGTATAACGTCATATAGTAATACGATATAACGTATAACGTCATATAGAATTACGGCATAACGTATAATGTCACATAGTAATACGTCATAACGTATAGCGTCATATAGAATTAGGGTTTAACGTATAACGTCATATGGAATTTTGGTTTAACGTATAACGTCATATAGTATTGCGTCATAACGGTTAACGCCATTTAGTAATGCGTCATAACTTATAACGTCACATAGTAATACGTCATAACGTATAACGCCATATTGTAATGCGTCATAACGTATAACGTCATATAGTATTGCGTCATGAAGTATAACGTCATATAGAATTACGTCATAACGTATAGCATCACATAGTAATACGTCATAATGTATAACGTCACATAGTAATACGTCATAACGTATAACGCCATATTGTAATGCGTCATATCGTATAACGTCATATAGTATTGCGTCATGAAGTATAACGTCATATAGAATTACGTCATAACGTATAGCGTCACATAGTAATACGTCATAATGTATAACGTCATATAGCAATGCGTCATAACGTATAAGGCCATATAGCAATGCGTCATAACGTATAACGTCATATAGAAATACGATATAACGTATAACGTCACATAGTAATACGTCATAAATTGTAGCGTTCTATAGAATTAAGTCATAACGTGTAACGTCACATAGTAATACGTCATAACGTATAACTTCATATAGAAATCCGGGTTAACGTATAACGCTATATAGCAATGCGTCATACCGTATAACGTCATATAGAATTACGGCATAATGTATAACGTCACATAGTAATACGTCATAACGTATAACGCCATATAGATATGCGTCATAACGTATAACGTCATATGGAATTACGGTTTAACGTATAACGTCATATAGTAATACGTCATAACGTATAACGCCATATAGCAATGCGTTATAAAGTATAACGTCACATGGTAATACGTCATAACGAATAACGTCATATAATAAGGCGACATGACGTATAACGTCATATAGAATTACGTCACAACGTATAACGTCACGTAGTAATACGTCATAACGTATAACGTCACATAGTATTACGGTTTAACGTATAACGTAATATAGTATTCCGGTTTAACGTACAACGTCGTATAGTAATGCGTGATAACGTATAACGTCATATAGTATTGCGTCAAGACGTATAACGCCATATTGTAATGCGTCATACCATATAACGTCATATAGTATTGCGTCATGAAGTATAACGTCATATAGAATTACTTTATAACGTATAGCGTCACGTAGTAATACGTCATAACGTATAACGTCACATAGAATTACGGATTAACGTATAACGTAATATAGAATTCCGGTTTAACGTACAACGTCATATAGTAATGGGTGATAACGTATAACGTCATATAGTATTGCGTCATGACGTATAACGTCATATAGAATTATTTCATAACGTAGAACATCACATAGTAATACGTCATAACGTATAACGTCACATAGAATTACGGTTTAACGTATAACGTCATATAGTAATGCGTCATACCGTATCACGCCAGTTAGTAATGCGTCATAACGTATAACGCCATATAGTAATGCGTCATAACGTATAACGTCATATAGTATTGCGTCATGACGTATAACGTCACAGAGAATTACGGTTTAGCGTCTAACGTCATATAGCAATGCGTCATAACGTATAAGGCCATATAGCAATGCGTCATAACGTATAACGTCATATAGAAATACGATATAACGTATAACGTCACACAGTAATACGTCATAACGTGTAGCGTTCTATAGAATTAAGTCATAACGTGTAACGTCACAAAGTAATACGTCATAACGTATAACTTCATATAGAAATCCGGGTTAACGTATAACGCTATATAGCAATGCGTCATACCGTATAACGTCATATAGAATTACGGCATAATGTATAACGTCACATAGTAATACGTCATAACGTATAACGCCATATAGATATGCGTTATAACGTATAACGTCATATGGAATTACGGTTTAACGTATAACGTCATATAGTAATGCGTCATAACGTATAACGCCATTTAGTAATGCGTCATAACATATAACGCCATATAGTAATACGTCCTAACGTATAACGTCATATAGAATTACGGCATAACGTATAACGTCACGGAGAATTACGGTTTAACGTATAACGCTATATTGCAATGCGTCATACCGTAAGACGTCATATAGAAGTACGGCATAATGTATAGCGTCACATAGTAATACGTCATAACGTATAACGCCATATAGCTTTGCGTCATAACGTATAAGGTCATATGGAATTACGGTTTAACGTATAGCGTCATATAGTAATGCGTCATAACGTATAACGCCATATAGTAATGCGTCATAACGTATAACGTCATATAGTAATACGATATAACGTATAACGTCATATAGAATTACGGCATAACGTATAACGTCACATAGTAATACGACATAACGTATAGCGTCACATAGTAATACGTCATAATGTATAACGTCACATAGTAATACGATATAACGTATAACGTCATATAGAATTACGGCATAACGTATAACGTCACATTGTAATACGACATATCGTATAGCGTCACATAGTAATACGTCATAATGTATAACGTCACATAGTAATACGTCATAACGTATAACGCCATATAGATATGCGTCATAACGTATAACGTCATATAGACTTACGGTTTAAGGTATAACGTCATATAGTAATGCGTCATAACGTATAACGCCATATTGTAATGCGTCATAACATATAACGCCATATTGTAATGCGTCATAACGCATAACGTCATACAGTATTGCCTCATGAAGTATAACGTCATATAGAATTACGCTTTAGCGTCTAACGTCATATAGCAATGCGTCATAACGTATAAGGCCATATAGCAATGAGTCATAACGTATAACGTCATATAGTAATACGATATAACGTATAACGTCATATAGAATAACGGCATAACGTATAACGTCACATAGTAATACGACATAACGTATAGCGTCACATAATAATACGTCATAGTGTATAACGTCACATAGTAATACGTCATAACGTATAACGAGATATAGTAATGCGTGATAACGTATAACGTCATATAGTATTGCGTCATGACGTATAACGTCATATAGAATTATTTCATAACGTAGAACATCACATAGTAATACGTCATAACGTATAACGTTACATAGAATTACGGTTTAACGTATAACGTCATATAGTAATGCGTCATACTGTATCACGCCATTTAGTATTGCGTCATAACGTACAACGTCACATAGTAATACGTCATAACGTATAACGTCATATAGAATTACGTCATAACGTATAACGCCATATAGTAATGCGTCATAACGTATAACGTCATATAGTATTACGTCATAACTTATAACGTCACATAGTAATACGTCCTAACGTATAACGTCATATAGAATTATGGCATAACGTATAACGTCACAGCGAATTACGGTTTGGCGTCTAACGTCATATAGCAATACGTCATAACTTATAAGGCCATATAGCAATGCGTCATAACGTATAACGTCATTTAGAAATACGATATAACGTATAATGTCACATAGTAATACGTCATAACGTATAACGCCATATTGTAATGCGTCATAACGTATAACGTCAGATAGTAATACGTCATAACGTATAACGCCATATAGTAATACGTCATAACGTATAACGTCATATAGAATTAGGGTTTAACGTATAACGTCATATGGAATTATGGTTTAACGTATATCGTCATATAGTATTGCGTCATAACGGATAACGCCATTTAGTAATACGTCATAACGTATAATGTCACATAGTAATACGTCATAACGTATAGCGTCATATAGAATTAGGGTTTAACGTATAACGTCATATGGAATTTCGGTTTAACGTATAACGTCATATAGTATTGCGTCATAACGGTTAACGCCATTTAGTAATGCGTCATAACTTATAACGTCACATAGTAATACGTCATAACGTATAACGCCATATTGTAATGCGTCATAACGTATAACGTCATATAGTATTGCGTCATGAAGTATAACGTCATATAGAATTACGTCATAACGTATAGCGTCACATAGTAATACGTCATAATGTATAACGTCATATAGCAATGCGTCATAACGTATAAGGCCATATAGCAATGCGTCATAACGTATAACGTCATATAGAAATACGATATAACGTATAACGTCACATAGTAATACGTCATAACGTGTAGCGTTCTATAGAATTAAGTCATAACGTGTAACGTCACATAGTAATACGTCATAACGTATAACTTCATATAGAAATCCGGGTTAACGTATAACGCTATATAGCAATGCGTCATACCGTATAACGTCATATAGAATTACGGCATAATGTATAACGTCACATAGTAATACGTCATAACGTATAACGCCATATAGATATGCGTCATAACGTATAACGTCATATGGAATTACGGTTTAACGTCTAACGTCATATAGTAATGCCTCATAACGTATAACGCCATTTAGTAATGCGTCATAACATATAACGCCATATAGTAATACGTCCTAACGTATAACGTCATATAGAATTACGGCATAACGTATAACGTCACAGAGAATTACGGTTTAACGTATAACGCTATATTGCAATGCGTCATACCGTAAGACGTCATATAGAAGTACGGCATAATGTATAACGTCACATAGTAATACGTCATAACGTATAACGCCATATAGCTATGCGTCATAACGTATAAGGTCATATGGAATTACGGTTTAACGTACAGCGTCATATAGTAATGCGTCATAACGTATAACGCCATATAGTAATGCGTCATAACGTATAACGTCACATAGAATTACGGTTTAGCGTATAACGTCATATAGCAATGCGTCATAACGCATAACGTCATATAGTAATACGATATAACGTATAACGTCATATAGAATTACGGCATAACGTATAATGTCACATAGTAATACGTCATAACGTATAGCGTCATATAGAATTAGGGTTTAACGTATAACGTCATATGGAATTTTGGTTTAACGTATAACGTCATATAGTATTGCGTCATAACGGTTAACGCCATTTAGTAATGCGTCATAACTTATAACGTCACATAGTAATACGTCATAACGTATAACGCCATATTGTAATGCGTCATAACGTATAACGTCATATAGTATTGCGTCATGAAGTATAACGTCATATAGAATTACGTCATAACGTATAGCATCACATAGTAATACGTCATAATGTATAACGTCACATAGTAATACGTCATAACGTATAACGCCATATTGTAATGCGTCATATCGTATAACGTCATATAGTATTGCGTCATGAAGTATAACGTCATATAGAATTACGTCATAACGTATAGCGTCACATAGTAATACGTCATAATGTATAACGTCATATAGCAATGCGTCATAACGTATAAGGCCATATAGCAATGCGTCATAACGTATAACGTCATATAGAAATACGATATAACGTATAACGTCACATAGTAATACGTCATAAATTGTAGCGTTCTATAGAATTAAGTCATAACGTGTAACGTCACATAGTAATACGTCATAACGTATAACTTCATATAGAAATCCGGGTTAACGTATAACGCTATATAGCAATGCGTCATACCGTATAACGTCATATAGAATTACGGCATAATGTATAACGTCACATAGTAATACGTCATAACGTATAACGCCATATAGATATGCGTCATAACGTATAACGTCATATGGAATTACGGTTTAACGTATAACGTCATATAGTAATACGTCATAACGTATAACGCCATATAGCAATGCGTTATAAAGTATAACGTCACATGGTAATACGTCATAACGAATAACGTCATATAATAAGGCGACATGACGTATAACGTCATATAGAATTACGTCACAACGTATAACGTCACGTAGTAATACGTCATAACGTATAACGTCACATAGTATTACGGTTTAACGTATAACGTAATATAGTATTCCGGTTTAACGTACAACGTCGTATAGTAATGCGTGATAACGTATAACGTCATATAGTATTGCGTCAAGACGTATAACGCCATATTGTAATGCGTCATACCATATAACGTCATATAGTATTGCGTCATGAAGTATAACGTCATATAGAATTACTTTATAACGTATAGCGTCACGTAGTAATACGTCATAACGTATAACGTCACATAGAATTACGGATTAACGTATAACGTAATATAGAATTCCGGTTTAACGTACAACGTCATATAGTAATGGGTGATAACGTATATCGTCATATAGTATTGCGTCATAACGGATAACGCCATTTAGTAATGCGTCATAACGTATAATGTCACATAGTAATACGTCATAACGTATAGCGTCATATAGAATTAGGGTTTAACGTATAACGTCATATGGAATTTCGGTTTAACGTATAACGTCATATAGTATTGCGTCATAACGGTTAACGCCATTTAGTAATGCGTCATAACTTATAACGTCACATAGTAATACGTCATAACGTATAACGCCATATTGTAATGCGTCATAACGTATAACGTCATATAGTATTGCGTCATGAAGTATAACGTCATATAGAATTACGTCATAACGTATAGCGTCACATAGTAATACGTCATAATGTATAACGTCATATAGCAATGCGTCATAACGTATAAGGCCATATAGCAATGCGTCATAACGTATAACGTCATATAGAAATACGATATAACGTATAACGTCACATAGTAATACGTCATAACGTGTAGCGTTCTATAGAATTAAGTCATAACGTGTAACGTCACATAGTAATACGTCATAACGTATAACTTCATATAGAAATCCGGGTTAACGTATAACGCTATATAGCAATGCGTCATACCGTATAACGTCATATAGAATTACGGCATAATGTATAACGTCACATAGTAATACGTCATAACGTATAACGCCATATAGATATGCGTCATAACGTATAACGTCATATGGAATTACGGTTTAACGTCTAACGTCATATAGTAATGCCTCATAACGTATAACGCCATTTAGTAATGCGTCATAACATATAACGCCATATAGTAATACGTCCTAACGTATAACGTCATATAGAATTACGGCATAACGTATAACGTCACAGAGAATTACGGTTTAACGTATAACGCTATATTGCAATGCGTCATACCGTAAGACGTCATATAGAAGTACGGCATAATGTATAACGTCACATAGTAATACGTCATAACGTATAAGGTCATATGGAATTACGGTTTAACGTACAGCGTCATATAGTAATGCGTCATAACGTATAACGCCATATAGTAATGCGTCATAACGTATAACGTCACATAGAATTACGGTTTAGCGTATAACGTCATATAGCAATGCGTCATAACGTATAACGTCATATAGTAATACGATATAACGTATAACGTCATATAGAATTACGGCATAACGTATAATGTCACATAGTAATACGTCATAACGTATAGCGTCATATAGAATTAGGGTTTAACGTATAACGTCATATGGAATTTTGGTTTAACGTATAACGTCATATAGTATTGCGTCATAACGCTTAACGCCATTTAGTAATGCGTCATAACTTATAACGTCACATAGTAATACGTCATAACGTATAACGCCATATTGTAATGCGTCATAACGTATAACGTCATATAGTATTGCGTCATGAAGTATAACGTCATATAGAATTACGTCATAACGTATAGCATCACATAGTAATACGTCATAATGTATAACGTCACATAGTAATACGTCATAACGTATAACGCCATATTGTAATGCGTCATATCGTATAACGTCATATAGTATTGCGTCATGAAGTATAACGTCATATAGAATTACGTCATAACGTATAGCGTCACATAGTAATACGTCATAATGTATAACGTCATATAGCAATGCGTCATAACGTATAAGGCCATATAGCAATGCGTCATAACGTATAACGTCATATAGAAATACGATATAACGTATAACGTCACATAGTAATACGTCATAAATTGTAGCGTTCTATAGAATTAAGTCATAACGTGTAACGTCACATAGTAATACGTCATAACGTATAACTTCATATAGAAATCCGGGTTAACGTATAACGCTATATAGCAATGCGTCATACCGTATAACGTCATATAGAATTACGGCATAATGTATAACGTCACATAGTAATACGTCATAACGTATAACGCCATATAGATATGCGTCATAACGTATAACGTCATATGGAATTACGGTTTAACGTATAACGTCATATAGTAATACGTCATAACGTATAACGCCATATAGCAATGCGTTATAAAGTATAACGTCACATGGTAATACGTCATAACGAATAACGTCATATAATAAGGCGACATGACGTATAACGTCATATAGAATTACGTCACAACGTATAACGTCACGTAGTAATACGTCATAACGTATAACGTCACATAGTATTACGGTTTAACGTATAACGTAATATAGTATTCCGGTTTAACGTACAACGTCGTATAGTAATGCGTGATAACGTATAACGTCATATAGTATTGCGTCAAGACGTATAACGCCATATTGTAATGCGTCATACCATATAACGTCATATAGTATTGCGTCATGAAGTATAACGTCATATAGAATTACTTTATAACGTATAGCGTCACGTAGTAATACGTCATAACGTATAACGTCACATAGAATTACGGATTAACGTATAACGTAATATAGAATTCCGGTTTAACGTACAACGTCATATAGTAATGGGTGATAACGTATAACGTCATATAGTATTGCGTCATGACGTATAACGTCATATAGAATTATTTCATAACGTAGAACATCACATAGTAATACGTCATAACGTATAACGTCACATAGAATTACGGTTTAACGTATAACGTCATATAGTAATGCGTCATACCGTATCACGCCAGTTAGTAATGCGTCATAACGTATAACGCCATATAGTAATGCGTCATAACGTATAACGTCATATAGTATTGCGTCATGACGTATAACGTCACAGAGAATTACGGTTTAGCGTCTAACGTCATATAGCAATGCGTCATAACGTATAAGGCCATATAGCAATGCGTCATAACGTATAACGTCATATAGAAATACGATATAACGTATAACGTCACATAGTAATACGTCATAACGTGTAGCGTTCTATAGAATTAAGTCATAACGTGTAACGTCACAAAGTAATACGTCATAACGTATAACTTCATATAGAAATCCGGGTTAACGTATAACGCTATATAGCAATGCGTCATACCGTATAACGTCATATAGAATTACGGCATAATGTATAACGTCACATAGTAATACGTCACAACGTATAACGCCATATAGATATGCGTTATAACGTATAACGTCATATGGAATTACGGTTTAACGTATAACGTCATATAGTAATGCGTCATAACGTATAACGCCATTTAGTAATGCGTCATAACATATAACGCCATATAGTAATACGTCCTAACGTATAACGTCATATAGAATTACGGCATAACGTATAACGTCACGGAGAATTACGGTTTAACGTATAACGCTATATTGCAATGCGTCATACCGTAAGACGTCATATAGAAGTACGGCATAATGTATAGCGTCACATAGTAATACGTCATAACGTATAACGCCATATAGCTTTGCGTCATAACGTATAAGGTCATATGGAATTACGGTTTAACGTATAGCGTCATATAGTAATGCGTCATAACGTATAACGCCATATAGTAATGCGTCATAACGTATAACGTCACATAGAATTACGGTTTAGCGTATAACGTCATATAGCAATGCGTCATAACGTATAACGTCATATAGTAATACGATATAACGTATAACGTCATATAGAATTACGGCATAACGTATAACGTCACATAGTAATACGACATAACGTATAGCGTCACATAGTAATACGTCATAATGTATAACGTCACATAGTAATACGTCATAACGTATAACGCCATACAGATATGCGTCATAACGTATAACGTCATATAGACTTACGGTTTAAGGTATAACGTCATATAGTAATGCGTCATAACGTATAACGCCATATTGTAATGCGTCATAACGTATAACGCCATATTGTAATGCGTCATAACGTATAACGTCATACAGTATTGCCTCATGAAGTATAACGTCATATAGAATTACGTCATGACGTACAACGTTTCAGAGTATTACGTCATAACGTATAACGTCATATATAAATACGTCATTACGTATAACTTCACATAGTAATACGTCATAACGTAGAATGTCATGTATTATTGCGTCATAACGTATAACGTTAGGTGGTATAACGCTATATGATATAACGTAATAATGTTGAACGTTGTACAGTATTAAGGTATAACGTATAACGTCACATAGTATTACTTCGTAACTAATTATGTCATATAGAAGTACGTCATGACGTGTAACGTCTTATAGAATTACGTCATAACGTGTAACGTCATATAGTATTGCGTCATGACGTATAACGTCATATAGAAAGACGTCATAACGTAGAACATCACATAGTAATACGTCATAACGTATAACGCCATATAGTAATGCGTCATAACGTATAACGTCATATAGTATTACGTCATAACTTATAACGTCACATAGTAATACGTCCTAACGTATAACGTCATATAGAATTATGGCATAACGTATAACGTCACAGCGAATTACGGTTTGGCGTCTAACGTCATATAGCAATACGTCATAACTTATAAGGCCATATAGCAATGCGTCATAACGTATAACGTCATTTAGAAATACGATATAACGTATAATGTCACATAGTAATACGTCATAACGTATAACGCCATATTGTAATGCGTCATAACGTATAATGTCACATAGTAATACGTCATAACGTATAACGCCATATTGTAATGCGTCATAACGTATAACGTCATATAGTAATACGTCATAACGTATAACGACATATAGAATTACGTCATAACGTATAGCGTCACATCGTAATACGTCATAATGTATAACGTCACATAGTAATATGTCATAACGTATAACTTCATATAGAAATCCGGGTTAACGTATAACGCTATATAGCAATGCGTCATACCGTATAACGTCATATAGAATTACGGCATAATGTATAACGTCACATAGTAATACGTCATAACGTATAACGTCATATAGAATTACGGCATAACGTATAACGTCACGGAGAATTACGGTTTAACGTATAACGCTATATTGCAATGCGTCATACCGTAAGACGTCATATAGAAGTACGGCATAATGTATAGCGTCACATAGTAATAAGTCATAACGTATAACGCCATATAGCTTTGCGTCATAACGTATAAGGTCATATGGAATTACGGTTTAACGTATAGCGTCATATAGTAATGCGTCATAACGTATAACGCCATATAGTAATGCGTCATAACGTATAACGTCACATAGAATTACGGTTTAGCGTATAACGTCATATAGCAATGCGTCATAACGTATAACGTCATATAGTAATACGATATAACGTATAACGTCATATAGAATTACGGCAGAACGTATAACGTCACATAGTAATACGACATAACGTATAGCGTCACATAGTAATACGTCATAATGTATAACGTCACATAGTAATACGTCATAACGTATAACGCCATACAGATATGCGTCATAACGTATAACGTCATATAGACTTACGGTTTAAGGTATAACGTCATATAGTAATGCGTCATAACGTATAACGCCATATTGTAATGCGTCATAACGTATAACGCCATATTGTAATGCGTCATAACGTATAACGTCATACAGTATTGCCTCATGAAGTATAACGTCATATAGAATTACGTCATGACGTACAACGTTTCAGAGTATTACGTCATAACGTATAACGTCATATATAAATACGTCATTACGTATAACTTCACATAGTAATACGTCATAACGTAGAATGTCATGTATTATTGCGTCATAACGTATAACGTTAGGTGGTATAACGCTATATGATATAACGTAATAATGTTGAACGTTGTACAGTATTAAGGTATAACGTATAACGTCACATAGTATTACTTCGTAACTAATTATGTCATATAGAAGTACGTCATGACGTGTAACGTCTTATAGAATTACGTCATAACGTGTAACGTCATATAGTATTGCGTCATGACGTATAACGTCATATAGAAAGACGTCATAACGTAGAACATCACATAGTAATACGTCATAACGTATAACGCCATATAGCTATGCGTCATAACGTATAAGGTCATATGGAATTACGGTTTAACGTATAACGTAATATAGTAATGCGTCATAACGTATAACGCCATATAGTAATGCGGCATAACGTATAACGTCACATAGAATTACGGTTTAGCGTATAACGTCATATAGCAATGCGTCATAACCTATAACGTCATATAGTATTGCGTCATGACGTATAACGTCATATAGAATTACGTCATAACGTATAACGCCATATAGCCATGCGTCATAACGTATAAGGTCATATCGAATTCCGGTTTAACGTATAACTTCATATAGTAATGCGTCATAACGTATAACGTCATATGGAATTACGGTTTAACGTATAACTTCATATAGTAATGCGTCATAACGTATAACGCCATATAGTAATGTGTCATAACGTATGACGTCATATAGTATTGCGTCATGACGTATAACGTCATATAGCAATGCGTCATAACCTATAACGTCATATAGTATTGCGTCATGACGTATAACGTCCTATAGAATTACGTCATAACTTATAACGTCATATAGTAATACGTCATAACGTATAACGTCATATAGAATTACGGCATAACGTATAACGTCACAGAGAATTACGGTTTAGCGTCTAACGTCATATAGCAATGCGTCATAACGTATAAGGCCATATAGCAATGAGTCATAACGTATAACGTCATATAGTAATACGATATAACGTATAACGTCATATAGAATTACGGCATAACGTATAACGTCACATTGTAATACGACATATCGTATAGCGTCACATAGTAATACGTCATAATGTATAACGTCACATAGTAATACGTCATAACGTATAACGCCATATAGATATGCGTCATAACGTATAACGTCATATAGACTTACGGTTTAAGGTATAACGTCATATAGTAATGCGTCATAACGTATAACGCCATATTGTAATGCGTCATAACATATAACGCCATATTGTAATGCGTCATAACGCATAACGTCATACAGTATTGCCTCATGAAGTATAACGTCATATAGAATTACGTCATAACGTAGAACATCACATAGTAATACGTCATAACGTATAACGTCATATAGAGTTACGTCATAACTTATAACGTCACATCGTAATACGTAATAACGTTTAACGCCATATCGAATTCCGGTTTAACGTATAACGCCATATAGCAATGCGTTATAAAGTATAACGTCACATGGTAATACGTCATAACGAATAACGTCATATAATAAGGCGACATGACGTATAACGGCATATAGAATTACGTCACAACGTATAACGTCACGTAGTAATACGTCATAACGTATAAGGGTCACATAGTATTACGGTTTAACGTATAACGTAATATAGTATTCCGGTTTAACGTACAACGTCGTATAGTAATGCGTGATAACGTATAACGTCATATAGTATTGCGTCATGACGTATAACGTCATATAGAATTACGCTTTAGCGTCTAACGTCATATAGCAATGCGTCATAACGTATAAGGCCATATAGCAATGAGTCATAACGTATAACGTCATATAGTAATACGATATAACGTATAACGTCATATAGAATAACGGCATAACGTATAACGTCACATAGTAATACGACATAACGTATAGCGTCACATAATAATACGTCATAGTGTATAACGTCACATAGTAATACGTCATAACGTATAACGAGATATAGCAATGCGTCATAACGTATAACGTCATATAGACTTACGGTTTAAGGTATAACGTCATATATTAATGCGTCATAACGTATAACGCCATATTGTAATGCGTCATATCGTATAACGCCATATTGTAATGCGTCATAACGTATAACGCCATATTGTAATGCGTAATAACGTATAACGTCATACAGTATTG
Organism: Bombus fervidus; assembly: GCF_041682495.2. Taxonomy (NCBI): domain Eukaryota; kingdom Metazoa; phylum Arthropoda; class Insecta; order Hymenoptera; family Apidae; genus Bombus; species Bombus fervidus. The sequence goes on from NW_027212582.1 coordinate 4,332,734, forward strand.
CCTCATGAAGTATAACGTCATATAGAATTACGTCATAACGTAGAACATCACATAGTAATACGTCATAGCGAATAACGTCATATAGAGTTACGTCATAACTTATAACGTCACATAGTAATACGTAATAACGTTTAACGTCATATCGAATTCCGGTTTAACGTTCAACGCCATATAGCAATGCGTTATAAAGTATAACGTCACATGGTAATACGTCATAGCGAATAACGTCATATAATAAGGCGACATGACGTATAACGTCATATAGAATTACGTCACAACGTATAACGTCACGTAGTAATACGTCATAAAGTATAACGTCACATAGAATTACGGTTTAACGTATAACGTAATATAGTATTCCTGTTTAACGTACAACGTCATATAGTAATGCGTGATAACGTATAACGTCATATAGTATTGCGTCATGCCGTATAACGTCATATAGAATTATTTCATAACGTAGAACATCACATAGTAATACGTCATAACGTATAACGTTACATAGAATTACGGTTTAACGTATAACGTCATATAGTAATGCGTCATACTGTATCACGCCATTTAGTAATGCGTCATAACGTACAACGTCACATAGTAATACGTCATAACGTATAACGTCATATAGAATTACGTCATAACGTATAACGCCATATAGTAATGCGTCATAACGTATAACGTCATATAGTATTACGTCATAACTTATAACGTCACATAGTAATACGTCCTAACGTATAACGTCATATAGAATTATGGCATAACGTATAACGTCACAGCGAATTACGGTTTGGCGTCTAACGTCATATAGCAATACGTCATAACTTATAAGGCCATATAGCAATGCGTCATAACGTATAACGTCATTTAGAAATACGATATAACGTATAATGTCACATAGTAATACGTCATAACGTATAACGCCATATTGTAATGCGTCATAACGTATAATGTCACATAGTAATACGTCATAACGTATAACGCCATATTGTAATGCGTCATAACGTATAACGTCATATAGTAATACGTCATAACGTATAACGACATATAGAATTACGTCATAACGTATAGCGTCACATCGTAATACGTCATAATGTATAACGTCACATAGTAATACGTCATAACGTATAACGAGATATAGCAATGCGTCATAACGTATAACGTCATATAGAACTACGGTTTAACGTATAACGTAATATAGAATTCCGGTTTAACGTATAACGTCATATAGAACTACGGTTTAACGTATAACGTTATATAGTAATGCGTCATGACGGATAAAGCCATTTAGTAATGCGTCATAACGTATAACGTCACATAGTAATACGTCATAACGTATAACGCCATATAGTAATACGTCATAACGTATAACGTCATATAGAATTAGGGTTTAACGTATAACGTCATATGGAATTATGGTTTAACGTATATCGTCATATAGTATTGCGTCATAACGGATAACGCCATTTAGTAATGCGTCATAACGTATAATGTCACATAGTAATACGTCATAACGTATAGCGTCATATAGAATTAGGGTTTAACGTATAACGTCATATGGAATTTTGGTTTAACGTATAACGTCATATAGTATTGCGTCATAACGGTTAACGCCATTTAGTAATGCGTCATAACTTATAACGTCACATAGTAATACGTCATAACGTATAACGCCATATTGTAATGCTTCATAACGTATAACGTCATATAGTATTGCGTCATGAAGTATAACGTCATATAGAATTACGTCATAACGTATAGCGTCACATAGTAATACGTCATAATGTATAACGTCATATAGCAATGCGTCATAACGTATAAGGCCATATAGCAATGCGTCATAACGTATAACGTCATATATAAATACGTCATTACGTATAACTTCACATAGTAATACGTCATAACGTAGAATGTCATGTATTATTGCGTCATAACGTATAACGTTAGGTGGTATAACGCTATATGATATAACGTAATAATGTTGAACGTTGTACAGTATTAAGGTATAACGTATAACGTCACATAGTATTACTTCGTAACTAATTATGTCATATAGAAGTACGTCATGACGTGTAACGTCTTATAGAATTACGTCATAACGTGTAACGTCATATAGTATTGCGTCATGACGTATAACGTCATATAGAAAGACGTCATAACGTAGAACATCACATAGTAATACGTCATAACGTATAACGCCATATAGCTATGCGTCATAACGTATAAGGTCATATGGAATTACGGTTTAACGTATAACGTAATATAGTAATGCGTCATAACGTATAACGCCATATAGTAATGCGGCATAACGTATAACGTCACATAGAATTACGGTTTAGCGTATAACGTCATATAGCAATGCGTCATAACCTATAACGTCATATAGTATTGCGTCATGACGTATAACGTCATATAGAATTACGTCATAACGTATAACGCCATATAGCCATGCGTCATAACGTATAAGGTCATATCGAATTCCGGTTTAACGTATAACTTCATATAGTAATGCGTCATAACGTATAACGTCATATGGAATTACGGTTTAACGTATAACTTCATATAGTAATGCGTCATAACGTATAACGCCATATAGTAATGTGTCATAACGTATGACGTCATATAGTATTGCGTCATGACGTATAACGTCATATAGCAATGCGTCATAACCTATAACGTCATATAGTATTGCGTCATGACGTATAACGTCCTATAGAATTACGTCATAACTTATAACGTCATATAGTAATACGTCATAACGTATAACGTCATATAGAATTACGGCATAACGTATAACGTCACAGAGAATTACGGTTTAGCGTCTAACGTCATATAGCAATGCGTCATAACGTATAAGGCCATATAGCAATGAGTCATAACGTATAACGTCATATAGTAATACGATATAACGTATAACGTCATATAGAATTACGGCATAACGTATAACGTCACATTGTAATACGACATATCGTATAGCGTCACATAGTAATACGTCATAATGTATAACGTCACATAGTAATACGTCATAACGTATAACGCCATATAGATATGCGTCATAACGTATAACGTCATATAGACTTACGGTTTAAGGTATAACGTCATATAGTAATGCGTCATAACGTATAACGCCATATTGTAATGCGTCATAACATATAACGCCATATTGTAATGCGTCATAACGCATAACGTCATACAGTATTGCCTCATGAAGTATAACGTCATATAGAATTACGTCATAACGTAGAACATCACATAGTAATACGTCATAACGTATAACGTCATATAGAGTTACGTCATAACTTATAACGTCACATCGTAATACGTAATAACGTTTAACGCCATATCGAATTCCGGTTTAACGTATAACGCCATATAGCAATGCGTTATAAAGTATAACGTCACATGGTAATACGTCATAACGAATAACGTCATATAATAAGGCGACATGACGTATAACGGCATATAGAATTACGTCACAACGTATAACGTCACGTAGTAATACGTCATAACGTATAAGGGTCACATAGTATTACGGTTTAACGTATAACGTAATATAGTATTCCGGTTTAACGTACAACGTCGTATAGTAATGCGTGATAACGTATAACGTCATATAGTATTGCGTCATGACGTATAACGTCATATAGAATTACGCTTTAGCGTCTAACGTCATATAGCAATGCGTCATAACGTATAAGGCCATATAGCAATGAGTCATAACGTATAACGTCATATAGTAATACGATATAACGTATAACGTCATATAGAATAACGGCATAACGTATAACGTCACATAGTAATACGACATAACGTATAGCGTCACATAATAATACGTCATAGTGTATAACGTCACATAGTAATACGTCATAACGTATAACGAGATATAGCAATGCGTCATAACGTATAACGTCATATAGACTTACGGTTTAAGGTATAACGTCATATATTAATGCGTCATAACGTATAACGCCATATTGTAATGCGTCATATCGTATAACGCCATATTGTAATGCGTCATAACGTATAACGCCATATTGTAATGCGTAATAACGTATAACGTCATACAGTATTGCCTCATGAAGTATAACGTCATATAGAATTACGTCATAACGTAGAACATCACATAGTAATACGTCATAGCGAATAACGTCATATAGAGTTACGTCATAACTTATAACGTCACATAGTAATACGTAATAACGTTTAACGTCATATCGAATTCCGGTTTAACGTTCAACGCCATATAGCAATGCGTTATAAAGTATAACGTCACATGGTAATACGTCATAGCGAACAACGTCATATAATAAGGCGACATGACGTATAACGTCATATAGAATTACGTCACAACGTATAACGTCACGTAGTAATACGTCATAAAGTATAACGTCACATAGAATTACGGTTTAACGTATAACGTAATATAGTATTCCTGTTTAACGTACAACGTCATATAGTAATGCGTGATAACGTATAACGTCATATAGTATTGCGTCATGCCGTATAACGTCATATAGAATTATTTCATAACGTAGAACATCACATAGTAATACGTCATAACGTATAACGTTACATAGAATTACGGTTTAACGTATAACGTCATATAGTAATGCGTCATACTGTATCACGCCATTTAGTAATGCGTCATAACGTACAACGTCACATAGTAATACGTCATAACGTATAACGTCATATAGAATTACGTCATAACGTATAACGCCATATAGTAATGCGTCATAACGTATAACGTCATATAGTATTACGTCATAACTTATAACGTCACATAGTAATACGTCCTAACGTATAACGTCATATAGAATTATGGCATAACGTATAACGTCACAGCGAATTACGGTTTGGCGTCTAACGTCATATAGCAATACGTCATAACTTATAAGGCCATATAGCAATGCGTCATAACGTATAACGTCATTTAGAAATACGATATAACGTATAATGTCACATAGTAATACGTCATAACGTATAACGCCATATTGTAATGCGTCAGAACGTATAATGTCACATAGTAATACGTCATAACGTATAACGCCATATTGTAATGCGTCATAACGTATAACGTCATATAGTAATACGTCATAACGTATAACGACATATAGAATTACGTCATAACGTATAGCGTCACATCGTAATACGTCATAATGTATAACGTCACATAGTAATACGTCATAACGTATAACGAGATATAGCAATGCGTCATAACGTATAACGTCATATAGAACTACGGTTTAACGTATAACGTAATATAGAATTCCGGTTTAACGTATAACGTCATATAGAACTACGGTTTAACGTATAACGTTATATAGTAATGCGTCATGACGGATAAAGCCATTTAGTAATGCGTCATAACGTATAACGTCACATAGTAATACGTCATAACGTATAACGCCATATAGTAATACGTCATAACGTATAACGTCATATAGAATTAGGGTTTAACGTATAACGTCATATGGAATTATGGTTTAACGTATATCGTCATATAGTATTGCGTCATAACGGATAACGCCATTTAGTAATGCGTCATAACGTATAATGTCACATAGTAATACGTCATAACGTATAGCGTCATATAGAATTAGGGTTTAACGTATAACGTCATATGGAATTTTGGTTTAACGTATAACGTCATATAGTATTGCGTCATAACGGTTAACGCCATTTAGTAATGCGTCATAACTTATAACGTCACATAGTAATACGTCATAACGTATAACGCCATATTGTAATGCGTCATAACGTATAACGTCATATAGTATTGCGTCATGAAGTATAACGTCATATAGAATTACGTCATAACGTATAGCGTCACATAGTAATACGTCATAATGTATAACGTCATATAGCAATGCGTCATAACGTATAAGGCCATATAGCAATGCGTCATAACGTATAACGTCATATAGAAATACGATATAACGTATAACGTCACATAGTAATACGTCATAACGTGTAGCGTTCTATAGAATTAAGTCATAACGTGTAACGTCACATAGTAATACGTCATAACGTATAACTTCATATAGAAATCCGGGTTAACGTATAACGCTATATAGCAATGCGTCATACCGTATAACGTCATATAGAATTACGGCATAATGTATAACGTCACATAGTAATACGTCATAACGTATAACGCCATATAGATATGCGTCATAACGTATAACGTCATATGGAATTACGGTTTAACGTCTAACGTCATATAGTAATGCCTCATAACGTATAACGCCATTTAGTAATGCGTCATAACATATAACGCCATATAGTAATACGTCCTAACGTATAACGTCATATAGAATTACGGCATAACGTATAACGTCACAGAGAATTACGGTTTAACGTATAACGCTATATTGCAATGCGTCATACCGTAAGACGTCATATAGAAGTACGGCATAATGTATAACGTCACATAGTAATACGTCATAACGTATAACGCCATATAGCTATGCGTCATAACGTATAAGGTCATATGGAATTACGGTTTAACGTACAGCGTCATATAGTAATGCGTCATAACGTATAACGCCATATAGTAATGCGTCATAACGTATAACGTCACATAGAATTACGGTTTAGCGTATAACGTCATATAGCAATGCGTCATAACGTATAACGTCATATAGTAATACGATATAACGTATAACGTCATATAGAATTACGGCATAACGTATAATGTCACATAGTAATACGTCATAACGTATAGCGTCATATAGAATTAGGGTTTAACGTATAACGTCATATGGAATTTTGGTTTAACGTATAACGTCATATAGTATTGCGTCATAACGGTTAACGCCATTTAGTAATGCGTCATAACTTATAACGTCACATAGTAATACGTCATAACGTATAACGGCATATTGTAATGCGTCATAACGTATAACGTCATATAGTATTGCGTCATGAAGTATAACGTCATATAGAATTACGTCATAACGTATAGCATCACATAGTAATACGTCATAATGTATAACGTCACATAGTAATACGTCATAACGTATAACGCCATATTGTATTGCGTCATATCGTATAACGTCATATAGTATTGCGTCATGAAGTATAACGTCATATAGAATTACGTCATAACGTATAGCGTCACATAGTAATACGTCATAATGTATAACGTCATATAGCAATGCGTCATAACGTATAAGGCCATATAGCAATGCGTCATAACGTATAACGTCATATAGAAATACGATATAACGTATAACGTCACATAGTAATACGTCATAACGTGTAGCGTTCTATAGAATTAAGTCATAACGTGTAACGTCACATAGTAATACGTCATAACGTATAACTTCATATAGAAATCCGGGTTAACGTATAACGCTATATAGCAATGCGTCATACCGTATAACGTCATATAGAATTACGGCATAATGTATAACGTCACATAGTAATACGTCATAACGTATAACGCCATATAGATATGCGTCATAACGTATAACGTCATATGGAATTACGGTTTAACGTATAACGTCATATAGTAATGCGTCATAACGTATAACGCCATTTAGTAATGCGTCATAACATATAACGCCATATTGTAATGCGTCATAACGTATAATGTCACATAGTAATACGTCATAACGTATAACGCCATATTGTAATGCGTCATAACGTATAACGTCATATAGAATTACGGCATAACGTATAACGTCACATAGTAATACGACATAACGTATAGGGTCACATAGTAATACGTCATAATGTATAACGTCACATAGTAATACGTCATAACGTATAACGCCATATAGATATGCGTCATAACGTATAACGTCATATAGACTTACGGTTTAAGGTATAACGTCATATAGTAATGCGTCATAACGTATAACGTCATACAGTATTGCCTCATGAAGTATAACGTCATATAGAATTGCGTCATAATGTAGAACATCACATAGTAATACGTCATAACGTATAACGTCATATAGAGTTACGTCATAACTTATAACGTCACATAGTAATACGTCATAACGTATAACGTCATATAGAGTTACGTCATAACTTATAACGTCACATAGTAATACGTAATAACGTTTAACGTCATATCGAATTCCGGTTTAACGTATAACGCCATATAGCAATGCGTTATAAAGTATAACGTCACATGGTAATACGTCATAACGAATAACGTCATATAATAAGGCGACATGACGTATAACGTCATATAGAATTACGTCACAACGTATAACGTCACGTAGTAATACGTCATAACGTATAACGTCACATAGAATTACGGATTAACGTATAACGTAATATAGAATTCCGGTTTAACGTACAACGTCATATAGTAATGGGTGATAACGTATAACGTCATATAGTATTGCGTCATGACGTATAACGTCATATAGAATTATTTCATAACGTAGAACATCACATAGTAATACGTCATAACGTATAACGTCACATAGAATTACGGTTTAACGTATAACGTCATATAGTAATGCGTCATACCGTATCACGCCAGTTAGTAATGCGTCATAACGTATAACGCCATATAGTAATGCGTCATAACGTATAACGTCATATAGTATTGCGTCATGACGTATAACGTCACAGAGAATTACGGTTTAGCGTCTAACGTCATATAGCAATGCGTCATAACGTATAAGGCCATATAGCAATGCGTCATAACGTATAACGTCATATAGAAATACGATATAACGTATAACGTCACATAGTAATACGTCATAACGTATAACTTCATATAGAAATCCGGGTTAACGTATAACGCTATATAGCAATGCGTCATACCGTATAACGTCATATAGAATTACGGCATAATGTATAACGTCACATAGTAATACGTCATAACGTATAACGCCATATAGATATGCGTTATAACGTATAACGTCACGGAGAATTACGGTTTAACGTATAACGCTATATTGCAATGCGTCATACCGTAAGACGTCATATAGAAGTACGGCATAATGTATAGCGTCACATAGTAATACGTCATAACGTATAACGCCATATAGCTTTGCGTCATAACGTATAAGGTCATATGGAATTACGGTTTAACGTATAGCGTCATATAGTAATGCGTCATAACGTATAACGCCATATAGTAATGCGTCATAACGTATAACGTCACATAGAATTACGGTTTAGCGTATAACGTCATATAGCAATGCGTCATAACGTATAACGTCATATAGTAATACGATATAACGTATAACGTCATATAGAATTACGGCATAACGTATAACGTCACATAGTAATACGACATAACGTATAGCGTCACATAGTAATACGTCATAATGTATAACGTCACATAGTAATAAGTCATAACGTATAACGCCATACAGATATGCGTCATAACGTATAACGTCATATAGACTTACGGTTTAAGGTATAACGTCATATAGTAATGCGTCATAACGTATAACGCCATATTGTAATGCGTCATAACGTATAACGCCATATTGTAATGCGTCATAGCGTATAACGTCATACAGTATTGCCTCATGAAGTATAACGTCATATAGAATTACGTCATAACGTAGAACATCACATAGTAATACGTCATAACGTATAACGTCATATAGAGTTACGTCATAACTTATAACGTCACATAGTAATACGTAATAACGTTTAACGTCATATCGAATTCCGGTTTAACGTATAACGCCATATAGCAATGCGTTATAAATTATAACGTCACATGGTAATACGTCATAACGAATAACGTCATATAATAAGGCGACATGACGTATAACGTCATAAAGCAATGCGTCATAACGTATAACGTCATATAGTAATACGATATAACGTATAACGTCATATAGAATTACGGCATAACGTATAACGTCACATAGTAATACGACATAACGTATAGCGTCACATAGTAATACGTCATAATGTATAACGTCACATAGTAATACGTCATAACGTATAACGCCATATAGCTTTGCGTCATAACGTATAAGGTCATATGGAATTACGGTTTAACGTATAGCGTCGTATAGTAATGCGTGATGACGTATAACGTCATATAGTATTGCGTCATGACGTATAAGGCCATACAGCAATGAGTCATAACGTATAACGTCATATAGTAATACGATATAACGTATAACGTCATATAGAATTACGGCATACCGTATAACGTCACATAGTAATACGACATAACGTATAGCGTCACATAGTAATACGTCAAAATGTATAACGTCACATAGTAATACGACATAACGTATAACGAGATATAGTAATACGTCATAACGTATAACGACATATAGAATTACGTCATAACGTATAGCGTCACATAGTAATACCTCATAATGTATAACGTCACATAGTAATACGTCATAACGAAAAACGAGATATAGCAATGCGTCATAACGTATAACGTCATATAGAATTACGGTTTAACGTATAACGTAATATAGAATTCCGGTTTAACGTATAACGTCATATAGTATTACGTCATAACTTATAACGTCACATAGTAATACGTCCTAACGTATAACGAGATATAGCAATGCGTCATAACGTATAACGTCATATAGAATTACGGTTTAACGTATAACGTAATATAGAATTCCGGTTTAACGTATAACGTCATATAGAACTACGGTTTAACGTATAACGTCATATAGCAATGCGTCATAGCGTATGACGACATTTAGTAATGCGTCATAACGTATAACGCCATATTATAATGCGTCATACCATATAACGTCATATAGTATTGCGTCATGAAGTATAACGTCATATAGAATTACGTCATAACGTAGAACATCACATAGTAATACGTCATAACGTAAAACGTCATATAGAATTACGGCATAACGTATAACGTCACAGAGAATTACCGTTTAGCGTCTAACGTCATATAGCAATACGTCATAACGTATAAGGCCATATAGCAATGCGTCATAACGTATAACGTCATATAGTAATACGTCATAACGTATAACGACATATAGAATTACGTCATAACGTATAGCGTCACATAGTAATACGTCATAATGTATAACGTCACATAGTAATACGTCATAACGTATAACGAGATATAGCAATGCGTCATAACGTATAACGTCATATAGAATTACGGTTTAACGTATAACGTAATATAGAATTCCGGTTTAACGTATAACGTCATATAGAACTACGGTTTAACGTATAACGTTATATAGTAATGCGTCATGACGGATAAAGCCATTTAGTAATGCGTCATAACGTATAACGTCACATAGTAATACGTCATAACGTATAACGACATATAGAATTACGGCATAAAGTATAACGTCACATAGAATTACGGTTTAGCGTATAACGTCATATAGCAATGCGTCATAGCGTATGACGACATTTAGTAATGCGTCATAACGTATAACGCCATATTATAATGCGTCATACCATATAACGTCATATAGTATTGCGTCATGAAGTATAACGTCATATAGAATTACGTCATAACGTAGAACATCACATAGTAATACGTCATAACGTAAAACGTCATATAGAGTTACGTCATAACTTATAACGTCACATAGTAATACGTCATAATGTATAACGTCACATAGTAATACGTCATAACGTATAACGAGATATAGCAATGCGTCATAACGTATAACGTCATATAGAATTAGGGTTTAACGTATAACGTCATATGGAATTATGGTTTAACGTATAACGTCATATAGTATTGCGTCATAACGTATAACGTCATATAGAATTCCGGTTTAACGTATAACGTAATATAGAATTCCGGTTTAACGTACAACGTCACATAGTAATGCGTGATAACTTATAACGTCATATAGTATTGCGTCATGACGTATAACGCCATATTATAATGCGTCATACCATATAACGTCATATAGTATTGCGTCATGAAGTATAACGTCATATAGAATTACGTCATAACGTAGAACATCACATAGTAATACGTCATAACGTAAAACGTCATATAGAGTTACGTCATAACTTATAACGTCACATAGTAATACGTAATAACGTTTAACGTCATATCGAATTCCGGTTTAACGTATAACGCCATATAGCAATGCGTTATGAAGTATAACGTCACATGGTAATACGTCATAACGTATAACGTCATATAATAAGGCGACATGACGTATAACGTCATATAGAATTACGTCACAACATATAACGTCAAGTAGTAATACGTCATAACGTATAACGTCACATAGAATTACGGATTAACGTATAACGTAATATAGAATTCCGGTTTAACGTACAACGTCATATAGTAATGGGTGATAACGTATAACGTCATATAGTATTGCGTCATGACGTATAACGTCATATAGAATTATTTCATAACGTAGAACATCACATAGTAATACGTCATAACGTATAACGTCATATAGAATTACGTCATAACGTATAACGCCATATAGTAATGCGTCATAACGTATAACGTCATATAGTATTGCGTCATGACGTATAACGTCACAGAGAATTACGGTTTAGCGTCTAACGTCATATAGCAATGCGTCATAACGTATAAGGCCATATAGCAATGCGTCATAACGTATAACGTCATATAGAAATACGATATAACGTATAACGTCACATAGTAATACGTCATAACGTGTAACGTTCTATAGAATTAAGTCATAACGTGTAACGTCACATAGTAATACGTCATAACGTATAACTTCATATAGAATTCCGGGTTAACGTATAACGCTATATAGCAATGCGTCATACCGTATAACGTCATATAGAATTACGGCATAATGTATAACGTCACATAGTCATACGTCATAACGTATAACGCCATATAGATATGCGTCATAACGTATAACGTCATATGGAATTACGGTTTAACGTATAACGTCATATAGTAATGCGTCATAACGTATAACGCCATTTAGTAATGCGTCATAACATATAACGCCATATAGTAATACGTCCTAACGTATAACGTCATATAGAAATACGGCATAACATATAACGTCACAGAGAATTACGGTTTAACGTATAACGCTATATTGCAATGCGTCATACCGTAAGACGTCATATAGAAGTACGGCATATTGTATAACGTCACACAGTAATACGTCATAACGTATAACGCCATATAGCCATGCGTCATAACGTATAAGGTCATATGGAATTACGGTTTAACGTATAACGTCACATAGTAATGCGTCATAACGTATAACGCCATATAGTAATGCATCATAACGTATAACGTCACATAGAATTACGGTTTAACGTATAACGTCATATAGTAATGCGTCATACTGTATCGCGCCATTTAGTAATGCGTCATAACGTATAACGCCATACAGTAATGAGTCATAACGTATTACGTCATATAGTAATGCATCATAACGTATAACGTCACATAGAATTACGGTTTAACGTATAACGTCATATAGTAATGCGTCATACTGTATCGCGCCATTTAGTAATGCGTCATAACGTACAACGTCACATAGTAATACGTCATAACGTATAACGTCATACAGAATTACGTCATAACGTATAACGCCATATAGTAATGCGTCATAACGTATAACGTCATATAGTATTGCGTCATGACGTATAACGTCACAGAGAATTACGGTTTAGCGTCTAACGTCATATAGCAATGCGTCATAACGTATAAGGCCATATAGCAATGCGTCATAACGTATAACGTCATATAGAAATACGATATAACGTATAACGTCACATAGTAATACGTCATAACGTGTAACGTTCTATAGAATTAAGTCATAACGTGTAACGTCACATAGTAATACGTCATAACGTATAACTTCATATAGAATTCCGGGTTAACGTATAACGCTATATAGCAATGCGTCATACCGTATAACGTCATATAGAATTACGGCATAATGTATAACGTCAAATAATAAGGCGACATGACGTATAACGTCATATAGTATTGCGTCATGACGTATAACGTCATATAGAATTATTTCATAACGTAGAACATCACATAGTAATACGTCATAACGTATAACGTCACATAGAATTACGGTTTAACGTATAACGTCATATAGTAATGCGTTATACCGTATCACGCCATTTAGTAATGCGTCATAACGTACAACGTCACATAGTAATACGTCATAACGTATAACGTCATATAGAATTACGGCATAACGTATAACGTCACAGAGAATTACCGTTTAGCGTCTAACGTCATATAGCAATACGTCATAACGTATAAGGCCATATAGCAATGCGTCATAACGTATAACGTCATATAGAAATACGATATAACGTATAACATCACATAGTAATACGTCATACCGTGTAACGTCGTATAGAATTACGTCATAACGTATAACGCCATATAGTAATGCGTCATAACGTATAACGTCATATAGAATTCCGGTTTAACGTATAACGTCATATAGTAATGCGTCATAACGTATAACGCCATATAGTAATGCGTCATAACGTATAACGTCACATAGAATTACGGTTTAGCGTATAACGTCATATAGCAATGCGTCATAACCTATAACGTCATATAGTATTGCGTCATGACGTATAACGTCATATAGAGTTACGTCATAACTTATAACGTCACATGGTAATACGTAATAACGTTTAACGTCATATCGAATTCCGGTTTAACGTATAACGCCATATAGCAATGCGTTATAAAGTATAACGTCACATGGTAATACGTCATAACGAATAACGTCATATAATAAGGCGACATGACGTATAACGTCATATAGAATTACGTCACAACTTATAACGTCACGTAGTAATACGTCATAACGTATAACGTCACAGAGAATTACGGTTTAACGTATAACGTAATATAGTATTCCGGTTTAACGTACAACGTCATATAGTAATGCGTGATAACGTATAACGTCATATAGTATTGCGTCATGACGTATAACGTCATATAGAATTATTTCATAACGTAGAAAATCACATAGTAATACGTCATAACGTATAACGTCACCTAGAATTACGGTTTAACGTATAACGTCATATAGTAATGTGTCATACAGTATCACGCCATTTAGTAATGCGTCATAACGTACAACGTCACATAGTAATACGTCATAACGTATAACGTCATATAGAATTACGTCATAACGTATAACGCCATATAGTAATGCGTCATAACTTATAACGTCATATAGTATTACGTCATAACTTATAACGTCACATAGTAATACGTCCTAACGTATAACGTCATATAGAATTACGGCATAACGTATAACGTCACAGAGAATTACGGTTTAGCGTCTAACGTCATATAGCAATACGTCATAACGTATAAGGCCATATGGCAATGCGTCATAACGTATAACGTCATATAGAAATACGATATAATGTATAACGTCACATAGCAATACGTCATACCGTGTAACGTCGTATAGAATTACGTCATAACGTGTAACGTCACATAGTAATACGTCATAACGTATAACGTCATATAGAATTCCGGTTTAACGTATAACGCTATATTGCCATGCGTCATACCGTAAGACGTCATATAGAAGTACGGCATAATGTATAACGTCACATAGTAGTACGTCATAACGTATAACGCCATATAGCTAAGCGTCATAACGTATAAGGTCATATGGAATTACGGTTTAACGTATAACGTCATATAGTAATGCGTCATAACGTATAACGCCATACAGTAATGAGTCATAACGTATTACGTCATATAGTATTGCGTCATGACGTATAACGTCATATAGAGTTACGTCATAACTTATAACGTCGCATGGTAATACGTAATAACGTTTAACGTCATATCGAATTCCGGTTTAACGTATAACGCCATATAGCAATGCGTTATAAAGTATAACGTCACATGGTAATACGTCATAACGAATAACGTCATATAATAAGGCGACATGACGTATAACGTCATATAGAATTACGTCACAACTTATAACGTCACGTAGCAGTACGTCATAACGTATAACGTCACATAGAATTACGGTTTAACGTATAACGTAATATAGTATTCCGGTTTAACGTACAACGTCATATAGTAATGCGTGATAACGTATAATGCCATATAATATTGCGTCATGACGTATAACGTCATATAGAATTATTTCATAACGTAGAACATCACATAGTAATACGTCATAACGTATAACGTCACATAGAATTACGGTTTAACGTATAACGTCATATAGTAATGCGTCATACAGTATCACGCCATTTAGTAATGCGTCATAACGTACAACGTCACATAGTAATACGTCATAACGTATAACGTCATATAGAATTACGTCATAACCTATAACGCCATATAGTAATGCGTCATAACGTATAACGTCATATAGTATTACGTCATAACTTATAACGTCACATAGTAATACGTCCTAAGGTATAACGTCATATAGAATTACGGCATAACGTATAACGTCACAGAGAATTACGGTTTAGCGTCTAACGTCATATAGCAATACGTCATAACGTATAAGGCCATATGGCAATGCGTCATAACGTATAACGTCATATAGAAGTACGATATAACGTATAACGTCACATAGTAATACGTCATACCGTGTAACGTCGTATAGAATTACGTCATAACGTGTAACGTCACATAGTAATACGTCATAACGTATAACGTCATATAGAATTCCGGTTTAACGTATAACGCTATATTGCAATGCGTCATACCGTAAGACGTCATATAGAAGTACGGCATAATGTATAACGTCACATAGTAATACGTCATAACGTATAACGCCATATAGCTAAGCGCCATAACGTATAAGGTCATATGGAATTACGGTTTAACGTATAACGTCATATAGTAATGCGTCATAACGTATAACGTCATATAGTAATGCGTCATAACGTATAACGTCACATAGAATTACGGTTTAGCGTATAACGCCATATAGCAATGCGTCATAACCTATAACGTCATATAGTATTGCGTCATGACGTATAACGTCATATAGAATTACGTCATAACGTATAACGCCATATAGCCATGCGTCATAACGTATAACGTCATATGGAATTACGGTTTAACGTATAACTTCATATAGTAATGCGTCATAACGTATAACGTCTTTTGGAATTACGGTTTAACGTATTACTTCATATAGTGATGCGTCATAACGTATAACGCCATATAGTAATGAGTCATAACGTATGACGTCATATAGTATTGTGTCATGACGTATAACGTCATATAGAGTTACGTCATAACTTATAACGTCACATGGTAATACGTAATAACGTTTAACGTCATATCGAATTCCGGTTTAACGTATAACGCCATATCGCAATGCGTTATAAAGTATAACGTCACATGGTAATACGTCATAACGAATAACGTCATATAATAAGGCGACATGACGTATAACGTCATATAGAATTACGTCACATCTTATAACGTCACGTAGTAATACGTCATAACGTATAACGTCACATAGAATTACGGTTTAACGTATAACGTAATATAGTATTCCGGTTTAACGTACAACGTCATATAGTAATGCGTGATAACGTATAACGTCATATAGTATTGCGTCATGACGTATAACGTCATATAGAATTATTTCATAACGTAGAACATCACATAGTAATACGTCATAACGTATAACGTCACATAGAATTACGGTTTAACGTATAACGTCATATAGTAATGCATCATACCGTATCACGCCATTTAGTAATGCGTCATAACGTACAACGTCACATAGTAATACGTCATAACGTATAACTTCATATAGAATTACGTCATAACGTATAACGCCCTATAGTAATGCGTCATAACGTATAACGTCATATAGTATTACGTCATAACTTATAACGTCACATAGTAATACGTCCTAACGTATAACGTCATATAGAATTACGGCATAACGTATAACGTCACAGAGAATTACGGTTTAGCGTCTAACGTCATATAGCAATACGTCATAACGTATAAGGCCATATGGCAATGCGTCATAACGTATAACGTCATATAGAAATACGATATAACGTATAACGTCACATAGTAATACGTCATACCGTGTAACGTCGTATAGAATTACGTCATAACGTGTAACGTCACATAGTAATACGTCATAACGTATAACGTCATATAGAATTCCGGTTTAACGTATAACGCTATATTGCAATGCGTCATACCGTAAGACGTCATATAGAAGTACGGCATAATGTATAACGTCACATAGTAATACGTCATAACGTATAACGCCATATAGCTAAGCGTCATAACGTATAAGGTCATATGGAATTACGGTTTAACGTATAACGTCATATAGTAATGCGTCATAACGTATAACGCCATATAGTAATGCGTCATAACGTATAACGACACATAGAAATACGGTTTAGCGTATAACGTCATATAGCAATGCGTCATAACCTATAACGTCATATAGTATTGCGTCATGACGTATAACGTCATATAGAATTACGTCATAACGTATAACGCCATATAGCCATGCGTCATAACGTATAACGTCATATGGAATTACGGTTTAACGTATAACTTCATATAGTAATGCGTCATAACGTATAACGTCTTTTTTAATTACGGTTTAACGTATTACTTCATATAGTAATGCGTCATAACGTATAACGCCATATAGTAATGAGTCATAACGTATGACGTCATATAGTATTGCGTCATGACGTATAACGTCATATAGAGTTACGTCATAACTTATAACGTCACATAGTAATACGTAATAACGTTTAACGTCATATCGAATTCCGGTGTAACGTATAACGCCATATAGCAATGCGTTATAAAGTATAACGTCACATGGTAATACGTCATAACGAATAACGTCATATAATAAGGCGACATGACGTATAACGTCATATAGAATTATTTCATAACGTAGAACATCACATAGTAATACGTCATAACGTATAACGTCACATAGAATTACGGTTTAACGTATAACGTCATATAGTAATGCGTCATACCGTATCACGCCATTTAGTAATGCGTCATAACGTACAACGTCACATAGTAATACGTCATAACGTATAACTTCATATAGAATTACGTCATAACGTATAACACCATATAGTAATGCGTCATAACGTATAACGTCATATAGTATTACGTCATAACTTATAACGTCACATAGTAATACGTCCTAACGTATAACGTCATATAGAATTACGGCATAACGTATAACGTCACAGAGAATTACGGTTTAGCGTCTAACGTCATATAGCAATACGTCATAACGTATAAGGCCATATGGCAATGCGTCATAACGTATAACGTCATATAGAAATACGATATAACGTATAACGTCACATAGTAATACGTCATACCGTGTAACGTCGTATAGAATTACGTCATAACGTGTAACGTCACATAGTAATACGTCATAACGTATAACGTCATAGAGAATTCCGGTTTAACGTATAACGCTATATTGCCATGCGTTATAAAGTATAACGTCACATGGTAATACGTCATAACGAATAACGTCATATAATAAGGCGACATGACGTATAACGTCATATAGAATTACGTCACAACTTATAACGTCACGTAGTAGTACGTCATAACGTATAACGTCACATAGAATTACGGTTTAACGTATAACGCCATATAGCAATGCGTCATACCGTAAGACGTCATATAGAAGTACGGCATAATGTATAACGTCACATAGTAATACGTCATAACGTATAACGCCATATAGCTAAGCGTCATAACGTATAAGGTCATATGGAATTACGGTTTAACGTATAACGTCATATAGTAATGCGTCATAACGTATAACGCCATATAGTAATGCGTCATAACGTATAACGTCATATGGAATTACGGTTTAACGTATAACTTCATATAGTAATGCGTCATAACGTATAACGTCTTTTGGAATTACGGTTTAACGTATTACTTCATATAGTAATGCGTCATAACGTATAACGCCATATAGTAATGAGTCATAACGTATGACGTCATATAGTATTGCGTCATGACGTATAACATCATATAGAGTTACGTCATAACTTATAACGTCACATGGTAATACGTAATAACGTTTAACGTCATATCGAATTCCGGTTTAACGTATAACGCCATATAGCAATGCGTTATAAAGTATAACGTCACATGGTAATACGTCATAACGAATAACGTCATATAATAAGGCGACATGACGTATAACATCATATAGAATTACGTCACAACTTATAACGTCACGTAGTAATACGTCATAACGTATAACGTCACATAGAATTACGGTTTAACGTATAACGTAATATAGTATTCCGGTTTAACGTACAACGTCATATAGTAATGCGTGAGAACGTATAACGTCATATAGTATTGCGTCATGACGTATAACGTCATATAGAATTATTTCATAACGTATAACGCCATATAGTAATGCGTCATAACGTATAACGTCATATAGTATTACGTCATAACTTATAACGTCACATAGTAATACGTCATAACGTATAACGTCATATAGAATTACGGCATAACGTATAACGTCACCGAGAATTACGGTTTAGCGTCTAACGTCATACAGCAATACGTCATAACGTATAAGGCCATATGGCAATGCGTCATAACGTATAACGTCATATAGAAATACGATATAACGTATAACATCACATAGTAATACGTCATACCGTGTAACGTCGTATAGAATTACGTCATAACGTGTAACGTCACATAGTAATACGTCATAACGTATAACGTCATATACAATTCCGGTTTAACGTATAACGCTATATTGCAATGCGTCATACCGTAAGACGTCATATAGAAGTACGGCATCATGTATAACGTCACATAGTAATACGTCATAACGTATAACGCCATATAGCTAAGCGCCATAACGTATAAGGTCATATGGAATTACGGTTTAACGTATAACGTCATATAGTAATGCGTCATAACGTGTAACGCCATATAGTAATGTGTCATAATGTATAACGTCACATAGAATTACGGTTTAGCGTATAACGTCATATAGCAATGCGTCATAACCTATAACGTCATATAGTATTGCGTCATGACGTTTAACGTCATATAGAATTACGTCATAACGTATAACGCCATATAGTAATGAGTCATAACGTATGACGTCATATAGTATTGCGTCATGACGTATAACGTCATATAGAGTTACGTCATAACTTATAACGTCACATGGTAATACGTAATAACGTTTAACGTCATATCGAATTCCGGTTTAACGTATAACGCCATATCGCAATGCGTTATAAAGTATAACGTCACATGGTAATACGTCATAACGAATAACGTCATGTAATAAGGCGACATGACGTATAACGTCATATAGAATTACGTCACAACTTATAACGTCACGTAGTAATACGTCATAACGTATAACGTCACATAGAATTACGGTTTAACGTATAACGTAATATAGTATTCCGGTTTAACGTACAACGTCATATAGTAATGCGTCATAACCTATAACGTCATATAGTATTGCGTCATGACGTATAACGTCATATAGAATTACGTCATAACGTATAACGCCATATAGCCATGCGTCATAACGTATAACGTCATATGGAATTACGGTTTAACGTATAACTTCATATAGTAATGCGTCATAACGTATAACGTCTTTTGGAATTACGGTTTAACGTATTACTTCATATAGTGATGCGTCATAACGTATAACGCCATATAGTAATGAGTCATAACGTATGACGTCATATAGTATTGTGTCATGACGTATAACGTCATATAGAGTTACGTCATAACTTATAACGTCACATGGTAATACGTAATAACGTTTAACGTCATATCGAATTCCGGTTTAACGTATAACGCCATATCGCAATGCGTTATAAAGTATAACGTCACATGGTAATACGTCATAACGAATAACGTCATATAATAAGGCGACATGACGTATAACGTCATATAGAATTACGTCACATCTTATAACGTCACGTAGTAATACGTCATAACGTATAACGTCACATAGAATTACGGTTTAACGTATAACGTAATATAGTATTCCGGTTTAACGTACAACGTCATATAGTAATGCGTGATAACGTATAACGTCATATAGTATTGCGTCATGACGTATAACGTCATATAGAATTATTTCATAACGTAGAACATCACATAGTAATACGTCATAACGTATAACGTCACATAGAATTACGGTTTAACGTATAACGTCATATAGTAATGCGTCATACCGTATCACGCCATTTAGTAATGCGTCATAACGTACAACGTCACATAGTAATACGTCATAACGTATAACTTCATATAGAATTACGTCATAACGTATAACGCCCTATAGTAATGCGTCATAACGTATAACGTCATATAGTATTACGTCATAACTTATAACGTCACATAGTAATACGTCCTAACGTATAACGTCATATAGAATTACGGTTTAGCGTATAACGCCATATAGCAATGCGTCATAACCTATAACGTCATATAGTATTGCGTCATGACGTATAACGTCATATAGAATTACGTCATAACGTATAACGCCATATAGCCATGCGTCATAAAGTATAACGTCATATGGAATTACGGTTTAACGTATAACTTCATATAGTAATGCGTCATAACGTATAACGTCTTTTGGAATTACGGTTTAACGTATTACTTCATATAGTGATGCGTCATAACGTATAACGCCATATAGTAATGAGTCATAACGTATGACGTCATATAGTATTGTGTCATGACGTATAACGTCATATAGAGTTACGTCATAACTTATAACGTCACATGGTAATACGTAATAACGTTTAACGTCATATCGAATTCCGGTTTAACGTATAACGCCATATCGCAATGCGTTATAAAGTATAACGTCACATGGTAATACGTCATAACGAATCACGTCATATAATAAGGCGACATGACGTATAACGTCATATAGAATTACGTCACATCTTATAACGTCACGTAGTAATACGTCATAACGTATAACGTCACATAGAATTACGGTTTAACGTATAACGTAATATAGTATTCCGGTTTAACGTACAACGTCATATAGTAATGCGTGATAACGTATAACGTCATATAGTATTGCGTCATGACGTATAACGTCATATAGAATTATTTCATAACGTAGAACATCACATAGTAATACGTCATAACGTATAACGTCACATAGAATTACGGTTTAACGTATAACGTCATATAGTAATGCGTCATACCGTATCACGCCATTTAGTAATGCGTCATAACGTACAACGTCACATAGTAATACGTCATAACGTATAACTTCATATAGAATTACGTCATAACGTATAACGCCCTATAGTAATGCGTCATAACGTATAACGTCATATAGTATTACGTCATAACTTATAACGTCACATAGTAATACGTCCTAACGTATAACGTCATATAGAATTACGGCATAACGTATAACGTCACAGAGAATTACGGTTTAGCGTCTAACGTCATATAGCAATACGTCATAACGTATAAGGCCATATGGCAATGCGTCATAACGTATAACGTCATATAGAAATACGATATAACGTATAACGTCACATAGTAATACGTCATACCGTGTAACGTCGTATAGAATTACGTCATAACGTGTAACGTCACATAGTAATACGTCATAACGTATAACGTCATATAGAATTCCGGTTTAACGTATAACGCTATATTGCAATGCGTCATACCGTAAGACGTCATATAGAAGTACGGCATAATGTATAACGTCACATAGTAATACGTCATAACGTATAACGCCATATAGCTAAGCGTCATAACGTATAAGGTCATATGGAATTACGGTTTAACGTATAACGTCATATAGTAATGCGTCATAACGTATAACGCCATATAGTAATGCGTCATAACGTATAACGACACATAGAAATACGGTTTAGCGTATAACGTCATATAGCAATGCGTCATAACCTATAACGTCATATAGTATTGCGTCATGACGTATAACGTCATATAGAATTACGTCATAACGTATAACGCCATATAGCCATGCGTCATAACGTATAACGTCATATGGAATTACGGTTTAACGTATAACTTCATATAGTAATGCGTCATAACGTATAACGTCTTTTTTAATTACGGTTTAACGTATTACTTCATATAGTAATGCGTCATAACGTATAACGCCATATAGTAATGAGTCATAACGTATGACGTCATATAGTATTGCGTCATGACGTATAACGTCATATAGAGTTACGTCATAACTTATAACGTCACATAGTAATACGTAATAACGTTTAACGTCATATCGAATTCCGGTGTAACGTATAACGCCATATAGCAATGCGTTATAAAGTATAACGTCACATGGTAATACGTCATAACGAATAACGTCATATAATAAGGCGACATGACGTATAACGTCATATAGAATTATTTCATAACGTAGAACATCACATAGTAATACGTCATAACGTATAACGTCACATAGAATTACGGTTTAACGTATAACGTCATATAGTAATGCGACATACCGTATCACGCCATTTAGTAATGCGTCATAACGTACAACGTCACATAGTAATACGTCATAACGTATAACTTCATATAGAATTACGTCATAACGTATAACACCATATAGTAATGCGTCATAACGTATAACGTCATATAGTATTACGTCATAACTTATAACGTCACATAGTAATACGTCCTAACGTATAACGTCATATAGAATTACGGCATAACGTATAACGTCACAGAGAATTACGGTTTAGCGTCTAACGTCATATAGCAATACGTCATAACGTATAAGGCCATATGGCAATGCGTCATAACGTATAACGTCATATAGAAATACGATATAACGTATAACGTCACATAGTAATACGTCATACCGTGTAACGTCGTATAGAATTACGTCATAACGTGTAACGTCACATAGTAATACGTCATAACGTATAACGTCATAGAGAATTCCGGTTTAACGTATAACGCTATATTGCCATGCGTTATAAAGTATAACGTCACATGGTAATACGTCATAACGAATAACGTCATATAATAAGGCGACATGACGTATAACGTCATATAGAATTACGTCACAACTTATAACGTCACGTAGTAGTACGTCATAACGTATAACGTCACATAGAATTACGGTTTAACGTATAACGCCATATAGCAATGCGTCATACCGTAAGACGTCATATAGAAGTACGGCATAATGTATAACGTCACATAGTAATACGTCATAACGTATAACGCCATATAGCTAAGCGTCATAACGTATAAGGTCATATGGAATTACGGTTTAACGTATAACGTCATATAGTAATGCGTCATAACGTATAACGCCATATAGTAATGCGTCATAACGTATAACGTCACATAGAATTACGGTTTAGCGTATAACGTCATATAGCAATGCGTCATAACCTATAACGTCATATAGTATTGCGTCATGACGTATAACGTCATATAGAATTACGTCATAACGTATAACGCCATATAGCCATGCGTCATAACGTATAACGTCATATGGAATTACGGTTTAACGTATAACTTCATATAGTAATGCGTCATAACGTATAACGTCTTTTGGAATTACGGTTTAACGTATTACTTCATATAGTAATGCGTCATAACGTATAACGCCATATAGTAATGAGTCATAACGTATGACGTCATATAGTATTGCGTCATGACGTATAACATCATATAGAGTTACGTCATAACTTATAACGTCACATGGTAATACGTAATAACGTTTAACGTCATATCGAATTCCGGTTTAACGTATAACGCCATATAGCAATGCGTTATAAAGTATAACGTCACATGGTAATACGTCATAACGAATAACGTCATATAATAAGGCGACATGACGTATAACATCATATAGAATTACGTCACAACTTATAACGTCACGTAGTAATACGTCATAACGTATAACGTCACATAGAATTACGGTTTAACGTATAACGTAATATAGTATTCCGGTTTAACGTACAACGTCATATAGTAATGCGTGAGAACGTATAACGTCATATAGTATTGCGTCATGACGTATAACGTCATATAGAATTATTTCATAACGTATAACGCCATATAGTAATGCGTCATAACGTATAACGTCATATAGTATTACGTCATAACTTATAACGTCACATAGTAATACGTCATAACGTATAACGTCATATAGAATTACGGCATAACGTATAACGTCACCGAGAATTACGGTTTAGCGTCTAACGTCATACAGCAATACGTCATAACGTATAAGGCCATATGGCAATGCGTCATAACGTATAACGTCATATAGAAATACGATATAACGTATAACATCACATAGTAATACGTCATACCGTGTAACGTCGTATAGAATTACGTCATAACGTGTAACGTCACATAGTAATACGTCATAACGTATAACGTCATATACAATTCCGGTTTAACGTATAACGCTATATTGCAATGCGTCATACCGTAAGACGTCATATAGAAGTACGGCATCATGTATAACGTCACATAGTAATACGTCATAACGTATAACGCCATATAGCTAAGCGCCATAACGTATAAGGTCATATGGAATTACGGTTTAACGTATAACGTCATATAGTAATGCGTCATAACGTGTAACGCCATATAGTAATGTGTCATAATGTATAACGTCACATAGAATTACGGTTTAGCGTATAACGTCATATAGCAATGCGTCATAACCTATAACGTCATATAGTATTGCGTCATGACGTTTAACGTCATATAGAATTACGTCATAACGTATAACGCCATATAGTAATGAGTCATAACGTATGACGTCATATAGTATTGCGTCATGACGTATAACGTCATATAGAGTTACGTCATAACTTATAACGTCACATGGTAATACGTAATAACGTTTAACGTCATATCGAATTCCGGTTTAACGTATAACGCCATATCGCAATGCGTTATAAAGTATAACGTCACATGGTAATACGTCATAACGAATAACGTCATGTAATAAGGCGACATGACGTATAACGTCATATAGAATTACGTCACAACTTATAACGTCACGTAGTAATACGTCATAACGTATAACGTCACATAGAATTACGGTTTAACGTATAACGTAATATAGTATTCCGGTTTAACGTACAACGTCATATAGTAATGCGTGATAACGTATAACGTCATATAGTATTGCGTCATGACGTATAACGTCATATAGAATTATTTCATAACGTAGAACATCACATAGTAATACGTCATAACGTATAACGTCACATAGAATTACGGTTTAACGTATAACGTAATATAGTATTCCGGTTTAACGTACAACGTCATATAGTAATGCGTGATAACGTATGACGTCATATAGTATTGCGTCATGACGTATAACATCATATAGAGTTACGTTATAACTTATAACGTCACATGGTAATACGTAATAACGTTTAACGTCATATCGAATTCCGGTTTAACGTATAACGCCATATAGCAATGCGTTATAAAGTATAACGTCACATGGTAATACGTCATAACGAATAACGTCATATAATAAGGCGACATGACGTATAACATCATATAGAATTACGTCACAACTTATAACGTCACGTAGTAATACGTCATAACGTATAACGTCACATAGAATAACGGTTTAACGTATAACGTAATATAGTATTCCGGTTTAACGTACAACGTCATATAGTAATGCGTGAGAACGTATAACGTCATATAGTATTGCGTCATGACGTATAACGTCATATAGAATTATTTCATAACGTATAACGCCATATAGTAATGCGTCATAACGTATAACGTCATATAGTATTACGTCATAACTTATAACGTCACATAGTAATACGTCATAACGTATAACGTCATATAGAATTACGGCATAACGTATAACGTCACCGAGAATTACGGTTTAGCGTCTAACGTCATACAGCAATACGTCATAACGTATAAGGCCATATGGCAATGCGTCATAACGTATAACGTCATATAGAAATACGATATAACGTATAACATCACATAGTAATACGTCATACCGTGTAACGTCGTATAGAATTACGTCATAACGTGTAACGTCACATAGTAATACGTCATAACGTATAACGTCATATACAATTCCGGTTTAACGTATAACGCTATATTGCAATGCGTCATACCGTAAGACGTCATATAGAAGTACGGCATAATGTATAACGTCACATAGTAATACGTCATAACGTATAACGCCATATAGCTAAGCGCCATAACGTATAAGGTCATATGGAATTACGGTTTAACGTATAACGTCATATAGTAATGCGTCATAACGTGTAACGCCATATAGTAATGCGTCATAATGTATAACGTCACATAGAATTACGGTTTAGCGTATAACGTCATATAGCAATGCGTCATAACCTATAACGTCATATAGTATTGCGTCATGACGTTTAACGTCATATAGAATTACGTCATAACGTATAACGCCATATAGTAATGAGTCATAACGTATGACGTCATATAGTATTGCGTCATGACGTATAACGTCATATAGAGTTACGTCATAACTTATAACGTCACATGGTAATACGTAATAACGTTTAACGTCATATCGAATTCCGGTTTAACGTATAACGCCATATCGCAATGCGTTATAAAGTATAACGTCACATGGTAATACGTCATAACGAATAACGTCATGTAATAAGGCGACATGACGTATAACGTCATATAGAATTACGTCACAACTTATAACGTCACGTAGTAATACGTCATAACGTATAACGTCACATAGAATTACGGTTTAACGTATAACGTAATATAGTATTCCGGTTTAACGTACAACGTCATATAGTAATGCGTGATAACGTATAACGTCATATAGTATTGCGTCATGACGTATAACGTCATATAGAATTATTTCATAACGTAGAACATCACATAGTAATACGTCATAACGTATAACGTCACATAGAATTACGGTTTAACGTATAACGTAATATAGTATTCCGGTTTAACGTACAACGTCATATAGTAATGCGTGATAACGTATGACGTCATATAGTATTGCGTCATGACGTATAACATCATATAGAGTTACGTCATAACTTATAACGTCACATGGTAATACGTAATAACGTTTAACGTCATATCGAATTCCGGTTTAACATATAACGCCATATAGCAATGCGTTATAAAGTATAACGTCACATGGTAATACGTCATAACGAATAACGTCATATAATAAGGCGACATGACGTATAACATCATATAGAATTACGTCACAACTTATAACGTCACGTAGTAATACGTCATAACGTATAACGTCACATAGAATAACGGTTTAACGTATAACGTAATATAGTATTCCGGTTTAACGTACAACGTCATACAGTAATGCGTGAGAACGTATAACGTCATATAGTATTGCGTCATGACGTATAACGTCATATAGAATTATTTCATAACGTATAACGCCATATAGTAATGCGTCATAACGTATAACGTCATATAGTATTACGTCATAACTTATAACGTCACATAGTAATACGTCATAACGTATAACGTCATATAGAATTACGGCATAACGTATAACGTCACCGAGAATTACGGTTTAGCGTCCAACGTCATATAGCAATACGTCATAACGTATAAGGCCATATGGCAATGCGTCATAACGTATAACGTCATATAGAAATACGATATAACGTATAACATCACATAGTAATACGTCATACCGTGTAACGTCGTATAGAATTACGTCATAACGTGTAACGTCACATAGTAATACGTCATAACGTATAACGTCATATACAATTCCGGTTTAACGTATAACGCTATATTGCAATGCGTCATACCGTAAGACGTCATATAGAAGTACGGCATAATGTATAACGTCACATAGTAATACGTCATAACGTATAACGCCATATAGCTAAGCGCCATAACGTATAAGGTCATATGGAATTACGGTTTAACGTATAACGTCATATAGTAATGCGTCATAACGTATAACGCCATATAGTAATGCGTCATAACGTATAACGTCACATAGAATTACGGTTTAGCGTATAACGTCATATAGCAATGCGTCATAACCTATAACGTCATATAGTATTGCGTCATGACGTATAACGTCATATAGAATTACGTCATAACGTATAACGCCATATAGTAATGAGTCATAACGTATGACGTCATATAGTATTGCGTCATGACGTATAACGTCATATAGAGTTACGTCATAACTTATAACGTCACATGGTAATACGTAATAACGTTTAACGTCATATCGAATTCCGGTTTAACGTATAACGCCATATCGCAATGCGTTATAAAGTATAACGTCACATGGTAATACGTCATAACGAATAACGTCATATAATAAGGCGACATGACGTATAACGTCATATAGAATTACGTCACAACTTATAACGTCACGTAGTAATACGTCATAACGTATAACGTCACATAGAATTACGGTTTAACGTATAACGTAATATAGTATTCCGGTTTAACGTACAACGTCATATAGTAATGCGTGATAAAGTATAACGTCATATAGTATTGCGTCATGACGTATAACGTCATATAGAATTATTTCATAACGTAGAACATCACATAGTAATACGTCATAACGTATAACGTCACATAGAATTACGGTTTAACGTATAACGTCATATAGTAATGCGTCATACCGTATCACGCCATTTAGTAATGCGTCATAACGTACAACGTCACATAGTAATACGTCATAACGTATAACTTCATATAGAATTACGTCATAACGTATAACGCCATATAGTAATGCGTCATAACGTATAACGTCATATAGTATTACGTCATAACTTATAACGTCACATAGTAATACGTCCTAACGTATAACGTCATATGGTAATACGTCATAACGAATAACGTCATATAATAAGGCGACGTGAAGTATAACGTCATATAGAATTACGTCACAACGTATAACGTCACGTAGTAATACGTCATAACGTATAACGTCACATAGAATTACGGTTTAACGTATAACGTTATATAGTAATGCGTCATACCGTATGACGCCATGTAGTAATGCGTCATAACGTACAACGTCACATAGTAATACGCCATAAGGTATAACGTCATATAGAATTACGTCATAACGTATAACGCCATATAGTAATGCGTCATAACGTATAACGTCATATAGTATTACGTCATAACTTATAACGTCACATAGTAATACGTCCTAACGTATAACGTCAAATAGAATTACGGCATAACGTATAACGTCACACAGAATTACGGTTTAGCGTGTAACGTCGTATACAATTACGTCATAACGTGTAACGTCACATAGTAATACGTCATAACGTATAACGTCATATAGAATTCCGGTTTAACGTATAACGCTATAGTGCAATGCGTCATACCGTAAGACGTCATATAGAAGTACGGCATAATGTATAACGTCACATAGTAATACGTCATAACGTATAACGCCATATAGCTATGCGTCATAACGTATAAGGTCATATGGAATTACGGTTTAACGTATAACGTCATATAGTAATGCGTCATAACGTATAACGCGATATAGTAATGCGTCATAACGTATAACGTCACATAGAATTACGGTTTATCGTATAACGTCATACAGCAATGCGTCATAACCTATAGCGTCATATAGTATTGCGTCATGACGTATAACGTCATATAGAATTACGTCATAACGTATAACGCCATATAGCCATGCGTCATAACGTATAACGTCATATGGAATTACGGTTTAACGTATAACTTCATATAGTAATGCGTCATAACTTATAACGTCTTTTGGAATTACGGTTTAACGTATAACTTCATATAGTAATGCGTCATAACGTATAACGCCATATAGTAATGAGTCATAACGTATGACGTCATATAGTATTGCGTCATGACGTATAACGTCATATAGAATTATTTCATAACGTAGAACATCACATAGTAATACGTCATAACGTATAACGTCACATAGAATTACGGTTTAACGTATAACGTCATATAGTGATGCGTCATACCGTATCACGCCATTTAGTAATGCGTCATAACGTACAACGTCACATAGTAATACGTCATAACGTATAACGTCATATAGAATTACGTCATAACGTATAACGCCATATAGTAATGCGTCATAACGTATAACGTCATATAGTATTACGTCATAACTTATAACGTCACATAGTAATACGTCCTAACGTATAACGTCATATAGTATTACGTCATAACTTATAACGTCACATAGTAATACGTCCTAACGTATAACGCCATATAGCTAAGCGTCATAACGTATAAGGTCATATGGAATTACGGTTTAACGTATAACGTCATATAGTAATGCGTCATAACGTATAACGCCATATAGTAATGCGTCATAACGTATAACGTCACATAGAATTACGGTTTAGCGTATAACGTCATATAGCAATGCGTCATAACCTATAAGGTCATATAGTATTGCGTCATAACGTATAACGCCATATAGTAATGAGTCATAACGTATGACGTCATATAGTATTGCGTCATGACGTATAACGTCATATAGAGTTACATCATAACTTATAACGTCACATAGTAATACGACATAACGTATAACGTCACATAGAATTACGGTTTAACGTATAACGTCATATAGAATTACGTCATAACTTATAACGTCACATGGTAATACGAAATAACGTATAACGTCATATAGAATTACGGCATAACGTATAACGTCACAGAGAATTACGGTTTAGCGTCTAACGTCATATAGTAATGCGTCATAACGTATAACGCCATATTGTAATGCGTCATAACTTATAACGTCATATAGTATTGCGTCATGAAGTATAACGTCATATAGAATTACGTCATAACGTAGAACTTCACATAGTAATACGTCATAACGTATAACGTCACATACAATTACGGTTTAACGTATAACGTAATATAGAATTCCGGTTTAACGTACAACGTCATATAGTAATGCGTGATAACGTATAACGTCATATAGTATTGCTTCATGACGTATAACGCCATATAAAAATGCGTCATAACGTATAACGTCATATAGTATTACGTCATAACTTATAACGTCACATAGTAATACGTCATAACGTATAACGTCACATACAATTACGTCATAACGTGTAACGCCTCATAGTAAGACGTCATAACGTATAACGTCATATAGAATTCCGGTTTAACGTATAACGCTATATAGCAATGCGTCATACCGTATAACGTCATATAGAATTACGGCATAATGTATAACGTCACATAGTAGTACGTCATAACGTATAACGCCATATAGCTATGCGTCATAACGTATAACGTCATTTGGAATTACGGTTTAACGTATAACGTCATATAGTAATGCGTCATAACGTATATCGCCATATAGTAATGCGTCATAACGGATAACGTCATATGGAATTACGGTTTAACGTATAACTTCATATAGTAATGCGTCATAACGTATAACGCCATATAGTAATGCGTCATAACGTATGACGTCATATAGTATTGTGTCATGACGTATAACGGCATATAGAATTAGGTCATAACGTAGAACATCACATAGTAATACGTCATAACGTATAACGTCACATAGAATTACGGTTTAGCGTATAACGTCATATAGCAATGCGTCATGACGTATAACTTCATATAGTAATGCGTCATAACGTATAACGTCATATAGTAATGCGTCATAACGTATGGCGTCATATAGTAATGCGTCATGACGTATAACGTCATATAGAATTACGTCATAACGTATAACGCCATGTAGCCATGCGTCATAACGTATAACGTCATATGGACTTACGGTTTAACGTATAACTTCATATAGTAATGCGTCATAACGTATAACGTCATATGGAAGTACGGTTTAACGTATAACTTCATATAGTAATGCGTCATAACGTATAACGCCATATAGTAATGCGTCATAACGTATGACGTCATATAGTATTGCGTCATGACGTATAACGTCATACAGAATGACGTCATAACGTAGAACATCACATAGTAATACGTCCTAACGTATAACGTCATATAGAATTACGTCATAACTTATAACGTCATATAGTAATACGTCATAACGTATAACGTCATATAGAATTACGTCATAACGTATAACGCCATATAGCTATGCGCCATAACGTATAAGGTCATATGGAATTACGGTTTAACGTATAACGTCATATAGTAATGCGTCATAACGTATAACGCCATATAGTAATGCGTCATAACGTATAACGTCACATAGAATTACGGTTTAGCGTATAACGTCATATAGCAATGCGCCATAACCTATAACGTCATATAGTATTGCGTCATGACGTATAACGTCATATGGAATTACGTCATAACGTATAACGCCATATAGCCATGCGTCATAACGTATAACGTCATATGGAATGACGGTTTAACGTATAACTTCATATAGTAATGCGTCGTAACGTATAACGCCATATAGAATTACGACATAACGTGTAACGTCTCATAGTAAGACGTCATAACGTATAACGTCATATAGAATTCCGGTTTAACGTATAACGCTATATAGCAATGCGTCATACCGTATAACGTCATATAGAATTACGGCATAATGTATAACGTCACATAGTAGTACGTCATAACGTATAACGCCATATAGCTATGCGTCATAACGTATAACGTCATATGGAATTACGGTTTAACGTATAACGTCATATAGTAATGCGTCATAACGTATATCGCCATATAGTAATGCGTCATAACGGATAACGTCATATGGAATTACGGTTTAACGTATAACTTCATATAGTAATGCGTCATAACGTATAACGCCATATAGTAATGCGTCATAACGTATGACGTCATATAGTATTGTGTCATGACGTATAACGGCATATAGAATTAGGTCATAACGTAGAACATCACATAGTAATACGTCATAACGTATAACGTCACATAGAATTACGGTTTAGCGTATAACGTCATATAGCAATGCGTCATGACGTATAACTTCATATAGTAATGCGTCATAACGTATAACGTCATATAGTAATGCGTCATAACGTATGGCGTCATATAGTAATGCGTCATGACGTATAACGTCATATAGAATTACGTCATAACGTATAACGCCATGTAGCCATGCGTCATAACGTATAACGTCATATGGACTTACGGTTTAACGTATAACTTCATATAGTAATGCGTCATAACGTATAACGTCATATGGAAGTACGGTTTAACGTATAACTTCATATAGTAATGCGTCATGACGTATAACGCCATATAGTAATGCGTCATAACGTATGACGTCATATAGTATTGCGTCATGACGTATAACGTCATACAGAATGACGTCATAACGTAGAACATCACATAGTAATACGTCCTAACGTACAACGTCATATAGAATTACGTCATAACTTATAACGTCATATAGTAATACGTCATAACGTATAACGTCATATAGAATTACGTCATAACGTATAACGCCATATAGCTATGCGTCATAACGTATAAGGTCATATGGAATTACGGTTTAACGTATAACGTCATATAGTAATGCGTCATAACTTATAACGTCATATAGTAATACGTCATAACGTATAACGTCATATAGAATTACGTCATAACGTATAACTTCATATAGTAATGCGTCGTAACGTATAACGTCTTATGGAATTACGGTTTAACGTATAGCTTCATATAGTAATGCGTCATAACGTATAACGCCATATAGAATTACGACATAACGTATAAGGTCATATGGAATTACGGTTTAACGTATATCGTCATAGAGTAATGCGTCATAACGTATAACGTCATATAGAATTACGTCATAACGTATAACGCCATATAGCTATGCGTCATAACGTATAAGGTCATATGGAATTACGGTTTAACGTATAACGTCATATGGTAATGCGTCATACCGTATCACGCCATTTAGTAATGCGTCACAACGTACAACGTCACACAGTAATACGTCATAACGTATAACGTCATATAGAATTACGTCATAACGTATAACGCCATATAGCTATGCGTCATAACGTATAAGGTCATATGGAATTACGGTTTAACGTATAACGTCATATAGTAATGCGTCATAACGTATAACGCCATATAGTAATGCGTCATAACGTATAACGTCACATAGAATTACGGTTTAGCGTATAACGTCATATAGCAATGCGTCATAACCTATAACGTCATATAGAATGACGTCACAACGTATAACGTCACGTAGTAATACGTCATAACGTATAACGTCACATAGAATTACGGTTTAACGTATAACGTAATATAGTATTCCGGTTTAACGTACAACGTCATATAGTAATGCGTGACAACGTATAACGTCATATAATATTGCGTCATGACGTATAACGTCATATAGAATTATTTCATAACGTAGAACATCACATAGTAATGCGTCATAACGTATAACGTCACATAGAATTACGGTTTAACGTATAAGGTCATATAGTAATGCGTCATACCGTATCACGCCATTTAGTAATGCGTCATAACGTACAACGTCACATAGTAATACGTCATAACGTATAACGTCATATAGAATTACGTCATAACGTATAACGCTATATAGTAATGCGTCATAACGTATAACGTCATATAGTATTACGTCATAACTTATAACGTCACATAGTAATACGTCCTAACGTATAACGTCATATAGAATTACGGCATAACGTATAACGTCACAGAGAATTACGGTTTAGCGTCTAACGTCATATAGCAATACGTCATAACGTATAAGGCCATATGGCAATGCGTCATAACGTATAACGTTATATAGAAATACGATATAACGTATAACGTCACATAGTAATACGTCATACCGTGTAACGTCGTATAGAATTACGTCATAACGTGTAACGTCACATAGTAATACGTCATAACGTATAACGTCATATAGAATTACGGCATAACGTATAACGCCATATAGCCATGCGTCATAACGTATAACGTCTTTTGGAATTACGGTTTAACGTATAACTTCATATAGTAATGCGTCATAACGTATAACGCCATATTGTATTGCGTCATAACGTATAACGTCATATGGAATTACGGTTTAACGTATAACTTCATATAGTAATGCGTCATAACGTATAACGTCTTTTGGAATTACGGTTTAACGTATAACTTCATATAGTAATGCGTCATAACGTATAACGCCATATAGTATTGCGTCATAACGTATAACGTCACATAGAATTACGGTTTAGCGTATAACGTCATATAGCAATGCGTCATAACCTATAACGTCATATAGTATTGCGTCATGACGTATAACGTCATATAGAATTACGTCATAACGTATAACGCCATATAGTAATGCGTCATAACGTATAACGTCAAATAGTATTACGTCATAACTTATAACGTCACATAGTAACACGTCCTAACGTATAACGTCATATAGAATTACGGCATAACGTATAACGTCACAGAGAATTACGGTTTAGCGTCTAACGTCATATAGCAATACGTCATAACGTATAAGGCCATATGGCAATGCGTCATAACGTATAACGTCATATGGAATTACGGTTTAACGTATAACTTCATATAGTAATGCGTCATAACGAATAACGTCTTTTGGAATTACGGTTTAACGTATAACTTCATATAGTAATGCGTCATAACGTATAACGCCATATAGTAATGAGTCATAACGTATGACGTCATATAGTATTGCGTCATGACGTATGACGTCATATAGAGTTACGTCATAACTTATAACGTCACATTGTAATACGTAATAACGTTTAACGTCATATCGAATTCCGGTTTAACGTATAACGCCATATAGCAATGCGTTATAAAGTATAACGTCACATGGTAATACGTCATAACGAATAACGTCATATAATAAGGCGACATGACGTATAACGTCATATAGAATTACGTCACAACGTATAACGTCACGTAGTAATACGTCATAACGTATAACGTCACATAGAAATACGGTTTAACGTATAACGTAATATAGTATTCCGGTTTAACGTACAACGTCATATAGTAATCCGTGATAACGTATAACGTCATATAGTATTGCGTCATGACGTATAACGTCATATAGAATTATTTCATAACGTAGAACATCACATAGTAATACGTCATAACTTATAACGTCACATAGAATTACGGTTTAACGTATAACGTCATATAGTAATGCGTCATACCGTATCACGCCATTTAGTAATGCGTCATAACGTACAACGTCACACAGTAATACGTCATAACGTATAACGTCATATAGAATTACGTCATAACGTATAACGCCATATAGCTATGCGTCATAACGTATAGGGTCATATGGAATTACGGTTTAACGTATAACGTCATATAGTAATGCGTCGTATAGTATAACGCCATATAGTAATGCGTCATAACGTATAACGTCACATAGAATTACGGTTTAGCGTATAACGTCATATAGCAATGCGTCATAACCTATAACGTCATATAGTATTGCGTCATGACGTATAACGTCATATGGAATTACGTCATAACGTATAACGCCATATAGCCATGCGTCATAACGTATAACGTCATATGGAATTACGGTTTAACGTATAACTTCATATACGAATGCGTCGTAACGTATAACGTCTTATGGAATTACGGTTTAACGTATAACTTCATATAGAAATGCGTCATAACGTATAACGCCATATAGTAATGAGTCATAACGTATGACGTCATATAGTATTGCGTCATGACGTATAACGTCATATAGAATTACGTCATAACGTAGAACATCACATAGTAATACGACATAACGTATAACGTCACATAGAATTACGGTTTAACGCATAACGTCATATAGAATTACGTCATAACTTATAACGTCACATGGTAATACGAAATAACGTATAACGTCATATAGAATTACGGCATAACGTATAACGTCACAGAGAATTACGGTTTAGCGTCTAACGTCATATAGTATTGCGTCATAACGTATAACGCCATATTGTAATGCGTCATAACTTATAACGTCATATAGTATTGCGTCATGAAGTATAACGTCATATAGAATTACGTCATAACGTAGAACATCACATAGTAATACGTCATAACGTATAACGTCACATACAATTACGGTTTAACGTATAACGTAATATAGAATTCCGGTTTAACGTACAACGTCATGTAGTAATGCGTGATAACGTATAACGTCATATAGTATTGCGTCATGACGTATAACGCCATATAGAAATGCGTCATAACGTATAACGTCATAACTTATAACGTCACATAGTAATACGTCATAACGTATAACGTCACATACAATTACGTCATAACGTGTAACGTCACATAGTAAGACGTCATAACGTATAACGTCATATAGAATTCCGGTTTAACGTATAACGCTATATAGCAATGCGTCATACCGTATAACGTCATATAGAATTACGGCATAATGTATAACGTCACATAGTAGTACGTCATAACGTATAACGCCATATAGCTATGCGTCATAACGTATAACGTCATATGGAATTACGGTTTAACGTATAACGTCATATAGTAATGCGTCATAACGTATATCGCCATATAGTAATGCGTCATAACGGATAACGTCATATGGAATTACGGTTTAACGTATAACTTCATATAGTAATGCGTCATAACGTATAACGCCATATAGTATTGCGTCATAACGTATAACGTCACATAGAATTACGGTTTAGCGTATAACGTCATATAGCAATGCGTCATAACCTATAACGTCATATAGTATTGCGTCATGACGTATAACGTCATATAGAATTACGTCATAACGTATAACGCCATATAGTAATGCGTCATAACGTATAACGTCATATAGTATTACGTCATAACTTATAACGTCACATAGTAACACGTCCTAACGTATAACGTCATATAGAATTACGGCATAACGTATAACGTCACAGAGAATTACTATTTAGCGTCTAACGTCATATAGCATTACGTCATAACGTATAAGGCCATATGGCAATGCGTCATAACGTATAACGTCATATGGAATTACGGTTTAACGTATAACTTCATATAGTAATGCGTCATAACGAATAACGTCTTTTGGAATTACGGTTTAACGTATAACTTCATATAGTAATGCGTCATAACGTATAACGCCATATAGTAATGAGTCATAACGTATGACGTCATATAGTATTGCGTCATGACGTATGACGTCATATAGAGTTACGTCATAACTTATAACGTCACATTGTAATACGTAATAACGTTTAACGTCATATCGAATTCCGGTTTAACGTATAACGCCATATAGCAATGCGTTATAAAGTATAACGTCACATGGTAATACGTCATAACGAATAACGTCATATAATAAGGCGACATGACGTATAACGTCATATAGAATTACGTCACAACGTATAACGTCACGTAGTAATACGTCATAACGTATAACGTCACATAGAAATACGGTTTAACGTATAACGTAATATAGTATTCCGGTTTAACGTACAACGTCATATAGTAATCCGTGATAACGTATAACGTCATATAGTATTGCGTCATGACGTATAACGTCATATAGAATTATTTCATAACGTAGAACATCACATAGTAATACGTCATAACTTATAACGTCACATAGAATTACGGTTTAACGTATAACGTCATATAGTAATGCGTCATACCGTATCACGCCATTTAGTAATGCGTCATAACGTACAACGTCACACAGTAATACGTCATAACGTATAACGTCATATAGAATTACGTCATAACGTATAACGCCATATAGCTATGCGTCATAACGTATAGGGTCATATGGAATTACGGTTTAACGTATAACGTCATATAGTAATGCGTCGTATAGTATAACGCCATATAGTAATGCGTCATAACGTATAACGTCACATAGAATTACGGTTTAGCGTATAACGTCATATAGCAATGCGTCATAACCTATAACGTCATATAGTATTGCGTCATGACGTATAACGTCATATGGAATTACGTCATAACGTATAACGCCATATAGCCATGCGTCATAACGTATAACGTCATATGGAATTACGGTTTAACGTATAACTTCATATACGAATGCGTCGTAACGTATAACGTCTTATGGAATTACGGTTTAACGTATAACTTCATATAGAAATGCGTCATAACGTATAACGCCATATAGTAATGAGTCATAACGTATGACGTCATATAGTATTGCGTCATGACGTATAACGTCATATAGAATTACGTCATAACGTAGAACATCACATAGTAATACGACATAACGTATAACGTCACATAGAATTACGGTTTAACGCATAACGTCATATAGAATTACGTCATAACTTATAACGTCACATGGTAATACGAAATAACGTATAACGTCATATAGAATTACGGCATAACGTATAACGTCACAGAGAATTACGGTTTAGCGTCTAACGTCATATAGTATTGCGTCATAACGTATAACGCCATATTGTAATGCGTCATAACTTATAACGTCATATAGTATTGCGTCATGAAGTATAACGTCATATAGAATTACGTCATAACGTAGAACATCACATAGTAATACGTCATAACGTATAACGTCACATACAATTACGGTTTAACGTATAACGTAATATAGAATTCCGGTTTAACGTACAACGTCATGTAGTAATGCGTGATAACGTATAACGTCATATAGTATTGCGTCATGACGTATAACGCCATATAGAAATGCGTCATAACGTATAACGTCATAACTTATAACGTCACATAGTAATACGTCATAACGTATAACGTCACATACAATTACGTCATAACGTGTAACGTCACATAGTAAGACGTCATAACGTATAACGTCATATAGAAATCCGGTTTAACGTATAACGCTACATAGCAATGCGTCATACCGTATAACGTCATATAGAATTACGGCATAATGTATAACGTCACATAGTAGTACGTCATAACGTATAACGCCATATAGCTATGCGTCATAACGTATAACGTCATATGGAATTACGGTTTAACGTATAACGTCATATAGTAATGCGTCATAACGTATATCGCCATATAGTAATGCGTCATAACGGATAACGTCATATTGAATTACGGTTTAACGTATAACTTCATATAGTAATGCGTCATAACGTATAACGCCATATAGTAATGCGTCATAACGTATGACGTCATATAGTATTTTGTCATGACGTATAACGTCATATAGAATTAGGTCATAACGTAGAACATCACATAGTAATACTTCATAACGTATAACGTCACATAGAATTACGGTTTAGCGTATAACGTCATATAGCAATGCGTATTGACGTATAACTTCATATAGTAATGCGTCATAACGTATAACGCCATATAGTAATGCGTCATAACGTATGACGTCATATAGTATTGCGTCATGACGTATAACGCCATATAGTAAGGCGCCATGACGTATAACGTCATATAGTAATACGTCATAACGTATAACGTTATATAGAATTCCGGTTTAACGAATAACGCTATACAGCAATGCGTCATAACGTATAACGTCATATAGAATTCCGGCATAATGTGTAACGCCACATAGTAATACGTCATAATGTATAACGCCATATAGCAATGCGTCATAACGTATAACGTCATATAGAATTACGGTTTAACGTATAACGTCATACAGTAATGCGTCATAACGTATAACGCCATATAGTAATGCGTCATAACGTATGACGCTATATAGTATTGCATCATGACGTATATCTTCATATAGAATTAGGTCGTAACGAGGAACATCACATAGTAACACGACATAACCTATAACGTCACATAGAATTACGGTTTAACGTATAACGTCATATAATAATGCGTCATACCGTATAACGCCATATAGTAAGGCGTCATGACGTATAACGTCATATACAATTACGGTTTAACGTATAACGTCATACAGTAATGCGCCATAACGCATAACGTCACATAGTAATACGTCATAACTTATAACGTCACATAGAATTACGGTTTAACGTATAACGTCACATAGAATTACGGTTTAGCGTATAACGTCATATAGAATTAGGGTATACCGTATGACGTCATATAGAATTACGGTTTAACGTATAACGTCACATAGTAATACGTCATAACGTGTAACGTCGTATAGAATTACGTCATAACGTATAACGTCACAGAGTAATACGTCATAACGTATAACGTCATATAGAATTCACGTTTAACGAATAAAGCTATATAACAATGCGTCATAACGTATAACGTCATATAGAATTACGGCATAAAGTATAACGTCACATAGTAATGCGTCATAACGCATAACGTCACATAGTAATACGTCATAACTTATAACGTCACATAGAATTACGGTTTAACGTATAACGTCACATAGAATTACGGTTTAGCGTATAACGTCACATAGAATTAGGGTATACCGTATGACGTCATATAGAATTACGGTTTAACGTATAACGTCACATAGTAATACGTCATAACGTATAACGTCATATAGAATTCCGGTTTAACGTATAACGCTATATTGCAATGCGTCATACCGTAAGACGTCTTATAGAAGTACGGCATAATGTATAACGTCACATAGTAATACGTCATAACGTATAACGCCATATAGCTATGCGTCATAACGTATAAGGTCATATGGAATTACGGTTTAACGTATAATGTCATATAGTAATGCGTCATAACGTATAACGCAATAATGTAATGCATCGTAACGTATAACGTCACATAGAATTACGGTTTAGCGTATATCGTCATACAGCAATGCGTCATAACCTATAACGCCATATAGTAATGAGTCATATCGTATGACGTCATATAGTATTGCGTCATGACGTATAACGTCATATAGAGTTACGTCATAACTTATAACGTCACATAGTAATACGTAATAACGTATAACGTCATATCGAATTCCGGTTTAACGTATAACGCCATATAGCAATGCGTTATAAAGTATAACGTCACATGGTAATACGTCATAACGAATAACGTCATATAATAAGGCGACATGACGTATAACGTCATATAGAATTACGTCACAACGTATAACGTCACGTAGTAATACGTCATAACGTCTAACGTCACATAGAATTACGGTTTAACGTATAACGTAATATAGTATTCCGGTTTAACGTACAACGTCATATAGTAATGCGTG
Organism: Bombus fervidus; assembly: GCF_041682495.2. NCBI lineage: Eukaryota > Metazoa > Arthropoda > Insecta > Hymenoptera > Apidae > Bombus > Bombus fervidus. The sequence goes on from NW_027212582.1 coordinate 4,376,824, forward strand.
ATAACGTATAGCGTCATATAGTATTGCGTCATGACGTATAACGTCATATAGAATTATTTCATACCGCAGAACAACACATAGTAATACGTCATAACGTATAACGTCACATAGAATTACGGTTTAACGTATAACGTCATATAGTAATGCGTCATAACGTATAACGTCATATAGTATGACGTCATAACTTATAACGTCACAGAGAATTACGGTTTAGCGTCTAATGTCATATAGCAATACGTCATAACGTATAAGGCCATATAGTATTGCGTCATAACGTATAACGTCATATAGAAATACGATATAACGTATAACGTCACACAGAATTACGGTTTAACGTGTAACGTCATATAGAATTACGTCATAACTTATAACGTCACATGGTAATACGAAATAACGTATAACGTCATATAGAAATACGGCATAACGTATAACGTCACAGAGAATTACGGTTTAGCGTCTAACGTCATATAGTAATGCGTCATAACGTATAACGCCATATTGTAATGCGTCACAACTTATAACGTCATATAGTATTGCGTCATGAAGTATAACGTCATATAGAATTCCGGTTTAACGTACAACGTCATATAGTAATGCGTGATAACGTATAACGTCATATAGTATTGCGTCATGACGTATAACGCCATATAGATATGCGTCATAACGTATAACGTCATATAGTATTACGTCATAACTTATAACGTCACATAGTAATACGTCATAACGTATAACGTCACATACAATTACGTCATAACGTATAACGTAATATAGAATTCCGGTTTAACGTACAACGTCATATAGTAATGCGTGATAACGTATAACGTCATATAGTATTGCGTCATGACGTATAACGCCATATAGAAATGCGGCATAACGTATAACGTCATATAGTATTACGTCATAACTTATAACGTCACATAGTAATACGTCATAACGTATAACGGCACATACAAATACGTCATAACGTATAACGTAATATAGAATTCCGGGTTAACGTACAACGTCATATAGTAATGCGTGATAACGTATAACGTCATATAGTATTGCGTCATGACGTATAACGCCATATAGAAATGCGTCATAACGTATAACGTCATATAGTATTACGTCATAAGTTATAACGTCACACAGTAATACGTCATAACGTATAACGTCATATAGAATTACGTCATAACGTATAACGTCATATAGAAATACGATATAACGTATAACGTCACATAGTAATACGTCATAACGTGTAACGTCGTATAGAATTACGTCATAACGTGTAACATCACATAGTAAGACGTCATAACGTATAACGTCATATAGAATTCCGGTTTAACGTATAACGCTATATAGCAATGCGTCATACCGTATAACGTCATATAGAATTACGGCATAATGTATAACGTCACATAGTAATACGTCATAACGTATAACGCCATATAGCTATGCGTCATAATGTATAACGTCATATGGAATTACAGTTTAACGTATAACGTTATATAGTAATGCGCCATAACGTGTATCGCCATATAGTAATGCGTCATAACGTATGACGTCATATAGTATTGCGTCATGACGTATAACGCCATATAGTAAGGCGCCATGACGTATAACGTCATATAGTAAGGCGCCATGACGTATAACGTCATATAGTAATACGTCATAACGTATAACGTTATATAGAATTCCGGTTTAACGAATAACGCTATACAGCAATGCGTCATAACGTATAACGTCATATAGAATTCCGGCATAATGTGTAACGCCACATAGTAATACGTCATAATGTATAACGCCATATAGCAATGCGTCATAACGTATAACGTCATATAGAATTCCGGTTTAACGAATAACGCTATACAGCAATGCGTCATAACGTATAACGTCATATAGAATTCCGGCATAATGTGTAACGCCACATAGTAATACGTCATAATGTATAACGCCATATAGCAATGCGTCATAACGTATGACGTCATATAGAATTACGGTTTAACGTATAACGTCACATAGTAATACGTCATAACGTGTAACGTCGTATAGAATTACGTCATAACGTATAACGTCATATAGAATTCCGGTTTAACGTATAACGCTATATAGCAATGCGTCATAACGTATAACGTCATATAGAATTACGGCATAATGTAGAACATCACGTAGTAATTCGTCCGAAAGTATAACGTCATATAGAATTACGTCATAACTGATATCGTCACATAGTAATACGTCATAACGTTTAACGTCATATAGAATTACGGTTTAACGTATACCGTCATATAGTAATGCGTCATAACGTATAACGTCATATAGAATTACGTCATAAATTATAACGTCACATAGTAATACGTCATAACGTATAACGTCATATAGAATTACGGTTTAACGTATACCGTCATATAGTAATGCGTCATAACGTATAACGTCATATAGAATTACGTCATAACTTATAACGTCACATAGTAACACGTTATAACTTATAACGTCACATAGCGTTACGGTTTAGCGTATAAAGTCATATAGAATTAGGGTTTAACGTATAACGTCACATAGAATTACGGTTTAACGTATAACGTCACATAGTAATACGCCATAACGTGTAACGTAGTATAGAATTACGTCATAACGTAGAACGTCACATAGTAATACGACATAACGTATAACGTCATATAGAATTCCGGTTTAACGAATAACGCTATATAACAATGCGTCATAACGTATAACGTCATATAGAATTACGGCATAATGTGTAACGTCACATAGTAATACGTCATAACGTATAACGCCATATAGCTATGCGTCATAACGTATAACGTCATATGGAATTACGGTTTAACGTATAACGTCATATAGTAATACGTCATAGCGTATATCGCCATATAGTAATGCGTCATAACGGATAACGTCATATGGAATTACGGTTTAACGTATAACTTCATATAGTAATGCGTCATAACGTATAACGCCATATAGTACTGCGTCATAACGTATGACGTCATATAGTATTGTGTCATGACGTATAACGTCATATAGAATTACGGCATAATGTAGAACATCACGTAGTAATACGTCCGAACGTATAACGTCATATAGAATTACGTCATAACTGATAACGTCACATAGTAATACGTCATAACGTGTAACGTCATATAGAATTACGGCATAACGTATAACATCACATGGAATTGCGGTTTAGCGTATAACGTCATATAGCAATGCGTCATAACGTATAACGCCATTTAGTAATGCGTCCTAACGTATAACGTCATATAGAATTACGGTTTAACGTATACCGTCATATAGTAATGCGTAATAACGTATAACGTCATATAGAATTACGTCATAACTTATAACGTCACATAGTAATACGTCCTAACGTATAACGTCATATAGAATTACGGTTTAACGTATACCGTCATATAGTAATGCGTCATAACGTATAACGTCATATAGAATTACGTCATAACTTATAACGTCACATAGTAACACGTCATAACTTATAACGTCACATAGCGTTACGGTTTAGCGTATAAAGTCATATAGAATTAGGGTTTAACGTATAACGTCACATAGAATTACGGTTTAACGTATAACGTCACATAGTAATACGTCATAACGTGTAACGTCGTATAGAATTACGTCATAACGTATAACGTCACATAGTAATACGTCATAACGTATAACGTCATATAGAATTCCGGGTTAACGAATAACGCTATATAACAATGCGTCATAACGTATAACGTCATATAGAATTACGGCATAATGTGTAACGTCACATAGTAATACGTCATAACGTATAACGCCATATAGCTATGCGTCATAACGTATAACGTCATATGGAATTCCGGTTTAACGTATAACGTCATATGGAATTACGATTTAACGTATGAAGCCATGTAGAATTACGGCATAACGTATAACGTCACATAGTAATGCGTCATAACGTATAACGCCATGTAGTAATGCGTCATAATGTATAAAGTCATGTAGTATTGCGTCATGAAATATAACGTCATATAGAATTACGTCATGACGTAGAGCATCACATAGTAATACGTCATAACGTATAAGGTCATAGAGTCATTCGTCATACCGTATAAAGTCATATAGAATTACGGCATAAAGTATAACGTCACGTAGTAATACGTCATATCGTACAACGTCATATAGAATTACGGCATGACGTATAACGTCACATAGTAATACGTCAAAACGTATAACGCCATATAGCAATGCGTCATAACGTATAACGGCATATAGAAATACGTTATAACATATAACGTCACATAGTAATACGTCATAACGTATAACGTCATATAGAATGACGGCATAACGTATAACATCACATGGAATTACGGTTTAGCGTATAACGTCATATAGCAATGCGTCATAACGAATAACGCCATTTAGTAATACGTCATAACGTATAACGTCACATAGTAATACGTCATAACGTGTAACGTCGTATAGAATTACGTCATAACGCATAACGTCACATAGTAATACGTCCTAACGTATAACGTCATACAGTAATGCGTCATAACGCATAACGTCACATAGTAATACGTCATAACTTATAACGTCACATAGAATTACGGTTTAGCGTATAACGTCATATAGAATTCCGGTTTAACGAATAACGCCATATAACAATGCGTCATAACGTATAACGCCATATAGAATTACGGCATAATGTGTAACGTCACATAGTAATACGTCATAATGTATAACGCCATAAAGCAATGCGTCATAACGTATAACGTCATATAGAATTACGCTTAAACGTATAACGTCATACAGTAATGCGTCATAACGCATAACGTCACATAGTAATACGTCATAACTTATAACGTCACATAGAGTTACGGTTTAGCGTATAAAGTCATATAGAATTAGGGTTTCACGTATAACGTCACATAGTATTACGGTTTAGCGTACAACGTCATATAGTAGTGCGTCATAACGTATAACGCCATATAGCAACGCGTTATAAAGTATAACGTCATATAGTAATGCGTGATAACGTATAACGTCATATAGAATTACGGCATAACGTATAACGTCACATAGTAATACGTCATAACGTATAAGGCCATATAGCAATGCGTCATAACGTATAACGTCATATAGTATTGCGTCATGACGTATAACGAGATATAGCAATGCGTCATAACGTATAACGTCATATAGAATTACGGTTTAAGGTATAACGTCATATAGCAATGCGTCATAACGTATAAGGCCATATAGCAATGCGTCATAACGTATAACGTCATATAGTATTGCGTCATGAAGTATAACGTCATATAGAATTACCTCATAACGTATAACGTCACATAGTAATACGTCATAACGTATAGCGTCAGATAGTAATACGTCATAATGTATAACGTCACATAGTAATACGTCATAACGTATAACGAGATATAGCAATGCGTCATAACGTATAACGTCATATAGAATTACGGTTTAAGGTATAACGTCATATAGCAATGCGTCATAACGTATAACGCCATTTAGTAATGCGTCCTAACGTATAACGTCATGTAGAATTACGGTTTAACGTATACCGTCATATAGTAATGCGTCATAACGTATAACGCCATATAGTAATGCGTCCTAACGTATAACGTCATGTAGAATTACGGTTTAACGTATACCGTCATATAGTAATGCGTCATAACGTATAACGTCACATAGAATTACGGTTTAGCGTATAACGTCATATAGCAATGCGTCATAACGTGTGACGTCGTATAGTATTGCGTCATGACGTATAACGTCATGTAGAATTAGGTCATAACGTAGAACATCACACAGTAATACGTCATAACGTATAACGTCACATGGAATTATGGTTTAACGTATAACGTCATATAGTAATGCGTCATAACGTATAACGCCATTTAGTAATGCGTCATAACGTATAACGTCACATAGTAATACGTCATAACGTATGACGTCATATAGAATTACGGCATAATGTATAACGTCACATAGTAATACGTCATAACGTATAACGCCATATAGTAATGCGTCATAGCGTATGACGTCATGTAGTATTGCGTCATAACGTATTACGCCATATAGTATTGCGTCATAACGTGTAACGTCGTATAGAATTACGTCATAACGTACAACGTCACATAGTAATACGTCATAACGTATAACGTCATATAGAATTACGTCATGGCGTAGAGCATCACATAGTAATACGTCATAACGTATAAGGTCATACAGTCATTCGTCATGAAGTATAACGTCATATAGAATTACGGCATGACGTATAACGTCACATAGTAATACGTCAAAACGTATAACGCCATATAGCAATGCGTCATAACGTATAACGTCATATAGAAATACGTTATAACTTATAACGTTACATAGTAATACGTCATAACGTATAACGTCATATAGAATTACGGCATAACGTATAACATCACATGGAATTACGGTTTAGCGTATAACGTCATATAGCAATGCGTCATAACGTATAAGGCCATATAGCAATGCGTCAGAACGTATAACGTCATATAGCAATGCGTCATAACGTATAACGTCATATAGTAATGCGTCATAACGTATAGCGCCATATAGTAATGCGGCATAACGTATGACGTCATATAGTATTGCGTCATGACGTATAACGACATATAGTAAGGCGCCATGACGTATAACGTCATATAGAAATAAGGCATAACGTATAACGTCACATAGTAATACGTCATAACGTGTAACGTCGTATAGAATTACGTCATAACGTACAATGTCACATAGTAATACGTCATAACGTATAACGTCACATAGTAATACGTCATAACGTGTAACGTCGTATAGAATTACGTCTTAACGCATAACGTCACATAGTAATACGTCATAACGTATAACGTCATATAGAATTCCGGTTTAACGAATAACGCTATACAGCAATGCGTCATAGCGTATAACGTCATATAGAATTACGGCATAATGTGTAACGTCACATAGTAATACGTCATAATGTATAACGCCATATAGCAATGCGTCATAACGTATGACGTCATATAGTATTGCGTCATGACGTATAACGCCATATAGTAAGGCGCCATGACGTTTAACGTCATATAGTAATACGTCATAACTTATAACGTTATATAGAATTCCGGTTTAACGAATAACGCTATACAGCAATGCGTCATAACGTATAACGTCATATAGAATTCCGGCATAATGTGTAACGCCACATAGTAATACGTCATAATGTATAACGCCATATAGCAATGCGTCATAACGTATAACGTCATATAGAATTACGGTTTAACGTATAACGTCATACAGTAATGCGTCATAACGTATAACGCCATATAGTAATGCGTCATAACGTATGACGTTATATAGTATTGCATCATGACGTATATCTTCATATAGAATTAGGTCGTAACGAGGAACATCACATAGTAACACGACATAACCTATAACGTCACATAGAATTACGGTTTAACGTATAACGTCATATAATAATGCGTCATACCGTATAACGCCATATAGTAAGGCGTCATGACGTATAACGTCATATAGAATTACGGTTTAACGTATAACGTCATACAGTAATGCGCCATAACGCATTACGTCACATAGTAATACGTCATAACTTATAACGTCACATAGAATTACGGTTTAACGTATAACGTCACATAGAATTACGGTTTAGCGTATAACGTCATATAGAATTAGGGTATACCGTATGACGTCATATAGAATTACGGTTTAACGTATAACGTCACATAGTAATACGTCATAACTTATAACGTCACATAGAATTACGGTTTAACGTATAACGTCACATAGAATTACGGTTTAGCGTATAACGTCATATAGAATTAGGGTATACCGTATGACGTCATATAGAATTACGGCATAAAGTATAACGTCACATAGTAATGCGTCATAACGCATAACGTCACATGGTAATACGTCATAACTTATAAAGTCACATAGAATTACGGTTTAACGTATAACGTCACATAGAATTACGGTTTAGCGTATAACGTCACATAGAATTAGGGTATACCGCATGACGTCATATAGAATTACGGTTTAACGTATAACGTCACATAGTAATACGTCATAACGTGTAACGTCGTATAGAATTACGTCATAACGTATAACGTCATATAGAATTCCGGTTTAACGTATAACGCTATATAGCAATGCGTCATAACGTATAACGTCATATAGAATTACGGCATAATGTAGAACATCACGTAGTAATTCGTCCGAAAGTATAACGTCATATAGAATTACGTCATAACTGATAACGTCACATAGTAATACGTCATAACGTATATCGTCATATAGAATTACGGTTTAACGTATACCGTCATATAGTAATGCGTCATAACGTATAACGTCATATAGAATTACGTCATAAATTATAACGTCACATAGTAATACGTCATAACGTATAACGTCATATAGAATTACGGTTTAACGTATACCGTCATATAGTAATGCGTCATAACGTATAACGTCATATAGAATTACGTCATCACTCATAACGTCACATAGTAACACGTTATAACTTATAACGTCACATAGCGTTACGGTTTAGAGTATAAAGTCATATAGAATTAGGGTTTAACGTATAACGTCACATAGAATTACGGTTTAACGTATAACGTCACATAGTAATACGTCATAACGTGTAACGTAGTATAGAATTACGTCATAACGTAGAACGTCACATAGTAATACGTCATAACGTATAACGTCATATAGAATTCCGGTTTAACGAATAACGCTATATAACAATGCGTCATAACGTATAACGTCATATAGAATTACGGCATAATGTGTAACGTCACATAGTAATACGTCATAACGTATAACGCCATATAGCTATGCGTCAGAACGTATAACGTCATATGGAATTACGGTTTAACGTATAACGTCATATAGAATTACGGCATAACGTATAACATCACATGGAATTGCGGTTTAGCGTATAACGTCATATAGCAATGCGTCATAACGTATAACGCCATATAGTAATGCGGCATAACGTATGACGTCATATAGTATTGCGTCATGACGTATAACGACATATAGTAAGGCGCCATGACGTATAACGTCACATAGTAATACGTCATAACGTGTAACGTCGTATAGAATTACGTCTTAACGCATAACGTCACATAGTAATACGTCATAACGTATAACGTCATATAGAATTCCGGTTTAACGAATAACGCTATACAGCAAAGCGTCATAACGTATAACGTCATATAGAATTACGGCATAATGTGTAACGTCACATAGTAATACGTCATAATGTATAACGCCATATAGCAATGCGTCATAACGTATGACGTCATATAGTATTGCGTCATGACGTATAACGCCATATAGTAAGGCGCCATGACGTATAACATCATATAGTAATACGTCATAACGTATAACGTTATATAGAATTCCGGTTTAACGAATAACGCTATACAGCAATGCGTCATAACGTATAACGTCATATAGAATTCCGGCATAATGTGTAACGCCACATAGTAATACGTCATAATGTATAACGCCATATAGCAATGCGTCATAACGTATAACGTCATATAGAATTACGGTTTAACGTATAACGGCATACAGTAATGCGTCATAACGTATAACGCCATATAGTAATGCGTCATAACGTATGACGTTATATAGTATTGCATCATGACGTATATCTTCATATAGAATTAGGTCGTAACGAGGAACATCACATAGTAACACGACATAACCTATAACGTCACATAGAATTACGGTTTAACGTATAACGTCATATAATAATGCGTCATACCGTATAACGCCATATAGTAAGGCGTCATGACGTATAACGTCATATAGAATTACGGTTTAACGTATAACGTCATGCAGTAATGCGTCATAACGTATAACATCATACAGAATTCCGGTTTAACGTATGACGCCATATAGCAATGCGTCATAACGTATAACGCCATATAGTAATGCGTCATAACGTATAACAACATATAGTATTGAGTCATGACGTATAACGTCATATAGTAATGCTTCATAACGTATATCGTCATATAGTAATGCGTCAAAACGTATAACGTCATATAGTATTGCGTCATGACGAATAATGTCATATAATAAGGCGACATGACGTATAACGTCATATAGTAATGCGTCTTAACGTATAACGTCATATAGAATTCCGGTTTAACGTATAACGCCACATAGCAATGCGTCATAACGTATAACGTCACATAGTAATACGTCTTAACGTATAACGTCATATAGTAATGCGTCATAACGTATAACGCCATATAGTAATGCGTCATAACATATAACGTCATATAGTATTGCGCCATAACGCCTAACGCCATATAGCAATGCGTCATAACGTCTAACGCCATATAGCAATGCGTCATAACGTATAACGTCATATAGTAATGCGTCATACCGTATAACGTCATATAGAATTCCGGTTTAACGTATAACGCCATATAGCAATGCGTCATAACGTATAACGTCACATAGTAATACGTCTTAACGTATAAAGTCATATTGAATACCGGGTTAACGTATAACGCCATATAGCAATGCGTCACAACGTATAACATCATATAGTATTCCGTCATGACGTTTAACGTCATATAGTAATACGTCATAACGTATATCGTCATGGAGTAATGCGTCATAACGTATAACGTCATATAGTAATGCGTCTTATCGTATAACGTCATATAGAATTCCGGTTTAACGTATAACGCCTCATAGCAATGCGTCATAACGTATAACGTCACATAGTAATACGTCTTAACGTATAAAGTCATATAGAATACCGGGTTAACGTATAACGCCATATAGCAATGCGTCATAACGTATAACGCCATATAGTAATGCGTCATAACGTATAACATCATATAGTATTGCGTCATGACGTATAACGTCATATAGTAATGCGTCATAACGTATATCGTCATAGAGTAATGCGTCATAACGTATCACGTCATATAGTATTGCGTCATGACGAATAATGTCATATAATAAGGCGACATGACGTATAACGTCATATAGTAATGCGTCATAACGTATAACGTCACATAGAATTCCGGTTTAACGTATAACGCCACATATCAATGCGTCATAACGTATAACGCCACATGGTCATACGTCTTAACGTATAAAGACATATAGAATTCCGGGATAACGTATAACGTCACATAGTAATACGTCATAACGTATAACGTCATATAGTATTGCGTCATGACGTATAACGTCATATAATAAGGCGACATGACGTATAACGTCATATAGAATTACGTCATATAATAAGGCGGCATGACGTATAACGTCATATAGAATTACGTCATAACGTATAACGTCATCTACAATTACGGTTTAACGTATAACGTCAAAAGAGTAATGCGTCATATCCCATAACGCCATATAGTAATTGCGTCATAACGTATAACGTCATATAGAATTCCGGCATAACGTATATCGTCATATAGTAATACGTCATAACTTACAAGGTCATATAGTAATGCGTCATAACGTATAACGTCATATAGTATTGCGTCATGACGTATAACGTCATATAATAAGGTGACATGACGTATAACGTCATATAGAATTACGGCATAACGTATAACGTCACATAGTAAAACGTCATAAAGTATAACGTCATATAGTATTGCGTCATGACGTATAACGTCATATAATAAGGTGACATGACGTATAACGTCATATAGAATTCCGGTTTAACGTATAACGCCACATAGCAATGCGTCATAACGTATAACGTCACATAGTAATACGTCTTAACGTATAACGTCATATAGTAATGCGTCATAACGTATAACGCCATATAGTAATGCGTCATAACATATAACGTCATATAGTATTGCGCCATAACGCCTAACGCCATATAGCAATGCGTCATAACGTCTAACGCCATATAGCAATGCGTCATAACGTATAACGTCATATAGCAATGCGTCATACCGTATAACGTCATATAGAATTCCGGTTTAACGTATAACGCCATATAGCAATGCGTCATAACGTATAACGTCACATAGTAATACGTCTTAACGTATAAAGTCATATTGAATACCGGGTTAACGTATAACGCCATATAGCAATGCGTCACAACGTATAACATCATATAGTATTCCGTCATGACGTTTAACGTCATATAGTAATGCGTCATAACGTATATCGTCATGAAGTAATGCGTCATAACGTATAACGTCATATAGTAATGCGTCTTATCGTATAACGTCATATAGAATTCCGGTTTAACGTATAACGCCTCATAGCAATGCGTCATAACGTATAACGTCACATCGTAATACGTCTTAACGTATAAAGTCATATAGAATACCGGGTTAACGTATAACGCCATATAGCAATGCGTCATAACGTATAACGCCATATAGTAATGCGTCATAACGTATAACATCATATAGTATTGCGTCATGACGTATAACGTCATATAATAAGGTGACATGACGTATAACGTCATATAGAATTACGGCATAACGTATAACGTCACATAGTAAAACGTCATAACGTATAACGTCATATAGTATTGCGTCATGACGTATAACGTCATATAGTAATGCGTCATAACGTATATCGTCATAGAGTAATGCGTCATAACGTATAACGTCATATAGTATTGCGTCATGACGAATAATGTTATATAATAAGGCGACATGACGTATAACGTCATATAGTAATGTGTCATAACGTATAACGTCATATAGAATTCCGGTTTAACGTATAACGCCACATAGCAATGCGTCATAACGTATAACGCCACATGGTAATACGTCTTAACGTATAAAGACATATAGAATTCCGGGATAACGTATAACGTCATATAGTATTGCGTCATGACGTATAACGTCATATAATAATGTGACATGACGTATAACGTCATATAGAATTACGGCATAACGTATAACGTCATATAGTAAAACGTCATAACGTATAACGTCATACAGAATTACGGTTTAACGTCTAATGTCATACAGTAATGCGTCATATCGTATAACATCATATAGAATTCCGGTTTAACGTATAACGCCATATAGCAATGCGTCATAACGTATAACGTCATACAGTAATTCGTAATACCGTATAACGTCATATAGAATTACGGCATAACGTATAACGTCACATAGTAAAACGTCATAAAGTATAACGTCATACAGAATTACGGTTTAACGTCTAACGTCATGCAGTAATGCGTCATAACGTATAACATCATACAGAATTCCGGTTTAACGTATGACGCCATATAGCAATGCGTCATAACGTATAACGTTATACAGAATTACGGTTTAACGTATAAAGTCATATAGTAATGCGTCATAACGTATAACGCCATATAGTAATGCGTCATAACGTATAACAACATATAGTATTGAGTCATGACGTATAACGTCATATAGTAATGCTTCATAACGTATATCGTCATATAGTAATGCGTCAAAACGTATAACGTCATATAGTATTGCGTCATGACGAATAATGTCATATAATAAGGCGACATGACGTATAACGTCATATAGTAATGCGTCTTAACGTATAACGTCATATAGAATTCCGGTTTAACGTATAACGCCACATAGCAATGCGTCATAACGTATAACGTCACATAGTAATACGTCTTAACGTATAACGTCATATAGTAATGCGTCATAACGTATAACGCCATAGAGTAATGCGTCATAACATATAACGTCATATAGTATTACGCCATAACGCCTAACGCCATATAGCAATGCGTCATAACGTCTAACGCCATATAGCAATGCGTCATAACGTATAACGTCATATAGCAATGCGTCATACCGTATAACGTCATATAGAATTCCGGTTTAACGTATAACGCCATATAGCAATGCGTCATAACGTATAACGTCACATAGTAATACGTCTTAACGTATAAAGTCATATTGAATACCGGGTTAACGTATAACGCCATATAGCAATGCGTCACAACGTATAACATCATATAGTATTCCGTCATGACGTTTAACGTCATATAGTAATGCGTCATAACGTATATCGTCATGGAGTAATGCGTCATAACGTATAACGTCATATAGTAATGCGTCTTATCGTATAACGTCATATAGAATTCCGGTTTAACGTATAACGCCTCATAGCAATGCGTCATAACGTATAACGTCACATAGTAATACGTCTTAACGTATAAAGTCATATAGAATACCGGGTTAACGTATAACGCCATATAGCAATGCGTCATAACGTATAACGCCATATAGTAATGCGTCATAACGTATGACATCATATAGTATTGCGTCATGACGTATAACGTCATATAATAAGGTGACATGACGTATAACGTCATATAGAATTACGGCATAACGTATAACGTCACATAGTAAAACGTCATAACGTATAACGTCATATAGTATTGCGTCATGACGTATAACGTCATATAGTAATGCGTCATAACGTATATCGTCATAGAGTAATGCGTCATAACGTATAACGTCATATAGTATTGCGTCATGACGAATAATGTTATATAATAAGGCGACATGACGCATAACGTCATATAGTAATGTGTCATAACGTATAACGTCATATAGAATTCCGGTTTAACGTATAACGCCACATAGCAATGCGTCATAACGTATAACGCCACATGGTAATACGTCTTAACGTATAAAGACATATAGAATTCCGGGATAACGTATAACGTCATATAGTATTGCGTCATGACGTATAACGTCATATAATAATGTGACATGACGTATAACGTCATATAGAATTACGGCATAACGTATAACGTCATATAGTAAAACGTCATAACGTATAACGTCATACAGAATTACGGTTTAACGTCTAATGTCATACAGTAATGCGTCATATCGTATAACATCATATAGAATTCCGGTTTAACGTATAACGCCATATAGCAATGCGTCATAACGTATAACGTCATACAGTAATTCGTAATACCGTATAACGTCATATAGAATTACGGCATAACGTATAACGTCACATAGTAAAACGTCATAAAGTATAACGTCATACAGAATTACGGTTTAACGTCTAACGTTTTGCAGTAATGCGTCATAACGTATAACATCATACAGAATTCCGGTTTAACGTATGACGCCATATAGCAATGCGTCATAACGTATAACGTTATACAGAATTACGGTTTAACGTATAAAGTCATACAGTAATGCGTCATAACGTATAACGCCATATAGTAATGCGTCATAACGTATAACGCCATATAGTAATGCGTCATAACATATAACGTCATATAGTATTGCGCCATAACGCCTAACGCCATATAGCAATGCGTCATAACGTCTAACGCCCTATAGCAATGCGTCATAACGTATAACGTCATATAGTAATGCGTCATACCGTATAACGTCATATAGAATTCCGGTTTAACGTATAACGCCACATAGCAATGCGTCATAACGTATAACGTCACATAGTAATACGTCTTAACGTATAACGTCATATAGTAATGCGTCATAACGTATAACGCCATATAGTAATGCGTCATAACATATAACGTCATATAGTATTGCGCCATAACGCCTAACGCCATATAGCAATGCGTCATAACGTCTAACGCCATATAGCAATGCGTCATAACGTATAACGTCATATAGTAATGCGTCATACCGTATAACGTCATATAGAATTCCGGTTTAACGTATAACGCCATATAGCAATGCGTCATAACGTATGACGTCACATAGTAATACGTCTTAACGTATAAAGTCATATTGAATACCGGGTTAACGTATAACGCCATATAGCAATGCGTCACAACGTATAACATCATATAGTATTCCGTCATGACGTTTAACGTCATATAGTAATGCGTCATAACGTATATCGTCATGGAGTAATGCGTCATAACGTATAACGTCATATAGTAATGCGTCTTATCGTATAACGTCATATAGAATTCCGGTTTAACGTATAACGCCTCATTGCAATGCGTCATAACGTATAACGTCACATAGTAATACGTCTTAACGTATAAAGTCATATAGAATACCGGGTTAACGTATAACGCCATATAGTAATGCGTCATAACGTATAACATCATATAGTATTGCGTCATGACGTATAACGTCATATAGTAATGCGTCATAACGTATATCGTCATAGAGTAATGCGTCATAACGTATCACGTCATATAGTATTGCGTCATGACGAATAATGTCATATAATAAGGCGACATGACGTATAACGTCATATAGTAATGCGTCATAACGTATAACGTCATATAGAATTCCGGTTTAACGTATAACGCCACATATCAATGCGTCATAACGTATAACGCCACATGGTCATACGTCTTAACGTATAAAGACATATAGAATTCCGGGATAACGTATAACGTCACATAGTAATACGTCATAACGTATAACGTCATATAGTATTGCGTCATGACGTATAACGTCATATAATAAGGCGACATGACGTATAACGTCATATAGAATTACGTCATATAATAAGGCGGCATGACGTATAACGTCATATAGAATTACGTCATAACGTATAACGTCATCTACAATTACGGTTTAACGTATAACGTCAAAAGAGTAATGTGTCATATCCTATAACGCCATATAGTAATTGCGTCATAACGTATAACGCCACATGGTCATACGTCTTAACGTATAAAGACATATAGAATTCCGGGATAACGTATAACGTCACATAGTAATACGTCATAACGTATAACGTCATATAGTATTGCGTCATGACGTATAACGTCATATAATAAGGCGACATGACGTATAACGTCATATAGAATTACGTCATATAATAAGGCGGCATGACGTATAACGTCATATAGAATTACGTCATAACGTATAACGTCATCTACAATTACGGTTTAACGTATAACGTCAAAAGAGTAATGTGTCATATCCTATAACGCCATATAGTAATTGCGTCATAACGTATAACGTCATATAGAATTCCGGCATAACGTATATCGTCATATAGTAATACGTCATAACTTACAAGGTCATATAGTAATGCGTCATAACGTATAACGTCATATAGTATTGCGTCATGACGTATAACGTCATATAATAAGGTGACATGACGTATAACGTCATATAGAATTACGGCATAACGTATAACGTCACATAGTAAAACGTCATAACGTATAACGTCATATAGTATTGCGTCATGACGTATAACGTCATATAGTAATGCGTCATAACGTATATCGTCATAGAGTAATGCGTCATAACGTATAACGTCATATAGTATTGCGTCATGACGAATAATGTTATATAATAAGGCGACATGACGTATAACGTCATATAGTAATGTGTCATAACGTATAACGTCATATAGAATTCCGGTTTAACGTATAACGCCACATAGCAATGCGTCATAACGTATAACGCCACATGGTAATACGTCTTAACGTATAAAGACATATAGAATTCCGGGATAACGTATAACGTCATATAGTATTGCGTCATGACGTATAACGTCATATAATAATGTGACATGACGTATAACGTCATATAGAATTACGGCATAACGTATAACGTCATATAGTAAAACGTCATAACGTATAACGTCATACAGAATTACGGTTTAACGTCTAATGTCATACAGTAATGCGTCATATCGTATAACATCATATAGAATTCCGGTTTAACGTATAACGCCATATAGCAATGCGTCATAACGTATAACGTCATACAGTAATTCGTAATACCGTATAACGTCATATAGAATTACGGCATAACGTATAACGTCACATAGTAAAACGTCATAAAGTATAACGTCATACAGAATTACGGTTTAACGTCTAACGTCATGCAGTAATGCGTCATAACGTATAACATCATACAGAATTCCGGTTTAACGTATGACGCCATATAGCAATGCGTCATAACGTATAACGTCATACAGTAATTCGTAATACCGTATAACGTCATATAGAATTACGGCATAACGTATAACGTCACATAGTAAAACGTCATAAAGTATAACGTCATACAGAATTACGGTTTAACGTCTAACGTTTTGCAGTAATGCGTCATAACGTATAACATCATACAGAATTCCGGTTTAACGTATGACGCCATATAGCAATGCGTCATAACGTATAACGTTCTACAGAATTACGGTTTAACGTATAAAGTCATATAGTAATGCGTCATAACGTATAACGCCATATAGTAATGCGTCATAACGTATAACGCCATATAGTAATGCGTCATAACATATAACGTCATATAGTATTGCGCCATAACGCCTAACGCCATATAGCAATGCGTCATAACGTCTAACGCCATATAGCAATGCGTCATAACGTATAACGTCATATAGTAATGCGTCATACCGTATAACGTCATATAGAATTCCGGTTTAACGTATAACGCCACATAGCAATGCGTCATAACGTATAACGTCACATAGTAATACGTCTTAACGTATAACGTCATATAGTAATGCGTCATAACGTATAACGCCATATAGTAATGCGTCATAACATATAACGTCATATAGTATTGCGCCATAACGCCTAACGCCATATAGCAATGCGTCATAACGTCTAACGCCATATAGCAATGCGTCATAACGTATAACGTCATATAGTAATGCGTCATACCGTATAACGTCATATAGAATTCCGGTTTAACGTATAACGCCATATAGCAATGCGTCATAACGTATAACGTCACATAGTAATACGTCTTAATGTATAAAGTCATATTGAATACCGGGTTAACGTATAGCGCCATATAGCAATGCGTCACAACGTATAACATCATATAGTATTCCGTCATGACGTTTAACGTCATATAGTAATGCGTCATAACGTATATCGTCATGGAGTAATGCGTCATAACGTATAACGTCATATAGTAATGCGTCTTATCGTATAACGTCATATAGAATTCCGGTTTAACGTATAACGCCTCATAGCAATGCGTCATAACGTATAACGTCACATAGTAATACGTCTTAACGTATAAAGACATATAGAATTCCGGGATAACGTATAACGTCACATAGTAATACGTCATAACGTATAACGTCATATAGTATTGCGTCATGACGTATAACGTCATATAATAAGGCGACATGACGTATAACGTCATATAGAATTACGTCATATAATAAGGCGGCATGACGTATAACGTCATATAGAATTACGTCATAACGTATAACGTCATCTACAATTACGGTTTAACGTATAACGTCAAAAGAGTAATGCGTCATATCCTATAACGCCATATAGTAATTGCGTCATAACGTATAATGTCATATAGAATTCCGGCATAACGTATATCGTCATATAGTAATACGTCATAACTTACAAGGTCATATAGTAATGCGTCATAACGTATAACGTCATATAGTATTGCGTCATGACGTATAACGTCATATAATAAGGTGACATGACGTATAACGTCATATAGAATTACGGCATAACGTATAACGTCACATAGTAAAACGTCATAACGTATAACGTCATATAGTATTGCGTCATGACGTATAACGTCATATAGTAATGCGTCATAACGTATATCGTCATAGAGTAATGCGTCATAACGTATAACGTCATATAGTATTGCGTCATGACGAATAATGTTATATAATAAGGCGACATGACGTATAACGTCATATAGTAATGTGTCATAACGTATAACGTCATATAGAATTCCGGTTTAACGTATAACGCCACATAGCAATGCGTCATAACGTATAACGCCACATGGTAATACGTCTTAACGTATAAAGACATATAGAATTCCGGGATAACGTATAACGTCATATAGTATTGCGTCATGACGTATAACGTCATATAATAATGTGACATGACGTATAACGTCATATAGAATTACGGCATAACGTATAACGTCATATAGTAAAACGTCATAACGTATAACGTCATACAGAATTACGGTTTAACGTCTAATGTCATACAGTAATGCGTCATATCGTATAACATCATATAGAATTCCGGTTTAACGTATAACGCCATATAGCAATGCGTCATAACGTATAACGTCATACAGTAATTCGTAATACCGTATAACGTCATATAGAATTACGGCATAACGTATAACGTCACATAGTAAAACGTCATAAAGTATAACGTCATACAGAATTACGGTTTAACGTCTAACGTCATGCAGTAATGCGTCATAACGTATAACATCATACAGAATTCCGGTTTAACGTATGACGCCATATAGCAATGCGTCATAACGTATAACGTTATACAGAATTACGGTTTAACGTATAAAGTCATATAGTAATGCGTCATAACGTATAACGCCATATAGTAATGCGTCATAACGTATAACAACATATAGTATTGAGTCATGACGTATAACGTCATATAGTAATGCTTCATAACGTATATCGTCATATAGTAATGCGTCAAAACGTATAACGTCATATAGTATTGCGTCATGACGAATAATGTCATATAATAAGGCGACATGACGTATAACGTCATATAGTAATGCGTCTTAACGTATAACGTCATATAGAATTCCGGTTTAACGTATAACGCCACATAGCAATGCGTCATAACGTATAACGTCACATAGTAATACGTCTTAACGTATAACGTCATATAGTAATGCGTCATAACGTATAACGCCATATAGTAATGCGTCATAACATATAACGTCATATAGTATTGCGCCATAACGCCTAACGCCATATAGCAATGCGTCATAACGTCTAACGCCATATAGCAATGCGTCATAACGTATAACGTCATATAGCAATGCGTCATACCGTATAACGTCATATAGAATTCCGGTTTAACGTATAACGCCATATAGCAATGCGTCATAACGTATAACGTCACATAGTAATACGTCTTCACGTATAAAGTCATATTGAATACCGGGTTAACGTATAACGCCATATAGCAATGCGTCACAACGTATAACATCATATAGTATTCCGTCATGACGTTTAACGTCATATAGTAATGCGTCATAACGTATATCGTCATGGCGTATTGCGTCATAACGTATAACGTCATATAGTAATGCGTCTTATCGTATAACGTCATATAGAATTCCGGTTTAACGTATAACGCCTCATAGCAATGCGTCATAACGTATAACGTCACATAGTAATACGTCTTAACGTATAAAGTCATATAGAATACCGGGTTAACGTATAACGCCATATAGCAATGCGTCATAACGTATAACGCCATATAGTAATGCGTCATAACGTATAACATCATATAGTATTGCGTCATGACGTATAACGTCATATAGTAATGCGTCATAACGTATATCGTCATAGAGTAATGCGTCATAACGTATCACGTCATATAGTATTGCGTCATGACGAATAATGTCATATAATAAGGCGACATGACGTATAACGTCATATAGTATTGCGTCATGACGTATAACGTCATATAATAAGGCGACATGACGTATAACGTCATATAGAATTACGTCATATAATAAGGCGGCATGACGTATAACGTCATATAGAATTACGTCATAACGTATAACGTCATCTACAATTACGGTTTAACGTATAACGTCAAAAGAGTAATGCGTCATATCCTATAACGCCATATAGTAATTGCGTCATAACGTATAACGTCATATAGTAATGCGTCATAACGTATAACGCCATATAGTAATGCGTCATAACGTATAACGTCATATAGTATTGCGTCATGACGTATAACGTCATATAATAAGGCGACATGACGTATAACGTCATATAGAATTACGTCATAACGTATAACGTCATATAGTAATGCGTCTTATCGTATAACGTCATATAGAATTCCGGTTTAACGTATAACGCCTCATAGCAATGCGTCATAACGTATAACGTCACATAGTAATACGTCTTAACGTATAAAGTCATATAGAATACCGGGTTAACGTATAACGCCATATAGCAATGCGTCATAACGTATAACGCCATATAGTAATGCGACATAACGTATAACATCATATAGTATTGCGTCATGACGTATAACGTCATATAGTAATGCGTCATAACGTATATCGTCATAGAGTAATGCGTCATAACGTATCACGTCATATAGTATTGCGTCATGACGAATAATGTCATATAATAAGGCGACATGACGTATAACGTCATATAGTAATGCGTCATAACGTATAACGTCATATAGAATTCCGGTTTAACGTATAACGCCACATATCAATGCGTCATAACGTATAACGCCACATGGTCATACGTCTTACGTATAAAGACATATAGAATTCCGGGATAACGTATAACGTCACATAGTAATACGTCATAACGTATAACGTCATATAGTATTGCGTCATGACGTATAACGTCATATAATAAGGCGACATGACGTATAACGTCATATAGAATTACGTCATATAATAAGGCGGCATGACGTATAACGTCATATAGAATTACGTCATAACGTATAACGTCATCTACAATTACGGTTTAACGTATAACGTCAAAAGAGTAATGCGTCATATCCTATAACGCCATATAGTAATTGCGTCATAACGTATAACGTCATATAGTAATGCGTCATAACGTATAACGCCATATAGTAATGCGTCATAACGTATAACGTCATATAGTATTGCGTCATGACGTATAACGTCATATAATAAGGCGACATGACGTATAACGTCATATAGAATTACGTCATAACGTATAACGTCATCAACAATTACGGTTTAACGTATAACGTCAAAAGAGTAATGCGTCATATCCTATAACGCCATATAGTAATTGCGTCATAACGTATAACGTCATATAGAATTCCGGCATAACGTATATCGTCATATAGTAATACGTCATAACTTACAAGGTCATATAGTAATGCGTCATAACGTATAACGTCATATAGTATTGCGTCATGACGTATAACGTCATATAATAAGGTGACATGAAGTATAACGTCACATAGTAAAACGTCATAACGTATAACGTCATATAGTAATACGTCATAACGTATAACGTCATATAGTATTGCGACATGACGAATAATGTCATATAATAAGGCGACATGACGTATAACGTCATATAGTAATGCGTCATAACGTATAACGTCATATAGTAATGCGTCATAACGTATAACGCCATATAGTAATACGTCATAACTTACAAGGTCATATAGTAATGCGTCATAACGTATAACGTCATATAGTATTGCGTCATGACGTATAACGTCATATAATAAGGTGACATGACGTATAACGTCATATAGAATTACGGCATAACGTATAACGTCACATAGTAAAACGTCATAACGTATAACGTCATATAGTAATACGTCATAACGTATAACGTCATATAGTATTGCGACATGACGAATAATGTCATATAATAAGGCGACATGACGTATAACGTCATATAGTAATGCGTCATAACGTATAACGTCATATAGTAATGCGTCATAACGTATAACGTCATATAGTAATGCGTCATAACGTATAACGCCATATAGTAATGCGTCATAACGTATAACGTCATATAGTAATACGTCATAACGTATAACGTCATATAGTATTGCGTCATGACGAATAATGTCATATAATAAGGCGACATGACGTATAACGTCATATAGTAATGCGTCATAACGTATAACGTCATATAGTATTGCGTCATAACGTCTAACGCCATATAGCAATGCGTCTTAGCGTATAACGTCATATAGTAATGCGTCATACCGTATAACGTCATATAGAATTCCAGTTTAACGTATAACGCCATATAGCAATGCGTCATAACGTATAACGTCACATAGTAATACGTCTTAACGTATAAAGTCATATAGAATACCGGGTTAACGTATAACGCCATATAGCAATGCGTCATAACGTATAACGTCATACAGAATTACGGTTTAACGTATAACGCCATATAGCAATGCGACATAACGTATAACGTTATACAGAATTACGGTTTAACGTATAAAGTCATATAGTAATGCGTCATAACGTATAACGCCATATAGTAATGCGTCATAACGTATAACATCATATAGTATTGCGTCATGACGTATAACGTCATATGGTAATGCGTCATAACGTATATCGTCATAGAGTAATGCGTCATAACGTATAACGTCATATAGTATTGCGTCATAACGTATAACGTTATACAGAATTACGGTTTAACGTATAAAGTCATATAGTAATGCGTCATAACGTATAACATCATATAGTATTGCGTCATGACGTATAACGTCATATAGTAATGCGTCATAACGTATATCGTCATAGAGTAATGCGTCATAACGTATAACGTCATATAGTATTGCGTCATGACGAATAATGTCATATAATAAGGCGACATGACGTATAACGTCATATAGTAATGCGTCATAACGTATAACGTCATATAGAATTCCGGTTTAACGTATAACGCCACATATCAATGCGTCATAACGTATAACGCCACATGGTAATACGTCTTAACGTATAAAGACATATAGAATTCCGGGATAACGTATAACGTCATATAGTAATACGTCATAACGTATAACGTCATATAGTATTGCGTCATGACGAATAATGTCATATAATAAGGCGACATGACGTATAACGTCATATAGTAATGCGTCATAACGTATAACGTCATATAGTAATGCGTCATAACGTATAACGCCATATAGTAATGCGTCATAACGTATAACGTCATATAGTATTGCGTCATAACATCTAACGCCATATAGTAATGCGTCATAACGTATAACGTCATATAGTAATGCGTCATAACGTATAACGCCATATAGCAATGCGTCATAACGTGTAACGCCATATAGCAATGCGTTATAACGAATAACGTCATATAGTAATGCGTCATAACGTATAACGCCATACAGTAATGCGTCATAATGTAGAACGTTATATAGTATTGCGTCATGACGTATAACGTCATATAATAAGGCGACATGACGTATAACGTCATATAGAATTACGGCATAACGTATAACGTCACATAGTAAAACGTCATAACGTATAACGTCATATAGCAATGCGTTATAACGAATAACGTCATATAGTAATGCGTCATAACGTATAACCCCATATAGTAATGCGTCATAACGTATAACGTCATATAGTATTGCGTCATGACGTATAACGTCATATAATAAGGCGACATGACGTATAACGTCATATAGAATTACGTCATAACGTATAACGTCATATACAATTACGGTTTAACGTATAACGTCAAAAGAGTAATGCGTCATATCCTATAACGCCATATAGTAATTGCGTCATAACGTATAACGTCATATAGAATTCCGGCATAACGTATATCGTCATATAGTAATACGTCATAACTTACAAGGTCATATAGTAATGCGTCATAACGTATAACGTCATATAGTATTGCGTCATGACGTATAACGTCATATAATAAGGTGACATGACGTATAACGTCATATAGAATTACGGCATAACGTATAACGTCACATAGTAAAACGTCATAACGTATAACGTCATATAGTATTGCGTCATGACGTATAACGTCATATAGTAATGCGTCATAACGTATATCGTCATAGAGTAATGCGTCATAACGTATAACGTCATATAGTATTGCGTCATGACGAATAATGTTATATAATAAGGCGACATGACGTATAACGTCATATAGTAATGTGTCATAACGTATAACGTCATATAGAATTCCGGTTTAACGTATAACGCCACATAGCAATGCGTCATAACGTATAACGCCACATGGTAATACGTCTTAACGTATAAAGACATATAGAATTCCGGGATAACGTATAACGTCATATAGTACTGCGACATGACGTATAACGTCATATAGTAATGCGTCATGACGTATAACGTCATATAGTAATGCGTCATAACGTATATCGTCATAGAGTAATGCGCCATAACGTATAACGTCATATAGTATTGCGTCATAACGTCTAACGCCATATAGCAATGCGTCTTAGCGTATAACGTCATATAGTAATGCGTCATACCGTATAACGTCATATAGAATTCCGGTTTAACGTATAACGCCATATAGCAATGCGTCATAACGTATAACGTCACATAGTAATACGTCTTAATGTATAAAGTCATATAGAATACCGGGTTAACGTATAACGCCATATAGCAATGCGTCATAACGTATAACGTCATACAGAATTACGGTTTAACGTATAACGCCATATAGCAATGCGTCATAACGTATAACGTTATACAGAATTACGGTTTAACGTATAAAGTCATATAGTAATGCGTCATAACGTATAACGCCATATAGTAATGCGTCATAACGTATAACATCATATAGTATTGCGTCATGACGTATAACGTCATATGGTAATGCGTCATAACGTATATCGTCATAGAGTAATGCGTCATAACGTATAACGTCATATAGTATTGCGTCATAACGTATAACGTTATACAGAATTACGGTTTAACGTATAAAGTCATATAGTAATAGGTCATAACGTATAACGCCATATAGTAATGCGTCATAACGTATAACATCATATAGTATTGCGTCATGACGTATAACGTCATATAGTAATGCGTCATAACGTATATCGTCATAGAGTAATGCGTCATAACGTATAACGTCATATAGTATTGCGTCATGACGAATAATGTCATATAATAAGGCGACATGACGTATAACGTCATATAGTAATGCGTCATAACGTATAACGTCATATAGAATTCCGGTTTAACGTATAACGCCACATATCAATGCGTCATAACGTATAACACCACATGGTAATACGTCTTAACGTATAAAGACATATAGAATTCCGGGATAACGTATAACGTCATATAGTAATACGTCATAACGTATAACGTCATATAGTATTGCGTCATGACGAATAATGTCATATAATAAGGCGACATGACGTATAACGTCATATAGTAATGCGTCATAACGTAAAACGTCATATAGTAATGCGTCATAACGTATAACGCCATATAGTAATGCGTCATAACGTAAAACGTCATATAGTAATGCGTCATAACGTATAACGCCATATAGCAATGCGTCATAACGTGTAACGCCATATAGCAATGCGTTATAACGAATAACGTCATATAGTAATGCGTCATAACGTATAACGCCATACAGTAATGCGTCATAATGTAGAACGTTATATAGTATTGCGTCATGACGTATAACGTCATATAATAAGGCGACATGACGTATAACGTCATATAGAATTACGGCATAACGTATAACGTCACATAGTAAAACGTCATAACGTATAACGTCATATAGCAATGCGTTATAACGAATAACGTCATATAGTAATGCGTCATAACGTATAACCCCATATAGTAATGCGTCATAACGTATAACGTCATATAGTATTGCGTCATGACGTATAACGTCATATAATAAGGCGACATGACGTATAACGTCATATAGAATTACGTCATAACGTATAACGTCATATACAATTACGGTTTAACGTATAACGTCAAAAGAGTAATGCGTCATATCCTATAACGCCATATAGTAATTGCGTCATAACGTATAACGTCATATAGAATTCCGGCATAACGTATATCGTCATATAGTAATACGTCATAACTTACAAGGTCATATAGTAATGCGTCATAACGTATAACGTCATATAGTATTGCGTCATGACGTATAACGTCATATAATAAGGTGACATGACGTATAACGTCATATAGAATTACGGCATAACGTATAACGTCACATAGTAAAACGTCATAACGTATAACGTCATATAGAATTCCGGTTTAACGTATAACGCCACATAGCAATGCGTCATAACGTATAACGCCACATGGTAATACGTCTTAACGTATAAAGACATATAGAATTCCGGGATAACGTATAACGTCATATAGTATTGCGACATGACGTATAACGTCATATAGTAATGCGTCATGACGTATAACGTCATATAGTAATGCGTCATAACGTATATCGTCATAGAGTAATGCGTCATAACGTATAACGTCATATAGTATTGCGTCATGACGAATAATGTCATATAATAAGGCGACATGACGTATAACGTCATATAGTATTGCGTCATGACGTATAACGTCATATAGTAATGCGTCATAACATATAACGTCATATAGTATTGCGTCATAACGTATAACGCCATATAGCAATGCGTCATAACGTATAACGTCATATAGTAATGCGTCATACCGTATAACGACATATAGAATTCCGGTTTAACGTATAAAGTCATATAGTAATGCGTCATAACGTATAACGCCATATAGTAATGCGTCATAACGTATAACATCATATAGTATTGCGTCATGTCGTATAACGTCATATAGTAATGCGTCATAACGTATATCGTCATAGAGTAATGCGTCATAACGTATAACGTCATATAGTATTGCGTCATGACGAATAATGTCATATAATAAGGCGACATGACGTATAACGTCATATAGTATTGCGTCATGACGTATAACGTCATATAGTAATGCGTCATAACGTATATCGTCATAGAGTAATGCGTCAGAACGTATAACGTCATATAGTATTGCGTCATGGCGTATAGCGTCATATAATAAGGCGACATGACGTATAACGTCATATAGAATTACGTCATAACGTATAACGTCATATACAATTACGGTTTAACGTATAACGTCAAAAGGGTAATGCGTCATATCCTATAACGCCATATAGTAATTGCGTCATAACGTATAACGTCATATAGAATTCCGGCATAACGTATATCGTCATATAGTAATACGTCATAACTTACAAGGTCATATAGTAATGCGTCATAACGTACAACGCCATATAGCAATGCGCCATAACGTATAACGTCATATAGTATTGCGTCATGACGTATAACGTCATATAATAAGGCGACATGACGTATAACGTCACATGGAATTACGTCATAACGTATAACGTCATATAGAATTCCGGCATAACGTATATCGTCATATAGTAATACGTCATAACTTACAAGGTCATATAGTAATGCGTCAAAACGTATAACGTCATATAGTAATACGTCATAACGTATAACGTCATATAGTATTGCGTCATGACGAATAATGTCATATAATAAGGCGACCTGACGTATAACGTCATATAGTAATGCGTCATAACGTATAACGCCATATAGTAATGCGTCATAACATATATCGTCATATAGTATTGCGTCATAACGTCTAACGCCATATAGCAATGCGTCATAACGTATAACGTCATATAGTAATGCGTCATACCGTATAACGTCATATAGAATTCCAGTTTAACGTATAACGCCATATAGCAATGCGTCATAACGTATAACGTCATATAGTATTGCGTCATGACGTATAACGTCATATAATAAGGCGACATGACGTATAACGCCATATAGTAATTGCGTCATAACGTATAACGTCATATAGAATTCCGGCATAACGTATATCGTCATATAGTAATACGTCATAACTTACAAGGTCATATAGTAATGCGTCATAACGTACAACGCCATATAGCAATGCGCCATAACGTATAACGTCATATAGTATTGCGTCATGACGAATAATGTCATATAATAAGGCGACATGACGTATAACGTCATATAGTAATGCGTCATAACGTATAAAGTCATATGGAATACCGGGTTAACGTATAACGCCATATAGCAATGCGTCATAACGTATATCGTCATAGAGTAATGCGTCATAACGTATAACGTCATATAGTATTGCGTCATAACGTATAACGTTATACAGAATTACGGTTTAACGTATAAAGTCATATAGTAATGCGTCATAACGTATAACGCCATATAGTAATGCGTCATAACGTATAACATCATATAGTATTGCGCCATGACGTATAACGTCATATAGTAATGCGTCATAACGTATATCGTCATAGAGTAATGCGTCATAACGTATAACGTCATATAGTATTGCGTCATGACGAATAATGTCATATAATAAGGCGACATGACGTATAACGTCATATAGTAATGCGTCATAACGTATAACGTCATATAGAATTCCGGTTTAACGTATAACGCCACATATCAATGCGTCATAACGTATAACGGCACATGGTAATACGTCTTGACGTATAAAGACATATAGAATTCCGGGATAACGTATAACGTCATATAGTAATACGTCATAACGTATAACGTCATATAGTAATGCGTCATACCGTATAACGTCATATAGAATTCCGGTTTAACGTATAACGCCATATACCAATGCGTCATAACGTATAACGTCACATAGTAATACGTCTTAACGTATAAAGTCATATAGAATACCGGCTTAACGTATAACGCCATATAGCAATGCGTCATAACGTATAACGTCATACAGAATTACGGTTTAACGTATAACGCCATATAGCAATGCGTCATAACGTATAACCCCATATAGTAATGCGTCATAACGTATAACGTCATATAGTATTGCGTCATGACGTATAACGTCATATAATAAGGCGACATGACGTATAACGTCATATAGAATTACGTCATAACGTATAACGTCATATACAATTACGGTTTAACGTATAACGTCAAAAGAGTAATGCGTCATATCCTATAACGCCATATAGTAATTGCGTCATAACGTATAACGTCATATAGAATTCCGGCATAACGTATATCGTCATATAGTAATACGTCATAACTTACAAGGTCATATAGTAATGCGTCATAACGTATAACGTCATATAGTATTGCGTCATGACGTATAACGTCATATAATAAGGTGACATGACGTATAACGTCATATAGAATTACGGCATAACGTATAACGTCACATAGTAAAACGTCATAACTTACAAGGTCATATAGTAATGCGTCATAACGTACAACGCCATATAGCAATGCGCCATAACGTATAACGTCATATAGTATTGCGTCATGACGAATAATGTCATATAATAAGGCGACATGACGTATAACGTCATATAGTAATGCGTCATAACGTATAAAGTCATATGGAATACCGGGTTAACGTATAACGCCATATAGCAATGCGTCATAACGTATATCGTCATAGAGTAATGCGTCATAACGTATAACGTCATATAGTATTGCGTCATAACGTATAACGTTATACAGAATTACGGTTTAACGTATAAAGTCATATAGTAATGCGTCATAACGTATAACGCCATATAGTAATGCGTCATAACGTATAACATCATATAGTATTGCGCCATGACGTATAACGTCATATAGTAATGCGTCATAACGTATATCGTCATAGAGTAATGCGTCATAACGTATAACGTCATATAGTATTGCGTCATGACGAATAATGTCATATAATAAGGCGACATGACGTATAACGTCATATAGTAATGCGTCATAACGTATAACGTCATATAGAATTCCGGTTTAACGTATAACGCCACATATCAATGCGTCATAACGTATAACGCCACATGGTAATACGTCTTGACGTATAAAGACATATAGAATTCCGGGATAACGTATAACGTCATATAGTAATACGTCATAACGTATAACGTCATATAGTAATGCGTCATACCGTATAACGTCATATAGAATTCCGGTTTAACGTATAACGCCATATAGCAATGCGTCATAACGTATAACGTCACATAGTAATACGTCTTAACGTATAAAGTCATATAGAATACCGGCTTAACGTATAACGCCATATAGCAATGCGTCATAACGTATAACGTCATACAGAATTACGGTTTAACGTATAACGCCATATAGCAATGCGTCATAACGTATAACCCCATATAGTAATGCGTCATAACGTATAACGTCATATAGTATTGCGTCATGACGTATAACGTCATATAATAAGGCGACATGACGTATAACGTCATATAGAATTACGTCATAACGTATAACGTCATATACAATTACGGTTTAACGTATAACGTCAAAAGAGTAATGCGTCATATCCTATAACGCCATATAGTAATTGCGTCATAACGTATAACGTCATATAGAATTCCGGCATAACGTATATCGTCATATAGTAATACGTCATAACTTACAAGGTCATATAGTAATGCGTCATAACGTATAACGTCATATAGTATTGCGTCATGACGTATAACGTCATATAATAAGGTGACATGACGTATAACGTCATATAGAATTACGGCATAACGTATAACGTCACATAGTAAAACGTCATAACGTATAACGTCATATAGTATTGCGTCATGACGTATAACGTCATATAGTAATGCGTCATAACGTATATCGTCATAGAGTAATGCGTCATAACGTATAACGTCATATAGTATTGCGTCATGACGAATAATGTTATATAATAAGGCGACATGACGTATAGCGTCATATAGTAATGTGTCATAACGTATAACGTCATATAGAATTCCGGTTTAACGTATAACGCCACATAGGAATGCGTCATAACGTATAACGCCACATGGTAATACGTCTTAACGTATAAAGACATATAGAATTCCGGGATAACGTATAACGTCATATAGTATTGCGACATGACGTATAACGTCATATAGTAATGCGTCATGACGTATAACGTCATATAGTAATGCGTCATAACGTATATCGTCATAGAGTAATGCGTCATAACGTATAACGTCATATAGTATTGCGTCATGACGAATAATGTCATATAATAAGGCGACATGACGTATAACGTCATATAGTATTGCGTCATGACGTATAACGTCATATAGTAATGCGTCATAACATATAACGTCATATAGTATTGCGTCATAACGTATAACGCCATATAGCAATGCGTCATAACGTATAACGTCATATAGTAATGCGTCATACCGTATAAGGACATATAGAATTCCGGTTTAACGTATAAAGTCATATAGTAATGCGTCATAACGTATAACGCCATATAGTAATGCGTCATAACGTATAACATCATATAGTATTGCGTCATGACGTATAACGTCATATAGTAATGCGTCATAACGTATATCGTCATAGAGTAATGCGTCATAACGTATAACGTCATATAGTATTGCGTCATGACGAATAATGTCATATAATAAGGCGACATGACGTATACCGTCATATAGTATTGCGTCATGACGTATAACGTCATATAGTAATGCGTCATAACGTATAACGTTATACAGAATTACGGTTTAACGTATAAAGTCATATAGTAATGCGTCATAACGTATAATGCCATATAGTAATGCGTCATAACGTATAACATCATATAGTATTGCGTCATGACGTATAACGTCATATAGTAATGCGTCATAACGTATATCGTCATAGAGTAATGCGTCATAACGTATAACGTCATATAGTATTGCGTCATGACGAATAATGTCATATAATAAGGCGACATGACGTATAACGTCATATAGTAATGCGTCATAACGTATAACGTCATATAGAATTCCGGTTTAACGTATAACGCCACATATCAATGCGTCATAACGTATAACGCCACATGGTAATACGTCTTGACGTATAAAGACATATAGAATTCCGGGATAACGTATAACGTCATATAGTAATACGTCATAACGTATAACGTCATATAGTATTGCGTCATGACGAATAATGTCATATAATAAGGCGACATGACGTATAACGTCATATAGTAATGCGTCATAACGTATAACGTCATATAGTAATGCGTCATAACGTATAACGCCATATAGTAATGCGTCAAAACGTATAACGTCATATAGTATTGCGTCATAACATCTAACGCCATATAGTAATGCGTCATAACGTATAACGTCATATAGTAATGCGTCATAACGTATAACGCCATATAGCAATGCGTCATAGCGTGTAACGCCATATAGCAATGCGTTATAACGAATAACGTCATATAGTAATGCGTCATAACGTATAACGCCATACAGTAATGCGTCATAACGTAGAACGTTATATAGTATTGCGTCATGACGTATAACGTCATATAGTATTGCGACATGACGTATAACGTCATATAATAAGGTGACATGACGTATAACGTCATATAGAATTACGGCATAACGTATAACGTCACATAGTAAAACGTCATAACGTATAACGTCATATAGTAATCCGTCATAACGTATAACGTCATATAGTATTGCGACATGACGAATAATGTCATATAATAAGGCGACATGACGTATAACGTCATATAGTAATGCGTCATAACGTATAACGTCATATAGTAATGCGTCATAACGTATAACGCCATATAGTAATGCGTCATAACGTATAACGTCATATAGTAATACGTCATAACGTATAACGTCATATAGTATTGCGTCATTACGAATAATGTCAT
Organism: Bombus fervidus; assembly: GCF_041682495.2. Taxonomy (NCBI): domain Eukaryota; kingdom Metazoa; phylum Arthropoda; class Insecta; order Hymenoptera; family Apidae; genus Bombus; species Bombus fervidus. Next base: position 4,411,095 of record NW_027212582.1, read on the forward strand.
ATAATAAGGCGACATGACGTATAACGTCATATAGTAATGCGTCATAACGTATAACGTCATATAGTATTGCGTCATAACGTCTAACGCCATATAGCAATGCGTCTTAGCGTATAACGTCATATAGTAATGCGTCATACCGTATAACGTCATATAGAATTCCGGTTTAACGTATAACGCCATATAGCAATGCGTCATAACGTATAACGTCACATAGTAATACGTCTTAACGTATAAAGTCATATAGAATACCGGGTTAACGTATAACGCCATATAGCAATGCGTCATAACGTATAACGTCATACAGAATTACGGTTTAACGTATAACGCCATATAGCAATGCGTCATAACGTATAACGTTATACAGAATTACGGTTTAACGTATAAAGTCATATAGTAATGCGTCATAACGTATAACGCCATATAGTAATGCGTCATAACGTATAACATCATATAGTATTGCGTCATGACGTATAACGTCATATAGTAATGCGTCATAACGTATATCGTCATAGAGTAATGCGTCATAACGTATAACGTCATATAGTATTGCGCCATAACGTATAACGTTATACAGAATTACGGTTTAACGTATAAAGTCATATAGTAATGCGTCATAACGTATAACGCCATATAGTAATGCGTCATAACGTATAACATCATATAGTATTGCGTCATGACGTATAACGTCATATAGTAATGCGTCATAACGTATATCGTCATAGAGTAATGCGTCATAACGTATAACGTCATATAGTAATGCGTCATAACGTATAACATCATATAGTATTGCGTCATGACGTATAACGTCATATAGTAATGCGTCATAACGTATATCGTCATAGAGTAATGCGTCATAACGTATAACGTCATATAGTATTGCGTCATGACGAATAATGTCATATAATAAGGCGACATGACGTATAACGTCATATAGTATTGCGTCATGACGTATAACGTCATATAGTAATGCGTCATAACGTATATCGTCATAGAGTAATGCGTCATAACGTATAACGTCATATAGTATTGCGTCATGACGAATAATGTCATATAATAAGGCGACATGACGTATAACGTCATATAGTAATGCGTCATAACGTATAAAGTCATATGGAATACCGGGTTAACGTATAACGCCATATAGCAATGCGTCATAACGTATATCGTCATAGAGTAATGCGTCATAACGTATAACGTCATATAGTATTGCGTCATAACGTATAACGTTATACAGAATTACGGTTTAACGTATAAAGTCATATAGTAATGCGTCATAACGTATAGCGCCATATAGTAATGCGTCATAACGTATAACATCATATAGTATTGCGTCATGACGTATAACGTCATATAGTAATGCGTCATAACGTATATCGTCATATAGTAATGCGTCATAACGTATAACGTCATATAGTATTGCGTCATGACGTATAACGTCATATAATAAGGTGACATGACGTATAACGTCATATAGAATTACGGCATAACGTATAACGTCACATAGTAAAACGTCATAACGTATAACGTCATATAGTAATACGTCATAACGTATAACGTCACATAGTATTGCGACATGACGAATAATGTCATATAATAAGGCGACATGACGTATAACGTCATATAGTAATGCGTCATAACGTATAACGTCATATAGTAATGCGTCATAACGTATAACGCCATATAGTAATGCGTCATAACGTATAACGTCATATAGTAATACGTCATAACGTATAACGTCATATAGTATTGCGTCATTACGAATAATGTCATATAATAAGGCGACATGACGTATAACGTCATATAGTAATGCGTCATAACGTATAACGTCATATAGTATTGCGTCATAACGTCTAACGCCATATAGCAATGCGTCTTAGCGTATAACGTCATATAGTAATGCGTCATACCGTATAACGTCATATAGAATTCCGGTTTAACGTATAACGCCATATAGCAATGCGTCATAACGTATAACGTCACATAGTAATACGTCTTAACGTATAAAGTCATATAGAATACCGGGTTAACGTATAACGCCATATAGCAATGCGTCATAACGTATAACGTCATACAGAATTACGGTTTAACGTATAACGCCATATAGCAATGCGTCATAACGTATAACGTTATACAGAATTACGGTTTAACGTATAAAGTCATATAGTAATGCGTCATAACGTATAACGCCATATAGTAATGCGTCATAACGTATAACATCATATAGTATTGCGTCATGACGTATAACGTCATATAGTAATGCGTCATAACGTATATCGTAATAGAGTAATGCGTCATAACGTATAACGTCATATAGTATTGCGTCATAACGTATAACGTTATACAGAATTACGGTTTAACGTATAAAGTCATATAGTAATGCGTCATAACGTATAACGCCATATAGTAATGCGTCATAACGTATAACATCATATAGTATTGCGTCATGACGTATAACGTCATATAGTAATGCGTCATAACGTATATCGTCATAGAGTAATGCGTCATAACGTATAACGTCATATAGTATTGCGTCATGACGAATAATGTCATATAATAAGGCGACATGACGTATAACGTCATATAGTAATGCGTCATAACGTATAACGTCATATAGTAATACGTCATAACGTATAACGTCATATAGTATTGCGTCATGACGAATAATGTCATATAATAAGGCGACATGACGTATAACGTCATATAGTAATGCGTCATAACGTATAACGTCATATAGTAATGCGTCATAACGTATAACGCCATATAGTAATGCGTCATAACGTATAACGTCATATAGTATTGCGTCATAACATCTAACGCCATATAGTAATGCGTCATAACGTATAACGTCATATAGTAATGCGTCATAACGTATAACGCCATATAGCAATGCGTCATAACGTGTAACGCCATATAGCAATGCGTTATAACGAATAACGTCATATAGTAATGCGTCATAACGTATAACGCCATACAGTAATGCGTCATAACGTAGAACGTTATATAGTATTGCGTCATGACGTATAACGTCATATAATAAGGCGACATGACGTATAACGTCATATAGAATTACGGCATAACGTATAACGTCACATAGTAAAACGTCATAACGTATAACGTCATATAGCAATGCGTTATAACGAATAACGTCATATAGTAATGCGTCATAACGTATAACGCCATATAGTAATGCGTCATAACGTATAACGTCATTTAGTATTGCGTCATGACGTATAACGTCATATAATAAGGCGACATGACGTATAACGTCATATAGAATTACGTCATAACGTATAACGTCATATACAATTACGGTTTAACGTATAACGTCAAAAGAGTAATGCGTCATATCCTATAACGCCATATAGCAATTGCGTCATAACGTATAACGTCATATAGAATTCCGGCATAACGTATATCGTCATATAGTAATACGTCATAACTTACAAGGTCATATAGTAATGCGTCATAACGTATAACGTCATATAGTATTGCGTCATGACGTATAACGTCATATAATAAGGTGACATGACGTATAACGTCATATAGAATTACGGCATAACGTATAACGTCACATAGTAAAACGTCATAACGTATAACGTCATATAGTATTGCGTCATGACGTATAACGTCATATAGTAATGCGTCATAACGTATATCGTCATAGAGTAATGCGTCATAACGTATAACGTCATATAGTATTGCGTCATGACGAATAATGTTATATAATAAGGCGACATGACGTATAACGTCATATAGTAATGTGTCATAACGTATAACGTCATATAGAATTCCGGTTTAACGTATAACGCCACATAGCAATGCGTCATAACGTATAACGCCTCATGGTAATACGTCTTAACGTATAAAGACATATAGAATTCCGGGATAACGTATAACGTCATATAGTATTGCGACATGACGTATAACGTCATATAGTAATGCGTCATGACGTATAACGTCATATAGTAATGCGTCATAACGTATATCGTCATAGAGTAATGCGTCATAACTTATAACGTCATATAGTATTGCGTCATGACGAATAATGTCATATAATAAGGCGACATGACGTATAACGTCATATAGTATTGCGTCATGACGTATAACGTCATATAGTAATGCGTCATAACATATAACGTCATATAGTATTGCGTCATAACGTATAACGCCATATAGCAATGCGTCATAACGTATAACGTCATATAGTAATGCGTCATACCGTATAACGACATATAGAATTCCGGTTTAACGTATAACGCCATATAGCAATGCGTCATAACGTATAACGTCACATAGTAATACGTCTTAACGTATAACGTCATACAGAATTACGGTTTAACGTATAACGCCATATAGCAATGCGTCATAACGTATAACGTCACATAGTAATACGTCTTAACGTATAACGTCATATAGTATTGCGTCATGACGAATAATGTCATATAATAAGGCGACATGACGTATAACGTCATATAGTATTGCGTCATGACGTATAACGTCATATAGTAATGCGTCATAACATATAACGTCATATAGTATTGCGTCATAACGTATAACGCCATATAGCAATGCGTCATAACGTATAACGTCATATAGTAATGCGTCATACCGTATAACGACATATAGAATACCGGGTTAACGTATAACGCCATATAGCAATGCGTCATAACGTATAACGTCATACAGAATTACGGTTTAACGTATAACGCCATATAGCAATGCGTCATAACGTATAACGTTATACAGAATTACGGTTTAACGTATAAAGTCATATAGTAATGCGTCATAACGTATAACGCCATATAGTAATGCGTCATAACGTATAACATCATATAGTATTGCGTCATGACGTATAACGTCATATAGTAATGCGTCATAACGTATATCGTCATAGAGTAATGCGTCATAACGTATAACGTCATATAGTATTGCGTCATAACGTATAACGTTATACAGAATTACGGTTTAACGTATAAAGTCATATAGTAATGCGTCATAACGTATAACGCCATATAGTAATGCGTCATAACGTATAACATCATATAGTATTGCGTCATGACGTATAACGTCATATAGTAATGCGTCATAACGTATATCGTCATAGAGTAATGCGTCATAACGTATAACGTCATATAGTAATGCGTCATAACGTATAACATCATATAGTATTGCGTCATGACGTATAACGTCATATAGTAATGCGTCATAACGTATATCGTCATAGAGTAATGCGTCATAACGTATAACGTCATATAGTATTGCGTCATGACGAATAATGTCATATAATAAGGCGACATGACGTATAACGTCATATAGTATTGCGTCATGACGTATAACGTCATATAGTAATGCGTCATAACGTATATCGTCATAGAGTAATGCGTCATAACGTATAACGTCATATAGTATTGCGTCATGACGAATAATGTCATATAATAAGGCGACATGACGTATAACGTCATATAGTAATGCGTCATAACGTATAAAGTCATATGGAATACCGGGTTAACGTATAACGCCATATAGCAATGCGTCATAACGTATATCGTCATAGAGTAATGCGTCATAACGTATAACGTCATATAGTATTGCGTCATAACGTATAACGTTATACAGAATTACGGTTTAACGTATAAAGTCATATAGTAATGCGTCATAACGTATAGCGCCATATAGTAATGCGTCATAACGTATAACATCATATAGTATTGCGTCATGACGTATAACGTCATATAGTAATGCGTCATAACGTATATCGTCATATAGTAATGCGTCATAACGTATAACGTCATATAGTATTGCGTCATGACGTATAACGTCATATAATAAGGTGACATGACGTATAACGTCATATAGAATTACGGCATAACGTATAACGTCACATAGTAAAACGTCATAACGTATAACGTCATATAGTAATACGTCATAACGTATAACGTCATATAGTATTGCGACATGACGAATAATGTCATATAATAAGGCGACATGACGTATAACGTCATATAGTAATGCGTCATAACGTATAACGTCATATAGTAATGCGTCATAACGTATAACGCCATATAGTAATGCGTCATAACGTATAACGTCATATAGTAATACGTCATAACGTATAACGTCATATAGTATTGCGTCATTACGAATAATGTCATATAATAAGGCGACATGACGTATAACGTCATATAGTAATGCGTCATAACGTATAACGTCATATAGTATTGCGTCATAACGTCTAACGCCATATAGCAATGCGTCTTAGCGTATAACGTCATATAGTAATGCGTCATACCGTATAACGTCATATAGAATTCCGGTTTAACGTATAACGCCATATAGCAATGCGTCATAACGTATAACGTCACATAGTAATACGTCTTAACGTATAAAGTCATATAGAATACCGGGTTAACGTATAACGCCATATAGCAATGCGTCATAACGTATAACGTCATACAGAATTACGGTTTAACGTATAACGCCATATAGCAATGCGTCATAACGTATAACGTTATACAGAATTACGGTTTAACGTATAAAGTCATATAGTAATGCGTCATAACGTATAACGCCATATAGTAATGCGTCATAACGTATAACATCATATAGTATTGCGTCATGACGTATAACGTCATATAGTAATGCGTCATAACGTATATCGTAATAGAGTAATGCGTCATAACGTATAACGTCATATAGTATTGCGTCATAACGTATAACGTTATACAGAATTACGGTTTAACGTATAAAGTCATATAGTAATGCGTCATAACGTATAACGCCATATAGTAATGCGTCATAACGTATAACATCATATAGTATTGCGTCATGACGTATAACGTCATATAGTAATGCGTCATAACGTATATCGTCATAGAGTAATGCGTCATAACGTATAACGTCATATAGTATTGCGTCATGACGAATAATGTCATATAATAAGGCGACATGACGTATAACGTCATATAGTAATGCGTCATAACGTATAACGTCATATAGTAATACGTCATAACGTATAACGTCATATAGTATTGCGTCATGACGAATAATGTCATATAATAAGGCGACATGACGTATAACGTCATATAGTAATGCGTCATAACGTATAACGTCATATAGTAATGCGTCATAACGTATAACGCCATATAGTAATGCGTCATAACGTATAACGTCATATAGTATTGCGTCATAACATCTAACGCCATATAGTAATGCGTCATAACGTATAACGTCATATAGTAATGCGTCATAACGTATAACGCCATATAGCAATGCGTCATAACGTGTAACGCCATATAGCAATGCGTTATAACGAATAACGTCATATAGTAATGCGTCATAACGTATAACGCCATACAGTAATGCGTCATAACGTAGAACGTTATATAGTATTGCGTCATGACGTATAACGTCATATAATAAGGCGACATGACGTATAACGTCATATAGAATTACGGCATAACGTATAACGTCACATAGTAAAACGTCATAACGTATAACGTCATATAGCAATGCGTTATAACGAATAACGTCATATAGTAATGCGTCATAACGTATAACGCCATATAGTAATGCGTCATAACGTATAACGTCATTTAGTATTGCGTCATGACGTATAACGTCATATAATAAGGCGACATGACGTATAACGTCATATAGAATTACGTCATAACGTATAACGTCATATACAATTACGGTTTAACGTATAACGTCAAAAGAGTAATGCGTCATATCCTATAACGCCATATAGCAATTGCGTCATAACGTATAACGTCATATAGAATTCCGGCATAACGTATATCGTCATATAGTAATACGTCATAACTTACAAGGTCATATAGTAATGCGTCATAACGTATAACGTCATATAGTATTGCGTCATGACGTATAACGTCATATAATAAGGTGACATGACGTATAACGTCATATAGAATTACGGCATAACGTATAACGTCACATAGTAAAACGTCATAACGTATAACGTCATATAGTATTGCGTCATGACGTATAACGTCATATAGTAATGCGTCATAACGTATATCGTCATAGAGTAATGCGTCATAACGTATAACGTCATATAGTATTGCGTCATGACGAATAATGTTATATAATAAGGCGACATGACGTATAACGTCATATAGTAATGTGTCATAACGTATAACGTCATATAGAATTCCGGTTTAACGTATAACGCCACATAGCAATGCGTCATAACGTATAACGCCTCATGGTAATACGTCTTAACGTATAAAGACATATAGAATTCCGGGATAACGTATAACGTCATATAGTATTGCGACATGACGTATAACGTCATATAGTAATGCGTCATGACGTATAACGTCATATAGTAATGCGTCATAACGTATATCGTCATAGAGTAATGCGTCATAACGTATAACGTCATATAGTATTGCGTCATGACGAATAATGTCATATAATAAGGCGACATGACGTATAACGTCATATAGTATTGCGTCATGACGTATAACGTCATATAGTAATGCGTCATAACATATAACGTCATATAGTATTGCGTCATAACGTATAACGCCATATAGCAATGCGTCATAACGTATAACGTCATATAGTAATGCGTCATACCGTATAACGACATATAGAATTCCGGTTTAACGTATAACGCCATATAGCAATGCGTCATAACGTATAACGTCACATAGTAATACGTCTTAACGTATAACGTCATACAGAATTACGGTTTAACGTATAACGCCATATAGCAATGCGTCATAACGTATAACGTCACATAGTAATACGTCTTAACGTATAACGTCATATAGTAATGCGTCATAACGTATAACGCCATATAGTAATGCGTCATAACATATAACGTCATATAGTAATGCGTCATAACGTATAACGTCATATAGTAATGCGTCATAACGTATAACGCCATATAGTAATACGTCATAACTTACAAGGTCATATAGTAATGCGTCATAACGTATAACGTCATATAGTATTGCGTCATGACGAATAATGTCATATAATAAGGCGACATGACGTATAACGTCATATAGTAATGCGTCATAACGTATAACGTCATATAGTAATGCGTCATAACGTATAACGCCATATAGTAATGCGTCATAACGTATAACGTCATATAGTAATACGTCATAACGTATAACGTCATATAGTATTGCGTCATGACGAATAATGTCATATAATAAGGTGACATGACGTATAACGTCATATAGTAATGCGTCATAACGTATAACGTCATATAGTATTGCGTCATAACGTCTAACGCCATATAGCAATGCGTCTTAGCGTATAACGTCATATAGTAATGCGTCATACCGTATAACGTCATATAGAATTCCGGTTTAACGTATAACGCCATATAGCAATGCGTCATAACGTATAACGTCACATAGTAATACGTCTTAACGTATAAAGTCATATAGAATACCGGGTTAACGTATAACGCCATATAGCAATGCGTCATAACGTATAACGTCATACAGAATTACGGTTCAACGTATAACGCCATATAGCAATGCGTCATAACGTATAACGTTATACAGAATTACGATTTAACGTATAAAGTCATATAGTAATGCGTCATAACGTATAACGCCATATAGTAATGCGTCATAACGTATAACATCATATAGTATTGCGTCATGACGTATAACGTCATATAGTAATGCGTCATAACGTATATCGTCATAGAGTAATGCGTCATAACGTATAACGTCATATAGTATTGCGTCATAACGTATAACGTTATACAGAATTATGGTTTAACGTATAAAGTCATATAGTAATGCGTCATAACGTATAACGCCATATAGTAATGCGTCATAACGTATAACATCATATAGTATTGCGTCATGACGTATAACGTCATATAGTAATGCGTCATAACGTATATCGTTATCGAGTAATGCGTCATAACGTATATCGTCATCGAGTAATGCGTCATAACGTATAACGTCATATAGTATTGCGTCATGACGAATAATGTCATATAATAAGGCGACATGGCGTATAACGTCATATAGTAATGCGTCATAACGTATAACGTCATATAGAATTCCGGTTTAACGTATAACGCCACATATCAATGCGTCATAACGTATAACGCCACATGGTAATACGTCTTAACGTATAACGTCATATAGTATTGCGTCATGACGAATAATGTCATATAATAAGGCGACATGACGTATAACGTCATATAGTAATGCGTCATAACGTATAACGTCATATAGTAATGCGTCATAACGTATAACGCCATATAGTAAGGCGTCATAACGTATAACGTCATATAGTATTGCGTCATAACATCTAACGCCATATAGTAATGCGTCATAACGTATAACGTCATATAGTAATGCGTCATAACGTATAACGCCATATAGCAATGCGTCATAACGTGTAACGCCATATAGCAATGCGTTATAACGAATAACGTCATATAGTAATGCGTCATAACGTATAACGACATACAGTAATGCGTCATAACGTAGAACGTTATATAGTATTGCGTCATGACGTATAACGTCATATAATACGGCGGCATGACGTATAACGTCATATAGAATTACGTCATAACGTATAACGTCATCTACAATTACGGTTTAACGTATAACGTCAAAAGAGTAATGCGTCATATCCTATAACGCCATATAGTAATTGCGTCATAACGTATAACGTCATATAGTAATGCGTCATAACATATAACGCCATATAGTAATGCGTCATAACGTATAACGTCATATAGTATTGCGTCATGACGCATAACGTCATATAATAAGGCGACATGACGTATAACGTCATATAGAATTACGTCATAACGTATAACGTCATCTACAATTACGGTTTAACGTATAACGTCAAAAGAGTAATGCGTCATATCCTATAACGCCATATAGTAATTGCGTCATAACGTATAACGTCATATAGAATTCCGGCATAACGTATATCGTCATATAGTAATACGTCATAACTTACAAGGTCATATAGTAATGCGTCATAACGTATAACGTCATATAGTATTGCGTCATGACGTATAACGTCATATAATAAGGTGACATGACGTATAACGTCATATAGAATTACGGCATAACGTATAACGTCACATAGTAAAACGTCATAACGTATAACGTCAATTAGTAATGCGTCATAACGTGTAACGTCATATAGTAATGCGTCATAACTTATAACGCAATATAGTAATGCGTCATAACGTATAACGTCATATAGTATTGCGTCATAACATCTAACGCCATATAGTAATGCGTCATAACGTACAACGTCATATAGTAATGCGTCATAACGTATAACGCCATATAGCAATGCGTCATAACGTATAACGCCATATAGCAATGCGTTATAACGAATAACGTCATATAGTAATGCGTCATAACGTATAACGTCATATAGTATTGCGTCATAACATCTAACGCCATATAGTAATGCGTCATAACGTATAACGTCATATAGTATTGCGTCATGACGAATAATGTCATATAATAAGGCGACATGACGTATAACGTCATATAGTAATGCGTCATAACGTATAACGTCATATAGTATTGCGTCATAACGTCTAACGCCATATAGCAATGCGTCTTAGCGTATAACGTCATATAGTAATGCGTCATACCGTATAACGTCATATAGAATTCCGGTTTAACGTATAACGCCATATAGCAATGCGTCATAACGTATAACGTCACATAGTAATACGTCTTAACGTATAAAGTCATATAGAATACCGGGTTAATGTATAACGCCATATAGCAATGCGTCATAACGTATAACGTCATATAATAAGGCGACATGACGTATAACGTCATATAGAATTACGTCATAACGTATAACGTCATATACAATTACGGTTTAACGTATAACGTCAAAAGAGTAATGCGTCATATCCTATAACGCCATATAGTAATTGCGTAATAACGTATAACATCATATAGAATTCCGGCATAACGTATAACGTCACATAGTAAAACGTCATAACGTATAACGTCATATAGTAATACGTCATAACGTATAACGTCATATAATAAGGCGACATGACGTATAACGTCATATAGAATTACGTCATAACGTATAACGTCATATACAATTACGGTTTAACGTATAACGTCAAAAGAGTAATGCGTCATATCCTATAACGCCATATAGTAATTGCGTAATAACTTATAACATCATATAGAATTCCGGCATAACGTATAACGTCACATAGTAAAACGTCATAACGTATAACGTCATATAGTAATACGTCATAACGTATAACGTCATATAGTATTGCGACATGACGAATAATGTCATATAATAAGGCGACATGACGTATAACGTCATATAGTAATGCGTCATAACGTATAACGTCATATAGTAATGCGTCATAACGTATAACGCCATATAGTAATGCGTCATAACGTATAACGTCATATAGTAATACGTCATAACGTATAACGTCGTATAGTATTGCGCCATGACGAATAATGTCATATAATAAGGCGACATGACGTATAACGTCATATAGTAATGCGTCATAACGTATAACGTCATATAGTATTGCGTCATAACGTCTAACGCCATATAGCAATGCGTCTTAGCGTATAACGTCATATAGTAATGCGTCATACCGTATAACGTCATATAGAATTCCGGTTTAACGTATAACGCCATATAGCAATGCGTCATAACTTATAACGTCACATAGTAATACGTCTTAACGTATAAAGTCATATAGAATACCGGGTTAACGTATAACGCCATATAGCAATGCGTCATAACGTATAACGTCATACAGAATTACGGTTTAACGTATAACGCCATATAGCAATGCGTCATAACGTATAACGTTATACAGAATTACGGTTTAACGTATAACGCCATATAGCAATGCGTCTTAGCGTATAACGTCATATAGTAATGCGTCATACCGTATAACGTCATATAGAATTCCGGTTTAACGTATAACGCCATATAGCAATGCGTCATAACGTATAACGTCACATAGTAATACGTCTTAACGTATAAAGTCATATAGAATACCGGGTTAACGTATAACGCCATATAGTAATGCGTCATAACGTATAACGCCATATAGTAATGCGTCATAACGTATAACATCATATAGTATTGCGTCATGACGTATAACGTCATATAGTAATGCGTCATAACGTATATCGTCATAGAGTAATGCGTCATAACGTATAACGTCATATAGTATTGCGTCATAACGTATAACGTTATACAGAATTACGGTTTAACGTATAGAGTCATATAGTAATGCGTCATAACGTATAACGCCATATAGTAATGCGTCATAACGTATAACATCATATAGTATTGCGTCATGACGTATAACGTCATATAGTAATGCGTCATAACGTATATCGTCATAGAGTAATGCGTCATAACGTATAACGTCATATAGTATTGCGTCATGACGAATAATGTCATATAATAAGGCGACATGACGTATAACGTCATATAGTAATGCGTCATAACGTATAACGTCATATAGAATTCCGGTTTAACGTATAACGCCACATATCAATGCGTCATAACGTATAACGCCACATGGTAATACGTCTTAACGTATAAAGACATATAGAATTCCGGGATAACGTATAACGTCATATAGTAATACGTCATAACGTATAACGTCATATAGTATTGCGTCATGACGAATAATGTCATATAATAAGGCGACATGACGTATAACGTCATATAGTAATGCGTCATAAAGTATAACGTCATATAGTAATGCGTCATAACGTATAACGCCAAATAGTAATGCGTCATAACGTATAACGTCATATAGTATTGCGTCATAACATCTAACGCCATATAGTAATGCGTCATAACGTATAACGTCATATAGTAATGCGTCATAACGTATAACGCCATATAGCAATGCGTCATAACGTTAACGCCATATAGCAATGCGTTATAACGAATAACGTCATATAGTAATGCGTCATAACGTATAACGCCATACAGTAATGCGTCATAACGTAGAACGTTATATAGTATTGCGTCATGGCGTATAACGTCATATAATAAGGCGACATGACGTATAACGTCATATAGAATTACGTCATAACGTTATACAGAATTACGGTTTAACGTATAAAGTCATATAGTAATGCGTCATAACGTATAACGCCATATAGTAATGCGCCATAACGTATAACATCATATAGTATTGCGTCATGACGTATAGCGTCATATATTAATGCGACATAACGTATATCGTCATAGAGTAATGCGTCATAACGTATAACGTCATATAGTATTGCGTCATAACGTATAACGTTATACAGAATTACGGTTTAACGTATAGAGTCATATAGTAATGCGTCATAACGTATAACGCCATATAGTAATGCGTCATAACGTATAACATCATATAGTATTGCGTCATGACGTATAACGTCATATAGTAATGCGTCATAACGTATATCGTCATATAGTAATGCGTCATAACGTATAACGTCATATAGTATTGCGTCATGACGAATAATGTCATATAATAAGGCGACATGACGTATAACGTCATATAGTAATGCGTCATAACGTATAACGTCATATAGAATTCCGGTTTAACGTATAACGCCATATAGCAATGCGTCATAACGTATAACGTCATATAGTATTGCGTCATGACGAATAATGTCATATAATAAGGCGACATGACGTATAACGTCATATAGTAATGCGTCATAACGTATAACGTCATATAGAATTCCGGTTTAACGTATAACGCCACATAGCAATGCGTCATAACGTATAACGCCACATGGTAATACGTCTTAACGTATAAAGTCATATAGAATTCCGGGATAACGTATATCGTCATATAGTAATACGTCATAACTTACAAGGTCATATAGTAATGTGTCATAACATGTAACGTCATATAGTAGTGCGTCATAACGTATAACGCCATATAGCAATGCCTCATAACGTGTAACGTCATATAGTATTGCGTCATGACGTATAACGTCATATAATAAGGCGACATGACGTATAACGTCACATAGAATTACGTCATAACGTATAACGTCATATACAATTACGGTTTAACGTATAACGTCAAAAGAGTAATGCGTCATATCCTATAACGCCATATAGTAATTGCGTCATAACGTATAACGTCATATAGAATTCCGGTTTAACGTATAACGCCATATAGCAATGCGTCATAACGTATAACGTCACATAGTAATACGTCTTAACGTATAACCTCATACAGAATTACGGTTTAACGTATAACGCCATATAGCAATGCGTCATAACGTATAACGTTATACAGAATTACGGTTTAACGTATAAAGTCATATAGTAATGCGTCATAACGTATAACGCCATATAGTAATGCGTCATAACGTATAACATCATATAGTATTGCGTCATGACGTTTAACGTCATATAGTAATGCGTCATAACGTATATCGTCATAGAGTAATGCGTCAGAACGTATAACGTCATATAGTATTGCGTCATGGCGTATAGCGTCATATAATAAGGCGACATGACGTATAACGTCATATAGAATTACGTCATAACGTATAACGTCATATACAATTACGGTTTAACGTATAACGTCAAAAGGGTAATGCGTCATATCCTATAACGCCATATAGTAATTGCGTCATAACGTATAACGTCATATAGAATTCCGGCATAACGTATATCGTCATATAGTAATACGTCATAACTTACAAGGTCATATAGTAATGCGTCATAACGTACAACGCCATATAGCAATGCGCCATAACGTATAACGTCATATAGTATTGCGTCATGACGTATAACGTCATATAATAAGGCGACATGACGTATAACGTCACATGGAATTACGTCATAACGTATAACGTCATATAGAATTCCGGCATAACGTATATCGTCATATAGTAATACGTCATAACTTACAAGGTCATATAGTAATGCGTCATAACGTATAACGTCATATAGTAATACGTCATAACGTATAACGTCATATAGTATTGCGTCATGACGAATAATGTCATATAATAAGGCGACCTGACGTATAACGTCATATAGTAATGCGTCATAACGTATAACGCCATATAGTAATGCGTCATAACATATATCGTCATATAGTATTGCGTCATAACGTCTAACGCCATATAGCAATGCGTCATAACGTATAACGTCATATAGTAATGCGTCATACCGTATAACGTCATATAGAATTCCAGTTTAACGTATAACGCCATATAGCAATGCGTCATAACGTATAACGTCACATAGTAATACGTCTTAACGTATAAAGTCATATAGAATACCGGGTTAAAGTATAACGCCATATAGCAATGCGTCATAACGTATAACGTCATATAGAATTCCGGTTTAACGTATATCGCCATATAGCAATGCGTCATAACGTATAACGTCACATAGCAATGCGTCATAACGTATAACGTCATACAGAATTACGGTTTAACGTATAACGCCATATAGCAATGCGTCATAACGTATAACGTTATACAGAATTACGGTTTAACGTATAAAGTCATATAGTAATGCGTCATAACGTATAACGCCATATAGTAATGCGTCATAACGTATAACATCATATAGTATTGCGTCATGGCGTATAGCGTCATATAATAAGGCGACATGACGTATAACGTCATATAGAATTACGTCATAACGTATAACGTCATATACAATTACGGTTTAACGTATAACGTCAAAAGAGTAATGCGTCATATCCTATAACGCCATATAGTAATTGCGTGATAACGTATAACGTCATATAGAATTCCGGCATAACGTATATCGTCATATAGTAATACGTCATAACTTACAAGGTCATATAGTAATGCGTCATAACGTATAACGTCATATCGTATTGCGTCATGACGTATAACGTCATATAATAAGATGACATGACGTATAACGTCATATAGAATTACGGCATAACGTATAACGTCACATAGTAAAACGTCATAACGTATAACGTCATACAGACTTACGGTTTAACGTCTAATGTCATACAGTAATGCGTCATATCGTATAACATCATATAGAATTCCGGTTTAACGTATAACGCCATATAGCAATGCGTCATAACGTATAACGTCATACAGTAATACGTCTTAACGTATAAAGTCATATAGAATACCGGGTTAACGTATAACGCCATATGGCAATGCGTCATAACGTATAACGTTATACAGAATTACGGTTTAACGTATAAAGTCATATAGTAATGCGTCATAACGTATAACTTCATATAGTATTGCGTCATGACGAATAAGGTCATATAATAAGGCGACATGACGTATAACGTCATATAGTAATGCGTCATAACGTATAACGTCATACAGTAATGCGTCATAACGTATAACGCCATATAGTAATGTATCATAACATATAACGTCATATAGTAATGCGTCATAACATATAACGTCATATAGTATTGCGTCATAACGTCTAACGCCATATAGCAATGCGTCATAACGTATAACGTCATATAGTAATGCGTCATACTGTATAACGTCATATAGAATTCCGGTTTAACGTATAACGCCATATAGCAATGCGTCATAACGTATAACGTCATACAGAATTGCGGTTTAACGTATAACGCCATATAGCAATGCGTCATAACGTATAACGTTGTACAGAATTACGGTTTAACGTATAAAGTCATATAGTAATGCGTCATAACGTATAACGCCATATAGTAATGCGTCATAACGTATAACATCATATAGTATTGCGTCATGACGTATAACGTCATATAGTAATGCGTCATAACGTATAGCGTCATAGAGTAATGCGTCATAACGTATAATGTCATATAGTATTGCGTCATGACGAATAATGTCATATAATAAGGCGACATGACGTATAACGTCATATAGTAATGCGTCATAACGTATAACGTCATATAGAATTCCGGGATAACGTATAACGTCATATAGTAATACGTCATAACTTACAAGGTCATATAGTAATGCGTCATAACATTTAACGTCATATAGTAATGCGTCATAACGTATAACGCCATATAGCAATGCGTCATAACGTATAACGTCATATAGTATTGCGTCATGACGTGTAACGTCATATAATAAGGCGACATGACGTATAACGTCATACAGTAATGCGTCATAACGTATAACGTCATACAGTAATGCGTCATAACGTATAACGCCATATAGTAATGTGTCATAACATATAACGTCATATAGTAATGCGTCATAACATATAACGTCATATAGTATTGCGTCATAACGTCTAACGCCATATAGCAATGCGTCATAACGTATAACGTCATATAGTAATGCGTCATACTGTATAACGTCATATAGAATTCCGGTTTAACGTATAACGCCATATAGCAATGCGTCATAACGTATAACGTCATACAGAATTGCGGTTTAACGTATAACGCCATATAGCAATGCGTCATAACGTATAACGTTGTACAGAATTATGGTTTAACGTATAAAGTCATATAGTAATGCGTCATAACGTATAACGCCATATAGTAATGCGTCATAACGTATAACATCATATAGTATTGCGTCATGACGTATAACGTCATATAGTAATGCGTCATAACGTATATCGTCATAGAGTAATGCGTCATAACGTATAACGTCATATAGTATTGCGTCATGACGAATAATGTCATATAATAAGGCGACATGACGTATAACGTCATATAGTAATGAGTCATAACGTATAACGTCATATAGAATTCCGGGATAACGTATATCGTCATATAGTAATACGTCATAACTTACAAGGTCATATAGTAATGCGTCATAACATCTAACGTCATATAGTAATGCGTCATAACGTATAACGCCATATAGCAATGCGTCATAACGTATAACGTCATATAGTATTGCGTCATGACGTATAACGTCATATAATAAGGCGACATGACGTATAACGTCACATGGAATTACGTCATAACGTATAACGTCATACACAATTACGGTTTAACGTATAACGTCAAAAGAGTAATGCATCATATCCTATAACGCCATATAGTAATTGCGTCATAACGTATAACGTCATATAGAATTCCGGCATAACGTATATCGTCATATAGTAATACGTCATAACTTACAGGGTCATATAGTAATGCGTCATAACGTATAACGTCATATAGTATTGCGTCATGACGTATAACGTCATATAATAAGGTGACATGACGTATAACGTCATATAGAATTACGGCATAACGTATAACGTCACATAGTAAAACGTCATAACGTATAACGTCATATAGTAATACGTCATAACGTATAACGTCATATAGTATTGCGTCATGACGAATAATGTCATATAATAAGGTGACATGACGTATAACGTCATATAGTAATGCGTCATAAAGTATAACGCCATATAGTAATGCGTCATAACGTATAACGCCATATAGTAATGCGTCATAACATATAACGTCATATAGTATTGCGTCATAACGTCTAACGCCATATAAAAATGCGTCATAACGTATAACGTCATATAGTAATGCGTCATACCGTATAACGTCATATAGAATTCCGGTTTAACGTATAACGCCATATAGCAATGCGTCATAACGTATAACGTCACATAGTAATACGTCTTAACGTATAAAGTCATATAGAATACCGGGTTAAAGTATAACGCCATATAGCAATGCGTCATAACGTATAACGTTATACAGAATTACGGTTTAACGTATAAAGTCATATAGTAATGCGTCATAACGTATAACGCCATATAGTAATGCGTCATAACGTATAACGCCATATTGTAATGCGTCATAACGTATAACGTCATATAGTAATGCGTCATAACGTATATCGTCATAGAGTAATGCGTCATAACGTATAACGTCATATAGTATTGCGTCATGACGAATAATGTCTTATAATAAGGCGACATGACGTATAACGTCATATAGTAATGCGTCATAACGTATAACGTCATATAGAATTCCGTTTTAACGTATAACGCCACATTGCAATGCGTCATAACGTATAACGCCACATGGTAATACGTCTTAACGTATAAAGACATATAGAATTCCGGGATAACGTATAACGTCATATAGTAACACGTCATAACGTATAACGTCATATAGTATTGCGTCATGACGAATCATGTCATATAATAAGGCGACATGACGTATAACGTCATATAGTAATGCGTCATAACGTATAACGTCATATAGTAATGCGTCATGACGTATAACGCCATATAGTAATGCGTCATAACGTATAACGTCATATAGTATTGCGTCATAACATCTAACGCCATATAGTAATGCGTCATAACGTATAACGTCATATAGAAATGCGTCATAACGTATAACGCCATATAGCAATGCGTCATGACGTATAACGCCATATAGCAATGCGTTATAACGAATAACGTCATATAGTAATGCGTCATAACGTATAACGCCACATAGTAATGCGTCATAACGTATAACGTCATATAGTATTGCGTCATGACGTATAGCGTCATATAATAAGGCGACATGACGTATAACGTCATATAGAATTACGTCATAACGTATAACGTCATATACAATTACGGTTTAACGTATAACGTCAAAAGAGTAATGCGTCATATCCTATAACGCCATATAGTAATTGCGTCATAACGTATAACGTCATATAGAATTCCGGCATAACGTATATCGTCATATAGTAATACGTCATAACTTACAAGGTCATATAGTAATGCGTCATAACGTATAACGTCATATCGTATTGCGTCATGACGTATAACGTCATATAATAAGACGACATGACGTATAACGTCATATAGAATTACGGCATAACGTATAACGTCACATAGTAAAACGTCATAACGTATAACGTCATACAGACTTACGGTTTAACGTGTAATGTCATACAGTAATGCGTCATATCGTATAACATCATATAGAATTCCGGTTTAACGTATAACGCCATATAGCAATGCGTCATAACGTATAACGTCATACAGTAATACGTCTTAACGTATAAAGTCATATAGAATACCGGGTTAACGTATAACGCCATATAGCAATGCGTCATAACGTATAACATCATATAGTATTCCGTCATGACGTATAACGTCATATAGTAATGCGTCATAACGTATAACGTCATATAGTATTGCGTCATGACGAATAATGTCATATAATAAGGCGACATGACATATAACGTCATATAGTAATGCGTCATAACGTATAACGTCATATAGTAATGCGTTATAACGTATAACGACATATAGTAATGCGTCATCACGTATAACGTCATATAGTAATACGTCATAACGTATAACGTCATATAGTATTGCGTCATGACGAATAATGTCATATAATAAGGCGACATGACGTATAACGTCATATAGTAATGCGTCATAACGTATAACGTCATATAGTAATGCGTCATAACGTATAACGCCATATAGTAATACGTCATAACATATAACGTCATATAGTATTGCGTCATAACGTCTAACGCCATATAGCAATGCGTCATAACGTATAACGTCATATAGTAATGCGTCATACCGTATAACGTCATATAGAATTCCGGTTTAACGTATAACGCCATATAGCAATGCGTCATAACGTATAACGTCACATAGTAATACGTCTTAACGTATAACGTCATACAGAATTACGGTTTAACGTATAACGCCATATAGCAATGCGTCATAACGTATAACGTTATACAGAATTACGGTTTAACGTATAAAGTCATATAGTAATGCGTCATAACGTATAACGCCATATAGTAATGCGTCATAACGTATAACATCATATAGTATTGCGTCATGACGTATAACGTCATATAGTAATGCGTCATAACGTATATCGTCATAGAGTAATGCGTCAGAACGTATAACGTCATATAGTATTGCGTCATGACGTATAGCGTCATATAATAAGGCGACATGACGTATAACGTCATATAGAATTACGTCATAACGTATAACGTCATATACAATTACGGTATAACGTATAACGTCAAAAGAGTAATGCGTCATATCCTATAACGCCATATAGTAATTGCGTCTTAACGTATAACGTCATATAGAATTCCGGCATAACGTATATCGTCATATAGTAATACGTCATAACTTACAAGGTCATATAGTAATGCGTCATAACGTATAACGTCATATCGTATTGCGTCATGACGTATAACGTCATATAATAAGGTGACATGACGTATAACGTCATATAGAATTACGGCATAACGTATAACGTCACATAGTAAAACGTCAAAGCGTATAACGTCATACAGACTTACGGTTTAACGTCTAATGTCATACAGTAATGCGTCATATCGTATAACATCATATAGAATTCCGGTTTAACGTATAACGTCATATAGCAATGCGTCATAACGTATAACGTCATACAGACTTACGGTTTAACGTCTAATGTCATACAGTAATGCGTCATATCGTATAACATCATATAGAATTCCGGTTTAACGTATGACGCCATATAGCAATGCGTCATAACGTACAACGTTATACAGAATTACGGTTTAACGTATAACGTCATATAGTATTGCGCCATAACGCATAACGCCATATAGCAATGCGTCATAACGTCTAACGCCATATAGCAATGCGTCATAACGTATAACGTCATATAGTATTGCGTCATAACATCTAACGCCATATAGTAATGCGTCATAACGTATAACGTCATATAGTAATGCGTCATAACGTATAACGCCATATAGCAATGCGTCATAACGTATAACGCCATATAGCAATGCGTTATAACGAATAACGTCATATAGTAATGCGTCATAACGTATAACGTTATACAGTAATGCGTCATAACGTATAGCGCCATATAGTAATGTGTCATAACGTATATCGTCATATAGTAATGCGTCATAACGTATAACGTCATACAGTATTGCGTCATGACGTATAACGTCATATAATAAGGCGACATGACGTATAGCGTCATATAGAATTACGTCATAACGTATAACGTCATATACAATTACGGTTTAACGTATAACGTCAAAAGAGTAATGCGTCATATCCTATAACGCCATATAGTAATTGCGTCATAACGTATAACGTCATATAGAATTCCGGCACAACGTATATCGTCATATAGTAATACGTCATAACTTACAAGGTCATATAGTAATGCGTCAGAACGTATAACGCCATGTAGTAATGCGTCATAACGTATAACGTCATATAGTAATGCGTCATAACGTATAACGCCATATAGTAATGCGTCATAACGTATAACGTCATATAGTAATACGTCATAACGTATAACGTCATATAGTATTGCGTCATGACGAATAATGTCATATAATAAGGCGACATGACGTATAACGTCACATAGTAATGCGTCATAACGTATAACGTCATATAGTAATGCGTCATAACGTATAACGCCATATAGTAATGCGTCATAACATATAACGTCATATAGTATTGCGTCATAACGTCTAACGCCATATAGCAATGCGTCATAACGTATAACGTCATATAGTAATGCGTCATAACGTATAACGTCATATAGAATTCCGGTTTAACGTATAACGCCATATAGCAATGCGTCATAACGTATAGCGTCATACAGAATTACGGTTTAACGTATAACGCCATATAGCAATGCGTCATAACGTATAACGTTATACAGAATTACGGTTTAACGTATAAAGTCATATAGTAATGCGTCATAACGTATAACGCCATGTAGTAATGCGTCATAACGTATAACATCATATAGTATTGCGTCATGACGTATAACGTCATATAATAAGGTGACATGACGTATAACGTCATATAGAATTACGGCATAACTTATAACGTCACATAGTAAAACGTCATAACGTATAACGTCATACAGACTAACGGTTTAACGTCTAATGTCATACAGTAATGCGTCATATCGTATAACATCATATAGAATTCCGGTTTAACGTATAACGCCATATAGCAATGCGTCATAACGTATAACGTCATACAGTAATACGTAATACCGTATAACGTCATATAGAATTACGGCATAACGTATAACGTCACATAGTAAAACGTCATAACGTACAACGTCATACAGAATTACGGTTTAACGTCTAACGTCATGCAGTAATGCGTCATAACGTATAACATCATACAGAATTCCGGTTTAACGTATGACGCCATATAGCAATGCGTCATAACGTATAACGTTATACAGAATTACGGTTTAACGTATAACGTCATATAGTATTGCGCCATAACGCCTAACGCCATATAGCAATGCGTCATAACGTCTAACGCCATATAGCAATGCGTCATAACGTATAACGTCATATAGTAATGCGTCATACCGTATAACGTCATATAGAATACCGGTTTAACGTATAACGCCATATAGCAATGCGTCATAACGTATAACGTCACATAGTAATACGTCTTAACGTATAAAGTCATATAGAATACCGGGTGAACGTATAACGCCATATAGCAATGCGTCATAACGTATAACATCATATAGTATTCCGTCATGACGTATAACGTCATGTAGTAATGCGTCATAACGTATATCGACATATAGTAATGCGTCACAACGTATAACGTCATATAGTAATGCGTCATGACGAATAATGTCATATAATAAGGCGACATGACGTATAACGTCATATAGTAATGCGTCTTATCGTATAACGTCATATAGAATTCCGGTTTAACGTATAACGCCACATAGCAATGCGTCATAACGTATAACGTCACATAGTAATACGTCTTAACGTATAACGTCATATAGTAATGCGTCATAACGTATAACGTCATATAGTAATACGTCATAACGTATAACGTTATATAGTATTGCGTCATGACGAATAATGTTATATAATAATTCGACATGACGTATAACGTCATATAGTAATGCGTCATAACGTATAACGTCATACAGTAATGCGTCATAACGTATAACGCCATATAGTAATGTGTCATAACATATAACGTCATATAGTAATGCGTCATAACATATAACGACATATAGTATTGCGTCATAACGTCTAACGCCATATAGCAATGCGTCATAACGTATAACGTCATATAGTAATGCGTCATACCGTATAACGTCATATAGAATTCCGGTTTAACGTATAACGCCATATAGCAATGCGTCATAACGTATAACGTCATACAGAATTACGGTTTAACGTATAACGCCATACAGTAATTGCGTCATAACGTATAACGTTATACAGAATTACGGTTTAACGTATAAAGTCATATAGTAATGCGTCATAACGTATAACGCCATATAGTAATGCGTCATAACGTATAACGCCATATAGTAATGCGTCATGACGTATAACATCATATAGTATTGCGTCATGACGTATAACGTCATATAGTAATGCGCCATAACGTATAACGTCATATAGTAATACGTCATAACGTATAATGTCATATAGTATTGCGTCATGACGAATAATGTCATATAATAAGGCGACATGACGTATAACGTCATATAGTAATGCGTCATAACGTATAACGTAATATAGTAATGCGTCATAACGTATAACGCCATATAGTAATGCGTCATAACGTATAACGTCATATAGTAATGCGTCATAACGTATAACGCCATATAGTAATGCGTCATAACGTATAACGTCATATAGTATTGCGTCATGACGTATAACGTCATAAAATAAGGCGACATGACGTATAGCGTCATATAGAATTACGTCATAACGTACAACGTCATATACAATTACGGTTTAACGTATAACGTCAAAAGAGTAATGCGTCATATCCTATAACGCCATACAGTAATTGCGTCATAACGTATAACGTCATATAGAATTCCGGCATAACGTATATCGGCATATAGTAATACGTCATAACTTACAAGGTCATATAGTAATGCGTCAGAACGTATAACGCCATGTAGTAATGCGTCATAACGTATAACGTCATATAGTAATGCGTCATAACGTATAACGCCATATAGTAATGCGTCATAACGTATAACGTCATATAGTAATACGTCATAACGTATAACGTCATATAGTATTGCGTCATGACGAATAATGTCATATAATAAGGCGACATGACGTATAACGTCATATAGTAATGCGTCATAACGTATAACGTCATATAGTAATGCGTCATAACGTATAACGCCATATAGAATTATTGTTTATCGTATAACGTCATACAGCAAGTCCTCATATCGTATAACGTGACATAGTAATACGTCACAACCAATAACGTCATATAGAATTACTGTTAAACATATAACGCCATATCGAAATACGGTGAAACGTATAACGCCATATAGAGTTACGGTTTAACGTATAACGTCATATAGTAATGCGTAATAACGTATAACGCCATATAGTAATGCGTCATAACGTATAACGTCATATAGAATTACGGTTTCACGTATAGCACCATACAGTAATGCGTCGTAACGTATAACGTCATATAGTATTGCGTCATGACGTATAACATAACATAGTAATACGTCATAACGTATAACGCCATATAGTAATACGTCATAACGGATAACTTCACACAGTGTTACGTAATAACGTATAACGTCATATAGAATTGCGGTTTAACGTATAACGTCATATAGTAATGCGTCATAACGTATAACGCCATATAGTAATCCGTCATAACGTATAACGTCATATAGTATTGCGTCATGACGTATAACGTAGAATAGAATTACGACATAACGTACTACATCAAATAGTAATACGTCATAACGTATAACGTCATATAGAATTACGGTTTAACGTATAACGTCATATAGTAATGCGTCGTAACGTATAACGCCATATAGTAATGCGTCATACCGTATAACGTCATATAGAATTCCGGTTTAACGTATAACGAGATATATCAATGCGTCATAACGTATAACGACATATAGAATTGCGGAATAACGTATAACATCATATAGAATTATTGTTTAACGTATAACGTCATACAGGAATTCCTCATAAAGTATAACGTCATATAGTAATACGTCACAACGAATAACGTCATATAGAATTACTGTTAAACGTATAACGCCATATAGAATTACGTTTTAACGTATAACGTAATATAGAATGACGGTGTAACGTATAATACCATAGCGTAATGCGTCATATCGTGTAACGTCACATAGTAATACGTCATAACGCATAACGTCATATAGAATTACGATTAACGTATAACGTCATACAGTAATGCATCATAACGTATAACGTCATATAGAATTACGGTTTAACGTATGACGTCATATAGTATTGCGTCATGATGTATAACGTCATACAGAATTACGTCATAACATATAATGTCATATAGTATTGCGTCATAACGTATAACGTCATATAGTATTACGGCATAACATATAACGTCACATAGAATTACGTCATAACGGATAACGTCACATTGTAATACGTCATAACGTATAACGTCATATAGTATTACGGCATAACATATAACGTCACATAGAATTACGTCATAACGGATAACGTCACATAGTAAAACGTTATAACGTATAACGTCATATAGTATTACGGCATAACATATAACGTCACATAGAATTACGTCATAACGGATAACGTCACATAGTAAAACGTTATAACGTATAACGTCATATAGAATTACGGTTTAACGTATAACGCCATATAGTAATGAGTCATAACGTATAACGCCATATAGTAATACGTCATAACGTATAACGTCATATAGAATTATTGTTTATCGTATAACGTCATACAGTAATGCCTCATAACGTATAACGTCATATAGTATTGCGTCATGACGTATAACGTAACATAGTAATACGTCATAACGTATAACGTCACACAGTATTACGTAATAACGTATAACGTCATATAGAATGGCGGTGTAACGTATAACGTCATATAGTAATGCGTCATAACGTATAACGCCATATAGTAATGCGTCATAACGTATAACGCCATATAGTATTGCGTCATGATGTATAACGTCATATAGAACTAAGTCATAACATATAATGTCATATAGAATTACGGCATAACGTATAACGTCATGTAGTAATGCGTCATAACGTATAACGTCACATGGAAGTACATCATAAGATATAACGTCACATAGAATTACGTCATAACGGATAACGTCACATAGTAAAACGTTATAACGTATAACGTCATATAGAATTACGGTTTAACGTATAACGCCATATAGTAATGAGTCATAACGTATAACGCCATATAGTAATACGTCATAACGTATAACGTCATATAGAATTATTGTTTATCGTATAACGTCATACAGTAATGCCTCATAACGTATAACGTCATATAGTATTGCGTCATGACGTATAACGTAACATAGTAATACGTCATAACGTATAACGTCACACAGTATTACGTAATAACGTATAACGTCATATAGAATGGCGGTGTAACGTATAACGTCATATAGTAATGCGTCATAACGTTTAACGCCATATAGTAAAACGTCATAACGTATAACGTCATATAGAATTACTTCATAACGTATAACGTCACATAGCAATACGTCATAACGTATAACGTCATATAGAATTTCGGTTTAACGTATAACGCCAGATAGCAGCGCGTCATAACGTATAACGTCACATAGTAATACGTCATAACGTATAACGTCATATAGAATTATTGTTTAACGTATAACGTCATAGTGTAATGCGTCATAACGTATAACGCCATATCGAATTACGTCATAACATATAACGTCATATAGAATTTCGGTTTAACGTATAACGCCATATAGTAATGAGTCATAACGTATAACGCCATATAGCAATACGTCATAACGTATAACGTCATAAAGAATTACTTCATAACATATAACGTCACATAGTAATGCGTTATAACGTATAACGTCATATAGAATTACGGTTTAACGTATAACGTCATATAGTAATGCGTCGTAACGTATAACGCAATATAGTAATGCGTCATACCGTATGACGTCATATAGAATTACGGTTTAACGTATAACGTCATACAGTAATGCGTCATAACGTTTAACGTCATATAGTATTGCGTCATGACGTATAACATCACATAGTAATACGTCATAACGTATAACGTCATAAAGAATTACTTCTTAACGTATAACGTCAAATAGTAATACGTTACAACGTATAACGCCATATAGAATTATTGTTTAACGTGTAACGCCATATAGCAATACGTCATAACGTATAACGCCATATAGTAATACGTCATGTCGTATAACGTAGAATAGAATTACGACATAACGTACTACATCAAATAGTAATACGTCATAACGTATAACGTCATATAGAATTACGGTTTAACGTATAACGTCATACAGTAATGCATCATAACGTATAACGTCATATAGAATTACTTCATAACGTATAACGTCAAATAGTAATACGTTATAACGTATAACGTCATATAGAATTACGGTTTAACGTATAACGTCATATAGTAATGCGTCGTAACGTATAACGCCATATAGTAGTGCGTCGTACCGGATTTCGTCATATAGAATTCCGGTTTAACGTATAACGAGATATATCAATGCGTCATAACGTATAACGACATATAGAATTGCGGAATAACGTATAACATCATATAGAATTATTGTTTAACGTATAACGTCATACAGGAATTCCTCATAACGTATAACGTCATATAGTAATACGTCACAACGAATAACGTCATATAGAATTACGGTTAAACGTATAACGCCATATAGAATTACGTTTTAACGTATAACGTAATCGAGAATTGCGGTGTAACGTATAATACCATAGCGTAATGCGTCATATAGTGTAACGTCACATAGTAATACGTCATAACGCATAACATCATATAGAATTACGGTTTAACGTATAACGTCATACAGTAATGCATCATAACGTATAACGTCATATAGAATTACGGTTTAACGTATAACGTCATACAGTAATGCGTCATAACGTTTAACGTCATATAGTATTGCGTCATGACGTATAACATCACATAGTAATACGTCATAACGTATAACGTCATAAAGAATTACTTCATAACGTATAACGTCAAATAGTAATACGTCACAACGAATAACGTCATATAGAATTACGGTTAAACGTATAACGCCATATAGAATTACGTTTTAACGTATAACGTAATCGAGAATTACGGTGTAACGTATAATACCATAGCGTAATGCGTCATATCGTGTAACGTCACATAGTAATACGTCATAACGCATAACGTCATATAGAATTACGGTTTAACGTATAACGCCATATAGTAATGCGTCATAACGTATAACGTCACATAGTAATACGTCATAACGTTTAACGTCACATAGTAAAACGTCATAACGTATAACGTCACATAGCAAAACGTCATAACGTATAACGCCATATAGAATTACGTTTTAACGTATAACGTAATATCGAATTACGGTGTAACGTATAATACCATTGCGTAATGCGCCATAACGTGTAACGTCACATAGTAATACGTCATAACGCATAACGTCATATAGAATTACGGTTTAACGTATAACGTCATACAGTAATGCGTCATAACGTATAACGCCATATAGTAATGCGTCATATCGTATAACGCCATATAGCAATGCGTCATAACGGATAACGTCACATAGTAATACGTCATAACGTATAACGTCATATAGTATTGCGTCATGACGGATAACGTCTTACAGTAATACGTCTTAAAGTATAACGTCATATAGGAATGCGTCATAACGTATAACGCCATATAGCAATGCGTCATAACGGATAACGTCACATAGTAATACGTCATAACGTATAACGGCATATAGTATTACGGCATAACATATAACGTCACATAGAATTACGTCATAACGGATAACGTCACATAGTAATACGTCATAACGTATAACGTCATATAGTATTGCGTCATGACGGATAACGTCTTACAGTAATACGTCTTAAAGTATAACGTCATATAGGAATGCGTCATAACGTATAACGCCATATAGGAATGCGTCATAACGGATAACGTCACATAGTAATACGTCATAACGTATAACGTCATATAGTATTGCGTCATGACGGATAACGTCTTACAGTAATACGTCTTAAAGTATAACGTCATATAGGAATGCGTCATAACGTATAACGCCATATAGGAATGCGTCATAACGTATAACGCCATATAGTAATGCGTCATAAGGTATAACGCCATATAGTATTGCGTCAATGTGTATAACGTCATACAGATTTACGTCATAATATATAATGTCATATAGTATTGCGTCATGACGTATAACGTCATATAGTATTACGGCATAACATATAACGTCACATAGAATTACGTCATAACGGATAACGTCACATAGTAATACGTCTCACCGAATAACGTCTTATAGAATTACGGTTAAACGTATAACGCCATATAGAATTACGTTTTAACGTATAACGTAATATCGAATTACGGTGTAACGTATAATACCATTGCGTAATGCGCCATTACGTGTAACGTCACATAGTAATGCGTCATAACGCATAACGTCATATAGAATTACGGTTAAACGTATAACGCCATATAGCAATGCGTCATAACGGATAACGTCACATAGTAATACGTCATAACGTATAACGCCATATAGAATTACGGCATAGCGTATAACGTAACATAGAATTACGTCATAACGGATAACGTCACATGGTAATACGTCATTACGTATGACGTCACACAGTATTACGTCATAACGTATAACGTCATATAGAATTACGGTTTAACGTATTACGTCATACTGTAATGCGTCATAACGTATAACTTCACGTAGTATAACGTCATAACATATAACGTCATATAGAATTACGGTTTAACGTATAACGTCATACAGTAATGCGTCATAACGTATAACGTCATATAGTATTGCGTCATGACGTATAACGTCGCATAGATTTACGTCATAACGGATAACGTCTCATAGTAATACGTCATACCGTATAACGTCATATCGAATTACGTCATGACGTATAACGTCGTACAGAATTACGTCATAACGGATAACGTCTTATGGTAATACGTCATTACGTATGACGTCACACAGTATTACGTCATAACGTATAACGTCATATAGAATTACGGTTTAACGTATTACGTCATACTGTAATGCGTCATAACGTATAACTTCACGTAGTATAACGTCATAACATATAACGTCATATAGAATTACGGTTTAACGTATAACGTCATACTGTAATGCGTCATAACGTATAACGTCACATAGTATAACGTCATAACGTATAACGTCATATACAATTACGGCATAACGTATAACGTTATATAGCAATGCGTCATAACGTATAACGTCACATAGAATTACGTCATAACGGATAACGTCTTACAGTAATACGTCATAACGTATAACGTTATATAGCAATGCGTCATAACGTATAACGTCACACAGAATTACGTCATAACGGATAACGTCACATAGTAATACGTCATAACGTATAACGTCATGTAGAATTATTGCTTAACGTATAACGTCATACAGTAATTCCTCATAACGTATAACGTCACATAGTAATACGTCAAAACGAATAACGTCATATAGAATTACGGTTAAACGTATAACGCCATATAGAATTACGTTTTAACCTATAACGTCATATAGAGTTACGGTTTAACGTATAACGCCATAAAGAATTACGTCATAACGTATAACGTCACATAGTATAACGTCATCACGTATAACGTCATATAGAAATCCGGCATAACGTATAACGTCATACAGTAATGCGTCATATCGTATCACGTCATATAGTATAGCGTCATGACGTATAACGTCGTATAGCATTACGTCATAATGGATAACGTCTTCTAGTAATACGTCATAACGTATAACGTCATATAGAATTACGGCATAACGTATAACGTCATACAGTAATTCCTCATAACGTATAACGTCACATAGTAATACGTCACAACGAATAACGTCATATAGAATTACGGTTAAACGTATAACGCCATATAGAATTACGTTTTAACGTATAACGTAATATAGAATTACGGTTTAACGTATAACGTCATAGTGTAATGCGTCGTAACGTATAACGCCATATAGAATTACGGCATAACGTATAACGTAACATAGAATTACGTCATAACGGATAACGTCACATAGTAATACGCCATAACGCATAACGTCACATAGAATTACGGTTTAACGTATAACGTCATACAGTAATGCGTCATAACGTATAACGTCATATAGTATTGCGTCATGACGTATAACGTCGTATAGATTTACGTCATAACTGATAACGTCTCATAGTAATACGTCATACCGTATAACGTCATATCGAATTACGTCATGACGTATAACGTCGTACAGAATTACGTCATAACGGATAACGTCTTATAGTAATACGTCATAACGGATAACGTCACACAGTATTACGTCATAACGTATAACGTCATATAGAATTACGGTTTAACGCATTACGTCATATAGTATTACGGCATAACGTATAACGTCATACAGTAATGCGTCATAACGTATAACGTCATATAGTATAGCATCATGACGTATAACGTCGTATAGCATTACGTCATAATGGATAACGTCATACAGTAATTCCTCATAACGTATAACGTCACATAGTAATACGTCACAACGAATAACGTCATATTGAATTACGGTTAAACGTATAACGCCATATAGAATTACGTTTTAACGTATAACGTAATATAGAGTTACGGTGTAACGTATAATACCATAGCGTAATGCGTCATATCGTGTAACGTCACATAGTAATACGTCATAACGCATAACGTCACATAGAATTACGGTTTAACGTATAACGTCATAGTGTAATGCGTCGTAACGTATAACGCCATATAGAATTACGGTTTAACTAATAACGTCATACTGTAATGCGTCATAACGTATAACGTCATATAGTATTGCGTCATGACGTATAACGTCGTATAGAATTACGTCATAACGGATAACGTCTTACAGTAATACGTCATAATGTATAACGTCATATAGCAATGCGTCATAACGTATAACGCCATATAGTAATGCGTCATAACGTATAACGCCATATAGTCATGCGTCATAACGTATAACACCATATAGTATTGCGTCATGATGTATAACGTCATACAGAATTACGTCATAACATATAATGTCATATACTATTGCGTCATAACGGATATCGTCATATAGTATTACGGCATAACATATAACGTCACTTAGAATTACGTCATAACGTATAACGTCACATAGTAAAACGTCATAACGTATAACGTCATATAGAATTATTGTTTAGCGTATAACGTCATACAGCAGTACCTCATAACGTATAACGTCACATAGTAATACGTCATAACGTATAACGTCATATAGTATTGCGTCATGACGGATAACGTCTTACAGTAATACGTCTTAAAGTATAACGTCATATAGGAATGCGTCATAACGTATAACGCCATATAGGAATGCGTCATAACGTATAACGCCATATAGTAATGCGTCATAAGGTATAACGCCATATAGTATTGCGTCAATGTGTATAACGTCATACAGAATTACGTCATAATATATAATGTCATATAGTATTGCGTCATGACGTATAACGTCATATAGTATTACGGCATAACATATAACGTCACATAGAATTACGTCATAACGGATAACGTCACATAGTAATACGTCTCACCGAATAACGTCTTATAGAATTACGGTTAAACGTATAACGCCATATAGAATTACGTTTTAACGTATAACGTAATATCGAATTACGGTGTAACGTATAATACCATTGCGTAATGCGCCATTACGTGTAACGTCACATAGTAATGCGTCATAACGCATAACGTCATATAGAATTACGGTTAAGCGTATAACGCCATATAGCAATGCGTCATAACGGATAACGTCACATAGTAATACGTCATAACGTATAACGCCATATAGAATTACGGCATAGCGTATAACGTAACATAGAATTACGTCATAACGGATAACGTCACATGGTAATACGTCATAAGGCATAACGTCACATAGAATTACGGTTTAACGTATAACGTCATACAGTAATGCGTCATAACGTATAACGTCATATAGTATTGCGTCATGACGTATAACGTCGCATAGATTTACGTCATAACGGATAACGTCTCATAGTAATACGTCATACCGTATAACGTCATATCGAATTACGTCATGACGTATAACGTCGTACAGAATTACGTCATAACGGATAACGTCTTATGGTAATACGTCATAACGTATGACGTCACACAGTATTACGTCATAACGTATAACGTCATATAGAATTACGGTTTAACGTATTACGTCATACTGTAATGCGTCATAACGTATAACTTCACATAGTATAACGTCATAACTTATAACGTCATATAGAATTACGGTTTAACGTATAACGTCATACTGTAATGCGTCATAACGTATAACGTCACATAGTATAACGTCATAACGTATAACGTCATATACAATTACGGCATAACGTATAACGTTATATAGCAATGCGTCATAACGTATAACGTCACATAGAATTACGTCATAACGGATAACGTCTTACAGTAATACGTCATAACGTATAACGTTATATAGCAATGCGTCATAACGTATAACGTCACATAGAATTACGTCATAACGGATAACGTCACATAGTAATACGTCATAACGTATAACGTCATGTAGAATTATTGTTTAACGTATAACGTCATACAGTAATTCCTCATAACGTATAACGTCACATAGTAATACGTCAAAACGAATAACGTCATATAGAATTACGGTTAAACGTATAACGCCATATAGAATTACGTTTTAACCTATAACGTCATATAGAGTTACGGTTTAACGTATAACGCCATAAAGAATTACGTCATAACGTATAACGTCACATAGTATAACGTCATCACGTATAACGTCATATAGAAATCCGGCATAACGTATAACGTCATACAGTAATGCGTCATATCGTATCACGTCATATAGTATAGCGTCATGACGTATAACGTCGTATAGCATTACGTCATAATGGATAACGTCTTCTAGTAATACGTCATAAAGTATAACGTCATATAGAATTACGGCATAACGTATAACGTCATACAGTAATTCCTCATAACGTATATCGTCACATAGTAATACGTCACAACGAATAACGTCATATAGAATTACGGTTAAACGTATAACGCCATATAGAATTACGTTTTAACGTATAACGTAATATAGAATTACGGTTTAACGTATAACGTCATAGTGTAATGCGTCGTAACGTATAACGCCATATAGAATTACGGCATAACGTATAACGTAACATAGAATTACGTCATAACGGATAACGTCACATAGTAATACGTCATAACGCATAACGTCACATAGAATTACGGTTTAACGTATAACGTCATACAGTAATGCGTCATAACGTATAACGTCATATAGTATTGCGTCATGACGTATAACGTCGTATAGATTTACGTCATAACGGATAACGTCTCATAGTAATACGTCATACCGTATAACGTCATATCGAATTACGTCATGACGTATAACGTCGTACACAATTACGTCATAACGGATAACGTCTTATAGTAATACGTCATAACGGATAACGTCACACAGTATTACGTCATAACGTATATCGTCATATAGAATTACGGTTTAACGCATTACGTCATATAGTATTACGGCATAACGTATAACGTCATACAGTAATGCGTCATAACGTATAACGTCATATAGTATAGCATCATGACGTATAACGTCGTATAGCATTACGTCATAATGGATAACGTCATACAGTAATTCCTCATAACGTATAACGTCACATAGTAATACGTCACAACGAATAACGTCATATTGAATTACGGTTAAACGTATAACGCCATATAGAATTACGTTTTAACGTATAACGTAATATAGAATTACGGTGTAACGTATAATACCATAGCGTAATGCGTCATATCGTGTAACGTCACATAGTAATACGTCATAACGCATAACGTCACATAGAATTACGGTTTAACGTATAACGTCATAGTGTAATGCGTCGTAACGTATAACGCCATATAGAATTACGGTTTAACGAATAACGTCATACTGTAATGCGTCATAACGTATAACGTCATATAGTATTGCGTCATGACGTATAACGTCGTATAGTATTACGTCATAACGGATAACGTCTTACAGTAATACGTCATAATGTATAACGTCATATAGCAATGCGTCATAACGTATAACGCCATATAGTAATGCGTCATAACGTATAACGCCATATAGTCATGCGTCATAACGTATAACACCATATAGTATTGCGTCATGATGTATAACGTCATACAGAATTACGTCATGATGTATAACGTCATACAGAATTACGTCGTAACATATAATGTCATATACTATTGCGTCATAACGGATATCGTCATATAGTATTACGGCATAACATATAACGTCACATAGAATTACGTCATAACGGATAACGTCACATAGTAAAACGTCATAACGTATAACGTCATATAGAATTATTGTTTAGCGTATAACGTCATACAGCAGTACCTCATAACGTATAACGTCACATAGTAATACGTCACAACGAATAACTTCTTCTAGTAATACGTCATAACGTATAACGTCATATACAATTACGGCATAACGTAGAACGTCATACAGTATTTCCTCATAACGTATAACGTCACATAGTAATACGTCACAACGAATAACGTCATATAGAATTCCGGTTAAACGTATAACGCCATATAGAATTACGTTTTAACGTATAACGTAATATAGAATTACGGTTTAACGTATAACGTCATAGTGTAATGCGTCGTAACGTATAACGCCTTATAGAATTACGGCATAACGTATAACGTAACATAGAATTACGTCATA
Source organism: Bombus fervidus (assembly GCF_041682495.2). NCBI lineage: Eukaryota > Metazoa > Arthropoda > Insecta > Hymenoptera > Apidae > Bombus > Bombus fervidus. The sequence continues at coordinate 4,448,991 of NW_027212582.1, forward strand.
ACGGATAACGTCAGATAGTAATATGTCATAAGGCATAACGTCACATAGAATTACGGTTTAACGTATAACGTCATACAGTAATGCGTCATAACGTATAACGTCATATAGTATTGCGTCATGACGTATAACGTCGTATAGATTTACGTCATAACGGAGAACGTCTCATAGTAATACGTCATACCGTATAACGTCACACAGTATTACGTCATAACGTATAACGTCATATAGAATTACGGTTTAACGTATTACGTCATATAGTAATGCGTCATAACGTATAACGTCATATAGTATTGCGTCAAGACGTGTAACGTCACATAGTAATACGTCATACCGTATAACGTCATATCGAATTACGTCATAACGTATAACGTCACATAGCAAAACGTCATAACGTATAACGTCACATAGTATAACGTCATAACATATAACGTCATATAGAATTACGGTTTAACGTATAACGTCATACAGTAATGCGTCATAACGTATAACGTCATATAGTATTGCGTCATGATGTATAACGTCGTATAGCATTACATCATAATGGATAACGTCTTCTAGTAATACGTCATAACATATAACGTCATATAGAATTACGGTTTAACGAATAACGTCATACTGTAAAGCGTCACAACGAATAACGTCTTCTAGTAATACGTCATAACGTATAACGTCATATAAAATTACGGCATAACGTATAACGTCATACAGTATTTCCTCATAACGTATAACGTCACATAGTAATACGTCACAACGAATAACGTCTTATAGAATTACGGTTAAACGTATAACACCATATAGAATTACGTTTTAACGTATAACGTAATATAGAATTACGGTTTAACGTATAACGTCATAGTGTAAAGCGTCGTAACGTATAACGCCATATAGAATTACGGCATAGCGTATAACGTAACATAGAATTAAGTCATAACGGATAACGTCACATAGTAATACGTCATAAGGCATAACGTCACATAGAATTACGGTTTAACGTATAACGTCCTACAGTAATGCGCCATAACGTATAACGTCATATAGTATTGCGTCATGACGTATAACGTCGTATAGATTTACGTCATAACGGATAACGTCTCATAGTAATACGTCATACCGTATAACGTCATATCGAATTACGTCATGACGTATAACGTCGTACAGAATTACGTCATAACGGATAACGTCATATAGAATTACGGCATAACGTATAACGTCATACAGAAATGCGTCATATCGTATCACGTCATATACTATAGCGTCATGACGTATAACGTCGTATAGCATTACGTCATAATGGATAACGTCTTCTAGTAATACGTCATAACGTATAACGTCATATAGAATTACGGCATAACGTATAACGTCATACAGTAATTCCTCATAACGTATAACGTCACATAGTAATACGTCACAACGAATAACGTCATATAAAATTACGGTTAAACGTATAACGAAATATAGAATTACTTCATAACGTATAACGTCACATAGTATAACGTCACAACGTATAACGTCATATAGAATTACGGCATAACGTATAACGTCATACAGTAATGCGCCATAACGTATAACGTCATATAGCAATGCGTCATAACGTATAACGCCATATAGTAATGCGTCATAACGTATAACGCCATATAGTACTGCGTCATAACGTATAACGCCATATAGTACTTCGTCATGATGTATAACTTCATACAGAATTGCGTCATGATGTATAACGTCATACAGAATTACGTCATAACATATAATGTCATATAGTATTGCGTATTAACGTATAACGTCATATAGTATAACGGCATAACATATAACGTCACATAGAATTACGTCATAACGGATAACGTCACATAGTAAAACGTCATAACGTATAACGTCATATAGTATTACGGCATACCGTATAACGTCATATAGAATTACGGCATAACGTATAACGTCATACAGTAATGCGTCATAACGTATAACGTCATATAGTATAGCGTCATGACGTATAACGTCGTATAGCATTACGTCATAATGGATAAAGTCTTCTAGTAATACGTCACAACGCATAACGTCATATAGAATTACGATTTAACGTATAACGTCATATAGTATTACGGTTTAACGTATAACGTCATACAGTAATGCGTCATAACGTATAACGTCATATAGTAATACGTCACAACGAAGAGCGTCATATAGAATTACCGTTAAACGTATAACGCCATATAGAATTACGTTTGAACGTATAACGTAATATAGAATTACGGTGTAACGTATAATACCATAGCGTAATGCGTCATATCGTGTAACGTCACATAGTAATACGTCATAACGCATAACGTCATATAGAATTACGGTTTAGCGCATAACGCCATATAGGAATGCGTCATAACGTATAACGTCACATAGTAATTGGTCATACCGTATAATGTCATATCGAATTACGTCATAACGTATAACGTCACATAGCAAAACGTCATAACGTATAACGTCACATAGTAAAACGTCATAACGTATAACGTCACATAGTAAAACGTCATAACGCATAACGTCACATAGAATTACGGTTTAACGTATAACGTCATACAGTAATGCGTCATAACGTATAACGTCATATAGTATAGCATCATGACGTATAACGTCGAATAGATTTACGTCATAACGGATAACGTCTCATAGTAATACGTCATACCGTATATCGTCATATCGAATTACGTCATGACGTATAACGTCGTATAGCATTACGTCATAATGGATAACGTCATACAGTAATTCCTCATAACGTATAACGTCACATAGTAATACGTCACAACGAATAACGTCATATAAAATTACGGTTAAACGTATAACGAAATATAGAATTACTTCATAACGTATAACGTCACATAGTATAACGTCACAACGTATAACGTCATATAGAATTACGGCATAACGTATAACGTCATACAGTAATGCGCCATAACGTATAACGTCATATAGCAATGCGTCATAACGTATAACGCCATATAGTAATGCGTCATAACGTATAACGCCATATAGTACTGCGTCATAACGTATAACGCCATATAGTACTTCGTCATGATGTATAACTTCATACAGAATTGCGTCATGATGTATAACGTCATACAGAATTACGTCATAACATATAATGTCATATAGTATTGCGTATTAACGTATAACGTCATATAGTATAACGGCATAACATATAACGTCACATAGAATTACGTCATAACGGATAACGTCACATAGTAAAACGTCATAACGTATAACGTCATATAGTATTACGGCATACCGTATAACGTCATATAGAATTACGGCATAACGTATAACGTCATACAGTAATGCGTCATAACGTATAACGTCATATAGTATAGCGTCATGACGTATAACGTCGTATAGCATTACGTCATAATGGATAAAGTCTTCTAGTAATACGTCACAACGCATAACGTCATATAGAATTACGATTTAACGTATAACGTCATATAGTATTACGGTTTAACGTATAACGTCATACAGTAATGCGTCATAACGTATAACGTCATATAGTAATACGTCACAACGAAGAGCGTCATATAGAATTACCGTTAAACGTATAACGCCATATAGAATTACGTTTGAACGTATAACGTAATATAGAATTACGGTGTAACGTATAATACCATAGCGTAATGCGTCATATCGTGTAACGTCACATAGTAATACGTCATAACGCATAACGTCATATAGAATTACGGTTTAGCGCATAACGCCATATAGGAATGCGTCATAACGTATAACGTCACATAGTAATTGGTCATACCGTATAATGTCATATCGAATTACGTCATAACGTATAACGTCACATAGCAAAACGTCATAACGTATAACGTCACATAGTAAAACGTCATAACGTATAACGTCACATAGTAAAACGTCATAACGTATAACGTCATGTAGAATTACGGTTTAACGTATAACGTCATACTGTAATGCGTCATAACGTATAACGTCATATAATATTACGGCATAACATATAACGTCACATAGAATTACGTCATAACGGATAACGTCACGTAGTAATACGTCATAACGCATAACGTCACATAGAATTACGGTTTAACGTATAACGTCATACAGTAATGCGTCATAACGTATAACGTCATATAGTATTGCGCCATGACGAATAACGTCGTATAGATTTACGTCATAACGTATAAAGTCATATAGAATTTCGGTTTAACGTATAACGCCATATAGCAATGCGTCGTAACGTATAACGTCACATAGTAATGCGTCATAACGTATAACGTCATATAGAATTATTGTTTAACGTATAACGTCATACAGGAATTCCTCATAACGTATAACGTCTCATAGTAATACGTCACAACGAATAACGTCATATAGAGTTACGGTTTAACGTATAACGCCATAAAGAATTACTTCATAACGTATAACGTCACATAGTATAACGTCATAACGTATAACGTCATATAGAATTACGGCATAACGTATAACGTCATACAGTAATGCGCCATAACGTATAACGTCATATAGTATAGCGTCATGACGTATAACGTCGTATAGAATTACGTCATAACGGATAACGTCTTACAGTAATACGGCATAACGTATAACGTCATATAGTCATGCGTCATAACGTATAACGCCATATAGTATTGCGTCATGATGTACAACGTCATACAGAATTACGTCATGATGTATAACGTCATACAGAATTACGTAATAACATATAATGTCATATAGTATTGCGTCATAACGTATAACGTCATATAGTATTACGGCATAACATATAACGTCACATAGAATTACGTCATAACGGATAACGTCACATAGTAAAACGTCATAACGTATAACGTCATATAGTATTACGGCATACCGTATAACGTCATATGGAATTACGGCATAACGTATAACGTCATCCAGTAATGCGTCATAACGTATAACGTCATATAGTATTGCGTCATGATGTATAACGTCATATCGAATTACACCATAACGTATAACGTCACATAGTAAAACGTTATAACGTATAACGTCATATAGAATTACGGTTTAACGTATAACGTAATACAGTAATGCGTCATAACGTATAACGTCATATAGTATTGCGTCATCACGTATAACGTAGTATAGCATTACATCATAATGGATAACGTCTTCTAGTAATGCGTCATAACGTATAACGTCATATAGTATTGCGTCATGATGTAAACGTCATATCGAATTACAACATAACGTATAACGTCACATAGTAAAACGTTATAACGTATGACGTCATATAGAATTACGGTTTAACGTATAACGTCATATAGAATTACTGTTTAACGTATAACGCAATATAGTAATGCGTCATAACGTATAACGTCATATAGTATTACGGCATACCGTATAACATTATATAGCTTTACATCAGAATTGATAACGTCTTCTAGTAATACGTCATAACGTATAACGTCATATAGAATTACGGTTTAACGAATAACGTCATACTGTGATGCGTCATAACGTATAACGCCATATAGTATTGCGTCATGACGTATAACGTCGTATAGAATTACGTCATAACGGATAACGTCTTACAGTGATACGTCATAACGTATAACGTCATATAGCAATGCGTCATAACGTATAACGCCATATAGTAATGCGTCATAACGTATAACGCCATATAGTCATGCGTCATAACGTATAACGCCATATAGTACTGCGTCATGATGTATAACGTCATACAGAATTACGTCATGATGTATAACGTCATACAGAATTACGTCATAACATATAATGTCATATAGTATTGCGTCATAACGTATAACGTCATATAGTATTACGGCATAACATATAACGTCACATAGAATTACGTCATAACGGATAACGTCACATAGTAAAACGTCATAACGTATAACGTCATATAGTATTACGGCAAAACATATAACGTCACATAGAATTACGTCATAACGGATAACGTCACATAGTAAAACGTCATAACGTATAACGTCATATAGTATTACGGCATACCGTATAACATCATATAGCATTACATCATAATTGCTAACGTCTTCTAGTAATACGTCATAACGTATAACGTCATATAGAATTACGGTTTAACGAATAACGTCATACTGTGATGCGTCATAACGTATAACGTCATATAGTATAGCGTCATGACGTATAACATCGTATAGCATTACGTGATAATGGATAAAGTCTTCTAGTAATACGTCATAACGTATAACGTCATATAGAATTACGATTTAACGTATAACGTCATATAGTATTACGGTTTAACGTATAACGTCATACAGTAATGCGTCATAACGTATAACGTCATTTAGTAATACGACACAACGAATAGCGTCATATAGAATTACCGTTAAACGTATAACGCCATATAGAATTACGTTTTAACGTATAACGTAATATAGAATTACGGTGTAACGCATAATACCATAGCGTAATGCGTCATATCGTGTGACGTCACATAGTAATACGTCATAACGCATAAAGTCATATAGAATTACGGTTTAACGTATAACGTTATACAGTAATACGTCATAACGTATATCGTCATATAGCAATGCGTCATAACGTATAACGTCACATAGTAATGCGTCATAACGTATAACGTCATATAGAATTATTGTGTAACGTATAACGTCATACAGGAGTTCTTCAAAACGTATAACGTCTCATAGTAATACGTCACAACGAATAACGTCATATAGAGTTACGGTTTAACGTATAACGCCATAAAGAATTACTTCATAACGTATAACGTCACATAGTATAACGTCATAACGCATAACGTCATATAGAATTACGGCATAACGTATAACGTCATACAGTAATGCGTCATAACGTATAACGTCATATAGTATAGCGTCATGACGTATAACGTCGTATAGCATTATATCATAGTGGATAACGTCTTCTAGTAATACGTCATAACGTATAACGTCATATAGAATTACGGTTTAACGAATAACGTCATACTGTAATGCGTCATAACGTATAACGTGATATAGTATTGCGTCATGACGTATAACGTCGTATAGAATTACGTCATAACGGATAACGTCTTACAGTAATACGTCATAACGTATAACGTCATATAGCAATGCGTCATAACGTATAACGCCATATAGTAATGCGTCATAACGTATAACGCCATATAGTACTGCGTCATGACGTATAACGTCGTATAGAATTACGTCATAACGGATAACGTCTTACAGTAATACGTCATAACGTATAACGTCATATAGTATTACGGCATACCGTATAACATCATATAGCATTACATCATAATGGATCACGTGTTCTAGTAATTCGTCATAACGTATAACGTCATATAGAATTACGGTTTAACGAATAACGTCATACTGTAATGCGTCATAACGTATAACGTCATATAGTATTGCGTCATGATGTATAACGTCGTATAGAATTACGTCATAACGGATAACGTCTTACAGTAATACGTCATAACGTATAACGTCATATAGCAATGCGTCATAACGTATAACGCCATACAGTAATGCGTCATTACGTATAACGTCACATAGAATTGCGTCATAACGGATATCGTCACATAGTAAAACGTCATAACGTATAACGTCATATAGTATTACGGCATACCGTACAACGTCATATAGAATTACGATATAACGTATAACGTCATACAGTAATGCGTCATAACGTATAACGTCATATAGTATAGCGTCATGACGTATAACGTCGTATAGCATTACGTGATAATGGATAAAGTCTTCTAGTAATACGTCATAACGTATAACGTCATGTAGAATTACGGTTTAACGTATAACGTCATACTGTAATGCGTCATAACGTATAACGTCATACAGTAATGCGTCATAACGCATCACGTCATATAGAATTACGGATTAGCGCATAACGCCATATAGGAATGCGTCATAACGTATAACGTCACATAGTAATACGTCATACCGTATAACGTCATATCGAATTACGTCATAACGTATAACGTCACATAGCAAAACGTCAAAACGTATAACGTCACATAGTAAAACGTCATAACGTATAACGTCATATAGTATTACGTCATAACGGATAACGTCACATAGTAAAACGTCATAACGTATAACGTCATATACTATTACGGCATACCGTATAACATCATATAGCATTACATCATAATTGATAACGTCTTCTAGTAATACGTCATAATGTATAACGTCATATAGAATTACCGTTTATCGAATAACGTCATACTGTAATGCGTCATAACGTATAACGTCATATAATATTGCGTCATGACGTATAACGTCGTATAGAATTACGTCATCACGGATAACGTCTTACAGTAATACGTCATAACGTATAACGTCATATAGCAATGCGTCATAACGTATAACGCCATATAGTAATGCGTCATAACGTATAACGCCATATAGTACTGCGTCACGATGTATAACGTCATACAGAATTACGTCATGATGTATAACGTAATACAGAATTACGTCATAACATATAATGTCATATAGTATTGCGTCATAACGTATAACGTCATATAGTATTACGGCATAACATATAACGTGACATAGAATTACGTCATAACGGATAACGTCACATAGTAAAACGTCATAACGTATAACGTCATATAGAATTACGATTTAACTTATAACGTCATATAGTATTACGGTTTAACGTACAACGTCATACAGTAATGCGTCATAACGTATAACGTCATATAGTAATACGTCACAACGAATAGCGTCATATAGAATTACCGTTAAACGTATAACGCCATATAGAATTACGTTTTAACGTATAACGTAATATAGAATTACGGTGTAATGCATAATACCATGGCGTAATGCGTCATATCGTGTAACGTCACATAGTAATACGTCATAACGCATAAAGTCATATAGAATTACGGTTTAACGTATAACGTTATACAGTAATACGTCATAACGTATATCGCCATATAGCAATGCGTCATAACGTATAACGTCATATAGTATTGCGTCATGACGTATAACGTCGTATAGAATTACGTCATAACGGATAACGTCTTACAGTAATACGTCATAACGTATAACGTCATATAGTATTACGGCATACCGTATAACATCATATAGCATTACATCATAGTGGATCACGTCTTCTAGTAATTCGTCATAACGTATAACGTCATATAGAATTACGGTTTAACGAATAACGTCAACTGTAATGCGTCATAACGTATAACGTCATATAGTATTGCGTCATGATGTATAACGTCGTATAGAATTACGTCATAACGGATAACGTCTTACAGTAATACGTCATAACGTATAACGTCATAGAGTAATACGTCATAACGCATAAAGTCATATAGAATTACGGTTTAACGTATAACGTTATACAGTAATACCTCATAACGTATATCGTCATATAGCAATGCGTCATAACGTATAACGTCACATAGTAATGCGTCATAACGTATAACGCCATATAGAATTGTTGTGTAACGTATAACGTCATACAGGAATTCCTCATAACGTATAACGTCTCATAGTAATACGTCACATCGAATAACGTCATATAGAGTTACGGTTTAACGTATAACGCCATAAAGAATTACTTCATAACGTATAACGTCACATAGTATAACGTCATAACGTATAACGTCATATAGAATTACGGCATAACGTATAACGTCATACAGTAATGCGTCATAACGTATAACGTCATATAGTATAGCGTCATGACGTATAACGTCGTATAGCATTACATCATAATGGATAACGTCTTCTAGTAATACGTCATAACGTATAACGTCATATAGAATTACGGTTTAACGAATAACGTCATCCTGTTATGCGTCATAACGTATAACGTCATATAGTATTGCGTCATGAGGTATAACGTCGTATAGAATTACGTCATAACGGATAACGTCTTACAGTAATACGTCATAACGTATAACGTCATATAGCAATGCGTCATAACGTATAACGCCATATAGTAATGCGTCATAACGTATAACGCCATATAGTACTGCGTCATAACGTATAACGCCATATAGTACTGCGTCATGATGTATAACGTCATACAGAATTACGTCATGATGTATAACGTCATACGGAATTACGTCATAACATATAATGTCATATAGTATTGCGTCATAACGTATAACGCCATATAGTACTGCGTCATGATGTATAACGTCATACAGAATTACGTCATAACGTATAACGTCATATAGAATTACGGTTTAACGAATAACGTCATACTGTAATACGTCATAACGTATAACGTCATATAGAATTACGGTTTACCGAATAACGTCGTACTGTAATGCGTCATAACGTATAACGTCATATAGTATTACGGCATACCGTATAACGTCATATAGAATTACGGCATAACGTATAACGTCATACAGTAATGCGTCATAACGTATAACGTCATATAGTAATACGTCACAACGTATAACGTCATATACTATTACGGCATACCGTATAACATCATATAGCATTACATCATAATTGATAACGTCTTCTAGTAATACGTCATAATGTATAACGTCATATAGAATTACGGTTTATCGAATAACGTCATACTGTAATGCGTCATAACGTATAACGTCATATAATATTGCGTCATGACGTATAACGTCGTATAGAATTACGTCATAAGGGATAACGTCTTACAGTAATACGTCATAACGTATAACGTCATATAGCAATGCGTCATAACGTATAACGCCATATAGTAATGCGTCATAACGTATAACGCCATATAGTCATGCGTCATAACGTATAACGCCATATAGTACTGCGTCACGATGTATAACGTCATACAGAATTACGTCATGATGTATAACGTCATACAGAATTACGTCATAACATATATTGTTATATAGTATTGCGTCATAACGTATAACGTCACACAGAATTACGTCATAACATATAATGTTATATAGTATTGCGTCATAACGTATAACGCCATATAGCAATGCGTCATAACGTATAACGCCATATAGTAATGCGTCATTACGTATAACGTCACATAGAATTGCGTCATAACGGATAACGTCACATAGTAAAACGTCATAACGTATAACGTCATATAGTATTACGGCATACCGTACAACGTCATATAGAATTACGATATAACGTATAACGTCATACAGTAATGCGTCATAACGTATAACGTCATATAGTATAGCGTCATGACGTATAACGTCGTATAGCATTACGTGATAATGGATAAAGTCTTCTAGTAATACGTCATAACGTATAACGTCATATAGTAATACGTCACAACGAATAGCGTCATATAGAATTACCGTTAAACGTATAACGCCATATAGAATTACGTTTTAACGTATAACGTAATATAGAATTACGGTGTAACGCATAATACCATAGCGTAATGCGTCATATCGTGTAACGTCACATAGTAATACGTCATAACGCATAAAGTCATATAGAATTACGGTTTAACGTATAACGTTATACAGTAATACGTCATAACGTATATCGTCATATAGCAATGCGTCATAACGTATAACGTCACATAGTAATGCGTCATAACGTATAACGCCATATAGAATTGTTGTGTAACGTATAACGTCATACAGGAATTCCTCATAACGTATAACGTCTCATAGTAATACGTCACAACGAATAACTCATATAGAGTTACGGTTTAACGTATAACGCCATAAAGAATTACTTCATAACGTATAACGTCACATAGTATAACGTCATAACGTATAACGTCATATAGAATTACGGCATAACGTATAACGTCATACAGTAATGCGTCATAACGTATAGCGTCATATAGTATAGCGTCATGACGTATAACGTCGTATAGCATTACATCATAATGGATAACGTCTTCTAGTAATACGTCATAACGTATAAAGTCATATAGAATTACGGTTTAACGAATAACGTCATACTGTTATGCGTCATAACGTATAACGACATATAGTATTGCGTCATGAGGTATAACGTCGTATAGAATTACGTCATAACCTATAACGTCTTACAGTAATACGTCATAACGTATATCGTCATATAGCAATGCGTCATAACGTATAACGCCATATAGTAATGCGTCATAACGTATAACGCCATATAGAATTACGGTTTAACGAATAACGTCATACTGTAATGCGTCATAACGTATAACGTCATATAGTATCACGGCATACCGTATAACGTCATATAGAATTACGTCATAATGGATAAAGTCTTCTAGTAATACGTCATAACGTATAACGTCATATAGAATTACGATTTAACGTATAACGTCATATAGTATTACGGTTTAACGTATAACGCAATACAGTAATGCGTCATAACGTATAACGTCATATAGTAATACGTCACAACGAATACCGTCATATAGAATTACCGTTAAACGTATAACGCCATATAGAACTACGTTTGAACGTATAACGTAATATAGAATTACGGTGTAACGTATAATACCATAGCGTAATGCGTCATATCGTGTAACGTCACATAGTAATACGTCATAACGCATAACGTCATATAGAATTACGGTTTAGCGCATAACGCCATATAGTAGTGCGTCATAACGTATAACGTCACATAGTAATTCGTCATACAGTATAACGTCATATCGAATTACGTCATAACGTATAACGTCAGATAGCAAAACGTCATAATGTATAACGTCACATAGTAAAACGTCATAACGTATAACGTCATGTAGAATTACGGTTTAACGTATAACGTCATACTGTAATGCATCATAACTTATAACGTCATATAGTATTGCGTCATGACGTATAACGTCGTATAGAATTACGTCATAACGGATAACGTCTTACAGTAATACGTCATAACGTATAACGTCATATAGTAATGCGTCATAACGTATAACGCCATATAGTCATGCGTCATAAAGTATAACGCCATATAGTACTACGTCATGATGTATAACGTCATACAGAATTACGTCATGATGTATAACGTCATACAGAATTACGTCATAACATATAATGTCATATAGTATTGCGTCATAACGTATAACGTCACATAGTATTACGGCATAACATATAACGTCACATAGAATTACGTCATAACGGATAACGTCACATAGTAAAACGTCATAACGTATAACGTCATATAGTATTACGGCATACCGTATAACGTCATATAGAATTACGATATAACGTATAACGTCATACAGTAATGCGTCATAACGTATAACGTCATATAGTATAGCGTCATGACGTATAACGTCATATAGAATTACGTCATAATGGATAAAGTCTTCTAGTAATACGTCATAACGTATAACGTCATATAGAATTACGATTTAACGTATAACGTCATATAGTATAGCGTCATGACGTATAACGTCGCATAGCATTACGTCATAATGGGTAACGTCTTCTAGTAATGCGTCATAACGTATAACGTCACATAGTAATATGTCATACCGTATAACGTCATATCGAATTACGTCATAACGTATTATGTCACATAGCAAAACATCATAACGTATAACGTCATATAGACTTACGGTTAAACGTATAACGTCATATAGTAATGAGTCATAACGTATAACGCCATATAGTAATACGTCATAACGTATAACGTCATTTTGAATTACTTCATAACGTATAACGTCACATAGTAATACGTCATAACGTATAACGTCATATAGAATTTCGGTTTAACGTATAACGCCAGATAGCAATGCGACATAACGTATAACGTCACATAGTAATACGTCATAACGTATAACGCCATATAGTAATCCGTCATAACGTATAACGTCATATAGTATTGCGTCATGACGTATAACGTCATAAAGAATTACTTCATAACGTATAACGTCATATAGTAATGTCTCGTAACGTATAACGCCATATAGTAATGCGTTATACCGTACAACGTCACATAGTAATACGTCATAACGTATAACGTCATAAAGAATTACTTCATAACGTATAACCTCACATAGTAATACGTCATAACGTATAACATCATATAGAATTATTGTTTAACGTATAACGTCATACAGTAATTCCACATAACGTATAACGTCACATAGTAATACGTCACAACGAATAACGTCATATAGAATTACGGTTAAACGCATAACGCCATATAGAATTACGTTTTAACGTATAACGTAATATAGAATTGCGGTGTAACGTATAATACCATAGCGTAATGCGTCATAACGTGTAACGTCACATAGTAATACGTCATATCGTATAACGTCACATAGAATTCCGGTTTAACGTATAACGTTATAGTGTAATGCGTCATAACGTATAACGCCATATAGAACAACGGCATAACGTATAACGTAACATAGAATTACGTCATAACGGATAACGTCACATAGTAGTACGTCATAACGCATAACGTCATATAGAATTACGGTTTAACGTATAACGCCATATAGTAATGCGTCATAACGTATAACGTCACATAGTAATACGTCATACCGTATAACGTCATATCGAATTACGTCATAACGTATTATGTCACATAGCAAAACATCATAACGTATAACGTCATATAGACTTACGGTTAAACGTATAACGTCATATAGTAATGAGTCATAACGTATAACGCCATATAGTAATACGTCATAACGTATAACGTCATTTTGAATTACTTCATAACGTATAACGTCACATAGTAATACGTCATAACGTATAACGTCACATAGTAATACGTCATACCGTATAACGTCATATCGAATTACGTCATAACGTATTATGTCACATAGTAAAACATCATAACGTATAACGTCATATAGACTTACGGTTAAACGTATAACGTCATATAGTAATGAGTCATGACGTATAACGTCGCATAGCATTACGTCATAATGGGTAACGTCTACTAGTAATACGTCATAACGTATAACGTCATATAGAATTACGGCATAACGTATAACGTCATACAGTAATTCCTTATAACGTATAAAGTCACATAGTAATTCGTCACAACGAATAACGTCATATAGAATTGCGGTTAAACGTATAACTCCATATAGAATTACGGTTAAACGTGTAACGCCATATAGAATTACGTTTTAACGCATAACGTAATATAGAATTACGGTGTAACGTACAATACCATAGCGTAATGCGTCATATCGTGTAACGTCACATAGTAATACGTCATAACGCATAACGTCATATAGAATTACGGTTTAACGTATAACGTCATTCAGTAATGCGTCATAACGTATAACGTCACATAGTAATACGTCATACCGTATAACGTCATATCGAATTACGTCATAACGTATTATGTCACATAGCAAAACATCATAACGTATAACGTCATATAGACTTACGGTTAAACGTATAACGTCATATAGTAATGAGTCATAACGTATAACGCCATATAGTAATACGTCATAACGTATAACGTCATTTTGAATTACTTCATAACGTATAACGTCACATAGTAATACGTCATAACGTATAACGTCACATAGTAATACGTCATACCGTATAACGTCATATCGAATTACGTCATAACGTATTATGTCACATAGTAAAACATCATAACGTATAACGTCATATAGACTTACGGTTAAACGTATAACGTCATATAGTAATGAGTCATGACGTATAACGTCGCATAGCATTACGTCATAATGGGTAACGTCTACTAGTAATACGTCATAACGTATAACGTCATATAGAATTACGGCATAACGTATAACGTCATACAGTAATTCCTTATAACGTATAAAGTCACATAGTAATTCGTCACAACGAATAACGTCATATAGAATTGCGGTTAAACGTATAACTCCATATAGAATTACGGTTAAACGTGTAACGCCATATAGAATTACGTTTTAACGCATAACGTAATATAGAATTACGGTGTAACGTACAATACCATAGCGCAATGCGTCATATCGTGTAACGTCACATAGTAATACGTCATAACGCATAACGTCATATAGAATTACGGTTTAACGTATAACGTCATTCAGTAATGCGTCATAACGTATAACGTCACATAGTAATATGTCATACCGTATAACGTCATATCGAATTACGTCATAACGTATTATGTCACATAGCAAAACGTCATAACGTATAACGTCATATAGACTTACGGTTAAACGTATAAGGTCATATAGTAATGAGTCATAACGTATAACGCCATATAGTAATACGTCATAACGTATAACGCCATATCGAATTACGTCATAACATATAACGTCATATAGAATTGCGGTTTATCGTATAACGCCATATAGCAATGCGTCATAACGTATAACGTAACATATTAATACGTCATAACGTATAACGTCATATAGAATTATTGTTTATCGTATAACGCCATACAGCAATTCCTCATATCGTATAACGTCACATAGTAATACGTTACAACGAATAACGTCATATAGAATTACGGATAAACATATAACGCCATATAGAAATACGGTGAAACGTATAACGCCATATAGAGTTACGGTTTAACGTATAACGTTATACAGTAATGCGTCATAACGTATAACGCCATATAGTAATCCGTCATAACGTATAACGTCATATAGTATTGCGTCATGACGTATAACGTCGTATAGAATTAGGACATAAAGCATTGCATCAAATAGTAACACGTCATAAAGTATAACGACATATAGAAATACGGAATAACGTATAACGTCACATAGTAATACGTCATAACGTATAACGTCACTTAGGAATACGCCATAAAGTATAACGCCATATAGTAATGCCTCATAATGTATAACGTCATATAGAATTTCGGTTTAACGTATAACGCCAGATAGCAATGCGTCATAACGTATAACGTCACATAGTAATACGTCATAAAGTATAACGTCATATAGAATTATTGTTTAACGTATAACGTCATAGTGTAATGCGTCATAACGTATAACGCCATATCGAATTACGTCATAACATATAACGTCATATAGAATTTCGGTTTAACGTATAACGCCATATAGCAATACGTCATAACGTATAACGTTACATAGTAATACGTCATAACGTATAACGTCATATAGAATTATTGTTTATCGTATAACGTCATACAGCAATTCCTCATATCGTATAACGTCACATAGTAATAGGTCACAACGAATAACGTCATATAGAATTACGGTTAAACATACAACGCCATATAGAAATACGGTGAAACGTATAACGCCATATAGAGTTACGGTTTAATGTATAACGTCATACAGTAATGCGTCATAACGTATAACGTCATATAGTATTGCGTCATGACGTATAACGTAACATAGTAATACGTCATAACGTATAACGCCATATAGTAATACGTCATAACGGATAACGTCACACAGTATTACGTAATAACGTATAACGTCATATAGAATTGCGGTTTAACGTATAACGTCATATAGTAATGCGTCATAACGTATAACGCCATATAGTAATGCGTCATAACGTATAACGTCATATAGAATTACGGTTTCACGTATAACACCATACAGTAATGCGTCATAACGTATAACGCCATATAGTAATCCGTCATAACGTATAACGTCATATAGTATTGCGTCATGACGTATAACGTAGAATAAAATTACGACATAACGTACTACATCAAATAGTAATACGTCATAACGTATAACGTCGTATGGAATTAGGACATAAAGTATTGCATCAAATAGTAATACGGCATAAAGTATAACGTCATATAGAATTACGACATAACGTATAACGTCACATAGTAATACGTCATAACGTATAACGTCATATAGAACTCCGGTTTAACGTATAAAACACTACAGTAATGCGTCATAACGTATAACGACATATAGTATTGCGTCATGACGTATAACGTAACATAGTAATACGTCATAACGTATAACGCCATATAGTAATACGTCATAACGTATAACGTCATATAGAATTATTGTTTAACGTATAACGTCATAGTGTAACGCGTCATAACGTATAACGCCATATCGAATTACGTCATAACATATAACGTCATATAGAATTACGACATAACGTATAACGTCACATAGTAATACGTCATAACGTATAACGTCATATAGAATTCCGGTTTAACGTATAACACCATACAGTAATGCGTCATAACGTATAACGATATATAGAAATACGGAATAACGTATAACGTCACATAGTAATACGTCATGACGTATAACGTCACATAGGAATACGCCATAACGTATAACGTCACATAGTAGAACTTCATAACGTATAACGTCATATAGAATTACGGTTTAACGTATAACGTCATACAGTAATGCGTCATAACGTATAACGTCATATAGTATTGCGTCATTACGTATAACATCACATAGTAATACGTCATAACGTAGAACGTCATAAAGAATTACTTCATAACGTATAACGTCATATAGTAATGCGTCATAACGTATAATGTCATATAGAATTTCGGTTTAACGTATAACGCCATATAGCAATGCGTCATAACGTATAACGTAACATAGTAATACGTCATAACGTATAACGTCATGTAGAATTGTTGTTTAACGTATAACGTCATACAGTAATTCCTCATAACGTATAACGTCACATAGTAATACGTCACAACGAATAACGTCATATAGAATTACGGTTTAACGTATAACGTCATATAGTAATGCGTCATAACGTATAACGCCATATTGTAATGCGTCATAACGTATAACGCCATATAGTATTGCGTCATGACGTATAACATCACATAGTAATACGTCATAACGTATAACGTCATAAAGAATTACTTCATAACGTATAACGTCAAATAGTAATACGTTATAACGTATAGTGTCATTTAGAATTTCGGTTTATCGTATAACGCCATATAGCAATGCGTCATAACGTATAACGTAACATAGTAATACGTCATAACGTATAACGTCATGTAGAATTGTTGTTTAACGTATAACGTCATGCAGTAATTCCTCATAACGTATAACGTCACATAGTAATACGTCACAACGAATAACGTCATATAGAATTACGGTTTAACGTATAACGTCATATAGTATAGCGTCATGACGTATAACGTCATATAGAATTACGTCATAATGGATAAAGTCTTCTAGTAATACGTCATAACGTATAACGTCATATAGAATTACGATTTAACGTATAACGTCATATAGTATAGCGTCATGACGTATAACGTCGCATAGCATTACGTCATAATGGGTAACGTCTTCTAGTAATGCGTCATAACGTATAACGTCACATAGTAATATGTCATACCGTATAACGTCATATCGAATTACGTCATAACGTATTATGTCACATAGCAAAACATCATAACGTATAACGTCATATAGACTTACGGTTAAACGTATAACGTCATATAGTAATGAGTCATAACGTATAACGCCATATAGTAATACGTCATAACGTATAACGTCATTTTGAATTACTTCATAACGTATAACGTCACATAGTAATA
Source organism: Bombus fervidus (assembly GCF_041682495.2). NCBI lineage: Eukaryota > Metazoa > Arthropoda > Insecta > Hymenoptera > Apidae > Bombus > Bombus fervidus. The sequence goes on from NW_027212582.1 coordinate 4,468,421, forward strand.
CGTCATAACGTATAACGTCATATAGAATTTCGGTTTAACGTATAACGCCAGATAGCAATGCGACATAACGTATAACGTCACATAGTAATACGTCATAACGTATAACGCCATATAGTAATCCGTCATAACGTATAACGTCATATAGTATTGCGTCATGACGTATAACGTCATAAAGAATTACTTCATAACGTATAACGTCATATAGTAATGTCTCGTAACGTATAACGCCATATAGTAATGCGTTATACCGTACAACGTCACATAGTAATACGTCATAACGTATAACGTCATAAAGAATTACTTCATAACGTATAACCTCACATAGTAATACGTCATAACGTATAACATCATATAGAATTATTGTTTAACGTATAACGTCATACAGTAATTCCACATAACGTATAACGTCACATAGTAATACGTCACAACGAATAACGTCATATAGAATTACGGTTAAACGCATAACGCCATATAGAATTACGTTTTAACGTATAACGTAATATAGAATTGCGGTGTAACGTATAATACCATAGCGTAATGCGTCATAACGTGTAACGTCACATAGTAATACGTCATATCGTATAACGTCACATAGAATTCCGGTTTAACGTATAACGTTATAGTGTAATGCGTCATAACGTATAACGCCATATAGAACAACGGCATAACGTATAACGTAACATAGAATTACGTCATAACGGATAACGTCACATAGTAGTACGTCATAACGCATAACGTCATATAGAATTACGGTTTAACGTATAACGCCATATAGTAATGCGTCATAACGTATAACGTCACATAGTAATACGTCATACCGTATAACGTCATATCGAATTACGTCATAACGTATTATGTCACATAGCAAAACATCATAACGAATAACGTCATATAGACTTACGGTTAAACGTATAACGTCATATAGTAATGAGTCATAACGTATAACGCCATATAGTAATACGTCATAACGTATAACGTCATTTTGAATTACTTCATAACGTATAACGTCACATAGTAATACGTCATAACGTATAACGTCACATAGTAATACGTCATACCGTATAACGTCATATCGAATTACGTCATAACGTATTATGTCACATAGTAAAACATCATAACGTATAACGTCATATAGACTTACGGTTAAACGTATAACGTCATATAGTAATGAGTCATGACGTATAACGTCGCATAGCATTACGTCATAATGGGTAACGTCTACTAGTAATACGTCATAACGTATAACGTCATATAGAATTACGGCATAACGTATAACGTCATACAGTAATTCCTTATAACGTATAAAGTCACATAGTAATTCGTCACAACGAATAACGTCATATAGAATTGCGGTTAAACGTATAACTCCATATAGAATTACGGTTAAACGTGTAACGCCATATAGAATTACGTTTTAACGCATAACGTAATATAGAATTACGGTGTAACGTACAATACCATAGCGTAATGCGTCATATCGTGTAACGTCACATAGTAATACGTCATAACGCATAACGTCATATAGAATTACGGTTTAACGTATAACGTCATTCAGTAATGCGTCATAACGTATAACGTCACATAGTAATACGTCATACCGTATAACGTCATATCGAATTACGTCATAACGTATTATGTCACATAGCAAAACATCATAACGTATAACGTCATATAGACTTACGGTTAAACGTATAACGTCATATAGTAATGAGTCATAACGTATAACGCCATATAGTAATACGTCATAACGTATAACGTCATTTTGAATTACTTCATAACGTATAACGTCACATAGTAATACGTCATAACGTATAACGTCACATAGTAATACGTCATACCGTATAACGTCATATCGAATTACGTCATAACGTATTATGTCACATAGTAAAACATCATAACGTATAACGTCATATAGACTTACGGTTAAACGTATAACGTCATATAGTAATGAGTCATGACGTATAACGTCGCATAGCATTACGTCATAATGGGTAACGTCTACTAGTAATACGTCATAACGTATAACGTCATATAGAATTACGGCATAACGTATAACGTCATACAGTAATTCCTTATAACGTATAAAGTCACATAGTAATTCGTCACAACGAATAACGTCATATAGAATTGCGGTTAAACGTATAACTCCATATAGAATTACGGTTAAACGTGTAACGCCATATAGAATTACGTTTTAACGCATAACGTAATATAGAATTACGGTGTAACGTACAATACCATAGCGTAATGCGTCATATCGTGTAACGTCACATAGTAATACGTCATAACGCATAACGTCATATAGAATTACGGTTTAACGTATAACGTCATTCAGTAATGCGTCATAACGTATAACGTCACATAGTAATATGTCATACCGTATAACGTCATATCGAATTACGTCATAACGTATTATGTCACATAGCAAAACGTCATAACGTATAACGTCATATAGACTTACGGTTAAACGTATAAGGTCATATAGTAATGAGTCATAACGTATAACGCCATATAGTAATACGTCATAACGTATAACGCCATATCGAATTACGTCATAACATATAACGTCATATAGAATTGCGGTTTATCGTATAACGCCATATAGCAATGCGTCATAACGTATAACGTAACATAGTAATACGTCATAACGTATAACGTCATATAGAATTATTGTTTATCGTATAACGCCATACAGCAATTCCTCATATCGTATAACGTCACATAGTAATACGTTACAACGAATAACGTCATATAGAATTACGGATAAACATATAACGCCATATAGAAATACGGTGAAACGTATAACGCCATATAGAGTTACGGTTTAACGTATAACGTTATACAGTAATGCGTCATAACGTATAACGCCATATAGTAATCCGTCATAACGTATAACGTCATATAGTATTGCGTCATGACGTATAACGTCGTATAGAATTAGGACATAAAGCATTGCATCAAATAGTAACACGTCATAAAGTATAACGACATATAGAAATACGGAATAACGTATAACGTCACATAGTAATACGTCATAACGTATAACGTCACTTAGGAATACGCCATAAAGTATAACGCCATATAGTAATGCCTCATAATGTATAACGTCATATAGAATTTCGGTTTAACGTATAACGCCAGATAGCAATGCGTCATAACGTATAACGTCACATAGTAATACGTCATAAAGTATAACGTCATATAGAATTATTGTTTAACGTATAACGTCATAGTGTAATGCGTCATAACGTATAACGCCATATCGAATTACGTCATAACATATAACGTCATATAGAATTTCGGTTTAACGTATAACGCCATATAGCAATACGTCATAACGTATAACGTTACATAGTAATACGTCATAACGTATAACGTCATATAGAATTATTGTTTATCGTATAACGTCATACAGCAATTCCTCATATCGTATAACGTCACATAGTAATAGGTCACAACGAATAACGTCATATAGAATTACGGTTAAACATACAACGCCATATAGAAATACGGTGAAACGTATAACGCCATATAGAGTTACGGTTTAATGTATAACGTCATACAGTAATGCGTCATAACGTATAACGTCATATAGTATTGCGTCATGACGTATAACGTAACATAGTAATACGTCATAACGTATAACGCCATATAGTAATACGTCATAACGGATAACGTCACACAGTATTACGTAATAACGTATAACGTCATATAGAATTGCGGTTTAACGTATAACGTCATATAGTAATGCGTCATAACGTATAACGCCATATAGTAATGCGTCATAACGTATAACGTCATATAGAATTACGGTTTCACGTATAACACCATACAGTAATGCGTCATAACGTATAACGCCATATAGTAATCCGTCATAACGTATAACGTCATATAGTATTGCGTCATGACGTATAACGTAGAATAAAATTACGACATAACGTACTACATCAAATAGTAATACGTCATAACGTATAACGTCGTATGGAATTAGGACATAAAGTATTGCATCAAATAGTAATACGGCATAAAGTATAACGTCATATAGAATTACGACATAACGTATAACGTCACATAGTAATACGTCATAACGTATAACGTCATATAGAACTCCGGTTTAACGTATAAAACACTACAGTAATGCGTCATAACGTATAACGACATATAGTATTGCGTCATGACGTATAACGTAACATAGTAATACGTCATAACGTATAACGCCATATAGTAATACGTCATAACGTATAACGTCATATAGAATTATTGTTTAACGTATAACGTCATAGTGTAACGCGTCATAACGTATAACGCCATATCGAATTACGTCATAACATATAACGTCATATAGAATTACGACATAACGTATAACGTCACATAGTAATACGTCATAACGTATAACGTCATATAGAATTCCGGTTTAACGTATAACACCATACAGTAATGCGTCATAACGTATAACGACATATAGAAATACGGAATAACGTATAACGTCACATAGTAATACGTCATGACGTATAACGTCACATAGGAATACGCCATAACGTATAACGTCACATAGTAGAACTTCATAACGTATAACGTCATATAGAATTACGGTTTAACGTATAACGTCATACAGTAATGCGTCATAACGTATAACGTCATATAGTATTGCGTCATTACGTATAACATCACATAGTAATACGTCATAACGTAGAACGTCATAAAGAATTACTTCATAACGTATAACGTCATATAGTAATGCGTCATAACGTATAATGTCATATAGAATTTCGGTTTAACGTATAACGCCATATAGCAATGCGTCATAACGTATAACGTAACATAGTAATACGTCATAACGTATAACGTCATGTAGAATTGTTGTTTAACGTATAACGTCATACAGTAATTCCTCATAACGTATAACGTCACATAGTAATACGTCACAACGAATAACGTCATATAGAATTACGGTTTAACGTATAACGTCATATAGTAATGCGTCATAACGTATAACGCCATATTGTAATGCGTCATAACGTATAACGCCATATAGTATTGCGTCATGACGTATAACATCACATAGTAATACGTCATAACGTATAACGTCATAAAGAATTACTTCATAACGTATAACGTCAAATAGTAATACGTTATAACGTATAGTGTCATTTAGAATTTCGGTTTATCGTATAACGCCATATAGCAATGCGTCATAACGCATAACGTAACATAGTAATACGTCATAACGTATAACGTCATGTAGAATTGTTGTTTAACGTATAACGTCATGCAGTAATTCCTCATAACGTATAACGTCACATAGTAATACGTCACAACGAATAACGTCATATAGAATTACGGTTTAACGTATAACGTCATATAGTAATGCGTCATAACGTATAACGCCATATTGTAATGCGTCAACACGTATAACGTCATATAGTATTGCGTCATGATGTATAACGTCATATAGAATTACGTCATGACATATAATGTCATATAGAATTACGGCATAATGTATAACGTCACATAGTAATACGTGATAACGTATAACGTCATATAGCATTACGGTTTGATGTATAACGTCATACAGTAATTCGTCATAACGTAAAACGCCATATAGTAATGCGTCATAACGTATAACGTCATATAGAATTACGGTTTCACGTATAACACCATACAGTAGTGCGTCATAACGTATAACGTTACATAGTAATACGTCATAACGTATAACGTCACATAGTAATACGTCATAACGTATAATGTCATATAGAATTATTGTTTAACGTATAACGTCATAGTGTAATGCGTCATAACGTATAACGCCATATCGAATTACGTCATAACATATAACGTCATATAGAATTGCGGTTTATCGTATAACGCCATATAGCAATGCGTCATAACGTATAACGTTACATAGTAATACGTCATAACGTATAACGTCATATAGAATTATTGTTTATCGTATAACGCCATACAGCAATTCCTCATATCGTATAACGTCACATAGTAATACGTCACAACTAATAACGTCATATAGAATTACGGATAAACATATAACGCCATATAGAAATACGGTGAAACGTATAACGCCATATAGAGTTACGGTTTAACGTATAACGTTATACAGTAATGCGTCATCACGTATAACGCCATATAGTAATCCGTCATAACGTATAACGTCACTTAGGAATACGCCATAAAGTATAACGTCACTTAGGAATACGCCATAAAGTATAACGCCATATAGTAATGCCTCATAATGTATAACGTCATATAGAATTTCGGTTTAACGTATAACGCCAGATAGCAATGCGTCATAACGTATAACGTCACATAGTAATACGTCATAAAGTATAACGTCATATAGAATTATTGTTTAACGTATAACGTCATAGTGTAATGCGTCATAACGTATAACGCCATATCGAATTACGTCATAACATATAACGTCATATAGAATTACGGTTAAACATACAACGCAATATAGAAATACGGTGAAACGTATAACGCCATATAGAGTTACGGTTTAATGTATAACGTCATACAGTAATGCGTCATAACGTATAACGTCATATAGTATTGCGTCATGACGTATAACGTAACATAGTAATACGTCATAACGTATAACGCCATATAGTAATACGTCATAACGGATAACGTCACACAGTATTACGTAATAACGTATAACGTCATATAGAATTGCGGTTTAACGTATAACGTCATATAGTAATGCGTCATAACGTATAACGCCATATAGTAATGCGTCATAACGTATAACGTCATATAGAATTACGGTTTCACGTATAACACCATACAGTAATGCGTCATAACGTATAACGACATATAGAAATACGGAATAACGTATAACGTCACATAGTAATACGTCATAACGTATAACGTCACATAGGAATACACCATAACGTATAACGTCACATAGTAGAACTTCATAACGTATAACGTCATATAGTAATGCGTCATAACGTATAATGTCATATAGAATTTCGGTTTAACGTATAACGCCATATAGCAATGCGTCATAACGTATAACGTAACATAGTAATACGTCATAACGTATAACGTCATGTAGAATTGTTGTTTAACGTATAACGTCATACAGTAATTCCTCATAACGTATAACGTCACATAGTAATACGTCACAACGAATAACGTCATATAGAATTACGGTTTAACGTATAACGTCATATAGTAATGCGTCATAACGTATAACGCCATATTGTAATGCGTCATAACGTATAACGCCATATAGTATTGCGTCATGACGTATAACATCACATAGTAATACGTCATAACGTATAACGTCATAAAGAATTACTTCATAACGTATAACGTCAAATAGTAATACGTTATAACGTATAATGTCATTTAGAATTTCGGTTTATCGTATAACGCCATATAGCAATGCGTCATAACGTATAACGTAACATAGTAATACGTCATAACGTATAACGTCATGTAGAATTGTTGTTTAACGTATAACGTCATGCAGTAATTCCTCATAACGTATAACGTCACATAGTAATACGTCACAACGAATAACGTCATATAGAATTACGGTTTAACGTATAACGTCATATAGTAATGCGTCATAACGTATAACGTCATATAGAATTACGGTTTCACGTATAACACCATACAGTAGTGCGTCATAACGTATAACGCCATATAGTAATCCGTCATAACGTATAACGTCACATAGTAATACGTCATAACGTATAGCGTCGTATAGAATTATTGTTTAACGTATAACGTCATAGTGTAATGCGTCATAACGTATAACGCCATATCGAATTACGTCATAACATATAACGTCATATAGAATTTCGGTTTAACGTATAACGCCATATAGCAGTGCGTCATAACGTATAACGTAACATAGTAATACGTCATAACGTATAACGTCATGTAGAATTGTTGTTTAACGTATAACGTCATACAGTAATTCCTCATAACGTATAACGTCACATAGTAATACGTCACAACGAATAACGTCATATAAAATTACGACATAACGTATAACGTCACATAGTAATACGTCATAACGTATAACGTCATATAGAATTCCGGTTTAACGTATAACACCATACAGTAATGCGTCATAACGTATAACGACATATAGAAATACGGAATAACGTATAACGTCACATAGTAATACGTCATAACGTATAACGTCACACAGGAATACGCCATAACGTATAACGTCACATAGTAGAACTTCATAACGAATAACGTCATATAGTATTGCGTCATGATGTATAACGTCATATAGAAATACGTCATGACATATAATGTCATATAGAATTACGGCATAATGTATAACGTCACATAGTAATACGTGATAACGTATAACGTCATATAGCATTACGGTTTAACGTATAACGTCATACAGTAATTCTTCATAACGTAAAAAGTCATATCGAATTACGGTATAACGTATAACGTCACATAGTAATACGTCATAATGTATAACGTCATATAGAAATACGTCATAACGTATAACGTCACATAGTAATACGTCATAACGTATTACATCATATAGAATTTCGGTTTAACGTAACACGCCATATAGCAATGCGTCATAACGTATAACGACATATAGAATTGCGGAATAACGTATAACATCATATAGTAAGGCGTCATGACGTATAACGTCATATCGAATTACGACATCACGTACAACATCACATAGTATTACGTCATAACGTATAATGTCATTTAGAATTTCGGTTTATCGTATAACGCCATATAGCAATGCGTCATAACGTATAACGTAACATAGTAATACGTCATAACGTATAACGTCATGTAGAATTGTTGTTTAACGTATAACGTCATGCAGTAATTCCTCATAACGTATAACGTCACATAGTAATACGTCACAACGAATAACGTCATATAGAATTACGGTTTAACGTATAACGTCATATAGTAATGCGTCATAACGTATAACGCCATATTGTAATGCGTCATAACGTATAACGTCATATAGTATTGCGTCATGATGTATAACGTCATATAGAATTACGTCATGACATTTAATGTCATATAGAATTACGGCATAATGTATAACGTCACATAGTAATACGTGATAACGTATAACGTCATATAGCATTACGGTTTGATGTATAACGTCATACAGTAATTCGTCATAACGTAAAACGCCATATAGTAATGCGTCATAACGTATAACGTCATATAGAATTACGGTTTCACGTATATCACCATACAGTAGTGCGTCATAACGTATAACGCCATATAGTAATCCGTCATAACGTATAACGTCACATAGTAATACGTCATAACGTATAGCGTCGTATAGAATTATTGTTTAACGTATAACGTCATAGTGTAATGCGTCATAACGTATAACGCCATATCGAATTACGTCATAACATATAACGTCATATAGAATTTCGGTTTAACGTATAACGCCATATAGCAGTGCGTCATAACGTATAACGTAACATAGTAATACGTCATAACGTATAACGTCATGTAGAATTGTTGTTTAACGTATAACGTCATACAGTAATTCCTCATAACGTATAACGTCACATAGTAATACGTCACAACGAATAACGTCATATAAAATTACGACATAACGTATAACGTCACATAGTAATACGTCATAACGTATAACGTCATATAGAATTCCGGTTTAACGTATAACACCATACAGTAATGCGTCATAACGTATAACGACATATAGAAATACGGAATAACGTATAACGTCACATAGTAATACGTCATAACGTATAACGTCACACAGGAATACGCCATAACGTATAACGTCACATAGTAGAACTTCATAACGAATAACGTCATATAGTATTGCGTCATGATGTATAACGTCATATAGAAATACGTCATGACATATAATGTCATATAGAATTACGGCATAATGTATAACGTCACATAGTAATACGTGATAACGTATAACGTCATATAGCATTACGGTTTAACGTATAACGTCATACAGTAATTCTTCATAACGTAAAAAGTCATATCGAATTACGGTATAACGTATAACGTCACATAGTAATACGTCATAATGTATAACGTCATATAGAAATACGTCATAACGTATAACGTCACATAGTAATACGTCATAACGTATTACATCATATAGAATTTCGGTTTAACGTAACACGCCATATAGCAATGCGTCATAACGTATAACGACATATAGAATTGCGGAATAACGTATAACATCATATAGTAAGGCATCATGACGTATAACGTCATATCGAATTACGACATCACGTACAACATCACATAGTATTACGTCATAACGTATAACGTCATATAGAATTACTTCATAACGTATAACGTCACATAGTAATACGTCATAACGTATAACGTCATATAGAATTACGACATAACGTATAACGTCACATAGTAATACGTCATAACGTATAACGTCATATAGAATTCCTGGTTAACGTATATCTCCATACAGTAATGCGTCATAACGTATAACGACATATAGAAATACGGAATAACGTATAACGTCACAAAGTAATACGTCATAACGTATAACTTCACATAGGAATACGCCATAACGTATAACGCCATATAGTAATGCCTCATAACGTATAACGTCATATAGAATTACAGCTTAACGTATAACGTCATATAGTAATGTGTCATAACGTATCACTTCACATAGGAATACGCCATAACGTATAACGCCATATAGTAGTGCCTCATAACGTATAACGTCATATAGAATTCCGGTTTAACGTATAACGAGATATAGCAATGCGTCATAATGTATAACCCCATATAGTTATGCGTCATAACCTATAACGTCATATAGGATTACGGCATAACATATAACGTCACATAGAATTACGTCATAACGGATAACATCACATAGTAATACGTCATAACGTGTAACGTCATATAGAATTACTTCATAACGTATAACGTCACATAGTAATACGTCATTACGTATAACGTCATATAGAATTAAGGGCATAACGTATAACGTCACATAGTAATACGTCATAACGTATAACGTCATACAGTGATTCGTCATACCGTATAACGTCATATAGAATTCCGGTTTAACGTATAACGAGATATAGCAATGCGTCATAACGTATAACTACATATAGAATTGCGGAATAACGTATAACGTCTTATAATAAGGCGTCATGACGTGTATCGCCAAATCGAATTACGTCATAACGGATAACGTCACATAGTAATACGTCATAACGTGTAACGTCATATAGAATTACTTCATAACGTATAACATCATATAGTAAGGCGTCATGACGTATAACGTCATATCGAATTACGTCATAACGTGTAACGTCACATAGTAGAACTTCATAACGTATAACGTCATATAGAATTACGGTTTAACGTATAACGTCATACAGTAATGCGTCATAACGTATAACGTCATATAGTATTGCGTCATGACGTAGAACATCACATAGTAATACATCATAACGTATAACGTCATAAAGAATTACTTCATAACGTATAACGTCAAATAGTAATACGTTATAACCTATAACGTCATATAGAATTTCGGTTTAACGTATATCTCCATACAGTAATGCGTCATAACGTATAACAACATATAGAATTGCGGAATAACGTACAACATCATATAGTAAGGCGTCATGACGTATAACGTCATATCGAATTACGACATCACGTACAACATCACATAGTATTACGTCATAACGTATAACGTCATATAGAATTACTTCATAACGTATAACGTCACATAGTAATACGTCATAACGTATAACGTCATATAGAATTACGACATAACGTATAACGTCACATAGTAATACGTCATAACGTATAACGTCATATAGAATTCCGGTTTAACGTATATCTCCATACAGTAATGCGTCATAACGTATAACGACATATAGAAATACGAAATAACGTATAACGTCACATAGTAATACGTCATAACGTATAACTTCACATAGGAATACGCCATAACGTAAAACGCCATATAGTAATGCCTCATAACGTATAACGTCATATAGAATTGCGGAATAACGTATAACAACATATAGTAAGGCGTCATGACGTATAACGTCATATAGAATTACGACATAACGTATAACGTCATATAGAATTACGACATAACGTATAACGTCACATAGTAATACGTCATAACGTATAACGTCATACAGTGATTCGTCATACCGTATAACGTCATATAGAATTCCGGTTTAACGTATAACGAGATATAGCAATGCGTCATAACGTATAACTACATATAGAATTGCGGAATAACGTATAACGTCATATAATAAGGCGTCATGACGAGTATCGCCAAATCGAATTACGTCATAACGTACAACATCACATAGTATTACGTAATAACGTATAACGTCATATAGAATTACTTCATAACGTATAACGTCACAAAGTAATACGTCATAACGTGTAACGTCATATAGAATTACGGATTAACGTATAACGTCATAGTGTAATGCGTCATAACGTATAACGCCATACAGAATTACGTCATAACGGATAACGTCTCATAGTAATACGTCATAACGTATAACGCCACACAGTATTACGTAATAACGTATAACGTCATATAGAATTACGGTTTAACGTATAACGTCATATAGTAATGCGTCATAACGTATGACGCCATATTGTAATGCGCCATAACGTATAACGTCATATAGTATTGCGTCATGATGTATAACGTCATATAGAATTACGTCATGACATATAATGTCATATAGAATTACGTAATAACGTATAACGTCATATAGAATTACTTCATAACGTATAACGTCACAAAGTAATACGTCATAACGTGTAACGTCATATAGAATTACGGATTAACGTATAACGTCATAGTGTAATGCGTCATAACGTATAACGCCATACAGAATTACGTCATAACGGATAACGTCTCATAGTAATACGTCATAACGTATAACGCCACACAGTATTACGTAATAACGTATAACGTCATATAGAATTACGGTTTAACGTATAACGTCATATAGTAATGCGTCATAACGTATGACGCCATATTGTAATGCTCCATAACGTATAACGTCATATAGTATTGCGTCATGATGTATAACGTCATATAGAATTACGTCATGACATATAATGTCATATAGAATTACGGCATAACGTATAACGTCATATAGAATTACGACATAACGTATAACGTCACATAGTAATACGTCATAACGTATAACGTCCTATAGAAATACGGCATAACGTATAACGTAACATAGAATTACGTCATAACGTATAACGTCATATAGAATTACGATATAACGTATAACGTCACATAGTAATACGTCCTAACGTATAACGTCATATAGAATTACGGCATAACGTATAACGTAACATAGAATTACGTCATAACGGATAACGTCATATAGAATTACGGTTTAACGTATAACATCATACAGTAATGCGCCATAACGTATAACGTCATATAGTATTGCGTCATGACGTATAACATCACATAGTAATACGTCATAACGTATAACGCCATATAGTAATACGTCATAACGTATAACGCCATATAGTTATACGTCATAACGTATAACGTCACATAGAATTATGGTTTAACGTATAACGTCATAGTGTAATGCGTCATAACGTATAACGCCATATAGAATTACGACATAACGGATAACGTCTCATAGTAATACGTCATAACGTATAACGCCACACAGTATTACGTAATAACGTATAACGTCATATAGAATTACGGTTTAACGTATAACGTCATATAGTAATGCGTCATAACGTATAACGCCATATTGTAATGCGTCATAACGTATAACGCCATATAGTAATCCGTCATAACGTATAACGTCATATAGTATTGCGTCATGACGTATAACGTAGAATAGAATTACGACATAACGTACTACATCAAATAATAATACGTCATAACGTATAACGTCATATAGAATTACGACATAACGTATAGCGTCACATAGTAATACGTCATAACGTATAACGTCATAAAGAATTACTTCATAACGTATAACGTCAAATAGTAATACGTTATAACGTATAACGTCATATAGAATTACGGTTTAACGTATAACGTCATATAGTAATGCGTCGTATCGTATAACGCCTAATAGTAATGCGTCGTACCGTATAACGTCATATAGAATTCCGGTTTAACGTATAACGAGATATATCAATGCGTCATAACGTATAACGACATATAGAATTGCGGAATAACGTATAACATCATATAGAATTATTGTTTAACGTATAACGTCATACAGCAATTCCTCATAACGTATAACGTCATATAGTAATACGTCACAACGAATAACGTCATATAGAATTACTGTTAAACGTATAACGCCATTTAGAATTATGTTTTAACGTATAACGTAATATAGAATTACGGTGTAACGTATAATACCATAGCGTAATGCGTCATATCGTGTAACGTCACATAGTAATACGTCATAACGCATAACGTCATATAGAATTACGGTTTAACGTATAACGTCATACAGTAATGCATCATAACGTATAACGTCATATAGAATTACGGTTTAACGTATAACGTCACATAGCAAAACGTCATAACGTATAACGTCACATATTAAAACGTCATAACGTATAACGTCATATAGAATTACGGTTTAACATATAACGTCATACTGTAATGCTTCATAACGTATAACGTAATATAGTATTGCATCATGACGAATAACGTCGTATAGAATTACGTCATAACGGATAACGTCTTACAGTAATACGTCATAACGTAGAACGTCATATAGCTATGCGTCATAACGTATAACGCCAGATAGTAATGCGTCATAACGTATAACGCCATATAGTAATGCGTCATAACGTATAACGCAATATAGTATTGCGTCATGATGTATAACGTCATACAGAATTACGTCATAACATATAATGTCATACAGTATTGCGTCATAACGTATAACGTCATATAGTATCACGGCATAACATATAACGTCACATAGAATTACGTCATAACGGATAACGTCACATTGTAATACGTCATAACGTATAACGTCATATAGTATTACGGCATAACATATAACGTCACATAGAATTACGTCATAACGGATAACGTCACATAGTAAAACGTTATAACGTATAACGTCATATAGAATTACGGTTTAACGTATAACGCCATATAGTAATGAGTCATAACGTATAACGCCATATAGTAATACGTCATAACGTATAACGTCATATTGAATTACGTCATAACGTATAACGTCATATAGAATTTCGGTTTAACGTATAACGCCATAAAGAATTACGTCATAACGTATAACGTCACATAGTAATGCGTCATAACGTATAACGCCATATAGTAATGCGTCATAACGTATAACGCAATATAGTATTGCGTCATGATGTATAACGTCATACAGAATTACGTCATAACATATAATGTCATACAGTATTGCGTCATAACGTATAACGTCATATAGTATCACGGCATAACGTATAACGTCATATAGAATTACGGTTTAACGTATAACGTCATACAGTAATGCGTCATAACGTATAACGTCATATAGTATTGCGTCATAACGTATAACGTCGTATAGAATTACGTCATAACGGATAACGTCTTATAGTAATACGTCATAACGTATAACGTCATATAGAATTACGGTTAAACATATAACGTCATATAGAAATACGGTGAAACGTATAACGTCATATACCAATGAGTCATAACGTATAACGCCATATAGTAATACGGTATAACGTATAACGTCATTTTGAATTACTTCATAACGTATAACGTCACATAGTAATACGTCATAACGTATAAGGTCATATAGAATTTCGGTTTAACGTGTAACGACATACAGTAATGCGTCATAACGTATAACGTCATATAGTATTGCGTCATGACGTATAACGTAACATAGTAATATGTCATAACGTATAAAGCCATTTAGTAATACGTCATAACGGATACCGTCACACAGTATTACGTAATAACGTATAACGTCATATAGAATTGCGGTTTAACGTATAACGTCATATAGTAATGCGTCATAACGTATAACGCCATATAGTGATGCGTCATAACGTATAACGTCATAAAGAATTACGGTTTCACGTATAGTACCATACAGTAATGCGTCATAACGTATAACGCCATATAGTAATCAGTCATAACGTATAACGTCATATAGTATTGCGTCATGACGCATAACGTAGCATAGAATTACGACATAACGTACTACACCAAATAGTAATACGTCATAACGTATAACGTCATATAGAATTACGACATAACGTATAGCGTCACATAGTAATACGTCGTAACGTATAACGCCATATAGTAATGCGTCATACCGTATAACGTCATATAGAATTCCGGTTTAACGTATAACGTCATAGTGTAATGCGTCATAACGTATAACGCCATATAGAATTACGACATAACGGATACCGTCTCATAGTAATACGTCATAACGTATAACGCCACACAGTATTACGTAATAACGTATAACGTCATATAGAATTACGGTTTAACGTATAACGTCATATAGTAATGCGTCATAACGTATAACGCCATATTGTAATGCGTCATAACGTATAACGCCATATAGTAATCCGTCATAACGTATAACGTCATATAGTATTGCGTCATGACGTATAACGTAGAATAGAATTACGACATAACGTACTACATCAAATAGTAATACGTCATAACGTATAACGTCATATAGAATTACGACATAACATATAACGTCATATAGAATTTCGGTTTAACGTATAACGCCATATAGCAATACGTCATAACGTATAACGTTATATAGTAATACGTCACAACGAATAACGTCATATAGAATTACAGTTTAACGTATAACGTCATATAGTAATGCGTCATAACGTATAACGCCATATAGAATTATTGTTTAACGTATAACGTCATAGTGTAATGCGTCATAACGTATAACGCCATATCGAATTACGTCATAACATATAACGTCATATAGAAATTCGGTTAAACGTATAACGCCATATAGCTGTGCGTCATAACGTATAACGTAACATAGTAATACGTCATAACGTATAACGTCATGTAGAATTGTTGTTTAACGTATAATGTCATACAGTAATTCCTCATAACGTATAACGTCACATAGTAATACGTCACAACGAATAACGTCATATAGAATTACGGTTTAACGTATAACGTCATATAGTAATGCGTCATAACGTATAACGCCATATTGTAATGCGTCATAACGTATAACGCCATATAGTATTGCTTCATGACGTATAACATCACATAGTAATACGTCATAACGTATAACGTCATAAAGAATTACTTCATAACGTATAACGTCAAATAGTAATACGTTATAACGTGTAATGTCATTTGGAATTTCGGTTTAACGTATAACGCCATATAGCAATGCGTCATAACGTATAACGTAACATAGTAATACGTCATAACGTATAACGTCATGTAGAATTGTTGTTTAACGTATAACGTCATACAGTAATTCCTCATAACGTATAACGTCACATAGTAATACGTCACAACGAATAACGTCATATAGAATTACGGTTTAACGTATAACGTCATATAGTAGTGCGTCATAACGTATAACGCCATATTGTAATGCGTCATAACGTATAACGTCATATAGTATTGCGTCATGATGTATAACGTCATATAGAATTACGTCATGACATATAATGTCATATAGAATTACGGCATAATGTATAACGTCACATAGTAATACGTGATAACGTATAACGTCATATAGCATTACGGTTTGATGTATAACGTCATACAGTAATTCGTCATAACGTAAAACGCCATATAGTAATGCGTCATAACGTATAACGTCATATAGAATTACGGTTTCACGTATAACACCATACAGTAGTGCGTCATAACGTATAACGTTACATAGTAATACGTCATAACGTATAACGTCACATAGTAATACGTCATAACGTATAATGTCATATAGAATTATTGTTTAACGTATAACGTCATAGTGTAATGCGTCATAACGTATAACGCCATATCGAATTACGTCATAACATATAACGTCATATAGAATTGCGGTTTATCGTATAACGCCATATAGCAATGCGTCATAACGTATAACGTAACATAGTAATACGTCATAACGTATAACGTCATATAGAATTATTGTTTATCGTATAACGCCATACAGCAATTCCTCATATCGTATAACGTCACATAGTAATACGTCACAACGAATAACGTCATATAGAATTACGGATAAACATATAACGCCATATAGAAATACGGTGAAACGTATAACGCCATATAGAGTTACGGTTTAACGTATAACGTTATACAGTAATGCGTCATAACGTATAACGCCATATAGTAATCCGTCATAACGTATAACGTCATATAGTATTGCGTCATGACGTATAACGTCGTATAGAATTAGGACATAAAGCATTGCATCAAATAGTAATACGTCATAAAGTATAACGTCATATAGAATTACGACATAACGTATAACGTCACATAGTAATAGGTCACAACGAATAACGTCATATAGATTTACGGTTAAACATACAACGCCATATAGAAATACGGTGAAACGTATAACGCCATATAGAGTTACGGTTTAATGTATAACGTCATACAGTAATGCGTCATAACGTATAACGTCATATAGTATTGCGTCATGACGTATAACGTAACATAGTAATACGTCATAACGTATAACGCCATATAGTAATACGTCATAACGTATAACGTCATATAGAATTATTGTTTAACGTATAACGTCATAGTGTAACGCGTCATAACGTGTAACGCCATATCGAATTACGTCATAACATATAACGTCATATAGAATTACGACATAACGTATAACGTCATAAAGAATTACTTCATAACGTATAACGTCAAATAGTAATACGTTATAACGTATAATGTCATATAGAATTTCGGTTTAACGTATAACGCCATATAGCAATGCGTCATAACGTATAACGTAACATAGTAATACGTCATAACGTATAACGTCATGTAGAATTGTTGTTTAACATATAACGTCATACAGTAATTCCTCGTAACGTATAACGTAACATAGTAATACGTCACAACGAATAACGTCATATAGAATTACAGTTTAACGTATAACGTCATATAGTAATGCGTCATAACGTATAACGCCATATAGAATTATTGTTTAACGTATAACGTCATAGTGTAATGCGTCATAACGTATAACGCCATATCGAATTACGTCATAACATATAACGTCATATAGAAATTCGGTTAAACGTATAACGCCATATAGCTGTGCGTCATAACGTATAACGTAACATAGTAATACGTCATAACGTATAACGTCATGTAGAATTGTTGTTTAACGTATAATGTCATACAGTAATTCCTCATAACGTATAACGTCACATAGTAATACGTCACAACGAATAACGTCATATAGAATTACGGTTTCACATATAACGTCATATAGTAATGCGTCATAACGTATAATGTCATATAGAATTTCGGTTAAACGTATAACGCCATATAGCTGTGCGTCATAACGTATAACGTAACATAGTAATACGTCATAACGTATAACGTCATGTAGAATTGTTGTTTAACGTATAACGTCATACAGTAATTCCTCATAACGTATAACGTCACATAGTAATACGTCACAACGAATAACGTCATATAGAATTACGGTTTAACGTATAACGTCATATAGTAATGCGTCATAACGTATAACGCCATATTGTAATGCGTCATAACGTATAACGCCATATAGTATTGCTTCATGACGTATAACATCACATAGTAATACGTCATAACGTATAACGTCATAAAGAATTACTTCATAACGTATAACGTCAAATAGTAATACGTTATAACGTGTAATGTCATTTGGAATTTCGGTTTAACGTATAACGCCATATAGCAATGCGTCATAACGTATAACGTAACATAGTAATACGTCATAACGTATAACGTCATGTAGAATTGTTGTTTAACGTATAACGTCATACAGTAATTCCTCATAACGTATAACGTCACATAGTAATACGTCACAACGAATAACGTCATATAGAATTACGGTTTAACGTATAACGTCATATAGTAGTGCGTCATAACGTATAACGCCATATTGTAATGCGTCATAACGTATAACGTCATATAGTATTGCGTCATGATGTATAACGTCATATAGAATTACGTCATGACATATAATGTCATATAGAATTACGGCATAATGTATAACGTCACATAGTAATACGTGATAACGTATAACGTCATATAGCATTACGGTTTGATGTATAACGTCATACAGTAATTCGTCATAACGTAAAACGCCATATAGTAATGCGTCATAACGTATAACGTCATATAGAATTACGGTTTCACGTATAACACCATACAGTAGTGCGTCATAACGTATAACGTTACATAGTAATACGTCATAACGTATAACGTCACATAGTAATACGTCATAACGTATAATGTCATATAGAATTATTGTTTAACGTATAACGTCATAGTGTAATGCGTCATAACGTATAACGCCATATCGAATTACGTCATAACATATAACGTCATATAGAATTGCGGTTTATCGTATAACGCCATATAGCAATGCGTCATAACGTATAACGTAACATAGTAATACGTCATAACGTATAACGTCATATAGAATTATTGTTTATCGTATAACGCCATACAGCAATTCCTCATATCGTATAACGTCACATAGTAATACGTCACAACGAATAACGTCATATAGAATTACGGATAAACATATAACGCCATATAGAAATACGGTGAAACGTATAACGCCATATAGAGTTACGGTTTAACGTATAACGTTATACAGTAATGCGTCATAACGTATAACGCCATATAGTAATCCGTCATAACGTATAACGTCATATAGTATTGCGTCATGACGTATAACGTCGTATAGAATTAGGACATAAAGCATTGCATCAAATAGTAATACGTCATAAAGTATAACGTCATATAGAATTACGACATAACGTATAACGTCACATAGTAATAGGTCACAACGAATAACGTCATATAGATTTACGGTTAAACATACAACGCCATATAGAAATACGGTGAAACGTATAACGCCATATAGAGTTGCGGTTTAATGTATAACGTCATACAGTAATGCGTCATAACGTATAACGTCATATAGTATTGCGTCATGACGTATAACGTAACATAGTAATACGTCATAACGTATAACGCCATATAGTAATACGTCATAACGGATAACGTCATATAGTATTGCGTCATGACGTATAACGTAGAATAAAATTACGACATAACGTACTACATCAAATAGTAATACGTCATAACGTATAACGTCGTATGGAATTAGGACATAAAGTATTGCATCAAATAGTAATACGGCATAAAGTATAACGTCATATAGAATTACGACATAACGTATAACGTCACATAGTAATACGTCATAACGTATAACGTCATATAGAACTCCGGTTTAACGTATAAAACACTACAGTAATGCGTCATAACGTATAACGACATATAGTATTGCGTCATGACGTATAACGTAACATAGTAATACGTCATAACGTATAACGCCATATAGTAATACGTCATAACGTATACGTCATATAGAATTATTGTTTAACGTATAACGTCATAGTGTAACGCGTCATAACGTGTAACGCCATATCGAATGACGTCATAACATATAACGTCATATAGAATTACGACATAACGTATAACGTCACATAGTAATACGTCATAACGTATAACGTCATATAGAATTCCGGTTTAACGTATAACACCATACAGTAATGCGTCATAACGTATAACGACATATCGAAATACGGAATAACGTATAACGTCACATAGTAATACGTCATGACGTATAACGTCACATAGGAATACGCCATAACGTATAACGTCACATAGTAGAACTTCATAACGTATAACGTCATATAGAATTACGGTTTAACGTATAACGTCATACAGTAATGCGTCATAACGTATAACGTCATAAGGAATTACTTCATAACGTATAACGTCAAATAGTAATACGTTATAACGTATAATGTCATTTAGAATTTCGGTTTATCGTATAACGCCATATAGCAATGCGTCATAACGTATAACGTAACATAGTAATACGTCATAACGTATAACGTCATGTAGAATTGTTGTGTAACGTATAACGTCATGCAGTAATTCCTCATAACGTATAACGTCACATAGTAATACGTCACAACGAATAACGTCATATAAAATTACGGTTAAACATACAACGCCATATAGAAATACGGTGAAACGTATAACGCCATATAGAGTTACGGTTTAATGTATAACGTCATACAGTAATGCGTCATAACGTATAACGTCATATAGTATTGCGTCATGACGTATAACGTAACATAGTAATACGTCATAACGTATAACGCCATATGGTAATACTTCATAACGGATAACGTCACACAGTATTACGTAATAACGTATAACGTCATATAGAATTGCGGTTTAACGTATAACGTCATATAGTAATGCGTCATAACGTATAACGCCATATAGTAATGCGTCATAACGTATAACGCCATATAGTAATGCGTCATAACGTATAACGTCATATAGAATTACGGTTTAACGTATAACGTCATACAGTAATGCGTCATAACGTATAACGTCATATAGTATTGCGTCATTACGTATAACATCACATAGTAATACGTCATAACGTATAACGTCATAAAGAATTACTTCATAACGTATAACGTCATATAGTAATGCGTCATAACGTATAATGTCATATAGAATTTCGGTTTAACGTATAACGCCATATAGCAATGCGTCATAACGTATAACGTAACATAGTAATACGTCATAACGTATAACGTCATGTAGAATTGTTGTTTAACGTATAACGTCATACAGTAATTCCTCATAACGTATAACGTCACATAGTGATACGTCACAACGAATAACGTCATATAGAATTACGGTTTAACGTATAACGTCATATAGTAATGCGTCATAACGTATAACGCCATATTGTAATGCGTCAACACGTATAACGTCATATAGTATTGCGTCATGATGTATAACGTCATATAGAATTACGTCATGACATATAATGTCATATAGAATTACGGCATAATGTATAACGTCACATAGTAATACGTGATAACGTATAACGTCATATAGCATTACGGTTTGATGTATAACGTCATACAGTAATTCGTCATAACGTAAAACGCCTTATAGTAATGCGTCATAACGTATAACGTCATATAGAATTACGGTTTCACGTATAACACCATACAGTAGTGCGTCATAACGTATAACGCCATATAGTAATCCGTCATAACGTATAACGTCACATAGTAATACGTCATAACGTATAACGTCATATAGAGTTACGGTGTAATGTATAACGTCATACAGTAATGCGTCATAACGTATAACGTCATATAGTATTGCGTCATGACGTATAACGTATCATAGTAATACGTCATAACGTATAACGCCATATGGTAATACTTCATAACGGATAACGTCACACAGTATTACGTAATAACGTATAACGTCATATAGAATTGCGGTTGAACGTATAACGTCATATAGTAATGCGTCATAACGTATAACGCCATATAGTAATGCGTCATAACGTATAACGCCATATAGTAATGCGTCATAACGTATAACGTCATATAGAATTACGGTTTCACGTATAACACCATACAGTAATGCGTCATACCGTATAACGCCATATAGTAATCCGTCATAACGTATAACGTCATATAGTATTGCGTCATGACGTATAACGTAGAATAAAATTACGACATAACGTACTACATCAAATAGTAATACGTCATAACGTATAACGTCGTATAGAATTAGGACATAAAGTATTGCATCAAATAGTAATACGGCATAAAGTATAACGTCATATAGAATTACGACATAACGTATAACGTCACATAGTAATACGTCATAACGTATAACGTCATATAGAATTCCGGTTTAACGTATAACACCATACAGTAATGCATCATAACGTATAACGACATATAGTATTGCGTCATGACGTATAACGTAACATAGTCATACGTCATAACGTATAACGCCATATAGTAATACGTCATAACGTATAACGTCATATAGAATTATTGTTTAACGTATAACGTCATAGTGTAACGCGTCATAACGTATAACGCCATATCGAATTACGTCATAACATATAACGTCGTATAGAATTACGACATAACGTATAACGTCATAAAGAATTACTTCATAACGTATAACGTCAAATAGTAATACGTTATAACGTATAATGTCATATAGAATTTCGGTTTAACGTATAACGCCATATAGCAATGCGTCATAACGTATAACGTAACATAGTAATACGTCATAACGTATAACGTCATGTAGAATTGTTGTTTAACATATAACGTCATACAGTAATTCCTCGTAACGTATAACGTAACATAGTAATACGTCACAACGAATAACGTCATATAGAATTACAGTTTAACGTATAACGTCATATCGTAATGCGTCATAACGTATAACGCCATATAGAATTATTGTCTAACGTATAACGTCATAGTGTAATGCGTCATAACGTATAACGCCATATCGAATTACGTCATAACATATAACGTCATATAGAATTTCGGTTTAACGTATAACGCCATATAGCAGTGCGTCATAACGTATAACGTAACATAGTAATACGTCATAACGTATAACGTCATGTAGAATTGTTGTTTAACGTATAATGTCATACAGTAATTCCTCATAACGTATAACGTCACATAGTAATACGTCACAACGAATAACGTCATATAGAATTACGGTTTCACGTATAATGTCATATAGTAATGCGTCATAACGTATAATGTCATATAGAATTTCGGTTTAACGTATAACGCCATATAGCAATGCGTCATAACGTATAACGTAACATAGTAATACGTCATAACGTATAACGTCATGTAGAATTGTTGTTTAACGTATAACGTCATACAGTAATTCCTCATAACGTATAACGTCACATAGTAATACGTCACAACGAATAACGTCATATAGAATTACGGTTTAACGTATAACGTCATATAGTAATGCGTCATAACGTATAACGCCATATTGTAATGCGTCATAACGTATAACGCCATATAGTATTGCTTCATGACGTATAACATCACATAGTAATACGTCATAACGTATAACGTCATAAAGAATTACTTCATAACGTATAACGTCAAATAGTAATACGTTATAACGTGTAATGTCATTTAGAATTTCGGTTTAACGTATAACGCCATATAGCAATGCGTCATAACGTATAACGTAACATAGTAATACGTCATAACGTATAACGTCATGTAGAATTGTTGTTTAACGTATAACGTCATACAGTAATTCCTCATAACGTATAACGTCACATAGTAATACGTCACAACGAATAACGTCATATAGAATTACGGTTTAACGTATAACGTCATATAGTAATGCGTCATAACGTATAACGCCATATTGTAATGCGTCATAACGTATAACGCCATATAGTATTGCTTCATGACGTATAACATCACATAGTAATACGTCATAACGTATAACGTCATAAAGAATTACTTCATAACGTATAACGTCAAATAGTAATACGTTATAACGTGTAATGTCATTTAGAATTTCGGTTTAACGTATAACGCCATATAGCAATGCGTCATAACGTATAACGTAACATAGTAATACGTCATAACGTATAACGTCATGTAGAATTGTTGTTTAACGTATAACGTCATACAGTAATTCCTCATAACGTATAACGTCACATAGTAATACGTCACAACGAATAACGTCATATAGAATTACGGTTTAACGTATAACGTCATATAGTAATGCGTCATAACGTATAACGCCATATTGTAATGCGTCATAACGTATAACGTCATATAGTATTGCGTCATGATGTATAACGTCATATAGAATTACGTCATGACATATAATGTCATATAGAATTACGGCATAATGTATAACGTCACATAGTAATACGTGATAACGTATAACGTCATATAGCATTACGGTTTGATGTATAACGTCATACAGTAATTCGTCATAACGTAAAACGCCATATAGTAATGCGTCATAACGTATAACGTCATACAGAATTACGGTTTCACGTATAACACCATACAGTAGGGCGTCATAACGTATAACGTTACATAGTAATACGTCATAACGTATAACGTCACATAGTAATACGTCATAACGTATAATGTCATATAGAATTATTGTTTAACGTATAACGTCATAGTGTAATGCGTCATAACGTATAACGCCATATCGAATTACGTCATAACATATAACGTCATATAGAATTGCGGTTTATCTTATAACGCCATATAGCAATGCGTCATAACGTATAACGTTACATAGTAATACGTCATAACGTATAACGTCATATAGAATTATTGTTTATCGTATAACGCCATACAGCAATTCCTCATATCGTATAACGTCACATAGTAATACGTCACAACGAATAACGTCATATAGAATTACGGATAAACATATAACGCCATATAGAAATACGGTGAAACGTATAACGCCATATAGAGTTACGGTTTAACGTATAACGTTATACAGTAATGCGTCATAACGTATAACGCCATATAGTAATCCGTCATAACGTATAACGTCATATAGTATTGCGTCATGACGTATAACGTAGAATAAAAATACGACATAACGTACTACATCAAATTGTAATACGTCATAACGTATAACGTCGTATAGAATTAGGACATAAAGTATTGCATCAAATAGTAATACGTCATAAAGTATAACGTCATATAGAATTACGACATAACGTATAACGTCATATAGAATTCCGGTTTAACGTATAACACCATACAGTAATGCGTCATAACGAATAACGACATATAGAAATACGGAATAACGTATAACGTCACATAGTAATACGTCATAACGTATAACGTCACTTAGGAATACGCCATAAAGTATAACGCCATATAGTAATGCCTCATAATGTATAACGTCATATAGAATTTCGGTTTAACGTATAACGCCCGATAGCAATGCGTCATAACGTATAACGTCACATAGTAATACGTCATAAAGTATAACGTCATATAGAATTATTGTTTAACGTATAACGTCATAGTGTAATGCGTCATAACGTATAACGCCATATCGAATTACGTCATAACATCTAACGTCATATAGAATTTCGGTTTAACGTATAACGCCATATAGCAATACGTCATAACGTATAACGTTACATAGTAATACGTCATAACGTATAACGTCATATAGAATTATTGTTTATCGTATAACGTCATACAGCAATTCCTCATATCGTATAACGTCACATAGTAATACGTCACAACGAATAACGTCATATAGAATTACGGTTAAACATACAACGCCATATAGAAATACGGTGAAACGTATAACGCCATATAGAGTTACGGTTTAATGTATAACGTCATACAGTAATGCGTCATAACGTATAACGTCATATAGTATTGCGTCATGACGTATAACGTAACATAGTAATACGTCATAACGTATAACGCCATATAGTAATACGTCATAACGGATAACGTCACACAGTATTACGTAATAACGTATAACGTCATATAGAATTGCGGTTTAACGTATAACGTCATATAGTAATGCGTCATAACGTATAACGCCATATAGTAATGCGTCATAACGTATAACGTCATATAGAACTACGGTTTCACGTATAACACCATACAGTAATGCGTCATAACGTATAACGCCATATAGTAATCCGTCATAACGTATAACGTCATATAGTATTGCGTCATGACGTATAACGTAGAATAAAATTACGACATAACGTACTACATCAAATAGTAATACGTCATAACGTATAACGTCGTATGGAATTAGGACATAAAGTATTGCATCAAATAGTAATACGGCATAAAGTATAACGTCATATAGAATTACGACATAACGTATAACGTCACATAGTAATACGTCATAACGTATAACGTCATATTGAATTCCGGTTTAACGTATAAAACACTACAGTAATGCGTCATAACGTATAACGACATATAGTATTGCGTCATGACGTATAACGTAACATAGTAATACGTCATAACGTATAACGCCATATAGTAATACGTCATAACGTATAACGTCATATAGAATTATTGTTTAACGTATAACGTCATAGTGTAACGCGTCATAACGTATAACGCCATATCGAATTACGTCATAACATATAACGTCATATAGAATTACGACATAACGTATAACGTCACATAGTAATACGTCATAACGTATAACGTCATATAGAATTCCGGTTTAACGTATAACACCATACAGTAATGCGTCATAACGTATAACGACATATAGAAATACGGAATAACGTATAACGTCACATAGTAATACGTCATAACGTATAACGTCACATAGGAATACGCCATAACGTATAACGTCACATAGTAGAACTTCATAACGTATAACGTCATATAGAATTACGGTTTAACGTATAACGTCATACAGTAATGCGTCATAACGTATAACGTCATATAGTATTGCGTCATTACGTATAACATCACATAGTAATACGTCATAACGTATAACGTCATAAAGAATTACTTCATAACGTATAACGTCATATAGTAATGCGTCATAACGTATAATGTCATATAGAATTTCGGTTTAACGTATAACGCCATATAGCAATGCGTCATAACGTATAACGTAACATAGTAATACGTCATAACGTAT
Organism: Bombus fervidus; assembly: GCF_041682495.2. Lineage (NCBI taxonomy): Eukaryota > Metazoa > Arthropoda > Insecta > Hymenoptera > Apidae > Bombus > Bombus fervidus. Next base: position 4,497,234 of record NW_027212582.1, read on the forward strand.
AACGTCATGTAGAATTGTTGTTTAACGTATAACGTCATACAGTAATTCCTCATAACGTATAACGTCACATAGTAATACGTCACAACGAATAACGTCATATAGAATTACGGTTTAACGTATAACGTCATATAGTAAAGCGTCATAACGTATAACGCCATATTGTAATGCGTCATAACGTATAACGCCATATAGTATTGCGTCATGACGTATAACATCACATAGTAATACGTCATAACGTATAACGTCATAAAGAATTACTTCATAACGTATAACGTCAAATAGTAATACGTTATAACGTATAGTGTCATTTAGAATTTCGGTTTATCGTATAACGCCATATAGCAATGCTTCATAACGTATAACGTAACATAGTAATACGTCATAACGTATAACGTCATGTAGAATTGTTGTTTAACGTATAACGTCATGCAGTAATTCCTCATAACGTATAACGTCACATAGTAATACGTCACAACGAATAACGTCATATAGAATTACGGTTTAACGTATAACGTCATATAGTAATGCGTCATAACGTATAACGCCATATTGTAATGCGTCAACACGTATAACGTCATATAGTACTGCGTCATGATGTATAACGTCATATAGAATTACGTCATGACATATAATGTCATATAGAATTACGGCATAATGTATAACGTCACATAGTAATACGTGATAACGTATAACGTCATATAGCATTACGGTTTGATGTATAACGTCATACAGTAATTCGTCATAACGTAAAACGCCATATAGTAATGCGTCATAACTTATAACGTCATATAGAATTACGGTTTCACGTATAACACCATACAGCAGTGCGTCATAACGTATAACGCCATATAGTAATCCGTCATAACGTATAACGTCACATAGTAATACGTCATAACGTATAACGTCATATAGAATTATTGTTTAACGTATAACGTCATAGTGTAATGCGTCATAACGTATAACGCCATATCGAATTACGTCATAACATATAACGTCATATAGAATTTCGGTTTAACGTATAACGCCATATAGCAGTGCGTCATAACGTATAACGTAACATAGTAATACGTCATAACGTATAACGTCATGTAGAATTGTTGTTTAACGTATAACGTCATACAGTAATTCCTCATAACGTATAACGTCACATAGTAATACGTCACAACGAATAACGTCATATAAAATTACGACATAACGTATAACGTCACATAGTAATACGTCATAACGTATAACGTCATATAGAATTCCGGTTTAACGTATAACACCATACAGTAATGCGTCATAACGTATAACGACATATAGAAATACGGAATAACGTATAACTTCACATAGTAATACGTCATAACGTATAACGTCATATAGAATTACTTCATAACGTATAACGTCACATAGTAATACGTTATAACGTATAATGTCATATAGAATTTCGGTTTAACGTATAACGCCATATAGCCATGCGTCATAACGTATAACGTAACATAGTAATACGTCATAACGTATAACGTCATGTAGAATTGTTGTTTAACATATAACGTCATACAGTAATTCCTCGTAACGTATAACGTAACATAGTAATACGTCACAACGAATAACGTCATATAGAATTACAGTTTAACGTATAACGTCATATCGTAATGCGTCATAACGTATAACGCCATATAGAATTATTGTCTAACGTATAACGTCATAGTGTAATGCGTCATAACGTATAACGCCATATCGAATTACGTCATAACATATAACGTCATATAGAATTTCGGTTTAACGTATAACGCCATATAGCAGTGCGTCATAACGTATAACGTAACATAGTAATACGTCATAACGTATAACGTCATGTAGAATTGTTGTTTAACGTATAATGTCATACAGTAATTCCTCATAACGTATAACGTCACATAGTAATACGTCACAACGAATAACGTCATATAGAATTACGGTTTCACGTATAATGTCATATAGTAATGCGTCATAACGTATAATGTCATATAGAATTTCGGTTTAACGTATAACGCCATATAGCAATGCGTCATAACGTATAACGTAACATAGTAATACGTCATAACGTATAACGTCATGTAGAATTGTTGTTTAACGTATAACGTCATACAGTAATTCCTCATAACGTATAACGTCACATAGTAATACGTCACAACGAATAACGTCATATAGAATTACGGTTTAACGTATAACGTCATATAGTAATGCGTCATAACGTATAACGCCATATTGTAATGCGTCATAACGTATAACGCCATATAGTATTGCTTCATGACGTATAACATCACATAGTAATACGTCATAACGTATAACGTCATAAAGAATTACTTCATAACGTATAACGTCAAATAGTAATACGTTATAACGTGTAATGTCATTTAGAATTTCGGTTTAACGTATAACGCCATATAGCAATGCGTCATAACGTATAACGTAACATAGTAATACGTCATAACGTATAACGTCATGTAGAATTGTTGTTTAACGTATAACGTCATACAGTAATTCCTCATAACGTATAACGTCACATAGTAATACGTCACAACGAATAACGTCATATAGAATTACGGTTTAACGTATAACGTCATATAGTAATGCGTCATAACGTATAACGCCATATTGTAATGCGTCATAACGTATAACGCCATATAGTATTGCTTCATGACGTATAACATCACATAGTAATACGTCATAACGTATAACGTCATAAAGAATTACTTCATAACGTATAACGTCAAATAGTAATACGTTATAACGTGTAATGTCATTTAGAATTTCGGTTTAACGTATAACGCCATATAGCAATGCGTCATAACGTATAACGTAACATAGTAATACGTCATAACGTATAACGTCATGTAGAATTGTTGTTTAACGTATAACGTCATACAGTAATTCCTCATAACGTATAACGTCACATAGTAATACGTCACAACGAATAACGTCATATAGAATTACGGTTTAACGTATAACGTCATATAGTAATGCGTCATAACGTATAACGCCATATTGTAATGCGTCATAACGTATAACGTCATATAGTATTGCGTCATGATGTATAACGTCATATAGAATTACGTCATGACATATAATGTCATATAGAATTACGGCATAATGTATAACGTCACATAGTAATACGTGATAACGTATAACGTCATATAGCATTACGGTTTGATGTATAACGTCATACAGTAATTCGTCATAACGTAAAACGCCATATAGTAATGCGTCATAACGTATAACGTCATACAGAATTACGGTTTCACGTATAACACCATACAGTAGTGCGTCATAACGTATAACGTTACATAGTAATACGTCATAACGTATAACGTCACATAGTAATACGTCATAACGTATAATGTCATATAGAATTATTGTTTAACGTATAACGTCATAGTGTAATGCGTCATAACGTATAACGCCATATCGAATTACGTCATAACATATAACGTCATATAGAATTGCGGTTTATCGTATAACGCCATATAGCAATGCGTCATAACGTATAACGTTACATAGTAATACGTCATAACGTATAACGTCATATAGAATTATTGTTTATCGTATAACGCCATACAGCAATTCCTCATATCGTATAACGTCACATAGTAATACGTCACAACGAATAACGTCATATAGAATTACGGATAAACATATAACGCCATATAGAAATACGGTGAAACGTATAACGCCATATAGAGTTACGGTTTAACGTATAACGTTATACAGTAATGCGTCATAACGTATAACGCCATATAGTAATCCGTCATAACGTATAACGTCATATAGTATTGCGTCATGACGTATAACGTAGAATAAAAATACGACATAACGTACTACATCAAATTGTAATACGTCATAACGTATAACGTCGTATAGAATTAGGACATAAAGTATTGCATCAAATAGTAATACGTCATAAAGTATAACGTCATATAGAATTACGACATAACGTATAACGTCATATAGAATTCCGGTTTAACGTATAACACCATACAGTAATGCGTCATAACGAATAACGACATATAGAAATACGGAATAACGTATAACGTCACATAGTAATACGTCATAACGTATAACGTCACTTAGGAATACGCCATAAAGTATAACGCCATATAGTAATGCCTCATAATGTATAACGTCATATAGAATTTCGGTTTAACGTATAACGCCCGATAGCAATGCGTCATAACGTATAACGTCACATAGTAATACGTCATAAAGTATAACGTCATATAGAATTATTGTTTAACGTATAACGTCATAGTGTAATGCGTCATAACGTATAACGCCATATCGAATTACGTCATAACATCTAACGTCATATAGAATTTCGGTTTAACGTATAACGCCATATAGCAATACGTCATAACGTATAACGTTACATAGTAATACGTCATAACGTATAACGTCATATAGAATTATTGTTTATCGTATAACGTCATACAGCAATTCCTCATATCGTATAACGTCACATAGTAATACGTCACAACGAATAACGTCATATAGAATTACGGTTAAACATACAACGCCATATAGAAATACGGTGAAACGTATAACGCCATATAGAGTTACGGTTTAATGTATAACGTCATACAGTAATGCGTCATAACGTATAACGTCATATAGTATTGCGTCATGACGTATAACGTAACATAGTAATACGTCATAACGTATAACGCCATATAGTAATACGTCATAACGGATAACGTCACACAGTATTACGTAATAACGTATAACGTCATATAGAATTGCGGTTTAACGTATAACGTCATATAGTAATGCGTCATAACGTATAACGCCATATAGTAATGCGTCATAACGTATAACGTCATATAGAACTACGGTTTCACGTATAACACCATACAGTAATGCGTCATAACGTATAACGCCATATAGTAATCCGTCATAACGTATAACGTCATATAGTATTGCGTCATGACGTATAACGTAGAATAAAATTACGACATAACGTACTACATCAAATAGTAATACGTCATAACGTATAACGTCGTATGGAATTAGGACATAAAGTATTGCATCAAATAGTAATACGGCATAAAGTATAACGTCATATAGAATTACGACATAACGTATAACGTCACATAGTAATACGTCATAACGTATAACGTCATATTGAATTCCGGTTTAACGTATAAAACACTACAGTAATGCGTCATAACGTATAACGACATATAGTATTGCGTCATGACGTATAACGTAACATAGTAATACGTCATAACGTATAACGCCATATAGTAATACGTCATAACGTATAACGTCATATAGAATTATTGTTTAACGTATAACGTCATAGTGTAACGCGTCATAACGTATAACGCCATATCGAATTACGTCATAACATATAACGTCATATAGAATTACGACATAACGTATAACGTCACATAGTAATACGTCATAACGTATAACGTCATATAGAATTCCGGTTTAACGTATAACACCATACAGTAATGCGTCATAACGTATAACGACATATAGAAATACGGAATAACGTATAACGTCACATAGTAATACGTCATAACGTATAACGTCACATAGGAATACGCCATAACGTATAACGTCACATAGTAGAACTTCATAACGTATAACGTCATATAGAATTACGGTTTAACGTATAACGTCATACAGTAATGCGTCATAACGTATAACGTCATATAGTATTGCGTCATTACGTATAACATCACATAGTAATACGTCATAACGTATAACGTCATAAAGAATTACTTCATAACGTATAACGTCATATAGTAATGCGTCATAACGTATAATGTCATATAGAATTTCGGTTTAACGTATAACGCCATATAGCAATGCGTCATAACGTATAACGTAACATAGTAATACGTCATAACGTATAACGTCATGTAGAATTGTTGTTTAACGTATAACGTCATACAGTAATTCCTCATAACGTATAACGTCACATAGTAATACGTCACAACGAATAACGTCATATAGAATTACGGTTTAACGTATAACGTCATATAGTAAAGCGTCATAACGTATAACGCCATATTGTAATGCGTCATAACGTATAACGCCATATAGTATTGCGTCATGACGTCACATAGTAATACGTCACAACGAATAACGTCATATAGAATTACGGTTTAACGTATAACGTCATATAGTAATGCGTCATAACGTATAACGCCATATTGTAATGCGTCATAACGTATAACGTCATATAGTATTGCGTCATGATGTATAATGTCATATAGAATTACGGCATAATGTATAACGTCACATAGAAATACGTGATAACGTATAACGTCATATAGCATTACGGTTTGATGTATAACGTCATACAGTAATTCGTCATAACGTAAAACGCCATATAGTAATGCGTCATAACGTATAACGTCATATAGAATTACGGTTTCACGTATAACACCATACAGTAGTGCGTCATAACGTATAACGTTACATAGTAATACGTCATAACGTATAACGTCACATAGTAATACGTCATAACGTATAATGTCATATAGAATTATTGTTTAACGTATAACGTCATAGTGTAATGCGTCATAACGTATAACGCCATATCGAATTACGTCATAACATATAACGTCATATAGAATTACGGTTAAACATACAACGCAATATAGAAATACGGTGAAACGTATAACGCCATATAGAGTTACGGTTTAATGTATAACGTCATACAGTAATGCGTCATAACGTATAACGTCATATAGTATTGCGTCATGACGTATAACGTAACATAGTAATACGTCATAACGTATAACGTCATATAGAATTATTGTTTATCGTATAACGCCATACAGCAATTCCTCATATCGTATAACGTCACATAGTAATACGTCACAACGAATAACGTCATATAGAATTACGGATAAACATATAACGCCATATAGAAATACGGTGAAACGTATAACGCCATATAGAGTTACGGTTTAACGTATAACGTTATACAGTAATGCGTCATAACGTATAACGCCATATAGTAATCCGTCATAACGTATAACGTCACTTAGGAATACGCCATAAAGTATAACGTCACTTAGGAATACGCCATAAAGTATAACGCCATATAGTAATGCCTCATAATGTATAACGTCATATAGAATTTCGGTTTAACGTATAACGCCAGATAGCAATGCGTCATAACGTATAACGTCACACAGTATTACGTAATAACGTATAACGTCATATAGAATTGCGGTTTAACGTATAACGTCATATAGTAATGCGTCATAACGTATAACGCCATATAGTAATGCGTCATAACGTATAACGTCATATAGAATTACGGTTTCACGTATAACACCATACAGTAGTGCGTCATAACGTATAACGCCATATAGTAATCCGTCATAACGTATAACGTCACATAGTAATACGTCATAACGTATAGCGTCGTATAGAATTATTGTTTAACGTATAACGTCATAGTGTAATGCGTCATAACGTATAACGCCATATCGAATTACGTCATAACATATAACGTCATATAGAATTTCGGTTTAACGTATAACGCCATATAGTAATGCGTCATAACGTATAACGCCATATTGTAATGCGTCATAACGTATAACGTCATATAGTATTGCGTCATGATGTATAACGTCATATAGAATTACGTCATGACATATAATGTCATATAGAATTAGGGCATAATGTATAACGTCACATAGTAATACGTGATAACGTATAACGTCATATAGCATTACGGTTTGATGTATAACGTCATACAGTAATTCGTCATAACGTAAAACGCCATATAGTAATGCGTCATAACGTATAACGTCATATAGAATTACGGTTTCACGTATAACACCATACAGTAGTGCGTCATAACGTATAACGCCATATAGTAATCCGTCATAACGTATAACGTCACATAGTAATACGTCATAACGTATAGCGTCGTATAGAATTATTGTTTAACGTATAACGTCATAGTGTAATGCGTCATAACGTATAACGCCATATCGAATTACGTCATAACATATAACGTCATATAGAATTTCGGTTTAACGTATAACGCCATATAGCAGTGCGTCATAACGTATAACGTAACATAGTAATACGTCTTAACGTATAACGTCATGTAGAATTGTTGTTTAACGTATAACGTCATACAGTAATTCCTCATAACGTATAACGTCACATAGTAATACGTCACAACGAATAACGTCATATAAAATTATGACATAACGTATAACGTCACATAGTAATAGGTCATAACGTATAACGTCATATAGAATTCCGGTTTAACGTATAACACCATACAGTAATGCGTCATAACGTAAAAAGTCATATCGAATTACGGTATAACGTATAACGTCACATAGTAATACGTCATAATGTATAACGTCATATAGAAATACGTCATAACGTATAACGTCACATAGTAATACGTCATAACGTATTACATCATATAGAATTTCGGTTTAACGTAACACGCCATATAGCAATGCGTCATAACGTATAACGACATATAGAATTGCGGAATAACGTATAACATCATATAGTAAGGCGTCATGACGTATAACGTCATATCGAATTACGACATCACGTACAACATCACATAGTATTACGTCATAACGTATAACGTCATATAGAATTACTTCATAACGTATAACGTCACATAGTAATACGTCATAACGTATAACGTCATATAGAATTACGACATAACGTATAACGTCACATAGTAATACGTCATAACGTATAACGTCATATAGAATTCCTGTTTAACGTATATCTCCATACAGTAATGCGTCATAACGTATAACGACATATAGAAATACGGAATAACGTATAACGTCACAAAGTAATACGTCATAACGTATAACTTCACATAGGAATACGCCATAACGTATAACGCCATATAGTAATGCCTCATAACGTATAACGTCATATAGAATTACAGCTTAACGTATAACGTCATATAGTAATGTGTCATAACGTATCACTTCACATAGGAATACGCCATAACGTATAACGCCATATAGTAGTGCCTCATAACGTATAACGTCATATAGAATTCCGGTTTAACGTATAACGAGATATAGCAATGCGTCATAATGTATAACCCCATATAGTTATGCGTCATAACCTATAACGTCATATAGGATTACGGCATAACATATAACGTCACATAGAATTACGTCATAACGGATAACATCACATAGTAATACGTCATAACGTGTAACGTCATATAGAATTACTTCATAACGTATAACGTCACATAGTAATACGTCATTACGTATAACGTCATATAGAATTAGGGCATAACGTATAACGTCACATAGTAATACGTCATAACGTATAACGTCATACAGTAATGCATCATAACGTATAACGTCATATAGAATTACGGTTTAACGTATAACGTCACATAGCAAAACGTCATAACGTATAACGTCACATATTAAAACGTCATAACGTATAACGTCATATAGAATTACGGTTTAACATATAACGTCATACTGTAATGCTTCATAACGTATATCGACATATAGTATTGCGTCATGACGAATAACGTCGTATAGAATTACGTCATAACGGATAACGTCTTACAGTAATACGTCATAACGTAGAACGTCATATAGCTATGCGTCATAACGTATAACGCCATATAGTAATGCGTCATAACGTATAACGCCATATAGTAATGCGTCATAACGTATAACGCAATATAGTATTGCGTCATGATGTATAACGTCATACAGAATTACGTCATAACATATAATGTCATATAGTATTGCGTCATAACGTATAACGTCATATAGTATCACGGCATAACATATAACGTCACATAGAATTACGTCATAACGGATAACGTCACATTGTAATACGTCATAACGTATAACGTCATATAGTATTACGGCATAACATATAACGTCACATAGAATTACGTCATAACGGATAACGTCACATAGTAAAACTTTATAACGTATAACGTCATATAGAATTACGGTTTAACGTATAACGCCATATAGTAATGAGTCATAACGTATAACGCCATATAGTAATACGTCATAACGTATAACGTCATATTGAATTACGTCATAACGTATAACGTCATATAGCTATGCGTCATAACGTATAACGCCATATAGTAATGCGTCATAACGTATAACGCCATATAGTAATGCGTCATAACGTATAACGCAATATAGTATTGCGTCATGATGTATAACGCCATAAAGAATTACGTCATAACGTATAACGTCACATAGAATAACGTCATTACGTATAACGTCATATAGAATTACGGTTTAACGTATAACGTCATACAGTAATGCGTCATAACGTATAACGTCATATAGTATTGCGTCATAACGTATAACGTCGTATAGAATTACGTCATAACGGATAACGTCTTATAGTAATACGTCATAACGTATAACGTCATATAGAAATGCGTCATAACGTATGACGCCATATAGTAATGCGTCATAACGTATAACGCCATATAGTAATGCGTCATAACGTATAACGCCATATAGTATTGCGTCATGATGTATAGCGTCATATAGAACTAAGTCATAACATACAAGGTCATATAGAATTACGGCATAACGTATAACGTCATATAGTAATGCGTCATAACGTATAACGTCACATAGAATTACGGCATAATATATAACGTCACATAGAATTCCGTCATAACGGATAACGTCACATAGTAAAACGTTATAACGCATATCGTCATATAGAATTACGGTTAAACGTATAACGTCATATAGTAATGACTCATAACTTATAACGCCATATAGTAATACGGCATAACGTATAACGTCATTTTGAATTACTTCATAACGTATAACGTCACATAGTAATACGTCATAACGTATAAGGTCATATAGAATTTCGGTTTAACGTATAACGCCAGATAGCAATGCGTCATAACGTATAACGTCACATAGTAATACGTCATAACGTATAACGTCATATAGAATTATTGTTTATCGTATAACGTCATACAGCAATTCCTCATATCGTATAACGTCACATAGTAATACGTCACAACGAATAACGTCATATAGAATTACGGTTAAACATATAACGCCATATAGAAATACGGTGAAACGTATAACGTCATATACCAATGAGTCATAACGTATAACGCCATATAGTAATACGGTATAACGTATAACGTCATTTTGAATTACTTCATAACGTATAACGTCACATAGTAATACGTCATAACGTATAAGGTCATATAGAATTTCGGTTTAACGTGTAACGACATACAGTAATGCGTCATAACGTATAACGTCATATAGTAATACGTCACAACGAATAACGTCATATAGAATTACTGTTAAACGTATAACGCCATTTAGAATTATGTTTTAACGTATAACGTAATATAGAATTACGGTGTAACGTATAATACCATAGCGTAATGCGTCATATCGTGTAACGTCACATAGTAATACGTCATAACGCATAACGTCATATAGAATTACGGTTTAACGTATAACGTCATACAGTAATGCATCATAACGTATAACGTAATATAGTATTGCGTCATGACGAATAACGTCGTATAGAATTACGTCATAACGGATAACGTCTTACAGTAATACGTCATAACGTAGAACGTCATATAGCTATGCGTCATAACGTATAACGCTAGATAGTAATGCGTCATAACGTATAACGCCACATAGTAATGCGTCATAACGTATAACGCAATATAGTATTGCGTCATGATGTATAACGTCATACAGAATTACGTCATAACATATAATGTCATATAGTATTGCGTCATAACGTATAACGTCATATAGTATCACGGCATAACATATAACGTCACATAGAATTACGTCATAACGTATAACGTCATATAGTATTACGGCATAACATATAACGTCACATAGAATTACGTCATACCGGATAACGTCACATAGTAAAACGTTATAACGTATAACGTCATATAGAATTACGGTTTAACGTATAACGCCATATAGTAATGAGTCATAACGTATAACGCCATATAGTAATACGTCATAACGTATAACGTCATATTGAATTACGTCATAACGTATAACGTCATATAGAATTTCGGTTTAACGTATAACGCCATAAAGAATTACGTCATAACGTATAACGTCATATAGTATAACGTCATAACGTATAACGTCATATAGAATTACGGTTTAACGTATAACGTCATACAGTAATGCGTCATAACGTATAACGTCATATAGTATTGCGTCATAACGTATAACGTCGTATAGAATTACGTCATAACGGATAACGTCTTATAGTAATACGTCATAACGTATAACGTCATAAAGAATTACGGTTTCACGTATAGTACCATACAGTAAGGCGTCATAACGTATAACGCCATATAGTAATCAGTCATAACGTATAACGTCATATAGTATTGCGTCATGACGCATAACGTAGCATAGAATTACGACATAACGTACTACACCAAATAGTAATACGTCATAACGTATAACGTCATATAGAATTACGACATAACGTATAGCGTCACATAGTAATACGTCGTAACGTATAACGCCATATAGTAATGCGTCATACCGTATAACGTCATATAGAATTCCGGTTTAACGTATAACGTCATAGTGTAATGCGTCATAACGTATAACGCCATATAGAATTACGACATAACGGATACCGTCTCATAGTAATACGTCATAACGTATAACGCCACACAGTATTACGTAATAACGTATAACGTCATATAGAATTACGGTTTAACGTATAACGTCATATAGTAATGCGTCATAACGTATAACGCCATATTGTAATGCGTCATAACGTATAACGTCGTATAGAATTACGGCATAATATATAACGTCACATAGAATTCCGTCATAACGGATAACGTCACATAGTAAAACGTTATAACGCATATCGTCATATAGAATTACGGTTAAACGTATAACGTCATATAGTAATGAGTCATAACGTATAACGCCATATAGAAATACGGCATAACGTATAACGTCATTTTGAATTACTTCATAACGTATAACGTCACATAGTAATACGTCATAACGTATAAGGTCATATAGAATTTCGGTTTAACGTGTAACGACATACAGTAATGCGTCATAACGTATAACGTCATATAGTAATACGTCACAACGAATAACGTCATATAGAATTACTGTTAAACGTATAACGCCATTTAGAATTATGTTTTAACGTATAACGTAATATAGAATTACGGTGTAACGTATAATACCATAGCGTAATGCGTCATATCGTGTAACGTCACATAGTAATACGTCATAACGCATAACGTCATATAGAATTACGGTTTAACGTATAACGTCATACAGTAATGCATCATAACGTATAACGTCATATAGAATTACGGTTTAACGTATAACGTCACGTAGCAAAACGTCATAACGTATAACGTCACATATTAAAACGTCATAACGTATAACGTCATATAGAATTACGGTTTAACATATAACGTCATACTGTAATGCTTCATAACGTATAACGTAATATAGTATTGCGTCATGACGAATAACGTCGTATAGAATTACGTCATAACGGATAACGTCTTACAGTAATACGTCATAACGTAGAACGTCATATAGCTATGCGTCATAACGTATAACGCCAGATAGTAATGCGTCATAACGTATAACGCCATATAGTAATGCGTCATAACGTATAACGCAATATAGTATTGCGTCATGATGTATAACGTCATACAGAATTACGTCATAACATATAATGTCATATAGTATTGCGTCATAACGTATAACGTCATATAGTATTACGGCATAACATATAACGTCACATAGAATTACGTCATAACGGATAACGTCACATAGTAAAACGTTATAACGTATAACGTCATATAGAATTACGGTTTAACGTATAACGCCATATAGTAATGAGTCATAACGTATAACGCCATATAGTAATACGTCATAACGTATAACGTCATATTGAATTACGTCATAACGTATAACGTCATATAGAATTTCGGTTTAACGTATAACGCCATAAAGAATTACGTCATAACGTATAACGTCACATAGTATAACGTCATAACGTATAACGTCATATAGAATTACGGTTTAACGTATAACGTCATACAGTAATGCGTCATATCGTATAACGCCATATAGTAATGCGTCATAACGTATAACGCAATATAGTATTGCGTCATGATGTATAACGTCATACAGAATTACGTCATAACATATAATGTCATATAGTATTGCGTCATAACGTATAACGTCATATAGTATTGCGTCATGACGTATAACGTAACATAGTAATATGTCATAACGTATAAAGCCATTTAGTAATACGTCATAACGGATACCGTCACACAGTATTACGTAATAACGTATAACGTCATATAGAATTGCGGTTTAACGTATAACGTCATATAGTAATGCGTCATAACGTATAACGCCATATAGTGATGCGTCATAACGTATAACGTCATAAAGAATTACGGTTTCACGTATAGTACCATACAGTAATGCGTCATAACGTATAACGCCATATAGTAATCAGTCATAACGTATAACGTCATATAGTATTGCGTCATGACGCATAACGTAGCATAGAATTACGACATAACGTACTACACCAAATAGTAATACGTCATAACGTATAACGTCATATAGAATTACGACATAACGTATAGCGTCACATAGTAATACGTCGTAACGTATAACGCCATATAGTAATGCGTCATACCGTATAACGTCATATAGAATTCCGGTTTAACGTATAACGTCATAGTGTAATGCGTCATAACGTATAACGCCATATAGAATTACGACATAACGGATACCGTCTCATAGTAATACGTCATAACGTATAACGCCACACAGTATTACGTAATAACGTATAACGTCATATAGAATTACGGTTTAACGTATAACGTCATATAGTAATGCGTCATAACGTATAACGCCATATTGTAATGCGTCATAACGTATAACGCCATATAGTAATCCGTCATAACGTATAACGTCATATAGTATTGCGTCATGACGTATAACGTAGAATAGAATTACGACATAACGTACTACATCAAATAGTAATACGTCATAACGTATAACGTCATATAGGATTACGACATACCGTATAACGTCACATAGTAATACGTCGTAACGTATAACGTCATAAAGAATTACTTAATAACATATAACGTCACATAGTAATACGTTATAACGTATAACGTCATATAGAATTACGGTTTAACGTATAACGTCATATAGTAATGCGTCGTAACGTATAACGCCATATAGTAATGTGTCGTACCGTATAACGTCATATAGAATTCCGGTTTACGTATAACGAGATATATCAATGCGTCATAACGTATAACGACATATAGAATTGCGGAATAACGTATAACATCATATAGAATTATTGTTTAACGTATAACGTCATACAGGAATTCCTCATAACGTATAACGTCATATAGTAATACGTCACAACGAATAACGTCATATAGAATTACTGTTAAACGTATAACGCCATTTAGAATTATGTTTTAACGTATAACGTAATATAGAATTACGGTGTAACGTATAATACCATAGCGTAATGCGTCATATCGTGTAACGTCACATAGTAATACGTCATAACGCATAACGTCATATAGAATTACGGTTTAACGTATAACGTCATACAGTAATGCATCATAACGTATAACGTCATATAGAATTACGGTTTAACGTATAACGTCACATAGCAAAACGTCATAACGTATAACGTCACATATTAAAACGCCATAACGTATAACGTCATATAGAATTACGGTTTAACGTATAACGTCATACTGTAATGTGTCATAACGTATAACGTCATATAGTATTGCGTCATGACGAATAACGTCGTATAGAATTACGTCATAACGGATAACGTCTTACAGTAATACGTCATAACGAAGAACGTCATATAGCTATGCGTCATAACGTATAACGCCATATAGTAATGCGTCATAACGTATAACGCCATATAGTACTGCGTCATGCTGTATAGCGTCATATAGAACTAAGTCATAACATATAATGTCATATAGAATTACGGCATAACGTATAACGTCATATAGTAATGCGTCATAACGTATAACGTCACATAGAATTACGGCATAATATATAACCTCACATAGAATTACGTCATAACGGATAACGTCACATAGTAAAACGTTATAACGTATAACGTCATATAGAATTACGGTTAAACGTATAACGTCATATAGTAATGAGTCATAACGTATAACGCCATATAGTAATACGTTATAACGTATAACGTCATTTTGAATTACTTCATAACGTATAACGTCACATAGTAATACGTCATAACGTATAAGGTCATATAGAATTTCGGTTTAACGTATAACTCCAGATAGCAATGCGTCATAACGTATAACGTCACATAGTAATACGTCATAACGTATAACGTCATATAGTATTGCGTCATGACGTATAACGTAACATAGTAATATGTCATAATGTATAAAGCCATTTAGTAATACGTCATAACGGATACCGTCACACAGTATTACGTAATAACGTATAACGTCATATATAATTGCGGTTTAACGTATAACGTCATATAGTAATGCGACATAACGTATAACGCCATATAGTAATGCGTCATAACGTATAACGTCATATCGAATTACGACATAACGTATAGCGTCACATAGTATTACGTCATAACGTATAACGTCATAAAGAATTACTTCATAACATATAACGTCACATAGTAATACGTTATATCGTATAACGTCATATAGAATTACGACATAACGTATAGCGTCACATAGTAATACGTCATAACGTATAACGTCATAAAGAATTACTTCATAACATATAACGTCACATAGTAATACGTTATATCGTATAACGTCATATAGAATTCCGGTTTAACGTATAACACCATACAGTAATGCGTCATAACGTATAACGACATATAGAAATACGGAATAACGTATAACATCATATAGTAATACGTCATAACGTATAACGTCCTATAGAATTACGGCATAACGTATAACGTCACATAGAATTACGTCATAACGGATAGCGTCACATAGTAATACGTCATAACGTGTAACGTCATATAGAATTACGGTTTAACGTATAACGTCATACAGTAATGCGTCATAACGTATAACGACATATAGTAATCCGTCATAACGTATAACGTCATATAGTATTGCGTCATGACGTATAACGTAGAATAAAATTACGACATAACGTACTACATCAAATAGTAATACGTCATAACGTATAACGTCGTATAGAATTAGGACATAAAGTATTGCATCAAATAGTAATACGTCATAAAGTATAACATCATATAGAATTACGACATAACGTATAACGTCACATAGTAATACGTCATAACGTATAACGTCATATAGAATTCCGGTTTAACGTATAACACCATACAGTAATGCGTCATAACGTATAACGACATATAGAAATACGGAATAACGTATAACGTCACATAGTAATACGTCAAAACGTATAACGTCACTTAGGAATACGCCATAACGTATAACGTCATATAGAATTATTGTTTAACGTATAACGTCATAGTGTAATGCGTCATAACGTATAACGCCATATCGAATTACGTCATAACATATAACGTCATATAGAATTACGACATAACGTATAACGTCACATAGTAGTTCGTCATAACGTATAACGTCATATAGAATTCCGGTTTAACGTATAACACCATACAGTAATGCTTCATAACGTATAACGACATATAGAAATACGGAATAACGTATAACGTCACATAGTAATACGTCATAACGTATAACGTCACATAGGAATACGCCATAACGTATAATGTCATGTAGAAGTGTCGCTTAATGTATACCGTCATACAGTAATTCCACATAACGTATAACGTCACATAGTAATACGTCATAACGTATAACGTCATATAGTATTGCGTCATGACGTATAACGTAGAATAGAATTACGACATAACGTACTACATCAAATAGTAATACGTCATAACGTATAACGTCGTATAGAATTACTACATAAAGTATTGCATCAAATAGTAATACGTCATAAAGTATAACGTCATATAGAATACCGGTTTTACGTATAACGAGATATAGCAATGCGTCATAACGTATAACGCCATATAGAATTACGGTTTAACGTATCACCCCATATAGTAATGCGTCATAACCTATAACGTCATATAGAATTCCGGTTTAACGTATAACGAGATATAGCAATGCGTCATAACGTATAACGACATATAGAATTGCGGAATAACGTATAACATTATATAGTAAGGCGTCATGACCTATAACGTCATATAGAATTACGTCATGACATATAATGTCATATAGAATTACGGCATAATGTATAACGTCACATAGTAATACGTGGTAACGTATAACGTCATATAGCATTACGGTTTGACGTATAACGTCATACAGTAATTCGTCATAACGTAAAACGCCATATAGTAATGCGTCATAACGTATAACGTCATATAGAATTACGGTTTCACGTATAACACCATACAGTAATGCGTCATAACGTATAACGCCATATAGTAATCCGTCATAACGTATAACGTCATATAGTATTGCGACATGACGTATAACGTAGAATAAAATTACGACATAACGTACTACATCAAATAGTAATACGTCATAACGTATAACGTCGTATAGAATTACTACATAAAGTATTGCATCAAATAGTAATACGTCATAAAGTATAACGTCATATAGAATTACGACATAACGTATAACGTCACATAGGAATACGTCATAACGTATAACGTCATATAGAATTCCGGTTTTACGTATAACGAGATATAGCAATGCGTCAAAACGTATAACGACATATAGAATTGCGGAATAACGTATAACATTATATAGTAAGGCGTCATGACCTATAACGTCATATCGAATTACGTCATAACGTACAACATCACATTGTATTACGTCATAACCTATAACGACATATAGAATTACTTCAGATCGTATAACGTCACATTGTAATACGTCATAACGTATAACGTCATATAGCATTACTTCATAACGTATAACGTCACATAGTAATACGTCATAACGTATAACGTCATATAGAATTACGGTTTAACGTATAACGTCACATAGTAATACGTCATAACGTATAACGTCATATAGAATTTCGGTTTAACGTATAACGCCAGATAGCAATGCGTCATAACGTATAACGCCATATCGAATTACGTCATAACATATAACGTCATATAGAATTTCGGTTTAACGTATAACGCCATATAGCATTGCGTCATAACGTATAACGCCATAATGTAATGCGTCATAACGTATAACGTCATATAGTATTGCGTCATGATGTATAACGTCATATAGAATTACGTCATGACATATAATGTCATATAGAATTACGGCATAATGTATAACGTCACGTAGTAATACGTGATAACGTATAACGTCATATAGCATTACGGTTTAACGTATAACGTCATGCAGTAATTCGTCATAACGTAAAACGTCATATCGAATTACGGTATAACGTATAACGTCACATAGTAATACGTCATAACGTATAACATCATATAGAATTACGTCATAACGTATAACGCCATATGGTAATACGTCATAACGTATAACGCCATATAGTAATACGTCATAACGGATAACGTCACATAGAATTACGGTTTAACGTATAACGTCATAGTGTAATGCGTCATAACGTATAACGCCATATAGAATTACGTCATAACGGATAACGTCTCATAGTAATACGTCATAACGTATAACCCCACACAGTATTACGTAATAACGTATAACGTCATATAGAATTACGGTTTAACGTATAACGTCATATAGTAATGCGTCATAACGTATAACGCCATATTGTAATGCGTCATAACGTATAACGTCATATAGTATTGCGTCATGATGTATAACGTCATATAGAATTACGTCATGACATATAATGTCATATAGAATTACGGTTTAACGTATAACGTCATGCAGTAATTCGTCATAACGTAAAACGTCATATCGAATTACGGTATAACGTATAACGTCACATAGTAATACGTCATAATGTATAACGTCATATAGAATTACGTCGTAACGTATAACGTCACATAGTAATACCGTCATAACGTATAATATCATATAGAATTTCGGTTTAACGTATAACGCCATATAGTAATGCGTCATAACGTATAACGACATATAGAAATAAGGAATAACGTATAACGTCACATAGTAATACTTCATAACGTATAACGTCACATAGTAATACGCCATAACGTATAACGACATATAGTAGTGCCTCATAACGTATAACGTCATATAGAATTGCGGAATAACGTATAACATCATATAGTAATACGTCATAACGTATAACGTCGTATAGAATTACGTCATAACGGATAACGTCTCATAGTAATACGTCATAACGTATAACGCCACATAGTAATACGTGATAACGTATAACGTCATATAGAATTACGGTTTAACGTACAACGTCATGCAGTAATTCGTCATAACGTAAAACGTCATATCGAATTACGGTATAACGTATAACGTCACATAGTAATACGTCATAACGTATAACATCATATAGAATTACGTCATAACGTATAACGCCATATAGTAATACGTCATAACGTATAACGCCATATAGTAATACGTCATAACGGATAACGTCACATAGAATTACGGTTTAACGTATAACATCATAGAGTAGTACGTCATAACGTATAACGTCACATAGTAAACGTCATAACGCATAACGTCATATAGAATTACGTCATAACGTATAACGTCACATAGTAATACGTCATAACGTATAACGTCACATAGAATTACGGTTTAACGTATAACGTCATAGTGTAATGCGTCATAACGTATAACGCTATATAGCAATGCGTCATAACGTATAACGTCATATAGAATTACGGCATAACGTAGATCATCACAGAGTAATACGTCCGAACGTATAACGTCATATAGAATTACGTCATAACTTATAACGTCACATAGTAATACGTCATAGCGTATAACGTCATATAGAATTACGGTTTAACGTATACCGTCATATAGTATTGCGTCATAACGTATAACGTCATATATAATTACGTCATAACGTAGAACATCACATAGTAATACGTCCGAACGTATAGCGTCATATAGAATTACGTCATAACTTTTAACGTCACATAGTAATACGTCATAACGTATAACGTCATATATAATTACGTCATAACGTAGAACATCACATAGTAATACGTCCGAACGTATAGCGTCATATAGAATTACGTCATAACATATAACGTCACATAGTAATACGTCATAACGTATAACGTCATATAGAATTACGGCATAGCGTGTAACGTCACATAGTAATACGTCATAACGTATAACGCCATATAGTAATGCGTCATAACGTATAACGCCATTTAGTAATGCGTCATAACGTATAACGCCATATAGTAATGCGTCATAACGTATAACGCCATTTAGTAATGCGTCATAATGTATAACGCCATATAGTAATGCGTCATAACGTATAACGCCATATAGTAATGCGTCATAGCGTATGACGTCATATAGTATTGCGTCATGACGTATAACGCCATATAGTATTGCGTCATGACGTATAACGTCATATAGAATTACGGCATAACGTAGAACATCACATAGTAATACGTCCGAACGTATAACGTCATATAGAATTACGGCATAACTTATAACGTCACATAGTAATACGTCATAACGTATAACGTCATATAGAATTACGGCATAGCGTGTAACGTCACATAGTAATACGTCATAACGTATAACGTCATATAGAATTCCGGTTTAACGTATAACGCTATATAGCAATGCGTCATAACGTATAACGTCATATAGAATTACGGCATAACGTAGAACATCACATAGTATTACGTCCGAACGTATAACGTCATATAGAATTACGGCATAACGTATAACATCACATGGAATTACGATTTAGCGTATAACGTCATATAGCAATGCGTCATAACGTATAACGCCATTTAGTAATGCGTCCTAACGTATAACGTCATATAGAATTACGGTTTAACGTATACCGTCTTATAGTAATGCGTCATAACGTATAACGTCATATATAATTACGTCATAACTTATAACGTCACATAGAGTTACGGTTTAGCGTATAAAGTCATATAGAATTAGGGTTTAACGTATAACGTCACATAGAATTACGGTTTAACGTATAACGTCACATAGAATTACGGTTTAGCGTATAACGTCATATAGAATTACGGCATAATGTGTAACGTCACATAGTAATACGTCATAACGTATAACGCCATATAGTAATGCGTCATAACGTATGACGTCATATAGTATTGTGTCATGACGTATAACGTCATATAGAATTAGGTCATAACGTAGAACGTCACACAGTAATACGTCATAACGTATAACGTCACATAGAATTACGGTTTAGCGTATAACGTCATATAGCAATGCGTCATAACTTATAACGTCACATAGTAATACGTCATAACGTATAACGTCATATAGAATTACGGCATAGCGTGTAACGTCACATAGTAATACGTCATAACGTATAACGTCATATAGAAGTAAGGCATAACGTATAACGTCACATAGTAATACGTCATAACGTATAACGTCATATAGAATTACGGCATAACGTATAACATCACATGGAATTACGATTTAGCGTATATCGTCATATAGCAATGCGTCATAACGTATAACGCCATTTAGTAATGCGTCCTAACGTATAACGTCATATAGAATTACGGTTTAACGTATACCGTCATATAGTATTGCGTCATAACGTATAACGTCATATATAATTACGTCATAACGTAGAACATCACATAGTAATACGTCCGAACGTATAGCGTCATATAGAATTACGTCATAACTTATAACGTCACATAGTAATACGTCATAACGTATAACGTTATATAGAATTACGGCATAACGTAGAACATCACATAGTAATACGTCCGAACGTATAACGTCATATAGAATTACGGCATAACGTATAACATCACATGGAATTACGATTTAGCTAATAACGTCATATAGCAATGCGTCATAACGTGTAACGCCATTTAGTAATGCGTCCTAACGTATAACGTCATATAGAATTACGGTTTAACGTATACCGTCATATAGTAATGCGTCATAACGTATAACGTCATATATAATTACGTCATAACTTATAACGTCACATAGAGTTACGGTTTAGCGTATAAAGTCATATAGAATTAGGGTTTAACGTATAACGTCACATAGAATTACGGTTTAACGTATAACGTCACATAGAATTACGGTTTAGCGTATAACGTCATATAGAATTACGGCATAATGTGTAACGTCACATAGTAATACGTCATAACGTATAACGCCATATAGTAATGCGTCATAACGTATGACGTCATATAGTATTGTGTCATGACGTATAACGTCATATAGAATTAGGTCATAACGTAGAACGTCACACAGTAATACGTCATAACGTATAACGTCACATAGAATTACGGTTTAGCGTATAACGTCATATAGCAATGCGTCATAACATATAACGCCATTTAGTAATGCGTCATAACATATAACGCCATATAGAAATGCGTCATAACCTATCATGTCATATAGTATTGCGTCATGACGTATAACGTCATATAGAATGACGTCATAACGTAGAACATCACATAGCAATACGTCCGAACGTATAACGTGATATAGAATTACGTCATAACTTATAACGTCACATAGTAATACGTCATAACGTATAACGTCATATAGAATTACGGCATAGCGTGTAACGTCACATAGTAATACGTCATAACGTATAACGTCATATAGAATTCCGGTTTAACGTATAACGCTATATAGCAATGCGTCATAACGTATAACGTCATATAGAATTACGGCATAACGTAGATCATCACATAGTAATACGTCCGAACGTATAACGTCATATAGAATTACGTCATAACTTATAACGTCACATAGTAATACGTCATAACGTATAACGTCATATAGAATTACAGCATAACGTATAACGTCACATGGAATTACGGTTTAGCGGTTAACGTCATAGATCAATGCGTCATAACGTATAACGCCATTTAGTAATGCGTCCTAACGTATAACGTCATATCGAATTACGGTTTAATGTATATCGTCATATAGAAATCCGGTTTAACGTATAACGTCATATGGAATTACGGTTTAACGTATAAAGCAATGTAGAATTACGGCATAACGTATAACGTCATATAGTAATGCGTCATAACGTATAACGCCATATAGTAATGCGTCATAATGTACAACGTCATATAGAATTACGGTTTAACGTGTAACGTCATATAGTAATGCGTCATAACGTATAGCGCCATATAGTAATGCGTCATAACGTATGACGTCATATAGTATTGCGTCATGACGTATAACGTCATGTAGAATTGGGTCATAACGTAGAACATCACACAGTAATACGTCATAACGTATAACGTCACATAGAATTACGGTTTAACGTATAACGTCATACAGTAATGCGCCATACCGTATAACGCCATATAGAAAGGCGTCATGACGTATAACGTCATATAGAATTACGGTTTAACGTGTAACGTCATATAGTAATGCGTCATAACGTATAACGCCATTTAGTAATGCGTCATAACGTATAACGTCACATAGTAATACGTCATAACGTATGACGTCATATAGAATTACGGCATAATGTATAACGTCACATAGTAATACGTCATAACGTATAACGCCATTTAGTAATGCGTCATAACGTATAACGTCATATAGAATTGCGGTTTAAAGTATCACGTCATATAGTAATGCGTCATAACGTATAACGCCATTTAGTAATGCGTCATAACGTATAACGCCATATAGTAATGCGTCATAACGTATAACGCCATTTAGTAATGCGTCATAACGTATAACGCCATATAGTAATGCGTCATAACGTATAACGCCATATAGTAATGCGTCATAGCGTATGACGTCATATAGTATTGCGTCATGACGTATAACGCCATATAGTATTGCGTCATGACGTATAACGCCATATAGTAAGGCGCCATGACGTATAACGCCATATAGAAATAAGGCATAACGTATAACGTCACATAGTAATACGTCATAACGTATAACGTCATATAGAATTACGGCATAACGTATAACATCACATGGAATTGCGATTTAGCGTAGAACGTCATATAGCAATGCGTCATAACGTATAACGCCATTTAGTAATGCGTCCTAACGTATAACGTCATATAGAATTACGGTTTAACGTATACCGTCATATAGTATTGCGTCATAACGTATATCGTCATATATAATTACGTCATAACGTAGAACATCACATAGTAATACGTCCGAACGTATAGCGTCATATAGAATTACGTCATAACTTATAACGTCACATAGTAATACGTCATAACGTATAACGTCATATAGAATTACGGCATAGCGTGTAACGTCACATAGTAATACGTCATAACGTATAACGTCATATAGAATTCCGGTTTAACGTATAACGCTATATAGCAATGCGTCATAACGTATAACGTCATATAGAATTACGGCATAACGTAGAACATCACATAGTAATACGTCCGAACGTATAACGTCATATAGAATTACGGCATAACGTATAACATCACATGGAATTACGATTTAGCGTATAACGTCATATAGCAATGCGTCATAACGTATAACGCCATTTAGTAATGCGTCCTAACGTATAACGTCATATAGAATTACGGTTTAACGTATACCGTCATATAGTAATGCGTCATAACGTATAACGTCATATATAATTACGTCATAACTTATAACGTCACATAGAGTTACGGTTTAGCGTATAAAGTCATATAGAATTAGGGTTTAACGTATAACGTCACATAGAATTACGGTTTAACGTATAACGTCACATAGAATTACGGTTTAGCGTATAACGTCATATAGAATTACGGCATAATGTGTAACGTCACATAGTAATACGTCATAACGTATAACGCCATATAGTAATGCGTCATAACGTATGACGTCATATAGTATTGTGTCATGACGTATAACGTCATATAGAATTAGGTCATAACGTAGAACGTCACACA
This sequence comes from Bombus fervidus, assembly GCF_041682495.2. NCBI lineage: Eukaryota > Metazoa > Arthropoda > Insecta > Hymenoptera > Apidae > Bombus > Bombus fervidus. The sequence continues at coordinate 4,523,397 of NW_027212582.1, forward strand.
GTAATACGTCATAACGTATAACGTCACATAGAATTACGGTTTAGCGTATAACGTCATATAGCAATGCGTCATAACTTATAACGTCACATAGTAATACGTCATAACGTATAACGTCATATAGAATTACGGCATAGCGTGTAACGTCACATAGTAATACGTCATAACGTATAACGTCATATAGAAGTAAGGCATAACGTATAACGTCACATAGTAATACGTCATAACGTATAACGTCATATAGAATTACGGCATAACGTATAACATCACATGGAATTACGATTTAGCGTATATCGTCATATAGCAATGCGTCATAACGTATAACGCCATTTAGTAATGCGTCCTAACGTATAACGTCATATAGAATTACGGTTTAACGTATACCGTCATATAGTATTGCGTCATAACGTATAACGTCATATATAATTACGTCATAACGTAGAACATCACATAGTAATACGTCCGAACGTATAGCGTCATATAGAATTACGTCATAACTTATAACGTCACATAGTAATACGTCATAACGTATAACGTTATATAGAATTACGGCATAACGTAGAACATCACATAGTAATACGTCCGAACGTATAACGTCATATAGAATTACGGCATAACGTATAACATCACATGGAATTACGATTTAGCTAATAACGTCATATAGCAATGCGTCATAACGTGTAACGCCATTTAGTAATGCGTCCTAACGTATAACGTCATATAGAATTACGGTTTAACGTATACCGTCATATAGTAATGCGTCATAACGTATAACGTCATATATAATTACGTCATAACTTATAACGTCACATAGAGTTACGGTTTAGCGTATAAAGTCATATAGAATTAGGGTTTAACGTATAACGTCACATAGAATTACGGTTTAACGTATAACGTCACATAGAATTACGGTTTAGCGTATAACGTCATATAGAATTACGGCATAATGTGTAACGTCACATAGTAATACGTCATAACGTATAACGCCATATAGTAATGCGTCATAACGTATGACGTCATATAGTATTGTGTCATGACGTATAACGTCATATAGAATTAGGTCATAACGTAGAACGTCACACAGTAATACGTCATAACGTATAACGTCACATAGAATTACGGTTTAGCGTATAACGTCATATAGCAATGCGTCATAACATATAACGCCATTTAGTAATGCGTCATAACATATAACGCCATATAGAAATGCGTCATAACCTATCATGTCATATAGTATTGCGTCATGACGTATAACGTCATATAGAATGACGTCATAACGTAGAACATCACATAGCAATACGTCCGAACGTATAACGTGATATAGAATTACGTCATAACTTATAACGTCACATAGTAATACGTCATAACGTATAACGTCATATAGAATTACGGCATAGCGTGTAACGTCACATAGTAATACGTCATAACGTATAACGTCATATAGAATTCCGGTTTAACGTATAACGCTATATAGCAATGCGTCATAACGTATAACGTCATATAGAATTACGGCATAACGTAGATCATCACATAGTAATACGTCCGAACGTATAACGTCATATAGAATTACGTCATAACTTATAACGTCACATAGTAATACGTCATAACGTATAACGTCATATAGAATTACAGCATAACGTATAACGTCACATGGAATTACGGTTTAGCGGTTAACGTCATAGATCAATGCGTCATAACGTATAACGCCATTTAGTAATGCGTCCTAACGTATAACGTCATATCGAATTACGGTTTAATGTATATCGTCATATAGAAATCCGGTTTAACGTATAACGTCATATGGAATTACGGTTTAACGTATAAAGCAATGTAGAATTACGGCATAACGTATAACGTCATATAGTAATGCGTCATAACGTATAACGCCATATAGTAATGCGTCATAATGTACAACGTCATATAGAATTACGGTTTAACGTGTAACGTCATATAGTAATGCGTCATAACGTATAGCGCCATATAGTAATGCGTCATAACGTATGACGTCATATAGTATTGCGTCATGACGTATAACGTCATGTAGAATTGGGTCATAACGTAGAACATCACACAGTAATACGTCATAACGTATAACGTCACATAGAATTACGGTTTAACGTATAACGTCATACAGTAATGCGCCATACCGTATAACGCCATATAGAAAGGCGTCATGACGTATAACGTCATATAGAATTACGGTTTAACGTGTAACGTCATATAGTAATGCGTCATAACGTATAACGCCATTTAGTAATGCGTCATAACGTATAACGTCACATAGTAATACGTCATAACGTATGACGTCATATAGAATTACGGCATAATGTATAACGTCACATAGTAATACGTCATAACGTATAACGCCATTTAGTAATGCGTCATAACGTATAACGTCATATAGAATTGCGGTTTAAAGTATCACGTCATATAGTAATGCGTCATAACGTATAACGCCATTTAGTAATGCGTCATAACGTATAACGCCATATAGTAATGCGTCATAACGTATAACGCCATTTAGTAATGCGTCATAACGTATAACGCCATATAGTAATGCGTCATAACGTATAACGCCATATAGTAATGCGTCATAGCGTATGACGTCATATAGTATTGCGTCATGACGTATAACGCCATATAGTATTGCGTCATGACGTATAACGCCATATAGTGAGGCGCCATGACGTATAACGCCATATAGAAATAAGGCATAACGTATAACGTCACATAGTAATACGTCATAACGTATAACGTCATATAGAATTACGGCATAACGTATAACATCACATGGAATTGCGATTTAGCGTAGAACGTCATATAGCAATGCGTCATAACGTATAACGCCATTTAGTAATGCGTCCTAACGTATAACGTCATATAGAATTACGGTTTAACGTATACCGTCATATAGTATTGCGTCATAACGTATATCGTCATATATAATTACGTCATAACGTAGAACATCACATAGTAATACGTCCGAACGTATAGCGTCATATAGAATTACGTCATAACTTATAACGTCACATAGTAATACGTCATAACGTATAACGTCATATAGAATTACGGCATAGCGTGTAACGTCACATAGTAATACGTCATAACGTATAACGTCATATAGAATTCCGGTTTAACGTATAACGCTATATAGCAATGCGTCATAACGTATAACGTCATATAGAATTACGGCATAACGTAGAACATCACATAGTAATACGTCCGAACGTATAACGTCATATAGAATTACGGCATAACGTATAACATCACATGGAATTACGATTTAGCGTATAACGTCATATAGCAATGCGTCATAACGTATAACGCCATTTAGTAATGCGTCCTAACGTATAACGTCATATAGAATTACGGTTTAACGTATACCGTCATATAGTAATGCGTCATAACGTATAACGTCATATATAATTACGTCATAACTTATAACGTCACATAGAGTTACGGTTTAGCGTATAAAGTCATATAGAATTAGGGTTTAACGTATAACGTCACATAGAATTACGGTTTAACGTATAACGTCACATAGAATTACGGTTTTGCGTATAACGTCATATAGAATTAGGGTTTACCGTATAACGTTATATAGAATTACGGTATAATGTGTAACGTCACATAGTAATACGTCATAACGCATAACGCCATATAGTAATGCGTCATAACGTATGACGTCATATAGTATTGTGTCATGACGTATAACGTCATATAGAATTAGGTCATAACGTAGAACGTCACACAGTAATACGTCATAACGTATAACGTCACATAGAATTACGGTTTAGCGTATAACGTCATATAGCAATGCGTCATAACATATAACGAAATTTAGTAATGCGTCATGACATATAACGCCATATAGAAATGCGTCATAACCTATCATGTCATATAGTATTGCGTCATGACGTATAACGTCATATAGAATGACGTCATAACGTAGAACATCACATAGCAATACGTCCGAACGTATAACGTGATATAGAATTACGTCATAACTTATAACGTCACATAGTAATACGTCATAACGTATAACGTCATATAGAATTACGGCATAGCGTGTAACGTCACATAGTAATACGTCATAACGTATAACGTCATATAGAATTACGGCATAGCGTGTAACGTCACATAGTAGTACGTCATAACGTATAACGTCACATAGAATTACGGTTTAGCGTCTAACGTCATATAGCAATGCGTCATAACGTATAACGTCATATAGAATTACGGCATAACGTAGAACATCACATAGTAATACGTCCGAACGTATAACGTCATATAGAATTACGTCATAACTTATAACGTCAAATAGTAATACGTCATAGCGTATAACGTCATATAGAATTACGGCATAGCGTGTAATGTCACATAGTAGTACATCATAACGTATAACGTCACATAGAATTACGGTTTAATGTATATCGTCATATAGAAATCCGGTTTAACGTATAACGTCATATGGAATTACGGTTTAACGTATAAAGCAAGGTAGTATTACGGCATAACGTATAACGTCATATAGCAATGCGTCATAACGTATAACGCCATTTAGTAATGCGTCATAACATATAACGCCATATAGTAATGCGTCATAAGCTATAGCGTCATATAGTATTGCGTCATGACGTATGACGTCATATAGAATTACGTCATAACGTATAACGCCATATATCCATGCGTCATAACGTATAAGGTCATATGGAATTACGGTTTAACGTATAACGTCATATAGTAATGCGTCATAACGTATAACGCCATATAGAAATGCGTCATAACGTATGACGTCACATAGTATTGCGTCATGACGTTTAACGACATATAGAATTATGTCATAACGTAGAACATCACATAGTAATACGTCATAACGCATAACGCCATATAGAATTACGGCATAGCGTGTAACGTCACATACTAATACGTCATAACGTATAACGTCACATAGAATTACGGTTTAGCGTATAACGTCATATGGAATTACGATTTAACGTATGAAGCCATGTAGAATTACGGCATAACGTATAACGTCACATAGTAATACGTCATAACGTATACCGTCATATAGAATGACGTCATAACGTATAACGCCATATATTAATGCGTCATAACGTATAACGTCATTTAGTAATGCGTCATAACATATAACGCCATATAGAAATGCGTCATAACCTATCATGTCATATAGTATTGCGTCATGACGTATAACGTCATATAGAATGACGTCATAACGTAGAACATCACATAGCAGTACGTCCGAACGTATAACGTGATATAGAATTACGTCATAACTTATAACGTCACATAGTAATACGTCATAACGTATAACGTCATATAGAATTACGGCATAGCGTGTAACGTCACATAGTAATTCGTCATAACGTATAACGTCATATAGAATTCCGGTTTAACGTATAACGCTATATAGCAATGCGTCATAACGTATAACGTCATATAGAATTACGGCATAACGTAGATCATCACATAGAAATACGTCCGAACGTATAACGTCATATAGAATTACGTCATAACTTATAACGTCACATAGTAATACGTCATAACGTATAACGTCATATAGAATTACGGTTTAACGTATACCGTCATATAGTATTGCGTCATAACGTATAACGTCATATATAATTACGTCATAACGTAGAACATCACATAGTAATACGTCCGAACGTATAGCGTCATATAGAATTACGTCATAACTTTTAACGTCACATAGTAATACGTCATAACGTATAACGTCATATATAATTACGTCATAACGTAGAACATCACATAGTAATACGTCCGAACGTATAGCGTCATATAGAATTACGTCATAACATATAACGTCACATAGTAATACGTCATAACGTATAACGTCATATAGAATTACGGCATAGCGTGTAACGTCACATAGTAATACGTCATAACGTATAACGCCATATAGTAATGCGTCATAACGTATAACGCCATTTAGTAATGCGTCATAACGTATAACGCCATATAGTAATGCGTCATAACGTATAACGCCATTTAGTAATGCGTCATAATGTATAACGCCATATAGTAATGCGTCATAACGTATAACGCCATATAGTAATGCGTCATAGCGTATGACGTCATATAGTATTGCGTCATGACGTATAACGCCATATAGTATTGCGTCATGACGTATAACGTCATATAGAATTACGGCATAACGTAGAACATCACATAGTAATACGTCCGAACGTATAACGTCATATAGAATTACGGCATAACTTATAACGTCACATAGTAATACGTCATAACGTATAACGTCATATAGAATTACGGCATAGCGTGTAACGTCACATAGTAATACGTCATAACGTATAGCGTCATATAGAATTCCGGTTTAACGTATAACGCTATATAGCAATGCGTCATAACGTATAACGTCATATAGAATTACGGCATAACGTAGAACATCACATAGTAATACGTCCGAACGTATAACGTCATATAGAATTACGGCATAACGTATAACATCACATGGAATTACGATTTAGCGTATAACGTCATATAGCAATGCGTCATAACGTATAGCGCCATTTAGTAATGCGTCCTAACGTATAACGTCATATAGAATTACGGTTTAACGTATACCGTCTTATAGTAATGCGTCATAACGTATAACGTCATATATAATTACGTCATAACTTATAACGTCACATAGAGTTACGGTTTAGCGTATAAAGTCATATAGAATTAGGGTTTAACGTATAACGTCACATAGAATTACGGTTTAACGTATAACGTCACATAGAATTACGGTTTAGCGTATAACGTCATATAGAATTACGGCATAATGTGTAACGTCACATAGTAATACGTCATAACGTATAACGCCATATAGTAATGCGTCATAACGTATGACGTCATATAGTATTGTGTCATGACGTATAACGTCATATAGAATTAGGTCATAACGTAGAACGTCACACAGTAATACGTCATAACGTATAACGTCACATAGAATTACGGTTTAGCGTATAACGTCATATAGCAATGCGTCATAACTTATAACGTCACATAGTAATACGTCATAACGTATAACGTCATATAGAATTACGGCATAGCGTGTAACGTCACATAGTAATACGTCATAACGTATAACGTCATATAGAAGTAAGGCATAACGTATAACGTCACATAGTAATACGTCATAACGTATAACGTCATATAGAATTACGGCATAACGTATAACATCACATGGAATTACGATTTAGCGTATATCGTCATATAGCAATGCGTCATAACGTATAACGCCATTTAGTAATGCGTCCTAACGTATAACGTCATATAGAATTACGGTTTAACGTATACCGTCATATAGTATTGCGTCATAACGTATAACGTCATATATAATTACGTCATAACGTAGAACATCACATAGTAATACGTCCGAACGTATAGCGTCATATAGAATTACGTCATAACTTATAACGTCACATAGTAATACGTCATAACGTATAACGTTATATAGAATTACGGCATAACGTAGAACATCACATAGTAATACGTCCGAACGTATAACGTCATATAGAATTACGGCATAACGTATAACATCACATTTAATTACGATTTAGCGTATAACGTCATATAGCAATGCGTCATAACGTGTAACGCCATTTAGTAATGCGTCCTAACGTATAACGTCATATAGAATTACGGTTTAACGTATACCGTCATATAGTAATGCGTCATAACGTATAACGTCATATATAATTACGTCATAACTTATAACGTCACATAGAGTTACGGTTTAGCGTATAAAGTCATATAGAATTAGGGTTTAACGTATAACGTCACATAGAATTACGGTTTAACGTATAACGTCACATAGAATTACGGTTTAGCGTATAACGTCATATAGAATTACGGCATAATGTGTAACGTCACATAGTAATACGTCATAACGTATAACGCCATATAGTAATGCGTCATAACGTATGACGTCATATAGTATTGTGTCATGACGTATAACGTCATATAGAATTAGGTCATAACGTAGAACGTCACACAGTAATACGTCATAACGTATAACGTCACATAGAATTACGGTTTAGCGTATAACGTCATATAGCAATGCGTCATAACATATAACGCCATTTAGTAATGCGTCATAACATATAACGCCATATAGAAATGCGTCATAACCTATCATGTCATATAGTATTGCGTCATGACGTATAACGTCATATAGAATGACGTCATAACGTAGAACATCACATAGCAATACGTCCGAACGTATAACGTGATATAGAATTACGTCATAACTTATAACGTCACATAGTAATACGTCATAACGTATAACGTCATATAGAATTACGGCATAGCGTGTAACGTCACATAGTAATACGTCATAACGTATAACGTCATATAGAATTCCGGTTTAACGTATAACGCTATATAGCAATGCGTCATAACGTATAACGTCATATAGAATTACGGCATAACGTAGATCATCACATAGTAATACGTCCGAACGTATAACGTCATATAGCATTACGTCATAACTTATAACGTCACATAGTAATACGTCATAACGTATAACGTCATATAGAATTACGGTTTAACGTATACCGTCATATAGTATTGCGTCATAACGTATAACGTCATATATAATTACGTCATAACGTAGAACATCACATAGTAATACGTCCGAACGTATAGCGTCATATAGAATTACGTCATAACTTATAACGTCACATAGTAATACGTCATAACGTATAACGTCATATATAATTACGTCATAACGTAGAACATCACATAGTAATACGTCCGAACGTATAGCGTCATATAGAATTACGTCATAACATATAACGTCACATAGTAATACGTCATAACGTATAACGTCATATAGAATTACGGCATAGCGTGTAACGTCACATAGTAATACGTCATAACGTATAACGCCATATAGTAATGCGTCATAACGTATAACGCCATTTAGTAATGCGTCATAACGTATAACGCCATATAGTAATGCGTCATAACGTATAACGCCATTTAGTAATGCGTCATAATGTATAACGCCATATAGTAATGCGTCATAACGTATAACGCCATATAGTAATGCGTCATAGCGTATGACGTCATATAGTATTGCGTCATGACGTATAACGCCATATAGTATTGCGTCATGACGTATAACGCCATATAGTAAGGCGCCATCACGTATAACGTCATATAGAAATAAGGCATAACGTATAACGTCACATAGTAATACGTCATAACGTATAACGTCATATAGAATTCCGGTTTAACGTATAACGCTATATAGCAATGCGTCATAACGTATAACGTCATATAGAATTACGGCATAACGTAGAACATCACATAGTAATACGTCCGAACGTATAACGTCATATAGAATTACGGCATAACGTATAACATCACATGGAATTACGATTTAGCGTATAACGTCATATAGCAATGCGTCATAACGTATAACGCCATTTAGTAATGCGTCCTAACGTATAACGTCATATAGAATTACGGTTTAACGTATACCGTCTTATAGTAATGCGTCATAACGTATAACGTCATATATAATTACGTCATAACTTATAACGTCACATAGAGTTACGGTTTAGCGTATAAAGTCATATAGAATTAGGGTTTAACGTATAACGTCACATAGAATTACGGTTTAACGTATAACGTCACATAGAATTACGGTTTAGCGTATAACGTCATATAGAATTACGGCATAATGTGTAACGTCACATAGTAATACGTCATAACGTATAACGCCATATAGTAATGCGTCATAACGTATGACGTCATATAGTATTGTGTCATGACGTATAACGTCATATAGAATTAGGTCATAACGTAGAACGTCACACAATAATACGTCATAACGTATAACGTCACATAGAATTACGGTTTAGCGTATAACGTCATATAGCAATGCGTCATAACTTATAACGTCACATAGTAATACGTCATAACGTATAACGTCATATAGAATTACGGCATAGCGTGTAACGTCACATAGTAATACGTCATAACGTATAACGTCATATAGAAGTAAGGCATAACGTATAACGTCACATAGTAATACGTCATAACGTATAACGTCATATAGAATTACGGCATAACGTATAACATCACATGGAATTACGATTTAGCATATATCGTCATATAGCAATGCGTCATAACGTATAACGCCATTTAGTAATGCGTCCTAACGTATAACGTCATATAGAATTACGGTTTAACGTATACCGTCATATAGGATTGCGTCATAACGTATAACGTCATATATAATTACGTCATAACGTAGAACATCACATAGTAATACGTCCGAACGTATAGCGTCATATAGAATTACGTCATAACTTATAACGTCACATAGTAATACGTCATAACGTATAACGTCATATAGAATTACGGCATAACGTAGAACATCACATAGTAATACGTCCGAACGTATAACGTCATATAGAATTACGGCATAACGTATAACATCACATGGAATTACGATTTAGCGTATAACGTCATATAGCAATGCGTCATAACGTGTAACGCCATTTAGTAATGCGTCCTAACGTATAACGTCATATAGAATTACGGTTTAACGTATACCGTCATATAGTAATGCGTCATAACGTATAACGTCATATATAATTACGTCATAACTTATAACGTCACATAGAGTTACGGTTTAGCGTATAAAGTCATATAGAATTAGGGTTTAACGTATAACGTCACATAGAATTACGGTTTAACGTATAACGTCACATAGAATTACGGTTTAGCGTATAACGTCATATAGAATTACGGCATAATGTGTGACGTCACATAGTAATACGTCATAACGTATAACGCCATATAGTAATGCGTCATAACGTATGACGTCATATAGTATTGTGTCATGACGTATAACGTCATATAGAATTAGGTCATAACGTAGAACGTCACACAGTAATACGTCATAACGTATAACGTCACATAGAATTACGGTTTAGCGTATAACGTCATATAGCAATGCGTCATAACATATAACGCCATTTAGTAATGCGTCATAACATATAACGCCATATAGAAATGCGTCATAACCTATCATGTCATATAGTATTGCGTCATGACGTATAACGTCATATAGAATGACGTCATAACGTAGAACATCACATAGCAATACGTCCGAACGTATAACGTGATATAGAATTACGTCATAACTTATAACGTCACATAGTAATACGTCATAACGTATAACGTCATATAGAATTACGGCATAGCGTGTAACGTCACATAGTAATACGTCATAACGTATAACGTCATATAGAATTCCGGTTTAACGTATAACGCTATATAGCAATGCGTCATAACGTATAACGTCATATAGAATTACGGCATAACGTAGATCATCACATAGTAATACGTCCGAACGTATAACGTCATATAGAATTACGTCATAACTTATAACGTCACATAGTAATACGTCATAACGTATAACGTCATATAGAATTACGGCATAGCGTGTAACGTCACATAGTAGTACGTCATATAGTACAACGTCACATAGAATTACGGTTTAGCGTATAACGTCATATAGCAATGCGTCATAACGTATAACGCCATTTAGTAATGCGTCATAACATATAACGCCATATAGTAATGCGTCATAAGCTATAGCGTCATATAGTATTGCGTCATGACGTATAACGTCATATAGAATTACGTCATAACGTATAACGCCATATATCCATGCGTCATAACGTATAAGGTCATATGGAATTACGGTTTAACGTATAACGTCATATAGTAATGCGTCATAACGTATAACGCCATATAGAAATGCGTCATAACGTATGACGTCACATAGTATTGCGTCATGACGTTTAACGTCATATAGAATTAGGTCATAACGTAGAACATCACATAGTAATACGTCATAACGTATAACGTCACATAGAATTACGGTTCAGCGTCTAATTTCATATAGCAATACGTCATAACGTATAAGGCCATATAGCAATGCGTCATAACGTTTAACGGCATATAGTATTGCGTCATGACGTATAACGTCATATAGAATGACGTCATAACGTATAACGCCATATAGTAATGCGTCATAACGTATAACGTCATATAGTATTACGTCATAACTTATAACGTCACATAGTAATACGTCATAACGTATAACGTCATATAGAATGACGTCATAACGTAGAACATCACATAGCAGTACGTCCGAACGTATAACGTGATATAGAATTACGTCATAACTTATAACGTCACATAGTAATACGTCATAACGTATAACGTCATATAGAATTACGGCATAGCGTGTAACGTCACATAGTAATTCGTCATAACGTATAACGTCATATAGAATTCCGGTTTAACGTATAACGCTATATAGCAATGCGTCATAACGTATAACGTCATATAGAATTACGGCATAACGTAGATCATCACATAGTAATACGTCCGAACGTATAACGTCATATAGAATTACGTCATAACTTATAACGTCACATAGTAATACGTCATAACGTATAACGTCATATAGAATTACGGTTTAACGTATACCGTCATATAGTATTGCGTCATAACGTATAACGTCATATATAATTACGTCATAACGTAGAACATCACATAGTAATACGTCCGAACGTATAGCGTCATATAGAATTACGTCATAACTTATAACGTCACATAGTAATACGTCATAACGTATAACGTCATATATAATTACGTCATAACGTAGAACATCACATAGTAATACGTCCGAACGTATAGCGTCATATAGAATTACGTCATAACATATAACGTCACATAGTAATACGTCATAACGTATAACGTCATATAGAATTACGGCATAGCGTGTAACGTCACATAGTAATACGTCATAACGTATAACGCCATATAGTAATGCGTCATAACGTATAACGCCATTTAGTAATGCGTCATAACGTATAACGCCATATAGTAATGCGTCATAACGTATAACGCCATTTAGTAAGGCGTCATAATGTATAACGCCATATAGTAATGCGTCATAACGTATAACGCCATATAGTAATGCGTCATAGCGTATGACGTCATATAGTATTGCGTCATGACGTATAACGCCATATAGTATTGCGTCATGACGTATAACGCCATATAATAAGGCGCCATGACGTATAACGTCATATTGAAATAAGGCATAACGTATAACGTCACATAGTAATACGTCATAACGTATAACGTCATATAGAATTACGGCATAACGTATAACATCACATGGAATTACGATTTAGCGTATAACGTCATATAGCAATGCGTCATAACGTATAACGCCATTTAGTAATGCGTCCTAACGTATAACGTCATATAGAATTACGGTTTAACGTATACCGTCATATAGTATTGCGTCATAACGTATCACGTCATATAGAATTGCGGCATAACGTAGAACATCACATAGTAATACGTCCGAACGTATAACGTCATATAGAATTACGGCATAACGTAGAACATCACATAGTAATACGTCCGAACGTATAACGTCATATAGAATTACGGCATAACGTATAACATCACATGGAATTACGATTTAGCGTATAACGTCATATAGCAATGCGTCATAACGTATAACGCCATTTAGTAATGCGTCCTAACGTATAACGTCATATAGAATTACGGTTTAACGTGTACCGTCATATAGTAATGCGTCATAACGTATAACGTCATATATAATTACGTCATAACTTATAACGTCACATAGAGTTACGGTTTAGCGTATAAAGTCATATAGAATTAGGGTTTAACGTATAACGTCACATAGAATTACGGTTTAACGTATAACGTCACATAGAATTACGGTTTAGCGTATAACGTCATATAGAATTAGGGTTTACCTTATAACGTTATATAGAATTACGGCATAATGTGTAACGTCACATAGTAATACGTCATAACGTATAACGCCATATAGTAATGCGTCATAACGTATGACGTCATATAGTATTGTGTCATGACGTATAACGTCATATAGAATTAGGTCATAACGTAGAACGTCACACAGTAATACGTCATAACGTATATCGTCACATAGAATTACGGTTTAGCGTATAACGTCATATAGCAATGCGTCATAACGTATAACGCCATTTAGTAATGCGTCCTAACGTATAACGTCATATAGAATTACGGTTTAACGTATACCGTCATATAGTAATGCGTCATAACGTATAACGTCATATATAATTACGTCATAACTTATAACGTCACATAGAATTACGGTTTAACGTATAACGTCACATAGAATTACGGTTTAGCGTATAACGTCATATAGAATTACGGCATAATGTGTAACGTCACATAGTAATACGTCATAACGTATAACGCCATATAGTAATGCGTCATAACGTATGACGTCATATAGTATTGTGTCATGACGTATAACGTCATATAGAATTAGGTCATAACGTAGAACGTCACACAGTAATACGTCATAACGTATAACGTCACATAGAATTACGGTTTAGCGTATAACGTCATATAGCAATGCGTCATAACATATAACGCCATTTAGTAATGCGTCATAACATATAACGCCATATAGAAATGCGTCACAACCTATCATGTCATATAGTATTGCGTCATGACGTATAACGTCATATAGAATGACGTCATAACGTAGAACATCACATAGCAATACGTCCGAACGTATAACGTGATATAGAATTACGTCATAACTTATAACGTCACATAGTAATACGTCATAACGTATAACGTCATATAGAATTACGGCATAGCGTGTAACGTCACATAGTAATACGTCATAACGTATAACGTCATATAGAATTCCGGTTTAACGTATAACGCTATATAGCAATGCGTCATAACGTATAACGTCATATAGAATTACGGCATAACGTAGATCATCACATAGTAATACGTTCGAACGTATAACGTCATATAGAATTACTTCATAACTTATAACGTCACATAGTAATACGTCATAACGTATAACGTCATATAGAATTACGGCATAGAGTGTAACGTCACATATTAGTACGTCATATAGTATAACGTCACATAGAATTACGGTTTAGCGTATAACGTCATATAGCAATGCGTCATAACGTATAACGCCATTTAGTAATGCGTCATAACATATAACGCCATATAGTAATGCGTCATAAGCTATAGCGTCATATAGTATTGCGTCAT
Source organism: Bombus fervidus (assembly GCF_041682495.2). Taxonomy (NCBI): domain Eukaryota; kingdom Metazoa; phylum Arthropoda; class Insecta; order Hymenoptera; family Apidae; genus Bombus; species Bombus fervidus. Next base: position 4,538,589 of record NW_027212582.1, read on the forward strand.
GACCTATAACGTCATATAGAATTACGTCATAACGTATAACGCCATATAGCCATGCGTCATAACGTATAAGGTCATATGGAATTACGGTTTAACGTATAACGTCATATAGTAATGCGTCATAACGTATAACGCCATATAGAAATGCGTCATAACGTATGACGTCACATAGTATTGCGTCATGACGTTTAACGTCATATAGAATTAGGTCATAACGTAGAACATCACATAGTAATACATCATAACGTATAACGTCACATAGAATTACGGTTCAGCGTCTAATTTCATATAGCAATACGTCATAACGTATAAGGCCATATAGCAATGCGTCATAACGTTTAACGGCATATAGTATTGCGTCATGACGTATAACGTCATATAGAATGACGTCATAACGTATAACGCCATATAGTAATGCGTCATAACGTATAACGTCATATAGTATTACGTCATAACTTATAACGTCACATAGTAATACGTCATAACGTATAACGTCATATAGAATTACAGCATAACGTATAACGTCACATGGAATTACGGTTTAGCGTATAACGTCATAGATCAATGCGTCATAACGTATAACGCCATTTAGTAATGCGTCATAATGTATAACGTCATATAGAATTACGGTTTAACGTATAACGTCACATAGTAATACGTCATAACGTGTAACGTCGTATAGAATTACGTCATAACGTATAACGTCACATAGCAATACGTCATAACGTATAACGACATATAGAATTCCGGTTTAACGAATAACGCTATATAACAATGCGTCATTACGTATAACGTCATATAGAATTAGGTCATAACGTAGAACATCACATAGTAATACGTCATAACGGATAACGTCACATAGTAATTCGTCCGAACGTATAACGTCATATAGAATTACGTCATAACTTATAACGTCACATAGTAATACGTCATAACGTATAACGTCATATAGAATTACGGCATAGCGTGTAACGTCACATAGTAATACGTCATAACGTATAACGTCATATAGAATTCCGGTTTAACGTATAACGCTATATAGCAATGCGTCATAACGTATAACGTCATATAGAATTGCGGCATAACGTAGAACATCACATAGTAATACGTCCGAACGTATAACGTCATATAGAATTACGGCATAGCGTGTAACGTCACATAGTAATACGTCATAACGTATAACGTCATATACAATTACGGCATAGCGTGTCACGTCACATACGAATACGTCATAACGTATAACGTCACATAGAATTACGGTTTAGCGTATAACGTCATATAGCAATGCGTCATAACATATAGCGCCATATAGTAATGCGTCATAACGTATGACGTCATATAGTATTGCGTCATGACGTATAACGTCATGTAGAATTATGTCATAACGTAGAACATCACACAGTAATACGTTATAACGTATAATGTCACATAGAATTACGGTTTAACGTATAACGTCATATAGTAATGCGTCATACCGTATAACGCCATATGTAAAGGCGTCATGACGTATAACGTCATATAGAATTACGGCATAATGTATAACGTCACATAGTAATACGTCATAACGTATACCGTCATAAAATTAGGCGACATGACGTATAACGTCATATAGAATTACGTCATAACGTATAACGTCACGTAGTAATACGTCATAACGTATAACGTCACATAGTAATACGTCATAACGTGTAACGTCGTATAGCATTACGTCATAACGCATAACGTCACATAGTAATACGTCATAACGTATAACGTCATATAGAATTCCGCTTTAACGAATAACGCTATACAGCAATGCGTCATAACGTATAACGTCATACAGAATTACGGCATACTGTGTAACGTCAAATAGTAATACGTCATATTGTATAACGCCATATAGCAATGCGTCGCAACGTATAACGTCATATAGAATTACGGTTTAACGTATAACGTCATACAGTAATGCGTCATAACGTATAACGCCATATAGTAATGCGTCATAACGTATGACGTTATATAGTATTGCATCATGACGTATATCTTCATATAGAATTAGGTCGTAACGAGGAACATCACATAGTAACACGTCATAACGTATAACGTCACATAGAATTACGGTTTAACGTATAACGTCATATAGTAATGCGTCATACCGTATAACGCCATATCGTAAGGCGTCATGACGTATAACGTCATATAGAATTACGGTTTAACGTATAACGTCATACAGTAATGCGTCATAACGCATAACGTCACATAGTAATACGTCATAACTTATAACGTCACATAGAATTACGGTTTAGCGTATAACGTCATATAGAATTAGGGTTTAACGTATAACGTCAAATAGAATTACGGTTTAGCGTATAACGTCATATAGAATTAGGGTTTAACGTATAACATCATATGGAATTACGGTTTAACGTACAACGTCATATAGTAATGCGTCATAAAGTATAACGCCATTTAGTAATGCGTCCTAACGTATAACGTCATATAGAATTACGGTTTAACGTATACCGCCATATAGTATTGCGTCATAACGTATAACGTCATATATAATTACGTCATAACGTAGAACATCACATAGTAATACGTCCGAACGTATAACGTCATACAGAATTACGTCATAACTTATAACGTCACATAGTAATACGTGATAACGTATAACGTCATATAGAATTACGGCATAGCGTGTAACGTCACATAGTAATACGTCACAACGTATAACGTCATATAGAATTCCGGTTTAACGTATAACGCTATATAGCAATGCGTCATAACGTATAACGTCATATAGAATTACGGCATAAAGTAGAACATCAAATAGTAATACGTCCGAAAGTATAACGTCATATAGAATTACGTCATAACTTATAACGTCACATAGTAATACGTCATAACGTATAACGTCATATAGAATTACGGCATAGCGTGTAACGTCACATAGTAGTACGTCATAACGTATAACGTCACATAGAATTACGGTTTAGCGTATAACGTCATATAGCAATGCGTCATAACGTATAACGGCATATAGTATTGCGTCATGACGTATAACGTCATATAGAATGACGTCATAACGTAGAACATCACATAGTAAACGTCCTAACGTATAACGTCATATAGAATTACGTCATAACTTATAACGTCACATGGTAATACGAAATAACGCATAACGTCACATAGTAATACGTTATAACTTATAACGTCACATAGAATTACGGTTTAACGTATAACGTCACATAGAATTAGGGTTTACCGTATAACGTCATATAGAATTACGGTTTAACGTATAACGTCACATAGTAATACGTCATAACGTGTAACGCCATATAGAATTGCGTCATAACGTATAACGTCACAGAGTAATACTTCAAAACGTATAACGTCATATAGAATTCCGGTTTAACGTATAACGTCATATGGAATTACGATTTAACGTATGAAGCCATGTAGAATTACGGCATAACGTATAACGTCACATAGTAATACGTCATAACGTATACCGTCATATAATAAGGCGACATGACGTATAACGTCATATAGAATTACGTCATAACCTATAACGTCACGTAGTAATACGTCATAACGTACAACGTCTCATAGAATTACGGTTTAATGTATATCGTCATATAGAAATCCGGTTTAACGTATAACGTCATATGGAATTACGGTTTAACGTATAAAGCAATGTAGTATTACGGCATAACGTATAACGTCATATAGTAATGCGTCATAACGTATAACGCCATATAGTAATGCGTCATAATGTATAACGTCATATAGAATTACGGTTTAACGTATAACGTCACATAGTAATACATCATAACGTGTAACGCCATATAGAATTGCGTCATAACGTATAACGTCACAGAGTAATACTTCAAAACGTATAACGTCATATAGAATTCCGGTTTAACGTATAACGCTATATAGCAATGCGTCATAACGTATAACGTCATATAGAATTGCGGCATAACGTAGAACATCACATAGTAATACGTCCGAACGTATAACGTCATATAGAATTACGGCATAGCGTGTAACGTCACATACTAATACGTCATAACGTATAACGTCACATACAATTACGGTTTAGCGTATAACGTCATATAGCAATGCGTCATAACGTATAGCGCCATATAGTAATGCGTCATAACGTATGACGTCATATAGTATTGCGTCATGACGTATAACGTCATGTAGAATTGGGTCATAACGTAGAACATCACACAGTAATACGTCATAACGTATAATGTCACGTAGAATTACGGTTTAACGTATAACGTCATATAGTAATGCGTCATACCGTATAACGCCATATAGAATGGCGTCATGACGTATAACGTCATATAGATTTACGGTTTAACATGTAACGTCAAATAGTAATGCGTCATAACGTATAACGCCATTTAGTAATGCGTCATAACGTATAACGTCACATAGTAATACGTCATAACGTATAACGTCATATAGAATTACGGCATAATGTATAACGTCACATAGTAATACGTCATGACGTATAACGTCATATAGAATTCCGGTTTAACGTATAACGCTATATTGCAATGCGTCATACCATAAGACGTCATATAGAAGTACGGCATAATGTATAACGTCACATAGTAATACGTCATAACGTATACCGTCATATAATTAGGCGACATGACGTATAACGTCATATAGAATTACGTCATAATGTATAACGTCACGTAGTAATACGTCATAACGTATAACGTCATATAGAAATACGGCATAACGTATAACGTCATATAGAATTACGGCATAGCGTGTAACGTCACATAGTAATACGTCATAACGTATAACGTCATATAGAATTCCGGTTTAACGTATAACGCTATACGTCATATAGAAATACGGCATAATGTATAACGTCACATAGTAATACGTCATAACGTATAACGCCATGTAGTAATGCGTCATAACGTATGACGTCATATAGTATTGCGTCATGACGTATAACGCCATATAGTAAGGCGCCATGACGTATAACGTCATATAGAAATACGGCATAACGTATAACGTCACATAGTAATACGTCATAACGTGTAACGTCGTATAGAATTACGTCATAACGTACAACGCCACATAGTAATACGTCATAACGTATAACGACACATAGTAATACGTCATAACGTGTAACGTCGTATGGCATTACGTCATAACGCATAACGTCACATAGTAATACGTCATAACGTATGACGTTATATAGTATTGCGTCATAACATATAACGCCATATAGTAATGCGTCATAACGTATAACGCCATATAGAAATGCGTCATAACGTATGACGTCACATAGTATTGCGTCATGACGTATAACGTCATATAGAATTAGGTCATAACGTAGACCATCACATAGTAATACGTCATAACGTATAACGTCACATAGAATTACGGTTCAGCGTCTAACGTCATATAGCAATACGTCATAACGTATAAGGCCATATAGCAATGCGTCATAACGTATAACGGCTTATAGTATTGCGTCATGACGTATAACGTCATATAGAATGACGTCATAACGTAGAACATCACATAGTAAACGTCCTAACGTATAACGTCATATAGAATTACGTCATAACTTATAACGTCACATGGTAATACGAAATAACGCATAACGTCACATAGTAATACGTTATAACTTATAACGTCACATAGAATTACGGTTTAACGTATAACGTCACATAGAATTAGGGTTTACCGTATAACGTCATATAGAATTACGGTTTAACGTATAACGTCACATAGTTATACGTCATAACGTGTAACGTCGTATAGAATTACGTCATAACGTATAACGTCACATAGCAATACGTCATAACGTATAACGACATATAGAATTCCGGTTTAACGAATAACGCTATATAACAATGCGTCATGACGTATAACGTCATGTAGAATTAGGTCATAACGTAGAACATCACATAGTAATACGTCATCACGGATAACGTCACATAGAATTACGGTTTAGCGTATAACGTCATATAGCAATGCGCCATAACGTATAACGCCATTTAGTAATGCGTCATAACATATAACGCCATATAGTAATGCGTCGTAACCTATAATGTCATATAGTATTGCGTCATGACGTATAACGTCATATAGAATGACGTCATAACGTAGAACATCACATAGTAATACGTCCGAACGTATAACGTCATATAGAATTACGTCATAACTTATAACGTCACATAGTAATACGTCATAACGTATAACGTCATACAGAATTACGGCATAGCGTGTAACGTCACATAGTAATACGTCATAACGTATAACGTCATATAGAATTCCGGTTTAACGTATAACGCTATATAGCAATGCGTCATAACGTATAACGTCATATAGAATTGCGGCATAACGTAGAACATCACATAGTAATACGTCCGAACGTATAACGTCATATAGAATTACGTCATAACTTATAACGTCACATAGTAATACGTCATAACGTATAACGTCATATAGAATTACGGCATAGCGTGTAACGTCACATACTAATACGTCATAACGTATAACGTCACATAGAATTACGGTTTAGCGTATAACGTCATATAGCAATGCGTCATAACGTATAACGCCATTTAGTAATGCGTCATAACATATAACGCCATATAGTAATGCGTCATAAGCTATAGCGTCATATAGTATTGCGTCATGACGTATAACGTCATATAGAATTACGTCATAACGTATAACGCCATATAGCCATGCGTCATAAAGTATAAGGTCATATGGAATTAGGGTTTAGCGTATAACGTCATGTAGCAATGCGTCATAACGTATAACGCCATATCGAATTGCGTCATAACGTATAACGTCACAGAGTAATACGTCAAAACGTGTAACGTCATATAGAATTCCGGTTTACCGCATAACGTCATATGGAATTACGATTTAACGTATGAAGCCATGTAGAATTACGGCATAACGTATAACGTCACATAGTAATACGTCATAACGTATACCGTCATATAATAAGGCGACAAGACGTATAACGTCATATAGAATTACGTCATAACGTATAACGTCACGTAGTAATACGTCATAACGTATAACGTCTCATAGAATTACGGTTTAATGTATATCGTCATATAGAAATCCGGTTTAACGTATAACGTCATATGGAATTACGGTTTAACGTATAAAGCAATGTAGTATTACGGCATAACGTATAACGTCATATAGTAATGCGTCATAACGTATAACGCCATATAGTAATGCGTCATAATGTATAACGTCATGTAGTATTGCGTCATGAAGTATAACGTCATATAGAATTACGTCATGACGTAGAACATCACATAGTAATACTTCATAACGTATAAGGTCATACAGTCATTCGTCATACCGTATAAAGTCATATAGAATTATGGCATAAAGTATAACGTCACGTAGTAATACGTCACATCGTACAACGTCATATAGAATTACGGCATGACGTATAACGTCACATAGTAATACGTCAAAACGTATAACGCCATCTAGCAATGCGTCATAACGTATAACGCCATTTAGTAATGCGTCATAACATATAACGCCATATAGTAATGCGTCATAAGCTATAGCGTCATATAGTATTGCGTCATGACGTATAACGTCATATAGAATTACGTCATAACGAATAACGCCGTATAGCCATGCGTCATAACGTATAAGGTCATATGGAATTACGGTTCAGCGTCTAACGTCATATAGCAATACGTCATAACGTATAAGGCCATATAGCAATGCGTCATAACGTATAACGGCTTATAGTATTGCGTCATGACGTATAACGTCATATAGAATGACGTCATAACGTAGAACATCACATAGTAAACGTCCTAACGTATAACGTCATATAGAATTACGTCATAACTTATAACGTCACATGGTAATACGAAATAACGCATAACGTCACATAGTAATACGTTATAACTTATAACGTCACATAGAATTACGGTTTAACGTATAACGTCACATAGAATTAGGGTTTACCGTATAACGTCATATAGAATTACGGTTTAACGTATAACGTCACATAGTTATACGTCATAACGTGTAACGTCGTATAGAATTACGTCATAACGTATAACGTCACATAGCAATACGTCATAACGTATAACGACATATAGAATTCCGGTTTAACGAATAACGCTATATAACAATGCGTCATGACGTATAACGTCATGTAGAATTAGGTCATAACGTAGAACATCACATAGTAATACGTCATCACGGATAACGTCACATAGAATTACGGTTTAGCGTATAACGTCATATAGCAATGCGCCATAACGTATAACGCCATTTAGTAATGCGTCATAACATATAACGCCATATAGTAATGCGTCGTAACCTATAATGTCATATAGTATTGCGTCATGACGTATAACGTCATATAGAATGACGTCATAACGTAGAACATCACATAGTAATACGTCCGAACGTATAACGTCATATAGAAATGCGTCATAACGTATGACGTCACATAGTATTGCGTCATGACGTTTAACGTCATATAGAATTAGGTAATAACGTAGAACATCACATAGTAATACGTCATAACGTATAACGTCACATAGAATTACGGTTCAGCGTCTAACGTCATATAGCAATACGTCATAACGTATAAGGCCATATAGCAATGCGTCATAACGTTTAACGGCATATAGTATTGCCTCATGACGTATAACGTCATCTAGAATGACGTCATAACGTATAACGCCATATAGTAATGCGTCATAACGTATAGCGCCATATAGTAATGCGTCATAACGTATGACGTCATATCGAATTACGGTTTAATGTATATCGTCATATAGAAATCCGGTTTAACGTATAACGTCATAGATCAATGCGTCATAACGTATAACGCCATTTAGTAATGCGTCCTAACGTATAACGTCATATCGAATTACGGTTTAATGTATATCGTCATATAGAAATCCGGTTTAACGTATAACGTCATATGGAATTACGGTTTAACGTATAAAGCAATGTAGAATTACGGCATAACGTATAACGTCATATAGTAATGCGTCATAACGTATAACGTCATATAGAATTACGGTTTAACGTGTAACGTCATATAGTAATGCGTCATAACGTATAGCGCCATATAGTAATGCGTCATAACGTATGACGTCATATAGTATTGCGTCATGACGTATAACGTCATATAGTATTGCGTCATGACGTATAACGCCATATAGTATTGCGTCATGACGTATAACGCCATATAGTAATGCGTCATAGCGTGTGACGTCATATAGTATTGCGTCATGACGTATAACGCCATATAGTATTGCGTCATGACGTATAACGTCATATAGAATTGCGTCATAACGTATAACGCCATATAGTAATGCGTCATAACGTATAACGCCATTTAGTAATGCGTCATAACGTATAACGCCATATAGCAATGCGTCATAACGTATAACGCCATATAGTAATGCGTCATAGCGTATGACGTCATATAGTATTGCGTCATGAAGTATAACGCCATATAGTAATGCGTCATAACGTATAACGTCACATAGTAATACGTCATAACGTATAACGTCATATAGAATTGCGGTTTCACGTATAACGTCATACAGTAATGCGTCATAACGCATAACGTCACATAGTAATGCGTCATAACGTATAACGCCATATAGTAATGCGTCATAACGTATAACGCCAGTTAGTAATGCGTCATAACGTATAACGCCATATAGTAATGCGTCATAGCGTATGACGTCATATAGTATTGCGTCATGACGTATAACGCCATATAGTATTGCGTCATGACGTATAACGCCATATAGTAATACGTCATAACGTATAACGTCATATAGAATTACGGTTTAACGTGTAACGTCATACAGTAATGCGTCATAACGCATAACGTCACATAGTAATACGTCATAACTTATAACGTCACATAGAATTACGGTTTAACGTATAACGTCATATAGCAATGCGTCATAACGTATAACGCCATTTAGTAATGCGTCCTAACGTATAACGTCATATAGAATTACGGTTTAACGTATACCGTCATATAGTATTGCGTCATAACGTATAACGTCATATATAATTACGTCATAACGTAGAACATCACATAGTAATACTTCCGAACGTATAGCGTCATATAGAATTACGTCATAACTTATAACGTCACATAGTAATACGTCATAACGTATAACGTCATATAGAATTACGGCATAGCGTGTAACGTCACATAGTAATACGTCATAACGTATAACGTCATATAGAATTCCGGTTTAACGTATAACGCTATATAGCAATGCGTCATAACGTATAACGTCATATAGAATTACGGCATAACGTAGAACATCACATAGTAATACGTCCGAACGTATAACGTCATATAGAATTACGTCATAACTTATAACGTCGCATAGTAATACGTCATAACGTATAACGTCATATAGAATTACGGCATAACGTGTAACGTCACATAGTAATACGTCATAACGTATAACGTCATATAGAATTACGGCATAACGTATAACATCACATGGAATTACGATTTAGCGTATAACGTCATATAGCAATGCGTCATAACGTATAACGCCATTTAGTAATGTGTCCTAACGTATAACGTCACATAGAATTACGGTTTAGCGTATAACGTCATATAGAATTAGGGTTTACCGTATAACGTTATATAGAATTACGGCATAATGTGTAACGTCACATAGTAATACGTCATAACGTATAACGCCATATAGTAATGCGTCATAACGTATGACGTCATATAGTATTGTGTCATGACGTATAACGTCATATAGAATTAGGTCATGACGTAGAACTTCACACAGTAATACGTCATAACGTATAACGTCACATAGAATTACGGTTTAGCGTATAACGTCATATAGCAATGCGTCATAACATATAACGCCATTTAGTAATGCGTCATAACATATAACGCCATATAGAAATGCGTCATAACCTATCATGTCATATAGTATTGCGTCATGACGTATAACGTCATATAGAATGACGTCATAACGTAGAACATCACATAGTAATACGTCCGAACGTATAACGTGATATAGAATTACGTCATAACTTATAACGTCACATAGTAATACGTCATAACGTATAACGTCATATAGAATTACGGCATAGCGTGTAACGTCACATAGTAATACGTCATAACGTATAACGTCATATAGAATTCCGGTTTAACGTATAACGCTATATAGCAATGTGTCATAACGTATAACGTCATATAGAATTACGGCATCACGTAGAATATCACATAGTAATACGTCCGAACGTATAACGTCATATAGAATTACGTCATAACTTATAACGTCACATAGTAATACGTCATAACGTATAACGTCATATAGAATTACGGCATAGCGTGTAACGTCACATAGTAGTACGTCATAACGTATAACGTCACATAGAATTACGGTTTAGCGTATAACGTCATATAGCAATGCGTCATAACGTATAACGCCATTTAGTAATGCGTCATAACATATAACGCCATATAGTAATGCGTCATAAGCTATAGCGTCATATAGTATTGCGTCATGACGTATAACGTCATATAGAATTACGTCATAACGTATAACGCCATATAGCCATGCGTCATAACGTATAAGGTCTTATGGAATTTCGGTTTAACGTATAACGTCATATAGTAATGCGTCATAACGTATAACGCCATATAGAAATGCGTCATAACGTATGACGTCACATAGTATTGCGTCATGACGTTTAACGTCATATAGAATTAGGTAATAACGTAGAACATCACATAGTAATACGTCATAACGTATAACGTCACATAGAATTACGGATCAGCGTCTAACGTCATATAGCAATACGTCATAACGTATAAGGCCATATAGCAATGCGTCATAACGTTTAACGGCATATAGTATTGCGTCATGACGTATAACGTCATATAGAATGACGTCATAACGTATAACGCCATATAGTAATGCGTCATGACGTATAACGCCATATAGTAATACGTCATAACGTATAACGTCATATAGAATTACGGTTTAACGTATAACGTCATACAGTAATGCGTCATAACGCATAACGTCACACAGTAATACGTCATAACTTATAACGTCACATAGAATTACGGTTTAACGTATAACGTCATATAGCAATGCGTCATAACGTATAACGCCATTTAGTAATGCGTCCTAACGTATAACGTCATATAGAATTACGGTTTAACGTATACCGTCATAGAGTATTGCGTCATAACGTATAACGTCATATATAATTACGTCATAACGTAGAACATCACATAGTAATACTTCCGAACGTATAGCGTCATATTGAATTACGTCATAACTTATAACGTCACATAGTAATACGTCATAACGTATAACGTCATATAGAATTACGGCATAGAGTGTAACGTCACATAGTAATACGTCATAACGTATAACGTCATATAGAATTCCGGTTTAACGTATAACGCTATATAGCAATGCGTCATAACGTATAACGTCATATAGAATTACGGCATAACGTAGAACATCACATAGTAATACGTCCGAACGTATAACGTCATATAGAATTACGTCATAACTTATAACGTCGCATAGTAATACGTCATAACGTATAACGTCATATAGAATTACGGCATAACGTGTAACGTCACATCGTAATACGTCATAACGTATAACGTCATATAGAATTACGGCATAACGTATAACATCACATGGAATTACGATTTAGCGTATAACGTCATATAGCAATGCGTCATAACGTATAACGCCATTTAGTAATGTGTCCTAAAGTATAACGTCACATAGAATTACGGTTTAGCGTATAACGTCATATAGAATTAGGGTTTACCGTATAACGTTATATAGAATTACGGCATAATGTGTAACGTCAGATAGTAATACGTTATAACGTATAACGCCATATAGTAATGCGTCATAACGTATGACGTCATATAGTATTGTGTCATGACGTATAACGTCATATAGAATTAGGTCATGACGTAGAACTTCACACAGTAATACGTCATAACGTATAACGTCACATAGAATTACGGTTTAGCGTATAACGTCATATAGCAATGCGTCACAACATATAACGCCATTTAGTAATGCGTCATAACATATAACGCCATATAGAAATGCGTCATAACCTATCATGTCATATAGTATTGCGTCATGACGTATAACGTCATATAGAATGACGTCATAACGTAGAACATCACATAGTAATACGTCCGAACGTATAACGTGATATAGAATTACGTCATAACTTATAACGTCACATAGTAATACGTCATAACGTATAACGTCATATCGAATTACGGTTTAATGTATATCGTCATATAGAAATCCGGTTTAACGTGTAACGTCATATGGAATTACGGTTTAACGTATAAAGCAATGTAGAATTACGGCATAACGTATAACGCCATATAGCCACGCGTCATAACGTAAAAGGTCATATGGAATTACGGTTTAATGTATATCGTCATATAGAAATCCGGTTTAACGTGTAACGTCATATGGAATTACGGTTTAACGTATAAAGCAATGTAGAATTACGGCATAACGTATAACGTCATATAGTAATGCGTCATAACGTATAACGCCATATAGTAATGCGTCATAATGTATAACGTCATATAGAATTACGGTTTAACGTATAACGTCATATAGCAATGCGTCATAACGTATAACGCCATATAGAAATGCGTCATAACGTATAACGTCACATGGAATTACGGTTTAGCGTATAACGTCATAGATCAATGCGTCATAACGTATAACGCCATTTAGTAATGCGTCCTAACGTATAACGTCATATCGAATTACGGTTTAATGTATATCGTCATATAGAAATCCGGTTTAACGTGTAACGTCATATGGAATTACGGTTTAACGTATAAAGCAATGAAGAATTACGGCATAACGTATAACGTCATATAGTAATGCGTCATAACGTATAACGCCATATAGTAATGCGTCATAATGTATAACGTCATATAGAATTACGGTTTAACGTGTAACGTCATATAGTAATGCGTCATAACGTATAGCGCCATATTGTAATGCGTCATAACGTATGACGTCATATAGTATTGCGTCATGACATATAACGTCATGTAGAATTGGGTCATAACGTAGAACATCACACAGTAATACGTCATAACGTATAACGTCACATAGAATTACGGTTTAACGTATAACGTCATATAGCAATGCGTCATACCGTATAACGCCATATAGAAAGGCGTCATGACGTATAACGTCATATAGAATTACGGTTTAACGTGTAACGTCATATAGTAATGCGTCATAACGTATAACGCCATTTAGTAATGCGTCATAACGTATAACGTCACATAGTAATACGTCATAACGTATAACGTCATATAGAATTACGGCATAATGTATAACGTCACATAGTAATACGTCATAACGTATAACGCCATTTAGTAATGCGTCATAACGTATAACGTCATATAGAATTGCGGTTTAAAGTATAACGTCATATAGTAATGCGTCATAACGTATAACGCCATTTAGTAATGCGTCATAACGTATAGCGCCATATAGTAATGCGTCATAACGTATAACGCCATTTAGTAATGCGTCATAACGTATAACGCCATATAGTAATGGGTCATAACGTATAACGCCATATAGTAATGCGTCATAGCGTATGACGTCATATAGTATTGCGTCATGACGTATAACGCCATATAGTATTGCGTCATGACGTATAACGCCATATAGTAAGGCGCCATGACGTATAACGTCATATAGAAATAAGGCATAACGTATAACGTCACATAGTAATACGTCATAACGTATAACGTCATATAGAATTACGGCATAACGTATAACATCACATGGAATTACGATTTAGCGTATAACGTCATATAGCAATGCGTCATAACGTATAACGCCATATAGCCATGCGTCATAACATATAACGCCATATAGTAATGCGTCATAAGCTATAGCGTCATATAGTATTGTGTCATGACGTATAACGTCATATAGAATTACGTCATAACGTATAACGCCATATAGCCATGCGTCATAACGTATAAGGTCATATGGAATTACGGTTTAACGTATAACGTCATATAGTAATGCGTCATAACGTATAACGCCATATAGAAATGCGTCATAACGTATGACGTCACATAGTATTGCGTCATGACGTATAACGTCATATAGAATTACATCATAACTTGTAACGTCACATGGTAATACGAAATAACGTATAACGTCATATAGAATTACGGTATAATGTATAACGTCACATAGTAATACGTCATAACGTATAACGCCATTTAGTAATGCGTCATAACGTATAACGTCATATAGAATTACGGCATAATGTGTAACGGCACATAGTAATACGTCATAATGTATAACGCCATATAGCAATGCGTCCTAACGTATAACGTCATATAGAATTACGGTTTAACGTATAACGTCATACAGTAATGCGTCATAACGCATAACGTCACATAGTAATACGTCATAACTTGTAACGTCACATAGAATTACGGTTTAGCGTATAACGTCATATAGAATTAGGGTTTAACGTATAACGTCAAATGGAATTACGGTTTAGCGTATAACGTCATATAGAATTAGGGTTTAACGTATAACATCATATGGAATTACGGTTTAACGTACAACGTCATATAGTAATGCGTCATAACGTATAACGCCATTTAGTAATGCGTCATAACGTATAACGCCCTGTAGTAGTGCGTCATAACGTATGACGTCATATAGTATTGCGTCATGACGTATAACGCCATATAGTAAGGCGCCATGACGTATAACGTCATATAGAAATACGGCATAACGTATAACGTCACATAGTAATACGTCATAACGTGTAGCGTCGTATAGAATTACGTCATAACGTACAACGTCACATAGTAATACGTCATAACGTATAACGTCACATAGTAATACGTCATAACGTGTAACGTCGTATAGCATTACGTCATAACGCATAACGTCACATAGTAATACGTCATAACTTATATCGTCACATCGAATTACGGTTTAGCGTATAACGTCATATAGAATTAGGGTTTAACGTATAACGTCAAATAGAATTACGGTTTGGCGTATAACGTCATATAGAATTAGGGTTTAACGTATAACATCATATGGAATTACGGTTTAACGTACAACGTCATATAGTAATGCGTCATAACTGATAACGCCATTTAGTAATGCGTCATAACATATAACGCCATATAGTAATGCGTCATAAGCTATAGCGTCATATAGTATTGCGTCATAACGTATAACGTCATATAGAATTACGTCATAACGTATAACGCCATATAGCCATGCGTCATAAAGTATAAGGTCATATGGAATTAGGGTTTAGCGTATAACGTCATGTAGCAAAGCGTCATAACGTATAACGCCATATAGAATTGCGTCATAACGTATAACGTCACAGAGTAATACGTCAAAACGTATAACGTCATATAGAATTCCGGTTTAACGTATAACGTCATATGGAATTACGATTTAACGTATGAAGCCATGTAGAATTACGGCATAACGTATAACGTCACATAGTAATACGTCATAACGTATAACATCACATGGAATTACGATTTAGCGTATAACGTCATATAGCAATGCGTCATAACGTATAACGCCATATAGCAATGCGTCATAACGTATAACGTCATATAGAAATACGTTATAACTTATAACGTCACATGGTAATACGTCATAACGTATAACGTCATATAGAAATACGGCATAACGTATAACATCACATGGAATTACGATTTAGCGTATAACGTCATATAGCAATGCGTCATAACGTATAACGCCATTTAGTAATGCGTCCTAACGTATAACTTCATATAGAATTACGGTTTACCGTATACCGTCATATAGTATTACGTTATAACGTATAACGTCATATATAATTACGTCATAACGTAGAACATCACATAGTAATACGTCCGAACGTATAACGTCATATAGAATTACGTCATAACTTATAACGTCACAAAGTAATACGTCATAACGTATAACGCCACATAGAATTACGGTTTAGCGTATAACGTCATATAGCAATGCGTCATAACGTGTAACGCCATTTAGTAATGCGTCATAACATATAACGCCATATAGAAATGCGTCATAAGCTAAAGCGTCATATAGTATTGCGTCATGACGTATAACGTCATATAGAATTACGTCATAACGTATAACGCCATATAGCCATGCGTCATAACGTATAAGGTCATATGGAATTACGGTTTAACGTATAACGTCATATAGTAATGCGTCATATCGTATAACGCCATATAGAAATGCGTCATAACGTATGACGTCACATAGTATTGCGTCATGACGTATAACGTCATATAGAATTAGGTCATAACGTAGAACATCACATAGTAATACGTCATAACGTATAACGTCACATAGAATTACGGTTCAGCGTCTAACGTCATATAGCAATACGTCATAACGTATAAGGCCATATAGCAATGCGTCATAACGTATACCGGCATATAGTATTGCGTCATAACGTATAACGCCATATAGCCATGCGTCATAAAGTATAAGGTCATATGGAATTAGGGTTTAGCGTATAACGTCATATAGCAATGCGTCATAACGTGTAACGCCATTTAGTAATGCGTCATAACATATAACGCCATATAGTAATGCGTCATAAGCTAAAGCGTCATATAGTATTGCGTCATGACGTATAACGTCATATAGAATTACGTCATAACGTATAACGCCATATAGCCATGCGTCATAACGTATAAGGTCATATGGAATTACGGTTTAACGTATAACGTCATATAGTAATGCGTCATATCGTATAACGCCATATAGAAATGCGTCATAACGTATGACGTCACATAGTATTGCGTCATGACGTATAACGTCATATAGAATTAGGTCATAACGTAGAACATCACATAGTAATACGTCATAACGTATAACGTCACATAGAATTACGGTTCAGCGTCTAACGTCATATAGCAATACGTCATAACGTATAAGGCCATATAGCAATGCGTCATAAAGTATAAGGTCATATGGAATTAGGGTTTAGCGTATAACGTCATGTAGCAATGCGTCATAACGTATAACGCCATATCGAATTGCGTCATAACGTATAATGTCACGGAGTAATACGTCAAAACGTATAACGTCATATAGAATTCCGGTTTAACGTATAACGTCATATGGAATTACGATTTAACGTATGAAGCCATGTAGAATTACGGCATAACGTATAACGTCACATAGTAATACGTCATAACGTATACCGTCATATAATAAGGCGACATGACGTATAACGTCATATAGAATTACGTCATAACGTATAACGTCACGTAGTAATACGTCATAACGTATAACGTCTCATAGAATTACGGTTTAATGTATAGCGTCATATAGAAATCCGGTTTAACGTATAACGTCATATGGAATTACGGTTTAACGTATAAAGCAATGTAGTATTACGGCATAACGTATAACGTCATATAGTAATGCGTCATAACGTATAACGCCATATAGTAATGCGTCATAATGTATAACGTCATGTAGTATTGCGTCATGAAGTATAACGTCATATAGAATTACGTCATGACGTAGAGCATCACATAGTAATACTTCATAACGTATAAGGTCATACAGTCATTCGTCATACCGTATAAAGTCATATAGAATTACGGCATAAAGTATAACGTCACGTAGTAATACGTCACATCGTACAACGTCATATAGAATTACGGCATGACGTATAACGTCACATAGTAATACGTCAAAACGTATAACGCCATATAGCAATGCGTCATAACGTATAACGTCATATAGAAATACGTTATAACTTATAACGTCACATAGTAATACGTCATAACGTATAACGTCATATAGAATTACGGCATAACGTATAACATCACATGGAATTACGATTTAGCGTACAACGTCATATAGAATTAGGGTTTACCGTATAACGTTATATAGAATTACGGCATAATGTGTAACGTCACATAGTAATACGTCATAACGTATAACGCCATATAGTAATGCGTCATAACGTATGACGTCATATAGTATTGTGTCATGACGTATAACGTCATATAGAATTAGGTCATAACGTAGAACGTCACACAGTAATACGTCATAACGTATAACGTCACATAGAATTACGGTTTAGCGTATAACGTCATATAGCAATGCGTCATAACATATAACGCCATTTAGTAATGAGTCATAACATATAACGCCATATAGAAATGCGTCATAACCTATAATGTCATATAGTATTGCGTCATGACGTATAACGTCATATAGAATGACGTCATAACGTAGAACATCACATAGTAATACGTCCCAACGTATAACGTCATATACAATTACGTCATAACTTATAACGTCACATAGTAATACGTCATAACGTATAACGTCATATAGAATTACGTCATAACTTATAACGTCACATAGTAATACGTCATAACGTATAACGTCATATAGAATTACGGCATAGAGTGTAACGTCACATAGTAGTACGTCATAACGTATAACGTCACATAGAATTACGGTTTAGCGTATAACGTCATATAGCAATGCGTCATAACGTATAACGCCATTTAGTAATGCGTCATAACATATAACGCCATATAGTAATGCGTCATAAGCTATAGCGTCATATAGTATTGCGTCATGACGTATAACGTCATATAGAATTACGTCATAACGTATAACGCCACATAGCCATGCGTCATAACGTATAAGGTCATATGGAATTACGGTTTAACGTATAACGTTATATAGTAATGCGTCATAACGTATAACGCCATATAGAAATGCGTCATAACGTATGACGTCACATAGTATTGCGTCAAGACGTATAACGTCATATAGAATGACGTCATAACGTAGAACATCACATAGTAAACGTCCTAACGTATAACGTCATATAGAATTACGTCATAACATATAACGTCACATAGTAATACGTCATAACGTATAACGTCATATAGAATTACGGTTTAACGTGTAACGTCATATAGTAATGCGTCATAACGTATAGCGCCATATAGTAATGCGTCATAACGTATGACGTCACATAGTATTGCGTCATGACGTATAACGTCATGTAGAATTGGGTCATAACGTAGAACATCACACAGTAATACGTCATAACGTATAACGTCACATAGAAATACGGTTTAACGTATAACGTCATATAGTAATGCGTCATACCGTATAAAGCCATATAGAAAGGCGTCATGACGTATAACGTCATATAGAATTACGGTTTAACGTGTAACGTCATATAGTAATGCGTCATAACGTATAACGCCATTTAGTAATGCGTCATAACGTATAACGCCATATAGTAATGCGTCATAGCGTATGACGTCATATAGTATTGCGTCATGACGTATAACGCCATATAGTATTGCGTCATGACGTATAACGCCATATAGTAAGGCGCCATGACGTATAACGTCATATAGAATTAGGGTTTAACGTATAACATCATATGGAATTACGGTTTAACATACAACGTCATATAGTAATGCGTCATAACGGATAACGCCATTTAGTAATGCGTCATAACGGATAACGTCATATAGAATTACGGCATAAAGTATAACGTCACATAGTAATACGTCATAACGTATAACGCCATATAGTAAGGCGCCATGACGTATAACGTCATATAGAAATAAGGCATAACGTATAACGTCACATAGTAATACGTCATAACGTATAACGTCACATAGAATTACGGTTTAGCGTATAACGTCATATAGCAATGCGTCATAACGTATAACGCCATTTAGTAATGCGACATAACATATAACGCCATATAGTAATGCGTCATAAGCTATAGCGTCATATAGTATTGCGTCATGACGTATAACGTCATATAGAATTACGTCATAACGTATAACGCCATATAGCCATGCGTCATAACGTATGACGTCACATAGTATTGCGTCATGACGTATAACGTCATATAGAATTAGGTCATAACGTAGAACATCACATAGTAATACGTCATAACGTATAACGTCACATGGTAATACGTCATAACGTATAGCGTCACATAGTAATACGTCATAATGTATAACGTCACATAGTAATACGTCATAACGTATAACGAGATATAGGAATGCGTCATAACGTATAACGGCATATAGTATTGCGTCATGACGTATAACGTCATATAGAATGACGTCATAACGTAGAACATCACATAGTAAACGTCCTAACATATAACGTCATATAGAATTACGTCATAACTTATAACGTCACATGGTAATACGAAATAACGTATAACGTCATATAGAATTACGGCATAATGTATAACGTCACATAGTAATACGTCATAACGTATAACGCCATTTAGTAATGCGTCATAACGTATAACGTCATATAGAATTACGGCATAATGTGTAACGTCACATAGTAATACGTCATAATGTATAACGCCATATAGCAATGCGTCATAACGTATAACGTCATATAGAATTACGGTTTAACGTATAACGTCATACAGTAATGCGTCATAACGCATAACATCACATAGTAATACGTCATAACTTATAACGTCACATAGAATTACGGTTTAGCGTATAACGTCATATAGAATTATAGTTTAACGTATAACGTCAAATAGAATTACGGTTTAGCGTATAACGTCATATAGAATTAGGGTTTAACGTATAACATCATATGGAATTACGGTTTAACATACAACGTCATATAGTAATGCGTCATAACGGATAACGCCATTTAGTAATGCGTCATAACGGATAACGTCATATAGAATTACGGCATAAAGTATAACGTCACATAGTAATACGACATAACGTATAGCGTCACATAGTAATACGTCATAATGTATACCGTCTTATAGAATTACGGTTTAACGTATAACGTCATACAGTAATGCGTCATAACGCATAACGTCACATAGTAATACGTCATAACTTATAACGTCACATAGAGTTACGGTTTAGCGTATAAAGTCATATAGAATTAGGGTTTAACGTATAACGTCACATAGAATTACGGTTTAGCGTATAACGTCATATAGAATTAGGGTTTAACGTATAAGGTCATATAGAATTAGGGTTTAACGTATAACGTCACATAGAATACGGTTTAGCGTATAACGTCATATATAATTAGGGTTTACCGTATAACGTCATATAGAATTACGGTTTAACGTATAACGTCACATAGTAATACGTCATAACGTGTAACGTAGTATAGAATTACGTCATAACGTATAACGTCACATAGTAATACGTCATAACGTATAACGTCATATAGAATTCCGGTTTAACGAATAACGCTATATAACAATGCGTCATAACGTATAACGTCATATAGAATTACGGCATAATGTGTAACGTCACAAAGTAATACGACATAATGTATAACGCCATATAGCAATGCGTCATAACGTATACCGTCATATAGAATTACGGTTAAACGTATAACGTCATACAGTAATGCGTCATAACGCATAACGTCACACAGTAATACGTCATAACTTATAACGTCACATAGAATTACGGATTAGCGTGTAAAGTCACATAGAATTAGGGTTTAACGTATAACGTCACATAGAATTACGGTTTAGCGTATAAGGTCATATAGAATTAGGGTTTAACGTATAACGTGATATCGTAATGCGTCATAACGGATAACGCCATTTAGTAATGCGTCATAACGTATAACGTCACATAGTAAACGTCATAACGTATAACGTCATATAGAATTACGTCATAACGCATAACGTCACATAGTAATACGTCATAACGTATAGCGTCACATAGTAATACGTCATAACGTATAACGTCACATAGTATTACGGTTTAGTGTACAGCGTCATAGAGTAATGCGTCATAACGTATAACGACATTTAGTAATGCGTCATAATGTATAACGTCATATAGAATTACGGTTTAACGTATAACGTCATATAGTAATGCGTCATAACGTATAACGTCACATAGAATTAGGGCTTAGCGTATAACGTCATATAGAATTACGGTTTAACGTATAACGTCATATAGTATTGCTTCACAAGGGATAACGCCATTTAGTAATGCGTCATAACGTATAACGCCATTTAGTAATGCGTCATAACTTATAACGCCATATAGTAACGCGTCATAACGGATGACGTCACATAGAATTAGGGTTTAGCGTATAACGTCATATAGAATTACGGTTTAACGTATAACGTCATATAGTATTGCGTCACAAGGGATAACGCCAGTTAGTAATGCGTCATAACGTATAACGTCACATAGTAATACGTCATAACATATAACGTCATATAGAATTACGGCATAACGAATAACGTCACATAGTAATACGTCATAACGCATAGCGTCACATAGTAATACGTCATAATGTATAACGTCACATAGTAATACGTCATAACGTATAACGAGATATAGCAATGCGTCATAACGTATAACGTCATATAGAATTACGGTTTAAGGTATAACGTCATATAGTAATGCGTCATAACGTATAACGCCATATAGTAATGAGTCATAACGTACAACGTCATATAGTATTGCGTCATGAAGTATAACGTCATATAGAGTTACGTCATAACGTAGAACATCACATAGTAATACGTCATAACGTATAACGTCATATAGAGTTAGGTCATAACTTATAACGTCACATAGTAGTACGTAATAGAGTTTAACGTCATATAGAATTCCGGTTTAACGTATAACGCCATATAGCAACGCGTTATAAAGTATAACGTCATATAGTAATGCGTGATAACGCATAACGTCATATAGAATTACGGCATAACGTATAACGTCACATAGTAATACGTCATAAAGTATAGCGTCACATAGTAATACGTCATAATGTAGAACGTCACATAGTAATACGTCATAACGTATAACGAGATATAGCAATGCGTCATAACGTATAACGTCATATAGAATTACGGTTTAAGGTATAACGTCATATAGAATTAGGGTTTAACGTATAACATCATATGGAATTACGGTTTAACATACAACGTCATATAGTAATGCGTCATAACGGATAACGCCATTTAGTAATGCGTCATAACGTATAACGTCATATAGAATTACGGCATAATGTGTAACGTCACATAGTAATACGTCATAACGTATAACGCCATTTAGTAATGCGTCATAACGTATAACGTCATATAGAATTACGGCATAATGTGTAACGTCACATAGTAATACGTCATAACGTATAGCGTCACATAGTAATACGTCATAATGTATACCGTCTTATAGAATTACGGTTTAACGTATAACGTCATACAGTAATGCGTCATAACGCATAACGTCACATAGTAATACGTCATAACTTATAACGTCACATAGAGTTACGGTTTAGCGTATAAAGTCATATAGAATTAGGGTTTAAAGTATAACGTCACATAGAATTACGGTTTAGCGTATAACGTCATATATAATTAGGGTTTACCGTATAACGTCATATAGAATTACGGTTTAACGTATAACGTCATATAGTAATACGATATAACGTATAACGTCATATAGAATAACGGCATAACGTATAACGTCACATAGTAATACGACATAACGTATAGCGTCACATAATAATGCGTCATAGTGTATAACGTCACATAGTAATACGTCATAACGTATAACGAGATATAGCAATGCGTCATAACGTATAACGTCATATAGACTTACGGTTTAAGGTATAACGTCATATATTAATGCGTCATAACCTATAACGCCATATTGTAATGCGTCATATCGTATAACGCCATATTGTAATGCGTCATAACGTATAACGCCATATTGTAATGCGTAATAACGTATAACGTCATACAGTATTGCCTCATGAAGTATAACGTCATATAGAATTACGTCATAACGTAGAACATCACATAGTAATACGTCATAGCGAATAACGTCATATAGAGTTACGTCATAACTTATAACGTCACATAGTAATACGTAATAACGTTTAACGTCATATCGAATTCCGGTTTAACGTTCAACGCCATATAGCAATGCGTTATAAAGTATAACGTCACATGGTAATACGTCATAGCGAATAACGTCATATAATAAGGCGACATGACGTATAACGTCATATAGAATTACGTCACAACGTATAACGTCACGTAGTAATACGTCATAAAGTATAACGTCACATAGAATTACGGTTTAACGTATAACGTAATATAGTACTCCTGTTTAACGTACAACGTCATATAGTAATGCGTGATAACGTATAACGTCATATAGTATTGCGTCATGACGTATAACGTCATATAGAATTATTTCATAACGTAGAACATCACATAGTAATACGTCATAACGTATAACGTTACATAGAATTACGGTTTAACGTATAACGTCATATAGTAATGCGTCATACTGTATCACGCCATTTAGTAACGCGTCATAACGTACAACGTCACATAGTAATACGTCATAACGTATAACGTCATATAGAATTACGTCATAACGTATAACGCCATATAGTAATGCGTCATAACGTATAACGTCATATAGTATTACGTCATAACTTATAACGTCACATAGTAATACGTCCTAACGTATAACGTCATATAGAATTATGGCATAACGTATAACGTCACAGCGAATTACGGTTTGGCGTCTAACGTCATATAGCAATACGTCATAACTTATAAGGCCATATAGCAATGCGTCATAACGTATAACGTCATTTAGAAATACGATATAACGTATAATGTCACATAGTAATACGGCATAACGTATAACGCCATATTGTAATGCGTCATAACGTATAATGTCACATAGTAATACGTCATAACGTATAACGCCATATTGTAATGCGTCATAACGTATAACGTCATATAGTAATACGTCATAACGTATAACGACATATAGAATTACGTCATAACGTATAGCGTCACATCGTAATACGTCATAATGTATAACGTCACATAGTAATACGTCATAACGTATAACGAGATATAGCAATGCGTCATAACGTATAACGTCATATAGAACTACGGTTTAACGTATAACGTAATATAGAATTCCGGTTTAACGTATAACGTCATATAGAACTACGGTTTAACGTATAACGTTATATAGTAATGCGTCATGACGGATAAAGCCATTTAGTAATGCGTCATAACGTATAACGTCACATAGTAATACGTCATAACGTATAACGCCATATAGTAATACGTCATAACGTATAACGTCATATAGAATTAGGGTTTAACGTATAACGTCATATGGAATTATGGTTTAACGTATATCGTCATATAGTATTGCGTCATAACGGATAACGCCATTTAGTAATGCGTCATAACGTATAATGTCACATAGTAATACGTCATAACGTATAGCGTCATATAGAATTAGGGTTTAACGTATAACGTCATATGGAATTTTGGTTTAACGTATAACGTCATATAGTATTGCGTCATAACGGTTAACGCCATTTAGTAATGCGTCATAACTTATAACGTCACATAGTAATACGTCATAACGTATAACGCCATATTGTAATGCGTCATAACGTATAACGTCATATAGTATTGCGTCATGAAGTATAACGTCATATAGAATTACGTCATAACGTATAGCGTCACATAGTAATACGTCATAATGTATAACGTCATATAGCAATGCGTCATAACGTATAAGGCCATATAGCAATGCGTCATAACGTATAACGTCATATAGAAATACGATATAACCTATAACGTCACATAGTAATACGTCATAACGTGTAGCGTTCTATAGAATTAAGTCATAACGTGTAACGTCACATAGTAATACGTCATAACGTATAACTTCATATAGAAATCCGGGTTAACGTATAACGCTATATAGCAATGCGTCATACCGTATAACGTCATATAGAATTACGGCATAATGTATAACGTCACATAGTAATACGTCATAACGTATAACGCCATATAGATATGCGTCATAACGTATAACGTCATATGGAATTACGGTTTAACGTATAACGTCATATAGTAATGCCTCATAACGTATAACGCCATTTAGTAATGCGTCATAACATATAACGCCATATAGTAATACGTCCTAACGTATAACGTCATATAGAATTACGGCATAACGTATAACGTCACAGAGAATTACGGTTTAACGTATGACGCTATATTGCAATGCGTCATACCGTAAGACGTCATATAGAAGTACGGCATAATGTATAACGTCACATAGTTATACGTCATAACGTATAACGCCATATAGCTATGCGTCATAACGTATAAGGTCATATGGAATTACGGTTTAACGTATAGCGTCATATAGTAATGCGTCATAACGTATAACGCCATATAGTAATGCGTCATAACGTATAACGTCACATAGAATTACGGTTTAGCGTATAACGTCATATAGCAATGCGTCATAACGTATAACGTCATATAGTAATACGATATAACGTATAACGTCATATAGAATTACGGCATAACGTATAACGTCACATAGTAATACGACATAACGTATAGGGTCACATAGTAATACGTCATAATGTATAACGTCACATAGTAATACGTCATAACGTATAACGCCATATAGATATGCGTCATAACGTATAACGTCATATAGACTTACGGTTTAAGGTATAACGTCATATAGTAATGCGTCATAACGTATAACGTCATACAGTATTGCCTCATGAAGTATAACGTCATATAGAATTACGTCATAATGTAGAACATCACATAGTAATACGTCATAACGTATAACGTCATATAGAGTTACGTCATAACTTATAACGTCACATAGTAATACGTCATAACGTATAACGTCATATAGAGTTACGTCATAACTTATAACGTCACATAGTAATACGTAATAACGTTTAACGTCATATCGAATTCCGGTTTAACGTATAACGCCATATAGCAATGCGTTATAAAGTATAACGTCACATGGTAATACGTCATAACGAATAACGTCATATAATAAGGCGACATGACGTATAACGTCATATAGAATTACGTCACAACGTATAACGTCACGTAGTAATACGTCATAACGTATAACGTCACATAGTATTACGGTTTAACGTATAACGTAATATAGTATTCCGGTTTAACGTACAACGTCGTATAGTAATGCGTGATAACGTATAACGTCATATAGTATTGCGTCAAGACGTATAACGCCATATTGTAATGCGTCATACCATATAACGTCATATAGTATTGCGTCATGAAGTATAACGTCATATAGAATTACTTTATAACGTATAGCGTCACGTAGTAATACGTCATAACGTATAACGTCGCATAGAATTACGGATTAACGTATAACGTAATATAGAATTCCGGTTTAACGTACAACGTCATATAGTAATGGGTGATAACGTATAACGTCATATAGTATTGCGTCATGACGTATAACGTCATATAGAATTATTTCATAACGTAGAACATCACATAGTAATACGTCATAACGTATAACGTCACATAGAATTACGGTTTAACGTATAACGTCATATAGTAATGCGTCATACCGTATCACGCCAGTTAGTAATGCGTCATAACGTATAACGCCATATAGTAATGCGTCATAACGTATAACGTCATATAGTATTGCGTCATGACGTATAACGTCACAGAGAATTACGGTTTAGTGTCTAACGTCATATAGCAATGCGTCATAACGTATAACTTCATATAGAAATCCGGGTTAACGTATAACGCTATATAGCAATGCGTCATACCGTATAACGTCATATAGAATTACGGCATAATGTATAACGTCACATAGTAATACGTCATAACGTATAACGCCATATAGATATGCGTTATAACGTATAACGTCACAGAGAATTACGGTTTAGTGTCTAACGTCATATAGCAATGCGTCATAACGTATAAGGCCATATAGCAATGCGTCATAACGTATAACGTCATATAGATATACGATATAACGTATAACGTCACATAGTAATACGTCATAACGTGTAGCGTTCTATAGAATTAAGTCATAACGTGTAACGTCACAAAGTAATACGTCATAACGTATAACTTCATATAGAAATCCGGGTTAACGTATAACGCTATATAGCAATGCGTCATACCGTATAACGTCATATAGAATTACGGCATAATGTATAACGTCACATAGTAATACGTCATAACGTATAACGCCATATAGATATGCGTTATAACGTATAACGTCATATGGAATTACGGTTTAACGTATAACGTCATATAGTAATGCGTCATAACGTATAACGCCATTTAGTAATGCGTCATAACATATAACGCCATATAGTAATACGTCCTAACGTATAACGTCATATAGAATTACGGCATAACGTATAACGTCACGGAGAATTACGGTTTAACGTATAACGCTATATTGCAATGCGTCATACCGTAAGACGTCATATAGAAGTACGGCATAATGTATAGCGTCACATAGTAATACGTCATAACGTATAACGCCATATAGCTTTGCGTCATAACGTATAAGGTCATATGGAATTACGGTTTAACGTATAGCGTCATATAGTAATGCGTCATAACGTATAACGCCATATAGTAATGCGTCATAACGTATAACGTCACATAGAATTACGGTTTAGCGTATAACGTCATATAGCAATGCGTCATAACGTATAACGTCATATAGTAATACGATATAACGTATAACGTCATATAGAATTACGGCATAACGTATAACGTCACATAGTAATACGACATAACGTATAGCGTCACATAGTAATACGTCATAATGTATAACGTCACATAGTAATACGTCATAACGTATAACGCCATACAGATATGCGTCATAACGTATAACGTCATATAGACTTACGGTTTAAGGTATAACGTCATATAGTAATGCGTCATAACGTATAACGCCATATTGTAATGCGTCATAACGTATAACGCCATATTGTAATGCGTCATAACGTATAACGTCATACAGTATTGCCTCATGAAGTATGACGTCATATAGAATTACGTCATAACGTAGAACATCACATAGTAATACGTCATAACGTATAACGTCATATAGAGTTACGTCATAACTTATAACGTCACATAGTAATACGTAATAACGTTTAACGTCATATCGAATTCCGGTTTAACGTATAACGCCATATAGCAATGCGTTATAAATTATAACGTCACATGGTAATACGTCATAACGAATAACGTCATATAATAAGGCGACATGACGTATAACGTCATATAGAATTACGTCACAACGTATAACGTCACGTAGTATTACGTCATAACGTATAACGTCACATAGTATTACGGTTTAACGTATAACGTAATATAGTATTCCGGTTTAAAGTACAAGGTCGTATAGTAATGCGTGATAACGTATAACGTCATATAGTATTGCGTCATGACGTATAAGGCCATACAGCAATGAGTCATAACGTATAACGTCATATAGTAATACGATATAACGTATAACGTCATATAGAATTACGGCATACCGTATAACGTCACATAGTAATACGACATAACGTATAGCGTCACATAGTAATACGTCAAAATGTATAACGTCACATAGTAATACGACATAACGTATAACGAGATATAGTAATACGTCATAACGTATAACGACATATAGAATTACGTCATAACGTATAGCGTCACATAGTAATACCTCATAATGTATAACGTCACATAGTAATACGTCATAACGAAAAACGAGATATAGCAATGCGTCATAACGTATAACGTCATATAGAATTACGGTTTAACGTATAACGTAATATAGAATTCCGGTTTAACGTATAACGTCATATAGTATTGCGTCATAACGGTTAACGCCATTTAGTAATGCGTCATAACGGTTAACGCCATTTAGTAATGCGTCATAACTTATAACGTCACATAGTAATACGTCATAACGTATAACGCCATATTGTAATGCGTCATAACGTATAACGTCATATAGTATTGCGTCATGAAGTATAACGTCATATAGAATTACGTCATAACGTATAGCGTCACATAGTAATACGTCATAATGTATAACGTCACATAGTAATACGTCATAACGTATAACGCCATATTGTAATGCGTCATAACGTATAACGTCATATAGTATTGCGTCATGAAGTATAACGTCATATAGAATTACGTCATAACGTATAGCGTCACATAGTAATACGTCATAATGTATAACGTCATATAGCAATGCGTCATAACGTATAAGGCCATATAGCAATGCGTCATAACGTATAACGTCATATAGAAATACGATATAACGTATAACGTCACATAGTAATACGTCATAACGTGTAGCGTTCTATAGAATTAAGTCATAACGTGTAACGTCACATAGTAATACGTCATAACGTATAACTTCATATAGAAATCCGGGTTAACGTATAACGCTATATAGCAATGCGTCATACCGTATAACGTCATATAGAATTACGGCATAATGTATAACGTCACATAGTAATACGTCATAACGTATAACGCCATATAGATATGCGTCATAACGTATAACGTCATATGGAATTACGGTTTAACGTATAACGTCATATAGTAATGCCTCATAACGTATAACGCCATTTAGTAATGCGTCATAACATATAACGCCATATAGTAATACGTCCTAACGTATAACGTCATATAGAATTACGGCATAACGTATAACGTCACAGAGAATTACGGTTTAACGTATGACGCTATATTGCAATGCGTCATACCGTAAGACGTCATATAGAAGTACGGCATAATGTATAACGTCACATAGTTATACGTCATAACGTATAACGCCATATAGCTATGCGTCATAACGTATAAGGTCATATGGAATTACGGTTTAACGTATAGCGTCATATAGTAATGCGTCATAACGTATAACGCCATATAGTAATGCGTCATAACGTATAACGTCACATAGAATTACGGTTTAGCGTATAACGTCATATAGCAATGCGTCATAACGTATAACGTCATATAGTAATACGATATAACGTATAACGTCATATAGAATTACGGCATAACGTATAACGTCACATAGTAATACGACATAACGTATAGGGTCACATAGTAATACGTCATAATGTATAACGTCACATAGTAATACGTCATAACGTATAACGCCATATAGATATGCGTCATAACGTATAACGTCATATAGACTTACGGTTTAAGGTATAACGTCATATAGTAATGCGTCATAACGTATAACGTCATACAGTATTGCCTCATGAAGTATAACGTCATATAGAATTACGTCATAATGTAGAACATCACATAGTAATACGTCATAACGTATAACGTCATATAGAGTTACGTCATAACTTATAACGTCACATAGTAATACGTCATAACGTATAACGTCATATAGAGTTACGTCATAACTTATAACGTCACATAGTAATACGTAATAACGTTTAACGTCATATCGAATTCCGGTTTAACGTATAACGCCATATAGCAATGCGTTATAAAGTATAACGTCACATGGTAATACGTCATAACGAATAACGTCATATAATAAGGCGACATGACGTATAACGTCATATAGAATTACGTCACAACGTATAACGTCACGAGGTAATACGTCATAACGTATAACGTCACATAGTATTACGGTTTAACGTATAACGTAATATAGTATTCCGGTTTAACGTACAACGTCGTATAGTAATGCGTGATAACGTATAACGTCATATAGTATTGCGTCAAGACGTATAACGCCATATTGTAATGCGTCATACCATATAACGTCATATAGTATTGCGTCATGATGTATAACGTCATATAGAATTACTTTATAACGTATAGCGTCACGTAGTAATACGTCATAACGTATAACGTCGCATAGAATTACGGATTAACGTATAACGTAATATAGAATTCCGGTTTAACGTACAACGTCATATAGTAATGGGTGATAACGTATAACGTCATATAGTATTGCGTCATGACGTATAACGTCATATAGAATTATTTCATAACGTAGAACATCACATAGTAATACGTCATAACGTATAACGTCACATAGAATTACGGTTTAACGTATAACGTCATATAGTAATGCGTCATACCGTATCACGCCAGTTAGTAATGCGTCATAACGTATAACGCCATATAGTAATGCGTCATAACGTATAACGTCATATAGTATTGCGTCATGACGTATAACGTCACAGAGAATTACGGTTTAGTGTCTAACGTCATATAGCAATGCGTCATAACGTATAACTTCATATAGAAATCCGGGTTAACGTATAACGCTATATAGCAATGCGTCATACCGTATAACGTCATATAGAATTACGGCATAATGTATAACGTCACATAGTAATACGTCATAACGTATAACGCCATATAGATATGCGTTATAACGTATAACGTCACAGAGAATTACGGTTTAGTGTCGAACGTCATATAGCAATGCGTCATAACGTATAAGGCCATATAGCAATGCGTCATAACGTATAACGTCATATAGATATACGATATAACGTATAACGTCACATAGTAATACGTCATAACGTGTAGCGTTCTATAGAATTAAGTCATAACGTGTAACGTCACAAAGTAATACGTCATAACGTATAACTTCATATAGAAATCCGGGTTAACGTATAACGCTATATAGCAATGCGTCATACCGTATAACGTCATATAGAATTACGGCATAATGTATAACGTCACATAGTAATACGTCATAACGTATAACGCCATATAGATATGCGTTATAACGTATAACGTCATATGGAATTACGGTTTAACGTATAACGTCATATAGTAATGCGTCATAACGTATAACGCCATTTAGTAATGCGTCATAACATATAACGCCATATAGTAATACGTCCTAACGTATAACGTCATATAGAATTACGGCATAACGTATAACGTCACGGAGAATTACGGTTTAACGTATAACGCTATATTGCAATGCGTCATACCGTAAGACGTCATATAGAAGTACGGCATAATGTATAGCGTCACATAGTAATACGTCATAACGTATAACGCCATATAGCTTTGCGTCATAACGTATAAGGTCATATGGAATTACGGTTTAACGTATAGCGTCATATAGTAATGCGTCATAACGTATAACGCCATATAGTAATGCGTCATAACGTATAACGTCACATAGAATTACGGTTTAGCGTATAACGTCATATAGCAATGCGTCATAACGTATAACGTCATATAGTAATACGATATAACGTATAACGTCATATAGAATTACGGCATAACGTATAACGTCACATAGTAATACGACATAACGTATAGCGTCACATAGTAATACGTCATAATGTATAACGTCACATAGTAATACGTCATAACGTATAACGCCATACAGATATGCGTCATAACGTATAACGTCATATAGACTTACGGTTTAAGGTATAACGTCATATAGTAATGCGTCATAACGTATAACGCCATATTGTAATGCGTCATAACGTATAACGCCATATTGTAATGCGTCATAACGTATAACGTCATACAGTATTGCCTCATGAAGTATGACGTCATATAGAATTACGTCATAACGTAGAACATCACATAGTAATACGTCATAACGTATAACGTCATATAGAGTTACGTCATAACTTATAACGTCACATAGTAATACGTAATAACGTTTAACGTCATATCGAATTCCGGTTTAACGTATAACGCCATATAGCAATGCGTTATAAATTATAACGTCACATGGTAATACGTCATAACGAATAACGTCATATAATAAGGCGACATGACGTATAACGTCATATAGAATTACGTCACAACGTATAACGTCACGTAGTATTACGTCATAACGTATAACGTCACATAGTATTACGGTTTAACGTATAACGTAATATAGTATTCCGGTTTAAAGTACAAGGTCGTATAGTAATGCGTGATAACGTATAACGTCATATAGTATTGCGTCATGACGTATAAGGCCATACAGCAATGAGCCATAACGTATAACGTCATATAGTAATACGATATAACGTATAACGTCATATAGAATTACGGCATACCGTATAACGTCACATAGTAATACGACATAACGTATAGCGTCACATAGTAATACGTCAAAATGTATAACGTCACATAGTAATACGACATAACGTATAACGAGATATAGTAATACGTCATAACGTATAACGACATATAGAATTACGTCATAACGTATAGCGTCACATAGTAATACCTCATAATGTATAACGTCACATAGTAATACGTCATAACGAAAAACGAGATATAGCAATGCGTCATAACGTATAACGTCATATAGAATTACGGTTTAACGTATAACGTAATATAGAATTCCGGTTTAACGTATAACGTCATATAGTATTACGTCATAACTTATAACGTCACATAGTAATACGTCCTAACGTATAACGAGATATAGCAATGCGTCATAACGTATAACGTCATATAGAATTACGGTTTAACGTATAACGTAATATAGAATTCCGGTTTAACGTATAACGTCATATAGAACTACGGTTTAACGTATAACGTCATATAGCAATGCGTCATAGCGTATGACGACATTTAGTAATGCGTCATAACGTATAACGCCATATTATAATGCGTCATACCATATAACGTCATATAGTATTGCGTCATGAAGTATAACGTCCTATAGAATTACGTCATAACGTAGAACATCACATAGTAATACGACATAACGTATAGCGTCACATAGTAATACGTCAAAATGTATAACGTCACATAGTAATACGACATAACGTATAACGAGATATAGTAATACGTCATAACGTATAACGACATATAGAATTACGTCATAACGTATAGCGTCACATAGTAATACCTCATAATGTATAACGTCACATAGTAATACGTCATAACGAAAAACGAGATATAGCAATGCGTCATAACGTATAACGTCATATAGAATTACGGTTTAACGTATAACGTAATATAGAATTCCGGTTTAACGTATAACGTCATATAGTATTACGTCATAACTTATACCGTCACATAGTAATACGTCCTAACGTATAACGAGATATAGCAATGCGTCATAACGTATAACGTCATATAGAATTACGGTTTAACGTATAACGTAATATAGAATTCCGGTTTAACGTATAACGTCATATAGAACTACGGTTTAACGTATAACGTCATATAGCAATGCGTCATAGCGTATGACGACATTTAGTAATGCGTCATAACGTATAACGCCATATTATAATGCGTCATACCATATAACGTCATATAGTATTGCGTCATGAAGTATAACGTCATATAGAATTACGTCATAACGTAGAACATCACATAGTAATACGTCATAACGTAAAACGTCATATAGAGTTACGTCATAACTTATAACGTCACATAGTAATACGTCATAATGTATAACGTCACATAGTAATACGTCATAACGTATAACGAGATATAGCAATGCGTCATAACGTATAACGTCATATAGAATTAGGGTTTAACGTATAACGTCATATGGAATTATGGTTTAACGTATAACGTCATATAGTATTGCGTCATAACGTATAACGTCATATAGAATTCCGGTTTAACGTATAACGTAATATAGAATTCCGGTTTAACGTACAACGTCACATAGTAATGCGTGATAACGTATAACCTCATATAGTATTGCGTCATGACGTATAACGCCATATTATAATGCGTCATACCATATAACGTCATATAGTATTGCGTCATGAAGTATAACGTCATATAGAATTACGTCATAACGTAGAACATCACATAGTAATACGTCATAACGTAAAACGTCATATAGAGTTACGTCATAACTTATAACGTCACATAGTAATACGTAATAACGTTTAACGTCATATCGAATTCCGGTTTAACGTATAACGCCATATAGCAATGCGTTATGAAGTATAACGTCACATGGTAATACGTCATAACGTATAACGTCATATAATAAGGCGACATGACGTATAACGTCATATAGAATTACGTCACAACATATAACGTCAAGTAGTAATACGTCATAACGTATAACGTCACATAGAATTACGGATTAACGTATAACGTAATATAGAATTCCGGTTTAACGTACAACGTCATATAGTAATGGGTGATAACGTATAACGTCATATAGTATTGCGTCATGACGTATAACGTCATATAGAATTATTTCATAACGTAGAACATCACATAGTAATACGTCATAACGTATAACGTCACATAGAATTACGGTTTAACGTATAACGTCATATAGTAATGCGTCATACCGTATCGCGCCATTTAGTAATGCGTCATAACGTACAACGTCACATAGTAATACGTCATAACGTATAACGTCATATAGAATTACGTCATAACGTATAACGCCATATAGTAATGCGTCATAACGTATAACGTCATATAGTATTGCGTCATGACGTATAACGTCACAGAGAATTACGGTTTAGCGTCTAACGTCATATAGAATTACGTCACAACGTATAACGTCACGTAGTAATACGTCATAACGTATAACGTCACATAGTATTACGGTTTAACGTATAACGTAATATAGTATTCCGGTTTAACGTACAACGTCGTATAGTAATGCGTGATAACGTATAACGTCATATAGTATTGCGTCAAGACGTATAACGCCATATTGTAATGCGTCATACCATATAACGTCATATAGTATTGCGTCATGAAGTATAACGTCATATAGAATTACTTTATAACGTATAGCGTCACGTAGTAATACGTCATAACGTATAACGTCACATAGAATTACGGATTAACGTATAACGTAATATAGAATTCCGGTTTAACGTACAACGTCATATAGTAATGGGTGATAACCTATAACGTCATATAGTATTGCGTCATGACGTATAACGTCATATAGAATTATTTCATAACGTAGAACATCACATAGTAATACGTCATAACGTATAACGTCACATAGAATTACGGTTTAACGTATAACGTCATATAGTAATGCGTCATACCGTATCACGCCAGTTAGTAATGCGTCATAACGTATAACGCCATATAGTAATGCGTCATAACGTATAACGTCATATAGTATTGCGTCATGACGTATAACGTCACAGAGAATTACGGTTTAGCGTCTAACGTCATATAGCAATGCGTCATAACGTATAAGGCCATATAGCAATGCGTCATAACGTATAACGTCATATAGATATACGATATAACGTATAACGTCACATAGTAATACGTCATAACGTGTAGCGTTCTATAGAATTAAGTCATAACGTGTAACGTCACAAAGTAATACGTCATAACGTATAACTTCATATAGAAATCCGGGTTAACGTATAACGCTATATAGCAATGCGTCATACCGTATAACGTCATATAGAATTACGGCATAATGTATAACGTCACATAGTAATACGTCATAACGTATAACGCCATATAGATATGCGTTATAACGTATAACGTCATATAGAATTACGGTTTAACGTATAACGTCATATAGTAATGCGTCATAACGTATAACGCCATTTAGTAATGCGTCATAACATATAACGCCATATAGTAATACGTCCTAACGTATAACGTCATATAGAATTACGGCATAACGTATAACGTCACGGAGAATTACGGTTTAACGTATAACGCTATATTGCAATGCGTCATACCGTAAGACGTCATATAGAAGTACGGCATAATGTATAGCGTCACATAGTAATACGTCATAACGTATAACGCCATATAGCTTTGCGTCATAACGTATAAGGTCATATGGAATTACGGTTTAACGTATAGCGTCATATAGTAATGCGTCATAACGTATAACGCCATATAGTAATGCGTCATAACGTATAACGTCACATAGAATTACGGTTTAGCGTATAACGTCATATAGCAATGCGTCATAACGTATAACGTCATATAGTAATACGATATAACGTATAACGTCATATAGAATTACGGCATAACGTATAACGTCACATAGTAATACGACATAACGTATAGCGTCACATAGTAATACGTCATAATGTATAACGTCACATAGTAATACGTCATAACGTATAACGCCATACAGATATGCGTCATAACGTATAACGTCATATAGACTTACGGTTTAAGGTATAACGTCATATAGTAATGCGTCATAACGTATAACGCCATATTGTAATGCGTCATAACGTATAACGCCATATTGTAATGCGTCATAACGTATAACGTCATACAGTATTGCCTCATGAAGTATAACGTCATATAGAATTACGTCATAACGTAGAACATCACATAGTAATACGTCATAACGTATAACGTCATATAGAGTTACGTCATAACTTATAACGTCACATAGTAATACGTAATAACGTTTAACGTCATATCGAATTCCGGTTTAACGTATAACGCCATATAGCAATGCGTTATAAATTATAACGTCACATGGTAATACGTCATAACGAATAACGTCATATAATAAGGCGACATGACGTATAACGTCATATAGAATTACGTCACAACGTATAACGTCACGTAGTATTACGTCATAACGTATAACGTCACATAGTATTACGGTTTAACGTATAACGTAATATAGTATTCCGGTTTAAAGTACAAGGTCGTATAGTAATGCGTGATAACGTATAACGTCATATAGTATTGCGTCATGACGTATAAGGCCATACAGCAATGAGTCATAACGTATAACGTCATATAGTAATACGATATAACGTATAACGTCATATAGAATTACGGCATACCGTATAACGTCACATAGTAATACGACATAACGTATAGCGTCACATAGTAATACGTCAAAATGTATAACGTCACATAGTAATACGACATAACGTATAACGAGATATAGTAATACGTCATAACGTATAACGACATATAGAATTACGTCATAACGTATAGCGTCACATAGTAATACCTCATAATGTATAACGTCACATAGTAATACGTCATAACGAAAAACGAGATATAGCAATGCGTCATAACGTATAACGTCATATAGAATTACGGTTTAACGTATAACGTAATATAGAATTCCGGTTTAACGTATAACGTCATATAGTATTACGTCATAACTTATAACGTCACATAGTAATACGTCCTAACGTATAACGAGATATAGCAATGCGTCATAACGTATAACGTCATATAGAATTACGGTTTAACGTATAACGTAATATAGAATTCCGGTTTAACGTATAACGTCATATAGAACTACGGTTTAACGTATAACGTCATATAGCAATGCGTCATAGCGTATGACGACATTTAGTAATGCGTCATAACGTATAACGCCATATTATAATGCGTCATACCATATAACGTCATATAGTATTGCGTCATGAAGTATAACGTCATATAGAATTACGTCATAACGTAGAACATCACATAGTAATACGACATAACGTATAGCGTCACATAGTAATACGTCAAAATGTATAACGTCACATAGTAATACGACATAACGTATAACGAGATATAGTAATACGTCATAACGTATAACGACATATAGAATTACGTCATAACGTATAGCGTCACATAGTAATACCTCATAATGTATAACGTCACATAGTAATACGTCATAACGAAAAACGAGATATAGCAATGCGTCATAACGTATAACGTCATATAGAATTACGGTTTAACGTATAACGTAATATAGAATTCCGGTTTAACGTATAACGTCATATAGTATTACGTCATAACTTATAACGTCACATAGTAATACGTCCTAACGTATAACGAGATATAGCAATGCGTCATAACGTATAACGTCATATAGAATTACGGTTTAACGTATAACGTAATATAGAATTCCGGTTTAACGTATAACGTCATATAGAACTACGGTTTAACGTATAACGTCATATAGCAATGCGTCATAGCGTATGACGACATTTAGTAATGCGTCATAACGTATAACGCCATATTATAATGCGTCATACCATATAACGTCATATAGTATTGCGTCATGAAGTATAACGTCATATAGAATTACGTCATAACGTAGAACATCACATAGTAATGCGACATAACGTATAGCGTCACATAGTAATACGTCAAAATGTATAACGTCACATAGTAATACGACATAACGTATAACGAGATATAGTAATACGTCATAACGTATAACGACATATAGAATTACGTCATAACGTATAGCGTCACATAGTAATACCTCATAATGTATAACGTCACATAGTAATACGTCATAACGAAAAACGAGATATAGCAATGCGTCATAACGTATAACGTCATATAGAATTACGGTTTAACGTATAACGTAATATAGAATTCCGGTTTAACGTATAACGTCATATAGTATTACGTCATAACTTATAACGTCACATAGTAATACGTCCTAACGTATAACGAGATATAGCAATGCGTCATAACGTATAACGTCATATAGAATTACGGTTTAACGTATAACGTAATATAGAATTCCGGTTTAACGTATAACGTCATATAGAACTACGGTTTAACGTATAACGTCATATAGCAATGCGTCATAGCGTATGACGACATTTAGTAATGCGTCATAACGTATAACGCCATATTATAATGCGTCATACCATATAACGTCATATAGTATTGCGTCATGAAGTATAACGTCATATAGAATTACGTCATAACGTAGAACATCACATAGTAATACGTCATAACGTAAAACGTCATATAGAGTTACGTCATAACTTATAACGTCACATAGTAATACGTCATAATGTATAACGTCACATAGTAATACGTCATAACGTATAACGAGATATAGCAATGCGTCATAACGTATAACGTCATATAGAATTAGGGTTTAACGTATAACGTCATATGGAATTATGGTTTAACGTATAACGTCATATAGTATTGCGTCATAACGTATAACGTCATATAGAATTCCGGTTTAACGTATAACGTAATATAGAATTCCGGTTTAACGTACAACGTCACATATTAATGCGTGATAACGTATAACGTCATATAGTATTGCGTCATGACGTATAACGCCATATTATAATGCGTCATACCATATAACGTCATATAGTATTGCGTCATGAAGTATAACGTCATATAGAATTACGTCATAACGTAGAACATCACATAGTAATACGTCATAACGTAAAACGTCATATAGAGTTACGTCATAACTTATAACGTCACATAGTAATACGTAATAACGTTTAACGTCATATCGAATTCCGGTTTAACGTATAACGCCATATAGCAATGCGTTATGAAGTATAACGTCACATGGTAATACGTCATAACGTATAACGTCATATAATAAGGCGACATGACGTATAACGTCATATAGAATTACGTCACAACATATAACGTCAAGTAGTAATACGTCATAACGTATAACGTCACATAGAATTACGGATTAACGTATAACGTAATATAGAATTCCGGTTTAACGTACAACGTCATATAGTAATGGGTGATAACGTATAACGTCATATAGTATTGCGTCATGACGTATAACGTCATATAGAAATATTTCATAACGTAGAACATCACATAGTAATACGTCATAACGTATAACGTCACATAGAATTACGGTTTAACGTATAACGTCATATAGTAATGCGTCATACCGTATCGCGCCATTTAGTAATGCGTCATAACGTACAACGTCACATAGTA
This sequence comes from Bombus fervidus, assembly GCF_041682495.2. Classification (NCBI taxonomy): domain Eukaryota; kingdom Metazoa; phylum Arthropoda; class Insecta; order Hymenoptera; family Apidae; genus Bombus; species Bombus fervidus. The sequence goes on from NW_027212582.1 coordinate 4,581,210, forward strand.
ATACGTCATAACGTATAACGTCATATAGAATTACGTCATAACGTATAACGCCATATAGTAATGCGTCATAACGTATAACGTCATATAGTATTGCGTCATGACGTATAACGTCACAGAGAATTACGGTTTAGCGTCTAACGTCATATAGCAATGCGTCATAACGTATAAGGCCATATAGCAATGCGTCATAACGTATAACGTCATATAGAAATACGATATAACGTATAACGTCACATAGTAATACGTCATAACGTGTAACGTTCTATAGAATTAAGTCATAACGTGTAACGTCACATAGTAATACGTCATAACGTATAACTTCATATAGAATTCCGGGTTAACGTATAACGCTATATAGCAATGCGTCATACCGTATAACGTCATATAGAATTACGGCATAATGTATAACGTCACATAGTAATACGTCATAACGTATAACGCCATATAGATATGCGTCATAACGTATAACGTCATATGGAATTACGGTTTAACGTATAACGTCATATAGTAATGCGTCATAACGTATAACGCCATTTAGTAATGCGTCATAACATATAACGCCATATAGTAATACGTCCTAACGTATAACGTCATATAGAAATACGGCATAACATATAACGTCACAGAGAATTACGGTTTAACGTATAACGCTATATTGCAATGCGTCATACCGTAAGACGTCATATAGAAGTACGGCATATTGTATAACGTCACACAGTAATACGTCATAACGTATAACGCCATATAGCCATGCGTCATAACGTATAAGGTCATATGGAATTACGGTTTAACGTATAACGTCACATAGTAATGCGTCATAACGTATAACGCCATATAGTAATGCATCATAACGTATAACGTCACATAGAATTACGGTTTAACGTATAACGTCATATAGCAATGCGTCATACTGTATCGCGCCATTTAGTAATGCGTCATAACGTACAACGTCACATAGTAATACGTCATAACGTATAACGTCATATAGAATTACGTCATAACGTATAACGCCATATAGTAATGCGTCATAACGTATAACGTCATATAGTATTGCGTCATGACGTATAACGTCACAGAGAATTACGGGTTAGCGTCTAACGTCATATAGCAATGCGTCATAACGTATAAGGCCATATAGCAATGCGTCATAACGTATAACGTCATATAGAAATACGATATAACGTATAACGTCACATAGTAATACGTCATAACGTGTAACGTTCTATAGAATTAAGTCATAACGTGTAACGTCACATAGTAATACGTCATAACGTATAACTTCATATAGAATTTCGGGTTAACGTATAACGCTATATAGCAATGCGTCATACCGTATAACGTCATATAGAATTACGGCATAATGTATAACGTCAAATAATAAGGCGACATGACGTATAACGTCATATAGTATTGCGTCATGACGTATAACGTCATATAGAATTATTTCATAACGTAGAACATCACATAGTAATACGTCATAACGTATAACGTCACATAGAATTACGGTTTAACGTATAACGTCATATAGTAATGCGTCATACCGTATCACGCCATTTAGTAATGCGTCATAACGTACAACGTCACATAGTAATACGTCATACCGTGTAACGTCGTATAGAATTACGTCATAACGTATAACGCCATATAGTAATGCGTCATAACGTATAACGTCATATAGAATTCCGGTTTAACGTATAACGTCATATAGAATTACGGCATAACGTATAACGTCACAGAGAATTACCGTTTAGCGTCTAACGTCATATAGCAATACGTCATAACGTATAAGGCCATATAGCAATGCGTCATAACGTATAACGTCATATAGAAATACGATATAACGTATAACATCACATAGTAATACGTCATACCGTGTAACGTCGTATAGAATTACGTCATAACGTATAACGCCATATAGTAATGCGTCATAACGTATAACGTCATATAGAATTCCGGTTTAACGTATAACGTCATATAGTAATGCGTCATAACGTATAACGCCATATAGTAATGCGTCATAACGTATAACGTCACATAGAATTACGGTTTAGCGTATATCGTCATATAGCAATGCGTCATAACCTATAACGTCATATAGTATTGCGTCATGACGTATAACGTCATATAGAGTTACGTCATAACTTATAACGTCACATGGTAATACGTAATAACGTTTAACGTCATATCGAATTCCGGTTTAACGTATAACGCCATATAGCAATGCGTTATAAAGTATAACGTCACATGGTAATACGTCATAACGAATAACGTCATATAATAAGGCGACATGACGTATAACGTCATATAGAATTACGTCACAACTTATAACGTCACGTAGTAATACGTCATAACGTATAACGTCACAGAGAATTACGGTTTAACGTATAACGTAATATAGTATTCCGGTTTAACGTACAACGTCATATAGTAATGCGTGATAACGTATAACGTCATATAGTATTGCGTCATGACGTATAACGTCATATAGAATTATTTCATAACGTAGAACATCACATAGTAATACGTCATAACGTATAACGTCACCTAGAATTACGGTTTAACGTATAACGTCACAGAGAATTACCGTTTAGCGTCTAACGTCATATAGCAATACGTCATAACGTATAAGGCCATATAGCTAAGCGTCATAACGTATAAGGTCATATGGAATTACGGTTTAACGTATAACGTCATATAGTAATGCGTCATAACGTATAACGCCATACAGTAATGAGTCATAACGTATTACGTCATATAGTAATACGTCATAACGTATAACGTCACATAGAATTACGGTTTAACGTATAACGTCATATAGTAATGCGTCATACCGTATCACGCCATTTAGTAATGCGTCATAACGTACAACGTCACATAGTAATACGTCATAACGTATAACGTCATATAGAATTACGGCATAACGTATAACGTCACAGAGAATTACCGTTTAGCGTCTAACGTCATATAGCAATACGTCATAACGTATAAGGCCATATAGCAATGCGTCATAACGTATAACGTCATATAGAAATACGATATAACGTATAACATCACATAGTAATACGTCATACCGTGTAACGTCGTATAGAATTACGTCATAACGTATAACGCCATATAGTAATACGTCATAACGTATAAGGCCATATAGCAATGCGTCATAACGTATAACGTCATATGGAAGTACGGTTTAACGTATAACTTCATATAGTAATGCGTCATAACGTATAACGTCATATGGAAGTACGGTTTAACGTATAACTTCATATAGTAATGCGTCATGACGTATAACGCCATATAGTAATGCGTCATAACGTATGACGTCATATAGTATTGCGTCATGACGTATAACGTCATACAGAATGACGTCATAACGTAGAACATCACATAGTAATACGTCCTAACGTACAACGTCATATAGAATTACGTCATAACTTATAACGTCATATAGTAATACGTCATAACGTATAACGTCATATAGAATTACGTCATAACGTATAACGCCATATAGCTATGCGTCATAACGTATAAGGTCATATGGAATTACGGTTTAACGTATAACGTCATATAGTAATGCGTCATAACTTATAACGTCATATAGTAATACGTCATAACGTATAACGTCATATAGAATTACGTCATAACGTATAACTTCATATAGTAATGCGTCGTAACGTATAACGTCTTATGGAATTACGGTTTAACGTATAGCTTCATATAGTAATGCGTCATAACGTATAACGCCATATAGAATTACGACATAACGTATAAGGTCATATGGAATTACGGTTTAACGTATATCGTCATATAGTAATGCGTCATAACGTATAACGTCATATAGTAATGCGTCATAACGTATAACGCCATATAGTAATGCGTCATAACGTATAACGTCACATAGAATTACGGTTTAGCGTATAACGTCATACAGCAATGCGACATAACCTATAACGTCATATAGTATTGCGTCATGACGTATAACGTCATATGGAATTACGTCATAACGTATAACGCCATATAGCCATGCGTCATAACGTATAACGTCATATGGAATTACGGTTTATCGTATAACTTCATATAGTAATGCGTCGTAACGTATAACGTCTTATTGAATTACGGTTTAACGTGTAACTTCATATAGTAATGCGTCATAACGTATAACGCCATATAGTAATGAGTCATAACGTATGACGTCATATAGTATTGCGTCATGACGTATAACGTCATATAGAATTAGGTCATAACGTAGAACATCACATAGTAATACTTCATAACGTATAACGTCACATAGAACTACGGTTTAGCGTATAACGTCATATAGCAATGCGTCATGACGTATAACTTCATATAGTAATGCGTCATAACGTATAACGCCATATAGTAATTCGTCATAACGTATAACGTCCTATGGACTTACGGTTTAACGTATAACTTCATATAGTAATGCGTCATAACGTATAACGTCATATGGAATTACGGTGTAACGTATAACGTCATATAGAATTACGTCATGACGTATAACGCCATATAGAGTTACGTCATAACTTATAACGTCACATAGTAATACGTAATAACGTTTAACGTCATATCGAATTCCGGTTTAACGTATAACGCCATATAGCAATGCGTTATAAAGTATAACGTCACATGGTAATACGTCATAACGAATAACGTCATATAATAAGGCGACATGACGTATAACGTCATATAGAATTACGTCACAACGTATAACGTCACGTAGTAATACGTCATAACGTATAACGTCACATAGAATTACGGTTTAACGTATAACGTAATATAGTATTCCGGTTTAACGTACAACGTCATATAGTAATGCGTGATAACGTATAACGTCATATAGTATTGCGTCATGAAGTATAACGTCATATAGAATTATTTCATAACGTAGAACATCACATAGTAATACGTCATAACGTATAACGTCACATAGAATTACGGTTTAACGTATAACGTCATATGGTAATGCGTCATAACGTATCACGCCATTTAGTAATGCGTCATAACGTACAACGTCACACAGTAATACGTCATAACGTATAACGTCATATAGAATTACGTCATAACGTATAACGCCATATAGCTATGCGTTATTACGTATAAGGTCATATAGTATTGCGTCATGACGTATAACGTCACAGAGAATTACGGTTTAGCGTCTAACGTCATATAGCAATGCGTCATAACGTATAAGGCCATATAGCAATGCGTCATAACGTATAACGTCATATAGAAATACGATATAACGTATAACGTCACATAGTAATACGTCATAACGTGTAACGTTCTATAGAATTAAGTCATAACGTGTAACGTCACATAGTAATACGTCATAACGTATAACTTCATATAGAATTCCGGGTTAACGTATAACGCTATATAGCAATGCGTCATACCGTATAACGTCATATAGAATTACGGCATAATGTATAACGTCACATAGTAATACGTCATAACGTATAACGCCATATAGATATGCGTCATAACGTATAACGTCATATGGAATTACGGTTTAACGTATAACGTCATATAGTAATGCGTCATAACGTATAACGCCATTTAGTAATGCGTCATAACATATAACGCCATATAGTAATACGTCCTAACGTATAACGTCATATAGAAATACGGCATAACATATAACGTCACAGAGAATTACGGTTTAACGTATAACGCTATATTGCAATGCGTCATACCGTAAGACGTCATATAGAAGTACGGCATATTGTATAACGTCACACAGTAATACGTCATAACGTATAACGCCATATAGCCATGCGTCATAACGTATAAGGTCATATGGAATTACGGTTTAACGTATAACGTCACATAGTAATGCGTCATAACGTATAACGCCATATAGTAATGCGTCATAACGTATAACGCCATATAGTAATGCGTCATAACGTATGACGTCATATAGAATTACGGCATAACGTATAACGTCACAGAGAATTACGGTTTAGCGTCCAACGTCACATAGTAATACGACATAACGTATAGCGTCACATAGTAATACGTCATAATGTATAACGTCACATAGCAATGCGTTATAAAGTATAACGTCACATGGTAATACGTCATAACGAATAACGTCATATAATAAGGCGACATGACGTATAACGTCATATAGAATTACGTCACAACTTATAACGTCACGTAGTAATACGTCATAACGTATAACGTCACAGAGAATTACGGTTTAACGTATAACGTAATATAGTATTCCGGTTTAACGTACAACGTCATATAGTAATGCGTGATAACGTATAACGTCATATAGTATTGCGTCATGACGTATAACGTCATATAGAATTATTTCATAACGTAGAACATCACATAGTAATACGTCATAACGTATAACGTCACCTAGAATTACGGTTTAACGTATAACGTCATATAGTAATGTGTCATACAGTATCACGCCATTTAGTAATGCGTCATAACGTACAACGTCACATAGTAATACGTCATAACGTATAACGTCATATAGAATTACGTCATAACGTATAACGCCATATAGTAATGCGTCATAACGTATAACGTCATATAGTATTACGTCATAACTTATAACGTCACATAGTAATACGTCCTAACGTATAACGTCATATAGAATTACGGCATAACGTATAACGTCACAGAGAATTACGGTTTAGCGTCTAACGTCATATAGCAATACGTCATAACGTATAAGGCCATATGGCAATGCGTCATAACGTATAACGTCATATAGAAATACGATATAATGTATAACGTCACATAGCAATACGTCATACCGTGTAACGTCGTATAGAATTACGTCATAACGTGTAACGTCACACAGTAATACGTCATAACGTATAACGTCATATAGAATTCCGGTTTAACGTATAACGCTATATTGCCATGCGTCATACCGTAAGACGTCATATAGAAGTACGGCATAATGTATAACGTCACATAGTAGTACGTCATAACGTATAACGCCATATAGCTAAGCGTCATAACGTATAAGGTCATATGGAATTACGGTTTAACGTATAACGTCATACAGTAATGCGTCATAACGTATAACGCCATACAGTAATGAGTCATAACGTATTACGTCATATAGTATTGCGTCATGACGTATAACGTCATATAGAGTTACGTCATAACTTATAACGTCACATGGTAATACGTAATAACGTTTAACGTCATATCGAATTCCGGTTTAACGTATAACGCCATATAGCATTGCGTTATAAAGTATAACGTCACATGGTAATACGTCATAACGAATAACGTCATATAATAAGGCGACATGACGTATAACGTCATATAGAATTACGTCACAACTTATAACGTCACGTAGTAGTACGTCATAACGTATAACGTCACATAGAATTACGGTTTAACGTATAACGTAATATAGTATTCCGGTTTAACGTACAACGTCATATAGTAATGCGTGATAACGTATAATGCCATATAGTATTGCGTCATGACGTATAACGTCATATAGAATTATTTCATAACGTAGAACATCACATAGTAATACGTCATAACGTATAACGTCACATAGAATTACGGTTTAACGTATAACGTCATATAGTAATGCGTCATACAGTATCACGCCATTTAGTAATGCGTCATAACGTACAACGTCACATAGTAATACGTCATAACGTATAACGTCATATAGAATTACGTCATAACGTATAACGCCATATAGTAATGCGTCATAACGTATAACGTCATATAGTATTACGTCATAACTTATAACGTCACATAGTAATACGTCCTAAGGTATAACGTCATATAGAATTACGGCATAACGTATAACGTCACAGAGAATTACGGTTTAGCGTCTAACGTCATATAGCAATACGTCATAACGTATAAGGCCATATGGCAATGCGTCATAACGTATAACGTCATATAGAAGTACGATATAACGTATAACGTCACATAGTAATACGTCATACCGTGTAACGTCGTATAGAATTACGTAATAACGTGTAACGTCACATAGTAATACGTCATAACGTATAACGTCATATAGAATTCCGGTTTAACGTATAACGCTATATTGCAATGCGTCATACCGTAAGACGTCATATAGAAGTACGGCATAATGTATAACGTCACATAGTAATACGTCATAACGTATAACGCCATATAGCTAAGCGCCATAACGTATAAGGTCATATGGAATTACGGTTTAACGTATAACGTCATATAGTAATGCGTCATAACGTATAACGCCATATAGTAATGCGTCATAACGTATAACGTCACATAGTATTGCGTCATGACGTATAACGTCATATAGAATTACGTCATAACGTATAACGCCATATAGCCATGCGTCATAACGTATAACGTCATATGGAATTACGGTTTAACGTATAACTTCATATAGTAATGCGTCATAACGTATAACGTCTTTTGGAATTACGGTTTAACGTATTACTTCATATAGTGATGCGTCATAACGTATAACGCCATATAGTAATGAGTCATAACGTATGACGTCATATAGTATTGTGTCATGACGTATAACGTCATATAGAGTTACGTCATAACTTATAACGTCACATGGTAATACGTAATAACGTTTAACGTCATATCCAATTCCGGTTTAACGTATAACGCCATATCGCAATGCGTTATAAAGTATAACGTCACATGGTAATACGTCATAACGAATAACGTCATATAATAAGGCGACATGACGTATAACGTCATATAGAATTACGTCACATCTTATAACGTCACGTAGTAATACGTCATAACGTATAACGTCACATAGAATTACGGTTTAACGTATAACGTAATATAGTATTCCGGTTTAACGTACAACGTCATATAGTAATGCGTGATAGCGTATAAAGTCATATAGTATTGCGTCATGACGTATAACGTCATATAGAATTATTTCATAACGTAGAACATCACATAGTAATACGTCATAACGTATAACGTCACATAGAATTACGGTTTAACGTATAACGTCATATAGTAATGCGTCATACCGTATCACGCCATTTAGTAATGCGTCATAACGTACAACGTCACATAGTAATACGTCATAACGTATAACTTCATATAGAATTACGTCATAACGTATAACGCCATATAGTAATGCGTCATAACGTATAACGTCATATAGTATTACGTCATAACTTATAACGTCACATAGTAATACGTCCTAACGTATAACGTCATATAGAATTACGGCATAACGTATAACGTCACAGAGAATTACGGTTTAGCGTCTAACGTCATATAGCAATGCGTCATAACCTATAACGTCATATAGTATTGCGTCATGACGTATAACGTCATATAGAATTACGTCATAACGTATAACGCCATATAGCCATGCGTCATAACGTATAACGTCATATGGAATTACGGTTTAACGTATAACTTCATATAGTAATGCGTCATAACGTATAACGTCTTTTTTAATTACGGTTTAACGTATTACTTCATATAGTAATGCGTCATAACGTATAACGCCATATAGTAATGAGTCATAACGTATGACGTCATATAGTATTGCGTCATGACGTATAACGTCATATAGAGTTACGTCATAACTTATAACGTCACATAGTAATACGTAATAACGTTTAACGTCATATCGAATTCCGGTTTAACGTATAACGCCATATAGCAATGCGTTATAAAGTATAACGTCACATGGTAATACGTCATAACGAATAACGTCATATAATAAGGCGACATGACGTATAACGTCATATAGAATTACGTCACAACTTATAACGTCACGTAGTAGTACGTCATAACGTATAACGTCACATAGAATTACGGTTTAACGTATAACGCCATATAGCAATGCGTCATACCGTAAGACGTCATATAGAAGTACGGCATAATGTATAACGTCACATAGTAATACGTCATAACGTATAACGCCATATAGCTAATCGTCATAACGTATAAGGTCATATGGAATTACGGTTTAACGTATAACGTCATATAGTAATGCGTCATAACGTATAACGCCATATAGTAATGCGTCATAACGTATAACGTCACATAGAATTACGGTTTAACGTATAACGTAATATAGTATTCCGGTTTAACGTACAACGTCATATAGTAATGCGTGAGAACGTATAACGTCATATAGTATTGCGTCATGACGTATAACGTCATATAGAATTATTTCATAACGTATAACGCCATATAGTAATGCGTCATAACGTATAACGCCATATTGTAATGCGTCATAACTTATAACGTCATATAGTATTGCGTCATGAAGTATAACGTCATATAGAATTACGTCATAACGTAGAACTTCACATAGTAATACGTCATAACGTATAACGTCACATACAATTACGGTTTAACGTATAACGTAATATAGAATTCCGGTTTAACGTACAACGTCATATAGTAATGCGTGATAACGTATAACGTCATATAGTATTGCGTCATGACGTATAGCGCCATATAGAAATGCGTCATAACGTATAACGACATATAGTATTACGTCATAACTTATAACGTCACATAGTAATACGTCATAACGTATAACGTCACATACAATTACGTCATAACGTGTAACGTCTCATAGTAAGACGCCATAACGTATAACGTCATATAGAATTCCGGTTTAACGTATGACGCTATATAGCAATGCGTCATACCGTATAACGTCATATAGAATTACGGCATAATGTATAACGTCACATAGTAGTACGTCATAACGTATAACGCCATATAGCTATGCGTCATAACGTATAACGTCATTTGGAATTACGGTTTAACGTATAACGTCATATAGTAATGCGTCATAACGTATATCGCCATATAGTAATGCGTCATAACGGATAACGTCATATGGAATTACGGTTTAACGTATAACTTCATATAGTAATGCGTCATAACGTATAACGCCATATAGTAATGCGTCATAACGTATGACGTCATATAGTATTGTGTCATGACGTATAACGGCATATAGAATTAGGTCATAACGTAGAACATCACATAGTAATACGTCATAACGTATAACGTCACATAGAATTACGGTTTAGCGTATAACGTCATATAGCAATGCGTCATGACGTATAACTTCATATAGTAATGCGTCATAACGTATAACGTCATATAGTAATGCGTCATAACGTATGGCGTCATATAGTAATGCGTCATGACGTATAACGTCATATAGAATTACGTCATAACGTATAACGCCATGTAGCCATGCGTCATAACGTATAACGTCATATGGACTTACGGTTTAACGTATAACTTCATATAGTAATGCGTCATAACGTATAACGTCATATGGAAGTACGGTTTAACGTATAACTTCATATAGTAATGCGTCATAACGTATAACGTCATATGGAAGTACGGTTTAACGTATAACTTCATATAGTAATGCGTCATGACGTATAACGCCATATAGTAATGCGTCATAACGTATGACGTCATATAGTATTGCGTCATGACGTATAACGTCATACAGAATGACGTCATAACGTAGAACATCACATAGTAATACGTCCTAACGTACAACGTCATATAGAATTACGTCATAACTTATAACGTCATATAGTAATACGTCATAACGTATAACGTCATATAGAATTACGTCATAACGTATAACGCCATATAGCTATGCGTCATAACGTATAAGGTCATATGGAATTACGGTTTAACGTATAACGTCATATAGTAATGCGTCATAACTTATAACGTCATATAGTAATACGTCATAACGTATAACGTCATATAGAATTACGTCATAACGTATAACTTCATATAGTAATGCGTCGTAACGTATAACGTCTTATGGAATTACGGTTTAACGTATAGCTTCATATAGTAATGCGTCATAACGTATAACGCCATATAGAATTACGACATAACGTATAAGGTCATATGGAATTACGGTTTAACGTATATCGTCATATAGTAATGCGTCATAACGTATAACGTCATATAGTAATGCGTCATAACGTATAACGCCATATAGTAATGCGTCATAACGTATAACGTCACATAGAATTACGGTTTAGCGTATAACGTCATACAGCAATGCGACATAACCTATAACGTCATATAGTATTGCGTCATGACGTATAACGTCATATGGAATTACGTCATAACGTATAACGCCATATAGCCATGCGTCATAACGTATAACGTCATATGGAATTACGGTTTATCGTATAACTTCATATAGTAATGCGTCGTAACGTATAACGTCTTATTGAATTACGGTTTAACGTATAACTTCATATAGTAATGCGTCATAACGTATAACGCCATATAGTAATGAGTCATAACGTATGACGTCATATAGTATTGCGTCATGACGTATAACGTCATATAGAATTAGGTCATAACGTAGAACATCACATAGTAATACTTCATAACGTATAACGTCACATAGAACTACGGTTTAGCGTATAACGTCATATAGCAATGCGTCATGACGTATAACTTCATATAGTAATGCGTCATAACGTATAACGCCATATAGTAATTCGTCATAACGTATAACGTCCTATGGACTTACGGTTTAACGTATAACTTCATATAGTAATGCGTCATAACGTATAACGTCATATGGAATTACGGTGTAACGTATAACGTCATATAGAATTACGTCATGACGTATAACGCCATATAGAGTTACGTCATAACTTATAACGTCACATAGTAATACGTAATAACGTTTAACGTCATATCGAATTCCGGTTTAACGTATAACGCCATATAGCAATGCGTTATAAAGTATAACGTCACATGGTAATACGTCATAACGAATAACGTCATATAATAAGGCGACATGACGTATAACGTCATATAGAATTACGTCACAACGTATAACGTCACGTAGTAATACGTCATAACGTATAACGTCACATAGAATTACGGTTTAACGTATAACGTAATATAGTATTCCGGTTTAACGTACAACGTCATATAGTAATGCGTGATAACGTATAACGTCATATAGTATTGCGTCATGAAGTATAACGTCATATAGAATTATTTCATAACGTAGAACATCACATAGTAATACGTCATACCGTATAACGTCACATAGAATTACGGTTTAACGTATAACGTCATATGGTAATGCGTCATAACGTATCACGCCATTTAGTAATGCGTCATAACGTACAACGTCACACAGTAATACGTCATAACGTATAACGTCATATAGAATTACGTCATAACGTATAACGCCATATAGCTATGCGTTATAACGTATAAGGTCATATGGAATTACGGTTTAACGTATAACGTCATATAGTAATGCGTCATAACGTATAACGCCATATAGTAATGCGTCATAACGTATAACGTCACATAGAATTACGGTTTAGCGTATAACGTCATATAGCAATGCGTCATAACCTATAACGTCATATAGTATTGCGTCATGACGTATAACGTCATATGGAATTACGTCATAACGTATAACGCCATATAGCCATGCGTCATAACGTATAACGTCATATGGAATTACGGTTTAACGTATAACTTCATATAGTAATGCGTCGTAACGTATAACGTCTTATGGAATTACGGTTTAACGTATAACTTCATATAGTAATGCGTCATAACGTATAACGCCATATAGAATTACGTCATAACGTATAAGGTCATATGGAATTACGGTTTAACGTATAACGGCATATCGTAATTCGTCATAACGTATAACGTCATATAGTAATGCGTCATAACGTATAACGCCATATAGTAATGCGTCATAACGTATAACGTCACATAGAATTACGGTTTAGCGTATAACGTCATACAGCAATGCGTCATAACCTAACGTCATATAGTATTGCGTCATGACGTATAACGTCATATGGAATTACGTCATAACGTATAACGCCATACTGCCATGCGTCATAACGTATAACGTCATATGGAATTACGGTTTAACGTATAACTTCATATAGTAATGCGTCGTAACGTATAACGTCTTATGGAATTACGGTTTAACGTATAACTTCATATAGTAATGCGTCATAACGTATAACGCCATATAGTAATGAGTCATAACGTATGACGTCATATAGTATTGCGTCATGACGTATAACGTCATATAGAATTAGGTCATAACGTAGAACATCACATAGTAATACTTCATAACGTATAACGTCACATAGAATTACGGTTTAGCGTATAACGTCATATAGCAATGCCTCATGACGTATAACTTCATATAGTAATGCGTCATAACGTATAACGCCATATAGTAATGCGTCATAACGTATAACGCCATATAGTAATGCGTCATAACGTATGACGTCATATAGAATTACGGCATAACGTATAACGTCACAGAGAATTACGGTTTAGCGTCCAACGTCACATAGTAATACGACATAACGTATAGCGTCACATAGTAATACGTCATAATGTATAACGTCACATAGCAATGCGTTATAAAGTATAACGTCACATGGTAATACGTCATAACGAATAACGTCATATAATAAGGCGACATGACGTATAACGTCATATAGAATGACGTCACAACGTATAACGTCACGTAGTAATACGTCATAACGTATAACGTCACATAGAATTACGGTTTAACGTATAACGTAATATAGTATTCCGGTTTAACGTACAACGTCATATAGTAATGCTTGATAACGTATAACGTCATATAGTATTGCGTCATGACGTATAACGTCATATAGAATTATTTCATAACGTAGAACATCACATAGTAATACGTCATAACGTATAACGTCACATAGAATTACGGTTTAACGTATAACGTCATATAGTAATGCGTCATACCGTATCACGCCATTTAGTAATGCGTCATAACGTACAACGTCACATAGTAATACGTCATAACGTATAACGTCATATAGAATTACGTCATAACGTATAACGCTATATAGTAATGCGTCATAACGTATAACGTCATATAGTATTACGTCATAACTTATAACGTCACATAGTAATACGTCCTAACGTATAACGTCATATAGAATTACGGCACAATGTATAACGTCACAGAGAATTACGGTTTAGCGTCTAACGTCATATAGCAATACGTCATAACGTATAAGGCCATATGGCAATGCGTCATAACGTATAACGTTATATAGAAATACGATATAACGTATAACGTCACATAGTAATACGTCATACCGTGTAACGTCGTATAGAATAACGTCATAACGTGTAACGTCACATAGTAATACGTCATAACGTATAACGTCATATAGAATTACGGCATAACGTATAACGCCATATAGCCATGCGTCATAACGTATAACGTCTTTTGGAATTACGGTTTCACGTATAACTTCATATAGTAATGCGTCATAACGTATAACGCCATATAGTATTGCGTCATAACGTATAACGTCATATGGAATTACGGTTTAACGTATAGCTTCATATAGTAATGCGTCATAACGTATAACGTCTTTTGGAATTACGGTTTAACGTATAACTTCATATAGTAATGCGTCATAACGTATAACGCCATATAGTATTGCGTCATAACGTATAACGTCACATAGAATTACGGTTTAGCGTATAACGTCATATAGCAATGCGTCATAACCTATAACGTCATATAGTATTGCGTCATGACGTATAACGTCACATAGAATTACGGTTTAGCGTATAACGTCATATAGCAATGCGTCATAACCTATAACGTCATATAGTATTGCGTCATGACGTATAACGTCATATGGAATTACGTCATAACGTATAACGCCATATAGCCATGCGTCATAACGTATAACGTCATATGGAATTACGGTTTAACGTATAACTTCATATAGGAATGCGTCGTAACATATATCGTCTTATGGAATTACGGTTTAACGTATAACTTCATATAGAAATGCGTCATAACGTATAACGCCATATAGTAATGAGTCATAACGTATGACGTCATATAGTATTGCGTCATGACGTATAACGTCATATAGAATTACGTCATAACGTAGAACATCACATAGTAATACGACATAACGTATAACGTCACATAGAATTACGGTTTAACGCATAACGTCATATAGAATTACGTCATAACTTATAACGTCACATGGTAATACGAAATAACGTATAACGTCATATAGAATTACGGCATAACGTATAACGTCACAGAGAATTACGGTTTAGCGTCTAACGTCATATAGTAATGCGTCATAACGTATAACGCCATATTGTAATGCGTCATAACTTATAACGTCATATAGTATTGCGTCATGAAGTATAAAGTCATATAGAATTACGTCATAACGTAGAACATCACATAGTAATACGTCATAACGTATAACGTCACATACAATTACGGTTTAACGTATAACGTAATATAGAATTCCGGTTTAACGTACAACGTCATGTAGTAATGCGTGATAACGTATAACGTCATATAGTATTGCGTCATGACGTATAACGCCATATAGAAATGCGTCATAACGTATAACGTCATATAGTATTACGTCATAACTTATAACGTCACATAGTAATACGTCATAACGTATAACGTCACATACAATTACGTCATAACGTGTAACGTCACATAGTAAGACGTCATAACGTATAACGTCATATAGAATTCCGGTTTAACGTATAACGCTATATAGCAATGCGTCATACCGTATAACGTCATATAGAATTACGTCATAATGTATAACGTCACATAGTAGTACGTCATAACGTATAACGCCATATAGCTATGCGTCATAACGTATAACGTCATATGGAATTAGGTCATAACGTAGAACATCACATAGTAATACTTCATAACGTATAACGTCACATAGAATTACGGTTTAGCGTATAACGTCATATAGCAATGCGTATTGACGTATAACTTCATATACTAATGCGTCATAACGTATAACGCCATATAGTAATGCGTCATAACGTATGACGTCATATATTATTGCGTCATGACGTATAACGCCATATAGTAAGGCGCCATGACGTATAACGTCATATAGTAATACGTCATAACGTATAACGTTATATAGAATTCCGGTTTAACGAATAACGCTATACAGCAATGCGTCATAACGTATAACGTCATATAGAATTCCGGCATAATGTGTAACGCCACATAGTAATACGTCATAATGTATAACGCCATATAGCAATGCGTCATAACGTATAACGTCATATAGAATTACGGTTTAACGTATAACGTCATACAGTAATGCGTCATAACGTATAACGCCATATAGTAATGCGTCATAACGTATGACGCTATATAGTATTGCATCATGACGTATATCTTCATATAGAATTAGGTCGTAACGAGGAACATCACATAGTAACACGACATAACCTATAACGACACATAGAATTACGGTTTAACGTATAACGTCATATAATAATGCGTCATACCGTATAACGCCATATAGTAATGCGTCATGACGTATAACGTCATATAGAATTACGGTTTAACGTATAACGTCATAAAAAATTACGGTTTAGCGTATAACGTCATATAGAATTAGGGTATACCGTATGACGTCATATAGAATTACGGTTTAACGTATAACGTCACATAGTAATACGTCATAACGTGTAACGTCGTATAGAATTACGTCATAACGTATAACGTCACATAGTAATACGTCATAACGTATAACGTCATATAGAATTCACGTTTAACGAATAAAGCTATATAACAATGCGTCATAACGTATAACGTCAGATAGAATTACGGCATAAAGTATAACGTCACATAGTAATGCGTCATAACGCATAACGTCACATAGTAATACGTCATAACTTATAACGTCACATAGAATTACGGTTTAACGTATAACGTCACATAGAATTATGGTTTAGCGTATAACGTCACATAGAATTAGGGTATACCGTATGACGTCATATAGAATTACGGTTTAACGTATAACGTCACATAGTAATACGTCATAACGTATAACGTCATATAGAATTCCGGTTTAACGTATAACGCTATATTGCAATGCGTCATACCGTAAGACGTCTTATAGAAGTACGGCATAATGTATAACGTCACATAGTAATACGTCATAACGTATAACGCCATATAGCTATGCGTCATAACGTATAAGGTCATATGGAATTACGGTTTAACGTATAATGTCATATAGTAATGCGTCATAACGTATAACGCAATAATGTAATGCATCGTAACGTATAACGTCACATAGAATTACGGTTTAGCGTATAACGTCATACAGCAATGCGTCATAACCTATAACGCCATATAGTATTGAGTCATATCGTATGACGTCATATAGTATTGCGTCATGACGTATAACGTCATATAGAGTTACGTCATAACTTATAACGTCACATAGTAATACGTAATAACGTATAACGTCATATCGAATTCCGGTTTAACGTATAACGCCATATAGCAATGCGTTATAAAGTAGAACGTCACATGGTAATACGTCATAACGAATAACGTCATATAATAAGGCGACATGACGTATAACGTCATATAGAATTACGTCACAACGTATAACGTCACGTAGTAATACGTCATAACGTCTAACGTCACATAGAATTACGGTTTAACGTATAACGTAATATAGTATTCCGGTTTAACGTACAACGTCATATAGTAATGCGTGATAACGTATAGCGTCATATAGTATTGCGTCATGACGTATAACGTCATATAGAATTATTTCATACCGCAGAACAACGCATAGTAATACGTCATAACGTATAACGTCACATAGAATTACGGTTTAACGTATAACGTCATATAGTAATGCGTCATAACGTATAACGTCATATAGTATTACGTCATAACTTATAACGTCACAGAGAATTACGGTTTAGCGTCTAATGTCTTATAGCAATACGTCATAACGTATAAGGCCATATAGTATTGCGTCATAATGTATAACGTCATATAGAAATACGATATAACGTATAACGTCACACAGAATTACGGTTTAACGTATAACGTCATATAGAATTACGTCATAACTTATAACGTCACATGGTAATGCGAAATAACGTATAACGTCATATAGAATTACGGCATAACGTATAACGTCACAGAGAATTACGGTTTAGCGTCTAACGTCATATAGTAATGCGTCATAACGTATAACGCCATATTGTAATGCGTCATAACTTATAACGTCATATAGTATTGCGTCATGAAGTATAACGTCATATAGAATTCTGGTTTAACGTACAACGTCATATAGTAATGCGTGATAACGTATAACGTCATATAGTATTGCGTCATGACGTATAACGCCATATAGATATGCGTCATAACGTATAACGTCATATAGTATTACGTCATAACTTATAACGTCACATAGTAATACGTCATAACGTATAACGTCACATACAATTACGTCATAACGTATAACGTAATATAGAATTCCGGTTTAACGTACAACGTCATATAGTAATGCGTGATAACGTATAACGTCATATAGTATTGCGTCATGACGTATAACGCCATATAGAAATGCGGCATAACGTATAACGTCATATAGTATTACGTCATAACTTATAACGTCACATAGTAATACGTCATAACGTATAACGTCACATACAAATACGTCATAACGTATAACGTAATATAGAATTCCGGTTTAACGTACAACGTCATATAGTAATGCGTGATAACGTATAACGTCATATAGTATTGCGTCATGACGTATAACGCCATATAGAAATGCGTCATAACGTATAACGTCATATAGTATTACGTCATAAGTTATAACGTCACACAGTAATACGTCATAACGTATAACGTCATATAGAATTACGTCATAACGTATAACGTCATATAGAAATACGATATAACGTATAACGTCACATTGTAATACGTCATAACGTGTAACGTCGTATAGAATTCCGGTTTAACGTATAACGCTATATAGCAATGCGTCATACCGTATAACGTCATATAGAATTACGGCATAATGTATAACGTCACATAGTAATACGTCATAACGTATAACGCCATATAGCTATGCGTCATAATGTATAACGTCATATGGAATTACAGTTTAACGTATAACGTCATATAGTAATGCGCCATAACGTGTATCGCCATATAGTAATGCGTCATAACGTATGACGTCATATAGTATTGCGTCATGACGTATAACGCCATATAGTAAGGCGCCATGACGTATAACGTCATATAGTAAGGCGCCATGACGTATAACGTCATATAGTAATACGTCATAACGTATAACGTTATATAGAATTCCGGTTTAACGAATAACGCTATACAGCAATGCGTCATAACGTATAACGTCATATAGAATTCCGGTTTAACGTATAACGCTATATAGCAATGCGTCATACCGTATAACGTCATATAGAATTACGGCATAATGTATAACGTCACATAGTAATACGTCATAACGTATAACGCCATATAGCTATGCGTCATAATGTATAACGTCATATGGAATTACAGTTTAACGTATAACGTCATATAGTAATGCGCCATAACGTGTATCGCCATATAGTAATGCGTCATAACGTATGACGTCATATAGTATTGCGTCATGACGTATAACGCCATATAGTAAGGCGCCATGACGTATAACGTCATATAGTAAGGCGCCATGACGTATAACGTCATATAGTAATACGTCATAACGTATAACGTTATATAGAATTCCGGTTTAACGAATAACGCTATACAGCAATGCGTCATAACGTATAACGTCATATAGAATTCCGGCATAATGTGTAACGCCACATAGTAATACGTCATAATGTATAACGTCATATAGAATTACGTCATAACTGATAACGTCACATAGTAATACGTCATAACGTATAACGTCATATAGAATTACGGTTTAACGTATACCGTCATATAGTAATGCGTCATAACGTATAACGTCATATAGAATTACGTCATAAATTATAACGTCACATAGTAATACGTCATAACGTATAACGTCATATAGAATTACGGTTTAACGTATACCGTCATATAGTAATGCGTCATAACGTATAACGTCATATAGAATTACGTCATAACTTATAACGTCACATAGTAACACGTTATAACTTATAACGTCACATAGCGTTACGGTTTAGCGTATAAAGTCATATAGAATTAGGGTTTAACGTATAACGTCACATAGAATTACGGTTTAACGTATAACGTCACATAGTAATACGTCATAACGTGTAACGTAGTATAGAATTACGTCATAACGTAGAACGTCACAATAGTAATACGTCATAACGTATAACGTCATATAGAATTCCGGTTTAACGAATAACGCTATATAACAATGCGTCATAACGTATAAAGTCATATAGAATTACGGCATAATGTGTAACGTCACATAGTAATACGTCATAACGTATAACGCCATATAGCTATGCGTCATAACGTATAACGTCATATGGAATTACGGTTTAACGTATAACGTCATATAGTAATACGTCATAGCGTATATCGCCATATAGTAATGCGTCATAACGGATAACGTCATATGGAATTACGGTTTAACGTATAACTTCATATAGTAATGCGTCATAACGTATAACGCCATATAGTACTGCGTCATAACGTATGACGTCATATAGTATTGTGTCATGACGTATAACGTCATACAGAATTACGGCATAATGTAGAACATCACGTAGTAATACGTCCGAACGTATAACGTCATATGGAATTACGTCATAACTGATAACGTCACATAGTAATACGTCATAACGTATAACGTCATATAGAATTACGGCATAACGTATAACATCACATGGAATTGCGGTTTAGCGTATAACGTCATATAGCAATGCGTCATAACGTATAACGCCATTTAGTAATGCGTCCTAACGTATAACGTCATATAGAATTACGGTTTAACGTATACCGTCATATAGTAATGCGTAATAACGTATAACGTCATATAGAATTACGTCATAACTTATAACGTCACATAGTAATACGTCCTAACGTATAACGTCATATAGAATTACGGTTTAACGTATACCGTCATATAGTAATGCGTCATAACGTATAACGTCATATAGAATTACGTCATAACTTATAACGTCACATAGTAACACGTCATAACTTATAACGTCACATAGCGTTTCGGTTTAGCGTATAAAGTCATATAGAATTAGGGTTTAACGTATAACGTCACATAGAATTACGGTTTAACGTATAACGTCACATAGTAATACGTCATAACGTGTAACGTCGTATAGAATTACGTCATAACGTATAACGTCACATAGTAATACGTCATAACGTATAACGTCATATAGAATTCCGGGTTAACGAATAACGCTATATAACAATGCGTCATAACGTATAACGTCATATAGAATTACGGCATAATGTGTAACGTCACATAGTAATACGTCATAACGTATAACGCCATATAGCTATGCGTCATAACGTATAACGTCATATAGAATTCCGGTTTAACGTACAACGTCATATAGTAATGCGTGATAACGTATAACGTCATATAGTATTGCGTCATGACGTATAACGCCATATAGATATGCGTCATAACGTATAACGTCATATAGTATTACGTCATAACTTATAACGTCACATAGTAATACGTCATAACGTATAACGTCACATACAATTACGTCATAACGTATAACGTAATATAGAATTCCGGTTTAACGTACAACGTCATATAGTAATGCGTGATAACGTATAACGTCATATAGTATTGCGTCATGACGTATAACGCCATATAGAAATGCGGCATAACGTATAACGTCATATAGTATTACGTCATAACTTATAACGTCACATAGTAATACGTCATAACGTATAACGTCACATACAAATACGTCATAACGTATAACGTAATATAGAATTCCGGTTTAACGTACAACGTCATATAGTAATGCGTGATAACGTATAACGTCATATAGTATTGCGTCATGACGTATAACGCCATATAGAAATGCGTCATAACGTATAACGTCATATAGTATTACGTCATAAGTTATAACGTCACACAGTAATACGTCATAACGTATAACGTCATATAGAATTACGTCATAACGTATAACGTCATATAGAAATACGATATAACGTATAACGTCACATAGTAATACGTCATAACGTGTAACGTCGTATAGAATTACGTCATAACGTGTAACATCACATAGTAAGACCTCATATCGTATAACGTCATATAGAATTCCGGTTTAACGTATAACGCTATATAGCAATGCGTCATACCGTATAACGTCATATAGAATTACGGCATAATGTATAACGTCACATAGTAATACGTCATAACGTATAACGCCATATAGCTATGCGTCATAATGTATAACGTCATATGGAATTACAGTTTAACGTATAACGTCATATAGTAATGCGCCATAACGTGTATCGCCATATAGTAATGCGTCATAACGTATGACGTCATATAGTATTGCGTCATGACGTATAACGCCATATAGTAAGGCGCCATGACGTATAACGTCATATAGTAAGGCGCCATGACGTATAACGTCATATAGTAATACGTCATAACGTATAACGTTATATAGAATTCCGGTTTAACGAATAACGCTATACAGCAATGCGTCATAACGTATAACGTCATATAGAATTCCGGTTTAACGTATAACGCTATATAGCAATGCGTCATACCGTATAACGTCATATAGAATTACGGCATAATGTATAACGTCACATAGTAATACGTCATAACGTATAACGCCATATAGCTATGCGTCATAATGTATAACGTCATATGGAATTACAGTTTAACGTATAACGTCATATAGTAATGCGCCATAACGTGTATCGCCATATAGTAATGCGTCATAACGTATGACGTCATATAGTATTGCGTCATGACGTATAACGCCATATAGTAAGGCGCCATGACGTATAACGTCATATAGTAAGGCGCCATGACGTATAACGTCATATAGTAATACGTCATAACGTATAACGTTATATAGAATTCCGGTTTAACGAATAACGCTATACAGCAATGCGTCATAACGTATAACGTCATATAGAATTCCGGCATAATGTGTAACGCCACATAGTAATACGTCATAATGTATAACGCCATATAGCAATGCGTCATAACGTATAACGTCATATAGAATTCCGGTTTAACGAATAACGCTATACAGCAATGCGTCATAACGTATAACGTCATATAGAATTCCGGCATAATGTGTAACGCCACATAGTAATACGTCATAATGTATAACGCCATATAGCAATGCGTCATAACGTATGACGTCATATAGAATTACGGTTTAACGTATAACGTCACATAGTAATACGTCATAACGTGTAACGTCGTATAGAATTACGTCATAACGTATAACGTCATATAGAATTCCGGTTTAACGTATAACGCTATATAGCAATGCGTCATAACGTATAACGTCATATAGAATTACGGCATAATGTAGAACATCACGTAGTAATTCGTCCGAAAGTATAACGTCATATAGAATTACGTCATAACTGATAACGTCACATAGTAATACGTCATAACGTATAACGTCATATAGAATTACGGTTTAACGTATACCGTCATATAGTAATGCGTCATAACGTATAACGTCATATAGAATTACGTCATAAATTATAACGTCACATAGTAATACGTCATAACGTATAACGTCATATAGAATTACGGTTTAACGTATACCGTCATATAGTAATGCGTCATAACGTATAACGTCATATAGAATTACGTCATAACTTATAACGTCACATAGTAACACGTTATAACTTATAACGTCACATAGCGTTACGGTTTAGCGTATAAAGTCATATAGAATTAGGGTTTAACGTATAACGTCACATAGAATTACGGTTTAACGTATAACGTCACATAGTAATACGTCATAACGTGTAACGTAGTATAGAATTACGTCATAACGTAGAACGTCACATAGTAATACGTCATAACGTATAACGTCATATAGAATTCCGGTTTAACGAATAACGCTATATAACAATGCGTCATAACGTATAACGTCATATAGAATTACGGCATAATGTGTAACGTCACATAGTAATACGTCATAACGTATAACGCCATATAGCTATGCGTCATAACGTATAACGTCATATGGAATTACGGTTTAACGTATAACGTCATATAGTAATACGTCATAGCGTATATCGCCATATAGTAATGCGTCATAACGGATAACGTCATATGGAATTACGGTTTAACGTATAACTTCATATAGTAATGCGTCATAACGTATAACGCCATATAGTACTGCGTCATAACGTATGACGTCATATAGTATTGTGTCATGACGTATAACGTCATATAGAATTACGGCATAATGTAGAACATCACGTAGTAATACGTCCGAACGTATAACGTCATATAGAATTACGTCATAACTGATAACGTCACATAGTAATACGTCATAACGTATAACGTCATATAGAATTACGGCATAACGTATAACATCACATGGAATTGCGGTTTAGCGTATAACGTCATATAGCAATGCGTCATAACGTATAACGCCATTTAGTAATGCGTCCTAACGTATAACGTCATATAGAATTACGGTTTAACGTATACCGTCATATAGTAATGCGTAATAACGTATAACGTCATATAGAATTACGTCATAACTTATAACGTCACATAGTAATACGTCCTAACGTATAACGTCATATAGAATTACGGTTTAACGTATACCGTCATATAGTAATGCGTCATAACGTATAACGTCATATAGAATTACGTCATAACTTATAACGTCACATAGTAACACGTCATAACTTATAACGTCACATAGCGTTACGGTTTAGCGTATAAAGTCATATAGAATTAGGGTTTAACGTATAACGTCACATAGAATTACGGTTTAACGTATAACGTCACATAGTAATACGTCATAACGTGTAACGTCGTATAGAATTACGTCATAACGTATAACGTCACATAGTAATACGTCATAACGTATAACGTCATATAGAATTCCCGGTTAACGAATAACGCTATATAACAATGCGTCATAACGTATAACGTCATATAGAATTACGGCATAATGTGTAACGTCACATAGTAATACGTCATAACGTATAACGCCATATAGCTATGCGTCATAACGTATAACGTCATATGGAATTCCGGTTTAACGTATAACGTCATATGGAATTACGATTTAACGTATGAAGCCATGTAGAATTACGGCATAACGTATAACGTCACATAGTAATGCGTCATAACGTATAACGCCATGTAGTAATCCGTCATAATGTATAACGTCATGTAGTATTGCGTCATGAAATATAACGTCATATAGAATTACGTCATGACGTAGAGCATCACATAGTAATACGTCAAAACGTATAACGCCATATAGCAATGCGTCATAACGTATAACGGCATATAGAAATACGTTATAACATATAACGTCACATAGTAATACGTCATAACGTATAACGTCATATAGAATTACGGCATAACGTATAACATCACATGGAATTACGGTTTAGCGTATAACGTCATATAGCAATGCGTCATAACGAATAACGCCATTTAGTAATGCGTCATAACGTATAACGTCATATAGAATTACGGCATAATGTAGAACATCACGTAGTAATTCGTCCGAAAGTATAACGTCATATAGAATTACGTCATAACTGATAACGTCACATAGTAATACGTCATAACGTATAACGTCATATAGAATTACGGTTTAACGTATACCGTCATATAGTAATGCGTCATAACGTATAACGTCATATAGAATTACGTCATAACGTACAACGTCACATAGTAATACGTCATAACGTATAACGTCATATAGAATTACGGCATAACGTATAACATCACATGGAATTACGGTTTAGCGTATAACGTCATATAGCAATGCGTCATAACGAATAACGCCATTTAGTAATGCGTCATAACGTATAACGTCATATAGAATTACGGCATAATGTAGAACATCACGTAGTAATTCGTCCGAAAGTATAACGTCATATAGAATTACGTCATAACGCATAACGTCACATAGTAATACGTCCTAACGTATAACGTCATACAGTAATGCGTCATAACGCATAACGTCACATAGTAATACGTCATAACTTATAACGTCACATAGAATTACGGTTTAGCGTATAACGTCATATAGAATTCCGGTTTAACGAATAACGCCATATAACAATGCGTCATAACGTATAACGCCATATAGAATTACGGCATAATGTGTAACGTCACATAGTAATACGTCATAATGTATAACGCCATAAAGCAATGCGTCATAACTTATAACGTCACATAGTAATACGTCATAACGTATAACGTCACATACAATTACGTCATAACGTATAACGTAATATAGAATTCCGGTTTAACGTACAACGTCATATAGTAATGCGTGATAACGTATAACGTCATATAGTATTGCGTCATGACGTATAACGCCATATAGAAATGCGGCATAACGTATAACGTCATATAGTATTACGTCATAACTTATAACGTCACATAGTAATACGTCATAACGTATAACGTCACATACAAATACGTCATAACGTATAACGTAATATAGAATTCCGGTTTAACGTACAACGTCATATAGTAATGCGTGATAACGTATAACGTCATATAGTATTGCGTCATGACGTATAACGCCATATAGAAATGCGTCATAACGTATAACGTCATATAGTATTACGTCATAAGTTATAACGTCACACAGTAATACGTCATAACGTATAACGTCATATAGAATTACGTCATAACGTATAACGTCATATAGAAATACGATATAACGTATAACGTCACATAGTAATACGTCATAACGTGTAACGTCGTATAGAATTACGTCATAACGTGTAACATCACATAGTAAGACCTCATAACGTATAACGTCATATAGAATTCCGGTTTTACGTATAACGCTATATAGCAATGCGTCATACCGTATAACGTCATATAGAATTACGGCATAATGTATAACGTCACATAGTAATACGTCATAACGTATAACGCCATATAGCTATGCGTCATAATGTATAACGTCATATGGAATTACAGTTTAACGTATAACGTCATATAGTAATGCGCCATAACGTGTATCGCCATATAGTAATGCGTCATAACGTATGACGTCATATAGTATTGCGTCATGACGTATAACGCCATATAGTAAGGCGCCATGACGTATAACGTCATATAGTAAGGCGCCATGACGTATAACGTCATATAGTAATACGTCATAACGTATAACGTTATATAGAATTCCGGTTTAACGAATAACGCTATACAGCAATGCGTCATAACGTATAACGTCATATAGAATTCCGGTTTAACGTATAACGCTATATAGCAATGCGTCATACCGTATAACGTCATATAGAATTACGGCATAATGTATAACGTCACATAGTAATACGTCATAACGTATAACGCCATATAGCTATGCGTCATAATGTATAACGTCATATGGAATTACAGTTTAACGTATAACGTCATATAGTAATGCGCCATAACGTGTATCGCCATATAGTAATGCGTCATAACGTATGACGTCATATAGTATTGCGTCATGACGTATAACGCCATATAGTAAGGCGCCATGACGTATAACGTCATATAGTAAGGCGCCATGACGTATAACGTCATATAGTAATACGTCATAACGTATAACGTTATATAGAATTCCGGTTTAACGAATAACGCTATACAGCAATGCGTCATAACGTATAACGTCATATAGAATTCCGGCATAATGTGTAACGCCACATAGTAATACGTCATAATGTATAACGCCATATAGCAATGCGTCATAACGTATAACGTCATATAGAATTCCGGTTTAACGAATAACGCTATACAGCAATGCGTCATAACGTATAACGTCATATAGAATTCCGGCATAATGTGTAACGCCACATAGTAATACGTCATAATGTATAACGCCATATAGCAATGCGTCATAACGTATGACGTCATATAGAATTACGGTTTAACGTATAACGTCACATAGTAATACGTCATAACGTGTAACGTCGTAGAGAATTACGTCATAACGTATAACGTCATATAGAATTCCGGTTTAACGTATAACGCTATATAGCAATGCGTCATAACGTATAACGTCATATAGAATTACGGCATAATGTTGAACATCACGTAGTAATTCGTCCGAAAGTATAACGTCATATAGAATTACGTCATAACTGATAACGTCACATAGTAATACGTCATAACGTATAACGTCATATAGAATTACGGTTTAACGTATACCGTCATATAGTAATGCGTCATAACGTATAACGTCATATAGAATTACGTCATAAATTATAACGTCACATAGTAATACGTCATAACGTATAACGTCATATAGAATTACGGTTTAACGTATACCGTCATATAGTAATGCGTCATAACGTATAACGTCATATAGAATTACGTCATAACTTATAACGTCACATAGTAACACGTTATAACTTATAACGTCACATAGCGTTACGGTTTAGCGTATAAAGTCATATAGAATTAGGGTTTAACGTATAACGTCACATAGAATTACGGTTTAACGTATAACGTCACATAGTAATACGTCATAACGTGTAACGTAGTATAGAATTACGTCATAACGTAGAACGTCACATAGTAATACGTCATAACGTATAACGTCATATAGAATTCCGGTTTAACGAATAACGCTATATAACAATGCGTCATAACGTATAACGTCATATAGAATTACGGCATAATGTGTAACGTCACATAGTAATACGTCATAACGTATAACGCCATATAGCTATGCGTCATAACGTATAACGTCATATGGAATTACGGTTTAACGTATAACGTCATATAGTAATACGTCATAGCGTATATCGCCATATAGTAATGCGTCATAACGGATAACGTCATATGGAATTACGGTTTAACGTATAACTTCATATAGTAATGCGTCATAACGTATAACGCCATATAGTACTGCGTCATAACGTATGACGTCATATAGTATTGTGTCATGACGTATAACGTCATATAGAATTACGGCATAATGTAGAACATCACGTAGTAATACGTCCGAACGTATAACGTCATATAGAATTACGTCATAACTGATAACGTCACATAGTAATACGTCATAACGTATAACGTCATATAGAATTACGGCATAACGTATAACATCACATGGAATTACGGTTTAGCGTATATCGTCATATAGCAATGCGTCATAACGTATAACGTCATATAGAATTACGTCATAAATTATAACGTCACATGGTAATACGTCATAACGTATAACGTCATATAGAATTACGTCATGACGTAGAGCATCACATAGTAATACGTCATAACGTATAAGGTCATACAGTCATTCGTCATGAAGTATAACGTCATATAGAATTACGGCATGACGTATAACGTCACATAGTAATACGTCAAAACGTATAACGCCATATAGCAATGCGTCATAACGTATAACGTCATTTAGAAATACGTTATAACTTATAACATCACATAGTAATACGTCATAACGTATAACGTCATATAGAATTACGTCATAAATTATAACGTCACATAGTAATACGTCATAACGTATAACGTCATATAGAATTACGGTTTAACGTATACCGTCATATAGTAATGCGTCATAACGTATAACGTCATATAGAATTACGTCATAACTTATAACGTCACATAGTAACACGTTATAACTTATAACGTCACATAGCGTTACGGTTTAGCGTATAAAGTCATATAGAATTAGGGTTTAACGTATAACGTCACATAGAATTACGGTTTAACGTATAACGTCACATAGTAATACGTCATAACGTGTAACGTAGTATAGAATTACGTCATAACGTAGAACGTCACATAGTAATACGTCATAACGTATAACGTCATATAGAATTCCGGTTTAACGAATAACGCTATATAACAATGCGTCATAACGTATAACGTCATATAGAATTACGGCATAATGTGTAACGTCACATAGTAATACGTCATAACGTATAACGCCATATAGCTATGCGTCATAACGTATAACGTCATATGGAATTACGGTTTAACGTATAACTTCATATAGTAATGCGTCATAACGTATAACGCCATATAGTACTGCGTCATAACGTATGACGTCATATAGTATTGTGTCATGACGTATAACGTCATATAGAATTACGGCATAATGTAGAACATCACGTAGTAATACGTCCGAACGTATAACGTCATATAGAATTACGTCATAACTGATAACGTCACATAGTAATACGTCATAACGTATAACGTCATATAGAATTACGGCATAACGTATAACATCACATGGAATTGCGGTTTAGCGTATAACGTCATATAGCAATGCGTCATAACGTATAACGCCATTTAGTAATGCGTCCTAACGTATAACGTCATATAGAATTACGGTTTAACGTATACCGTCATATAGTAATGCGTAATAACGTATAACGTCATATAGAATTACGTCATAACTTATAACGTCACATAGTAATACGTCCTAACGTATAACGTCATATAGAATTACGGTTTAACGTATACCGTCATATAGTAATGCGTCATAACGTATAACGTCATATAGAATTACGTCATAACTTATAACGTCACATAGTAACACGTCATAACTTATAACGTCACATAGCGTTACGGTTTAGCGTATAAAGTCATATAGAATTAGGGTTTAACGTATAACGTCACATAGAATTACGGTTTAACGTATAACGTCACATAGTAATACGTCATAACGTGTAACGTCGTATAGAATTACGTCATAACGTATAACGTCACATAGTAATACGTCATAACGTATAACGTCATATAGAATTCCGGGTTAACGAATAACGCTATATAACAATGCGTCATAACGTATAACGTCATATAGAATTACGGCATAATGTGTAACGTCACATAGTAATACGTCATAACGTATAACGCCATATAGCTATGCGTCATAACGTATAACGTCATATGGAATTCCGGTTTAACGTATAACGTCATATGGAATTACGATTTAACGTATGAAGCCATGTAGAATTACGGCATAACGTATAACGTCACATAGTAATGCGTCATAACGTATAACGCCATGTAGTAATGCGTCATAATGTATAACGTCATGTAGTATTGCGTCATGAAATATAACGTCATATAGAATTACGTCATGACGTAGAGCATCACATAGTAATACGTCATAACGTATAAGGTCATACAGTCATTCGTCATACCGTATAAAGTCATATAGAATTACGGCATAAAGTATAACGTCACGTAGTAATACGTCATAACGTATAACGTCACATAGTAATACGTCATAACGTGTAACGTCGTATAGAATTACGTCATAACGCATAACGTCACATAGTAATACGTCCTAACGTATAACGTCATACAGTAATGCGTCATAACGCATAACGTCACATAGTAATACGTCCTAACGTATAACGTCATACAGTAATGCGTCATAACGCATAACGTCACATAGTAATACGTCATAACTTATAACGTCACATAGAATTACGGTTTAGCGTATAACGTCATATAGAATTCCGGTTTAACGAATAACGCCATATAACAATGCGTCATAACGTATAACGCCATATAGAATTACGGCATAATGTGTAACGTCACATAGTAATACGTCATAATGTATAACGCCATAAAGCAATGCGTCATAACGTATAACGTCATATAGAATTACGCTTAAACGTATAACGTCATACAGTAATGCGTCATAACGCATAACGTCACATAGTAATACGTCATAACTTATAACGTCACATAGAGTTACGGTTTAGCGTATAAAGTCATATAGAATTAGGGTTTAACGTATAACGTCACATAGTATTACGGTTTAGCGTACAACGTCATATAGTAGTGCGTCATAACGTATAACGCCATATAGCAACGCGTTATAAAGTATAACGTCATATAGTAATGCGTGATAACGTATAACGTCATATAGAATTACGGCATAACGTATAACGTCACATAGTAATACGTCATAACGTATAAGGCCATATAGCAATGCGTCATAACGTATAACGTCATATAGTATTGCGTCATGACGTATAACGAGATATAGCAATGCGTCATAACGTATAACGTCATATAGAATTACGGTTTAAGGTATAACGTCATATAGCAATGCGTCATAACGTATAAGGCCATATAGCAATGCGTCATAACGTATAACGTCATATAGTATTGCGTCATGAAGTATAACGTCATATAGAATTACCTCATAACGTATAACGTCACATAGTAATACGTCATAACGTATAGCGTCAGATAGTAATACGTCATAATGTATAACGTCACATAGTAATACGTCATAACGTATAACGTCATTTAGAAATACGTTATAACTTATAACGTCACATAGTAATACGTCATAACGTATAACGTCATATAGAATTACGGCATAACGTATAACATCACATGGAATTACGGTTTAGCGTATAACGTCATATAGCAATGCGTCATAACGTATAACGCCATTTAGTAATGCGTCCTAACGTATAACGTCATGTAGAATTACGGTTTAACGTATACCGTCATATAGTAATGCGTCATAACGTATAACGCCATTTAGTAATGCGTCATAACGTATACCGTCATATAGTAATGCGTCATAACGTATAACGTCACATAGAATTACGGTTTAGCGTATAACGTCATATAGCAATGCGTCATAACTTATAAGGCCATATAGCAATGCGTCATAACGTATATCGTCATATAGCAATGCGTCATAACGTATAACGTCATATAGTAATGCGTCATAACGTATAGCGCCATGTAGTAATGCGGCATGACGTATGACGTCATATAGTATTGCGTCATGACGTATAACGACATATAGTATTACGTCATAACTTATAACGTCACATAGTAATACGTCCTAACGTATAACGTCATATAGAATTACGGCATAACGTATAACGTCACAGAGAATTACGGTTTAGAGTCTAACGTCATATAGCAATACGTCATAACGTATAAGGCCATATAGCAATGCGTCATAACGTATAACGTCATATAGTATTGCGTCATGACGTATAACGAGATATAGCAATGCGTCATAACGTATATCGTCATATAGAATTACGGTTTAAGGTATAACGTCATATAGCAATGCGTCATAACGTATAAGGCCATATAGCAATGCGTCATAAAGTATAACGTCATATAGTATTGCGTCATGAAGTATAACGTCATATAGAATTACCTCATAACGTATAACGTCACATAGTAATACGTCATAACGTATAGCGTCAGATAGTAATACGTCATAATGTATAACGTCACATAGTAATACGTCATAACGTATAACGAGATATAGCAATGCGTCATAACGTATAACGTCATATGGAATTACGGTTTAAGGTATAACGTCATATAGAAATGCGTCATAACGTATAACGCCATTTAGTAATGCGTCCTAACGTATAACGTCATGTAGAATTACGGTTTAACGTATACCGTCATATAGTAATGCGTCATAACGTATAACGTCACATTGAATTACGGTTTAGCGTATAACGTCATATAGCAATGCGTCATAACGTGTGACGTCGTATAGTATTGCGTCATGACGTATAACGTCATGTAGAATTAGGTCATAACGTAGAACATCACACAGTAATACGTCATAACGTATAACGTCACATGGAATTATGGTTTAACGTATAACGTCATATAGTAATGCGTCATAACGTATAACGCCATTTAGTAATGCGTCATAACGTATAACGTCACATAGTAATACTTCATAACGTATGACGTCATATAGAATTACGGCATAATGTATAACGTCACATAGTAATACGTCATAACGTATAACGCCATATAGTAATGAGTCATAGCGTATGACGTCATATAGTATTGCGTCATAACGTATAACGCCATATAGTATTGCGTCATAACGTGTAACGTCGTATAGAATTACGTCATAACGTACAACGTCACATAGTAATACGTCATAACGTATAACGTCATATAGAATTACGGCATAACGTATAACATCACATGGAATTACGGTTTAGCGTATAACGTCATATAGCAATGCGTCATAACGTATAACGCCATTTAGTAATGCGTCCTAACGTATAACGTCATGTAGAATTACGGTTTAACGTATACCGTCATATAGTAATGCGTCATAACGTATAACGTCACATAGAATTACGGTTTAGCGTATAACGTCATATAGCAATGCGTCATAACGTATAAGGCCATATAGCAATGCGTCATAACGTATAACGTCATATAGCAATGCGTCATAACGTATAACGTCATATAGTAATGCGTCATAACGTATAGCGCCATATAGTAATGCGGCATGACGTATGACGTCATATAGTATTGCGTCATGACGTATAACGACATATAGTAAGGCGCCATGACGTATAACGTCATATAGAAATAAGGCATAACGTATAGCGTCACATAGTAATACGTCATAACGTGTAACGTCGTATAGAATTACGACATAACGTACAATGTCACATAGTAATACGTCATAACGTATAACGTCACATAGTAATACGTCATAACGTGTAACGTCGTATAGAATTACGTCATAACGCATAACGTCACATAGTAATACGTCATAACGTATAACGTCATATAGAATTCCGGTTTAACGAATAACGCTATACAGCAATGCGTCATAACGTATAACGTCATATAGAATTACGGCATAATGTGTAACGTCACATAGTAATACGTCATAACGTATAACGTCATATAGAGTTAGGTCATAACTTTTAACGTCACATAGTAGTACGTAATAGCGTTTAACGTCATATAGAATTCCGGTTTAACGTATAACGCCATATAGCAACGCGTTATAAAGTATAACGTCATATAGTATTGCGTCATGACGTATAACGTCATATAGAATGACGTCATAACGTAGAACATCACATAGTAAACGTACTAACGTATAACGTCATATAGAATTACGTCATAACTTATAACGTCACATGGTAATACGTCATAACGTATAACGTCATATAGAATTACGGCATAACGTATAACATCACATGGAATTACGGTTTAGCGTATAACGTCATATAGCAATGCGTCATAACGTATAACGCCATTTAGTAATGCGTCCTAACGTATAACCTCACATAGAATTACGGTTTAATGTATATCGTCATATAGAAATCCGGTTTTACGTATAACGACATATTGAATTACGGTTTAACGTATAAAGCAATGTAGATTAAGGCATAACGTATAACGTCATATAGTAATGCGTCATAACGTATAACGCCATATAGTAATGCGTCATAATGTATAACGTCATATAGAAATACGTTATAACTTATAACGTCACATAGTAATACGTCATAACGTATAACGTCATATAGAATTACGGCATAACGTATAACATCACATGGAATTACGGTTTAGCGTATAACGTCATATAGCAATGCGTCATAACGTATAAGGCCATATAGCAATGCGTCAGAACGTATAACGTCATATAGCAATGCGTCATAACGTATAACGTCATATAGTAATGCGTCATAACGTATAGCGCCATATAGTAATGCGGCATAACGTATGACGTCATATAGTATTGCGTCATGACGTATAACGACATATAGTAAGGCGCCATGACGTATAACGTCATATAGAAATAAGGCATAACGTATAACGTCACATAGTAATACGTCATAACGTGTAACGTCGTATAGAATTACGTCATAACGTACAATGTCACATAGTAATACGTCATAACGTATAACGTCACATAGTAATACGTCATAACGTGTAACGTCGTATAGAATTACGTCTTAACGCATAACGTCACATAGTAATACGTCATAACGTATAACGTCATATAGAATTCCGGTTTAACGAATAACGCTATACAGCAATGCGTCATAACGTATAACGTCATATAGAATTCCGGCATAATGTGTAACGTCACATAGTAATACGTCATAATGTATAACGCCATATAGCAATGCGTCATAACGTATAACGTCATATAGAATTACGGTTTAACGTATAACGTCATACAGTAATGCGTCATAACGTATAACGCCATATAGTAATGCGTCATAACGTATGACGTTATATAGTATTGCATCATGACGTATATCTTCATATAGAATTAGGTCGTAACGAGGAACATCACATAGTAACACGACATAACCTATAACGTCACATAGAATTACGGTTTAACGTATAACGTCATATAATATTGCGTCATACCGTATAACGCCATATAGTAAGGCGTCATGACGTATAACGTCATATAGAATTACGGTTTAACGTATAACGTCATACAGTAATGCGCCATAACGCATAACGTCACATAGTAATACGTCATAACTTATAACGTCACATAGAATTACGGTTTAACGTATAACGTCACATAGAATTACGGTTTAGCGTATAACGTCATATAGAATTAGGGTATACCGTATGACGTCATATAGAATTACGGTTTAACGTATAACGTCACATAGTAATACGTCATAACTTATAACGTCACATAGAATTACGGTTTAACGTATAACGTCACATAGAATTACGGTTTAGCGTATAACGTCATATAGAATTAGGGTATACCGTATGACGTCATATAGAATTACGGCATAAAGTATAACGTCACATAGTAATGCGTCATAACGCATAACATCACATAGTAATACGTCATAACTTATAACGTCACATAGAATTACGGTTTAACGTATAACGTCACATAGAATTACGGTTTAGCGTATAACGTCACATAGAATTAGGGTATACCGTATGACGTCATATAGAATTACGGTTTAACGTATAACGTCACATAGTAATACGTCATAACGTGTAACGTCGTATAGAATTACGTCATAACGTATAACGTCATATAGAATTCCGGTTTAACGTATAACGCTATATAGCAATGCGTCATAACGTATAACGTCATATAGAATTACGGCATAATGTAGAACATCACGTAGTGATTCGTCCGAAAGTATAACGTCATATAGAATTACGTCATAACTGATAACGTCACATAGTAATACGTCATAACGTATAACGTCATATAGAATTACGGTTTAACGTATACCGTCATATAGTAATGCGTCATAACGTATAACGTCATATAGATTTACGTCATAAATTATAACGTCACATAGTAATACGTCATAACGTATAACGTCATATAGAATTACGGTTTAACGTATACCGTCATATAGTAATGCGTCATAACGTATAACGTCATATAGAATTACGTCATAACTCATAACGTCACATAGTAACACGTTATAACTTATAACGTCACATAGCGTTACGGTTTAGCGTATAAAGTCATATAGAATTAGGGTTTAACGTATAACGTCACATAGAATTACGGTTTAACGTATAACGTCACATAGTAATACGTCATAACGTGTAACGTAGTATAGAATTACGTCATAACGTAGAACGTCACATAGTAATACGTCATAACGTATAACGTCATATAGAATTCCGGTTTAACGAATAACGCTATATAACAATGCGTCATAACGTATAACGTCATATAGAATTACGGCATAATGTGTAACGTCACATAGTAATACGTCATAACGTATAACGCCATATAGCTATGCGTCAGAACGTATAACGTCATATGGAATTACGGTTTAACGTATAACGTCATATAGTAATACGTCATAGCGTATATCGCCATATAGTAATGCGTCATAACGGATAACGTCATATGGAATTACGGTTTAACGTATAACTTCATATAGTAATGCGTCATAACGTCTAACGCCATATAGTACTGCGTCATAACGTATGACGTCATATAGTATTGCGTCATGACGTATAACGTCATATAGAATTACGGCATAATGTAGAACATCACGTAGTAATACGTCCGAACGTATAACGTCATATAGAATTACGTCATAACTGATAACGTCACATAGTAATACGTCATAACGTATAACGTCATATAGAATTACGGCATAACGTATAACATCACATGGAATTGCGGTTTAGCGTATAACGTCATATAGCAATGCGTCATAACGTATAACGCCATTTAGTAATGCGTCCTAACGTATAACGTCACATAGAATTACGGTTTAACGTATAACGTCACATAGTAATACGTCATAACGTGTAACGTAGTATAGAATTACGTCATAACGTAGAACGTCACATAGTAATACGTCAAAACGTATAACGCCATATAGCAATGCGTCATAACGTATAACGGCATATAGAAATACGTTATAACATATAACGTCACATAGTAATACGTCATAACGTATAACGTCATATAGAATTACGGCATAACGTATAACATCACATGGAATTGCGGTTTAGCGTATAACGTCATATAGAATTACGTCATAACTGATAACGTCACATAGTAATACGTCATAACGTATAACGTCATATAGAATTACGGCATAACGTATAACATCACATGGAATTGCGGTTTAGCGTATAACGTCATATAGCAATGCGTCATAACGTATAACGCCATATAGTAATGCGTCATAACGTATGACGTTATATAGTATTGCATCATGACGTATATCTTCATATAGAATTAGGTCGTAACGAGGAACATCACATAGTAACACGACATAACCTATAACGTCACATAGAATTACGGTTTAACGTATAACGTCATATAATATTGCGTCATACCGTATAACGCCATATAGTAAGGCGTCATGACGTATAACGTCATATAGAATTACGGTTTAACGTATAACGTCATACAGTAATGCGCCATAACGCATAACGTCACATAGTAATACGTCATAACTTATAACGTCACATAGAATTACGGTTTAACGTATAACGTCACATAGAATTACGGTTTAGCGTATAACGTCATATAGAATTAGGGTATACCGTATGACGTCATATAGAATTACGGTTTAACGTATAACGTCACATAGTAATACGTCATAACTTATAACGTCACATAGAATTACGGTTTAACGTATAACGTCACATAGAATTACGGTTTAGCGTATAACGTCATATAGAATTAGGGTATACCGTATGACGTCATATAGAATTACGGCATAAAGTATAACGTCACATAGTAATGCGTCATAACGCATAACATCACATAGTAATACGTCATAACTTATAACGTCACATAGAATTACGGTTTAACGTATAACGTCACATAGAATTACGGTTTAGCGTATAACGTCACATAGAATTAGGGTATACCGTATGACGTCATATAGAATTACGGTTTAACGTATAACGTCACATAGTAATACGTCATAACGTGTAACGTCGTATAGAATTACGTCATAACGTATAACGTCATATAGAATTCCGGTTTAACGTATAACGCTATATAGCAATGCGTCATAACGTATAACGTCATATAGAATTACGGCATAATGTAGAACATCACGTAGTGATTCGTCCGAAAGTATAACGTCATATAGAATTACGTCATAACTGATAACGTCACATAGTAATACGTCATAACGTATAACGTCATATAGAATTACGGTTTAACGTATACCGTCATATAGTAATGCGTCATAACGTATAACGTCATATAGATTTACGTCATAAATTATAACGTCACATAGTAATACGTCATAACGTATAACGTCATATAGAATTACGGTTTAACGTATACCGTCATATAGTAATGCGTCATAACGTATAACGTCATATAGAATTACGTCATAACTCATAACGTCACATAGTAACACGTTATAACTTATAACGTCACATAGCGTTACGGTTTAGCGTATAAAGTCATATAGAATTAGGGTTTAACGTATAACGTCACATAGAATTACGGTTTAACGTATAACGTCACATAGTAATACGTCATAACGTGTAACGTAGTATAGAATTACGTCATAACGTAGAACGTCACATAGTAATACGTCATAACGTATAACGTCATATAGAATTCCGGTTTAACGAATAACGCTATATAACAATGCGTCATAACGTATAACGTCATATAGAATTACGGCATAATGTGTAACGTCACATAGTAATACGTCATAACGTATAACGCCATATAGCTATGCGTCAGAACGTATAACGTCATATGGAATTACGGTTTAACGTATAACGTCATATAGTAATACGTCATAGCGTATATCGCCATATAGTAATGCGTCATAACGGATAACGTCATATGGAATTACGGTTTAACGTATAACTTCATATAGTAATGCGTCATAACGTCTAACGCCATATAGTACTGCGTCATAACGTATGACGTCATATAGTATTGCGTCATGACGTATAACGTCATATAGAATTACGGCATAATGTAGAACATCACGTAGTAATACGTCCGAACGTATAACGTCATATAGAATTACGTCATAACTGATAACGTCACATAGTAATACGTCATAACGTATAACGTCATATAGAATTACGGCATAACGTATAACATCAC
Organism: Bombus fervidus; assembly: GCF_041682495.2. Lineage (NCBI taxonomy): Eukaryota > Metazoa > Arthropoda > Insecta > Hymenoptera > Apidae > Bombus > Bombus fervidus. Next base: position 4,622,601 of record NW_027212582.1, read on the forward strand.
ATGGAATTGCGGTTTAGCGTATAACGTCATATAGCAATGCGTCATAACGTATAACGCCATTTAGTAATGCGTCCTAACGTATAACGTCACATAGAATTACGGTTTAACGTATAACGTCACATAGTAATACGTCATAACGTGTAACGTAGTATAGAATTACGTCATAACGTAGAACGTCACATAGTAATACGTCAAAACGTATAACGCCATATAGCAATGCGTCATAACGTATAACGGCATATAGAAATACGTTATAACATATAACGTCACATAGTAATACGTCATAACGTATAACGTCATATAGAATTACGGCATAACGTATAACATCACATGGAATTACGGTTTAGCGTATAACGTCATATAGCAATGCGTCATAACGAATAACGCCATTTAGTAATGCGTCCTAACGTATAACGTCATATAGAATTACGGTTTAACGTATAACGTCATATAGTAATGCGTCATACCGTATAACGCCATATAGAAAAGCGTGATGACGTATAACGTCATATAGAATTCCGGTTTAACGTATAACGCCATATAGCAACGCGTTATAAAGTATAACGTCATATAGTAATGCGTGATAACGTGTAACGTCGTATAGAATTACGTCATAACGCATAACGTCACATAGTAATACGTCCTAACGTATAACGTCATATAGAATTCCGGTTCAACGAATAACGCTATACAGCAATGCGTCATAACGTATAACGTCATATAGAATTACGGTTTAAGGTATAACGTCATATAGTAATGCGTCATAATGTATAACGCCATTTAGTAATACGTCATAACGTGTAACGTCATATAGAATTACGGCATAATGTGTAACGTCACATAGTAATACCTCATAATGTATAACGCCATATAGCAATGCGTCATAACGTATAACGTCATATAGAATTAGGGTTTAACGTATAACGTCATACAGTAATGCGTCATAATGTATAACGCCATTTAGTAATACGTCATAACGTGTAACGTCATATAGAATTACGGCATAATGTGTAACGTCACATAGTAATACCTCATAATGTATAACGCCATATAGTAATACGTCATAACTTATAACGTCACATAGAATTACGGTTTAGCGTATAACGTCATATAGAATTAGGGTTTAACGTATATCGTCACATAGAATTACGGTTTAGCGTATAACGTCATATAGAATTAGGGTTTATGTATAACATCATATGGAATTACGGTTTAACGTACAACGTCATATAGTAATGCGTCATAACGGATAACGCCATTTAGTAATGCGTCATAACGTATAACGTCATATAGAATTACGGCATAAAGAATAACGTCACATAGTAATACGTCATAACGTATAGCGTCACATAGTAATACGTCATAATGTATACCGTCATATAGAATTACGGTTTAACGTATAACGTCATACAGTAATGCGTCATAACGCATAACGTCACATAGTAATACGTCATAACTTATAACGACACATAGAGTTACGGTTTAGCGTATAAAGTCATATAGAATTAGGGTTTAACGTATAACGTCACATAGAATTACGGTTTAGCGTATAACGTCATATAGAATTAGGGTTTAACGTATAACGTCATATAGAATTAGGGTTTAACGTATAACGACACATAAAATTACGGTTTAGCGTATAACGTCATATATAATTAGGGTTTACCGTATAACGTAATATAGAATTACGGTTTAACGTATAACGTCACATAGTAATACGTCATAACGTGTAACGTCGTATAGAATTACGTCATAACGTATAACGTCACATAGTAATACGTCATAACGTATAACGTCATATAGAATTCCGGTTTAACGAATAACGCCATATAACAATGCGTCTTAACGTATAACGCCATATAGAATTACGGCATAATGTGTAACGTCACATAGTAATACGTCATAATGTATAACGCCATATAGCAATGCGTCATAACGTATAACGTCATATAGAATTACGCTTAATCGTATAACGTCATACAGTAATGCGTCATAACGCATAACGTCACACAGTAATGCGTCATAACTTATAACGTCACATAGAATTACGGTTTAGCGTATAAAGTCATATAGAATTAGGGTTTAACGTATAACGTCACATAGAATTACGGTTTAGCGTATAACGTCATATAGAATTAGGGTTTAACGTATAACGTCATATAGAATTACGGTTTAACGTATAACGTGATATCGTAATGCGTCATAACGGATAACGCCATTTAGTAATGCGTCATAACGTATAACGTCACATAGTAAACGTCATAACGTATAACGTCATATAGAATTACGACATAAGGTATAACGTCACATAGTAATACGTCATAACGTATTGCGTCACATAGTAATACGTAATAACGTATAACGTCACATAGTATTACGGTTTAGCGTACAACGTCATATAGTAGTGCGTCATAACGTATAACGCCATATAGCAACGCGTTATAAAGTATAACGTCATATAGTAATGCGTGATAACGTATAACGTCATATAGAATTACGGCATAACGTATAACGTCACATAGTAATACGTCATAACGTATAAGGCCATATAGCAATGCGTCATAACGTATAACGTCATATAGTATTGCGTCATGACGTATAACGAGATATAGCAATCCGTCATAACGTATAACGTCATATAGAATTACGGTTTAAGGTATAACGTCATATAGCAATGCGTCATAACGTATAAGGCCATATAGCAATGCGTCATAACGTATAACGTCATTTAGTATTGCGTCATGAAGTATAACGTCATATAGAATTACCTCATAACGTATAACGTCACATAGTAATACGTCATAACGTATAGCGTCAGATAGTAATACGTCATAATGTATAACGTCACATAGTAATACGTCATAACGTATAACGAGATATAGCAATGCGTCATAACGTATAACGTCATATAGAATTACGGTTTAAGGTATAACGTCATATAGCAATGCGTCATAACGTATAACGTCATATAGAATTACGGTTTAAGGTATAACGTCATATAGCAATGCGTCATAACGTATAAGGCCATATAGCAATGCGTCATAACGTATAACGTCATTTAGTATTGCGTCATGAAGTATAACGTCATATAGAATTACCTCATAACGTATAACGTCACATAGTAATACGTCATAACGTATAGCGTCAGATAGTAATACGTCATAATGTATAACGTCACATAGTAATACGTCATAACGTATAACGCCATATAGTAATGCGTCATAGCGTATGACGTCATATAGTATTGCGTCATAACGTATAACGCCATATAGTATTGCGTCATAACGTGTAACGTCGTATAGAATTACGTCATAACGTACAACGTCACATAGTAATACGTCATAACGTGTAACGTCGTATAGAATTACGTCATAACGCATAACGTCACATAGTAATACGTCATAACGTATAACGTCATATAGAATTCCGGTTTAACGTATAACGCCATATAGCAACGCGTTATAAATTATAACGTCATATAGTATTGCGTCATGACGTATAACGTCATATAGAATGACGTCATAACGTAGAACATCACATAGTAAACGTCCTAACGTATAACGTCATATAGAATTACGTCATAACTTATAACGTCACATGGTAATACGTCATAACGTATAACGTCATATAGAATTACGGCATAACGTATAACGTCATATAGTAATGCGTCATAACGTATAACGCCATGTCGCAATGCGTCATAATGTATAACGTCATTTAGAAATACGTTATAACTTATAACGTCACATAGTAATACGTCATAACGTATAACGTCATATAGAATTACGGCATAACGTATAACATCACATGGAATTACGGTTTAGCGTATATCGTCATATAGCAATGCGTCATAACGTATAACGTCATATAGAATTACGTCATAAATTATAACGTCACATGGTAATACGTCATAACGTATAACGTCATATAGAATTACGTCATGACGTAGAGCATCACATAGTAATACGTCATAACGTATAAGGTCATACAGTCATTCGTCATGAAGTATAACGTCATATAGAATTACGGCATGACGTATAACGTCACATAGTAATACGTCAAAACGTATAACGCCATATAGCAATGCGTCATAACGTATAACGTCATTTAGAAATACGTTATAACTTATAACATCACATAGTAATACGTCATAACGTATAACGTCATATAGAATTACGGCATAACGTATAACATCACATGGAATTACGGTTCAGCGTATATCGTCATATAGCAATGCGTCATAACGTATAACGTCATATAGTAATGCGTCATAACGTATAGCGCCATATAGTAATGCGGCATGACGTATGACGTCATATAGTATTGCGTCATGACGTATAACGACATATAGTATTACGTCATAACTTATAACGTCACATAGTAATACGTCCTAACGTATAACGTCATATAGAATTACGGCATAACGTATAACGTCACAGAGAATTACGGTTTAGAGTCTAACGTCATATAGCAATACGTCATAACGTATAACGTCATATAGCAATGCGTCATAACGTATAACGCCATTTAGTAATGCGTCATAACTTATATCGTCATATAGAATTACGGTTTAGCGTATAACGTCATATAGCAATGCGTCATAACGTATAAGGCCATATAGCAATGCGTCATAAAGTATAACGTCATATAGTATTGCGTCATGAAGTATAACGTCATATAGAATTACCTCATAACGTATAACGTCACATAGTAATACGTCATAACGTATAGCGTCAGATAGTAATACGTCATAATGTATAACGTCACATAGTAATACGTCATAACGTATAACGAGATATAGCAATGCGTCATAACGTATAACGTCACATAGAATTACGGTTTAAGGTATAACGTCATATAGCAATGCGTCATAACGTATAACGCCATTTAGTAATGCGTCCTAACGTATAACGTCATGTAGAATTAGGTCATAACGTAGAACATCACACAGTAATACGTCATAACGTATAACGTCACATGGAAATATGGTTTAACGTATAACGTCATATAGTAATGCGTCATAACGTATAACGCCATTTCGTAATGCGTCATAACGTATAACGTCACATAGTAATACGTCATAACGTATGACGTCATATAGAATTACGGCATAATGTATCACGTCACATAGTAATACGTCATAACGTATAACGCCATTTAGTAATGCGTCATAACGTATAACGTCATATAGAATTGCGGTTTAAAGTATAACGTCATATAGTAATGCGTCATAACGTATAACGCCATTTCGTAATGCGTCATAACGTATAACGTCACATAGTAATACGTCATAACGTATGACGTCATATAGAATTACGGCATAATGTATCACGTCACATAGTAATACGTCATAATGTATAACGTCACATAGTAATACGTCATAACGTATTGCGTCACATAGTAATACGTAATAACGTATAACGTCACATAGTATTACGGTTTAGCGTACAACGTCATATAGTAGTGCGTCATAACGTATAACGCCATATAGCAACGCGTTATAAAGTATAACGTCATATAGTAATGCGTCATACCGTATAACGCCATATAGAAAAGCGTGATGACGTATAACGTCATATAGAATTCCGGTTTAACGTATAACGCCATATAGCAACGCGTTATAAAGTATAACGTCATATAGTAATGCGTGATAACGTGTAACGTCGTATACAATTACGTCATAACGCATAACGTCACATAGTAATACGTCCTAACGTATAACGTCATATAGAATTCCGGTTCAACGAATAACGCTATACAGCAATGCGTCATAACGTATAACGTCATATAGAATTACGGTTTAAGGTATAACGTCATATAGTAATGCGTCATAATGTATAACGCCATTTAGTAATACGTCATAACGTGTAACGTCATATAGAATTACGGCATAATGTGTAACGTCACATAGTAATACCTCATAATGTATAACGCCATATAGCAATGCGTCATAACGTATAACGTCATATAGAATTAGGGTTTAACGTATAACGTCATACAGTAATGCGTCATAATGTATAACGCCATTTAGTAATACGTCATAACGTGTAACGTCATATAGAATTACGGCATAATGTGTAACGTCACATAGTAATACCTCATAATGTATAACGCCATATAGTAATACGTCATAACTTATAACGTCACATAGAATTACGGTTTAGCGTATAACGTCATATAGAATTAGGGTTTAACGTATATCGTCAAATAGAATTACGGTTTAGCGTATAAAGTCATATAGAATTAGGGTTTATGTATAACATCATATGGAATTACGGTTTAACGTACAACGTCATATAGTAATGCGTCATAACGGATAACGCCATTTAGTAATGCGTCATAACGTATAACGTCATATAGAATTACGGCATAAAGAATAACGTCACATAGTAATACGTCATAACGTATAGCGTCACATAGTAATACGTCATAATGTATACCGTCATATAGAATTACGGTTTAACGTATAACGTCATACAGTAATGCGTCATAACGCATAACGTCACATAGTAATACGTCATAACTTATAACGACACATAGAGTTACGGTTTAGCGTATAAAGTCATATAGAATTAGGGTTTAACGTATAACGTCACATAGAATTACGGTTTAGCGTATAACGTCATATAGAATTAGGGTTTAACGTATAACGTCATATAGAATTAGGGTTTAACGTATAACGACACATAAAATTACGGTTTAGCGTATAACGTCATATATAATTAGGGTTTACCGTATAACGTAATATAGAATTACGGTTTAACGTATAACGTCACATAGTAATACGTCATAACGTGTAACGTCGTATAGAATTACGTCATAACGTATAACGTCACATAGTAATACGTCATAACGTATAACGTCATATAGAATTCCGGTTTAACGAATAACGCCATATAACAATGCGTCTTAACGTATAACGCCATATAGAATTACGGCATAATGTGTAACGTCACATAGTAATACGTCATAATGTATAACGCCATATAGCAATGCGTCATAACGTATAACGTCATATAGAATTACGCTTAATCGTATAACGTCATACAGTAATGCGTCATAACGCATAACGTCACACAGTAATGCGTCATAACTTATAACGTCACATAGAATTACGGTTTAGCGTATAAAGTCATATAGAATTAGGGTTTAACGTATAACGTCACATAGAATTACGGTTTAGCGTATAACGTCATATAGAATTAGGGTTTAACGTATAACGTCATATAGAATTACGGTTTAACGTATAACGTGATATCGTAATGCGTCATAACGGATAACGCCATTTAGTAATGCGTCATAACGTATAACGTCACATAGTAAACGTCATAACGTATAACGTCATATAGAATTACGACATAAGGTATAACGTCACATAGTAATACGTCATAACGTATTGCGTCACATAGTAATACGTAATAACGTATAACGTCACATAGTATTACGGTTTAGCGTACAACGTCATATAGTAGTGCGTCATAACGTATAACGCCATATAGCAACGCGTTATAAAGTATAACGTCATATAGTAATGCGTGATAACGTATAACGTCATATAGAATTACGGCATAACGTATAACGTCACATAGTAATACGTCATAACGTATAAGGCCATATAGCAATGCGTCATAACGTATAACGTCATATAGTATTGCGTCATGACGTATAACGAGATATAGCAATCCGTCATAACGTATAACGTCATATAGAATTACGGTTTAAGGTATAACGTCATATAGCAATGCGTCATAACGTATAAGGCCATATAGCAATGCGTCATAACGTATAACGTCATTTAGTATTGCGTCATGAAGTATAACGTCATATAGAATTACCTCATAACGTATAACGTCACATAGTAATACGTCATAACGTATAGCGTCAGATAGTAATACGTCATAATGTATAACGTCACATAGTAATACGTCATAACGTATAACGAGATATAGCAATGCGTCATAACGTATAACGTCATATAGAATTACGGTTTAAGGTATAACGTCATATAGCAATGCGTCATAACGTATAACGTCATATAGAATTACGGTTTAAGGTATAACGTCATATAGCAATGCGTCATAACGTATAAGGCCATATAGCAATGCGTCATAACGTATAACGTCATTTAGTATTGCGTCATGAAGTATAACGTCATATAGAATTACCTCATAACGTATAACGTCACATAGTAATACGTCATAACGTATAGCGTCAGATAGTAATACGTCATAATGTATAACGTCACATAGTAATACGTCATAACGTATAACGCCATATAGTAATGCGTCATAGCGTATGACGTCATATAGTATTGCGTCATAACGTATAACGCCATATAGTATTGCGTCATAACGTGTAACGTCGTATAGAATTACGTCATAACGTACAACGTCACATAGTAATACGTCATAACGTGTAACGTCGTATAGAATTACGTCATAACGCATAACGTCACATAGTAATACGTCATAACGTATAACGTCATATAGAATTCCGGTTTAACGTATAACGCCATATAGCAACGCGTTATAAATTATAACGTCATATAGTATTGCGTCATGACGTATAACGTCATATAGAATGACGTCATAACGTAGAACATCACATAGTAAACGTCCTAACGTATAACGTCATATAGAATTACGTCATAACTTATAACGTCACATGGTAATACGTCATAACGTATAACGTCATATAGAATTACGGCATAACGTATAACGTCATATAGTAATGCGTCATAACGTATAACGCCATGTCGCAATGCGTCATAATGTATAACGTCATTTAGAAATACGTTATAACTTATAACGTCACATAGTAATACGTCATAACGTATAACGTCATATAGAATTACGGCATAACGTATAACATCACATGGAATTACGGTTTAGCGTATATCGTCATATAGCAATGCGTCATAACGTATAACGTCATATAGAATTACGTCATAAATTATAACGTCACATGGTAATACGTCATAACGTATAACGTCATATAGAATTACGTCATGACGTAGAGCATCACATAGTAATACGTCATAACGTATAAGGTCATACAGTCATTCGTCATGAAGTATAACGTCATATAGAATTACGGCATGACGTATAACGTCACATAGTAATACGTCAAAACGTATAACGCCATATAGCAATGCGTCATAACGTATAACGTCATTTAGAAATACGTTATAACTTATAACATCACATAGTAATACGTCATAACGTATAACGTCATATAGAATTACGGCATAACGTATAACATCACATGGAATTACGGTTCAGCGTATATCGTCATATAGCAATGCGTCATAACGTATAACGTCATATAGTAATGCGTCATAACGTATAGCGCCATATAGTAATGCGGCATGACGTATGACGTCATATAGTATTGCGTCATGACGTATAACGACATATAGTATTACGTCATAACTTATAACGTCACATAGTAATACGTCCTAACGTATAACGTCATATAGAATTACGGCATAACGTATAACGTCACAGAGAATTACGGTTTAGAGTCTAACGTCATATAGCAATACGTCATAACGTATAACGTCATATAGCAATGCGTCATAACGTATAACGCCATTTCGTAATGCGTCATAACGTATAACGTCACATAGTAATACGTCATAACGTATGACGTCATATAGAATTACGGCATAATGTATCACGTCACATAGTAATACGTCATAATGTATAACGTCACATAGTAATACGTCATAACGTATTGCGTCACATAGTAATACGTAATAACGTATAACGTCACATAGTATTACGGTTTAGCGTACAACGTCATATAGTAGTGCGTCATAACGTATAACGCCATATAGCAACGCGTTATAAAGTATAACGTCATATAGTAATGCGTCATACCGTATAACGCCATATAGAAAAGCGTGATGACGTATAACGTCATATAGAATTCCGGTTTAACGTATAACGCCATATAGCAACGCGTTATAAAGTATAACGTCATATAGTAATGCGTGATAACGTGTAACGTCGTATAGAATTACGTCATAACGCATAACGTCACATAGTAATACGTCCTAACGTATAACGTCATATAGAATTCCGGTTCAACGAATAACGCTATACAGCAATGCGTCATAACGTATAACGTCATATAGAATTACGGTTTAAGGTATAACGTCATATAGTAATGCGTCATAATGTATAACGCCATTTAGTAATACGTCATAACGTGTAACGTCATATAGAATTACGGCATAATGTGTAACGTCACATAGTAATACCTCATAATGTATAACGCCATATAGCAATGCGTCATAACGTATAACGTCATATAGAATTAGGGTTTAACGTATAACGTCATACAGTAATGCGTCATAATGTATAACGCCATTTAGTAATACGTCATAACGTGTAACGTCATATAGAATTACGGCATAATGTGTAACGTCACATAGTAATACCTCATAATGTATAACGCCATATAGTAATACGTCATAACTTATAACGTCACATAGAATTACGGTTTAGCGTATAACGTCATATAGAATTAGGGTTTAACGTATATCGTCAAATAGAATTACGGTTTAGCGTATAAAGTCATATAGAATTAGGGTTTATGTATAACATCATATGGAATTACGGTTTAACGTACAACGTCATATAGTAATGCGTCATAACGGATAACGCCATTTAGTAATGCGTCATAACGTATAACGTCATATAGAATTACGGCATAAAGAATAACGTCACATAGTAATACGTCATAACGTATAGCGTCACATAGTAATACGTCATAATGTATACCGTCATATAGAATTACGGTTTAACGTATAACGTCATACAGTAATGCGTCATAACGCATAACGTCACATAGTAATACGTCATAACTTATAACGACACATAGAGTTACGGTTTAGCGTATAAAGTCATATAGAATTAGGGTTTAACGTATAACGTCACATAGAATTACGGTTTAGCGTATAACGTCATATAGAATTAGGGTTTAACGTATAACGTCATATAGAATTAGGGTTTAACGTATAACGACACATAAAATTACGGTTTAGCGTATAACGTCATATATAATTAGGGTTTACCGTATAACGTAATATAGAATTACGGTTTAACGTATAACGTCACATAGTAATACGTCATAACGTGTAACGTCGTATAGAATTACGTCATAACGTATAACGTCACATAGTAATACGTCATAACGTATAACGTCATATAGAATTCCGGTTTAACGAATAACGCCATATAACAATGCGTCTTAACGTATAACGCCATATAGAATTACGGCATAATGTGTAACGTCACATAGTAATACGTCATAATGTATAACGCCATATAGCAATGCGTCATAACGTATAACGTCATATAGAATTACGCTTAATCGTATAACGTCATACAGTAATGCGTCATAACGCATAACGTCACACAGTAATGCGTCATAACTTATAACGTCACATAGAATTACGGTTTAGCGTATAAAGTCATATAGAATTAGGGTTTAACGTATAACGTCACATAGAATTACGGTTTAGCGTATAACGTCATATAGAATTAGGGTTTAACGTATAACGTCATATAGAATTACGGTTTAACGTATAACGTGATATCGTAATGCGTCATAACGGATAACGCCATTTAGTAATGCGTCATAACGTATAACGTCACATAGTAAACGTCATAACGTATAACGTCATATAGAATTACGACATAAGGTATAACGTCACATAGTAATACGTCATAACGTATTGCGTCACATAGTAATACGTAATAACGTATAACGTCACATAGTATTACGGTTTAGCGTACAACGTCATATAGTAGTGCGTCATAACGTATAACGCCATATAGCAACGCGTTATAAAGTATAACGTCATATAGTAATGCGTGATAACGTATAACGTCATATAGAATTACGGCATAACGTATAACGTCACATAGTAATACGTCATAACGTATAAGGCCATATAGCAATGCGTCATAACGTATAACGTCATATAGTATTGCGTCATGACGTATAACGAGATATAGCAATCCGTCATAACGTATAACGTCATATAGAATTACGGTTTAAGGTATAACGTCATATAGCAATGCGTCATAACGTATAAGGCCATATAGCAATGCGTCATAACGTATAACGTCATTTAGTATTGCGTCATGAAGTATAACGTCATATAGAATTACCTCATAACGTATAACGTCACATAGTAATACGTCATAACGTATAGCGTCAGATAGTAATACGTCATAATGTATAACGTCACATAGTAATACGTCATAACGTATAACGAGATATAGCAATGCGTCATAACGTATAACGTCATATAGAATTACGGTTTAAGGTATAACGTCATATAGCAATGCGTCATAACGTATAACGTCATATAGAATTACGGTTTAAGGTATAACGTCATATAGCAATGCGTCATAACGTATAAGGCCATATAGCAATGCGTCATAACGTATAATGTCATTTAGTATTGCGTCATGAAGTATAACGTCATATAGAATTACCTCATAACGTATAACGTCACATAGTAATACGTCATAACGTATAGCGTCAGATAGTAATACGTCATAATGTATAACGTCACATAGTAATACGTCATAACGTATAACGCCATATAGTAATGCGTCATAGCGTATGACGTCATATAGTATTGCGTCATAACGTATAACGCCATATAGTATTGCGTCATAACGTGTAACGTCGTATAGAATTACGTCATAACGTACAACGTCACATAGTAATACGTCATAACGTGTAACGTCGTATAGAATTACGTCATAACGCATAACGTCACATAGTAATACGTCATAACGTATAACGTCATATAGAATTCCGGTTTAACGTATAACGCCATATAGCAACGCGTTATAAATTATAACGTCATATAGTATTGCGTCATGACGTATAACGTCATATAGAATGACGTCATAACGTAGAACATCACATAGTAAACGTCCTAACGTATAACGTCATATAGAATTACGTCATAACTTATAACGTCACATGGTAATACGTCATAACGTATAACGTCATATAGAATTACGGCATAACGTATAACGTCATATAGTAATGCGTCATAACGTATAACGCCATGTCGCAATGCGTCATAATGTATAACGTCATTTAGAAATACGTTATAACTTATAACGTCACATAGTAATACGTCATAACGTATAACGTCATATAGAATTACGGCATAACGTATAACATCACATGGAATTACGGTTTAGCGTATATCGTCATATAGCAATGCGTCATAACGTATAACGTCATATAGAATTACGTCATAAATTATAACGTCACATGGTAATACGTCATAACGTATAACGTCATATAGAATTACGTCATGACGTAGAGCATCACATAGTAATACGTCATAACGTATAAGGTCATACAGTCATTCGTCATGAAGTATAACGTCATATAGAATTACGGCATGACGTATAACGTCACATAGTAATACGTCAAAACGTATAACGCCATATAGCAATGCGTCATAACGTATAACGTCATTTAGAAATACGTTATAACTTATAACATCACATAGTAATACGTCATAACGTATAACGTCATATAGAATTACGGCATAACGTATAACATCACATGGAATTACGGTTCAGCGTATATCGTCATATAGCAATGCGTCATAACGTATAACGTCATATAGTAATGCGTCATAACGTATAGCGCCATATAGTAATGCGGCATGACGTATGACGTCATATAGTATTGCGTCATGACGTATAACGACATATAGTATTACGTCATAACTTATAACGTCACATAGTAATACGTCCTAACGTATAACGTCATATAGAATTACGGCATAACGTATAACGTCACAGAGAATTACGGTTTAGAGTCTAACGTCATATAGCAATACGTCATAACGTATAACGTCATATAGCAATGCGTCATAACGTATAACGCCATTTAGTAATGCGTCATAACTTATATCGTCATATAGAATTACGGTTTAGCGTATAACGTCATATAGCAATGCGTCATAACGTATAAGGCCATATAGCAATGCGTCATAAAGTATAACGTCATATAGTATTGCGTCATGAAGTATAACGTCATATAGAATTACCTCATAACGTATAACGTCACATAGTAATACGTCATAACGTATAGCGTCAGATAGTAATACGTCATAATGTATAACGTCACATAGTAATACGTCATAACGTATAACGAGATATAGCAATGCGTCATAACGTATAACGTCACATAGAATTACGGTTTAAGGTATAACGTCATATAGCAATGCGTCATAACGTATAACGCCATTTAGTAATGCGTCCTAACGTATAACGTCATGTAGAATTAGGTCATAACGTAGAACATCACACAGTAATACGTCATAACGTATAACGTCACATGGAAATATGGTTTAACGTATAACGTCATATAGTAATGCGTCATAACGTATAACGCCATTTCGTAATGCGTCATAACGTATAACGTCACATAGTAATACGTCATAACGTATGACGTCATATAGAATTACGGCATAATGTATCACGTCACATAGTAATACGTCATAACGTATAACGCCATTTAGTAATGCGTCATAACGTATAACGTCATATAGAATTGCGGTTTAAAGTATAACGTCATATAGTAATGCGTCATAACGTATAACGCCATTTCGTAATGCGTCATAACGTATAACGTCACATAGTAATACGTCATAACGTATGACGTCATATAGAAGTACGGCATAATGTATCACGTCACATAGTAATACGTCATAATGTATAACGTCACATAGTAATACGTCATAACGTATAACGTCATTTAGAATTACGTCATAACGTACAACGTCACATAGTAATACGTCATAACGTATAACGTCATATAGAATTACGGCATAACGTATAACATCACATGGAATTACGGTTTAGCGTATAACGTCATATAGCAATGCGTCATAACGTATAACGCCATTTAGTAATGCGTCCTAACGTATAACGTCATGTAGAATTACGGTTTAACGTATACCGTCATATAGTAATGCGTCATAACGTATAACGTCACATAGAATTACGGTTTAGCGTATAACGTCATATAGCAATGCGTCATAACGTATAAGGCCATATAGCAATGCGTCATAACGTATAACGTCATATAGCAATGCGTCATAACGTATAACGTCATATAGTAATGCGTCATAACGTATAGCGCCATATAGTAATGCGGCATGACGTATGACGTCATATAGTATTGCGTCATGACGTATAACGACATATAGTAAGGCGCCATGACGTATAACGTCATATAGAAATAAGGCATAACGTATAGCGTCACATAGTAATACGTCATAACGTGTAACGTCGTATAGAATTACGTCATAACGTACAATGTCACATAGTAATTCGTCATAACGTATAACGTCACATAGTAATACGTCATAACGTGTAACGTCGTATAGAATTACGTCATAACGCATAACGTCACATAGTAATACGTCATAACGTATAACGTCATATAGAATTCCGGTTTAACGAATAACGCTATACAGCAATGCGTCATAACGTATAACGTCATATAGAATTACGGCATAATGTGTAACGTCACATAGTAATACGTCATAACGTATAACGTCATATAGAGTTAGGTCATAACTTTTAACGTCACATAGTAGTACGTAATAGCGTTTAACGTCATATAGAATTCCGGTTTAACGTATAACGCCATATAGCAACGCGTTATAAAGTATAACGTCATATAGTATTGCGTCATGACGTATAACGTCATATAGAATGACGTCATAACGTAGAACATCACATAGTAAACGTACTAACGTATAACGTCATATAGAATTACGTCATAACTTATAACGTCACATGGTAATACGTCATAACGTATAACGTCATATAGAATTACGGCATAACGTATAACATCACATGGAATTACGGTTTAGCGTATAACGTCATATAGCAATGCGTCATAACGTATAACGCCATTTAGTAATGCGTCCTAACGTATAACCTCACATAGAATTACGGTTTAATGTATATCGTCATATAGAAATCCGGTTTTACGTATAACGACATATTGAATTACGGTTTAACGTATAAAGCAATGTAGATTAAGGCATACCGTATAACGTCATATAGTAATGCGTCATAACGTATAACGCCATATAGTAATGCGTCATAATGTATAACGTCATATAGAAATACGTTATAACTTATAACGTCACATAGTAATACGTCGTAACGTATAACGTCATATAGAATTACGGCATAACGTATAACATCACATGGAATTACGGTTTAGCGTATAACGTCATATAGCAATGCGTCATAACGTATAAGGCCATATAGCAATGCGTCAGAACGTATAACGTCATATAGCAATGCGTCATAACGTATAACGTCATATAGTAATGCGTCATAACGTATAGCGCCATATAGTAATGCGGCATAACGTATGACGTCATATAGTATTGCGTCATGACGTATAACGACATATAGTAAGGCGCCATGACGTATAACGTCATATAGAAATAAGGCATAACGTATAACGTCACATAGTAATACGTCATAACGTGTAACGTCGTATAGAATTACGTCATAACGTACAATGTCACATAGTAATACGTCATAACGTATAACGTCACATAGTAATACGTCATAACGTGTAACGTCGTATAGAATTACGTCTTAACGCATAACGTCACATAGTAATACGTCATAACGTATAACGTCATATAGAATTCCGGTTTAACGAATAACGCTATACAGCAATGCGTCATAACGTATAACGTCATATAGAATTACGGCATAATGTGTAACGTCACATAGTAATACGTCATAATGTATAACGCCGTATAGCAATGCGTCATAACGTATGACGTCATATAGTATTGCGTCATGACGTATAACGCCATATAGTAAGGCGCCATGACGTATAACGTCATATAGTAATACGTCATAACGTATAACGTTATATAGAATTCCGGTTTAACGAATAACGCTATACAGCAATGCGTCATAACGTATAACGTCATATAGAATTCCGGCATAATGTGTAACGCCACATAGTAATACGTCATAATGTATAACGCCATATAGCAATGCGTCATAACGTATAACGTCATATAGAATTACGGTTTAACGTATAACGTCATACAGTAATGCGTCATAACGTATAACGCCATATAGTAATGCGTCATAACGTATGACGTTATATAGTATTGCATCATGACGTATATCTTCATATAGAATTAGGTCGTAACGAGGAACATCACATAGTAACACGACATAACCTATAACGTCACATAGAATTACGGTTTAACGTATAACGTCATATAATAATGCGTCATACCGTATAACGCCATATAGTAAGGCGTCATGACGTATAACGTCATATAGAATTACGGTTTAACGTATAACGTCATACAGTAATGCGCCATAACGCATAACGTCACATAGTAATACGTCATAACTTATAACGTCACATAGAATTACGGTTTAACGTATAACGTCACATAGAATTACGGTTTAGCGTATAACGTCATATAGAATTAGGGTATACCGTATGACGTCATATAGAATTACGGTTTAACGTATAACGTCACATAGTAATACGTCATAACTTATAACGTCACATAGAATTACGGTTTAACGTATAACGTCACATAGAATTACGGTTTAGCGTATAACGTCATATAGAATTAGGGTATACCGTATGACGTCATATAGAATTACGGCATAAAGTATAACGTCACATAGTAATGCGTCATAACGCATAACATCACATAGTAATACGTCATAACTTATAACGTCACATAGAATTACGGTTTAACGTATAACGTCACATAGAATTACGGTTTAGCGTATAACGTCACATAGAATTAGGGTATACCGTATGACGTCATATAGAATTACGGTTTAACGTATAACGTCACATAGTAATACGTCATAACGTGTAACGTCGTATAGAATTACGTCATAACGTATAACGTCATATAGAATTCCGGTTTAACGTATAACGCTATATAGCAATGCGTCATAACGTATAACGTCATATAGAATTACGGCATAATGTAGAACATCACGTAGTGATTCGTCCGAAAGTATAACGTCATATAGAATTACGTCATAACTGATAACGTCACATAGTAATACGTCATAACGTATAACGTCATATAGAATTACGGTTTAACGTATACCGTCATATAGTAATGCGTCATAACGTATAACGTCATATAGATTTACGTCATAAATTATAACGTCACATAGTAATACGTCATAACGTATAACGTCATATAGAATTACGGTTTAACGTATACCGTCATATAGTAATGCGTCATAACGTATAACGTCATATAGAATTACGTCATAACTCATAACGTCACATAGTAACACGTTATAACTTATAACGTCACATAGCGTTACGGTTTAGCGTATAAAGTCATATAGAATTAGGGTTTAACGTATAACGTCACATAGAATTACGGTTTAACGTATAACGTCACATAGTAATACGTCATAACGTGTAACGTAGTATAGAATTACGTCATATCGTAGAACGTCACATAGTAATACGTCATAACGTATAACGTCATATAGAATTCCGGTTTAACGAATAACGCTATATAACAATGCGTCATAACGTATAACGTCATATAGAATTACGGCATAATGTGTAACGTCACATAGTAATACGTCATAACGTATAACGCCATATAGCTATGCGTCAGAACGTATAACGTCATATGGAATTACGGTTTAACGTATAACGTCATATAGTAATACGTCATAGCGTATATCGCCATATAGTAATGCGTCATAACGGATAACGTCATATGGAATTACGGTTTAACGTATAACTTCATATAGTAATGCGTCATAACGTCTAACGCCATATAGTACTGCGTCATAACGTATGACGTCATATAGTATTGCGTCATGACGTATAACGTCATATAGAATTACGGCATAATGTAGAACATCACGTAGTAATACGTCCGAACGTATAACGTCATATAGAATTACGTCATAACTGATAACGTCACATAGTAATACGTCATAACGTATAACGTCATATAGAATTACGGCATAACGTATAACATCACATGGAATTGCGGTTTAGCGTATAACGTCATATAGCAATGCGTCATAACGTATAACGGCATATAGAAATACGTTATAACATATAACGTCACATAGTAATACGTCATAACGTATAACGTCATATAGAATTACGGCATAACGTATAACATCACATGGAATTACGGTTTAGCGTATAACGTCATATAGCAATGCGTCATAACGAATAACGCCATTTAGTAATGCGTCCTAACGTATAACGTCATATAGAATTACGGTTTAACGTATAACGTCATATAGTAATGCGTCATACCGTATAACGCCATATAGAAAAGCGTGATGACGTATAACGTCATATAGAATTCCGGTTTAACGTATAACGCCATATAGCAACGCGTTATAAAGTATAACGTCATATAGTAATGCGTGATAACGTGTAACGTCGTATAGAATTACGTCATAACGCATAACGTCACATAGTAATACGTCCTAACGTATAACGTCATATAGAATTCCGGTTCAACGAATAACGCTATACAGCAATGCGTCATAACGTATAACGTCATATAGAATTACGGTTTAAGGTATAACGTCATATAGTAATGCGTCATAATGTATAACGCCATTTAGTAATACGTCATAACGTGTAACGTCATATAGAATTACGGCATAATGTGTAACGTCACATAGTAATACCTCATAATGTATAACGCCATATAGCAATGCGTCATAACGTATAACGTCATATAGAATTAGGGTTTAACGTATAACGTCATACAGTAATGCGTCATAATGTATAACGCCATTTAGTAATACGTCATAACGTGTAACGTCATATAGAATTACGGCATAATGTGTAACGTCACATAGTAATACCTCATAATGTATAACGCCATATAGTAATACGTCATAACTTATAACGTCACATAGAATTACGGTTTAGCGTATAACGTCATATAGAATTAGGGTTTAACGTATATCGTCAAATAGAATTACGGTTTAGCGTATAAAGTCATATAGAATTAGGGTTTATGTATAACATCATATGGAATTACGGTTTAACGTACAACGTCATATAGTAATGCGTCATAACGGATAACGCCATTTAGTAATGCGTCATAACGTATAACGTCATATAGAATTACGGCATAAAGAATAACGTCACATAGTAATACGTCATAACGTATAGCGTCACATAGTAATACGTCATAATGTATACCGTCATATAGAATTACGGTTTAACGTATAACGTCATACAGTAATGCGTCATAACGCATAACGTCACATAGTAATACGTCATAACTTATAACGACACATAGAGTTACGGTTTAGCGTATAAAGTCATATAGAATTAGGGTTTAACGTATAACGTCACATAGAATTACGGTTTAGCGTATAACGTCATATAGAATTAGGGTTTAACGTATAACGTCATATAGAATTAGGGTTTAACGTATAACGACACATAGAATTACGGTTTAGCGTATAACGTCATATATAATTAGGGTTTACCGTATAACGTAATATAGAATTACGGTTTAACGTATAACGTCACATAGTAATACGTCATAACGTGTAACGTCGTATAGAATTACGTCATAAAAATAACGTCACATAGTAATACGTCATAACGTATAACGTCATATAGAATTCCGGTTTAACGAATAACGCCATATAACAATGCGTCTTAACGTATAACGCCATATAGAATTACGGCATAATGTGTAACGTCACATAGTAATACGTCATAATGTATAACGCCATATAGCAATGCGTCATAACGTATAACGTCATATAGAATTACGCTTAATCGTATAACGTCATACAGTAATGCGTCATAACGCATAACGTCACACAGTAATGCGTCATAACTTATAACGTCACATAGAATTACGGTTTAGCGTATAAAGTCATATAGAATTAGGGTTTAACGTATAACGTCACATAGAATTACGGTTTAGCGTATAACGTCATATAGAATTAGGGTTTAACGTATAACGCCATATAGAATTACGGTTTAACGTATAACGTGATATCGTAATGCGTCATAACGGATAACGCCATTTAGTAATGCGTCATAACGTATAACGTCACATAGTAAACGTCATAACGTATAACGTCATATAGAATTACGACATAAGGTATAACGTCACATAGTAATACGTCATAACGTATTGCGTCACATAGTAATACGTAATAACGTATAACGTCACATAGTATTACGGTTTAGCGTACAACGTCATATAGTAGTGCGTCATAACGTATAACGCCATATAGCAACGCGTTATAAAGTATAACGTCATATAGTAATGCGTGATAACGTATAACGTCATATAGAATTACGGCATAACGTATAACGTCACATAGTAATACGTCATAACGTATAAGGCCATATAGCAATGCGTCATAACGTATAACGTCATATAGTATTGCGTCATGACGTATAACGAGATATAGCAATCCGTCATAACGTATAACGTCATATAGAATTACGGTTTAAGGTATAACGTCATATAGCAATGCGTCATAACGTATAAGGCCATATAGCAATGCGTCATAACGTATAACGTCATTTAGTATTGCGTCATGAAGTATAACGTCATATAGAATTACCTCATAACGTATAACGTCACATAGTAATACGTCATAACGTATAGCGTCAGATAGTAATACGTCATAATGTATAACGTCACATAGTAATACGGCATAACGTATAACGCGATATAGCAATGCGTCATAACGTATAACGTCATATAGAATTACGGTTTAAGGTATAACGTCATATAGCAATGCGTCATAACGTATAACGTCATATAGAATTACGGTTTAAGGTATAACGTCATATAGCAATGCGTCATAACGTATAAGGCCATATAGCAATGCGTCATAACGTATAACGTCATTTAGTATTGCGTCATGAAGTATAACGTCATATAGAATTACCTCATAACGTATAACGTCACATAGTAATACGTCATAACGTATAGCGTCAGATAGTAATACGTCATAATGTATAACGTCACATAGTAATACGTCATAACGTATAACGCCATATAGTAATGCGTCATAGCGTATGACGTCATATAGTATTGCGTCATAACGTATAACGCCATATAGTATTGCGTCATAACGTGTAACGTCGTATAGAATTACGTCATAACGTACAACGTCACATAGTAATACGTCATAACGTGTAACGTCGTATAGAATTACGTCATAACGCATAACGTCACATAGTAATACGTCACAACGTATAACGTCATATAGAATTCCGGTTTAACGTATAACGCCATATAGCAACGCGTTATAAATTATAACGTCATATAGTATTGCGTCATGACGTATAACGTCATATAGAATGACGTCATAACGTAGAACATCACATAGTAAACGTCCTAACGTATAACGTCATATAGAATTACGTCATAACTTATAACGTCACATGGTAATACGTCATAACGTATAACGTCATATAGAATTACGGCATAACGTATAACGTCATATAGTAATGCGTCATAACGTATAACGCCATGTCGCAATGCGTCATAATGTATAACGTCATTTAGAAATACGTTATAACTTATAACGTCACATAGTAATACGTCATGACGTATAACGTCATATAGAATGACGTCATAACGTAGAACATCACATAGTAAACGTCCTAACGTATAACGTCATATAGAATTACGTCATAACTTATAACGTCACATGGTAATACGTCATAACGTATAACGTCATATAGAATTACGGCATAACGTATAACGTCATATAGTAATGCGTCATAACGTATAACGCCATGTCGCAATGCGTCATAATGTATAACGTCATTTAGAAATACGTTATAACTTATAACGTCACATAGTAATACGTCATAACGTATAACGTCATATAGAATTACGGCATAACGTATAACATCACATGGAATTACGGTTTAGCGTATATCGTCATATAGCAATGCGTCATAACGTATAACGTCATATAGAATTACGTCATAAATTATAACGTCACATGGTAATACGTCATAACGTATAACGTCATATAGAATTACGTCATGACGTAGAGCATCACATAGTAATACGTCATAACGTATAAGGTCATACAGTCATTCGTCATGAAGTATAACGTCATATAGAATTACGGCATGACGTATAACGTCACATAGTAATACGTCAAAACGTATAACGCCATATAGCAATGCGTCATAACGTATAACGTCATTTAGAAATACGTTATAACTTATAACATCACATAGTAATACGTCATAACGTATAACGTCATATAGAATTACGGCATAACGTATAACATCACATGGAATTACGGTTCAGCGTATATCGTCATATAGCAATGCGTCATAACGTATAACGTCATATAGTAATGCGTCATAACGTATAGCGCCATATAGTAATGCGGCATGACGTATGACGTCATATAGTATTGCGTCATGACGTATAACGACATATAGTATTACGTCATAACTTATAACGTCACATAGTAATACGTCCTAACGTATAACGTCATATAGAATTACGGCATAACGTATAACGTCACAGAGAATTACGGTTTAGAGTCTAACGTCATATAGCAATACGTCATAACGTATAACGTCATATAGCAATGCGTCATAACGTATAACGCCAATTAGTAATGCGTCATAACTTATATCGTCATATAGAATTACGGTTTAAGGTATAACGTCATATAGCAATGCGTCATAACGTATAAGGCCATATAGCAATGCGTCATAAAGTATAACGTCATATAGTATTGCGTCATGAAGTATAACGTCATATAGAATTACCTCATAACGTATAACGTCACATAGTAATACGTCATAACGTATAGCGTCAGATAGTAATACGTCATAATGTATAACGTCACATAGTAATACGTCATAACGTATAACGAGATATAGCAATGCGTCATAACGTATAACGTCATATAGAATTACGGTTTAAGGTATAACGTCATATAGCAATGCGTCATAACGTATAACGTCATATAGAATTACGGTTTAAGGTATAACGTCATATAGCAATGCGTCATAACGTATAAGGCCATATAGCAATGCGTCATAACGTATAACGTCATTTAGTATTGCGTCATGAAGTATAACGTCATATAGAATTACCTCATAACGTATAACGTCACATAGTAATACGTCATAACGTATAGCGTCAGATAGTAATACGTCATAATGTATAACGTCACATAGTAATACGTCATAACGTATAACGCCATATAGTAATGCGTCATAGCGTATGACGTCATATAGTATTGCGTCATAACGTATAACGCCATATAGTATTGCGTCATAACGTGTAACGTCGTATAGAATTACGTCATAACGTACAACGTCACATAGTAATACGTCATAACGTGTAACGTCGTATAGAATTACGTCATAACGCATAACGTCACATAGTAATACGTCATAACGTATAACGTCATATAGAATTCCGGTTTAACGTATAACGCCATATAGCAACGCGTTATAAATTATAACGTCATATAGTATTGCGTCATGACGTATAACGTCATATAGAATGACGTCATAACGTAGAACATCACATAGTAAACGTCCTAACGTATAACGTCATATAGAATTACGTCATAACTTATAACGTCACATGGTAATACGTCATAACGTATAACGTCATATAGAATTACGGCATAACGTATAACGTCATATAGTAATGCGTCATAACG
Organism: Bombus fervidus; assembly: GCF_041682495.2. Lineage (NCBI taxonomy): Eukaryota > Metazoa > Arthropoda > Insecta > Hymenoptera > Apidae > Bombus > Bombus fervidus. The sequence continues at coordinate 4,647,383 of NW_027212582.1, forward strand.
TATAACGCCATGTCGCAATGCGTCATAATGTATAACGTCATTTAGAAATACGTTATAACTTATAACGTCACATAGTAATACGTCATAACGTATAACGTCATATAGAATTACGGCATAACGTATAACATCACATGGAATTACGGTTTAGCGTATATCGTCATATAGCAATGCGTCATAACGTATAACGTCATATAGAATTACGTCATAAATTATAACGTCACATGGTAATACGTCATAAAGTATAACGTCATATAGAATTACGTCATGACGTAGAGCATCACATAGTAATACGTCATAACGTATAAGGTCATACAGTCATTCGTCATGAAGTATAACGTCATATAGAATTACGGCATGACGTATAACGTCACATAGTAATACGTCAAAACGTATAACGCCATATAGCAATGCGTCATAACGTATAACGTCATTTAGAAATACGTTATAACTTATAACATCACATAGTAATACGTCATAACGTATAACGTCATATAGAATTACGGCATAACGTATAACATCACATGGAATTACGGTTCAGCGTATATCGTCATATAGCAATGCGTCATAACGTATAACGTCATATAGTAATGCGTCATAACGTATAGCGCCATATAGTAATGCGGCATGACGTATGACGTCATATAGTATTGCGTCATGACGTATAACGACATATAGTATTACGTCATAACTTATAACGTCACATAGTAATACGTCCTAACGTATAACGTCATATAGAATTACGGCATAACGTATAACGTCACAGAGAATTACGGTTTAGAGTCTAACGTCATATAGCAATACGTCATAACGTATAACGTCATATAGCAATGCGTCATAACGTATAACGCCATTTAGTAATGCGTCATAACTTATATCGTCATATAGAATTACGGTTTAAGGTATAACGTCATATAGCAATGCGTCATAACGTATAAGGCCATATAGCAATGCGTCATAAAGTATAACGTCATATAGTATTGCGTCATGAAGTATAACGTCATATAGAATTACCTCATAACGTATAACGTCACATAGTAATACGTCATAACGTATAGCGTCAGATAGTAATACGTCATAATGTATAACGTCACATAGTAATACGTCATAACGTATAACGAGATATAGCAATGCGTCATAACGTATAACGTCACATAGAATTACGGTTTAAGGTATAACGTCATATAGCAATGCGTCATAACGTATAACGCCATTTAGTAATGCGTCCTAACGTATAACGTCATGTAGAATTAGGTCATAACGTAGAACATCACACAGTAATACGTCATAACGTATAACGTCACATGGAAATATGGTTTAACGTATAACGTCATATAGTAATGCGTCATAACGTATAACGCCATTTCGTAATGCGTCATAACGTATAACGTCACATAGTAATACGTCATAACGTATGACGTCATATAGAATTACGGCATAATGTATCACGTCACATAGTAATACGTCATAACGTATAACGCCATTTAGTAATGCGTCATAACGTATAACGTCATATAGAATTGCGGTTTAAAGTATAACGTCATATAGTAATGCGTCATAACGTATAACGCCATTTAGTAATGCGTCATAACGTATAACGCCATATAGTAATGCGTCATAGCGTATGACGTCATATAGTATTGCGTCATAACGTATAACGCCATATAGTATTGCGTCATAACGTGTAACGTCGTATAGAATTACGTCATAACGTACAACGTCACATAGTAATACGTCATAACGTATAACGCCATTTAGTAATGCGTCCTAACGTATAACGTCATGTAGAATTACGGTTTAACGTATACCGTCATATAGTAATGCGTCATAACGTATAACGTCACATAGAATTACGGTTTAGCGTATAACGTCATATAGCAATGCGTCATAACGTATAAGGCCATATAGCAATGCGTCATAACGTGTAACGTCATATAGCAATGCGTCATAACGTATAACGTCATATAGTAATGCGTCATAACGTATAGCGCCATATAGTAATGCGGCATAACGTATGACGTCATATAGTATTGCGTCATGACGTATAACGACATATAGTAAGGCGCCATGACGTATAACGTCATATAGAAATAAGGCATAACGTATAACGTCACATAGTAATACGTCATAACGTGTAACGTCGTATAGAATTACGTCATAACGTACAATGTCACATAGTAATACGTCATAACGTATAACGTCACATAGTAATACGTCATAACGTGTAACGTCGTATAGAATTACGTCATAACGCATAACGTCACATAGTAATACGTCATAACGTATAACGTCATATAGAATTCCGGTTTAACTAATAACGCTATACAGCAATGCGTCATAACGTATAACGTCATATAGAATTACGGCATAATGTGTAACGTCACATAGTAATACGTCATAATGTATAACGCCATATAGCAATGCGTCATAACTTATAACGTCACATAGAATTGCGGTTTAAGGTATAACGTCATATAGTAATGCGTCATAACGTATAACGCCATATAGTAATGCGTCATAACGTATAACGTCCTATAGCAATGCGTCATAACGTATGACGTCGTATAGTATTGCGCCATGACGTATAACGTCATGTAGAATTAGGTCATAACGTAGAACATCACACAGTAATACGTCATAACGTATAACGTCACATGGAATTATGGTTTAACGTATAACGTCATATAGTAATGCGTCATAACGTATAACGCCATTTAGTAATGCGTCATAACGTATAACGTCACATTGTAATACGTCATAACGTATGACGTCATATAGAATTACGGCATAATGTATAACGTCACATAGTAATACGTCATATCGTATAACGTCATATAGAATTACGGCATAATGTGTAACGTCACATAGTAATACGTCATAATGTATAACGCCATATAGCAATGCGTCATAACTTATAACGTCACATAGAATTGCGGTTTAAGGTATAACGTCATATAGTAATGCGTCATAACGTATAACGCCATATAGTAATGCGTCATAACGTATAACGTCATATAGTATTGCGTCATGAAGTATAACGTCATATAGAATTACCTCATAACGTAGAACATCACATAGTAATACGTCATAACGTATAACGTCATATAGAGTTAGGTCATAACTTTTAACGTCACATAGTAGTACGTAATAGCGTTTAACGTCATATAGAATTCCGGTTTAACGTATAACGCCATATAGCAACGCGTTATAAAGTATAACGTCATATAGTATTGCGTCATGACGTATAACGTCATATAGAATGACGCCATAACGTAGAACATCACATAGTAAACGTACTAACGTATAACGTCATATAGAATTACGTCATAACTTATAACGTCACATAGTAACACGTCATAACTTATAACGTCACATAGCGTTACGGTTTAGCGTATAAAGTCATATAGAATTAGGGTTTAACGTATAACGTCACATAGAATTACGGTTTAACGTATAACGTCACATAGTAATACGTCATAACGTGTAACGTCGTATAGAATTACGTCATAACGTATAACGTCACATAGTAATACGTCATAACGTATAACGTCATATAGAATTCCGGTTTAACGAATAACGCTATATAACAATGCGTCATAACGTATAACGTCATATAGAATTACGGCATAATGTGTAACGTCACATAGTAATACGTCATAACGTATAACGCCATATAGCTATGCGTCATAACGTATAACGTCATATGGAATTCCGGTTTAACGTATAACGTCATATGGAATTACGATTTAACGTATGAAGCCATGTAGAATTACGGCATAACGTATAACGTCACATAGTAATGCGTCATAACGTATAACGCCATGTAGTAATGCGTCATAATGTATAACGTCATGTAGTATTGCGTCATGAAATATAACGTCATATAGAATTACGTCATGACGTAGAGCATCACATAGTAATACGTCATAACGTATAAGGTCATACAGTCATTCGTCATACCGTATAAAGTCATATAGAATTACGGCATAAAGTATAACGTCACGTAGTAATACGTCATATCGTACAACGTCATATAGAATTACGGCATGACGTATAACGTCACATAGTAATACGTCAAAACGTATAACGCCATATAGCAATGCGTCATAACGTATAACGGCATATAGAAATACGTTATAACATATAACGTCACATAGTAATACGTCATAACGTATAACGTCATATAGAATTACGGCATAACGTATAACATCACATGGAATTACGGTTTAGCGTATAACGTCATATAGCAATGCGTCATAACGAATAACGCCATTTAGTAATGCGTCCTAACGTATAACGTCATATAGAATTACGGTTTAACGTATAACGTCATATAGTAATGCGTCATACCGTATAACGCCATATAGAAAAGCGTGATGATGTATAACGTCATATAGAATTCCGGTTTAACGTATAACGCCATATAGCAACGCGTTATAAAGTATAACGTCATATAGTAATGCGTGATAACGTGTAACGTCGTATAGAATTACGTCATAACGCATAACGTCACATAGTAATACGTCCTAACGTATAACGTCATATAGAATTCCGGTTCAACGAATAACGCTATACAGCAATGCGTCATAACGTATAACGTCATATAGAATTACGGTTTAACGTATAACGCCATATAGCAACGCGTTATAAAGTATAACGTCATATAGTATTGCGTCATGACGTATAACGTCATATAGAATGACGCCATAACGTAGAACATCACATAGTAAACGTACTAACGTATAACGTCATATAGAATTACGTCATAACTTATAACGTCACATAGTAACACGTCATAACTTATAACGTCACATAGCGTTACGGTTTAGCGTATAAAGTCATATAGAATTAGGGTTTAACGTATAACGTCACATAGAATTACGGTTTAACGTATAACGTCACATAGTAATACGTCATAACGTGTAACGTCGTATAGAATTACGTCATAACGTATAACGTCACATAGTAATACGTCATAACGTATAACGTCATATAGAATTCCGGTTTAACGAATAACGCTATATAACAATGCGTCATAACGTATAACGTCATATAGAATTACGGCATAATGTGTAACGTCACATAGTAATACGTCATAACGTATAACGCCATATAGCTATGCGTCATAACGTATAACGTCATATGGAATTCCGGTTTAACGTATAACGTCATATGGAATTACGATTTAACGTATGAAGCCATGTAGAATTACGGCATAACGTATAACGTCACATAGTAATGCGTCATAACGTATAACGCCATGTAGTAATGCGTCATAATGTATAACGTCATGTAGTATTGCGTCATGAAATATAACGTCATATAGAATTACGTCATGACGTAGAGCATCACATAGTAATACGTCATAACGTATAAGGTCATACAGTCATTCGTCATACCGTATAAAGTCATATAGAATTACGGCATAAAGTATAACGTCACGTAGTAATACGTCATATCGTACAACGTCATATAGAATTACGGCATGACGTATAACGTCACATAGTAATACGTCAAAACGTATAACGCCATATAGCAATGCGTCATAACGTATAACGGCATATAGAAATACGTTATAACATATAACGTCACATAGTAATACGTCATAACGTATAACGTCATATAGAATTACGGCATAACGTATAACATCACATGGAATTACGGTTTAGCGTATAACGTCATATAGCAATGCGTCATAACGAATAACGCCATTTAGTAATGCGTCCTAACGTATAACGTCATATAGAATTACGGTTTAACGTATAACGTCATATAGTAATGCGTCATACCGTATAACGCCATATAGAAAAGCGTGATGATGTATAACGTCATATAGAATTCCGGTTTAACGTATAACGCCATATAGCAACGCGTTATAAAGTATAACGTCATATAGTAATGCGTGATAACGTGTAACGTCGTATAGAATTACGTCATAACGCATAACGTCACATAGTAATACGTCCTAACGTATAACGTCATATAGAATTCCGGTTCAACGAATAACGCTATACAGCAATGCGTCATAACGTATAACGTCATATAGAATTACGGTTTAAGGTATAACGTCATATAGTAATGCGTCATAATGTATAACGCCATTTAGTAATACGTCATAACGTGTAACGTCATATAGAATTACGGCATAATGTGTAACGTCACATAGTAATACCTCATAATGTATAACGCCATATAGCAATGCGTCATAACGTATAACGTCATATAGAATTACGGTTTAACGTATAACGTCATACAGTAATGCGTCATAACGCATAACGTCACATAGTAATACGTCATAACTTATAACGTCACATAGAATTACGGTTTAGCGTATAACGTCATATAGAATTAGGGTTTAACGTATATCGTCAAATAGAATTACGGTTTAGCGTATAACGTCATATAGAATTAGGGTTTAACGTATAACATCATATGGAATTACGGTTTAACGTACAACGTCATATAGTAATGCGTCATAACGGATAACGCCATTTAGTAATGCGTCATAACGTATAACGTCATATAGAATTACGGCATAAAGAATAACGTCACATAGTAATACGTCATAACGTATAGCGTCACATAGTAATACGTCATAATGTATACCGTCATATAGAATTACGGTTTAACGTATAACGTCATACAGTAATGCGTCATAACGCATAACGTCACATAGTAATACGTCATAACTTATAACGACACATAGAGTTACGGTTTAGCGTATAAAGTCATATAGAATTAGGGTTTAACGTATAACGTCACATAGAATTACGGTTTAGCGTATAACGTCATATAGAATTAGGGTTTAACGTATAACGTCATATAGAATTAGGGTTTAACGTATAACGACACATAGAATTACGGTTTAGCGTATAACGTCATATATAATTAAGGTTTACCGTATAACGTAATATAGAATTACGGTTTAACGTATAACGTCACATAGTAATACGTCATAACGTGTAACGTCGTATAGAATTACGTCATAACGTATAACGTCACATAGTAATACGTCATAACGTATAACGTCATATAGAATTCCGGTTTAACGAATAACGCCATATAACAATGCGTCTTAACGTATAACGCCATATAGAATTACGGCATAATGTGTAACGTCACATAGTAATACGTCATAATGTATAACGCCATATAGCAATGCGTCATAACGTATAACGTCATATAGAATTACGCTTAATCGTATAACGTCATACAGTAATGCGTCATAACGCATAACGTCACACAGTAATGCGTCATAACTTATAACGTCACATAGAATTACGGTTTAGTGTATAAAGTCATATAGAATTAGGGTTTAACGTATAACGTCACATAGAATTACGGTTTAGCGTATAACGTCATATAGAATTAGGGTTTAACGTATAACGTCATATAGAATTACGGTTTAACGTATAACGTGATATCGTAATGCGTCATAACGGATAACGCCATTTAGTAATGCGTCATAACGTATAACGTCACATAGTAAACGTCATAACGTATAACGTCATATAGAATTACGACATAAGGTATAACGTCACATAGTATTACGGTTTAGCGTACAACGTCATATAGTAGTGCGTCATAACGTATAACGCCATATAGCAACGCGTTATAAAGTATAACGTCATATAGTAATGCGTGATAACGTATAACGTCATATAGAATTACGGCATAACGTATAACGTCACATAGTAATATGTCATAACGTATAAGGCCATATAGCAATGCGTCATAACGTATAACGTCATATAGTATTGCGTCATGACGTATAACGAGATATAGCAATGCGTCATAACGTATAACGTCATATAGAATTACGGTTTAAGGTATAACGTCATATAGCAATGCGTCATAACGTATAAGGCCATATAGCAATGCGTCATAACGTATAACGTCATTTAGTATTGCGTCATGAAGTATAACGTCATATAGAATAACCTCATAACGTATAACGTCACATAGTAATACGTCATAACGTATAGCGTCAGATAGTAATACGTCATAATGTGTAACGTCACATAGTAATACGTCATAACGTATAACGAGATATAGCAATGCGTCATAACGTATAACGTCATATAGAATTACGGTTTAAGGTATAACGTCATATAGCAATGCGTCATAACGTATAACGCCATTTAGTAATGCGTCCTAACGTATAACGTCATGTAGAATTACGGTTTAACGTATACCGTCATATAGTAATGCGTCATAACGTATAACGCCATTTAGTAATGCGTCATAACGTATAACGCCATATAGTAATGCGTCATAGCGTATGACGTCATATAGTATTGCGTCATAACGTATAACGCCATATAGTATTGCGTCATAACGTGTAACGTCGTATAGAATTACGTCATAACGTACAACGTCACATAGTAATACGTCATAACGTGTAACGTCGTATAGAATTACGTCATAACGCATAACGTCACATAGTAATACGTCATAACGTATAACGTCATATAGAATTCCGGTTTAACGTATAACGCCATATAGCAACGCGTTATAAAGTATAGCGTCATATAGTATTGCGTCATGACGTATAACGTCATATAGAATGACGTCATAACGTAGAACATCACATAGTAAACGTCCTAACGTATAACGTCATATAGAATTACGTCATAACTTATAACGTCACATGGTAATACGTCATAACGTATAACGTCATATAGAATTACGGCATAACGTATAACGTCATATAGTAATGCGTCATAACGTATAACGCCATGTCGTAATGCGTCATAATGTATAACGTCATGTAGTATTGCGTCATGAAGTATAACGTCATATAGAATTACGTCATGACGTAGAGCATCACATAGTAATACGTCATAACGTATAAGGTCATACAGTCATTCGTCATGAAGTATAACGTCATATAGAATTACGGCATGACGTATAACGTCACATAGTAATACGTCAAAACGTATAACGCCATATAGCAATGCGTCATAACGTATAACGTCATTTAGAAATACGTTATAACTTATAACGTCACATAGTAATACGGCATAACGTATAACGTCATATAGAATTACGGCATAACGTATAACATCACATGGAATTACGGTTTAGCGTATAACGTCATATAGCAATGCGTCATAACGTATAACGCCATTTAGTAATGCGTCCTAACGTATAACGTCATGTAGAATTACGGTTTAACGTATACCGTCATATAGTAATGCGTCATAACGTATAACGTCACATAGAATTACGGTTAAGCGTATAACGTCATATAGCAATGCGTCATAACGTATAAGGCCATATAGCAATGCGTCATAACGTATAACGTCATATAGCAATGCGTCATAACGTATAACGTCATATAGTAATGCGTCATAACGTATAGCGCCATATAGTAATGCGGCATGACGTATGACGTCATACAGTATTGCGTCATGACGTATAACGACATATAGTAAGGCTCCATGACGTATAACGTCATATAGAAATAAGGCATAACGTATAACGTCACATAGTAATACGTCATAACGTGTAACGTCGTATAGAATTACGTCATAACGTACAATGTCACATAGTAATACGTCATAACGTATAACGTCACATAGTAATACGTCATAACGTGTAACGTCATATAGAATTACGTCATAACGCATAACGTCACATAGTAATACGTCATAACGTATAACGTCATATAGAATTCCGGTTTAACGAATAACGCTATACAGCAATGCGTCATAACGTATAACGTCATATAGAATTACGGCATAATGTGTAACGTCACATAGTAATACGTCATAATGTATAACGCCATATAGCAATGCGTCATAACTTTTAACGTCACATAGAATTGCGGTTTAAGGTATAACGTCATATAGTAATGCGTCATAACGTATAACGCCATATAGTAATGCGTCATAACGTATAACGTCATATAGCAATGCGTCATAACGTATGACGTCGTATAGTATTGCGTCATGACGTATAACGTCATGTAGAATTAGGTCATAACGTAGAACATCACACTGTAATACGTCATAACGTATAACGTCACATGGAATTATGGTTTAACGTATAACGTCATATAGTAATGCGTCATAACGTATAACGCCATTTAGTAATGCGTCATAACGTATAACGTCACATTGTAATACGTCATAACGTATGACGTCATATAGAATTACGGCATAATGTATAACGTCACATAGTAATACGTCATAACGTATAACGTCATATAGAATTACGGCATAATGTGTAACGTCACATAGTAATACGTCATAATGTATAACGCCATATAGCAATGCGTCATAACTTATAACGTCACATAGAATTGCGGTTTAAGGTATAACGTCATATAGTAATGCGTCATAACGTATAACGCCATATAGTAATGCGTCATAACGTATAACGTCATATAGTATTGCGTCATGAAGTATAACGTCATATAGAATTACCTCATAACATAGAACATCACATAGTAATACGTCATAACGTATAACGTCATATAGAGTTAGGTCATAACTTTTAACGTCACATAGTAGTACGTAATAGCGTTTAACGTCATATAGAATTCCGGTTTAACGTATAACGCCATATAGCAACGCGTTATAAAGTATAACGTCATATAGTATTGCGTCATGACGTATAACGTCATATAGAATGACGTCATAACGTAGAACATCACATAGTAAACGTACTAACGTATAGCGTCATATACAATTACGTCATAACTTATAACGTCACATGGTAATACGTCATAACGTATAACGTCATATAGAATTACGGCATAACGTATAACATCACATGGAATTACGGTTTAGCGTATAACGTCATATAGCAATGCGTCATAACGTATAACGCCATATAGTAATGCGTCATAACGTATAACGCCATATAGTAATGCGTCATAATGTGTAACGTCATGTAGTATTGCGTCATGAAGTATAACGTCATATAGAATTACGTCATGGCGTAGAGCATCACATAGTAATACGTCATAACGTATAAGGTCATACAGTCATTCGTCATGAAGTATAACGTCATATAGAATTACGGCATGACGTATAACGTCACATAGTTATACGTCAAAACGTATAACGCCATATAGCAATGCGTCATAACGTATAACGTCATATAGAAATACGTTATAACTTATAACGTCACATAGTAATACGTCATAACGTATAACGTCATATAGAATTACGGCATAACGTATAACATCACATGGAATTACGGTTTAGCGTATAACGTCATATAGCAATGCGTCATAACGTATAAGGCCATATAGCAATGCGTCAGAACGTATAACGTCATATAGCAATGCGTCATAACGTATAACGTCATATAGTAATGCGTCATAACGTATAGCGCCATATAGTAATGCGGCATAACGTATGACGTCATATAGTATTGCGTCATGACGTATAACGACATATAGTAAGGCGCCATGACGTATAACGTCATATAGAAATAAGGCATAACGTATAACGTCACATAGTAATACGTCATAACGTGTAACGTCGTATAGAATTACGTCATAACGTACAATGTCACATAGTAATACGTCATAACGTATAACGTCACATAGTAATACGTCATAACGTGTAACGTCGTATAGAATTACGTCATAACGCATAACGTCACATAGTAATACGTCATAACGTATAACGTCATATAGAATTCCGGTTTAACGAATAACGCTATACAGCAATGCGTCATAACGTATAACGTCATATAGAATTACGGCATAATGTGTAACGTCACATAGTAATACGTCATAATGTATAACGCCATATATCAATGCGTCATAACTTATAACGTCACATAGAATTGCGGTTTAAGGTATAACGTCATATAGTAATGCGTCATAACGTATAACGCCATATAGTAATGCGTCATAACGTATAACGTCATATAGTATTGCATCATGACGTATAACGTCATATAGAATGACGTCATAACGTAGAACATCACATAGTAAACGTCCTAATGTATAACGTCGTATAGAATTACGTCATAACTTATAACGTCACATGGTAATACGAAATAACGTATAACGTCATATAGAATTACGGCATAACGTAGAACAACACATAGTAATACGTCACAACGTATAACGTTACATAGAATTACTGTTTAACATATAACGTAATATAGAATTCCGGTTTAACGTACAACGTCATATAGTAATGCGTCATAACGTATAACGTCATATAGTATTGCATCATGACGTATAACGTCATATAGAATTACGGCATAACGTAGAACAACACATAGTAATACGTCACAACGTATAACGTTACATAGAATTACTGTTTAACATATAACGTAATATAGAATTCCGGTTTAACGTACAACGTCATATAGTAATGCGTCATAATGTATAACATCATGTAGTATTGCGTCATGAAGTATAACGTCATATAGAATTACGTCATGGCGTAGAGCATCACATAGTAATACGTCATAACGTATAAGGTCATACAGTCATTCGTCATGAAGTATAACGTCATATAGTAATGCGTCATAACGTATAACGTCATGTAGTATTACGTCATAACTTATAACGTCACATGGAATTACGGTTTAGCGTATAACGTCATATAGCAATGCGTCATAACGTATAACGCCATTTAGTAATGCGTCCTAACGTATAACGTCATATAGAATTACGGTTTAATGTATATCATCATATAGAAATCCGGTTTAACGTATAACGTCATATGGAATTACGGTTTAACGTATAAAGCAATGTAGAATTACGGCATAACGTGTAACGTCATATAGTAATGCGTCATAACGTATAACGCCATATAGTAATGCGTCATAACGTACAACGTCACATAGTAATACGTCAAAACGTATAACGCCATATAGCAATGCGTCATAACGTATAACGTCATATAGAAATACGTTATATCCTATAACGTCACATAGTAGTACGTCATAACGTATAACGTCATATAGAATTCCGGTTTAACGTATAACGCTATATAGCAATGCGTCATAACGTATAACGCCATATAGTAATGAGTCATAACGTATAACTTCATATAGTACTGCGTCAAGAAGTATACTGTCATATAGAATTACGTCATAACATAGAACATCACATAGTAATACGTCATAACGTATAACGTTATATAGAGTTACGTCATAACTTATAACGTCACATGGTAATACGAAATAACGTATAACGTCATATAGAATTACGGCATAACGTAGAACAACACATAGTAATACGTCACAACGTATAACGTTACATAGAATTACTGTTTAACATATAACGTAATATAGAATTCCGGTTTAACGTACAACGTCATATAGTAATGCGTCATAACGTATAACGTCATATAGTATTGCATCATGACGTATAACGTCATATAGAATTACGGCATAACGTAGAACAACACATAGTAATACGTCACAACGTATAACGTTACATAGAATTACTGTTTAACATATAACGTAATATAGAATTCCGGTTTAACGTACAACGTCATATAGTAATGCGTCATAATGTATAACGTCATGTAGTATTGCGTCATGAAGTATAACGTCATATAGAATTACGTCATGGCGTAGAGCATCACATAGTAATACGTCATAACGTATAAGGTCATACAGTCATTCGTCATGAAGTATAACGTCATATAGTAATGCGTCATAACGTATAACGTCATGTAGTATTACGTCATAACTTATAACGTCACATGGAATTACGGTTTAGCGTATAACGTCATATAGCAATGCGTCATAACGTATAACGCCATTTAGTAATGCGTCCTAACGTATAACGTCATATAGAATTACGGTTTAATGTATATCATCATATAGAAATCCGGTTTAACGTATAACGTCATATGGAATTACGGTTTAACGTATAAAGCAATGTAGAATTACGGCATAACGTGTAACGTCATATAGTAATGCGTCATAACGTATAACGCCATATAGTAATGCGTCATAACGTACAACGTCACATAGTAATACGTCAAAACGTATAACGCCATATAGCAATGCGTCATAACGTATAACGTCATATAGAAATACGTTATATCCTATAACGTCACATAGTAGTACGTCATAACGTATAACGTCATATAGAATTCCGGTTTAACGTATAACGCTATATAGCAATGCGTCATAACGTATAACGCCATATAGTAATGAGTCATAACGTATAACTTCATATAGTACTGCGTCAAGAAGTATACTGTCATATAGAATTACGTCATAACATAGAACATCACATAGTAATACGTCATAACGTATAACGTTATATAGAGTTACGTCATAACTTATAACGTCACATAGTATACGTAATAACGTTTAACGTCATATAGAATTCTGGTTTAACGTACAACGCCATATAGCAACGTGTTATAAAGTATAACGTCATATAGTAATGCATGATAACGTATAACGTCATATAGTATTGCGTCATGACGTATAACGTTATATAGAATTAGGTCATAACGTATAACGTCACATAGAATTACGGTTTAACGTATAACGTATTATAGTAATGCGTCATACCGTATCACGCCATTTAGTAATGCGTCACAACGTACAACGTCACATAGTAATACGTCATAACGTATAACGTCATATAGAATTACGTCATAACGTATAACGCCATATAGTAATGCGTCATAACGTATAACGTCATATAGTATTGCGTCATAACGTGTAACGTCACATAGTAATACGTCATAACGTATAACGTCACACAGTAATACGTCATAACGTGTAACGTCGTATAGAATTACGTCATAACGTACAACGTCACATAGTAATACGTCATAACGTATAACGTCATATAGAATTAGGGTTTAACGTATAACGTCACATAGAATTACGGTTTAGCGTCTAACGTCATATAGAATTAGGGTTTAACGTATAACGTCATATAGAATTACAGTTTAACGTACAACGTCATATAGTAACGCGTCATAACGGATAACGCCATTTAGTAATATGTCGTAACGTATAACTTCACATAGTAAACGTCATAACGTATAACGTCATATAGAATTACCGCATAAGGTATAACGTCACATAGTAATACGTCATAACGTATAACGTCATATAGAATTACGGCATAATGTGTAACGTCACATAGTAATACGTCATAATGTATAACGCCATATAGCAATGCGTCATGACGTATAACGTCATATAGAATTACGGTTTAACGTATAACGTCATACAGTAATGCGTCATAACGCATAACGTCACATAGTAATACGTCATAACTTATAACGTCACATAGAATTACGGTTTGGCGTATAAAGTCATATAGAATTAGGGTTTAACGTATAACGTCACATAGAATTACGGTTTAGCGTATAACGTCATATAGAATTAGGGTTTAACGTATAACGTCATATAGAATTAGGGTTTAACGTATAACGTCACATAGAATTACGGTTTAGCGTATAACGTCATATAGAATTAGGGTTTAACGTATAACGTCATATAGAATTACGGTTTAACGTATAACGTCACATAGTAATACGTCATAACTTATAACGTCACATAGAATTACGGTTTAGCGTATAAAGTCATATAGAATTAGGGTTTAACGTATAACGCCACATGGAATTACGGTTTAGCGTATAACGTCATATAGAATTAGGGTTTATCGTATAACGTCATATAGAATTACGGTTTAGGGTACAACGTCATATAGCAATGGGTCATAACGTGTAACGACATTTAGTAATGCGTCATAATGTATAACGCCAGTTAGTAATGCGTCATAACGTATAACGCCATATAGAAATGCATCATAACGGATGACGTCATATAGTATTCCGTCATAACGTATAACGTCATATAGAATTACGTCATAACGTAGAACATCACATAGTAATACGTCATAACGTATAGCGTCACATAGTAATACGTCATAATGTATAACATCACATAGTAATATGTCATAACGTATAACGTCATATAGAGTTACGTCATAACTTATAACATCACATAGTAGTGCGTAATAAAGTTTAACGTCATATAGAATTCCGGTTTAACGTATAACGCCATATAGCAACGCGTTATAAAGTATAACGTCATATCGTAATGCGTGATAACGAATAACGTCATATAGTATTGCGTGATAACGTATAACGTCATATAGAATTACGGTTTAACGTATAACGTCATATAGTAATGCGTCATAACGTATAACGCCATTTAGTAATGCGTCATAACGTATAACGCCATTTAGTAATGCGTCATAACGTATAACGCCATATAGTAATGCGTCTTAACGTATGACGTCATATAGTATTGCGTCATAACGTATAACGTCATATAGAATTACGTCATAGCTTAGTACATCACATAGTAATACGTCATAACCTATAACGTCATATAGAATTACGGCATAACGTACAACGTCATATAGTATTGCGTCGTGTCGTATAACGTCATATAGAATTACGTCATAACGTATAACATCACATAGTAATACGTCTTAACGTATAACGTCACATAGAATTACGGTTTAGCGTATAACGTTATATAGAATTACGGTTTAACGTATAACGTCATATAGAATTACAGTTTAACGTACAACGTCATATTGTAACGCGTCATAACGGATAACGCCATTTAGTAATATGTCATAACGTATAACGTCACATAGTAAACGTCATAACGTATAACGTCATATAGAATTACGGCATAAGGTATAACGTCACATAGAATTACGGCATAACGTATAACGTCATATAGAATTAGGGATTAACGTATAACGTCATATAGAATTATGGTTTAGCGTATAACGTCATATAGAATTAGGGTCTAACGTATAACGCCATTTAGTAAAGCGTCATAACGTATAACGTCATATAGAATTACGGTTTAACGTATAACGTCATCCAGTAATGCGTCATAACGCATAACGTCACATAGAAATACGTCATAACTTATAACGTCACATAGAATTACGGTTTAGCGTATAACGTCATATAGAATTAGGGTTTAACGCATAACGTCATATAGAATTACGGTTTAGCGTATAACGTCATATAGAATTAGGGTTTAACGTATAACGTCATATAGAACTACGGTTTAACGTATAACGTCACATAATAATACGTCATAACGTGTAACGTCGTATAGAATTACCTCATAACGTATAACGTCACATAGTAATACGTCATAACGTATAACGCCATATAGTAATGCGTCATAACGTATGACGTCATATAGTAAACGTCATAACGTATAACGTCATATAGAATTACGGCATAATGTATAACGCCACATAGCAATGCGTCATAACGTATGACGTCATATAATAAGGCGACATGACGTATATCGCCATATAGCAATGCGTCATAACGTTCAACGTCATATAGAAATACGTCATAACGTATAACTTCACATAGTAATACGTCATAACGTATAACGTCATATAGAATTCCGGTTTAACGTATAACGTCATATGTAATTACGGTTTAACGTATAAAGCCATATAGAATTACGGCATAACGTAGAACATCACATAGTAATACGCCATAACGTATAACGTCATATAGAATTACGGCATAAAGTATAACGTCACGCAGTAATACGTCATAACGTATAACGTCATATAGAATTGCGGCATGACGTATAAAGTCACATGGTAATACGTCATAACGTATAACGTCACTTAGAATTACGGTTTAGCGTATAACGTCATATGTAATTACGGTTTAATGTATAACGTATAACGTCATGTAGTATTGCGTCATGAAGTATAACGTCATGTAGAATTAGGTCATAACATAGAAAATCACATAGTAATACGTCATAACGTATAACGTCATATAGTATTACGGCATAACGTATAACATCACATGGAATTACGGTTTAGCGTATAACGTCATATAGCAATGCGTCATAACGTATAACGCCGTATAGTAATGCGTCAGAACGTATGACGTCATATAGTATTGCGTCATGACGTATAACGTCATGTAGAATTAGGTCATAACGTAGAACATCACATAGTAATACGTCATAACGTATAAGGTCATACAGTAATTCGTCATACCGTATAAAGTCATATAGAATTACGGCATAAAGTATAACGTCACGTAGTAATACGTCATAACGTACAACGTCATATAGAATTGCGGCATGACGTATAAAGTCACATGGTAATACGTCATAACGTATAACGTCACTTAGAATTACGGTTTCGCGTATAACGTCATATGTAATTACGGTTTAATGTATAACGTATAACGTCATGTAGTATTGCGTCATGAAGTATAACGTCATGTAGAATTAGGTCATAACGTAGAAAATCACATAGTAATACGTCATAACGTATAACGTCATATAGTATTACGGCATAACGTATAACATCACATGGAATTACGGTTTAGCGTATAACGTCATATAGCAATGCGTCATAACGTATAACGCCATTTAGTAATGCGTCCTAACGTATAACGTCATATAGAATTACGGTTTAACGTATACCGTCATACAGTAATGCGTCATAACGTATAACGTCACATAGAATTACGGTTTAGCGTATAACGTCACATAGAATTACGGTTTAGCGTATAACGTCATATAGAATTAGGGTTTAACGTATAAAGTCATATAGTAATGCGTCATAACGTACAACGTCATATAGAATTACGTCATAACGTAGAACATCACATAGTAATACGTCATAACGTATAACGTCATATAGAATTAGGGTTTAACGCATAACGTTATATAGAATTACGGTTTAGCGTATAACGTCATATAGAATTAGGGTTTAACGTTTAACGTCATATAGTAATGCATCATAACGTATAACGTCATATAGAATTACGCTTTAACGTATACCGTCATACAGTAATGCGTCATAACGTATAACGTCACATAGAATTACGGTTTAGCGTATAACGTCACATAGAATTACGGCATAACGTATAACGTCATATAGAATTAGGGTTTAACGTATAACGTCATATAGAATTACGGTTTAGCGTATAACGTCATATAGAATTAGGGTCTAACGTATAACGCCATATAGTAATGCGTCATAACGTATAATGTCATATAGAATTACGGTTTAACGTATAACGTCACATAGTAATACGTCATAACGTATAAGGTCATACAGTAATTCGTCATACCGTATAAAGTCATATAGAATTACGGCATAAAGTATAACGTCACGTAGTAATACGTCATAACGTACAACGTCATATAGAATTGCGGCATGACGTATAAAGTCACATGGTAATACGTCATAACGTATAACGTCACAGAGAATTACGGTTAAGCGTATAACGTCTTATAGCAATGCGTCATAACGTATAAGGCCATATAGCAATGCGTCATAACGTACAACGTCACATAGTAATACGTCATAACGTATAACGTCATATAGAATTACGGCATATCGTATAACGTCACATAGTAATACGTCATAACGTATAACGTCATATAGAATTGCGTCATAACGTATAACGTCACATAGTAATACGTCATAACGTATAACGTCATATAGAATTCCGGTTTTACGTATAACGTCATATGTAATTACGGTTTAACGTATAAAGCCATATAGAATTACGGCATAACGTATAACGTCACATAGTAATACGTCATAACGTATAACGTCATATAGAATTGCGTCATAACGTATAACGTCACATAGTAATACGTCATAACGTATAACGTCATATAGAATTCCGGTTTTACGTATAACGTCATATGTAATTACGGTTTAACGTATAAAGCCATATAGAATTACGGCATAACGTATAACGTCACGTAGAAATACGTCATAACGTATAACGTCACATAGAATTACGGTTTAGCGTATAACGTCATATAGCAATGCGTCATAACGTATAACGCCATTTAGTAATGCGTCAAAACATATAACGCCATATAGTAATGCGTCATAACCTACAACTTCATATAGTATTGCGTCATGACGTACAATGTCATATAGTATTGCGTCATGACGTATAACGTCATCTAGATTTACGTCATAACGTATTACGTCACATAGTAATACGTCTTTAACGTATAACGTCATACAGCATTACGTCATAACGTATAACGTCATATAGAGTTACGTCATAACTTATAACGTCACATATTTATACGTAATAACGTTGAACTTCATACAGAATTCCGGTTTAACGTATAACGCCATATAGCAATGCGTTATAAAGTATAACGTCACACAGTAATACGTCATAACGTATAACGTCATATAGAATTCCGGTTTAACGTATAACGTCATATGTAATTACGGTTTAACGTATAATGCCATATAGAATTTCGGCATAACGTATAACGTCACATAGTAATACGTCATAACGTATAACGTCATATAATAAGGCGACATGACGTATTACGCCATATAGCAATGCGTCATAACGTACAACGTCATATACAAATACGTCATAACGTATAACTTCACATCGTAATACGTCATAACGTATAACGTCATATAGAATTGCGTCATAACGTATAACGTCACATAGTAATACGTCATAACGTATAACGTCACATGGAATTACGGTTTAACGTATAACGACATATAGAATTCCTTTTTAACGTATAACGTCATATAGTAATGCGTCATAACGTATAACGCCATATAGTAATACGTCATAACGTATAACGCCATATAGCCATGCGCCATAACGTATAACGTCATATGGAATTACGGTTTAACGTATAACGTCATATAGAATTCCTTTTTAACGTATAACGTCATATAGTAATGCGTCATAACGTATAACGCCACATAGTAATGCGTCATAACGTATAACGCCATATAGTAATGCGTCATAACGTATGACGTCATATAGTATTGCGTCATGACGTATAACGTCATATAGAATTATGTCATAACGTAGAACGTCACATAGTAGTACGTAATAACGTTTAACGACATATAGAATTCCGGTTTAACGTATAACGCCATATAGCAACGCGTTATAAAGTATAACGTCATATAGTAATGCGTGATAACGTACAATGTCATATAGAATTTGGTCATAACGTAGAACATCACATAGTAATACGTCATAACGTATAACGTCACGTAGAATTACGGTTTAACGTATAACGTCATATAGTAATGCGTCATACCGCATCACGCCATTTAGTAATGCGTCATAACGTACAACGTCACATAGTAATACGTCATAACGTATAACGTCATATCGAATTACGTCATAACGTATAACGCCATATAGCAATACGTCATAACGTGTAACGTCATATAGTATTGCGTCATGACGTATAACGTCATATAGAATGACGTCATAACGTCGAACATCACATAGTAATACGTCCTAACGTATAACGTCATATAGAATTACGTCATAACTTATAACGTCACATAGTAATACGTCATAACGTATAACGTCATATAGAATTCCGGTTTAACGTATAACGCTATATAGCAATGCGTCATAACGTATAACGTCATATAGAATTACGGCATAACGTAGAACATCACATAGTAATACGTCCGAACGTATAACGTCATATAGAATTACGTCATAACTTATAACGTCACATAGTAATACGTCATAACGAATAACGTCATATAGAATTACGGCATAACGTGTAACGTCACATAGTAATACGTCATAACGTATAACGTCATATAGAATTACGGTTTAGCGTATAACGTCATGTAGCAATGCGCCATAACGTATAACGCCATATAGAATTGCGTCATAACGTATAACGTCACAGAGTAATACGTCAAAACGTATAACGTCATATAGAATTCCGGATTAACGTATAACGTCATATAGAAATCCGGTTTAACGTATAACGTCATATGGAATTACGGTTTAACGTATAAAGCAATGTAGTATTACGGCATAACGTATAACGTCATATAGTAATGCGTCATAACGTATAACGCCATATAGTAATGCGTCATAATGTATAACGTCATGTAGTATTGCGTCATGAAGTATAACGTCATATAGAATTACGTCATGACGTAGAGCATCACATAGTAATACGTCATAACGTATAAGGTCATACAGTCATTCGTCATACCGTATAAAGTCATATAGAATTACGGCATAAAGTATAACGTCACGTAGTAATACGTCACATCGTACAACGTCATATTGAATTACGGCATGACGTATAACGTCACATAGTAATACGTCAAAACGTATAACGACATATAGCAATGCGTCATAACGTATAACGTCATATAGAAATACGTTATAACTTATAGCGTCACATAGTAATACGTCATAACGAATAACGTCATATAGAATTACGGCATAACGTATAACATCACATGGAATTACGATTTAGCGTATAACGTCATATAGCAATGCGTCATAACGTATAACGCCATTTCGTAATGCGTCCTAACGTATAACTTCATATAGAATTACGGTTTAACGTATACCGTCATATCGTATTGCGTTATAACGTATAACGTCATATATAATTACGTCATAACGTAGAACATCACATAGTAATACGTCCGAACGTATAACGTCATATAGAATTACGTCATAACTTATAACGTCACATAGTAAAACGTCATAACGTATAACGTCATATAGAATTACGGCATAGCGTGTAACGTCACATAGTAATACGTCATAACGTATAACGTCATATAGAATTCCGGTTTAACGTATAACGCTATATAGCAATGCGTCATAACGAATAACGTCATATAGAATTACGGCATAACGTAGAACATCACATAGTAATACGTCCGAACGTATAACGTCATATAGAATTACGTCATAACTTATAACGTCACATAGTAATACGTCATAACGTATAACGTCATATAGAATTACGGCATAGCGTGTAACGTCACATAGTAATACGTCATAACGTATAACGTCATATAGAATTCCGGTTTAACGTATAACGCTATATAGCAATGCGTCATAACGTATAACGTCATATAGAATTATGGCATAACGTAGAACATCACATAGTAATACGTCCGAACGTATAACGTCATATAGAATTACGTCATAACTTATAACGTCACATAGTAATACGTCATAACGTATAACGTCATATAGAATTACGGCATAGCGTGTAACGTCACATAGTAGTACGTCATAACGTATAACGTCACATAGAATTACGGTTTAGCGTATAACGTCATATAGCAATGCGTCATAAGGTATAACGCCATTCAGTAATGCGTCATAACATATAACGCCATATAGTAATGCGTCATAAGCTATAGCGTCATATAGTATTGCGTCATGACGTATAACGTCATATAGAATTACGTCATAACGTATAACGCCATATAGCCATGCGTCATAACGTATAAGGTCATATGAAATTACGGTTTAACGTATAACGTCATATAGTAATGCGTCATAACGTATAACGCCATATAGAAATGCGTCATAACGTATGACGTCACATAGTATTGCGTCATGACGTATAACGTCATGTAGAATTAGGTCATAACGTAGAACATCACATAGTAATACGTCATAACGTATAACGTCACATAGAATTACGGTTCAGCGTCTAACGTCATATAGCAATACGTCATAACGTATAAGGCCATATAGCAATGCGTCATAACGTATAACGGCATATAGTATTGCGTCATGACGTATAACGTCATATAGAATGACGTCATAACGTAGAACATCACATAGTAAACGTCCTAACGTATAAGGTCATATAGAATTACGTCATAACTTATAACGTCACATGGTAATACGAAATAACGCATAACGTCACATAGTAAGACGTCATAACTTATAACGTCACATAGAATTACAGTTTAACGAATAACGTCACATAGAATTAGGGTGTACCGTATAACGTCATATAGAATGACGTCATAACGTAGAACATCACATAGTAAACGTCCTAACGTATAACGTCATATAGAATTACGTCATAACTTATAACGTCACATGGTAATGCGAAATAACGCATAACGTCACATAGTAATACGTCATAACTTATAACGTCACATAGAATTACGGTTTAACGTATAACGTCACATAGAATTAGGGTTTACCGTATAACGTCATATAGAATTACGGTTTAACGTATAACGTCACATAGTAATACGTCATAACGTGTAACGTCGTATAGAATTACGTCATAACGTATAACGTCACATAGCAATACGTCATAACGTATAACGACTTATAGAATACCGGTTTAACGAATAACGCTATATAACAATGCGTCATGACGTATAACGTCATATAGAATTAAGTCATAACGTAGAACGTCACATAGTAGTACGTCATAACGTGTAACGTCATATAGTATTGCGTCATGACGTATAACGTCATATAGAATGACGTCATAACGTCGAACATCACATAGTAATACGTCCTAACGTATAACGTCGTATAGAATTACGTCATAACGTATAACGTCACATAGCAATACGTCATAACGTATAACGACTTATAGAATACCGGTTTAACGAATAACGCTATATAACAATGCGTCATGACGTATAACGTCATATAGAATTAAGTCATAACGTAGAACGTCACATAGTAATACGTCATAACGTATAACGTCATACAGTAAGTGGTCATACCGTATAACGTCATATAGATGTACGGTTTAACGCATAACGTCATATAGGTTTACGGTTTAACGTTTAACGTCATATAATAATGCGTCATAACGTATAACGCCATATTGTAATGCGTCATAACGTATAACGTCATATAGGATTGCGTCATGACGTATAACGTCATATAGAAATACGGTTAAACGTATAACGCCATATAAAGTTACTTTTTAACGTATAACGTCATATAGAATTACGGTTTAACGTATAACGCCATATAGTAATGCGTCATAACGTAGAACGTCACATAGTAATACGTCATACCGTATAACGTCATATCGAATTACGTCATAACGTATAGCGGCTTATAGTAATACGTCATAACGTATAACGTCATATAGCAATGCATCATGATGTATAACGTCATATAGAATTACGTCATAACATATAATGCCATATAGAATTACGTCATAACGTATAACGTCATATAGTAATGCGTCATAACGTATAACGTCATATAGTATTGCGTCATGATGTATAACGTCATATCGAATTACAACATAACGTATAACGTCAGATTGTAATGCGTCATAACGTGTAACGTCACATAGTAATACGTCATAACGTATAACGTCGTATAGAATTACGTCATAACGGATAACGTCTTATAGTAATACGTCATAAGGTATAACGTCATATTGCAATGCGTCATAACGTATAACGCCATATAGAATTACGGTTTAACGTACAACGTCAGATAGTAATGAGTCATAACCTATAACGCCATATAGTAATACTTCATAACGTATAATGTCATATAGAATTACTTCATAACGTATAACGTCACATAGTAATACATCATAACGTAATACGTCATATAGTATTTCGGTTCAACGTATAACGTCATATAGCAATGTGTCATAAAGTATAACGTCACATAGTAATACGTCATAACGTATAACGTCATATAGGATTATTGTTTAACTTATAACGTCATACAGTAATTCCTCATAACGTATAACGTCACATAGTAATACGTCACAACGAATAACGTCATATAGAATTACGGTTAAACGTATAACGCCTTATAGAATTACGTTTTAACTTATAACGTAATATAGAATTACGGTGTAACGTATAACACCATAGCGTAATGCGTCATAACGTATAACGTCACATAGTATAAGGTCATAATGTATAACGTCATATGGAATTACGGCATAACGTATAACGTCATACAGTAATGCGTCATAAAGTATAACGTCATATGGTATAGCGTCATGACGTATAACGTCGTATAGCGTTACGTCATAATGGATAACATCTTCTAGTAATACGTCATAACTTATAACGTCATATAGTAATGCGTCATAACGTATAACGTCATATAGTATTGCGTCATGATGTATAACGTCATATCGAATTACGGCTTAACGTAAAACGTCATACAGTAATGCCTCATATCGTATAACGTCATATAGTATTGCGTCATGACGTATAACGTCGTATAGAATTACGTCATAACATATAATGCCATATAGAAATACGGCATAACGTATAACGTCATATCGTAATGCGTCATAACGTATAACGCCATATAGTAATACGTCATAACGTATAACGTCATATAGAATTACGGTTTAACGTACAACGTCAGATAGTAATGAGTCATAACCTATAACGCCATATAGTAATACTTCATAACGTATAACGTCATATAGAATTGCTTCAGAACGTATAACGTCACATAGTAATACATCATAACGTATAACGTCATATAGTATTTCGGTTCAACGTATAACGTCATATAGCAATGCGTCATAAAGTATAACGTCACATAGTAATACGTCATAACGTATAACGTCATATAGGATTATTGTTTAACGTATAACGTCATACAGTAATTCCTCATAACGTATAACGTCACATAGTAATACGTCACAACGAATAACGTCATATAGAATTACGGTTAGACGTATAACGCCATATAGAATTACGTATTAACTTATAACGTAATATAGAATTACGGTGTAACGTATAACACCATAGCGTAATGCGTCATAACGTATAACGTCACATAGTATAAGGTCATAATGTATAACGTCATATGGATTTACGGCATAACGTATAACGTCATACAGTAATGCGTCATAACGTATAACGTCATATAGTATAGCGTCATGACGTATAACGTCGTATAGCGTTACGTCATAATGGATAACATCTTCTAGTAATACGTCATAACGTATAACGTCATATAGTAATGCGTCATAACGTATAACGTCATATAGTATTGCGTCATGATGTATAACGTCATATCTAATTACGGTTTAACGTATAACGTCATACAGTAATGCGTCATAACGTATAACGTCATATAGTATTGCGTCATGACGTATAACGTCGTATAGAATTACGTCATAACGGATAACGTCTTATAGTAATACGTCATAACGTATAACGTCATATAGTAATGCGTCATAACGTATAACGTCATATAGTATTGCGTCATGATGTATAACGTCATATCGAATTACGGTTTAACGTATAACGTCATACAGTAATGCGTCATAACGTATAACTTCACATAGTAGAACGTCCTAACGTATAACGTCAAATAGAATTACGGCATAACATATAACGTCGCATAGAATTACGTCATAACGGATAACGTCACATAGTAAACGTTAGAACGTATAACGTCATATAGAATTACATTTTAACGTATAACGCAATATAGTAATGCGTCATAACGTATAACGACATATAGTATTGCGTCATGATGTATAACGTCATATTGAATTACGTCATAACATATAATGTCATATAGAATTACGGCATATCGTATAACGTCATATAGTAGTGCGTCATAACGTATAACACCATCTAGTAATACGTCATAACGTATAACGTCATATAGAATTACTTCATAACGTATAACGTCACATAGTAGAACGTCATATCGTATAACGTCACATAGAATTACGGTTTAACGTATAACGTCATAGTGTAATGCGTCATAACGTATAACGCCATATAGGATTACGGCATAACGTATAACGTAACATAGAATTACGTCGCAACGTATAACGTCTTATAGTAGTACGTCATATCGTATAATGTCACATAGAATTACGGTTTAACGTATAACGTCATAGTGTAATGCGCCATAAAGTATAACGCCATATAGGATTACGGCATAACGTAGAACGTAACATAGAATTACGTCACAACGTATAACGTCACATAGTAATACGTCATAACGTATAACGTCATACAGTAATTGGTCATACCGTATAACGTCATATAGATGTACGGTTTAACGCATAACGTCATATAGGTTTACGGTTTAACGTTTAACGTCATATAATAATACGCCATAACGTATAACGCCATATAGTAATGCGTCATAACGTATAACGTCATATAGTATTGCGTCATGACGTATAACGTCATATAGAAATACGGTTAAACGTATAACGCCATATAGTGTTACGTTTTAACGTATAACGTCATATAGAATTACGGTTTAACGTATAACGCCATATAGTAATGCGTCATAACGTAGAACGTGACATAGTAATACGTCATACCGTATAACGTCATATCGAATTACGTCATAACGTATAGCGGCTTATAGTAATACGACATAACGTATAACGTCATATAGCAATGCGTCATGATGTATAACGTCATATAGAATTACGTCATAACATATAATGCCATATAGAATTACGTCATAACGTATAACGTCATATAGTAATGCGTCATAACGTATAACGTCATATAGTATTGCGTCATGATGTATAACGTCATATCGAATTAGCACATAACGTATAACGTCAGATTGTAATGCATCATAACGTGTAACGTCACATAGTAATACGTCATAACGTATAACGTCGTATAGAATTACGTCATAACGGATATCGTCTTATAGTAATACGTCATAAGGTATAACGTCATATAGCAATGCGTCATAACGTATAACGCCATATAGTAATGCGTCATAACGTATAACGCCATATAGTAATGCGTCATAACGTATAACGTCATATAGTATTGCGTCATGATGTATAACGTCATATCGAATTACGGCTTAACGTAAAACGTCATACAGTAATGCCTCATAACGTATAACGTCATATAGTATTGCGTCATGACGTATAACGTCGTATAGAATTACGTCATAACATATAATGCCATATAGAAATACGGCATAACGTATAACGTCATATCGTAATGCGTCATAACGTATAACGCCATATAGTAATACGTCATAACGTATAACGTCATATAGAATTACGGTTTAACGTACAACGTCAGATAGTAATGAGTCATAACCTATAACGCCATATAGTAATACTTCATAACGTATAACGTCATATAGAATTGCTTCAGAACGTATAACGTCACATAGTAATACATCATAACGTATAACGTCATATAGTATTTCGGTTCAACGTATAACGTCATATAGCAATGCGTCATAAAGTATAACGTCACATAGTAATACGTCATAACGTATAACGTCATATAGGATTATTGTTTAACGTATAACGTCATACAGTAATTCCTCATAACGTATAACGTCACATAGTAATACGTCACAACGAATAACGTCATATAGAATTACGGTTAGACGTATAACGCCATATAGAATTACGTATTAACTTATAACGTAATATAGAATTACGGTGTAACGTATAACACCATAGCGTAATGCGTCATAACGTATAACGTCACATAGTATAAGGTCATAATGTATAACGTCATATGGATTTACGGCATAACGTATAACGTCATACAGTAATGCGTCATAACGTATAACGTCATATAGTATAGCGTCATGACGTATAACGTCGTATAGCGTTACGTCATAATGGATAACATCTTCTAGTAATACGTCATAACGTATAACGTCATATAGTAATGCGTCATAACGTATAACGTCATATAGTATTGCGTCATGATGTATAACGTCATATCTAATTACGGTTTAACGTATAACGTCATACAGTAATGCGTCATAACGTATAACGTCATATAGTATTGCGTCATGACGTATAACGTCGTATAGAATTACGTCATAACGGATAACGTCTTATAGTAATACGTCATAACGTATAACGTCATATAGTAATGCGTCATAACGTATAACGTCATATAGTATTGCGTCATGATGTATAACGTCATATCGAATTACGGTTTAACGTATAACGTCATACAGTAATGCGTCATAACGTATAACTTCACATAGTAGAACGTCCTAACGTATAACGTCAAATAGAATTACGGCATAACATATAACGTCGCATAGAATTACGTCATAACGGATAACGTCACATAGTAAACGTTAGAACGTATAACGTCATATAGAATTACATTTTAACGTATAACGCAATATAGTAATGCGTCATAACGTATAACGACATATAGTATTGCGTCATGATGTATAACGTCATATTGAATTACGTCATAACATATAATGTCATATAGAATTACGGCATATCGTATAACGTCATATAGTAGTGCGTCATAACGTATAACACCATCTAGTAATACGTCATAACGTATAACGTCATATAGAATTACTTCATAACGTATAACGTCACATAGTAGAACGTCATATCGTATAACGTCACATAGAATTACGGTTTAACGTATAACGTCATAGTGTAATGCGTCATAACGTATAACGCCATATAGGATTACGGCATAACGTATAACGTAACATAGAATTACGTCGCAACGTATAACGTCTTATAGTAGTACGTCATATCGTATAATGTCACATAGAATTACGGTTTAACGTATAACGACATAGTGTAATGCGCCATAAAGTATAACGCCATATAGGATTACGGCATAACGTAGAACGTAACATAGAATTACGTCACAACGTATAACGTCACATAGTAATACGTCATAACGTATAACGTCATACAGTAATTGGTCATACCGTATATCGTCATATAGATGTACGGTTTAACGCATAACGTCATATAGGTTTACGGTTTAACGTTTAACGTCATATAATAATGCGCCATAACGTATAACGCCATATAGTAATGCGTCTTAACGTATAACGTCATATAGTATTGCGTCATGACGTATAACGTCATATAGAAATACGGTTAAACGTATAACGCCATATAGTGTTACGTTTTAACGTATAACGTCATATAGAATTACGGTTTAACGTATAACGCCATATAGTAATGCGTCATAACGTAGAACGTGACATAGTAATACGTCATACCGTATAACGTCATATCGAATTACGTCATAACGTATAGCGGCTTATAGTAATACGACATAACGTATAACGTCATATAGCAATGCGTCATGATGTATAACGTCATATAGAATTACGTCATAACATATAATGCCATATAGAATTACGTCATAACGTATAACGTCATATAGTAATGCGTCATAACGTATAACGTCATATAGTATTGCGTCATGATGTATAACGTCATATCGAATTAGAACATAACGTATAACGTCAGATTGTAATGCATCATAACGTGTAACGTCACATAGTAATACGTCATAACGTATAACGTCGTATAGAATTACGTCATAACGGATAACGTCTTATAGTAATACGTCATAAGGTATAACGTCATATAGCAATGCGTCATAACGTATAACGCCATATAGTAATGCGTCATAACGTATAACGCCATATAGTAATGCGTCATAACGTACAACGCCATATAGTATTGCGTCATGATGTATAACGTCATATAGAATTACGACATAACATATAATGTCATATAGAATTACGGCATAACATATAACGTCACATAGAATTACGTCATAACGGATAACGTCACATAGTGAACGTTAGAACGTACAACGTCATATAGAATTACATTTTAACGTATGACGCAATATAGTAATGCGTCATAACGTATAACGTCACATAGTAATACGTCATAACGTATAACGTCGTATAGAATTACGTCATAACGGATAACGTCTTATAGTAATACGTCATAAGGTATAACGTCATATAGCAATGCGTCATAACGTATAACGCCATATAGTAATGCGTCATAACGTATAACGCCATATAATAATGCGTCATAACGTACAACGCCATATAGTATTGCGTCATGATGTATAACGTCATATAGAATTACGACATAACATATAATGTCGTATAGAATTACGGCATAACATATAACGTCACATAGAATTACGTCATAACGGATAACGTCACATAGTGAACGTTAGAACGTACAACGTCATATAGAATTACATTTTAACATATAACGCAATATAGTAATGCGTCATAACGTATAACGTCATATAGTATTGCGTCATGATGTATAACGTCATATAGAATTATGTCATAACATATAATGCCATATAGAATTACGTCATAACGTATAACGTCATATAGTAATGCGTCATAACGTATAACGTCATATAGTATTGCGTCATGATGTGTAATGTCATATCGAATTACAACATAACGTATAACGTCAGATTGTAATGCGTCATTACGTGTAACGTCACATAGTAATACGTCATACCGTATAACGTCGTATAGAATTACGTCATAACGGATAACGTCTTATAGTAATACGTCATAAGGTATAACGTCATATAGCAATGCGTCATAACGTATAACGCCATATAGTAATGCGTCATAACGTATAACGCCATATAGTAATGCGTCATAACGTATAACGCCATATAGTAATGCGTCATAACGTATAACGTCATATAGTATTGCGTCATGATGTATAACGTCATATAGAATTACGACATAACATATAATGTCATATAGAATTACGGCATAACGTATAACGTCATATAGTATTGCGTCATGACGGATAACGCCTTACAGTAATACGTCTTAACGTATAACGTCATATAGGAATGCGTCATAACGTATAACGCCATATAGTAATGCGTCATAACGTATAACGCCATATAGTAGTGCGTCATAACGTATAACGCCATATAGTATTGCGCCATGATGTATAACGTCGTACAGAATTACGTCATAATATATAATGTCATATAGTATTGCGTCATGACGTATAACGTCATATAGTATTACGGCATAACATATAACGTCACATAGAATTACGTCATAACGGATAACGTCACATAGTAATACGTCTCACCGAATAACGTCTTATAGAATTACGGTTAAACGTATAACGCCATATAGAATTACGTTTTAACGTATAACGTAATATCGAATTACGGTGTAACGTATAATACCATTGCATAATGCGCCATAACGTGTAACGTCACATAGTAATACGTCATAACGCATAACGTCATATAGAATTACGGTTTAACGTATAACGCCATATAGCAATGCGTCATAACGGATAACGTCACATAGTAATACGTCATAACGTATAACGTCATATAGTATTACGGCATAACATATAACGTCACATAGAATTACGTCATAACGCATAACGTCACATAGTAATACGTTATAACGCATAACGTCACATGGAATTACGGTTTAACGTATAACGTCATACAGTAATGCGTCATAACGTATAACGTCATATAGTATTGCGTCATGACGTATAACGTCGTATAGATTTACGTCATAACGGATAACGTCTCATAGTAATACGTCATAACGTATAACGTCACACAGTATTACGTAATAACGTATAACGTCATATAGAATTACGGTTTAACGTATAACGTCATATAGAATTACGGTTTAACGTATAACGTCATACAGTAATGCGTCATAACGTATAACGTCATATAGTATTGCGTCATGACGAATAACGTCGTATAGATTTACGTCATAACGTATCAGGTCACATAGTAAAACGTCATAACGTATAACGACATATAGAATTACGGTTTAACGTATAACGTCATACAGTAATGCGTCATAACGTATAACGTCACATAGTAATACGTCATACCGTATAACGTCATATCTAATTACGTCATAACGTATAACGTCACATAGCAAAACGTCACAACGAATAACGTCATATGGAATTACGGTTAAACGTATAACGCCATATAGAATTACGTTTTAACGTATAACGTTATATAGAATTACGGTGTAACGTATAATACCATAGCGTTATGCGTCATAACGTATAACGTCATATCGAATTACGTCATAACGTATTACGTCACATAGCAGAACGTCATAACGTATAACATCATATAGAATTACTGTTTAACGTATAACGTCATACAGTAATGCGTCATAACGTATAACGTCATACCGAATTACGTCATAACGTATAACGTCATATAGAATTACGGTTTAACGTATAACGTCATACAGTAATGCGTCAAAACGTATAACGTCATATAGTATTGCGTCATGACGTATAACGTCATATAGAAATACGGTGAAACATATAACGCCATATAGAGTTACGTTTTAACGTATAACGTTATATAGTATGACGGTTTAACGTATAAAGCCATATAGTAATGCGTCATCACGTATAACGTCACATAGTAATACGTCATACCGTATAACGTCATATCGAATTACGTCATAACGTATAACGTCACATAGCAAAACGTCATAACGTATAACGTCACATAGTAAAACGTCATAACGTATAACGTCATATAGATTTACGGTTTAACGTATAACGTCATACTGTAATGAGTCATAACGTATAACGTCATATAGTATTGCGTCATGACGGATAACGTCTTACAGTAATACGTCTTAACGTATAACGTCATATAGTATTGCTTCATGATGTATAACGTCATACAGAATTACGTCATAATATATAATGTCATATAGTATTGCGTCATGACGTATAACGTCATATAGTATTACGGCATAACATATAGCGTCACATAGAATTACGTCATAACGGATAACGTCACATAGTAATACGTCATAACGTATAACGTATTATAGTATTACGGCATAACATATGAAGTCACATAGAATTACGTCATAACGGATAACGTCACATAGTACTACGTCTCACCGAATAACGTCTTATAGAATTACGGTTAAACGTATAACGCCATATAGAATTACGTTTTAACGTATAACGTAATATAGAATTACGGTGTAACGTATAATACCATTGCGTAATGCGCCATAACGTGTAACGTCACATAGTAATACGTCATAACGCATAACGTCTTATAGAATTACGGTTTAACGTATAACGCCATATAGTAATGCGTCATAACGTATAACGTCACATAGTAAAACGACATAACGTATAACGTCATATAGAATTACGGTTTAACGTATAACGTCATACTGTAATGCGTCATAACGTATAACGTCATATAGTATTGCGTCATAACGTATAACGTCATATAGTATTGCGTCATGACGGATAACGTCTTACAGTAATACGTCTTAACGTATAACGTCATATAGGAATGCGTCATAACGTATAACGCCATATAGTAATGCGTCATAACGTATAACGCCATATAGTAATGCGTCATAACGTATAACGCCATATAGTATTGCGTCATGATGTATAACGTCATACAGAATTACGTCATAATATATAATGTCATATAGTATTGCGTCAAGACGTATAACGTCATATTGTATTACGGCATAACATATAACGTCACATAGAATTACGTCATAACGGATAACGTCACATAGTAATACGTCATAACGTATAACGTCATACTGTAATGCGTCATAACGTATAACGTCATATAGTATTGCGTCATAACGTATAACGTCATATAGTATTGCGTCATGACGGATAACGTCTTACAGTAATACGTCTTAACGTATAACGTCATATAGGAATGCGTCATAACGTATAACGTCACATAGTAATACGTCATAACGTATAACGTCATATAGTATTACGGCATAACCTATAACGTCACATAGAATTACGTCATAACGGATAACGTCACATAGTACTACGTCTCACCGAATAACGTCTTATAGAATTACGGTTAAACGTATAACGCCATACAGAATTACGATTTAACGTATAACGTAATGTAGAATTACGGTGTAACGTATAATACCATTGCGTAATGCGCCATAACGTGTAACGTCACATAGTAATACGTCATAACGCATAACGTCTTATAGAATTACGGTTTAACGTATAACGCCATATAGTAATGCGTCATAACTTATAACGTCACATAGTAAATCGACATAACGTATAACGTCATATAGAATTACGGTTTAACGTATAACGTCATACTGTAATGCGTCATAACGTATAACGTCATATAGTATTGCGTCATAACGTATAACGTCATATAGTATTGCGTCATGACGGATAACGTCTTACAGTAATACGTCTTAACGTATAACGTCATATAGGAATGCGTCATAACGTATAACGCCATATAGTAATGCGCCATAACGTATAACGCCATATAGTAATGCGTCATAACGTATAACGCCATATAGTATTGCGTCATGATGTATAACGTCATACAGAATTACGTCATAATATATAATGTCATATAGTATTGCGTCATGACGTATAACGTCATATAGTATTACGGCATAACATATAACGTCACATAGAATTACGTCATAACGGATAACGTCACATAGTAATACGTCATAACGTATAACGTCATATAGTATTACGGCATAACATATGACGTCACATAGAATTACGTCATAACGGATAACGTCACATAGTACTACGTCTCACCGAATAACGTCTTATAGAATTACGGTTAAACGTATAACGCCATATAGAATTACGTTTTAACGTATAACGTAATATAGAATTACGGTGTAACGTATAATACCATTGCGTAATGCGCCATAACGTGTAACGTCACATAGTAAAACGTCATAACGTATAACGACATATAGAATTAAGTTTTAACGTATAACGTAATATAGAATTACGGTGTAACGTATAATACCATAGCGTAATGCGTCATAACGTATAACGTCATATCGAATTACGTCATAACGTATTACGTCACATAGCAGAACGTCATAACGTATAACGTCATATAGAATTACTGTTTAACGTATAACGTCATACAGTAATGCGTCATAACGTATAACGTCACAAAGTAAAACGACATAACGTATAACGTCATATAGAATTACGGTTTAACGTATAACGTCATACTGTAATGCGTCATAACGTATAACGTCATATAGTATTGCGCCATAACGTATAACGTCATATAGTATTGCGTCATGACGGATAACGTCTTACAGTAATACGTCTTAACGTATAACGTCATATAGGAATGCGTCATAACGTATAACGCCATATAGTAATGCGTCATAACGTATATCGCCATATAGTAATGCGTCATAATGTATAACGCCATATAGTATTGCATCATGATGTATAACGTCATACAGAATTACGTCATAATATATAATGTCATATAGTATTGCGTCATGACGTATAACGTCATATAGTATTACGGCATAACATATAACGTCACATAGAATTACGTCATAACGGATAACGTCACATAGTAATACGTCATAACGTATAACGTCATATAGTATTACGGCATAACATATAACGTCACATAGAATTACGTCATAACGGATAACGTCACATAGTACTACGTCTCACCGAATAACGTCTTATAGAATTACGGTTAAACGTATAACGCGATATAGAATTACGTTTTAACGTATAACGTAATATAGGATTACGGTCTAACGTATAATACCATTGCGTAATGCGCCATAACGTGTAACGTCACATAGTAAAACGTCATAACGTATAACGACATATAGAATTACGGTTTAACGTATAACGTCATACAGTAATGCGTCATAACGTATAACGTCACATAGTAATACGTCATACCGTATAACGTCATATCGAATTACGTGATAACGTATAACGTCACATAACAAAACGTCACAACGAATAACGTCATATGGAATTACGGTTAAACGTATAACGCCATATAGAATTACGTTTTAACGTATAACGTAATATAGAATTACGGTGTAACGTATAATACCATAGCGTAATGCGTCATAACGTATAACGTCATATCGAATTACGTCATAACGTATTACGTCACATAGCAAAACGTCATAACGTATAACGTCACATAGTAAAACGTCATAACGTATAACGTCATATAGATTTACGGTTTAACGTATAACGTCATACTGTAATGCGTCATAACGTATAACGTCATATAGTATTGCGTCATGACGGATAACGTCTTACAGTAATACGTCTTAACGTATAACGTCATATAGGAATGCGTCATAACGTATAACGCCATATAGTAATGCGTCATAACGTATAACGCCATATAGTAATGCGTCATAACGTATAACGTCACATAGAATTACGTCATAACGGATAACGTCACATAGTACTACGTCTCACCGAATAACGTCTTATAGAATTACGGTTAAACGTATAACGCCATATAGAATTACGTTTTAACGTATAACGTAATATAGGATTACGGTCTAACGTATAATACCATTGCGTAATGCGCCATAACGTGTAACGTCACATAGTAATACGTCATAACGCATAACGTCATATAGAATCACGGTTTAACGTATAACGCCATATAGCAATGCGTCATAACGGATAACGTCACATAGTAATACGTCATAACGTATAACGTCATATAGTATTACGGCATAACATATAACGTCACATAGAATTACGTCATAACGGATAACGTCACATAGTAATACGTCATAACGCATAACGTCACATAGAATTACGGTTTAACGTATAACGTCATACAGTAATGCGTCATAACGTATAACGTCATGTAGTATTGCGTCATGACGTATTACGTCGTATAGATTTACGTCATAACGGATAACGTCTCATAGTAATACGTCATAACGTATAACGTCACACAGTATTACGTAATAACGTATAACGTCATATAGAATTACGGTTTAACGTATAACGTCATACAGTAATGCGTCATAACGTATAACGTCATATAGAATTGCGTCATGACGAATAACGTCGTATAGATTTACGTCATAATGGATAACGTCTCATAGTAATACGTCATAACGTATAACGTCACACAGTATTACGTAATAACGTATAACGTCATATAGAATTACGGTTTAACGTATAACGTCATACAGTAATGCGTCATAACGTATAACGTCATATAGTATTGCGTCATGACGTATAACGTCATATAGAAACACTGTGAAACATATAACGCCATATAGAGTTAAGTTTTAACGTATAACGTTATATAGTATGACGGTTTAACGTATAAAGCCATATAGTAATGCGTCATAACGTATAACGTCACATAGTAATACGTCATACCGTATAACGTCATATCGAATTACGTCATAACGTATAACGTCACATAGCAAAACGTCATAACGTATAACGTCACATAGTAAAACGTCATAACGTATAACGTCTTATAGAATTACGGTGTAACGTATAATACCATTGCGTAATGCGCCATAACGTGTAACGTCACATAGTAATACGTCATAACGCATAATGTCTTATAGAATTACGGTTTAACTTATAACGACATATAGTAATGCGTCATAACGTATAACGTCACATAGTAAAACGATATAACGTATAACGTCATATAGAATTACGGTTTAACGTATAACGTCATACTGTAATGCGTCATAACGTATAACGTCATATAGTATTGCGTCATGACGTATAACGTCATACTGTAATGCGTCATAACGTATAACGCCATGTAGTAATGCGTCATAACGTATAACGCCATACAGAATTACGTCATAACATATAATGTCATATAGTATTGCGTCATAACGTATAACGTCATATAGTAACGAGTCATAACGTAGAACGCCATATAGTAATACGTCATAACGTATAACGTCATATAGTATTGCGTTATCACGTATAACGTCGTTTAGCATTACATCATAATGGATAACGTCTTCTAGTAATACGTCATAACGTATAACGTCATATAGTAATGCGTCATAACGTATAACGTCATATAGTATTGCGTCATGATGTATAGCGTCTTATCGAATTACAACATAACGTATAACGTCACATAGGAAAACGTTATAACGTATAACGTCATATAGAATTACGGTTTAACGTATAACGTCATACAGTAATGCGTCATAACGTATAACGTCATATAGTATTGCGTCATGACCTATAACGCCATATAACAATGCGTCATAACGTATAACGCCATATAGTAATACGTCATATCGTATAACGACATATAGAATTACTTCATAACGTATAACGTCACATAGTATAACGTCATAACGTATAACGTCATACAGTATTACGGCATTACGTATAACGTCAGATAGAATTACGGCATAACGTATAACGTCATACAGTAATGCGTCATAACGTATAACGTCATATAGTATAGCGTCATGACGTATAACGTCGTATAGCATTACGTCATAATGGATAACGTCTTCTAGTAATACGTCATATCGTAAAACGTCATATAGAATCCCGGCATAACGTATAACGTCATACAGTAATTCCTCATAACGTATAACGTCATATAGAATTACGGTTTAACGTATAGCGTCATACTGTAATGCGTCATAACGTATAACGTCATATAGTATTGCGTCATGACGTATAACGCCATACTGTAATGCGTCATAACGTATAACGCCATGTAGTAATGCGTCATAACGTTTAACGCCATACAGAATTACGTCATAACATATAATGTCATATAGTATTGCGTCATAACGTATAACGTCATATAGTAACGAGTCATAACGTAGAACGCCATATAGTAATACGTCATAACGTATAACGTCATATAGTATTACGGCATAACATATAACGTCACATAGAATTACGTCATAACGGATAACGTCACATAGTAATACGTCATAACGTATAACGTCATATAGTATTACGGCATAACATATAACGTCACATAGAATTACGTCATAACGGATAACGTCACATAGTACTACGTCTCACCGAATAACGTCTTATAGAATTACGGTTAAACGTATAACGCGATATAGAATTACGTTTTAACGTATAACGTAATATAGGATTACGGTCTAACGTATAATACCATTGCGTAATGCGCCATAACGTGTAACGTCACATAGTAAAACGTCATAACGTATAACGACATATAGAATTACGGTTTAACGTATAACGTCATACAGTAATGCGTCATAACGTATAACGTCACATAGTAATACGTCATACCGTATAACGTCATATCGAATTACGTGATAACGTATAACGTCACATAACAAAACGTCACAACGAATAACGTCATATGGAATTACGGTTAAACGTATAACGCCATATAGAATTACGTTTTAACGTATAACGTAATATAGAATTACGGTGTAACGTATAATACCATAGCGTAATGCGTCATAACGTATAACGTCATAT
This sequence comes from Bombus fervidus, assembly GCF_041682495.2. NCBI lineage: Eukaryota > Metazoa > Arthropoda > Insecta > Hymenoptera > Apidae > Bombus > Bombus fervidus. The sequence goes on from NW_027212582.1 coordinate 4,688,255, forward strand.
CGAATTACGTCATAACGTATTACGTCACATAGCAAAACGTCATAACGTATAACGTCACATAGTAAAACGTCATAACGTATAACGTCATATAGATTTACGGTTTAACGTATAACGTCATACTGTAATGCGTCATAACGTATAACGTCATATAGTATTGCGTCATGACGGATAACGTCTTACAGTAATACGTCTTAACGTATAACGTCATATAGGAATGCGTCATAACGTATAACGCCATATAGTAATGCGTCATAACGTATAACGCCATATAGTAATGCGTCATAACGTATAACGTCACATAGAATTACGTCATAACGGATAACGTCACATAGTAATACGTCTCACCGAATAACGTCTTATAGAATTACGGTTAAACGTATAACGCCATATAGAATTACGTTTTAACGTATAACGTAATATCGAATTACGGTGTAACGTATAATACCATTGCGCAATGCGCCATAACGTGTAACGTCACATAGTAATACGTCATAACGCATAACGTCATATAGAATCACGGTTTAACGTATAACGCCATATAGCAATGCGTCATAACGGATAACGTCACATAGTAATACGTCATAACGTATAACGTCATATAGTATTACGGCATAACATATAACGTCACATAGAATTACGTCATAACGGATAACGTCACATAGTAATACGCCATAACGCATAACGTCACATAGAATTACGGTTTAACGTATAACGTCATACAGTAATGCGTCATAACGTATAACGTCATGTAGTATTGCGTCATGACGTATTACGTCGTATAGATTTACGTCATAACGGATAACGTCTCATAGTAATACGTCATAACGTATAACGTCACACAGTATTACGTAATAACGTATAACGTCATATAGAATTACGGTTTAACGTATAACGTCATACAGTAATGCGTCATAACGTATAACGTCATATAGAATTGCGTCATGACGAATAACGTCGTATAGATTTACGTCATAACGGATAACGTCTCATAGTAATACGTCATAACGTATAACGTCACACAGTATTACGTAATAACGTATAACGTCATATAGAATTACGGTTTAACGTATAACGTCATACAGTAATGCGTCATAACGTATAACGTCATATAGTATTGCGTCATGACGTATAACGTCATATAGAAATACTGTGAAACATATAACGCCATATAGAGTTAAGTTTTAACGTATAACGTTATATAGTATGACGGTTTAACGTATAAAGCCATATAGTAATGCGTCATAACGTATAACGTCACATAGTAATACGTCATACCGTATAACGTCATATCGAATTACGTCATAACGTATAACGTCACATAGCAAAACGTCATAACGTATAACGTCACATAGTAAAACGTCATAACGTATAACCTCTTATAGAATTACGGTGTAACGTATAATACCATTGCGTAATGCGCCATAACGTGTAACGTCACATAATAATACGTCATAACGCATAATGTCTTATAGAATTACGGTTTAACTTATAACGACATATAGTAATGCGTCATAACGTATAACGTCACATAGTAAAACGATATAACGTATAACGTCATATAGAATTACGGTTTAACGTATAACGTCATACTGTAATGCGTCATAACGTATAACGTCATATAGTATTGCGTCATGACGTATAACGTCATACTGTAATGCGTCATAACGTATAACGCCATGTAGTAATGCGTCATAACGTATAACGCCATACAGAATTACGTCATAACATATAATGTCATATAGTATTGCGTCATAACGTATAACGTCATATAGTAACGAGTCATAACGTAGAACGCCATATAGTAATACGTCATAACGTATAACGTCATATAGTATTGCGTTATCACGTATAACGTCGTTTAGCATTACATCATAATGGATAACGTTTTCTAGTAATACGTCATAACGTATAACGTCATATAGTAATGCGTCATAACGTATAACGTCATATAGTATTGCGTCATAACGTATAACGTCATATAGTATTGCGTCATGATGTATAACGTCTTATCGAATTACAACATAACGTATAACGTCACATAGGAAAACGTTATAACGTATAACGTCATATAGAATTACGGTTTAACGTATAACGTCATACAGTAATGCGTCATAACGTATAACGTCATATAGTATTGCGTCATGACCTATAACGCCATATAACAATGCGTCATAACGTATAACGCCATATAGTAATACGTCATATCGTATAACGACATATAGAATTACTTCATAACGTATAACGTCACATAGTATAACGTCATAACGTATAACGTCATACAGTATTACGGCATTACGTATAACGTCAGATAGAATTACGGCATAACGTATAACGTCATACAGTAATGCGTCATAACGTATAACGTCATATAGTATAGCGTCATGACGTATAACGTCGTATAGCATTACGTCATAATGGATAACGTCTTCTAGTAATACGTCATATCGTAAAACGTCATATAGAATTACGGCATAACGTATAACGTCATACAGTAATTCCTCATAACGTATAACGTCATGTAGAATTACGGTTTAACGTATAGCGTCATACTGTAATGCGTCATAACGTATAACGTCATATAGTATTGCGTCATGACGTATAACGCCATACTGTAATGCGTCATAACGTATAACGCCATGTAGTAATGCGTCATAACGTATAACGCCATACAGAATTACGTCATAACATATAATGTCATATAGTATTGCGTCATAACGTATAACGTCATATAGTAACGAGTCATAACGTAGAACGCCATATAGTAATACGTCATAACGTATAACGTCATATAGTATTGCGTCATAACGTATAACGTCATATAGTATTGCGTCATGATGTATAACGTCATATCGAATTACAACATAACGTATAACGTCACATAGTAAAACGTTATAACGTATAACGTCATATAGAATTACGGTTTAACGTATAACGTCATACAGTAATGCGTCATAACGTATAACGTCATATAGTATTGCGTCATGACCTATAATGCCATATGGCAATTCGTCATAACGTATAACGCCATATAGTAATACGTCATATCGTATAACGACATATAGAATTACTTCATAACGTATAACGTCATACAGTAATTCCTCATAACGTATAACGTCACATAGTAATACGTCACAACGAATAACGTCATATAGAACTACGGTTAAACGTATAACGCCATATAGAATTACGTTTTAACGTATAACGTAATATAGAGTTACGGTGTAACGTATAATACCATAGCGTAATGCGTCATATCGTGTAACGTCACATAGTAATACGTCATAACGCATAACGTCACATAGAATTACGGTTTAACGTATAACGTCATAGTGTAATGCGTCGCAACATATAACGCCATATCGAATTACGGCATAACGTATAACGTCACATAGTAATACGTCGTAACGCATAACGTCACATAGAATTACGGTTTAACGTATAACGTCATACAGTAATGCGTCATAACGTATAACGTCATATAGTATTGCGCCATGACGTATAACGTCGTATAGATATACGTCATAACGGATAACGTCTCATAGTAATACGTCATAACGTATAACGTCACACAGTATTACGTAATAACGTATAACGTCATATAGAATTACGGTTTAACGTATAACGTCATACAGTAATGCGTCATAACGTATAACGTCATATAGTATTGCGTCATGACGAATAACGTCGTATAGATTTACGTCATAACGTATAACGTCACATAGCAAAACGTCATAACGTATAACGACACATAGTAAAACGTCATAACGTATATCGACATACTGAAATGCGTCATAACGTATAACGTCATATAGTATTGCGTCATGACGTATAACGTTGTATAGAATTACGTCATAACGGATAACTTCTTACAGTAATACGTCATAACGTATAACGTCAAATAGCAATGCGTCATAACGTATAACGCCATATAGTAATGCGTCATAACGTATAACGCCATATTGTCATGCGTCATAACGTTTAACGCCATATAGTATTGCGTCATGATGTGTAACGTCATACAGAATAACGTCATGATGTATAACGTCATTCAGAATTACGTCATAGCATATAATGTCATATAGTATTGCGTCATAACGTATAACGTCATATAGTATTACGGCATAGCATATAACGTCACATAGAATTACGTCATAACAGATAACGTCACATAGTAATACGTCATACCGTATAACGTCATATCGAATTACGTCATGACGTATAACGTCGTACAGAATTACGTCATAACGTATAACGTCTTATAGTAATACGTCATTACGTATAACGTCACACAGTATTACGTCATAACGTGTAACGTCATATAGAATTACGGTTTAACGTATAACGCCATATAGTAATGCGTCATAACGTATAACGTCACATAGTAAAACGACATAACGTATAACGTCATATAGAATTACGGTTTAACGTATAACCTCATACTGTAATGCGTCATAACGTATAACGTCATATAGTATTGCGTCATAACCTTATAACGTCATATAGTATTGCGTCATGACGGATAACGTCTTACAGTGATACGTCTTAACGAGTAACGTCATATAGGAATGCGTCATAACGTATAACGCCATATAGTAATGCGTCATAACGTATAACGCCATATAGTAATGCGTCATAACGTATAACGCCATATAGTATTGCGTCATGATGTATAACGTCATACAGAATTAAGTCATAATATATAATGTCATATAGTATTGCGTCATGACGTATAACGTCATATTGTATTACGGCATAACATATAACGTCACATAGAATTACGTCATAACGCATAACGTCTTATAGAATTACGGTTTAACGTATAACGCCATATAGTAATGCTTCATAACGTATAACGTCACATAGTAAATCGACATAACGTATAACGTCATATAGAATTACGGTTTAACGTATAACGTCATACTGTAATGCGTCATAACGTATAACGTCATATAGTATTGCGTCATAACGTATAACGTCATATAGTATTACGGCATAACATATAACGTCACATAGAATTACGTCATAACGGATAACGTCACATAGTACTACGTATCACCGAATAACGTCTTATAAAATTACGGTTAAACGTATAACGCCATATGGAATTACGTTTTAACGTATAACGTAATATAGAATTACGGTGTAACGTATAATACCATAGCGTAATGCGTCATAACGTATAACGTCATATCGAATTACGTCATAACGTATTACGTCACATAGCAGAACGTCATAACGTATAACGTCATATAGAATTACTGTTCAACGTATAACGTCATACAGTAATGCGTCATAACGTATAACGTCATATAGTATTGCGTCATGACGTATAACGTCATATAGAAATACGGTGAAACATATAACGCCATATAGAGTTACGTTTTAACATATAACGTTATATAGTATGACGGTTTAACGTATAACGTCACATAGTAATACGTCATACCGTATAACGTCATATCGAATTACGTCATAACGTATAACGTCACATAGATTTACGGTTTAACGTATAACGTCATACTGTAAGGCGTCATAACGTATAACGTCATATAGTATTGCGTCATGACGGATAACGTCTTACAGTAATACGTCTTAACGTATAACGTCATACAGGAATGCGTCATAACGTATAACGTCACATAGTAATACGTCATACCGTATAACGTCATATCGAATTACGTCATAACGTATAACGTCACATAGCAAAACGTCATAACGTATAACGTCACATGGTAAAACGTCATAACGTATAACGTCATATAGAATTACTGTTCAACGTATAACGTCATACAGTAATGCGTCATAACGTATAACGTCATATAGTATTACGGCATAACATATAACGTCACATAGAATTACGTCATAACGAATAACGTCACATAGTAATCCGTCTCACCGAATAACGTCTTATAGAATTACGGTTAAACGTATAACGCCATATAGAATTACGTTTTAACGTATAACGTAATATCGAATTACGGTGTAACGTATAATACCATTGCGTAATGCGCCATAACGTGTAACGTCACATAGTAATACGTCATAACGCATAACGTCATATAGAATTACGGTTTAACGTATAACGTCATACAGTAATGCGTCATAACGTATAACGCCATATAGTAATGCGTCATATCGTATAACGCCATATAGCAATGCGTCATAACGGATAACGTCACATAGTAATACGTCATAACGTATAACGTCATATAGTATTGCGTCATGACGGATAACGTCTTACAGTAATACGTCTTAAAGTATAACGTCATATAGGAATGCGTCATAACGTATAACGCCATATAGCAATGCGTCATAACGGATAACGTCACATAGTAATACGTCATAACGTATAACGGCATATAGTATTACGGCATAACATATAACGTCACATAGAATTACGTCATAACGGATAACGTCACATAGTAATACGTCATAACGCATAACGTCACATAGAATTACGGTTTAACGTATAACGTCATACAGTAATGCGTCATAACGTATAACGCCATATAGTAATGCGTCATATCGTATAACGCCATATAGCAATGCGTCATAACGGATAACGTCACATAGTAATACGTCATAACGTATAACGTCATATAGTATTGCGTCATGACGGATAACGTCTTACAGTAATACGTCTTAAAGTATAACGTCATATAGGAATGCGTCATAACGTATAACGCCATATAGGAATGCGTCATAACGTATAACGCCATATAGTAATGCGTCATAAGGTATAACGCCATATAGTATTGCGTCAATGTGTATAACGTCATACAGAATTACGTCATAATATATAATGTCATATAGTATTGCGTCATGACGTATAACGTCATATAGTATTACGGCATAACATATAACGTCACATAGAATTACGTCATAACGGATAACGTCACATAGTAATACGTCTCACCGAATAACGCCTTATAGAATTACGGTTAAACGTATAACGCCATATAGAATTACGTTTTAACGTATAACGTAATATCGAATTACGGTGTAACGTATAATACCATTGCGTAATGCGCCATTACGTGTAACGTCACATAGTAATGCGTCATAACGCATAACGTCATATAGAATTACGGTTAAACGTATAACGCCATATAGCAATGCGTCATAACGGATAACGTCACATAGTAATACGTCATAACGTATAACGCCATATAGAATTACGGCATAGCGTATAACGTAACATAGAATTACGTCATAACGGATAACGTCACATGGTAATACGTCATAAGGCATAACGTCACATAGAATTACGGTTTAACGTATAACGTCATACAGTAATGCGTCATAACGTATAACGTCATATAGTATTGCGTCATGACGTATAACGTCGCATAGATTTACGTCATAACGGATAACGTCTCATAGTAATACGTCATACCGTATAACGTCATATCGAATTACGTCATGACGTATAACGTCGTACAGAATTACGTCATAACGGATAACGTCTTATGGTAATACGTCATAACGTATGACGTCACACAGTATTACGTCATAACGTATAACGTCATATAGAATTACGGTTTAACGTATTACGTCATACTGTAATGCGTCATAACGTATAACTTCACATAGTATAACGTCATAACTTATAACGTCATATAGAATTACGGTTTAACGTATAACGTCATACTGTAATGCGTCATAACGTATAACGTGACATAGTATAACGTCATAACGTATAACGTCATATACAATTACGGCATAACGTATAACGTTATATAGCAATGCGTCATAACGTATAACGTCACATAGAATTACGTCATAACGGATAACGTCTTACAGTAATACGTCATAACGTATAACGTTATATAGCAATGCGTCATAACGTATAACGTCACATAGAATTACGTCATAACGGATAACGTCACATAGTAATACGTCATAACGTATAACGTCATGTAGAATTATTGTTTAACGTATAACGTCATACAGTAATTCCTCATAACGTATAACGTCACATAGTAATACATCAAAACGAATAACGTCATATAGAATTACGGTTAAACGTATAACGCCATATAGAATTACGTTTTAACCTATAACGTCATATAGAGTTACGGTTTAACGTATAACGCCATAAAGAATTACGTCATAACGTATAACGTCACATAGTATAACGTCATCACGTATAACGTCATATAGAAATCCGGCATAACGTATAACGTCATACAGTAATGCGTCATATCGTATCACGTCATATAGTATAGCGTCATGACGTATAACGTCGTATAGCATTACGTCATAATGGATAACGTCTTCTAGTAATACGTCATAACGTATAACGTCATATAGAATTACGGCATAACGTATAACGTCATACAGTAATTCCTCATAACGTATAACGTCACATAGTAATACGTCACAACGAATAACGTCATATAGAATTACGGTTAAACGTATAACGCAATATAGAATTACGTTTTAACGTATAACGTAATATAGAATTACGGTTTAACGTATAACGTCATAGTGTAATGCGTCGTAACGTATAACGCCATATAGAATTACGGCATAACGTATAACGTAACATAGAATTACGTCATAACGGATAACGTCACATAGTAATACGTCATAACGCATACCGTCACATAGAATTACGGTTTAACGTATAACGTCATACAGTAATGCGTCATAACGTATAACGTCATATAGTATTGCGTCATGACGTATAACGTCGTATAGATTTACGTCATAACGGATAACGTCTCATAGTAATACGTCATACCGTATAACGTCATATCGAATTACGTCATGACGTATAACGTCGTACAGAATTACGTCATAACGGATAACGTCTTATAGTAATACGTCATAACGGATAACGTCACACAGTATTACGTCATAACGTATAACGTCATATAGAATTACGGTTTAACGCATTACGTCATATAGTATTACGGCATAACGTATAACGTCATACAGTAATGCGTCATAACGTATAACGTCATATAGTATAGCATCATGACGTATAACGTCGTTTAGCATTACGTCATAATGGATAACGTCATACAGTAATTCCTCATAACGTATAACGTCACATAGTAATACGTCACAACGAATAACGTCATATTGAATTACGGTTAAACGTATAACGCCATATAGAATTACGGTTTAACTAATAACGTCATACTGTAATGCGTCATAACGTATAACGTCATATAGTATTGCGTCATGACGTATAACGTCGTATAGAATTACGTCATAACGGATAACGTCTTACAGTAATACGTCATAATGTATAACGTCATATAGCAATGCGTCATAACGTATAACGCCATATAGTAATGCGTCATAACGTATAACGCCATATAGTCATGCGTCATAACGTATAACACCATATAGTATTGCGTCATGATGTATAACGTCATACAGAATTACGTCATGATGTATAACGTCATACAGAATTACGTCATAACATATAATGTCATATACTATTGCGTCATAACGGATATCGTCATATAGTATTACGGCATAACATATAACGTCACATAGAATTACGTCATAACGTATAACGTCACATAGTAAAACGTCATAACGTATAACGTCATATAGAATTATTGTTTAGCGTATAACGTCATACAGCAGTACCTCATAACGTATAACGTCACATAGTAATACGTCATAACGTATAACGTCATATAGTATTGCGTCATGACGGATAACGTCTTACAGTAATACGTCTTAAAGTATAACGTCATATAGGAATGCGTCATAACGTATAACGCCATATAGGAATGCGTCATAACGTATAACGCCATATAGTAATGCGTCATAAGGTATAACGCCATATAGTATTGGGTCAATGTGTATAACGTCATACAGAATTACGTCATAATATATAATGTCATATAGTATTGCGTCATGACGTATAACGTCATATAGTATTACGGCATAACATATAACGTCACATAGAATTACGTCATAACGGATAACGTCACATAGTAATACGTCTCACCGAATAACGTCTTATAGAATTACGGTTAAACGTATAACGCCATATAGAATTACGTTTTAACGTATAACGTAATATCGAATTACGGTGTAACGTATAATACCATTGCGTAATGCGCCATTACGTGTAACGTCACATAGTAATGCGTCATAACGCATAACGTCATATAGAATTACGGTTAAGCGTATAACGCCATATAGCAATGCGTCATAACGGATAACGTCACATAGTAATACGTCATAACGTATAACGCCATATAGAATTACGGCATAGCGTATAACGTAACATAGAATTACGTCATAACGGATAACGTCACATGGTAATACGTCATAAGGCATAACGTCACATAGAATTACGGTTTAACGTATAACGTCATACAGTAATGCGTCATAACGTATAACGTCATATAGTATTGCGTCATGACGTATAACGTCGCATAGATTTACGTCATAACGGATAACGTCTCATAGTAATACGTCATACCGTATAACGTCATATCGAATTACGTCATGACGTATAACGTCGTACAGAATTACGTCATAACGGATAACGTCTTATGGTAATACGTCATAACGTATGACGTCACACAGTATTACGTCATAACGTATAACGTCATATAGAATTACGGTTTAACGTATTACGTCATACTGTAATGCGTCATAACGTATAACTTCACATAGTATAACGTCATAACTTATAACGTCATATAGAATTACGGTTTAACGTATAACGTCATACTGTAATGCGTCATAACGTATAACGTCACATAGTATAACGTCATAACGTATAACGTCATATACAATTACGGCATAACGTATAACGTTATATAGCAATGCGTCATAACGTATAACATCACATAGAATTACGTCATAACGGATAACGTCACATAGTAATACGTCTCACCGAATAACGTCTTATAGAATTACGGTTAAACGTATAACGCCATATAGAATTACGTTTTAACGTATAACGTAATATCGAATTACGGTGTAACGTATAATACCATTGCGTAATGCGCCATTACGTGTAACGTCACATAGTAATGCGTCATAACGCATAACGTCATATAGAATTACGGTTAAGCGTATAACGCCATATAGCAATGCGTCATAACGGATAACGTCACATAGTAATACGTCATAACGTATAACGCCATATAGAATTACGGCATAGCGTATAACGTAACATAGAATTACGTCATAACGGATAACGTCACATGGTAATACGTCATAAGGCATAACGTCACATAGAATTACGGTTTAACGTATAACGTCATACAGTAATGCGTCATAACGTATAACGTCATATAGTATTGCGTCATGACGTATAACGTCGCATAGATTTACGTCATAACGGATAACGTCTCATAGTAATACGTCATACCGTATAACGTCATATCGAATTACGTCATGACGTATAACGTCGTACAGAATTACGTCATAACGGATAACGTCTTATGGTAATACGTCATAACGTATGACGTCACACAGTATTACGTCATAACGTATAACGTCATATAGAATTACGGTTTAACGTATTACGTCATACTGTAATGCGTCATAACGTATAACTTCACATAGTATAACGTCATAACTTATAACGTCATATAGAATTACGGTTTAACGTATAACGTCATACTGTAATGCGTCATAACGTATAACGTCACATAGTATAACGTCATAACGTATAACGTCATATACAATTACGGCATAACGTATAACGTTATATAGCAATGCGTCATAACGTATAACATCACATAGAATTACGTCATAACGGATAACGTCTTACAGTAATACGTCATAACGTATAACGTTATATAGCAATGCGTCATAACGTATAACGTCACATAGAATTACGTCATAACGGATAACGTCACATAGTAATACGGCATAACGTATAACGTCATGTAGAATTATTGTTTAACGTATAACGTCATACAGTAATTCCTCATAACGTATAACGTCACATAGTAATACGTCAAAACGAATAACGTCATATAGAATTACGGTTAAACGTATAACGCCATATAGAATTACGTTTTAACCTATAACGTCATATAGAGTTACGGTTTAACGTATAACGCCACAAAGAATTACGTCATAACGTATAACGTCACATAGTATAACGTCATCACGTATAACGTCATATAGAAATCCGGCATAACGTATAACGTCATACAGTAATGCGTCATATCGTATCACGTCATATAGTATAGCGTCATGACGTATAACGTCGTATAGCATTACGTCATAAGGGATAACGTCTTCTAGTAATACGTCATAACGTATAACGTCATATAGAATTACGGCATAACGTATAACGTCATACAGTAATTCCTCATAACGTATAACGTCACATAGTAATACGTCACAACGAATAACGTCATATAGAATTACGGTTAAACGTATAACGCCATCTAGACTTACGTTTTAACGTATAACGTAACATAGAATTACGTCATAACGGATAACGTCACATAGTAATACGTCATAACGCATAACGTCACATAGAATTACGGTTTAACGTATAACGTCATACAGTAATGCGTCATAACGTATAACGTCATATAGTATTGCGTCATGACGTATAACGTCGTATAGATTTACGTCATAACGGATAACGTCTCATAGTAATACGTCATACCGTATAACGTCATATCGAATTACGTCATGACGTATAACGTCGTACAGAATTACGTCATAACGGATAACGTCTTATAGTAATACGTCATAACGGATAACGTCACACAGTATTACGTCATAACGTATAACGTCATATAGAATTACGGTTTAACGCATTACGTCATATAGTATTACGGCATAACGTATAACGTCATACAGTAATGCGTCATAACGTATAACGTCATATAGTATAGCATCATTACGTATAACGCCATATAGAATTACGTTTTAACGTATAACGTAATATAGAATTACGGCATAGCGTATAACGTAACATAGAATTAAGTCATAACGGATAACGTCACATAGTAATACGTCATAAGGCATAACGTCACATAGAATTACGGTTTAACGTATAACGTCCTACAGTAATGCGTCATAACGTATAACGTCATATAGTATTGCGTCATGACGTATAACGTCGTATAGATTTACGTCATAACGGATAACGTCTCATAGTAATACGTCATACCGTATAACGTCATATCGAATTACGTCATGACGTATAACGTCGTACAGAATTACGTCATAACGGATAACGTCATATAGAATTACGGCATAACGTATAACGTCATACAGAAATGCGTCATATCGTATCACGTCATATACTATAGCGTCATGACGTATAACGTCGTATAGCATTACGTCATAATGGATAACGTCTTCTAGTAATACGTCATAACGTATAACGTCATATAGAATTACGGCATAACGTATAACGTCATACAGTAATTCCTCATAACGGATAACGTCTTATGGTAATACGTCATAACGTATGACGTCACACAGTATTACGGCATAACGTATAACGTCATACAGAAATGCGTCATATCGTATCACGTCATATACTATAGCGTCATGACGTATAACGTCGTATAGCATTACGTCATAATGGATAACGTCTTCTAGTAATACGTCATAACGTATAACGTCATATAGAATTACGGCATAACGTATAACGTCATACAGTAATTCCTCATAACGGATAACGTCTTATGGTAATACGTCATAACGTATGACGTCACACAGTATTACGTCATAACGTATAACGTCATATAGAATTACGGTTTAACGTATTACGTCATACTGTAATGCGTCATAACGTATAACTTCACATAGTATGACGTCATAACTTATAACGTCATATAGAATTACGGTTTAACGTATAACGTCATATTGTAATGCGTCATAACGTATAACGTCACATAGTATAACGTCATAACGTATAACGTCATATACAATTACGGCATAACGTATAACGTTATATCGCAATGCGTCATAACGTATAACATCACATAGAATTACGTCATAACGGATAACGTCTTACAGTAATACGTCATAACGTATAACGTTATATAGCAATGCGTCATAACGTATAACGTCACATAGAATTACGTCATAACGGATAACGTCACATAGTAATACGTCATAACGTATAACGTCATGTAGAATTATTGTTTAACGTATAACGTCATACAGTAATTCCTCATAACGTATAACGTCACATAGTAATACGTCAAAACGAATAACGTCATATAGAATTACGGTTAAACGTATAACGCCATATAGAATTACGTTTTAACCTATAACGTCATATAGAGTTACGGTTTAACGTATAACGCCATAAAGAATTACGTCATAACGTATAACGTCACATAGTATAACGTCATCACGTATAACGTCATATAGAAATCCGGCATAACGTATAACGTCATACAGTAATGCGTCATATCGTATCACGTCATATAGTATAGCGTCATGACGTATAACGTCGTATAGCATTACGTCATAATGGATAACGTCTTCTAGTAATACGTCATAACGTATAACGTCATATAGAATTACGGCATAACGTATAACGTCATACAGTAATTCCTCATAACGTATAACGTCACATAGTAATACGTCACAACGAATAACGTCATATAGAATTACGGTTAAACGTATAACGCCATATAGAATTACGTTTTAACGTATAATGTAATATAGAATTACGGTTTAACGTATAACGTCATAGTGTAATGCGTCGTAACGTATAACGCCATATAGAAATACGGCAAAACGTATAACGTAACATAGAATTACGTCATAACGGATAACGTCACATAGTAATACGTCATAACGCATAACGTCACATAGAATTACGGTTTAACGTATAACGTCATACAGTAATGCGTCATAACGTATAACGTCATATAGTATAGCGTCATGACGTATAACGTCGAATAGATTTACGTCATAACGGATAACGTCTCATAGTAATACGTCATACCGTATATCGTCATATCGAATTACGTCATGACGTATAACGTCGTATAGCATTACGTCATAATGGATAACGTCATACAGTAATTCCTCATAACGTATAACGTCACATAGTAATACGTCACAACGAATAACGTCATATAAAATTACGGTTAAACGTATAACGAAATATAGAATTACTTCATAACGTATAACGTCACATAGTATAACGTCACAACGTATAACGTCATATAGAATTACGGCATAACGTATAACGTCATACAGTAATGCGCCATAACGTATAACGTCATATAGCAATGCGTCATAACGTATAACGCCATATAGTAATGCGTCATAACGTATAACGCCATATAGTACTGCGTCATAACGTATAACGCCATATAGTACTTCGTCATGATGTATAACGTCATACAGAATTGCGTCATGATGTATAACGTCATACAGAATTACGTCATAACATATAATGTCATATAGTATTGCGTCATAACGTATAACGTCATATAGTATAACGGCATAACATATAACGTCACATAGAATTACGTCATAACGGATAACGTCACATAGTAAAACGTCATAACGTATAACGTCATATAGTATTACGGCATACCGTATAACGTCATATAGAATTACGGCATAACGTATAACGTCATACAGTAATGCGTCATAACGTATAACGTCATATAGTATAGCGTCATGACGTATAACGTCGTATAGCATTACGTCATAATGGATAAAGTCTTCTAGTAATACGTCACAACGCATAACGTCATATAGAATTACGATTTAACGTATAACGTCATATAGTATTACGGTTTAACGTATAACGTCATACAGTAATGCGTCATAACGTATAACGTCGTATAGTAATACGTCACAACGAATAGCGTCATATAGAATTACCGTTAAACGTATAACGCAATATAGAATTACGTTTGAACGTATAACGTAATATAGAATTACGGTGTAACGTATAATACCATAGCGTAATGCGTCATATCGTGTAACGTCACATAGTAATACGTCATAACGCATAACGTCATATAGAATTACGGTTTAGCGCATAACGCCATATAGGAATGCGTCATAACGTATAACGTCACATAGTAATTGGTCATACCGTATAATGTCATATCGAATTACGTCATAACGTATAACGTCACATAGCAAAACGTCATAACGTATAACGTCACATAGTAAAACGTCATAACGTATAACGTCACATAGTAAAACGTCATAACGTATAACGTCATGTAGAATTACGGTTTAACGTATAACGTCATACTGTAATGCGTCATAACGTATAACGTCATATAATATTACGGCATAACATATAACGTCACATAGAATTACGTCATAACGGATAACGTCACGTAGTAATACGTCATAACGCATAACGTCACATAGAATTACGGTTTAACGTATAACGTCATACAGTAATGCGTCATAACGTATAACGTCATATAGTATTGCGCCATGACGAATAACGTCGTATAGATTTACGTCATAACGTATAAAGTCATATAGAATTTCGGTTTAACGTATAACGCCATATAGCAATGCGTCGTAACGTATAACGTCACATAGTAATGCGTCATAACGTATAACGTCATATAGAATTATTGTTTAACGTATAACGTCATACAGGAATTCCTCATAACGTATAACGTCTCATAGTAATACGTCACAACGAATAACGTCATATAGAGTTACGGTTTAACGTATAACGCCATAAAGAATTACTTCATAACGTATAACGTCACATAGTATAACGTCATAACGTATAACGTCATATAGTATTGCGTCATGATGTATAACGTCATATCGAATTACAACATAACGTATAACGTCACATAGTAAAACGTTATAACGTATAACGTCATATAGAATTACGGTTTAACGTATAACGTAATACAGTAATGCGTCATAACGTATAACGTCATATAGTATTGCGTCATCACGTATAACGTAGTATAGCATTACATCATAATGGATAACGTCTTCTAGTAATGCGTCATAACGTATAACGTCATATAGTATTGCGTCATGATGTAAACGTCATATCGAATTACAACATAACGTATAACGTCACATAGTAAAACGTTATAACGTATGACGTCATATAGAATTACGGTTTAACGTATAACGTCATATAGAATTACTGTTTAACGTATAACGCAATATAGTAATGCGTCATAACGTATAACGTCATATAGTATTACGGCATACCGTATAACATTATATAGCTTTACATCAGAATTGATAACGTCTTCTAGTAATACGTCATAACGTATAACGTCATATAGAATTACGGTTTAACGAATAACGTCATACTGTGATGCGTCATAACGTATAACGCCATATAGTATTGCGTCATGACGTATAACGTCGTATAGAATTACGTCATAACGGATAACGTCTTACAGTGATACGTCATAACGTATAACGTCATATAGCAATGCGTCATAACGTATAACGCCATATAGTAATGCGTCATAACGTATAACGCCATATAGTCATGCGTCATAACGTATAACGCCATATAGTACTGCGTCATGATGTATAACGTCATACAGAATTACGTCATGATGTATAACGTCATACAGCATTACGTCATAACATATAATGTCATATAGTATTGCGTCATAACGTATAACGTCATATAGTATTACGGCATAACATATAACGTCACATAGAATTACGTCATAACGGATAACGTCACATAGTAAAACGTCATAACGTATAACGTCATATAGTATTACGGCAAAACATATAACGTCACATAGAATTACGTCATAACGGATAACGTCACATAGTAAAACGTCATAACGTATAACGTCATATAGTATTACGGCATACCGTATAACATCATATAGCATTACATCATAATTGCTAACGTCTTCTAGTAATACGTCATAACGTATAACGTCATATAGAATTACGGTTTAACGAATAACGTCATACTGTGATGCGTCATAACGTATAACGTCATATAGTATAGCGTCATGACGTATAACATCGTATAGCATTACGTGATAATGGATAAAGTCTTCTAGTAATACGTCATAACGTATAACGTCATATAGAATTACGATTTAACGTATAACGTCATATAGTGTTACGGTTTAACGTATAACGTCATACAGTAATGCGTCATAACGTATAACGTCATTTAGTAATACGACACAACGAATAGCGTCATATAGAATTACCGTTAAACGTATAACGCCATATAGAATTACGTTTTAACGTATAACGTAATATAGAATTACGGTGTAACGCATAATACCATAGCGTAATGCGTCATATCGTGTGACGTCACATAGTAATATGTCATAACGCATAAAGTCATATAGAATTACGGTTTAACGTATAACGTTATACAGTAATACGTCATAACGTATATCGTCATATAGCAATGCGTCATAACGTATAACGTCACATAGTAATGCGTCATAACGTATAACGTCATATAGAATTATTGTGTAACGTATAACGTCATACAGGAGTTTTTCAAAACGTATAACGTCTCATAGTAATACGTCACAACGAATAACGTCATATAGAGTTACGGTTTAACGTATAACGCCATAAAGAATTACTTCATAACGTATAACGTCACATAGTATAACGTCATAACGCATAACGTCATATAGAATTACGGCATAACGTATAACGTCATACAGTAATGCGTCATAACGTATAACGTCATATAGTATAGCGCCATGACGTATAACGTCGTATAGCATTACATCATAGTGGATAACGTCTTCTAGTAATACGTCATAACGTATAACGTCATATAGAATTACGGTTTAACGAATAACGTCATACTGTAATGCGTCATAACGTATAACGTGATATAGTATTGCGTCATGACGTATAACGTCGTATAGAATTACGTCATAACGGATAACGTCTTACAGTAATACGTCATAACGTATAACGTCATATAGCAATGCGTCATAACGTATAACGCCATATAGTAATGCGTCATAACGTATAACGCCATATAGTACTGCGTCATAACGTATAACGCCATATAGTACTTCGTCATGATGTATAACGTCATACAGAATTGCGTCATGATGTATAACGTCATACAGAATTACGTCATAACATATAATGTCATATAGTATTGCGTCATAACGTATAACGTCATATAGTATAACGGCATAACATATAACGTCACATAGAATTACGTCATAACGGATAACGTCACATAGTAAAACGTCATAACGTATAACGTCATATAGTATTACGGCATACCGTATAACGTCATATAGAATTACGGCATAACGTATAACGTCATACAGTAATGCGTCATAACGTATAACGTCATATAGTATAGCGTCATGACGTATAACGTCGTATAGCATTACGTCATAATGGATAAAGTCTTCTAGTAATACGTCACAACGTATAACGTCATATAGAATTACGATTTAACGTGTAACGTCATATAGTATTACGGTTTAACGTATAACGTCATACAGTAATGCGTCATAACGTATAACGTCATATAGTAATTGGTCATACCGTATAACGTCATATCGAATTACGTCATAACGTATAACGTCACATAGCAAAACGTCATAACGTATAACGTCACATAGTAAAACGTCATAACGTATAACGTCACATAGTAAAACGTCATAACGTATAACGTCATGTAGAATTACGGTTTAACGTATAACGTCATACTGTAATGCGTCATAACGTATAACGTCATATAGTATTGCGTCATGACGTATAACGTCGTATAGAATTACGTCATAACGGATAACGTCTTACAGTAATACGTCATAACGTATAACGCCATATAGTATTGCGTCATGATGTATAACGTCATACAGAATTACGTCACAACATATAATGTCATATAGTATTGCGTCATAACGTATAACGTCATATAGTATTACGGCAAAACATATAACGTCACATAGAATTACGTCATAACGGATAACGTCACATAGTAAAACGTCATATAGTATTACGGCATACCGTATAACATCATATAGCATTACATCATAATTGATAACGTCTTCTAGTAATACGTCATAACGTATAACGTCATATAGAATTACGGTTTAACGAATAACGTCATACTGTGATGCGTCATAACGTATAACGTCATATAGTATTGCGTCATGACGTATAACGTCGTATAGAATTACGTCATAACGGATAACGTCTTATAGTAATACGTCATAACGTATAACGTCATATAGCAATGCGTCATAACGTATAACGCCATATAGTAATGCGTCATAACGTATAACGCCATATAGTCATGCGTCATAACGTATAACGCCATATAGTACTGCGTCATGATGTATAACGTCATACAGAATTACGTCATGATGTATAACGTCATACAGAATTACGTCATAACATATAATGTCATATAGTATTGCGTCATAACGTATAACGTCATATAGTATTACGGCATAACATATAACGTCACATAGAATTACGTCATAACGGATAACGTCACATACTAAAACGTCATAACGTATAACGTCATATAGAATTACGGCATAACGTATAACGTCATACAGTAATGCGTCATAACGTATAACGTCATATAGTATAGCGTCATGACGTATAACGTCGTATAGCATTACATCATAATGGATAACGTCTTCTAGTAATACGTCATAACGTATAACGTCATATAGAATTACGGTTTAACGAATAACGTCATACTGTAATGCGTCATAACGTATAACGTGATATAGTATTGCGTCATGACGTATAACGTCGTATAGTATTACGTCATAACGGATAACGTCTTACAGTAATACGTCATAACGTATAACGTCATATCGCAATGCGTCATAACGTATAACGCCATATAGTACTGCGTCATAACGTATAACGCCTTATAGTACTTCGTCATGATGTATAACGTCATACAGAATTGCGTCATGATGTATAACGTCATACAGAATTACGTCATAACATATAATGTCATATAGTATTGCGTCATAACGTATAACGTCATATAGTATTACGGCATAACATATAACGTCACATAGAATTACGTCATAACGGATAACGTCACATAGTAAAACGTCATAACGTATAACGTCATATAGTATTACGGCATAACGTATAACGTCATACAGTAATGCGTCATAACGTATAACGGCATATAGTAATACGTCACAACGAATAGAGTCATATAGAATTACCGTTAAACGTATAACGCCATATAGAATTACGTTTGAACGTATAACATAATATAGAATTACGGTGTAACGTATAATACCATAGCGTAATGCGTCATATCGTGTAACGTCACATAGTAATACGTCATAACGCATAATGTCATATAGAATTACGGTTTAGCGCATAACGCCATATAGGAATGCGTCATAACGTATAACGTCACATAGTAATTCGTCATACCGTATAACGTCATATCGAATTACGTCATAACGTATAACGTCACATAGCAAAACGTCATAACGTATAACGTCACATAGTAAAACGTCATAACGTATAACGCCATATAGTCATGCGTCATAACGTATAACGCCTTATAGTACTGCGTCACGATGTATAACGTCATACAGAATTACGTCATGATGTATAACGTAATACAGAATTACGTCATAACATATAATGTCATATAGTGTTGCGTCATAACGTATAACGTCATATAGTATTACGGCATAACATATAACGTGACATAGAATTACGTCATAACGGATAACGTCACATAGTAAAACGTCATAACGTATAACGTCATATAGTATTACGACATACCGTATAACGTCATATAGAATTATGATATAACGTATAACGTCATACAGTAATGCGTCATAACGTATAACGTCATATAGTATAGCGTCATGACGTATAACGTCGTATAGCATTACGTGATAATGGATAAAGTCTTCTAGTAATACGTCATAACGTATAACGTCATATAGAATTACGATTTAACTTATAACGTCATATAGTATTACGGTTTAACGTATAACGTCATACAGTAATGCGTCATAACGTATAACGTCACATAGTAATACGTCACAACGAATGGCGTCATATAGAATTACCGTTAAACGTATAACGCCATATAGAATTACGTTTTAACATATAACGTAATATAGAATTACGGTGTAACGCATAATACCATAGCGTAATGCGTCATATCGTGTAACGTCACATAGTAATACGTCATAACGCATAAAGTCATATAGAATTACGGTTTAACATATAACGTTATACAGTAATACGTCATAACGTATATCGTCATATAGCAATGCGTCATAACGTATAACGTCACATAGTAATGCGTCATAACGTATAACGTCATATAGTATTACGGCATAACATATAACGTCACATAGAATTACGTCATAACGGATAACGTCACATAGTAAAACGTCATAACGTATAACGTCATATAGTATTACGGCAAAACATATAACGTCACATAGAATTACGTCATAACGGATAACGTCACATAGTAAAACGTCATAACGTATAACGTCATATAGTATTACGGCATACAGTATAACATCATATAGCATTACATCATAATTGATATCGTCTTCTAGTAATACGTCATAACGTATAACGTCATATAGAATTACGGTTTAACGAATAACGTCATACTGTGATGCATCATAACCTATAACGTCATATAGTATAGCGTCATGACGTATAACGTCGTATAGCATTACGTGATAATGGATAAAGTCTTCTAGCAATACGTCATAACGTATAACGTCATATAGAATTACGATTTAACGTATAACGTCATATAGTATTACGGTTTAACGTATAACGTCATACAGTAATGCGTCATAACGTATAACGTCATAAAGTAATACGACACAACGAATAGCGTCATATAGAATTACCGTTAAACGTATAACGCTATATAGAATTACGTTTTAACGTATAACGTAATATAGAATTACGGTGTAACGCATAATACCATAGCGTAATGCGTCATATCGTGTAACGTCACATAGTAATACTTCATAACGCATAAAGTCATATAGAATTACGGTTTAACGTATAACGTTATACAGTAATACGTCATGACGTATATCGTCATATAGCAATGCGTCATAACGTATAACGTCATATAGAATTATTGTGTAACGTATAACGTCATACAGGAATTCCTCATAACGTATAACGTCTCATAGTAATACGTCACAACGATTAACGTCATATAGAGTTACGGTTTAACGTATAACGCCATAAAGAATTACTTCATAACGTATAACGTCACATAGTATAACGTCATAACGTATAACGTCATATAGAATTACGGCATAACGTATAACGTCATACAGTAATGCGTCATAACGTATAACGTCATATAGCAATGCATCATAACGTATAACGCCATATAGTACTGCGTCATAACATATAACGTCACATAGAATTACGTCATAACGGATAACGTCACATAGTAAAACGTCATAACGTATAACGTCATATAGTATTACGGCATAACGTATAACGTCATACAGTAATGCGTCATAACGCATAACGTCATATAGAATTACGGCATAACGTATAACGTCATACAGTAATGCGTCATAACGTATTACGTCATATAGTATAGCGTCATGACGTATAACGTCGTATAGCATTACGTCATAATGGATAAAGTCTTCTAGTAATACGTCATAACGTATAACGTCATATAGAATTACGATTTAACGTATAACGTCATATAGTATTACGGTTTAACGTATAACGTCATACAGTAATGCGTCATAACGTATAACGTCATATAGTAATACGTCACAACGAATAGCGTCATATAGAATTACCGTTAAACGTATAACGCCATATAGAATTACGTTTGAACGTATAACGTCATATAGTATTACGGCATAACATATAACGTCACATAGAATTACGTCATAACGGATAACGTCATATAGTAAAACGTCATAACGTATAACGTCATATAGTATTACGGCATAACGTATAACGTCATACAGTAATGCGTCATAACGCATAACGTCATACAGAATTACGTCATAACTTATAATGTTATATAGTATTGCGTCATAACGTATAACGTCATATAGTATTACGGCATAACATATAACGTCACATAGAATTACCTCATAACGGATAACGTCACATAGGAAAACGCCATAACGCATAACGTCATATAGTATTACGGCATACCGTATAACGTCGTATAGAATTACATCATAATGGATCACGTGTTCTAGTAATTCGTCATAACGTATAACGTCACATAGAATTACGTCATAACGGATAACGTCATATAGTAAAACGTCATAACGTATAACGTCATATAGTATTACGGCATAACGTATAACGTCATACAGTAATGCGTCATAACGTATAACGTCATATAGTATAGCGTCATGACGTATAACGTCGTATAGCATTACGATTTAACGTATAACGTCATATAGTATTACGGTTTAACGTATAACGTCATACAGTAATGCGTCATAACGTATAACGTCATGTAGAATTACGGTTTAACGTATAATGTCATACTGTAATGCGTCATAACGTATAACGTCATATAGTATTGCGTCATGACGTATAACGTCGTATAGAATTACGTCATAACGGATAACGTCTTACAGTAATACGTCATAACGTATAACGTCATATAGTATTACGGCATACCGTATAACATCATATAGCATTACATCATAATGGATCACGTGTTCTAGTAATTCGTCATAACGTATAACGTCATATAGAATTACGGTTTAACGAATAACGTCATACTGTAATGCGTCATAACGTATAACGTCATATAGTATTGCGTCATGATGTATAACGTCGTATAGAATTACGTCATAACGGATAACGTCTTACAGTAATACGTCATAACGTATAACGTCATATAGCAATGCGTCATAACGTATAACGCCATACAGTAATGCGTCATTACGTATAACGTCACATAGAATTGCGTCATAACGGATATCGTCACATAGTAAAACGTCATACCGTATAACGTCATATCGAATTACGTCATAACGTATAACGTCACATAGCAAAACGTCATAACGTATAACGTCACATAGTAAAACGTCATAACGTATAACGTCATATAGTATTACGTCATAACGGATAACGTCACATAGTAAAACGTCATAACGTATAACGTCATATACTATTACGGCATACCGTATAACATCATATAGCATTACATCATAATTGATAACGTCTTCTAGTAATACGTCATAATGTATAACGTCATATAGAATTACGGTTTATCGAATAACGTCATACTGTAATGCGTCATAACGTATAACGTCATATAATATTGCGTCATGACGTATAACGTCGTATAGAATTACGTCATCACGGATAACGTCTTACAGGAATACGTCATAACGTATAACGTCATATAGCAATGCGTCATAACGTATAACGCCATATAGTAATGCGTCATAACGTATAACGCCATATAGTCATGCGTCATAACGTATAACGCCATATAGTACTGCGTCACGATGTATAACGTCATACAGAATTACGTCATGATGTATAACGTAATACAGAATTACGTCATAACATATAATGTCATATAGTATTGCGTCATAACGTATAACGTCATATAGTATTACGGCATAACATATAACGTGACATAGAATTACGTCATAACGGATAACGTCACATAGTAAAACGTCATAACGTATAACGTCATATAGAATTACGATTTAACTTATAACGTCATATAGTATTACGGTTTAACGTACAACGTCATACAGTAATGCGTCATAACGTATAACGTCATATAGTAATACGTCACAACGAATAGCGTCATATAGAATTACCGTTAAACGTATAACGCCATATAGAATTACGTTTTAACGTATAACGTAATATAGAATTACGGTGTAATGCATAATACCATGGCGTAATGCGTCATATCGTGTAACGTCACATAGTAATACGTCATAACGCATAAAGTCATATAGAATTACGGTTTAACGTATAACGTTATACAGTAATACGTCATAACGTATATCGCCATATAGCAATGCGTCATAACGTATAACGTCACATAGTAATGCGTCATAACGTATAACGCCATATAGAATTGTTGTGTAACGTATAACGTCATACAGGAATTCCTCATAACGTATAACGTCTCATAGTAATACGTCACAACGAATAACGTCATATAGAGTTACGGTTTAACGTATAACGCCATAAAGAATTACTTCATAACGTATAACGTCACATAGTATAACGTCATAACGTATAACGTCATATAGAATTACGGCATAACGTATAACGTCATACAGTAATGCGTCATAACGTATAACGTCATATAGTATAGCGTCATGACGTATAACGTCGTATAGCATTACATCATAATGGATAACGTCTTCTAGTAATACGTCATAACGTATAACGTCATATAGAATTACGGTTTAACGAATAACGTCATCCTGTTATGCGTCATAACGTATAACGTCATATAGTATTGCGTCATGAGGTATAACGTCGTATAGAATTACGTCATAACGGATAACGTCTTACAGTAATACGTCATAACGTATAACGTCATATAGCAATGCGTCATAACGTATAACGCCATATAGTAATGCGTCATAACGTATAACGCCATATAGTACTGCGTCATAACGTATAACGCCATATAGTACTGCGTCATGATGTATAACGTCATACAGAATTACGTCATGATGTATAACGTCATACGGAATTACGTCATAACATATAATGTCATATAGTATTGCGTCATAACGTATAACGTCTTCTAGTAATACGTCATAACGTATAACGTCATATAGAATTACGGTTTAACGAATAACGTCATACTGTAATACGTCATAACGTATAACGTCATATAGAATTACGGTTTACCGAATAACGTCGTACTGTAATGCGTCATAACGTATAACGTCTTATAGTATTACGGCATACCGTATAACGTCATATAGAATTACGGCATAACGTATAACGTCATACAGTAATGCGTCATAACGTATAACGTCATATAGTAATACGTCACAACGTATAACGTCATATACTATTACGGCATACCGTATAACATCATATAGCATTACATCATAATTGATAACGTCTTCTAGTAATACGTCATAATGTATAACGTCATATAGAATTACGGTTTATCGAATAACGTCATACTGTAATGCGTCATAACGTATAACGTCATATAATATTGCGTCATGACGTATAACGTCGTATAGAATTACGTCATAAGGGATAACGTCTTACAGTAATACGTCATAACGTATAACGTCATATAGCAATGCGTCATAACGTATAACGCCATATAGTAATGCGTCATAACGTATAACGCCATATAGTCATGCGTCATAACGTATAACGCCATATAGTACTGCGTCACGATGTATAACGTCATACAGAATTACGTCATGATGTATAACGTAATACAGAATTACGTCATAACATATAATGTCATATATTATTGCGTCATAACGTATAACGTCATATAGTATTACGGCATAACATATAACGTGACATAGAATTACGTCATAACGGATAACGTCACATAGTAAAACGTCATAACGTATAACGTCATATAGTATTACGGCATACCGTATAACGTCATATAGTATTACGATATAACGTATAACGTCATACAGTAATGCGTCATAACGTATAACGTCATATAGTATAGCGTCATGACGTATAACGTCGTATAGCATTACGTGATAATGGATAAAGTCTTCTAGTAATACGTCATAACGTATAACGTCATATAGAATTACGATTTAACGTATAACGTCATATAGTATTACGGTCTAACGTATAACGTCATACAGTAATGCGTCATAACGTATAACGTCATATAGAATTACGGTTTAACGAATAACGTCATACTGTAATGCGTCATAACGTATAACGTCATATAGTATTGCGTCATGATGTATAACGTCGTATAGAATTACGTCATAACGGATAACGTCTTCTAGTAATACGTCATAACGTATAACGTCATATAGCAATGCGTCATAACGTATAACGTCATATAGAATTATTGTGTTACGTATAACGTCATGCAGGAATTCCTCATAACGTATAACGTCTCATAGTAATACGTCACAACGAATAACGTCATATAGTATTACGGCATACCGTACAACGTCATATAGAATTACGATATAA
Organism: Bombus fervidus; assembly: GCF_041682495.2. Classification (NCBI taxonomy): domain Eukaryota; kingdom Metazoa; phylum Arthropoda; class Insecta; order Hymenoptera; family Apidae; genus Bombus; species Bombus fervidus. The sequence goes on from NW_027212582.1 coordinate 4,716,335, forward strand.
CGTATAACGTCATACAGTAATGCGTCATAACGTATAACGTCATATAGTATAGCGTCATGACGTATAACGTCGTATAGCATTACGTGATAATGGATAAAGTCTTCTAGTAATACGTCATAACGTAAAACGTCATATAGTAATACGTCACAACGAATAGCGTCATATAGAATTACCGTTAAACGTATAACGCCATATAGAATTACGTTTTAACGTATAACGTAATATAGAATTACGGTGTAACGCATAATACCATAGCGTAATGCGTCATATCGAATAACGTCACATAGTAATACGTCATAACGCATAAAGTCATATAGAATTACGGTTTAACGTATAACGTTATACAGTAATACGTCATAACGTATATCGTCATATAGCAATGCGTCATAACGTATAACGTCACATAGTAATGCGTCATAACGTATAACGCCATATAGAATTGTTGTGTAACGTATAACGTCATACAGGAATTCCTCATAACGTATAACGTCTCATAGTAATACGTCACAACGAATAACGTCATATAGAGTTACGGTTTAACGTATAACGCCATAAAGAATTACTTCATAACGTATAACGTCACATAGTATAACGTCATAACGTATAACGTCATATAGAATTACGGCATAACGTATAACGTCATACAGTAATGCGTCATAACGTATAACGTCATATAGTATTACGGCATACCGTATAACGTCATATAGAATTACGGCATAACGTATAACGTCATACTGTAATGCGTCATAACGTATAACGTCATATAGTATAGCGTCATGACGTATAACGTCGTATAGCATTACGTCATAATGGATAAAGTCTTCTAGTAATACGTTATAACGTATAACGTCATATAGTAATACGTCACAACGAATAGCGTCATATAGAATTACCGTTAAACGTATAACGCCATATAGAACTACGTTTGAACGTATAACGTAATATAGAATTACGGTGTAACGTATAATACCATAGCGTAATGCGTCATATCGTGTAACGTCACATAGTAATACGTCATAACGCATAAAGTCATATAGAATTACGGTTTAACGTATAACGTTATACAGTAATACGTCATAACGTATATCGTCATATAGCAATGCGTCATAACGTATAACGCCATAGAGTAATGCGTCATACCGTATAACGTCATATCGAATTACGTCATAACGTATAACGTCAGATAGCAAAACGTCATAATGTATAACGTCACATAGTAAAACGTCATAACGTATAACGTCATGTAGAATTACGGTTTAACGTATAACGTCATACTGTAATGCATCATAACTTATAACGTCATATAGTATTGCGTCATGACGTATAACGTCGTATAGAATTACGTCATAACGGATAACGTCTTACAGTAATACGTCATAACGTATAACGTCATATAGCAATGCGTCATAACGTATAACGCCATATAGTAATGCGTCATGATGTATAACGTCATACAGAATTACGTCATGATGTATAACGTCATACAGTAATGCGTCATAACGTATAACGCCATATAGTACTGCGTCATGATGTATAACGTCATACAGAATTACGTCATGATGTATAACGTCATACAGAATTACGTCATGATGTATAACGTCATACAGAATTACGTCATAACATATAATGTCATACAGTATTGCATCATAACGTATAACGTCATATAGTATTACCGTTTAACGTATAACGTCATACAGTAATGCGTCATAACGTATAACGTCAAATAGAAATACGTCACAACGAATAGCGTCATATAGAATTACCGTTAAACGTATAACGCCATATAGAATTACGTTCTAACGTATAACGTAATATAGAATTACGGTGTAACGCATAAAACCATAGCGTAATGCGTCATATCGTGTAACGTCACATAGTAATACGTCATAACGCATAAAGTCATATAGAATTACGGTTTAACGTATAACGCTATACAGTAATACGTCATAACGTATATCGTCATATAGCAATGCGTCATAACGTATAACGCCATAGAGTAATGCGTCATAACGTATAACGTCATATAGAATTATTGTGTAACGTATAACGTCATACAGGAATTCCTCATAACGTATAACGTCTCATAGTAATACATCACAACGAATAACGTCATATAGAGTTACGGTTCAACGTATAACGCCATAAAGAATTACTTCATAACGTATAACGTCACATAGTATAACGTCATAACGTATAACGTCATATGGAATTACGGCATAACGTATAACGTCATACAGTAATGCGTCATAACGTATAACGTCATATAGTATAGCGTCATGACGTATAACGTCGTATAGCATTACATCATAATGGATAACGTCTTCTAGTAATACGTCATAACGTATAACGTCATATAGAATTACGGTTTAACGAATAACGTCATACTGTAATGCGTCATAACGTATAACGCCATATAGTAATGCGTCATAACGTATAACGCCATATAGTACTGCGTCATAACGTATAACGCCATATAGTACTGCGTCATGATGTATAACGTCATACAGAATTACGTCATGATGTATAACGTCATACAGAATTACGTCATAACATATAATGTTATATAGTATTGCGTCATAACGTATAACGTCATACAGAATTACGTCATGATGTATAACGTCATACAGAATTACGTCATAACATATATTGTTATATAGTATTGCGTCATAACGTATAACGTCATACAGAATTACGTCATAACATATAATGTTATATAATATTGCGTCATAACGTATAACGCCATATAGTAATGCGTCATAACGTATAACGCCATATAGTACTGCGTCATAACGTATAACGTCATATAGTACTACGTCATGATGTATAACGTCATACAGAATTACGTCATGATGTATAACGTCATACAGAATTACGTCATAACATATAATGTCATATAGTATTGCGTCATAACGTATAACGTCACATAGTATTACGGCATAACATATAACGTCACATAGAATTACGTCATAACGGATAACGTCACATAGTAAAACGTCATAACGTATAACGTCATATAGTATTACGGCATACCGTATAACGTCATATAGAATTACGATATAACGTATAACGTCATACAGTAATGCGTCATAACGTATAACGTCATATAGTATAGCGTCATGACGTATAACGTCATATAGAATTACGTCATAATGGATAAAGTCTTCTAGTAATACGTCATAACGTATAACGTCATATAGAATTACGATTTAACGTATAACGTCATATAGTAGTGCGTCATAACGTATAACGCCATATAGTCATGCGTCATAACGTATAACGCCATATAGTACTGCGTCATGATTTATAACGTCATACAGAATTACGTCATGATGTATAACGTCATACAGAATTACGTCATAACATATAATGTCATATGGTATTTAGTCATAACGTATAACGTCATATAGTATTACGGCATAACATATAACGTTACATAGAATTACGTCATAATGGATAAAGTCTTCTAGTAATACGTCATAACGTATAACGTCATATAGAATTACGATTTAACGTATAACGTCATATAGTATTACGGTTTAACGTATAACGTCATACAGTAATGCGTCATAACGTATAACGTCATATAGTAATACGTCACAACGAATAGCGTCATATAGAATTACCGTTAAACGTATAACGCCATATAGAATTACGTTTTAACGTATAACGTAATATAGAATTACAGTGTAACGCATAATACCATAGCGTAATGCGTCATACCGTGTAACGTCACATAGTAATACGTCATAACGCATAAAGTCATATAGAATTACGGTTTAACGTATAACGTTATACAGTAATACGTCGTAACGTATATCGTCATATAGCAATGCGTCATAACGTATAACGTCACGTAGTAATGCGTCATAACGTATAACGTCATATAGAATTATTGTGTAACGTATAACGTCATACAGGGATTCCTCATAACGTATAACGTCTCATAGTAATACGTCACAACGAATAACGTCATATAGCAATGCGTCATAACGTATAACGCCATATAGTAATGCGCCATAACGCATAACGCCATATAGTACTGCGTCATAACGTATAACGCCATATAGTACTGCGTCATGATGTATAACGTCATACAGAATTACGGCATAACATATAACGTCACATAGAACTACGTCATAACGGATAATGTCACATAGTAAAAGGTCATAACGTATAACGTCACATAGTAATACGTCATACCGTATAACGTCATATCGAATTACGTCATAACGTATTATGTCACATAGCAAAACATCATAACGTATAACGTCATATAGACTTACGGTTAAACGTATAACGTCATATAGTAATGAGTCATGACGTATAACGTCGCATAGCATTACGTCATAATGGATAACGTCTTCTAGTACTATGTCATAACGTATAACGTCATATAGAATTACGGCATAACGTATAACGTCATACAGTAATTCCTCATAACGTATAAAGTCACATAGTAATTCGTCACAACGAATAACGTCATATAGAATTGCGGTTAAACGTATAACTCCATATAGAATTACGGTTAAACGTGTAACGCCATATAGAATTACGTTTTAACGTATAACGTAATATAGAATTGCGGTGTAACGTATAATACCATAGCGTAATGCGTCATATCGTGTAACGTCACATAGTAATACGTCATAACGCATAACGTCATATAGAATTACGGTTTAACGTATAACGTCATTCAGTAGTGCGTCATAACGTATAACGTCACATAGTAACATGTCATACCGTATAACGTCATATCGAATTACGTCATAACGTATTATGTCACATAGCAAAACATCATAACGTATAACGTCATATAGACTTACGGTTAAACGTATAACGTCATATAGTAATGAGTCATAACGTATAACGCCATATAGTAATACGTCATAACGTATAACGTCATTTTGAATTACTTCATAACGTATAACGTCACATAGTAATACGTCATAACGTATAACGTCATATAGAATTTCGGTTTAACGTATAACGCCAGATAGCAATGCGACATAACGTATAACGTCACATAGTAATACGTCATAACGTATAACGTCATATAGTATTGCGGTTTAACGTATAACGTCATATAGTAATGCGTCATAACGTATAACGCCATATAGTAATGCGTCATAACGTATAATGCCATATAGAATTACGGTTTAACGTATAACACCATACAGTAATGCGTCATAACGTATAACGCCATATAGTAATCCGTCATAACGTATAACGTCATATAGTATTGCGTCATGACGTATAACGTAGAATAGAATTACGACATAACGTGCTACATCAAATAGTAATACGTCATAACGTTTAACGTCATATAGAATTACGACATAACGTATAGCGTAACATAGTAATACGTCATAACGTATAACGTCATAAAGAATTACTTCATAACGTATAACGTCATATAGTAATGTGTCGTAACGTATAACGCCATATAGTAATGCGTTATACCGTATAACGTCACATAGTAATACGTCATAACGTATAACGTTATAAAGAATTACTTCATAACGTATAACGTCAAATAGTAATACGTTATAACGTATAACGTCATATAGAATTACGGTTTAACGTATAACGTCATATAGTAATGCGTCGTAACGTATAACGCCATGTAGTAATGCGTCGTACCGTATAACGTCACATAGTAATACGTTACAACGTATAACGTCATATAGAATTACGGTTTAACATATAACGCCAGATAGAATTACGTTTTAACGTATAACGTAATATAGAATTACGGTGTAACGTATAATACCATAGCGTAATGCGTCATAACGTGTAACGTCACATCGTAATAGGTCATAACGCATAACGTCTTATAGAATTACGGTTTAACGTATAACGCCATATAGTAGAACGTCATAACGTATAATGTCATATAGTAATACGTCATAACGTATAACGTCACATAGAATTCCGGTTTAACGTATAACGTTATAGTGTAATGCGTCATAACGTATAACGCCATATAGTAATACGTCATAACGTATAACGTCACATAGAATTCCGGTTTAACGTATAACGTTATAGTGTAATGCGTCATAACGTGTAACGTCACATAGTAATACGTCATAACGCATAACGTCTTATAGAATAACGGTTTAACGTATAACGCCATATAGTATAACGTCATAACGTATAATGTCATATAGTAATACGTCATAACGTATAACGTCACATAGAATTCCGGTTTAACGTATAACGTTATAGTGTAATGCGTCATAACGTATAACGTCACATAGTAATACGTCGTAACGAATAACGTCACATAGTAAAACGTCATAACGTATAACGTCAAATAGTAATACGTTATAACGTATAACGTCATATAGAATTACGGTTTAACGTATAACGTCATATAGTATTACGGTTTAACGTATAACGTCATACAGTAATGCGTCATAACGTATAACGTCATATAGTAATACGTTACAACTAATAACGTCATATAGTATTACGGTTAAACGTATAACTCCATATAGAATTACGTTTTAACGTATAACGTAATGTAGAATTACGGTGTAACGTATAATACCATAGCGTAATGCGTCATATCGTGTAACGTCACATAATAATACGTCATAACGCATAACGTCATATAAAATTACGGTTTAACGTATAACGTCATACAGTAATGCATCATAACGTATAACGTCACATAGAATTCCGGTTTAACGTATAACGTTATAGTGAAATGCGTCATAACGTATAACGCCATATAGAACAACGGCATAACGTATAACGTAACATAGAATTGCGTCATAACGGATAACGTCACATACTAGTACGTCATAACGCATAACGTCATATAGAATTACGGTTTAACGTATAACGCCATATAGTAATGCGTCATAACGTATAACGTCACATAGTAATACGTCATACCGTATAACGTCATATCGAATTACGTCATAACGTATTATGTCACATAGCAAAACATCATAACGTATAACGTCATATAGACTTACGGTTAAACGTATAACGTCATATAGTAATGAGTCATAACGTATAACGCCATATAGTAATACGTCATAACGTATAACGTCATTTTGAATTACTTCATAACGTATAACGTCACATAGTAATACGTCATAACGTATAACGTCACATAGTAATACGTCATACCGTATAACGTCATATCGAATTACGTCATAACGTATTATGTCACATAGTAAAACATCATAACGTATAGCGTCATATAGACTTACGGTTAAACGTATAACGTCATATAGTAATGAGTCATGACGTATAACGTCGCATAGCATTACGTCATAATGGGTAACGTCTTCTAGTAATACGTCATAACGTATAACGTCATATAGAATTACGGCATAACGTATAACGTCATACAGTAATTCCTCATAACGTATAAAGTCACATAGTAATTCGTCACAACGAATAACGTCATATAGAATTGCGGTTAAACGTATAACTCCATATAGAATTGCGGTTAAACGTGTAACGCCATATAGAATTACGTTTTAACGTATAACGTAATATAGAATTACGGTGTAACGTATAATACCATAGCGTAATGCGTCATAACGTGTAACGTCACATAGTAATACGTCATAACGCATAACATCATATAGAATAACGGTTTAACGTATAACGTCATTCAGTAATGCGTCATAACGTATAACGTCACATAGTAATATGTCATACCGTATAACGTCATATCGAATTACGTCATAACGTATTATGTCACATAGCAAAACATCATAACGTATAACGTCATATAGACTTACGGTTAAACGTATAACGTCATATAGTAATGAGTCATAACGTATAACGCCATATAGTAATACGTCATAACGTATAACGTCATTTTGAATTACTTCATAACGTATAACGACACACAGTAATACGTCATAACGTATAACGTCATATAGAATTTCGGTTTAACGTATAATGCCAGATAGCAATGCGACATAACGTATAACGTCACATAGTAATACGTCATAACGTATAACGCCATATAGAGTTACGGTTTAACGTATAACGTCATACAGTAATGCATCATAACGTATAACGTCATATAGTATTGCGTCATGACGTATAACGTAACATAGTAATACGTCATAACGTATAACGCCATATAGTAATACGTCATAACGGATAACGTCACACTGTATTACGTAATAACGTATAACGTCATATAGTAATGCGTCATAACGTATAATGTCATATAGAATTACGGTTTAACGTATAACACCATACAGTAATGCGTCATAACGTATAACGCCATATAGTAATCCGTCATAACGTATAACGTCATATAGTATTGCGTCATGACGTATAACGTAGAATAGAATTACGACATAACGTGCTACATCAAATAGTAATACGTCATAACGTATAACGTCATATAGAATTACGACATAACGTATAGCGTAACATAGTAATACGTCATAACGTATAACGTCATAAAGAATTACTTCATAACGGATAACGTCATATAGTAATGTGTCGTAACGTATAACGCCATATAGTAATGCGTTATACCGTATAACGTCACATAGTAATACGTCATAACGTATAACGTCATAAAGAATTACTTCATAACGTATAACGTCAAATAGTAATACGTTATAACGTATAACGTCATATAGAATTACGGTTTAACGTATAACGTCATATAGTAATGCGTCGTAACGTATAACGCCATGTAGTAATGCGTCGTACCGTATAACGTCACATAGTAATACGTTACAACGTATAACGTCATATAGAATTACGGTTTAACATATAACGCCATATAGCAATGCGTCATAACGTATAACCTCACATAGTAATACGTCATAACGTATAACATCATATAGAATTATTGTTTAACGTATAACGTCATACAGTAATTCCACATAACGTATAACGTCACATAGTAATACGTCATAACGTATAACGTCACATAGTAATACGTCATACCGTATAACGTCATATCGAATTACGTCATAACGTATTATGTCACATAGCAAAACATCATAACGTATAACGTCATATAGACTTACGGTTAAACGTATAACGTCATATAGTAATGAGTCATAACGTATAACGCCATATAGTAATACGTCATAACGTATAACGTCATTTTGAATTACTTCATAACGTATAACGTCACATAGTAATACGTTATAACGTATAACACCATACAGTAATGCGTCATACCGTATAACGTCATATCGAATTACGTCATAACGTATTATGTCACATAGCAAAACATCATAACGTATAACGTCATATAGACTTACGGTTAAACGTATAACGTCATATAGTAATGAGTCATGACGTATAACGTCATATAGTATTACGGTTTAACGTATAACGTCATACAGTAATGCGTCATAACGTATAACGTCATATAGTAATACGTTACAACTAATAACGTCATATAGAATTACGGTTAAACGTATAACTCCATATAGAATTACGTTTTAACGTATAACGTAATATAGAATTACGGTGTAACGTATAATACCATAGCGTAATGCGTCATATCCTGTAACGTCACATAATAATACGTCATAACGCATAACGTCATATAAAATTACGGTTTAACGTATAACGTCATACAGTAATGCATCATAACGTATAACGTCACATAGAATTCCGGTTTAACGTATAACGTTATAGTGTAATGCGTCATAACGTATAACGCCATATAGAATAACGGCATAACGTATAACGTAACATAGAATTGCGTCATAACGGATAACGTCACATACTAGTATGTCATAACGCATAACGTCATATAGAATTACGGTTTAACGTATAACGCCATATAGTAATGCGTCATAACGTATAACGTCACATAGTAATACGTCATACCGTATAACGTCATATCGAATTACGTCATAACGTATTATGTCACATAGCAAAACATCATAACGTATAACGTCATATAGACTTACGGTTAAACGTATAACGTCATATAGTAATGAGTCATGACGTATAACGTCGCATAGCATTACGTCATAATGGGTAACGTCTTCTAGTAATACGTCATAACGTATAACGTCATATAGAATTACGGCATAACGTATAACGTCATACAGTAATTCCTCATAACGTATAAAGTCACATAGTAATTCGTCACAACGAATAACGTCATATAGAATTGCGGTTAAACGTATAACTCCATATAGAATTACGGTTAAACGTGTAACGCCATATAGAATTACGTTTTAACGTATAACGTAATATAGAATTACGGTGTAACGTATAATACCATAGCGTAATGCGTCATATCGTGTAACGTCACATAGTAATACGTCATAACGCATAACGTCATATAGAATTACGGTTTAACGTATAACGTCATTCAGTAATGCGTCATAACGTATAACGTCACATAGTAATATGTCATACCGTATAACGTCATATCGAATTACGTCATAACGTATTATGTCACATAGCAAAACATCATAACGTATAACGTCATATCGACTTACGGTTAAACGTATAACGTCATATAGTAATGAGTCATAACGTATAACGCCATATAGTAATACGTCATAACGTATAACGTCATTTTGAATTACTTCATAACGTATAACGTCACATAGTAATACGTCATAACGTATAACGTCATATAGAATTTCGGTTTAACGTATAATGCCAGATAGCAATGCGACATAACGTATAACGTCACATAGTAATACGTCATAACGTATAACGCCATATAGAGTTACGGTTTAACGTATAACGTCATACAGTAATGCATCATAACGTATAACGTCATATAGTATTGCGTCATGACGTATAACGTATCATAGTAATACGTCATAACGTATAACGCCATATAGTAATACGTCATAACGGATAACGTCCCACTGTATTACGTAATAACGTATAACGTCATATAGTATTGCGGTTTAACGTATAACGTCATATAGTAATGCGTCATAACGTATAACGCCTATAGTAATGCGTCATAACGTATAATGTCATATAGAAATACGGTTTAACGTATAACACCATACAGTAATGCGTCATAACGTATGACGCCATATAGTAATCCGTCATAACGTATAACGTCATATAGTATTGCGTCATGACGTATAACGTAGAATAGAATTACGACATAACGTGCTACATCAAATAGTAATACGTCATAACGTATAACGTCATATAGAATTACGACATAACGTATAGCGTAACATAGTAATACGTCATAACGTATAACGTCATAAAGAATTACTTCATAACGTATAACGTCACATAGTAAAACATCATAACGTATAACGTCATATAGACTTACGGTTAAACGTATAACGTCATAGAGTAATGAGTCATGACGTATAACGTCGCATAGCATTACGTCATAATGGGTAACGTCTACTAGTAATACGTCATAACGTATAACGTCATATAGAAGTACGGCATAACGTATAACGTCATACAGTAATTCCTTATAACGTATAAAGTCACATAGTAATTCGTCACAACGAATAACGTCATATAGAATTGCGGTTAAACGTATAACTCCATATAGAATTACGGTTAAACGTGTAACGCCATATAGAATTACGTTTTAACGTATAACGTAATATAGAATTACGGTGTAACGTATAATACCATAGCGTAATGCGTCATATCGTGTAACGTCACATAGTAATACGTCATAACGCATAACATCATATAGAATTACGGTTTAACGTATAACGTCATTCAGTAATGCGTCATAACGTATAACGTCACATAGTAATATGTCATACAGTATAACGTCATATCGAATTACGTCATAACGTATTATGTCACATAGCAAAACATCATAACGTATAACGTCATATAGACTTACGGTTAAACGTATAAGGTCATATAGTAATGAGTCATAACGTATAACGCCATATAGTAATACGTCATAACGTATAACGTCATATAGTATAGCGTCATGACGTATAACGTCGCATAGCATTACGTCATAATGGGTAACGTCTTCTAGTAATACGGCATAACGTATAACGTCATATAGAATTACGGCATAACGTATAACGCCATAGAGTAATGCGTCATAACGTATAACACCATACAGTAATGCGTCATAACGTTTAACGCCATATAGTATTGCGTCATTATGTATAACGTCATACAGAATTACGTCATAACATATAATGTCATATAGTATTGCGTCATAACGTATAACGTCATATAGTATTACGGCAAAACATATAACGTCACATAGAATTACGTCATAACGGATAACGTCACATAGTAAAACGTCATAACGTATAACGTCATATAGTATTACGGCATACCGTATAACGTCATATAAAATTACGGCATAACGTATAATGTCATACAGTAATGCGTCATAACGTATAACGTTATATAGTATAGCGTCATGACGTATAACGTCGCATAGCATTACGTCATAATGGGTAACGTCTTCTAGTAATACGTCATAACGTATAACGTCATATAGAATTACGGCATAACGTATAACATCATACAGTAATTCCTCATAACGTATAAAGTCACATAGTAATTCGTCACAACGAATAACGTCATATAGAATTGCGGTTAAACGTATAACTCCATATAGAATTACGGTTAAACGTGTAACGCCATATAGAATTACGTTTTAACGTATAACGTAATATAGAATTACGGTGTAACGTATAATACCATAGCGTAATGCGTCATATCGTGTAACGTCACATAGTAATACGTCATAACGCATAACGTCATATAGAATAACGGTTTAACGTATAACGTCATTCAGTAATGCGTCATAACGTATAACGTCACATAGTAATATGTCATACCGTATAACGTCATATCGAATTACGTCATAACGTATTATGTCACATAGCAAAACATCATAACGTATAACGTCATATAGACTTACGGTTAAACGTATAACGTCATATAGTAATGAGTCATAACGTATAACGCCATATAGTAATACGTCATAACGTATAACGTCATTTTGAATTACTTCATAACGTATAACGACACATAGTAATACGTCATAACGTATAACGTCATATAGAATTTCGGTTTAACGTATAATGCCAGATAGCAATGCGACATAACGTATAACGTCACATAGTAATACGTCATAACGTATAACGCCATATAGAGTTACGGTTTAACGTATAACGTCATACAGTAATGCATCATAACGTATAACGTCATATAGTATTGCGTCATGACGTATAACGTAACATAGTAATACGTCATAACGTATAACGCCATATAGTAATACGTCATAACGGATAACGTCACACTGTATTACGTAATAACGTATAACGTCATATAGTATTGCGGTTTAACGTATAACGTCATATAGTAATGCGTCATAACGTATAACGCCATATAGTAATGCGTCATAACGTATAATGTCATATAGAATTACGGTTTAACGTATAACACCATACAGTAATGCGTCATAACGTATAACGCCATATAGTAATCCGTCATAACGTATAACGTCATATAGTATTGCGTCATGACGTATAACGTAGAATAGAATTACGACATAACGTGCTACATCACATAGTAATACGTCATAACGTATAACGTCATAAAGAATTACTTCATAACGTATAACGTCAAATAGTAATACGTTATAACGTATAACGTCATATAGAATTACGGTTTAACGTATAACGTCATATAGTAATGTGTCGTAACGTATAACGCCATATAGTAATGCGTCGTACCGTATAAGGTCACATAGTAATACGTTACAACGTATAACGTCATATAGAATTACGGTTTAACATATAACGCCATATAGCAATGCGTCATAACGTATAACCTCACATAGTAATACGTCATAACGTATAACATCATATAGAATTATTGTTTAACGTATAACGTCATACAGTAATTCCACATAACGTATAACGTCACATAGTAATACGTCACAACGAATAACGTCATATAGAATTACGGTTAAACGCATAACGCCATATAGAATTACGTTTTAACGTATAACGTAATATAGAATTACGGTGTAACGTATAATACCATAGCGTAATGCGTCATAACGTGTAACGTCACATAGTAATACGTCATAACGCATAACGTCTTATAGAATTACGGTTTAACGTATAACGCCATATAGTAGAACGTCATAACGTATAAAGTCATATAGTAATACGTCATAACGTATAACGTCACATAGAATTCCGGTTTAACGTATAACGTTATAGTGTAATGCGTCATAACGTATAACGCCATATAGTAATACGTCATAACGTATAACGTCACATAGAATTCCGGTTTAACGTATAACGTTATAGTGTAATGCGTCATAACGTATAACGCCATATAGAACAACGGCATAACGTATAACGTAACATAGAATTACGTCATAACGGATAACGTCACATAGTAGTACGTCATAACGCATAACGTCATATAGAATTACGGTTTAACGTATAACGCCATATAGTAATGCGTCATAACGTATAACGTCACATAGTAATACGTCATACCGTATAACGTCATATCGAATTACGTCATAACGTATTATGTCACATAGCAAAACATCATAACGTATAACGTCATATAGACTTACGGTTAAACGTATAACGTCATATAGTAATGAGTCATAACGTACAACGCCATATAGTAATACGACATAACGTATAACGTCATTTTGAATTACTTCATAACGTATAACGTCACATAGTAATACGTCATAACGTATAACGTCACATAGTAATACGTCATACCGTCTAACGTCATATCGAATTACGTCATAACGTATTATGTCACATAGCAAAACATCATAACGTATAACGTCATATAGACTTACGGTTAAACGTATAACGTCATATAGTAATGAGTCATGACGTATAACGTCGCATAGCATTACGTCATAATGGGTAACGTCTTCTAGTAATACGTCATAACGTATAACGTCATATAGAATTACGGCATAACGTATAACGTCATACAGTAATTCCTCATAACGTATAAAGTCACATAGTAATTCGTCACAACGAATAACGTCATATAGAATTGCGGTTAAACGTATAACTCCATATAGAATTACGGTTAAACGTGTAACGCCATATAGAATTACGTTTTAACGTATAACGTAATATAGAATTGCGGTGTAACGTATAATACCATAGCGTAATGCGTCATATCGTGTAACGTCACATAGTAATACGTCATAACGCATAACGTCATATAGAATTACGGTTTAACGTATACCGTCATTCAGTAATGCGTCATAACGTATAACGTCACATAGTAATATGTCATACCGTATAACGTCATATCGAATTACGTCATAACGTATTATGTCACATAGCAAAACATCATAACGTATAACGTCATATAGACTTACGGTTAAACGTATAACGTCATATAGTAATGAGTCATAACTTATAACGCCATATAGTAATACGTCATAACGTATAACGTCATTTTGAATTACTTCATAACGTATAACGTCACATAGTAATACGTCATAACGTATAACGTCATATAGAATTTCGGTTTAACGTATAACGCCAGATAGCAATGCGACATAACGTATAACGTCACATAGTAATACGTCATAACGTATAACGTCATATAGTATTGCGGTTTAACGTATAACGTCATATAGTAATGCGTCATAACGTATAACGCCATATAGTAATGCGTCATAACGTATAATGTCATATAGAATTACGGTTTAACGTCTAACGCCATATAGTAATCCGTCATAACGTATAACGTCATATAGCAATGCGTTATAACGTATAACGCCATATAGTAATGCGTCATAACGTATAACGTCATATAGTATTGCGTCATAACGTCTAACGCCATATAGTAATCCGTCATAACGTATAACGTCATATAGCAATGCGTTATAACGAATAACGTCATATAGTAATGCGTCATAACGTATAACGTCATATAGTATTGCGTCATAACGTCTAACGCCATATAGTAATCCGTCATAACGTATAACGTCATATAGCAATGCGTTATAACGAATAACGTCATATAGTAATGCGTCATAACGTATAACGTCATATAGTATTGCGTCATAACGTCTAACGCCATATAGTAATCCGTCATAACGTATAACGTCATATAGCAATGCGTTATAACGAATAACGTCATATAGTAATGCGTCATAACGTATAACGCCATATAGTAATGCGTCATAACGTATAACGTCATATAGAATTCCGGTTTAACGTATAACGCCATATAGCAATGCGTCATAACGTATAAAGTCATATAGAATTACGGTTTGACGTATAACGTCATATAGTAATGCGTCATAACGTATAACGCCATATAGTAATGCGTCATAACGTATAACGTCATATAGTATTGCGTCATGACGTATAACGTCATATAGATTTACCTCATAACGTAGAACATCACATAGTAATACGTCATAACGTATAACGTCATATAGAATTACGTCATAACTTATAACGTCACATAGTAATACGTCATAACGTATAACGTCATATAGTATTACGTCATGACGTATAACGTCATATAGAATTCCGGTTTAACGGATAACGTCATATAGTAATGCGTCATAACGTATAACGTCATACAGTAATTCGTCATACCGTATAACGTCGTATAGCATTACGTCATAACGAATAACGTCTCATAGTAATGCGTCATATCGTATAACGCCATATAACAATGCGTCATAACGTATAACGTTATACAGAATTACGGTTTAACGTATAAAGTCATATAGTAATGCGTCATAACGTATAACGCCATATAGTAATGCGTCATAACGTATAACATCATATAGTATTGCGTCATGACGTATAACGTCATATAGTAATGCGTCATAACGTATAACGTCATACAGTAATTCGTCATACCGTATAACGTCGTATAGCATTACGTCATAACGAATAACGTCTCATAGTAATGCGTCATATCGTATAACGCCATATAACAATGCGTCATAACGTATAACGTTATACAGAATTACGGTTTAACGTATAAAGTCATATAGTAATGCGTCATAACGTATAACATCATATAGTATTGCGTCATGACGTATAACGTCATGTAGTAATGCGTCATAACGTATATCGTAATATAGTAATGCGTCATAACGTATAACGTCATATAGTATTGCGTCATGACGAATAATGTCATATAATAAGGCGACATGACGTACAACGTCACATAGTAATACGTCTTAACGTATAAAGTCATATAGAATTCCGGAATAACGTATAACGTCATATAGTAATACGTCATAACGTATAACGTCATATAGTATTGCGTCATGACGAATAATGTCATATAATAAGGCGACATGACGTATAACGTCATATAGTAATGCGTCATAACGTATAACGTCATATAGTAATGCGTCATAACGTATAACGCCATATAGTAATGCGTCATAACGTATAACGTCATATAGTAATGCGTCATAACGTATAACGCCATATAGTAATGCGTCATAACGTATAACGTCATATAGTATTGCGTCGTGACGTATAACGTCATATAATAAGGCGACATGACGTATAACGTCATATAGAATTACTTCATAACGTATAACGTCATATAAAATTACGGTTTAACGTATAACGTCAAAAGAGTAATGCGTCATATCCTATAACGCCATATAGTAATTGCGTCATAACGTATAACGTCATATAGAATTCCGGCATAACGTATATCGTCATATAGTAATACGTCATAACTTACAAGGTCATATAGTAATGCGTCATAACGTATAACGTCATATAGTATTGCGACATGACGTATAACGTCATATAATAAGGTGACATGACGTATAACGTCATATAGAATTACGGCATAACGTATAACGTCACACAGTAAAACGTCATAACGTATAACGTCATACAGAATTACGGTTTAACGTCTAATGTCATACAGTAATGCGTCATAACGTATAACATCATATAGAATTCCGGTTTAACGTATAACGCGATATAGCAATGCGTCATAACGTATAACGTCATACAGTAATTCGTCATACCGTATAACGTCATATAGAATTACGGCATAACGTATCACGTCACATAGTAAAACGTCATAACGTATAACGTTATACAGAATTACGGTTTAACGTATGAAGTCATATAGTAATGCGTCATAACGTATAACATCATATAGAATTCCGGTTTAACGTATAACGTCAAGAGAGTAATGCGTCATATCCTATAACGCCATATAGTAATTGTGTCATAACGTATAACGTCATGTAGAATTCCGGCATAACGTATATCGTCATATAGTAATACGTCATAACTTACAAGGTCATATAGTAATGCGTCATAACGTATAACGTCATATAGTATTGCGACATGACGTATAACGTCATATAATAAGGTGACATGACGTATAACGTCATATAGAATTACGGCATAACGTATAACGTCACACAGTAAAACGTCATAACGTATAACGTCATACAGAATTACGGTTTAACGTCTAATGTCATACAGTAATGCGTCATAACGTATAACATCATATAGAATTCCGGTTTAACGTATAACGCCATATAGCAATGCGTCATAACGTATAACGTCATACAGTAATTCGTAATACCGTATAACGTCATATAGAATTACGGCATAACGTATAACGTCACATAGTAAAACGTCATAACGTATAACGTCATACAGAATTACGGTTTAACCTCTAACGTCATACAGTAATGCGTCATAACGTATAACATCATATAGAATTCCGGTTTAACGTATAACGCCATATAGCAATGCGTCATAACGTATAATATCATATAGTATTGCGTCATGACGTATAACGTCATATAGTAATGCGTCATAACGTATAACGCCATATAGTATTGCGTCATAACGTATAACATCATATAGTATTGCGTCATGACGTATAACGTCATATAATAAAGCGACATGACGTATAACGTCATATAGAATTACGTCATGACGAATAATGTCATATAATAAGGCGACATGACGTATGACGTCACATAGTAATACGTCTTAACGTATAAAGTCATATAGAATTCCGGAATAACGTATAACGTCATATAGTAATACGTCATAACGTATAACGTCATATAGTATTGCGTCATGACGAATAATGACATATAATAAGGCGACATGACGTATAACGTCATATAGTAATGCGTCATAACGTATAACGTCTTATAGTAATGAGTCATAACGTATAACGCCATATAGTAATGCGTCATAACGTATAACGTCATATAGTATTGCGTCATAACGTATAACGTCATATAGTAATACGTCATAACGTATAACGTCATATAGTAATGCGTCCTAACGTATAACGTCATATAGTATTGCGTCATGACGTATAATGTCATATAATAAGGCGACATGACGCATAACGTCATATAGTAATGCGTCATAACGTATAACGTCATATAGTAATGCGTCATAACGTATAACGCCATATAGTAATGCGTCATAACGTATAACGTCATATAGTATTGCGTCATAACGTCTAACGCCATATAGTAATCCGTCATAACGTATAACGTCATATAGTAATGCGTCATAACGTATAACGCCATATAGCAATGCGTCATAACGTATAACGCCATATAGCAATGCGTTATAACGAATAACGTCATATAGTAATGCGTCATAACGTATAACGCCATATAGTAATGCGTCATAACGTATAACGTCATGTAGTATTGCGTTATGACGTATAATGTCATATAATAAGGCGACATGACGTATAACGTCATATAGAAGTACGGTATAACGTATAACGTCACATAGTAAAACGTCATAACGTATAACGTCATACAGAATTACGGTTTAACGTCTAACGTCATACAGTAATGCGTCATAACGTATAACATCATATAGAATTCCGGTTTAACGTATAACGCCATATAGCAATGCGTCATAACGTATAAAGTCATATAGAATTACGGTTTGACGTATAACGTCATATAGTAATGCGTCATAACGTATAACATCATATAGAATTCCGGTTTAACGTATAACGCGATATAGCAATGCGTCATAACGTATAACGTCATACAGTATTTCGTCATACCGTATAACGTCATATAGAATTACGGCATAACGTATAACGTCACATAGTAAAACGTCATAACGTATAACATCATACAGAATTCCGGTTTAACGTATAACGCCATATAGCAATGCGTCATAACGTATAACATCATATAGAATTCCGGTTTAACGTATAATGCGATATAGCAATGCGTCATACCGTACAACGTCATATAGAATTACGGCATAACGTATAACGTCACATAGTAAAACGTCATAACGTATAACGTCATGCAGAATTACGGTTTAACGTCTAACGTCATACAGTAATGCGTCATAACGTATAACATCCTACAGAATTCCGGTTTAACGTATAACGCCATATAGCAATGCGTCATAACGTATAACATCATATAGTATTGCGTCATGACGTATAACGTCATATAGTAATGCGTCATAACGTATATCGTCATATAGTATTGCGTCATGACGAATAATGTCATATAATAAGGCGACATGACGTATAACGTCACATAGTAATACGTCTTAACGTATAAAGTCATATAGAATTCCGGAATAACGTATAACGTCATATAGTAATACGTCATAACGTATAACGTCATATAGTATTGCGTCATGACGAATAATGTCATATAATAAGGCGACATGACGTATAACGTCATATAGTAATGCGTCATAACGTATAACGTCTTATAGTAATGCGTTATAACGAATAACGTCATATAGTAATGCGTCATAACGTATAACGCCATATAGTAATGCGTCATAACGTATAACGTCATGTAGTATTGCGTCATGACGTATAATGTCATATAATAAGGCGACATGACGTATAACGTCATATAGAAGTACGGTATAACGTATAACGTCACATAGTAAAACGTCATAACGTATAACGTCATACAGAATTACGGTTTAACGTCTAACGTCATACAGTAATGCGTCATAACGTATAACGTCATATAGAATTCCGGTTTAACGTATAACGCCATATAGCAATGCGTCATAACGTATAAAGTCATATAGAATTACGGTTTGACGTATAACGTCATATAGTAATGCGTCATAACGTATAACGCCATATAGTAATGCGTCATAACGTATAACGTCATATAGTATTGCGTCATGACGTATAACGTCATATAGATTTACCTCATAACGTAGAACATCACATAGTAATACGTCATAACGTATAACGTCATATAGAATTCCGGTTTAACGGATAACGTCATATAGTAATGCGTCATAACGTATAACGTTATACAGAATTACGGTTTAACGTATAAAGTCATATAGTAATGCGTCATAACGTATAACGCCATATAGTATTGCGTCATAACGTATAACATCATATAGTATTGCGTCATGACGTATAACGTCATATAATAAAGCGACATGACGTATAACGTCATATAGAATTACGTCATGACGAATAATGTCATATAATAAGGCGACATGACGTATGACGTCACATAGTAATACGTCTTAACGTATAAAGTCATATAGAATTCCGGAATAACGTATAACGTCATATAGTAATACGTCATAACGTATAACGTCATATATTATTGCGTCATGACGAATAATGACATATAATAAGGCGACATGACGTATAACGTCATATAGTAATGCGTCATAACGTATAACGTCATATAGTAATGCGCCATAACGTATAACGCCATATAGTAATGCGTCATAACGTATAACGTCATATAGTATTGCGCCATAACGTCTAACGCCATATAGTAATCCGTCATAACGTATAACGTCATATAGTATTGCGTCATAACGTATAACGTCATATAGTAATACGTCATAACGTATAACGTCATATAGTAATGCGTCATAACGTATAACGTCATATAGTAATGCGTCATAACGTATAACGCCATATAGTAATGCGTCATAACGTATAACGTCATGTAGTATTGCGTCATGACGTATAATGTCATATAATAAGGCGACATGACGTATAACGTCATATAGTATTGCGTCATAACGTCTAACGCCATATAGTAATCCGTCATAACGTATAACGTCATATAGTAATGCGTCATAACGTATAACGCCATATGGCAATGCGTCATAACGTATAACGCCATATAGCAATGCGTTATAACGAATAACGTCATATAGTAATGCGTCATAACGTATAACGCCATATAGTAATGCGTCATAACGTATAACGTCATGTAGTATTGCGTCATGACGTATAATGTCATATAATAAGGCGACATGACGTATAACGTCATATAGTATTGCGTCATAACGTATAACGCCATATAGTAATGCGTCATAACGTATAACGTCATATAGTATTGCGTCATGACGTATAACGTCATATAGATTTACCTCATAACGTAGAACATCACATAGTAATACGTCATAACGTATAACGTCATATAGAATTCCGGTTTAACGGATAACGTCATATAGTAATGCGTCATAACGTATAACGTTATACAGAATTACGGTTTAACGTATAAAGTCATATAGTAATGCGTCATAACGTATAACGCCATATAGTATTGCGTCATAACGTATAACATCATATAGTATTGCGTCATGACGTATAACGTCATATAATAAAGCGACATGACGTATAACGTCATATAGAATTACGTCATGACGAATAATGTCATATAATAAGGCGACATGACGTATGACGTCACATAGTAATACGTCTTAACGTATAAAGTCATATAGAATTCCGGAATAACGTATAACGTCATATAGTAATACGTCATAACGTATAACGTCATATATTATTGCGTCATGACGAATAATGACATATAATAAGGCGACATGACGTATAACGTCATATAGTAATGCGTCATAACGTATAACGTCATATAGTAATGCGCCATAACGTATAACGCCATATAGTAATGCGTCATAACGTATAACGTCATATAGTATTGCGCCATAACGTCTAACGCCATATAGTAATCCGTCATAACGTATAACGTCATATAGTATTGCGTCATAACGTATGACGTCATATAGTAATACGTCATAACGTATAACGTCATATAGTAATGCGTCATAACGTATAACGTCATATAGTAATGCGTCATAACGTATAACGCCATATAGTAATGCGTCATAACGTATAACGTCATACAGTATTGCGCCATAACGTCTAACGCCATATAGTAATCCGTCATAACGTATAACGTCATATAGTAATGCGTCATAACGTATAACGTCATATAGTATTGCGTCATGACGTATAATGTCATATAATAAGGCGACATGACGTATAACGTCATATAGAAGTACGGCATAACGTATAACGTCACATAGTAAAACGTCATAACGTATAACGTCATACAGAATTACGGTTTAACGTCTAACGTCATACAATAATGCGTCATAACGTTTAACGTCATATAGAATTCCGGTTTAACGTATAAAGCCATATAGCAATGCGTCATAACGTATAAAGTCATATAGAATTACGGTTTGACGTATAACGTCATATAGTAATGCGTCATAACGTATAACGCCATATAGTAATGCGTCATAACGTATAACGTCATATAGTATTGCGTCATGACGTATAACGTCATATAGATTTACCTCATAACGTAGAACATCACATAGTAATACGTCATAACGTATAACGTCATATAGAATTCCGGTTTAACGGATAACGTCATATAGTAATGCGTCATAACGTATAACGTTATACAGAATTACGGTTTAACGTATAAAGTCATATAGTAATGCGTCATAACGTATAACGCCATGTAGTATTGCGTCATAACGTATAACATCATATAGTATTGCGTCATGACGTATAACGTCATATAATAAAGCGACATGACGTATAACGTCATATAGAATTACGCCATAACTTATAACGTCATATAGAATTCCGGCTTAACGTATAACGCCATATAGCAATGCGTCATAACGTATAACAACATATAGTATTGCGTCATGACGTATAACGTCATATAGTAATGCGTCATAACGTATATCGTCATATAGTATTGCGTCATGACGAATAATGTCATATAATAAGGCGACATGACGTATAACGTCACATAGTAATACGTCTTAACGTATAAAGTCATATAGAATTCCGGAATAACGTATAACGTCATATAGTAATACGTCATAACGTATAACGTCATATAGTATTGCGTCATGACGAATAATGTCATATAATAAGGCGACATGACGCATAACGTCATATAGTAATGCGTCATAACATATAACGTCATATAGTAATGCGTCATAACGTATAACGCCATATAGTAATGCGTCATAACGTATAACGTCATATAGTATTGCGTCATAACGTCTAACGCCATATAGTAATCCGTCATAACGTATAACGTCATATAGTAATGCGTCATAACGCATAACGCCATATAGCAATGCGTCATAACGTATAACGCCATATAGCAATGCGTTATAACGAATAACGTCATATAGTAATGCGTCATAACGTATAACGCCATATAGTAATGCGTCATAACGTATAACGTCATGTAGTATTGCGTCATGACGTATAATGTCATATAATAAGGCGACATGACGTACAACGTCATATAGAAGTACGGTATAACGTATAACGTCACATAGTAAAACGTCATAACGTATAACGTCATACAGAATTACGGTTTAACGTCTAACGTCATACAATAATGCGTCATAACGTATAACGTCATATAGAATTCCGGTTTAACGTATAAAGCCATATAGCAATGCGTCATAACGTATAAAGTCATATAGAATTACGGTTTGACGTATAACGTCATATAGTAATGCGTCATAACGTATAACGCCATATAGTAATGCGTCACAACGTATAACGTCATATAGTATTGCGTCATGACGTATAACGTCATATAGATTTACCTCATAACGTAGAACATCACATAGTAATACGTCATAACGTATAACGTCATATAGAATTCCGGTTTAACGGATAACGTCATATAGTAATGCGTCATAACGTATAACGTTATACAGAATTACGGTTTAACGTATAAAGTCATATAGTAATGCGTCATAACGTATAATGCCATATAGTATTGCGCCATAACGTATAACATCATATAGTATTGCGTCATGACGTATAACGTCATATAATAAAGCGACATGACGTATAACGTCATATAGAATTACGTCATAACTTATAACGTCATATAGAATTCCGGCTTAACGTATAACGCCATATAGCAATGCGTCATAACGTATAACAACATATAGTATTGCGTCATGACGTATAACGTCATATAGTAATGCGTCATAACGTATATCGTCATATAGTATTGCGTCATTACGAATAATGTCATATAATAAGGCGACATGACGTATAACGTCACATAGTAATACGTCTTAACGTATAAAGTCATATAGAATTCCGGAATAACGTATAACGTCATATAGTAATACGTCATAACGTATAACGTCATATAGTATTGCGTCATGACGAATAATGTCATATAATAAGGCGACATGACGCATAACGTCATATAGTAATGCGTCATAACATATAACGTCATATAGTAATGCGTCATAACGTATAACGCCATGTAGTAATGCGTCATAACGTATAACGTCATATAGTATTGCGTCATAACGTCTAACGCCATATAGTAATCCGTCATAACGTATAACGTCATATAGTAATGCGTCATAACGCATAACGCCATATAGCAATGCGTCATAACGTATAACGCCATATAGCAATGCGTTATAACGAATAACGTCATATAGTAATGCGTCATAACGTATAACGCCATATAGTAATGCGTCATAACGTATAACGTCATGTAGTATTGCGTCATGACGTATAATGTCATATAATAAGGCGACATGACGTACAACGTCATATAGAAGTACGGTATAACGTATAACGTCACATAGTAAAACGTCATAACGTATAACGTCATACAGAATTACGGTTTAACGTCTAACGTCATACAGTAATGCGTCATAACGTATAACATCATATCGAATTCCGGTTTAACGTATAACGCCATATAGCAATGCGTCATAACGTATAAAGTCATATAGAATTACGGTTTGACGTATAACGTCATATAGTAATGCGTCATAACGTATAACATCATATAGAATTCCGGTTTAACGTATAACGCGATATAGCAATGCGTCATAACGTATAACGTCATACAGTAATTCGTCATACCGTATAACGTCATATAGAATTACGGCATAACGTATAACGTCACATAGTAAAACGTCATAACGTATAACGTTATACAGAATTACGGTTTCACGTATAAAGTCATATAGTAATGCGTCATAACGTATAACATCATATAGAATTCCGGTTTAACGTATAACGTCAAAAGAGTAATGCGTCATATCCTATAACGCCATATAGTAATTGCGTCATAACGTATAACGTCACATAGAATTCCGGCATAACGTATATCGTCATATAGTAATACGTCATAACTTACAAGGTCATATAGTAATGCGTCATAACGTATAACGTCATATAGTATTGCGACATGACGTATAACGTCATATAATAAGGTGACATGACGTATAACGTCATATAGAATTACGGCATAACGTATAACATCACACAGTAAAACGTCATAACGTATAACGTCATACAGAATTACGGTTTAACGTCTAATGTCATACAGTAATGCGTCATAACGTATAACATCATATAGAATTCCGGTTTAACGTATAACGCCATATAGCAATGCGTCATAACGTATAACGTCATATAGTAATTCGTAATACCGTATAACGTCACATAGAATTACGGCATAACGTATAACGTCACATAGTAAAACGTCATAACGTATAACGTCATACAGAATTACGGTTTAACCTCTAACGTCATACAGTAATGCGTCATAACGTATAACATCATATAGAATTCCGGTTTAACGTATAACGCGATATAGCAATGCGTCATACCGTACAACGTCATATAGAATTACGGCATAACGTATAACGTCACATAGTAAAACGTCATAACGTATAACGTCATGCAGAATTACGGTTTAACGTCTAACGTCATACAGTAATGCGTCATAACGTATAACATCATACAGAATTCCGGTTTAACGTATAACGCCATATAGCAATGCGTCATAACGTATAACATCATATAGTATTGCGTCATGACGTATAACGTCATATAGTAATGCGTCATAACGTATATCGTCATATAGTATTGCGTCATGACGAATAATGTCATATAATAAGGCGACATGACGTATAACGTCACATAGTAATACGTCTTAACGTATAAAGTCATATAGTATTGCGTCATGACGAATAATGTCATATAATAAGGCGACATGACGTATAACGTCATATAGTAATGCGTCATAACGTATAACGTCTTATAGTAATGCGTCATAACGTATAACGCCATATAGTAATGCGTCATAACGTATAACGTCATATAGTATTGCGTCATAACGTCTAACGCCATATAGTAATCCGTCATAACGTATAACGTCATATAGTAATGCGTCATAACGTATAACGCCATATAGCAATGCGTCATAACGTATAACGCCATATAGCAATGCGTTATGACGAATAACGTCATATAGTAATGCGTCATAACGTATAACGCCATATAGTAATGCGTCATAACGTATAACGTCATATAGTATTGCGTCATAACGTCTAACGCCATATAGTAATCCGTCATAACGTATAACGTCATATAGTAATGCGTCATAACGTATAACGCCATATAGCAATGCGTCATAACGTATAAAGTCATATAAAATTACGGCATAACGTATAACGTCATATAGTAATACGTCATAACGTATAACGTCATATAGTAATGCGTCATAACGTATAACGTCATATAGTATTGCGTCATGACGTATAATGTCATATAATAAGGCGACATGACGTATAACGTCATATAGAAGTACGGCATAACGTATAACGTCACATAGTAAAACGTCATAACGTATAACGTCATACAGAATTACGGTTTAACGTCTAACGTTATACAGTAATGCGTCATAACGTATAACGTCATATAGAATTCCGGTTTAACGTATAACGCCATATAGCAATGCGTCATAACGTATAAAGTCATATAGAATTACGGTTTGACATATAACGTCATATAGTAATGCGTCATAACGTATAACGCCATATAGTAATGCGTCATAACGTATAACGTCATATAGTATTGCGTCATGACGTATAACGTCATATAATAAAGCGACATGACGTATAACGTCATAGAGAATTACGTCATAACTTATAACGTCATATAGAATTCCGGCTTAACGTATAACGCCATATAGCAATGCGTCATAACGTATAACAACATATAGTATTGCGTCATGACGTATAACGTCATATAATAAAGCGACATGACGTATAACGTCATAGAGAATTACGGCTTAACGTATAACGCCATATAGTAATGCGTCATAACGTATAACGCCATATAGTAATGCGTCATAACGTATAACGCCATATAGTATTGCGTCATAACGTATAACATCATATAGTATTGCGTCATGACGTATAACGTCATATAATAAAGCGACATGACGTATAACGTCATAGAGAATTACGTCATAACTTATAACGTCATATAGAATTCCGGCTTAACGTATAACGCCATATAGCAATGCGTCATAACGTATAACAACATATAGTATTGCGTCATGACGTATAACGTCATATAGTAATGCGTCATAACGTATATCGTCATATAGTATTGCGTCATGACGAATAATGTCATATAATAAGGCGACATGACGTATAACGTCACATAGTAATACGTCTTAACGTATAAAGTCATATAGAATTCCGGAATAACGTATAACGTCACATAGTAATACGTCATAACGTATAACGTCATATAGTATTACGTCATGACGTATAACGTCATATAGAATTCCGGTTTAACGGATAACGTCATATAGTAATGCGTCATAACGTATAACGTCATACAGTAATTCGTCATACCGTATAACGTCGTATAGCATTACGTCATAACGAATAACGTCTTATAGTAATACGTCATATCGTATAACGCCATATAGCAATGCGTCATAACGTATAACGTTATACAGAATTACGGTTTAACGTATAAAGTCATATAGTAATGCGTCATAACGTATAACGCCATATAGTATTGCGTCATAACGTATAACATCATATAGTATTGCGTCATGACGTATAACGTCATATAATAAAGCGACATGACGTACAACGTCATATAGAATTACGTCATAACTTATAACGTCATATAGAATTCCGGTTTAACGTATAACGCCATATAGCAATGCGTCATAACGTATAACAACATATAGTATTGCGTCATGACGTATAACGTCATATAGTAATGCGTCATAACGTATATCGTCATATAGTATTGCGTCATGACGAATAATATCATATAATAAGGCGACATGACGTATAACGTCACATAGTAATACGTCTTAACGTATAAAGTCATATAGAATTCCGGAATAACGTATAACGTCATATAGTAATACGTCATAACGTATAACAACATATAGTATTGCGTCATGACGTATAATGTCATATAATTAGGCGACATGACTTATAACGTCATATAGAAGTACGGTATAACGTATAACGTCACATAGTAAAACGTCATAACGTATAACGTCATACAGAATTACGGTTTAACGTCTAACGTCATACAGTAATGCGTCATAACGTATAACATCATATAGAATTCCGGTTTAACGTATAACGCCATATAGCAATGCGTCATAACGTATAAAGTCATATAAAATTACGGCATAACTTATAACGTCATATAGTAATACGTCATAACGTATAACGTCATATAGTAATGCGTCATAACGTATAACGTCATATAGTATTGCGTCATGACGTATAATGTCATATAATAAGGCGACATGACGTATAACGTCATATAGAAGTACGGCATAACGTATAACGTCACATAGTAAAACGTCATAACGTATAACGTCATACAGAATTACGGTTTAACGTCTAACGTCATACAGTAATGCGCCATAACGTATAACGTCATATAGAATTCCGGTTTAACGTATAACGCCATATAGCAATGCGTCATAACGTATAAAGTCATATAGAATTACGGTTTGACGTATAACGTCATATAGTAATACGTCATAACGTATAACGCCATACAGTAATGCGTCATAACGTATAACGTCATATAGTATTGCGTCATGACGTATAACGTCATATAGATTTACCTCATAACGTAGAACATCACATAGTAATACGTCATAACGTATAACGTCATATAGAATTCCGGTTTAACGGATAACGTCATATAGTAATGCGGCATAACGTATATCGTCATATAGTATTGCGTGA
This sequence comes from Bombus fervidus, assembly GCF_041682495.2. Classification (NCBI taxonomy): domain Eukaryota; kingdom Metazoa; phylum Arthropoda; class Insecta; order Hymenoptera; family Apidae; genus Bombus; species Bombus fervidus. The sequence goes on from NW_027212582.1 coordinate 4,746,667, forward strand.
TGACGAATAATGTCATATAATAAGGCGACATGACGTATAACGTCACATAGTAATACGTCTTAACGTATAAAGTCATATAGAATTCCGGAATAACGTATAACGTCATATAGTAATACGACATAACGTATAACGTCATATAGTATTGCGTCATGACGAATAATGTCATATAATAAGGCGACATGACGCATAACGTCATATAGTAATGCGTCATAACGTATAACGTCATATAGTATTGCGTGATGACGAATAATGTCATATAATAAGGCGACATGACGTATAACGTCACATAGTAATACGTCTTAACGTATAAAGACATATAGAATTCCGGAATAACGTATAACGTCATATAGTAATGCGTCATAACGTATAACGTCATATAGTAATGCGTCATAACGTATAACGCCATATAGTAATGCGTCATAACGTATAACGTCATATAGTAATGCGTCATAACGTATATCGTCATATAGTATTGCGTGATGACGAATAATGTCATATAATAAGGCGACATGACGTATAACGTCACATAGTAATACGTCTTAACGTATAAAGTCATATAGAATTCCGGAATAACGTATAACGTCATATAGTAATACGACATAACGTATAACGTCATATAGTATTGCGTCATGACGAATAATGTCATATAATAAGGCGACATGACGCATAACGTCATATAGTAATGCGTCATAACGTATAACGTCATATAGTAATGCGTCATAACGTATAACGCCATATAGTAATGCGTCATAACGTATAACGTCATATAGTATTGCGTCATAACGTCTAACGCCATATAGTAATCCGTCATAACGTATAACGTCATATAGTAATGCGTCATAACGTATACCGTCGTATAGCATTACGTCATAACGAATAACGTCTCATAGTAATACGTCATATCGTATAACGCCATATAGCAATGCGTCATAACGTATAACGTTATACAGAATTACGGTTTAACGTATAAAGTCATATAGTAATGCGTCATAACGTATAACGCCATATAGTATTGCGTCATAACGTATAACATCATATAGTATTGCGTCATGACGTATAACGTCATATAATAAAGCGACATGACGTACAACGTCATATAGAATTACGTCATAACTTATAACGTCATATAGAATTCCGGTTTAACGTATAACGCCATATAGCAATGCGTCATAACGTATAACAACATATAGTATTGCGTCATGACGTATAACGTCATATAGTAATGCGTCATAACGTATATCGTCATATAGTATTGCGTCATGACGAATAATATCATATAATAAGGCGACATGGCGTATAACGTCACATAGTAATACGTCTTAACGTATAAAGTCATATAGAATTCCGGAATAACGTATAACGTCATATAGTAATACGTCATAACGTATAACGTCATATAGTATTGCGTCATTACGTATAACGTCATATAGTAATCCGTCATAACGTATAACGTCATATAGTAATGCGTCATAACGTATAACGCCATATAGCAATGCGTCATAACGTATAACGCCATATAGCAATGCGTCATAACGAATAACGTCATATAGTAATGCGTCATAACGTATAACGTCACATAGTAAAACGTCATAACGTATAACGTCATACAGAATTACGGTTTAACGTCTAACGTTATACAGTAATGCGTCATAACGTATAACGTCATATAGAATTCCGGTTTAACGTATAACGCCATATAGCAATGCGTCATAACGTATAAAGTCATATAGAATTACGGTTTGACATATAACGTCATATAGTAATGCGTCATAACGTATAACGCCATATAGTAATGCGTCATAACGTATAACGTCATATAGTATTGCGTCATGACGTATAACGTCATATAATAAAGCGACATGACGTATAACGTCATAGAGAATTACGTCATAACTTATAACGTCATATAGAATTCCGGCTTAACGTATAACGCCATATAGCAATGCGTCATAACGTATAACAACATATAGTATTGCGTCATGACGTATAACGTCATATAATAAAGCGACATGACGTATAACGTCATAGAGAATTACGGCTTAACGTATAACGCCATATAGTAATGCGTCATAACGTATAACGCCATATAGTAATGCGTCATAACGTATAACGCCATATAGTATTGCGTCATAACGTATAACATCATATAGTATTGCGTCATGACGTATAACGTCATATAATAAAGCGACATGACGTATAACGTCATAGAGAATTACGTCATAACTTATAACGTCATATAGAATTCCGGCTTAACGTATAACGCCATATAGCAATGCGTCATAACGTATAACAACATATAGTATTGCGTCATGACGTATAACGTCATATAGTAATGCGTCATAACGTATATCGTCATATAGTATTGCGTCATGACGAATAATGTCATATAATAAGGCGACATGACGTATAACGTCACATAGTAATACGTCTTAACGTATAAAGTCATATAGAATTCCGGAATAACGTATAACGTCACATAGTAATACGTCATAACGTATAACGTCATATAGTATTACGTCATGACGTATAACGTCATATAGAATTCCGGTTTAACGGATAACGTCATATAGTAATGCGTCATAACGTATAACGTCATACAGTAATTCGTCATACCGTATAACGTCGTATAGCATTACGTCATAACGAATAACGTCTTATAGTAATACGTCATATCGTATAACGCCATATAGCAATGCGTCATAACGTATAACGTTATACAGAATTACGGTTTAACGTATAAAGTCATATAGTAATGCGTCATAACGTATAACGCCATATAGTATTGCGTCATAACGTATAACATCATATAGTATTGCGTCATGACGTATAACGTCATATAATAAAGCGACATGACGTACAACGTCATATAGAATTACGTCATAACTTATAACGTCATATAGAATTCCGGTTTAACGTATAACGCCATATAGCAATGCGTCATAACGTATAACAACATATAGTATTGCGTCATGACGTATAACGTCATATAGTAATGCGTCATAACGTATATCGTCATATAGTATTGCGTCATGACGAATAATATCATATAATAAGGCGACATGACGTATAACGTCACATAGTAATACGTCTTAACGTATAAAGTCATATAGAATTCCGGAATAACGTATAACGTCATATAGTAATACGTCATAACGTATAACAACATATAGTATTGCGTCATGACGTATAATGTCATATAATTAGGCGACATGACTTATAACGTCATATAGAAGTACGGTATAACGTATAACGTCACATAGTAAAACGTCATAACGTATAACGTCATACAGAATTACGGTTTAACGTCTAACGTCATACAGTAATGCGTCATAACGTATAACATCATATAGAATTCCGGTTTAACGTATAACGCCATATAGCAATGCGTCATAACGTATAAAGTCATATAAAATTACGGCATAACTTATAACGTCATATAGTAATACGTCATAACGTATAACGTCATATAGTAATGCGTCATAACGTATAACGTCATATAGTATTGCGTCATGACGTATAATGTCATATAATAAGGCGACATGACGTATAACGTCATATAGAAGTACGGCATAACGTATAACGTCACATAGTAAAACGTCATAACGTATAACGTCATACAGAATTACGGTTTAACGTCTAACGTCATACAGTAATGCGCCATAACGTATAACGTCATATAGAATTCCGGTTTAACGTATAACGCCATATAGCAATGCGTCATAACGTATAAAGTCATATAGAATTACGGTTTGACGTATAACGTCATATAGTAATACGTCATAACGTATAACGCCATACAGTAATGCGTCATAACGTATAACGTCATATAGTATTGCGTCATGACGTATAACGTCATATAGATTTACCTCATAACGTAGAACATCACATAGTAATACGTCATAACGTATAACGTCATATAGAATTCCGGTTTAACGGATAACGTCATATAGTAATGCGTCATAACGTATATCGTCATATAGTATTGCGTGATGACGAATAATGTCATATAATAAGGCGACATGACGTATAACGTCACATAGTAATACGTCTTAACGTATAAAGTCATATAGAATTCCGGAATAACGTATAACGTCATATAGTAATACGACATAACGTATAACGTCATATAGTATTGCGTCATGACGAATAATGTCATATAATAAGGCGACATGACGCATAACGTCATATAGTAATGCGTCATAACGTATAACGTCATATAGTATTGCGTGATGACGAATAATGTCATATAATAAGGCGACATGACGTATAACGTCACATAGTAATACGTCTTAACGTATAAAGTCATATAGAATTCCGGAATAACGTATAACGTCATATAGTAATGCGTCATAACGTATAACGTCATATAGTAATGCGTCATAACGTATAACGCCATATAGTAATGCGTCATAACGTATAACGTCATATAGTAATGCGTCATAACGTATATCGTCATATAGTATTGCGTGATGACGAATAATGTCATATAATAAGGCGACATGACGTATAACGTCACATAGTAATACGTCTTAACGTATAAAGTCATATAGAATTCCGGAATAACGTATAACGTCATATAGTAATACGACATAACGTATAACGTCATATAGTATTGCGTCATGACGAATAATGTCATATAATAAGGCGACATGACGCATAACGTCATATAGTAATGCGTCATAACGTATAACGTCATATAGTAATGCGTCATAACGTATAACGCCATATAGTAATGCGTCATAACGTATAACGTCATATAGTATTGCGTCATAACGTCTAACGCCATATAGTAATCCGTCATAACGTATAACGTCATATAGTAATGCGTCATAACGTATACCGTCGTATAGCATTACGTCATAACGAATAACGTCTCATAGTAATACGTCATATCGTATAACGCCATATAGCAATGCGTCATAACGTATAACGTTATACAGAATTACGGTTTAACGTATAAAGTCATATAGTAATGCGTCATAACGTATAACGCCATATAGTATTGCGTCATAACGTATAACATCATATAGTATTGCGTCATGACGTATAACGTCATATAATAAAGCGACATGACGTACAACGTCATATAGAATTACGTCATAACTTATAACGTCATATAGAATTCCGGTTTAACGTATAACGCCATATAGCAATGCGTCATAACGTATAACAACATATAGTATTGCGTCATGACGTATAACGTCATATAGTAATGCGTCATAACGTATATCGTCATATAGTATTGCGTCATGACGAATAATATCATATAATAAGGCGACATGGCGTATAACGTCACATAGTAATACGTCTTAACGTATAAAGTCATATAGAATTCCGGAATAACGTATAACGTCATATAGTAATACGTCATAACGTATAACGTCATATAGTATTGCGTCATTACGTATAACGTCATATAGTAATCCGTCATAACGTATAACGTCATATAGTAATGCGTCATAACGTATAACGCCATATAGCAATGCGTCATAACGTATAACGCCATATAGCAATGCGTCATAACGAATAACGTCATATAGTAATGCGTCATAACGTATAACGCCATATAGTAATGCGTCATAACGTATAACGTCATGTAGTATTGCGTCATGACGTATAATGTCATATACTAAGGCGACATGACGTATAACGTCATATAGAAGTACGGTATAACGTATAACGTCACATAGTAAAACGTCATAACGTATAACGTCATACAGAATTACGGTTTAACGTCTAACGTCATACAGTAATGCTTCATAACGTGTAACATCATATCGAATTCCGGTTTAACGTAAAGCGCCATATAGCAATGCGTCATAACGTATAAAGTCATATAGAATTACGGTTTGACGTATAACGTCATATAGTAATGCGTCATAACGTATAACGCCATAAAGTAATGCGTCATAACGTATAACGTCATATAGTATTGCGTCATGACGTATAACGTCATATAGATTTACCTCATAACGTAGAACATCACATAGTAATACGTCATAACGTATAACGTCATATAGAATTACGTCATAACTTATAACGTCACATAGTAATACGTCATAACGTATAACGTCACATAGTATTACGTCATGACGTATAACGTCATATAGAATTCCGGTTTAACGGATAACGTCATATAGTAATGCGTCATAACGTATAACGTCATACAGTAATTCGTCATACCGTATAACGTCGTATAGCATTACGTCATAACGAATAACGTCCCATAGTAATACGTCATATCGTATAACGCCATATAGCAATGCGTCATAACGTATAACGTTATACAGAATTACGGTTTAACGTCTAACGTCATACAGTAATGCGTCATAACGTATAACATCATATAGAATTCCGGTTTAACGTATAACGCCATATAGCAATGCGTCATAACGTATAAAGTCATATAAAATTACGGCATAACGTATAACGTCATATAGTAATACGTCATAACGTATAACGTCATATAGAATTACGTCATAACTTATAACGTCATATAGAATTCCGGTTTAACATATAACGCCATATAGCAATGCGTCATTACGTATAACAACATATAGTATTGCGTCATGACGTATAACGTCATATAGTAATGCGTCATAACGTATATCGTCATATAGTATTGCGTCATGACGAATAATGTCATATAATAAGGCGACATGACGTATAACGTCACATAGTAATACGTTTTAACGTATAAAGTCATATAGAATTCCGGAATAACGGATAACGTCATATAGTAATGCGTCATAACGTATAACGTCATACAGTAATTCGTCATACCGTATAACGTCGTATAGCATTACGTCATAACGAATAACGTCACATAGTAAAACGTCATAACGTATAACGTCATATAGTATTACGTCATGACGTATAACGTCATATAGAATTCCGGTTTAACGTATAACGCCATATAGCAATGCGTCATAACGTATAAAGTCATATAGAATTACGGTTTGACGTATAACGTCATATAGTAATGCGTCATAACGTATAACGCCATATAGTAATGCGTCATAACGTATAACGTCATATAGAATTGCGTCATGACGTATAACGTCATATAGATTTACCTCATAACGTAGAACATCATATAGTAATACGTCATAACGTATAACGTCATATAGAAATACGTCATAACTTATGACGTCACATAGTAATACGTCATAACGTATAACGTCATATAGTATTACGTCATGACGTATATCCTCATATAGAATTCCGGTTTAACGGATAACGTCATATAGTAATGCGTCATATTGTATAACGTCACACAGTAATTCGTCATACCGTATAACGTCGTATAGCATTACGTCATAACGAATAACGTCTCATAGTAATACGTCATATCGTATAACGCCATATAGCAATGCGTCATAACGTATAACGTTATACAGAATTACGGTTTAACGTATAAAGTCATATAGTAACGCGTCATAACGTATAACGCCATATAGTATTGCGTCATAACGTATAACATCATATAGTATTGCGTCATGACGTATAACGTCATATAATAAAGCGACATGACGTACAACGTCATATAGAATTACGTCATAACTTATAACGTCATATAGAATTCCGGTTTAACGTATAACGCCATATAGCAATGCGTCATAACGTATAACAACATATAGTATTGCGTCATGACGTATAACGTCATATAGTAATGCGTCATAACGTATATCGTCATATAGTATTGCGTCATGACGAATAATGTCATATAATAAGGCGACATGACGTATAACGTCACATAGTAATACGTCTTAACGTATAAAGTCATATAGAATTCCGGAATAACGTATAACGTCATATAGTAATACGTCATAACGTATAACGTCATATAGTATTGCGTCATGACGTATAACGTCATATAGTAATCCGTCATAACGTATAACGTCATATAGTAATGCGTCATAACGTATAACGCCATATAGCAATGCGTCATAACGTATAACGCCATATAGCAATGCGTTATAACGAATAACGTCATATAGTAATGCGTCATAACGTATAGCGCCATATAGTAATGCGTCATAACGTATAACGTCATGTAGTATTGCGCCATGACGTATAATGTCATATAATAAGGCGACATGACGTATAACGTCATATAGAAGTACGGTATAACGTATAACGTCACATAGTAAAACGTCATAACGTATAACGTCATTCAGAATTACGGTTTAACGTCTAACGTCATACAGTAATGCTTCATAACGTATAACATCATATCGAATTCCGGTTTAACGTAAAGCGCCATATAGCAATGCGTCATAACGTATAAAGTCATATAGAATTACGGTTTGACGTATAACGTCATATAGTAATGCGTCATAACGTATAACGCCATATAGTAATGCGTCATAATGTATAACGTCATATAGAATTACGTCATAACTTATAACGTCACATAGCAATACGTCATAACGTATAACGTCATATAGTATTACGTCATGACGTATAACGTCATATAGAATTCCGGTTTAACGGATAACGTCATATAGCAATGCGTCATAACGTATAACGTCATATAGTATTGCGTCGTGACGTATAACGTCATATAATAAGGCGACATGGCGTATAACGTCATATAGAATTACTTCATAACGTATAACGTCATATAAAATTACGGTTTAACGTATAACGTCAAAAGAGTAATGCGTCATATCCTATAACGCCATATAGTAATTGCGTCATAACGTATAACGTCATATAGAATTCCGACATAACGTCTAACGCCATATAGTAATCCGTCATAACGTATAACGTCATATAGTAATGTGTCATAACGTATAACGCCATATAGCAATGCGTCATAACGTATAACGCCATATAGCAATGCGTTATAACGAATAACGTCATATAGTAATGCGTCATAACGTATAACGTCATATAATAAGGCGACATGACGTATAACGTCTTATAGATTTACCTCATAACGTAGAACATCACATAGTAATACGTCATAACGTATAACGTCATATAGAATTACCTCATAACTTATAACGTCACATAGTAATACGTCATAACGTATAACGTCATATAGTATTACGTCATGACGTATAACGTCATATAGAATTCCGGTTTAACGGATAACGTCATATAGTAATGCGTCATAACGTATAACGTCATACAGTAGTTTGTCATACCGTATAACGTCGTATAGCATTACGTCATAACGAATAACGTCTCATAGTAATGCGCCAGATCGTATAACGCCATATAGCAATGCGTCATAACGTATAACGTTATACAGAATTACGGTTTAACGTATAAAGTCATATAGTAATGCGTCATAACGTATAACGCCATATAGTAATGCGTCATAACGTATAACATCATATAGTATTGCGTCATGACGTATAACGTCATATAATAAAGCGACATGACGTATAACGTCATATAGAATTACGTCATAACTTATAACGTCATATAGAATTCCGGTTTAACGTATAACGCCATATAGCAATGCGTCATAACGTATAACATCATATATTAATGCGTCATAACGTATAACGTCATATAGTATTGCGTCATGACGAATAATGTCATATAATAATGCGACATGACGTACAACGTCACATAGTAATACGTCTTAACGTATAAAGTCATATAGAATTCCGGAATAACGTATAACGTCATATAGTAATACGTCATACCGTATAACGTCATATAGTATTGCGTCATGACGAATAATGTCATATAATAAGGCGACATGACGTATAACGTCATATAGTAATGCGTCATAACGTATAACGTCATCTAGTAATGCGTCATGACGAATAATATCATATAATAAGGCGACATGACGTATAACGTCACATAGTAATACGTCTTAACGTATAAAGTCATGTAGAATTCCGGAATAACGTATAACGTCATATAGTAATACGTCATAACGTATAACAACATATAGTATTTCGTCATGACGTATAATGTCATATAATAAGGCGACATGACTTATAACGTCATATAGAAGTACGGTATAACGTATAACGTCACATAGTAAAACGTCATAACGTATAACGTCATAGAGAATTACGGTTTAATGTCTAACGTCATACAGTAATGCGTCATAACGTATAACATCATATAGAATTCCGGTTTAACGTATAACGCCATATAGCAATGCGTCATAACGTATAAAGTCATATAAAATTACGGCATAACTTATAACGTCATATAGTAATACGTCATAACGTATAACGTCATATAGTAATGCGTCATAACGTATAACGTCATATAGTATTGCGTCATGACGTATAATGTCATATAATAAGGCGACATGACGTATAACGTCATATAGAAGTACGGCATAACGTATAACGTCACATAGTAAAACGTCATAACGTATAACGTCATACAGAATTACGGTTTAACGTCTAACGTCATACAGTAATGCGCCATAACGTATAACGTCATATAGAATTCCGGTTTAACGTATAACGCCATATAGCAATGCGTCATAACGTATAAAGTCATATAGAATTACGGTTTGACGTATAACGTCATATAGTAATGCGTCATAACGTATAACGCCATATAGTAATGCGTCATAACGTATAACGTCATATAGTATTGCGTCATGACGTATAACGTCATATAGATTTACCTCATAACGTAGAACATCACATAGTAATACGTCATAACGTATAACGTCATATAGAATTCCGGTTTAACGGATAACGTCATATAGTAATGCGTCATAACGTATATCGTCATATAGTATTGCGTCATGACGAATAATGTCATATAATAAGGCGACATGACGTATAACGTCACATAGTAATACGTCTTAACGTATAAAGTCATATAGAATTCCGGAATAACGTATAACGTCATATAGTAATACGTCATAACGTATAACGTCATATAGTATTGCGTCATGACGAATAATGTCATATAATAAGGCGAAATGACGCATAACGTCATATAGTAATGCGTCATAACGTATAACGTCATATAGTAATGCGTCATAACGTATAACGTCATTTAGAATTCCGGTTTAACGGATAACGTCATATAGTAATGCGTCATAACGTATAACGTCATATAGTATTACATCATGACGTATAACGTCATATAGAATTCCGGTTTAACGGATAACGTCATATAGTAATGCGTCATAACGAATAACGTCATACAGTAATTCGTCATACCGTATAACGTCGTATAGCATTACGTCATAACGAATAACGTCTCATAGTAATACGTCATATCGTATAACGCCATATAGCAATGCGTCATAACGTATAACGTTATACAGAATTACGGTTTAACGTATAAAGTCATATAGTAATGCGTCATAACGTATAACGCCATATAGTATTGCGTCATAACGTATAACATCATATAGTATTGCGTCATGACGTATAACGTCATATAATATAGCGACATGACGTACAACGTCATATAGAATTACGTCATAACTTATAACGTCATATAGAATTCCGGTTTAACGTATAACGCCATATAGCAATGCGTCATAACGTATAACAACATATAGTATTGCGTCATGACGTATAACGTCATATAGTAATGCGTCATAACGTATATCGTCATATAGTATTGCGTCATGACGAATAATATCATATAATAAGGCGACATGACGTATAACGTCACATAGTAATACGTCTTAACGTATAAAGTTATATAGAATTCCGGAATAACGTATAACGTCATATAGTAATACGAAATAACGTATAACGTCATATAGTATTGCGTCATGACGTATAACGTCATATAGTAATCCGTCATAACGTATAACGTCATATAGTAATGCGTCATAACGTATAACGCCATATAGCAATGCGTCATAACGTATAACGCCATATAGCAATGCGTTATAACGAATAACGTCATATAGTAATGCGTCATAACGTATAACGCCATATAGTATTACGTCATGACGTATAACGTCATTTAGAATTCCGGTTTAACGGATAACGTCATATAGTAATGCGTCATAACGTATAACGTCATACAGTAATTCGTCATACCGTATAACGTCGTATAGCATTACGTCATAACGAATAACGTCTCATAGTAATACGTCATATCGTATAACGCCATATAGCAATGCGTCATAACGTATAACGTTATACAGAATTACGGTTTAACGTCTAACGTCATACAGTAATGCGTCATAACGTATAACATCATATAGAATTCCGGTTTAACGTATAACGCCATATAGCAATGCGTCATAACGTATAAAGTCACATAGTAAAACGTCATAACGTATAACGTCATATAGTATTACGTCATGACGTATAACGTCATATAGAATTCCGGTTTAACGTATAACGCCATATAGCAATGCGTCATAACGTATAACGCCATATAGTAATGCGTCATAACGTATAACGTCATATAGTATTGCGTCATGACGTATAACGTCATATAGATTTACCTCATAACGTAGAACATCATATAGTAAAACGTCATAACGTATAACGTCATATAGTATTACGTCATGACGTATAACGTCATATAGAATTCCGGTTTAACGTATAACGCCATATAGCAATGCGTCATAACGTATAACGCCATATAGTAATGCGTCATAACGTATAACGCCATATAGTAATGCGTCATAACGTATATCGTCATATAGTATTGCGTCATGACGAATAATGTCATATAATAAGGCGACATCACGTATAACGTCACATAGTAATACGTTTTAACGTATAAAGTCATATAGAATTCCGGAATAACGGATAACGTCATATAGTAATGCGTCATAACGTATAACGTCATACAGTAATTCGTCATACCGTATAACGTCGTATAGCATTACGTCATAACGAATAACGTCACATAGTAAAACGTCATAACGTATAACGTCATATATTATTACGTCATGACGTATAACGTCATATAGAATTCCGGTTTAACGTATAACGCCATATAGCAATGCGTCATAACGTATAACGCCATATAGTAATGCGTCATAACGTATAACGTCATATAGTATTGCGTCATGACGTATAACGTCATATAGATTTACCTCATAACGTAGAACATCATATAGTAATACGTCATAACGTATAACGTCATATAGAATTACGTCATAACTTATGACGTCACATAGTAATACGTCATAACGTATAACGTCATATAGTATTACGTCATGACGTATATCGTCATATAGAATTCCGGTTTAACGGATAACGTCATATAGTAATGCGTCATATTGTATAACGTCATACAGTAATTCGTCATACCGTATAACGTCGTATAGCATTACGTCATAACGAATAACGTCTCATAGTAATACGTCATATCGTATAACGCCATATAGCAATGCGTCATAACGTATAACGTTATACAGAATTACGGTTTAACGTATAAAGTCATATAGTAATGCGTCATAACGTATAACGCCATATAGTATTGCGTCATAACGTATAACATCATATAGTATTGCGTCATGACGTATAACGTCATATAATAAAAAGCGACATGACGTACAACGTCATATAGAATTACGTCATAACTTATAACGTCAAATAGAATTCCGGTTTAACGTATAACGCCATATAGCAATGCGTCATAACGTATAACAACATATAGTATTGCGTCATGACGTATAACGTCATATAGTAATGCGTCATAACGTATATCGTCATATAGTATTGCGTCATGACGAATAATGTCATATAATAAGGCGACATGACGTATAACGTCACATAGTAATACGTCTTAACGTATAAAGTCATATAGAATTCCGGAATAACGTATAACGTCATATAGTAATACGTCATAACGTATAACGTCATATAGTATTGCGTCATGACGTATAACGTCATATAGTAATCCGTCATAACGTATAACGTCATATAGTAATGCGTCATAACGTATAACGCCATATAGCAATGCGTCATAACGTATAACGCCATATAGCAATGCGTTATAACGAATAACGTCATATAGTAATGCGTCATAACGTATAACGCCATATAGCAATGCGTTATAACGAATAACGTCATATAGTAATGCGTCATAACGTATAACGTCATATAGTAATGCGTCATAACGTATAACGTCACATAGTAAAACGTCATAACGTATAACGTCATACAGAATTACGGTTTAACGTCTAACGTCATACAGTAATGCTTCATAACGTATAACATCATATCGAATTCCGGTTTAACGTAAAGCGCCATATAGCAATGCGTCATAACGTATAAAGTCATATAGAATTACGGTTTGACGTATAACGTCATATAGTAATGCGTCATAACGTATAACGCCATATAGTAATGCGTCATAACGTATAACGTCATATAGTATTGCGTCATGACGTATAACGTCATATAGAATTACGTCATAACTTATAACGTCATATAGAATTCCGGTTTAACGTATAACGCCATATAGCAATGCGTCATAACGTATAACATCATATAGTATTGCGTCATGACGTATAACGTCATATAGTAATGCGTCATAACGTATATCGTAATATAGTAATGCGTCATAACGTATAACGTCATATAGTATTGCGTCATGACGAATAATGTCATATAATAAGGCGACATGACGTACAACGTCACATAGTAATACGTCTTAACGTATATAGTCATATAGAATTCCGGAATAACGTATAACGTCATATAGTAATACGTCATAACGTATAACGTCATATAGTATTGCGTCATGACGAATAATGTCATATAATAGGGCGACATGACGTATAACGTCATATAGTAATGCGTCATAACGTATAACGTCATATAGTAATGCGTCATAACGTATAACGCCATATAGTAATGCGTCATAACTTATAACGTCATATAGTATTGCGTCATAACGTCTAACGCCATATAGTAATCCGTCATAACGTATAACGTCATATAGTAATGCGTCATAACGTATAACGCCATATAGCAATGCGTCATAACGTATAACGCCATATAGCAATGCGTTATAACGAATAACGTCATATAGTAATGCGTCATAACGTATAACGTCATATAATAAGGCGACATGACGTATAACGTCATATAGATTTACCTCATAACGTAGAACATCACATAGTAATACGTCATAACGTATAACGTCATATATAATTACCTCATAACTTATAACGTCACATAGTAATGCGTCATAACGTATAACGTCATATAGTATTGCGTCATAACGTCTAACGCCATATAGTAATCCGTCATAACGTATAACGTCATATAGTAATGCGTCATAACGTATAACGCCATATAGCAATGCGTCGTAACGTATAACGCCATATAGCAATGCGTTATAACGAATAACGTCATATAGTAATGCGTCATACCGTATAACGCCATATAGTAATGCGTCATAACGTATAACGTCATGTAGTATTGCGTTATGACGTATAATGTCATATAGTAATGCGTCATAACGTATAACGCCATATAGCAATGCGTCATAACGTATAACGCCATATAGCAATGCGTTATAACGAATAACGTCACATAGTAAAACGTCATAACGTATAACGTCATATAGTAATGCGTCATAACGTATATCGTCATATAGTATTGCGTCATGACGAATAATGTCATATAATAAGGCGACATGACGTATAACGTCACATAGTAATACGTTTTAACGTATAAAGTCACATAGAATTACGGCATAACGTATAACGTGACATAGTAATTCGTCATAATATATAACGCCATATAGCAATGCGTCATAACGTATAACGCCATATAGCAATGCGTCATAACGAATCACGTCATATAGAATTACGGTTTAACGTATAACGTCAAAAGAGTAATGCGTCATATCCTATAACGCCATATAGTAATTGCGTCATAACGTATAACGTCATATAGAATTCCGGCATAACGTATATCGTCATATAGTAATACGTCATAACTTACAAGGTCATATAGTAATGCGTCATAACGTATAACGTCATATAGAATTACGACGTAACGTATAACGTCACGTAGTAATACGTCATAACGTATAACGACATATAGTAATGCATCATAACGTATAACGTCACGTAGAATTACGGTTTTGCGTATAACGTCATATAGAAGTACGGCATAACGTACAACGTCACATAGTAAAACGTCATAACATATAACGTCATACAGAATTACGGTTTAACGTCTAATATCATACAGTAATGCGTCATAACGTATAACATCATATAGAATTCCGGTTTAACGTATAACGCCATATAGCAATGCGTCATACCGTATAACGTCATATAGAATTACGGTTTAACGTATAACGTCATATAGTAAAACGTCATAACGTATAACGTCATATAGTAATACGTCATAGCGTATAACGTCATATAGTATTGCGTCATGACGTATAAAGTCATATAATAAAGCGGCAGGACGTATAACGTCATACAGAAGTACGGCATAACGTATAACGTCACGTAAAATTACGGTTTCGCGTATAACGTCATATAGAATTACGGTTTAACGTATAACGTGACATAGTAATACTTCATAACGTATAACGCCATATATCAATGCGTCATGACGTATAACGTCATATAGAATTACGTCGTAACGTATAACGTCACGTAGTAATACGTCATAACGTATAACGACATATAGTAATGCATCATAACGTATAACGTCACATAGAATTACGGCATAACGTATAACGTGACATAGTAATACTTCATAACGTATAACGCCAAATATCAATGCGTCATGACGTATAGCGTCATATAGAATTACGGTATTACGTATAACGCCATATAGTAAGGCGTCATGACGTACAACGTCACATAGAATTACGTCATAACGTATAAAGTCACATAGAAGTACGTCATAACGTATAACGTCACGTAGAATTACGGTTTTGCGTATAACGTCATATAGAAGTACGGCATAACGTATAACGTCACATAGTAAAACGTCATAACGTATAACGTCATTCAGAATTACGGTTTAACGTCTAACGTCATACCGTAATGCGTCATAACGTATAACATCATATAGAATTCCGGTTTAACGTATAACGCCATATAGCAAGCGTCATAACGTATAAAGTCATATAGAATTCCGGTTTAACGTATAACGCCATATAGCAATGCGTCATAACGTATAACGTCATATCGAATTACGGCATAATGTTTAACGTCACGTAGTAATACGTCATAACGTATAACGTCATATAGTAATGCGTAATAACGTATAACATCATATAGTAATGCGTCATAACGTATAGCGCCACATAGAATTACAGTTTAACGTATAACGTCATATAGTAATGCGTCATAACGTATAACGTCATACAGTAATTCGACATACGGTATAACGTCGTATAGCATTACGTCATAACGGATAACGTCTCATAGTAATACGTCATAACGTATAACGCCATATAGCAATGCGTCATAACGTATAACGTCATACAGAATTACGGTTTAACGTATAACGTCATATAGTAATGCGTCATAACGTATAGCGTCCTATAGAATTACGGTATTACGCATAACCTCATATAGTAATGCGTCATAACGTATAACGCCATATAGCAATGCGTCATAACGTATAACGTCATATAGTAATGCGTCATAACGTATAACGAAATATAGTAATGCGTCATAACGTATAACGTCATATAGTATTGCGTCATAACTTACAACGTCATACAGTAATGCGTCATACCGTATAAGGTCATATAGAATTACGGTTTAACGTATAACGTCATATAGTAATACGTCATAACGTATAACGTCATATAGTAATGCGTCATAACGTATAACGTCATATAGTATTGCGTCATGACGTATAAAGTCATATAATAAGGCGACATGACGTATAACGTCATATAGAAGTACGGCATAACGTATAACGTCACGTAGAATTACGGTTTTGCGTATAACGTCATATAGAATTACGGTTTAACGTATAACGTCATATAGTAATACGTCATAGTGTATAACGTCATATAGTATTGCGTCATGACGTATAAAGTCATATAATAAAGCGGCATGACGTATAACGTCATACAGAAGCACGGCATAACGTATAACGTCACATAGTAAAACGTCATAACTTATAACGTCATACAGAATTACGGTTTAACGTCTAACGTGACATAGTAATACTTCATAACGTATAACGCCATATATCAATGCGTCATGACGTATAACGTCATATAGAATTACGGTATTACGTATAACGCCATATAGTAATGCGTCATAACGTATAACGTCATATAGTATTGCGTCATGACGTATAACGTCATATAATAAGGCGACATGACGTATAACGTCATATAGTAATGCGTCATAACGTATAACGCCATATAGTATTGCGTCATAACGTATAACGTCACATAGTAATACGTCACAACGTATAACGCCATATAGCAATGCATCATAACGTATAACGTCACATAGAATTACGGCATAACGTATAACGTGACATAGTAATTCGTCATAACGTGTAACGCCATATATCAATGCGTCATGACGTATAACGTCATATAGAATTACGGTATTACGTATAACGTCATATAGTAATGCGTCATAACGTATAACGCCATATAGCAATGCGTCATAACGTATAACGCCATATAGCAATGCGTCATAACGAATCACGTCATATAGAATTACGGTTTAACGTATAACGTCAAAAGAGTAATGCGTCATAACGTATAACGCCATATAGCAATGCGTCATAACGAATCACGTCATATAGAATTACGGTTTAACGTATAACGTCAAAAGAGTAATGCGTCATATCCTATAACGCCATATAGTAATTGCGTCATAACGTATAACGTCATATAGAATTCCGGCATAACGTATATCGTCATATAGTAATACGTCATAACTTACAAGGTCATATAGTAATGCGTCATAACGTATAACGTCATATAGAATTACGACGTAACGTATAACGTCACGTAGTAATACGTCATAACGTATAACGACATATAGTAATGCATCATAACGTATAACGTCACGTAGAATTACGGTTTTGCGTATAACGTCATATAGAAGTACGGCATAACGTACAACGTCACATAGTAAAACGTCATAACATATAACGTCATACAGAATTACGGTTTAACGTCTAATATCATACAGTAATGCGTCATAACGTATAACATCATATAGAATTCCGGTTTAACGTATAACGCCATATAGCAATGCGTCATAACGTATAAAGTCATATAGAATTCCGGTTTAACGTATAACGCCATATAGCAATGGGTCATAACGTATAACGTCATATCGAATTACGGCATAATGTTTAACGTCACGTAGTAATACGTCATAACGTATAACGTCATATAGTAATGCGTAATAACGTATAACATCATATAGTAATGCGTCATAACGTATAGCGCCACATAGAATTACGGTTTAACGTATAACGTCATATAGTAATTCGTCATAATGTATAACGTCATACAGTAATTCGTCATACGGTATAACGTCGTACAGCATTACGTCATAACAGATAACGTCTCATAGTAATACGTCATAACGTATAACGTCATATAGTAATGAGTCATAACGTATAACGAAATATAGTAATGCGTCATAACGTATAACGTCATATAGTATTGCGTCATAACTTACAACGTCATACAGTAATGCGTCATACCGTATAACGTCATATAGAATTACGGTTTAACGTATAACGTCATATAGTAAAACGTCATAACGTATAACGTCATATAGTAATGCGTCATAACGTATAACGTCATATAGTATTGCGTCATGACGTATAAAGTCATATAATAAGGCGACATGACGTATAACGTCATATAGAAGTACGGCATAACGTATAACGTCACGTAGAATTACGGTTTTGCGTATAACGTCACGTAGAATTACGGTTTTGCGTATAACGTCATATAGAATTACGGTATTACGTATAACGTCATATAGTAATGCGTCATAACGTATAACGCCATATAGCTATGCGTCATAACGTATAACGTCATATAGTAATGCGTCATAACGTATAACGAAATATAGTAATGCGTCATAACGTATAACGTCATATAGTATTGCGTCATAACTTACAACGTCATACAGTAATGCGTCATACCGTATAACGTCATATAGAATTACGGTTTAACGTATAACGTCATATAGTAAAACGTCATAACGTATAACGTCATATAGTAATGCGTCATAACGTATAACGTCATATAGTATTGCGTCATGACGTATAAAGTCATATAATAAGGCGACATGACGTACAACGTCATACAGAAGTACGGCATAACGTATAACGTCACGTAGAATTACGGTTTTGCGTATAACGTCATATAGAATTACGGTTTAACGTATAACGTCATATAGTAATACGTCATAGCGTATAACGTCATATAGTATTGCGTCATGACGTATAAAGTCATATAATAAAGCGGCAGGACGTATAACGTCATACAGAAGTACGGCATAACGTATAACGTCACGTAAAATTACGGTTTCGCGTATAACGTCATATAGAATTACGGTTTAACGTATAACGTGACATAGTAATACTTCATAACGTATAACGCCATATATCAATGCGTCATGACGTATAACGTCATATAGAATTACGTCGTAACGTATAACGTCACGTAGTAATACGTCATAACGTATAACGACATATAGTAATGCATCATAACGTATAACGTCACATAGAATTACGGCATAACGTATAACGTGACATAGTAATACTTCATAACGTATAACGCCAAATATCAATGCGTCATGACGTATAGCGTCATATAGAATTACGGTATTACGTATAACGCCATATAGTAAGGCGTCATGACGTACAACGTCACATAGAATTACGTCATAACGTATAAAGTCACATAGAATTACGTCATAACGTATAACGTCACGTAGAATTACGGTTTTGCGTATAACGTCATATAGAAGTACGGCATAACGTATAACGTCACATAGTAAAACGTCATAACGTATAACGTCATTCAGAATTACGGTTTAACGTCTAACGTCATACAGTAATGCGTCATAACGTATAACATCATATAGAATTCCGGTTTAACGTATAACGCCATATAGCAATGCGTCATAACGTATAAAGTCATATAGTAATACGTCATAACGTATAACGTCATATAGTATTGCGTCATGACGAATAATGTCATATAATAAGGCGACATGACGTATAACGTCATATAGTAATGCGTCATAACGTATAACGCCATATAGCAATGTGTTATAACGAATAACGTCATATAGTAATGCGTCATAACGTATAACGCCATATAGTAATGCGTCATAACGTATAACATCATATAGTATTGCGTCATGAAGTATAACGTCATATAGTAATGCGTCATAACGTATATCGTCATAGAGTAATGCGTCATAACGTATAAAGTCATATAGTAATGCGTGATAACGTATAACGCCATATAGTAATGCGACATAACGTATAACATCATATAGTATTGCGTCATGACGTATAACGTCATATAGTAATGCGTCATAACGTATATCGTCATAGAGTAATGCGTCATAACGTATAACGTCATATAGTATTGCGTCATGACGAATAATGTCATATAATAAGGCGACATGACGTATAACGTCATATAGTAATGCGTCATTACGTATAACGTCATATAGTAATGCGTCATAACGTATAACGCCATGTAGTAATGCGTCATAACGTATAACGTCATATAGTATTGCGTCATAACATCAAACGCCATATAGTAATGTGTCATAACGTATAACGTCATATAGTGATGCGTCATAAGGTATAACGCCATATAGCAATGCGTCATACCGTATAACGCCATATAGCAATGCGTTATAACGAATGACGTCATATAGTAATGCGTCATAACGTATAACGCCATATAGTAATGCGTCATAACGTATAACGTCATATAGTATTGCGTCATGACGTATAACGTCATATAATAAGGCGACATGACGTATAACGTCATATAGTAATGCGTCTTATCGTATAACGTCATATAGAATTCCGGTTTAACGCATAACGCCACATAGCAATGCGTCATAACGTATAACGCCACATGGTAATACGTCTTAACGTATAAAGACATATAGAATTCCGGGATAACGTATAACGTCATATAGTATTGCGTCATAACATCTAACGCCATATAGTAATGCGTCATAACATACAACGTCATATAGTATTGCGTCATAACGTCTAACGCCATATAGCAATGCGTCATAACGTATAACGTCATATAGTAATGCGTCATACCGTATAACGTCATATAGAATTCCGGTTTAACGTATAACGCCATATAGCAATGCGTCATACCGTATAACGCCATATAGCAATGCGTTATAACGAATGACGTCATATAGTAATGCGTCATAACGTATAACGCCATATAGTAATGCGTCATAACGTATAACGTCATATAGTAATGCGTCATACCGTATAACGTCATACAGAATTACGGTTTAACATATAACGCCATATAGCAATGCGTCATAACGTATAACGTTATACAGAATTACGGTTTAACGTATAAAGTCATATAGTAATGCGTCATAACGTATAACGCCATATAGTAATGCGTCATAACGTATAACATCATATAGTAATGCGTCATGACGTATAATGTCATATAATAAGGCGACATGACGTATAACGTCATATAGTAATGCGTAATAACGTATAACGTCATATAGTAATGTGTCATAACGTATAACGCCATATAGTAATGCGTCATAACGTATAACGTCATATAGTAATACGTCATAACGTATAACGTCACATAGTAAAACGTCATAACGTATAACGTCATATAGTAATACGTCATAACGTATAACGTCATATAGTATTGCGTCATGACGAATAATGTCATATAATAAGGCGACATGACGTATAACGTCATATAGTAATGCGTCATAACGTATAACGTCATATAGTAATGTGTCATAACGTATAACGCCATATAGTAATGCGCCATAACGTATAACGTCATATAGTAATACGTCATAACGTATAACGTCATATAGTATTGCGTCATGACGAATAAGGTCATATAATAAGGCGACATGACGTATAACGTCATATAGTAATGCGTCATAACGTATAACATCATATAGTATTGCGTCATGACGTATAACGTCATATAGTAATGCGTCATAACGTATATCGTCATAGAGTAATGCGTCATAACGTATAACGTCATATAGTATTGCGTCATGACGAATAATGTCATATAATAAGGCGACATGACGTATAACGTCATATAGAATTCCGGTTTAACGTATAACGCCATATAGCAATGCGTCATAACGTACAACGTCACATAGTAATACGTCTTAACGTATAAAGTCATATAGAATACCGGGTTAACGTATAACGCCATATAGCAATGCGTCATAACGTATAACGTTATACAGAATTACGGTTTAACGTATAAAGTCATATAGTAATGCGTCATAACGTATAACGCCATATAGTAATGCGTCATAACGTATAACATCATATAGTATTGCGTCATGACGTATAACGTCATATAGTAATGCGTCATAACGTATATCGTCATAGAGTAATGTGTCATAACGTATAAAGTCATATAGTAATGCGTGATAACGTATAACGCCATATAGTAATGCGACATAACGTATAACATCATATAGTATTGCGTCATGACGTATAACGTCATATAGTAATGCGTCATAACGTATATCGTCATAGAGTAATGCGTCATAACGTATAACGTCATATAGTATTGCGTCATGACGAATAAAGTCATATAATAAGGCGACATGACGTATAACGTCATATAGTAATGCGTCATTACGTATATCGTCATAGAGTAATGCGTCATAACGTATAACGTCATATAGTATTGCGTCATGACGAATAATGTCATATCATAAGGCGACATGACGTATAACGTCATATAGTAATGCGTCATAACGTATAACGTCATATAGAATTCCGGTTTAACGTATAACGCCACATAGCAATGCGTCATAACGTATAACGCCACATGGTAATACGTCTTAACGTATAAAGACATATAGAATTCCGGGATAACGTATAACTTTATATAGTAATACGTCATAACGTATAACGTCATATAGTATTGCGTCATGACGAATAATGTCATATAATAGGGCGACATGACGTATAACGTCATATAGTAATGCGTCATAACATATAACGTCATATAGTAATGCGACATAACGTATAACGCCATATAGTAATGCGTCATAACGTATAACGTCATATAGTATTGCGTCATAACATCTAACGCCATATAGTAATGCGTCATAACGTATAACGTCATATAGTATTGCGTCATAACGTATAACGCCATATAGCAATGCGTCATAACGTATAACGTCAAAAGAGTAATGCGTCATATCCTATAACGCCATATAGTAATGCGTCATAACGTATAACGCCATATCGTAATGCGTCATAGCGTATAACGTCATATAGTATTGCGTCATGACGTATAACGTCATATAATAAGGCGACATGACGTATAACGTCATATAGAATTACGTCATAGCGTATAACGTCATATACAATTACGGTTTAACGTATAACGTCAAAAGAGTAATGCGTCATATCCTATAACGCCATATAGTAATTGCGTCATAACGTATAACGTCATATAAGGTGACATGACGTATAACGTCATATAGAATTACGGCATAACGTACAACGTCATATAGTAATGCGTCATAACGTATATCGTCATAGAGTAATGCGTCATAACGTATAACGTCATATAGTATTGCGTCATGACGAATAATGTCATATAATAAGGCGACATGACGTATAACGTCATATAGAATTCCGGTTTAACGTATAACGCCATATAGCAATGCGTCATAACGTACAACGTCACATAGTAATACGTCTTAACGTATAAAGTCATATAGAATACCGGGTTAACGTATAACGCCATATAGCAATGCGTCATAACGTATAACGTTATACAGAATTACGGTTTAACGTATAAAGTCATATAGTAATGCGTCATAACGTATAACGCCATATAGTAATGCGTCATAACGTATAACATCATATAGTATTGCGTCATGACGTATAACGTCATATAGTAATGCGTCATAACGTATATCGTCATAGAGTAATGCGTCATAACGTATAAAGTCATATAGTAATGCGTGATAACGTATAACGCCATACAGTAATGCGACATAACGTATAACATCATATAGTATTGCGTCATGACGTATAACGTCATATAGTAATGCGTCATAACGTATATCGTCATAGAGTAATGCGCTATAACGATTAACGTCATATAGTAATGCGTCATAACGTATAACGCCATATAGTAATGCGTCATAACGTATAACGTCATATAGTTTTGCGTCATGACGTATAACGTCATATAAGGTGACATGACGTATAACGTCATATAGAATTACGGCATAACGTATAACGTCATATAGTAATGCGTCATAACGTATATCGTCATAGAGTAATGCGTCATAACGTATAACGTCATATAGTATTGCGTCATGACGAATAATGTCATATAATAAGGCGACATGACGTATAACGTCATATAGAATTCCGGTTTAACGTATAACGCCATATAGCAATGCGTCATAACGTACAACGTCACATAGTAATACGTCTTAACGTATAAAGTCATATAGAATACCGGGTTAACGTATAACGCCATATAGCAATGCGTCATAACGTATAACGTTATACAGAATTACGGTTTAACGTATAAAGTCATATAGTAATGCGTCATAACGTATAACGCCATATAGTAATGCGTCATAACGTATAACATCATATAGTATTGCGTCATGACGTATAACGTCATATAGTAATGCGTCATAACGTATATCGTCATAGAGTAATGCGTCATAACGTATAAAGTCATATAGTAATGCGTGATAACGTATAACGCCATATAGTAATGCGACATAACGTATAACATCATATAGTATTGCGTCATGACGTATAACGTCATATAGTAATGCGTCATAACGTATATCGTCATAGAGTAATGCGTCATAACGTATAACGTCATATAGTATTGCGTCATGACGAATAATGTCATATAATAAGGCGACATGACGTATAACGTCATATAGTAATGCGTCATAACGTATAACGTCATATAGTAATGCGTCATAACGTATAACGCCATGTAGTAATGCGTCATAACGTATAACGTCATATAGTATTGCGTCATAACATCAAACGCCATATAGTAATGCGTCATAACGTATAACGTCATATAGTAATGCGTCATAACGTATAACGCCATATAGCAATGCGTCATACCGTATAACGCCATATAGCAATGCGTTATAACGTATAACATCATATAGTATTGCGTCATGACGTATAACGTCATATAGTAATGCGTCATTACGTATATCGTCATAGAGTAATGCGTCATAACGTATAACGTCATATAGTATTGCGTCATGACGAATAATGTCATATCATAAGGCGACATGACGTATAACGTCATATAGTAATGCGTCATAACGTATAACGTCATATAGAATTCCGGTTTAACGTATAACGCCACATAGCAATGCGTCATAACGTATAACGCCACATGGTAATACGTCTTAACGTATAAAGACATATAGAATTCCGGGATAACGTATAACTTTATATAGTAATACGTCATAACGTATAACGTCATATAGTATTGCGTCATGACGAATAATGTCATATAATAAGGCGACATGACGTATAACGTCATATAGTAATGCGTCATAACATATAACGTCATATAGTAATGCGACATAACGTATAACGCCATATAGTAATGCGTCATAACGTATAACGTCATATAGTATTGCGTCATAACATCTAACGCCATATAGTAATGCGTCATAACGTATAACGTCATATAGTATTGCGTCATAACGTATAACGCCATATAGCAATGCGTCATAACGTATAACGCCATATAGCAATGCGCTATAACGATTAACGTCATATAGTAATGCGTCATAACGTATAACGCCATATCGTAATGCGTCATAACGTATAACGTCATATAGTATTGCGTCATGACGTATAACGTCATATAGTATTGCGTCATGACGAATAATGTCATATAATAAGGCGACATGACGTATAACGTCATATAGAATTCCGGTTTAACGTATAACGCCATATAGCAATGCGTCATAACGTATAACGTCATATAGTAATGCGTCATAACGTATAACGCCATATAGCAATGCGTCATACCGTATAACGCCATATAGCAATGCGTTATAACGTATAACATCATATAGTATTGCGTCATGACGTATAACGTCATATAGTAATGCGTCATTACGTATATCGTCATAGAGTAATGCGTCATAACGTATAACGTCATATAGTATTGCGTCATGACGAATAATGTCATATCATAAGGCGACATGACGTATAACGTCATATAGAATTACGTCATAGCGTATAACGTCATATACAATTACGGTTTAACGTATAACGTCAAAAGAGTAATGCGTCATATCCTATAACGCCATATAGTAATTGCGTCATAACGTATAACGTCATATAAGGTGACATGACGTATAACGTCATATAGAATTACGGCATAACGTACAACGTCATATAGTAATGCGTCATAACGTATATCGTCATAGAGTAATGCGTCATAACGTATAACGTCATATAGTATTGCGTCATGACGAATAATGTCATATAATAAGGCGACATGACGTATAACGTCATATAGAATTCCGGTTTAACGTATAACGCCATATAGCAATGCGTCATAACGTACAACGTCACATAGTAATACGTCTTAACGTATAAAGTCATATAGAATACCGGGTTAACGTATAACGCCATATAGCAATGCGTCATAACGTATAACGTTATACAGAATTACGGTTTAACGTATAAAGTCATATAGTAATGCGTCATAACGTATAACGCCATATAGTAATGCGTCATAACGTATAACATCATATAGTATTGCGTCATGACGTATAACGTCATATAGTAATGCGTCATAACGTATATCGTCATAGAGTAATGCGTCATAACGTATAAAGTCATATAGTAATGCGTGATAACGTATAACGCCATATAGTAATGCGACATAACGTATAACATCATATAGTATTGCGTCATGACGTATAACGTCATATAGTAATGCGTCATAACGTATATCGTCATAGAGTAATGCGCTATAACGATTAACGTCATATAGTAATGCGTCATAACGTATAACGCCATATAGTAATGCGTCATAACGTATAACGTCATATAGTTTTGCGTCATGACGTATAACGTCATATAAGGTGACATGACGTATAACGTCATATAGAATTACGGCATAACGTATAACGTCATATAGTAATGCGTCATAACGTATATCGTCATAGAGTAATGCGTCATAACGTATAACGTCATATAGTATTGCGTCATGACGAATAATGTCATATAATAAGGCGACATGACGTATAACGTCATATAGAATTCCGGTTTAACGTATAACGCCATATAGCAATGCGTCATAACGTACAACGTCACATAGTAATACGTCTTAACGTATAAAGTCATATAGAATACCGGGTTAACGTATAACGCCATATAGCAATGCGTCATAACGTATAACGTTATACAGAATTACGGTTTAACGTATAAAGTCATATAGTAATGCGTCATAACGTATAACGCCATATAGTAATGCGTCATAACGTATAACATCATATAGTATTGCGTCATGACGTATAACGTCATATAGTAATGCGTCATAACGTATATCGTCATAGAGTAATGCGTCATAACGTATAAAGTCATATAGTAATGCGTGATAACGTATAACGCCATATAGTAATGCGACATAACGTATAACATCATATAGTATTGCGTCATGACGTATAACGTCATATAGTAATGCGTCATAACGTATATCGTCATAGAGTAATGCGTCATAACGTATAACGTCATATAGTATTGCGTCATGACGAATAATGTCATATAATAAGGCGACATGACGTATAACGTCATATAGTAATGCGTCATAACGTATAACGTCATATAGTAATGCGTCATAACGTATAACGCCATGTAGTAATGCGTCATAACGTATAACGTCATATAGTATTGCGTCATAACATCAAACGCCATATAGTAATGCGTCATAACGTATAACGTCATATAGTAATGCGTCATAACGTATAACGCCATATAGCAATGCGTCATACCGTATAACGCCATATAGCAATGCGTTATAACGTATAACATCATATAGTATTGCGTCATGACGTATAACGTCATATAGTAATGCGTCATTACGTATATCGTCATAGAGTAATGCGTCATAACGTATAACGTCATATAGTATTGCGTCATGACGAATAATGTCATATCATAAGGCGACATGACGTATAACGTCATATAGTAATGCGTCATAACGTATAACGTCATATAGAATTCCGGTTTAACGTATAACGCCACATAGCAATGCGTCATAACGTATAACGCCACATGGTAATACGTCTTAACGTATAAAGACATATAGAATTCCGGGATAACGTATAACTTTATATAGTAATACGTCATAACGTATAACGTCATATAGTATTGCGTCATGACGAATAATGTCATATAATAAGGCGACATGACGTATAACGTCATATAGTAATGCGTCATAACATATAACGTCATATAGTAATGCGACATAACGTATAACGCCATATAGTAATGCGTCATAACGTATAACGTCATATAGTATTGCGTCATAACATCTAACGCCATATAGTAATGCGTCATAACGTATAACGTCATATAGTATTGCGTCATAACGTATAACGCCATATAGCAATGCGTCATAACGTATAACGCCATATAGCAATGCGCTATAACGATTAACGTCATATAGTAATGCGTCATAACGTATAACGCCATATCGTAATGCGTCATAACGTATAACGTCATATAGTATTGCGTCATGACGTATAACGTCATATAATAAGGCGACATGACGTATAACGTCATATAGAATTACGTCATAGCGTATAACGTCATATACAATTACGGTTTAACGTATAACGTCAAAAGAGTAATGCGTCATATCCTATAACGCCATATAGTAATTGCGTCATAACGTATAACGTCATATAAGGTGACATGACGTATAACGTCATATAGAATTACGGCATAACGTACAACGTCATATAGTAATGCGTCATAACGTATATCGTCATAGAGTAATGCGTCATAACGTATAACGTCATATAGTATTGCGTCATGACGAATAATGTCATATAATAAGGCGACATGACGTATAACGTCATATAGAATTCCGGTTTAACGTATAACGCCATATAGCAATGCGTCATAACGTACAACGTCACATAGTAATACGTCTTAACGTATAAAGTCATATAGAATACCGGGTTAACGTATAACGCCATATAGCAATGCGTCATAACGTATAACGTTATACAGAATTACGGTTTAACGTATAAAGTCATATAGTAATGCGTCATAACGTATAACGCCATATAGTAATGCGTCATAACGTATAACATCATATAGTATTGCGTCATGACGTATAACGTCATATAGTAATGCGTCATAACGTATATCGTCATAGAGTAATGCGTCATAACGTATAAAGTCATATAGTAATGCGTGATAACGTATAACGCCATATAGTAATGCGACATAACGTATAACATCATATAGTATTGCGTCATGACGTATAACGTCATATAGTAATGCGTCATAACGTATATCGTCATAGAGTAATGCGCTATAACGATTAACGTCATATAGTAATGCGTCATAACGTATAACGCCATATAGTAATGCGTCATAACGTATAACGTCATATAGTATTGCGTCATGACGTATAACGTCATATAAGGTGACATGACGTATAACGTCATATAGAATTACGGCATAACGTATAACGTCATATAGTAATGCGTCATAACGTATATCGTCATAGAGTAATGCGTCATAACGTATAACGTCATATAGTATTGCGTTATGACGAATAATGTCATATAATAAGGCGACATGACGTATAACGTCATATAGAATTCCGGTTTAACGTATAACGCCATATAGCAATGCGTCATAACGTACAACGTCACATAGTAATACGTCTTAACGTATAAAGTCATATAGAATACCGGGTTAACGTATAACGCCATATAGCAATGCGTCATAACGTATAACGTTATACAGAATTACGGTTTAACGTATAAAGTCATATAGTAATGCGTCATAACGTATAACGCCATAGAGTAATGCGTCATAACGTATAAAGTCATATAGTAATGCGTGATAACGTATAACGCCATATAGTAATGCGACATAACGTATAACATCATATAGTATTGCGTCATGACGTATAACGTCATATAGTAATGCGTCATAACGTATATCGTCATAGAGTAATGCGTCATAACGTATAACGTCATATAGTATTGCGTCATGACGAATAATGTCATATAATAAGGCGACATGACGTATAACGTCATATAGTAATGCGTCATAACGTATAACGTCATATAGTAATGCGTCATAACGTATAACGCCATGTAGTAATGCGTCATAACGTATAACGTCATATAGTATTGCGTCATAACATCAAACGCCATATAGTAATGCGTCATAACGTATATCGTCATAGAGTAATGCGTCATAACGTATAACGTCATATAGTATTGCGTCATGACGTATAATGTCATATCATAAGGCGACATGACGTATAACGTCATATAGTAATGCGTCATAACGTATAACGTCATATAGAATTCCGGTTTAACGTATAACGCCACATAGCAATGCGTCATAACGTATAACGCCACATGGTAATACGTCTTAACGTATAAAGACATATAGAATTCCGGGATAACGTATAACTTTATATAGTAATACGTCATAACGTATAACGTCATATAGTATTGCGTCATGACGAATAATGTCATATAATAAGGCGACATGACGTATAACGTCATATAGTAATGCGTCATAACATATAACGTCATATAGTAATGCGACATAACGTATAACGCCATATAGTAATGCGTCATAACGTATAACGTCATATAGTATTGCGTCATAACATCTAACGCCATATAGTAATGCGTCATAACGTATAACGTCATATAGTATTGCGTCATAACGTATAACGCCATATAGCAATGCGTCATAACGTATAACGCCATATAGCAATGCGCTATAACGATTAACGTCATATAGTAATGCGTCATAACGTATAACGCCATATAGTAATGCGTCATAACGTATAACGTCATATAGTATTGCGTCATGACGTATAACGTCATATAATAAGGCGACATGACGTATAACGTCATATAGAATTACGTCATAGCGTATAACGTCATATACAATTACGGTTTAACGTATAACGTCAAAAGAGTAATGCGTCATATCCTATAACGCCATATAGTAATTGAGTCATAACGTATAACGTCATATAGAATTCCGGCATAACGTATATCGTCATATAGTAATACGTCATGACTTACAAGGTCATATAGTAATGCGTCATAACGTATAACGTCATATAGTATTGCGTCATGACGTATAACGTCATATAATAAGGTGACATGACGTATAACGTCATATAGTAATACGTCATAACGTATAACGTCATATAGTATTGCTTCATGACGAATAATGTCATATAATAAGGCGACATGACGTATAACGTCATATAGTAATGCGTCATAACGTATAACGCCATATAGCAATGCGTTATAACGAATAACGTCATATAGTAATGCGTCATAACGTATAACGCCATATAGTAATGCGTCATAACGTATAAGGTCATATAGCATTGCGTCATGACGTATAACGTCATATAATAAGGCGACATGACGTATAACGTCATATAGAATTACGTCATAACGTATAACGTCATATACAAATACGGTTTAACGTATAACGTCAAAAGAGTAATGCGTCATATCCTATAACGCCATATAGTAATTGCGTCATAACGTATAACGTCATATAGAACTCCGGCATAACGTATATCGTCATATAGTAATACGTCATAACTTACAAGGTCATATAGTAATGCGTCATAACGTATAACGTCATATAGTATTGCGCCATGACGTATAACGTCATATAAGGTGACATGACGTATAACGTCATATAGAATTACGGCATAACGTATAACGTCACATAGTAAAACGTCATAACGTATAACGTCATATAGTAATACGTCATAACGTATAACGTCATATAGTATTGCGTCATGACGAATAATGTCATATAATAAGGCGACATGACGTATAACGTCATATAGTAATGCGTCATAACGTATAACGTCATATAGTAATGTGTCATAACGTATAACGCCATATAGAAATGCGTCATAACGTATAACGTCATATAGTAATACGTCATAACGTATAACGTCACATAGTAAAACGTCATAACGTATAACGTCATATAGTAATACGTCATAACGTATAACGTCATATAGTATTGCGTCATGACGAATAATGTCATATAATAAGGCGACATGACGTATAACGTCATATAGGAATGCGTCATAACGTATAACGTCATATAGTAATGCGTCATAACGTATAACGCCATATAGTAATGCGTCATAACGTATAACGTCATATAGTTATACGTCATAACGTATAACGTCATATAGTATTGCGTCATGACGAATAATGTCATATAATAAGGCGACATGACGTATAACGTCATATAGTAATGCGTCATAACGTATAACGTCATATAGTAATGTGTCATAACGTATAACGCCATATAGTAATGCGTCATAACGTATAACGTCATATAGTAATGCGTCATAACGTATAACGCCATATAGCAATGTGTTATAACGAATAACGTCATATAGTAATGCGTCATAACGTATAACGCCATATAGTAATGCGTCATAACGTATAACGTCATATAGTATTGCGTCATGACGTATAACGTCATATAATAAGGCGACATGACGTATAACGTCATATAGAATTACGTCATAACGTATAACGCCATATACAATTACGGTTTAACGTATAACGTCAAAAGAGTAATGCGTCATATCCTATAACGCCATATAGTAATTGCGTCATAACGTATAACGTCATATAGAACTCCGGCATAACGTATATCGTCATATAGTAATACGTCATAACTTACAAGGTCATATAGTAATGCGTCATAACGTATAACGTCATATAGTATTGCGTCATGACGTATAACGTCATATAATAAGGCGACATGACGTATAACGTCATATAGAATTACGTCATAGCGTATAACGTCATATACAATTACGGTTTAACGTATAACGTCAAAAGAGTAATGCGTCATATCCTATAACGCCATATAGTAATTGAGTCATAACGTATAACGTCATATAGAATTCCGGCATAACGTATATCGTCATATAGTAATACGTCATAACTTACAAGGTCATATAGTAATGCGTCATAACGTATAACGTCATATAGTATTGCGTCATGACGTATAACGTCATATAATAAGGTGACATGACGTATAACGTCATATAGTAATACGTCATAACGTATAACGTCATATAGTATTGCTTCATGACGAATAATGTCATATAATAAGGCGACATGACGTATAACGTCATATAGTAATGCGTCATAACGTATAACGCCATATAGCAATGCGTTATAACGAATAACGTCATATAGTAATGCGTCATAACGTATAACGCCATATAGTAATGCGTCATAACGTATAAGGTCATATAGCATTGCGTCATGACGTATAACGTCATATAATAAGGCGACATGACGTATAACGTCATATAGAATTACGTCATAACGTATAACGTCATATACAAATACGGTTTAACGTATAACGTCAAAAGAGTAATGCGTCATATCCTATAACGCCATATAGTAATTGCGTCATAACGTATAACGTCATATAGAACTCCGGCATAACGTATATCGTCATATAGTAATACGTCATAACTTACAAGGTCATATAGTAATGCGTCATAACGTATAACGTCATATAGTATTGCGCCATGACGTATAACGTCATATAAGGTGACATGACGTATAACGTCATATAGAATTACGGCATAACGTATAACGTCACATAGTAAAACGTCATAACGTATAACGTCATATAGTAATACGTCATAACGTATAACGTCATATAGTATTGCGTCATGACGAATAATGTCATATAATAAGGCGACATGACGTATAACGTCATATAGTAATGCGTCATAACGTATAACGTCATATAGTAATGTGTCATAACGTATAACGCCATATAGAAATGCGTCATAACGTATAACGTCATATAGTAATACGTCATAACGTATAACGTCACATAGTAAAACGTCATAACGTATAACGTCATATAGTAATACGTCATAACGTATAACGTCATATAGTATTGCGTCATGACGAATAATGTCATATAATAAGGCGACATGACGTATAACGTCATATAGGAATGCGTCATAACGTATAACGTCATATAGTAATGTGTCATAACGTATAACGCCATATAGTAATGCGTCATAACGTATAACGTCATATAGTAATGCGTCATAACGTATAACGCCATATAGCAATGTGTTATAACGAATAACGTCATATAGTAATGCGTCATAACGTATAACGCCATATAGTAATGCGTCATAACGTATAACGTCATATAGTATTGCGTCATGACGTATAACGTCATATAATAAGGCGACATGACGTATAACGTCATATAGAATTACGTCATAACGTATAACGCCATATACAATTACGGTTTAACGTATAACGTCAAAAGAGTAATGCGTCATATCCTATAACGCCATATAGTAATTGCGTCATAACGTATAACGTCATATAGAACTCCGGCATAACGTATATCGTCATATAGTAATACGTCATAACTTACAAGGTCATATAGTAATGCGTCATAACGTATAACGTCATATAGTATTGCGTCATGACGTATAACGTCATATAAGGTGACATGACGTATAACGTCATATAGAATTACGGCATAACGTATAACGTCACATAGTAAAACGTCATAACGTATAACGTCATATAGTAATACGTCATAACGTATAACGTCATATAGTATTGCGTCATGAGGAATAATGTCATATAATAAGGCGACATGACGTATAACGCCATATAGCAATGCGTCATACCGTATAACGCCATATAGCAATGCGTTATAACGAATGACGTCATATAGTAATGCGTCATAACGTATAACGCAATATAGTAATGCGTCATAACGTATAACGTCATATAGTAATGCGTCATACCGTATAACGTCATACAGAATTACGGTTTAACATATAACGCCATATAGCAATGCGTCATAACGTATAACGTTATACAGAATTACGGTTTAACGTATAAAGTCATATAGTAATGCGTCATAACGTATAACGCCATATAGTAATGCGTCATAACGTATAACATCATATAGTATTGCGTCATGACGTATAATGTCATATAATAAGGCGACATGACGTATAACGTCATATAGTAATGCGTAATAACGTATAACGTCATATAGTAATGTGTCATAACGTATAACGCCATATAGTAATGCGTCATAACGTATAACGTCATATAGTAATACGTCATAACGTATAACGTCACATAGTAAAACGTCATAACGTATAACGTCATATAGTAATACGTCATAACGTATAACGTCATATAGTATTGCGTCATGACGAATAATGTCATATAATAAGGCGACATGACGTATAACGTCATATAGTAATGCGTCATAACGTATAACGTCATATAGTAATGTGTCATAACGTATAACGCCATATAGTAATGCGCCATAACGTATAACGTCATATAGTAATACGTCATAACGTATAACGTCATATAGTATTGCGTCATGACGAATAATGTCATATAATAAGGCGACATGACGTATAACGTCATATAGTAATGCGTCATAACGTATAACATCATATAGTATTGCGTCATGACGTATAACGTCATATAGTAATGCGTCATAACGTATATCGTCATAGAGTAATGCGTCATAACGTATAACGTCATATAGTATTGCGTCATGACGAATAATGTCATATAATAAGGCGACATGACGTATAACGTCATATAGAATTCCGGTTTAACGTATAACGCCATATAGCAATGCGTCATAACGTACAACGTCACATAGTAATACGTCTTAACGTATAAAGTCATATAGAATACCGGGTTAACGTATAACGCCATATAGCAATGCGTCATAACGTATAACGTTATACAGAATTACGGTTTAACGTATAAAGTCATATAGTAATGCGTCATAACGTATAACGCCATATAGTAATGCGTCATAACGTATAACATCATATAGTATTGCGTCATGACGTATAACGTCATATAGTAATGCGTCATAACGTATATCGTCATAGAGTAATGCGTCATAACGTATAAAGTCATATAGTAATGCGTGATAACGTATAACGCCATATAGTAATGCGACATAACGTATAACATCATATAGTATTGCGTCATGACGTATAACGTCATATAGTAATGCGTCATAACGTATATCGTCATAGAGTAATGCGTCATAACGTATAACGTCATATAGTATTGCGTCATGACGAATAATGTCATATAATAAGGCGACATGACGTATAACGTCATATAGTAATGCGTCATAACGTATAACGTCATATAGTAATGCGTCATAACGTATAACGCCATGTAGTAATGCGTCATAACGTATAACGTCATATAGTATTGCGTCATAACATCAAACGCCATATAGTAATGCGTCATAACGTATAACGTCATATAGTAATGCGTCATAACGTATAACGCCATATAGCAATGCGTCATACCGTATAACGCCATATAGCAATGCGTTATAACGTATAACATCATATAGTATTGCGTCATGACGTATAACGTCATATAGTAATGCGTCATAACGTATATCGTCATAGAGTAATGCGTCATAACGTATAACGCCATGTAGTAATGCGTCATAACGTATAACGCCATATAGTAATGCGTCATAACGTATAACGTCATATAGTATTGCGTCATGACGTATAACGTCATATAATAAGGCGACATGACGTATAACGTCATATAGAATTACGTCATAACGTATAACGTCATATACAATTACGGTTTAACGTATAACGTCAAAAGAGTAATGCGTCATATCCTATAACGCCATATAGTAATTGCGTCATAACGTATAACGACGTATAGAATTCCGGCATAACGTATATCGTCATATAGTAATACGTCATAACTTACAAGGTCATATAGTAATGCGTCATAACGTATAACGTCATATAGTATTGCATCATGGCGTATAACGTCATATAATAAGGTGACATGACGTATAACGTCATATAGAATTACGGCATAACGTATAACGTCACATAGTAAAACGTCATAACGTATAACGTCATATAGTAATACGTCATAACGTAAAACGTCATATAGTATTGCGTCATGACGAATAATGTCATATAATAAGGCGACATGACGTATAACGTCATATAGTAATGCGTCATAACGTATAACGTCATATAGTAATGCGTCATAACGTATAACGCCATATAGTAATGCGTCATAACGTATAACGTCATATAGTAATACGTCATAACGTATAACGTCATATAGTATTGCGTCATGACGAATAATGTCATATAATAAGGCGACATGACGTATAACGTCATATAGTAATGCGTCATAACGTATAACGCCATATAGTAATGCGTCATAACGTATAACGTCATATAGTAATGCGTCATAACGTATAACGCCATATAGTAATGCGTCATAACGTATAACGTCATATAGTATTGCGTCATGACGAATAATGTCATATAATAAGGCGACATGACGTATAACGTCATATAGTAATGCGTCATAACGTATAACGTCATATAGTAATGTGTCATAACGTATAACGCCATATAGTAATGCGTCATAACGTATAACGTCATATAGTAATACGTCATAACGTATAACGTCATATAGTATTGCGTCATGACGAATAATGTCATATAATAAGGCGACATGACGTATAACGTCATATAGTAATGCGTCATAACGTATAACGCCATATAGCAATGCGTTATAACGAATAACGTCGTATAGTAATGCGTCATAACGTATAACGCCATATAGTAATGCGTCATAACGTATAACGTCATATAGCATTGCGTCATGACGTATAACGTCATATAATAAGGCGACATGACGTATAACGTCATATAGAATTACGTCATAACGTATAACGTCATATACAAATACGGTTTAACGTATAACGTCAAAAGAGTAATGCGTCATATCCTATAACGCCATATAGTAATTGCGTCATAACGTATAACGTCATATAGAACTCCGGCATAACGTATATCGTCATATAGTAATACGTCATAACTTACAAGGTCATATAGTAATGCGTCATAACGTATAACGTCATATAGTATTGCGTCATGACGTATAACGTCATATAAGGTGACATGACGTATGACGTCATATAGAATTACGGCATAACGTATAACGTCACATAGTAAAACGTCATAACGTATAACGTCATATAGTAATACGTCATTACGTATAACGTCATATAGTAATACGTCATAACGTATAACGTCATATAGTATTGCGTCATGACGAATAATGTCATATAATAAGGCGACATGACGTATAACGTCATATAGTAATGCGTCATAACGTATAACGTCATATAGTAATGCGTCATAACGTATAACGCCATATAGTAATGCGTCATAACGTATAACGTCATATAGTAATACGTCATAACGTATAACGTCATATAGTATTGCGTCATGACGAATAACGCCATATAGTAATGCGTCATAACATAAAACGTCATATAGTATTGCGTCATAACGTATAACGTCATATAGTAATGCGTCATAACGTATAACGCCATATAGTAATGCGTCATAACATATAACGTCATATAGTAATGTGTCATAACGTATAACGCCATATAGTAATGCGTCATAACGTATAACGTCATATAGTAATACGTCATAACGTATAACGTCATATAGTATTGCGTCATGACGAATAATGTCATATAATAAGGCGACATGACGTATAACGTCATATAGTAATGCGTCATAACGTATAACGTCATATAGTAATGCGTCATAACGTATAACGCCATATAGTAATGCGTCATAACGTATAACGTCATATAGTAATACGTCATAACGTATAACGTCATATAGTATTGCGTCATGACGAATAATGTCATATAATAAGGCGACATGACGTATAACGTCATATAGTAATGCGTCATAACGTATAACGCCATATAGTAATGCGTCATAACGTATAACGTCATATAGTAATGCGTCATAACGTATAACGCCATATAGTAATGCGTCATAACGTATAACGTCATATAGTATTGCGTCATGACGAATAATGTCATATAATAAGGCGACATGACGTATAACGTCATATAGTAATGCGTCATAACGTATAACGTCATATAGTAATGTGTCATAACGTATAACGCCATATAGTAATGCGTCATAACGTATAACGTCATATAGTAATACGTCATAACGTATAACGTCATATAGTATTGCGTCATGACGAATAATGTCATATAATAAGGCGACATGACGTATAACGTCATATAGTAATGCGTCATAACGTATAACGCCATATAGTAATGCGTCATAACATATAACGTCATATAGTAATGTGTCATAACGTATAACGCCATATAGTAATGCGTCATAACGTATAACGTCATATAGTAATACGTCATAACGTATAACGTCATATAGTATTGCGTCATGACGAATAATGTCATATAATAAGGCGACATGACGTATAACGTCATATAGTAGTGCGTCATAACGTATAACGCCATATAGCAATGTGTTATAACGAATAACGTCATATAGTAATGCGTCATAACGTATAACGCCATATAGTAATGCGTCATAACGTATAACGTAATATAGTATTGCGTCATGACGTATAACGTCATATAATAAGGCGACATGACGTATAACGTCATATAGAATTACGTCATAACGTATAACGTCATATACAATTACGGTTTAACGTATAACGTCAAAAGAGTAATGCGTCATATCCTATAACGCCATATAGTAATTGCGTCATAACGTATAACGTCATATAGTAATGCGTCATAACGTATAACGCCATATAGTAATACGTCATAACTTACAAGGTCATATAGTAATGCGTCATAACGTATAACGTCATATAGTATTGCGTCATGACGAATAATGTCATATAATAAGGCGACATGACGTATAACGTCATATAGTAATGCGTCATAACGTATAACGCCATATAGTAATGCGTCATAACGTATAACGTCATATAGTAATGCGTCATAACGTATAACGCCATATAGTAATGCGTCATAACGTATAACGTCATATAGTATTGCGTCATGACGAATAATGTCATATAATAAGGCGACATGACGTATAACGTCATATAGTAATGCGTCATAACGTATAACGTCATATAGTAATGTGTCATAACGTATAACGCCATATAGTAATGCGTCATAACGTATAACGTCATATAGTAATACGTCATAACGTATAACGTCATATAGTATTGCGTCATGACGAATAATGTCATATAATAAGGCGACATGACGTATAACGTCATATAGTAATGCGTCATAACGTATAACGCCATATAGCAATGCGTTATAACGAATAACGTCATATAGTAATGCGTCATAACGTATAACGCCATATAGTAATGCGTCATAACGTATAACGTCATATAGCATTGCGTCATGACGTATAACGTCATATAATAAGGCGACATGACGTATAACGTCATATAGAATTACGTCATAACGTATAACGTCATATACAAATACGGTTTAACGTATAACGTCAAAAGAGTAATGCGTCATATCCTATAACGCCATATAGTAATTGCGTCATAACGTATAACGTCATATAGAACTCCGGCATAACGTATATCGTCATATAGTAATACGTCATAACTTACAAGGTCATATAGTAATGCGTCATAACGTATAACGTCATATAGTATTGCGTCATGACGTATAACGTCATATAAGGTGACATGACGTATAACGTCATATAGAATTACGGCATAACGTATAACGTCACATAGTAAAACGTCATAACGTATAACGTCATATAGTAATACGTCATTACGTATAACGTCATATAG
This sequence comes from Bombus fervidus, assembly GCF_041682495.2. Classification (NCBI taxonomy): domain Eukaryota; kingdom Metazoa; phylum Arthropoda; class Insecta; order Hymenoptera; family Apidae; genus Bombus; species Bombus fervidus. The sequence continues at coordinate 4,788,839 of NW_027212582.1, forward strand.
TATTGCGTCAAGACGAATAATGTCATATAATAAGGCGACATGACGTATAACGTCATATAGTAATGCGTCATAACGTATAACGTCATATAGTAATGTGTCATAGCGTATAACGCCATATAGTAATGCGTCATAACGTATAACGTCATATAGTAATACGTCATAACGTATAACGTCACATAGTAAAACGTCATAACGTATAACGTCATATAGTAATACGTCATAACGTATAACGTCATATAGTATTGCGTCATGACGAATAATGTCATATAATAAGGCGACATGACGTATAACGTCATATAGTAATGCGTCATAACGTATAACGTCATATAGTAATGCGTCATAACGTATAACGCCATATAGTAATGCGTCATAACGTATAACGTCATATAGTATTGCGTCATAACGTATAACGTCATATAGTAATGCGTCATAACGTATAACGCCATATAGTAATGCGTCATAACATATAACGTCATATAGTAATGTGTCATAACGTATAACGCCATATAGTAATGCGTCATAACGTATAACGTCATATAGTAATACGTCATAACGTATAACGTCATATAGTATTGCGTCATGACGAATAATGTCATATAATAAGGCGACATGACGTATAACGTCATATAGTAGTGCGTCATAACGTATAACGTCATATAGTAATGTGTCATAACGTATAACGCCATATAGTAATGCGTCATAGCATATAACGTCATATAGTAATGTGTCATAACGTATAACGCCATATAGTAATGCGTCATAACGTATAACGTCATATAGTAATACGTCATAACGTATAACGTCATATAGTATTGCGTCATGACGAATAATGTCATATAGTAATGCGTCATAACGTATAACGTCATATAGTATTGCGTCATGACGTATAACGTCATATAAGGTGACATGACGTATAACGTCATATAGAATTACGGCATAACGTATAACGTCACATAGTAAAACGTCATAACGTATAACGTCATATAGTAATACGTCATAACGTATAACGTCATATAGTATTGCGTCATGACGAATAATGTCATATAATAAGGCGACATGACGTATAACGTCATATAGTAATGCGTCATAACGTATAACGTCATATAGTAATGTGTCATAACGTATAACGCCATATAGTAATGCGTCATAACGTATAACGTAATATAGTAATACGTCATAACGTATAACGTCATATAGTATTGCGTCATGACGAATAGTGTCATATAATAAGGCGACATGACGTATAACGTCATATAGTAATGCGTCATAACGTATAACATCATATAGTATTGCGTCATGACGTATAACGTCATATAGTAATGCGTCATAACGTATATCGTCATAGAGTAATGCGTCATAACGTATAACGTCATATAGTATTGCGTCATGAAGACTAATGTCATATAATAAGGCGACATGACCTATAACGTCATATAGAATTCCGGTTTAACGTATAACGCCATATAGCAATGCGTCATAACGTACAACGTCACATAGTAATACGTCTTAACGTATAAAGTCACATAGAATACCGGGTTAACGTATAACGCCATATAGCAATGCGTCATAACGTATAACGTCATACAGAATTACGGTTTAACGTATAACGCCATATAGCAATGCGTCATAACGTATAACGTTATACAGACTTACGGTTTAACGTATAAAGTCATATAGTAATGCGTCATAACGTATAACGCCATATAGTAATGCGTCATAACGTATAACATCATATAGTATTGCGTCATGACGTATAACGTCATATAGTAATGCGTCATAACGTATAACGTCATAGAGTAATGCGTCATAACGTATAACGTCATATAGTATTGCGTCATGACGAATAATGTCATATAATAAGGCGACATGACGTATAACGTCATATAGTAATGCGTCATAACGTATAACGTCATATAGTAATGCGTCATAACGTATAACGCCATATAGTAATGCGTCATAACGTATAACGTCATATAGCATTGCGTCATAACATCTAACGCCATATAGTAATGCGTCATAACGTATAACGTCATATAGTAATGCGTCATAACGTATAACGCCATATAGCGATGCGTCATAACGTATAACGCCATATAGCAATGCGTTATAACGAATAACGTCATATAGTAATGCGTCATAACGTATAACGCCATATAGTAATGCGTCATAACGTATAACGTCATATAGTATTGCGTCATGACGTATAACGTCATATAATAAGGCGACATAACGTATAACGTCATATAGAATTACGTCATAACGTATAACGTCATATACAATTACGGTTTAACGTTTAACGTCAAAAGAGTAATGCGTCATATCCTATAACGCCATATAGTAATTGCGTCATAGCGTATAACGACGTATAGAATTCCGGCATAACGTATATCGTCATATAGTAATACGTCATAACTTACAAGGTCATATAGTAATGCGTCATAACGTATAACGTCATATAGTATTGCATCATGACGTATAACGTCATATAATAAGGTGACATGACGTATAACGTCATATAGAATTACGGCATAACGTATAACGTCACATAGGAAAACGTCATAACGTATAACGTCATATAGTAATACGTCATAACGTATAACGTCATATAGTATTGCGTCATGACGAATAATGGCATATAATAAGGCGACATGACGTATAACGTCATATAGTAATGCGTCATAACGTATAACGTCATATAGTAATGCGTCATAACGTATAACGCCATATAGTAATGCGTCATAACGTATAACGTCATATAGTAATACGTCATAACGTATAACGTCATAGAGTATTGCGTCATGACGAATAATGTCATATAATAAGGCGACATGACGTATAACGTCATATAGTAATGCGTCATAACGTATAACGTCATATAGTAATGCGTCATAACGTATAACGCCATATAGTAATGCGTCATAACGTATAACGTCATATAGCATTGCGTCATAACATCTAACGCCATATAGTAATGCGTCATAACGTATAACGTCATATAGTAATGCGTCATAACGTATAACGTCATATAGTAATGCGTCATAACGTATAACGTCATATAGTAATGCGTCATAACGTATAACGCCATATAGTAATGCGTCATAACATATAACGTCATATAGTATTGCGTCATAACGTCTAACGCCATATAGCAATGCGTCATAACGTATAACGTCATATAGTAATGCGTCATACCGTATAGCGTCATATAGAATTCCGGTTTAACGTATAACGCCATATAGCAATGCGTCATAACGTATAACGTCACATAGTAATACGTCTTAACGTATAAAGTCATATAGAATACCGGGTTAACGTATAACGCCATATAGCAATGCGTCATAACGTATAACGTCATACAGAATTACGGTTTAACGTATAACGCCATATAGCAATGCGTCATAACGTATAACGTTATACAGAATTACGGTTTAACGTATAAAGTCATATAGTAATGCGTCATAACGTATAACGCCATATAGTAATGCGTCATAACGTATAACATCATATAGTATTGCGTCATGACGTATAACGTCATATAGTAATGCGTCATAACGTATATCGTCATAGAGTAATGCGTCATAACGTATAACGTCATATAGTATTGCGTCATGACGAATAATGTCATATAATAAGGCGACATGACGTATAACGTCATATAGTAATGTGTCATAAAGTATAACGTCATATAGAATTCCGGTTTAACGTATAACGCCACATAGCAATGCGCCATAACGTATAACGTCACATGGTAATACGTCTTAACGTATAAAGACATATAGAATTCCGGGATAACGTATAACGTCATATAGTAATGCGTCATAACGTATAACGCCATATAGCAATGCGTCATAACGTATAACGCCATATAGCAATGCGTTATAACGAATAACGTCATATAGTAATGCGTCATAACGTATAACGCCATATAGTAATGCGTCATAACGTATAACGTCATATAGTAATGCGTCATAACGTATAACGCCATATAGTAATGCGTCATAACATATAACGTCATATAGTATTGCGTCATAACGTCTAACGCCATATAGCAATGCGTCATAACGTATAACGTCACATGGTAATACGTCTTAACGTATAAAGACATATAGAATTCCGGGATAACGTATAACGTCATATAGTAATGCGTCATAACGTATAACGCCATATAGCAATGCGTCATAACGTATAACGACGTATAGAATTCCGGCATAACGTATATCGTCATATAGTAATACGTCATAACTTACAAGGTCATATAGTAATGCGTCATAACGTATAACGTCATATAGTATTGCATCATGGCGTATAACGTCATATAATAAGGTGTCATGACGTATAACGTCATATAGAATTACGGCGTAACGTATAACGTCACATAGTAAAACGTCATAACGTATAACGTCATATAGTAATACGTCATAACGTATAACGTCATATAGTATTGCGTCATGACGAATAATGTCATATAATAAGGCGACATGACGTATAACGTCATATAGTAATGCGTCATAACGTATAACGTCATATAGTAATGCGTCATAACGTATAACGCCATATAGTAATGCGTCATAACGTATAACGTCATATAGTAATACGTCATAACGTATAACGTCATATAGTATTGCGTCATGACGAATAATGTCATATAATAAGGCGACATGACGTATAACGTCATATGGTAATGCGTCATAACGTATAACGCCATATAGTAATGCGTCATAACGTATAACGTCATATAGTAATGCGTCATAACGTATAACGCCATATAGTAATGCGTCATAACGTATAACGTCATATAGTATTGCGTCATGACGAATAATGTCATATAATAAGGCGACATGACGTATAACGTCATATAGTAATGCGTCATAACGTATAACGTCATATAGTAATGTGTCATAACGTATAACGCCATATAGTAATGCGTCATAACGTATAACGTCATATAGTAATACGTCATATCGTATAACGTCATATAGTATTGCGTCATGACGAATAATGTCATATAATAAGGCGACATGACGTATAACGTCATATAGTAATGCGTCATAACGTATAACGCCATATAGCAATGCGTTATAACGAACAACGTCATATAGTAATGCGTCATAACGTATAACGCCATATAGTAATGCGTCATAACGTATAACGTCATATAGCATTGCGTCATGACGTATAACGTCATATAATAAGGCGACATGACGTATAACGTCATATAGAATTACGTCATAACGAATAACGTCATATACAAAACGGTTTAACGTATAACGTCAAAAGAGTAATGCGTCATATCCTATAACGCCATATAGTAATTGCGTCATAACGTATAACGTCATATAGAACTCCGGCATAACGTATATCGTCATATAGTAATACGTCATAACTTACAAGGTCATATAGTAATGCGTCATAACGTATAACGTCATATAGTATTGCGTCATGACGTATAACGTCATATAAGGTGACATGACGTATAACGTCATATAGAATTACGGCATAACGTATAACGTCACATAGTAAAACGTCATAACGTATAACGTCATATAGTAATACGTCATTACGTATAACGTCATATAGTATTGCGTCATGACGAATAATGTCATATAATAAGGCGACATGACGTATAACGTCATATAGTAATGCGTCATAACGTATAACGTCATATAGTAATGTGTCATAGCGTATAACGCCATATAGTAATGCGTCATAACGTATAACGTCATATAGTAATACGTCATAACGTATAACGTCACATAGTAAAACGTCATAACGTATAACGTCATATAGTAATGCGTCATAACATATAACGTCATATAGTATTGCGTCATAACGTATAACGTCATATAGTAATGCGTCATAACGTATAACGCCATATAGTAATGCGTCATAACATATAACGTCATATAGTAATGTGTCATAACGTATAACGCCATATAGTAATGCGTCATAACGTATAACGTCATATAGTAATACGTCATAACGTATAACGTCATATAGTATTGCGTCATGACGAATAATGTCATATAATAAGGCGACATGACGTATAACGTCATATAGTAGTGCGTCATAACGTATAACGCCATATAGCAATGTGTTATAACGAATAACGTCATATAGTAATGCGTCATAACGTATAACGCCATATAGTAATGCGTCATAACGTATAACGTCATATAGTATTGCGTCATGACGTATAACGTCATATAATAAGGCGACATGACGTATAACGTCATATAGAATTACGTCATAACGTATAACGTCATATACAATTACGGTTTAACGTATAACGTCAAAAGAGTAATGCGTCATATCCTATAACGCCATATAGTAATTGCGTCATAACGTATAACGTCATATAGTAATGCGTCATAACGTATAACGCCATATAGTAATACGTCATAACTTACAAGGTCATATAGTAATGCGTCATAACGTATAACGTCATATAGTATTGCGTCATGACGAATAATGTCATATAATAAGGCGACATGACGTATAACGTCATATAGTAATGCGTCATATCGTATAACGCCATATAGTAATGCGTCATAACGTATAACGTCATATAGTAATGCGTCATAACGTATAACGCCATATAGTAATGCGTCATAACGTATAACGTCATATAGTATTGCGTCATGACGAATAATGTCATATAATAAGGCGACATGACGTATAACGTCATATAGTAATGCGTCATAACGTATAACGTCATATAGTAATGTGTCATAACGTATAACGCCATATAGTAATGCGTCATAACGTATAACGTCATATAGTAATACGTCATAACGTATAACGTCATATAGTATTGCGTCATGACGAATAATGTCATATAATAAGGCGACATGACGTATAACGTCATATAGTAATGCGTCATAACGTATAACGCCATATAGCAATGCGTTATAACGAATAACGTCATATAGTAATGCGTCATAACGTATAACGCCATATAGTAATGCGTCATAACGTATAACATCATATAGTATTGCGTCATGACGTATAACGTCATATAGTAATGCGTCATAACGTATAACGTCATATAGTAATACGTCATAACGTATAACGTCATATAGTATTGCGTCATGACGAATAATGTCATATAATAAGGCGACATGACGTATAACGTCATATAGTAATGCGTCATAACGTATAACGCCATATAGCAATGCGTTATAACGAATAACGTCATATAGTAATGCGTCATAACGTATAACGCCATATAGTAATGCGTCATAACGTATAACGTCATATAGTATTGCGTCATGACGAATAATGTCATATAATAAGGCGACATGACGTATAACGTCATATAGTAATGTGTCATAAAGTATAACGTCATATAGAATTCCGGTTTAACGTATAACGCCACATAGCAATGCGCCATAACGTATAACGTCACATGGTAATACGTCTTAACGTATAAAGACATATAGAATTCCGGGATAACGTATAACGTCATATAGTAATGCGTCATAACGTATAACGTCATATAGTAATGCGTCATAACGTATAACGCCATATAGTAATACGTCATAACTTACAAGGTCATATAGTAATGCGTCATAACGTATAACGTCATATAGTATTGCGTCATGACGAATAATGTCATATAATAAGGCGACATGACGTATAACGTCATATAGTAATGCGTCATATCGTATAACGCCATATAGTAATGCGTCATAACGTATAACATCATATAGTATTGCGTCATGACGTATAACGTCATATAGTAATGCGTCATAACGTATATCGTCATAGAGTAATGCGTCATAACGTATAACGTCATATAGTATTGCGTCATGACGAATAATGTCATATAATAAGGCGACATGACGTATAACGTCATATAGTAATGTGTCATAAAGTATAACGTCATATAGAATTCCGGTTTAACGTATAACGCCACATAGCAATGCGCCATAACGTATAACGTCACATGGTAATACGTCTTAACGTATAAAGACATATAGAATTCCGGGATAACGTATAACGTCATATAGTAATGCGTCATAACGTATAACGCCATATAGCAATGCGTCATAACGTATAACGCCATATAGCAATGCGTTATAACGAATAACGTCATATAGTAATGCGTCATAACGTATAACGCCATATAGTAATGCGTCATAACGTATAACGTCATATAGTAATGCGTCATAACGTATAACGCCATATAGTAATGCGTCATAACATATAACGTCATATAGTATTGCGTCATAACGTCTAACGCCATATAGCAATGCGTCATAACGTATAACGTCACATGGTAATACGTCTTAACGTATAAAGACATATAGAATTCCGGGATAACGTATAACGTCATATAGTAATGCGTCATAACGTATAACGCCATATAGCAATGCGTCATAACGTATAACGACGTATAGAATTCCGGCATAACGTATATCGTCATATAGTAATACGTCATAACTTACAAGGTCATATAGTAATGCGTCATAACGTATAACGTCATATAGTATTGCATCATGGCGTATAACGTCATATAATAAGGTGTCATGACGTATAACGTCATATAGAATTACGGCGTAACGTATAACGTCACATAGTAAAACGTCATAACGTATAACGTCATATAGTAATACGTCATAACGTATAACGTCATATAGTATTGCGTCATGACGAATAATGTCATATAATAAGGCGACATGACGTATAACGTCATATAGTAATGCGTCATAACGTATAACGTCATATAGTAATGCGTCATAACGTATAACGCCATATAGTAATGCGTCATAACGTATAACGTCATATAGTAATACGTCATAACGTATAACGTCATATAGTATTGCGTCATGACGAATAATGTCATATAATAAGGCGACATGACGTATAACGTCATATGGTAATGCGTCATAACGTATAACGCCATATAGTAATGCGTCATAACGTATAACGTCATATAGTAATGCGTCATAACGTATAACGCCATATAGTAATGCGTCATAACGTATAACGTCATATAGTATTGCGTCATGACGAATAATGTCATATAATAAGGCGACATGACGTATAACGTCATATAGTAATGCGTCATAACGTATAACGTCATATAGTAATGTGTCATAACGTATAACGCCATATAGTAATGCGTCATAACGTATAACGTCATATAGTAATACGTCATATCGTATAACGTCATATAGTATTGCGTCATGACGAATAATGTCATATAATAAGGCGACATGACGTATAACGTCATATAGTAATGCGTCATAACGTATAACGCCATATAGCAATGCGTTATAACGAACAACGTCATATAGTAATGCGTCATAACGTATAACGCCATATAGTAATGCGTCATAACGTATAACGTCATATAGCATTGCGTCATGACGTATAACGTCATATAATAAGGCGACATGACGTATAACGTCATATAGAATTACGTCATAACGAATAACGTCATATACAAAACGGTTTAACGTATAACGTCAAAAGAGTAATGCGTCATATCCTATAACGCCATATAGTAATTGCGTCATAACGTATAACGTCATATAGAACTCCGGCATAACGTATATCGTCATATAGTAATACGTCATAACTTACAAGGTCATATAGTAATGCGTCATAACGTATAACGTCATATAGTATTGCGTCATGACGTATAACGTCATATAAGGTGACATGACGTATAACGTCATATAGAATTACGGCATAACGTATAACGTCACATAGTAAAACGTCATAACGTATAACGTCATATAGTAATACGTCATTACGTATAACGTCATATAGTATTGCGTCATGACGAATAATGTCATATAATAAGGCGACATGACGTATAACGTCATATAGTAATGCGTCATAACGTATAACGTCATATAGTAATGTGTCATAGCGTATAACGCCATATAGTAATGCGTCATAACGTATAACGTCATATAGTAATACGTCATAACGTATAACGTCACATAGTAAAACGTCATAACGTATAACGTCATATAGTAATGCGTCATAACATATAACGTCATATAGTATTGCGTCATAACGTATAACGTCATATAGTAATGCGTCATAACGTATAACGCCATATAGTAATGCGTCATAACATATAACGTCATATAGTAATGTGTCATAACGTATAACGCCATATAGTAATGCGTCATAACGTATAACGTCATATAGTAATACGTCATAACGTATAACGTCATATAGTATTGCGTCATGACGAATAATGTCATATAATAAGGCGACATGACGTATAACGTCATATAGTAGTGCGTCATAACGTATAACGCCATATAGCAATGTGTTATAACGAATAACGTCATATAGTAATGCGTCATAACGTATAACGCCATATAGTAATGCGTCATAACGTATAACGTCATATAGTATTGCGTCATGACGTATAACGTCATATAATAAGGCGACATGACGTATAACGTCATATAGAATTACGTCATAACGTATAACGTCATATACAATTACGGTTTAACGTATAACGTCAAAAGAGTAATGCGTCATATCCTATAACGCCATATAGTAATTGCGTCATAACGTATAACGTCATATAGTAATGCGTCATAACGTATAACGCCATATAGTAATACGTCATAACTTACAAGGTCATATAGTAATGCGTCATAACGTATAACGTCATATAGTATTGCGTCATGACGAATAATGTCATATAATAAGGCGACATGACGTATAACGTCATATAGTAATGCGTCATATCGTATAACGCCATATAGTAATGCGTCATAACGTATAACGTCATATAGTAATGCGTCATAACGTATAACGCCATATAGTAATGCGTCATAACGTATAACGTCATATAGTATTGCGTCATGACGAATAATGTCATATAATAAGGCGACATGACGTATAACGTCATATAGTAATGCGTCATAACGTATAACGTCATATAGTAATGTGTCATAACGTATAACGCCATATAGTAATGCGTCATAACGTATAACGTCATATAGTAATACGTCATAACGTATAACGTCATATAGTATTGCGTCATGACGAATAATGTCATATAATAAGGCGACATGACGTATAACGTCATATAGTAATGCGTCATAACGTATAACGCCATATAGCAATGCGTTATAACGAATAACGTCATATAGTAATGCGTCATAACGTATAACGCCATATAGTAA